>NC_069070.1:93897153-96695207 GCF_025698485.1 Gossypium arboreum | reverse complement strand
CTTCGAACCTCAAACAATCGTCATCATCGATTTGAAATTCGAGTCCTTGTTGGAACACACTCATCCGTTTGCAACCAACTCATCGTCGACTTTACGAGCTTCACGAATTTGGCGTATCAATAATGGTTTGGCTTTCAATTCACTACTAACACATTGTCGGGTAGAATAGACAAGTGTACATTCATCGCTCGTAAAGCAAGCGGTGATTTCGAATTAAAGCATCCGCAACCACATTGGCCTTTCGGGTGATAATCAATGGCGAGTTCATAATCTTTTAACAACTCGAGCCATCGTCTTTGTCGCAGATTTAAGTCTCTTTGAGTCATCAAATATTTGAGACTTTTGTGATCCGAATACATGGCACTTCTCACCAAATAAGTAATGTCGCCATATCTTTAAAGGCGAATACGATGGCGACCAATTCGAGGTCATGGGTTGGATAATTTTTCTCATGTGGCTTTAATTGTCTCGGCGCATAGGCCACAACTCGCCCTTCTTGCATCAATCGCAACCCAACCCAAGTAGGGATGCGTCACTATAAATGACAAACTCTTTGCCCGATTCGGGTTGCACTAGAATTGGGGCTTGATCAAATAAGCTTTCAGTTGATCGAAACTTTTCGACATTTCTCCGTCCATTCGAACTCAACATCCTTTTGGAGTAAGCCGTCATTGGCGTGGCTATCGTCGAGAACCCTTTTACAAATCGTCGGTAATAACGGCAAGCCCCAAAAGCTCTAACCCGGTAACGTTCCTTGGTGGTTTCCAATCGACTATGGCGAATTTTGTTCGGGTCCACCACGACACCGTCACGGACACCACGTGCCCCAAAAGCTAACCTCTTTCAACCAAAATTCACATTCTTGAACTTTGCGTATATTTGCTTATCTCGTAAGATTTGCAACACTAGCCTCGGTGTTCAAAGCATGTTCGGTTTCATCTCTCGAATAGACCAAAATGTCATCGATAAATACAACTCTGAACCGATCCAAGTATGGCCTGAAAATTCTATTCATTAAATCCATAAACACCGCGAGGGCATTAGTGAGCCCAAGCGGCATCACCAAGAATTAGTAGTGACCGTACCTCGTTCTAAAAGCGGTTTTGGGTATGTCCGATTCTCGGACCCTCAAGCGATAGTACCCGACCTCAAATCTATCTTTGAAAACACCAAGGCTCCCTTTAATTGATCAAACAAATCGTCAATTAGCGGCAATGGATATTTATTCTTTATCGTCACTTTATTGAGTTGGCGATAGTCGACGCACAACCTCATGGTTCCGTCCTTCTTCTTCACAAACAATACAAAGTGCGCCCATGGAGAAAAACTTCGGTCGTGAAACCTCTATCCGTCAATTCTTGCAATTGAACCTTCAATTCCTTTAATTCGTTAATGCCATACGACACGGGGCTATTGAAATCGGCGTAGTACCGGTACAACCGATGCGAATTCCACTTCTCGAACCGGTGGCAATCCGGTAACTCCTCGGGAAAAACATCTGAATACTCACAAACCCTCGGTACCGATTCGAGTTTCCTTTCCGTCTCTTTACTTCCAAACACATACGCAAGGTATGTTTCACACCCCTTTTCACATATCTCCGGCGGTCATAGAAGATATTATCGCTGGCACTCCTTTTAAATCGATGAGACTCGACTCGGACTACCTCATTATTTGCACTCCTCAAAACAATGGCTTTCCTTTGCGGTCCACCCTTTGCATCATGTACGATCACCAATCCATACCAAGAATAACATCGAATTCATCAAATGGTAGAAACATCGGATCGGTAGGAAAAGCAGATTCTCGAATTATTAGGGGCATCTCTTGCACACTTTATCAGCGATGCGTATTGACCCAAAGGGTTTGACACTCGAATTACGAACTCGATGAGACTCAACGGTAGAGTCTTCTTGGATGCTAAAGTTTCACAAACATATGAATGAGTAGGCGGGGTCAATCAATGCAATCACACTAGTATCAAAGAGAGTAAAAGTACCGGTGATAACGTCGGGGAGGATGCCTCCTCTCGTCATGCGCGGATGGCATATGCTCTAGCGAGGAGCTTGGGTCTCGGATCGAGCAGCCGTATCGGTGGCTCCCCTCGATTACCACCCCTACCTCCTGAAACCCTCGGGGTCTACCTCTAGTGTCGCCCCACTAGATCTACGACCTTGCATCTTATTCTTCTCATCTAGCTCGTGCAATCCCTAATGAAGTGGTCCTTGAACCACATCCGTAATGAGGCAGGTTAACAGACTTACCCCAACATTCACCTAGGTGTCGTCTTCCACATTGGGGACATTCAGGGTCTCTTGACGATTATTGCCCACACTAGCTATCGATGTAGCTCGGAGTCCGTCAATGGTGGGGCTCTAATGGAAATTCCATGATCGCCCTCGACTTACTAGTGTCCTCCACGAACCTCTTTACTGATCGAACCGAGCTTTACTCGTTGATCTTTTACGGTAATCTCTTGCTCCAAGTTCAGCCTTCTTCTTCTCCTTCCCAAGTTCTTCCGCCTTGCGAGCTTGTTCGACTAGTATCACGAACTCCTTTATCTCCAAAATTCCCACTAGTAACTTTAACTCCTCATTCAATCCTTCTTCAAATCTTTTGCACATAGCAACCTCATCAGCCATACACTCCAGAGCATACCGACTAAGTCTTACGAACTCATGTTCAGATTCGAGATCTGATCATACGGCCTTGCTTGAGTTCCGGGAACTCCTTACGCTTCGATCGATGAACCGTTGACTAATATATTTCTTCGAAATTCGTTTGAAAGAAATCCCAAGTAACTTGTTCCTTTGGGACTATGGAAATCAAGGTCCTCCACCAATAGTAGGTGAGTCTACTTAACAAAGATATAGCACACTTAAGACATTCATCGGTGTGCATGGCAGTTCATCAAACACTCTAATGGTGTTATCAAGCGAACTTCGGCCCTTTCGGCATAAATCGGTAACTATGGCCTTAAACTCCTCGGCCCCGCTTCCTAATCAAGTCCACGGTGGTTTACTCATCCTCAGGATCGATGGCGATGGCATCACGGGCTCTTGGGGTGGATTATTTAAATTCGGGAATGGTTGGACACTCGGATTGGTTCGGGCATATTGCGCGACCCACTCATTCATCATGGTGAAGAAGGCTTGTTTAGCCCCTTCATTTTGGTTATTCGCGGATGGTGAGGCTCAACAGGTGGTGTCCCTTGCGCAGAGCAGCCGCTACACTTTCAACGTCATCCGCCAAGGGTCTCTCTATCCGGGTTCCATCGCTAATCAAAACAAAAATTTCAACCGTCGAAGTCATCACATTAGTAAGCACTAACAATTTGGCATGTATAGCTAGACTCACACGCTCTATGGTAGTCCTAGAACCGACTAAACCATAGCTCGATACCAATAAAATTGTAACACCCCAACCCGTGACCGTCACGGATTTGAACACATAGTATTACAGGGCTTATTTCCTTATTTCTCTCTTGATAATATTCGATTCTTTGTTCCAGGCAGGCTAGCTAATTGCGTCACTGTCGCCTTAAAAATCATATCTCGAGTTTCAAAACTGGAAACTGATTCCGTAAATTTTCCTGAATTTAGACTCATATATCTATCCATGGATTTATTATTAGAATTTTTGGTCAGGCCAATTGGTACAGTTTATTAGTTAAAGTCGCCCATGTTACAGGGGTCGACTACATTGACCTTCGCGCATTACGACCTGGATATCTTCCCGTACAGAGCTTCAATGCTCATGCCGTTTGTTTCTGATGAAACGAGACTCAAAGGGGAATCTGCACATATAAGGCATGACTTCTAATTCCTTCTGGATAATTTATAGTAAATTATCAAAGTCGTGACAGGGGACCCAGAAACCGTTCTGGCCCTGTCTCACGAGAACTTTAATATCTCTCAGTATACTGCTCATATGGTCGTTTCGTTTCGTCCATATGAAAATAGATTCATCAAGGTTTAATTTCATAATTTATTCACTATTTAATTCTACTCCTAATATTTTTAGTGATTTTTCAATCTCATCTCACTGCTGCTGTCCGCAACAGTTGCTGCAGAGAACTATGCTAATTCCATGAATCTTTCCTTGGCCTTACTAATCATCCATCATACATGACACAAATTATGGCCACCCTATCAAAATTAAAGTTTCTAAGACTCGTGGCTATAGGTTCTAGCATCCCACTCGACGACCGCATAGGCCATTTTCACATGGCTTAAAGTTTACAACCCACGATTCAACAAAACAAAATAGCCTATACATGCCAAATGTTCTTCAACAACAAAACAATACCACAAGATTTCAGCGGTGTGATGACTCCAACGACGGTCCCGATCACGCAAACAATACGAGTCGAGAGACCTAAAATGGGTGACAAGAAAACACCGAGTGAGTTTACAACTCGATGAAGTCATAAGCATTCATTAATCCATCGATAAAGTTACTACTACATGTACAACAAATGAGGCTAGGTATTCGTCCATATCGAATCTATACCATAATACCTCGGACCTTTCGGTCCAATCTCGTACCAAGTCATACATCCACATTTCATATTCTACACAACAAGATAATCGAAACATTTTTACACATTAACTCATTTTCCAGCACAACCATACAATTTCAATCATCACATAGATTTAAGGCTTACCAAATTCAACCCCAAGCATGAGCGTATTCTCTATTCGTCATGAGCTCGAGGTACTTACCCGATTAGCTGTCCGGGATTAACTCGATAATGTCGCACACTCAGTGCCAATTGTAATACAAGAGCATATAGTGAATCCGCACACTTAGTGCTATATATTTTCAGCTCGTACACTTAGTGCTATAGAATCAAACTCGCACACTTAGTGCTGTACAATTTTAAACCCGCACACTTAGTGCCAATCTTGTCACCGTGTCCATTTATACCCGCACACTTAGTGCCGTGACCAATACCTTATGCATTTTGCTGCCTTTATACATTCAACAATGGCATCATTCCATACACATACATTTTCATTTACACATCAATTCATTAAACACAATTGCATATATATTATGATCATTTAAATCAACACCAAATATATGCTTAATGACTTACCTTGTGTTAGGTAAAATAGTTCCAAATCGGCTACTCGATGACCTTGATTTCCCTTGTTGGGCGCCTCTCCTTTAAGATCTTGAGCTAAATCAAACAAATTTACTTCTCAATCGGACACATACACACGGCAACCATATACATTTCAAAGGTCAATTTATTCAGTATCATTTGTCCATATATTAGCTTTTAACGCATTTGGTCACTAGGCGACCATATTTAACTTTCAAGCATTCATTTCTAATTTTAGTTAAACAATGCGAATGCCATTAGCTACTAACGACACACACACACATATAAGCACATTTAGCATTTGATACATTCGGCCTTAGCATAATTTCATTAAGAGTCCCCATTAGCCACTTTACTCATCAATTATCTAAACTACTTGATAATTCATACTTATCATGCTAGCCGAATGTTTCTTATTCAAGTTCATCATCTTCATATTCGGCACTAACATCACAATCTCATATCATGGCGAGTGCTCCTCTTAAACTATTGTTCATCTAGATTGACATGAAACAACAATCATCACCCTTGTTAGTTACCCTAGCGAAAACCTCACTTATTCAAAAACCAAGATTTCAACATGGGTTACCTAAAGAACTTGATAACTAGTTCAAATCTCATCCATCTAACTTACTAATCATGTAACACCCTTACCAATTCTGTCATTTAGGAGCAGATACAAGGTATTACCGAACATAATACATACCATTAAACATAATCGAAATATAAATATGTCTTGAACAATATTAGCCAACTTTAATGGCTTGTACAAATTAGCTGGTAAATCTTGTAACTAATATTTTAAACCTAGACAAATATGACACGTAACAAAATAATTAAGCCTACTATACATGCCATAATTCAAAGCGTTTAGTTCAAATACCCTAAAGTAGGATAGTGCGGATAGATCTTCACGATCCTTAACTCTGAGCAAGCCGGAGAACACTATAAGACAAAGAGAGAAACAAAGTAAGCTTATAGCTTAGTAAGTAAGTATGTAAATACTAATTAAAAAAATCTAACATGTTTACACAACAATTCAAGTACATCTACTTTAACTTCACTATTCATTCCACTTTGATTAAGCTGTCTCTGCTGCGTCATATTCACTAAATAAATCATAACTCGAGTTACCAAACTCGAAATTCAAATCCGTAAAATTTCCTGAATCTATACTCATAAAGCTTTTTGCTAATTTTTTCTATAATTTTGGTTCAGCCGATTAGTACAGTTTATTAGTTAAAGTTTCCCCTGTTACACAGCTCGACTGATCTGACCTCTGTTCACTACAAATTGAATTTCTCTCAGTACACAATTCAAACAACCCTGAAGTCTGTTTCATTTAAAATAGTCTCAATAAGGAATTTAGGCATGTAAACTATATTTCTTAATTTTCTTTGTACAATTTTAATGATTTTTCAAAGTTGGAACAGGGGATCACGTATTCATCCTGAGCAAGTCACATACAATTGTAAATATCTCAAAATATAGAATTCCTTTGCTTGCTCTGTTTCTTTTATATGAAAGTAGACTCATTAAACTTTAATTTCACATCTCATTCAACCTCTAATTATATTCCTCCTATTTTTGGTGATTTTTCAAAATCACATCACTGCTACCATCTAAAAACAGTTTTAATGCTAATTTCACTCTTTCACAAATTCTTTATGCTAACCTCATTTTATCTTATATTTGTATATACCACAAATCATTTTCACCACATTTCATTCACCATAAGTGTAAGTCCAAACCACAATGTCACCACAAAACCATCCCGTTGAACAATTGGATCAATCCTCGATATTTAATGGTTTCACACACACGACCCCACCATCATACTTCGTTTAGTTCGGCTCTCTTGTACACATGGTGAACACTTAGTACCACTCATGCGACCTAGCCGATTTGTCTCGTAGCTCTCTTGTCTACATGGTGTCCGTCACTTGGAATCACGCATGCGACCCAGCTACATTTATCTTTCACGTAGCTCTCTTGTCTACATGGTGTCCTTCACTTGGAATCACGCATGCGACCTAGCTACATTTATCTTTCACGTAGCTCTCTTGTCTACATGGGATACATCTCGTATCACACATGTGACCTAGCTACCACAGGTGTCTCGTAGCTTTCTTGTACACATGATGTGCACTCGGCATCATACATGTGACCTAGCTACGCTCCATCTATTTTATTCGATTTTTAGAATGTTCAACAGGGATCTCTCTCTATTATTTATTTCCATTCTTCCAATAGTCGATTTATACTTCAACATCAGCTAGTATATACATATAATAGGCTGAAATATAAGAATGTACATGAAATTATTGTAATATTTACATACAAACTTACCTTGGTGCAAAATGTGGAAATTTTGCAATTTAGTCCAAAACTGTTTCCTTCCCCCGTTCAAGATCAATTCCGCGTCTTTCTTGATTATGGAGCTTGAAAATTGAAGAAACCCTAGCTATGGAGAGAGGGTGAATTCAGCAGCAACTAAGGAGGATGATGACCAATTTTGTGTTATTTTTCCCATTTTATTTCATTTAATATCCAAATGACCAAAATGCCCTCCTTACTAAACTTTCAAAAATTCCTTCCATGTCCTAATTTTGTCCATGAACTTAAAATTGGTCAAATTGCTATTTAAGACCTCTAATTAATATTCCAAAACAATTTCATACTAAAAACTTACGGGATGCAAATTTTGCAACTTATTCGATTTAGTCCCTACTTTCAATTTAAGCACTTTAGGCATAGAATTTCATCACGAAATTTTCACACAATCATGCAATCATATCATAAACCCCAAAATGATTATAAAACAATTATTTCTATCTCGGATTTGTGGTCACGAAACCACTATTCGATTAGGCCCTAATTCGGGTTGTCACAATTCTCCCCCCTTTTGAGATTTTCGTCCCAGAAAATCTTACCGTAAAGAGGTTTGGAGTCTTTGTTTCCTCATAGCTTCTTGAGGTTCCCCCGTAGCCTCTTCTATCCCATGTACGTGCCACAATACTTTCACTAAAGCTATACTTTTATTTCTTAAGCTGTTTAACCTCTCGAGCCAAAATCTTTATTGGTTCCTCCTCATAGGTCATATCCGATCGAATCTCAATTTCTGTTGGAGAAATCACATGTGAAGGATCGAGCGATAACGTCATAACATTGATACATGAAACACGTTATGAATTCTTTCTAACTCTGCCGGTAAGGCCAACCGATATGCCTTGGTCCAATTCTCTCGATAATCTCAGACGGCCCCCAAAAAAGCGGACTCAACTTGCCTTTTCGACTAAATCTCGAATCTTTTCCATGGTGACACCTTCAAGAACACTTTATCACCCACGAAATTCAATCTCTTTTCTTTTAAATCGCATATGACTTTTGTCGATCTGAAGCGACTTTCAAGCAATCCGAATTACTTTTATTTTCTCTTGGTTTCTTTAACTAAATCAACTCCATGAATCATTTCTCACTAAGCTCGGTCCAATATAAAGGAGTCCAGACACTTACGACCATACAAGGCTTAAATGCGGTGCCATTTGTATACTTGATTGATAAGCTGTTATTGTAGGCAAACTCAATCAAAGATAGATATTTCTCCCAACTACCTCCAAATTCTAAAACACGACATCTAAGCATATCTTGAGTACGGATTACTCTTTCTGTTTGACCATCTGTTTGTGGATGAAATGCGATTACTAAAGTTCAATTTTGTACCCAAAGCTTCTTGTAACTTTTCCAAAATCTCGAGGTAAATCTTGGATCTCTATCGATATTATAGACATAGGTACTCCGTGCAACTTCACAATTTCAGCAACATATAATTCGCTAATTTATCAAGTGAGTAATCAGTGCGTCTTGGTATAAAGTGGGCTGATTTTGTTAATCTATCAACCACTACCCAAACAGACATCCTTCTTTTAGGAGTTAAAGGCAAACCGGTTACAAAATCCATGGTAATCTTGTCCCATTTCCACTCGGGCACCATTCTTGGTTGAAGTAATCCACGAAGGCACTTGATGTTCAGCTTTTACTTGTTGTGATTAAACACTTGGTTACAAATTGAAATGTCCCTTTTCATACACGCCACCAATCTGACTTCTTTAAATCATTATACATTTTGTGCTACCGGGATGAGCGATAAGCGACCATTGTGCGCCTCATGTAATATTTTACGAATCAATTTATCGTTTTTCGGCACACATATCCTGTCTCGAAACATCAAACAATCATCGGTCCAACTCGAAAATCGAGTCGTAACTTTGATTCGCATTGAGTTCTCTTGATCCGCAACTCACTATCATTCTTTTGAGCATCACAAATTAATTGGAGAAATAACGGTTTAGCTCTCATTTACGCTAAGATTGACCCATCATCGAGACAATGCTAACCCCGTGTTCATGGCTCTCAAAGTAAAAAGAAATTTTACGCTCAAGGCGTCAGCAACTTCATTTGCTTTTCACGGATGATAATCAATCACTAGATCATAATCCTTTAATAATTCAAGCCATCTTATTTGTCATGATTGAGATCCTTTTGACTTATCAAGTACTTCAAACTTTTATGATCGGTAAAAATTCGGCATTTTTCACCGTACAAATAATGTCGCCAAATCTTCAAGGCAAAAACAACAATGACGATTCCAAATCATGTGTAGGATAGTTCTTCTCATGCGGTTTTAAGCTGTCTCGAAGCATAAGCTACCACTTTACCCTCTTGCATCAACACACATCCAAGGCACATCAATGATGCATCACTATAAATTCTGAACTCCTTTCGACTAAATTTGTACTAAAATTGGTGCTTGATCAATCGTGCTTTCAATTTTTCAAAACTTTGTTGACATTTATCAGTCCATTCAAATTTAACATTCTTTGGCAACAACTTAGTCATAGGAGAGGCAATCATCGAAAATCCTTCAACAAAAGCGTCTATAATACGGCTAAGCCTAAAAGCTTCTAACCTCGGATACATTCTTGGCGGTTTCAATCGACGATCGCGAAATCTTACTTGGATCCACCGAATACCATCACCTAAGACTATATGCCCCAAAATTCGACTTCACGAAGCGAACTCACTTTTACTAAACTTAGCAAGCAGTTTCTTTTCTCTCAAGATTTGCAATATAGTTCTCAAGTGTTCGGCATGTTGAGACTCATCTCGAGAATAAATTAAAATGTCATCTATAAACACTACTACAAACTTATCCAAATATGGTAGGAAGATCCGATTCATTAAGTCCATAAATATATTTGGAGCATTTGTTAAGCGAAAGGCATCACAAGAAACTCATAATGTCCATACCTTGTCCTAAAAGCGGTTTTAAGCACATGTCGACTCCTTAACTCTCAAGCTGGTAGTAACCGGACCTCAAATCAATCTTTGAAAACACTTTGTGGCCCCTTTAAGCGATCGAATAAATCATCAATCCTCGGCAATGGGTACTTGTTCTTTATAGTCACCTTATTAAGGTAGCGGTAATCAATGCAAAGTCTCATTGAACCATCCTTCTTCTTCTGAATAATACAGAGCACCCAGGAGAGAAACTTCGGTCTCACAAATCCCTTGTGCATTAACTCCTGCAATCGAGCCTTCAATTCTTTTAATTCGATCGGAGCCATTCTATATGGAGCAATCGAGATCGGTGCGATGCCCGGCAACAAATCAATAGCAAAATCTATCTCTCTATTCGGAGGCAACTCAGGCAATTCCTCTGGAAATACATCTGGAAACTCACGGACTATCGGATCGATTCAAATTTCAGTTAGGGCAACTCAATATTCATTACATAAGCGGATAAGCTTCACACCCTTTTCTCATGTATTTACGTGCGGACATATGCGAAATCACCATAGGCAATTTATTTGATTCATCTGTTTCAACCCACGAATTTCTCCATTTTCACATTTCAACTCTAGTGTCTTTTGTTTACAATCTACCTTAGCATCATACCATGTTAACGGTCCATTCCCAAGATAACGTCAAACTCACCAAATGGTAACAACATCAAGTTGGCGGAAAAGCAGTGACCTTGAATCATTAATGGGCAATTCTTGCAAACCTTGTCAACTAGCACATATTGGCCTAAGGGTTCGACACTTTAATCGTAAACTCGATAAATTCAACGAGCAACTTTTTATTGGATACTAAATTCATGCAAATATAGGAATGAGTGGACCGGGATCAATCAATGCAATAACAATAGTATCATAGAGAAAATGTACGATAATAACATTGGGAGATGATGCATCTTCTCGAGCACGTATAGCATAAGCTCTAGCGGTGCTCTAGCTTCGATCTTGCCGTTAAATCTTTCATCACAGTCTTACTACTAGTCCCACCTCCGGTATTTCTCGGTGGTCTACCTCTACTAGCGGTGGTATTACATCTAGCACTCTGAAATCTTTCTTCTTTAACTTTCTCCGGACAATCTCTAATAAAATGCTCATGAGAAACACTTTTGAAACAAGCTCGCTCGGTCCCCAACACTCACCATAATGTTGCTGCCACATTCTTGACACTCGGGCTTTCTAGGTCGCACATTACCCACACTTGCCACCAAGTAGCTTGAGCTTTAGACCCGAATATGCTCTACCACGATCTCTGTGAATCCCCAATTGAAGCTGTCATTCGAGGGTTTGTCTCTTTGGACCTCTTTGGTTGAGATTGAAATGGCTTGCTTATCTGTCTTTTTCGACATCTCGGGCCTCAATAGCGACTTTTCTTCTTTCTTTGTTCAATTCTTGACTTTAAGAGCTCGATCAACCAATACTACAAATTCTTTCAACTCCAAAATTCCTACAAGCACTTTAATGTCCTCATTCAGCCCATCTTCAAATCTTCTACACATAATGGCCTCGGTGGACACACATTCTGGGCATACTTTGAGTCTTACAAATTCGCGTTCATACTACTGCTCACTGGACATTTTCCCTGCTTCAATTCAAGGAACTCCTTCCGTTTTTGATCAATGAATCGCTGACTTATGTATTTCTTTCTAAATTCTTCTGGAAGAAATCCCAAGTAACTTTTCTTTTGGCACCATCGCAACCAAAGTCTTCCACCGGTGGTAAGCGAATCTCTCAAAAGTGATCTGAGACACTTTAAGCATTCCTCGGGTGTACATGAGAGCTCATCAAATACGGGTAGAATTTTCAAGCGAATTCCGCTTTCTCGGGATCATCATCGACCTTTGCTCTAAACTCTTCACCCCTTGTTTTGAATCTTGTCAACCGGAGGCTTGTTCATTCTTACCAAATCTATACCTTGGCGACTACAGAATCGTGCGAGGTATAGGAGGGGTGGAGGAGGTTGAGCATTTGGATTTGCTCGAATAAATTCAGTATACCAATTGTTCATCATTTAGAGAAAGGCATCCCGAGCCTCATCTCCTTGTCTCAATGTCTCAGGTCTACTTTCCACAGTAGCGGTCCCTTGTGCGGGAGCCGGCGCATTACTAAAGACATCATCGTAGCAGTTCCTTGAGGATCCATTACTATATTAAAACAAAACACGTTTAGAATAATCAGAGTCACCACACTATCACAATATTTTTATGGCATGTATAGCTAGACTTTTACACACACTTTATTAGTCCGAGAACCGACTAAACCATAGCTCGATACCACTAAATGTAACACCCTTACGAATTCTATCGTCGTAGGAGCAGATACAAGGTATTACGAACATAATACATACCATTAAACATAATCGAAATATAAATATGTCTTGAACAATATTAGCCAACTTTAATGGCTTGTACAAATTAGCTGGTCGAATCTTGTAACTAATATTTTAAACCTAGACAAATATGACACGTAACAAAATAATTAAGCCTACTATACATGCCATAATTCAAAGCGTTTAGTTCAAATACCCTAAAGTAGGATAGTGCGGATAGATCTTCACGATCCTTAACTCTCGAGCAAGCGGAGAACACTATAAGACAAAAGAGAGAAACAAAGTAAGCTTATAGCTTAGTAAGTAAGTATGTAAATACTAATTAAAAAAATCTAACATGTTTACACAACAATTCAAGTACATCTACTTTAACTTCACTATTCATTCCACTTTGATTAAGCTGTCTCTGCTGCGTCATATTCACTAAATAAATCATAACTCGAGTTACCAAACTCGAAATTCAAATCCGTAAAATTTCCCTGAATCTAGACTCATAAAGCTTTTTGCTAATTTTTTCTATAATTTTGGTTCAGCCGATTAGTACAGTTTATTAGTTAAAGTTTCCCTGTTACACAGCTCGACTGATCTGACCTCTGTTCACTACAAATTGAATTTCTCTCAGTACACAATTCAAACAACCCTGAAGTCTGTTTCATTTAAAATAGTCTCAATAAGGAATTTAGGCATGTAAACTATATTTCTTAATTTGCTTTGTACAATTTTTAATGATTTTTCAAAGTTGGAACAGGGGATCACGTATTCATCCTGAGCAAGTCACATACAATTGTAAATATCTCAAAATATAGAATTCCTTTGCTTGCTCTGTTTCTTTTATATGAAAGTAGACTCATTAAACTTTAATTTCACATCTCATTCAACCTCTAATTATATTCCTCCTATTTTTGGTGATTTTTCAAAATCACGTCACTGCTACCATCTAAAAACAGTTTTAATGCTAATTTCACTCTTTCACAAATTCTTTATGCTAACCTCATTTTATCTTATATTTGTATATACCACAAATCATTTTCACCACATTTCATTCACCATAAGTGTAAGTCCAAACCACAATGTCACCACAAAACCATCCCGTTGAACAATTCGGATCAATCCTCGATATTTAATGGTTTCAGCACACAGCCCCACCATCATACTTCGTTTAGTTTGGCTCTCTTGTACACATGGTGAACACTTAGTACCACTCATGCGACCTAGCCGATTTGTCTCGTAGCTCTCTTGTCTACATGGTGTCCGTCACTTGGAATCACGCATGCGACCCAGCTACATTTATCTTTCACGTAGCTCTCTTGTCTACATGGTGTCCTTCACTTGGAATCACGCATGCGACCTAGCTACATTTATCTTTCACGTAGCTCTCTTGTCTACATGGGATACATCTCGTATCACACATGTGACCTAGCTACCACAGGGTGTCTCGTAGCTTTCTTGTACACATGATGTGCACTCGGCATCATACATGTGACCTAGCTACGCTCCATCTATTTTATTCGATTTTTCCGAATGTTCAACGGGATCTCTCTCTATTATTTATTTCCATTCTTCCAATAGTCGATTTATACTTCAACATCAGCTAGTATATACATATAATAGGCTGAAATATAAGAATGTACATGAAATTATTGTAATATTTACATACAAACTTACCTTGGTGCAAAATGTGGAAATTTTGCAATTTAGTCCAAAACTTTTTCCTTCCCCCGTTCAAGATCAATTCCGCGTCTTTCTTGATTATGGAGCTTGAAAATTGAAGAAACCCTAGCTATGGAGAGAGGGTGAATTCGGCAGCAACTAAGGAGGATGATGACCAATTTTGTGTTATTTTTCCCATTTTATTTCATTTAATATCCAAATGACCAAAATGCCCCTCCTTACTAAACTTTCAAAAATTCCTTCCATGTCCTAATTTTGTCCATGAACTTAAAATTGGTCAAATTGCTATTTAAGACCTCCTAATTAATATTCCAAAACAATTTCATACTAAAAACTTCTGGGATGCAAATTTTGCAACTTATTCGATTTAGTCCCTACTTTCAATTTAAGCACTTTAGGCATAGAATTTCATCACGAAATTTTCACACAATCATGCAATCATATTATAAACCCCAAAATGATTATAAAACAATTATTTCTATCTCGGATTTGTGGTCACGAAACCACTATTCCGATTAGGCCCTAATTCGGGTTGTCACAAATCAAATGTGTACAACATTTCCACCATCTTCTTTAACATCTACCATGGCCGAACGTTCATATCACCATAATTTTCAAAGATTTCGGCATGGTTAAATAAGGGGCTTAGAATCTAGCTTAAAACCATGCTAAGATTTAAAGAGCTAACTTGAATTCTTACCTTAATTTCCAGCTCAAAGTGGCTGAATTTCTTCCTCTTTTCCCTCTTCTACACGGCTAAGAAGAACCAAAGTATGAAGCCTTTTCCTTCTCCCTTTTTTTTTTTTCGATCATGTATGAGAATGATGGACACATTTTTTTCTTTGTTTTCTTCCTTTAATTTTTCATTAGTTTATTTCCCATGCTTTTTTTTTTTTTTATTCCTCCTTACATAATCCATTAACTAGACATGTTTGAAACATGTTTCCCTTGCCCATAACTTGTCATGGCGGCCACTTATCCAAAATAAATGGAGTATTTGACATGCAACTCCATTTATTTTACTTCATTCTTTATTAACCTCTTAAAATAGCCACATATATTTAAATCCCTTCACATGAGTCCTTTTTCTTTCAATTCACAATCAAATTAACTAAATCAAAGAATTCAAAATTCACACATGTATTTTCACATATTCTAGACAATAAATATTACGTTCGAACATGTCGGTGACTCGGTTTAGCGGTCCCGAAACCACTTCCTGACTAGGGTTAAATTATGGATGTCACATACGTAAACACGGGGCCAAAAAATTTTGGGCTACAGTTGATGATGATGCTGAAAGTGCTGAGTTCTGGCTCGAGAACACAATCAGAGTGTTTGATGAATTATTCTGTACTCTTGATGAATGTATCAAATTCGTAGTATCTTTGCTTAGAGATAATGCATATCACTTGTGGAAAACATTAACATCGGTGGTTCCTAGAGAACAGGTTACCTGGGAATTCTTTCAGATCGAGTTCCAGAAAAAGTACATAAGCCAGTGATTTTTGGATCAGAAACATAAAGAGTTTCTAGAATTGAAAAAGGGTCGAATGATTGTCACTGAGTATGAAAGAGAATTCATATGGTTAAGCAAATATGCCCTAGAATATGTGTCTACTGAGGATATCATGTGTAAAGGATTTGTTGACGGGTTGAATAAAGATATAAAACTTTTAGTCAGGATTCTGAAAATCAAAGAATTTGTTGTGTTAGTTGAAAGGGCTTGTAAAGCCGAGGATCTCAACAAAGAAAAGAGAAAGGCTAATTCAGAGGCAAGAGATTCGAGGAATAGGTCGATGAATAAATCTTATCATTCCTCATCAAAGAAATCTAGAGACTATTTTTACCAATCGACAGCTTCAACGGGATATCAGAATAGAGATTGCGAGAAATTATACACCAACCCTAAAGCTCAAGCCATATTGGTATCGAGTGTGGGAACATAATTAAACCTGAATGTCAACAGTATGGAAGACGGCATTTTGGAGATTGCTGGGTGAAAAATAATAATAGAACTTGTTATGGTTGTGGTTCAAGAGATCACTTTATTAAAGATTGCCTAGGGTTAGCTGAAAAAGATAGTGCTTAGAACACGAGACCGAGTAACACTACAGTTAGAGGGAGACCATCTTGTAATGTTGGAAATGTGAGTGGTGGTAGAGGTGTGACATGAGACACTACAATGACATCTGATACTAGAGCACCTGCACGAGCCTACGCTATTCGTGCTTGAGAAGAAGCATCATCTCCAAATGTCATTACTGGTACTTTTACTCTCTATGATACTAAATTTATTGCATTGATAGATCTAGGATCAACTCATTCGTATATATGTGTGAATTTAGCATCTAGTAAGACTTTGTCTAGAGTCTACTGAATTTGTAATTAGAGTATCGAACCTGTGACACCCCTAATTTGACCCTAGTCGAAAAGTGGTTTCGGGACCACAAAATCGAGTCATAAAAATAATTAGCCGTCATATTTTATGTTTATTATATGTGAATATGAATGTGTGAAAGTTTTTAGCTTCGATTTAGTCGATTGCATGTGAATTTAGTAATAGGACTTATGTGTGACACTTTTGAAATGCGATAGGTTAATCTATAAGGACCTATTAATGCATGTTGTATAAAAGAAGGGTTTGCATGTCAAATTAACCAAAAATCTAGATGGTGGCTGGCCATGCTATGGGGTAAAACATATTATAGACATTTTATGCTAATATGTGTGGGAAGAATAATAAAATATGAGGGAGTGGGAGGAGAAACCAAAGTTGTCTCCCCTTACCCCCATTGCCGTGACTAGAGAAAGGGAGGAAAAACAAAGTTCTTTCTTTGTTGTTCAACTTGGCGAATAGAAGAAACAAAGGAGGAAGAATTTTTGGTCACTTGAGTCATTAAAAAGGTTAGTATATTATGTTAAATTGTGAAATTTTAACTTGTTTTAGGTAAATAATCATGGTTCTTACTTAGCCCATGCTAAAATTTGAAATTTTGATGGATGATTGGAGCATTCGGCTAGGGTATAAAGGAAGGGATTTTGGTTGTTTCATCTAAGTATTTATGATGAATGTGTTATGGAAAGAAATTGGTCTTCCTAAGAATATGATTTGTGAATGTTTATATTAGTAATAGCCGAAATTAAAGAGGTTTGATGTCTTGAACAAATGTTGTTTATATGTTTTGAATTAAGTAAAAGAATTTATGTTTGAACACTTAAGGATTCGGCATTGTTCATGACTATTGTATTTAGAATGTGATTTTGAATATTACGAATATTGGAATGTAAGTATAGGTGTGATCGGTAATAGGAATTTGATATGAAGTTTTGTTAGGTGAGTGATGAATGGCCGAATGAATTATATACATTGTGAGGATGAAATTTGTATATAAATTGTGTATGTGTGATTTTATTAGTTAATGGCGTTTTGGCATTATATTTTGTTATGTGTGCATTCGAACTTTAGGGGTAATAAGATGAAGTTAAAAGGGTTAAAGAAGTTTCTAAGGCTTGATAAGTTATTGTAGCCTTTGCCGATTATATAATTGGTTAAAGGAAACTTCAAATCGTCCATGTATGAATATATGAGTTGATTATTAAATGAGTATTCGACAACATTTATAATAATGAATATGAGAGTGTATATACATACATGTTGTGCATAACTTGAGTAATCGACTAAAATATATTTATATGTATGTTGATACCTTATGTATACGCCTTGTGTCAGTGAGACATTCGAATATAAATATGTGTTAAAGTTACATATACAATTGTTTAATGTGACTTATCAAGTACACAAATTTGAAAACGAACGATAATAGACTTAAGTGGTCAATTGATTCAAATGAATTGGTTTTAAAATGTATATGGATGTCGTATGACTATGTTTGATTGGGAAGTAAATTTGTTTGATTTAGCTCAAGAGCTTAGAGGATCAAAGTTGGATAGGGGAAAGGAAAAGGTAATCGAATAGCCGTTGAAATCGTTCGACAACTTCCAAGGTAAGTTTTAAGTGATTAAACGTTGAATAAATTCAATCATAATAGGACATAATGAGTTGATTTAATAAGATATGATGTGGTCATGATATGTCTTAAACTCAAATGGTAAGTTCATAAGTGTTTGGACTTGGAAATTTAAGAGCAAATTGTAATAATTTGCTTTGGACAGCAGCAGTAACGTGATTTTAGAAAATCACTATAAATTGTCGGTGTGGATTTATAGGCTGAATAAAATATGTAATCAAAGCTTATTTAGTCTAGTTTCTTATAAAAGAGACCGTGGAAGCAAAGAAATTTCCTATAAAGAGATATTTAAAGTTGTGTGGGACAGTGTCAGAATGACTCCGAAATCCCCTGTTCTGTTTTTGGAAAATCATTATAATTTGTACAAAAATGGTTATAAGATAAGATTTATATGCTTAGACTCCTTAATGAGTCTAGTTTCAAATGAAATCAAATAGAACACATTATGAATTCTGTACAATGAAAAATTTGATTCGTAGTAAAGAGTGGTCAGATTAGTCAAATAGTGAAACAGGGGAAACTTTAAGAAAAATCTGGTACTGATTGGCCAAACCTAAAATTCTGGAAATTTTATGGATAGAAGATATACGAGTATATATTCAGGGAAAATTAATGGCAAGTGATTTGGAGTTTTGTACCTCCAGTTATAAATAATTTAGTGACCATTGCTCAGGAAAACAGCTCGTAGTGAATATGTGATTCTGTTGTAAACATGGATAAAACTTGTTTTAGTTGCTCATAAGCTATTGATTAAACCCATACGTGAATTCTAAATCGTGATATTGTAAAATGATATATGAGTGTTAGATGGATCTTTGATATTAAAATTTGTGAAATTGTAAGTTTATGAGTATTCGAATATGAAATGATAGTATGGCGTGAAATTGAATTATTCATTGGAAAATGATTGATGTAGATTCAGCCAAGACAAAGTGTATACATGATAGTATATGTGGTATGTGAAGTATATTTGGATAATTGTGATGTGAATACATGAAAATTTATATTTTGATTTAGGATTTTATGTGTATATATGAGATAAGGCCGAATGGCCAATGTGATGAATGTGAACATGCATATATGTGTTAAGGCCGAATGGCCAATGTGATGAATGTGAACATGCATATGTGTGATAAGGCCGAATGGCCAATGTGATGAATGTGAACCTGCATATATGTGTTAAGGCCGAATGGCCAATGTGATGAATGTGAACATGCATATGTGTGATAAGGCCGAATGGCTAATGTGAAATATGTATGAGATATGTATATGTGGTAAAGCCGAATGGCTAGTGTGAAATATGTATGAGATATGTATATGTGGTAAAGCCGAATGGCTAGTGTGAAATATGTAGGCGATGTGCGTATATCGTGGTCGAACGACCAAATGTGAAAGGTGTGTATTATTAGATATTTGATGAGGCAAATGAATTACAAATATGACAGTCGATGTGAATGTTGTAACATGTGATTAAATGTACATGAAACTTGGAAATATATTCCGGGTAAGACTCGATGACTACGTGTGGAGATTATGTCCGGGTAAGACCTGATGACTACGTGTGGAGATTATGTCCGGGTAAGACCCGATGACTACATGTGGAGATTTTGTCCGGGTAAGACCCGATAACTTCGTGTGGAGATTTTGTCTGAGCTAAAGGTCTCACCGATAATCCGAGTAGAGGTTAAAGCTATAAGACTTCGTAACAAGAATTGCTTATAAATATATTCAATGCGAAAGGTTAAACAGGTATGTACTCCAAGTTTATATGTGAGCTTGATTTGAACTAAATCATAAGGTAGTTATGTGATGCATACGAGAGCAATCTATGAGACTATTCCTATGATTATGTGACATCGGATCGGTGTGAGAGGTTATGTGAAATCATACGATATATCTATGTCACATGAGCTCACTTTTATGTGAAAGTTTATCGCCTATTGTATATGATGAGATGTGCATATTCGGTAAAGGGATGGTATGCAGAAGGAAGAGTGAAATAAAATACTGAACAACTATGTTATAATTTGATTGTTATCTGTTGACCTTTGCTTAAAACTTACTAAGCATTGTAATGCTTACTCGTTTACTCTGTTTCCTCTATTTTATAGATCTCATTCTTGAAGCTACTGAGCTCGGGGATCGTCAACAACTAGTCACACTATCACTATCCACCGCTTATTCTTGTTATGTTTAGAATTATTTTATGGCATGTATAGAATAGACTAGTGGCGGAAGAATATTTTTGGTTAATGTATATAAGCCATGCGAAAATGGCATCTTTTGAATGTTTACTTAGTGAAGTTTAAATTTTACCTCTGGCTGTGCTTAGTACTTATTTAAATGAACGATCTTTATTTCAAGAAAAAGTTCACAATTTTACTGTTCTGACATGAGTTACAAGTCCGGTAATGCCCCTTACCTATTCTGGCGACGGTTACGGGATAGGGGTGTTACAAAACCCCTTAGACAAGTGTGTTATGGTTGATAAAGTGTGCAAGAACTATCCATTGATGATTCGGGATAATTTTTTTCGGTTGATTTAATGTTGTTACCATTTGATGAGTTTGATATAATTCTCGATATGGATTGGCTAACGTTGCATGATGCTGTTGTGAATTTCAAAAGAAAGACGATATATTTGAGATGTCAGAATAATGAAATTATTTGAATTGAATCAGATAATCTAAATGGTTTGCCAACAATGATTTCTTCGATGTTATCTTAGAAATATGTGAGAAAAGGTTGTGAAGCTTATTTAGCTTATGTGCTTGATACGAAAGTGACTAAAAAAATAAGATTGAATCAGTGCCAGTTGTGTGTGAGTATCCAGATGTGTTTCCTGAAGAGTTATCGGGTTTACAATCGATCCGAGAGGTTGAGTTTGTCCTTGAGTTAATGTTGGGTACAACACCGATATCGATAGCTCCTTACAAAATGGCTCTGATAGAATTAAAAGAATTAAAAGCTCAGTTGCAAGAATTAATCGATAGAGGATTTGCACGACTGAGTTCTCACCCTGGGGTGCTCCTGTGTTGTTTGTGAAAAAGAAAGATGGCACGATAAGAATGTGTATAGACTACCGATAGCTTAGTAAAGTGACTATCAAGAACAAATATCCTCTACCCATAATTGATGATTTGTTTGATCAATTGAAAGGAGCTACAGTGTTTTCAAAGATAGATTTTAGACCAGGTTATTACCATTTGCGAGTTAGAGATTCTGATGTGCCAAAGACTACATTTAGAACGAGGTATGGTCATTATGAATTTTTTGTTATGCCTTTCGGACTAACGAATGCACTTGCTGTCTTTATGGATTTAATTAACCGAATTTCCAGACCGTACCTAGATCAATTTGTTGTTGTGTTCATTAATGATATATTAATATATTCTAGAGATGAAACTGAGCATGCTGAGCATTTGAGAATCGTATTGCAGACTCTTCGTGATAAGCAGTTATATGCAAAGTTCAGTAAATGTGAATTCTGGTTGCGTGAGGTTGGTTTTTTGTGGCATATTGTGTCAGTATCGGGTATTTGAGTCGATCCGAGCAAGATTTCTGCGATTTTAGTTTGGAAACCTCTGAGAAATGTATCTGAAGTCCACAGTTTTCTGGGACTAGCTAGTTACTATAGGTTATTTGTGAAAGACTTTTTGATGATTGCGACTCAATTGGCACGATTACTTCAAAAAGATGTGAAGATCGAATGGTCTGAGAAATTTCAGGAAAGTTTTGATCAGCTAAAATTTTTTTTGACTAAAGCTCCAATGTTAGTACAGCCAGAATCGGATAAAGAATTTGTGATCTATAGTGACGCATCATTGAATGGTTTGGGTTGCGTTTTGATGTAGGAAGGCAAAGTCATAGCTTATGCTTTGAGACAATTGAAGTCGCATGAAAAGAATTTCCTGACGCATGATTTAGAGTTAGCAGCCATTGTGTTTGCGTTGAAGATTTGGCACCATTATCTGTTTGGTGAGAAATTCCATTTTTACTCAGGTCACAAGAGTTTGAAATATTTGATGACACAAAAAGATTTGAATTTGTGATAACAGAGATGGCTAGAATTGTTAAAAGATTACGAGTTAATAATTGATTACCATTCGGGAAAAGCGAATGTTGTTGCTGATGCTTTAAGCCGAAAATCTTTGTTTGCTCTACATGCAATGAATACTCAGTTGGCTATATCAGAGGATGGCTCGATTTTAGCTGAATTGAAAGCAAGATTGTTATTTTTACAGCAGATTTGTGAAGCTCAGAAGACTAATAATGAAATGTCAGCTAGAAGAGCTCAATGTGATTCTAATCCTGATTCAGAGTTTCAAGTTGATTCTGATGATTATTTAAGATTCAGAGGCCAAAATATGTATCCCGAGAAACTCAGAGTTGATTCAGATGATTTTGAATGAAGCACATAGTAGTCGTCCAACTGTTCATCTGGGAAGCACAAAAATGTATAACAATTTGAAACAGCTCTACTGGTGGCATGGTATGAAACGTGATATTTCAGAATTCTTTTCAAAATGTTTAATTTGTCAACAAGTCAAGGCTGAGCATCAGGTATCGTCTGGTTTATTACAGCCGATTATGATTCCCGAGTGGAAATGAGATAGAGTGACTATGGATTTTGTTTTGGGATTACCCTTATCTTCGAGTAAGAAAGATGAAATCTGTGTTGTTGTGGATCAATTGATGAAATCAACTCATTTTATTCCTATACGTACAAATTCGCTTGAAAAGTTAGCTGAGTTGTATATCTTCGAGGTTGTAAGATTACACGAAATACCTATTTCTATTGTTTTGGATAGAGATCCGAGGTTCACATCGAGGTTCTAGAAGAAATTGCAAGATGCGCTTGGTACAAAGCTAGTCAATCTGAGCGAGTTATTCAGATATTGGAGGATATGTTAAGATGTTGCATTCTTGAATTTGAAGGTACGTGGGAAAAGTATTTGCCATTGATTGAATTCACGTATAACAATAGTTTTCAATTGAGCATTAAAATAGCACCGTATGAAGCTTTATACAGTTAGAAGTATTGAACACCGTTATACTAGACTGAATTAAGCGAGAATAAGATTCATGGTGTTAATCTTATTAGAGAAAATAAAGAGAAAGTAAAAGGTAATTCGTGATAGTCTGAAAGCAGTTGCGGATTGTCATAAATTGTATGTATATTTAAAAAGAAAAGATATTGAGTTTCAGATCGGAGATAAAGTGTTTCTGAAAGTATCTCAGTGGAAGAAAATATTTGGTTCAGTCGTAAAGGTAAATTAAGTCTGAGATTCATCGAGTCGTATAAGATTATCGAACGTATTGGGCCGGTTGCTTATAGATTGTTGTTGCCACCTAAATTAGAAAGGATTCATAACATATTTCATGTATCGATGCTACAAAGATACAGATCAGATCCTTCTCCCGACTGAGGTTGAAATTCAGCCTAATATGTCTTATGATGAAGAACCGATATAGATTTTAGCTCGTGAGATCAAAGAGCTGAGAAATAAAAGAATAATGTTAATGAAAGTATTGTGGCATCGACATGGGGTTGAAGAAGATACGTAGGAACCCAAGGATGCTATGAGAAAGCAATATCCAAACCTATTCACTGGTAAGATTTTCAGGGACGAAAATCCCTAAGGGTGGAGAGTTGTAACAACCCAGTTTTAGTTAAATTGGAACAGTGGTTTTGGGACCACAATTCTGAGATTGTAAAATTATTTTCATATTATTTTTAGTGTTTACAGCATGTGAATATATATATGTGAAAATTTTGTGAGCTAATTTATTCGTTTAATAGCTCAATTTGAGAAAAGGGACTTAATCGAGTAAAATGCAAAAGTTGTATTCTATATGTTAAAAGTGCCAAATTGTTATGGCTTATTAAATCAAAAGTCCTTATGTTGTAATTACACCATGATTAGTGAGATTTGACATAAATGGCCTTATATTTGATGATTAAATAGTTTAATGACCAAGGGTAAAATGGTAAATTAGTTAATAAGTTAATATTAATTAAAAACAGCACAAAAAGGTGGCCATTATTCATCCTTCTTCCATCGAAAATCAAAAGAAAATAAATCTTGGAGAACATTTTAGGGTTTAGCCATTTGTGTTCTTGATTGAGGTATGTTTTGAGCTCGGTTTTTGATAATTTTATGTTTTTGTGATCGTTGCTTTGAGTTCTAGTTAGCCCATGCTTCAACTTTTGAAAGTGTTGATGATTTCCAAAGTTTCCATTGATGAATGCTTGAGCTTTATGATGTTTGATGATGAAAAATCAAAGCTTGGTGCTTGATATACATGTTTTGTAAAGTGGTTTTTGACAAAAAAGTCAATTAGGGATTAATTTGAGACAAGTGTAAATTGAGGGATTAAATTGTGAAGTAAATGAAAGTTTGGGCTGCTAAGGGTCCCTAGGAAATTTGGCTAGGCTTGGGTGAAATTAAATTTTGTGTAAATTGTGTTTTTGTGAAATAGGGACTAAATTGAATAAATGTGTAACTTAAGGGACTAAAATGAAAAAAATGCAAAAATGTGTTTCTGGATTATATTGAATGAATTGGTGATTAAATAGGTTAATTTTGAATACAAATAGATCAAGAAAGAAAGAATTCGGAGTTTGATCAAGGAAAGTCGAAGGTTATCGAGTAATTGATCCGATTCGTGAATTCCAAGTACGAGGTAAGTTTGTACATGTTAAATGAAGTTTCAATTATCTTTTTAATGCATTACTAATGCATAAATTGTAAATATGTGATTACGATTGCGTACGATGACAAATTGACTACGTTTAGCACTTAGTGTGCATTACAAAATAGCTTCGGATATAAATATCAGTTAGTGTGTGAATTGGAATAGTTTCGGCTATATGAGGCACTAAGTGTGTGATACCGAGATAGCTTTTGTTTAATGCGATAGCACTAAGTGTGTGATATCGTTATAGCTTCGACCAACCATTTATTCACTAAATGTGCGGGTTCTTTGAGCATTGAAAGATTTTTGAACGATTTAACGTGTTGAACAAAGAGTTGAGAATAAAATAAATACGGGAAAGTTCAGGTATGTACGATGCCTATGTGGTAGTTAATTCTATGCGTATGAAGCTTGATGAATTTGTATATACATGTTAAATGGTGGTGGATTAGAATTGAATGATGATAAAAGAACTACTAAGTGTTTAGTAATTGATGTTTTGTATTATATGAACTGTTGAGTATATTTGGTACGAACTTACTAAGCTATGAAGCTTACTGTGTGATATTTGTCTTTGTTTTATAGAGTATCGAAGCTAGCTCAGACATTGGGGATCATTGGGAACCATCATCACACTATCGAATCAACTCGTTGGTACTGTTGAAGCTTTGCATATAGGGCATATGGCATGTATAGGCTAGTGTCATTTTGGTATGTCTTGAGTTATGATGTTAGCCATGTGATTTTGGATTGTTAATGATGTAAATATAGGTATGTTTTAACCATTTTAAGTTGGCTTAAGTTATGTGCTTGACAAGTGGTTTATTTGATGCTTATAATGCTTTATATGTTGGCTTGTTTTGGTATATTTGTATATGGAACTTAGTAGTTGAATTGGCTGATGATAGATAACTTGTTATGTGTTTGGAATAGCGTGTTTTGGTTGCTTATATATGTGTTGAAATGATACCAATTTGGTTACTATGTATGCATGAGAAAAGGGTGGCAAATTGGCTTTTCAAATGGACTATTTTTGTCCACATGGGCAGAGACACGAGTGTGTGTCTCAGCCATGTGCAACACACGGCTATGTTACACGGCCGTGTGTCCCCTGGGGTAGCCTACGAATTTAAGTCAATCTCGAGCACGGCTTAGACACATGGGCTTGTCTGATGACCGTGTGGGGCACAAAGCCTTGGTATATGAGCGTGTGTGGCCAATTTGAAGGGTACACGAGCTAGACACATGAGTGTGTCGTTGGCCGTGTGACCCAAGGCAGTAACCCTTGCAGTTTTCCCACGGCCAAGGCACACGGGCATGTCTCCGGCCGTGTGGTGCAAGCTAGTGTGTATGCTCAGTTTTCACACGGCCTAGGACACGGGCGTGTTCGGTACACGGCCTGGTTACACGGGCGTGTGACCTATGAATGTAAAATTTTTCTAAGTGTTTGGAAATTTTTATATGTGATCGGTTTAGTCCTGAACCATTCTTAACCATGTTTTAGGGTCTCGTAGAGCCTTATTAGGGACATTGTGAATGGATTTTGATTATGAATGTATAAATGTATGTGAATGAGATGAACTTTGAATAGGCCGTGTGCCTAACACGGCTACCAGACACGCCCGTGTCACAAGCCATGTGAAAACAGGGTATACATACTGACTTGCACCACACGGCCGAGGACACACCAGTGTGCCATGTGCCAGCCCATGTGTCACACATGGCTAGTAGACATGCCCGTGTGTCTAGACCGTGTCAAACATGTAGGGTATATTGAATTTAACTCGAAAGGTACCCCAGGGGACACACGGTCAAGTAACTTAATCGTGTGTTGCACACGGATGAGACACACGCCCGTGTCTCTGCTCGTTTACCCCAGGGGACACACGGTCGTGTAACTTAATCACATGTTGCACACGGATGAGACACACGCCCGTGTCTCTGCTCGTTTGGACAAAAATAGGCCATTTGTAAAGCCAATTTGCCACCCTTTTCTCATGCACACAAAGTAGCCAAATTAGTACCATTTCAACACCTGTATAAGTAGCCAAAAATGCCAATTTATACACATATCATGCCATCTATTCTCAACCATTCCAACTACTCAATTCCATATTCAAAATATACCAAATCATCATGCCAAAGTTATTAAAAATTACATAAGTTCCAAATGCATTAATACATCAACTAATAACTAACCAAATGAACAACCATTTGGCTATATCAACAATTATGGAAAACATACCAAAACAAACCAACATATAAGGCATTATATACATCTCATATATCACTTATCAAACACATAATTCAAACTAACTTATGACCATATACACCAACATTTACAAGCCGAATCTCATGGCTAATATCATAACTCAAAAAATACCAAAATGACACTAGCATATACATGCCATATACCATATATACAAAGTTTCAAAAGTACCAACAAAATGATCGATACTGTGATGACATTTCCCGACAATCCCCAAGTCCAAGTTAGCTTTGATATTCTATAAAACATATACAAATAACACACAGTAAGCTTCATAGCTTAGCATGTTCGAACTAAATATACTCAACAGTTCATAATATACAGATCATCAATTCATAGTAATTAATATCTAAATCATGGTGACGAACAAACTTTCCTCATATTTACTCAAGTGTTTTATGAACAAGTTCAGAAATTCTTCTATTTGGATTTTATGCTTTATATGTACATACCTGTACAAATTCATACCGAACTCATACCTTTATGTGATATTGTTGAATACTTGATATCACACACACTAAGTGACAAAGCATAGCTGAAGCAATTATAATCTCGTACACTAAGTGCCTTTCATAGCCGAAGCTATCTCAATCTCGTACACTAAGTGCCTATATAGCCCAAGCTATTCCAATTCGCACACTAAGTGCTTTATATGGCCGAAGCTATCTCGATACGCACACTAAGTGCCAAACATAATCAATTCATCGTCGTACGCAACCATCGTCTCATATATATTGTAACACCCTGAATTTGGGCCTAGAAGTTTTGGGCCTTGAGCATGGGAATGGTTGAAGGTAACTTATAATATTTTTTTGTGCATGTAAATTTCATTAATGAAGGCTTGTTTTAGTGGTTAAGTGTGCTGAGAAGTGTTGGAGAAGTCCTGGGTTCAAATCTGGACTCTAGCAAAAATTTTGGTTTAAGATTAATCAAACCCTGGGTGTAGTAGGTAGGCCTTAAGAATATTGTTGGGGAAGTTGTGACACAAAAAGAAGTGTGGTGTAGTGGTAAGGTGGCGCCACTTAGGGGACAAGAAAGTGATGCCATAGAGGAAGCAAGGGGTCCAAGGTTCAAGTCTTGGCTCTTGCAATATATTTTGGTTTTTCTTTTCAATAAATCTGGAAGCAAGTAGGTGCACTTTAAAGTTTAATGTGTTGGATTTATGACACAAATGAGTTGATGGCCTAGTGGTGGTAGCGAGTTGGCATGTGAGAGGACTTTGGTTGAATCCTTGGCACATAAAGGTTGATTATTTTGCTATGTTGGGAATGACAAGAGTTGGTGTTGGTTTTAAACTCTGGTGATGGAGGGATCCCACATCGGGAAGCTAACATAAGAGTGGTTGCGAAGCTGGCTTTAAATCTAGAGAACCATGAGGAGAGTTGGCATACCCTTCTTGGCTTATCCCTTTCACTTTGTGACGTGCTCGTTTGGGTTGGGCATTAGCTAAGAGTGTTTGGAGCGCTGATTAACTGCAGTCTCCTAACAGGTGTGTATTTCTCATTACTCTAGCAGTAGGACGGCTATTTCGGGCCGCAATGGGCTGAAATGGGCCATGTGGTCCTAATGGGTCCATAGGCCCAAGTGGATAAGTTGTAGAATTACTAAAATACCCTTGTAGGGTAGGACTACCGATTTACCCCTAGAGGGTAAAATGACTATTTTGCCCCTTGTACGTAAATGACTAACTTGTGTGATGATTGGGTTAGTTGACGTGGATTTATGTTAGTTATCGTTAATTCGTAAGTCTAATGTATTAGTGATCGATTGTAAGATTATCGTGTGGGAGATATCGTCATCAACCAGGTGTGTAAATGACACCCTCTCTTAGACTGAATCGGTAAAAGCCAAAATACCGAAACGTTGGTATTTTGTGAACTCACGAGCGTGCGAGCGCTCGTGAGATAGTTGTTAATGAATATGGTGCATTTGGATGATTAGAGTGCAGAGTGTGCATTTTCGTGCACAATGGTATTTTTGGGATTAATGGGCCGAAAACGGGCCCATTTTGGTAAAAAGACGAGGTAAGTACTTCTGATTACTTGGTAAACGTTAGAATGAGCATGAAACCTTAGCAATAGGTAATAATTACTGAAATACCCTTATGCATGCCAAATTACAATTTTACCCCTAGGGTTATTTTTTTCTGAAAAGCATGATGTTACGCTTTACGTATCGTATGCCATGACATATTATTTACATTGCATGGGACATGGGTTTATATTGATGGAGGAAGCGTTACGGTAGCCTCATTTGCAATCTGGTGGCCTCGCCACATATATTTGTTCGGTGACTTAATCGAATATCTGGCGACCTCGTTACAATCGGTGGCTTCCCACATATATATATCTCGCTCGGTGGCCTAGCCACAATATCGTATCTGGTGACTTTGTCACAATATCCGCGACCTCATTGCAATTTACGTGGTGTATGGCGGTGGGTGGGTCGAGTAGTCTCCCACATGGTGTAAGGCTGGTGCAGGGGTGTTATAGATGCTCGGGTTGGGATTTCTGCATTCATGATATATTTGTTCTATATCAGCTATGGGCCTATGGGTTTCATTCTAATTTCTGTACTGGGCCAAGGCCCAGATAAGTCTGACTCTGAGGTTTGATCTGTTTTGGGCTATGGTTGGGTTATGTTACATATTGAGTTTTCGTAAACTCACCCCGTTTATTAACCTTTCAGGTAATTTCCAGCCTTAGACGGATCGGGCCTGAGAGGGGCTCAAAGGAAGAGACACACACTGTTTATGTTACAGTTTTGATTATTACTTTTAAATGTTTTTATGTGGTTGTAGTAAAGCCGTTGTAGTTTTCTGGATTTCAAATTTGGAATTTTATTTATTGTTCTTATAATTCCTAGTATTAGAACACGGTTTTCCAAAGCAACTACTGTTGTTTAAAACATCACGTATCTGCAATTATTTTTAAATTAAGCTTCCACAACTACCAAGATTTTTACAAAGTTGTTAAGAATGTTATTCAGCTGAGGTTTTCTAACAAGGTTTAAAAAGGGTATAAGTTTTTAATTATTAAGAAGGGTTTTTAATGGAAACATGGTCTTCGAAAAACACTTCAATGTGACACGCCAGATTCGAGCCAAACTTCCAGGCCGGGTTTGGGGTGTTACATATATAATTTATGCAATGTTAAAGCATTAAAAACATAATTGTAATAATGTTTATCACATACAAACTTACCTCGGACATAAAAATGACAAAACTAGTTGATTAGTTGAGTACTTTGTTCTTGCCTCGATCTAAGTCTAGGTTCATCTTTTCTTGATCTATATTATAACAAATTCAACTCATTTAATCACATAATCTTTCAATTTAGTCCACAACACACATTTGAGAATTTTTACACATTAGCCCCTAGACTTTCACATTTAATCAATTTAGTCCTTATTTCATAAATACACCAAATTCACACAATTCAATAAGACTCATACTTAGCCAAATTCTATATAGGTCCCTAGAAACCTATATTTTTCATTTATTTCACATTTCAATCCTTCAATTTACACTTTTGACAATTTAATCCCTATTTTATATTTTTACCAAAAATCATTTAACAAAACATATTAATCTATCTACAATTATTCATTTTCCATCATCAATACTCAAAAACATCAAGCTACCATCAATGGAAACTCACAAATTCATCAACCAATTCAAAAATTAAGGCATGGGCTAGCTAGTACTCAAAGCAACGATCACAAAAACATATAAATCATCAAAAACTGAACTCGAAACATACCTCAATTAAGCCACACAAATTTCAAACCCTAAATGATCTTCAATCTTTTATTTTCTTTTGATTTTCGGTGGAATATGATGATAATGAAGCCAAATTTTGTTTTCTTTTATTAATAATAACATTAATAAACAAATTACTGATTTAACCTTAATTAAAACCATCAAATTCCATAATATTAAGCCCATTTATGTCCATTCTCACTATCAATGGCATAATAACATCAAAAGGACCTTTGGTTTAATAAACCATAGTAAATAGACACATTTAACATATAGAATGTCACTTTTGCATTTTACGCGATTTAGTCTTTTTCTCAAATTGAGCTATTAAACTATAAAATTAGCTCACGAAATTTTTACGCATACATATTCACATGCTGTAAACACATAAAATAATATTAATATAATTTTACAATTTTATATTTTTGGTTTCAAAACCACTATTCTGATTTAAGCTAAAATTGGGCTGTTACATTCACTGTGGAAAAAGATATTACGTTTTGGTCTAAAAGGGAAATTGAGCCTAAGGTTCATCGGACTGTATGAGATTACTGAGCGAATAGGGCTAGTGGCTTATTGGCTAGCATTTCCGTCTAAGTTAGAAAAGATTTATAATGTGTTTCATGTATCAATGCTACGACAATACAAATCTGATCCTTCCCATGTCATTTCCTCAACTAAAGTTGAAATTTAGCTAGATTTATCATACAGTGAAGAACCGATCCGAATTTTGGCTCATGAGATCAAAGAGTTGAGAAATAAAGGAATAGCATTAGTGAAAGTACTATGGCATCGACACGGGGTTAAAGAAGCTACGTGGGAACCCGAGGATGCTATGAGAAAGCAATATCCAAACCTATTCACTGGTAAGATTTTCGAGGACGAAAATCCTTAAGGGGGGAGAGTTGTAATAGCCCAGTTTTAGCTAAATTAGAACAGTGGTTTTGGAACCACAAATCTGATTTAATATTATTTTTGGTGTTTATAGCATGTGATTATATATATGTGTGAAAATTTTGTGAGCTAATTTCATTATTTAATAGCTCAATTTGAGAAAAATGACTAAATCGCGTAAAATGCACAAGTGGCATCCTATATGTTAAATGTGCTTAATTGCCATGACTTAATAAATGAAAGGTCCTTATGTTGTTATTAGACCATTTTTAGTGGGAATGGACATAAATGGGCATATATTTGATGATTAAATGGTTTATTAACCAAGGGTAAAATTGTAAACTATGTATTAGTGTATAATAAATAAAATAAAAACAATTTTAATCTTATATTCTCATCTTTTTCACCGAATATAGAGAAAAGAAATAGCCATTGAAGCATTTTAGGGTTCGACCCTTGTTATTCTTGATTGAGGTATGAAATTTGTTCGGTTTTTTATGATTTCTATGTTTTTGTGATCGTTGCTTTGAGTACTAGCTAGCCCATGCCCTAATTTTTGTGTTTTTTTTTGTGATTATATAAAATTCCATTGATGAATGCTTGAGCTTTGTGATAGATGTTGATGAAAAATGAAAGATAAATGATAGATTATCATATTTTGTAAAGTGATTTTTGATAAAAATGCTTAAATAGGATTAAATTGTGAAATTTGTAAAATCTGTGGTTAAATGTGTGAAATTTTGATAAATATGGGCTGCTAGGGACTCAAGTATAAATCGCCTAAGCATGGGTTAAATTGAATTGTGTGAATTTTGTGTATTTATGAAATAAGGACTAAATTGTAAAAATGTAGAAATTTAGAGTTTAAAGTGTAAAAATGCTTAAATAAGTGTTTGTTGACTGAATTGAATGAATTGACAAATAAATGAGTTGATTTTGAATACATTTTGATCAAGAAAGGAAGAATTCAGACCTAGATCGGGGAAAATGAAAGTTACCGAATAATTGACTCAAATCGTCGTTTTAGCATCCAAGGTAAGTTCGTACGTGATAAACATTATTACAATTATGGTTGTAATGCTTTGATATTGCATAAATTGTATATACGAGATTATGGTCATATTCAACGACAAATTGGCTATGTTTAGCACTTAGTGTGCGATTTAAGATAGCTTCGGCTATATACGGGACTTAGTGTGCGAAACATTGAATATGACACTTAGTGTATGAGACATTGAGTATGGCATTTAGTGTGCGAGAAATTGAGTATGGCACTTAGTGTGCGAGACATCGAGCATGACATTTAGTGTGCGAGACATTGGGTATAGCACTTAGTGTGCGAAATATTGAGTATTCAAAGGCATGTTATGTATGTATGAACTAGTTATGGATTAATATAGGTATGTATATGTATATTACGAGTTTTAAACCGAAAAAGTCATGAAGTTTACCTATAGCATATGAACATGAAGGTGAAAAGTTTGTTAGTAATCAAGAGTTACATGTTATTATGCTTAAATTGTTGAATGATATATTTGTGATTAGATAAGTTTATATTATAAGAACTTACTAGCTTACCTTGTTTGTTTCTTCCGTGTTTTATAGTGAATTCAAAGCTAGCTCGGATTGGGGATTATCAGAGACTACGTCACACTATCCAACCAACTACTTGGTACTTTTGAGTTGTATATATATGGTATATGGCATGTATAGGCTAGTTATGGTACTTTGGTTGTGAATATAGCCATGAGATTTGGCTTATAAATGTATATGTTTTATTTCGTATTTATAGCCATGAGTGATGGCTTATTTTGGTATGTTTTGGTATAAATGTGATTAAGGTTTCATAGTTGTTCAAATGGATATATTTTGAGTTTGGTAAATGAGCTTGTTTAGGTATGTGCAAAAAAGGTGGCAAAGTAGCTTTGCAAATGGCCTATCTTTGTCCACACGAGCAGAGACATGGGCGTGTGTCTCAGCCATATGCTACACACGGTCATGATATATGGCCGTGTGTCCCTTGGTGTTGAAATTGAATCGAAGTCAGTGTGCTCCACACGGTCTCACACACGGGTGTGTGGCTGACCATGTGGTATAAGTCAGTATACCCCCTAAATGGCATACGGACTAGCACATGGACGTGTGTGGCCATTTCATAGGGCACACGAGTTAAACACACGGGTGTGTGGTTAGCCGTGTGACCCAAGTCAATATACCTTCCAGTTTTCACACGGCTTGACACATGGGCGAGTCCTTGACCGTGTGATGCAAGTCAGAATGTATGCCCTGTTTCCACACGGCCCGTGACACGGGTGTGTCTAGTGGCCATGTGAAGCACATGGCCTGTTCACATGGGCATATGACCCTTGAATGCATGAGAATTTTCTAAGTTTCCCAAGGATTTCAAATGTTATCGGTTTAGTCCCGAACCTCTTTTAAGCATGTTTTACGGCCTCGTAGAGCCTTATAATGGGCAATACAAATGTGTTCAATTGATTTTGATTATGAATGCATAAATGTATGTATTATGAATGTGAATGATACGTATTGTTTAGTAATGCCTCGTAACCCTATTCCAGCGAAGAATACGGGTTAGGGGTGTTATATATATCCTAATTTGCATGGTCTCCTTAGTCCATTGTAGCCATCATTTGCTAATTATTCAACTCTTAGTAAAGAGCCATTCGGTTCCAATCTTAATAAACTAGAATTGAAATTTAACTATTCATAATTCTGTAACACCCCTTACCCGTACCCGAGGCCGGGATAAGGTACGAGGCATTACCGGACAAACATACAAACATTAAACTAAATACGGGCCATAAAATTTCATTCATATTTCAAAACGTTCATTCACTTACACATAGTCCCTTATTTGAGTCTACGAAGCCCAAAACATACTTTAAAAAGGGTTCAGGACTAAACCAAGAACTTACAAAAATCTTGGAAATTTCATGCTTTAAGGCTCCCACGCCGTGTCCCAAAGTCATGTTCCATACAATTTGAGACACATGGTGGTGTCTCTGCACTGTGGAATATACCTAGGCTATTTTCCAAGCTTTGGTCAACCTTAATCTCTTACACACTTATACAACATCAAAATCATATAACATGGTATTCATTTAATGATTAAATATTCTCAATTAAACCACAAACATAGCATTTGTATATCATCATACATGTGTCTCTCATACTCATTTTACCTTGTTTATTATAGTACCACTTATACATTTATACCAAGATTATCATCTTACCAAATATCTTCAGCTTAATCATCAAGCATTCATATTTAAAACTAGATCATATCTTTATAAAATACCACAATTCAGATCATAAATAACATGTTTGCCTAAAACATTTTAATTCAACTCCATACCCTACAAGCATTACATTGAGACTAGTCATATATATATATATATACATGTCATGATACATATCATTCTCTTTCATTTTCTTAAAACACATATCATTTATTTCATTATATCAATATTTCATATACCATAGTTTCCATATATTCCACATATATTTATTTTCCTCCTCCTCCTCTCCATTCCACATCCTTAATGTATATAGCATTCTTGTAAGTATGATTTCACAATTTACTAATAAATGCTCACATCAAACTGTCCACACAAGTCATAGTTACTTACTTATTATAATTCGAGCTACAGAGCTCCAAATTAAGATCCCTAAATTTCCCCTAAAAATAGACTCACATATATTTGCACCATAAAATTTTCATAATTTTGGTTTAGCCAATTAGTACAGCTTTATTCATTAAAATTTCCCTGTTTCACATTAAGCAGATTCGACCTCTCTTCACTAAAATTAATTATCTCACCATACAGAAATCGGATAATGTTCTTGTTGATTTATATTGAAAATAGACTCATTAAGGATTTTAAAAATATAATTTTAAGCCTCTAATTATTTTTATCCAAAGTTTTGTGATTTTCCAAAGTCAGAATAGGGGATCACGTAATCATTCTGAACCAGACTCACAAAAACATAAATATATCAAAATATAGAACTCCTTTTCTTGCTCTGTTTCTTTTATATGAAAATAGACTCATTAAGATTTAATTAAATATCTCATTCAATCTCTGATTCAATTTCTACTATTTGTGGTGATTTTTCAAAATCACGTCACTACTACTGTCCAAAACAGTTTTATTGTTAATTCACTCTTTCACACTTTCTTTGTATTAACCTCATTTTAACATACATATCACAAATCATTTTCACCACATTTCATACATCACAAGTATAGGCCCATGATCACAAGGTCACCATAAAATCATCCTCATGTATAACTTACTTGTTTATAACCTTACCACATCCTGGTCACTTAATGAACACATCATTCACATAACCAAGTTCCTGCACTTATTCATCACAAAACTCACAAAGCAAAACATAGAGAGTCTCCCGTTGAACACTTCGGATCAATCCTTGATACTTGGTGGTTTCAGCACATAGCTCCACACATCATAGAGTTCAGCTCTCTTGTACACATGGTGAACACTCAGTACCACCCATGTGACCTAGCCAATTTATCTCGTAGCTCTCTTGTCTACATGGTGTCCTTCACCTGGAGCCACGCATGCGACCTAGCTACATATATCCTGTAGCTCTCTTGTCTACATGGTGTACACATAGTATCACCCATGTGACCTAGCTACATTATAATGTCTTGTAGCTCTCTTGTACACATGATGTGCACTCAGCACTATACATGTGACCTAGCTACATACCATCTGTATCATCCAATCTTTTCGAAGGTTCAACCGGGATTTCTCTCTCTTTCCCAACAATTTCACCAATCAAGTAATTATCCACAAACATATTTCCAATATTTTTATAAAATATCATAATACAAGTAATAGTGATGTATTACTTACATATAAACTTACATCTCATTTAATATCAACATAATAACATTAAATTACACATTGTCTTATAAAAAATCATATGAAGTTACAATTTCCCATAATATCCATAATCATAGAAATCACATTTATGTATGATAATTCAATGCACTTCATGTACCATAGACATATTTTAAATCAATTCATAAACTTGGCACCATAATCATTTAATTTAACATAATTCAATTAATTCACTAAATTTAACTTTCAAATATAAATTACAGACATTATTGTTGTATTATTATCATACCAACTTACATACTTTCAACACCTTGAAAATTATAATAAATATATCAATTTTACATTGAAACATGCATAAATTAATGCTTATTATTGAACTTACCTCGATACTAAAACGATCATTTTACCAACTTTCCCAATTTTCTATTTTTCTCTCATTCTAGGTTCAAACCTCATTTTCCGAGATCTAAAACATCATATTTTACTTATTTAATTAATGTAATATTCAAAACAGTCCTTAACTCAAACTTTGGAAAAATTACAATTTTGCCCCTAAACTTTTGCATATTTACACTTTTCCCCTAGGCTCGGGAATTAAACTTCATCCCTTATTCTTATGTTTTATGACATGCTGATCACTTTTCCCTTCTACGGGAACATCAAATTCTCACTCTAACATATACTTATGACTATTAAGTATTTTTACCGATTAAGCACTTTTACTCGTTTTCACTCAAAACCGAGTAGCACAAGTTGTCTAACATAATTTAAAACCTCATATTCTATCATAAAACAGAAAAATAAACACATTTCACCTATGTGTATTTTTCCAAATATGAACCCTAGCTTAAATTATTGCTAGAATAAGCTTAATCAAATTACCGGGATTCCAAAAACGTAAAGAACTTGAAAAACGGGGTTAGAACGGACTTACTATTGAGCTTGGAAAGCTTGAAAACCCTAGCCATGGTTTCCCCCATGCTAATTTGGGCCTCCATGAAAAGGATGAGTAAATTTTGGCTTTATTTTCCCTTTTTATTTCTTTTAATTACCAAATGACCAAAATGCCCTTCCTTACTAAACTTTCAAAAATTCCATCCATGTCCAATTTTTGTCCATCACTTAGAAATTGGTCAAATTGCTATTTAAGACCTCCTAATTAATATTTCAAAGCAATTTCATACTAGAAACTTCTAGAATGCAAGTTTTGCAACTTATTCAATTTAGTCCCTAACTTCAAATTGAGCACTTTATGCATAGAATTTCTTCACGAAATTTTCACACAATCATGTAATCATATCATAGACCTCAAAATAATCATAAAATAATTATTTTTATCTCAGATTTTGTGGTCCCGAAACTCTGTTCCAACTAGACCCAATTTTGGGCTATTACAACTCTCCCCCCTTTAGAGATTTTCGTCCTTGAAAATCTTACTGAAGTGAAGTTTAGTATCTTTCTCATAATTTCCAGCATTACTAACTAATTGTTTTCAAGGCGATACTTTCAGAAACACTCTGTCATCAATTTGAATCCCAAGATAACTCATTCAACTCTGATATTTCTCTAACTCTGTCCTTCACTTGTCAACCATTCTCAGTCTCTGGTTGTAACACCCCAAACCCGAGACCGTTGCCGGTGTCGGACACGAGGGGTTAACAAGCCAAAACCACTTATGGCACCGACCAATTTGACATTCCCAAGCAAGCTGGAAAACTGCGTCGCTGTCGCCTTAAAAAGCATATCTCGAGTTTCACAACTCGGAAGCTGATTCCGTAAATTTTACCTGAATTTAGACTCATATATCCATCCATGGATTTATTTCTAGAATTTTTGGTCGGGCCAATTGGTACAGTTTATTAGTTAAAGTCGCCCATGTTACAGGGGTCGACTACACTGACCTTCACGCGTTACAACTTGAATATCTCTCTGTACAGGGTTTCAATACAGATACCGTTTGTTTCCAATGAAACTAGACTCAAAAAGGAATCTGCACATATAAGGAATGACTTCTAATTCATTCTGGATAATTTATGGAAAATTTTCAAAGCCGCGACAGGGGACCCAGAAACTGTTCCGTCCCTGTCTCACGAGAACTTTAATATCTCTCGGTATACTGATCATATGATCGTTTCGTTACTTTCATATGAAAATAGACTCGTCAAGGTTCGATCACATAATTTATTCACTATTTAAAACCATTCCTACAAATTTTGGTGATTTTTCACATCCACGTCACTGCAGCTGGCAGCCTCTGTTTTTAAGGTAGGCTTTACCTATATTGTAGTTCCCATGGACCAACTATAGTCTAGTCATACTTAGGTCCACATGTGATCATATTTAGCCATTCCAATGGCTGATCATGTGACCAACTCTCTCATTCCAAACCATAATCACATCATGAAACCAAATATAATTACAAACCACATATGGTCAAATTCCATACTCCACTTTTACGAACCATTTTCGCATGGCCGTACACATATACATCACAAGTACTTAAAAACAACCGAGGGTGGTCCTATATATGCCATATCCGAACTCAACTAAAGGAGTACCAAAAAGGGCTTTGATAGTGTGGTTGACTTCAACTTCTATGATCCCGAATCCGATCGCTAACGAGCAAAATCTATAACAGAGAAACAAAGAAACGGAGTAAGCAATTTATGCTTAGTAAGTTTCGAGCCATAATATACACACAACCAAAGCATAACATTCAAGTAGCTAAACAATAATTCATATGCACAATTTCTCAAAGACATGCTTACTTCACAATCCCAACTCTTATTTTCATACACAAACAACGGCTTAGTTAAGGCCGATAGCTCGTTTATCATTGGGCGAATATTCAACGCACTTACTCATAGTGTGCAAAGCACACACAAAACATACCTTGTTGGGAATTTCACAAGTGCATTAACTGAAAATTTTCCAGCAGCTTATAAATTTGAATCACATACCTTCGGAGTTTATCCGGATATAGCTACTGTTCAAAACACCTTGGGACATAGCCCGGTTATGGTAACCGCACAAATGCCTTCGGACTTAACCGGATATCACAACTCGCACAATTGCCTTGGGCTTAGCCCGATATCATAGCTCGCACAATTGCCTTGGGCTTAGCCCGGATATCTGGTCGCACAATTGCCTTGGGCTTAGCCCGATATCTGGTCGCACAATTGCCTTCGGCTTAGCCCGGATATCACTCGAACATTCATGCACATCTTTGTTTCATTTTCACAACAAAACTTTTATGCACAATTCACTTAACAAAAATGTCATTTCGGCTCAATGGCCATATACAAGGGTAGAATTTCGATTGCTTATTACTTCATTCAATTGAATCAAAATCTAAGTTTCGATACTCGAAAACTTACCTTGTAACACCCCAAACCCGAGACCATCGCCGGTGTCGGACCCGAGGGGTTAACAAGCCAAGTTCACATGTTTTGCCCACCAATTTGACATTTCCAGTCAGGCTGGAAAACTGCGTCACTGTCGCCTTAAAAATCATATCTCGAGTTTCAAAACTCAGAAACTGGTTTCATAAATTTTCCCTGAATTTAGACTCATATATCCATCCATGGATTTATTTCTAGGATTTTTGGTCGGGCCAATTGGTACAGTTTATTAGTTAAAGTTACCCATGTTACAGGGATCGACTGCTCTGACCTTCGCGCGGTATAACTTGAATATCTCTCTGTATAGGGCTTTAATGCTGGTGTCGTTTCTTTCTAATGAAACTAGACTCAAAATGGAATCTGTACATATAAGGTATGTCTCCTAATTCTTTTTGGATAATTTATAGTGAATTTTTAAAGTTACGACAGGGAACCCAGAAACCATTCTGGCCCTGTCTCACAATAGCTTTAATATCTCTTAACCTGTAACTCCTATGACCATTTCGTTTCTTCCATATGAAAATAGACTCATCAAGGTTCATTTAAATAGCTTATTCACTATTTAATTCCATTCCTATGAATTTTGGTGATTTTTCACATTCACGCCACTGCAGCTGGCAGCATCTGTTTTAAGGTAGGGCTTACCTATTTGGTAGTCTCCATGAATCAACTAGTCTTGCCATACATAGGTTCATATATGATCATTTTAACCATGCCAATGGCTGATCATATGACCAAGATTCCCATTTCCAAGCCATAGCCACATCATGACACCAAATATATACATACAAACCACAATTAGTCTAAGTTCATGCTTCCTTTTCGAGCCATTTTCGCATGGCCGTACATACTTACATTACAACCTATTTAACAAACAAGAGGTAGTCCTATACATGCCATCTCAAGTTCAACCAAAATTTATACCAAAATGGAGGCTTGATAGTGTGGATGACTTCGACTTCAACGATCCCAATCCGATTGCTTGAGCGAAATCTAGAAAAGCGAGAGCCAAAGCAACGGGTAAGCATTTTATGCTTAGTAAGTCTCAAGGAATATAATCAACTCTAATTACAGCAATACATTCACATAACCAAATGCATCATTTCATTAATACACATTCTTACTTCACACTTCATCATTATATAATTTCACAAAGTATCAATCAATTCAATAACTGAAATTCATTAGTCGATTGAGCGAATGTTGCTCAAACATGTCGACTTTCCAATGCACATATAAACGTACCTCATTCTTTGGGCTTTTGAGTGTACTCATTGAATTTATTACAGCAGCCAACACTCACCTCCAGCCCAAGATTCTTGAACATAACCGGATATAACCATGTGCACAAATGCCTTGGTCTTAGCCCGGATAGAATGTCTCGCACGAATGCCTTGGTCTTAGCCGGATGTAGCCACTAGCACAATTGCCTTGGTCTTAACCGGATAAAATTTCCAGCATAATTGTCTTGGATTTAGCCGGATATCATTCAATTTCCCATGAACACATACATCAATTATCATTGGACATACATAATTCATTTTCGTTACTAAGGCTCAAACGCAATTATAGTCACAAGCATATTCGCCCGGGACTTAGCCGGATAGAATTCAAATACTCATGCATACATAATCAATAATCAATACACATCCATACTTTATTTCACATAATTCAAGTAGGGTCACTTCTTGAGGACTTACCTCGGATGTTGTCGAACGGCTTTTTAGGCTATTCGATCACTTTCTCCTTCCCTTGTCCAATTGTGGCCCTCTAAGCTCTTGAGCTAATTCAAACAAATTCAATTTATTAAAACCTCATTGTGCTAGCTTTTGGCGAATATGACAAGGAGTTTAAATGGTCATATGGCCACCCTTTAGCTTGAATACACAATGGTCATGCACATTTTATACTACATCAAGCAATTCAATACAATTTATTTGAGCATCAAGGAAATGCTAAGGCCTTCAATAGGCTACCCAAGGCGAATATTCATGTACATGTTGAGGTCAATTTTGCACTTAATACCTCACAAAAACAGCATGCAATTTACTAATTAATGCTTTGCACATTGTATTTAAAACTCATAATATAGCATCAAGCACTTATATGTGTGCTAGGCGAATTGTGCTTGCAATTTCACAAGCATTCTTCCACATTTTCTTCTTTAAACCAATATATTCATCACTTAGTTCATAACCAAACATAATGTGCAATCATATATATGCATATATGAGCATGGCGAATTTTCAAGGTGTCCATAGCCATCCAAAACACAAATTTTAACTAACATGCAAGAAGCATGAATCATGCTCAAGAATGCATCATGGCGAATATGACAATCATGCTCCTTTTCAACTTCAATCATGATAAAACAAAGAAAACTCAAAATCTTACTCAAGAGTAGACAATCCATCATTACATGCATCATCATCAAGCTTCACACTTAGCATGCAATGGCTTTATCACCATAACAACTTTGGCCAAATACCATTTCCATGGCATAACAAAGATTTAAGCCATGGCTAACATGCACATCAAGTTAGCAACCAAAACATGCATGAAACTCCCAACACAACCTCATACATACCTTAATCTTGATGCAATTTAGCCAAATCTCCTTCTAGATCTCTTCTAAACCAAGCATGAAGCAAAAATCCTCCCCTTTTCCTTAGTATTTTCGCCAAGAAGTGAAAATGGATGAACAAAAATTTCCCTCTCTTTTCCTCTACTCACGGCAACAAGGGCATCCAAGCTCATCTTTCTTTTTTTTTTTTCATTTTTATGCTTATTTTATTATAATACTTCCTACATAACTCACTAGCCAAACATGTTGGAAACATGTTTTCCTTGCCCATCACGCCCACCTTGGCGCCACTATAGTCAAATTTGGGGAATTTGACATGCAAGGACAACATTTCCTAGTGTGCATCAATAGGCCACTTCCACATTTGCCTATCTCAATTCTAAATTTTCTCACACAAGTCCTTTCTAGTGAAATTCACCTTTATAACACTAAATCAATCATCATAAAATGTCATACATGAGCACACACATATTATAGGCATCAAAATAAATTTTAATTATTTTTATGCCTCGGTTTTGTGGTCCCGAAACCATATTCCGACTAGGGTCAATTTCAGGGTGTCACAACTCTCCCCACTAAAAAAATTTTCGTCCCGAAAATCTTACCGTAAATAGGTTTGGATATCGTTCTTTCATAGAGTTCTCGGTCTCCCAAGTAGCTTCTTCTATCCGTGCTTGAGCCATAACACTTTCACTAGCGGAACCCGCTTGTTTATAACTCTTTCACTTCTCGTGATAGGATACGAATCGGTTCTTCCTCATAACTCATATTAGCTTGAATTTCAATTTCGATGGACTAATCACGTGCGATGGATCGGATCTATAGCGTCGAAGCATCAAAACGTGAAAGACATCGTGAACCTTTTGAGTTCGGGGCAAACTCAAGCGATATGCCATTGGACCGACTCGCTCGATATCTCATATGGTCCAATGAACATCGGGCTCAACTTGCCCTTACTACCGAATCGAGTATCTTTTCCAAGGCGATACCTTGAGAAACACTTTATCACCCACGATACTCGACATCCTTACGCTTCAGATCCGCGCGACTTTCGACGATCGGAGGCTATCTTCGACTTTCACGGATTACTTTCACTTTCATTCAGCATCCCTAATCAAATCCACCGAAAATCTTGCTTTCACCGAGCTCGGTCCAAAACAATGGCGTCGGCATTTACGACCGTATAAGGCCTCGTAGGGTGCCATCTTAATACTTGATTGAAAAGTGTTGTTGTAAGCGAATTCAATCAACGGCAAATACCGTTCCCATGAACCACTAAACTCGAGGACGCAACATCTTAACATATCCTCAAGTATCTCGAATTATCCGCTCGGATTGACCATCGGTTTGGGGGTGAAAGGCGGTCTTTGAAATGCAACTTGGTACCCAAAGCTTCTTGCAACTTTTTCCAAAATCGCGAGGTAAATCTCGGATCTCTATCCGACACGATAGAAATAGGCACCCCGTGTAATCTCATAATCGAGAAACGTACAATTCCGCTAATTTGTCCATTGAAAAATACGACGACGGGGACAAAGTGGGCCGACTTAGTCAATCGATCTACCATGACCCAAACCGCATCCTTCTTACTTTGCGACAATGGCGGTCCGGATACAAAGTCCATTGTGACTCGATCCCATTTCCACTCGGGTATCGTGATTGGTCAAGTAATCCTCGAAGGCACTGATGTTCCGCTTTCACTTGTTGACATATTAGACATCTCAAACAAAGTCGGAGATGTCTCGCTTCATACCATGCCACCAAAACCGACGTTTCAATTCATTGTACATCTTCGTACTCCCGGTGGATTGCCATTCGGCTACAATGGGCTTCATTGAATTATCGAAATGAGTTCAATTCTTTGGGACACACAGACGACTTTTGAACCTCAAACAATCGTCATCGTCGATTTGAAACTCCGAGTCCTTGTTCGAACACATGCAACTGTTTTGCAACCAACTCGTCGTCGACTTTCCGAGCTTCTCGAATTTGGTGTGTCAATAATGGTTTGGCTTTCAATTCAGCCACTAACATACTTGTCGGATCAGACGATGACAAGTGCACATTCATCGCTCAGAAGTGAATAACGATTTACGACTCAAGGCATCCGCAACCACATTCGCCTTTCGGGTGATAGTCAATGATCACTCATAATCCTTTAATGTACTCGAGCCAACGTCTTTGTCGCAGATTTAAGTCTCTTTGGGTCATCAAATATTTGAGACTTTTGTGATCCGAGTATACATGGCACCTTTCACCAAATAAGTAATGTCGCCAAATCTTTAAGGCGAATACGATGGCTGCCAATTCGAGATCATGAGTCGGATAATTTTTCTCATGTGGCTTTAATTGCCTCGACGATAGGCCACAACTCGACCTTCTTGCATTAATACGCAACCTAACCCAAGTAGAGAGGCGTCGCTATAGATGACAAACTCTTTCTTGGGACTCGGGTTGCACTAGAATTGGGGCTTCAGTCAAATAAGTTTTCATTGATCGAAACTTTTTGGCATTTCTCCGTCCATTCGAACTTAACGTCCTTTTGGAGTAGCCGTCATCGGCGTGGCTATCGTTGAGAAGCCTTTACAAATCGTCGGTAATAATAAGCAAGCCCCAAAAACTCGAACCTCGTAATATTTCTGAGGCTTCCAATTAAGTATGGCTGAAATTTTATTGGTCGACTCGAATACCCGATCTGAATACCAAATGACCCAAGAAGCTAACCTCTCTTAACCGAACTCACACTTGCTGAACTTAGCATATAATTGCTTGTCCGTAAAATTTGCAAAGACTAACCGCGGTGTTCACATGTTCGGTCTCATTTCTTGAATAGACCAAGATGTCATCAATGAACACGACTACGAATCGATCCAAATATGGTCTAAAGATCCGATTCATTAAATCCATAAATACCGTAGGGCATTAGTGAGCCCAAACGGCATCACTAGGAACTCATAGTGACCATATCTCGCTCAAGGCGGTCTTGGGCACGTCCAGAATCTCGGATTTGCAATTGATAGTAGCCCGATCTCAAATCTATTTTCAAGAACACCGAGGCTCCTTCAGTTGATCGAACAAGTCGTCAATACGTGGCAACGGATATTTGTTCTTTATCGTCGCTTTATTAAGTCGACGATAGTCGATGCACGATCGCATGGTTCCATCCTTCTTTTCACGAACAACACCGGCGCACCCAAGGCGAAAAACTCGGCGAGCAAAACCTCTATCCACCAATTCTTGCAACCGAGCTTTCAACTCCTTTAATTCCATTGGTGCCATACGATACGGAGCTATCGAAATTGGAGTGGTACCGGTACCAATTCGATGCCAAATTCTATTTCCGAACAGTGGTAAACCCGGCAATTCTTGGAAAACATCCGGTATTCACAAACCACGCACAGATTCGGTTTCTTCTCGATTCCTTGTCATCGAGCACGACGCAAGGTACGCTTCGCACCCTTTTCTTACATATTTACGGGCCAACATCGGCGATATTACGGTGGCAACCCCTTAAGTCCGTGGATTCAACCCGAATTATTTCATTATTCGCGCACCTCAAATCGATAGTCTTGCTCTTGCAATTTACAACCGCATCGTGCATGGTCAACCAATCCAAACCAAGAATAACATCGAACTCATCGAACGGCAAAAGCATTAAGTCCGCAGGAAAACAAGAACCTCGGAACACTAGGGGACTTTTCTTGCACACTTTGTTAACAAGCACGTAATGACCCAAGGGTTTGACACCGAATTACAAACTCAAGAGACTCAATAGGCAAAGTCTTCTATGGATGCTAAGGTTTCACATATATATGAATGAGTAGAACCGGGTCAATCAAAGCAATCACATTTGTATTGAAAAGAGTGAAAGTACCGTAATGACATCCGAGAGGCAAGATCCTCACGTGCAGCGTATGGCATAAGTCCTTGCAGGAGCACGAGCCTCGATCGATGGTAGCATCTCTAGATCCTCTCGACCGCCAACGACATTGCCCATATTTCTAGGTGGCCTACCTCGGCAAATGGTAGCACCGGGTTTCCACTCGACTCACATTCTGTTCAAGCATCCTCGGGCAATCCTTCATAAAGTGGTCGGCCGATCCACACTTATAGCGAGGAGCGATCACGAAACCAACAGCTCCCGAATGCTATTTGCCACAATGTGGACACTCCGCCTCTCTTGGCGATCATTTCCACCATCGGCGATCGAAGTGACTCGTGTGGTCACGGGTCGATCGCGTCCTCGTCTAGAAAAGCCCAAACGCCTCTAGACCGGCTCGTATCATCTCGAAATCTCTTCGATGCTTGTTGAAGAGACTTTCCGAGGACCTCTTCGAATTCTCCGGTTCCCACATCAGCTTTTTGTTTCTCCTTTCTAAGCTCTTGACTTTACAAGCTCGCTCAACAAGTACCACGAACTCTCGTATCTCGAGAATGCCAACAAACATCCTTATATCATCATTCAGCCCATCCTCGGCGTTTACACATAATAGCCGGACGAAATGCATTCTCGCAGCGTCTGGCTAAGCCTCACAAACTTTCGTTCAGTAGTCGATAACGGACATAGAACCTTGCTTAAGATCAAGAAATTCCCTCCGCTTTTGGTCGATGAATCTCGATCGATATACTTTTTGAACTCGGTTTGAAAGAATTCCCAAGTCACTTGCTCTCTAGGCACCACAAGTCGAGTACTCCACCAATAGTAGGCGGACTCGCGTAGCAAGGAGATGGTACACTTTAAGCACTCATCGGGTGTACAGGATAGCTCATCAAGCACCCGGATAGTGTTATCTAACCAAAATTCAGCTCGCTTCGGCATCATCATCATCCGTAGCCTTAAATTCAGTGGCCCCATGTTTTGAATCCAATCGATTGGGGCTTACTTGACCTTATTTGGTCAGATCCAAGAAGGTATTGTAGGTCGGGGTTGCATTTGTCGGGAATGGAGGTTGTGGAACAGCCGTGTTGGTTCGAATGTATTGATTAAACCATTCGTTCATCACACTATAAAAGGCTTGCCTAGCCTCGTCATTAGGATTGCTGGCCATAGGTTGAGAGTCCCCGGCGCTGTCCCTTCTTGCGCGGAGCAGCGCCACACTCTCCACATCATCAGCTATCGCTTTCGGTTGGGATCGGGATCCATTGCTACAAACAAACACAAAGTCGAATTGTCGAAATCATCACACTATCGATTCATCATTTAATGGCATGTATAGCTAGACCCCAAACACATCACGGTAGTCCTAGAATCGACTAAACCGTGGCTCGATACCAATAAAATTGTAACACCCCAAACCCGAGACCATCGCCGGTGTCGGACCCGAGGGGTTAACAAGCCAAGTTCACATGTTTTGCCCACCAATTTGACATTTCCAGTCAGGCTGGAAAACTGCGTCACTGTCGCCTTAAAAATCATATCTCGAGTTTCAAAACTCAGAAACTGGTTTCATAAATTTTCCCTGAATTTAGACTCATATATCCATCCATGGATTTATTTCTAGGATTTTTGGTTGGGCCAATTGGTACAGTTTATTAGTTAAAGTTACCCATGTTACAGGGATCGACTGCTCTGACCTTCGCGCGGTATAACTTGAATATCTCTCTGTATAGGGCTTTAATGCTGGTGTCGTTTGTTTCTAATGAAACTAGACTCAAAATGGAATCTGTACATATAAGGTATGTCTCCTAATTCTTTTTGGATAATTTATAGTGAATTTTTAAAGTTTCGAAAGGGAACCCAGAAACCATTCTGGCCCTGTCTCACAATAGCTTTAATATCTCTTAACCTGTAACTCCTATGACCATTTCGTTTCTTCCATATGAAAATAGACTCATCAAGGTTCATTTAAATAGCTTATTCACTATTTAATTACATTCCTATGAATTTTGGTGATTTTTCACATTCACGCCACTGCAGCTGGCAGCATCTGTTTTTAAGGTAGGGCTTACCTATTTGGTAGTCTCCATGAATCAACTAGTCTTGCCATACATAGGTTCATATATGATCATTTTAACCATGCCAATGGCTGATCATATGACCAAGATTCCCATTTCCAAGCCATAGCCACATCATGACACCAAATATATACATACAAACCACAATTAGTCTAAGTTCATGCTTCCCTTTTCGAGCCATTTTCGCATGGCCGTACATACTTACATTACAACCTATTTAACAAACAAGAGGTAGTCCTATACATGCCATCTCAAGTTCAACCAAAAATTTATACCAAAATGGAGGCTTGATAGTGTGGATGACTTCGACTTCAACGATCCCAATCCGATTGCTTCGAGCGAAATCTAGAAAACTGAGAGCCAAAGCAACGGGGTAAGCATTTTTATGCTTAGTAAGTCTCAAGGAATATAATCAACTCTAATTACAGCAATACATTCACATAACCAAATGCATCATTTCATTAATACACATTCTTACTTCACACTTCATCATTATATAATTTCACAAAGTATCAATCAATTCAATAACTGAAATTCATTAGTCTATTGAGCGAATGTTGCTCAAACATGTCGACTTTCCAATGCACATATAAACGTACCTCATTCTTTGGGCTTTTGAGTGTACTCATTGAATTTATTACAGCAGCCAACACTCACCTCCAGCCCAAGATTCTTGAACATAACCGGATATAACCATGTGCACAAATGCCTTGGTCTTAGCCGGATAGAATGTCTCGCACGAATGCCTTGGTCTTAGCCGGATGTAGCCACTAGCACAATTGCCTTGGTCTTAACCCGGATAAAATTTCCAGCATAATTGTCTTGGATTTAGCCGGATATCATTCAATTTCCCATGAACACATACATCAATTATCATTGGACATACATAATTCATTTTCGTTACTAAGGCTCAAACGCAATTATAGTCACAAGCATATTCGCCGGGACTTAGCCGGATAGAATTCAAATACTCATGCATACATAATCAATAATCAATACACATCCATACTTTATTTCACATAATTCAAGTAGGGTCACTTCTTGAGGACTTACCTCGGATGTTGTCGAACGGCTTTTTCGGCTATTCGATCACTTTCTCCTTCCCCTTGTCCAATTGTGGCCCTCTAAGCTCTTGAGCTAATTCAAACAAATTCAATTTATTAAAACCTCATTGTGCTAGCTTTTGGCGAATATGACAAGGAGTTTAAATGGTCATATGGCCACCCTTTAGCTTGAATACACAATGGTCATGCACATTTTATACTACATCAAGCAATTCAATACAATTTATTTGAGCATCAAGGAAATGCTAAGGCCTTCAATAGGCTACCCAAGGCCGAATATTCATGTACATGTTGAGGTCAATTTTGCACTTAATACCTCACAAAAACAGCATGCAATTTACTAATTAATGCTTTGCACATTGTGGCCCAAAACTCATAATATAGCATCAAGCACTTATATGTGTGCTAGGCCGAATTGTGCTTGCAATTTCACAAGCATTCTTCCACATTTTCTTCTTTAAACCAATATATTCATCACTTAGTTCATAACCAAACATAATGTGCAATCATATATATGCATATATGAGCATGGCGAATTTTCAAGGTGTCCATAGCCATCCAAAACACAAATTTTAACTAACATGCAAGAAGCATGAATCATGCTCAAGAATGCATCATGGCCGAATATGACAATCATGCTCCTTTTCAACTTCAATCATGATAAAACAAAGAGAAAACTCAAAATCTTACTCAAGAGTAGACAATCCATCATTACATGCATCATCATCAAGCTTCACACTTAGCATGCAATGGCTTTATCACCATAACAACTTTGGCCAAATATCATTTCCATGGCATAACAAAGATTTAAGCCATGGCCAACATGCACATCAAGTTAGCAACCAAAACATGCATGAAACTCCCAACACAACCTCATACATACCTTAATCTTGATGCAATTTAGCCAAATCTCCTTCTAGATCTCTTCTAAACCAAGCATGAAGCAAAAATCCTCCCCTTTTCCTTAGTATTTTCGGCCAAGAAGTGAAAATGGATGAACAAAAATTTCCCTCTCTTTCCTCTACTCACGGCAACAAGGGCATCCAAGCTCATCTTTCTCTTTTTTTTTTTCATTTTTTATGCTTATTTTTATTATAATACTTCCTACATAACTCACTAGCCAAACATGTTGGAAACATGTTTTCCCTGCCCATCATGCCCACCTTGGCCGCCACTATAGTCAAATTTGGGGAATTTGACATGCAAGGACAACATTTCTAGTGTGCATCAATAGGCCACTTCCACATTTGCCTATCTCAATTCTAAATTTTCTCACACAAGTCCTTTCTAGTGAAATTCACCTTTATAACACTAAATCAATCATCATAAAATGTCATACATGAGCACACACATATTATAGGCATCAAAATAAATTTTTAATTATTTTTATGCCTCGGTTTTGTGGTCCCGAAACCACATTCTGACTAGGGTCAATTCTAGGCTGTCACATACCTCGGATGTTGTCGAACGATTCCGATGGCTATTCGACTACTTTTTCCATCCCTTTATCGGATTTGGTCCCCCTTTGCTCTTGAGCTTAATTTAACAAATAATTTGATTCAATCATTTGAGTATCGAAAAGAAGAACTCAAGGCACTTAGCCCACATATATTCACTAGACATTAAAGTCACATAAGTACGGAATTCATGAATCGACTTAACACACAAAGCCTTCAACATGCTTACTCATGGCCGAACAACACAACCTCTTAGGCACTCATTCATGGCCGATTATGCATGTTGATGTTGAGGCCAATTACATGTTTAACACCACACATGAATGGCACATATTTTACTAGCTAATGCTTTACATATTGTAGCTCAATACTTATAATATAGCATCAAGCACTCATATGGCCGATTATACTTAGTCATACTTGCACCAAATCAACAATAAATTCCAAGATTTTCACATCATATGTGTACTAGGCCTAATGTACTTGCAATTTCACAACCATTCTTCAACATTTTCTTCTTTAAGCAAACATATTTATCACTTACTTCATAACCAAAACATCATGTGCAAACATATACACATATAGGTGCATGGCGAATCTCAAGGTGTTCATAACCATCTAAAACACAAATTTTTACCATTCAAGTAACAAGCATAAATCATGCTCATGAATGCACCATGGTCGAATACATCACAACCATACCCTTTCAACTTCGGTCATGGTTAAACAAAGATTTCAATGCCCTACTCAAGAATACTAAAAAGAAATTTCAAGAGTAGTCAATCCATCATTACATGCATCATCAACAAGCTTCACATTTAGCATGCAATGGCTTTAACACAATATCAACCTTGGCCAAATACCATTTTCATGGCATAACAAGGATTTGAACCATGGCTAACATGCACATCAAGTTAGCAACCAAAACAAGCATGAATTTCATGACACAACCTCAAACATACCTTAATCTTGATACAAGTATAGCCAAATCTCCTTCTTGTTCTCTTCCAAACCAAGCATGAAGCAAAACTCCTATCTCCTCCCTTAGTATTTTCGGCCAAAAAGGAAAGAACAAGGATGAACAATTTTTTTCTTATTCTTCTTTCACTTGCACGGCAATGGGGGGGGGAAATGCCACACTCACACACATTTTTTTATTTCTCATCTAACATTATTAATTTTTTATCATTTAATACATCATGCATTAACAAAACATGTTTCAACATGTTTTCTTTGCCCATAAACCATGTCATGGCCGGCCACTATGCCATCTTTGGGGAATTTGACATGCAAATCCCTTAATTTTGCATGCATTTTCAACTAGTCATCACACATTTCCCCATCATACTTTCAAAGTTTACTACTAGGTCCTTTCTAGTGAAATTCACCTTTATAACACTAAATCGAACCATCAAAAATGTCACACATGAATACACATATTATAGGCATCAAAATAAATTTTAAATTATTTTTACGCCTCGGTTTTGTGGTCCGAAACCACATTCCGACTAGGGTCAATTTTGAAGTCACAACTCTCCCCACTTAAGAAATTTTCGTCCCCGAAAATCTTACCGTAAATAGGGTTGGGTATCGCTCTTTCATAGAGTTCTCGGTTTCCCAAGTAGCTTCTTCTATCCGTGTTTGAGCCATAACACTTTCACTAGCGGAACTCGCTTGTTTCGCAACTCTTTCACTTCACGTGATAGGATACGAATCGGTTCTTTCTCATAACTCATATTGGCTTGAATTTCAACCTCCGATGGACTAACCACGTGCGATGGATCGATCTATAGCGTCAAGCATCGAAACATGAAAGACATCGTAAATCTTTTCGAGTTCGGGGCAATATCAAACGAGGCGAATCGAACCGACTCATTTCGGATATCTCATATGGCCCAATGAACCTCGGGCCCAACTTGCCCTTACGGTAGAATCGAGTATCTTTTTCCAAGGCGAAACCTTGAGAAACACTTTATCTCCCCCCTGATGCTCGATGTCTTTACGCTTCAGACCCGCGTACGACTTCTGACGATCGGAGGCTATCTTCAGACTTTCACGGATTACTTTCACTTTCATTCAAAGATCTCTAATCAAATCCACCCCGAAAATTTTGCTTTCACCGAGCTCAGTCCAAAACAATGGTGTACGGCATTTACGACCGTACAAAGCCTCGTAGGGTGCCATCTTAATACTTGATTGAAAACTATTGTTGTAAGCGAATTCAATCAAAGGCAAACATTGTTCCCATGAACCACTGAACTCGAGGATGCAACATCTTAACATATCCTCAAGTATCTGAATTATCCGCTCGGATTGACCATCGGTTTGGGGGTGAAAGGCGGTGCTGAAATGCAACTTGGTACCCAAAGCTTCTTGCAACTTCTTCCAAAATCGCGAGGTAAATCTCGGATCTCTATCCGACACGATGGAAGTAGGCACCCGTGTAATCTCACAATCGAGAAACGTCTGATCGGCTAGTTTGTCCATTGAAAACCCGACGTCTGACGGGGACAAAGTGAGCCGACTTAGTCAATCTATCTACAACGACCCAAATCGCATCCTTCTTACTTGTTGACAATGGCAGTCACAATAGACTTTGTATCCCACTTCCACTCGGGTATCGTGATCGGCTGAAGTAATCCTGAAGGCACTTGATGTTCCGCTTTCACTTGTTGACATATTAAACATCTCGAAACAAAGTCGGAGATGTCTCGTTTCATACCATGCCACCAAAACCGACGTTTCAAATCGTTGTACATCTTCGTACTCCCCGGGTGGTTCGCCATTCGACTACAATGGGCTTCGTTCAGTATTATCGAAATAAGTTCCGAATTCTTTGGAACACACAGACGACTCTGAACCTCAAACAATCGTCATCATCGATTTGAAACTCGAGTCCTTGTTCGAACACACTCGGCCCGTTTTGCGACCAACTCGTCGTTGACTTTACGAGCTTCACGAATTTGATGTATCAATAATGGTTTGGCTTTCAATTCACTCTCGACACATTGTCGGATCGAGCGGACAAGTGCATATTCATCGCTCGTAAAGCGAATAATGATTTACGACTTAAGGCATCCTCAACCACATTCGCCTCTCCCGGTGATAGTCAATGACCACTCATAATCCTTTAATGGCTCGAGCCAACGTCTTTGTCGCAGATTTAAGTCTCTTTGAGTCATCAAATATTTGAGACTTTTATGATCCGAATACACATGGCACTTCTCACCAAATAAGTAATGTCGCCATATCTTTAAAGGCGAATCGATGGCGACCAATTCGAGACCATGGGTCGGATAATTTTTCTCATGTGGCTTTAATTGCCTCGACGATAGGTCACAACTCGACCTTCTTGTATCAATACGCAACCTAACCCAAGTAGGAGGCGTCACTATAGATGACAAACTCTTTGCGATTCGGGTTGCACTAGAATTGGGGCTTTAGTCAAATAAGTCTTGATTCATCGAAACTTTTTGACATTTCTCCATCCATTCGAACTTAACATCCTTTTGGAGTAAGCCGTCATCGGCGTGGCTATCGTTGAGAAACCTTATACAAATTGTTTCGGTAATAACCTAAGCAAGCCCCAAAAAACTCGAACCTCAGTAATATTTCTCGAGGCTTCCAATTAAGTATGGCTGAAATTTTGTTCAGTCGACTCGAATACCCAATGCAGATATCACATGCCCCAAGAAGCTAACCTCTCTTAACGTAACTTACACTTCTTGAACTTAGCATATAATTACTTATCCGTAGAATTTGCAAGCACTAACCTCGGTGTTTAGCATGTTCGGTCTCATTTCTTGAATAGACCAAGATGTCATCAATGAACACGACTACAAACCGATCCAAGTATGGTCTGAAGATCCAATTCATTAAATCCATAAATACCGCAGGGGCATTAGTAAGCCCGAATGGCATCACTAGGAACTCGTGGTGACCATATCTCGTTCTGAAGGCAGGCTTGGGTACATCCAAATCTCGAATTCGCAATTGATAATAGCCCGATCTCAAATCTATTTTCGAGAACACTGAGGCTCCCTTCAGTTGATCGAACAAGTCATCGATACTGTGATAACGGTATTTGTTCTTTATCGTCGCTTTATTAAGTCGACGATAGTCGATCACAACCTCATGGTTCCATCCTTCTTTTCACAAACAACACTGGCGCACCCCAAGGTAAAAACTCGGGTGAGCAACACCTCTATCCACCAATTCTTGCAAGCGAGCTTTCAACTCCTTTAATTTCGTTGGTGCCATACGACACGGAGCTATCGAAATTGGAATGGTACCGGTACCAATTCGATGCCAAACTCTATTTCCGAACAGTGGTAAACCCGGCAATTCTTGTGGAAAACATCCGGTATTCACAAACCATCGCACAGATTCGGGTTTCTTTTCTAACTCCTTGTCATCTAGAACATACGCAAGGTATGCTTCACACCCCTTTCTTACGATTTACGAGCCAACATTGCGATATTACGGTGGCAATCCCTTTAAGTATCGTAGACTCAACCCGAATTAACTCGTTATTCGTGCACAATAGTCTTGCTTTTGCAATTTACAACCGCATCGTGCATGGTCAACCAATCCAAACCAAGAATAACGTCGAATTCGTCGAATGGCAAAAGCATCAAGTCCGCCGGAAAACAAGAACCTCAAAATACTAGGGACTTTTCTTACACACTTTGTTGACGAGCACGTAATGACCCAAGGGTTTGACACCAGATTACAAACTCGAGAGACTCAATGGGCAAAGTCTTCTTTGGATGCTAAGGTTTCGGATATATAAGAATGAGTAGAACCGAGGTCAATCAAAGCAATCACATTAGTATCGAAAAGAGTGAGGATACCGTAATAACATCCGGTGAGGCATCCTCGCGGCTTGGCGTATGGCATAAGTCCTAGCAGAGCACGAGCCTCGGATCTGATGGTGGCATCTCTAGATCCTCTCGACCGCCACTAGCATTGCCCGTGTTTCTAGACGGCCTACCTCGAGTTGTGGTAGCACCGGGTTCCCACTTTGATTTACGCTTTGTCCGAGATAAGCTCGGGCAATCCTTAATGAAATGATCGGTCGATCCGCACTTGTAACAGAGCGGTCACGGAATCTACAACTCCGAATGCCATTTGCCACAATATTGGCACTCCGTTCATCTCGACGATCATTGCCAACATCGGCGATCAAGTGACTCGCGTGCCCATAGGGGTCGATCGCGGTCTCGTCTAGAAAAGCCCGAAATGTCTCTAGACCGCCTAAGCCATCTCTAAATTTCTTTGATGATGTGGGAAGGGCTTCCCAAGACCTCTTCTGAAACTCCCTTGCTCCCACTTCACTTTTCTTTTCTCCATATCGAGCTCCTCGGCTTTGCACGCTCGCTCGACAAGAGCCACAAACTCTCGGATTTTCAAAATGCCAACATACTGACTTTATATCATCGTTCAGTCCATCTTGAGCGTTTACATCACGACTTCGAAGAAATGCACTTTCAGCAGCGTCTGGCTAAGCCTCACAAATTTTTGTTCGTAGTCGGTAATCGACATGGAACCTTGCTTAAGATCAAGGAATTCCTTTCGCTTTTGGTCCATAAATCGATCGATATACTTCTTTGAAACTTCGGTTAGAAAGAACTCCCAAGTTACTTGCTCTCTAGGCACTGTGAAGTCGAGTACTCCACCAATAGTAGGCGGAATCGCGTAGCAAGGAGATAGTACACTTTAAGCATTCATCGGTGTGCAAGATAGCTCATCGAGCACCGGATAGTGTTGTCCATCCAAAATTCAGCTTGCTCGGCATCGTCATCATCCGTAGCTTTAAATTCGGTGGCCCCATGTTTTCGAATCAGAGATGGGGCTTACTTGACCTTACTTGGTCGAGCACGGAGGTATTGTAGGTGCGGGGTTGCATTAGTCGGGAATGAAGGTTGTGGAACAGTAGTGTTAGTTCGAATGTATTGGTTAAACCAATCATTCATCACACTATAAAAGGCTTGCTTAGCCTCATCATTCGGATTGCTGGCAATAGGTTGAGAGTCCATGGCCTGTCCCTTGCGCGGAGCAAGCGCCACACTCTCCACATCATCAGCTATTGCTCGGTTGGGATCGGGATCCATTGCTATACACAAACACAAAGTCAAATGGTCAAAAATCACCAAACTATCAATTCATCACTTAATGGCATGTATAGCTAGACCCCAAACATATCACGGTAGTCCTAGAATCGACTAAACCGTAGCTCTAATACCAATAAAATTGTAACACCCCGAACCCGAGACCGTTGCCGGTGTCGGACACGAGGGGTTAACAAGCCAAAACCACTTATGGCACCGACCAATTTGACATTCCCAGGCAAGCTGGAAAACTGCGTCGCTGTCGTCTTAAAAAGCATATCTCGAGTTTCACAACTCGGAAACTGATTCCGTAAATTTTACTTGAATTTAGTCTCATATATCCATCCATGGATTTATTTCTAGAATTTTTGGTCGGGCCAATTGGTACAGTTTATTAGTTAAAGTCGCCCATGTTACAGGGGTCGACTACACTGACCTTCTCGCGTTACAACTTGAATATCTCTCTGTACAGGGTTTCAATACTGATACCGTTTGTTTCCAATGAAACTAGACTCAAAAAGGAATCTGCACATATAAGGCATGACTTCTAATTCATTCTGGATAAATTATGGAAAATTTTCAAAGCCGCGACAGGGGACCCAGAAACCGTTCCGGCCCTGTCTCACGAGAACTTTAATATCTCTCGGTATACTGATCATATGATCGTTTCGTTACTTTCATATGAAAATAGACTCGTCAAGGTTCGATCACATAATTTATTCACTATTTAACACCATTCCTACAAATTTTGGTGATTTTTCACATCCACGTCACTGCAGCTGGCAGCCTCTGTTTTTAAGGTAGGCTTTACCTATATTGTAGTTCCCATGGACCAACTATAGTCTAGTCATACTTAGGTCCACATGTGATCATATTTAGCCATTCCAATGGCTGATCATGTGACCAACTCTCTCATTCCAAACCATAATCACATCATGAAACCAAATATAATTACAAACCACATATGGTCAAATTCCATACTCCACTTTTACGAACCATTTTCGCATGGCCGTACACATATACATCACAAGTACTTAAAACAACCGAGGGTGGTCCTATACATGCCATATCCGAACTCAACTAAAGGAGTACCAAAAAGGGCTTTGATAGTGTGGTTGACTTCAACTTCTATGATCCCGAATCCGATCGCTAACGAGCAAAATCTATAACAGAGAAACAAAGAAACGGAGTAAGCAATTTATGCTTAGTAAGTTTCGAGCCATAGTATACACACAACCAAAGCATAGCATTCAAGTAGCTAAACAATAATTCATATGCACAATTTCTCAAAGACATGCTTACTTCACAATCCCAACTCTTATTTTCATACACAAACAACGGCTTAGTTAAGGCCGATAGCTCGTTTATCATTGGAGCGAATATTCAACGACTTACTCATAGTGTGCAAAGCACACACAAAACATACCTTGTTGGGAATTTCACAAGTGCATTAACTGAAAATTTTCCAGCAGCTTATAAATTTGAATCACATACCTTGGAGTTTATCCGGATATAGCTACTCGTTCAAAACACCTTGGGACATAGCCGGTTATGGTAACCCGCACAAATGCCTTTGGGACTTAACCGGATATCACAACTCGCACAATTGCCTTCGGCTTAGCCCGGATATCATAGCTTCGCACAATTGCCTTGGGCTTAGCCTGGATATCTGGTCGCACAATTGCGTTCGGGCTTAGCCCGGATATCACTCGAACATTCATGCACATCTTTGTTTCATTTTCACAACAAAACTTTTATGCACAATTCACTTAACAAAAATATCATTTCGCTCAATGGCCATATACAAGGCAGAATTTCGATTGCTTATTACTTCATTCAATCGAATCAAAATCTAAGTTTCGATACTCGAAAACTTACCTCGGATGTTGTCGAACGATTCGATGGCTATTCGACTACTTTTTCCTTCCCTTTATCGGATTTGGTCCCCTTTGCTCTTGAGCTTAATTTAACAAATAATTTGATTCAATCATTTGAGTATCGAAAAGAAGAACTCAAGGCACTTAGCCCACATATATTCACTAGACATTAAAGTCACATAAGTACGAATTCATGAATCGACTTAACACACAAAGCCTTCAACATGCTTACTCATGGCGAACAACACAACCTCTTAGGCACTCATTCATGGCCGATTATGCATGTTGATGTTGAGGCCAATTACATGTTTAACACCACACATGAATGGCACACATTTTACTAGCTAATGCTTTACATATTGTAGCTCAATACTTATAATATAGCATCAAGCACTCATATGGCCGATTATACTTAGTCATACTTGCACCAAATCAACAATAAATTCCAAGATTTTCACATCATATGTGTACTAGGCGAATGTACTTGCAATTTCACAACCATTCTTCAACATTTTCTTCTTTAAGCAAACATATTTATCACTTACTTCATAACCAAAACATCATGTGCAAACATATACACATATAGGTGCATGGCGAATCTCAAGGTGTTCATAACCATCTAAAACACAAATTTTTACCATTCAAGTAACAAGCATAAATCATGCTCATGAGTGCACCATGGGCGAATACATCACAACCATACCCTTTCAACTTCGGTCATGGTTAAACAAAGATTTCAATGCCCTACTCAAGAATACTAAAAGAAATTTCAAGAGTAGTCAATCCATCATTACATGCATCATCAACAAGCTTCACATTTAGCATGCAATGGCTTTAACACAATATCAACCTTGGCCAAATACCATTTTCATGGCATAACAAGGATTTGAACCATGGCTAACATGCACATCAAGTTAGCAACCAAAACAAGCATGAACTTCATGACACAACCTCAAACATACCTTAATCTTGATACAAGTATAGCCAAATCTCCTTCTTGTTCTCTTCCAAACCAAGCATGAAGCAAAACTCCTATCTCCTCCCTTAGTATTTTCGGCCAAAAGGAAAGAACAAGGATGAACAATTTTTTCTTGTTCTTCTTTCACTTGCACGGCAATGGGGGAAATGCCACACTCACACACATTTTTTATTTCTCATCCAACATCATTAATTTTTTATCATTTAATACAACATGCATTAACAAAACATGTTTCAACATGTTTTCTTTGCCCATAAACCATGTCATGGCGGCCACTATGCCATCTTTGGGAATTTGACATGCAAATCCCTTAATTTTGCATGCATTTTCAACTAGTCATCACACATTTCCCCATCATACTTTCAAAGTTTACTACTAGGTCCTTTCTAGTGAAATTCACCTTTATAACACTAAATCGAACCATCAAAAATGTCACACATGAATACACACATATTATAGGCATCAAAATAAATTTTAAATTATTTTTACGCCTCAGTTTTGTGGTCCCGAAACCACATTCCGACAAGGGTCAATTTTGGGCTGTCACACTGGTCATATCTATAATTATTTTATCGCTGAACACTTTGATTCCACACTTAGGAACTTAGTCAACATGATTCTCATGAATTTCCGTTATATACACCTCATCGGTAAGAGGGTGAGGTCGTACAGTCTCTAACTCGATTCTAACGTATATCTATATGACACATTTTTTTCATTATCCACATATATCATTATAATCATACTTTCCACTTCAAACAATTTATTATTCATATCTGTCTTACATAAAATTTCCAATTATCTCATTTCAAACAAGTGCAGTCACTCATACATTCTATGAATTTTGAATAACTTTAATCATCACATTTACTAATTTATTTAGTCAAGCATGCAACAGCATATGAAGGCCAAACAAATATGAATAAATATATCACTATATAAACTTTCATCTCACATATTATCACATATACATATATCACGAATTCTTATTCATACCTTTCCGAGTTTAACACATCATAGCTACAGTTTATTCAAATACTTCAATATCGCTATCAAATGGTCAGATGTAGCTCGGTTGGAGAATATTTCATTTTAAACAAATTAGTCCTTATTAGTGTCGGGAGACATCACACTATCACATATTTGTGGCATGTATAACTAAACTCTTACACTTGCTATGTTAGTCCGAGAATCGACTAAACCTACTCTGATACCACTAAATGTAACACCCCTTACCCGTTGTAACATCCTGATTTTTGGATTTATTCGCGGTTTTCAATATTTTGTAAAGATTTTAAAATTTTGTATTTGGATGTGAAATTAATATTTTGAGTAGGTAAATGGGCTTGTAGAAGGCCCATGTGTTGGCCAAAACCCGGTTGAATTTTTGAATTTTGGACTTAGGAGTTAGGGGTTCTGGCTAGGTGGCCCTTGTATAGAGTTATGGGTAAATTGCATCACAAAAAGAGCCTTAGTAGAGTGGCAAGGGTGACGCCACTAGGCTCCTAAAAAGGTGGCGTGTGGAGCATTGGGGAAGGCATGGGATCGATTCCCTGTGTTGACAAATAGATGCATTTATTTTTAAGTGCAGGAGGGCTAGTGTTGGAGTCCAGGTGGAGTCTGCTAAAGGAGAGTTTGAATCTGTCCAAACGCTTGGATTAAGGAGTGATAAAGGGAGAGATTTAAGGGATTTGGAGAGAGGCTAGGAGTTGGCTGAATTTTAGGAATTGAAGAGGGAAAAATCGGCAGAGGGTTTTGAGGTTAGTATTTCGACACTTAGGGTATTGAGTGGTGCCGTTTTCTTTTGCTGAAACACCTTAGGTTTTTTTTTTCTCTCTTTTTCCTCTCTAGCCGAAACTAGCACTTCCCCTATTCTTCTTTTTCTATTTTTCTTCTTCAAAACCATTCATCAATTCTGCTGTTCATCAATACTTTTGCCGAATCCATAAAAGCCGGAATCTTGAACACACATTACTGGTATCGATTTCTTCAAAGCCAAACCCTTTAACATTGTGTTTCCATTAATCAACGATTATTCTTTCTAAACTCTAGAGACCTGTCGGCAATTCTACATCCAGGTTATAGTTTCATATAGTCATCTCCTTTATCACCCAAAAGTCGAAAAACCATAGATTTGGGGGATTATAGCCGAAACTTCAAAACTCCGGGAGTCGAGTTATACCGTCTTTTGAAAGATAAATCTGCACCAGATTGCGTGGAGATCAAAAAGGAGTAAGGGGTAAGTGTTCATCATCTCGGATCTCGGTCCTATTTTACAAAGTTAGGAAAAGTCAAGTCCCTAAAATCTAGGGAGGTCATCGATTTGGGCATGTGGCTCTAAGGGTTTTAAGCGGCGTTTTCATCAATGATTAGTGTCTTCTTAAGTGTTGGATTGAAGGTGTGGGTTGTTGGAGCAATCGGATTCGGAGTTAGCTGTCGATTTTGGCAAAAAGGTAAGGTTTCGAAGGCTTTTAGGGACATGGTTTGATCATGGATAAGTAGGTTGTGGGTTTAGTGATTATGGTTTGTAAATAAGAACTGTGCTAATCAATTGTAGGACATTGGAAGAGATCTCAGTAGCAGTCATCACGAATCAGGTGTGTACCGAACACCCTTTCTTAGCTCAAATCGGCAAAAGCTGAAATACCGAAATTTCGGCATTTCATGGGCTTGTAAGTATGCGAATTCTCTCGAGACATAGAGTAATTGTTAGATCTAGCACCGTAAGGTGGTAAGTTAGTTTGTGTGACATTTTAATGTACTTCGAAAAAAGGGTCTCGATGGGCCAAAACTGGGCCCAATGGGCTTACGGACCAATATGGGTAAGAGATGGGAAAATTAGCCTGTTAGTTAGATGGTGGAACCAAACTACATAAAACTGTTGAAAATTACTGAAGTAGCTTGTGTAGTTGCTAAGTTACGAAAATTACCCTTAAAGAGCAAAATTACCGATATACCCCTAGTGTTTAAATTGGCTAAACCGCATGATTGATTAATCCGTATTTTACATGATATGCTTTTATTAATATCATTGCATGGGATTGGGGTATTGATGGAGGAAGTATTGAAAGTGGTTCATCCACGCATTGGAGGCTTTACCTCAACTTATCGATATTTGAGGCGTTCTTTAAGCTGTGGAGTGTAAATTTGGATGGGTTGAGATATTCCCCACATGGAGTGTAGGGTGGTAATGCAGGTGGTGATGTAGCAGTTGGTGGGTTGAGTAGTCTCCCAGATGGGTTTGCATGCATTTCTACTATTGTTACCTATGTTATTGAATCGGGCCTATGGGCCACTTTGTTATGTAAAAAGGGCTAAGGCCTTGCTCATCAGATTCGAAAAGGGCTTCATCCATTGTGTCTTGTGATCTGAATGGGGCTTAGGCCCAATGGGCTCGAGCTGATTTGGGCTTTGGATGGGTTTTCAGATACATCGAGTTTTCCCAAACTCACCCATTTTTCTTCCATCCTTGCAGGTGAGCCCTAGTTGGTGGACTTGGAGTTGGGCGAGATTCGGAGTGGCCACACATTTTCTGCAAATTCGTTTTCTTCTGGTGAACTAGATTTTCCCATATTTTCGTTTATGGTTTTGGGTTTTTTTTTTGTAATAAGGCCGCTTAATTATTTTTATGGTTTGGGTTGTTTCTTTTATTATTTAATTCTATTATGATAAAACTGATCTATGATAACTAACGAAATAGATTAGCTCTAAGACGTGTTTTCAAAAACACTAAGTGATTTTAAAATAACACGAATACAAGTAAGACTTCCGCTAAGCAAACATTTTCAACCTTTTCTTAAGATAGACATAACCAAACGGTTTTCTCAACATTATACGAGATGTTAGAGTGTGGCAATGGCGGTGTGCATGTCTAGGATTGGATCCGAAGGGAGCTTGGTACTTAAGCAGTCCAACGGACTCACCTCCTCTCTTTCCTGGTTTCCTACCTGGTGCACAGCTTCCATTCACTTTAACCTACTTTTAAAAGTGTCTTTTACAACACCAACTAAGTTTTTCCAAACTAAGTAATACGGCATGTTTTGAACGCTTTGATGTGGCGCATCAGATCTGGTCATAATGTCTAGGCCGGGTTTGGGGTGTTACATTTAGTGGTATCAGAGCCTGGTTGCAATAACTCGGCTGTGGATCGGGTCAGGAAATCTTTTAAAAAAAAAGGTTTTTTTTTATAAATTTTCGAAGATGTTCAAAGTTTCTCTATTGTTAAACGGGGTTAAACCAATAGTTTTAAAATAAAAGTGTTTTCAAATCAAATCTTTTTATTTTCGGAAAACAAAAACATGTTTAAAAAAAAACAAAATTTTAGGCGATAAGGAAGTAGCTGCTGAATCCCGGCACCAAGTCGTAAGTGTTCTTTTTACGCTTTAAATATTTATATGGAATCGGATGGAAATAATATCGTAGATAGTCTTGAGCCTTAGAGATAGTGCTATTGATAATGTAGTATTAAGGCTACAAAACTAGGACAGTAGCTAAATTGTGATTGCGCGAAAATAACTCTGAAACTCTATCTGTTCATACATTCTGTAATAAACAGTGAAACCAGTAAACTAATGTCATAAAATTCGTAATTAGATAAATCGTTATGAGTACAAGGGCTACTCGGGGAAGAGGCCGTGGTCGAGGCCGAGGAGCACTCAAGCTGGATCTGCGTCATCTAAACACATACCAGCTGGCGAGGCACGTCCACCACCGGTTAATGAAAATGGGCCGTTTGACCGGGCCGCAGGGGATGACGCTTTGTCTCAGGCCATGTTGAGGGTTTTGGAAAGGGTGGCCAGAGCTAACATTGGGCCCATGAATAGGGGTCCATTTCGAACGACTTCGGCCAACTGAGTGAGATTTTAAGGCGTGTCCGGAGTGGCCCCAAATGTGGCTAAATCTTGGTTGGAAGCCACGAGCGGATCATGGATGACCTAGGCGCTTTCGAGAGAAACGAGATGTTGAAAGGGCGATGTCGTTCTTTGGGATGAAGCGTGTCGGTGGTGGATTCTTGTGAGAGAGGGTACCCCAGCTGAGAGGGTAACATGGGAGCTGTTCAAACAGACCTTTAAGGCAAAATATGTTGGAGCTAGCTATGTGGATGCACGCAGAAAGGAGTTCTTGAATCTGACTCATGGAAATAAGACCATTGCTGAATATGAGGCGGAGTTTCTACGATTGAGTCGGTATGCTAATGGCATCGTTTCCACCGAATATGAGCGCAGCGTTCGTTTTGAGGATGGCCTCAGAGATGAGTTAAGGGTGCTCATAGCTCTGCAGAGAGAGCGAGATTTCGCTGCACTGGTAGAGAAGGCTAAGATAGCCGAGGAGGTAAAGCAAACCGAACGGAAGAATCGTGATAGGGATCGGAATCGATTCAGGAGGGATGCTGGACCAGCGGGTGCTGCAAATCGAAATGTTAAGAGAGCTAGGATGGAGGAACCGGTTCGAGTAGTTCCGGTGAACACAGGTGGACCGCAAGTTTGTGGGGATTGCGGTAGAATGCATCAAGGAGAGTGCTGGAAGTGTTCTGGGGCTTGTCTTCGTTGTGGGTCTAAGGAGCCTAGGATTAGGATTGTCTAGGAGGGCCACTCGAGCTCGTGTGGCGAACAAGGGGGTCTGCCGGCTCAACTTTGTGAGGATGGACCGCCACGCCAAGAGGTCGTGGACAAGGTCGCAGATGGTAATGGCCGTGGACGTGGGGCACTGGCAAGGGTATTGGTAATGCGGATGCTCGTCGGCCGACTTTGGTGTATCTTTGCTCGTCGCCATGAGGAGGGTGACTTTTGATGTCATAATCGGTACATTTTTATTTATGGTGTACCTTATCTCGCTTCTCGATTGATGTGGGATCAACCCATTCATATGTGGCATATAACATTTACGGGGCCTTTGGGTATGCACTTCGAGGAGACGTGTGTGGGGTGTCGTGATAAGTCCTTTAGGTCATTCGGTTAAGGTAGAGAAACTCTTCAAGGAGGTGCCTCTGGAGATTCAAGGCGGGGTGTTCAGAGGGATTTGATGCGATTACGCTTGAAGAATTCGATTTGATACTAGGGATGGATTGGTTGACCAAGCATAATACAACTTTGGATTGTGCAACTAAAAGGATGGTGTTAAGGATATCAATGATGAAGAGGTAATGATTATTGGAGAATGGAGGATTACTTATCCAATGTAGTATCGACGTTGAGGGTTTGAAACCGATGCTAAGGGATGCGAGGCATATCGGCTTTGGTAAGCCAAGTCAAAGCGAGGATCGGATTGTGGAGACCATCGAATGTTAGGGAATTAGGGATATTTTTAGGAAGAGCTTCTGGATTACCTCCGAATCGGAAGTTGAGTTTTGAATCGATGTGTTACCCGAACAGCTCCGAGATCTATTGCACCCTATAGGATGGCACCGAATGAGTTAGTGGGCCCAAGGCTCAAATTCAAGAGTTGTTAGATAGAGGCTTCATTAGGCCTAGTGTGTCTCCTTGGGGAGCACCGGTCTGCTTTGAAGAAGAAAAGGGCGAACGATGCGCATGTGCATCGATTATCGCCAGTTGAACAAACTGACGATTAAGAATAAGTATCCACTACCAAGGATTGATGATCTGTTTGACCAGCTTAGGGGAGCTTCAGTATTCTCCAAAATCGATCTTTGTTCTGGATACCATCAGCTAAGGGTAAAAGAAGGGGATATTCATAAGACAGCATTCCGAACTCGATATGGACATTACGAGTTTGTGGTCATGCCGTTTGGGCTGACGAACGCACCTGCAGCTTTTATGGATCTGATGAATCAAGTATTCCAACCTTACTTGGATCGGTTCGTAATCGTCTTTATCGATGATATCCTGGTATACTCTGAAACGGAGGCGAAGCATGATGAGCATCTCCGTATTGTGCTGCAAGTGTTAAGGGAAAAGAAGCTCTATGAGAAATTCAGCAAGTGTGAATTCTGGTTGAGGGAGGTAACCTTCCTAGGGTATGTGGTCTCTGCCGAGGGGATTAAGGTGGATCCTCGTAAAATTGAAGCGATTCTGGAATGGAAGCCACCTAGGTCAGTATGGAAAATTCGGAGTTTCCTAGGGTTGGCAGATTACTACAGAAGGTTTGTGGAGGGTTTCTCGGTAATGGCGGCACCCTTGACAAAACTCATAAGGAAAGGAGTACCATTTGTGCGGACCGAGAAACACAAAAAGCTTTTGATCGGTTGAAAAGGTATTGACCAAGCGCCAGTGTTGATTCAATCGGTGTCGGGAAGGACTTTATCAGATCTGACGATGCGTCGCATGTGGGGTTAGGTTGCGTCTCGATGCAAGAGGGCAAGGTGGTCGCTATGCATCGCGGCGACTTAAGGCTCATGAGGTGAATTAACCCACGCATGATTTGGAGCTAGCGGCGGTGATTTTTTGCGTTAAAAATTTGGAGACACTACTTATATGGGGAAAAGTGCATCATATACACAGATCATAAGAGCCTAAAGTATTTGTTGACTCGAAGGAGTTGAACCTTAGGCAACGAAGATGGGTGGAGTTGCTTAAAGACTACAAGCTGCTCGATAGAGTACCACCCAGAAAGGCTAATGTGGTGGCGGATGCGTTGAGTCGAAGGGTTGTTTATGATTTGAGAGCCTTGTTCGCACGATTAAGTCTGTTACGACGATGGAAGCTTGTTGGCAGAACTACAAGTAAGGCCTACTTGGACCGAAAGCAGATTAAGGAAAAAGCAGTTGAAGGGCGATTCATTAGCTCTTGGTTCCGACAAGTTAAGAGTGGTGAGAACGAGGATTTTGGGTTGAACACTTGAAGGAGTTCGTGCTTTCGTGGAAGGGTTTGTATTCCAAAGGACCCTGAATTGAGGCAGTTAATTCTAAAAGAGGCTCATGGTGGACTCTGTGCCATGCATCCTGGAGGAAATAAGTTATATCGAGACTTGCGAGAGGTGTACTAGTGGCCCGGATTAAAACGAGAGGTGAGTGAATTTGTTGGGAAATGTCGGCGTGCAAAGAGTTAAGGCTGAGCACCAATTGCCTTCGGGATTATTGCAACCTGTGAAAATTCCGCTATGGAAGTGGGAAAGAGTAACAATGGACTTTGTGAGTGGGTTACCTTTGACACCCACTAAGAAAGATTCGGTGTGGGTGGTTGTGGATAGGTTAACAAAATCTGCTCATTTCATACCTATTCGTACCGAGTACTCACTGCAAAAGTTGGCCAAGTTATATGTGGCGGAGGTAGTGCGACTGCATGGGGTGCCAGTGTCGATAATTTCGATCGAGACCCTAGGTTTACATCTCGGTTTTGGCGAAGTTGCGAGAAGCGTTGGGTACGATTGGATTTTAGTACCGCTTTTCACCCATGCATGTGGACAATCAGAAAGGGTTATTCAGGTTCTGGAAGATATGTTGAGAGGTTGTATCATTGATTTTCGTGGAAGTTGGGAGGACTACTTATGTGACAGCCCTAATGTGACCCTAGTCGGGAAGTGGTTTCGGGACCACAAAACCAAGTCATAAAAATAATTAACCGTCATATTTGATGCTTATTATATGTATATATGCATGTGTGAAAATTTCATATTTGAATTTTGTTAATTGTAAGTGAATTTTAGTAAATAGGACTTATGTGAGAAAATTTAGAAATGTGCTAAGCAAATGTAAAGTGGCCTATTAATGCATGTTATAAAAATGATGGGTTTGCATGTCAAATTACCAAAATTTGAGCTAGTGGCCGGCCATGCTATGGGTCATAACATATTATAAACATGTTGTGTTAATGTTTTATGTTAGAAATAATAAAATAAAAGGGTTAGTAATAAAATAAGGAGATGAAGGGTGATGAAAACAAAGAAAAGGAAAAAAAAAGTGTTCATCCTTTAACATCTTTGGCCGAAAATTCTAAGGAGAAAGGAAGAAGAAAGGAGTTCTCTTGCTTCATGTTTGGCTTGGATGAGGATTAGGAAGAGGTAAGTACCTTGAAATTCTTGGAAAATTATGTATAAAGAAGGTGGTTAGTTCAAGTTCTATTCATTCCATGGATTAAATTTTGATTGATTGGAGGTTTGATATTCGCCAAGTAGTTTGAAGCTCTTAGTACATATATTTTTCTTCCTTCTTGAAGGTTGAAATTGGGTTGTTCTTAAGGGGTGCCGAATGTGGTCATTGAAGGGCCTTGAGGAACAATATGTGTGGCTTGGGTTATAACATTCGGCCATGGTAGTAAATGGAAGAGATAAATGGTAGTTAGGTGAAGTAGAGTCTAGCAAATGAGCACATATGTGCATTAGTTACTAAATGGAGAAAAATCGGCTAACAAGTATGTACTAAGGCCGAATATGATTTTGGATATTATTGGGCAATGTATGTATTTTAAATTGATGGAATGGAGAGGATGCTTTAATTGTGTTATGAACAATTATATGTTAAATTAAGGCTTGCTAAGCTAGCTATTAAGGTGAAGTGCAAATGTTAGTATTTGATTGCTAGTGTATATATGTGTACTAGCCGAGTTTTGAATTTGAATAATGGTTTGAGCACCATGTGTTGTATTGAGATTGTTTGAGTGAATTCATAGATATTTATATGATAAATTTGATTGTAGATATACATGCTTAAATAAGATGCACACATGAATGAATAGATAGATTGGTGTTGCATGTATTCGGTTATAGGCAAGCATAATGATGATTCTATCTTGACTTAGATAATCGGCTAAAGGAGAATATTAGCCAATATGTTGAATTTGGTTCATGATTTCATAAATATGACTCTAATGTCTAATATATATATATGGACTAAGTACCTTGAATTTCTCTTGATGTTCAAGATGATTAAATCAATTTATTTGTTAAATTAAGCTCAAGAGCAAAGGGGAACTAAATCCGATAAAGGGAAGGAAAAAGTAATTGAATAGCCGTTGAAGTCGTTCAACAACATCCGAGGTAAGTTTTCGAGTAATGAAACTTAGATTATGATTCGATTAGATCATGTTATAAGCAAATCAAAATCATGCTCTTTGTATGTAGCTATTGAGCCGAAAATGATAATGCTTGATAAGTGACTTGTGTTTGAATTCTAGTTATGAAAATGAAATATAGATGTGTCATGATTTATTGATATGTGCATGAATATTCGGATGATAACCGGGCTAAGTCCCAAGGCATTTGTGCTAGTGACTAATTAGGGCTAAGCCTCAAGGCATTTGTGCGAGTTACTATATCGGGCTAAGTCCCAAGGCATTTGTGCGAAGTTACTATAAGGGCTAAGTCTCAAGGCATTTGAACGAGTAGCTATATCCCGCTAAATCTCGAAGGTACTTGGTTTGGGAATGAGCAATCTTGCTGTAATAATTTCAATCAATACGCTCGTAAAAACCCCAACGATGAGGTATGTTTTGTATATGCATTGGAATAATTGATTCCTTTTAAATAGTATTCGCTCAATCGATTAACAAACTTCCGACCTTTAGTCAAGTTGATTCCTTATGTATGAATATAAGGGTTGGAAATGTGAAGTAGGTATGATTGTGAGAATATGTGTATATGAAATTATTCGTTTAGTCATATGAATGCTATACTTCAGTTGTGCATGATTTCATTACTCAAAACTTACTAAGCATTAAATGCTTATTCCGTTTCTTTGATTCTTTGTTTTATAGATTTTGGTTCGTCACCATCGATTCGGAGTGTCAAAGTTGAAGTCATCCACACTATCAAAGCCCTTTTGGTACTCTTTTAGTTGAACTCTGAAAATGGCATGTATAGGACTACCCTTTTGTTGTTGGTCATGTACCTTTCGGTAATGTATATATTTGGATAGCCATGCAAAATGGCTTATATATATTTTGAGCATAGCGTTATAATCATTTTGTATGTTGTTCATGGAGTGTTATGGAAATTTTGGTAACGATTAGCCATTGGAATGGTTAATCACGATCATTTTGGTGCTATGTATGACAAAATTTTAGTTGATCCATGGAAAACCATGAAATAGGTAAAGTTTACCTTAAAAACAGATGCTGACAGCAGCAGTGATGTGAATTTGAAAAATCACTAAACATATTAGGAATGGAATTAAATAGTGAATAAGTTATGTAATCGAACCTTGATGAGTCTATCTTCATATGGAAGAAACGAAACGATCATATGAGCCGTATTTTAAGAGATGTTTAAGTTTTCGTGAAACAGGGCCAGAGCTATTTCTGGATTCCCCGTTTTGACTTTTGAAATTCACTATAAATTAACCAGAGATAATTAAAAGTCATGCCCTATATTTAAAGATTCCTTTTCGAGTCTAGTTTCTTTCAAAACAAACAGCATAAGTATTGAAGCCCTGTACAGGGAGATATCTAAGTCGTAATGCATGAAGGTCAGTGTAGTCGAACCCTGAAACAGGGGAGACTTTAACTAATAAACTGTACTAATTGGCTCGACCAAAAATTCTAGAAAACAATTTGTAGATGGACATATGAGTCTAGTTTCAGAAAAAATTTACGTAACTGGTTTTCGAGTTTTGGAACTCGAGATATGATTTTAAGGTGACGGTGACACGCTTAGCCACTTTGCGGAAATTTTAAAATGGATCGTGCAAATAAATGAATTAAGTCTGTTAGCACCTCGTGTTCGACTCAAACAACGGTCTCGAGTGCACGGGGTGTTACAATTTTATTGGTATCAGAGCTACGGTTTAGTCGATTCGAGGACTACCGTAATACGTTTGGGTCTAGCTATACATGCCATTATGTGTTTATTTGATAGTGTGGTGATTTCTGACAGTTAAAATGTGTTTCCTTATAGAAATGGATCTCGATCCCAACCGAGCAGTAGCTAATGATCTTGAGAGTGTAGCGCTTGCTCCTCAAGACAAGGGACAAATGGCGGACTCTGAACCTATTGCTAGTAATCGAATGATGAAGCTAGACAAGCTTTTTATAGCGTGATGAATGATTGGTTCAACCAATACATTCGAACTAATCTACTGTTCCACAACCTCCATTCCCGACTAATACAACCTCACACCTACAATACCTCCGAAGAATCGACCAAATAAGGTCAAATAAGCCCCAGTTGATGAATCCAAAACACGGGCTCTTGAATTTAAAGCTATGGACGGCGATGATGCCGAGCAAGCTGAATTTTGGTTGGACAACACTATTGAATACTCGATGAGCTATCTTGCACACCGATGAGCGCCTAAAGTGTACTATCTCCTTGCTACGTGATTACGCCTACTATTGGTGGAATACATTGACTTGTTGTGCCCAGAGAGCAAGTAACTTGGGAGTTTTCCCAAACCGAAGTTTCGAAAAAAGTATATCAGTCATAGATTCATGGATCAAAAACGGAAGGAATTTCTTGAACTTAAACAAGGTTCCATGTCGGTTACTGATTATGAACGAAAGTTTGTAAGGCTTAGCCGGTACGCTCGAGAATGCATTTCTTCAGAAGCTGTGATGTGTAAACATTTCGAGGATGGACTGAACGATGATATAAAGTTGTATGTTGGCATTTTAGAAATCCGAGAATTTGTGGTACTTGTCGAACGAGCTTGCAAAGCCGAAGAGCTCAGTAAGGAGAAAAGAAAAGCTGATATGGGAGCAAAGGAGTTTCGTAAGAGATCTTCGGGAAAGCCCTTTCAACAGTCATCGAAGAAATTTAGAGATGATTTAGGCCGATCTAGAGACACTTCGGGCTTTTCTAGACGAGATCGTGATCGACCCCCTGTGGGTACACGAGTCACTTCGGTTGCCAGTGTTGGAAATGATCGTCGAGACAGAACGGAGTGCCAGTATTGTGGTAAATGGCATTCGAGTAGTTGTAGATGTAACACCCCGTACCCGAGACCGTTGCCGGAGTCAGACACGAGGGGTTCGCAGACTTAAATCACTTATTGCACAGTCCATTTTAAATTTCCAGACAAGCTGGCTAACTGCATCACTGTTTCCTTAAAAATCATATCTCGAGTTCCAAAAGTCGAAAACCAGTTCCGTAAATTTTTCCTGAAACTAGACTCATATATCCATCTAAAAAATATTTTTCTAGAATTTTTGGTTGAGCCAATTAGTACAGTTTATTAGTTAAAATCTCCCCTGTTTCAGGGTTCGACCACACTGACCTTCATGAATTACGACTTGGATATCTCCCTGTACAGGGCCTCAATACTGATGCTGTTTATTTGTATAGAAACTAGACTCGAAAAGGAATCTGTACATATATGGAAAAACTTCTAATTCGCTCTGGTTAATTTATAATGAATTTCCAAAGTCGGAACAGGGAATCCAGAAACCGTCCTGGCCCTGTTTCGCGAAAACTTAAATATCTCCTAATATATTGTTCATATGATCATTTCGTCACTTTCCTATGAAAATAGATTTGTCAAGGTTCGATTACATAATTTATTCACTATTTAATTCCATTCCTACTATTTTTAGTGATTTTTCACATCCACATCACTGCTGCTATCAGCATCCATTTTTAAGGTAGACTTTACCTATTACATAGTTTCCATGCCTCTTAATGAACATATACATTCAAGATGACTATAACATTATGCTCAAAACGTATATAAGCCATTTTCGCATGGCTATCCAAAGTTTTACATACCAAATTTCAACAAAACGTAATAGCCTATACATGTCGAAATGTTCTCCGAGACCAACTAAGAAGAAAATACCAAAAGTTGCTAGTTGGTGTGATGACTTCGATGACGGTCCCGAATACGTAAAAAGTCGAGTCCAAGAAACCTAAAATATGTGACAAGCAAACACCGAATGAGTATATAACTCAGTAAGTCATAAGCATTACACTACCATCCATTAATAAAATTTTCACAAGAGGAAACAACGAAATGAGGCTAAGTACTCCATCCATACCGAACTATGCCATAGTTTCTTAGACCTTACGATTCAATCTCATTCCAAGTCCTACATTGACATTTCATACGCTATTCAATAGAATAATTGAGGCATTTCCATACATCATTTTATTTTCGTTACAATCATACAACTAAGCGAACTTTCACCTATTCCACGATGAACCTTATGTACGTGACTTCAATTATAATCATCACATAGGTTCAAAACTTACCACGCTCAACTCCAAATATAAACATAGCACTTATTAGCCATGAACTCAAGGTACTTACCCTTTCCGCTGTCCGAAATCGACTCGGTAAGGTCGCACCCTTAATATAAATAATTAATAGAAAATATATATATAATGGGTTCGCACATAGTGCTTAATAATCAACCACGCACACTTAGTGCCATGTACTTTAAACTCGCACACTTAGTGCCATGCATTTCAAGCCCGCACACTTAGTGCCAATCTCACAACCGTGAACACTTATTGCCCGCACACTTAGTGCCGAAAACCAGCCACTCTATACGCTTCACTTCCTTTTTACATTCGACAATTTCATCTCTACATACATATACATTTGTATACATTTCATCTCATTAACCACAATTGCATAGGTATTACGATCATTTAAATCAATACCAACTATATGCTTAATGACTTACCTTGTGTTGGGTAAAATAATTCCAAATCGGCTACTCGATGACCTTCGATTTCCCTTGTTGGACGCTCTCCTTTAGGATCTTGAGCTTAAACAAATAAATTAACTCATTCAACCGCTTTGCTACATATATTGGTATTCACATTTTAATGATTTTATGACATATGGAACGGCATGGTAAAATTTTTATCTTGCTACCTTATGTTCTTAGCTATTGACTAATAACCATATGCTATCGCCCTACTATCAATAATTCAATCACACATGCATATATATATATATGTCCGAATGTGCAAAGCTTAGACTCAACATCACCTATGCTCTTAATTTGATGGCGAATATGCATACATATATACATGATATCAACTATACTATCATCTTTAATTCACCTAAACACAAAATTTCATCTCATGAACACTTGACCTAATTCTTCCTAATCTAGCATGGCTTCACATATATTTATAACATCCTACAAATCCACATATACCACATTTCTACATAAATTTTCTTTTACTTTTCCACTACTTCCATTCACAACATCAAAAGCACCATACACATGTATCATTACAAAGCTTCACACTTAGCATGCAAATGACATCAACACAAATCCACCTTAGCCGAAACTTAACTCATCTTCATGCCTCATCACCACAACATCAAACATCAACCAAGAAGACAACACCCATGGCCGAATATCATCTCCATCCCATAGCAAAGATTTAAACCATGGGCTAGGTAGAACTCAAACTAACAACTAAAAACATGCATGAATCTCATGGACAACATCAAACATACCTTAGTCTAGCAAACTACCATAGCTGATTTTCTCAAGCTCTCCCCCCCCCTTCTTCTTAGAACATTCGACCAAGGAAGAAAAATGTGAAAGGATGGACACTTTTTTCTTTTCCTTTGTTTTCATCATATTCCTTTTTTTTCATTATTTTATTCTTTCTAACATAACCACTAACCCAACATGTTTGCAACATGTTTCCACTCATAGCATGGCCGGCCACCATGCTTAAATTTTGGGTAAATTGACATGCAAACCCATCATTTTCACAACATGCATTAATAAACCACTTTACATTTGCCTAGCACATTTCTAAATTTTCTCACACAAGTCCTATTTGATAAAATTCACTTACAATTAACAAAATCCAAACATGAAATTTTCACACATGCATATGTACATATAATGAGCATCAACTATGACGGTTAATTATTTTTATGACTCGGTCTAGCGGTCCCGAAACCACTTTCCGACTAGGGTCAATTTAGGGCTGTCACAACTCTCCCCTACTTAAGAAATTTTCGTCCCCGAAAATCTTACCGGTAAATAGGTTTGGGTATCATTCTTTCATAGAGTTCTCAGGTTCCCAAGTAGCTTCTTCCATTCCGTGTTTGAGCAATAACACTTTCACTAACAGAACCCTTTTGTTTCACAACTCTTTCACTTCACGAGCTAGGATACGGATCGGTTCTTCTTCATAACTCATATTGGCTTGAATTTCAATCCCGGAGGGGTTTATTACATGCGAAGGATCGGATCGGTAACGTTGAAGCATCGAAACATGAAAAACGTTATGAATCCTTTCAAGTTCAGGGGGCAAGATCAATCTATACGCAACTAGACCAATTCGTTCGGAGATTTAAATGACGCCCAATGAACCTCGGACTTAGTTTGCCCTTACGGCCAAATCGAGTATCTTTTCCAAGGTGAGACCTTAAGAAACACTTTGTCTCCCACGATACTCGATATCCTTTCGTTTTAAATCCGCATACGATTTCGACGGTCTGTGGTCGCCTTGGACTTTCACCAATTATTTTACTTTTGCTCAAACATCTTTAATCAAATCCACTCCAAAATTTTACTTTCACCGAGCTCGGTCCAAAACAATGGTGTACGGCATTTTCGACCGTACAAAGCCTCGTAAGGCGCCATCTTAATGCTTGACTGAAAACTATTGTTGTAAGCGAATTCAATCAAAGGTAAATACTGTTCCCATGAACCACTAAACTCGAGGATGCAACATCTCAACATATCCTCGAGTATCTGAATTATTCGTTTAGATTGGCCATCGATGCAGGGGATGAAATGCGGTGCTAAAATGCATCTTAGTTCCCAACGCTTCTTGTAACTTCTTCCAAAATCGCGATGTAAATCTTGGGTCTCTATCCGACACGATAGAAATAGGTACCCCATGAAATCGAACAATTTGGGAGATGTATAATTCGCCAATTTATCGGCGAAAAATCCGTGCAGACGGGGATAAAATGAGCAGACTTGGTCAATCTATCAACAATAACCTGCATCGAGTCTTTCTTACTCGAGTCAAAGGTAACCCGGATACAAAGTCCATTGTCACTCGATCCCATTTCCATTCGGGTATCATGATTGGTGAAGTAATCTCGACGGCACTTGATGTTCCGCTTTTACTTGTTGACATATCAAACACCTTGAAACAAATTGAAATGTCTCGTTTCATACCCGCCACCAAAATTGACGTTTGGATCGTTGTACATTTTAGTACTACCGGGTGGATTGACATTCGAATCTTGTGAGCCTCATTCAAAATTATCGAAATAAGTTTCAATTTCTTGGAACACATAATCGACTCTTGAACGTCAAGCAATCATTGTTGTCAATCCGAAACTCTGATTCCTCATTCGAGGCACATTCAACTTGTTTAGCGACCAATTCGGCGTCGACTTTCTAGGATTCAAGTATTTGATGAATCAATAATGGTTTGGCCTTTAATTCAACTACTAGCACCTCATCGGTAAACGGATAGGTGAGCATCCATCGCTCTCAAAGTAAGCGATGCTTTACGACTCAAAGCATCGGCCACCACGTTAGCCTTCCCGGGTGATAATCAATGACAAGTTCATAGTCTTTCAACAACTCAAGCCAACGTCTTTGTCGCAGATTTAGATCTCTTTGAGTCATCAAATATTTAAGACTCTTGTGGTCCGAATAAATATGACACCTCTCTCCAAACAAGTAATGTCGCCATATTTTCAAGGCGAACACTATGGTGCTAATTCAAGGTAATGGGTGGGATAGTTTCTCTCATGTGGCTTTAATTGTCTCGACGCGTAAGCCACAACTCGACCTTCTTGCATCAACACACAACCTAGCCCAAGCAAGGATGCATCACTGTAAATAACAAACTCCTTCCCAGACTCTGGCTGTACTAGCACTGGGGCCTCGGTTAAACAGTGTTTTAGTCGATCGAAACTTTCTGACAAAGGTGTTCGACCATTCGAACTCAACATCTTTTGAAGTAGTTTTGTCAACGTGCGACTATCATCGAAAAGCCCTTTACAAAATGTCGGTAGTATCCGCAAGTCCCAAAAGCTCCTAACTTCAGAATATTCCTTGGAGGTTTCCAATCGAGTATGGCTGAAATTTTGTTCGGATCCACCACGACACCGTCACGGACACCACGTGCCCCAAAAACCTAACCTCTCTCAACCAAAATTCACATTTACTGAATTTTGCATATAACTGCTTGTCTCGTAAAATTTGTTATACTAATCTCAAATGCTCGGCATGTTCAGTTTCACCTTGTGAATAAACTAAAATATCATCAATAAACACAACCACAAACTGATCCAAGTACGGTCTGAATACTCGATTCATTAAATCCATAAATACCACAGGGGCATTAGTGAGCCCAAACGGCATCACTAAGAATTCGTAGTGACCGTATCTCGTTCTGAAAGCAGTTTTGGGTATATCCGAATCTCGAATCCGCAACTGATAATAACCCGATATCAAATCTATCTTTGAAAACACTAAGGCTCCCTTTAGTTGATCAAACAAATCATCAATACGCGGTAACGGATATTTATTCTTTATTGTCACTTTATTCAGCTGACGATAGTCGATGCACAACCTCATGGTTCCGTCCTTCTTTTTCACAAACAATAATGGTGCACCCCAAGGTGAGAAACTTGGTCGAGCAAAACCTCTATCCGTCAATTCTTACAACTGAGCTTTCAACTCTTTCAACTCGGTTGGTGCCATATGATACGGAGCTATCGAAATTGGCGTAGTCCCAGGTACAAGCTCAATGCCAAACTCTACCTCCCGAACAGGTGGTAAACCCGGTAATTCTTCGGGAAAAACATCCGGGTATTCACAAACCACCGACACAGATTCGGGTTTCCTTTCTAACTCTTTGTCATCAAGTACATACATAGCGTATGTTTCACACCCTTTTCACATATCTCCGGCGGTCATTGAAGATATTATCGCTGGCACCCCTTTAAATCGAAGAGACTCAACTTGGACTACTTCATTATTTGTACTCCTCAAATCAATGGTTTTCCTTTTACTGATTCACCATTGCATCATGTACGGTCAACCAATCCATACCGAATAACATCAAATTTGTCAAACGGTAAAAGCATCAAATCAGCCGGAAAACAGGATTCTCGGATTATTAGAGGGCATTTCTTACACACTTTATCAACAAGTACGTATTGACCCAAAGGGTTTGACACTCGAATTACGAACTCAGTAGACTCGACAGATAGAGTCTTACTGGATGCTAAGGCTTCACATACGTATGAATGAGTAGAGCCAGGGTCAATCAATGCAATCACACTAGTATCAAAGAGAGTGAAAGTACCAGTGATAACATCAGGGGAGGATGCCTCCTCTCGTGCACGAATGGCATATGCTCTAGCAGGAGAGTACGAGTCTCGGTTCGAACAGCCGTATCAGAGGCCCCTCTATGACTACCACCCCTACCTCCTGAAATTCTCGGTGGTCTACCTCTAGCTGTCATTCCACTAGGTCTTGCACCTTGCATCCTATTCTTCTCATCAAGCTCCGTGCAATCTCTAATGAAGTGGTCCTTCAAACCGCATCCGTAACAGGCCCTGTTAGTAGACTTACCCCAACATTCACCTATGTGTCGTCTTCTACATTGGGGGCATTCAGGTTTCTCTTGGCGATTATTACCCACACTAGCTACCGAAGTAGCTCGGGAGTCCGTCGATGGTCGTGCTCTAATGGAAGTTCCCGCAGTCGTCCTCGATTTATTAGTGTCCTCCCTGAACTTCTTTACAGCCGAGAACGGAGCTTTACCCATCGATCTTTTACGATAGTCTCTAGCTTCAAATTCAGCCTTCTTCTTCTCCTTTCCAAGTTCTTCCGCCTTGCAGTGGTTCAACTAGTGTTACAATTCTTTTATCTCCAAAATACCCACTAGTAGCTTTAAATCTTCATTCAATCCTTCTTCAAATCTCTTGCACATAGCAACCTCATCAGCCACACACTCCGGGCATACCGATCGAGTCTTACGAACTCATGTTCAGTATTCGAATCTTGTCATATGGCATTGCTTGAGTTCCAAGAATTCCTTACGCTTTTGATCGATGAACCGTTGACTAATATATTTCTTTCGAAATTCCGCTTGGAAGAAATCCCAAGTAACTCGTTCGTTTGGGACTATGGAAATCAAGGTCCTCCACCAATAGTAGGCTGAGTCTCGCAACAAGGATATAGCACACTTTAGACATTCATCGGGTGTGCATGACAGTTCATCGAACACCCAAATGGTGTTATCAAGCCAGAACTCGGCCCTTTCGGCATCATTAGTAACTATGGCCTTAAACTCCTCGGCTCCGCGCTTCCTAATCAAGTCTACAGGTGGTTTACTCACCTCACAGGATCATGAATCGATGGCATTACGGGCTCTTGGGGTGGATTATTCAAATTCGGGAATGGTTGGACAGCCGGAATGGTTCGGGCATATTGCGCGACCCACTCATTCATCATGGTGAAGAAGGCTTGTTTTGCCCCCTCATCCTGATTATTTGCAGATGACTGAGGTTCAACAGGCGGTGTCCCTTGCGTAGGAGCAGCCGCTACACTTTCAACATCATCCGCTAAGGGTCTCTCTACCCCGGGTTCCGTTTGCTAATCAAAACAAAAATTTTAACCGTCAGAAGTAATCACATTATTAAGCACTAACATTAAGCCATTTATAGCTAGACTCATACACGCTATGGTAGTCCTAGAACCGACTAAACCATAGCTCTGATACCAACTTTATTGTAACACCCGTGCAGAGACCGCTCTTCGAGTCGACATGAGGGGTTCGCAGACTTAAATCACTTATTGCACAGTCCATTTTAAATTTCCAGACAAGCTGGCTAACTGCATCACTGTTTCCTTAAAAATCATATCTTGAGTTCCAAAAGTCGAAAACCAGTTCCGTAAATTTTTCCTGAAACTAGACTCATATATCCATCTAAAAAATATTTTTCTAGAATTTTTGGTTGAGCCAATTAGTACAGTTTATTAGTTAAAATCTCCCCTGTTTCAGGGTTCGACCACACTGACCTTCAGGAATTACGACTTGGATATCTCCCTGTACAGGGCCTCAATACTGATGCTTTTTATTTGTATAGAAACTAGACTCGAAAAGGAATCTGTACATATATGGAAAAACTTCTAATTCGCTCTGGTTAATTTATAATGAATTTCCAAAGTCGGAACAGGGAATCCAGAAACTGTCCTGGCCCTGTTTCGCGAAAACTTAAATATCTCCTAATATATTGTTCATATGATCATTTCGTCACTTTCCTATGAAAATAGATTTGTCAAGGTTCGATTACATAATTTATTCACTATTTAATTCCATTCCTACTATTTTTAGTGATTTTTCACATCCACATCACTGCTGCTATCAGCATCCATTTTTAAGGTAGACTTTACCTATTACATAGTTTCCATGCCTCTTAATGAACATATACATTCAAGATGACTATAACATTATGCTCAAAACGTATATAAGCCATTTTCGCATGGCTATCCAAAGTTTTACATACCAAATTTCAACAAAACATAATAGCCTATACATGTCGAAATGTTCTCCGAGACCAACTAAGAAGAAAATACCAAAAGTTGCTAGTTGGTGTGATGACTTCGATGACGGTCCCGAATACGCAAAAAGTCGAGTCCAAGAAACCTAAAATAGGTGACAAGCAAACACCGAATGAGTATATAACTCAGTAAGTCATAAGCATTACACTACCATCCATTAATAAAATTTTCACAAGAGGAAACAACGAAATGAGGCTAAGTACTCCATCCATACCGTACTATGCCATAGTTTCTTAGACCTTACGATTCAATCTCATTCCAAGTCCTACATTGACATTTCATACGCTATTCAATAGAATAATTGAGGCATTTCCATACATCATTTTATTTTCGTTACAATCATACAACTAAGCGAACTTTCACCTATTCCACGATGAACCTTATGTACGTGACTTCAATTATAATCATCACATAGGTTCAAAACTTACCACGCTCAACTCCAAATATAAACATAGCACTTATTAGCCATGAACTCAAGGTACTTACCCTTTCCGCTGTCCGAAATCGACTCGGTAAGGTCGCACCCTTAATATAAATAATTAATAGAAAATATATATATAATGGGTTCGCACACATAGTGCTTAATAATCAACCACGCACACTTAGTGCCATGTACTTTAAACTCGCACACTTAGTGCCATGCATTTCAAGCCCGCACACTTAGTGCCAATCTCACAACCGTGAACACTTATTGCCCGCACACTTAGTGCCAAAAACCAGCCACTCTATACGCTTCACTTCCTTTTTACATTCGACAATTTCATCTCTACATACATATACATTTGTATACATTTCATCTCATTAACCACAATTGCATAGGTATTACGATCATTTAAATCAATACCAACTATATGCTTAATGACTTACCTTGTGTTGGGTAAAATAATTCCAAGTCGGCTACTCGATGACCTTCGATTTCCCCTTGTTGGACGCCTCTCCTTTAGGATCTTGAGCTTAAACAAATAAATTAACTCATTCAACCGCTTTGCTACATATATTGGTATTCACATTTTAATGATTTTATGACATATGGAACGGCATGGTAAAATTTTTATCTTGCTACCTTATGTTCTTAGCTATTCGGCTAATAACCATATGCTATCGCCCTACTATCAATAATTCAATCACACATGCATATATATATATATGTCCGAATGTGCAAAGCTTAGACTCAACATCACCTATGCTCTTAATTTGATGGCCGAATATGCATACATATATACATGATATCAACTATACTATCATCTTTAATTCACCTAAACACAAAATTTCATCTCATGAACACTTGACCGAATTCTTCCTAATCTAGCATGGCTTCACATATATTTATAACATCCTACAAATCCACATATACCACATTTCTACATAAATTTTCTTTTACTTTTCCACTACTTCCATTCACAACATCAAAAGCACCATACACATGTATCATTACAAAGCTTCACACTTAGCATGCAAATGACATCAACACAAATCCACCTTAGCGAAACTTAACTCATCTTCATGCCTCATCACCACAACATCAAACATCAACCAAGAAGACAACACCCATGGCGAATATCATCTCCATCCCATAGCAAAGATTTAAACCATGGGCTAGGTAGAACTCAAACTAACAACTAAAAACATGCATGAATCTCATGGACAACATCAAACATACCTTAGTCTAGCAAACTACCATAGCTGATTTTCTCAAGCTCCCCCTTCTTCTTAGAACATTCGGCCAAGGAAGAAAATGTGAAAGGATGGACACTTTTTTTTCCTTTGTTTTCATCATATTCCTTTTTTTCATTATTTTATTCTTTCTAACATAACCACTAACCCAACATGTTTGCAACATGTTTCCACTCATAGCATGGCCGGCCACCAAGCTTAAATTTTAGGTAAATTGACATGCAAACCCATCATTTTCACAACATGCATTAATAGACCACTTTACTTTTGCCTAGCACATTTCTAAATTTTCTCACACAAGTCCTATTTGATAAAATTCACTTACAATTAACAAAATCCAAACTTGAAATTTTCACACATGCATATGTACATATAATGAGCATCAACTATGACGGTTAATTATTTTTATGACTCAGTTTAGCGGTCCCGAAACCACTTTCCGACTAGGGTCAATTTAGGGCTGTCACAACTCTCCCCAACTTAAGAAATTTTCGTCCCCGAAAATATTACCGGTAAATAGGTTTGGGTATCGTTCTTTTATAGAGTTCTCAGGTTCCAAAGTAGCTTCTTCCATTCCGTGTTTGAGCCATAACACTTTCAGTAACGGAACCCTTTTGTTTCGCAACTTTTTCACTTCACGAGCTAGGATACGGATCGGTTCTTCTTCATAACTCATATTGGCTTGAATTTCAATCTCGGAGGGGTTTATTACTTGCGAAGGATCGGATCGGTAACGTCGAAGCATCGAAACATGAAAAACGTTATGAATCCTTTCAAGTTCAGGGGGCAAGATCAATCTATAAGCAACTGGACCAATTCGTTCGGAGATTTCGTACGGCCCAATGAACCTCGGACTTAGTTTGCCCTTACGGCCAAATCTGAGTATCTTTTTCCAAGGTGAGACCATAAGAAACTCTTTGCCTCCCACCTGATAGTCGATATCCTTTTGTTTTAAATCCGCATACGATTTCTGACGGTCTGTGGCTGCCTTCAGACTTTCACGAATTATTTGTACTTTCTGTTCAGCATCTTTAATCAAATCCACTCCGAAAATTTTACTTTCACCGAGCTCGGTCCAAAACAATGGTGTACGGCATTTTCGACCGTACAAAGCCTCGTAAGGCGCCATCTTAATGCTTGACTGAAAACTATTGTTGTAAGCGAATTCAATCAAAGGTAAATACCGTTCCCATGAACCACTAAACTCGAGGATGCAACATCTCAACATATCCTCGAGTATCTGAATTATTCGTTCAGATTGGCCATCAGTCTGGGGATGAAATGCGGTGCTAAAATGCATCTTAGTACCCAACGCTTCTTGTAACTTCTTCCAAAATCGCGATGTAAATCTTGGGTCTCTATCCGACACGATAGAAATAGGTACCCCATGAAATCGAACAATTTGGGAGATATATAATTCTGCCAATTTATCGAGCGAAAAATCCGTACGGACAGGGATAAAATGAGCAGACTTGGTCAATCTATCAATAATAACCCAGACCGAGTCTTTCTTACTCTGAGTCAAAGGTAACCCAGATACAAAGTCCATTGTCACTCGATCCCATTTCCATTCGGTATCATGATTGGTGAAGTAACCCGACGGCACTTGATGTTCCGCTTTTACTTGTTGACATATCAAACACCTTGAAACAAATTGAAATGTCTCGTTTTATACCCGCCACCAAAATTGACGTTTCAGATCGTTGTACATTTTAGTACTACGGGTGGATTGACATTCGACTCTTGTGAGCCTCATTCAAAATTATCGAAATAAGTTCAATTTCTTGGAACACATAATCGACTCTTGAACGTCAAGCAATCATTGTTGTCAATCCAAAACTCGATTCCTCATTCGAGGCACATTCACTCGTTTAGCGACCAATTTCGTCGACTTTACGGGATTCAAGTATTTGATGAATCAATAATGGTTTGGCCTTTAATTCAACTACTAGCACCTCATCGGCGAAAGCGGATAGGTGAGCATCCATCGCTCTCAAAGTAAGCGATTGCTTTACGACTCAAAGCATCGGCCACCATGTTAGCCTTCCCGGTGATAATCAATGACAAGTTCATAGTCTTTCAACAACTCAAGCCAACGTCTTTGTCGCAGATTTAGATCTCTTTGAGTCATCAAATATTTAAGACTCTTGTGGTCCGAATAAATATGACACCTCTCTCCAAACAAGTAATGTCGCCATATTTTCAAGGAGAACACTATGGCTGCTAATTCAAGGTAATGGGTCGGATAGTTTCTCTCATGCGGCTTTAATTGTCTCGACGCGTAAGCCACAACTCGATCTTCTTGCATCAACACACAACCTAGCCCAAGCAAGGATGCATCACTGTAAATAACAAACTCCTTCCCAGACTCTGGCTGTACTAGCACTGGAGCCTCGGTTAAACAGGTTTTTAGTCGATCGAAACTTTCCTGACAATTGTTCGACCATTCGAACTCAACATCTTTTGAAGTAGTTTTGTCAATGTGACTATCATCGAAAAGCCATACAAAACGTCGGTAGTATCGGCAAGTCCCAAAAAGCTCCTAACTTCAATAATATTCCTTGGAGGTTTCCAATCGAGTATGGCGAAATTTTGTTCGAATCCACCACGACACCGTCACGGACACCACGTGCCCCAAAAGCTAACCTCTCTCAACCAAAATTCACATTTCTTGAATTTTGCGTATAACCGCTTGTCTCGTAAAATTTGTAATACTAATCTCAAATGCTCGGCATGTTCAACTTCACCTTGTGAATAAACTAAAATATCATCAATAAACACAACCACAAACCGATCCAAGTATGGTCGAATACTGATTCATTAAATCCATAAATACCACAGGGGCATTAGTGAGCCCAAACGGCATCACTAAGAATTCAGTAGTGACCGTATCTCATTAAAAAGGTTTTGGGTATATCCGAATCTCGAATCCAAGAATCGATAATAACCCGATCTCAAATCTATCTTTGAAAACACCGAGGCTCCTTTAGTTGATCAAACAAATCATCAATACGCTGTAACAGATATTTATTCTTTATTGTCACTTTATTGGTGACGATAGTCGATGCACAACCTCATGGTTCCGTCCTTCTTTTTCACAAACAATACTGGTGCACCCCAAGGTGAGAAACTTGGTCAAGCAAAACCTCTATCCATCAATTCTTGCAACTGAGCTTTCAACTCTTTCAACTCGGTTGGTGCCATACGATATGGAGCTATCGAAATCGGTGTAGTCCCAGGTGCAAGCTCAATGCCAAACTCTACCTCCCGAACAGGTGGTAAACCCGGTAATTCTTCGGGAAAAACGTCCGGGTATTCACAAACCACCGGCACAGATTCGGGTTTCCTTTCTAACTCTTTGTCATCAAGTACATACGCAAGGTATGTTTCACACCCCTTTTTCACATATCTCTGAGCGGTCATTAAAGATATTATCGCTGGCACCCTCTTTAAATCAGTAGACTCACCTTGGACTACTTCATTATTTGTACTCCTCAAATCAATGGTTTTCCTTTTACAGTTCACCACTGCATCATGTACGGTCAACCAATCCATACCCAGAATAACATCAAATTCGTCAAACGGTAAAAGCATCAAATCAGCCGGAAAACAAGATTCTCGGATTATTAGAGGGCATTTCTTACACACTTTATCAACAAGTACGTATTGACCCAAAGGGTTTGACACTTGAATTACGAACTCAGTAGACTCGACAGATAGAGTCTTACTGGATGCTAAGGTTTCACATACGTATGAATGAGTAGAGCGTGGTCAATCAATGCAATCACACCAGTATCAAAGAGAGTGAAAGTACCAGTGATAACATCAGGGGAGGATGCCTCCTCTCGTGCGCGAATGGCATATGCTCTAGCAGGAGTACGAGTCTCGGTTCGAATAGCCGTATCAGAGGCCCCTCTATGACTACCACCCCTACCTCCTGAAATTCTTGGTGGTCTACATCTAGCTGTCATTCCACTAGGTCTTGCACCTTGCATCCTATTCTTCTCATCAAGCTCCGTGCAATCTCACAATCGTGAACACTTATTGCCCGCACACTTAGTGCCGAAAACCAGCCACTCTATACGCTTCACTTTCTTTTTACATTCGACAATTTCATCTCTACATACATATACATTTGTATACATTTCATCTCATTAACCACAATTGCATAGGTATTATGATCATTTAAATCAATACCAACTATATGCTTAATGACTTACCTTGTGTTGGGTAAAATAATTCCAAGTCGGCTACTCGATGACCTTCGATTTCCCTTGTTGGGACGCTCTCCTTTAGGATCTTGAGCTTAAACAAATAAATTAACTCATTCAACTGCTTTGCTACATATATTGGTATTCACATTTTAATGATTTTATGACATACGGAACGGCATGGTAAAATTTTTATCTTGCTGCCTTATGTTCTTAGCTATTCGGCTAATAACCATATGCTATCGCCCTACTATCAATAATTCAATCACACATGCATATATATATATATGTCCGAATGTGCAAATCTTAGACTCAACATCACCTATGCTCTTAATTTGATGGCCGAATATGCATACATATATACATGATATCAACTATACTATCATCTTTAATTCACCTAAAACAAAATTTCATCTCATGAACACTTGACCGAATTCTTCCTAATCTAGCATGGCTTCACATATATTTATAACATCTTACAAATCCACATATACCACATTTCTACATAAATTTTCTTTTACTTTTCCACTACTTCCATTCACAACATCAAAAGCACCATACACATGTATCATTACAAAGCTTCACACTTAGCATGCAAATGATATCAACACAAATCCACCTTAGCGAAACTTAACTCATCTTCATGCCTCATCACCACAACATCAAACATCAACCAAGAAGACAACACCCATGGCGAATATCATCTCCATCCCATAGCAAAGATTTAAACCATGGGCTAGGTAGAACTCAAACTAACAACTAAAACATGCATGAATCTCATGGACAACATCAAACATACCTTAGTCTAGCAAACTACCATAGCTGATTTTCTCAAGCTCTCCCCCCCTTCTTCTTAGAACATTCGGCCAAGGAAGAAAAATGTGAAAGGATAGACACTTTTTTTCCTTTGTTTTCATCATATTCCTTTTTTTCATTATTTTATTCTTTCTAACATAACCACTAACCCAACATGTTTGCAACATGTTTCCACTCATATCATGGCCGGCCACCATGCTTAAATTTTGGGTAAATTGACATGCAAACCCATCATTTTCACAACATGCATTAATAGACCACTTTACATTTGCCTAGCACATTTCTAAATTTTCTCACACAAGTCCTATTTGATAAAATTCACTTACAATTAACAAAATCCAAACATGAAATTTTTACACATGCATATGTACATATAATGAGCATCAACTATGACGGTTAATTATTTTTATGACTCGGTTTAGCGGTCCCGAAACCACTTTCCGACTAGGGTCAATTTAGGGCTGTCACAGTAGATTCCATGACTGCTCCTGTTACAAGTGCGGATCAGTTGACCACTTTATTAAAGATTGCCCGAGATTGTCTAAACAGAATGTAAATCAGAGTGGGAAACCGGGTGCTACCACTGCTCGAGGAAGACCATCTAGAAACACGAGAAATGCTAGTGGCGGTCAGAGAGGATTTGGAGATGCTACAACCAGATCTGAGGCTCGTGCTCCTGCTAGAGCTTATGCTATACGCGCACGCGAGGATGCTTCCTCGCCAGATGTTATTACCGGTACTTTTACTCTCTTTGATACTAATTTGATTGCTTTGATTGACCCTGGTTCTACTCATTCTTATATATGTGAAACCTTAGCATCCAGTAAGACTTTACTTGTTGAGTCTACTAAGTTCGTAATTCGAGTGTTGAATCCCTTGGGTCGTTATGTACTTGTTGACAAAGTGTGTAAGAAATGTCCCCTAGTAATTCGAGGTTCCTGTTTTCCGGCCGATTTGATACTTTTACCGTTTGATGAATTTGATGTTATCCTCGGTGTGGATTGGTTGACCGTACATGATGCAATTGTAAATTGCAAAAGAAAAACTATTGATTTGAGGTGTGTAAATAACGAGATAATCCGAGTTGAGTCTACGGACTTGAATGGGTTGCCAGCTGTAATATCATTGACGTTGGCTCAGAAAAATGTAAGAAAGGGGTGTGAAGCATACCTTGCGTATGTACTTGATGACAAAGAGTTAGAAAAGAAACCTGAATCTGTGCCGGTGGTTTGTGAATACCCGGATGTTTTTCCCGAAGAATTACCGGGTTTACCACCTGTTCGGGAGGTAGAGTTTGGTATTAAGCTTGTACCTAGGTCTACACCGATTTCGATAGCTCCGTATCGTATGGCATCAACCGAGTTAAAAGAGTTGAAAGCTCAGTTACAAGAGTTGACGGATAGAGGTTTCGCTCGACCAAGTTTCTCACCTTGGGGTGCACCAGTATTGTTTGTGAAAAAGAAGGACAGAACTATGAGATTGTGCATCGACTATCGTCAGCTGAATAAAGTGACAATAAAGAATAAATATCCGTTACCGCGTATTGATGATTTGTTTGATCAACTAAAGGGAGCCTCGGTGTTTTCAAAGATAGATTTGAGATCGGGTTATTATTAGTTGCGAATTCGAGATTCGGATATACCCAAAACTGCTTTTAGAACGAGATACGGTCACTATGAGTTCTTAGTGATGCCGTTTGGACTCACTAATTCCCCTGTGGTATTTATGGATTTGATGAAACGGGTCTTCAGACAGTATTTGGACCGGTTTGTAGTTATATTTATTGATGACATCTTAGTCTATTCAAGAGATGAGACCGAACATGCTGAGCACCTGAGATTAGTGTTGCAGATTTTACGGGATAAACAGTTATATGCTTAGTTCAGTAAGTGCGAGTTCTGGTTAAGAGAGGTTAGCTTCTTGGGTCATGTGGTATCTGCATCCGGTATTCGAGTTGATCCGAGCAAAATTTCAGCCATACTTAACTGGAAGCCTCCGAGAAATATCACTAAAGTTCGGAGCTTCTTGGGACTTGCCGGTTACTACAGACGCTTTGTAAAGGGTTTCTCGATGATAGCCATACCAATAACGAAACTACTTCAGAAAGATGTTAAGTTTGAATGGATAGAAAAGTGTCAGAAAAGTTTCGATCAATTGAAAACTCATTTGGTGAAGCTCCAAAGACTAGTGCAGCTTAATCGAGCAAGGAGTTTGTCATTCTGATGACGCATCCTTACTTGGGTTGGGTTGTGTATTGATGCAAGAAGGTCGAGTTGTAGCTTATGCGTCGAGGCAATTGAAGCCACATGAGAAAAATTATCCAACCCATGATCTCGAACTGGCTGCCATAGTATTTGCTTTGAAAATATGGCGACACTACATATTTGGTGAGAAGTGCCATGTATATTCGGATCACAAAAGTCTCAAATATCTGATGACTCAAAGAGACTTGAATCTACGACAAAGACGTTGGCTTGAGTTGTTAAAAGATTATGAACTTGTCATTGACTATCACCCGGGAAAGGCTAATGTGGTTGCGGATGCTTTAAGTCCTAAATCACTGTTTGCTTTACAAGCGATGAATGCACACTTGTCTGTTCTATCCGATAATGTGTTAGTAGCAGAATTAAAGGCTAGACCATTGTTGATTCATCAAATTCGTGAAGCTCAGAAAGTCGATGATGAATTAGTTGCAAAACGGGCTGAATGTGTTCCGAATATGGAATCAGAGTTTCAAATTAATGATGACAATTGTTTGAGGTTCAGAAGTCGTTTGTGTGTTCCAAGAAATTCAGAACTCATTTCGATGATTCTGAACGAAGATCATTGTAGCCGAATGTCAATTCACCCGGGGAGTACGAAAATGTACAATGATCTGAGACGTCAGTTTTGGTGGCATGGTATGAAACGAGACATTTCTGATTTTGTTTCGAAGTGTTTAATATGTCAACAAGTGAAAGCGGAACATCAAGTGCCTCTGAGGTTTACTTGACCGATCATGATACCGAATGGAAATGGGATCGAGTCACGATGGATTTTGTATCCGGTTGCCATTGTCGCAACTAAGAAAGATGCGATTTGGGTTGTTGTTGATAGACTGACTAAATCGGCTCATTTTATTCCCGTACGTACGGATTATTAACTGGATAAACTAGCTGAATTGTATGTTTCTTAGATTGTAAGATTACATGGGGTACCTATTTCTATTGTGTCGAATAGAGATCCGAGATTCACCTCGCGATTTTGGAAGAAATTGCAAGAAGCTTTGGGTACCAAGTTGCATTTTAGCACCGCTTTTCATCCACAAACTGATGGTCAATCCGAGCGGATAATTCAGATACTCGAGGATATGTTGAGATGTTGCATCCTTGAGTTTAGTGGTTCATGGGAACGGTATTTACCTTTGATTGAATTCGCTTACAACAATAGTTTTCAGTCAAGTATTAAGATGGTACCTTACGAGGCTTTGTACTGTCGTAAATGTCGTACACCATTGTTTTGGACCGAGCTCGGTGAAAGTAAAATTTTTGGAGTTGATTTGATTAAAGATGCTGAACAGAAAGTAAAAGTAATCCGTGAAAGTCCAAGGCGACCACGGATCGTCGAAGTCGACGCAGATTTGAAACGAAAAGATATTGAGTATCAGGTGGGAGACAAAGTGTTTCTTAAAGTTTCACCTTGGAAAAAGATACTCAGATTTGGGCATAAGGGCAGATTGAGTCTGAGGTTCATCGGGCCATATGAAATATCCAAACGAGTTGGTCCAGCTGCGTATAGATTGATTTTACCCCCTGAACTTGAAAAGATTCACGACGTCTTTCATGTTTCGATGCTTCAACGTTATAGATCTGATCCATCGCACATAATTAATCCATCAGAGGTTGAAATTCAATCCGATATGAGTTATGAAGAAGAACCAATTCGTATTCTAGCTCGTGAAGTGAAAGAGTTACGAAACAAAAAGGTTCCGTTAGTAAAGGTATTATGGCTCAAACACGGGATCGAAGAAGCTACTTGGGAAACCGAGAACTCTATGAAAGAACGTTAACCAAACCTATTTACCGGTAAGATTTTTGGGGACGAAAATTTCATAAAGTGGGGGAGAGTTGTGATAGCCCTAATGTGACCCTAGTCGGGAAGTGGTTTCGGGACCACAAAACCGAGTCATAAAAATAATTAACCGTCATATTTGATGCTTATTATATGTATATATGCATGTGTGAAAATTTCATATTTGAATTTTGTTAATTGTAAGTGAATTTTAGTAAATAGGACTTATGTGAGAAAATTTAGAAATGTGCTAAGCAAATGTAAAGTGGCCTATTAATGCATGTTATAAAAATGATGGGTTTGCATGTCAAATTACCCAAAATTTGAGCTAGTGGCGGCCATGCTATGGGTCATAACATATTATAAACATGTTGTGTTAATGTTTTATGTTAGAAATAATAAAATAAAAGGGTTAGTAATAAAATAAGGAGATGAAGGGTGATGAAAACAAAGAAAAGGAAAAAAAAGTGTTCATCCTTTAATGACTTTTGGCGAAAATTCTAAGGAGAAAGGAATAAGAAAGGAGTTCTCTTGCTTCATGTTCGGCTTGGATGAGGATTAGGAAGAGGTAAGTACCTTGAAATTCTTGGAAAATTATGTATAAAGAAGGTGGTTAGTTCAAGTTCTATTCATTCCATGGATTAAATTTTGATTGATTGGAGGTTTGATATTCGGCAAAGTAGTTTGAAGCTCTTAGTACATATATTTTTTCTTCCTTCTTGAAGGTTGAAATTGGGTTGTTCTTAAGGGGTGCTGAATGTGGTCATTGAAGGGCCTTGAGGAACAATATGTGTGGCTTGGGTTATAACATTCAGCCATGGTAGTAAATGGAAGAGATAAATGGTAGTTAGGTGAAGTAGAGTCTAGCAAATGAGCACATATGTGCATTAGTTACTAAATGGAGAAAAATCGACTAACAAGTGTGTACTAAGGCCGAATATGATTTTGGATATTATTGGGCAATGTATGTGTTTTAAATTGATGGAATGGAGAGGATGCTTTAATTGTGTTATGAACAATTATATGTTAAATTAAGGTTTGCTAAGCTAGCTATTAAGGTGAAGTGCAATTGTTAGTATTTGATTGCTAGTGTATATATGTGTACTAGCCGAGTTTTGAATTTGAATAATGGTTTGAGCACCATGTGTTGTATTGAGATTGTTTGAGTGAATTCATAGATATTTATATGATGAATTGATTGTAGATATACATGCTTAAATAAGATGCACACATGAATGAATAGATAGATTGGTGTTGCATGTATTGGTTATAGGCAAGCATAATGATGATTCTATCTTGACTTAGATAATCGGCTAAAGGAGAATATTAGCCAATATGTTGAATTTGGTTCATGATTTCATAAATATGACTCTAATGTCTAATATATATATATGGACTAAGTACCTTGAATTTCTCTTGATGTTCAAGATGATTAAATCAATTTATTTGTTAAATTAAGCTCAAGAGCAAAGGGGAACTAAATCCGATAAAGGGAAGGAAAAAGTAATTGAATAGCCGTTGAAGTCGTTCGACAACATCCGAGGTAAGTTTTCGAGTAATGAAACTTAGATTATGATTCGATTAGATCATGTTATAAGCAAATCAAAATCATGCTCTTTGTATATAGCTATTGAGCCGAAAATGATAATGCTTGATAAGTGACTTGTGTTTGAATTCTAGTTATGAAAATGAAATATAGATGTGTCATGATTTATTGATATGTGCATGAATATTCGGATGATAACCGGGCTAAGTCCCAAAGGCATTTGTGCTAGTGACTAATTCCAGGCTAAGCCCCGAAGGCATTTGTGCGAGTTACTATATCCGGGCTAAGTCCCGAAGGCATTTGTGCAAGTTACTATATCCGGGCTAAGTCCCGAAGGCATTTGTGTGAGTTATTATAACCGGGCTAAGTCCCGAAGACATTTGAGTGAGTAGCTATATCCGGCTAAATCCCGAAGGTACTTGGTTTGGGAAAGAGCAATCTTGCTGTAATAATTTCAATTAATACGCTCGTAAAAACCCCAACGATGAGGTATGTTTTGTATATGCATTGGAATAATTGATTCCTTTTAAATAGTATTCGCTCAATCGATTAACAAGCTTCTGGCCTTTAGTCAAGTTGATTCCTTATGTATGAATATAAGGGTTGGAAATGTGAAGTAGGTATGATTGTGAGGATATGTGTATATGAAATTATTCGTTTAGTCATATGAATGCTATACTTCAGTTGTGCATGATTTCATTACTCAAAACTTACTAAGCATTAAATGCTTATTTCGTTTCTTTGATTCTTTGTTTTATAGATTTTGGTTCGTCAGCTATCAGATTCGGGAGTGTCAAAGTCAAAGTCATCCACACTATCAAAGCCCTTTTGGTACTCTTTTAGTTGAACTCTAAAAATGGCATGTATAGGACTACCCTTTTGTTGTTGGTCATGTACCTTTCGGTAATGTATATATTTGGATAGCCATGCGAAAATGGCTTATATATATTTTGAGCATAGCGTTATAATCATTTTGTATGTTGTTCATGGAGTGTTATGGAAATGTTGGTAACGATTAGCCATTGGAATGGTTAATCACGATCATTTTGGTGCTATGTATGACAAAATTTTAGTTGATCCATGGAAAACCATGAAATAGGTAAAGTTTACCTTAAAAGCAGATCTTGACAAAGCGGTGATGTAATTTGAAAAATCACTAAAAGTAGTAGGAATGGAATTAAATAGTTAATAAATTATGTAATCGAACCTTGATGATTCTATCTTCATATGGAAGAAACGAAATGATCATATGAGCCGTATTTTAAGAGATGTTTAAGTTTTTGTGAAACAGGGCCAGAGCGATTTCTGGATTCCCTGCTCTGACTTTGGAAATTCATTATAAATTAACCAGAGATAATTAGAAGTCATTCACTATATGTACAGATTCCTTTTAAGTCTAGTTTCTTTAGAAACAAACGGCATAAGTATGGAAGCCCTGTACAGGGAGATATCTAAGTCGTAATGCATGAAGGTCAGTGTAGTCGAATCCTGAAACAGGGGAGACTTTAACTAATACACTATACTAATTGGCTCAACCAAAAATTCTAGAAAAAAATTTGTAGATGGACATATGAGTCTAGTTTCAGTAAAAATTTACAGAACTAGTTTTTGAGTTTTGGAACTCGAGATATGATTTTTAAGGTGACAGTGACACAGTTAGCCAGCTTGTCTGGAAATTTTAAAATGGACTGTGACATCCCTAAATTGACCCTAGTCGGAAAGTGGTTTCGGGACCACTAAACCGAGTCATAATAATAATTAACCATCATAATTGATGCTCATTATATGTATATATGCATGTGTGAAAATTTCATGTTTGGATTTTGTTAATTGTAAGTGAATTTTTATCAAATAGGACTTATGTGAGAAAATTTAGAAATGTGCTAGGCAAATGTAAGGTGGCCTATTAATACATGTGGGAAAGTGTTGTCCTTGCATGTCAAATTAGCCAAAATGAAGCATGATGGCCGGCCATGCTATGGGTGGAAACATGTCTCCAACATGTTAGACTAGTGATGCATGTAGGAAACAATAAAATAAGAAAGTTAGCATTAAAGAAATGGAAAAAGAAAATGATGATAACAAAAAAAAAAAAAAGAGTGTGGATGCTTCCCCCCTTGCCGTACATGAGAGAAACAAAAACAAAGAAAGAAAGAAAAAAAAAAGTGTTCATTCTCTCATTTTCTCCTTGCTTGGCCGAATGTACTAAGAAGAAAGGGGGGGGAAGCTTGAGAAAATCAGTCATGGGAGTTTGCTAGACTAAGGTATGTTGATGTTATCCATGAGATTTATGCATGTTTTTAGTTGATAGTTTGAGTTCCACCTAACCCATGGTCTAAACCTTTACCATGAAATGGGGATGATATTCGGCCATGGGTGTTGTCTTCTTGGTATCATTGATGTTTGATGTTTGATGTTGTGGTGGTGAGGCATGAAGATGAGTTAAGGTTCAACTAAGGTGGATTTGTGGATGTTATTTGCATGCTAAAAGTAAAGCTTGTAATGATGCATGGTATGGTGTTGTATGGCATTTGGCCATGGTAGGAAATAAAAGGAAACTATGTTCGTTGTTCATGTCATTTGAATGAGAAGTGCTAGTAAGGTGAAGTACAAATGTTAGTGTTTGATTTACTAGTGTATATATGCATACTAGCCTAGTTGTGAACTTGAATCAAATTGGTGTTAAGTCGATACAAGTGACCTTACTTGTTGAATGTATCAAGTGTGGAAATCGGCCTTAACATGGATGTGTATGTTCGGCCACATGAACGAATACATATGTTGATGTGTATATTCGCCTTAGGTAGCCTATTGATGGCCTTAGCTTTTCCTTGATGCTTGAATGAATTGTATTGAATTGCTTGATGTAATATAAAATGTGCATGACCAATGTGTATCCAAGCAAAAGGGTGGCCATATGACCATTTAAACTCCTTGTCATATTCGCCATAAGCTAGCATAATGAGGTTTTAATAAGTTAAATTTGTGTGAACTAGCTCAAGAACTCAAAGGACCAAAGTTGGACAAGGGAAAGACAAAGTAATTGAATAGCCATTGAAAATGTGCGACAACATCCGAGAGTAAGTCATTAAGCATATATTTGGTATTGATTTAAATGATCATAATATATATGCAATTGTGTTTAATGAATTGATGTGTAAATGAAAATGTATGTGTATGGAATGATGCCATTGTTGAATGTATAAAGGCAGCAAAATGCATAAGGTATTGGTCACGGCACTAAGTGTGCGGGTATAAATGGACACGGTGACAAGATTGGCACTAAGTGTGCGGGTTTAAAATTGTACAGCACTAAGTGTGCGAGTTTGATTCTATAGCACTAAGTGTGCGAGCTGAAAATATATAGCACTAAGTGTGCGGATTCACTATATGCTCTTGTATTACAATTGGCACTGAGTGTGCAACATTATCGAGTTAATCCGGACAGCGAATCGGGTAAGTACCTTGAGCTCATGACGAATAGGCAATATGTTCATGCTCGGGGTTGAGCTTGGTAAGCTTTAAATCTATGTGATGATTGCAATTGTGTGATTGTGGTGAAAATGAGTTAGTGTGTGAAAATGCCTCAAATATCTTATCGTATAAATATGAAATGTGGATGTATGGCTTGGTATGAGATTGAACCGAAAGGTCCGAGGAATTATGGTATAGTTCCGATATGGATGAAGTACCTAGCCTTGTTTCATTGTTTCACTTTGTGATGAATTTAGCTAATGGATAATTGTAAAGTGCTTATGACTTACTGAGTTATAAACTCACTCGGTGTTTTCTTGTCACCCATTTTAGGTCTCTTGGACTCAGATTGTTTGCGTGCTCGGAACCGTCGTTGAAGTCATCACACCGGCTGGAGACCTTTTGGTATTGTCTTCGTAGTTGAACTAGGAGAACAATTGGCATGTATAGGCTATTATATTTTGTTGAATTGTGGGTTGTAAACTTTAAGCCATGTGAAATGGCCTATGTGGTCGTCGAGTGGGATGCTAGAACCTATAGCCACGAGTCTTAGAAACTTTAATTTTGATAAGGTGGCCATAATTTGTGTCATGTATGATGGATGATTTAGGGCCAAGGAAAGATTCATGAAATTGGCATAGTCTACTGCAGTAACTGTTGCGGACAGCAGCAGTGAGATGAGATTGAAAAATCACTAAAAATAGTAGAAGTAGAATTAAATAGTGAATAAATTATGAAATTGAACCTTGATGAATCTATTTTTATATGGACGAAACGAAACGACCATATGAGCAGTATACTGAGAGATATTAAAGTTCTCGTGAGACAGGGCCGGAACGGTTTCTGGGTCCCCTGTCGCGACTTTGAAAATTTACTATAAATTATCCAGAAAGAATTAGAAGTCATGCCTTATATGTGCAGATTCCATTTTGAGTCTAGTTTCATTAGAAACAATCGGCACCAGTATTAAAGCCCTGTACAGAGAGATATTCAAGTTGTAACGCACGAAGGTCAGTGTAGTCGACCCCTGTAACATGGGTGACTTTAACTAATAAACTGTACCAATTGGCCTGACCAAAAATTCTAGAAATAAATCCATGGATGGATATATGAGTTTAAATTCAGGGAAAATTTACGGAATCAGTTTCCGAGTTTTGGAACTCGAGATATGATTTTTAAGGCGACAGTGACGCAGTTTTCCAGCCTGTCTGGAAATGCCAAATTGGTTGGTACTTTGAGAGGATTTGGCCCGTTAACCCCTCGTGTCTCGACACCGGCGACGGTCACGGGTTTGGGGTGTTACAATTTTATTGGTATCAGAGCCATGGTTTAGTCGATTCTAGGACTACCATAGAGCGTGTGAGTCTAGCTATACATGCCAATTTGTTAGTGCTTAATAATGTGATGACTTCTGACGGTTGAAATTTTTGTTTTGATTAGCGATGGAACCCGGGATAGAGAGACCCTTGGCGGATGACGTTGAAAGTGTAGTGGCTGCCCCCGCGCAAGGGACACCACCTATTGAGCCTCAGTCATCCGCGAATAATCAAAATGAAGGGGCGAAACAAGCCTTCTTCACCATGATGAATGAGTGGGTCGCGCAATATGCCCGAACCAACCCGGCTGCCCAACCATTCCCAAATTTAAATACTCCACCCCAAGAGCCCGTAATGCCTTCAGTTACTGATCCTGTGAGGCTGATTAAACCACCTGTAGACCTGATTAGGAAGCGCGGGGCCGAGGAGTTCAAGGCCATAGTCACTGATGATGCTGAAAGAGCTGAATTCTGGCTCGATAACACCATTCGAGTGTCAAACCCTTTGGGTCAATACGTACTCGTTGATAAAGTGTGCAAGAGATGCCCCCTAATAATTCGAGAATCCTGTTTTCCGGCCGATCTGATGCTTCTACCATTTGATGAATTCGATGTTATTCTTGGTATGGATTGGTGACCGTACATGATGCAATGGTGGATCGCAAAGGAAAACCATTGATTTGAGGAGTGCAAATAATGAGGTAGTCCGAGTTTAGTCTACTAATTTAAAAGGGTGCCGCGATAATATCTTTTATGACCGTTCGGAGATATGTGAAAAGAGGTGTGAAACATACCTTGCGTATGTGTTTGAAAGTAAAGAGACGGAAAAGAAACTCGAATCGGTACGGTGGTTTGTGAGTATTCAGATGTTTTTCCGGAGGAGTTACCGGGATTGCCACCGGTTCGAGAAGTGGAATTCGGCATCGAAGTTGTACCGGGTACTACGCCGATCTCAATAGCTCCGTATCGTATGGCATTAACGGAGTTAAAGGAATTGAAGGTTCAATTGCAAGAATTGACGGATAGAGGTTTCACTCGACCGAGTTTTTCTCCATAGGGGCGCACAAAGTATTGTTTGTGAAAAAGAAGGACGGAAGCATGAGGTTGTGCATCGACTATCGTCAACTCAATAAAGTGACGATAAAGAATAAATATCCGTTGCCACGAATTGACGATTTGTTTGATCAATTAAAGGGAGCCTCGGTGTTTTCAAAGATAGATTTGAGGTCGGGGTACTATCAGTTGAGGGTCCGAGAATCGGACATACCCAAAACCGCTTTTAGAACAAGGTACGGTCACTCTGAATTCTTGGTGATGCCGTTTGGGCTCACTAATGCCCTAACGGTGTTTATGGATTTAATGAATAGAATTTTCAGGCCATACTTGGATCGGTTCGTAGTTGTATTTATCGATGACATTTTGGTCTATTCGAGAGATGAAACCGAACATCTTTGAACACCGAGGCTAGTGTTGCAAATCTTACGAGATAAGCGATTATACATAAAGTTCAATAAATGTGAATTTTGGTTGAAAGAGGTTAGCTTTTGGGGCACGTGGTGTCCGTGATCGGTGTTAGGGTGGACCGAACAAAATTTTGGCCATAGTCGATTGGAAACCACCAAGGAATGTTACGAAGTTAGGAGCTTTTTGGGGCTTGCGGTTATTACCGACGATTTGTAAAAGGTTTCTCGACGATAGCCACGCCAATAATGACGGTTACTCCAAAAGGATGTTAAGTTCGAATGGACGGAGAAATGTCGAAAAGTTTCGATCAATGAAAGCTTATTTGATTGAAGCCCCAATTCTAATGCAACCCAAATCGGACAAAGAGTTTGTCATTTATAGTGACGCATCCCTACTTGGGTTGGGTTGCGTACTGATGCAAGAAGGGCGAGTTGTGGCCTATGCGTCGAGACAATTAAAGCCACATGAGAAAAATTATCCGACCCATGATCTCGAATTGGCGCCATCGATTCGCCTTAAAGATATGGCGACATTACTTATTTGGTGAGAAGTGCCATGTGTATTCGGATCACAAAAGTCTCAAATATTTGATGACCCAAAGAGACTTAAATCTGCGACAAAGCGATGGCTCGAGTTGTTGAAAGATTATGAGCTCGTCATTGATTATCACCCGGAAAGGCTAATGTGGTTGCGGATGCCTTAAGCGGAAATCTTTGCTTGTTTTCTGACGATGAATGTACACTTGTCTATCCTACCCGACAATGTGTTGGTAGCTGAATTGAAAGCCAAACCATTATTGATACGTCAAATTCGTGAAGCTCAGAAAGTCGACGATGAGTTGGTTGCAAAACGGGATGAGTGTGTTCCGAACAAGGACTCGGAATTTCAAATCGATAATGACGATTGTTTGAGGTTCAAAAGTCGTCTGTGTGTTCCAAAGAATTCGGAACTTATTCCAATGGTTCAAAAGCCCATTGTAGCCGAATGGCAATCCACCCGGGGAGTACGAAGATGTACAACGATTTGAAATGTCGATTTTGGTGGCATGGTATGAAACGAGACATCTCTGATTTTGTTTCGAGATGTTTAATATGTCAACAAGTGAAAGCGGAACATCAAGTGCCTTTAGGATTACTTCAGCCGATCACGATACCCGAGTGGAAATGGGATCGAGTCACAATGGACTTTGTATCCGGACTGCCATTGTCAGTGAGTAAGAAGGATGCGATTTGGGTCGTTGTCGATAGACTGACTAAGTCGGCTCACTTTATCCCCGTACGTACGGATTTTTCAATGGACAAACTAGCCGAATTGTACGTTTCTCAGATTGTGAGATTACACGGGTGCCTATTTCCATCGTGTCGGATAGAGATCCGAGATTTACCTCGCGATTTTGGAAGAAGTTGCAAGAAGCTTTGGGTACCAAGTTGCATTTCAAGACCGCCTTTCATCCCCAAACCGATGGTCAATCCGAACGGATAATTCAAATACTCGAGGATATGTTGAGATGTTGCATCCTTGAGTTTAGTGGTTCATGGAACAGTATTTACCTTTGATTGAATTCGCACAACAATAGCTTTCAATCAAGTATTAAGATGGCGCCTTACGAGGCTTTATACGATCGTAAATGCCGTACCCCATTATTCGGGTGAACTTAGTGAAGGTAAATTCTTGAGGTTGATTTGGTTAAAGATGCCGAGCAAAAAGTTCGAGTAATTCGTGAAAGTTTGAAAGCTGCTTCGGATCGCCAAAAGTCGTATGCGGATTTGAAAAGGAAAGATATTGAATATCAGGTTGGAGACAAGGTCTTTCTCAAAGTTTCGCCTTGGAAGAAGGTGCTTAGATTTGGTCGTAAGGGCAAATTGAGTCCGAGGTTCATCGGGCCATATGAAGTATCCGAACGAGTTGGGCGATCGATATCGATTAATTTTGCCCCGAGCTCGAAAGGATTCACAACGTTTTCATGTCTCGATGCTTGACGATATAGGTCGATCCATCGCGCGTAATTGCTCCATCCGAGATTGAGATTCAGCCTAATTTGAGCTATGAAGAGGAACCGATTCGCATTATGAGGCGTGAAGTAAAAGAGTTGCGTAATAGGAAAATCCCGTTAGTGAAGGTGTTGTGGCATAAACACGGAATGGAAGAAGCCACTTGGGAACTTGAGGACTCTATGAAAGAGCGATACCGAGCCTATTTACAGTAAGATTTTCTGGGACGAAAATTTCTTAAGTAGGGAGAGTTGTGACATCCCTAAATTGACCCTAGTCGGAAAGTGGTTTCGGACCACTAAACCGAGTCATAATAATAATTAACCATCATAATTGATGCTCATTATATGTATATATGCATGTGTGAAAATTTCATGTTTGGATTTTGTTAATTGTAAGTGAATTTTTATCAAATAGGACTTATGTGAGAAAATTTAGAAATGTGCTAGGCAAATGTAAGGTGGCCTATTAATACATGTGGGAAAGTGTTGTCCTTGCATGTCAAATTAGCCAAAATGAAGCATGATGGCGGCCATGCTATGGGTGGAAACATGTCTCCAACATGTTAGACTAGTGATGCATGTAGGAAACAATAAAATAAGAAAGTTAGCATTAAAGAAATGGAAAAGAAAATGATGATAAAAAAAAAAAAAAAAAAGAGTGTGGATGCTTCCCCCCCTTGCAGTACATGAGAGAAACAAAACAAAGAAAGAAAGAAAAAAAAAGTGTTCATTCTCTCATTTTCTCCTTGCTTGGCCGAATGTACTAAGAAGAAAGGGGAAGCTTGAGAAAATCAGTCATGGGAGTTTGCTAGACTAAGGTATGTTGATGTTATCCATGAGATTTATGCATGTTTTTAGTTGATAGTTTGAGTTCCACCTAACCCATGGTCTAAACCTTTACCATGAAATGGGGATGATATTCGCCATGGGTGTTGTCTTCTTGGTATCATTGATGTTTGATGTTTGATGTTGTGGTGGTGAGGCATGAAGATGAGTTAAGGTTCAACTAAGGTGGATTTGTGGATGTTATTTGCATGCTAAAAGTAAAGCTTGTAATGATGCATGGTATGGTGTTGTATGGCATTTGGCCATGGTAGGAAATAAAAGGAAACTATGTTCGTTGTTCATGTCATTTGAATGAGAAGTGCTAGTAAGGTGAAGTACAAATGTTAGTGTTTGATTTACTAGTGTATATATGCATACTAGCCTAGTTGTGAACTTGAATCAAATTGGTGTTAAGTCGATACAAGTGACCTTACTTGTTGAATGTATCAAGTGTGGAAATCGGCCTTAACATGGATGTGTATGTTCGCCACATGAACGAATACATATGTTGATGTGTATATTCGGCCTTAGGTAGCCTATTGATGGCCTTAGCTTTTCCTTGATGCTTGAATGAATTGTATTGAATTGCTTGATGTAATATAAAATGTGCATGACCAATGTGTATCCAAGCAAAAGGGTGGCCATATGACCATTTAAACTCCTTGTCATATTCGCCATAAGCTAGCATAATGAGGTTTTAATAAGTTAAATTTGTGTGAACTAGCTCAAGAACTCAAAGGACCAAAGTTGGACAAGGGAAAGACAAAGTAATTGAATAGCCATTGAAAATGTGCGACAACATCCGAGTAAGTCATTAAGCATATATTTGGTATTGATTTAAATGATCATAATATATATGCAATTGTGTTTAATGAATTGATGTGTAAATGAAAATGTATGTGTATGGAATGATGCCATTGTTGAATGTATAAAGGCAGCAAAATGCATAAGGTATTGGTCACGACACTAAGTGTGCGGGTATAAATGGACACGGTGACAAGATTGGCACTAAGTGTGCGGGTTTAAAATTGTACAGCACTAAGTGTGCGAGTTTGATTCTATAGCACTAAGTGTGCGAGCTGAAAATATATAGCACTAAGTGTGCGGATTCACTATATGCTCTTGTATTACAATTGGCACTGAGTGTGCAACATTATCGAGTTAATCCCGGACAGCGAATCGGGTAAGTACCTTGAGCTCATGACGAATAGGCAATATGTTCATGCTCGGGGTTGAGCTTGGTAAGCTTTAAATCTATGTGATGATTGCAATTGTGTGATTGTGGTGAAAATGAGTTAGTGTGTGAAAATGCCTCAAATATCTTATCGTATAAATATGAAATGTGGATGTATGGCTTGGTATGAGATTGAACCGAAAGGTCCGAGGAATTATGGTATAGTTCCGATATGGATGAAGTACCTAGCCTTGTTTCATTGTTTCACTTTGTGATGAATTTAGCTAATGGATAATTGTAAAGTGCTTATGACTTACTGAGTTATAAACTCACTCGGTGTTTTCTTGTCACCCATTTTAGGTCTCTTGGACTCGTATTGTTGCGTGCTCGGAACCGTCGTTGAAGTCATCACACCGGCTGGAGACCTTTTGGTATTGTCTTCGTAGTTGAACTAGGAGAACAATTGGCATGTATAGGCTATTATATTTTGTTGAATTGTGGGTTGTAAACTTTAAGCCATGTGAAATGGCCTATGTGGTCGTCGAGTGGGATGCTAGAACCTATAGCCACGAGTCTTAGAAACTTTAATTTTGATAAGGTGGCCATAATTTGTGTCATGTATGATGGATGATTTAGGGCCAAGGAAAGATTCATGAAATTGGCATAGTCTACTGCAGTAACTGTTGCGGACAGCAGCAGTGAGATGAGATTGAAAAATCACTAAAAATAGTAGAAGTAGAATTAAATAGTGAATAAATTATGAAATTGAACCTTGATGAATCTATTTTTATATGGACGAAACGAAACGACCATATGAGCAGTATACTGAGAGATATTAAAGTTCTCGTGAGACAGGGCCGGAACGGTTTCTGGGTCCCCTGTCGCGACTTTGAAAATTTACTATAAATTATCCAGAAAGAATTAGAAGTCATGCCTTATATGTGCAGATTCCATTTTGAGTCTAGTTTCATTAGAAACAATCGGCACCAGTATTAAAGCCCTGTACAGAGAGATATTCAAGTTGTAACGCACGAAGGTCAGTGTAGTCGACCCCTGTAACATGGGTGACTTTAACTAATAAACTGTACCAATTGGCCTGACCAAAAATTCTAGAAATAAATCCATGGATGGATATATGAGTTTAAATTCATGGAAAATTTACGGAATCAGTTTCCGAGTTTTGGAACTCGAGATATGATTTTTAAGACGACAGTGACGCAGTTTTCCAGCCTGTCTGGAAATGCCAAATTGGTTGGTACTTTGAGAGGATTTGGCCCGTTAACCCCTCGTGTCTGACACCGGCGACGGTCACGGGTTTGGGGTGTTACATGGACTGTGCAAATAAATGAATTAAGTCTGTTATCACCTCGTGTTCGACTCCGGCAACGGTCTCGGGTACGGGGTGTTACAAATTACCATTGGCGGAGTTTGCTTACAATAACAGCTATCAAGCAAGTATTCAGATGGCACCATATGAAGCGCTTTATGGGCGAAGATGTCGTACGCCGACATGTTGGATAGAGTTGGGTGAACGACAAGTGCTTGGACCAGAATTGGTGGCAGACACTGAAAGCAAGGTTAGGCTGATAAGGGATCGGTTAAAGGAGGCATCCGATAGATAGAAGTCGTATGCGGATCTGAAGCGCAAAGAGATTGAGTTCGCTGTTGGGGATATGGTTTTCTTGAAGGTTTCCCCTTGGAAGAAAATTTTGAGATTTGGTAAGAAGGGTAAGTTGAGCCCACGGTTTATTGGGCCTTACCGAATTGTTAAGCGGGTTGGACCAGTGGCTTATCAGCTAGAGTTACCACCGGAACTGTATCGTATCCACGACGTTTTTCATGTATCCATGCTGAGGCGGTATCGATCTGACCCAACTCATATCATACCAGTTGCAGAAATCGAGGTACAATTAGATTTAACCTTCGAAGAGGAACCTGTGCAAATACTTGATCGTGATGTCAAGGTGTTGAGAAGGAAATTAGTTCCACTAGTGAAAGTACTTTGGAGGAACCATGGCAAAGAAGAAGCTACTTGGGAGACTGAGGAGGCTATGCGTCAACAGTACCCTCAACTGTTCTAATAAGGTAAAATTTCGAGGTCGAAATTTCTTTAAGGAGGGTAGAGTTGTAACATCCTGATTTTTGGATTTATTCGCGGTTTTCAATATTTTGTAAAGATTTTAAAATTTTGTATTTGGATGTGAAATTAATATTTTGAGTAGGTAAATGGACTTGTAGAAGGCTCATGTGTTGGCCAAAACCCGATTGAATTTTTTAGTTTTGGACTTAGGAGTTAGGGGTTCTGGCTAGGTGGCCCTTGTATAGAGTTATGGGTAAATTGCATCACAAAAAGAGCCTTAGTAGAGTGGCAAGGGTGATGCCACTAGGCTCCTAAAAAGGTAGCGTGTGGAGCATTGGGGAAGGCATGGGATCGATTCCCTGTGTTGACAAATAGATGCATTTATTTTTAAGTGCAGGAGGGGTAGTGTTGGAGTCCAGGTGGAGTCTGCTAAAGGAGAGTTTGAATCTGTCCAAACGCTTGGATTAAGGAGTGATAAGGGGAGATATTTAAGGGATTTGGAGAGAGGCTAGGAGTTGGCCGAATTTTGGGAATTGAAGAGGGAAAAATCGGCAGAGCGTTATGAGGTTAGTATTTCGGCACTTAGGGTATTGAGTGGTGCCGTTTTCTTTTGTTGAAACACCTTAGGGTTTTCTTTTCTCTCTTTTTCCTCTCTAGCTGAAACTACCACTTCCCCTATTCTTCTTTTTCTATTTTTCTTCTTCAAAACCATTCATCAATTCTGCTGTTCATCAATACTTTTGCCGAATCCATAAAAGCCGGAATCTTGAACACACATTACTGGTATCGATTTCTTCAAAGCCAAACCCTTTAACATTGTGTTTCCATTAATCAACGATTATTCTTTCTAAACAATAGAGACCTATCGTGTAACACCCCATACCCGAGACCGTTGCCGGAGTCGGACACGAGGGGTTAACAGACTTAATTCACTTATTTGCACAGACCATTTTAAATTTCCAGACGAGCTGGCTAACTGCGTCACTGTCACCTTAAAAATCATATCTCGAGTTTCAAAACTGGAAAACCAGTTCCGTAAATTTTTCCTGAAACTATACTCATATGTCCATCTACAAATATTTTTCTAGAATTTTTAGTAAATCCAATTAGTACATTTTATTAGTTGAAGTCTCCCCTATTTTGGGGTTTGACTACACTAACCTTCATGCGTTACGACTTGGATACCTCCCTGTACAGGGCTTCAATACTGATACTGTTTGTTTATATAGAAACTAGACTCGAAAAGGAATCTATACATATATGGCATGACTTCTAACTATCTCAGGTTAAGTTATAATGAATTTCCAAAGCCGGAACAGGGAATCCAGAAACCGTTCTGGCCCTGTTTCTTGAAAACCTAAATATCTCTTAACATACAACTCATATGATCGTTTCGTTTCTTCCATATGAAAGTAGATTCATCAAGGTTTGATTACATAATTTATTCACTATTTAATTCCATTCCTACTATTTTTAGTGATTTTTCAAATTTACAACACTGCTGCTGTCAGCATCTGCCTTTAAGGTAGACTTTACCTATTTCATAGTTTCCATGATTCAACTAGCCCTTTAGCATATATAGCACAAAATATGATCATGATTAACCATTCCAATGGCTAATCATTTCCAAACATTTCCATGCCTCTTAATGAACATATACATACAAGATGATTATAACATTATGCTCAAAATATATATAAGCCATTTTCGCATGGCTATCCAAATTTGTACAATACCGAAGGGTACATGACTAACATCAAAAAGGGTAGTCCTATACATGCCATTTCAAAGTTCAACCAAAAGTGTACCAAAGGGCTTTGATAGTGTGGGTGACTTGACTTGACACTCCGAGTCCGATGGTGATTTAACCAAAATCTATAAAATAGAGATTCAAAGAAACAGAGTAAGCATTTAATGCTTAGTAAGTTTTGAGCCATAAAATTTGACACAACTAAAGTGTAGCATTCATGTGGCCAAACGGATAATTTCATATGCACAAATTCTCAATATCATACTTACTTCACATTACCAACCCTTATATTCATACACAAAAGATCAACTTAGCCAAAGGTAGTAGCTCATTTATCGATCGGCGAATACTATTTGTAAGGGATCAACTAATTCAATGCATATCTGAAACATACCTCATCGCTGGATTTTACGAGCGTATTAATTGAAACTATTACAGAAGGTCGCTCATTCCCAAGCCAAGTACCTTGATTTAACCGGATATAGCTACTCACTCGAATGCCTTGGGACATAGCAGGATATAGTAACTCGCACCAATGCCTTGGGACTTAGCCGGATATAGTAACTCGCACAAATGCCTTGGGACTTAGCCGGATATAGTAACTCATAAAATGCCTTGGGACTTAGCTCGGATATAGTAACTCGCACAAATGCCTTCGGGACTTAGCCCGGTTATCATCCAAATATTCATGCACATATTAATAAATCATGACACATCTATATTTCATTTTCATAATTAGAGTTCAAACACAAGTCACGTATTAAGCAATCCCATTTTCGGCTCACTAGCCACATACAAACAGCATGGTTTAGTTTGCTTTATGACACGATCTCCATGCACATACGGCTACCCGTAATACATATAGACTAATTAACTCAACATATAATTCAAGTAGAATCATCATATCACCGTATATTTATTATGCTCATACGTCATGACTTAATCAAATCGTAAACTAAGTCTCAAGTTATCAAAACTTACCTCGAATGTTGTCGAATGATTTCGATGGCTATTCGACCACTTTTTCCTTTCCTTATCCAACTTTGGTCCTCTAAGCTCTTGAGCTAATTCAAACAAATTGAACTCATTAAAGTCTCATTATGCTAGCTTATGGCGAATATGACATGGAAATTTGATAGGTCATATGGCCACCTTTAGCTCAAATACAAAATGGTCATACACATTTTTTTATCACATTAAGCAATTTGATACAATTAATCTAATATTCCTCATGTGCACCTTTATGACCGAATACACATATCATTAACCTAATATCAATGAACCAAGCACTTTAACAAATTCTCCTTAACTATACCCACATTCGGCAATGACAAAGACAATTTCACAAACCTTAAATTCAACTTATAACAATATATACTCAATATTCAAGGCATTCAATATCACTTCATCATAATTTTTTTTCATCATGGCCGAATGCTCCTTCTACACTATTTACCTTCACAAAGCATGAATTTCATCATCCAACTTACAAGCTTATAATCCCATGAAGTTTAACCTCATAGTATCTATCAAACTCTCACTCATTAGCTTCTATCATAAATCTCCAACAACACCCAATAAACATATACTTCGTGGGTCTAAGGTAGAGCCAAGAAAGGAACTCATAGATATCAAGATGTAAGCAAACTACCATTGTTCATCTAGGTTTAGTATGAAACAACAATCATCACCCTTATTAATTTTCATAGCCGAAAACCTTACTCACCCCAAAATCGAAATTTCAACATGGTTTACAAAAATCACTTGATATCTCTGTGACACCCCGAATGTGACCCTAGTCGGAGAGTGGTTTCGGGACCACGAAACCGAGTCACAAGAATAATTAAGTGTTATATTCCGTACTTATTGAATGTGGAATTGGTATGCGTAAATATTTCGTGTCTCGATTTTTATTAATTAGGTGCTAATTTATAAGAAAGGACTTAGTAGTAAACTTTGAAAGTATGATAGGGAAATATGTGATGACTAATTAAAGCATGCATGCAAAATAATGGACTTGCATGTCAAATTCCCCCCTTTCACAAGTAATGGCCGGCCATGACAAAGAAATATGGGTTAAACATGTCATGAAACATGTTTTGTTGGGCATTAGGGAGAAAATCATAAACAAATAAGCATGGGTGAGAAAAGAATGAAAAAAAATGTGTGTGAGAGAGTAGCATTCCCCCCCCCCATTGCCGTGCAACCAAGAGGAGAAAACAAAAAAAACTTGTTCATCCTTTCTCATCTTTTTGGCCGAAAATACTAAGAGGAAGAAGGGATTTTTGCTTCATTTCCTTTGTTTAGAAGAGATCTAGAAGGTGATTTGGCTAAATTGGCATCAAGATTAAGGTATGTATGGGGTTGTGTTGGGAGTTTCATGCATGTTTTGGTTGCTAACTTGATGTGCATGTTAGCCATGGCTCAAATTTTTGGTATGCCATGGAAATGGTATTTGGCCAAAGTTGTTATAGTGATAAAGCCATTGCATGCTAAGTGTGAAGCTTGATGATGATGCATGCAATGATGGATTTTCTACTCATGAGTAAGATTTTGAGTTTTCTCTTTGTTTTATCATGATTAAAGTTGAAAAGGAGCATGATTGTCATACTTGGCCATGATGCATTCTTGAGCATGATTCATGCTTCTTGCATGTTAGTTAAAAGTTTGTGTTTTGGATGGCTATGGACACCTTGAAAATTCGCCATGCTCATATATGCATATATATGATTGCACATTTTGTTTGGTTATGAACTAAGTGATGAATATATTGATTTAAAGAAGAAAATGTGGAAGAATGCTTGTGAAATTGCAAGCACAATTTGCCTAGCACACATATAAGTGCTTGATGCTATATTATAAGTTTTGGGCCACAATGTGCAAGCATTAATTAGTAGATTGCATGCTGTTTTGTGAGGTATTAAGTGCAAATTTTGACCTCAACATGTACATGAATATTCGCCTTGGGTAGCCCATTGAAGGCCTTAGCATTTCCTTGATGTTCAAACAAATTGTATTGAATTGCTTGATGTAGTATAAAATGTGCATGACCATTGTGTATTCAAGCTAAAGAGTGGCCATATGACCATCTAAAATCCTTGTCATATTCGGCCATAAGCAAGCACAATGAGGTTTTAATAAATTGAATTTGTTTGAATTAGCTCAAGAGCCAAGAGGGCCACAATTGGACAAGGGGAAGGAAAAGGTGATCGAATAGCCGAAAAAGCCGTTCGACAACATCCGAGGTAAGTCCTCAAGAAGTGACCTTACTTGAATTATGTGAGATGAAATATGGATGTGTATGATTATTGATTAGGTGTGTATGAGTATTTGAATTTCACCCGGGCTAAGTCCCAAGGCGAATATGCTAATGATATTAATTGTGTTTGAGCCTTAGTAACTGAAAATGAAATATGTATGTCCAATGATTATTGATGTATGTGTGCATGAGAAATTGAATGATATCGGGCTAAGCCCAAGACAATTATGCTGGAAATTATATCCGGTTAAGACCGAAGGCAATTGTGCTAGTGGTTATATCCGGGCTAAGACCGAAGGCATTCGTATGCGAAGTTGTTCTATCCGGGCTAAGACCAAGGCATTTGTGCACTTGATTATATCCGGTTATATTCGAAGAATCTTGGGCTGGAGGTGAGTGTTGGTTGCTGAAATGAAGTTAATTAGTACACTCGGACAGCCCAAAGGATAAGGTACGTTATATGTGCATTGGAAAGTCGGCGTGTTTGAGCAACATTCGCTCAATCGACTAATGAATTTCAGTTATTGAATTGATTGATGCTTTGCGAACTTATATAATGATGAAGTATGAAGTAAGAATGTGTATGAATGAAATGATGCATTTGGCTATGTGAATGTATTGCTGTAAATTATAGTTCATTATATTCCTTGAGACTTACTAAGCATAAAAATGCTTACCCGTTGCTTTGGCTCTTAGTTTTCTAGATTTCGCTCGAGGCAATCGGATTTGGGATCGTTGAAGTCGAAGTCATCCACACTATCAAGCCTCCATTTTGGTATAAATTTTGGTTGAACTTGAGATGGCATGTATAGGACTACCTCTTGTTTGTTAAATACGTTGTAATGTAAGTATGTATGGCCATGCGAAAATGGCTCAAAAGGGAGCATGAACTTAGACTTATTGTGGGTTGTATGTATATATATTTGGGGTCATGATGTGGCTATGGTTTGGAAATGGGAATGTTGGTCATATGATCAGCCATTGGCATGGTTAAAATGATCATATATGAACCTATGTACGGCAAGATTAGTTGAATCATGGAGACTACCAAATAGGTAAGTCCTACCTTAAAACAGATGCTGCCAGCTGCAGTGGCGTGAATGTGAAAAATCACCATAATTCATAGGAATGGAATCAAATAGTGAATAAGCTATGTAAATGAACCTTGATGAGTCTATTTTCATATGGAAGAAACGAAACGGTCATAGGAGTTACAGGTTAAGAGATATTAAAGCTATTGTGAGACAGGGCCAGAATGGTTTCTGGGTTCCCTGTCGCAACTTTAAAATTCACTATAAATTATCCAAAAAGAATTAGGAGATATACCTTATATGTACAGATTCCATTTTGAGTCTAGTTTCATTAGAAACAAACGACACCAGCATTAAAGCCCTGTGCAGAGAGATATTCAAGTTATACCGCGCGAAGGTCAGAGCAGTCGATCCCTGTAACTTGGGTAACTTTAACTAATAAACTGTACCAATTGGCCCGACCAAAAATCCTAGAAATAAATCCATGGATGTATATATGAGTCTAAATTCAGGGAAAATTTACGAAACCAGTTTCCGAGTTTTGAAACTCGAGATATGATTTTTAAGGCGACAGTGACGCAGTTTTCCAGCCTGACTGGAAATGTCAAATTGGTGGGCAAAAACATGTGAACTTGGTTTGTTAACCCTCGGGTCCGACACCGGCGATGGTCTCGGGTTTGGGGTGTTACAATTTTATTGGTATCGAGCCACGGTTTAGTCGATTCTAGGACTACCGTGATGTGTTTGGGGTCTAGCTATACATGCCATTAAATGATGAATCGATAGTGTGATGAATTCTGACAATTTGACTTCATGTTTGTTTATAGCAATGGATCCCGATCCCAACCGAGCGATAGCTGATGATGTGGAGAGTGTGGCGCCTGCTCCCGCGCAAGGGACAGCGCCGGACTCTCAACCTATGGCCAGCAATCCTAATGACGAGGCTAAGCAAGCCTTTTATAGTGTGATGAGCGAATGGTTTAATCAATACATTCGAACCAACACTACTGTTCCACCACCTCCATTCCCGATTTAATGCAACCCCGCACCTACAATACCTCCGTGATCGACCCAATAAGGTCGGGTAAGCCCTCATCGATAGGATTGAAAACATGGGGCCACTGAATTTAAGGCTACGGATGATGATGATGCGAAGCGAGCTGAATTATGGTTAGATAACACTATCCGGTGCTTGATGAGCTATCCTGTACACCCGATGAGTGCTTAAAGTGTACCATCTCCTTGCTACATGAGTCCGCCTACTATTGGTGGAGTACTCGACTTGTGGTGCCTAGAGAGCAAGTGACTTGGGAATTCTTTCTAACCGAGTTCCGAAAAAAGTATATCAGTCAGAGATTCATCGACCAAAAGCGGAGGGAGTTCCTTGATCTTAAGCAAGGTTCTATGTCCGTTACCGACTACGAACGAAAGTTTGTGAGGCTTAGCCAGACATACGAGAATGCATTTCGTCCAAGCTATTATGTGCAAACGCTTGAGGATGGGCTGAATGATGATATAAGGATGTTTGTTGGCATTCTCGAGATACGAGAGTTCGTAGTACTTGTTGAGCGAGCTTGTAAAGCCGAAGAGCTTAGAAAGGAGAAACAAAAAGCTGATGTGGGGATTGGAGAATTCGAAGAGGTCCTCGGAAAGTCTCTTCAACAAGCATCAAGAGATTTCGAGATGATGCGAGCCGGTCTAGAGGCGTTTGGGATTTTCTAGACGAGGACGCGATCGACCCCTGTGACCACACGAGTCACCTCGATTGCTTCGGAGGCGGAAATGATCGCCGAGAGAGGACGGAGTGTCCACATTGTGGCAAGTGGCATTCGGGAGCTGTTGGTTTCGTGATCGCTCTGCTATAAGTGTGGATCGGCCGACCATTTTATGAGGGATTGCCCGAGGATGCATGAACAGAATGCAAGTCGAGTGCAAACCGGGTGCTACCATCGCCGAGGTAGGCCACCTAGAAATATGGGCAATGTCGTTGGCGGTCGAGAGGATCTAGAGATGCTACCATCAGATCCGAGGCTCGTGCTCTGCTAGGACTTATGCCATACGCCGCACGCCGAGGATCTTTGCCTCTCGGATGTTATTGCGGTACTTTCACTCTTTTCAATACAAATGTAATTGCTTTGATTGACCCCGGTTCTACTCATTCTTATATATGTGAAACCTTAGCATCCAAAGAAGACTTTGCCCATTGAGTCTCATCGAGTTTGTAATTCGGTGTCAAACCCTTGGGTCATTACGTGCTTGTTAACAAAGTGTGCAAGAAAAGTCCTCTAGTGTTCCGAGGTTCTTGTTTTCCGGCGGACTTAATGCTTTTGCCATTCGATGAGTTCGATGTTATTCTTGGTTTGGATTGGTTGACCATGCGATGCGGTTGTAAATTGCAAGAGTAAGACTATCGATTTGAGGTGCGCGAATAATGAAATAATTCGGGTTGAGTCCACGGACTTAAAGGGGTTGCCAGCTGTAATATCAGCGATGTTGGCCCAGAAATATGTAAGAAAAGGGTGCGAAGCGTACCTTGCGTACGTACTCGATGACAAGGAATCAGAGAAGAAACCCGAATCTGTGCCCGTGGTTTGTGAATACCCGGATGTTTTCCCCGAAGAATTGCCGGGTTTACCACCTATTCGAGAAATAGAATTTGGCATCGAATTGGTACCTGGTACCACCCCAATTTCGATAGCTCCGTATCGTATGGCACCAACGGAATTGAAGGAGTTGAAAACTTCGGTTGCAAGAATTGGTGGATAGAGGTTTTGCTCGCCCGAGTTTTTCGCCTTGGGGTGCGCCGGTGTTGTTCGTGAAGAAGAAGGATGGAACCATGCGACTATGCATCGACTATCGTCAGCTTAACAAAGCGACGATAAAGAACAAATATCCGTTGCCACGTATTGATGACTTGTTCGATCAACTGAAGGGAGCCTCGGTGTTCTCGAAAATAGATTTGAGATCGGGCTACTATCAATTGCGAATCCGAGATTCGAGACGTGCCCAAGGCGCCTTGTAAGCGAGATATGGTCACTATGAGTTCCTAGTGATGCCGTTTGGGCTCACTAATGCCCCTGCGGTATTTATGGACTTAATGAATCGGATCTTTAGACCATATTTGGATCGATTCGTAGTCGTGTTCATTGATGACATCTTGGTCTATTCAAGAAATGAGACCGAACATGCTGAACACTGCGGTTAGTCTTGCAAATTTTACGGGACAAGCAATTATATGCTAAGTTCAGCAAGTGTGAGTTACGGTTAAGAGAGGTTAGCTTCTTGGGTCATGTGGTATCTGCCGGGTATTCGAGTTTAACCGAATAAAATTTCAGCCATACTTAATTGGAAACCTCAGAAATATTCTTGAGGTTGAGCTTTTTGGGGCTTGCTTAGGTTATTACCGACGATTTGTAAAGGCTTCTCAACGATAGCCACGCCGATGACGGCTTACTCCAAAAGGATGTTAAGTTCGAATGGACGGAGAAATGCCAAAAAGCTTCGATCAATGAAAACTTATTTGGTGAAGCCCCAATTCTAGTGCAACCCGAGTCCCAAGGAGTTTGTCATCTATAGCGACGCCTCTCTACTTGGGTTAGGTTGCGTATTAATGCAAGAAGGTCGAGTTGTGGCCTATGCGTCGAGGCAATTAAAGCCACATGAGAAAAATTATCCGACTCATGATCTCGAATTGGCCGCCATCGTATTCGCCTTAAAGATTTGGCGACATTACTTATTTGGTGAAAGGTGCCATGTATACTCGGATCACAAAAGTCTCAAGTATTTGATGACCCAACGAGACTTAAATCTGCGACAAAGACGTTGGCTCGAAATGTTAAAGGATTATGAGTGATCATTGACTATCACCCGGGAAAGGCGAATGTAGTTGCGGATGCCTTAAGTCGTAAATCGTTATTCACTTTACGGCGATGAATGTGCACTTGTCTATCCGATCCGACAAAGGTGTTAGTGGCTGAAATGAAAGCCAAACCATTATTGACACACCAAATTCGAGAAGCTCGAAAGTCGATGACGAGTTGGTTGCAAACGGCTGCGTGTGTTCGAACAAGGACTCGGAGTTTCAAATCGACGATGACGATTGTTTGAGGTTCAAAAGTCGTCTGTGTGTCCCAAAGAATTGAACTCATTTCGATAATTCAATGAAGCCCATTGTAGCCGAATGGCAATCCACCCGGGAGTACGAAGATGTACAATGATTTGAAACGTCGATTTTGGTGGCATGGTATGAAGCGAGACATCTCCGACTTTGTTTCAAGATGTTTAATATGTCAACAAGTGAAAGCGGAACATCGGTGCCTTGAGATTACTTCAGCCAATCACGATACCCGAGTGGAAATGGGATCGGGTCACAATGGACTTTGTATCCGGACTGCCATTGTCAGCAAGTAAGAAGGACGCGGTTTGGGTCGTGGTAGATCGATTGACTAAGTCGGCCCACTTTGTCCCCGTACGTACGGATTTTTCAATGGACAAATTAGCGGAATTGTACGTTTCTCAGATTGTGAAATTACACGGGGTGCCTATTTCTATCGTGTCGGATAGAGATCCGAGATTTACCTCGCGGTTTTGGAAAAAGTTGCAAGAAGCTTTGGGTACCAAGTTGCATTTCAAGACCGCCTTTCACCCCAAACCGATGGTCAATCCGGCGGGTAATTCGAGATACTTGAGGATATGTTAAGATGTTGCGTCCTCGAGTTTAGTGGTTCATGGGAAGCGGTATTTGCCGTTGATTGAATTCGCTTACAATAACAAATTTTCGATCGAGCATTAAGATGGCACCTTATGAGGCTTTGTGCGAGGCGTAAATGCCGTACACCATTGTTTTGGTGAGCTTGGTGAAAGCAAGATTTTCGGGTGGATTTGATTAGGGATGCTGATGTAAAGTGAAAGTAATCCGTGAAAGTTTGAAGATAGCCTTCGATCGTCGAGTCGTGACGCGGATATGAAGCGTAAGGATATCGAGTATCGTGGGTGATAAGGTGTTTCTCAAGGTATCGCCTTGGAAAAGATACTCGAGTTCGGCCGTAAGGGCAAGTTGAGCCCGAGGTTCATTGGGCCATATGAGATATCGAGCGAGTCGGTCCGGTGGCATATCGTTTGATTTTGCCCCGAACTCAAAAGGTTCACGATGTCTTCCACGTGTCGATGCTTGACGTTATAGATCCGATCCATCGCACGTGATTAGTCCATCGAAATTGAAATTCAAGCTAATATGAGTTATGAGGAAGAACCAATTCGTATCCTATCACGAGAAGTGAAAGAGTTGCGAAACAAGCGGGTTCCGCTAGTGAAAGTGTTATGGCTCAAGCACGGGATAGAAGAAGCTACTTGGGAGACCGAGAACTCTATGAGAGAGCGATATCCGAACCTATTTACGGTAAGCTTTTTGGGACGAAAATCTCTTGAGTGGGGAGAGTTGTGACACCCGAATGTGACCCTAGTCGGAGAGTGGTTTGGGACCACGAAACCGAGTCACAAGAATAATTAAGTGTTATATTCCGTACTTATTGAATGTGGAATTGGTATGCGTAAATATTTCGTGTCTCGATTTTTATTAATTAGGTGCTAATTTATAAGAAAGGACTTAGTAGTAAACTTTGAAAGTATGATAGGAAATATGTGATGACTAATTAAAGCATGCATGCAAAATAATGGACTTGCATGTCAAATTCCCCCTTTCACAAGTAATGGCCGCCATGACAAAGAAATATGGGTTAAACATGTCATGAAACATGTTTTGTTGGGCATTAGGGAGAAAATCATAAACAAATAAGCATGGGTGAGAAAAGAATGAAAAAAAATGTGTGTGAGAGAGTAGCATTCCCCCCATTGCCGTGCAACCAAGAGGAGAAAACAAAAAACTTGTTCATCCTTTCTCATCTTTTGGCCGAAAATACTAAGAGGAAGAAGGGATTTTGCTTCATTTCCTTTGTTTAGAAGAGATCTAGAAGGTGATTTGGCTAAATTGGCATCAAGATTAAGGTATGTATGGGGTTGTGTTGGGAGTTTCATGCATGTTTTGGTTGCTAACTTGATGTGCATGTTAGCCATGGCTCAAATTTTGGTATGCCATGGAAATGGTATTTGGCCAAAGTTGTTATAGTGATAAAGCCATTGCATGCTAAGTGTGAAGCTTTATGATGATGCATGCAATGATGGATTTTCTACTCATGAGTAAGATTTTGAGTTTTCTCTTTGTTTTATCATGATTAAAGTTGAAAAGGAGCATGATTGTCATACTTGGCCATGATGCATTCTTGAGCATGATTCATGCTTCTTGCATGTTAGTTAAAAGTTTGTGTTTTGGATGGCTATGGACACCTTGAAAATTCGCCATGCTCATATATGCATATATATGATTGCACATTTTGTTTGGTTATGAACTAAGTGATGAATATATTGATTTAAAGAAGAAAATGTGGAAGAATGCTTGTGAAATTGCAAGCACAATTGCCTAGCACACATATAAGTGCTTGATGCTATATTATAAGTTTTGGGCCACAATGTGCAAGCATTAATTAGTAGATTGCATGCTGTTTTTGTGAGGTATTAGTGCAAATTTTGACCTCAACATGTACATGAATATTCGCCTTGGGTAGCCCATTGAAGGCCTTAGCATTTCCTTGATGTTCAAACAAATTGTATTGAATTGCTTGATGTAGTATAAAATGTGCATGACCATTGTGTATTCAAGCTAAAGAGTGGCCATATGACCATCTAAAATCCTTGTCATATTCGGCCATAAGCAAGCACAATGAGGTTTTAATAAATTGAATTTGTTTGAATTAGCTCAAGAGCCAAGAGGGCCACAATTGGACAAGGGGAAGGAAAAGGTGATCGAATAGCCGAAAAAGCCGTTCGACAACATCCGAGGTAAGTCCTCAAGAAGTGACCTTACTTGAATTATGTGAGATGAAATATGGATGTGTATGATTATTGATTAGGTGTGTATGAGTATTTGAATTTCACCGGGCTAAGTCCCGGCGAATATGCTAATGATATTAATTGTGTTTGAGCCTTAGTAACGAAAATGAAATATGTATGTCCAATGATTATTGATGTATGTGTGCATGAGAAATTGAATGATATCCGGCTAAGCCCAAGACAATTATGCTGGAAATTATATCCGGTTAAGACCAAGGCAATTGTGCTAGTGGTTATATCCGGGCTAAGACCAAGGCATTCGATGCGAAGTTGTTCTATCCGGGCTAAGACCAAGGCATTTGTGCACTTGATTATATCCGGTTATATTCCGAAGAATCTTGGGCTGGAGGTGAGTGTTGGTTGCTGAAATGAAGTTAATTAGTACACTCGGACAGCCCAAAGGATAAGGTACGTTATATGTGCATTGGAAAGTCGACGTGTTTGAGCAACATTCGCTCAATCGACTAATGAATTTCAGTTATTGAATTGATTGATGCTTTGCGAACTTATATAATGATGAAGTATGAAGTAAGAATGTGTATGAATGAAATGATGCATTTGGCTATGTGAATGTATTGCTGTAAATTATAGTTCATTATATTCCTTGAGACTTACTAAGCATAAAAATGCTTACCCGTTGTTTTGGCTCTTAGTTTTCTAGATTTCGCCGAGGCAATCGGATTTGGGATCGTTGAAGTCAAGTCATCCACACTATCAAGCCTCCATTTTGGTATAAATTTTGGTTGAACTTGAGATGGCATGTATAGGACTACCTCTTGTTTGTTAAATACGTTGTAATGTAAGTATGTATGGCCATGCTAAAATGGCTCAAAAGGGAGCATGAACTTAGACTTATTGTGGGTTGTATGTATATATATTTGGGGTCATGATGTGGCTATGGTTTGGAAATGGGAATGTTGGTCATATGATCAGCCATTGGCATGGTTAAAATGATCATATATGAACCTATGTACGGCAAGATTAGTTGAATCATGGAGACTACCAAATAGGTAAGTCCTACCTTAAAACAGATGCTGCCAGCTGCAGTGGCGTGAATGTGAAAAATCACCATAATTCATAGGAATGGAATCAAATAGTGAATAAGCTATGTAAATGAACCTTGATGAGTCTATTTTCATATGGAAGAAACGAAACGGTCATAGGAGTTACAGGTTAAGAGATATTAAAGCTATTGTGAGACAGGGCCAGAATGGTTTCTGGGTTCCCTGTCGCAACTTTAAAATTCACTATAAATTATCCAAAAGAATTAGGAGATATACCTTATATTTACAGATTCCATTTTGAGTCTAGTTTCATTAGAAACAAACGACACCAGCATTAAAGCCCTGTGCAGAGAGATATTCAAGTTATACCGCGCGAAGGTCAGAGCAGTCGATCCCTGTAACTTGGGTAACTTTAACTAATAAACTGTACCAATTGGCCCGACCAAAATCCTAGAAATAAATCCATGGATGTATATATGAGTCTAAATTCAGGAAAATTTACGAAACCAGTTTCGAGTTTTGAAACTCGAGATATGATTTTAAGGCGACAGTGACGCAGTTTTCCAGCCTGACTGGAAATGTCAAATTGGTGGGCAAAAACATGTGAACTTGGTTTGTTAACCCTCGGGTCCGACACCGGCGATGGTCTCGGGTTTGGGGTGTTACAATCTCACTCAATATCAACTAAAATTTCAAGAACTAGTACAACTTCCTTACCTTAATAGTGACCTAGGATAACCGAATGCTTCACTCCCTTCTTCCCTTTTTCCTTTCGGCCAAGGAGAACCAAAGAACACAACTTGTTTTCTTTCTTCAATTCACGGCAATGGGGGGGGCATGGATGAGACAATTTTTTTTTTCATCACTCCTCCCTTTGCATTACTTTAATCCTAACCCCTTTTTTTTTATTCTTTCTAACATAACACACTAACACAACATGTTTACAACATGTTTCCACCCATAGCATGGCCGACCACTATGCTTTAATTTTGGGAAATTTGACATGCAAACCCATCATTTTCACAACATGCATTAATAGACCACTTTACATTTGCCTAGCACATTTCTAAATTTTCTCACATAAGTCCTATTTGATAAAATTCACTTACAATTAACAAAATTCAAACATGAAATTTTCACACATGCATATGTACATATAATGAGCATCAACTATGACGGCTAATTATTTTTATGACTCGGTTTAGTGGTCCCGAAACCACTTTCCGACTAGGGTCAATTTAGGGCTGTCACAACTCTCCCCCACTTAAGAAATTTTCGTCCCCGAAAATCTTACCGGTAAATAGGTTTGGGTATCGCTCTTTCATAGAGTTCTCGGGTTCCCAAGTAGCTTCTTCCATCCCGTGTTTGAGCCATAATGCTTTTACTAACGGAACCCTTTTGTTTCACAACTCTTTCACTTCACGAGTTAGGATACGAATCGGTTCTTCTTCATAACTCATATCGGATTGAATTTCAACCTCTGATGGATTAATTACGTGTGATGGATCAGATCTATAACGTCGAAGCATCGAAACATGAAAGACGTCGTGAATCTTTCCAAGTTCAGGGGGCAAAATCAACCGATACGCAACTGGACCAATTCGTTCGGATACTTCATATGGCCCTATGAACCTCGGACTCAGTTTGTCCTTACGCCCAAATCTGAGTATCTTTTTCCAAGGTGAGACCTTAAGAAACACTTTGTCTCCCACCTGATACTCAATATCTCTTCATTTTAAATCCGCATACGACTTTTGACGGTCTGATGCTGCCTTCAGAATTTCACGAATTATTTTTACTTTCTGTTCAGCATCTTTAATCAAATCCACTTTGAAAATTTTACTTTCACCGAGCTCGGTCCAAAACAATGGCATACGGCATTTACGCCCGTACAAAGCCTCGTAAGGTGCCATCTTAATACTTGATTGAAAACTATTGTTGTAAACGAATTCAATCAAAGGTAAATACCGCTCCCATGAACCACTAAACTCGAGGATGCAACATCTCAACATATCCTCAAGTATCTGAATTATCCGCTCAAATTGACCATCGGTTTGTGGATGAAAAGCGGTGCTAAAATGCAGCTTGGTACCCAAAGCTTCTTGCAATTTCTTCCAAAATCGCGAGGTGAATCTCGGATCTCTATCCGAAACAATAGAAATCGGTACCCCGTGTAATCTCACAATCTGAGAAACATACAACTCAGCTAGTTTTTCCAATGAAAAATCCGTGCGTACGGGGATAAAGTGAGCCGACTTACTCAGTCTATCCACAACAACCGAAATCACATCTTTCTTACTTACCGACAATTGCAACCCAGATACAAAATCTATCGTGACTCGATCCCATTTCCATTCAGGTATTATGATCGGCTGAAGTAAACCTGTGGGCACTTGATGTTCCGCTTTCACTTGTTGACATATTAAACACTTCGATACAAAATCGGAAATGTCTCGTTTCATACCATGCCACCAAAACTGACATCTCAGATCGTTGTACATTTTCGTACTCCCCGGGTGAATTGACATTCGGCCACAATGAGCTTCGTTCAGAATCATAAAAATGAGTTCTGAATTTCTTGGAACACAGAAACGATTTCTGAACCTTAAACAATCATCATCACCAATTTGAAACTCTGATTCCATATTCGGAACACACTCAGCCCGTTTTGCAACCAATTCATCATCGACTTTCTGGGCTTCACTAATTTGATGAATCAATAATGGTTTGGCCTTTAATTCAGCTACTAACACATTGTTGAGTAGAACAGACAAGTGTACATTCATCGCTCGTAAAGCAAACAGTGATTTTCGGCTTAAGGCGTCCGCAACCACATTAGCCTTTCCCGGGTGATAATCAATGACAAGTTCATAATCTTTCAACAACTCAAGCCAACGCCTTCGTCATAGATTCAAGTCTCTTTGAGTCATCAAATATTTGAGACTTTTGTGATCCGAATACACATGGCACTTCTCGCCAAATAAATAATGTCGCCATATTTTCAAAGCAAATATGATGGCAGCTAGTTCGAGATCATGGGTCGGATAATTTTTCTCATGTGGCTTCAATTGTCTCGACGCATAGGCCACAACTCGACCTTCTTGCATCAATACGCAACCCAACCCAAGTAGGGATGCATCACTATAAATGACAAACTCTTTGCCTGATTCGGGCTGCACTAGAATTGGAGCTTCAGTCAAATAAGTTTTCAGTTGATCGAAACTTTTCTGATACTTTTCTATCCATTCAAACTTAACATCTTTCCGAAGTAGTTTCGTCATTGGTGTGGCTATCATCGAGAAACCTTTTACAAACCGTCGGTAGTAACCGACAAGTCCCAAAAAGCTCCGAACCTCAGTAATATTTCTCAGAGGCTTCCAGTTAAGTATGGCTGAAATTTTGCTCTGATCAACTCGAATACCCGATGCAAATACCACATGACCCAAGAAGCTAACCTCTCTTAACCAGAACTCACACTTACTGAACTTAGCATATAACTGCTTATCCCGTAAAATTTGCAACACTAATCTCAGGTGCTCAGCATGTTCGGTCGCATCTCTTGAATAGACCAAGATGTCATCAATAAACACAACTATGAACCGTCCAACATCATCGAGGATCGATTCATCAGATCCATAAATACCGCAGGGGCATTAGTGAGCCCAAACGGCATCACTAAGAACTCGTAGTGACCGTACCTCGTTCTGAAAGCAGTTTTGGGTACATCCAATGTGACAGCCTTAAAACGACCCTAGTCGAAATGTGGTTTCGGGACCACAAAACCAAGGCATAAAAATAATTTAATATTTATTTTATTGCCTATAATGTGTGTTAACTCATGTGTGATATTTTTTATGCTTTGATTTAGAATTATAGAGGTGAATTTCACTAGAAAGGACCTAGTAATAAACTTTGAAAGTATGAGGGGAAATGTGTGATGACTAATTAAAGGATGCATGCAAAACAATGGACTTGCATGTCAAATTCCCCCCATAGCTAGTGGCCGGCCATGACAAGGATTTATGGGCAAAAATCATGTCATGAAACATGTTTGGTAAATGGGTTATGATGGAAAGAATAAAATAAGGGTATGGAATAAACAATTAATGTTAGTAGATGAGAAACAAAAAAAAAAAAAGTGTCCATCTTCCTCCATAGCTTGGCGAATGTCCTAAAGAAAGAAAGAAAAAATTTTGTTCATCTCTTTTCACTCTCTTGTTGGCGAAAATACTAAGGATAAGGAAGGAGTTTTGCTTCATACTTGGTTTGGAAGAGGATTAGGAAGAGGTTGGCTAAACTTGCATCAAGATTAAGGTATGTTTGAGGTTCATGCATGTTTTTAGTTGCTAGCTTAATGTTCTTGTTAGCCCATGGTTCAAATCCTTGTTATGTCATGGGAATGAAATTCGCCAAAGTGAATGTGGTGTTAATGCCATTGCATGTTAAATAACAAGCTTGAAAGTGATACATGTGATGGAGGATTGAAGATTCTTAGATTTTCTTTTAGCATTTTTTTTTGAATGAGATACTAAGTTCTTGGTTTCACCATGACCAAATTGAAATGGTGTGGTGTTGTGGTATTCGCCATGATATATCCATAAGTATAATTCATGCATGTTGCATGGTAAGTAAGATTTAAGCTTTGGAAATGTGTATATATTTGGATATAAGCCACTTGAGAATTCGGCCCTTGCACCTACATGAATATATGTTTGCACATGATGGATTGGTATGACATATATACTAATTCAAAGTGTATATTTGCTTGTGATGATGTGTTGATTATGAAGTAAATAAGAGATGTGCAATGAATTACGATATGTAATGTGTTAGTAGTAAAATGTATGCTTTTTTTTGTGTGGTATTAAGTGTATATTCGGCCACATGAGGGGTAATTAGTGTGCATGCATTCGGTTTGAGGCAAGCATATTGATGCCTATTCTTGGCTTAGAAAATTCGCTAAGAGGAATATTAACTAATGTGTTGAGTTCGATTTATGATTTCGTACATATGCAACTTTGATGCCTAATGTATATAAGGGCCAAGTACTTTGAACTTCACGTTGATGTTTGAATGTATTGAATTGCTTGTTGTGATGTAAAATGTGCATGACCATTGTGTATTTGAGCTAAAGGATGGCCATATGACCATTTACACTCCTTGTCATATTCGCCATAAGCTATCATGATGAGATTTTAATAAGTTAAATTTGTGTGAATTAGCTCAAGAGCAAAGGGAGCTAAATCCGATAAAGGGAAGGAAAAAGTAGTTGAATAGCCGTCGAAATCGCTCGACAACATCCGAGGTAAGTCTTCGAGTGATGACCCTACTTGAATTATATCAAAATTATGCTCCTTGTTTGTGTGGCCATTGAGCCGAAATAGTAAAGGTTGATAAATATTTTGTGTTAGAGCTTTAGTAACGAAAATGAACTATGGACGTGTCTTGAATATTGATATATGTGTAAGTGAACATTGGAAATATATCCGGGCTAAGACCCGAAGGCATTCGTGCGAGTTGATATATCCGGGCTAAGACCCGAAGGCATTCGTGCGAGTTGATATATCCGGGCTAAGACCCGAAGGCCTTTGTGCAAGTCACCAAATCCGGGTTATGACCCGAAGGCAATCGTCATGAGTCACTATATCGGTTAAATCCGAAAGTATGTGATTCGGAAGTGAGCAATCTTGCTGTGAAAATTTCAGCTTATACACTTGTGAAAATTCCAGCAATGAGGTATGTTTGTATGTGCTTGTACTAATTGAATTCTTACAAGTAAGTATGCGCTAAGTTGATAACGAGCTACCGGCCTTGGGCTAAGTTGTTCTTTTGTGTATGAACATAAGGGTCGGTGATGTGAAATAAGTATGAGTATGGGAATGTGAATTAGTAAAGTGGTTTAATTAGCCATGTGAATAAAATACCTTAGTCAAAGCTGATTTCATTGCTTGAGACTTACTAAGCATTAAAATGCTTACCCCGTTGCTTTGGCTCTCTGTTTTATAGGTTTCGCTCGTTAGCTGTCGGATTCGGGATCAAAGAAGTCAAGTCATCCACACTATCGAAGCCCCATTTTGGTACAAATTTTGGTTGAACTTTGAAATGGCATGTATAGGACCATCCTTTGTTGAAGGTCATGTACCTTCGGTTTGTGTAAACTTGGATAGCCATGCGAAAATGGCTTATATCGTTTTAGCATAGAACTATAATCGTTTGTATGTTGACCCTTATGAGGTATGGAATTATTTTGAAACGATTAGCCATTGGAATGGTTAATCATGATCACGCTTTGTGCTATGTATGTAAAAGGGCCAATTGAATCATGGAAAGTATGAAATAGGTAAAGCCTACTAAAGGCAGATGCTGACAGCAGCAGTGACGTGGATGTGAAAAATCACTAAAAATAGTAGGAATGGTATTAAATAGCAAATAAATTATGTAAGTGTACCTTGATGAATCTACTTTCATATGGAAGAAACGAAATGGTCATATGAGTTATAAGTTAACAGATTTTAAAGTTCTTGTGAAATAGGGCCAGAACGGTTTCTGGATCCCCTGTTCCAACTTTGGAAAATCATTGTAAATTAACCAGAGATAATTAGGAGTCATTCCATATATGTGTAGATTCCTCTCTGAGTCTAGTTTCTATAGAAACAAACGGCATCAGTATTGAAGCCCTGTACAGGAGATATCCAATTCGTAACGCACAAAGGTCAGTGTAGTCGATCCCTACAACAGGCGAGACTTTAACTAATAAACTGTACTAATTGGCTCGACCAAAATTCTAGAAAAAATATGTAGATGGACATATGAGTCTAGTTTCAGGAAAAATTTACGGAACTAATTTTCGAGTTGTAAAACTCAAGTTATGAATTTTGGAGCGACTAGTACTCAGATTGGCAGCTTGTCTGAAAATTGTCAATAAGTGGGTTGAAGTCTGTTAACACCTTGCGTTCGACTCCGGCGACGGTCTCGGGTTCGGGGTGTTACATCCAAATCTCGAATTCAAAACTGATAATAACCCGATCTCAAATCTATCTTTGAATACACTGCGGCTCCCTTTAGTTGATCAAACAAATCATCAATACGCGGTAACGGATATTTATTTTTTATTGTCACTTTATTCAGCTGACGATAGTCGATGCACAACCTCATGGTTCCGTCCTTCTTTTTCACAAACAATACTGGTGCACCCCAAGGTGAGAAACTTGGTCGAGCGAAACCTCTATCCGTCAATTCTTGCAATTGAGCTTTCAACTCTTTTAACTCGGTTGGTGCCATACGATACGGAGCTATCGAAATCGGCGTAGTCCCAAGTACAAGCTCAATACCAAACTCTACCTCCCGAACAGGTGGTAAACCCGGTAATTCTTCGGGAAAAACATCCGGGTATTCACAAACCACTAGCACAGATTTAGGCTTCTTTTCCAACTCTTTGTCATCAAGTACATACACAAGGTACGCTTTGCACCCCTTTCTTACATATTTTTGAGCTAACATCGAGGATATTATTGTTGCCAATCCACTCAAGGCAGTAGACTCAACTCGGATTATCTCGTTATTTGCGCACCTCAAATCAATAGTCTTGCTTTTGCAATTCACAACCGCATCATGCACGGTCAACCAATCCAAACCGAGAATAACATCAAATTCATCAAACGGCAAAAGCATCAAGTCCGCCGGAAAACAGGAACCTCGAATTACTAGGGGGCATTTCTTACACACTTTGTCGACAAGCACGTAACGACCCAAGGGATTTGACACCCGAATTACGAACTCAGTAGACTCAATAGGTAAAGTCTTACTGGATGCTAAGGTTTTGCATATATAAGAATGAGTAGAACCAGGGTCAATCAAAGCAATCACATTAGTATCAAAGAGAGAGTAAAAGTATCGGTAATAACATCTGGCGAGGAAGCATCCACGCGTGCGCGTATAGCATAAGCACTAGTAGGAGCACGAGCCTCCGATCTGGTCGTAGCATCTCTAGATCCTCTCTGACCACCACTAGCATTGCTCGCATTTCTAGATGGTCTACCTCAAGCAGTGGTAGCACCTGGTTTCCCACTCTGATTTACATTCTGTTCAGACAACCCTGGGCAATCTTTAATGAAGTGGTCAACTGATCCGCACTTGTAACAGGAGCGGTCATGGAATCTACAACTCCCCGAATGCCATTTACCACAATACTGGCACTCTGTTCTGTCTCGACGATCATTTCCAACACTGGCGATCGAAGTGACTCGTGTGCTCACAGGGGGTCGATCGCGATCTCGTCTAGAAAAACCCGAAGTGTCCCTAGACCGGCCTAAGTCATCTTTAAATTTCTTCGATGACTGTTGAAAGGGCTTTCCTGAAGATCTCTTACGAAACTCCTTTGGTCCCACATCAGCTTTCCTTTTCTCCTTACTGAGCTCCTCGGCTTTGCAAGCTCGCTCGACAAGCACCACAAATTCTCGGATTTCTAAAATGCCAACATACAGCTTTATATCATCATTCAGTCCATCTTCGAAACGTTTACACATCACAGCTTCTGAAGAAATACATTCTCCCGCATACCGGCTAAGCCTCACAAATTTTCGTTCATAGTCAGAACCGACATGGAACCTTGTTTGAGTTCAAGAAATTCCTTCCATTTTGGTCAATGAATCTCGATCGATATACTTCTTTCGAAACTTCGGTTTGGAAGAACTCCCAAGTTATTTGCTCTCTGGCTGTGAAGTCAACGTATTCCACCAATAGTAGGTAGAATCACGTAGCAAGGAGATAGTACACTTTAGGCACTCATCGGGTGTGCAAGATAGCTCATCGAGTACCCGGATAGTATTGTCCAACCAAAATTCCGCTTGCTCTCCATCATCCCTGTCCGTAGCTTTAAATTCAGTAGCCCCGTGTTTTCAGATTCTGTCAACTCAGGGCTTATTTGACCTTATTTGGTCAGTTACCGGAGGTATTGTAGGTGCGGGGGTTGTATTTGTCGGGAATGGAGGTTGTGGAACAGTCGTATTAGTTCGAATGTATTGGTTGAACCAATCATTCATCACGCTATAAAAAGCTTGTCTAGCTTCATCATTCGGATTACTAGCAATAGGCTGAGCGTCCGCCGGTACTGTCCCTTGTGCAGGAGCAGGCGCTACACTCTCAAGATCATCAGCTACCGCTCGGTCGATATCAGGATCCATTACTATAAAGAAACACATTTGCAAATGTCAGAAATCACCACACTATCAAATAATCACATAATGGCATGTATAGCTAGACCCAAACGTATTACGGTAGTCCTAGAATCGACTAAACCGTAGCTCTGATACCAATTTAATTGTAACACCCCGTCCCCGAGACCGTTGCCGGAGTCGGACACGAGGGGTTAACAGACTTAATTCACTTATTTGCACAGACCATTTTAAATTTCCAGACGAGCTGGCTAACTGCATCACTGTCACCTTAAAAATCATATCTTGAGTTCCAAAACTCGAAAACCAGTTTCGTAAATTTTTCCTGAAACTAGACTCATATGTCCATCTACGAATTTTTTTCTAGAATTTTTGGTCGATCCAATTAGTAAAGTTTATTAGTTGAAGTCTCCCCTATTTCGGGGTTCAACTACACTGACCTTCATGCGTTACGACTTGGATATCTCCCTGTACAGGGCTTCAACACTGATGCCGTTTGTTTCTATAGAAACTAGACTCGAATGGAATCTATACATATATGGCATGACTTCTAATTATCTCTGGTTAATTTATAATGAATTTCCAAAGCCAGAACAGGGAATCTAGAAACCGTTCTCGCCCTGTTTCGCGAAAACCTAAATATCTCTTAACATACAACTCATATTATCGTTTCGTTTCGTCCATATGAAAGTAGATTCATCAAGGTTCGATTACATAATTTATTCACTATTTAATTCCATTCCTACTATTTTTAGTGATTTTCAAATTTACAACACTGCTCTTTGTCAAGCATCGCCTTTAAGGTAGACTTTACCTATTTCATAGTTTCCATGATTCAACTAGCCCTTTAGCATATATAGCACAAAATATGATCATGATTAACCATTCCAATGGCTAATCGTTTCCAAACATTTCCATGCCTCTTAATGAACATATACATACAAGATGATTATAACATTATGCTCAAAATATATATAAGCCATTTTCGCATGGCTATCCAAATTTGTACAATACCGAAGGGTACATGACCAACATCAAAAAGGGTAGTCCTATACATGCCATTTCAAAGTTCAACCAAAAGTGTACCAAAGGGCTTTGATAGTGTGGGCGACTTCGTCTTCGACACTCCCGAGTCCGATAGCTGACGAACCAAAATCTATAAAACAGAGATTCAAAGAAACGGAGTAAGCATTTAATGCTTAGTAAGTTTTGAGCCATAAAATTTGACACAACTAAAGTGTAGCATTCATGTGGCCAAACGGATAATTTCATATGCACAAATTCTCAATATCATACTTACTTCACATTACCAACCCTTATATTCATACACAAAAGATCAACTTAGCCAAAGGCCGGTAGCTCATTTATCGACTGAGCGAATACTATTTGTAAGGGATCAACTAATTCAATGCATATCTGAAACATACCTCATTCTTGGGATTTTACGAGCATATTAATTGAAACTATTACAGAAGGTCACTCATTCCCAAGCCAAGTACCTTGGATTTAACCAGATATAGCTACTCGCTCGAATGCCTTGGGACATAGCCGGATATAGTAACTCGCACCAATGCCTTCGGACTTAGCCCGGATATAGTAACTCGCACAAATGCCTTGGGACTTAGCAGGATATAGTAACTCGCACAAATGCCTTCGGGACTTAACTCGGATATAGTAACTCGCAGACAAATGCCTTGGGACTTAGCCCGGTTATCATCCAAATATTCATGCACATATTAATAAATCATGACACATCTATATTTCATTTTCATAATTAGAGTTCAAACACAAGTCACGTATTAAGCAATCCCATTTTCTACTCACTAGCCACATACAAACAACATGGTTTAGTTTGCTTTATGACACGATCTCCATGCACATACGGCTACCGTAATACATATAGACTAATTAACTCAACATATAATTCAAGTAGAATCATCATATCACCGTATATTTATTATGCTCATACGTCATGACTTAATCAAATCGTAAACTAAGTCTCGTTACTCGAAAACTTACCTCGGATGTTGTCGAACGATTTCGATGGCTATTCGACCACTTTTTCCTTTCCCTTATCCAACTTTGGTCCTCTAAGCTCTTGAGCTAATTCAAACAAATTTAACTCATTAAAGTCTCATTATGCTAGCTTATGGCCGAATATGACATGGAAATTTGATAGGTCATATGGCCACCTTTAGCTCAAATACAAAATGGTCATACACATTTTTTTTTATCACATTAAGCAATTTGATACAATTAATCTAATATTCCTCATGTGCACCTTTATGACCGAATACACATATCATTAACCTAATATCAATGAACCAAGCACTTTAACAAATTCTCCTTAACTATACCCACATTCGGCAATGACAAAGACAATTTCACAAACCTTAAATTCAACTTATAACAATATATACTCAATATTCAAGGCATTCAATATCACTTCATCATAATTTTTTTTTATCATGGCCGAATGCTCCTTCTACACTATTTACCTTCACAAAGCATGAATTTCATCATCCAACTTACAAGCTTATAATCCCATGAAGTTTAACCTCATAGTATCTATCAAACTCTCACTCATTAGCTTCTATCATAAATCTCCAACAACACCCAATAAACATATAATTCGTGGGTCTAAGGTAGAGCCAAGAAAGGAACTCATAGATATCAAGATGTAAGCAAACTACCATTGTTCATCTAGGTTTAGTATGAAACAACAATCATCACCCTTATTAATTTTCATAGTCGAAAACCTTACTCACCCTAAAATCGAAATTTCAACATGGTTTACAAAAATCACTTGATATCTCACTCAATATCAACTAAAATTTCAAGAACTAGTACAACTTCCTTACCTTAATAGTGACCTAGGATAACCGAATGCTTCACTCCTTTCTTCCCTTTTTCCTTTCGGCCAAGGAGAACCAAAGAACACAACTTGTTTTCTTTCTTCAATTCACGGCAATGGGGGGGGGGGTATGGATGAGACAATTTTTTTTTTCATCACTCCTCCCTTTGCATTACTTTAATCCTAACCCCTTTTTTTTTATTCTTTCTAACATAACACACTAACACAACATGTTTACAACATGTTTCCACCCATAGCATCGCCGGCCACTATGCTTTAATTTTTGGAAATTTGACATGCAAACCCATCATTTTCACAACATGCATTAATAGGCCACTTTACATTTGCCTAGCACATTTCTAAATTTTCTCACATAAGTCCTATTTGATAAAAGTCACTTACAATTAACAAAATTCAAACATGAAATTTTCACACATGCATATGTACATATAATGAGCATCAACTATGACGGCTAATTATTTTTATGACTCGGTTTAGTGGTCCCGAAACCACTTTTCGACTAGGGTCAATTTAGGGCTGTCACATGTCGGCAATTCTACATCCAGGTTATAGTTTCATATTGTCATCTCCTTTATCACCCAAAAGCCGAAAAACCATAGATTTGGGGGATTATAGCCGAAACTTCAAAACTCCGGTAGTCGAGTTATATCATCTTTTGAAAGATAAATCTGCACCAGATTGCGTGGAGATCAAAAAGGAGTAAGCGGTAAGTGTTCATCATCTCAGATCTGGTCCTATTTTACAAAGTTAGGAAAAGCTGAAGTCCCTAAAATCTAGGGAGGCTGTCGATTTGGGCATGTGGCTCTAAGGATTTTTAACTGACATTTTCTGTCAATGATTAGTGTCTTCTTAAGTGTTGGATTGAAGGCGTGGGTTGTTGGAGCAATCGGATTCGGAGCTAGCTGTCGATTTTGGCAAAAAGGTAAGGTTTCGAAGGCTTTTAGGGACATGGTTTGATCATGGATAAGTAGGTTGTGGGTTTAGTGATTATGGTTTGTAAATAAGAACTGTGCTAATCAATTGTAGGACATCGGAAGAGATCTCAGTAGCAGTCGTCGCGAATCAGGTGTGTACCGAGCACCCTTTCTTAGCTCAATTCGGCAAAAGCCGAAATACCGAAATTCCGGCATTTCATGGGCTTGTGAGTATGCGAATGCTCTCGAGACATAGAGTAATTGTTAGATCTAGCACCGTAAGGTGGTAAGTTAGTTTGTGTGACGTTTTAATGTACTTCGAAAAAAGGGTTTCGATGGGCCAAAACTGGGCCCAATAGGCTTACGGACCAATATGGGTAAGAGATGGGAAAATTAGCCTGTTAGTTAGATGGTGGAACCAAACTGCATAAAACTGTTGAAAATTACTGAAGTAGCTTGTGTAGTTGCTAAGTTACGAAAATTACCCTTAAAGAGCAAAATTACCGATATACCCCTAGTGTTTAAATTGGCTAAACTGCATGATTGATTAATACTGTATTTTACATGATATGCTTTTATTAATATCTGTTGCATGGGATTGGGGTATTGATGGAGGAAGTATTGAAAGTGGTTCATCCACGTACTAGAGGCTTTGCCTCAACTTATCGATATTTGAGTGCGTTCTTCAAGCTCTGTGGAGTATAAATTTGGATGGGTTGAGATATTCCCCACATGGAGTGTAGGGTGTAATGCAGGTGCAGTGTAGCGGTTGGTGGGTTGAGTAGTCTCCCCATATGGGTTTGCATGCATTTCTACTATTGTTACCTATGTTACTGAACTGGGCCTATGGGCCACACTGTTATGTAAAAAGGGGCTAAGAACTTGCTACTGTATTCTGAAAAGGGCTTCAGTCCACTGTGTACTGTGATCTGAATGGGGCTTAGGCCCAATGGGCTCTAGCTGATTTGGGCTTTGGATGGGTTTCTATATACACTGAGTTTTCCCAAACTCACCCCTTTTTCTTTCACCCTTGCAGGTGAGCCCTAGTTGGTGGACTTGGAGCTGGGCGAGATTCGGAGTGGCCACACGTTTTCTGCAAATTCGTTTTCTTCTGGTGAACTAGATTTTCCCATATTTTCGTTTATGGTTTTGGGTTTTTTTTTTGTAATAAGGCCGCTTAATTATTTTTATGGTTTGGGTTGTTTCTTTATTATTTAATTCTATTATGATAAAACTGATCTATGATAACTAACGAAATAGATTAGCTCTAGGACGTGTTTTCAAAAACACTAAGTGATTTTAAAATAACACGAATACAAGTAAGACTTCCGCTAAGCAAACGTTTTCAACCTTTTCTTAAGATGGACATAACCAAATGGTTTTCTCAACATTATACGAGATGTTAGAGTGTGGCAATGGCGGTGTGCATGTCTAGGACTGGATCCGAAGGGAGCTTGGTACTTAAGCAGTCCAACGGACTCACCTCCTCTCTTTCCTGGTTTCCTACCTGGTGCACAGCTTCCATTCACTTTAACCTACTTTTAAAAGTGTCTTTTACAACACCAACTAAGTTTTTCCAAACTAAGTAATACGGCATGTTTTGAACGCTTTGATGTGGCGCATCAGATCTGGTCATAACGTCTAGGCCGGGTTTGGGGTGTTACACCCATACCCGAGGCTGGGATAAGGTACAAGGCGTTACCGGACAAACATACAAACATTAAACTAAATACGGGCCATAAAATTTCATTCATATTTCAAAACGTTCATTCTCTTACACATAGTCCCTTATTTGAGTCTACGAAGCCCAAAACATACTTTAGAAAGGGTTCGAGACTAAACCAAGAACTTACAAAAATATTGGAAATTTCATGCTTTAAGGCTCCACACGCCCGTGTCCCAAAGTCATGTTCCATACAAGGCTGAGACACATGGTCGTGTCTTTGCCTGTGTAGAATATACCTAGGCTATTTTCCAAGCTTTGGTCAACCTTAATCTCTTACACACTTATACAACATCAAAAGCATATAACATGGTATTCATTTAATGATTAAATATTCTCAATTAAACCACAAACATAGCATTTGTATATCATCATACATGTGTCTCTCATACTCATTTTACCTTGTTTATTATAGTACCACTTATACATTTATACCAAAATTATCATCTTACCAAATATCTTCAGCTTAATCATCAAGCATTCATATTTAAAACTAGAACATATCTTTATAAAATACCACAATTCAGATGCGTAAATAACATGTTTGCCTAAAACATTTTAATTCAACTCCATACCCTACAAGCATTACATTGAGACTAGTCATATATATATATATATATATACATGTCATGATACATATCATTCTCTTTCTGTTTTCTTAAAAACACATATCATTTATTTTATTATATCAATATTTCATATACCATAGTTTCCATGTATTCCACATATATTTATTTTCCTCCTCCTCCTCTCCATTCCACATCCTTAATGTATATAGCATTCTTGTAAGTACGATTTCACAATTTACTAATAAATGCTCACATCAAACTGTCCACACAAGTCATAGTCACTTATTTATAATTCGAGCTACAAAGCTCCAAATTAAGATCCATAAATTTCCCCTGAAACTAGACTCACATATCTTTGCATCATAAAATTTTCATAATTTTTGGTTTAGCCAATTATTACAGTTTATTCATTAAAATTTCCCCTGTTTCACATTTTGACAGTTCTGACCTCTCTTCACTAAAAATTAATTATCTCACAATACAGAAATCGGATAATGTTCTTGTTGATTTATATTGAAAATAGACTCATTAAGGATTTTAAAAATATAATTTTAAGCCTCTAATTATTTTTATCCAAAGTTTTGTGATTTTCCAAAGTCAGAACAGGGGATCACATAATCATTCTAAACCAGTCTAACAAAAACATAAATATATCAAAATATAGAACTCCTTTTCTTGCTGTGTTTTTTTTATATGAAAATAGACTCATTAATCTTTAATTAAATATCTTATTCAGTCTCTGATTCAATTTCTACTATTTTTAGTGATTTTTCAAAATCACATCACTGCTACTGTCCAAAACAGTTTTATTGTTAATCCACTCTTTCACACTTTCTTTGTATTAACCTCATTTTAACATACATATCACAAATCATTTTCACCACATTTCATACATCAAAAGTATAGGCCCATGATCACAAGGTCACCATAAAATCATCCTCATGTATAACTTACTTGTTTATAACCTTACCACATCCTGGTCACTTAATGAACACATCATTCACATAACCAAGTTCCTGCACTTATTCATCACAAAACTCACAAAGCAATACATAGAGAGTCTCCCGTTGAACACTTCGGATCAATCCTCGATACTTGGTGGTTTCAGCACATAGCTCTACCCATCATAGAGTTCAACTCTCTTGTACACATGGTGAACACTCAGTACCACCCATGTGACCTAGCCAATTTATCTCGTAGCTCTCTTGTCTACATGGTGTCCTTCACTTGGAGCCACGCATGTGACCTAGCTACATATATCCTGTAGCTCTCTTGTCTACATGGTGTACACATAGTATCACCCATGTGACCTAGCTACATTATAATGTCTTGTAGCTCTTTTGTACACATGATGTGCACTCAGCACTATACATGTGACCTAGCTACATACCATCTCATATCATCCAATCTTTCCAGAAGGTTCAACCAGATTTCTCTCTTTCCCAACAATTTCACCAATCAAGTAATTATCCACAAACATATTTCCAATATTTTTATAAAATATCATAATACAAGTAATAGTGATGTATTACTTACATATAAACTTACATCTCATTTAATATCAACGCAATAACATTAAATTACACATTGTCTTATTAAAAATCATATGAACTTACAATTTCTCATAATATCCATAATCATAGAAATCACATTTATGTATGATAATTCAATGCACTTCATGTACCATAGACATATTTTTAAATCAATTCATAAACTTGGCACCATAATCATTTAATTTAACATAATTCAATTAATTCACTAAATTTAACTTTCAAATATAAATTACAAACATTATTGTTGTATTATTATCATACCAACTTACATACCTTTAACACCTCGAAAATTATAATAAATATATCAATTTTACATTGAAACATGCATAAATTAATGCTTATTATACATATGAACTTACCTCGATACTAAAACGATCATTTTACCAACTTTTCCAATTTTTGATTTTTCTCTCATTTTAGGTTCAAACCTCATTTTTCGAGATCTAAAACATCATATTTTACTTATTTAATTAATGTAATATTCAAAACAGTCCTTAACTCAAACTTTGGAAAAATTACAATTTTGCCCCTAAACTTTTGCATATTTACACTTTTGCCCCTAGGCTCGGGAATTAAACTTCATCCCTTATTCTTATGTTTTATGACATGCTGATCACTTTTCCCTTCTACGGGAACATAAAATTCTCACTCTAACATATACTTATGACTATTAAGTATTTTTACCGATTAAGCACTTTTACTCGTTTTCACTCAAAACCGAGTAGCACAAGTTGTCTAACATAATTTAAAACCTCATATTCTATCATAAAAAGCAAAAAAAACACATTTCACCTATGGGTATTTTTCCAAATATGAACCCTAGCTTAAATTATTGCTAGAATAAGCTTAATCAAATTACCGGGATTCCAAAAACGTAAAGAACTTGAAAAACAGGGTTAGAACGGACTTACTATTGAGCTTGGAAAGCTTGAAAAACCTAGCCATGGTTTCCCCCATGCTAATTTCGGCCTCCTTGAAAAAGATGAGTAAATTTTGGCTTTATTTTCCCTTTTTATTTCTTTTAATTACCAAATGACCAAAATGCCCTTCCTTACTAAACTTTCAAAAATTCCATCCATGTCCAATTTTTGTCCATCACTTAGAAATTGGTAAAATTGCTATTTAAGACCTCCTAATTAATATTTCAAAGCAATTTCATACTAGAAACTTCTAGAATGAAAGTTTTGCAACTTATTCAATTTAGTCCCTAACTTCAAATTGAGCACTTTATGCATAGAATTTCTTCACGAAATTTTCACACAATCATGTAATCATATATAGACCTCAAAATAATCATAAAATAATTATTTTTATCTCAGATTTTGTGGTCTCGAAACCTTTGTTCCAACTAGACCCAATTTTGGGCTATTACAAATTCAGTTACTAAAATTTTTAAATTTCCCAATACAACACGCCATTATATCAACCTATTCAAAAAACTCCTAACTTTTCCTTAAATTTTGGGCCATAAGAGAAAACTAGGTGTGGCATCAATTCATAGCTAATTAACATCCAACATATGCATGCAAGCGTACTTAGTCACCATATTCATACATTGTGACATCCCGGATTAGGGCATAGTCGGAATAGTGGTTTCAAGACCACAAAGTTGAGATAGAAATAATTATTTTCTGATTTTTGTGAAGTCTATGATATGAATGCATGCTTATGTGAAACTTCATGAAGAAATTCTATGCATAAAATTTCCAATTGAACTTTAGGGACCAAATTTAATAAGATGCAAAACTTGTGTTCTAGAAGCTTTTAGCATGAAATTGCTTTAGATTATAAATTAGAAGGTCCTAATTAGCAATTTGACCCATTTCTAAAATTTTGGATAAAAATGGGCATGCAGAGGAAAAATTTGAAAGAAAGACCCTAAGGGCATTTTGGTCATTTGGTAATTAAAAGAACAAAAAGGGAAAATCAAAGCAAAAATGTGTTCATCTTCTCCATGCTTGGCCAAATTCTCAAGACACCATAGCTAGGGTTTTGTTCAACTTTCAAGCTTGATTGTAAGTGCTCCCAAGCCCCGTTTTTAATGTTCTTTACATTTTTGAAGTTCTCATAGCATGATTTACTTATTTCCACCCTTATTTTGAAGTAGGGTTTATGTATGAAAATTTACCCATGTTTGACATGCATGTGTTTTGATGATTTATGGAGGAATATGAAAGTTTGGTGTGTGATAAACATCTTTTACAAGATGATTTTTCATGAAAACCACTAAAAAAGATTAAATTGAAAAAGGTGTAAAATGAGTAGTGAAAATCTAATTTTGATGAAAAGTGTGGGCTATTATGAGTACAAGGGAAATTTGGCTAGGCTTGGGTAACCAAGAAAATGCATACATTTCATTTTGTGAGCCTAGGGGCTAAATCGTAAATAAGTGAAAAGATAGGGGTAAGAAGGTAATTTTACCAAAGTATGAATTATGGATTGATTTGAAAAATGTGATTAATAAATAAGTTAAATTTGGAATTATAGATCAAGAAAAAAGTCATTTGGGTCTTGATCGGGGAAAGAATAAAGTTACGATGATTGGGCTTGATTATCATCATTTTGTACCGTGGTAAGTACATGGGAAAATAATGTGAAAATGTAATATATTTTGATGTGTTGACATTATGTGATAAATGTTTTATCATTATGTATGCTATGCGTAATGGTAACTTTGTAAGTATAAATGATATTGGTCGTTATGAGCAAGTACGATGGAGATGTTATGTACATGTTAGAAAGAATCCCGTTTGAACCTTAGGAATAGTTTAGGATACAAGTGACATGTCACTAGGAATTAAGAAATCTGAACTCATTAAGTTGGTCTGGGTTCGTGATATGTATGTGGCATCCGAGCTTATTGAGTTGGTCCGAGTTCATAATGGATGCGATACATGTGATTAGGTTCTGGGCAATGGTCTTGTGTGTCCTACCGGTGGCTAGATAATCCTTGAGTGGGTTGGATACCTGATAGCTTGTGTGAGCAGCCCGTGTAGTTACACCTTGACCCATAGCTTTTATGTGTAGGCCCGTGAGTAGCTCCATTTCAAGCGTTACATATTATGAGGTAGCCTTGGCTATGTATGTATATGTGGCACTTATGTGCAAGTTATTTCGTGTATCCAATAGTATTTCGAGTGTTCAACGGGTATTGCAATGGATAATGTGATGAAAGACCCAATGAGGTCATGTTAAAGAATGTATGGTAATGTGATATACTACGAGTGCGTACAGGTATGTACGCTAAACTCATGAGCAATGCCCTGGTGAAGAATGACTTGTGGTGAGAAGGTTTATGTATATGTATATATATATATGAACATATGATAAGTATGGAAAAAGGCTTGAATGATGAATAATCTTTATGGTTATGTTATTATGTCTTTATATGATAATTGCTTACTATCACTGTATATTATTTGCATGTGGACTTACTAAGCTTTAATGCTTACCCCCTTTCCTTTCCCTCTTTTGTAGTTCTGCCAAGCTAGCTCAAGGATCGGAAGCTGTTAGAGTATTCAATCACACTATCAAAGAATATTGGGTATAGTGAATTTGATATTTTGATTATGGCATGTATCGGGGGCTTGGTTATTTTGTGATATGTGTCATGCTATTTTGGGCCAAATTGTGAAGGCCTATGATGTTGAAGATTCATTTTGTAATGGCCATGTGAGATGGCTTATATTTGGTTTCTGGGTTGTAAACCTAATTGTTCATGCATGCATGTGTTAATGCATTGATGATGTGCTATGTGGTTTGTTTGATGGATATATGGTGAGGTATGAATTATGTACATGAAAATAAGGAATGACTTAATGACATAAGATGAATATAATCATGAAGGTATAATTTGAAGTTATGGTAACAAAGTTGGTTATGCATGAGGTTGGTGTGGAATGCTACCAAATGGTGTGACTAATTGAATGTGTAATAAGTTGACATGATGAAGATATGAAAGTGCCATGGTGTTGAATAATTGAGTGTCTAAATATGTCATGTTGCATGCTATGAAATATTCTTGAGTGTGTGAATGATTTAGGGTGACAAATTGCTTGGAAAATAACCTCTAAATTGTCCACACGGTTAGACACACGGGTATGTGTCTTGGCCGTGTGTGACACAAGGTCTGCCCCATGGGCATGTGGTCTAGCCGTGTGTCCCTTGCACCTAAACTTTGCAAGTCAGTATGCCCAGTAGTAAACACACGGGCTAAGACACGAGCATGTGTCTTGACCGTGTGAGAGATACGGCCCACATGGGCGTGTGCTCTGGCCATGTGAAGTCTGCACCATTTTATGAAAAATTCATCTATTTTTAATTGACCACACGGTCTAGCCACACGAGCGTGTGATACGGACGTATGACCCTAAATTGGTGCTAACGTCATAGTGAGGGAGTTACACAGCTGGAGGACACGAGCGTGTCGAGAGCCCACGGGCGTGTCCTCCGTCTTACACGGGCGTGTGACTTTGTATTAAATAAATTTTCCCATACTTTTCTAAAGTTCTCGATTTAGTCCGTGACCACTCCTAATGTATGTTTTAGGCCTCGTAGGCTCGCATGACGGACAATATGCTTGTGTTTGAATGTTTTTGAATTGATTAAAATTTCATGGCCCGGTTTCTAGTGTATGTGTATGTTTAAGTACGGTAACGCCTTGTACCCTGCCCCGGTGTCGGGCACGGGTAAGGGGTGTTAGATTTAATGGTATCAAAGCTATAGTTTAGCCGGTTCTCAGACTACGTAGCATGTATTTGAGTCTAGCTATACATGCCATACATATATTATGATAATTTGACGGCTCTTGACGATTTTAAAATGTGTTTTCATTTAGCAAATGGATCCCAACAGAGTAGTGGCGGATGATGTAAAAAGCAATGTGCCTGCTCCCGCTGTAGGGGCAGTGCCATTCGAGAGTAGACCCGAAACTGGTAGTAGAGGAGAAGGAGGTAGAGAAGCCTTTCTCCACATGATGAATGCCTGGTACACAGAACTCGTTTGAACGAACCCAGATGCTTAACCTCCCCTACCGCCCCCAAATCCTCAACCCCCACCCGTGATGCCTCAAGGTATAAATTTTATGAGATTCTTCATAACACCAGTTGATAAAATTCAGAAGCATGGTGCTGACTAATTTTGGGCAAATTCCTATTACGATCTTGAAAAAGCAGAGTTCTGGTTAGAGAATTCAATACGGATGTTTGATGAACTATCCTGTACATCTGAGGAATGCTTAAAATGTGCCATATCCTTACTGAGAGATGCGACATATCATTGGTGGAGAACACTGATATCTGTGGTACCTCCAGAGAGGGTTACTTGGGAATTTTTTCGAGAGGAATTCCGGAAGAAGTACATTAGTGAACGGTTTATCGAGCAGAAGCGTAAGGAATTTCTGAATTTGAAATAGGGTCGTATGATAGTTAATGAGTACAAGAGAGAATTTGTCGGACTCAGTAAATACACTCGGGAGTGTGTATCCTCCGAAGCTAAAATGTGTAGAAGATTTGAAGATGGACTTAATAAGGATATTAAGACGTTAGTGGGCATTCTTAAGTTGAAGGAATTTGTAATACTCATCGAACGGGCTTGTAAAGCCAAGGAATTGATCAAAGAAAAGAGGAAAGTCGAGTCTGAGGAAAGAGATACAAGAAAAAGGCATATGAGTAAGTCATTGCCATCTTAGTCTAAGAAATCTAGAGAGATGTACTCTCGTTCACATGTGTCAGTTGGACATTCATACGGGAACCATAGAAAGCAAAATTCGAGTTTTAGATCTCAAGCTACATTTGTGGCAAGTGTGGGTAACGCTAAACCTTCCAAACCCGAGTGCCAGCAATGTGGTTGATGTCATTTTGGCACCCGTAGGTTGAGTGAGGGATCTTGTTTCAAGTGTGGTTCTCAAGACCACTATATTACAGCCTGCCCCGAGATGGTAGAGAAAGAAAGATTTTAGAATTCAAGGCCGAGTGACACAGCTTCTAGGGGAAGACCCTCGAGAAATACCGGGAATGGGTCCAATATTAAGAATGTGACACAAGATACAACAGTGAGGTCTAAAACCAGAGCTCCAGCTAGAACCTATGCTATATGCGCACGTGAAGATAAGACTTCTCCTGATGTGATCACTGGTAATTTTTCTCTCTATGATACTACTGTTATTGCTTTGATAGACCCTGGCTCTACTCATTCGTATGTGTGTATAAAATTGGTATCTAGCCTGAATATACCTGTTGAGACTACAGAGTTTATGATTAAGGTGTCGAACCCGTTAAGAAATCATGTGATAGTTGATAAGGTATGTAAGAAATGCCCTTTGATGATTAGAGGTCATTGTTTTTCGATCGACTTGATGTTGTTGCCGTTTGATGAATTTTGTTTTATATTGTGTATGGATTGGTTGACACTACATGATGATATAGTGAATTGTAGACACAAAGTTATTGAATTGAAATGTGAAAATAGTGAGATACTCTAGGTTGAATCAGATGATGCAGATAAGTCACCAACGGTAATGTCTTCAATGCAGCTCAAAAATGTACGAGAAAAGGGTATAAAGCTTATTTGGTATACATATTGAATACGAAGGAATATGAATTGAAAATTGAGTCAGTGCCAGTTGTATGTGAGTGTTCGGATGTATTTCTGGAAGAATTGTCAGGCAAAGGATGTATTTCTGGAAGAATTGTCAGGTTTGCCTCGAATTAGAGAAGTTGAATTTGGCATCGAGTTAATGCCAGGGATGGCACCTAATTCTATTGCTCTGTACAAGATGGCTCGACTGAGCTGAAAGAATTGAAGTCACAGTTGCAAGAGTTGACTGATAAAGGTTTTGTGAGACCATGTTTTTCACCATGGGGGTGCTCCTGTGTTATTCGTGAAAAAGAAAGACGGTTCCATGAGATTATACATTGACTACCGATAGCTCAATAAGGTGATGATCAAGAATAAGTATCCTCTGTGTTTATGGATTTAATGAATCGAATCTTTCTGCCATATTTGGACAAGTTTATTTTATTATTCATCGATGATATCCTGATTTATTCTTGAGATGAGGCAGAGCATGCCGAGCACTTGAGAACGGTTTTGCAAACCTTGAGGGATAAACAGTTGTACGGTAAGTTCAGTGAAAGCAAGTTTTGGCTTCAAGAGGTCAGATTCTTAGGCCACATTATTTTAGGAGATGGTATACGAGTTGATCCCAGTAAGATTTCTGCTATTGTCGAATGGAAACCACCAAGAAATGTGACTGAAGTTAGGAGCTTTTTGGGTTTGGCCAGTTATTACAAACGGGTCGTAAAAGGATTCTCTATGATAGCCATTCCTATGACGAGATTACTTCAAACAGATGTCAAGTTTGAATGGTCGAAAAAACGTCAGCAGAGCTTCGCGAAATTAAAAATGTTATTGATCAAGGCACCAGTGTTAGTACAACCAGAATCAGGGAAATAATTTGTGATTTATAGTGATGCATCCTTGAGTGGACTAGGTTGTCTGCTTATTCAAAACGGCAAGCTATTAGCTTATGCTTCGAGGTAACTGAAGCCCCATGATAAAAACTATCTGACGCATGATCTAGAATTGGCCGCCATTGTATTTGCTTTGAAGATTTGACGACATTACCTATTCGGGGAGAAATGCCATGTCTATTTAGACCATAAAAGTTTTAAGTATCTGATGACCCAAAAGGACTTGAATTTGAACCAACGAAGATGGCTTGAATTGTTAAAAGACTATGAGCTTGCGATTGATTATCACCTTGGAAAGGCAAATGTGGTCACCGATGCCTTGAGCAGAAAGTCTTTATTCGCCTTAAGAGCTATGAACGCAACACTGACCCTATCTTATTATGGTACAATTCTAGCAGAGTTGAAAGCTAGACCGAATTTTCTTCAACAGATTTTTGATGCTCAGAAAACTGATAAAGAGTTATAAGCAAAGAAAGCTCAGTGTGAGTCGAACAGTGAATCAGATTTTCAGAGAGACTCTGATGGTTGTCTGAGGTTCCGTGGAAGGATTTGTGTTCCGAAGGATGCTGAGTTGATTTAGAATATTTTGCATGAGGCTTATAATGGATGTATGTCTGTTCACCCGGATAGCACAAAAATGTACAATGATTTAAAGAAAATATATTGGTGGAACAGTATAAAAAGAGATATATTCGAATTTGTATAGAGGTACGTGATTTGTCAGCAAGTAAAAGCCGAAAACCAGGTACCTTTAGGTTTACTTCAGCCTATTTTGATTCCCAAATGGAAATGGGACCGAATTACTACGGATTTTGTAACGGGCTTGCCGTTGACACCAAGAAAGAAAGATGCCATATGGGTTGTGGTTGACAGATTGACTAAATCGACTCATTTTATACTGGTACGCACTGATTATTGACTTGATAAGTTAGCCGAATTGTATGTTTCTGAGATTTTCAGACTTCATGGAGTACCTTTATCGATTATTTCGGATAGAGATCCGAGGTTCACTTTGCGGTTTTGGAAGAAGTTACAAGAAGCTTTAGGTACAAAACTGAATTTTAGTACTACTTTTCATCCACAGACTAATGGACAATTTGAGAGAGTAATTCAGACACTTGAAGATATGCTCAGATGTTATGTTCTTGAATTCCAGGGTAGTTGGGAAAAGTACTTACCTTTGGTTGAATTTGCCTACAACAATAGTTATTAGTCGAGCTTGAATATGGCGCTTTATGAGGCATTATACGGACGTAAATGTCGTATCCATTGTATTGGACTGAGCTTAAGGAGAATAAGATTCATGGAATTGATTTGGTTAAGGAAACCAAAGAAAAGGTGAAAGTAATTCGTGATTGTTTAAAAGCGGCATCAGATAGACAAAAGTCGTATGCAGATTTGAAAAGGAAAGAAATTGAGAATCAAGTCGGTGATAAAGTATTCTTGAAAGTATCTCTATGGAAGAAGGTATTGAGATTTGGAAAAAAGGGCAAGTTGAGTCCTCGTTTTATAAGACCGTATGAGATTACCGAAAGGATAGGACCGATAGAATATCGGTTAGTTTTGCCGCTTGATTTGGAAAAGATTCACGATGTATTTCATGTGTCTATATTACACCAGTATAGATCCGAACCTTCTCATGTAATTACAACGATAGAGGTTGAAATCAGATCAGATATGGCTTATGGTGAGGAACTGGTTAAGATCTTGGCTCAAGAAGTCAAACAATTGAGAAACAAAAGTGTTGCTCTTGTGAAAGTTTTATGGCAAAGGCATTGGGTTGAAGAAGCTACATGGGAGCCTGAGGAGGCCATGAGGAAACAATATCCAAACCTTTTTACCGGTAAGATTTTCGAGGACGAAAATCCCTAAAGAGGGAGAGCTGTGACATCCCGAATTAGGGCCTAGTCGGAACAGTGGTTTCGAGACTACAAATCTGAGATAGAAATAATTATTTTATGATTTTTTTTGAAGCCTATGATATGAATGCATGCTTATGTAAAAGTTCATGAAGAAATTCTATGCATAAAACACCCAATTGAACTTTAGGGACCAAATTTAATAAGATGCAAAACTTGTGTTCTAGAAGCTTTTAGCATGAAATTGCTTTAGATTATAAATTAGAAGGTCCTAATTAGCAATTTGACCCATTTCTAAAATTTTGGACAAAAATGGGCATGCAGAGGAAAAATTTGAAAGAAAGACCCTAAGGGCATTTTGGTCATTTGGTAATTAAAAGAACAAAAACGGAAAATCAAAGCAAAAATGTACTCATCTTCTCCATGCTTGGCCAAATTCTCAAGACACCATAGCTAGGGTTTTGTTCAACTTTCAAGCTTGATTGTAAGTGCTCCCAAGCCCTGTTTTTAATGTTCTTTACATTTTTGAAGTCCTCGTAGCTTGATTTACTTATTTCCACCCTTATTTTGAAGTAGGATTTATGTATGAAAATTTACCCATGTTTGACATGCATGTGTTTTGATTATTTATGGAGGAATATGAAAGTTTGGTGTGTGATAAACATCTTTTACAAGATGATTTTTCATGAAAACCACTAAAAAGGATTAAATTGAAAAAGTGTAAAATGAGTAGTAAAAATCTAATTTTGATGAAAAGCATGGGCTGTTATGAGTACAAGGGAAATTTGGCTAGGCTTGGGTAACCAAGAAAATGCATACATTTCATTTTATGAGCCTAGTGACTAAATCGTAAATAAGTGAAAAGATAGGGGTAAGAAGGTAATTTTACCAAAGTATGAATTATGGATTGTTTTTGAAAAATGTGATTAATAAACAAGTTAAATTTGGTATTATAGTTCAAGAAAAACGTGATCTGGGTCTTAATCAGGGAAAGAATAAAGCATACGACGATTAGGCTCGATTATCATCATTTTGTACCGAGGTAAGTCCATTTGTAAATAATGTGACAATTTAATATATTTTGATGTGTTGACATTATGTTATAAATGTTGTATCATTATGTATGCTATGCCTAATGGTAACTTTGTAAATATGAATGATATTGGTTGTTATCCTCGATGTTACGAGCAAGTACGATGGAGATGTTATGTACATGTCAGAAAGAATCCTGTTTGAACCTTAGGAATAGTTTAGATAAAAGTTACAAGTCACTAGGAATTAAGAAATTTGAACTCATTGAGTTGGTCTGGGTTCATGATATGTATGTGGCATCCCAGCTCATTGAGTTGGTCCGAGTTCATAATGGATGCGATACATGTAATTGGGTTCTGGGAAATGGTCTTGTGTGTCCTACTGGTGACTAGGTAATCCTTGAGTGGGTCAGATACCTGACAGCTTGTGTGAGCAGCCCATATAGTTACACCTTGACCGATAGCTTTTATGAGCAGACCCGTGAGTAGATCTATTTCGAGCATTACATGTTGTGAGGTAGCCTTGGCTATGTATGTATATGTGGCACTTATGTGCAAGTTATTCTGTGTATCCAATAGTATTCCGAGTGTTCAACGGGTAATGCAATGGATAATGTGATAAAAGACCCAAGAAGGTCATGTTAAAGAAGGTATGGTTATGTGCTATACTACGAGTGAGTACAGGTATGTACGCTAAACTCATGAGCAATGCCTTGATGAAGAATGACTTGTGGTGAGAAAGTTTATGTATATGTATATATATATATATGAACATATGATAAGTATGGAAAAAGGCTTGAATGATGAATAATCTTTACGGTTATGTTATTATATTTTTGTATGAAAATTGCCTACTATCATTGCATATTATTTGCATATGGACTTACTACGATTTAATGCTTACCCCCTTTCCTTTCCCTCCTTTGTAGTTCCGCCAAGCTAGCTCGGGGATCGAAAGCTGTCGGAGTATTCGATCACACTATCAAAAGAATAATAGGTACAATGAATTTGATATTTTGAGTATGGCATGTATAGGGGGATTGGTTATTTTGTGATATGTGTTATGCTATTTTGGGCCAAATTGTGAACGCCTATGATGTTGAAGATTCATTTTGTAATAGCCATGTGAGATGGCTTATATTTGATTTTAGGGCTGTAAGCCTAATTATTCATGCATGCAAGTGTTAATGCCTTGATGATGTGCTATGTGGTTTGTTTGATGGATATAAGGTGAGGTATTAATTAAGCACATAAAAATAAGGAATGACTTATTGACTTAAGATAACTATAATCATGAAGGTATAATTTGAAGTTAGGGTAAAAAAGTTGGTTATGCATGAGGTTGGTGTGTATTGCTACCAAATGGTGTGACTAATTGAATGTGTAATAAGTTGACATTATGAAGATATAAAAGTACCATGGTGTTGAATAATTGAGTGTCTAAACATGTCATGTTCTATGCTATGAAATATTCTTGAGTGTGAATGATTGAGGGTGACAAATGGCTTGGAAAATAACCTCTAAATTGTCCACACGGTTAGACACACGGGTATATGTCTTGGCCGTGTGTGACACACTGTCTACCCCATGGGCATGTGGTCTGGCCGTGTGTCCCCTGCACCTAGACTTTGTAAGTCAATATGCCCATTAGTAAACACACAGGCTAAGACATGGGCGTGTGTCTTGGTCGTGTGAGAGACAGGGCCTACCCACATGGGTGTGTGCTCTGGCTGCGTGAAGTCTACACTGTTTTATGAAAAATTCATTTATTTTTAATTGACCACACGGTCTAGCCACACTGGCGTGTGATACGGTTGTGTGACCCTAAATTGGTGCTGACATCATAGTCAGAGAGTTACACTGCTGGAGGAAACGAGCTTGTCAAGAGCCCACGGGGGTGTCCTCCGTCCCACACGAGCGTGTGACTCTGTATTAAAGAAATTTTTCCAAATTTTTTTAAAGTTCTCGGTTTAGTTCGGGACCACCCCCAATGTATGTTTTGGGCCTCGTAGGTTCGTATGAGGGACAATATGCTTGTGTTTGAATGTTTTTGAATTGATTAAAATTTTATGTCTCAATTTCTCATGTATGTGTATGTTTAAGTTCGATAATGCCTCATACCCTATCCCTATGTTGGGCACAGGTAAGGGGTGTTAGATTTAATGGTATTAAAGCTACAGCTTACTCGGTTCTCGGACTACGTAGCATATATTTGAGTCTAGCTATACATGCCATACATATACTATGATAATGTGACGACTCCTAACGATTTTAAAATGTGTTTTCATTTAGCAAATGGATCTCGACAGAGTAATGGCGGATGATGTAGAAAGCAACGTGCCTGCTCCCGCTGAAGGGGCAGTGCCATCCGAGAGTAGACCCGAAACTGGTAGTAGAGGAGAAGGAGGTAGAGAAGCCTTTCTCCACATGATGAATGCCTAGTACACAGAGTTCGTTTCAGGTAACTCTTTCTGCAGTCTTTTCTTTTTCCATAACATACTGCAATCTTGACATGCCCCGAATTAGGACAATGTTAGGAGGGAGAAGTAGAGACTACAGTGGTTGGGATCAGAGGGGTTAGGGTAGTAATATGCACTCTACAACAAGTGAGCATAAGCCACCCACACAGAGCTAGAACGCCAATAGTGTTGTCAATTTTTAGATGTAAAACTACCCATGTAGCAATGTTGAAACATTTATCAATCAAGAGATTTAGACTACTCAATTTTGCCTATGATTTCAAAATCATGGAAGGAGAATGACAGTGGAGTGACTCCCGCGATAGGTTTATCCTCCCGCTAAACCTAGTAGAGGAAAACTTCCATCTCCTATTACATACTTTCTTTTGTAAGGTGCTAAATAACTATGGGATTGCATCCTGGTAGCTTACTGGTTTTTCTTGGTGGGCATTGGTTGCTTACTTCTTTGATTGTAGTAAACACTGCGAGTTACCATTCCTTGGCGTATTTCAAAATTTTTACAAGTTGGTGGTCATCACTCAAGGGGTCTTAGATGGGATGGTCCACTTTCGCACTCGTGAGGGCCATGAGTCGATTATTCAAAGTTCCTCTTCAATTTCCACTCGAACCATCAAAAGTTCGTATGAGTGAGAGGGAAACTTGATGGTGGTTGTAGTTGTCTCACTAGATAGTACATCCCTCACGAGACCGTTTGTCTCCAATGGCAAGTAATCATTTCTGACCTCTTCAGGGTACAATGTAACATCCCAAATTAGGGCCTAGTCAGAATAGTGGTTTCAAGACCACAAATCTGAAATAAAAATAATTATTTTATGATTCTCATGAGGTCTATGATATGATTGCAAGCTTGTATGAAAGTTTCATGAAGAAATTCTATGCACAAAATGTCCAATTGATCTTTAGGGACCAAATTGAAAGATGCAAAACTTGTGTTCTAGAGGCTTTTGGCATGAAATTGCTTTAGTTTATAGGTTAGCATGAAACTGATAAAGAGTTACAAGCAAAGAAAGCTTTTAGCAATTTAACCAATTTCTATAATTTTGGACAAAAATTGACATGCATAGGAAAAATTTGAAAGAAAGACCCTAAGGGCATTTTGGTTATTTGGTAATTAAAAGAATAAAAAGGGAAAATCAAAACAAAAATGTGTCCATCTTCTTCAAGTGCTAGCTGAATTTCTCAATAGCCATATCTAGGGTTTTGTTCAACATTTCTAAGCTAGATTGTAAGTTCTCCCTAGCCTCGTTTTTAATGTTCTTTGTATTTTTGAAGTCTTGGAAGCATGATCTACCCATTTCTAGCTATATTTTGAGCTAGGATTCATGTATGAAATTTGGCCCATGTGTAACATGCATGCATTTTGTTGATTAATGGAGGAATATGAATATTAGATGCATGATAAACATCTTTTACTAGGTGATTTTTAGTGAAAACACCTAAAAAGGGGATTTGTTTCTAAAAGTGTAAAAGTGGGTAGTAAAAATGTGAAATAAAGGAAAATGTGGGCTGAGATGAGCATGGCATAGGTTCGGCTAGGCTTGGGTAACAAAGAAGATGCATGCATTTCATTTTACGAGCCTAAGGACTAAATTGTAAATAAGTAAAAAGTTAGGGGTAAAAAGGTAATTTTACCAAAGCAAGAATTATGAATTGATTTGGATAATTAGATTAATAAAAAAGTTAAATTTGGCGTTATAGAACAAGAAAAACGTGATATAGGTCTTGATCGAGGGAAGAATAAAGTAAACGGCAATTACGCTCGATTACCATCATTTTGTACCAAGGTAAGTTCAAGTGTAAATGTGCAATGATATATCATGTTTTTAATATTTTGTTAATGTATGAGTTTATATGATTACTTATTATGTCAAGTGAGTGAATGATGTTGTATTCTATGAGCACGAGATTGTGAATGAATTTGACGAACATGAGATATCGAGAAAACCCCGTTTGAACCTTAGGAATAATTTAGGATACAATGTGACATGTCACTAGGACATGAACATATGTGTAAATTGATATGTGAATCCGGGTACTGGTCTTGTACGTCCTACCGGTGGCTGGGGTAGCCTGGCATGTGTTGCGGGTACCTGTCAGCTTAGGTGAGCAGCCTGAGTAGTTATGTCCTGACTGTCAGCTTGTGTGAGCAGGCCCTTGATTAGCTCATGAGAGAGAAATATGTGATTGTGATATGAGGTAGCATGTGGCTACGTTTGAAGTACTATGTGCAAGTCTTCTGTGTATCCAATAATATTCCGAGTGTTCAACGGGTAAACTTGTGAGTCAATCGACAAGTAAATCAATAAAGAGGGAATATGACATTGTGATTTTGAGTTGGTACAGGTATGTATGATAAACTTACATGTATGAGTTCAATATGTGATGAATTTTTGGTAAGATTGAAAATGTGTAAATTATGTTTACAAATTTTAGTTATATCTATGAGGTCAGAATAACACATAAGCAAATATATGCTATGTCAATAATGTTTATATATATATATATATATACATATCTATGATTATTGTTGCTATTTATTTGCATGTGAACTTACTAAGCTTCATGCTTACTCCCTTCTCTTTTCCCATTTTTTTATAGTATCACCAAGCCAACTCGGGGATTGAAGAAAGTTGGAGGCTCGATCACACTATCAACTGGACATTTGGGGTATAGTTAGTCTCAATATTTTGAGTATGACATGTATAGGGACTTGGTCTTTTTGTTATATGTCATATTAGTCTAGTCAAATGTGTTGGCTTATAGAAATATTTGATTTATTTTGTATATGGCCATGTGATATGGTCTATGTTGATCATTTGGGTTGTAACCCTAATAAATTATACATGCATGCCATGTTTTTATGTTTGATGTGTTTGTATGTGGACGAGATGTGTGATGAATGGCACATGTGCTAAGTGAATAAATCATGGTTAATAAGTATGCTCAATATATGGTATAATTAGGTAAATAAAAAGTAGGTTGAGAATTATGAATGAATAGGAAATTGGTGTGGAATGCCATATGAAAGTATGATGTTTTGGATATGCGACATGTTGTCATTACAAAGGCATGGCATAATCACATTTGTGAGTCTTTAAGTGACTAAATGTACGAGGTTGCATGTCATCTTAGATGAATGAGTAAATGAGCATTTAAAGGTGATAAATGGCTTGGAAATAGCCTCAAATTTGTCTACACGGGTAGACACATGGGCGTATGGTTAGACCGTGTGTCCCTGCACCCTAATTATTGCAAAAAAATGCCCAGTAGTAAACATAAGGGCAGAGACACGGCCGTGGGTCTCAGCCGTGTGACAGGCACGCCCCTAGGGCATGGGCATGTGCCCAGGCTGTGTGAAGTCTGCACTTAATTGCGAGAATTTAATTCGCCACACGGCCTAAGCACACTGGCGTGCAACTTGGCCATGTGACCCTAATTGTATGATGAAGTCATTGTCAGGGAGTTACACGGGCTAAGGACACGGGTGTGTCCCAAGCCACACGGGTGTGTTCCAAGCCACACGGGTGTGTGTAATCACACGGCCTACCTACACAGGCGTATGACTCCCAAAGTAGGAAAATTTTTCTAAGTTGCCCTAAAGTATTCTGAAGTCCTCGGTTAAGCTTGAATCACCTTCAATGTATGTTTTAGGCCTCGTAGGCCCTTATAAGGGGCAATTTGCATGAAATTAAAAAGTTTTATATTTGAACTAAATTTTATGGTTGATTTTTTGTGAATGTAAAGGTTTTAGCCCGGTAATGCCTCAAACCCTGTCCCGGTGTTGGATACGGGTAAGGAGTGTTACATTTAGTGGTGTTAGAGCTACGATTTAGTAGATTCTGGGAATAACGTAGCATGTGTACGAGTCTAGCGATATATTCCATACATATATTATGATAGTGTGACGACTCCTGATGATTTTAAAATATGTTTTCATATAGTCAATGGATCCTGATAAAGTAGTGGCGGATGATGTAGAAAGCAATGTGCTTGCTCCTGTTGATGGGGAAGTTTCAGTAGAGAGTAGACCCAGAACTGTTAGTAGAGGAGAATGAGGCAGAGAAACCTTTCTCCACATGATGGACACCTGGTATACGGAGTTCTTTTGAACAAACCCAAACGCTCAACCCCCCTCCACCCCCACCTATTCCTCAACCTATCCCTCTAGCACCTCAAGGTATGGACTTTGTGAGACTGAATATATCTCCAGTGGATAAGATTCGGAAACAATGAGTCGAAGAGTTCTAGGCTAGTAAAGATGATGACCTTGAAAAGGCAGTGTTCTGGCTAGAGAATACCCTTAGGGTGTTTGATGACTTATCATACACTCCTGAGGAATGCATGAAGTGTGTTGTGTCCCTCCTGGGAGACTCGGCGTACTAGTGGTTGAACATCCTTGTGTCGGTGGTACCAAGGAAGAGAGTTAATTGGGAGTTCTTCCAAAAGAATTCCGTAATAAGTACATTAGCCAAAGATTTATTGATCAGAAAAGGAAGGAATTCCTTGAGTTAAAACAGGGCCGAATGACAGTAACAGAATATGAGTGTGAATTCATGAGACTGAAAAAATACACTCAAGAATGTGTATCGACTAAGGCCATCATGTGCAAAAGATTTGAAGATGGATTAAACAAAGACATCCGATTGTTGGTGGGTGTACTTGAACTGAGAGAATTTGTTATGCACGTGGAGAGAGCTTGTAAAGCCGAGGAATTGTCTAAAGAGAAAAGAAAAGTAGAATTAGAGTTTCGAGATTCAAAGAAGAGACAGATGGGTAAATCATTGCAGTCCTCAACTAAGAAACCAAAAGAGTTTAATACTCAATCGAATGTTTCAGCTAGGTTTTCAACTAGGAACCATAGGAAGCAGTATTCGGGTCACAAGGCTCAAACTACTTCGACAATGAGTGTGCGTAATGTTTGACCTAATAGACCTGAGTGCCAAAATTATGGTAGACGTCACCCCAATGAATGCTGGATGAATAGCCAGGCATGTTTTAAGTGCGGTTGACATGATCATTTTATCAAGGATTGTCCTGAGACGATCAAAAAGGAAAAATTTCAAAGTGTAAGATCGGGCAATGCTACTTCTAGAGGAAGACCATAGAAGAATCTGAGAAATAGAGCGAGTAGCAAGGGTGCACCTAGAGAACTGACGAGGAGACCCGAGGGTAGAGCACCTACGAGGACTTACGCCATTCGCGCTTGAAGAGGCTTTATCCCCTGATGTGATTACAGGTACTTTTTCTCTCTACGATACTTCTATTGTTGCTTTGATTGATCCGGTATCTACCCATTCATATATATGTGTGAAACTGGTGTCTAGTATGAATATGCCCGTCGAGTCTGCAAATTCATGATAAAAGTGTCAAACCCTCTAGGCAAGCATGTGATAGTTGATCAAGTATGTAAGAATTGCCCTTTAATAATTAGAGGTCATTGTTTTCGACTACTCTCATGCTTTTTCCATTTGATGAATTTGATATAATACTTGGTATGGATTGGTTGACCATGCATGATGTAGTGGTAGACTGTGGAAAGAAAATCATTAAATTGAAATGTGAAAGTGGTGATATCCTTCGAGTTGAATCAGATGAATCGGATAGCTTGCCTGTAGTAATTTCTTCTATGACAGCTCAAAGATATGTGAGAAAAGGTTATGAAGCGTATCTTGCCTTTGAGTTGAATACGAAGAAATCTGAGTTGAAAATTGAGCCAGTGCCGGTAGTATGTGAATATCCAGATATGTCCCCAAAAAAGTTGTCCAGATTGCCTCCAATTAGGAAAGTTGAGTTTGACATCGAATTAGTTCCAGGCACTACACCTATTTCGATCACTCCATATAGGATGGCTCCGATAGAGTTAAAGGAGTTGAAAGTCCAGTTGCAAGAGTTGACAGACAAAGGTTTTGCGACACCCGATTATTCTCCGTGAGGCACACCGGTGCTATTTGTGAAAAAGTAAGTGTAACACCCCAATCCCGTATCCGTCGCCGGAATAGATAAATGGGCATTACCAGACTTGAAACTCATATCAGAACAGCAAATTTTTTTTTGTTTTTTTTTTTTTGAACATTCCTTTAGATAAGTACTAAAGACAGTCAGGGATACAATTTAAACTTCTATAAGTACACATTCAAAAGATGCCATTTTCGCATGGCTTATATACATTAACCAAAATATCCTCTCACTACTAGTCTATTCTATACATGCCATAAGATAATCCAAAACGTAGCAGTACCAAATAGGGGATAGTGATAGTGTGACTAGTTGCTGACGATCCCCGAGCCTGTAGCTTCCATATGAGATCTATAAAACAGAGGAAACAGAGTAAACGGAGTAAGCATTACAATGCTTAGTAAGTTTTAAGCAGTGTCAACAGATAACAATCAAATTATAACATAGTTGTTCGTATTTTTATTTCACTCTTCCTTCGGGCATACCATCCCTTTACCGAATATGCACATCTCATCATATATAATAGGCAGATAAATTCTCACTTGATAGTAACCTCATATGATCATAGGTACATTACATATTTTTACCTGACTTTCCACATTGACCAAATGCACAATAATCATAAAACAGTCTTATTGCTTTACTCACATGTGCATCACATAACGACCTTGTGGTTTAGTCTAAATCAAACTTAAATATAATCTCAAAATACATACCTGACCAACTTAACGCATTGAACGTATTTATTACCAATTGTTACTGTGAAGTCGCATAATCTTACGCTTTACTTGAATCTTCAGTAAAACCTTTAGTTCGGGGCTTACCCGGACAAAATCTCCACACTTAGTCATCGGGTCTTTAGAGCTCGGATATAGTACGAGCACGAAGCCTACGGACATTAATCAGTGATAATATTCTCGTATAAAGCCTGCGGGGTTTTAACCCGGATATTGTACTGACACAAATGCCCTTCGGGACTTATCACATTTATACACTTTCACATCCATCACGTTGGCCACTCGGTCCTATCACATATATACACTTTCACATTCATCACATTGGCCATTCGGCCTTATCACATATATACACCTTCACATTCATCACATCGGCCATTAGGCCTTATCACATATATACACTTTCACATTCATCACATCGGCCATTAGGCCTTATCACATATATACACTTTCACATTCATCACATTGGCCATTCGGCCTTATCACATATATACACTTTCACATTCATCACATCGGCCATTAGGCCTTATCACATATATACACTTTCAAATTTATCACATCGGCCATTAGGCCTTATCACATATATACACACTTTCACATTCATCACATCGACCATTCGGCCTTATCTCATACATACACATTCACATTCATCGCATAAAATCCTAAATCAAAATATAAATTTTCATGTATTCACATCACAATTATTCAAATATACTTCACATACCACATATACTATCATGTACAGACTTGGTCTTGGCTGAATCTACATCAATCATTTTCCAATGAATAATTCAATTTCACGCCATACTATCATTTCATATTCGAATACTCATAAACTTACAATTTCACAAATTTTAATATCAAAGATCCATCTAACACTCATATATCATTTTACAATATCACGAATTAGAATTCAAGTATGGGTTTAATCAATAGCTTATGAGCAACTAAAACAAGTTTTATCCATGTTTACAACAAAATCACATATTCACTACGAGCTTTTTTCCTGAGCAATGGTCACTAAATTATTTATAACCGGAGCTACAAGGCTCCAAATCACTTGCCGTTAATTTTCCCTGAATATAGACTCGTATATATTCCATCCATAAATTTTTCAGAATTTTAAGTTTGGCCAATCAATACCAGATTTTTCTTAAAGTTTCCCCTGTTTCACTGTTTGACTAATCTGACCAGTCTTCACTACGAATCAAAATTATCATTGTACAGAATTCAAAGTATGTTATATTTGATTTCATTTGAAACTAGACTCATTAAGGAGTCTAAGCATATAAATTTTATCTTGTAACCATTTTTGTACAAATTATAGTGATTTTCTTAAAACAGAACAGGGGATTTCAGAGTCATTCTGACACTATCTCACACAACTTTAAATATCTCTTTATAGGAAATTTCTTTGCTTACACGGTCTCTTTTATAAGAAACTAGACTAATTAAGCTTTGATTACATATTTTATTCAGCCTATAATTCCACACCAAACATTTATAGTGATTTTCTAAAATCACGTTACTGCTGCTGTCCTGAGCAAATTATTACAATTTGCTCTTAAATTTCCAAGTCCAAACACTTAGGAACTTACCATTTGAGTTTAAGACATATCATGGCCACATCATATCTTATTAAATCAACTCATTATGTCCTATTATAATTGAATTTACTCAACATTTAATCACTTAAAACTTACCTCGGATGTGGTCGAACGATTTGGTGGCTATTCGATCACTTTTTCCTTCCCTTATCCAACTATGGTCCTCTAAGCTCTTGAGCTAATTCAAACAAATTTAACTTATTAAAGTCTCATTATGCTAGCTTATGGCGAATATGACAAGGAGTTTGATATGTCATATGGCCACCTTTAGCTCAAACACAAAATGCTCAGACGCATTTTTAATCACATTGAGCAATTTAATACAATTAATCTAACATTTCCTCATGTGCACCTTTATGACCGAATACATGCAACACCAAGCTATCTATTCATTCATGTGGGCATCTTATTTAAGCATGTATATCCACAATCGAATTCATCATATAAATATCTATGATTTCACTCAAATAATCTCATTACAACACATGGTGCTCCAACCATTATTTAAATTCAAAGCTCGGCTAGTACACATATATACACTAGCAATCAATTACTAACATTTGCACTTCATCTTAATAGCTAGCTTAGCAAACCTTAATTTAACACATAATTCATACATATCACATTCCAAGCATTCACTCAATTCTATCACTTATAACACACACATTACTCAATAACTTCATAGTTCAAATTCGGCAACTACACCACTAATATTCAAAATCATATTCGGCCTTAGTACTCCCTTGTTAGCCGATTTTTCTTCATTTAGCAACTAAAATAATAAACCACAACATGTAAATTCATCTCATTCTTCTCCCATTTGACCGAATGAACATTTATCAAATGAAGATTCAACTAAACAACAACATCTTTCTTTCTAAAATGTATATACACTCACACGACAACTTTTAATTTATACTTTTCAACCATGAACTCTACTCATTCAAACATCATTTAAGCCACTTAACAATTAATTAACATCTTTCAAAAAAAAAACTTATCAAAATGACACCAATTTAGCACTTGCCGAATGGACATTTGTCTATTGATGCATGAAATTAAACCATGGGTTAAATAAGCTATGCACTTATCAATCTAATCTCATAGTCAATTAAAAGAAAATCACAATGCATACCTTAAACTAGGATAGCCATGGCCGACTACCTTGGTTTTCCTCTTCAATATTCCCTTTCCACACATTCGGTCAAGAAGAAGGATGAGCATGCATTTTTTGTTTCCTTTTTGTTATCTTTCTTCAACTCACGGCAATGGAGGGGGGGGCACATGGATGAGACAACTTTGTTTTCATCACCCCTCCCTTTTCATTTCTTTATTACTAACCTTTTATTTTATTCTTTCTCCCATAAAACACTAACACCAAATGTTTTTAATAGGCTTTAACTTATAGCATGGCCGGCCACCTTCTTGTTCTTTGGTTAATTTGACATGCAAATACAATTATTTTGCAACATGCATAAATAGGCCACTTACATTTGCCTAGCACATTTCTAAATTTTCTCACATAAGTCCTATTTAATAAAATTCACTTACAATTAACAAAATTCAAACATGAAATTTTCACACATGCATATGTACATATAATAAGCATCAAATATGACAGCTAATTATTTTTATGACTCGGTTTTGTGGTCCCGAAACCACTTTTCGACTAGGGTCAAATTATGGGTGTCACAGTAAGATAGGTCGATGAGATTATGCATTGACTATAGACAGCTTAATAAGGTAACCATAAAGAAGAAGTACCCCTTACCAAGAATTGAGGACTTGTTTGTCCATATGAAAGGGGCCATAGTATTTTTGAAGATAGACTTAAGGTCCGGTTACTACCAATTGAGAGTCAAAGATTCAGACGTACCAAAGACTGCATTTTGGACAAGGTATGGTCACTACGAATTTTTGGTTATGCCTTTTGGTTTAACGAATGCGCTCACTGTATTTATGGATTTAATGAATTGTATTTTCTGAACATACTTGGATAAATTTTTGGTTGTTTTTATTGATGATATCCTGATTTATTCTCGTGATGAGACTGAGCATACCGAACATTTAAGAACGGTTCTGCAAACCTTGAGTGTGACAGCCCAAAATTGACCCTAGTCGGGAAGTGGTTTCAGGACCGCTAAACCGAGTCACCGAAATGTTTGAGCGTAATATTTATTGTCTATAATATGTATTTATGAATGTGTGAAAATTTCAAGCTTCGATTTAGTCGATTGCATGTGAATTCAGTTATTAGGACTTGTGTGACACTTTTGAAATGTGATAGGCTAATCTATAAGGACCTAATAGTGCATGTAATCAAAAGGAGGACTTGCATGTCAAATTCCCCCTAATAGCTAGTGGCCGCCATGACAAGGATTATGGGCAAAAACATGTCATAAAACATGTTGTGACAATGGTGTATGTAAGAAAAAATAAAATAATGAGCATGGGAATTGAATAATGAAAGGAAGAAGAAAAAAAAAGAGAATGGTGAGTGTTCCCCCTTGCCGTGAGTTGAAGAAAAGAAAAAAAATTTGTTCATCCTTTTCATTCTCTCTTGGCGAAAATTCTAAGGAAGAAGGAGGAGTTTTTGCTTCATGTTTGGTTTGGAAGAGGATTAGGAAGAGGTTTGGCCATACTTGTATCAAGATTAAGGTATGTTTGATGTTGTGCCATGAGATTCATGCATGTTTTTGGTTGCTAACTTGATGTTCTTATTAGCCATGGTTCAAATCCTTGCTATGTCATGGGGATGGTATTCGGCCAAGGTGGATGTTGTGTTAATGCCATTGCATGTTAAATATGAAGCTTGCTAATGATACATGTGATGGTGGATTGATGGCTCTTGGACTTTCTTTTTAGCATTTTTGAGTGAGACATTAAGTTCCTTGTTTAACCATGACCAAAATCGAAATGGTATGGTGTTGTGATGTATTCGGCCATGGTACATCCATAAGTATAATTTATGCTTATTGCATGGTAGGTAAGATTTGTGTTTTGGATTTATGTTCATGTTTAGTTATAATCAACTTTGAGATTCGGCTCTAGCATATATATATATATATATATATATATGTTTGCACATGATGTATTGGTATGACATATATACTATCTCAAGGTATATATTTACATATGATGATGTTTCGGTTATGAAGTAAATGATTGATGCGTATTGAGTTACAATATGGAATGCGTTAGTGAGTAAAATGTATGCCGTTTATGTGTGGTATTAAGTGTATAATTGGCCTCAACATGGACATGCATATTCGGCCGCATGAGGGGGATTGGTGTGCATGCATTCGGTTAGAGGCAAGCATATTGATGCCTATTCTTGGCTTAGAAAATTCGGCTAAGGAGAGTACTAACTAATGTGTTGAGTCGATTCATGATTTCGTACATATGTGACTTTAATGTCTAATGAAAATATGTGGGCTAAGTACCTTGAATTCCTCTTTCGATGCTCAAATGATTAAATCAATTTATTTGTTAAATTAAGCTCAAGAGCAAAGGGGAGCTAAATCCGATAAAGGGAAGGAAAAAGTGGTCGAATAGCCATCGGAATCATTCGACAACATCCGAGGTAAGTTCTTGAGTAATAGAGCTTAAATTATGATTTGATTAGATCATGTCTCAAGTAAATCAAATCATGCTCTTTGTGTGTGGATATTGAACCGAAATATGCAAGAGTGATAAGTGTATTGTATTTGAGTTTTGCTAATGAAAATGAAATACTGAATGTGTCATGATTTAGTGTTAAATGTGCATGTTTATTCGAATGGTGTCCGGGCTAAGTCCCGAAGGCTTTTGTGCTAAGTGACTAAATCCAGGTCAATTCCCGAAGGCATTTGTGCGAGTTACCAAAACCGGGTTAAGTCCCAAAGGCATTTGTGCGAGTTACCAAAACCGGGTTAAGTCCGAAGGCATTCGTGCGAGTTACTAAATCCGGGCTAATTCGAAGGCAATTGTGCGAATCACTATAACCGCAACGCGTCCGAAGACAATCGGCGAGTCGCTATATCCGATTAAATTCAAGGTACGTGATTCGGAAATGAACGATCTTGCTATAAAAATCCCAATTAATACGCTTGAAAAATTCCAGCAATGAGGTATGTTCGTATGTGCATTGGAATAGTTGAGTTCCTTCGAATAATATTCGCTCGGTTGAGTAATGAGCTTCGGTATTTGGCTAAGATGATCCCTTATGTATGAACATAGGGGTTGGAATGTAAAGTAGAAATGATTTGAAAGTATGTATATACGGAATTATCCGTTTAGTTATATGAATGCTATACCTCTGTTGTGCTTAAATTCTTCGCTCAAAACTTACTAAGCATAAATTGCTTACTCCGTTTCTTTGTTTCTTTGTTTTATAGATTTTGGCTCGTCAGCTATCGGACTCGGGATTTTTGGAAGTCGAAGTCTCCCACACTATCAAAGCCCCCTTTTTGGTACAATTTTGGTTGAGCTTTGAAATGGCATGTATAGGACTACCCTTTGTTGTTTTTCAAGTACTTTTTGTGATGTATGTGTGTACGACCATGCGAAAATGGCTCGTAGAAGTGGAGTATGGCATTAGACCATTTGTGTTTATGTATAAATGTATGGTTTCATGATGTGACTATGGACTAGAATGGAAGTGTTGGGCAGATGATCAGCCATTGGAATGGCTAAATATGATTATATGTGGACCTATGTATGACAAAACTCTAGTTGGTCCATGGAAACCACGAAATAGGTAAAGTTTACCTTGAAAACAGATGCTGACAGCAGCAGTGGTGTGGATTTGAAAAATCACTAAAATTTTTAGGAATGGAATTAAATGGGGAATAAATTATGTAAATGAACCTTGATGAATCTACTTTCATATGGAAGAAACGAAACGGTCATATGAGTTATATGTTAAGAGATATTAAAGTTCTCGTGGAACAGGGCCAGAACAGTTTCTTGATCCCCTGTTCCGACTTTGGAAATTCAATATAAATTAACCAGAGATAATTAGGAGTCATGCTATATATGTATAGATTCCTATTTGAGTCTAGTTTCTATAGAAACAAACGGCATCAGTATTGAAGCCCTGTACAGGGAGATATCCAAGTCGTGATGTGCAAAGGTCAGAGTAGTCGATCCCTGTAACAGGGGAGACTTTAACTAATAAACTGTACTAATTGGCCCGACCAAAAATTCTAGAAAAAAATATGTAGATGGAAATATGAGTCTAGTTTCATGGAAAAATTACGAAAATTATTTCCGAGCTTTGAAACTCAAGATATGATTTTTAAGGCGACAGTGATGCAGTAACCAGCTTGTCTGGAAATTTTTAAATGGACTGTGAAAATAATTAAGTTAAGTCTGTGTGCACCTTGTGTTCGACTCCGGTAACGGACTCGGGTACGGGGTGTTACATTGAGAGACAAACAGTTGTATGCTAACTTTAGTAAGAGTGAGTTTTGGCTTCGAGAAGTCGAATTCTTGGGACACATTGTCTCGGGTGATGGCATCCAAGTCGATCCAAGTAAGGTTTCGGCTATTGTTGAAAGGAAATCATCGAGGAATGTGTTAGAGGTTAGAAGTTTTCTAGGCTTAGCCTGTTACTATAGATGGTTTGTTAAAGGATTTTCTATGAATGCTACTCTGATGACAAGGCTGTTACAGAAGGATGTTAAGTTCGAATGGATGGAAAAATGCCAACTGAGTTTTAAGAAGCTAAAGGTATTGTTGACCGAGGCCCTAATTTTAGTACAACCTAAACCGAGAAAGGAATTTGTGGTTTATAGTGATGCATCCTTGAATGGATTGGGTTGTGTGCTTATGCAGGAAGGCAAGGTGATAACTTATGCCTCGAGGCAACTGAAACTGCATGAGAAGAATTATCCAACACACGATTTAGAGTTGGCTGCCATTGCGTTGAAGATTTGGAAACATCATTTGTATGGTGAGAAATGTCAGGTGTATATTGACCATAAAGTCTGAGTATTTGATGACTCAAAAGGACTTGAACCTACGGCAACGGAGATGGCTAGAGTTGATAAAAGACTATGAGCTAGTTATTGATTATCACCCGGGAAAGGCGAACCTGGTCGTTGATGCCTTGAGTAGGAAATCCTTGTTTGTGTTGAGGCTATGAACACTCAGTTGGCCTTACTAGATGATGGTTCAATTCTAGCTGAGTTGAGAGCTAGACCAATGTTTCTTCAAGAGATTTATAAAGCTCAACAAAGTCACAGTGAATTGCAAGCCAAAAGAGTCCAATGTGAAAAATCAGATTTTTGGATTAGTTTCTATGGTTGCTTAATGTTCCGAGATAGGATTTGTATTCCTAAGAATAATGAGTTGATTCAGAAGATTTTGTTTGAGGCCCATAGTGGTTGTTTGTCTATGGATCCGGGTAGTGTGAAAATGTACAATGATTTGAAGAAATTTTATTGGTGGCCAAGTATAAAAAGGGATATTTTTGAGTTTGTTTCGAGATGTCTGATTTGTCAACAAGTAAAAGTTGAACACCAAGTACCTTTAGGCTTACTTCATCCTGTGATGGTTCCCAAGTGGAAATGGGACCGTATTACTATGGATTTCATAACGGGTTTACCTCTGACACCAAGAAAGAAAGATGTCATATGGGTTGTGGTTGATAGATTGACCAAATTTGCTCATTTTATACCGGTACGCATTGATTATTCACTTGATAAGTTAGTCGAATTGTATATTTCTGAGATTGTTAGACCTCATGGAGTACCTTTATTAATTATTTCGGATAGAGATCTGAGATTTACTTTGCAGTTTTAGGTACAAAACTAAATTTTAGTACAACTTTTCACCCATAGAATGATGGAAAATCTGAGAAAGTAATTCATACACTTGAAGATATGCTCAAATGTTGTGTTCTTGAGTTCCAAGGTAGTTGGGAAAGGTACTTACCTTTGGTTTAATTTGCTTACAACAATAGTTATCAGTCGAGCTTAAAGATGGTGCCTTGTGAGGCATTGTATGGACGTAAATGTCGTACACCATTGTATTGGACTGAGCTTAAGGAGAATAAGATTCCTGGAATCGATTTAGTTAAGGAAATCAAAGAAAAGGTGGGAGTAATTTGTGATTGTTTAAAAGCGGCATCAGATAGACAAAACTCGTACACGGATTTGAAAAGAAAGGAAATATAGTATCAGGTCAGTGATAAAGTATTCTTGAAAGTGTCTCCATGGAAAAAGGTTTTGAGGTTCAGTAGAAAAGGCAAGTTGAGTCCTTGTTATATAGGACCATATGAGATTACCGAAAGGATAGGGCCAGTTGCCTACCGGTTAGCCTTACCATCTGAATTTCATGATGTGTTCCATGTGTCTATGTTGCATCGATATCGATCCGATCCTTCGCACGTGATTTCACCGACAGAGGTCAAGATTCGACCGGATACGACTTATGGCGAAGAGCCGATTAAGATTTTTGCCCAAGAGGTCAAGCAGTTGAGAAACAAAAGTATTGCCCTTGTGAAAGTTTTATGGCAAATATATCGGGGTTGAAGAAGCTACATAGGAGACCCAGGAAAACAAGAGGAACCAATACCCAAATTTTTTCACCGGTAAGATTTTCGGCGACGAAAATCCTTTAGGGGGGAGAATTGTAACATCCCGAATTAGAGCCTAGTTGGAATAGTGGTTTCAAGACCATAAATCTAAAATAGAAATAATTATTTTATGATTCTCATGAGGTCTATGATATGATTTCATGCTTGTGTGAAAGTTTCATGAAGAAATTCTATGCATAAAATGTCCAATTGAACTTTAGGGACCGAATTGAATAAGATGCAAAACTTGTGTTCTAGAACCTTTTAGCATGAAATTGCTTTAGATTATAAATTAGAAGGTCCTAATTAGAAATTTAACCAATTTCTATAATTTTGGACAAAAATGGACATGTATAGGAAAAATTTGAAAGAAAAACACTAAGGGTATTTTGGTCATTTGGTAATTAAATGAATAAAAAGGGAAAATCAAAGCAAAAATGTGTCCATCTTCTCCAAGTGGTAGTCTAATTTCTCAATAGCCATATCTAGGGTTTTGTTCAACATTTCCAAGCTTGATTGTAAGTGCTCCTAAGCCTTGTTTTTAATGTTCTTTGTATTTTTAAAGTCTTTAAAGCATGATCTACCCATTTCTAGCTATATTTTTAGCTAGGGGTCATGTATGAAATTTGACCCATGTGTAACATGCATGTATTTTGTTGATTAATGGAGAAATATGAATGTTTGTTGCGTAATAAACATATTTTACTAGGTGATTTTTAGTGAAAACACCTAAAAAGGGGACTTGTTTGTAAAAATGTAAAAGTGGGTAGTAAAAATGTGAAATAAAGGAAAATATGGACCGAAATGAGCATGGTATAGATTTGTCTAGGCTTGGGTAACAAAAAAGATGCATGCATTTCATTTTACAAGCCTACGGACTAAATTGTAAATAAGTGAAAAGTTAGGGGTAAAAAGGTAATTTTACCAAAGCATGAATTATGAATTGATTTGAATAATTAGATTAATAAACAAGTTATATTTGGCATTATAGATCAAGAAAAACATGATACTAGTCTTGATCGAGGGAAGAATAAAGTATACGACGATTATGCTCGATTATCATTATTTTGTACCAAGGTAAGTTCATATGTAAATGTTGCAATGATATATCATATTTTTAATATTTTGTTAATGTATGAGTTTATATGATTACTTATTATGTCAAGTGTGTGAATGATGTTGTAATTTATGAGCACAAGATTATGAATGAATTCGACGAACATGAGATATCGAGAAAACCCCGTTTGAACCTGAGGAATTATTTAGGATACAATGTGACAAGTCACCAGGAACTATGTGGATATGAGCTCAAGAACATATGTGTAAATTGATATGTGAATTCGGGTGATGGTCTTGTATGTCCAACTGGTAGCTGGGTAGCCTGGCATGTGTTGCGGGTACCTGTCAGCTTGTGTGAGCAGCCAGAGTAGTTACGTCCTAAATATCTGCTTCTGTGAGTAGGCCCGTGATTAGCTCATGAGCGAGCAATAAGTGATTGTGATATGAGGTAGCATGTGGCTATGTTTGGAGCACTATGTGCAAGTCTTTTGTGTATCCAATAATGTTCTAGGTTTCAATTGGTAAACTTGTGAGTCAATCGACAAGTAAATCAATGAAGAGGGAATATGACATTGTGATTTTGAGTTGGTACAGGTATGTACGATAAACTTACATGTATGAGCTCAATATGTGATGAATTTTTGGTAAGATTGAAAATGTGTAAGTTATGTTTACAAATTTGAGTTATATCTATGAGGTCAGAATAACACATAAGCAAATATATGCTATGTCAATAATGTTTATATATATATATACATATCTATGATTATTGTTGCTATTTATTTGCATGTGAACTTACTAAGCTTCCTGCTTACTCCCTTCTCTTTTCCCATTTTTTTATAGTATCACCAAGCCAACTCGGGGATCAAAGAAAGTTGGAAGCTCGATCACACTATCAACTGGACATTTGGGGTATAGTTAGTCTCAATATTTTGAGTATGGCATGTATAGGGACTTGGTCTTTTTGTTATATGTCATATTGGTCTAGTCAAATGTGTTGGCTTATAGAAATATTTGATTTATTTTGTATATGGCCATGTGATATGGTCTATGTTGATCATTTGGGTTGTAACCTTAATAAATTATACATGCATGCCATGTTTTTATGTTTGATGTGTTTGTATGTGGACGAGATGTGTGATGAATGGCACATGTGCTAAGTGAATAAATCATGGTTAATAAGTATGCTCAATATATGGTATAATTAGGTAAATAAAAAGTAGGTTGAGAATTATGAATGAATATGAAATTGGTGTGGAATGCCATATGAAACTATGATGTTTTGGATATGCGACATGTTGTCATTACAAAGGCATGGCATAATCACATTTGTGAGTCTTTAAGTGACTAAATGTACGAGGTTGCATGTCATCTTAGATGAATGAGTAAATGAGCATTTAAAGGTGATAAATGGCTTGGAAATAGCCTCAAATTTGTCTACACGGGTAGACACATGGGCGTATGGTTAGACCGTGTGTCCCTGCACCCTAATTATTGCAAAAAATGACCGTGTGTTACGAATAACACATAAGTAAATCTATGCTATGTCACTAATGTTTATATATATATACATATCTATGATTATTGTTGCTATTTATTTGCATATGAACTTACTAAGCTTCATGCTTCCTACTCTCTCTTTTCCCATTTTCTTATACTATCGCCAAGCCAACTTGGGGATCGAAGAAAGTCAGAGGCTTGATCACACTATCAACTGGTCATTTTCGGCATAGTTAGACTCAATATTTTGAGTATGGCATGTATAGGGACTTGGTCTTTTTGTTCTATTTCATATTGGTCTAGTCAAATGTGTTGCCTTATAGAAATATTTGATTTATTTTGTATATGGCCAGGTGATATGGTCCATGTTGATTATTTTGGTTGTAACCTTAATCAATTATACATGCATGCAATGTTTTTATGTTTGATGTTTTTGTTTGTGGAAGAGATGTGTGATAAAGGGACATGTGCTAAGTGAATAAATCATGGTTAATAAATATGCCATATGAAAGTATGATGTTTTGGACAAGCGACATGTTGTCATTACAAAGGCATGGCATAATCATATTTGTGAGTCTTTAAATGACTAAATGTACTAGGTTGCATGTCATCTTAGATGAATGAGTAAATGAGCATTTAAAGGTGACAAATGACTTGGAAATAGCCTCAAATTTGTCCATACGGGTAGACCACGAGCTTGTATCTAGGCCGTGTGTGACACACGGTCTACCCTAGGGCGTGTGGTTAGACCGTGTGTCCCCTGCACCCTCATTATTGCAAACAGAATGCCCAGTATTAAACATACGGGCAGAGACATGGCCATGTGTCTCAGCTATGTGACAGGCACGGCCTTAGGACATGGGTGTGTTCCTAGGCCATGGGAAGTCTGTACTTAATTTCGAGAATTTAATTCGCCACACGGCCTAAGCACACGGGCGTGTGACTTGGCCATGTGACCCTAATTGTATGATGACATCATAGTTAGAGAGTTACATGGGTTGAAGACACGGGCGTGTCCCAAGCCACATGGGCATGAGTAATTACACGACCTACTCACATGGGCGTGTGACTCCCAAAGTAGGAAAATTTTTCTAAGTTGCCCTACAGTTTTCTAAAGTCCTTGTTAATCTCGAATCACCTTCAATGTATGTTTCAGGCCTCAGAGGCCCTTAGAAGGGACAATTTGCATGAAATTGAAAAGTTTTAAATTTGAACGAAATTTTTTGGTCTGTTTTGTGTGAATGTAAATGTTTTAGCCTGGTAACGCCTCGAACCCTATCCCAGCGTCGGATACGGGTAAGGAGTGTTACATACAATATGAATGCTTAAGGTCGGGGTGTCCCCTGAAGTTGGAAAAACTGCTTATAGTAAGGGAACGTCTTCTGTTATTGTCTAGAAGAGCAAAGCCCTAATGGCTTTAGATTAGCGGATTTAGCACTGGGCACGGACCCCCAAAGGGTAAAACCTGCCAATGATGTGTGGCCTTATGGAGCCATTGATTAATTGGCCCGATCATTGGGGAGGAGAAGAAGAGAGCCTTCCACCCTTTTTTGCCCAAACCATGGTGTACCTCTACAACCCCTATCTCCCTCAATATTGGGTTATTGGGGTGTCTCTCCTGATAGATACTTAGCTGGCACTATTTCTGACGTTTCTGTTGCTATTATAGGTTCTCCTACTCCTCTTAAATCTTTTTGCCCTCCACCAAACATTGATGTGGAGGTGCTCTTGGAGAGCGCACAAAAGGCTATAGAGGCAACTGATACAATGGTGTGAGTTGGTAATAGTTTTCGTAAGAGGCAAAGGTTGGAAAGAGGGTCCTCTAATGCCTGAGAAAAGAGCAAGACTAGATTAGTTCCCCATCGACCTGGTAAGGAACCTTTTGTTTCGAAGACTGTGCCTACTTTTTTATCCCAAATCTACTATTGTACCTCTAATGGAATCTGCCAATATTGTGGACTATTCTACACTTATTTCAATGTCTAAACCTACCCTTTTAGAGTTGGCGCGTTCTTTTTCTGTGATGGTCATGAAGTGGGGAATTATGAGTTGGAGTTAGCTTGGAAAGATCAACTTGAGATCACCGATAGGGAAGTTGAATTGGCCTTTGAGATGTTGTGGTGGAAGCAATAAAAATTGTGCAACAAAGAACACAAGGATTTATAGTGGTTCAGCCCCAATTGCTTACTCCACTACCTTACCTCTCTACAACTAAGGATTTTCTCCAAACTCACTAATTTGGTAACTTTTGAGGAAAAGGTTTCATCTTACAACTACTTTAAGATTTATGCTCCTAAAATCTTAAGATAGCACTCCCTTATGGTTTTTACCCAAACCTTAAGAATTAATCCTCTCTCAAAGAGAACAAATAAGCAAACTACTTATAAGATCAGAATGTCTACCAATTAACCACTAATACAAAGAAGAACACTCGAGCTAAATGAATTCAATGAAAGCTAACAAATTTCTACAAGAGAAGGTATGAAATAATTAAGCTCTTTGGATGTTTTGATTGATCTTTAAGCTTTACACATTCTCTTGTTGTTGTAGGACCTTTGAAAGATGGTATTTATGCCCTCTAATTGATTTCAAATCATTGTGGTTATTAGGAAAGTGAATATAACCATTAAGATGGAAAGACTAGCTCATTTAATTCACCTGCAACATCGATTATCAATACCTATATCGATATTTTTTGTAATTAATGCAGATTTCAGTGATCGTTGGAGTAGAGATATCGATACTTTGTAAAAGGTATCGATACTTTTTTCATTTTTAAGAAAATCATGAAAGCAGAATGTCAATTTGGTATCGATTTTAGAATGGGTATCGATATCTTCAAACTATTGATACCAGGCCAAAACGTCTGGTAAAACAATTTTAACATAACTGAAAATGTTTTATATAATTGAAACCATTTCAACTTGATTTTATCAATTTGTTCAACTTAAATTTTATTCAAAAACACTTTAATTTGTTATATCAAAACAAATTATGAAATAAGACTTAGTTTAACAATCTCACACTTTTTGATATAAGAAAACATTTAGTAAATTTGTTTTTGAATAGATTGCTCCCCCATAATAAAAGTTATTTTAATTTAAGCTCCCCTATATAAAAGTCATTTTCAATTTAAGGCATAAAGATTTGGAGCTTAAAATTTTGAAATAAGCTCAAATTTGACATTCATTTTACTTTGAAAATTTGGTCACTAATCTTGGCATATAAGCAATCAATCAATCATAAAATTTACCTTTCTCTTCTCCCCTATTTTTATATTAAAAAAATAATCAAGTAAAACTTAAGAGGAAAAGAATATGGTTAGTCCAAAGATAGATATTCAAATTAAAGAAAAAATGAACTACCATACAAAATAACATTAAGGTGCAATAATATAGAATTTGCATTTGTTCACCTTGAAGCAATGCACCTTACCTACAAACATAAAATTAAGTTTTTGGTAGCCAAGTTCTTTTGGGTCCAGAAGTGTTAGTTTCTAAAATTCTAGTCACTTTAGGTATCCATTAGAAAGGATATCCTTATCTTTAGTAGTAATGAGTCTTTTAGGGACCCATATACTCTTAACAATTTTCCTTTTGTAAAAACTTGAGGGACCTCTATGCTTATAGAAATTAAAGCTATTTCATCAAAGTTTTGTTTTGAATTTTCTCCTCTTTCAAAAGCTTTGTTTGAGTGAGCTTTTTCACTCTTAAGGATCTCAAGTTGCTTTCGATGATTCTCATGAACTTTTGGGAGTAAATTATGCAAGTATAAATTTTTCTTTTCAAAGTCATTAATAATTTCTTGAATTTTTTTTTTTTTTACTTTCTCTTCAAGTTCATAAATAATTTCTTGAATTTTATTTTTTTACTTTCTCTTCAAGTTCATAATTGGTTTTGCAGAGTAAGTCATTTTCATTTCTTAGTTTTGACACACTTTTCTTGTGTTTTGACATCATTACTTCAAATTTCAAACCCAACTTATCATAGGCATCTTGCAACTCACCAATAGGATAATCATTTAGAGTAGATAAGTTAGAAGTTACTTTAGGATCATTGATGGCCATAAGACATAAGTTGGCTACTTCATCATCGGATGAATCTTTATCACTCCAAGCAACAAGATAGGCCTTTTGTTTTCTAGACCCCTTCTTTTTATGTTTAGAATAACCATACCTACTGTGTCTCGGTTTCTTGCATCCATAGCAAATAATGAGATCTTTCTCCTTGGTAGATCCAAGCATTAATTTTTCCATCTCTTAGAATCTTTTTCCTCTATTAGACTTCATGAACCTCTTGAATCTCCTAGCAAACATCTCCATCTCTTTGTCTTCATCCTCCTCTTCACTTGTTTCACTACTTTCATTTGTGGTTGATTTTAAATTAATACCAACATTTTTCTTCATAACATTTTCTTCTTCACCTCCTTTGTTTAGTCTCATCTCATGTGTAAGCAAAGAACCAATGAGCTCATCCAATGTTAAAATTTCTAAATTCTTTGCATCTTCAATTGCGGTCACCTTGGCTTCCCATTTTGTAGGTAAGTTTTAAAGCATTTTTCTCACCACCTCTTCATTTGGATAAGTCTTTCCATAAGACTTAAATTCATTTGTGATGATTGTAAACTGATCAAACATCTCTTTGATATCCTCTCCATGCTTCATCTTTAAAGTTTCATAGTTGAGTGTAAGGATTCCAAGTTTAGACTTCCTCACTTGGCTAGTGCCTTCGTGGGTGACTTCAAGCTTGTCCCATATCTCCTTGGCATTTGAAAAAAATGAAACTCTACTATACTTATCCGAACCAAGTGCACAAAATAGAATGTGAATTACCTTATCATTAAGTTGAATGCTTCTCCTATCTTCCTCATTCCATTCACTCTTGCTTTTTGAAACTAAAAGCTCTCCTTCTTGTTTGGATGGAACTGAAGGACCATGCATAACAATGTCCTAAACGGAAAGATCATTTGCTTGGAAGAACAACATCATCCTCGTCTTCCAATAAGAATAGGTAGCACCATTAAAATAAGGAGGTTTGGAGATGGATTAAGACTCACCAAAGAAAATTGACCCAAAAGTAGACTTCATTGTTGTAGGATGACTTGATAATCGTTTGAGCTTCTCCGAGGATCTTCTCTTCATTGTTAATCCGTCTTTAAAGACTAGCTTCTATTCCAATTGTTAGCTCGTAAGGATCAACTCGAGATCGCTAATGGGGAAGTTGAATTGGCCTTTGAGATGTTGTGGTGGAAGAAATAAAAATTGTACAACAAAGAACATAAGGATTTATAGTGGTTTGACCCCAATTGCTTCCTCTCCACAACTCACTAATTTGGTAACTTTTGAGGACAATGTTTAGCCTTACAACTCCCTTAAGATTTATGCCCCTAAATCTTAAGGTTGCACTCCCTTAAGGTTTCTACCCGAACCTGAAGAATTAACCCTCTCTCAACGAGAATAAATAAGCAAACTAAGAAGTAATCCTTACAAGATCAGAATGTTTGCCAATTAAGCACTAATTAAAAAGAACATTTAAGCTAAATGAATAAATGAAAGCTCACAAGTGTTTACAAGAAAATATATGAAATAATTAAGCTTTTTGGTTGTTTTGATTGATCTTTAAGATTTGCACATGTCTTTTGTTATTGTAGGACATTTGGAAGATGATATTTATACCCTCTAATTGATTTCCAACTGTTGTGGTTGTTAGGAAAGTGAATATAGCCGTTGGGAAGGAAATACTAGTTCATTTAATTCACCTACAAAGGAAATACTAGTTCATTTAATTCACCTGCAACATCGAGTATCGATACCTACTAAAAGGGTATCAATATTTTTTGTAATTAATACAAATTTCAATGTCTGTTGGAGTAGAGATATCGATATTTGGGAAAAGGTATCGATACTTTTTATCATTGTTTGAAAACTCATGAAAACATAATGTCCATGGGTACCAATATCTTCAAAAGTATCGATACTTGGACAAGAAGTATCGATACTTTTTGGCCTAGAGCAACACTAACTTGTTCAAAAACATTTTTAACATGATTGAAAATATTTGATTTAATTGAAACCATTTCAACTTGATTTATCAATTTGTTCAAATTAAATTTTATTAAAAAACTTTAATTTTTTATATCAAAACATATTATCAAATAAGGCTTAGTTTAACAGTTGGGTTCTCCAACGAGCGTGTGAAGAGATTGAGGCTAAGAAAGTAGAATCTGAGAGAATCATTCACTCTTGTGAGTAGTCACTTGCCTAGCTCTGTCAATAAATGAAACTCTTGCCCACCAAAGTCATGAACTCTCACAATATGCCTCCTCTTGAGAGACCAAATACCATGCCTTAAGGGCTTGAGAAAAAGAGTTAGAAGAGAGGGTTTGTCTGCTAGAATTCCTCAAGAAGTAGCATCTCGTTGAAAAAGAGAAAATACAGAAAGTGAGCAACGATGCCTAGGAAATATTTGTGGCAGATACCAAAAAGGGTATTGAGACACATATGCTAATTTTAAGGTCTATCCTGATGTTGAATACTCAATTCTCGTGGGTCCCTTCGACTTGTGACGCTAGAACTTCAAATGCATGTGACATCTCGTCAAGACTAACTTTGGCTTCAGCGTCCTAAATTCCGAAGAGGCTGTATGGAAGGAATTCCAAAGGAAATGGATAGAATATGATGAGCTATTCTATGACCAAGATTTAGACATGTCTAACTCTAGTTCTTTAGATGGTATTGCTTTAGAGGATGAAACGCTCGGTGATACCGCCCCCTCTCTTGCCCAAGGGGAACCATGAAATTTATCCTATTGTAAATTTATGCTTTCTCGTATCTTTTCTCTTAATAAGAATTTTCTTTCTTTCTTTACCTATCTTTTGTATTTACCCTATTCATATTCCCTTATGCTATTTTTGACACGCCAGGCTCTGGCTTATAACATTCTGCATCACTACATCAAATTTTCATAATTCATATTAACCTTTTACTAACTTAAGAAACTAAACCAGACCTAATGTAACATGTATATATAGGCTATTCCATCACTTCCTATATCTAGAGGATCAACTAAATTGATGCTCTGATACTACTAAATTGTAACACCCTATACTCGACTCGATCACCAGTCTGGGTACCGAGTGGTACAATAACCCAAATAACTTAATGATATTTTTTATTCTACTTTAATTAAATACCTAAACAACTTAAATTTCAAAATCTAACTATTATTAAATTTTGTATAGAACTAATGATAAATCCTTACAACATTGATTCCAACAACTATTAATAAAATTTAAATTAAAAATCAAATACAAATATAATAAACTAAAACCCTAAGGCATGGCCTCTAAGGTTGCCCCTGTATGTACACGAAACATCTAGCGTGCCCATTTCTAGAGTCTGATGGAGTCTGGCTTGGTCTTTCCACTCAATTCTTGAGTCTTGATCCACCTTGCATGCACGCAGTAAATATTGTAAGTTCAAAAGAGCCTAGTGAGGTCTGTACATAAGTGACCATGAAAATACTGCAAAAAAAATTAAGAATCTAATACCCCAAACCTGTAACCACCGCTGAAATAGGTTAAGAGGCTTTACCAGACTTGTAACTCACTTCAGAACAATCATACATCAAATGCCATCTCATTTCAATAATATAAGTCATTCATATTCAATATGAATTTAAAACGAGCATACAAAGTCTAAATCATGCATTTGGGACCAAATTGATAACATATGAATGATTCAAAACTTAGAAAAAATTTTAACTTTTCAAGGGTCACACGCCCGTGTAAACAGGCCGTATGCCTCGCACGGCATTAGACATGCCCGTGTGTCTAAGCCGTGGCGAAACAGAGCTGTAACATCTCGAAATAAGGCCTAAATGGAATAGTGGTTGCGAAACCACAAATCTGAGATAGAAAATTTTATTTTGATTAATTTTTATGATTTACCGAGTGATTAGATGCATGTGTTAGAGTATTGATAAGAAATTTTATAGATTGCATGTTTAATTTACCTATTAGGGCTTATTTGCAGAAGTTGTTGTAACAGCCCGATTTAGGGCCTAAACAGAACGATGGTTTTAGAACCATGAATTCCAAGTCAAAAAATTTATTCCGATTAAGTTTTAAGGTTTATTTATTGATTAAAATATTGTGTAAAAATATCGTTAAGTAATTTTACTGATAAAGTGCTTAATTGGACTTTTAGGACTAAATTGAAAAAGGTGCAAAATATGTGTTCTAATTCATAAGTACTTGATTGAAATGGGGGTTTAAAGAGGAGGTCCTTATATGGTAATTAAACCATTATATTTCGTTTGGACAAAAATGGGCATGAATAGGACAAAATTTTAAAGAAAGGCCTTAAGGGCATTTTAGTCATTTGGTAATTAAAAGAATTAAGAAGGGAAAATAAAGCCAAAATTGACTCATCTTTTTCATGGAGGCCGAAATTAGCACGGGGGAAGCCATGGCTAGGGTTTTCAAGCTTTCCAAGCTCAATAGTAAGTCCGTTCTAGCCCCATTTTTCAAGTTCTTTATGATTTTGGAATCCCGGTAACTTGATTAAGCTTATTCTAGCAATAATTTAAGCAAGGGCTCATATTTGGAAAAATACCCATAGGTGAAATGTGTTTATTTTGATGTTTTATGGTAGAAAATGAAGGCTAAAATTATGTTAAAAAACTTTTGCTAAGCGGTTTTAAGCAAAAATGAGTAAAACGGCTTAATCGGTAAAAGTTGTTATTGTTCATAACTATGTGTTAGAGTGAGAATTTTATGTTTCCATAGAAGGGAAAAATGATCAGCATGTCATAAAACATAAAAATAAGGGATGAAGTTTAATTATCGAGCCTAGGGGAAAAACTGTAAATATGCAAAAGTTTAGGGAAAAAATTGTAATTTTTCCAAAGTTTGAGTTAAGGACTATTTTGAATAGTGCATTAATTAAATAAGTAAAATATGATGTTTTAGATCCCGGAAAATGAGATTTGAATCTAGAATGGGAGAAAAATCAAAAATCGGGAAAGTTGATAAAATGGCCATTTTAGTATCGAGGTAAGTTCATATGTATAATAAGCATTAATTTATGCATGTTTCAATGTAAAATTGATATATTTATTATGATTGCCGAGGTGTTGAAAGTAAGTATAATTATGATGATTTAAATGTTCAATATTAATTCGACATGGAAATGAGAAATTATGTAAGTTTGTATGTAAATAATACATTATCTTTATTATGTTTTTGTATTTCAGCATATTTTATGTATTGTAGCTGATTTTTGAATCATAATTGACTATTGGAAGTATGGAATCAAGTATTAGAAAGAGAGAGAAATCCCGGTTGAACCTTCGAAAAGATTGGATGATACAGACGGTATGTAGCTAGGTCACATGTATGGTGCTGAGTGCACATCATGTGTACAAGAGAGCTACGAGACATTATGATGTAGCTAGGTCGCATGGGTGATACTATGTGTACACCATGTAGACAAGAGAGCTACAGGATATATGTAGCTAGGTCGCATGCGTGGTTCCAGGTGAAGGACACCATGTAGACAAGAGAGCTACGAGATAAACTGGCTAGGTCACATGGGTGTACTAAGTGTTCACCATGTGTATAAGAGAGCCAAAATTATGTGTACAATCGATCTAGTTTACATGAGTGGTGCTAAGTGAAGGTCACTATGTGTACAAGAGAGCTTCGATTTTAAAGGTGGGCTGTGTGCGATACCATTGGGTATCTGTTATTATTCCGAAGCGTTCAACTGAGAAATTGATTAAATGAAATTGTTTATGACTTTGTGATGATAAATGTAAGTATATACGTGTGTAACTTATGAGGAATATGCTCGATATGTGATTGGAAATTGGAAAGATTATTATGGGAAAGTGATGAATATAATTAAAGTGTGAAAGATCAAAATTGACAATAAAACTGTTCTAGATAGTTGCAGTGACATGAATCTAAAAATTTACCAAAAATAATAGAAATTGAATTAGAGACTAAATGAGATATAAAATTAGAGATTAATGAGTCTATTTTCATATAACAGAAATAGAGCAAGCAAAGGAATTCTATATTATGAGATATTTAAGTTTTTTAGAGACTGGTTCAGAATGACTACGTGATCCCCTATTTTGACTTGGAAAAATCATTCAAAAATGTAAAAAATGATTTTGGGATATAATTTATATGATTGAAATCCTTAATGAGTCTAGTTTCAAATTAAATAAACGAGAACATCCTTTGAATTCTGTACGAGGAGAAAATTGATTCGTAGTGAAGAGTGGTCAGAACAGTTGAACAGTAAAATAGGGGTAACTTCAATGAATAAAATTTACTAATTAGCTAGACCAAAAATTTTAAAAATTTTATGGTAAGAATATATGTGAATCTACTTTCAAGGAAAATTAACGGTTTGTAATTTGGAGTTCTATAGCTCTAGAAATAAATAATTTAGTTGCTGGTACTCTGCTAGATAGCTTATTTTGAACCTGTTTATAATTGTAATAGTGAAAGTATGTGTGTTTGTGATGATAATATTCCGGGAACTTATTGTGACTTTGTTTAAAGTATGATAATGTATTGTTTATTAATATTTACATACTTACGTACTAAGCTATAATGCTTACTCCCTTCCATTCCTTTTTCCTATAGTGTCGCAGATGTTAGCTTGAGTTGGAGGCCGCCGGAGGTTAAATCACACTATAAAACTATTGATCGATATATAATGGTTTTAAAGTATTTTAAGTCTTTGGCATGTATGGAGACTCGTTTAATTTTTATTAAGTTGCTAGGAATTGGCTTAAAATACTGACCTATGTTATTTGAAAGTCTCTATTGTATAAAGTCATTTAATGTAGATAGTCTTGATTATGTTATTAATTATGAATCGGTTTTTATACGATGATTAGTGATTAAGTCTGGTAATGCCTCGTACCCTGTTCCAGCGTCAAACACGGGTAAGGGGTTTTACAAGAGCATACATACTGACTTGTCCACACAGCCTCAAGACACGCCCGTGTGCCAGGCCGTGTGAAAATTAAGGAGGCTACTGACTTGGCCACACAGCTGACAACACGCCCGTGTGCGAGCCCGTGTGACACACACGACCAAGAGACACACCCGTGTGTCTAGACCGTGTCAAAACTAGAAGGTATATTGACTTTAATTCGTAGGGTACCCCAGGGGACATATGGCCGTGTAACGTGACCGTGTGTCACACACATTTGAACGTGTGGACAAAAATAGGCCATTTGAATAGCCAACTTGCCACCCCAATTGGGTCAAACCTACAAACACCAAACCAAGCATATATACACAACAACTTCAGCCAATTTTTATACCAAACCATACTTCATTCATGCCATAACATTATCGACCATAAACTCAACTCAATTGTGCCAAAACATAAGACAAAATCATATCAAACATATGGTTTCATAATCTCTAAACTCATGACCAAATCTCATACCAAAACTTGCTAAACTTACCATTTCTTTTAGGCATTCATGAACACACCAAATAGATCATCTTGCATCATATTTCATACACCAAAATCAAAAACATAAACAAAACCATATCAAGCCATATCACATGGCTAAATATAAACATTACAAAACCTATCCAAAGTACTTTTACCCTATACATGCCATACTTTACTATATACATTTTCAAAAGGTACCAAAATAAGGTTCGATAGTGTGGTGACGATCCTCGATGATCCCTGAGCTCACAGCAACCTTGATATCTATAAAATAATGCAAACACACAAAAAGTAAACTTTCAAAAGCTTAGTAAGCTCATACTAAATATCATCAACAGCTTATAAAATATAAAACATCAACAAATAAACACTTATTAGTTCTCAATTCATCTATCAATTCTATGCCAACACAATTCATATGTTTATACCAATCCACGAACTTCACATACATAATATCATCTACCACATAGGTATCGTACATACCTGAACCTTCCCATATTTATTCATTTTCATTCTCATCTCTCATCCAGAAATTTTAAAACTTTCAGAAGATTATTCATACTTTAAGCATCGTACGCTTAGTTTTTTAAGGTTTAGCCGAAGCTAGAACGATTCCGCACACTTAGTGCCATCACAATTAATCGAAGCTATCTCGGTACCGCACACATAGTGCCATCAAAATTAATCGAAGCTATACCATTTCGCACACTTAGTGCTATTTATAGCCGAAGCTATTTTGAATCGCACACTTAGTGCCAAATGCAGTTGATTTATCATCATATTCAACCATAATCAAATATATACACAATTTATGTATAATCAAAATATCAAAAATATACTTGTAACATCATGTATCACGTACGAACTCACCTCGTACTCAGAATTGTCGATTTGAATCGTTTACTCGATTATCTTCGACTTTCCTCGGTCTAAATCCGAATTCCTCTTTTCTTGATCTATATGTATTCAAAATTAACCCTTTTATTCACCAAGTCATTCAATTCAATCCACAAACATATATTTAGGGCATTTCGCAAACTAGCCCTCACATTTTCACATTTTGACACTTTCGTCTCTAATTCACAAAATCACAAAATACATATAATTTGCATAGACTAATGTTTGGCCGAATTCTCCTAGTACTCATACTAGTCCACACATTTCATTTATTTCCCATTTTAGTCCTTCAATTTACAAATTTCAAAATTTAGCCAATTTTACTCAAAATCACCAAAAATTTCAACACAAAATATATTAACCCAACATCAAGCTTTCATAATTCACCATTTAACAACATAAAACTCATGAATTCATCCATGACATAACTCAAAATATTAATCAAAATAAAAAATTCAAGCATGGGCTTTGTAGTATACTAAACAGCGATCACAAAAACATAAAAATTATAAAAAATAGAGCTCAAAACATACCTTAATTCAAGCTCAAAGTGTCGAAACCCCAGCTTGAGTTTTTCTTTCTTTTTCTTTAGTATATTCAGCCAACATGGAGAAATAATGAACAATTTCATGCTTTGTTTTATTATTAATTACATTAATATGCATTTTACTATTTTAACCCTATTATAAACATTAAAACTTACCAACTACATGTCCATAGTTTTGCACCATTAAAATTAATGGTAAATTTGACATGTAAGGACTCTCACTTAAATAAGCCATATCAATTTAGCACATTAACAAATATAAAGACACTTTTGTATTTTACGCGATTAGGTCCTTTTTATCAAATTAAGCACACAACTGATCAAATTTTCGTACAAAACTTTCACACATGCTAATCCACATAATATAAGCATGAAAAATAATATTTAAATATTTTTTTGACTTTAATTTGTGGTCCCGAAACCACTATTCTGACTAGGGTCTAAATTAGGCTGTTACAATTCTCCCCCTTAGGGATTTTCGTCCTCGAAAATCTTACCGTTGAACAGATTCAGATATTGTTGTTTCATAACATCTTTACGCTCCCACGTGGCCTCTTCAATACCGTGTCGATACCACAACACTTTTACTAACGAAATTTTCTTATTTTGCAATTCTTTAACCTCGCAAGTTAAGATACTGGTCGACTTTTCTTCGTAAGTCATATCAGACTGAATTTCAATCTCAGACGGAGGAATCACATGCGAGGGATCAGATCTGTATCGTCGAAGCATTGATACGTGAAACACATCATGAATCTTTTCTAACTCTGGTGGCAACAACAATCTATATGCTACCGACCCAAGACGCTTGGTAATCTCATAAGGCCCAATGAACCTCGGACTCAATTTGCCTTTTCTACCAAGCCGAAGCACTTTCTTCCACGGAGATACTTTCAAAAACACTTTGTCGCCAACCTCAAACTCAATGTCTTTTCTTTTCAAGTCTGCATAAGATTTCTGACGATCGAAAGCTGTTTTCAAACTATCTCTGATCACTTTTACTTTTTGTTCAGTTTCTTTTATCGAATCAACCCTGTGTATCTTATTTTCACGGAGCTCAGTCCAATATAAAGGTGTATGGCATTTGCGACCATATAAAGCCTCGTATGGTGCCATTTTAATACTTGATTTAAAGCTATTATTGTAAGCAAATTAAATCAAAGGCAGATATTGTTCCCACATAACTTCAAACTTAAGAATGCAACATCTCAACATATCCTCGAGTATCTGAATAATCCGCTCAGATTGACCGTTCGTTTACGGGTGAAAAGTAGTACTGAAATGCAATTTTGTACCCAGAACATCTTGTAACTTCTTCTAGAATCGTGAAGTAAATCTCGGATCTCTATCTGACATTATAGATAGTGACACACCATGCAATCTTACGATATCAGAAATGTATAACTCAGCTAATTTAGCAAGCGAGTAATCGGATCGAACTGGAATAAAATGACCAGATTTCATCAATCGATCAACTACAACCCAAATTACATCTTTCTTTCTCGGAGATAGGGGCAAACCCGAAACAAAGTCCATTGTCACTGTATCTCATTTCCATTCTAGAACCATAATTGGTTGTAACAAACCAGATGGCACCTGACATTTAGCTTTAACTTGCTGACAGATCGAACATTTAGAAACAAAGTCAGAGGTATCTCTTTTCATTCTAGACCACTAGTAATGTTGTTTCAAATCATTATACATTTTCGTACTACCCGGATGCATAGATAATCGACTATTATGAGCTTCATTCAAAATTATCTGAATTAACTCTAGATTTCTTGGAACACAAATTCTATCTTGGAATCTAAAACAGTCATCTTTATCAACTCTGAATTCTGAATCAGACTTTAAATCACACTGAGCTCGTCTCATTATCAATCTTCTAAGCTTCGATAATTTATTGTAAAAACAATGGTCTTGCTTTTAATTCAGCTAAAACTGAACCATCATCGGACATAACCAAATGAGCATTCATCACACACAGAGCAAACAATGATTTTCGACTCAAAGCATCAGTAACAACATTTGCCTTACTCGGATGGTAATCAATCATAAGGTCATAGTCTTTTAGCAGTTATAACCATCTTCTCTGTCGCAGATTCAAATCTTTCTGCGTCATCAGATATTTCAAACTATTATGGTTAGAATATACGTGACATTTCTCGCAAAACAGATAGTGGCACCAAACCTTCAAAGCAAACACAATCCCAGCAAACTTAAGATCGTGCATCGGATAGTTCTTTTCATGTTGCTTCAATTGTCTAGAAGCATAAGCTATGACTTTACCTTCTTGCATCAGAATACATCCCAGACCGATCAACGAAGCATCACTATAAATGACAAATTCTTTACCCGATTTGGGTTGTACTAATATCGGAGCTTCAGTCAACAAAGTTTTCAACTGATGAAAGCTGTTCTGACACTTTTCTAACCAATCAAATTTAACATCTTTTTGACATAGTTTTGTTAATGGAGTTGCAACCATAGAAAAGCCTTTTACGAACCTTCTATAATAATTGGCAAGTCCTAGAAAACTTCAGACTTCAGGTTTCCAATCCAGAATAGCTAAAATCTTGCTCGAATCAACTCAGATACCAGATGCTGATACAATATGACCCAACAAATCAACCTATCGTTACCAGAATTCATATTTACTAAACTTTGCATACAACTGTTTATCTCAAAAAATCTATAACACTTTTCTCAGATGCTCGGCATGTTTGGATTCACCATGTGAATAAATTAATATGTCATCAATTAATACAACAACAAATTGATCTAGATACGGTCTGAAAATTCTGTTCATCAAATCCATAAAGATAGCAGGTGCATTAATCAATCCAAATGGCTGTACCTCATTCGGAAATAAGTTTTCAGAATGTTTAAGTCTTTCATTTGCAACTAATGATATCCAGATATCAAATTTATCTTCGAAAACACAGCAGTTTCTTTCAACTGATCAAACAAATCATTAATTCGGGGCAGAGGATACTTATTCTTGATAGTCACTTTGTTTAACTGACGATAATCTATACAAATTCTCATTGTACCGTCTTTCTTTTTCACAAACAAAATCGGAGCACCCCAAGGTGAGAAACTCGGTCTAGCAAATCCTTTATCGGTTAACTCTTGCAACTGAAACTTTAATTCTTTTAATTTAGTCGGAGCCATTCTATATGGAGTTATCTAAATCGGAGTAGTTCTCGGTACTAACTCAATACCAAATTCAACTTCTCGGATCAGAGCTAATCCCAGAAGTTCTTCAAGAAACACATCAGGGAACTCACATACTACATGCACGGATTCAACTTTCTTTTCTGATACTTTCAAATCAATCACATAAGCAAAGTAGGCTTCACTACCCTTTCTCACAGTACTCAAAGCTTTCATCGAAGATATCAAAGTAGGCAATCCATTCAAATCACTAGATTCAATTATGACTATTTCATCTTTCTTACATCTCAAATCAATAGTTTTCCATTTGCAGTTCACAACAGCATCATGCAAAGTTAACTAATCCATACCCAGAATTATATCAAACTCATCAAAAGGTAACAACATCAAATCAACCAGAAAACAAGTGTCTCGAAACATTAATAGGTAGTTCTTGCAGACTTTATCAACCAAAACACATCTGACTAAGGGGTTCGAAACTCTAATTACAAATTCAGTAGACTTTACAAGCAAAGTCTTATTGTTTACTAAGTTCATGCATATATACGAATGTGTTGATCCAGGATCTATCAGAGCAACACAGAAGTTTCATAAAGAGTGAATGTACCCGTAATCACATCTGGCAACGAAGCCTCCTCACGAGCTCAGATAGCGTAGGCTCTAGCAGGTGCACGAGCCTCGGATCTAACAGCTTTATCTTTTGTTCCTCTCTGACTACTGCTTACATTTCTTGTATTTCTGGGAGGTCTATCACGAGAAACATTGCCAATTGGCCTCGGATTCTGAAAATTATCTTTTTCAATAAAATCTGGGCAATCTTTTATAAAGTGATCTTGTGAACCACAACTGTAACAAGCTCGGTTATTACTTTTTCCCCAGCATTCTCCGAAATGTCATTTTCCACATTGATTACACTCAGGCTTTTCATTCTTTACATTACCAACATTGGCAACAGACGTAGGTGGAGCTTTAAGATTCGAATGCGATCTAGCACGATCTCTATTTGAATGTCCTACATTAACATTTAAATGGCTATTATCATCTCGAAATTTCTTTGATGCAGATTGAAATGATTTGCCCGATGATCTCTTTCGCATTTCTCTAGCTTCTAAATCAGCTTTTCTTTTCTCTTTCCTAAGATTTTTAGCTTTACATGCTCATTCAATGAGCACAACAAATTCTTTGATTTCAAGAATCCCAAATAGCAAACAGATATCTTCATTCAAGCCATCCTCGAATCTTTTGCACATTATTGCCTTAGTAGAAACACATTCACGAGCATACTGACTCAATCTTTCAAATTCCCACTCGTATTCTGTAACAGACATACAGCCTTGTTTAAGCTCAAGAAACTCTTTACGTTTCTAGTCAATAAATCTCAGACTGATTATTTCTTCCAAAATTCAGCTTGAAAGAAATCCCAGGTAACTCGCTCACTCAAAACTACTGATATTAAAGTTTTCCACCAGTGATACGCTGTATCTCTCAAGAGTGAAGCAACACATTTTATGCATTCCTCGGGATTCAATGACAATTTTTCAAATACTCTTATTGTGTTCTCTAACCAGAACTCGACCCTTTTAGCATCATCATTCGTTGTGGCTCGAAACTCTTCGGCCCATATTTTCTAACCTTATCTATTGGAGGTTTACTTAACGGAATCAGATTCACTGATAGCATAGCAGGAACTTGTGGAGGATTAACCGGGGGTGGAGGTTGTTGTACAGTCGGATTGGTTCTAATATATTGGCAAAACCAATCATTCATCATTTGATAGAAGGCTTTTTTAGCCTCACTTTCACGGCTACTCATAGCCGTTCTAGAATTGGATGGTGTCGTCCCTTGGCGGGAGCAAGCGCATTGCTTTCAACATCATCCGCTACAGCTCGTTCGGGATCTATTTGCTATATAAATGTAACACCCTAAACCCGACCTAGAAGCTATCTAGCATGTCACATTGAAGTGTTTTTCGAAAACCAAGTTCTCATTGAAAACCCTTCTTGCTATTTAGAACCTCTGGCCATTTTAAAACTTTGTGAAATCCTTATTTTCTATTGGTTTATTAAAAGTCATTCTCTTGTAAAACAGTATTACCTTTAAAACTTTATTTGCTGCGGAAGCTTAGTTTAAAGTTTTGCGAAAATGTGATATTTTCAAAAATAGTTATTGTTTTGGAAAAGAAAACCGTGTTCTACTCTAGCAGTTATAAAACAATATATAAAATTCCAAATTTATAACCAAAAATTAGAAGTGGCCTTGTGATAAACCGTTATTTATACATATTTTTACCCCATGCTTAACGCATTTTATGGATGATTTGCTTACAATTGGTGAATTCGATGCTACTAATGCCTTAATTTCATGTTTTACACTTAGGCGAGCATAGGAGAGGTAAAGGAACGAGAAACTGGCCAAAAACAGAGAAAATGGGCCAACATACGAAATCAACATGGCCTGGACTTCCTCACACGGACAGACCACACGGCCATGTCAATTTGGCAGAATCGAAGCACGACTCAAATGGGTAGAACACACGCTCATGCCATTCTAATAGGTTCGAGCACGGCCTGAAGTAATTGCACACGGGCATGTCCTTGTTGAGCCCAAGTTTAGTCCAATTCGAAAAAGGCCAATTTTTAGGGGTTTTAGGCATTCCAAAGCCTATAAGTACACTCTAAAAGAGGAGGAAAAGGAGACACAGGGAAGGAGGCAGGGGATTGCTCAAGGAAAGCTAATTGATCCATCTCAGAAGCCGGATTCATCATCAAGACTAAAGATCTCCCATCAATTTCCCTTCAGGAGTTTTGGGATTTCTTTATGTTTTGTATTCATTATTCTTCTGAGATGTTTTCCTTTTTAGTTATGAACTAAATCCCCTAAATACCTAAGGGGAATGAAACCTAAGACGAATCTTGTTATTATTTTCTGAATTGTATGATAAATATTTGGCTTGTTCTTAATTATGTGTTCTTAATTCTTTTCTTGATATTCCAGGATATTGATTCAAGTTAAGCTCTTATTCAAAGGAGGAGTAGACCCTATCTAAGAGTACATTTGTCATAATTAAGCGAAGTTGGTTGTGCGCCTAGAGATAAGGTGACAAGACTTTGTCGGATTAGGGTGAAACCTAATAAGGGGATCCATAGATCGAGTTAATGCAACCTTAGGGAGTTAATTAGAAAGAGATTTCAATTATTCAACTTAGGGTTAGACGTTGTTAGTCTCGAGAGGGATACTAATTTAACTTAGGGATTTCTACGGATCAAGTTAAATGAATAGATCATCCAATTCAGAGTCAAATAACAAGTGAAGTCTAGGTGGATTTTTCCTTAGGTATTGTCTTAATTCAACCGTTTTCTACAAGTAATTTCCCAATTCTATTTCCTGTGAATTCTTAGTTTAGTTAATTAGTTAGTTAAAACAAACCCCATTATTTTTAGGCTAAATAATAAAAAGACAGTCATTACTAGTACTTTTAGTTCCTTTGGGTTCGACAATCCGGTCTTGCTAGAGCTATACTACTGTTCGATAGGTACACTTGTCTTCATCGTGATAATAGTTAGTTTCAAGAACGATTCATTATAAATTTATAAAACTTATCACACAAAATCACGATCAAGTTTTTGGCTCCGTTGTCGAGGAACTAAGATATTAGGAACACTCAATTTTTATTACTTTAGCCATTTATTTTTCTTGCAAGTTAATTTTATTTTATTTTTATTATTTATTAATTTACTTTTTCTTTCTCTTGGTAGGTTTTTATAGTTTATGACTAGAAGAAACCTGTCAGGACCACTACTTTTTGACAAAGAAATCGATCGCATAGTTCATAGAAACCAAAGAGAAATAAGGTGAAGCTTAAGATACACAGGGAATGAGCAAGAGGACAATATTCAAACCCCAACTGAGGAGACGGCTGAAAATCAAGACAATCAGCTACCTCCTGCGATACCCGCTAAACTAGTAAATCAGAATCCTGCTCCTCATACTATGTATTATTATGCTAAACCTACTTTAACAGGAACTGAGTCAAGTATAGTTAGGCCTACTATTGCTACGAATAATTTTGAACTAAAACCTAACATGTAACACCCCGTACCCGATACCGTTGCCGGAGTCGAACGCGAGGTGCTAACAGACTTAATTACTTTGTTTTCACAGTCCATTTAAAAAAAAAATTTCCAGACAGGCTAACTGCGTCACTGTCGCCTTAAAAATCATATCTCGAGTTCCAAAACTCAAAAACTGATTCCGTAAATTTTCCCTGAAATTAGACTCATATATCCATCTGTGGATTTATTTCTATAATTTTTGGTCTGGCCAATTGGTACAGTTTATTAGTTAAAGTCTCCCCTGATTCTGGGTTCGACTACTCTGACCTTCATGTATTACGACTTGGATATCTCCCTGTACAGAGATTCAATACTCATTACGTTTGTTTCTAATGAAACTAGACTCAAAGGAAAATCTATACATATAAGGCATGACTTCTAATTATATCTGGATAATATATGGTAAATTTTCAAAGTCAAAACAGGGGATCCAGAAACTGTTCTGGCCCTGTTTCACGAGAACTTTAATATATCTTAATATACTATTCATATGATCGTTTCGTTACTTTCATATGAAAATAGGTTCATCAAGGTTCGATTAAATAATTTATTCACTAATTAATTCCATTCCTACAAATTTTAGTGATTTTTCAAATGCACACCACTGCTGCTGTCAGCATCTGTTTTCGAGGTAAACTTTACCTATTTTGTGGTTTCCATGGACCAACTAGAGTTTTGTCATACATAGGTCCACATATGATCATATTTAGCCTTTCCAATGGCTGATCATTTGCCCAACACTTCCATTCCAGTCCATAGTCACATCATGAAACCATATATATATACATAAACACAAATGGTCTAATGCCATACCCCACTTCTACGAGCCATTTTCGCATGGTCGCACACACATACATCACAAAAGTACTTGAAAAACAACAAAGGGTAGTCCTATACATGCCATATCCAGAGTTCAACTAAAAGAGTACCAAAAGGGATTTGATAGTGTGGATGACTTGACTTGATGATCCCGAATCCGATAGCTAACGAGCAAAATCTATAAGACAGAGAGCCAAAGCAACGGGTAAGCATTTTAATGCTTAGTAAGTCTCAAGTAATGAAATCAGCTTTGACTAAAGTATTACATTCACATAGCTAAATGAATCACTTTATTAATACACATTCTCATAATCATACTTACTTCACACTTCATCAACACATACACACACAAGGTATCAACCTATCTAAGAGCCGAAAGTTCGTTAGTCGATTGAACGAATACTATTTAAAACGAATCAACTTTTCCGATGCACATGCAAACATACCTTATCGTTTGGGTTTTTCGAGCGTATTAATTAAAATTATTATAGCACAAATCGCTCACCTTCAAACCCAAGTTTCTTTGGGATTTAGCCGGATATAACCACACGCCCAATTGCCTTCGGGTCTTAGCCCGGACATAGCAACTTCGCACAAATGCCTTGGTCTTAGCCGGATATAACAACTCGCACAAATGCCTTGGTCTTAACCGGATATAACAACTCGCACAAATGCCTTCGGGGCTTAGCCCGGATATCATTCAAATGCTCATGCACACATATATCAATATTCATGACACATCCATATTTCATTTCCGTTACTAAGGCTCAAACACAAATCATTTATCAAACCTTTCCAATTTCGGCTCAATAGCCACACCCAAAGAGCATGATTTCAATTGGCTTTATAACATAGGCTCTATGCACATTCGGCTATCTGCCATAATATGGCAAATTATACCAATATAAATCAAGTAGGGTCATTACTTGAAGACTTACCTCGGATGTTGTCGAATGATTTCGACGGCTATTCGATCACTTTTTCCTTCCCCTTATCCAACTTTGGTCCTCTAAGCTCTTGAGCTTAATTCAAACAAATAGAGCTTATTTAATAATTTATCAATTTAACAATCCGATTAAATACATTCATATTATACAATTAGCGCGAATAGCTTTATTGACTAGTTATTCAAGCATTATACATGTGCTCTACTCATGCACCACCGAATAATAGGACTAGCTTAATACCTTGCATTTTCAATTCATAGACATCATTTCGTTCCTTACAACACACATTTTGTCCCTAACCATCATAAGAGACCAAGGCATCACTTACAATGCCGAATTCCAATTAAGTCTACCATCATAGCATTATCATATTTATGCACTTGGTAAGTTGCGTCGTCGAACACATTCGGCACTAGGTGTCCAAACCAATGTTCTCTAACATTAAACTCAATTTATAACCCATTCAAAATTCCTTAGCAACAAGCATTTAACAACAATGTACTTAACCAATTCCTTAAGCACACATTCGGCAACATATATATATATATGTCAATGACTAAAACACTTAGGCCGATTCTTTCCATTTTGTATCTATGCACCTATTTGATCATTAGTTTAGTTCAAACACCCTTACACCAAGATTCATCCAATTTAACATGAAACACAAACCTAAATCCTCAATAGCTACCATGGCCGAAAGTTCTAGTCATCCCAAAATTCAAAATTCTTAGCATGGGCTACCTAGAGGATTTGATGACTAGTTCAAATCTCAAACCATTTAACATACTTATCAAAATATATAACATTACCACCATTTTTCTTTAACCTCTACCATGGCCGAATGTTCATATCACCATCCATTTCAAAGATTTCGGCATGGTTAAGTAAGGGACTTAGAATCTAGCTTAAAACCATGCTAAGATTTTAAAGGACTAGCTTGAGTTTCTTACCTTAATGAAGGCCTACCATGGCCGAATGGCTCCTCCTCTTCCTCTCTTAGAATCGCCAAGAAGAAAACATGAGAAAGACTCCTTTGTTTCTTTTCTCTTTTCCTTATTTTATTTACTTATGTTATAAAATATAAGCTACTAACTAATAATTAATACATATTATGTGCATATAAGCCCATCATGGCGGCCACTACTTATGATATATGGGAAATTTGACATGCAAACCCCTCATTTTTGCATGCATGATCTACTAGTCATCACACATTTCCCATCATACTTTCAAAGTTTACTACTAGGTCCTTTCTAATGAAATTCACATTTATAACTCTAAATCAAAACATCAAAAATGTCACACATGAGTTAACACATATTATAGGCATCAAAATAAATTTTAAATTATTTTTATGCCTCGGTTTTGTGGTCCCGAAACCACATTCCGACTAGGGTCATTTTAAGGCTGTCACAACTCTCCCCCACTTTAGAAATTTTCGTCCCTGAAAATCTTACCGGTAAATAGGTTTGGGTATCGCTCTTTCATAGAGTTCTCGGGTTCCCAAGTAGCTTCTTCTATCCCGTGTTTGAGCCATAACACTTTCACTAGCGGAACCCTTTTGTTTCGCAACTTTTTCACTTCACATGCTAGGATACGAATCGGTTCTTCTTCATAACTCATATTGGCTTGAATTTCAACCTCTGATGGACTAATTACATACGACGGATCAGATCTATAACGTCGAAGCATCGAAACATGAAAGACGTCGTGAATCTTTTCGAGTTCAGGGGGCAAAATCAAACGATACGCAACTGGACCGACTCGTTCGGATACTTCATATGGCCCGATGAACCTCGGACTCAATTTGCCTTTATGGCCAAATCTGAGTATCTTTTTCCAAGGCGAGACTTTAAGAAACACTTTATCTCCCACCTGATACTCAATGTCTTTTCGTTTCAGATCCGCGTACGACTTCTGACGATCGGAGGCTATCTTCAGACTTTCATGGATTACTTTTACTTTCTGTTCAGCATCTTTAATCAAATCCACTCCGAAAATTTTACTTTCACCGAGCTCGGTCCAAAACAATGGTGTACGGCATTTACGCCCGTACAAAGCCTCGTAAGGTGCCATCTTAATACTTGATTGAAAACTATTATTGTAGGCGAATTCAATCAAAGGTAAATACCGTTCCCATAAACCACTAAACTCGAGGATGCAACATCTCAACATGTCCTCGAGTATCTGAATTATCCGCTCGGATTGACCATCGGTTTGGGGATGAAAAGCAGTGCTAAAATGCTGTTTGGTACCCAAAGCTTCTTGCAATTTCTTCCAAAATCACGAGGTGAATCTCGGATCTCTATCCGACACAATAGAAATCGGTACCCCGTGTAATCTCATAATCTGAGAAACATACAATTCAGCTAGTTTATCCAATGAAAAATCCGTACGTACGGGGATAAAGTGAGCTGACTTAGCCAGTCTATCGACAACGACCCAAATCGCATCTTTCTTACTTGCCGACATTGGTATCCCAGATACAAAATCCATCGTGACTCGTTCCCATTTCCATTCAGGTATCATGATCGGCTGAAGTAAACCCGTAGGCACTTGATGTTCCACCTTTACTTGCTGACATATTAAACACTTCGGAACAAAATCGGAAATGTCTCGTTTCATACCATGCCACCAAAACTGACGTCTCAGATCGTTGTACATTTTCGTACTCCCCGGGTGAATTGACATTCGGCTACAATGAGCTTCGTTCGAGAATCATCGAAATGAGTTCGAATTTCTTGGAACACACAACCGATTTACGTACCTCAAACAATCGTCATCATCAATTTGAAACTCCGATTCCACATTCGAACACATTCAGCCCGCTTTGCAACCAACTCATCGTCGACTTTTCGAGCTTCACGAATTTGATGAATCAATAGTGGTTTGGCCTTTAATTGGCTACTAATACATTGTCGGGTAGAATAGACAAGTGTACATTCATCGCTTCATAAAGCAAGCGGTGATTTCCGACTTAAGGCGCCCACAACCACATTAGCCTTTCCGGGTGATAATCAATGACAAGCTCATAATCTTTTAACAACTCGAGCCAACGTCTTTGTCGCAGATTCAAGTCTCTTTGAGTCATCAAATATTTGAGACTTTTGTGATCCAAAAATACATGGCACTTCTCACCAAATAAGTAATGTCGCCATATTTTCAAGGCGAATACGATGGCGACTAATTCGAGATCATGGGTCGGATAATTTTTCTCATGTGGCTTTAATTGTCTCGACGCATAGGCCACAACTCGACCTTCTTGCATCAATACGCAACCTAACCCAAGTAGGGAGGCGTCACTATAGATGACGAACTCTTTGCCTAATTAATTTGCACTAAAATTGAGCTTCAGTTAAATAAGTTTTCATTGATCAAAACTTTTCGACATTTTTTCGTCCATTCGAACTTAACCTCTTTTGAAGTAGCTTCATCATGGGTGTGGCTATCATCGAGAAACCTTTACAAACCGTCGTAGTAACCGAAAAGCCCCAAAAAGCTCGAACCTCGGTAATATTTCTCGGAGGTCGCCAGATTAAGTATGGCGAAATTTTGCTCAGTCAACTCGAATACCGATGCGAGATACCACATGACCCAAGAAGCTAACCTCTCTTAACCGAACTCACACTTCATGAACTTAGCATATAAGCGCTTATCCCGTAAAATTTGCAACACTAATCTCGGTGTTCAGCATGTTCGATCTCATCTCTTGAATAGACCAAGATGTCATCAATGAACACAACTATGAACCGGTCCAAATACTATCTCAAGATCCGATTCATCAAATCCATAAATACCGCAGGGCATTAGTGAGCCCAAACGGCATCACTAAGAACTCAGAGTGGCCGTATCTCGATTCGAAAGCGTTTTGGGTATATCCGAATCTCGACCAGAATCGATAATAACCCGATCTCAAATCTATCTTTGAAAACACCGAGGCTCCCTTTAGTTGATCAAACAAATCATCAATACGCGATAACGGATATTTATTCTTTATCGTCACTTTATTCGGTGACGATAGTCAATGCACAACCTCATGGTTCCGTCCTTCTTTTCACAAACAATCTTTGGTGCACCCAAGGTGAGAAACTTGGTCGAGTGAAACCTCTATCCGTCAATTCTTGCAACCGAGCTTTCAACTCTTTTAACTCGGTTGGTGCCATACGATACGGAGCTATCGAAATCGGTGTAGTCCGGTACAAGCTCAATACCAAACTCTATCACCCGAACAGTGGCAAACCCGTAATTCTTGAGAAAACATCCGGTATTCACAAACCACCGCACCGATTCGGGTTTTATTTCTAACTCCTTATCATCAAGTACATACGCAAGGTATGCTTCGCACCCTTTCTTACATATTTTGGGCCAACATTGATGATATTACGGTGGCAACCCTTTAAGTCCGTAGACTCAACTCGGATCATGTCGTTATTTGCGCACCTCAAATCAATCGTCTTGCTTTTGCAATTCACAACCGCATCATGCACGGTCAACCAATCCAAACCAAGAATAACATCAAATTCATCGAACGGCAAAAGCATCAAGTCCGCGGAAAACAGGAACCTCGAATTACTAGGGGCATTTCTTACACACTTTGTCGACAAGCACGTGACGACCCAAGGATTTGACACCGAATTACAAACTCGAGAGACTCAATAGGTAAAGTCTTCTTGGATGCTAAAGTTTCGCATATATAAGAATGAGTAGAACCGGGGTCAATCGAGCAATCACATTAGTATCAAAGAGAGTGAAAGTACTGGTAATAACATCTCGGCGAGGAAGCATCCTCGCGTCTGGCGTATAGCATAAGCCCTAGCAGGAGCGCGAGCCTCGGATCTGGTCGTAGCATCTCTAGATCCTCTCTGATCACCACGAGTATTGCCCGTATTTCTAGATGGTCTACCTCGAGCAGTGGTAGCACCCGGTTTCCCACTCTGATTTACATTCTGTTCAGGCAACCTCGGGCAATCTTTAATAAAGTGGTCAACTGATCCGCACTTGTAACAGAGCGGTCATGGAATCTACAACTTCGAATGCCATTTGCCACACATCGGCACTCGTTCTATCTCGACGATCATTTCCAACCTTTGGCGATCGAAGTGACTCGTGTGCTCACAGGGGGTCGATAGCGATCTCATCTAGAAAAGCCCGAAGTGTCCCTAGACCGGCCCAAGCCATCTCTAAATTTCTTCGATGACTGTGGGAAGGGCTTCTCCGAAGACCTCTTACGAAACTCTCTTACTCCCTCCTCAGCTTTTCTTTTCTTCATACTGAGCTCCTCGGCCTTGCAAGCTCGCTCAACAAGTACTACAAATTCTCGGATTTCCAAGATGCTAACATACAGCTTTATATCATCATTTAGTCCATCCTCGAAACATTTACACATTACGGCTTCTGAGGAAATGCATTCTCGTGCGTACCGGCTAAGCCTCACAAATTTTCGTTCATAATCGGTAACCGACATGGAACCTTGCTTAAGTTCAAGAAATTCCTTCCGTTTTTGGTCAATGAATCTCTGACTGATATAATTCTTTCGAAACTCAGTTTGGAAGAACTCCCAAGTTACTTGCTCTCGGGCACTGTGAAGTCGAGTACTCCACCAATAGTAGGCGTAATCGCGAGCAAGGAGATAGTACACTTTAGGCATTCATCGGTGTGCAAGATGGTTCATCGAGTACCGAATAGTGTTGTCCAACCAAAATTCAGCTTGCTCGGCATCATCACTATCCGTAGCCTTAAATTGATAGCCCGTGTTTTGATTCTTCAACTGGGGCTTATTTGACCTTATTTGGTCGATTCTCGGAGGCATTGTAGGTGCGGGGGTTGTGTTTGTTGGGAATGGAGGTTGTGGAACAGCCGTATTAGTTCGAATGTATTGGTTGAACCAATCATTCATCACGCTATAAAAAGCTTGCCTAGCCTCATCATTCGGATTGCTAGCAATAGGTTGAGAGTCCCGCCACAGCTGTCCCTTGTACGGAGCAGCGCCACACTCTCCACATCATCACTATCTTTCGGTTGGGATCGGGATCCATTACTATAAATAAACACAAACTCAAATGTTAGAAATCACCACACTATCAATTAATCACATAATGGCATGTATAGCTAGACCCAAACGTATTACGGTAGTCCTAGAATCGACTAAACCGTAGCTCTGATACCAATTTAATTGTAACACCCCGTACCCGATACCGTTGCTTAATTACTTTGTTTTCACAGTCCATTTAAAAAAAATTCCAGACAGGCTCGCTAACTGCGTCACTGTTGCCTTAAAAATCATATCTCGAGTTCCAAAACTCAAAAACTGATTCCGTAAATTTTCCCTGAAATTAGACTCACATATCCATCTGTGGATTTATTTCTAGAATTTTTGGTCTGGCCAATTGATACAGTTTATTAGTTAAAGTCTCCCATGATTCTGGGTTCGACTACTCTGACCTTCATGTATTACGACTTGGATATCTCCCTGTACAGAGCTTCAATACTCATACTGTTTGTTTCTAATGAAACTAGACTCAAAGGAAAATCTATACATATAAGACATGACTTCTAATTATATCTGGATAATTTATAGTAAATTTTCAAATTCGAAACAGGGGATCCAGAAACCGTTCCGGCCCTGTTTCACGAGAACTTTAATATATCTTAATATACTGTTTATATGATCATTTCGTTACTTTCATATGAAAATAGATTCATCAAGGTTCGATTAAATAATTTATTCACTATTTAATTCCATTCCTACAAATTTTAGTGATTTTTCAAATCCACACCACTGCTGCTGTCAGCATCTGTTTTCAAGGTAAACTTTACCTATTTCGTGCTTTCCATGGACCAACTAGAGTTTTGTCATACATAGGTCCACATATGATCATATTTAGCCATTCCAATGGCTGATCATTTGCCCAACACTTCCATTCCAGTCCATAGTCACATCATGAAACCATATATATATACATAAACACAAATGGTCTAATGCCATACCCCACTTCAACGAGCCATTTTCGCATGGCTGTACACACATACATCACAAAAAGTACTTGAAAAACAACAAATGGTAGTCCTATACATGCCATATCCAGAGTTCAACTAAAAGAGTACCAAAAGGGCTTTGATAGTGTGGATGACTTCGACTTCGATGATCCCGAATCTGATAGCTAACGAGCAAAATCTATAAGACAGAGAGCCAAAGCAACGGGGTAAGCATTTTAATGCTTAGTAAGTCTCAAGTAATGAAATCAGCTTTGACTAAAGTATTACATTCACATAGCTAAATGAATCACTTTATTAATACACATTCTCATAATCATACTTACTTCACACTTCATCAACACATACACACACAAGGTATCAACCTATCTAAGAGCCGAAAGTTCGTTAGTCGATTGAACGAATACTATTTAAAACGAATCAACTTTTCCGATGCACATGCAAACATACCTTATCGTTTGGGTTTTTCGAGCGTATTAATTAAAATTATTATAGCACGATCGCTCACCTTCAAACCCAAGTTTCTTCGATTTAGCGGATATAACCACACGCCCAATTGCGTCGGGTCTTAGCCGGACATAGCAACTCGCACAAATGCCTTGGTCTTAGCCGGATATAACAACTCGCACAAATGCCTTTGGTCTTAGCCGGATATAACAACTCGCACAAATGCCTTCGGGCTTAGCCCGGATATCATTCAAATGCTCATGCACACATATATCAATATTCATGACACATCCATATTTCATTTCCGTTACTAAGGCTCAAACACAAATCATTTATCAAACCTTTCCAATTTCGGCTCAATAGCCACACACAAAGAGCATGATTTCAATTGGCTTTATAACATAGGCTCTATGCACATTCGGCTATCCGCCATAATATGGCAAATTATTCCAATATAAATCAAGTAGGGTCATTACTTGAAGACTTACCTCGGATGTTGTCGAATGATTTCGACGGCTATTCGATCACTTTTTCCTTCCCCTTATCCAACTTTGGTCCTCTAAGCTCTTGAGCTTAATTCAAACAAATAGAGCTTATTTAATAATTTATCAATTTAACAATCCGATTAAATACATTCATATTATACAATTAGGCGCGAATAGCTTTATTGACTAGTTATTCAAGCATTATACATGTGCTCTACTCATGCACCACCGAATAATAGGACTAGCTTAATACCTTGCATTTTCGAATTCATAGACATCATTTCGTTCCTCACAACACACATTTTGTCCCTAACCATCATAAGAGACCAAGGCATCACTTACAATGCCGAATTCCAATTAAGTCTACCATCATAGCATTATCATATTTATGCACTTGGTAAGTTATGTTTGAACACATTCGCACTAGGTGTCCAAACCAATGTTCCTCGAACATTAAACTCAATTTATAACCCATTCAAAATTCCTTAGCAACAAGCATTTAACAACAATGTACTTAACCAATTCCTTAAGCACACATTCGACAACATATATATATATGTCAATGACTAAAACACTTAGGCTGATTCTTTCCATTTTGTATCTATGCACCTATTTGATCATTAGTTTAGTTCAAACACCCTTACACCAAGATTCATCCAATTTAACATGAAACACAAACCTAAATCCTCAATAGCTACCATGGCCGAAAGTTCTAGTCATCCCAAAATTCAAAATTCTTAGCATGGGCTACCTAGAGGATTTGATGACTAGTTCAAATCTCAAACCATTTAACATACTTATCAAAATATATAACATTACCACCATTTTTCTTTAACCTCTACCATGGCCGAATGTTCATATCACCATCCATTTCAAAGATTTTGGCATGGTTAAGTAAGGGACTTAGAATCTAGCTTAAAACCATGCTAAGATTTTAAAGGACTAGCTTGAGTTTCTTACCTTAATGAAGGCCTACCATGGCCGAATGGCTCCTCCTCTTCCTCTCTTAGAATCGGCCAAGAAGAAAACATGAGAAAGACTCCTTTGTTTCTTTTCTCTTTTCCTTATTTTATTTACTTATGTTATAAAATATAAGCTACTAACTAATAATTAATACATATTATGTGCATATAAACCCATCATGGCCGGCCACTACTTATGATATATGGGAAATTTGACATGCAAACCCCTCATTTTTGCATGCATGATCCACTAGTCATCACACATTTCCCCATCATACTTTCAAAGTTTACTACTAGGTCCTTTCTAGTGAAATTCACATTTATAACTCTAAATCAAAACATCAAAAATGTCACACATGAGTTAACACATATTATAGGCATCAAAAGAAATTTTAAATTATTTTTATGCCTCGGTTTTGTGGTCCCGAAACCACATTCCGACTAGGGTCATTTTAAGGCTGTCACATAACACTATTCAAATGATACAACAATTTGTTTATTTCAATGGTTTGTAGGATAAGGATCCAAACACTCAGTTGGCAAATTTCCTGGAATTTTGTGATACATTTAAAATTAATGGCATTTCTGACGATGTCATTCATCTTCGGTTATTCCCATTTTCATTAAGGAACAAAACCAAACAGTGGTTGAACTCGTTACCACGAGGGTCAATTTCTACTTGGGAACAACTGACCGAAAATTTTTTATTAAAATATTTTCCATCAGCTAAAACGGCCAAATTACGTAATGATATCTCTTCATTTGTACAGATGGACTTAGAAACTCTTTACGATGCATGGAAGAGATGCAAGGACCTACTACGTAGGTGTCCTCACCATAGATTACCTCTATGGCTATAATTTCAAACATTCTACAATGGTGTGAATCCCTCGACAAAAGAGATGATTGATGCAACATCCGGGGGAACCATGAATAACAAAACACCTGAAGAGGCTTACGAATTTATTGAACAGATGTCACTGAATAACTATCAGTGGCAAGTCATGTGGACTAAGCCAACGAAAATAGCAGGCGTTTATAACGTCGATTCGGTTACTATGCTGTCGAACCAGGTAGAGCTTCTAAATCAAAAGATTGATGGTTTACTTGGTTCTTAACAGGTTCATCCAGTAATGCAATGTGAAGTCAGTGGAGATAGATCAAGTAATTCAGAATATCAATCCTATGGCCACAGCATGGAGAGCGAACAATTAAATTACATGGGTAATAATCCTCGATCTCAAAATAATCCTTATAGTAACACTTATAATGCAGGTTGGAGGAACCATCCCAATTTCTCCTGGGGTGGTCAAAGGAATCAAAGGCCATAGAATCCTCCGGGTTTTCAACAACCACCTTATCAACAGGAAAAGAAACCGAACCTTGAAGAGATGCTATCTAAATTTCTCTCGGTGTCAGAAACTCATTTTCAAAATACTGACTCAGCACTTAAGAATCAACAAGCATTGATCCAAGGGCTCGAAACTCAGATTGGACAACTTGCCAAGTTGATTTCTGAACGACCACAAATAATCTAACCCAAGGGAACAACTCAACGCAATTACTAGTCAAGATAAGGAAGGGTTAGTCACACTTGAGCCAGAACCAAGGCAAGAAACTGAGATAAGCAAAGGTAAAGGTGAGGTAGACCACAATGAGCAGAAACCGGTAAGTATAGAATACAAACCACATGTGCCATACCCTAATGCGACAAGGAAAGATCGCTGAGATGAACAATTTGGTAAATTTCTTAAACTCTTAAAAAAATTACATATTAAGTTACCGTTTATTGAAGCTCTATCACAGATGCCAAGCGCAATAAAATTTTTAAAGGAGCTTTTAGTAAATAAGCGGAAGTTGGATGAGGCTTCGCATGTGGAGCTAAACGCAGTTTGCTCAGCTATTCTATAGAATACACTACCCAACAAATTAAAAGATCCAGGGAGTTTTACAATTCCTTGTTTAATCGGTAGTTTAGATGTTAATAATGCTTTAGCTGATTTAGGGGCTAGTATTAACGTCATGTCCTATAAAATGTTCAAACAATTAAGTCTTGGGAAACCTAAACAAACTAGGATGAGCATTCAATTAGCAGATAAAACTATAAGATTTCCTAGAGGTATTATTGAAGATGTGCTTGTTAAAATCGATAAATTTATATTTCCCGTTAACTTCATAGTTCTAGACATAGGGGAGGAAAGCAACACTCCTTTGATTTTTGGAGGCCCTTTTTAGCAACTACTAAAACGATTATTGATGTTGGCACAGGTGAGAGATAAACCGTAATTTATACATATTTTTACCCCATGCTTAACACATTTTATGGATAATTTTTCCTTAGAATTGGTGAATTCGATGCTCCTAATGCCTTAATTTCAGGTTTTATACTTAGGCGAGCATAGGAGAGCAAAAGGAATGAGAAATGGGTCAAAAACTGAGAAAATGGGCCAACGTACAAAATCAACACGGCCTGGACTTCCTCACACGGGTAGACCACACGACCATGTCAATTTGGCAGAAACGAAGCACTACTCACACGGGCGTGTCCCTGTCGAGCCCAAGTTTAGTCCAATTTGGAAAAGGCCAATTTTGAGGGTTCTTAGGCATTCCAAAGCTTATAAATACACTCTAAAGGAGAAAAAGAGGACACACGGAGAAGGAGGCAGAGAACTGCTCAAGAAGCCGATTGAACCATCTCAGAAGCCGGATTCATTATCAAGACTGAAGATCTCCCGTTAATTTCCTTTCAGGAGTTTTGGGTTTTCTTTATATTTTGTATTCATTATTCTTCTGAGATGATTTCCTTTTTAGTTATGAACTAAATCCCCTAAATACCTGAGGGGAATGAAACCTAAGACGAATCTTGTTATTATTTTCTGAATTGTATGATAAGTATTTAACTTGTTCTTAATTATGTGTTCTTAATTCTTGTCTTGATATTCCAGGATATTGATTCAAGTTAAGCTCTTATTTAGAGGAGGAATAGACCTTGTCTAAGTGTACATTTGTCATAATTAACCGGAGTTGGTTGTGCACCTAGAGATAGGGTGACAAGATTTTGCTAGATTAGGTGAAACCTAATAAGGGGATCCATTGATCGAGTTAATGCAATCCTAGGCAGTTAATTAGAAAGAGATTTCAATTATTCAACCTAGGGTTAGACGTTGTTAGTCTTGAGAGGGATAATAATATAACTTAGGGATTTCTACGTATCAAGTCAAATGAATAAATCGTCTGATTTAGAGTCAAATAACAAGTGGAGTCTAGGTGGATTTTTCCTTAGGTATTGTTTCAATCAATCGTGTAATATCTTGATTTTGGGCCTAGTCAAAATAGTGGTTTCGTGACCACAAAATCCGAGATAGAAATAATTATTTTATGATTATTTTGAGTTCTATGATATGATTGCATGATTGTGTGAAAATTTCGTGAAGAAATTTTATGCATAAAGTGCTTAAATTGAAATTAGGGACTAAATCAAATAATTTGTAAAACTTGCATTCTAGAAGTTTCTAGTATGAAATTGTTTTGAAATATTAATTAGGAGGTCCTAAATAGCAATTTTACCAATTTATAAGTCTATGGACAAAATTGGACATGGATGGAATTTTGGAAAGTTTAGTAGTAAGGGCATTTTGGTCATTTAGGGTAAAATGAATTAAAATACAAAATTAAAAGCCAATTTTGCTCATCTTCAACCCCATGGCCGAATATAGCAAGGAGAAACCATGGCTAGGGTTTTCAAGCTTCCAAGCTCGATTGTAAGTCCGTTCTAGCCTCGTTTTAATGATTTTTACGTTTTGGAGTCCCGTAGCTCGATTAAGCTTATGCTAGCAATAATTCAACCTAGGGTTCATATTTGGAAAAATACCCATAGGTGAAATTTGTGTATTTTGGTGTTTTATGATAGAATATGAGGTTTTAAATTATGTTAGATAACTTGTGCTACTCGGTTTTAAGCGAAAACTAGAAAAGGGCTTAATCGGTAAAAATACCTAATAGTCATAAGTACATGTTAGAGTGAGAATTTGATGTTGCCATAGAAGGAAAAATGATCAGCATGTCATAAAACATAAGAAAATAGGCTGAAGTTTAATTTACGAGCTTTGGGGCAAAAGTGTAAATATGCAAAAGTTTAGGGCAAATCGTAATTTTTCCAAAATATGATTTTGGGTCAATTTGAATAATGTGAGTCCTAATTAGACTATATTTTAAATGATAGAGCAAGGAAAACTAAAATTTCGGCTAAAATAGGAAAATACCAAGTTGTGGACGAAATGGTAAAAGTAGCCATTTTAGCATACGAGGTAAGTTCATGTGTAAATGTAGTAACATAATTGTCATTTTAAGCAATTTAATGTTGTTTATATGATATGATGCTGATTTTTATCATGAAATATTATGCTTTGTGGTTATTTTGAATAAAATGCAAATTATGTGTATTAATTGTTAAATATAAAGTACTACCGAGTATTGGTTTCGGTATTTTACTAAGATGGCAAGGAGATGTGTTCGAGGAAAATCCCGTTTGAACCTTAGGAATAGATTAGGATACAAGTGACATGTCACTAGGATGGTTGAGCATCCGAACTCGTTGAGTTGAGTCCGAGTTCACTTATGGATGTGAATGTCCGAACTCGTTGACTTGAGTCCGATTTCGAGAGATGTAACTAGGCATCCGAGCTCGTTGAGTTGAGTCCGAGTTCACTTATGGATACGAACGCCCGAGCTCGTTGAGTTGAGTCCGAGTTCACTTATGGGCGGGTTACATGGCAGCTTGGCTACATATGTGGCACTTATGTGCAAACTTTCCATGTATCCGAATTATATTCCGATGTGTTCAACGGGTAAAATTCTACTCAAATGGAGGAATACTCGAGATGAAAGGGACGTATTGGTAAGTGTTGTGAAATGAATACTTTGAACAGGTATGTACTTAACCCTCGGGTTGAAAACTCGATATAACAACAATATGGTAAGATGATAAATGAAAATGTGATATGAATGTCTCGGTGATGATTATGCAAATGATGTTTTATGTTTGCTTATATAGTTGTGTTACTTGCTATTTGCATGTGAGCTTACTAAGCATTTATGCTTACTTCCTCCTTTTCATTCCTTGTAGTGTTGACAAGCCAGCTCGGAAATCGGGAACGGTCGGAGGCATGCTCACACTATATCCGTATACCATCTTGGCAAAATGGCTTGCATATTTTGAGTAGCATTATAATCATTTTGTATATATGGTCTTATGATATGGTTATTGAGTGGTATGGAAATGCTTGGTAATGATTAGCCATTGGAATGGCTAATCATGATCATATTTGGTGTTATGTATGCTAAATTACTAGCTAATCCATGGAAAACATTAAATAGGTAAAATTTACCATAAAATAGATTCAGACAGCAGCAGTGACGTGAGTTTGAAAAATCATTAAAAATAGTAGAGATACAATTAGATGGTGAATAAAATATTGAATTGAATAATTATGAGTCTATTTTCATATAGATGGAACAAAACAGGTATATGAGTTATATTTTATGAGATGTTTAAATTTTTGTGAAATAGGGCCAGAGCGATTTCTGGATCCCCTATTCTGACTTTGGAAATTCACCATAAAATTTTCAAAGATAATTAGAAGTCATGATTTATATGTAAAGATTCCTTATTGAGTCTAGTTCTATTATAAATAAACAGCATAGTCATTGAAACTCTGTACAGGGAGATATCTGATTCGTAATATACAGAGGTCAGAGCAGTCGGACCCTGAAATAGGGGATACTTTAACTAATAAACTGTACTAATTGGCTTGACCAAAAATTCTATAAAAAAATTAGTAACTAGATATATGAGTCTAGTTTCAGGGAAAATTTATAGAATTAGATTTTGAGTTTCGTAACTCGAGATATAAATTTTTAAGCGACTATGACGCAGATTGTTAGCTTGACTGAAAATTTTAAAAATAAATTGTTTGAGCTGTTTAAGTAATGAATTAAGTCTGTTAACACCTCGTGTTCGACTCGTGACGGTCTCGGTATGGGCGTTACATTTGGTGGTATCGAGCAGGTTTAGTCGGTTCTCGACTAACCTAGCATGTGTAAAAGTTTAGCTATACATGCCACGATCGTGATAGTGTGATGTCTTCCGACGCGTATGAGTACCGTCTTATTTAGAGGCAGGTACTCCCCAACCGAGTCATACTGACCATGTTCAATGTTATGTGAAGGTATTTGAGTAAAGTTATGATTATGATAAGTCTCGGTTCAGAAAAGTATGAATAAAAGTTTATGATACATATGTGATAATATGTGAGATGAAAGTTCATGTTGTGATAAATATCCATATTTGCTTAATGCTCATACGATGTAGTGTATGTGGCTTACTTGATAAGATGAACGGAATAAATAGAAAGTAGTAGAGGTATGAATAAAGGTCATAATATCATGATACTGAATGAAAATGTCCTTGTCTTGATTGGACGTTGAATGTTGATGAATGTTAATGATATACAATTTTTATGAGATAAAGGATTATAATGAAATGAACTTATCTATGTTAAATTGTTGGACTGAATTATATGATTGTAATGATATGTACATGATGATGCACAAAATGAAAGTTGTGATTGTGATGCAAATATCTATGTTTGTTTGGCCTTATATGATGTCATGAGCATGAATTAATTTAATTAAATGAATGGATAAGTAAAGCTATCTAGAAAACATAGAATGTATGCATAAGTATATTGTCTAAATGGGACAATAGGAAAATTGGTGTAAGCCAACATGAATGAATGACATGATTTTGATGATGTTGCTATGATGATGGGAGTTGTGCCATATGTGTATGTATAAGAAAGTCGAGTTAGAGGTCCTACAACCCCTCCCCCTCACCAAAGTGGTACTTATAATGGAATTTCATGAGATTTGTATTGAATAAGTTTTCGGTTGAGAACCCAAAGAGTTCAAATGATAGAATAATTATAAGTATGATTAGAGATTGAAAATGAGCTGATAAGTAAAGTCGAGCCGAGAAAGTATCGGATTGACGTAAAGATTATTGGAGTTATGCATTGTCCCGATTAGAAAAGGAATTCTCCTTGGTAAATGTAATTACTCGGTTGCAAGGTCGAGAAAAGTGTAAATCGAAATTTATTCAGAACTAGCCTTCTTTAGTGAATGGTTTAATATGAAATTTGTGAGGCGTAACTAGTTGGGGAAATGATAATTGAAATGTGAACTATCTGAGTGTGATGATTATGGTGGGATGATTTAGCGATCTCTTTTGAGGTGTTCTATGTGTTTACCCTTCTCGAAATATTTCTATGGCTATTGATCTTCGAAGAAATTCTTGTTATATGGGAATGTCTTTTAATCTCGGTGTTGGATGAAAGCATTGGTAGTCTGACCGGTTTATAATTTATATTGCTCTATTTCATCGAGTATTCTATTTCATTTAAATCGATAAGAATTGATGAGAGAATACATATGATATTATGATTCTGTTTCTTCTACTTGATGCTTCATCTGATATATATGTATGGGAAGATATATTGATCTTGTTATATTTGATTTCAGTGGGATTAAATGATGTTTTCTTCTGGACTTTCTTTCTTTGAAGAATTATTGGGGTATTCTGTATTTTCTCTATGAGTTTGGTTTTCGATTCTCTGGTATAGTATCGTATCTTGGGTTTCTTTATTCTGGATTTCTTTATTCTGGATTTCTCTATCTTGGATTTCTTTATTCGGTTTCCTTGTTATCTTTGTTCCATAATTTGTCAATTATGACTCGTGTTCGAAGTGCGTTCTTCAGCTCGTGATAATCATGTCAAATATGACTATACTTCTAATTTGATCTTGGTAATGTGGTGATTTTAGTATTGGGATTTTTTCTAATTTCTGTGCAAGGATTTGACATCAGTAAAGGCATAGGTGATAAAAGCGCGAGTTTCAGTCGGTATGGTGAATTATTTATTTGAAAGATTTCATGTGACAATTATGTCGGATTATTTTCTCAAGTCGATAGTAGAATTTCATTTTGTGAGATAAAAGAGTAAATAGTCCGAGCGAGAAGTGTATATTTATTAGAAAGAGTTGGATATTAGTTAAAGTCACTACGAATGATAAGGTTTTCGTCTTGTGAAAGCTGAAAAGTTTATTACATGTTGATGAGTTCGGATAGATGAGAATATTGGTAACCAAGCGTCTGAACTAGACTAGTCTACATTAAGTAAAGACTTCGACTTTCGAAGAATGTACCGTTGTATGAATTGTGATGTGTTTCAAGACGGTGAGGTAATGTGATAGTTTAGAGCATTCGATGTTACATAAAATCGAGTTGTTAAAGGGGTTAAAGCCGAACATTGAGATCTATCAAAATTATCCTTGCCAGTGTTGATATTGGGATGGAAAAGAGAAGGATTATTCTTGAGGCCATATCAGAATTATTTCCATGGCGGAAAGAGGAAAATGTGATGTATCCTATTGTTAAATGTTTGGCGAGATTTATAAATATATCGGTATTGAATGAAGTCCTACTCATCAGATTCATGGAATTTCAGGTCTCTTTGATTGTTGGATTTCTTGGAATTCCGGTCTCCATTAAATCAAGTTGAGATCTGGGTTTTATGTCATGATATCATGGGAAACTGAAAAGGGTTGAAAATTTAAGAACAGTTGAGAGTTGAGACTGTAAGCTTTTATATCATATGAGAAATTAAAGAGATTTATTGGAGGTATAGCCTAAGTGAAAGTTCTTCAGCACCGAATATGAGATTAAAAGTGAAGACCACTTTTCTGGTAAGATTTTCGGGGACGAAAATCCCTAAAGGGGGGGAGAGTTGTAATATCCTGATTTTGGGCCTAGTCGTAATAGTGGTTTCGTGACCACAAAATCCGAGATAGAAATAATTATTTTATGATTATTTTGAGGTCTATGATATGATTGCAATATTGTGTGAAAATTTCGTGAAGAAATTTTATGCATAAAGTGCTTAAATTGAAATTAGGGACTAAATCAAATAATTTGTAAAACTTGCATTCTAGAAGTTTCTAGTATGAAATTGTTTTGAAATATTAATTAGGAGGTCTTAAATAGCAATTTTACCAATTTATAAGTCTATGGACAAAAATTGGACATGGATGGAATTTTTGGAAAGTTTAGTAGTAAGGGCATTTTGGTCATTTAGGGGTAAAATGAATTGAAATACAAAATTAAAAGCCAATTTTGCTCATCTTCAACCCCATGGCCGAATATAGCAAGGAGAAACCATGGCTAGGGTTTTTCAAGCTACCAAGATCGATTGTAAGTCCGTTCTAGCCTCGTTTTTAATGATTTTTACGTTTTTGGAGTCCCGGTAGCTCGATTAAAGCTTATGCTAGCAATAATTCAACCTAGGGTTCATATTTGGAAAAATATCTATAGGTGAAATTTGTGTATTTTGGTGTTTTATGATAGAATATGAGGTTTTAAATTATGTTAGACAACTTGTGCTACTCAGTTTTAAGCGAAAACTAGAAAAAGGGCTTAATCGGTAAAAATACCTAATAGTCATAAGTACATGTTAGAGTGAGAATTTGATGTTTCCATAGAAGGGAAAAATGATCAGCATGTCATAAAACATAAGAAAATAGGCTGAAGTTTAATTTACGAGCTTTGGGGCAAAAGTGTAAATATGCAAAAGTTTAGGGCAAAGCGTAATTTTTCCAAAATATGATTTTGGGTCAATTTGAATAATGTGAGTCCTAATTAGACTATATTTTAAATGATAGATCAAGGAAAACTAAAATTCAGGCTAAAATGGGGAAAATACCAAGTTGTGGACGAAATGGTAAAAGTAGCCATTTTCGCATACGAGGTAAGTTCATGTGTAAATGTAGTAACATAATTGTCATTTTAAGCAATTTAATGTTGTTTATATGATATGATGCTGATTTTTATCATGAAATATTATGCTTTGTGGTTATTTTCGAATAAAATGCAAATTATGTGTATTAATTGTTAAATATAAAGTACTACCGAGTATTGGTCTCGATATTTTACGGAAGATGGCAAGGAGATGTGTTCGAGGAAAATCCCGTTTGAACCTTAGGAATAGATTAGGATACAAGTGACATGTCACTAGGATGGTTGAGCATCCGAACTCGTTGAGTTGAGTCCGAGTTCACTTATGGATGCGAATGTCCGAACTCGTTGACTTGAGTCTGAGTTCGAGAGATGTAACTAGGCATCCGAGCTCGTTGAGTTGAGTCCGAGTTCACTTATGGATGCGAATGCCCGAGCTCATTGAGTTGAGTCCGAGTTCACTTATGGGCAAGTTACATGGTAGCTTGGCTACATATGTGGCACTTATGTGCAAACTTTCCATGTATCCGAATTATATTCCGATGTGTTCAACGGGTAAAATTCTACTCAAATGGAGGAATACTCGAGATGAAAGGGACGTATTGGTAAGTGTTGTGAAATGAATACTTTGAACAGGTATGTACTTAACCCTCGGGTTGAAAACTCGATATAACAACAATATGGTAAGATGATAAATGAAAATGTGATATGAATGTCTCGGTGATGGTTATGCAAATGATGTTTTATGTTTGCTTATATAGTTGTGTTACTTGCTATTTGCATGTGAGCTTACTAAGCATTTATGCTTACTTCCTCCTTTTCATTCCTTGTAGTGTTGACAAGCCATTTCGAAATCGGGGCGGTCGAAGGCATGCTCACACTATATCTCATATACCATCTTAGCATAATGGCTTGCATATTTTGAGTAGCATTATAATCATTTTGTTTATATGGTCTTATGATATGGTTATTGAGTGGTATGGAAATTCTTGGTAATGATTAGCCATTGGAATGGCTAATCATGATCATATTTGGTGTTATGTATGCTAAATTACTAGCTAATCCATGGAAAACATGAAATAGGTAAAATTTACCATAAAATAGATTCAGACAGCAGCAGTGACGTGAGTTTGAAAAATCATTAAAAATAGTAGATATACAATTAGATGGTGAATAAAATATGGAATTGAAGAATTATAGTCTATTTTCATATGGATGGAACAAAACAGGTATATGAGTTATATTTTATGAGATGTTTAAATTTTTGTGAAACAGGGCCAGAGCGATTTCTGGATCCCCTATTCTGACTTTGGAAATTCACCATAAATTTTTCAAAGATAATTAGAAGTCATGATTTATATGTACAGATTACTTATTGAGTCTATTTTTATTATAAATAAACGGCATATTCATTGAAACTCTGTACATGGAGATATCTGATTCGTAATACACAGAGGTCAGAGCAGTCAAACCCTGAAACAGGGGATACTTTAACTAATAAAATGTACTAATTGGCTGGACCAAAAATTCTAGAAAAAAATTAGTAAATATATATATGAGTCTAGTTTTAGGGAAAATTTACAGAATTGGATTTCGAGTTTCATAACTCGAGATATGAATTTTTAAGCGACTATGACGCAGATTGTTAGCTTGACTGAAAATTTTAAAAATAAATTGTTTGAGCTGTTTAAGTAATGAATTAAGTCTGTTAACACCTCGTGTTCGACTCCGGCGACAGTCTCGGGTACGGGGCATTACAAATCGAGTTTTCCAAAAGTCATTCCCCAATTCTATTTTCTGTGACTTCTTAGTTTAGTTAATTAGTTAGTTAAAACAAACCCCATTATTCTTAAGCTAGATAATAAAAAGACAGTCATTACTAGTACTTTTAGTTTCTTTGGGTTTGACAGTCCGGTCTTGCTAAAACTATACTATTGTTCGATAGGTACACTTGCCTTCATCGTGATAATAGTTAGTTTCAAGAACGATTCATTATAAATTTATAAAACTTATCATACGAAAATTACGATATATTTTTTGGCGCCGTTGCCAGGGAACTAAGATATTAGGAACACTACATTTTTATTACTTTAGCCATTTATTTTTCTTGCAAGTTAATTTTATTTTATCATTATTATTTATTAATTTACCTTTTATTTCTCTTGGCAGGTTTTTATAGTTTATGACTAGAAGAAACCCATTAGGACCATTACTTTTTGACGAAGAAATAGATCGCACAGTTCGCAGAAACCAAAGAGAAATAAGGTAAAGCTTAAGATACACAGAAAATGAGCAAGAGGACAATATTCAAACCCCTACCGAGGAGATGGTTGAAAACCAAGACAATCAGCTACCTCCTATGATACCCGCTGAACTAGCAAATCAGAATCCTGATCTGCGTACTATGTATGATTATGCTAAACCCACTTTAACAGGAACTTAGTCAAGTATAGTTAGGCCTGCTATTGCGGTGAATAATTTGAACTAAAACCTAACACTATTCAAATGATACAACAATTTTTTCAGTTTGATGGTTTGCAGGATGAGGATCCAAACACTCAGTTGGCAAATTTCCTGGAATCCTGTGATACATTTAAAATTAATGGCGTTTCTGATGATGCCATTCGTCTTTGGTTATTCCCTTTTTCATTAAGGAAAAAAGCTAAATAGTGGTTGAACTCATTACCACGAGGGTCAACTACTACTTGGGAGCAAATAACCAAAAATTTTTTATTAAAATATTTTTCGCTTGCTAAAACAGCCAAATAACGTAATCATATCTCTTCATTTGTGCAGATGGACTTAGAAACTCTTTACGGTGCATGGGAGAGATACAAGGACCTACTGCGAAGGTGTCCTCACCATGGATTACCTCTATGGTTGCAAGTTCAAACATTTTACAATGGTGTGAACCCCTCGACAAGACAGATGATTGATATAGCAGCCGGGGGAACCATCAATAACAAAACACCTGAAGAGGCTTACGAATTTATTGAAGAGATGTCACTGAATAACTATCAGTGGCAAGTTATGAAGACTAAGCAAACTAAAATAGCAGGCGTTTATAACGTCGATTCGGTTACCATGCTCTCTAATAAGGTAGAACTCTTGAATAAGAAAATTGATGGTTTTCTTAGTTCTTTATAGGTTCACCCAGTAATACAGTGCGAAGCAAGTGGAGGCTGATCAAGCAATTCAGAATATCAATCCTATGGCCACAGCATGGAGAAAAAACAATTAAATTACATGGTTAATAGTCCTCGATCCCAAAATAATCCTTATAGCAATACTTATAATGCAGGTTGGAGAAACCACCCAAATTTCTCATGGGGCGGTCAAGGAAATCAAAGGCCACGACATCCTCCGGGCTTTCAACAACCACCTTACCAGCAAGAAAAGAAGCCGAACCTTGAGGAGATGCTAACCAATTTCATCTTGGTGTTAGAAACCCATTTTCAAAATACCGAGACAGCACTTAAGAATCAACAAGCATCGATCCATGGGCTCAAAACTCAGATTGGACAGCTTGCCAAGTTGATTTCTGAATGACCACAAGGTAGCTTGCCAAGCAACACAGAATCTAACTCAAGGGAGCAACTCAACGCGATTACTAGTTAAGATGAGGAAGGGTTAGTCACACTTGAACCAGAACCAAGGCAAGAAACTGAGATAAGCAAAGGCAAAGGTGAGGTAGACCACAATGAGCAGAAACCAGTAAGTACAGAATTCAAACCTCGTGTGCCATTCCCTAATGCGACAAGGAAAGACCGCTCAAATGAAAAATTTGGTAAATTCCTTAAACTTTTAAAAAATTTACATATTAACTTACTATTTATTGAAGCTCTATCGCAGATGCCAAACGCAATGAAATTTTTAAAGGAGCTTTTAGCAAATAAGGGGAAGTTGGATGAGGTGTCGCATGTGAAGCTAAACGCAGTTTGCTCAGCTATTCTACAAAATAAACTACCCAAAAAATTAAAATATACAGGGAGTTTTACAATTCCTTACTTAATTGGTAGTTTAGATGTTAATAATGCTTTAGTTGATTTAAGGGATAGTATTGACGTCATGCCCTACAAAATGTTCAAACAATTAGGTCTTGGGAAACCCAAACAGACTAGGATTAGCATTCAATTAGCAGATAAAACTATAAGATTTCCTAGGGGTATTATTGAAAATGTGCTAGTTAAAATTGATAAATTTATATTTCCCGTTGACTTTATTGTTCTAGACATAGAGGAGGGTAGCAACACTCCTTTGATTTTAGGATGGCCCTTTTTAGGAACTGCTAAAACAATTATTGATGTTGGCATAGGTGAGCTCACACTTCGTGTGAGAGACGAAACAATCACCTTTCAAGTTGGCAATTCTGACAACACATCAGAAATTGAATGTGATCGTCTAAACCATTCTACTAAAACTGATAATATGGTGCAACCTACTTTGCACGAAATTATTCTGAAGAAAGTACATGAGCCATTCTCAAGCAACAGTAGATGACCTATTCATGAAAAACTAAGAATACAAATCGAGGAGCTAGATGAATGCAGACGCATAAACTGAAAATACACGATAAACCAAAACTACTCTAGGATGAGCCCAATACCTTTCCAAATCAACTTAAGGTTGGAGATAAAGTTTTATTAGATGCCGCAGATCCTCACATTGTCACTGCTAAACCGAATGAAGAAATTCCTCTTACGTTACTTAGCATTTTTCCATTCAGTACAGTTGAGGTAAGTCATCCCAAGTTCGGCACTTTTAATGTAAACAATACTCACCTAAAACCTTATTTTGATGAGATTCACAACAAGAATTAGGAGTATAAACTCCTCGAACCACCATGACCATTCAATGTAGAGGTAAGTCGAGCTTAGACTATAAATAAGCGCTTCTTGGGAGGCAACCCAAGCACTAACTATATTAACTTCTTTAAATTTTAGTGTTTAAACACCTAACTTACTAACAGAGCTCTTGAATACAAGTTTTCCACACAGACACGGCCTAGCACACGGGCGTGCCTTAGGCCGTGTGGAAATAGGGAAAAAATTTTCCCAAACACGGGCTGCGATAAATCGCCACGGCTGTGCAACATGGCCGTGAGCGAACCTGCCAAAACAACACAGGCGTGCAACATGCCCGTGCTTGGAAACCGTGGCCGAACCTGTCAAATTAACACCGGCGTGGGCCTACATACATGAGCATGGGAGAAGCGAACGAAGACAGACACGACCGTGCGACACGACCGTGTGCATCCACATGTCTAAGGAACACGGGTGTGGGCCAATTGTCAAACGTGCCTAAATTTAAAATTCGTGAATCACACTAGCAAAAATTGGGGAACACAGGCGTGTTCCATGGCCGTGTACCCTAAAATCTATAAATAGGCTGCACTATTTATTGTCTTATTCACCCAAAAAAACCCTAACCCTAGCCGCTGCAAGCCCAAACGGCCTCCCTGCCACGCCCATGCACTACTTCCCACTCTATTTTGACGCCCAATCTCTCTCCCTTAGCATTTTTTTACTCTTTTTACTTCTATTTTACTTATTTCTAATGCTTATTATCAAAATAATCTTCATTTTTCTCATTTTACTTTCATTTTGCTTATTATTCTATCATTTAATTTGCATTCTTAGGTTATTTATCATAACATTTCATGATTGAATTGAGTTGTTAGGAAAGCCTCATTCTATTGTCATACCCATGCCATTACTATGCTCATTCTCATGCTATTACCATGCTAATGTCACGAAATTATGCTATAACATTGATTATCTTGGCTAAGTTTGGTTAGTATTAGTAGTTTTGGCTGAAATTGTTGGTTCAAATTCATGGCCTTTTCCTTTTCAAATTCGTTTACCTACTATTATTTATATATATATATATATATTACAGGTATACAATGTCGTCTTCACGTGGTAAAAAGGTCGCCGTCCGTGCTTCAAAGAAAAAGAAGGGAGCGTCATCTTTCTCGGGTCTTACCGTAGAAGGTCGCCAACCTTTCCTGCGATTCCCCATCGGGCCCCAAGAATAACTTTTCCAAATACTCCCGACCCGACCTTTAATTGCAAGCTACTGCATCGATTGGGCTACAGTAGAACAAGTTCAGTTGGCTGATGCGATTTGGGCCCTCCTAACCACTGACCCTTGGGAGCTTTTCTTTGGGATCATCGAGGCAACATATCTCGAACTCACGATGGAACTATGCTCAATGTTTCATCTTCAAACCACAATGATGAACTACGATGATCCTGGCACGGTCCAATTTCACTTAGGAGGATTAGTTCGCCAGCTAAGCGTCCTGGAATTCAGTACTGCACTGGGCTTATATACTAAGGAGTTCAAGGAGGAGAATGAATTACATGCTCTTAATCGCCACATCCATCGTTCTCCTTCACGGTGCTGGGATGCACTAGTACCAGGTTTAGCCACCTACAATCCTAGTCACTCCAAGGCATCGGCTCTCCCTCTGTCCCTGAGGTACCTACACGCCATTTTGACTCACATGATAACAGGAAGGCGAGAGAGCACTGGCATCATCAACACTCACGATGCCTACTTTCTATGGTGTATGTTGCACGGGCATGTCATAGACCTTGCTTATTTCATTGCCCTCGCCATTCAGCACCAGACGGAGCGGCATAGGAAGGGGGTCATCTGCATTGGCCCCTATGTTACTCGGTTGGCTCGACACTACGGGCTCCTCAACACCGCGGCCTAAGAATCATCCTTGACTCTCATTGGCCAGATGTCTTCACAAGTGTGACAGCCCTAATTTGACCGTAGTCGGAATGTGGTTTCGGGACCACAAAACCGAGTCATAAAATTTAGTTAAAATTTTAATTGCATATCTTATATGTGTGATAGTACTTGTATAAAAATTTGATGTTTTAATTTTATCTTAGGAATGTGAATTTTGCTTGAAAGGATCTAGTTGAGAGACTTAGAAAATTATGATAGGTAAATAAGTAAGGACCAAATAGTATTAAAATAGGAAAGTTTGGGTTTGCATGTCAAAGTGCCCAATTCATGTTAAGTGGCGGCCAAGCATGGTTCCATTCCTCCAAGTTTATGTTGTTTATTATTTAATATTGGTAAGTAAATTAAAATAAATTAAAGAAAGGAATTAAAAGGAAAAGATGAATAAAATAAGGAGGAAGAGGAGTGTTCATCTTTTTTCTTTGGCTATTGCCGTGAGTGAGGAAAAGGAAGGAGATTTGGCTATTTGATTTTGGCTTGGAAGATGGCTAGAATGAGGTATGTATTGAATGATTCTTGAAAATCTATGCATGTTTGAGATGGTTAGTTCAAATTCTACTCATCCTATAGATTAGACTTAGGATTTTGAGGTTGAAATTCGCCAAGAAGCTTGAAACTCTTAGTAGATGTGTTAATGTCATTAAAATGGATAGTAATGTAGGATATGGTGAGTGGTTAATTGCTTTTAACTTGAAAGTTGAGGTTAAAATGGGTTACGTGATTGCCGAATCTAATTTAGGGGTGGAGGATTGTGTTCATGTTATATTGGATAGGTAGAGGTTGTAATGAGGTTGAAATTGTTGAATTGTTAGTTGGGTAACAAATGAAGCAATCGGCCATATGGGGTAAAAATGGGATGTTCATTTTAGTTGTTGTTTCATTTTTGTGAGAAATGGGTCAAGTGTTCATGAGATGAAATTTTGTGATTAGATGAATTAAAAGTAATAGTATAGTTGATATATATATATATATATAGATATACATATTCGGCCATCACTTAGGAGCTTATGTGATGTTGAGTTTAAGCTTTGCATATTCGGCTATATATACATATATATGTAAGCCCATTCGTGATATTACCTTAGGACTATGTATATATAACCGACAAAAAAATGGGAAAAACTAGCAAAGGTGATTGCCGAATGTCCAAGTATACATATGCATGTGTGATTGGATTATTGAAAGTATGGTAATTGCATAAGGTTATTAGCGAATAGCTAAGAACATAAGGTAGCAAGATAAAATTTTACCATGCCGTTCGTATGTCATAAAATCATTAAAATGTGAATACCAATATATGTAGCAAAGCGGTTGGTGAGTTAATTTATTTGTTTAAGCTCAAGATCCTAAAGGAGAGGCGTCCAACAAGGGAAATCGAAGGTCATCGAGTAGCCGACTTGGAATTATTTTACCCAACACAAGGTAAGTCATTAAGCATATAGTTGGTATTGATTTAAATGATCGTAGTACCTATGCAATTGTGTTTAATGAGATGAAATGTATACAAATGTATATGTATGTAAAGATGAAATTGTCGAATGTAAAAAGGAAGTGAAGCGTATAGAGTGGCTGGTTTTCGGCACTAAGTGTGCGGGCAATAAGTGTTCACGGTTGTGAGATTGGCACTAAGTGTGTGGGCTTGAAATGCATGGCACTAAGTGTGCGAGTTTAAAGTACATGGCACTAAGTGTGCGTGGTTGATTATTAAGCACTATGTGTGCGAACCCACTATATATATATATTTTCTATCAATTATTTATATTAAGGGTGCGACCTTACCGAATCGATTTCGGACAGCGGAAAGGGTAAGTACCTTGAGTTCATGGCTAATAGGTGCTATGTTTATATTTGGAGTTGAGCGTGGTAAGTTTTGAACCTATGTGATGATTATAATTGAAGTCACGTACATAAGGTTCATTGTGGAATAGGTGAAAGTTCGCTTAGTTGTATGATTGTAACGAAAATAAAATGATGTATGGAAATGCCTCAATTATTCTATTGAATAGCGTATGAAATGTCAATGTAGGACTTGGAATGAGATTGAATCGTAAGGTCTATGAAACTATGGCATAGTTCGGTATGGATGGAGTACTTAGCCTCATTTCGTTGTTTCCTCTTGTGAAAATTTTATTAATGGATGGTAGTGTAATGCTTCGGACTTACTGAGTTATATACTCATTCGGTGTTTGCTTGTCACCTATTTTAGGTTTCTTGGACTCGACTTTTTGCGTATTCGGGACCGTCATCGAAGTCATCACACCGGCTAGCAACTTTTGGTATCTTCTTCTTAGTTGGTCTAGGAGAACATTTCGGCATGTATAGGCTATTATGTTTAGTTGAAATTTGGTATGTAAACTTTTAGCCATGCGAAAATGGCATAAATGTTCGGTTGGAATTGGTTCTATGATGTTTGGACACAAGTCTTGGTAATTCGGTTTTGGTTGAGTATTGGTTGAGGCCTACTCGATTATTATGCCATATGTCATGGCTGATTATTTTCGGTGTTAAATTCATGATTTGGTAATAGTGTAGTGGGGAGATGCTCGGTGATGATTAGCCCTTGGCATGGCTAGTCATGGTCATAAATTGTGACATGTATGATGAATTATTAGTTAGATCAAGGAAAAATCATGAAATAGGCATAGTTTGTTTTAGTAACAGATGCTGACAGCAGCAGTGATGTGAGATTGAAAAATCACTAAAAATAGTAGAAATGGAATTAAATAATAAATAAATTATTAAATCGAAGCTTGATGAGTCTATTTTCATATGGAAGAAACGAAACCACCATATGAGCTGTATGTTAGGAGTTAATTAAATTCTTGTGAAACAGGGCCAGAGCAATTTCTGGATCCCCTGTTTTGATTTAGAAAATTCACCGTAAAATTTATCGAGATAATTAGAGGTCGTGCCTTATATGTACAAATTCATTATCGAGTCTAGTTTCATTAGAGACAAACGGCATAGGCATTAAAGCCCTGTACAGGGAGATATTTAAATCATAAGGTACAGAGGTCAGTGTAGTTGAACCTTGAAACAGGGGAGAATTTAACAAATAAACTGTACTAATTGGCCCAACAAAAAAATTCTACAAAAATTCCCCCATATAGATATATGAGTATAGTTTTGGGGAAAATTTACGGAATTGGATTTCGAGTTTCAGAACTCAAAATATGATTTTTAAAGCGACCACGATAAAGTAGCCAGCTTGCCTGGAACAAAAGAAAAATAGGGGGAAATAAATGAAGTAAGCCGGTAACACCTCGTGTTCGATTTCCAGTAACGGCCATGAGTTCGGGGTGTTACAACAAGGCATCTCGAGCATACTAAGTATGAGGATGATCGAAAAGCACCGAGGAACCTACCCTCCCCAATATCGTCTCGCCCAATCTACCGAGGAGGAGGCCCCCGAGGACATTACTGATGATGTCCCTCCACATCACGAGGACCCACTGTCTTAGCCACCACCACCCTCTCGTCCAGTACATGTGGCAGCTTCATACGCTGACATCTCTGAGTGCCTAACTCGATTCGAGCAGCAATGTTTTTAGTGCTTCGATCACATTGATGCTACACTACACCAGATTTGTCAGCACTTCCACATCTCATCGCCACCCCCACCTCGTCAACCATTAAGAGATGAAGATGTTTAAAAACTTTTCTTTATTATTTTATGTTTTTACTTTTATTTTATTTTAAGACTACTTTTATTTTTCTTTCACCTTATTTTTATTAGGACTTATAATTATTATTTTAAAATTTTTAATTTTGGCTAATTCATATTGAGTACTTACCCTTCCTTATATATTTCCTAAAAGAGTTCCTGATTCTATCACAGTTATAAAGAGCTCCAAAGCTCATTATTACTCAGGGACTCAAAAGTCCACTGGGAAAGGTTCTCCACGACTGCCATGTCCTGCTCGACCACGACCATAACCAACTGCAGATATAATATTCATTTGGCGCAATACTTATGGACTAATGAACCTCTACCACCGCCGGAGTATCCTCCTCCACCCCAAGCCAATTATTCTCCAAAACTCCAGTTCAAGGAAATTCATTCATCACTCAGGAAGTTCCACTTCTCTCCCTATCTTATTTTTATATTCTTTTCTATATATCTATCTTTGCATATTGAGGGCAATGTACATCTTAAGTATGGGGGGGGTATTCATTTTACTATTAGAAAAATCCCTGAATGATTGCCTTGTCCTCTTGAAAAACTCTCATATCATGTTTAGGATAAATTTTGATTAATTTATGATTTTTATTGATATATCTTAAATTAAAACATAGACATTTATGCATTGATTATTTAAACTTTAAGACATTAGATAATTAAGCATGATAAGTTGATTTTTAATTTAAAATTTTAAGTTGTTTCCCCAAGTTTAGGTATTATCTTGAATCAAAATCCACAAGTTTAAACATCAAAAAGCCATAATTTTTGTGAGATCTTGAGCCTTTAGAGCATCTATTATTTCTTTCATGCTCACTTTCATTATGAGTGCGTTAGTATTGAATTGTTATTCTAGAACTTGCTTGATTATGCATGTCAAGACCACACTATTTGATTTGATATGTCAAGATAATAAAGGCACTTAGGATTAACCCGCTCATTCCATGAAAAGCCTACCTCCATGATTAACCCTTAATAAACCCCGTTGCGCTAACAAGCCATTTCTTATATTACCCTTAATATTAAACCTTAACCCATTATTATTGAAATCCCCTAAATTAATTTGATCCCTATTTTTGTCGTGATTTGAATTGAAATAGTTGCTCAGCTATGTCTTGTTCTTAATAGTTAGTCTATGTTATTTGACTTGTTCTTAAAAAGAAAGTGTATACACATTAGTAGTAATCTTTTGTTTTTGAGATTAAGTATTTAAATTCCATATTCTGAGAAAAAAGCTCTATTGTATGCAATTGTTGACTAGTCGTTTTTCTAGTTAGGCAATTTTTCAATTCAATCTCGATTCTAACCCTTTCTTTCAGCTTGTGGCCACACCCCCTAACCAAGCCTCGTTCCAAACCTCTAAAGACCTTTTGATTGATGTTTCATCTCAATATATAGTGGTGGAGATTTGATTTTCATGCAAGCTTATGGTAATGACTTTTCATTATTGGCTATTGAATGCTTCATTTATTGTCCTTAAACACCTCGGGTGATTTGAGTGAATCTTTAGTGAGGATGTGAAACTCTGTCACATTTTGAATCAAAGGTAATTACGTAGACGAGGGGAGACACCTATGTTTTCATGATAAAATACCCAACTTGGAATGTTTGAAACTTTGATATTCTTTTAGTTGAACTTTCAATGTATGATTACCTATGGATTATTTTGAGATATTATCGATAGAAATTATAAGTTGAGTAGAATTTATTTTGATTATAAGTTGAGGATTTTGCTTGAGGACAAGCAAATGCTTAAGTGTGGGGGTATTTGATAAACCGTAATTTATACATATTTTTACCCCATGCTTAACACATTTTATGGATTATTTTTCCTTAGAATTGGTGGTTTTGATGCTCCTAATGCCTTAATTTCAGGTTTTATACTTAGGCAAGCATAGGAGAGCCAAAGGAAGGAGAAATGGGCCAAAAATGAAAAAAATGGGCCAACGTACGAAATCAACACGACCTGGACTTCCTCACACGGCCGTGTTAATTTGGCAGAATCGAAGCACAACTCACACGGGCGTGTCCCTACTGAGCCCAAGTTGAGTCCAATTCGGAAAAGGCCAATTTTGAGGTTTCTTAGGCATTCCAAAGCCTATAAATACACCTTAATGGAGGAGAAAAAAGGGGACACATAGAGAAGGAGGGAGGGAACTGCTCAAGGAAGCCGATTCATCCATCTTAGAAGCCAGATTCATCATCAAGACTGAAGATCTCCCCTCAATTTCCCTTCAAGAATTTTGGGTTTTCTTTATGTTTTGTATTCATTATTCTTCTGAGATGTTTTCCTTTTTAGTTATGAACTAAATCCCCTAGAAACCTAAGGGGAATGAAACCTAAGACGAATCTTGTTATTATTTTCTGAATTGTATGATAAATATTTGACTTGTTCTTAATTATGTGTTCTTAATTCTTGTCTTGATATTCCAGGATATTGATTCAAGTTAAGCTCTTATTCAGAGGAGAAATGGACCCTGTCTAAGAGTACATTTTTCATAATTAAGAGGAGTTGGTTGCGTACGTAGAGATAGGGTGACAAGATTTTTTCGGATTAGGGTAAAACCTAATAAGGGGATCCATAAATCGAGTTAATGCAATCCTAGGGAGTCAATTAGAAAGAGCTTTCAATTATTCAACCTAGGGTTAGACGTTGTTAGTTTCGAGAGAGATAATAATATAACTTAGGGATTTGTACGGATCATGTCAAATGAATAAATCATCTGATTCAGAGTCAAATAACAAGTGAAGTCTAGGTGGATTTTTCCTTAGGTATTGTCTCAATCAATCGAGTTTTCCAAAAGTCATTCCCCAATTCTATTTTCTATGATTTCTTAGTTTAGTTAATTATTTAGTTGAAACAAACTCCATTATTCCTAGGCTAGATAATAAAAAGACAGTCATTACTAGTACTTTTAGTTCCTTTGGGTTCAACAATCCGGTCTTGCTAAAACTATACCACTGTTCGATAAGTACACTTGCCTTCATCGTGATAATAGTTAGTTTCAAGAACGATTCATTATAAATTTAGAAAACTTATCACATGAGAATCACAATCAGTGAGGTCACACTTCATGTGGGAGACGAAACAATCACCCTTCAAGCTCACAATTTTGGCAACACATCAGAAATTGAAGGTGATAGTCTAAACCAGTCTACTAAACCTGACAATATGGTGCAACCTACTTTGCAGGAAATGAGTCTAAAGGAAGTACGTGAGCCATTCTCAAGCAATACTAGAGGACCTATTCATGAAGAACGAAGGCTACAAATCGAGGAGCTAGATGAATGGCGGACGCATAAACCGAGAACACACGATAAATCAAAACTACACCAGGATGAGCTCAATAACTTTTCGAATCAACTTAAGGTTGGAGATAAAGTTTTATTAGATGCCACAGATCCTCACATTGTCACTACCAAACCGAATAAAGAAATCCCTCTTACGATACTTAGCATTTTCCCATTCGGTACAGTCGAGGTAAATCATCCTAAGTTTGACACTTTTAATGTAAACAATACTCGCCTAAAACCTTATTTTGATGAGATTCACAGCCAAAATGAGGAGTATAAACTCCTCGAACCATCATGACCATTCAATGGAGAGGTAAGTCGAGCTTCGACTATAAATAAGCGCTTCTCTAGAGGTAACCTGAGCACTAACTGTATTAACTTCTTTAGATTTTAGTGTTTAAACACCTAACTTACTAACGGAGCTCTTGAATACAGGTTTCCCACACAGACACGGCCTAGCACACGGGCGTGCCTTAGGCCGTGAAGAAATAGGGAAAAAATTTCCCCAACACGGGCTACGATGAATCTCCATGGCCATGTGATAGGGCCTTGGGCAAACCTGCCAAAACAACACGAGCGTGCGACATGCAGGTGCCTGGAAATCGTGGTCTAACCTGTCAAATTAACACGGGCATACGACATGCCCGTGCCAAGTACCCGTGGTCGAACCTGTTAAATTAACACGGGTGTCGGCCTACATACACGGGCATGAGAGAAGCGAGCGAAGACAGACACGGCCGTGTGCACCCACATGCCCAAGGAACATGGGCGTGGGCCAATTTTCAAACGCGCCCAAATTTAAAATTCGTGAATCACACGGGAAAAAATTGGGGAACACGGGTGTGTTCCATGGCCGTGTGCCTCAAAATCTATAAATAGGCTGCACTATTCATTGTCTTCTTCACCCAAAAACCTTAACCCTAGCTACTGCAAGTCCACACAGCCTCCCTGCCACGCCAGTGTGCCGCTTCCTACTCTATTTTTGATGCCCAATCTCTCTCGCTTAGCGTTTGTTTACTCTTTTCACTTCTATTTTACTTATTTCTAATGCTTATTATCAAAATAATCTTCATTTTTGTCATAATATTTTCATTTTGTGCATTATTCTATCATTTAATTTGCATTCTTACGTTATTTATCATAACATTTCATGTTGAATCGAGTTGTTAGGAAAGCCTCATTCTATTGTCATACCCATGCCATTACTATGCTCATTCTCATGCTATTACCATGCTAATATCATGAAATTATGCTATGAAATTGATTATTTTGGTTGAGTTTGGTTAGTATTAGTAGTTTTGGCTGAAATTGTTAGTTCAAATTCATGGATTTTTTCTTTTTCAAACTCGTTTACCTATTTTTTTTATATATTACAGGTATACAATGTCGTCTTCACGTGGTAAAAAGGCCGCCGTCCCTGCGTCAAAGAAAAGGAAGGGAGCGTCATCTTCCTCGGTCCTACCGCGAAAATTCGCCACCCTTTCCTACAATTCCCCATTGGGCCCTAAGAAGAACTTTTCCAAATACTCCGGGCCCGACCTTTAATTACGGGCCGCTGCATCGACTGGGTTGCAGTAGAACAAGTTCAACTGGCTGATGCGATTCGGGCCGTCCTAACGACCAACCCTTGGCAGCTTTTCTTTGGGATCATCGAGCCAACATATCTTGAACTCACGATGGAACTATGCTCAACATTTCATCTTCAAACCGTAATGACGAACTACGATGATCCCGGTACAGTCTAATTTCGCCTAGGTGGATTAGTTCGCCAGCTAAGCATCCCAAAATTCGGTACTGCACTGGGTTTATATACGGAGGAGTTCAAGGAGGAGAATGACTTACATGCTCTCAACCGCCACATCCATCGTTCTCCTTAACAGTGCTAGGATGAACTAGTACCAGGTTCGGCCACCTACAATCCTAGCCGCTCCAAAGCATCGGCTCTCCCTCCATCTCTGAGGCACCTAGACTCCATTTTGGTTCACACAATAACAGAAAGGTGAGAGAGCATTGGCGTCGTCAACACTCATGATGCCTACTTTATATGGTGTATGTCGCACGAGCATGTCATATACCTTACTTATTTCATTGCCTTCGCCATTCAGCACCAGACAGAGCGGCATAGGAAAGGGGTCATCTCCATTGGCCCCTATGTTACTCGGTTGGCTCGACACTTCGGGCTCCTCAACACTACAGTCCAAGAATCATCCTTGACCTTCATTGGCCAGATGCCTTCCCAAGGCATCTCGAGCATGCTAAGCATGAGTATGATCAAAAAGCGTCGAGGAACCTACCCTCCTCAATATCGTCTCGCCCAATCTACCAAGGAGGAGGCCCCCGAAGACATTATTGATGATGTCCCTCCACATCACGAGGACCCACCGTCTCAACCACCACCACCCTCTCGTCCAGTTCATGCGGCGACTTCATACACTGACATCTCTGAGTGTCTAACTCGATTCGAGCAGCAATGTTTTCAATGCTTCGATCACATTGATGCTACACTACACCAGATTTGTCAGCACTTCCACATCTCATCGCCACCCCCACCTCGCGAACCATTTAGCGGTGAAGATGTTTAAAAACTTTTATTTATTATTTTATGTTTTTACTTTTATTTTATTTTAAGACTACTTTTTATTTTTCTTTCACTTTATTTTTATTAGGACTTATAATTATTATTTTACAATTTTTAGTTTCGACTAATTCATATTGAGTACTTACCCTTCCTTATATATTTCCTAAAAGAGTTCCTGATTCTATCACAGTTATAAAGAGCTCCAAAGTTCACAATTACTTAGGGACTCGAAACTCCAGTAGGAAAGGTTCTCCACGCCATGGTATACGCCCACGCCTTGCAAACCGTCGCGAGTCGAGCTTGAGGAGTTACCGAACATAATTTATCAAATTAAGAACTTCAAATCATTTGTTTCTACATTCATGACTTTCTAGCTACCCGCGTCACGATTACAAGAAAAATCATATCTCGAGTTACGAAACTCAAAATCAAAATCCGTAAATTTTCCCTAAATCTAGACTCATATATCTATTTACTAAATTGTTTCAAGAATTTTTGTTGGGCAAATTAGTACTGTTTATTAGTTAAAGCCTCCCCTGTTTCAGAGTTCGACTGCTGTAACCTCTGTGTATTACGAATCAGATATCTCTCTATACAGAATTTCAATGACTATGAGATTTGTTTATATTTAAACTAGAATCAATAAGGAATCTTTACATATAAAGAAAAACTTATAATTATTTTTGTAAAATTTATTATGAATTTTTAAAGTCGAATAGGGATCCAGAAATCACTCGCCCTGTTTCACAAAAGTTTAAATATCTCATAAAATATAATTTATATGCCTGTTTTGTTCAATCCACATGAAAATAGACTCATTAATCTTCAATTTCATAACTTATTCATCATTTATTTCCATTTATACTATTTTTAGTGATTTTTCAAATTCATGTCATTGCTGCAGCAATATTACATTTTAAGGCAAATTTCATCTTTTCATGAGTTGTTATGAACTAGATAACCTATTAAACTTCCATGATATCAAACATGATCTAAATTTAACCATCACCATGACTTATCAATATCAAACATTTTCTCAACCAATCATGGCCATATCATAAAATTATTTACACAAAATAAGTATATTGCTATACATGCCATACTTAAGTTTTACAAGCCATTTACCCAGATGAAAGTCCTTTAGATAGTGTAATCGAACCTTCGACCCGTCCCGATTCCCTAGCTGGCTTGTTCAAAACTATAGTAAATAAAGAGGAGGGAGTAAGCATAAATGCTTAGTAAGTTCATATGTAAATAACAAGTAACATATCAATACAAATATACCAAACAACTTTAGCATGGTATCACCAAAACATATGTCATATTTCTAAACATCATTCATCATCTTACCACCTTATCGTTATTGTATCTATTATCAACCCGAGGGTTAAGAACATACCTGTCCAAAGTGTCCATTTCACAACACTTACCAATACGTCGCTTGCATCTTAAGTGTTCTTTCATTTCACTAGAAATTTCACCCGTTGAACACATCAGAATACAACTCGGATACACAGATAATTTGCACATAAGTGCCTCATGTGTAATCAAGAAATCATGTAACCCGCCCCTAAGTGAACTCGGACTCAACTCAACGAGCTCGGGCGTTCGCATCCATAAGTGAACTCGGACTCAACTCAACGAGTTCGGATGCGTAGTTACATTTCACGAACTCGGACTCAACTCAACGAGTTCGGACATTCGCATCCATAAGTGAACTCGGACTCAACTCAACGAGTTCGGATGCTCAACCATCCTAGTGACATGTCACTTGTATCCTAATCTATTCCTAAGGTTCAAACAGGATTTTCCTCGAACACATATCCTTGCCATCTTCAGTAAAATACCAAAACCAATACTCGGTAGGACTTTATATTTAACAATTAATACACATAATTTGCATTTTATTCGAAAATAACCACAAAGCATATATTTCATAATAAAAATCAGCAATTAACATCAATAACTTAAAAATAACAATTATACTACATTATTTACACATGAACTTACCTTGGTACCAAAATATAAAGATTTTGCAATTTAGTCCACAATATTTTCTTTTCCTCGATCGCGACTTGAATCTCGTTTCTCTTGATCTATAATGCAAAATTAATCTTATTTAATACATACATTCATCAAAACAGCATTTAATACAAACTTTGGAAAAATTACACTTTTGCCCCTAAACTTTTGCATAATTACACTTTTGCCCCTAAGCTCGGGAATTAAACTTTATTCCTTATTCTTATGTTTTATAACATGCTGATCATTTTTCCCTTCTATGGCAACATCAAATTCTTACTCTAACATATACTTGTGACTATTAGGTATTTTTGCCGATTAAGCCCTTTTACTTGTTTTCACTCAAAATCGAGTAGCACAAGTTGTCTAACATAATTTAAAACCCCATATTCTATCATAAAACATCAAAATAGACAAATTTCACCTATGGGTATTTTTCCAAATATAAACCCTAGGTTGAATTATTGCTAACATAAGCTTAATCGAGCTACCGGGATTCCAAAAACGTAAAGAACATTAAAAACGGGGCTTGGAATCACTTACTATGGAGCGTGGAAGCTTGAAACAAACCCTAACTATGGATAACCCTTGAAATTTGGGCCTAGTGAAGAAGATGGACAAAAATTGGCTTTTCATTTTGTTTTTAATTCATTTTAATAACTAAATGACCAAAATGCCCTTACTACTAAACTTTCCAAAAATTCCTTCCATGTCCTAATTTTGTCCATGAACTTAAAATTGGTCAAATTTCTATTTAAGATCTCCTAATTAATATTTCAATGCAATTTCATACTAAAAACTTCTAGAATGCAAATTTTGCAACTTATTCGATTTAGTCCCTACTTTCAATTTAAGCACTTTAGGCATAGAATTTCATCACGAAATTTTCACACAATCATGCAATCATATCATAATCATCAAAATAATTATTTCTATCTCGGATTTGTGGTCACGAAACCACTATTCCGATTAAGCCCTAATTCAGGATATTATAACTCTCCTCCCCTTTTAAGGATTTTCGTCCTCGAAAATCTTACCGATAAACAGGTGTGGGTATTGGTTTTTCGTAGTTTCTTCAGGTTCCCATGTAGTCTCTTCTACCCCATGCTTTTGCCACAGCTGGATCGGGATCCATTTACTATATAAAAATCATTTAAAAAGGTCAGAAGTCGTCACACTATCACAATTCATACATATGGCATGTATAGCAAAATCCGTACATACAACACGTAGTTCGAGAACCGACTAAAATTGCTCTGATACCACTAAACGTAACGCCCCAATGCCCGAAACCATCGCCGGATTCGAGCTTGTGGAGTTACCGAACATAATTTATCAAATTAAGAACTTCAAATCATTTGTTTCTACATTCACAGCTTTCTAGCTACCCGCATCACAGTTACAAGAAAAATCATATCTTGAGTTACAAAACTTAAAATCAAAATCCGTAAATTTTTCCTAAATCTAGACTCATATATCTATTTAATAATTTTTTTCTAGAATTTTTGGTTGGGAAAATTAGTACATTTTATTAGTTAAAGTCTCCCCTGTTTCAGAGTTTGACTGCTCTGACCTCTGTGTATTACGAATCAGATATCTCCCTATACAGAATTTCAATGACTATGAGATTTGTTTATATTAAAACTACACTCAATAAGGAATCTGTAAATATAAATAAAAACTTATAATTATTTTTTTAAAATTTATTATGAATTTTTAAATTTAGAATAGGGGATCCAGAAATCACTCTGGCCCTGTTTCACAAAAGTTTAAATATCTCATAAAATATAATTTATATGCCTGCTTTGTTCAATCCAAATGAAAATAGACTCATTAATATTCAATTTCATAACTTACTCATCATTTATTTCCATTTATACTATTTTTAGTGATTTTTCAAATTCATGTCATTGCTGCAGCAATATTCTATTTTAAGGCAAATTTCATCTTTTCATGAGTTGTTATGAACTAGATAACCTATTAAACTTCCATGACATCAAACATGATCTAAATTTAACCATCACCATGACTTATCAATATCAAACATTTTCTCAACCAATCATGGTCATATCATAAAATTATTTACACAAAATAAGTATATTGCTATACATGCCATACTTAAGTTTTACAAGCCATTTACCCAGATGAAAGTCCTTTAGATAGTGTGATCAAACCTTGACCGTCCGATTCCCGAGCTGGCTTGTTCAAAACTATAGTAAATAAAGAGGAGGAGTAAGCATAAATGCTTAGTAAGTTCATATGTAAATAACAAGTAACTTAACAATACAAATATACCAAACAACTTTAGCATGGTATCACCAAAACATATGTCATATTTCTAAACATCATTCATCATCTTACCACCTTATCGTTGTTGTATCTATTATCAACCCGAGGGTTAAGAACATACCTGTCCAAAGTGTCCATTTCACAACACTTACCAATACGTCGCTTGCATCTTAAGTGTTCTTTCATTTCACTAGAAATTTCACCCGTTGAACACATCGGAATACAACTCGGATACACGGATAATTTGCACATAAGTGCCTCATGTGTAATCAAGAAATCACGTAACCCGCCCCTAAGTGAACTCAGACTCAACTCAACGAGCTCGAGCATTCGCATCCATAAGTGAACTCGGACTCAACTCAACGAGTTCGGATGCCTAGTTACATTTCACGAACTCAGACTCAACTCAACGAGTTCGGACATTCTCATCCATAAGTGAACTCGGACTCAACTCAATGAGTTCGGATGCTCAACCATCCTAGTGACATGTCACTTGTATCCTAATCTATTCCTAAGGTTCAAACGGGATTTTCCTCGAACACATCTCCTTGCCATCTTCCGTAAAATACCAAAACCAATACTCGGTAGGACTTTATATTTAACAATTAATACACATAATTTGCATTTTATTGAAAATAACCACAAAGCATATATTTCATAATAAAATCAGCATATCATATAATTAACATCAATAACTTAAAATGACAATTATGCTACATTATTTACACATGAACTTACCTTGGTACCAAAATATAAAGATTTTGCAATTTAGTCAACAATATTTTCTTTTCCTCGATCGCGACTTGAATCTCGTTTCTCTTGATCTATAATGCCAAATTAATCTTATTTAATACATACATTCATCAAAACAGCATTTAATACGAACTTTGGAAAAATTACACTTTTGCCCCTAAACTTTTGCATAATTACACTTTTGCCCCTAGGCTCGGGAATTAAACTTTATTCCTTATTCTTATGTTTTATAACATGCTGATCATTTTTCCCTTCTATGGCAACATCAAATTCTTACTCTAACATATACTTGTGACTATTAGGTATTTTTGCCGATTAAGCCCTTTTACTTGTTTTCACTCAAAAGCGAGTAGCACAAGTTGTCTAGCATAATTTAAAACCCCATATTCTATCATAAAACATCAAAATACACAAATTTCACCTATGGGTATTTTTCCAAATATAAAACCCTAGGTTGAATTATTGCTAACATAAGCTTAATCGAGCTACCGGGATTCCAAAAACATAAAGAACATTAAAAACGGGGCTTGGAATCACTTACTATGGAGCTTGGAAGCTTGAAACAAACCCTAACTATGGAGAACCCTTGAAATTTCGGCCTAATGAAGAAGATGGACAAAAATTGGCTTTTAATTTTGTTTTTAATTCATTTTAATAACTAAATGACCAAAATGCCCTCACTACTAAACTTTCCAAAAATTCCTTCCATGTCCTAATTTTGTCCATGAACTTAAAATTGGTCAAATTTCTATTTAAGATCTCCTAATTAATATTTCAATGCAATTTCATACTAAAAACTTCTAGAATGCAAATTTTGCAACTTATTCAATTTAGTCCCTACTTTCAATTTAAGCACTTTAGGCATAGAATTTCATCACGAAATTTTCACACAATCATGCAATCATATCATAATCATCAAAATAATTATAAAATAATTATTTCTATCTCGGATTTGTGGTCACGAAACCACTATTTTGATTAAGCCCTAATTCAGGATATTACAACTGCCATGTCCTGCTCGACCACGACCATAACAAACTTCAGATATAATATTCTTTTGGCGCAGGACTTATGGAATAATGAACCTCTATCACCGCCGGAGTATCCTCCTCCACCCCAAGCCGATTATTCTCCAAACCTCCAGTTCATGGAAATACATTCATCACTCAGGAAGTTTCACTTTTCTCCCTATCTCATTTTTATATTCTCTTCTATAGATCTATCTTTTTACATTGAGGGCAATGTACATCTTAAGTGTGGGGGGTATTCATTTTTATATTAGAAAAATCCCTGAATGATTGCCTTGTTCTCTTGAAAAGCTCTCATATCATGTTTAAGATAAAATTTGATTGATTTATGATTTTTATTGATATATCTTAAATTAAAACATAGACATTTATGCACTGATTATTTAAACTTTAAAGACACTAGAAAATTAAGCATGATAAGTTGATTTTTAAGAATTCAAAATTTTTGGTTATTTCCCTAAGTCTAGGTATTATCTTAAATTGGAATTCACAAGTTTAAACATCAAAAAGCCATAATTTTTGTGAGATCTTGAGCCTTCAAGAGCATCTATTAATTCTTTTATGCTCACTTTTATTATGAGTGCGTCAGTATTGAACTGTTATTCTAGAACTTGCTTGATTATGCATGTCAAGGCCAACTATTTGATTTGATATGTAAAAATGAGAAAGGCACTTAGGATTAACCCACTCATGCCATGAAAAGCCTACCTCCACGATTAACCCTTAGTAAACCCCGTTGAGCTAACAAGCCATTTCTTGTATTACCCTTAATATTAACCCTTAACCCATTATTGTTGAAATCCCCTCAATTATTTTGATCCCTATTTTTGTCGAGATTTGAGTTGAATAAATTGCTTAGTTATGTCTTGTTCTTAATAGTTAGTCTATGTTATTTGACTTATTCTTAAAAAAAAAAAGTGTATACACATTAGTAGTAATATTTTGAGCTTAAGTATTTAAATTCCATTTTCTAAGAAGAAGCTCTGTTGTACGCAAGTGATGATTAAATCTTTTTCTAGTTAAGTGGTTTTTCAATTCAATCTTGATTCTAGCCATTTATTTCAGCTTTTGACCACACCCCTAACCAAAGCCACGTTACAACCCTCCAAAGACCTTTTGATTGATATTTCATCTCAATTTATAGTGGTGGAGATTTGATTTTCATGCAAGCCTATGGTAATGACTTTTCATTATTGACTATTGAGTGCTTCATTTATTGTCCTTAAACACCTCGAGTGATTTGAGTGAATCTTTAGTGAGGATGTGAAACTCTGTCACATTTTGAATCAAAGGTAATTACTTAGACGAGGGGAGACACCTATGTTTTCATGATAAAATACTCAACTTGGAATGTTTGAAACTTTGATGTTCTTTCAGTTGAATTTTCAATGTATGATTACCTATGGATTATTTTGAGATATTATCGATAGAAATTAAAAGTTGAGAAGAATTTATTTTGAATATGAGTTGAGAATTTTGCTTAAGGACAAGCAAATGCTTAAGCATGGGGGTATTTGATTAACTGTTATTTATACATATTTTTACCCCATGCTTAACGCATTTTAAGAATGATTTTTCCTTAGAATTGGTGAATTCGATACTCCTAATGCCTTCATTTCATGTTTTATAATTAGGCAAGCATAGGAGAGCGAAAGGAACGAGAAACAGACCAAAAACAGAGAAAATGGACCAACATACGAAATCAACACGGCTTGGACTTCCTCACACGGGCAGACTACATAGCCGTGTCAATTTGGCAGAATCAAAGTATGACTCTCACGAGTAGAACACACGCCTGTGCCATTCTAATAGGTTTGAGCAGGCCTGAAGTAATCGCACATGGGCGTGTCCCTGCCGAGCCCAAGTTTAGTCCAATTCCAAGAAGGCCAATTTTGAGGGTTTTTAGGCATTCCAAAACCTATAAATATACCCTAAAGGAGGAGGAAAAGGAGAAATAGGGAAGGAGGCAGGGAACTGCTCAAGGAAAGATGATTGATCCATCTCAGAAGCCGGATTCATCATCAAGACTGAAGATCTCCCCTTAATTTCCCTTCACGAGTTTTGGGTTTTCTTTATGTTTTGTATTCATTATTCTTCTGAGATGTTTTCCTTTTTAGTTATGAACTAGATCCCCTAAATACCTAAGGGGAATGAAACCTAAGACGAATCTTGTTATTATTTTTTGAATTGTATGATAAATATTTGGCTTGTTCTTAATTATGTGTTCTTAATTCTTGTCTTGATATTCCAGGATATTGATTCAAGTTAAGCTCTTATCTAGAGGAGGAATGGACCCTGTCTAAGAGTACATTTGTCATAATTAAGCGGAGTTGGTTGCGCGCCTAGAGATAGGGTTACAAGACTTTGCTGGATTAGGGTGAAACCTAATAAGGGGATTCGTAGATTGAGTTAATGCAACCCTAGGGAGTTAATTAGAAAGAGATTTCAATTATTCAACTTAGGGTTAGACATTGTTAGTCTCGAGAGGGATAATAATATAACTCAGGGATTTCTACAGATCAAGTCAAATGAATAAATCGTCCAATTCAGAGTCAAATAACAAGTAAAGTCTAGGTGGATTTTTCCTTAGGTATTGTCTTAATTCAATCGTTTTCCAAAAGTAATTCCCCAATTCTATTTCCTGTGAATTCTTAGTTTAGTTAATTAGTTAGTTAAAACAAACCCCATTATTTTTAGGCTAGATAATAAAAAGATAGTGATTACTAGTACATTTAGTTGCTTTGGGTTCGACAATCCGATCTTGCTAGAGGTATACTACTGTTCGATAGGTACACTTGCCTTCATCATTATAATAGTTAGTTTCAAGAACGATTCATTATAAATTTATAAAACTTATCACACTAAATCACGATCACCTTATTACAACCCAGATCAAATATAAGTACTTGAAAATAAATAACATAAAAGAATATCGGAAACAATAGCAGTTGTATGGCCAACTCTGAGTTCCCTGCAACATCGATCCTCCTAATGCTGGGGATTACCTGCACAGTTAATAAATGGGGTGAGTTTATGAAACCCAGTGTGTAATCCCCTCCTAAACCAAAACAGTTAGTCAATAGGTAGAATTCACAATCAGTCTGGGTCGGAGCCCATTACAGTAACAGAACAATGTGTGTGGGCCAATGTAACACCCCGAAACCGTGGCCGACACCGGGGCCGAATACGAGGTGTTATCGGGCTTAATTCATCATTTATACAGCTCAAACAATTTATTTTAAAACTCCCAGACAAGCTGTCAATCTGCATTATAGTCACTTAAAAATTTGTATCTTGAGTTCTGAAACTTGAAATCAAATTTCGTAAATTTTACCTGAAACTAGACTCATATATATATCTAATAAAATTTTTGTATAATTTTTGGTTGGGCCAATTAGTACAGTTTATTTGTTAAAGTCTCCCCTGTTTCAGGGTTTAACTACTCTGACCTCTGAGCATTACAACTTAGATATCTCCCTACACAGGGCTTCAATGCCTATGTCGCTTGTCTCTAATGAAACTAGACTCAATAATGAATCTGCACATATAAATTATGACTTCTAATTATCTCTACAAAATTTATGGTGAATTTCCAAAGTCAGAATAGGGGATCCAGAAATCGCTCTGGCCCTGTTTCACAACAATTTAAACATCTCATAAAATATAGCTCATATGGTCGTTTCGTTTCTTCCATATGAAAATAGACTCATCCAGATTAGATTACATAATTTATTCATTATTTAATTCCATTTCTACTATTTTTAGTGATTTTTCAATTTCACATCACTACTGCTGTCTGCATCTATTATTAGAGTAATTTAACATACTTATCACCAAGTATGATCATGACTAGCCATACCAAAGGCTAATCATTACCAAGCATTTCCTTACTACTCAATAACCATATCATGAGTGTAACACTGGAAATGATTAGCCATGACAAATGGCATAATAATCAAATAGACTTTAACTATTACTTATAACTAAGTATCATAAGACCAAATCCAACTTAACATTTATGCCATTTTCGCATGTCTAAAAGTATACATACCAAAGTTCAAACAAAACATAATAGCCTATACATGCCGAAATGTTCTCTTAGACCAACTAAGAAGAAGATACCAAAAAGTTGCAAGCTGGTGTGATGACTTCGACGATGGTCCCGAGCACACAAAAATGGATCAAAGGAACCTAAATAAGTGACAAATAAACACACCAAATGAGTATATAACTCAGTAAGTCATAAGCATTACACTGCCGTCCATTTATAAAGTATCATAAAAGAAAACAAATAGTGCAAGATTAGGTACTCCATCCATACCGACTATGCTAAAATTTCACGCACATTTAACATTACATGCTCTCAACTAGCCAAGCCTCCATTGACATCTCGTATGATATTCGATATGATATTTGATGCATTTCCACACATCATTTTATTTTAATTGTTAACTAATAAAAGAATTGCATTGAAATTCAACCTAGTGGATGGGGCATCATGGCTTGGCTGGCCACTACTTGGGTTTTTGGGCAATTTGACATGCAAACCCAAGTTTCCTCACTTTGTTATTATTTGATCCTTACATATTCCCCTATCATATTTTCTTAAGTTCTCAACTAAGTCAATCACATGAAATTCACATTCATAAGTCTAAATTAAAACATCAAATTTTCACACATGCACTAATACACATAGAGGATATGCAACCAAATTTTAAATAAATTTTGGGACTCGGTCTTGTGGCCCCGAAACCACATTCCGACTAGGGTCGAATTAGGACTGTCACAACTCTCCCTCACTCAAAAATTTTCGTCCCCGAAAATCTTATCAGCGAATAAATTTGGATAACGTTCTTTCACCGAATCCTCGAGCTCCCAAGTAGCTTCTTCGACCCCATGTTTATGCCACAGTACCTTCACTAATGGGATTTTCTTATTTCGCAATTCTTTTACTTCACGTGTTAGAATGCGAACCGGTTCTTCCTCGTAACTCAAATCAGATTGAATCTCGATCTCAGATGGAGTAATTATGTGTGATGGATCGGACCTATATCGTCGAAGCATCAAGACATGAAAAACGTTATGAATCTTTTCAAGTTCGGGGGGTAAAATCAATCTATATGCAACTGGACCAACTCATTCGGATATTTCATACGGCCCAATGAAACTCGGACTCAATTTGCCCTTACGGACAAATCTGAGTATCTTCTTCCAAGGCGAAACTTTTAGAAACACTTTATCTCCCACCTGATACTCAATGTCTTTTCGTTTCAAATCCGCGTACGACTTCTGATGATCTGAAGCTGCCTTCAGACTTTCACGAAATATTTTTACTTTCTGCTCAGCATCTTTAATCAAATCAACTCTGAAAATTTTACTCTCACCGAGCTCAGTCCAAAACAACGGTGTACAGCATTTACGACCGTACAAAGCCTCGTAAGGTGCCATCTTAATGCTTGATTGAAAACTATTGTTGTAAGCGAATTCAATCAAAGGTAAATGCCGTTCCCATGAGCCACTAAACTCAAGGATGCAACATCTCAACATATCCTCGAGTATCTGAATTACCCGTTCGGCTTGACCATCGGTTTGGGGATGAAATGCGGTGCTAAAATGCATCTTGGTACCCAATGCTCCTTGTAATTTCTTCCAAAATCGTGATGTAAATCTTGGGTCTCTATTCGACACGATAGAAATAGGTACCCCATGCAATCGGACAACTTGGGAGACATATAATTCTGCCAATTTATCGAGCGAAAAATCTGTACGGACAGGGATAAAATGAGCAGTCTTTGTCAATCTATCAACGATAACCTGACCGAGTCTTTCATATTACGTGTCAATGGTAAACCGGTACAAAATCCATTGTTACCGATCCCATTTCCATTCGGGTATCATGATTGGTCAAGTAATCCCGAAGGCACTTGACATTCTGCTTTCACTTGTTGACATATCAAACACTTCGACACAAAGTCAGAAATGTCTCGTTTCATACCAGGCCACCAAAACTGACGTTTCAAATCATTGTACATTTTCGTGCTACCCGGATGGATAGACATTCGGCTATTATGAGCCTCATTCAAAATCATCAAAATAAGTTTCGAATTTCTTGGAACGCATAATTGGCTCTTGAACATCAAGCAATCATTGTCATCAATCCGAAACTCCGATTCCTCATTCGAATCACACTCAACTTTTTTAGCAACCAATGCATCGTCGACTTTCTGGGATTCAAATATTTGACGAATCCATAATGGTTTGGCCTTTAATTCAGCTACTAGCACATTATCGGGTGAGACGGACAAGTGAACATTCATCGATCTCAAAGCAAATAGCGCTTTATGACTTAAAGCATCGGCAACCACGTTAGCCTTGCCTGGGTGATAATCAATGATAAGTTCATAATCTTTCAACAATTCAAGCCAGCATCTTTGTCGTATATTCAGATCTCTTTGAGTCATCAAATATTTAAGACTTTTGTGGTCCGAGTAAATATGACACCTTTCTCCAAACAAGTAATGTCGCCATATTTTCAAGGCGAACACTATGGCCGCTAATTCAAGATCATGGGTCGGATAGTTTCTCTCATGCGGCTTTAATTATCTCGACGCGTAAGCCACAACTCGATCTTCCTGCATCAACACACACCCTAGCCCAAGCAAGGATGCATCACTATAAATGACAAACTCTTTACCGGACTCCGACTGTACTAGCACTGGAGCTTCAGTTAAACAGGTTTTTAGTCGATCGAAACTTTCCTGACAGCTTTCTGACCATTCAAACTCAACATCTTTTTGAAGTAGTTTTGTCAACGGTGCAGCTATAATCGAAAAACCTTTTAGAAACTGTCGGTAGCATCCGGCAAGTCCCAAAAAGCTCCTAACTTCAGTAACATTCCTCGGAGGTTTCCAATCGAGTATGGCCGAAATTTTGTTCGGATCAACTCTAATTCCCAATGCGGATACGACGTGCCCCAAAAAGCTAACCTCTCTCAACCAAAATTTGCATTTACTGAATTTCACGTATAACTGCTTGTCTCGTAAAATCTGTAATACTAATCTCAAATGCTCGGCATGTTCAGCTTCATCTTGGGAATAAATTAAAATATCATCAATAAACACAACCACAAACCGATCCAAGTATTGTCTAAAAATTCGATTCATTAAATCCATGAATATCGCAAGAGCATTAGTAAGCCCAAACGGCATCACTAAGAATTCGTAGTGACCATATCTCATTCTAAAAGCAGTTTTGGGTATGTCTGAGTCTCTAACTCTCAACTGATAATAAACCGACCTCAAATCTATCTTTGAAAACACTGAGGCTCCCTTCAATTGATCAAACAAATCATCAATACGCTGTAACGGATATTTATTCTTTATTGTTACTTTATTCAACTGACGATAGTCGATGCACAACCTCATGGTTCGGTCCTTCTTTTTCATAAACAATACTGGTGCACCCCATGGTGAAAAACTCGGTCGAGCAAAACCTTTATCCGTCAATTCTTGCAACTGAATTTTCAATTCCTTTAATTCCGTTAATGCCATACGATACGGGGTTATCGAGATTGGCGTGGTACCAGGTACAAGTTTGATGCCAAATTCTACCTCTCGAACAGGTGGCAACCCCAGTAACTCCTCAGGAAAAACATCTGAATACTCACATACCACTGGTACCGATTCGAGTTTCCTTTCCGTCTCTTTGCTATCAAATACATACGCAAGATATGTTTCACACCCTTCCTCACATATCTCGGCGATCATTGAGGATATTATTCTCGGCACTCCCTTAAATCGAGAGACTCAACTCGGACTATCTCATTATTTGCCCCCTTAAATCAATGGCTTTTCTTTTGCAACTCACCACTGCGTCATATACGGTCAACCAGTCCATACCAAGAATAACATCAAATTCATCAAATGGTAAAAGCATCAAATCAGCCGGAAAACAGGATTCTCGGATTATTAGAGGGCATCTCTTACACACTTTGTCAACAAGCGCATATTGACCCAAAGGATTTGACACTCAAATTACGAACTCAGTAGACTCAATAGGTAGAGTCTTGTTGGATGCTAAAGTCTCACATACATAAGAATGAGTAGAGCCGGGGTTGATTAATGCAATTACGCTAGGATCAAAACGAGTGAAAGTACCAGTGATAACATCAGGGGAGGATGCTTCCTCTCGTGCACGGATGGCATATGCTCTAGCAGGAGTACGGGTCTCAGATCGAACAGTAGTATCAAAAGTCCCTTCGACTACCACCCTACCTCCCGAAATCCTTGGTGGTCTACCCTAGCCGTTGTTCCACTAGGTCTTGCACCTTGCATCTTATTTTTCTCATCAAATTCGTGCAATCTCTAATGAAGTGATCCTTGAACCGCATCATGTGAGACCTGTTAGTGGACTTACCCCAACATTCACCTATGTGTCGTCTTCCACATTGTGGACATTCGTGGTTTTCTTGGCGATGGTTACCCACACTAGCAACCAAGTAGCTCGGAGTCTCATTAATGGTTGTGTCCTAATAGAAATTCCCCGATGCGTCTTGGTTTGTGAGTGTCCTCCCTGAACTTCTTTATAGCCGAGAATGAATTTTTACTCGTTGATCTTTTACGAAAGTCTCTAGCTTCAGATTCTGCCTTCTTTTTTCTCCTTTCCAAGTTCTTCCGCCTTGCAAGCTCGTTCAACTAGTGTTACAAATTCTTTTATCTCTAAAATACCCACTAGTAGCTTTAAATCTTCATTCAATCCTTCCTTAAATCTTTTGCACATAGCGATTTCATCAGCTACACACTCCCGAGCATATCGACTAAGTCTTACGAACTCACGTTCGTATTCAGATACTGTCATGCGGCCTTGTTTAAGTTCCAAGAATTCCTTACGATTTTGATCGATGAACCGTTGGCTAATATATTTTTTTTGAAACTCCGTTTGAAAGAAATCCCAAGTAACTCGTTCCTTCGGGACTATGGTAATCAAGGTCCTCCACCAATAGTAGGCTGAGTCTCGCAACAAAGATATAGCACACTTTAAACACTCATCAGGTGTGCAGGACAGTTCATCAAAAACTCGGATGGTGTTATCAAGCCAGAACTCGGCCCTTTCAGCATCATCAGTAACTATGGCTCTGAATTCCTCAGCCCCGCGCTTCCTAATCAAGTCTACAGGTGGTTTACTCGGCCTTACAGGATCACTAGTTGATGGCATTATAGGCTCCTGGGGTGGATTATCTAAATTCGGGAATGGTTGGGCAGCCGGATTAGTGCGGGCATATTGTGCGACCCACTCGTTCATCATAGTAAAGAAGGCTTGTTTTGCCCCCTCATCTTGATTATTCGCAGATGACTGAGGTTCAACAAGCGGTGTCCCTTACGCAGGACTAGCCGCTACACTTTCAACGTCATCCGCTAAGGTTCTCTCTAAACCGGGATCCATTTACTAATCAAAACAAAAATTTTAGCCGTCAGAAGTCATCACACTATTAAACACTAAGGCATGTATAGCTAGACTCATACGCGCTATGGTAGTCCTAGAACCGACTAAACCATAGCTCTGATACCAATAAAAATGTAACACCCCAAAATCGTGGCCGACACTGGGGTCGAATACGAGGTGTTATCGGGCTTAATTCATCATTTATACAGCTCAAACAATTTATTTTAAAACTCCCAAACAAGCTGTCAATCTGCGTTATAGTCACTTAAAAATTCGTATCTTGAGTTCCAAAACTCAAAATCAAATTTCGTAAATTTTTTCTAATACTAGACTCATATATATATCTAATAAAATTTTTTTAGAATTTTTGGTTGGGCCAATTAGTACAGTTTATTTGTTAAAGTCTCCCCTATTTCAGGGTTTGACTACTCTGACCTCTGAGCATTACGACTTAGATATCTCCCAACACAGGGCTTCAATGCCTATGCCGCTTCTCTCTAATGAACCTAGACTCAATAATGAATCTGCACATATAAAGGATGACTTCTAACTATCTCTAAAAAATTTATGGTGAATTTATAAAGTCAGAACAGGGGATCCAGAAATTGCTCTGGCCCTGTTTCACAATAATTTAAACATCTCATACAATATAGCTCATATGGTCATTTCGTTTCTTCCATATGAAAATAGACTCATCCAGCTTCGATTACATAATTTATTCATTGTTTAATTCCATTTCTACTATTTTTAGTGATTTTTCAATTTCACATCACTACTGCTGTCTGCATCTATTATTAGAGTAATTTAACATACATATCACCAAGTATGATCATGACTAGCCATACCAAAGGCTAATCATTACCAAGCATTTCCTTACTACTCAATAACCATATCATGAGTGTAACACCGGAAATGATTAGCCATGACAAACGGCATAATAATCAAATAGACTTTAACTATTACTTATAACTAAGTATCATAAGACCAAATCCAACTTAACATTTATGCCATTTTCGCATGGCTAAAAGTATACATACCAAAGTTCAAACAAAACATAATAGCCTATACATGCGAAATGTTCTCTTAGACCAACTAAGAAGAAGATACCAAAAGTTGCAAGCTGGTGTGATGACTTGACGATGGTCCCGAGCACACAAAAATGGATCAAAGGAACCTAAATAAGTGACAAATAAACACACCAAATGAGTATATAACTCAAGAAGTCATAAGCATTACATCGCCAGTCCATTTATAAAGTATCATAAAAGAAAACAAATAGTGCAAGATTAGGTACTCCATCCATACCGACTATGCTATAATTTCACGCACATTTATCATTACATGCTCTCAACTAGCCAAGCCTCCATTGACATCTCGTATGATATTCGATATGATATTTGATGCATTTCCACACATCATTTTATTTCAATTGTTAACTAATAAAAGAATTGCATTGAAATTCAACCTAGTGGATGGGGCATCATGGCTTGGCCAGCCACTACTTGAGTTTTTGGGCAATTTGACATGCAAACCCAAGTTTCCTCACTTTGTTATTATTTGATCCTTACATATTCCCCTATCATATTTTCTTAAGTTCTCAACTAAGTCAATCACATGAAATTCACATTCATAAGTCTAAATTAAAACATCAAATTTTCACACATGCACTAATACACATAGAGGATATGCAACCAAATTTTAAATAAATTTTGGGACTCGGTCTTGTGGCCCCGAAACCACATTCGACTAGGGTTCAATTAGGATTGCCACAGCCAAAGCCCAGTACAATTTCACTTGGGTCTCAAACTCATCGTAATTAATTGGGCCTAGCCCATTCTCAAAATCGAATGATTGGGCCTAGACCATTAATGTAATCGGTGGGCCTAAACCTATTACGTAATCGAGATCGATGAGATATGCAGATAGATTCCCAACCCAGTCCAACCAACACACCACCCGTACCAACCAACACACCCTGTGGGGATAAAATTGACCCACCCAACCAACATACCAAGCTTAGCACCAGTTGCGGCACTAAGTCAACAAGACGGCTCAACGCCGTAGACAGGACGGCTGAAGGATGTAAATATCATAGCAACGCTTCCAGTTAATAAAACGACTATAAGCCATAAGTATCACAAAAAGGCTAAAGCCTTATACAGAACAGCTACAGGTCGTACACTTCCTCCGTCCATAATAACCCAACCCAATGCAGTATGTCATGTAATAAATATTACGTGTATGCAAAATCATACTCAGTACAATCATATATGTAAATCATAAGCACATCAGTCATATGAAACATAAGGCATAATCGTCATTCTACCATACAGGGGTATTACGGTAATTTTACACTACAAGGGTATTTCAGTAATTTTACCAATATTGGGGTCTCAGCTTAGATAAGACCTCTCTGAAGGTCTACAGTTGCGCCAAAGACACAGATAACCTAAATGATCATAACAGTGTAAATGGCCCCAAGGCCCATTACTCTGCCCAAGTGGGGCCATACACTCGTGTGGCCAAATTAGCCCAAATTCAATTATGACGATGTGACCTACATAGCGCAGTCCAATATTCATCACTTATTGGGAATTTAATCCGTGTAGGGCCCACAAGCCATTGGGCCCACACGGCCTATTTCGGCCCATCGAGGTCCTTAACGGCCTATGCCATGCACATGACATGACAAGCCCAACTACTTCCCACCTATCAGTTAGATTTACATAAGCAGGCCCACGGGGCCCATTGGGTCCATTTGACCTATCGAGGCCCACTGTACGAGAAGCTCATGGTGGCCTCTACAGCCTATCGCCCATGGTTTGTGGGCTCGATTTACCTCACGAGCAATCACACGCTCGTGAGGCCTCAAATGCCGAAGTTTGGCTTTTCAGCTTTTGCCGATTTCCAACAAAGAAGGGCGTCAATACACACCTGTTTATGAGAACGCGTCGAAGTCTACGATCACTAACCTTGGCACATCCTGCATTGAGTCATAATCACTTTTTCCCTTACCAACTCATCTGGTTCGCACTCTATTTAAGGCCAGCTTCTCACCAATTCCCATGTTAGCTTCCCGATGTGGGATTACTTTCAACCATTAGGAAAATTCCTTATATTTATATGACCACTTCAACCACAGAGTTCCAGTCCAACTCCACCTCCTACATAGCTCAAACAGCAAAATAAATACCCCATTGTGCACCCCAAGACTTAAATCCTTAGACCTCACAGTTACACAACACACCACCTTGCCACTAACCACAAGGCTCTTTGTGTCTCCATTTTAGCCTCAATTAATTATTAGGTCTATAGGCCAAAGTCCAGGTTCCTTTAAAAGAAAAACCAAAATAAATTGCTAGAGCCAAGACTTGAACCTGGGCTCCCTTGCAACCTTAATGACGCCACAACCACTAGACTTCATGCTTTCTTGTGTCATTTATTTACCACAATAATTTAAAAGGCCTTCATCCAAGCATCTAGGTCTGAACCCAAGATTTCTCCAACACTTCTCAGAGCCATTAACCACCAAAGAAAACATTTAATTGTGTCATTTCCTTGCACAATTAAATGCTTATATACAACCTCCTTAAGGACCCATACTTAAGGCCCAATACTTTTAGGCCCAAATTCGGGGCGTTACAATTCTACCCCCTTAAAGAAATTTTGTCCTCGAAATTTCCAACTATCTGAACAAGTGCTTAGCTTAATCTACATCACTACGCTCCTGCTGCGCACTCTAATTCCAAACTACACTAATACACTTTTAACTTAATCTCAAAACCTCTCACACCTAACCAAACATCTAACTACAGAAGCAAACAGATATTTACCACACATGCAAACAATTTTTATATTCAAACATCACATCCAAACAAAACACACCTGACTTAAAAAGAACTGTGCAATGTCGAACCCGATGCTCCTTGGACCCGTATATGAGACACGCTCCTGACTTCCTCTAGTATTCGCCCAGATGGCGCCTCTTGCAACACTTGCAAGCCAGAAAGTTCTGACGCATCTTAATGCGTTTCACTGAACGAGGCTCCTGCTTCAGAGGACTATGATCCCTCTTCCTGCTACTCTTCAAATGCCTAGCCTGAAGTGTTTCACCATACGCCTTAACTCTTGCCTCGAACACTTCTTCTAGCACCTCCCTTACCAACCGGGTCAGTGCCTCCGTACCAAGCTCCGGGTTATTGTTACCCGAAGTTGGCGAACTTACCTTGACTGTAGTTTCCTGAACCATCTCATGTTCTGTGGCCACGGGCAACTCCTCGCGATCTTGCTTGCCTTCGGAATCCATCACAGTACTGTTGCTAACTTAAAAAATCTGATTTCTAGAACATACAATGAATAAATACTAAATTTAACTTTAAGTACAGTCTAACAGAAAACTTACGGATTCGGCGTCGGATACTCGATAACCACACTTTCAGGAAAATATTCAAAAAAACATTTCAAATACTTCAAATCTTTTTAAACCTTTTTGAAACAATTCTTTCAAAAATCAAATTTTAAAACTCATTCCACAGTCGAGTTTTGCAACTTAACTCTGATACCACTAAATGTAACACCCCAAACCTGGCCGAGACACTATGGCAAAAATCTGGCGTGTCACATTGAAGTGGTTTTCGAAAACCATGTTCTCATTGAAAACCCTTATTGCTATTTAGAACCTCTGGCTATTTTAAAACTTTGTGAAAACCTTATTTTCCATTGGTTTATTAAAAGTCATTCTCTTGTAAAACATTTTTACCTTTAAAACTTTATTTGCTACGGAAGCTTAGTTTAAAGTTTTACGAAAACGTGATATTTTAAAAAATAGTTATTGTTTTGGAAAAGAATACCGTGTTCTACTCCAGTTATAAAAAAATATATAAAATTCCAAATTTAGAACCAGAAATTAGAAGAGGCCTTGTTACAACCCAGATTAAATATAAGTACTTGTAAATAGATAACTCAAAAGAAAATCGAAAACAATAGCAGGTCTGTGGCCACCTCCGAGTCCCTCGCAGCACCGAACCTCCAAATGTTGGGGATTACCTGCACAGTTAATAAACGGGGTGAGTTTATGAAAACTCAGTATGTAATCCCCTCCTAAACTAAAAGAGTTAATAAATAGATAGAATTCAAAATCAGTCTGGGCCGGAGCCCATTACAGTAATAGAATAATGTGTGTAGGCCAAAGCCCAGTACAATTTCACTTGGGTCTCAACCCTATTAGAATCAATTGGGCCTAGCCCATTCATAAAATTAGTAACAGTTGGGCCTAGCCCATTAACAGAATCAGGTAGGCCTAAGCCCAGTACAGAATCAGTATCAGATGCAGATATGCAGATAGATCAGTAGCCCAGTCCAACCAACACACCACCCGTACTAACCAACACACCATGTGGGGATAAAATCTACCCACCCAACCAACACACCAAGCTTAGCACCGGTTGCAGCACTAAGTCAATAGAACGACTCAACACCATAGACAGGACGGCTCAACGCCGTAGGCAGGACTAAAGGCCGTAAATATCACAGCAACGCTGCCAGTTAACAGAACGGCCATAAGCCATAAGTATAACAGAAAGGCTAAAGCCTTATACAGAATGACTACAGGCCGTACACTTCCTCCGTCCATAATAACCCAACCCCATGCATTATGTCATGTCATAAATATTGCGCCTATGCAAAATCATACTCAGTACAATCATATATGTAAATCATAAGCACATTAGTCATACGGAACATAAGTCATAATTGTCATTCTACCATACAGGGGTATTACGGTAATTTTACACTACAAAGGTATTTTGATAATTTTACCAATATTGGGGTTTCAGCTCAAATAACGACCTTTCCGAAGGTCTACAGTCGCCTCAGTGACACAGATAACCTAAATGATCATAACAATGTAAATGGGCCAAAAGCCCATTACTCGGCCCAAGTGGGCCCACAGCTCGTGTAGCCCAATTAGCCCAAATTCAATTATGGCTATGTGACCTACATAGCGCAGTCCAATATTCATCACTTATCGCAAATTTAATTCGTGCAGGGCCCACGAGCCCATTAGGCCCACACGGCCCATTGGGCCCACACGGCCCATCAAGGCCCTTAACGGCCTATGCCATGCACATGACATGACAAGCCCAACTACTTCTCACCTATCAGTTAGATTTACACAAGCGGGCCTACGGGGCCCATTGGGTCCATTTGGCCCATCAAGGCCCAGTACACGAGAAAGCTCGTGGTGGCCTCTACAGTCTATCGCCCATGGTTTGTGGGCTCGGTTTACCCCACGAGCGGTTGCACGCTCGTGAGGCCTTAAATTCTGAAGTTTCAGCTTTTCAGCTTTTGTCGATTTCCAACAAAGAAGGGCGTGAATACGCACCTGTTTATGAGAACGCGTCGGAGTCCACGATCACTGACCTTGGCACATCCTGCATTGAGTCTTAATCACTTTTTCCCTCACCAACTCATCTGTTTTGCGCTCGATTTAAAGCCAGCTTCTCACCAATTCCCATGTTAGCTTCCCGATGTGGGATTACTTTTAACCATTAGGAAAATTCCTTATTTTTATATGACCACTTCATTCACAGAGTTCCAGTCCAACTCCACCTCCTACACAGCTCAAACAATAAAATAAATACCCCGTTGCGCATCCCAAGACTTGAACCTTAGGCCTCACAGTTACACAACACACCACCTTGCCATTGCACCATAAGGCTCTTTGTGTCACCATTTTAGCCTCAATTAATTATAAGGTCTATAGGCCAAAGTCCAGGTTCCTTGAAAAGAAAAACCAAAATAAATTGCAAGAGCCAAGACTTAAACCCAGGCTCCCTTGCAACCTTAATGACGCCACAACCACTAGACCACATGCTTCCTTGTGTCATTTATTTACCACAATAATTTAAAAGGCCTTCATCCAAGCACCAAGGGTTTTATTCACTTAAAACTAAAATTTTTGCTAAAGCCCAGGTTTGAACCCAAGATTTCTCCAACACTTCTCGGAGGCATTAACCACTAAAGTAGACATTTAATTGTGTCATTTCCTTACACAATTAAATGCTTATATACAACCTCCTTACGGACCCATACTCAAGGCCCAATACTTCTAGGCCCAAATTTGGGGCGTTACATAAAAGCACATTTCAATGTTAGGATTCATCACACTATCACAATTCAAAAATATGGCATGTATAGCTAGACTCACATACGCTATGGTAGTCCTAGAACCGACTAAACCATAGCTCTGATACCAATAAAATGTAACACCCCTAACCCATAACCATCGCCGGAATAGGTTAAGTGGCGTTACTAGACTTGTAACTCACTTCAGAACAATCATACATCAAATGCCATCTCATTTCAATAATATAAGCCATTCATATTCAATATGAATTTAAAACTAGCATAAAAAGTCTAAATCATGCATTCAGGACCAAATTGACAACATATGAAAGATTCAAAATGTCGAAAAATTTTCAACTTTTCAAGGGTCACACGCCCGTATGAGCAGGCCGTGTGCCTCACATGGCATTAGACACGCACGCGTGTCTAAGTCGTAGCGAAATAGAGCATACATACTCACTTCTCCACATGGCCTCAAGACACCCCCATGTCCCAGGCTGTGTACCAGTCCGTGTGACACACACGACCAATAGACACGCCCATGTGTCTAGACTATGTCAAAACTAGAGGGTATACTGACTTTAATTCGTAGGGTACCCCAGGGGTCACATGGCCGTGTAACGTGACCGTGTGTCACACACGGTTGAGACACACGCCCGTGTCTCTGCTCATATGGACAAAAATAGGCCATTTGAATAGCCAACTTACCACCCCAATTAGGTCAAACCTACAAACACCAAACCAAGAATATATACACAACAACTTCAGCCAATTTCTATACCAAACCATACTTCATTCATGGCATAACATTATCAACCATTTACATGCTCATAAACTCAACTCAATTGTGCCAAAACGTAAGACCAGATCATATCAAACATATGGTTTCATAATCTCTAAACTCATGACCAAATCTCACACCAAAACTTGCCAAACTTACCATTTCTTTTAGCCATTAAAGAACATATCAAATAGATCATCTTGCATCACATTTCATATACCAAAATCAAAAACATAAACATAACCATATCAAGCCATATCACATGGCTAAATATAAACATTACAAAACCTATCCAAAGTAATTTTAGCCTATACATGCCATACTTTACTATATACATTTTCAAAAGGTACCAAAATAAGGTTCGATAGTGTGGTGACGATCCTCGACGATTCCCGAGCTCACAGTAACCTCGATATTTATAAAACAATGCAAAAACACACAAATTAAGCTTTCAAAAGCTTAGTAAGCTCGTACTAAATATCATCAATAGCTTATTAAATATAAAACATCAACACATAAACACTTATTAGTTCTCAAATCATCTATCAATTCTATGCCAACAAAATTCATATGTTTATACAAATCCACAAAATTCATATACATAATATCATCTACCACATAGGTATCGTACATACCTGAACCTTCTTGTATTTATTCATTTTCATTCTCATCTCTCGTCCAGATATTTTAAAACTTTTCGAAGATTATTCATGCTTTAAGCATTCGCACACTTAGTTCTTTAAGGTTTAGCTGAAGCTAGAACGATTTCACACACTTAGTGTCAACTCAATTAACTGAAGCTCTCTCGGTATCGCACACTTAGTGCCTCATATAGCCAAAGCTATACCATTTCACACACTTAGTGCTATTTATAGCCGAAGCTATTTTGAATCACACACTTAGTGCCAAATGCAGTTGATTTATCATCGTATTCAACCATAATCAAATATATACACAATTTATGTATAATCAAAACATCAAAAATATACTTGTAACATCATGTATCACGTACGAACTTACCTCGTACTCAGAATTGTCGATTTGAATCGTCTACTCGATTATCTTCGACTTTCTTCGTTCTAAATCCGAATTCCTCTTTTCTTGAGCTATATGTATTCAAAATTAACCTTTTTATTCACCAAGTCATTCAATTCAATCCACAAGCATACATTTAGGGCATTTTGCAAACTAGACTTCATATTTTCACATTTTGACACTTTCGTCCCTAATTCACAAAATCACAAAATACATATAATTTGCATATAGTCATCATTGGCCGAATTCTCCTAGTACTCATACTAGTCCACACATTTCATTTATTTCCCATTTTAGTCATTAAATTTACTAATTTCAAAATTTAGCGAATTTTACTCAAAATCACCAAAAATTTCAATACAAAATATATTAACCCAACATCAAGCTTTCATAATTCACCATTTAACAACATAAAACTAATGAATTTATCCATGGCATAACTCAAAATATTCATCAAACTAAAAAATTCAAGCATGGGCTTTGTAGTATACTAAGCAGCGATCACAAAAACATAGAAATTATCAAAAATCGAGCTCAAAACATACCTTAATTCAAGCTCAAAGTGCTGAAACCCTAGCTTGAGTTTTTCTTTCTTTTTATTTAGTATATTCGACCAACATGGAGAAATAATGAACAATTTCATGCTTTGTTTTATTATTAATTACATTAATATACATTTTACTTTTTTAACCCTATTATAAACATTAAAACTTACCAACTACATGTCCATAGTTGTCCACCATTAAAATTAATGGTAAATTTAACATGCAAGGACCCTCACTTAAATAAGCCATATCAATTTAGCATATTAACAAATAGAAATCCACTTTTGCATTTTACGCGATTAGGTCTTTTTTATCAAATTAAGCACACAATTGATTAAATTTTCGTACGAAACTTTCACACATGCTAATTCACATAATATAAGCACGAAAATAATATTTAAATATTTTTTGACTCGAATTTGCGGTCTCAAAATGACTATTCCAATTAGGGTCTAAACCGGACTGTTACAAAGAAAAGGAAATTTTATGTGCCAGGTTAAAACTCCCTAAATCTTGTAGGAAGATTCACAAATTTTTTTGGTGCGGCCAATGTCTAGCTCTCTCCAAGTCAACCTTAGTCGGACATGATCGTTGGTTTGATTATAACCATGGTCCATTTAGGAATGATTTCTTATGGGTATTGACCAAGTTTATTGTTGTAACAAACTTTCCTTATGCTCTTCTTGATAGACCTCTTAATTGCGACCCATATTCATCGTTCCGGGCTAGCAATAACTATTGGCATTTAACCAAGTATTCACTAAAACATTCGTTTGACTAAACAACACCCCTTTATTTCCCGACAGACTCGTGTCATGATGTAACCCTAAAGTACTCATTCACCTTAACCCAGTCTTTAAGATACTCTAACCAATATATCATTTTCTAGTGGACTATCTCCATCTTAAGTATCCCTTGACCGTTTCCACCTTTGGTATTCTCATGTTTTCTTTTGCATACTATATGGCCCTGATGGACTCCTATTTCTTTCACTACTTTTCAACATACTCTCTACCCAAGGTAATCCTCAACGGACCCCCTCGTTAGTGAGTCCCTATGGACACTCTCCCGCAACTTAGTCCTAATTGAACTTTCCTTTTTGTAAACCACTGGCGGACTTTTAATTAATCACTCAGCCTCGAGAGGACATTTTCTTCCATAAGGTCTTTTTGGCAGGCTACCCCTACTCTGACTTCTTTTTTTATCGATCACCGATTGGGTTTTCAACTATGATTATCTATGGTGTATATACTTAGTCAATGTTGGTTCCACATCAACTTAAGTAGGCTTATAATGATGGATGCATTGCATCTTGGGTAACCCCATGACTCTATTTGACCACGTTCTCTAACGCACCAAGATTATTCGATCATGTTATTCGTGTCAGATTATACACAAAGATCAATCATGAGATGATTGTAATTACATACTCATTTTACCTTGTTTATTAATATAAGACATTGCCATTGTTATTTTAGTTTCTTTTTCTGTGTGTATAAATAAAATAGTTAATAATAAAGTCCTAAGAATAATATGATTATTATTAAAAAGGTCCTTGGTCGAGTATTATTGTGGGCTTGGACAATTGTAATGCACTGAGACTAATGTGTAGTTGATTGATGACAAAGTGTTGTCATTGACATAGGGTTGTCAAAATGAATACATGAGTATGTGTTAGAGAATAACATATTGGACTAACCTACCACGAGTATGTTTCTTGCATTATTATGTAATAATCACAAGTATTACTCATAGTAGTAACTATGTATATGATCCTCTGACTTGAGATCATCATTGTCCCAACATTGTGAGTCGTATATTTTGATATAACCAAATGTATACTGTAACAGGTTGTTGTCGTGTGTAAAATGATATGCAAATTTTGTGCAAGTATACTTGTCAGTTCAAGTAAAAAAGAGGTAAGTGAGTATTGTTTCCACAAGGATCAGATTGAGGCAAAAAGTTGGTTAAGTTATTTTAATAGGGTCAAGTCAATGCTATAGTAAAATGATTGAAGGAAATGTTATGGAAAAGACTAAGGTAAATATGCAATGATGGATAAATAACTAAAATTGCTATGGCGAAGGTGATAACAAAAATGTAAATATAGGAACTATTACGTGAATAATATGTGAATGAACAAATAATCAACTAAGAATGCTGAGGCGAAGATATTTTAGTAGAGAATCAAGTATAATGTCTACGATATTTATGCGGTAGGTTGGGATTATTTAGAATCAACCTTCACTTGTAACACCTCTTACCTGTATTCGATGCTAGAATAGGGTACGAGGCATTACCAGACTTATACACAAGCAATTATGTAGAACCGAGATATAAATTTCCATCCAAATTAAAACTTTTCAAAAACATCCGTATCATCAGCCTACGAGGCCCAAAACATACATTGGGAGCGGTTCGGGACTAAACTGAGAACTTTGGAAACTTCCTCAAACATTTAGAAAATTTTTCATAAAAATAGGGGTCACACGTCCGTGTGGTTTGGGACATGCTCGTGTGGATAGGCCATTTACTCACACACGCCCGTGTCCCTAACCTTTGTAACTCTCTATTTATGACATCATCAACAAATTAGGGTCATATGGCCAAGGCATACGCCCGTGTGCTAGGCCGTGTGGGCGATTTAATTTTCATAATTTTTCATAAAATAGGTGTAGAGTTCATAGGCCCTGGGCACACACCTATGTCCTTGGGTCGTGTCCTTCACACGGCTGAGACACACGGCCGTGTCTCTGCCTATATGGCCAATTCGAAGCTAAAATTCAAAAATGCAGGGGACACACGGCTGGATCACACACCCAATGGGCCAGCCGTGTGTCACACATGGCCTAGGCACACGGTCGTGTGTCTGCCCGTGTGGACAAAAATAAGGCTATTTACCAAGCCTTTTTGCCACCCTTACTTGCACTAACCTACACAACATCAAACAACACCAATCCAAGTGTATACACACAACCAATTCAGCCACAACCAAGACATCCACACATCAATTACATGCTATTTTCTATCACATACTACATTTCATAATTATCATCACAAACCATGCAATAACTCCATCCATGAAAGTCATCACTATATGTATAAATAGTTAACCAATATTAGCCAATACCAAATGGCAATTTACAAAATGAATCAAATACCATTACAAGCCAACACATTTGGGCAAATCAATAACGATACATATCACAAAAAGACCAAGTCCATATACATGCCATAACTCACAATAATGTAATAATAAGTACCCAAAATGATAATTTGATAGCGTGAATGGATCTCCGACCATCTTCGATCCCCGAGTTAGCTTGATGACACTATAAGAAATGAAAAGGAAGGGGTAAGAAGCTTAGTAAGTTAGCATGTAAATAATAATCAAATTTAAACACACACATATCATAATGTAAATTAGCACAAATCATCAAGTGATCATAAACATATCTTACTCATTTGCATCATTACCAATAGAGCATCTATGATATCCCGAATTAGGGCCTAGTAGGAATAGTGGTTTTGAGACCACAAATTCGAGATAGAAATAATTATTTTATGATTTCTATGAGGTCTATAATAGGAATGCATGCTTATGTGAAAGTTTCATGAAGAAATTATATGCATAAAATGTCTAATTGAATTTTAGGGTCCAAAGTGAATAAAATCCAAAACTTGCATTCTAGAAGCTTTAAGCATGAAATTGCTTTAGATTATGAATTAAAGGGTCCTTATTAGAAATTTGACCAATTTCTATAATTTGACAAAAATGGACATGCATAGGAAAAATTTGAAAGAAAAACCTTCAAGGTATTTTGGTCATTTTGTAATTAAATGAAATGAATAGGGAAAATCAAGTGAAAATGTTGTCCATTTTCCTCCTTAGCTGCTGAAATTTGTGGAGAACCATAGCTAGGGTTTTCAAACTTTCAAGCTTAGAAGTAAGTCTATTCTAGCCCTGTTTTTAATGTTCTTTACATTTTTTAAATCCTCGTAACATGATGTACCCGTTTCTAACTATATTTTATGCATATCGACATGTGGGGGATTAATCACATGTGAGGGATCAGATCGATATCTATGAAGCATCGAAACATGGAATACATTATGAATTTTTTCTAACTCAAGTGGCAAAAATAGTCTATATACAACCGGCCCGATACGCTCAAGAATCTCCTATGGCCCAATAAATCTCGGACTCAATTTGCCTTTAAAACCGAATCTGAGTATTTTCTTCCACGGTGAGACTTTCAAAAAGACTTTGTCCCCAATCTGAAACTCTATATGTGACAGCCTGAATTAGGGCCTAAACAGAATAGTGATTTTGAAACCACAATTCTGAAGTAGAAAAATTTATTCTGACTAATTTTTATAATTTATCGAGTGATCAGAATGCATGTGTTAGAATATCGATAGAAAATTTCAAGAATTGCATGTCTAATTTGCCTATTAGGACTTAATTGCAAAAGTTGATAAATATGAGTTCTAGATGTTAAAGGATTTAATTGAAGAGCATATTTGAAGTAGAGGTCCTTAAAAGGTAATTATACCATTAGGTTTTCATGGACAAAAATGGACATACATAGGTAGAAATAACCAAAGTTTTTAATGAAGGGTATTTTAGTCATTTGGTAATTACAAGATTAAGAAAAAAAGAAAAAAGATGGCAAAATATGTCCATCTTCTTCATTAGGACGAAATTTCAAGGGTTCTCCATAGCTAGGGCTATTTCAAGCTTCCAAGCTCCATAGTAAGTGATTCCATTCCCCGTTTTTAATGTTCTTTACGTTTTTAGAGTCCCGATAACTTGATTTAGCTTATTCTAGCAATAATTTAACCTAGGGTTTATATTTGGAAAAATACCCATAGTTGAAATGTGTTTATTTTGATATTTTATGGTAGAATATGAAGCTTGAAATTGTGTTAAACAACTTTTGCTAGGTGATTTTACGTGAAAACGAGTAAAATGACATAATCGGTAAAAATACCTAATTTTCATCACTACATGTTAGAGTGAGAATTTGATGTTGCCATAGAAGGGAAAAATGATCAGCATGTCATTAAACATAAGAATTTGGGAAAAATTTTAATTTCTGAGCTTTGGGGAAAAAGTGTAAATATGCAAAAGTTTAAGGACAAAATCGTAATTTTTCCAAAGTTAGATTTAAGGACTATTTTGATCAATGTGAGTATTAAATCAGCTAAATGTGTTATTTTAGATCAAGAAATAAGTGAAATCGACCTTGATCAGGGAAAGGAAAAGATTGTGGACTAAATTGCAAAATTTCTTTATTTTGCACCGAGGTAAGTTTATATGTAAATAATGTATTGTTTTATTATGTTATAATATTTTATTTTGTGACATGTGAAACAAGTTTTAGTATTGTTTAATTAATGGACACAAACAATGATTTGTGGTTGATGAATTGAGATTAAATAAGGAAATCTCGGTTGAACCTTCGGAATGGAAAAACGTGGTGCTAAGTGGATATACCACGGTTATATGTGTAACATGGTGCTAAGTGGATATACCACGATTACACATATTGATACATGTAACGTGGTGCTAAGTGGATATGCCACGGTTACATATATTGATTCATCAACGTGGCGCTAAGTGGATATACCGTGGTTAAACATGTAACGTGGTGCTAAGTGGATATGCCACGGTTATACACGTTAATTTGAAAAGTGGGGCTAAGTGCGTATGTCACAATTACATGTTAGCCCAATAATGTGGTGCTATGTGCATATACCACTAAGTTGGGCATTAATTACAGAAGGTGGAGCTATGTGCTAAAACCACCGGATATTGTTACTTTCCGAAGTGTTCACCGGGAGAAATCATGTGGGATAATACCGGAATATGAATATATGAGTTTTGAATTATGAGTTAGATGTGTGAATGAATTTTTGATAAGATGAATATGGATAAGTATTTTCTTGAAAGTCGATAATAAGAAATTTTAGTGAAGGAATGAAATTTCGGATAAATAGTCTTAAACAACAGCAGGGGAGTGAATTTGAAAAATCACCAAAAATTTAAGAAGTTTAACTAGAAGTGAAATGAGATATGACATTAAATCTTATTGAATATATTTTCATATAAAAGAAACAGAGAAAACAAAAGACTTCTGTATTTTGAGATATTTATATTTTTGTAAGACTGGTTCAGACTAATTTCGTGATCCCCTATTATGAATTGTAAAAATCATTAAAAATTGTATACAAATATTTAAGGAGCATAATTTATATGGTTGGATTTCTTATTGAATTTATTTTCATAATTAAGAAACAAGAACCTCATTTGAATTTGGTACCAAAAGATAATTAAATTTTAGTGAAGAGTGGTCAGACCTACTAAACTATGAAACAGGGGAGACTTCAATGAATAAACTGTATTAATTGGCCCAACCAAAAATTATGAAATTTTTATGGTAAGAAGAAATATGAGTATAGTTTTTGGAAAATTTATGGATCTTAATTTGGAGTTCCTTAGCTCTAGATAAAAATAATTTAGTAACTAGGACTCAAATGAACAACTTGTACGGAACTGAAATAAATGATAAATGCATATGAGAAAAAGGTTGTGTAATTATGGATACATATTTTGGGATCTATAATTGCCGTTATTGGTTTGTTATCTTTATTATTTACATATTACTTACTAAGCTTTGAGCTTACTTTGCTTCCTCTTCCTTTATTATTTTATTTTATAGTGAAATCAAGTTTGCTCGTGATTCGGGGAAAAGTTGTCGGAAGCTCACCAACGCTATCCATCCTTCCTTTTGGTATTTTGTAAACACATTTTGGACATATGGCATGTATAGAAGGCTTGAGTATTTTGTTATAAATTTTAGTAATATTACTTTAAAATTTGAATTCTAATGTTAGATATTTCATTCGTATTTTGTTATCGGTATGATCTAATGTTAGTTGCATTATAAGTTTATGATATATGTGAATTTAAATTTTTTTTTAAAAGATGAGTGATCAATTGACGGATTTTCTAAAACCTCCTAACCTTTTTTAAAATCCCTTAACTTCAAATCCCTTATTTCCATCCCCTTTTCTTTTCTTTCTTTACTTTTGTTGCAACTTTTACCTCTGTTTGTTCTTCTCTTCTCTTATGCAAGTCTAACGCTCCACATAAACGAGGAATTTGCAACGAATGAATACAAGGAACAACGAGCATTCAATATAACAAGGTTTAGGGTACCTTTTTCATTTTAACTATTACATTGCATTACTAGTGGAAATATATTGCTTGATAATTAGTTACTCTAGTTTAATACATTAGAAAAATGCCTCCTAGAAAAACTAGAAGAACTACTGAACAAGAAGCACCAGTGAGCATAAATCCCTCTAATTTTCCAAACTTTAATGTCAAATTTTATTTTTCTAGAACTCCAAGAGAAGATATTAATACAAGAGAGGGGTTTCAAACCATCGTTGCTCTTGTGTAAAGAGGTTTGGGCATTGATTCGATACCATAGGTGGGAGCACTTTGGCGTGACCTCAAAAGAGCCTACTATTATTCCTACTAGGGACCAAGAGTTTGAAGGCCTTACAGTGCCGTTTGGAAAAAATATATAATCAGGGGTAAATATGTGCACGTCACCCATAGGGAAATTTGTGAATTTTATAATGCACCATACTATGAGTCTTATTTTATTGATAATACTAATTTGACATATTTTAAAGGCATAGATATGCATAAAATTGTAAATTACTTAACCGAGGGTAGGGTGAATGGAAGCACCGACCAGGTACCGATTGTAACACCCCTCACCCGTATTCGACGCTAGGATAGGGTTCGTTGTGCTACCTGACTCAAACTCAACCAACTGTATAAAATTGGGCTTTGAAATTTCAAACAATTTAAAAACTTCCCTTTTCAGAAGCAACTATCTTGTATATGCGCTTATGAGGCCCAATCATAATTCCAGGGTCGTTTGCAATCCAATCGTGTAACACCCCTTACCCTTATCCGTCGCCGGAATAGGGTACGAGGTATTAACAAATTATAGTATATACTATTAAACAAAACCCAACAAAAATATGGCGTGCAATTTGATCATTATAACATATGCCATTAACAATACAAACCAACTTCAAAGGCTTCGTACAAAATGATTAGTTTGATACTATAAGTAGTAATTTGAACCTAGACAATTATGACACGTAACAAAATAACTAAGTTTGCTATACATGCCATATTTCAAAATGTTGAGTTCAGATACCAAGAGTATTGATAGTGCGGCGGATCTTCTACGATCTCGACTCACGTGCTAATGGACGACACTATAAGACAAAGGAGAGAAAAGAAAGTAAGCTTATAGCTTAGTAAGTAAGTATATAAATAACAAATAAGAAATCTAATATGTTTACAACATAACTCAATTATATCATAGTTTTAATTTTATTGTTTACTCCAATTTGATCAAGCTGTCCCTCCTACGTCATGATAACTAAATAAATCATAACTCGAGTTACGAAACTCGAAATTCAAATCCGTAAAATTTCCCTGAATCTATACTCATAAAAATTCTTACTAATTTTTTTCTAGAATTTGTTGTTGTGACAGCCCAAAATTGACCCTAGTCGGGATGTGGTTTCGGGACCACAAAACCGAGGCATAAAAATAATTTAAAATTTATTTTGATGCCTATGATATGTGTTAAATTGTGTGTGACATTTTTGATGATTTGATTTAGTGTTATAAATGTGAATTTCACTAGAAAGGGCCTAGTAGTAAACTTTGAAAGTATGATAGGGAAATGTGTGATGACTAATTAAAGCATGCATGCAAAACAATGGACTTGCATGTCAAATACCCCCTTTTTATAGGTGGTGGCCGGCCATGGCAAGAGAGGATGGGAAAAACATGTCATAAACATGTTTTGTTGGTGCATTAGGGAGAAATAATAAACAAAGGAGTATGGGTAAGAAAAGAATGAAAAAAAATGTGTGTGAGTGTGGTATTCCCCCCCATTGCCGTGAGTTGTAGAGAAAGAAAGAAAAAATTTGTTCATCCTTTCTTTGAGCCAAAACTAAGGAAGAAGGAGGATTTTGCTCCATTTTTGGTTTAGAAGAGATCTAGAAGGAGATTTGGCTATACTTGCATCAAGATTAAGGTATGTTTGAGGTTGTGTCATGAGATTCATGCATGTTTTAGTTGCTAACTTGATGTTCATGTTAGCCCATGGTCCAAATCCTTGTTGTGCCATGGAAATGGTATTTGGCCAAGGTTGATATTGTGTTAAAGCCATTGCATGCTAAATGTGAAGCTTGTTGATGATGCATGCAATGATGGATTGACTACTCTTGAAATTTCTTTTAGCATTCTTGAGTAAGACATTGAATCCTTTGTTTAACCATGACCAAAAAAATTAAAAGGGTATGGTGTGTGATGTATTCGGCCATGGTATGCTCATGAGCATGGTTTATGCTTCTTGCATGTTAGTTAAAATTTGTGTTTTGGATGGTTATGGACACCTTGAAATTGACCTTGCACCTATATGTGTATATATGTTTGCACATGATGTTTTGGTTATGAAGTAAGTGATAAATATGTTTGTTTAAAGAAGAAAGTGTTGAAGAATGTTTGTGAAATTGCAAGTACATTCGCCTAGTACACATATGATGTGAAAATCTTGCAATTTATTGTTGATTTTGTGCAAGTATGACTAAGTATAATCGGCCACATGAGGGGAATTATTGTGCATGCATTCGGTTAGAGGCAAGCTTAATGGTGCCTATTCTTGACTTAGGTAATCGGCTACCTTGTTGTGAGCTAAGGCCGAATGTGTGCGTAATTAAAGAAAATTGACTAAAGTGCTTAGTTATGTGATGTTGAGTCAATGATGTGTGTATTCGCCAAGGCTAGCAAGCGAGACTTTAATAAATTGAATTTGTTTGAATTAGCTCAAGAGCTTAGAGGGCCACAATTGGATAAGGGGAAGGAAAAAGTGATCGAATAGCCGTTGAAGCCGATCGACAACATCCGAGGTAAGTCTTCAAGTAATGACCCTACTTGAATTATGTGAAATGAAATTATGGATGTGTAATGATTACTAATATACGTGTGTATGAGTATTTGAATGGTACCCGGGCTAAGTCCCAAGGCAATTACGCTAGTGATTATATTTGTGTTTGAGCCTTAGTAACGAAAATGAAACATGAATGTGTAATGATTATGGATGTATGTGTGCATGAGCAATTGAATGATATCCGGTTAAGACCAAGGCAATTGTGCTAGTGACTTTATCCGGCTAAGACCAAGGTATTCGTGCAAGTTGTTATATCCAGGGCTAATACCGAAGGCATTTGTGCGAGTCGTTATATCCGGCTAAGACCAAGGCATTCGTATGCGTGTGGTTATATCCGGTTGTATTCAAGAAGCTTGGGTTGAAGGTGAGCGTTGGTTGCTGTAATACATTTAATTAGTACGCTCGAAAAGCCCAAAGGATAAGGTATGTTTACATGTGCAATGGAAAAGTCGATACGTTTGAATAATATTCGTCAATCGACTAATGAATTTTCAGCTCTTGAATTGGTTGATATCTTGTGAATGTATATGTTGATGAAGTGTGAAGTAAGTATGATTATGTGAATGTGTATAAATGAAATGATTCATTTGGCTATGTGAATGTAATGCTTTAGTTAAAGCCGATTTCATTGCTTGAGATTTACTAAGCATAAACATGCTTACCCCGTTGCTTTGGCTCTCTGTTTTATAGATTTTGCTCGCTAGCGATCGGATTCGGGATCATTGAAGTGAAGTCATCCACACTATCAAACCCCCTTTGGTACTCTTTTAGTTGAACTTTGGATATGGCATGTATAGGACTACCTCGGTTGTTTTCAAGTGCTTTTGTGATGTATATGTGTACGGCCATGCGAAAATGGTTCGTAAAAGTGGAGTACGGAATTAGACCATTTGTGGTTTGTAATTTTATATGGTTTCATGATGTTATTATGGATTGGAATGGGAGTGTTGGTCACATGATCAGCCATTTGAATGGCTAAACATGATCATAGGTGGACCTATGTATGACTAGACTATAGTTGGTCCATGGAAACTACAAAATAGGTAAGGCCTACCTTAAAAAAGAGATTTGCCGATTGCAGTTGACGTGGATGTGAAAAATCACCAAAATTTGTAGGAAGGGTATTAAATTGTGAATAAGAAAACGAACCTTGACGAGTCTATTTTCATGTGAAAGTAACGAAACAATCATATGAACAGTATACCGAGAGATATTAAAGTTCTCGTGAGACAGGGCCAGAACGGTTTCTGGGTCCCCTGACGCAACTTTGAAAATTTACTATAAATTATACAGAAAGAATTAGAAGTCATTCCTTATATGTGCAGATTTCATTTTGAGTCTAGTTTCATTAGAAACAAACGACACCAGTATTAAAGCCCTGTACAGAGAAATATTCAAGTTGTAACGCGCAAAGGTCAGTGTAGTCGACCCCTGTAACATGGGTGACTTTAACTAATAAAATGTACCAATTGGCCCAACCAAAAATTCTAGAAATAAATCCATGGATAGATATATGAGTCTAAATTCAGGAAAATTTACGGAATCAGTTTCCGAGTTTTGAAACTCAAGATATGATTTTAAGGCGATAGTGACGCAGTTTTCCAACTGTCTGGAAATGCCAAATTGGTCGGTACTTTAAGAGGATTTGTCTCGTTAACCCCTCGTGTCCGACACCGCGATGGTCTCGGGTTCGGGTGTTCTGATTGTTCATCAATTAGTACAGTTTATTAGTTAAAGTTTCCCTGTTACGCAACTCAACCGATCGACCTCTGCTCATCACGAATTGAATTTATCTCAAGACACAATTCAAATAACCATGAAACCTGTTTCATTTAAAACTAGATTCAATAAGGAATTTATGAATATAAACTATATTTCTTAATTTTTTTGTACAATTTTTAATGATTTTTAAAAGTTGAAACAGGGGATTTCATAGTCATCCTGAGCAAGTCTCACACAATTGTAAATATCTCAAAATATAGAATTTCTTTGCTTGTTCTGTTTCTTTTATATGAAAATAGACTCATTAAGCTTTAATTTCACATCTCAGTCAACCTCTAATTAAATTCCTTATATTTTTGGTGAATTTTAAAATCACGTTATCGCTCTTGTCCAAAAACAGTTTTAATGCTAATTTCATTCTTTCACACATTCTTTATACTAACCTCATTTTAACTTACATATATATATACTACAAATCATTTTCATCACATTTCATACATCACAAGTGTAGGTTTATGACTACAATGTCACCACAAAACCATCCCGTTGAACAATTCAGAATAATCCTCGATACTTGTTAGTTTCAGCACACAGCCACACCATCATATCTCATTTAATTCGGCTCTCTTGTACACATGGTGAACACTTAGTACCACTAATGCGACCTAGCCGATTTATCTCGTAGCTCTCTTGTCTACATGGTGTTCTTCACTTGGAATCACTCATGTGACCTAGGTACATTTATCTCTCACGTAGCTCTCTTGTCTGCATGGGATACATTGCGTATCACACATGTGACCTAGCTGCATTTATCTCTCACGTAGCTCTCTTGTCTACATGGGATACATCCCGTATCACACATGTGACCTAGCTACTATATAGTATCTCGTAGCCTTCTTGTACACATGATGTGCACTCGGCACCATACATGTGACCTAGCTACGCCCTCTATTTTATTCGATTTTTAGAATGTTCAACTGGGATCTCTCTCTATTATTTATTTCCATTCTTTCAATAGTCGATTTATACTTCAACATCAGCTAATATATATAATAGGCTGAAATATAAAATGTAAATGAAATTAATGTATTATTTATATACAACTTACCTCGGTGCAAAATATGGGAATTTTGCAATTTAGTCCAAAACTTTCTCCTTTCCTTGTTCGAGGTCGATTCCACGCCTTTCTTGATCTATAACAACATATTTAGCTCATTTAACACTCAAACTATTTATTTTAATCCAAAATCACATTATACAAAATTACATTTTGCCCCTAACTTTACAAAATTATGATTTTCCCAAGGCTCGGAAATTTAATTTCAGCCCTTATTCTTATGTTTAATGACCTACTGATCATTTTTCTCTTCTATGGCAACATCAAATTCTCACTCTAACACATAGTTATGAACAATAGGTATTTTTATCGATTATCTTTGTTTTGCTCGTTTTGTTAAAAATCGCTTAGAAAAGATCGTTCCCCTAACTTCAAACATTCATATTCTACCATCAAACAACAAATACATTCCTATCATTCATGGGTAACTTTTTAAACATAAACCCTAACTCGAACTAATGGTAGAAATAAGTAAACCGAGCTACAAGGATTTCAAAAATGTGAAGAACATTAAAAACGGGGCTTGAATTCACTTACTATGAAGCTTGAAAGTTGAAGAAACCCTAGCTATGGAGGAGAGAAATTTTCAGCAGCAACTAATGAAGATGATAACCAATTTTGTGTTATTTTTCCCATTTTATTTCATTTAATATACAAATGACCAAAATGCCCTTACTCTTGAACTTTCAAAAAATTCCTCCATGTCCAACTTTTGTCCATAACTTAAGAATGGGTCAAATTGCTATTTAAGACCTCCTAATTAATATCCCAAAGCAATTTCATACTAAAAACTTCTAAAACACGAGTTTTACAATTTATTCGATTTAGTCCCTATTCTCAACTTAAGCGTGAAATGCACAGAATTTTATCACGAAATTTTCATGAAATCATGAAATCATATCATAAACCCCAAAATAATTATAAAATGATTATTTCTATCTCGAATTTGTGGTCACAAAACCACTATTCCGATTAGGCCCTAATTCAGGTTTTCACAAACCGAGACCTCATGAAAACTTAGAAAATTTTTGTGCATCAAGACTCCACACGCCCATGTGGGTATAGAACACATGACCGTGTGCCAGGGACACGCCCTTGTCCCGAACCCGTGTCTGAAATCATAAGCATTCTGCCAAAACCATACGGCCCACAAACACACCAGTGCCCTATAACCGTGTCCTTCACACGGCCGATACACACGGTCATGTCTCTTGTCCGTGTGCTAAAAGCATGCATACTGACTTTATGACACGGCCTGGGCACACGCCCGTGTGGCCTACTCGTTTGCTAAAATGACTTTAAAAATTTAAGTACAGGGGACGCACGGCCATAACACATGCCCATGGGTGTGAACCATGTGTCACACACGACTTAGACATACGCCCGTGTGTTTTACCCGTGTGGACGATCTAGGCTATTTCCCAAGCCCTTTTGTCACCCATTTTGCACAACCTACACAAGATCATTTCAATATATAAATCCCATCACAATGGGAACTAATTCATCCATAGAAAGAATATTATATACATTCATCAAAATGAATAATAGTCATTATTCCAGGCTTGATTACAAAATGAAGGGCCTTTGACTTAAGCCAAAATACACAAATCATTCTCTTAATACAACATCCTAGTCTAACCTTATACATGCCACCATAAAAAATATAAATCCAACTATACCGGGTATTGCGGCTGATAGTGTGATAAATATCTCTGACTTTAAGGGATCTTTAAGTTAGCTTGATAACACTGAAAGAAGAGGGAAAAGAAAGAGGGTAAGCATAAAGCTTAGTAAGTTGCATATAAATAAATATACAACAACAATCTCACCATTAGTCATCATACTTATAGCTCAAAGGTAAACATAATTTAACTTACTAATTATCATCTACTCGAGTTACATTCTCTAAATTAAGCTCGTTACTCATGCTTACCATATAGGCACCTGTACCACTCACAACATGATTATTCTTTCTTTATCAAAATTAATCTACAACTCTCATCATTGAAACATTTGGAATACTACTGGATATTCTATGAACCTTCAACATGGGTTATATTGCCGATGCCATGTCTCTGACATGGTCTTACACTGGCTCTCATATACGCGTGATGATGCATGTCCCAGACGTGTCTTACACTAGCACAACTTTTAGCCGATGCGTGTCCCAGACACATCTTACACTGGCTATCTTTGTTGAGGCCGATGCATGTCCCAGACATGTCTTACATTGGCACTCATCTCTGTACCGATGCTATGTCCCAGACATGGTCTTACACTGGCTGTCATAGTATGGCTGATGCATGTCCCAAACATGTCTTACACTAGCCCTCGTCTGGATGCCAATGCCATGTCCCAGACAATGTCTTACACTGGCTCCCATAATGTGGCCGAAGCATGTCGCAGACATGTCTTACACTGGCGCACAAATCATGCAATGCCCTGGCACGAATATCCAGTTTGTATTCTAATGTTTCAACGGGATATTTGTTTTATCTCAAATATTACTAGACATTCTCAATTTATAACTTGAAAACTCATACAATATCAATTCAATGGTGATATGAATACAAGTATTAACAGTGTAGTTGTATCATTTACATACAACTTACCTTAGTTTCAAAAAAGTACTTAGCTATTCAGTTTAGTCGGTTTGCTTGGCCTTCCCCCGATCTAGGTTTGAATTTGGTAATTCTTGATATATAATGACAATATGCACTCATTTAGTCACTAATTAGGATTAAGCAATCATACATTTACATCTTTGGTAAAATGACCATTTTGCCCCTAGACTTTGGCAAAGTGACCATTTTACCCTTATGCCTGAAAATTGATTTTCATTGAATTTCGTTGTATCTTAGGCCTAACCGAACTATTTTTGCTATTATAGCAACTTCAAATAATCACTATTTCACATACTTATTAACCATTTTACAACTTATGCAAAATAGCCCCTTTAGGTGTTTTCATACTAACACCTTTTACAAAAGTTGTTTATAACACAACTAGGAATCATATTCCTCCATAAAAACTCAATAAACATCACAAATCCTTTCATGGTAACACTCTAAACTCTTGACCATTTTGCAAGATATCACCCTTATTTGAAAACTCATGCTTCAAGGGTCTCAAAAATGTAAAAATCATCAACAAAGGGTGTGGGAATCACTTACTTGTGAGGGCTTTTAGTTTTTGAAAATTTTCAGCCTTCAAAACTCCATTTTTGCTGATATTTTTGGTGAAGAAGAGAGATGGAGAAGAAAGAAATTATAGCTACGCTTTTAGGCATTATTTTATCACCAAATCATGACATCATCCACCTAATACTTTGACTATTTGCTTAAAACCCATCACATGGCCGACCAACACTAATTAAAAGGGTGTAATTTCCCTTTAAAAGCCCTCAATTAAGTTCTTTATCTATTTAACTCATTTGGGTACTAAAATGCAACTTTTGCCTTTTATGCGATTTAGTTATTTTCCAAAATTGGGCTAGAAAACATTAAAATTAGCTCACCAAATTTTTCATGCACTAATAAAATTATACTATAACCTCATAAAAATAATAAAATAATTTTTTTCTAACTTCAAATTTATGGTCCCGAGACAACTGTTTCGACTAGGCCCTAAATCGGGCTGTTACACCGATGTTCCAACTTTTTTTAATCAAGGAATTATGTTTCCAATTGCAAAAATGTGGATGCGATTTCTATGCGCTTGAATTGCACCTGCTCTAAACATATCTAACATTAGTAATTTCTGAGCTATTTTGTTGTATGGTATTTTGCAGAAGAAACAAATATGTGTCGAGAGATGGATCTATCATAGCATGAAATGATGCATAATTGGCCAAAAGGTCGAGGTCTTCTTTCTTACCTAGTGACGGCACTCTGCAAAAAAGTCAGGGTTCCAATGGTAATGAATGAATAGTTCATGAGGCCAACAAAGAGATAGGAGACTCAATATACACTCAATACATCGACCTACAACAGAAGCTAAAAAAAAGATTGGAACCAGCGTAGAAAATAGAAAATAGATGTCCTAGCGTCCCTAAAAAGGAAAAAGACTTCAAAAACTCAGGAAGGAATTGAGGAAAGCAATATCCCAAACTTGGATGCAAGAGATGGGGCCAGTTGGACAAGAATTCGCAAGGTAAAATGGTATGTGAATACCGAATTTGCCTCAAACAAATTACAATCCGATGCAGCACCACCAACCATCCGAGAAGTAAGGAAGTGGGGAAGAAAATGGGAATGATGAAGATAAGGAAGATGAGGAGGAGGAGAAAGATATGGAGTAAGACTCCCAAAAGGAGGATGACAACGATTATAAGGTAGCATTCCAATCGCAACGATCTTTGTAAAAGGGGTCAGTCATCCGCAACCCACCTCAGTATGTGCATTCGTAAGGTGGAGGATCCTCTCGAGCCCATGGTTCGAGCAAGGGAAAAGCTTCGATGGAGGGGGCAGCCATCCCATTTTGACTATTGAAAACACTAATTTTAAATTTTATTTTGGAAAGTGTAAAACAATTAACTTGGATGATTTTTATTTTTGTTTTAGAAGTAAGATAATAGTAGTTTATATATGTATTTTGGTTTAAATTTTCAACAAGAACCCTACACGAGGAAAGCACTACATTTACGAGCTTTAACGAAAAAGGAAGGAGAAACCCACCATAAGGCTATGGAAATGTCACGATCAATCAGGTAACTTCTTTCCTATATATTTTAGGGTTGCACATTAGGGACAATGTGCTATCTAAAGTGTGGGGGTAACATAGAAAGTTTATGTTCTTATGCTTTTAATTTTTTTCTCTTTTATTTTTCTTGTTTAAATTGTGCTTGAGCTTGTAGAAATAAAAGTGATTTGTTAGGATCATGGATATAGGATGATTATGTTTATTATAAATTTGGTATGATAGTGAATGATTTTAAATTTTCAGTCATTAGACTAATTAGTTCTATATATTACACTGTGAATAGGAATTAAGTAATTAAATATACCAAATGATAGGGAAAATATAGGGAAACGAGCATGCTAGTATGAATAAAATATGAATTGAGTTGTGATTACTTAATTAATTAAATTCATGAATATTTAGATACCAAAGGATGACCTAAGGCATCGTTTGGTATAAACCCAAAGCCAAAAACCCAACCCTATTCATTGACCTTTAGTGTCTATATTTAAGTAAGATATCACTTCTTGAGGAACCTTCATACAAAACCCGAATCTAAAAAGCAAATTGTACTTATCCTTTTTCTTTGGTCCTTGAATTGTACAAACTTAGACTTAGGGCCATATGTATTGAAAGATAGGTAGAGACAGAATGGCGGTTTTGTAAAATTAGAGTGAAATAGGAAGAACCAGTTTGATATAATAATTATAGGTTAAGCTAAAAATGTCTAAATAGCGAAAAATTCAGAAAAAGTGAAAACAAGTAGAAAAGTACAAAATCAATAGAAAAGCATTATGAGTGATAAAATATCGAAAACAGTCAAAGTGATCCAAAAACAAGGTCACAAAAATAGATACACTCAATTATTAGTGCACAAAACTCTTAAGTTTATCATAGTTCTTATTATTACACTATCACTTCCTACATGGAGAAATAAGGAAAGTGGGAGAATGAGTGATAAGGCAGTGAACGAGAAAAGGACACTAAAAGTGGTGAGTAGGGGACAATACAATGTGCCAAACTAATTTCGTGCTAGAAACCATTTTAATGCTCCCTATTCTTCAAATTCATACCAACCTTAAGCCTCAAAACGTTACAAGCCAAAAAGTCATGTGACCTAGGTAAACCTATTTGTGAATGGATATTATATTAGATGATCATAATAATAATTGTCTGTGTTCTACTAGTGCAATCAAAGCCGCTATGTAATCTCTTGATAGACTAATTTATTTGGTGATCTTTTTGTTCATATACTTTGTAATATACTGAACTGTGGTGTTTGACGTTGATAGTGGTAAGTCATTCACATAACATGCAGAATCATGCATATTCACGATTACTCATATTTACTTCACTCTAAAACTAATCTTTATACCATACTCACTCAAGGGTCGTCTTTTATATTTCATTTTTTCTTACGTGAGGTCTAATAGCCCGGTTTTAGCTAAATCAGAATAGTGGTTATGGAACCACAAATTTGAGGTTAAAAAATTATTTTAATATTATTTTTGGTGTTTATATCATGTTATTATATATGTGTGAAAGTTTCGTGAAATAATTTTATCGCTTAATAACTCAATTTGAGAAAAATAACTAAATCGCGTAAAATGCAAAAGTTGCATTCTACTTGTTTAAAGTGCTTAATTGCTATGTTTTATTAAATGAAAGGTCATTATGATGTTATTAGACCATTGATAGTGAAATTTGACAGAAATGGGCATTAAATGGATGATATTAAATGTTTTATAATAAGGTTAAAATGGTAATTTGGTTATTAATGAATAAATAAACAAACTAACAGCCATATTATTTTTATTACTCTTCATCTTAACCTAAAAAGAAAAAAGAAAATAAGGGTTTTGGGAGCTCTAAGGGTTCGGCCCTTGTTCATCTTGATTAAGGTACGATTTGAGCTCGGTTTTTTATGATTTCCATGATTTTGTGATCGTTGCTTCGATTCTAGCTAGCTCGTACCCTAATTTCTAAATTGGTTGATGAATTTGTGAGTTGCCATTGATGATAACTTGATGTTTTTGAATGTTGATGATGGAAAATGACTATTTGATGATAGATTTTATAGTTTTGTTAAGTAATTTTTGACAAAAATATCAAATAAGGATTTAATTGCAAAAAGTGTAAATTTAGGGGTTGAATTGTGAAATAAATAAAAATAATGGGCTACTAGGAGTCTATGAAGAATTTGGCTAGCATGAAATTAGAAAGAAATTGTATAATTTGTGTTTTTATGAATTGAGATCGAAGAAAAGTGAAACTTTAGGGGCTAAAGTGTAAAAATGCCCAAATATGTGTTTCTAGACTAAATTGAATGGTTTGGTGAATAAATGAGTTAATTTTGAATGTGTACAGATCAAGAAAGAAAGATATCAGATTTAGATCGCGGGAAATCAAAAGTTGTTGAGTAGTCGATTCGATCCGTTCATTGTATATACGAGGTAAGTTCATATGCAAATAAAAGTCTTTTAATTGATTTATATATGTTTATTTATTGTTGAATTGCTGTGGATGTTGAACAAGCAATTATGAGCAAGAATCGATGAAGTTACGATATCCGAAAGTCCTGTACGTACCTTAGGAAAAGTATAGGATACAAATGTCATGACATTAGGATTAACAAGATGTGATTACATGTAAGACCATGTCTGTGACATTGGCATTGTATTGTGATTACATGTAAGATCATGCCTGGGACATTGGCATCGTTATATGATTTCGTGTAAGACCCTGTCTAGAACAATGGCATCGATGGTGATAACATGTAAGACCATATTTGGGATATGGCATTGTACGAGCTTTATGTGATTTTTGAGTATCCTTAACGATTCTGAATGGTTTAACAAGCAAAGTCAAGTCGAAAAAGAATGTTTGAAAAAGTTACGTGACTCAAGTACATATGAGATTCATACGAACTTTGAAAAGGGAAGTAATTGATGATTTCAACTATGATATTGATTATGTGTATAATGAGAAAGGTCTGTGAACTTATAAATGCTTACTCATAGTTTTCCTATTAATGGAAATGATGTTGATGCATGTGGTAATTTATTTGTATATGGCTTACTAAGCTTTTACAGCTTACTTTGTGTGTTCTTTCACTGTTTTATAGATTATCGAAGCTAGCTCAGACTCAAGGATCGTCGAGAAAACGTCATCACACTATCGATCATCTTGTTGGTACTTTTGAAGCTTTGTATATATGGTATATGGAATGTATAGGCTAGTGCTAAGATGATAAGTTTTGAGTTATGATTTTAGCCATGAGATTTGGCTTGCAAATGATGTAAATGTTGGTGTGAATTTGGCCAATTAAGTCGGTTTGAATTATGTGTTTGATAATTATTATGTGATGTATAAGTTGTCTTATGTTTTGGGAATGTTTGGTATGGTTTTATGATTACTCTACTAGCTAGATGTTAATTAATATATTATTGCTTGGAAGATGGTATATTATGGTTTGATTTTGAGATGATGAAATTGTATATTTTGAGGCATGAAGTAGATGATAAGATGACGAGAAAATGCATTTAGAAGTTATGTAAGTTTGATGATTTTGGTATATTGATTTGGTATGTTCTGCCTATGGAATTGAGTAGTTAAGAGGAGGGTTTCTAAAGGGCATAAAATATGTATAAAATAACATGTTTTGGTTGCTTATATATGTATGAAAATGGTGCAATTTGATGTAGTTTAGGTATGCTCAAGGAGGGTGAGAATTGTGGCTTCAACCAAGCCTATTTTCACTCCACACGGCCGAGCACACGAGCGTGTGGCTCAACCTTGTGTGACACATGGCCTTAGTACATGGCCATGTGTCCCTTAGGGTAGTCTTTCGAATTAAGTCAGTATACCTTATAGGTTTGGCACGGCCTAGACACACGGGCGTGTCTATTGGCCATGTGTGACACACGGGCTGGCACATAGGCGTGTAGCTGGCCATGTGACCCAAGTCAGTATACTCACCAGTTTTCCCACTGCCATGGCACACGAGTGTGTCTTCGGCCGTGTGGTGAAAGTCAGTATGAATGCCCTGTTTTCGCACGGCCTGTGACACAGGTGTGTCTGGTGGCCATGTAAGGCACACAGCCTATTCACACGGGCGTGTGAACCCTGTATGCATGAACATTTTCTAAGTTTCTTAATTTTTTTAAATGTTATTGGTTTAGTCCCAAACCCCTTCCAAACATGTTTTAAGGTCTCGTAGAGCCTTATAAGGAACATTATGATTATATTTGATGATGTTTATGTATAAATGGATTTATGTGTGAGAAATATATATGATTTATGTTGTAATTGATCGGTAATGCCTCATAACCCTATTCCCATGACGGATACAGGTTAGGGGTGTTACATTTTATTGGTATCAAAGCTATGGTTTTGTCGATTCTAGGACTAACGTAGCGTGTGAGAGTCTAGCTATACATGCCATATATATAAACTATGATAGTGTGATGATTCCTGATTGTTTAAAGTGTGTTTTCATATAGTAAATGGATCTTGAACGAGTGTTAGCTAACGATGTGTAAAGTAATGCGCCTGCTCCCGCTCAAGGGGCAGCACCGGTTGATTCTAGGCTAATTTCGAGTAGTCACGAAGCAGAAGCTAAGCAAGCCTTTTTCCATATGATGAGTGAGTGGTTCACAGAGTTCGTTCGATTGAATCTGGCTACTCAACAACCTTCACCCCCACCTATTCCTCAACAAAACCCTACTATTCCTCAAGCTATAGATTTGACACGATTGAACAAGCCACTAGTGGATACGATTCAGAAACATGGGGTTGAGGAGTTTCGGGCTACTGTTGATGATGATGCTGAGAGAGCTGAGTTCTGGCTCGAGAGCACGATCAGAGTATTCGATGAATTGTCTTGTGGTCCTAATGACTGTATCAAATGTGTGGTATCTTTACTTAGAGATAATGCATACCATTGGTGGGAAACGTTGTTATCTGTGGTTCCAAGAGAACGGGTTATCTGGGAGTTCTTTCAATCTGAATTCTGAAAGAAGTACATAAGACAATAATTTCTAGATCAGAAGCATAAAGAGTTTTTAGAATTGAAACAAGGCCTAATGACTTTCTCTAAGTACGAAAGAGTATTCATAAAGTTAAGCAAGTATGCTCGAGAATATGCGTTTACTGAGGAGATCATGTGTAAACAGTTCATTGATGGACTGAGCGAGGATATAAAACCATTAGTCAGGATTCTTGAATTGAAAGAATTCGTCGTTTTGGTTGAAAGGGCTTGTAAATCTGATGATCTTAGCAAAGAAAAAAGAAAAGCTGATTTTGAAGCAAGAGATTTAAGAAAGAGGTCAACTAGTAAATCTTATCAGTTTCCATCGAAGAAATTTTGAGACTCATTTAATCGTTCTAATGCATCTGTGGGATATTTAAACAGAGATCGTGAAAAATAGCATATGAGCTTTAAAGCTCCAACTATTTCGATAGCTAGTGTCAGGAGTGTGAAACCAAATCGACCTAAATGTAGACAGTGCGGGAAATGGTATATCAGTGACTGTAGATTGAATGATCGGGCCTGTTTTAAATGTGGATCATTAGATCATTTCATTCGTAACTATCCTGAGTTAGCTGAGCAAGATACAGTACAAAACATAAGGCCGAGTAACACTGTAGTTAGAGGTAGACCACCCAGAAACACAGGAAATGTGAGTGGTAGCCAGAGATCGACTAAAGAGTCTGCTGTGAGGTCAGTGGCCAGAGCACTTGCACGAGCCTACGCTATTCGCGCTCACGAAGAAGCGTCTTCTCCAGATGTTATTAGCGGTACTTTTACTCATTATGATACTAATGTGATTGCATTCATAGATCCAGGATCAACTTATTCTTATATATGTGTGAATTTAGTATCTAGTAAGACTTTGTCAGTAGAGTCTACTGAATTTGTGACTAGAGTATTGAAACCCTTAGGCAAGTGTGTCTTGGTTGATAAAGTGTGCAAAACCTGTTCATTGATGATTCGGTATTTTTATTTTTCGGCTGATCTGATGTTGTTGCCATTTGATGAATTTGATATAATTCTAGGTATGGATTGGCTAACGCTACATGATGCTATAGTAAATTGTAAATGAAAGATGATTGATCTGAGATGTCAGAATAATGGGATTATCCAGATTGAGTCAGATGATTTGAATTGTTTACGAGTAGTGATTTCGTCGATGTTAACTTAGAAATATGTAAAAAATTGTTGCGAAGCTTATTTTGCTTATGTGCTTGATACAAAAGTGATGAAAAGAAGATCGAAACAGTGCCAATTGTGTGTAAGTATCCGAATGTGTTTCCTGGAGAGTTATCGTTTTTACCACCGATCTGAGAGGTTGATTTTGGCATTGAGTTAGTGTCGGGAACTATGCCGATATCAATAGCTACGTACAAAATGGTTTTGAAAGAGATAAAAGAATTGAAAGCTCGGTTTTAAGAGTTGACAGACAGAGGTTTTGCTAAACTGAGTTTCTCACCATGGGTTGCTCCGTATTGTTTGTGTAAAAGAAAAATGGCACGATGAGAATGTGTATAGACTAACATCAGCTTAACAAAGTGACGATTAAGAATAAGTATCCTCTACCCAAAATAGATGAATTGTTTGATCAATTGAAAGGGGATACAATGTTTTCAATAATAGATTTGAGATCAAACTATTACCAGTTGCGAGTTAAAGACTGATGTGCCAAAGATTGCATTCAAAACGAGGTATGGACACTATGAATTTCTTGTTATGCCTTTTCAACTAACGAATGCACTTGCTTTTTTTATGGACTTAATGAATTGGATTTTCAAACCGTACCTAGATCAATTTGTCTTTGTATTCATTTATGACATTTTGATTTACTCACATGATGAATCTGAGCATGCTGAACATCTGAGAATTGTACTACAGACTCTATGAGATAAACAATTGTTTCCAAAGATTAGAAAATGCAAGTTTTGGCTATGAGAGGTTGGATTTTTGGGACATATTGTTTTAGCTGATGGTATCTGGGTTGATCCAAGTAAGATATCTGCGATTATAGATTGGAAGCCTCTGAGAAATGTATCCGAAGTCCACAGTTTTCTGGGACTAGCAGACTATTACCGACGGTTTGTGAAAGGATTTTTTAGAATTGCAACTCCGATGACAAAATTGATTCAAAAATATGTTAAGTTCGAGTGTTCAGATAAATGTAAGAAAAGTTTCAATCAGTTGAAAGCTTTATTAATAAAGGCACCAATGTTAGTTCAGCCTGAATCGAGTAAAGAGTTTGTAGTGTTCAATGATGCATCGTTGAATGGTCTGCATTGTGTTTTGATGCAATAAGGAAAAGTTATAGCTTATGCCTTGAGATAGTTGAAACCACATGAAAAGAATTACCCGACACACGATTTGGAGTTAGAAGCTATTGTGTTCGCGTTGAATAGTTGGCATCACTATTTGTTTGGTAAGAAAGATTTTGAAATATTTGATGACTTAGAAAGATCTAAATTTGCGACAATGGAGGTGGCTTGAATTACTAAAAGATTACGAGTTAGTGATCGATTATCATCCAGGAAAGGCTAATGTCGTTGTTGATGCTTTGAGTCGAAAATCCCTATATGCTCTACGTGTATTGAACACTCAAATAGCTTCGTGTAATGATGGTTTGATTGTGGCCGAGATGAAAGCGAGACCATTATTTTTACAATAGATTTGTGAAGCTCAAAAATTCGATAATGAAATGTTATCAAAATGAGCTCAATGTGATTCAAACTCTGATTTAGAGTTTCAAGTTGATTCCGATAATTGTTTAAGATTCAGAGGTCGAATATGTGTTCCAAGAAATTCAGAGTTGATTTAGATGATTTTGAATGAAGCACATAGTAGTCATTTATATGTTCATCGAGGAAACACGAAAATGTATAATGATTTGAAATAACTTTATTGGTGGCATGGCATGAAACGTGATATTTCAGAATTTATTTCAAAATGTTTGATTTGTCAACAAGTCACAGCTGAGCATCAAGTACTATCAGGTTTATAACAGACTATCATGATTCCCGAGTAGAAATAGGATAGATTGACTATGGATTTTGTTCTGGGTTTGCCCCTATCTCCAAGTAAGAAAGATGCAATCTAGGTCGTTGTTGACAGATTGGCAAAATCGACTCATTTTATTCTGGTGCGTATCGATTATTCACTTGACAAGCTTGCTGAGTTGTACATTTCAGAGGTTATTCGATTACACAGGGTACCTATTTCTATTGCTTCGGATAGAGATCCGAGATTCACACTGTGACATCCATAATTTAACCCTAGTCGGGAAGTGGTTTCGGGACCGCTAAACCGAGTCACCGACATGTTCGAACGTAATATTTATTGTCTAGAATATGTGAAAATACATGTGTGAATTTTGAATTCTTTGATTTAGTTAATTTGATTGTGAATTGAAAGAAAAGGACTCATGTGAAGGATTTAAATATATGTGGCTATTTTAAGAGGTTAATAAAAGAATGAAGTAAAATAAATGGAGTTGCATGTCAAATACTCCATTTATTTTGGATAAGTGGCCGGCCATGACAAGTTATGGGCAAGGGGAAACATGTTTCAAACATGTCTAGTTAATGGATTATGTAAGGAGGAATAAAAAAAAAAAAAAAAGAAGCATGGGAAATAAACTAATGAAAAATTAAAGGAAGAAAACAAAGAAAAAAAAATGTGTCCATCATTCTCATACATGACCGAAAAAAAAAAAAGGGGAGAAGGAAAAGGCTTCATACTTTGGTTCTTCTTAGCCGTGTAGAAGAGGGAAAAAGAGGAAGAAATTCAGCCACTTTGAGCTGGAAATTAAGGTAAGAATTCAAGTTAGCTCTTTAAATCTTAGCATGGTTTTAAGCTAGATTCTAAGCCCCTTATTTAACCATGCCGAAATCTTTGAAAATTATGGTGATATGAACGTTCGGCCATGGTAGATGTTAAAGAAGATGGTGAAAATGTTGTACACATTTGATTAGTAAGTTAGATGGATGAGATTTGAACTAGTTATCAAGTTCTTTAGGTAACCCATGTTGAAATCTTGGTTTTTGAATAAGTGAGGTTTTCGGCTAGGGTAACTAACAAGGGTGATGGTTGTTGTTTCATGCTGAATCTAGATGAACAATAGTTTAAGAGGAGCACTCGGCCATGATATGAGATTGTGATGTTAGTGCCGAATATGAAGATGATGAACTTGAATAAGAAACATTCGGCTAGCATGATAAGTATGAATTATCAAGTAGTTGAGATAATTGATGAGTGAAGTGGCTAATGGGGACTCTTAATGAAATTATGCTAAGGCCGAATGTATCAAATGCTAAATGTGCTTATATGTGTGTGTGTGTCGTTAGTAGCTAATGGCATTCGGCATTGTTTAACTAAAATTAGAAATGAATGCTTGAAAGTTAAATATGGTCGCCTAGTGACCAAATGCGTTAAAAGCTAATATATGGACAAATGATACGAATAAATTGACCTTTGAAATGTATATGGTTGTCGTGTGTATGTGTCTCGATTGAGAAGTAAATTTGTTTGATTTAGCTCAAGATCTTAAAGGAGAGGCGTCCAACAAGGGAAATCGAAGGTCATCGAGTAGCCGACTTGGAACTATTTTACCTAACACAAGGTAAGTCATTAAGCATATATTTGGTGTTGATTTAAATGATCATAATATATATGCAATTGTGTTTAATGAATTGATGTGTAAATGAAAATGTATGTGTATGGAATGATGCCATTGTTGAATGTATAAAGGCAGCAAAATGCATAAGGTATTGGTCACGGCACTAAGTGTGCGGGTATAAATGGACACGGTGACAAGATTGGCACTAAGTGTGCGGGTTTAAAATTGTACAGCACTAAGTGTGCGAGTTTGATTCTATAGCACTAAGTGTGCGAGCTGAAAATATATAGCACTAAGTGTGCGGATTCACTATATGCTCTTGTATTACAATTGGCACTGAGTGTGCGACATTATCGAGTTAATCCCGGACAGCGAATCGGGTAAGTACCTCGAGCTCATGACGAATAGAGAATACGTTCATGCTTGGGGTTGAATTTGGTAAGCCTTAAATCTATGTGATGATTGAAATTGTATGGTTGTGCTGGAAAATGAGTTAATGTGTAAAAATGTTTCGATTATCTTGTTGTGTAGAATATGAAATGTGGATGTATGACTTGGTACGAGATTGGACCGAAAGGTCCGAGGTATTATGGTATAGATTCGATATGGACGAATACCTAGCCTCATTTGTTGTACATGTAGTAGTAACTTTATCAATGGATTAATGAATGCTTATGACTTACTGAGTTGTAAACTCACTCGGTGTTTTTCTTGTCACCCATTTTAGGTCTCTCGGACTCGTATTGTTTGCGTGATCGGGACCGTCGTTGGAGTCATCACACCGGCTGAAATCTTGTGGTATTGTTTTTGTTGTTGAAGAACATTTGGCATGTATAGGCTATTTTGTTTTGTTGAATCGTGGGTTGTAAACTTTAAGCCATGTGAAAATGGCCTATGCAGTCGTCGAGTGGGATGCTAGAACCTATAGCCACGAGTCTTAGAAACTTTAATTTTGATAGGGTGGCCATAATTTGTGTCATGTATGATGGATGATTAGTAAGGCCAAGGAAAGATTCATGGAATTGGCATAGTCTACTGCAGCAACTGTTGCGGACAGCAGCAGTGAGATGAGATTGAAAAATCACTAAAAATAGTAGGAGTAGAATTAAATAGTGAATAAATTATGAAATTAAACCTTGATGAATCTATTTTCATATGGACGAAACGAAACGACCATATGAGCAGTATACTGAGAGATATTAAAGTTCTCGTGAGACAGGGCCAGAACGGTTTCTGTGTCCCCTGTCGCGACTTTGATAATTTACTATAAATTATCCAGAAGGAATTAGAAGTCGTGCCTTATATGTTCAGATTCCCCTTTGAGTCTAGTTTCATCAGAAACAAACGGCATTAGCATTGAAGCTCTGTACGGGAAGATATCCAGGTCCTAATGCGCGAAGGTCAGTGTAGTCGACCCCTGTAACATGGGCGACTTTAACTAATAAACTGTACCAATTGGCCCGATCAAAATTCTAATAATAAATCCATGGATAGATATATGAGTCTAAATTCAGGGAAAATTTACGGAATCAGTTTCCGAGTTTTGAAACTCGAGATATGATTTTTAAGGCGACAGTGACGCAATTAGCTAGCCTGCCTGGAACAGCAATCGAATATTATCAAGAGAGAAATAAGGAAATAAGCCGGTAATACTATGTGTTCAAATCCGTGACGGTCACGGGGTTGGGGTGTTACAATTTTATTGGTATCAGAGCTATGGTTTAGTCGGTTCTAGGACTACCATAGAGCGTGTGAGTCTAGCTATACATGCCAAATTGTTAGTGCTTAATAATGTGATGACTTCTGACGGTTGAAATTTTTGTTTTGATTAGCGATGGAACCCGGGATAGAGAGACCCTTGGCGGATGACGTTGAAAGTGTAGCGGCTGCTCCTGCGCAAGGGACACCTCCTGTTGAGCCTCAGTCATCCGCGAATAACCAAAATGAAGGGGCGAAACAAGCCTTCTTCACCATGATGAATGAGTGGGTCGCGCAATATGCCCGAACCAATCCGAGTGTCCAACCATTCCCGAATTTAAATAATCCACCCCAAGAGCCCGTGATGCCATCGCCATCGATCCCGTGAGGATGAGTAAACCACCGTGGACTTGATTAGGAAGTGTGGGGCCGAGGAGTTTAAGGCCATAGTTACCGACGATGCCGAAAGGGCCGAAGTTCGCTTGATAACACCATTAGAGTGTTTGATGAACTGTCATGCACACCGATGAATGTCTTAAGTGTGCTATATCTTTGTTAAGAGACTCACCTACTATTGGTGGAGGACCTTGATTTCCATAGTCCCAAAGGAACAAGTTACTTGGGATTTCTTTCAAACGAATTTCGGAAGAAATATATTAGTCAACGGTTCATCGATCGAAGCGTAAGGAGTTCTGGAACTCAAGCAAGGCCGTATGATCAGATCTCGAATCTGAACATGAGTTCGTAAGACTTAGTCGGTATGCTCGGAGTGTGTGGCTGATGAGGTTGCTATGTGCAAAAGATTTGAAGAAGGATTGAATGAGGAGTTAAAGTTACTAATGGGAATTTTGGAGATAAAGGAGTTCGTGATACTAGTCGAACGAGCTCGCAAGGCGGAAGAACTTGGGAAGGAGAAGAAGAAGGCTGAACTTGGAGCAAGAGATTACCGTAAAAGATCAACGAGTAAAGCTCCGTTCTCGATCGTAAAGAGGTTCGTGGAGGACACTAGTAAGTCGAGGGCGATCAGGGAATTTCCATTAGAGCCCGACCATTGACGGACTCGAGCTACATCGATAGCTAGTGTGGGCAATAATCGTCAAGAGAGACTGAATGTCCCCAATGTGGAAGACGACACCTAGGTGAATGTTGGGGTAAGTCTGTTAACCGGCTCACTACGGATGTGGTTCAAGGACCACTTCATTAGGGATTGCACGGAGCTAGATGAGAAGAATAAGATGCAAGGTGCGAGATCTAGTGGGCGACAGACTAGAGGTAGACCCCGAGGGTTTCAGGAGGTAGGGGTGGTAATCGAGGGGAGCCACCGACACGGCTGTTCGATCCGAGACCCGAGCTCCTGCTAGAGCATATGCCATCCCAAGACGAGAGGAGGCATCCTCCCCGACGTTATCACCGGTACTTTTACTCTCTTTGATACTAGTGTGATTGCATTGATTGACCCGGCTCTACTCATTCATATGTATGTGAAACTTTAGCATCCAAGAAGACTCTACTGTTGAGTCTATCGAGTTCGTAATTCGAGTGTCAAACCCTTTGGGTCAATACGTACTCGTTGATAAAGTGTGCAAGAGATGCCCCTAATAATTCGAGAAATCGCTTTTCCTACCGATCCGATGCTTCTACCATTTGATGAATTCGATGTTATTCTTGGTATGGATTGGTGACCGTACATGATGCAATGGTGGACCGCAAAAGGAAAGCCATTGTTTTGAGGAGTGCAAATAATGAGGTAGTCCGAGTCGAGTCATCGATTTAAAAGGAGTGCCGCGATAATATCTTCTATGACCGCCGGAGATATGTGAAAAAGGGGTGTGAAACATACCTTGCGTATGTGTTTGGAAGTAAAGAGACGGAAAGGAAACTCGAATCGGTACTAGTGGTTTGTGAGTATTCAGATGTTTTTCCTGAGGAGTTACCGGGATTGCCACCGGTTCGAGAAGTGGAATTCGCATCGGTTGTACCGGTACTACGCCGATTTCAATAGCCCCGTATCGTATGGCATTAACGGAATTAAAGGAATTGAAGGTTCAATTGCAAGAATTGACGGATAGAGGTTTCGCTCGACCGAGTTTTTCTCCATGGGGCGCACCTGTATTGTTTGTGAAGAAGAAGGACGGAACCATGAGGTTGTGCATCGACTATCGCCAACTCAATAAAGTGACGATAAAGAATAAATATCCATTGCCGCGAATTGACGATTTGTTTGATCAATTAAAGGGAGCCTCGGTGTTTTCAAAGATAGATTTGAGGTCGGGGTACTATCAGTTGAGGGTCCGAGAATCGGACATACCCAAAACCGCTTTTAGAACGAGGTACGGTCACTACGAATTCTTGGTGATGCCATTTGGGCTCACTAATGCCCTCGGTGTTTATGGATTTAATGAATAGAATTTTCAGGCCATACTTGGATCGGTTCGTAGTTGTATTTATCGATGACATTTTGGTCTATTCGAGAGATGAAACCGAACATCTTGAACACCGAGGCTAGTGTTGCAAATCTTACGAGATAAGCGATTATACGCAAAGTTCAAGAATGTGAATTTTGGTTGAAAGAGGTTAGCTTTTTGGGGCACGTGGTGTCCGTGATCGGTGTCGTGGTGGACCCGAACAAAATTTCGCCATAGTCGATTGAAACCACCAAGGAACGTTACGGGTTAGGAGCTTTTGGGGCTTGCGGTTATTACCGACGATTTGTAAAGGGTTCTCGACGATAGCCACGCCAATGACGGCTACTCCAAAAGGATGTTGAGTTCGAATGGATGGAGAAATGTCGAAAAGTTTCGATCAACTGAAAGCTTATTTGATGAAGCCCCAATTCTAGTGCAACCCGAATCGGGCAAAGAGTTTGTCATTTATAGTGACGCATCCCTACTTGGGTTGGGTTGCGATTGATGCAAGAAGGGCGAGTTGTGGCCTATGCGTCGAGACAATTAAAGCCACATGAGAAAAATTATCCAACCCATGACCTCGAATTGGTCGCCATCGTATTCGCTTTAAAGATATGGCGACATTACTTATTTGGTGAGAAGTGCCATGTGTATTCGGATCACAAAAGTCTCAAATATTTGATGACTCAAAGAGACTTAAATCTGCGACAAAGACGATGGCTCGAGTTGTTAAAAGATTATGAACTCGTCATTGATTATCACCCGAAAGGCCAATGTGGTTGCGGATGCCTTAAGTCGAAATCACTTTGCTTGTTTTACTGAGCGATGAATGTACACTTGTCTATTCTACCCGACAATGTGTTAGTAGCTGAATTGAAAGCCAAACCATTATTGATACGTCAAATTCGTGAAGCTCGTAAAGTCGACGATGAGTTGGTTGCAAACGGGATGAGTGTGTTCAACAAGGACTCGAATTTCAAATCGATGATGACGATTGTTTGAGGTTCAGAAGCCATCTGTGTGTTCCAAAGAATTCGGAACTTATTCGATAATTCTAAATGAAGCCCATCGTAGTCGAATGTCAATCCACCCGGGTAGTACTAAAATGTACAATGACCTGAAACGCCAATTTTGGTGGCCCGGTATGAAACGAGACATTTCTGAATTTGTTTCAAGGTGTCTGATATGTCAACAAGTGAAAGCGGAACATCAAGTGCCATCGGGATTACTTCAGCCGATCATGATACCCGAATGGAAATGGGATCGAGTAACAATGGACTTTGTGTCCGGGTTACCATTGACTCAGAATAAGAAAGACTCGGTTTGGGTCATTGTTGATAGATGACCAAGTCCGCTCATTTTATCCTCGTCCGCACGGATTTTTCGCTCGATAAGTTGGCAGAATTATACGTCTCCCAAATTGTTCGATTGCATGGGGTACCTATTTCTATCGTGTCGGATAGAGACCCAAGATTTACGTCGCGGTTTTGGAAGAAATTGCAAGAGGCTTTGGGTACCAAACGCATTTCAAGACCGCCTTTCACCCCAAACCGATAGTCAATCCGAACGGGTAATTCAAATACTCGAGGATATGTTGAGATGTTGCATCCTTGAGTTTAGCGGTTCATGGGAGCAGTATTTGCCTTTGATTGAATTCGCCACAACAATAGCTTTCAATCAAGTATTAAGATGGCGCCTTACGAGGCTTTATACGGTCGTAAATGCCGCACCCCATTATTTTGGACCTGAACTTAGTGAAGGTAAATTCTTCGGGGTTGATTTGATTAAGGATGCCGAGCAAAAAGTTCGAGTAATTCGTGAAAGTTTGAAGGCTACATCGGATCGCCAAAAGTCGTATGCAGATTTGAAAAGGAAAGACATTGAATATCAGGTTGGAGACAAGGTATTTCTCAAAGTCTCACCCTGGAAGAAGGTGCTTAGATTTGGCCGTAAGGGCAAATTGAGTCCGAGGTTCATCGGTCCATACGAAGTATCTGAACGAGTTGGGCCAGTAGCGTATCGATTAATTTTACCCCCTGAGCTCGAAAAGATTCACAACGTTTTCCATGTTTCGATGCTTCGACGATATAGGTCTGACCCGACACATGTAATTACTCCATCTGAGGTCGAGGTTCAGCCTAATTTGAGCTATGAAGAAGAGCCGGTTCGCATTCTGATGCGTGAAGTAAAAGAGCTACGAAACAAGAAAATTCCATTAGTGAAGGTGTTGTGGCATAAACACGGGATGGAAGAAGCCACTTGGGAACTTGAGGACTCTATGAAAGAGCGATACCCGAGCCTATTTACCGGTAAGATTTTCGGGGACGAAAATTTCTTAAGTGGGGGAGAGTTGTGACATCCATAATTTAACCCTAGTCGGGAAGTGGTTTCAGGACCGCTAAACCGAGTCACCGACATGTTCGAACGTAATATTTATTGTCTAGAATATGTGAAAATACATGTGTGAATTTTGAATTCTTTGATTTAGTTAATTTGATTGTGAATTGAAAGAAAAGGACTCATGTGAAGGGATTTAAATATATGTGGCTATTTTAAGAGGTTAATAAAGAATGAAGTAAAATAAATGGAGTTGCATGTCAAATACTCCATTTATTTTGGATAAGTTGCCGCCATGACAAGTTATGGGCAAGGGAAACATGTTTCAAACATGTCTAGTTAATGGATTATGTAAGGAGGAATAAAAAAAAAAAAGAAGCATGGGAAATAAACTAATGAAAAATTAAAGGAAGAAAACAAAGAAAAAAATGTGTCCATCATTCTCATACATGAAAAAAAAAAAAAGGGGAGAAGGAAAAGGCTTCATACTTTGGTTCTTCTTAGCCGTGTAGAAGAGGGAAAAAGATGAAGAAATTCAGCCACTTTGAGCTGGAAATTAAGGTAAGAATTCAAGTTAGCTCTTTAAATCTTAGCATGGTTTTAAGCTAGATTCTAAGCTCCTTATTTAACCATGCCGAAATCTTTGAAAATTATGGTGATATGAACGTTCGGCCATGGTAGATGTTAAAGAAGATGGTGGAAATGTTGTACACATTTGATTAGTAAGTTAGATGGATGAGATTTGAACTAGTTATCAAGTTCTTTAGGTAACCCATGTTGAAATCTTGGTTTTGAATAAGTGAGGTTTTCGCTAGGGTAACTAACAAGGGTGATGGTTGTTGTTTCATGCTGAATCTAGATGAACAATAGTTTAAGAGGAGCACTCGGCCATGATATGAGATTGTGATGTTAGTGCCGAATATGAAGATGATGAACTTGAATAAGAAACATTCGGCTAGCATGATAAGTATGAATTATCAAGTAGTTGAGATAATTGATGAGTGAAGTGGCTAATGGGGACTCTTAATGAAATTATGCTAAGGCCGAATGTATCAAATGCTAAATGTGCTTATATGTGTGTGTGTGTCGTTAGTAGCTAATGGCATTCGGCATTGTTTAACTAAAATTAGAAATGAATGCTTGAAAGTTAAATATGGTCGCCCTAGTGACCAAATGCGTTAAAAGCTAATATATGGACAAATGATACTGAATAAATTGACCTTTGAAATGTATATGGTTGCCGTGTGTATGTGTCTCGATTGAGAAGTAAATTTGTTTGATTTAGCTCAAGATCTTAAAGGAGAGGCGTCCAACAAGGGAAATCGAAGGTCATCGAGTAGCCGACTTGGAACTATTTTACCTAACACAAGGTAAGTCATTAAGCATATATTTGGTGTTGATTTAAATGATCATAATATATATGCAATTGTGTTTAATGAATTGATGTGTAAATGAAAATGTATGTGTATGGAATGATGCCATTGTTGAATGTATAAAGGCAGCAAAATGCATAAGGTATTGGTCACGGCACTAAGTGTGCGGGTATAAATGGACACGGTGACAAGATTGGCACTAAGTGTGCGGGTTTAAAATTGTACAGCACTAAGTGTGCGAGTTTGATTCTATAGCACTAAGTGTGCGAGCTGAAAATATATAGCACTAAGTGTGCGATTCACTATATGCTCTTGTATTACAATTGGCACTGAGTGTGCGACATTATCGAGTTAATCCCGGACAGCGAATCGGGTAAGTACCTCGAGCTCATGACGAATAGAGAATACGTTCATGCTTGGGGTTGAATTTGGTAAGCCTTAAATCTATGTGATGATTGAAATTGTATGGTTGTGCTGGAAAATGAGTTAATGTGTAAAAATGTTTGATTATCTTGTTGTGTAGAATATGAAATGTGGATGTATGACTTGGTGCGAGATTGGACCGAAAGGTCCGAGGTATTATGGTATAGATTCGATATGGACGAATACCTAGCCTCATTTGTTGTACATGTAGTAGTAACTTTATCGGTGGATTAATGAATGCTTATGACTTCTGAGTTGTAAACTCACTCGGTGTTTTTCTTGTCACCCATTTTAGGTCTCTCGGACTCGTATTGTTTTGCGTGATCGGGACCGTCGTTGGAGTCATCACACCGGCTGAAATCTTGTGGTATTGTTTTTGTTGTTGAAGAACATTTGGCATGTATAGGCTATTTTGTTTTGTTGAATCGTGGGTTGTAAACTTTAAGCCATGTGAAAATGGCCTATGCAGTCGTCGAGTGGGATGCTAGAACCTATAGCCACGAGTCTTAGAAACTTTAATTTTGATAGGGTGGCCATAATTTGTGTCATGTATGATGGATGATTAGTAAGGCCAAGGAAAGATTCATGGAATTGGCATAGTCTACTGCAGCAACTGTTGCGGACAGCAGCAGTGAGATGAGATTGAAAAATCACTAAAAATAGTAGGAGTAGAATTAAATAGTGAATAAATTATGAAATTAAACCTTGATGAATCTATTTTCATATGGACGAAACGAAACGACCATATGAGCAGTATACTGAGAGATATTAAAGTTCTCGTGAGACAGGGCCAGAACGGTTTCTGTGTCCCCTGTCGCGACTTTGATAATTTACTATAAATTATCCAGAAGGAATTAGAAGTCGTGCCTTATATGTTCAGATTCCCCTTTGAGTCTAGTTTCATCAGAAACAAACGGCATTAGCATTGAAGCTCTGTACGGGAAGATATCCAGGTCCTAATGCGCGAAGGTCAGTGTAGTCGACCCCTGTAACATGGGCGACTTTAACTAATAAACTGTACCAATTGGCCCGATCAAAAATTCTAATAATAAATCCATGGATAGATATATGAGTCTAAATTCAGGGAAAATTTACGGAATCAGTTTCCGAGTTTTGAAACTCGAGATATGATTTTTAAGGCGACAGTGACGCAATTAGCTAGCCTGCCTGGAACAGCAATCGAATATTATCAAGAGAGAAATAAGGGAAATAAGCCCGGTAATACTATGTGTTCAAATCCGGTGACGGTCACGGGGTTGGGGTGTTACACACACAGTAATTTTGGAAGAAATTACAAGAAGCTCTAGGTACAAAGCTTCATTTTAGCACTGGTTTTCACCCACAGATGGATGGTCAATCCGAGCGAGTTATATTGATACTCAAAGATATGTTGTGTTGTTGTATTCTTGAGTTTGAAGGTAGCTGGGAGAAATATCTACCATTAATTGAATTTGCTTATAACAATAGCTTTCATTCTAGTATAAATATGGCACTATACGAAGCTCTATACAGTTCTAAATGTCGAACATCATTGTATTGGAAGAGCTTAGTGAGAATAAGATTCATGAGATTGATCTGATTAGAGAAACAGAAGAAAAGTGAAAGTAATACGAGATAGTTTGACAGTAGCCTCATATCGACAGAAATCTTACACAAACTTGAAATGGAAAGATAGAGTTTCATATAGGGGATAGAGTGTTTCTGAAAGTGTTATCATGGAAGAAGATATTGCGGTTTGGTCGAAAAGGGAAATTGAGTCCGCGATTCATCGGACCGTATGAGATTATCGAGCAAGTTGGACCAGTTGCTTATCGACTATCTTTACCGTCTAAGTTCGAGAAAATACATAACGTATTTCATGTATCGATGCTTCGATGATACCGATCCGATCCTTCATATGTCATTTCCACAATAGAGGTTGAAATTCAATCTAATATATCATATGATGAAGAACCGATTCGAATTTTAGCTCGTAAGATCAAAGAGCTGAGAAATAAGAGAATTGCATTAATGAAAGTCTTATGGCATTGACACGAGGTTGAAGAAGCTACGTGGGAACTCGAGGATGCTATAAGAAAGTAATTTCCAAACCTATTCACTGGTAAGATTTTCGGGGACGAAAATCCCGAAGGGGAGGAGAATTGCAATAGTCCAGTTTTAGCTAAATCAGAGCAGTGGTTTTGGAACCACAAATTTGATGTCAAAAAATTATTTTAATATTATTTTTGGTGTTTATAGCATGTGATTATATCTGTGTGAAAGTTTCATGAAATAATTTTATCGTTTAATAGCTCAATTTGAGAAAAAGGACTGAATCGCGTAAAATGCAAAAGTTACATTCTACTTGTTTTGTAACACCCCTTACCCGTTACCGTCGCCGGAACAGGATACAAGGTATTACCAGAACATAATACCTACCATTAAACATAATCGAAATATAAATATGTCTTGAACAATATTAGCCAACTTTAATGGCTTGTACAAATTAGCTGGTCGAGTACTGTAACTAATATTTTAAACTAGACAAATATGACACGTAACAAAATAATTAAGCCTACTATACATGCCATAATTCAAAACGTTTAGTTCAAATACCCTAAAGTAGGATAGTGCGGATAGATCTTCACGATCCTTAACTCTGAGCAAGCGGAGAACACTATAAGACAAAAGAGAGAAACAAAGTAAGCTTATAGCTTAGTAAGTAAGTATGTAAATACTAATAAAAAAAAATCTAACATGTTTACACAACAATTCAAGTACATCTACTTTAACTTCACTATTCATTCCACTTTGATTAAGCTGTCTCTGCTGCGTCATATTCACTAAATAAATCATAACTCGAGTTACCAAACTCGAAATTCAAATCCGTAAAATTTCCTGAATCTAGACTCATAAAGCTTTTTCTAATTTTTTCTATAATTTTGGTTCAGCCGATTAGTACAGTTTATTAGTTAAAGTTTCCTCTGTTACACAGCTCGACTGATCTGACCTCTGTTCACTACAAATTGAATTTCTCTCAGTACACAATTCAAACAACCCTGAAGTCTGTTTCATTTAAAAATAGTCCCAATAAGGAATTTAGGCATGTAAACTATATTTCTTAATTTGCTTTGTACAATTTTTAATGATTTTTCAAAGTTGGAACAGGGGATCACGTATTCATCCTGAGCAAGTCACATACAATTGTAAATATCTCAAAATATAGAATTCCTTTGCTTTCTCTGTTTCTTTTATATGAAAGTAGACTCATTAAACTTTAATTTCACATCTCATTCAACCTCTAATTATTTTCCTCCTATTTTTGGTGATTTTTCAAAATCACGTCACTGCTACCATCTAAAAACAGTTTTAATGCTAATTTCACTCTTTCACAAATTCTTTATGCTAACCTCATTTTATCTTATATTTGTATATACCACAAATCATTTTCACCATATTTCATTCACCATAAGTATAGGTCCAAACCACAATGTCACCACAAAACCATCCCGTTGAACAATTCGGATCAATCCTCGATATTTAATGGTTTCAGCACACAGCCCCACCATCATACTTCGTTTAGTTCGGCTCTCTTGTACACATGGTGAACACTTAGTACCACTCATGCGACCTAGCCGATTTGTCTCGTAGCTCTCTTGTCTACATGGGATACATCTCGTATCACACATGTGACCTAGCTACTACAGGGTGTCTCGTAGCTTTCTTGTACACATGATGTGCACTCGGCATCATACATGTGACCTAGCTACGCTCCATCTATTTTATTCGATTTTTCCGAATGTTCAACCGGGATCTCTCTCTCTATTATTTATTTCCATTCTTCCAATAGTCGATTTATACTTCAACATCAGCTAGTATATACATATAATAGGCTGAAATATAAGAATGTACATGAAATTATTGTAATATTTACATACAAACTTACCTTGGTGCAAAATGTGGAAATTTTGCAATTTAATCCAAAACTTTTTCCTTCCCTGTTCGAGATCAATTCGCGTCTTTCTTGATCTATAATAACACATTTAGCTCATTTAATACTCATACTATTTATTTCAATCCAAAAATCACATCATGGAAAAATTACATTTTGCCCCTAACTTTACAAAATTACATTTTTGCCCCTAGGCTCTGGAATTAATTTCAGCCCTTATTCTTATGTTTTATGATATGCTGAACATTTTCTCTTCTACAACCACATCAAATTCTCACTCTATCATATAGTTATGAACAATAGGTATTTTTACCGATTATCTTGCTTTTACTCGTTTTCACTTAAAACCGAGTAGCACAAGTTATTTAACATAATTTAAAACCTCATATTCTATCATACATAATTTAAAACCTCATATTCTATCATAAAACATCAAAATACACAAATTTCACCTATGGGTATTTTTCCAAATATGAACCCTAGGTTAAATTATTACTAGCATAAGCTTAATCGAGCTTCCGGATTCCAAAAGCGTAAAGAACATTAAAAGCGGGCTTGGAATCACTTACTATGGAGCTTGAAAATTGAAGAAACCCTAGCTATGGAGAGGGAGAATTCGGCAGCAACTAAGGAGGATGATGACCAATTTTGTGTTATTTTTCCCATTTTATTTCATTTAATATCCAAATGACCAAAATGCCCTCCTTACTAAACTTTCAAAAATTCCTTCCATGTCCTAATTTTGTCCATGAACTTAAAATTGGTCAAATTGCTATTTAAGACCTCCTAATTAATATTCCAAAACAATTTCATACTAAAACTTCGGGATGAAAATTTTGCAACTTATTCGATTTAGTCCCTACTTTCAATTTAAGCACTTTAGGCATAGAATTTCATCACGAAATTTTCACACAATCATGCAATCATACCATAAACCCCAAAATAATTATAAAACAATTATTTCTATCTCGGATTTGTGGTCACGAAACCACTATTCGATTAGGCCCTAATTCGGGTTGTCACAATTCTCCCCCTTTTGAGATTTTCGTCCCGAAAATCTTACCAGAAAGAGGTTTGGGTCTTTGTTTCCTCATAGCTTCTTCAGGTTCCCACGTAGCCTCTTCTATCCCATGTCCGTGCCACAATACTTTCACTAAAGCTATACTTTTATTTCTTAACTGTTTAACCTCTCGAGCCAAAATCTTTATTGGTTCCTCCTCATAGGTCATATCCGATCGAATCTCAATTTCATTGGAGAAATCACATGTGAAGGATCGAACGATAACGTCGCAACATTGATACATGAAACACGTTATGAATTCTTTCTAACTCTGCCGGTAAGGCCAACCGATATGCCATGGTCCAATTCTCTCAAGAATCTCAGACGCCCAATAAAACGCAGACTCAACTTGCCTTTTCGACTAAATCTCAGAATCTTTTTCCATGGTGACACCTTCAAGAACACTTTATCACCCACCTGAAATTCAATCTCTTTTCTTTTTAAATCTGCATATGACTTTTGTCGATCTGAAGCAGCTTTCAAGCAATCCCGAATTACTTTTATTTTCTCTTCGGTTTCTTTAACTAGATCAACTCCATGAATCTGTTTCTCACTAAGCTCGGTCCAATATAAAGGAGTCCGACACTTACGACCATACAAGGCTTCGTACGGTGCCATTTGTATACTTGATTGATAACTGTTATTGTAGGCAAACTCAATCAAAGATAGATATTTCTCCCAACTACCTCCAAATTCTAACACACAGCATCTAAGCATATCTTGAGTACCGGATTACTCTTTCTGTTTGACCATCTGCTTGTGGATGAAATGCGGTACTAAAGTTCAATTTTGTACCCAAAGTTTCTTGTAACTTTTCCAAAATCTCGAGGTAAATCTTGGATCTCTATCGATATTATAGACATAGGTACTCGTGCAACTTCACAATTTCAGCAACATATAATTGGCTAATTTATCAAGTGAGTAATCAGTGCGTCTTGGTATAAAGTGGGCTGACTTTGTTAATCTATCAACCACTACCCAAACAAAGATCCTTCTTTTAGGAGTTAAAGGCAAACCGGTTACAAAATCTATGGTAATCTTGTCCCATTTCCACTCGGTACAATTCTTGGTTGAAGTAATCCTGAAGGCACTTGATGTTCAACTTTTACTTGTTGATGATCAAACACTTGGTTACAAATTCGAAATGTCCCTTTTCATACCGCCACCAATCTGACTTCTTTAAATCATTATACATTTTGTGCTACCGGGATGAACTGATAAATGACCATTGTGTGCCTCATGTAATATTTTCGAATCAATTTATCGTTTTTCGCACACATATCCTGTCTCGAAACATCAAACAATCATATGGTCCAACTCGAAAATCTGAGTCGTAACTCGATTCGCATTGAGTTCTCTTGATCCGCAACTCACTATCATTCTTTTGAGCATCACAAATTAATCGGAGAAATAACGGTTTAGCTCTCATTTACGCTAAGATTGACCCATCATCGACAATGCTAACCCCGTGTTCATGGCTCTCAAAGTAAAAGAAATTTTCTGCTCAAGGCATCAAGAACTACATTTGCTTTTCCGGATGATAATCAATCACTAGATCATAATCCTTTAATAATTCAAGCCATCTTATTGCCGCAGATTCAGATCCTTTTGATTCATCAAGTACTTCAAACTTTTGTGATCGGTAAAAATTCGCATTTTTCACCGTACAAATAATGTCGCCAAATCTTCAAGGCAAAAACAACAGAGGCCAGTTCCAAATCATGTGTAGGATAGTTCTTCTCATGCGGTTTTAATTGTCTCGAAGCATAAGCTACCACTTTACCCTCTTGCATCAACACACATCCAAGGCACATCAATGATGCATCACTATAAATTACGAACTCCTTTCCGACTAAAATTTGTACTAAAATTGGTGCTTCAGTCAATCGTGCTTTCAATTTTTCAAAACTTTGTTGACATTTATCAGTCCATTCAAATTTAACATTCTTTTGCAACAACTTAGTCATAGGAGAGGCAATCATCGAAAATCCTTCAACAAAACGTCTATAATACCCGGCTAAGCCTAAAAAGCTTCTAACCTCGGATACATTCTTGGGCGGTTTCCAATCGACGATCGCAGAAATCTTACTTGGATCCACCCGAATACCATCACCTGAGACTATATGCCCCAAAAATCCGACTTCACGAAGCCAGAACTCACTTTTACTAAACTTGGCAAGCAGTTTCTTTTCTCTCAAGATTTGCAATATAGTTCTCAAGTGTTCGCATGTTCGAGACTCATCTCGAGAATAAATTAAAATGTCATCTATAAACACTACTACAAACTTATCCAAATATGGCCGGAAGATCCGATTCATTAAGTCCATAAATATAGTGGAGCATTTGTTAAGCGAAAGACATCACAAGAAACTCATAATGTCCATACCTTGTCCTAAAGGCGCTTTTGCACATCTCGACTCCTTAACTCTCATTTGGTAGTAACCGGACCTCAAATCAATCTTTGAAAACACTGTGGGCCCCTTTAACCGATCGAATAAATCATCAATCCTCGGCAATGGGTACTTGTTCTTTATAGTCACCTTATTGTCGACGGTAATCAATGCAAAGTCTCATTGAACCATCCTTCTTCTTCTGAATAATACAGAGCACCCGTGGAGAGAAACTCAGTCTCACAAATCCTTGTCATTAACTCCTGAATCGAGCCTTCAATTCTTTTAATTCAATGAGCCATTCTATATGGAGCAATCGAGATCGGTGCGGTGCTGCAACAAATCAATAGCAAAATCTATCTCTATTCGGAGGCAACCTGGGCAATTCCTCCGAAATACATCCGAAACTCACGGACTATCTAAGATCGATTCAAATTTCAGTTGGGGCAACTCAATATTCATTACATAAGCCGGATAAGCTTCACACCTTTTCTCATGTATTTACATGCAGACATGTGCGAAATCACCATAGGCAATTTATTTGATTCATCTGTTTCAACCCACAGAATTTCTCCATTTTCACATTTCAATTCTAGTGTCTTTTGTTTACAATCTACCTTAGCATCATACAATGTTAACCAGTCCATTCCCAAGATAACGTCAAACTCACCAAATGGTAACAACATCAAGTTGGCGGAAAAGCAGTGACCTTGAATCATTAATGGGCAATTCTTGCAAACCTTGTCAACTAGCACATATTGGCCTAAGGGGTTCGACACTTTAATCGTAAACTTAGTAAATTCAACAGGCAACTTTTTATTGGATACTAAATTCATGCAAATATAGGAATGAGTGGACCGGGATCAATCAATGCAATAACAATAGTATCATAGAGAAAATGTACCGATAATAACATCGGAGATGATGCATCTTCTCGGCACGTATAGCATAAGCTCTAGCAGTGCTCTAGCTTCGATCTTGCCGTTAAATCTTTCATCACAGTTTACTACTAGTCCCACCTCCAGTATTTCTCGGTGGTCTACCTCTACTAGCGGTGGTATTCTATCTAGCACTCTGAAATCTTTCTTCTTTAACTTTCTCCGGACAATCTCTAATAAAATGCTCGCGAGAACCGCACCTGAAACAAGCTCGCTCGGTCCCCAACACTCACCATAATGTTGCTCGCCACATTGTCGACACTCGGGCTTTCTAGGTCGCACATTACCCACACTTGCCATCAAGTAGCTTGAGCTTTAGACCCGAATATGCTCTACCACGATCTCTGTGTGAATCCCCAATTGAAACTGTCATTCGAGGGTTTGTCTCTTTGGACCTCTTTGGTTGAGATTGAAATGGCTTGCTTATCTGTCTTTTTTCGACATCTCGGGCCTCAATAGCGACTTTTCTTCTTTCTTTGTTCAATTCTTGACTTTAAGAGCTCGATCAACCAATACTACAAATTCTTTCAACTCCAAAATTCCTACAAGCACTTTAATGTCCTCATTCAGCCCATCTTCAAATCTTCTACACATAATGGCCTCGATGGACACACATTCTGGGCATACTTGCTTGAGTCTTACAAATTCGCGTTCATACTCTGCTACGACATTTTCCCTCGCTTCAATTCAAGGAACTCCTTCCGTTTTGATCAATGAATCGCTGACTTATGTATTTCTTTCTAAATTCTTCCTGGAAGAAATCCCAAGTAACTTTTCTTTTGGCACCACTGCAACCAAAGTCTTCCACCCGTGGTAAGCCGAATCTCTCAAAAGTGATACAACAACACTTTAAGCATTCCTCGGGTGTACATGAGAGCTCATCAAATACACGGGTAGAATTTTCAAGCCAGAATTCCGCTTTCTCAGGATCATCATCGATCTTTGCTCTAAACTCTTCAGCCCCTTGTTTTCAAATCTTGTCAACCGGAGGCTTGTTCATTCTTACCAAATCTATACCTTGAGAAGCTACATGAATCGTCTGAGGTATAGGAGGGGGTGGAGGAGGTTGAGCATTTGGATTTGCTCGAATAAATTCAGTATACCAATTGTTCATCATTTGGAGAAAGGCATCCCGAGCCTCATCTCCTTGTCTCAATGTCTCAGGTCTACTTTCCACAGGCGCGGTCCCTCAAAGGGAGCCGGCGCATTACTAGCAAAGATCATCACCGCAGTTCCTTCAGGATCCATTACTATATTAAAACAAAACACAGTTTAGAATAATCAGGAGTCACCACACTATCACAATATTTTTATGGCATGTATAGCTAGACTTTTACACACACTTTATTAGTCCGAGAACCGACTAAACCATAGCTCTGATACCACTAAATGTAACACCCCTTACCCGTTACTGTCATAGGAACAGATACAAGGTATTACCGAACATAATACCTACCATTAAACATAATCGAAATATAAATATGTCTTGAACAATATTAGCCAACTTTAATGGCTTGTACAAATTAGCTGGTCGAAAATCTTGTAACTAATATTTTAAACCTAGACAAATATGACACGTAACAAAATAATTAAGCCTACTATACATGCCATAATTCAAAACGTTTAGTTCAAATACCCTAAAGTAGGATAGTGCGGATAGATCTTCACGATCCTTAACTCCCGAGCAAGCAAGCCGGAGAACACTATAAGACAAAAGAGAGAAACAAAGTAAGCTTATAGCTTAGTAAGTAAGTATGTAAATACTAATAAAAAAAATCTAACATGTTTACACAACAATTCAAGTACATCTACTTTAACTTCACTATTCATTCCACTTTGATTAAGCTGTCTCTGCTGCGTCATATTCACTAAATAAATCATAACTCGAGTTACCAAACTCGAAATTCAAATCCGTAAAATTTCCTGAATCTAGACTCATAAAGCTTTTTGCTAATTTTTTCTATAATTTTGGTTCAGCCGATTAGTACAGTTTATTAGTTAAAGTTTCCCTGTTACACAGCTCGACTGATCTGACCTCTGTTCACTACAAATTGAATTTCCCTCAGTACACAATTCAAACAACCCTGAAGTCTGTTTCATTTAAAAATAGTCTCAATAAGGAATTTAGGCATGTAAACTATATTTCTTAATTTGCTTTGTACAATTTTTAATGATTTTTCAAAGTTGGAACAGGGGATCACGTATTCATCCTGAGCAAGTCACATACAATTGTAAATATCTCAAAATATAGAATTCCTTTGCTTGCTCTGCTTCTTTTATATGAAAGTAGACTCATTAAACTTTAATTTCACATCTCATTCAACCTCTAATTATATTCCTCCTATTTTTGGTGATTTTTCAAAATCACGTCACTGCTACCATCTAAAAACAGTTTTAATGCTAATTTCACTCTTTCACAAATTCTTTATGCTAACCTCATTTTATCTTATATTTGTATATACCACAAATCATTTTCACCATATTTCATTCACAATAAGTATAGGTCCAAACCACAATGTCACCACAAAACCATCCCGTTGAACAATTCGGATCAATCCTCGATATTTAATGGTTTCAGCACACAGCCCCACCATCATACTTCGTTTAGTTCGGCTCTCTTGTACACATGGTGAACACTTAGTACCACTCATGCGACCTAGCCGATTTGTCTCGTAGCTCTCTTGTCTACATGGGATACATCTCGTATCACACATGTGACCTAGCTACTACAGGGTGTCTCGTAGCTTTCTTGTACACATGATGTGCACTCGGCATCATACATGTGACCTAGCTACGCTCCATCTATTTTATTCGATTTTTCGAATGTTCAACCGGATCTCTCTCTATTATTTATTTCCATTCTTCCAATAGTCGATTTATACTTCAACATCAGCTAGTATATACATATAATAGGCTGAAATATAAGAATGTACATGAAATTATTGTAATATTTACATACAAACTTACCTTGGTGCAAAATGTGGAAATTTTGCAATTTAATCCAAAACTTTTTCCTTCCCCGCTCGAGATCAATTCCGCGTCTTTCTTGATCTATAATAACACATTTAGCTCATTTAATACTCATACTATTTATTTCAATCCAAAATCACATCATGGAAAAATTACATTTTGCCCCTAACTTTACAAAATTACATTTTGCCCCTAGGCTCGGAATTAATTTCAGCCCTTATTCTTATGTTTTATGATATGCTGAACATTTTCTCTTCTACAACCACATCAAATTCTCACTCTATCATATAGTTATGAACAATAGGTATTTTTACCGATTATCTTGTTTTACTCGTTTTCACTTAAAACCGAGTAGCACAAGTTATTTAACATAATTTAAAACCTCATATTCTATCATAAAACATCAAAATACACAAATTTCACCTATGGGTATTTTTCCAAATATGAACCCTAGGTTAAATTATTACTAGCATAAGCTTAATCGAGCTTAGGATTCCAAAAACGTAAAGAACATTAAAAGCGGGCTTGGAATCACTTACTATGGAGCTTGAAAATTGAAGAAACCCTAGCTATGGAGAGAGGGAGAATTCGGCAGCAACTAAGGAGGATGATGACCAATTTTGTGTTATTTTTCCCATTTTATTTCATTTAATATCCAAATGACCAAAATGCCCTCCTTACTAAACTTTCAAAAATTCCTTCCATGTCCTAATTTTGTCCATGAACTTAAAATTGGTCAAATTGCTATTTAAGACCTCCTAATTAATATTCCAAAACAATTTCATACTAAAACTTCGGGATGCAAATTTTGCAACTTATTCGATTTAGTCCCTACTTTCAATTTAAGCACTTTAGGCATAGAATTTCATCACGAAATTTTCACACAATCATGCAATCATATCATAAACCCCAAAATAATTATAAAACAATTATTTCTATCTCAGATTTGTGGTCACGAAACCACTATTCTGATTAGGCCCTAATTCGGGTTGTCACATGTTTAAAGTGCTTGACTGCTATGGTTTATTAAATGAAAGGTCCCTATGATGTTTTTAGACCAATGATAGTGGAATTTGACAAAAATGGGCATTAAATGGATGATATTAAATATTTTATAATAATGATAAAATGGTAATTTGGTTATTAATGAATAAATAAACAAAACAAAAGCCATATTATTTTTATTCCTCTTCATCTTAACTGAAAAACAAAAGAAAATAAGGTTTTTGGGAGCTTTGAAGGTTCGAGCCTTGTTCATCTTGATTGAGGTACGGTTTGAGCTCGATTTTTTATGATTTCTATGTTTTTGTGATCGTTGCTTCGTATTCTAGCTAGCCCGTACCCTAATTTCTGAATTGGTTGATGAATTTCCAAGTTTCCATTGATGATAGCTTGATTTTTTTGAATGTTGATGATGGAAAATGACTATTTGATGGTAGATTTTAAAGTTTTGTTAAGTGATTTTTAACAAAAATATCAAATAGGGATTTAATTGCGAAAAGTGTAAATTTAGGGGTTGAAATGTGAAATAAATGAAAATAATGGCTACTGGAGTCTATGAAGAGTTCGGCTAGCATGAAATTAGAAAGAAATTATGTAATTTGTGTTTTTATGAATTGAGGACTAAATTGAAGAAATGTGAAACTTTAGGGGCTAAAGTGTAAAATGCCCAAATATGTGTTTGTGGACTAAATTGAAGTGGTTTGGTGAATAAATGAGTTAATTTTGAATGTGTATAGATCAAGAAAGAAAGAAATCAAATTTAGATCGGGGGAAATTAAAAGTTGTCGAGTAGTCGATTCGATCCATTCATTGTATATACAAGGTAAGTCCATATGCAAATAAATGTCTTTTAATTGATTTATATATGTTTATATATTGTCGAATTGCTGTGAATGTTGAACAAGCAATTATGAGCAAGAATCAATGAAGTTATGATATCCGAAAGTCCCGTACGAACCTTAGGAAAAGTATAGGATACAAATGTCATGACATTAGGATTACCGAGATGTGATTACATGTAAGAACGTGTCTGTGACATTGGCATTATATTGTGATTACGTGTAAGACCATGCCTGGGGCATTGGCATCGTTATATGATTTCGTGTAAGACCCTGTCTAGGACAGTGGCATTGATAGGTGATAACATGTAAGACCATATCTGGGATATGGCATTGTACGAGCTTTATGTGATTTTTGAGTACCCTTAATGATTCTGAATGGTTCAACAAGCAAAGTGAAGTTCAGAAAGAATGCGTGAAAAAGTTAAGTGACTCAGGTACGTACGAGATTCATACGAACTTTGAAAAGGGAAGTAATTGATGATTTCAACTATGATATTGATTATGTATATAATGAGAAAGGTTTGTAAACTTATAAATGCTTACTCATAGTTTTCCTATTAATGGAAATGATGTTGATGCATGTGGTAATTTATTTGTATATGGCTTACTAAGCTTTTGAAGCTTACTTTGTATGTTCTTTCACTGTTTTATAGATTATCAAAGCTAGCTCGGACTCAGGGATCGTCGGAAAACTTTTGTTTTTTCCCTTTTTTTTTGGGAAAAATTTAAATTTAAAATTTTGGGGGAAAAAAAATTTAAAAAATTTTTAAAAAATTTTTTATTTTTAAAAAAAAGGGGGGTTTTTTTTTTTTTAAATTTAAAAAAAAGGGGTTTTTTTCCCCCTTTTTTAAAAAAAGGGGGGGAAAAATTTTTAATTAAAAAAAAAAAAAATTTGGGGGCCCCCAAGAAATTGGTAAACCAAGGAAAAATTTTTTGGGGGGGAACCCGGGGAAAAAGGGGGTTTTTTTTAAACCCCCCAAAACCAAAAAAAAAAATTTTTGAGGGTTTTTTTAAATTTTAAAAGGGAAAAAAAAATTTTTTTTTTTTTTTTCCAAAGGGGGGGTTTTTGGGAAAAAATTTAATTTTTTTTAAAAAATTGAAAAAATTTTTGGGGAAAAATTTTTTCCTTTTAAATGGAAAAATTTTTTTTTTTTTTTTTTTTTTCCCCCCAAAAAAAAAAATTTGGGGGCCCAATTTAAAAAAGGGTTTTTTTTAATTTTTGGGCCCTTAATTTGGGGCCCCGGGGGGGTTTTTTTTTTTGGTTTTGGGGGGGTTTTGGTTGGTTGGGGGGTTTTTTTTTAATTAATTTTTTTAAAAATTTTAAAAAAAAAAAAATTTTGGGGTTTTCCTAAAGGAAACGGGGGCCCCCTTTTTTTGGGTTTTAAATTTTTTTTTTTTTTTTTTTTTCCCCCGGGGGGGAAAATTTTTCGGTTTTTTTTTTAAAATTTAAAATTTTTTTTTTTAAAAAAATTTTTGTTTTAAATTTTTTTTTTAATTTTTTTTTTTTCTTAAAACCAAAAAAGGGTTTCCTTTTAAAAAAAAAAATTTTTTAAAATTTAAAAAAAATTTTTCCCCAAAAAATTTTTTAAAATTTTTTTAAAAGAAAAAATTTTTTTTTTAAAAAAATTTTTTTTTAAAAATTTTTAACCCGGATTTTAAAAAAAGGGTTTTTTTTTTTTTTTTTTTAAAAAATTTTTTTTTTTTGGTTTTTTTTTTAAAAATTTTTTTTTAAAATTTTTTTTTTTTTTCCCTTCAAAATTTTTTTTTTTAAAAAAAAATTTTAAAAAATTTTTGGGTATTTTTGATTAATTTTTGGGAAAAAATTTGGGGAATTTGGGGAAAAATTTGGCCCAAAAAAAGGGCCCCTTTTAAAATTTTTTTTAAATTTTTGGGAATTTGGGGGGAAAAAAAAATTTTTTTTATTAAAAAAACCCCCGGGGGGAAAATTTTGGGTTTAGGAAAAAAAAAACCCCAAAAAAAAAAATTTAAAATTTTTGGGGGGTTTTGGTTCCAAAGGAAAGAAATTTTTTTTTTAAAATTTAAAAGGGGGGGGAAAAAAAAAATTTTTTTTGGGGAAAAATTTTTTAAAATAAATTTTTTTTAAAAAAAATTTTTTAAAATTTTTTACCATTTTTTTTTTCCCTTTTAAAAGTTTTAAAATTAAAAAAAAATTTTTTAAAATTTTAAAATTTTTTAAAAAAAAAATTTTTAAAAAAAATTTTTAAAAAATTTTTTGGCTTTGAAAAAAAAATTTTTTTTGGGGGGGTTTTTTTTTTAAAAAAAATTTTTTTAAAAAAAATTTTAAAGGGGTTTCCCCGGTTTTTAAAATTGGAAAAGGGTTTTTTAAAATTTTAAAAAATTTTTTTTAAAAAAATTTTTTTTTTAAATTTTTAAGGGAAAAAATTTTTTAAAAAAAATTTGGTTAAAATTTTTTCTTGGGGTTTTTTAAAAAAAAAAAGGTTAAAAAAAAAAAACCCTTTGGCAAATTTTTTGGAAAAAATTTTAAAATTTTAAAAAATTTTTAAATTTTTTTTTAAAAAAGTGGAAAATTTTAAAATTAAATTTTTTTTAAAAATTTTTTAAAAAGGTTTAAAAAAATTTTAAAAAGGTTTTAAAAAAAAAAAAATTTTTTTTGGCCTTTTTAAATTTAAAATTTAAAAATTTTTAAAAATTTTTTGGGTTTTTTTCCCCCTTTCCCTTTTTAAAAGTTTTTTTTTTTTAAATTTTTTTTTTTAAAATTTTTAAAATTTTAAAAATTTTAAAAAAAAATTTAAAAAAGGGGTTTTTTTTTTTTTTTTAAATTTTAATTGGGGAAAAAAAAACCTTTTGGTTAAATTTTAAAAAAAAAAAGGTTTTTTTTAAAAAAAAAATTTATTTGGGTTTTTTAAAAAAAAATTTTAAAAAAAATTTTTAAAAAAATTTTTTTTTTTAATTTTTTAAAAAATTTTAATTTTTTAAAAATAAATTTTAAAAACCAAAAAAAAGGAAAATTTTAAAAAAAAGGGAAAAAATTTTTTTTAAAAAATTTAAATTTTAAGGTTTTTAAAAAAAGGTTTTTTTTTAAAAAAAAAAAAAAAAAAAAAATTTAAAATTTTTGGGGGGTTTTTTTTTTTGGGGGGGGAAAAATTTTTTAAATTTTAAAAATTTTTTTTTTTTGGAAAAAAAAAAAAATTTTTTTTTTTTTTTTAAAAAATTAAATTTTTTTTTTAAAAATTTTTCCCAAAATTTAATTTTTAAAAAAAAAATTTTTTTTTTTTTTCCCCCCTATTGAATTTAAAAAAAAAAATTTTTTTTTTTAAAAAACATTTTGGGAAATTTTTGGTTTTTTAAAAAATTTTTAAAAAAAACAAAAGGGGAAAAAAAAAAAAAAACCAATTTTTAAAAAATTTTTCCCCCAAATTTTTTTTTTTTTTTTTTTAAAAAAATTTTTAAAAAAATTTTTTAAAATTTTTTGGAAATTTTTTTTTTTTTAAAAATTTAAATTTTTTTTAAAAATTTTTTTTAAAAAATTTTAAGGTTTTTAAAAAAAAAAAAAAAAATTTTTTTTTTTTTTAAAAAAAAAATTTTTTATTGGGTTTTTAAAACTTTTTTTAAAAAAAATTTTAAAAATTTAAAAATAAGGGTTTGAAAAAAAATTTTGGGTTTTTTTTTAATTTAAAGGATTAATTTTTTTTTTCTTTTTTTATTTTTAAAAAAAATTTTTAAAATTTTTTAAATTTTGGGGGAAATTTAAAGTTTAAAAACCCTTTTTTTTTTTTTTTAAAAAAAGGAAAAAAATAATTTAAACCTTTTAAAAAAAAAAAAAAAAATTAATTAATTTTAAATTTTTTTTTTTTTTTTTTCCCCTTTAATAAAAAAAATTTTTTTTTTAAAAAAATTTCAAAACCTTTTTTTTTAAAAAAAAAATTAAATGGAAAAAAAATAACAACCCCAAAATCCAAATTTTTTTTTTTTTTTTTTGGGGGGGGGGCCTTTTTAAATAAAAAAAATTTCAAATTTAAAAAATTTAAAAAAAAAAAATTTTTTTTTTAAAAACAAATTGGAAAAAAAAAGGGAAAATTTAAATTTTTTAAAAACCGGGGTTTTTTTTTTTTTTTTTTAAAATTGTTTTAAAGGGTTTTTCCCAAATTTAAATTTTAAACTAAAAATTTAAATTTTTTTTTAAAATTTTTTTAAAAAAAAAAATTTTTTTTTTTTTTTTTTTTGGGGGGGTTTTTTTTTTGGAAAAAAACCCAAAAAACCCTTAAAAAAAAAAAAAAAAAATTTTAAAAAAAAATTTTTTTTTTTTAAAAAAAAAAAAAAATTTAAAAATTTTTAAATTTTAAATTTTTAAAAATTTAAAAAATTTTTAAATTTTAAAAAAAGGGTTTAATTAAAAAAAAAATTTAAAACCAAAAATTTTATTTGGGGGGCCCCCCCCCCAAAAAAAGAAAAAAAATTTTAAAAAATTAAGTTTAAATTTTCCAAATTCCCCCTTTTTTTTTTTTTTTTTTTGGTTTTTTTTAAAAAACCAACCCCAAAAAAAAAAATTTTTTTTTTTTTTTTTTTTTTTTTTTCCCTTTTGGAAAAAATTTTTTTAAATTTTTTCCCCCCCCGGGGGAAAATTTTCCCAAAAAAAAAAAAATTTTTTAAAACCCTTTTTTAAAAAACAAAAAACAAAATTTTTAATTTTTTTAAATTTTTTTTTTTTGGGGGAAATTTTTTTTTAAAAAAAAACCAAATTTAAAATTTTTTTTTTTAAAAATTTTTCCCCTTTTTTAAAAAAAACCCCCCTTTAAAATTTTCCCCCTTTTTTTTTTTTAAAATGGGAAAACCCCCAAAAAAAAAATTTTTTAATTTTTTTAAATTTACCCAAAACCCAATTTTTCCCCCCAAATTTTTTTAAAAATTTTTTTTTTCCCCCCCCCCTTTTAAAAATTTCCTTTTTTGGGGTTTTTTTAAAACCAAAAAATTTTTAAAAAAGGTTTTTAAAAAAAAAAAATTTTTTTCAAAATTTTTTAAAATTTTTTTTTTTAAAATTTTTCCCCCCCCCCTTTTTTTAAAAAAACCCCCCCTTTTTTTCTAAAAAAAACCCAAAAAAACCTTTTTTTTTTTTTTTTTAAGGTTTTTTCCCAAATTTTTTTTTTTTAAATTTTTTTTCCCAAAAAACCCTTTTTCCTTTTTTTTTTTAAATTTTTTTTCCAAAAAAAATTTATTTAAACATCTAATCAGGCATTTAGGAGGGGGGAGGCAGAGTAGGAGGCAAGGAGTTACTCAAGGGAAGCCGATTGGTCCATCTCAGAAGCTGGATTCATCATCAAGACTAAAGATCTCCCTTCAATTTTCATTCATGGGTTTTGGTTTTTCTTTATGTTTTGTATTCATTATTCTTCTGAGATGTTTTCTTCTATAATTATGAACTAAACCCCCTAAATACCTAGGGGAATGAAACCTAAGACGGATCATGTTACTATTATCTGAATTATATGATAAATATTTGCTTTGTTCTTAATTATGTGTTCTTAATTCTTGTTTTAATATTTCAAGATATTGATTCGAGTTAATGCTCTTATTCAGAGGAGGAATAGACCCTGTCTAAGAGTAAATTTATCATAATTAAGAGGAGTTGATTGCACACCTAGAGATAAGGTGATAAGATTTTGACGGATTAGGGTGAAACCTAATAAGGGGATCCACAGCTCGAGTTAATGCAACACTAGGTGTTAATTAGAAAGAGATTTCAATTAATCAACCTAGGGTTAGACGTTATTAGTCTCGAAAGAGATAATATTATAACTTAGGGATTTCTATAGATCAAGTCAAATGAATAAATCGTCTGATTTAGAGTCAAATAACAAGTGAAGTCTAGGTGGATTTTTCCTTGGGTATTGTCTTAATCAATCGAATTTTCCCAAAAGCATTTCCCCAATTTCTCTCTGTGCACTCTTAGTTTAGTTAATTAATTTAGATAAACAAATCCCTTAATTTTTAGGCTAGATAATAAAAAGATAGTAATTACTAGTACTTTTGGTTCCTTTGGGTTCGACAATACGGTCTTCCTAAAGCTATACTACTGTTCAATAGGTACACTTGCCTTCATTGTGATAATAGTTAGTTTCAAGAATGCTTAATTATAAATTTTTAAAACCTCTCGCGAATATCACGTACCATGTGGTATTATGTTTGGTGTGCTTTTGGCTCTTTGATGCCTTAATGGTTGGTGTTGAAATGGCTAAGTGGATGTATGTTTTGAATGACCAATTTGGTATGTTGGGATTTGATTTGGTATATGGTCAATTGTGTTATGTTTTGGTATGAAAATAAGTAGTTGTGTATGGTTGATTTATGGACAAAGATGCATATGCTTAGACATGTTTGCTGGTTGTGTTTGAGGTACCAATATAGCATATTGTTTGGATTATTATGCATGTTTTGGGCATGATTTAAGGTCTTGGTTATATGTGCAAATGGCTTGTTGGTACATGTTTGTATTGGGTGAAAGAAATGGCTTGATTTTGGCCTATTTCTTATCCGTACGGCCTAAAACATGGGCATGTGTCTCAGTCATGTGTGACACACGGCCATGCGACATAGTCATGTGTCCCCTATAGGTTTTAAAGGTTGCAAGTCAGGCAGTTATATAGCCTAGCATACGGCTTAGCATACAGGCGTGTGGCTTGGCCGTGTGACCCAAGTCAAAGAGCTAAGGCTGAGACATGGGTGTGTGTCCCTATTTTGATTGTTACACGGCCTAAGACACGGACATGTATCTCAGCTGTGTGACCCCTACAGCTTGAACTTTTCTCACTTTTTCCTCAATGTTTCATATGCTCCCGATTTAGTCCTTAACTATTTTTAAAGTGTTTCTATGGCCTTGAAGGTTCGATTAAGGGACAATCTACGTGTGTATCAATGGATTATGTTGATACGATAATACTTCGTAACCTTATTTTGGCGATGGATACAGGTTAGGGGTGTTACATTTATTGGTATCAAAGTTATAGTTTTGTCGATTCTCGGACTAAATATAGTGTGTATGAGTCTAGAAATACATGACATTATATAACCTGTGATAGAGTGATAGCTCCTAACCAATTTTGAACAATGCTTTCATATAGAAAATGTCATCGAACCGAGCCAGTTCCAATGAGGCTAATGTAACACGGAAGCCTTCATTCACAGAGTAGCGTCGAGTGGTAATAGGCCAGTATCTAAGGGTTTGGGAGGAGAGGCTAAGGAAGCCTTCTTCTAAATGATGAATGAGTGATTTACCAAGTTCATACGAACGAATCCGATGGCTCGACAACCTCCACCCCCTCCTGTTCCCTAACCTGTCCCTATAGTTCCTCAGGGTGTTGAACTAGTACGATTGAGCAAGTCTCCAGTTGACAAAATTCGTAAATATAGGACTGAAGAATTTAGAGTTACATCTAAAGATGATCCAAAGAAAGCCGAGTTCTGGTTAGAAAATACAATCAGAGTTTTCAACGAATTATCTTATACACCGACTAAATGTGTAAAATATGTTGTATCCTTACTAAAAGATTTAGCTTATTAGTGGTGGAATACCTTGGCTTCAGTTGTGCCAAGAGAGCGAGTGGACTGGGAATTCTTTCAAGCTGAGTTCTGAAAGAAATATTTGAGTCAGAGGTTCCTTGGCAAGAAACATAAAGAGTTTCTGGAGCTTAAACAGGGTCAGATGACAGTATCTGAGTACGAGAGAGAATTTGTTCGATTAAGCAAGTATGCCTGAGAATTTATACCAACAGAGATTGCCTTATGTAAATGGTTTGAAAATGGGCTGAATGAAGACATAAAGCTATTAGTCAGGATTCTAGAATTAAAAGAATTTTTTGTTTTGGTTTATCAAGCACACAAAGCCGAAGAATTGAGTAAAGCTAAAAGAAAAGCAGGCTCATGATTTGGGTAAGAGATCGGTGGGAAAATCATATCAATCACCATAAAAAAATAAAAAGAATATCATAACCGTTCATAAACTTCGGTGGGTTATTCCAGTAGAGATCGAGGAAAACAACATGCAACTTTAAAACCTCAGGCTACATCTGTAGCAAGCATAGGCAGTGTTAAGAGCAACAAACCTGAGTGCCAATAAGGTGGACATCGACACTTAGAGTGTAAGATGAAAGATGGAGAATGTTTTAAATGTAATTCATATGAACATTTTATTACGATTGTCCAAAAAGGTCCGAAAAAGAAAAGGTATAGACTATTTGACTGAGCAATATGGCTACGAGAGGTAGACCATCACAGAACCCTAGAAATATGGGTAATAGCCACAGTGGGACAAAGGACTCTACTGTGAGGTTCGAAGCACGAGCATTGGCTAGAGCTTACGCAATCCGTGCACGAGAGGAAGCATCAGCGTCAGATGTTATTATTGGTACATTTTCTATCTTTGATACTAATGTTACTACTTTAATTGATCGAGGATCAACACATTCATATGTATGCACGAATCTTGTGTTAAGTAAGAAATTGTCTTTCGAGTCTACTAAATTTGTGGTTAAAGTAACGAAACCCCTAGGTCTGTATGTGTTAGTTGATAAAGTTTTTAAAAATTGTCTTCTGATTATTCAGGATGTAACTTTTTGATCAATTTTATGTTACTACAATTTGATGTAACACCCCAAAAATATAGGGTCTGTAATTTTGTGTGATTTGGCATAAATTACATGTTTACTTTAATGGCTAGGTGATTTGGGTGTGTTTGGGAGTGTCTGGGAGGTCCTGGGTTCAAGCTCCAACTTTTGCAGAATTTTTTATTATTGCTTTTAAAAGAATCTGGATACTGGCACATGGGCTTTATAAATAATTGTGTTTGTTTTATGTCACAAAAAGCCTTGCGGCTTAGTGGCAAGAAGTGTGGAGCATCTGAGAGGGCATGGGCTCGAATCCCAGGTATTGTAAAAGGGATTTTATTTTATGTCTCTGTGGCGTGAGAGGTGGAGTTTGATTCAAACTCTGCAGAGGTGGTTGGAGACTTTGGTCAAAAGAGATTTGGATGAAGGTTGGTAGGGATTTGGAGGAGGAAAAGATGGAGAAGATAATGGGGAGAAAATCGTGGAGTTTGGGTGGGAAGGTGTTGGCCTAATTTGAAATGCTTTGGGGTGTGTATTCGGCACTTTTGGGGAACACTTTGAGGAATTTCTCTTTTCCTTAGGTGGTGCCGAATAGGTATAGAAACAATAGGGCTTTTCATTTTTTGTTTTCGGTAACTTTCCTCTTGAGTTATTGTTGTTTCCTCTTTTTGTTTTTGGTACATTTCTAACCATTCGGGTCCTTCTTCTCTCAACTTTACTTCCCGATTGTTTTGCCAAATACAAGTTAGAGTGTGCCAAACTTTCTTTTAAACCTTTTTTCCCTTTCTTCTTCACACTTCCTCTCTACCGAATTGGCATTCTTCTTCTCCTCTTTTCTAAACTGAATATGTAACACCCCTAACCCACATCTGTCGCCAGAATGGGATTGTGAGGTATTACTAATCGAATGTACAGTTTCGAAAATTATATATAGCAATTCAAGTCATTAGCACATACATATTACTAGTGCAAATCATGTATTCAATACCGTTCAAGATTTAGATTGCATTAATGCTTATAACAATTTAAATACACATACAAAACACATATATCATAACAACATTTTCGTACTTTGACTAAAAACCCAATATTATATATATTAGGTATTGTACAGACACCGGTTATATAACAATTGAACTAAGTTTTAATACTACCCCTTTTTATTCATGTTGGTGGCTTTATATGTATTAGACCTTGAAAAATTCATACCTTAGATATATATATATCAACTCAGTTGAACAACAAGCATCCTATCTTAAGTAGTCCATGTCATATCAGGATCTACTTGACTACTTAGTCCATTTACTCAAAATTAATAATTTACAAATATCAATTGGACTTGTATCACAAAGCACATGTACTTACCAAACTTATTACAAACATCTACATTTGCGCATGTTTAACATGTAAAAACCTAGCTAGCATACAGTCTGAAGTATATGCATCTTATACACACATAAATTATAAATTAAATTCAACTACAACAAAGTGACCGAATATCACATATACATAAGTTCTAACATAAGTTATAAAAATCATTAATTTACTACCTTCATATGTCCGAATTTTAACATGACAAACTCATGGCAAGCCTAATAAAATTGTATCGATTACAAGCCTGTAGCCGAACCACAGATCACCTTACAAGCTAAATAAATACTTAAATATACCTTCATAATATCACAAGGATATTAAGCTTCCATATCATGTGGCATCTTTATTGAAGGACTTAAGTAATTTTTCAACCCAAAACTGAATCCAAGCCTCGTAATTTAGTCATTTCCATTACACCAAACACTTACCATAATACACACCATAATCAAGCATAATTGCACATATATTAAACCAAAAGCATGAACATCATAACTAGGGACGTACAAACCGAATATAAACACACATATATATATAGCAAGCCATTTTCGCATGGCTTTTAATACACAACCAAAAATTCAGCATTTCCAAAACACAATTTAGTCTATACATGCCATAATTTGTGTTTAGTTTAAGATACCAAAAGAGCTGATAGTGTGATGAGCTTGGCTGACAGTCCCCGAGCTTGTAGTTTGACTTCAAAATCTATAAAACAAACAAAGATACACATAGTAAGCTAATATAGCTTAGTAAGTCATAAGCAAATAGAAAACCCAACAAAGAATTAAACTCAATTTAGCTAATTAAAATTTATAGTAACTAAATACTATTCAATCTCAAATTATAACTTGTAAGTACATACACATATATACATTTGTACTTAAACATCATCTTGGCCGAATGATCAACAACACACATTGTCTACTTATCAACCAACTTACCAGCCACTTTGTCTTACCTGCCGAATGCACACATTTATTTATACACAAATTCACGAGTCAAACATTACAATAAGTAATCACACTTCTTACTTGGCCAGATACTTACCCAACCTTTTGAGCATATTAATATTCAACTCCTCAAGACCACTAATTATATTATAATCATGCTTGCATATACTTTTGTACATAAGCTTAAAAAAAATCACTATGTAGAATCGTGTATATATATATAACCGACAAGGCCAATTATACCTAAACACACATTACACTTAACTATGAGTCATTTTCTCATACTCAATTTATATAACTGCAAACTGAATACACATATACTAACATCACTTGAAGTCATTATCATTAATCATGCATGAATAAGTCATATATCAATTGCCAACTTACCGTATCATTAATAGCCAAACAACTAATTCATACCTTTCCATTTAACTTGTAACAATTTACCTTTGCCCGATGAACCATTCGGAATTGGATAGGACACCCAGATAATCATATAATTCGTACAATGCCAACGTCCCAGACGTGGTCTTACATGTAGCCACATATCGATGCCACTGTCCCAGACAGGGTCTTACTCGTAAACACTTATCAAAATCACAGATTGATGCCATGGACTTACTCGCACACATATATCAAAATCCTATGTCATGACATATGTATCCTAACTATTCCTAAGGTTCATACGGGGCTTTCGGACGTCGTATCTCGGTCGAATCGAACTCAGAAGTGTGGTAACCATATTCAAACACATTCGGCTATAGCATAATTTAATCTTAATATTTCATAACAACATGTAATTATAACATTAAACTATCAATAAACTCATCTATTTGCTTATAAACTTACCTCAGACATCGTAAAACAGGACGGGGCTACTAGTAGACAACTTTTGTTTTTCCCCGGTCCAAATTCGATTTCTTTGGTTCTTGAACTAAAAATATTCAAATTATGCTCATTCAAACATATTTTCATTCAATTTAGTCCAAAAACACATAAATAGGCAAATTACCATTTTACCCCTAACATTTACAATTTTTACAATTTAGTCCTTATTGCACAAAACACATAATACAAAAAATTTCACAACACCCATGTTTGGCAGAATGGTACCCATGCTCATACAAGTCTATATATTTTATCAATTTTACATTTTAGTCCCCCAAATTATTATTTTTTCAATTTAGTCCTAGTTACTCAAAATCATCAAAAATTTCAATACAAAATATATTAATCTAAAACATATCTTTCATATTTCATCATCAAACAACAAAAATCACAAGCTATCAACAATGGAACAACTCAAAATATCCATCAAAATGAAAAATCAAAGCTTGGGTTTTGAAGATTACTAAGCAACGATCTCAAAAAACGTAGAAATTATCAAAAACCGACAAGAAATCTAACCTTGATTGAGCTCCAAACAGGCTGAACCCTAGCTTTTATTCTTTCTTCTTTTCTTTTTTTAAGTTTAGGTGTAAGAGAGAATGAAAGACATAGTTTATTTTATGTTAATATATCATATATATGTTTTAATAATTAAATTACTTTTATAACCTTAATAGTTTAATATAAAAATCACATAATATTTGTCTTAACTGTCCCACTAATATACTTATAGGTTATTTATAACATAAATCCTTCACCTTCAAAAGCCACTAACAATTCAGCCCTTTATATATTAAACTACTAAATTTTCAATTTACGCGATTAAGTCCTTTTATTTAATCGGACACCTAAACGATAGAATTAAATCACGAAAATTTCACAGATATAAATTCACATAAAATAAACACATAAAATATTTTTAAATTATTTTTTGACTTGGATTCATGGTCCCGAAACCACCGTTCTGATTAGGGTCTAAATCGGGCTGTTACAGAATACCTTAGACCTTCAATCCCTCTCTTGGTGCTTGACCGAATATATTATCTCGAGATCAACTCTGCTTCCATCTCTCCCTCTCTTCTTCCATCTCTCCCTCTCTTCCTAGGTAATAGCCAAATAACTTGTGTTCTCCTCACACCTTCTAAAACTCTGACAAGACGACCACATCATTGGCCGTCTCATACTCTCATTTTGTCACTCCATTTCTGCTACGAATCTACCATTGCTTTTCTCGTGGTTACAAAGCTGAATATTGGTGGTAAGAAATTAAGTTGTATTTTTGTTGCTTTGCAGTTTTCCTTTCTATGATTATAGTTACTTATAGCTAATGATCTTCCTTCGGTTTACTTTCTTAGATCGAACGCTATACTCTGCTCACGTGTGCCACCCCGTAAGTCAGTATTTGGTTCTGGGGAATACGGTAAGTTGTCCTTTGTCTTGCTCAAGTTGTTGTTGATGGGTGTAAACTACATCCTTAGTCAACCCTCTAACGAGATCTGTCGTTATGCAGTTAGGGGTCAATCGAAAATGGTGGGAGTCTAGCCAAACGATTTAAGGGTTTAAGGCTACACTCCTATTTATCAGGGTTAGTGGTATGGACAGTATAGAGATCCAGGGTTGTGAATCTTATTATTAACGATTTAGGGGTTGAATGAATATTTGGATTGAATCTAGGTTGCTGCTTTTGGGAATTTCGCAAGGGGTCGCTTGAAGGTGTGTAACCATACATCCAATTTGGCTACTACCAAAACGTTGAATGAAGGTGTGTATTAACACCACCTTACTACAGTGAATCGGAAAAAGCCAAAAAGCTGAAAAGCCAAAGCTTCGGCATTTGAGGCCTCATGAGCGTGCGAACGCTCATGTGGTAAACCAAGCCCACAAATCATGGGCGACAGACTTTAGAGGCTGCCACGAGCGTTCTCATGGGCTTGGGCCATTATGGGCCTCGTTGGGCCGAGATGGGCCGTGTGGGCCCAATGGACTCGTGGGCCCCACATGAATAAAATTTACGATAAGTGACAACTAATAGAGTGGGCTATGGGGATTGTATAGTCGCGACTAAATTTGGGCTAAATGGGCCACACGAGCGTGTGGGCTCACTTAGGCCCATTTACACAGTTTTGGCCATATGGGCTATCTGAGTTGTTAGAGATGACTGTAGACCTTTTGAAGGGTCGTTATCTGTACCGAGACCCTAAAATTAGTTAAATGACTGAAATACCCCTGAGGGGGAAATTACTGTTTTACCTCTAACCGACGAAATGACCATTATACCCCTAGTGGTAGGTTAATTGATGTACGTATGACATTTATTTATGACTGGTTTTGAGTATGACATACTGCATACACGTAATATTTATGACACGACATACTGCATGGGTTGGGTTTCTGATTTAAAAGAAGTACTGTATTAGTGGCTTTACTATTATTAGCAGCTTTACTGCGTTACTGTTAGCAGCTTCACTGCGATATTGGTGTGTTGGCTGGGTGGGTCGATTTAATACCCACATGGTGTGTTGGTTGGTACGGGTGGTGTGTTGGTTGGATTAGGGCGGGTTACATGACTACACTATTCTGATACTGAATTGGGCTTAGACCCACGCTGTTACTATATAGGGCTAAGGCCTAGACTGTACTAATACTAAATGGGCTCAGGCTCAGACTGTTACTGTATGCACGGTTTACTGTTTGGCTGATAGGGGGTTACACACTGAGTTTCGTAAACTCACCCTTTCTTTCTGTCTGTACAGGTAATCTCCATCCTTAGACGATTTGGTGCTACGATGGACTTGGAGGTGGCCACACGACTTTTGTGTCTTGCACTTGACCTTATTTAATTTACGTTTCACTTTTGAGTTTTTAATTTTGTAATAAGGTTGTTTGTGGGTTTTAAGTTTTAATTGGGTTTTTTAATTTCTTATTTTAAACTGCTAATCTATGATAACACGAGTTTTCAAAATCATGATGGTTTCCTAAAGAACACGAGCTTTCAACAACAAAGTTTTCAAAATGCTTTCACGGTATAAGTTGAATAAATGTACCCAAGTCAAATAAATTGGTAAATAGTTTGACGAGTACTATTGTTAAATAATAATAAAAAGGATTTAAATTCAGTAACAAATTTTTACCGAAAATATCAATTTTAGAAAGACACTCTGATGTGACACGCCAGATTCAGCCATAACATCTAGGCCAGGTTTGGGGTGTTACATTTGATCAATTGAAAGATGTGACAGTGTTCTAAAAAAGATTAATCTTCGTTCTGGTTATTGTTAGCTACGAGTTAGATTCAGATGTGCCAAAAACTACGTTTAGGACAAGGTATGGACATTTTGAATTTCTTGTAATGTCATTTCGTTTGACTAATGCACTTGCAGTATTTATGGATTTGAAGAACAGAATTTTTAGACCATATTTAGACAGATTTTTTGTGGTATTCAATGATGATATTTTGATTTATTCACAAGATGAGACAGAGCATGCCGAGCATTTGAGACTTATTTTGCAAACTTTACATGAAAAGCAAGTATTCGCTAAGTTTAACAAATGTGAATTCTGGTTTTGAGAAGTTGGATTTTTGGGACATGTATCAGCTGAGGGCACTAGAGTTGATCTAAGTAAGATTTCAACTATAGTAGATTGGAAGCCTCCGAGAAATGTATCTGAGGTCAAAAGTTTTTTGGGTTTAGCTAGACATTATATAAGATTCGTCAAGGGATTCTTGATGATTGCTACACTGTTGACGAGACTATTGCAGAAAGATATTATGTTCGAGTGGTCTGAGCCAAGTTAGTTCAGTCAAAGTCAGGTAAAGAATTTTTGATTTATAGTGATGCATCATTAAACTGTTTGGGCTGTGTTTTGATGCAAGAGGGCAAAGTCATAGCGTATGGTTCTAGACAGTTGAAACTGCATGAAATGAATTATTTGATACACGATTTAGAGCTTGCAATGATTATGCTTGCTTTAAATATTTGGTGGTACCATTTGTATGGAGAAAAATGTCATATCTTCACGGATCATAAAAGTTCGAAATACTTAATATCACAAAAAGATTTGAATTTGAGATAGCGTTGATGGCTCGAATTATTAAAAGACTATGATTTAATAATTGATTATCATCTGGGAAAGGCTAATGTTGTTGCTGATGCTTTGAGTAGAAAATCTCTATTTGCTTTGTGAGCTTTGAACACGCGGTTCACATTGATTGATGATGGTTCAATTTTAGCTGAGTTGGATACTAGACTAATGTTTTTATAGCAAATTTACGAAACTCAGAGAAGTGATGATTTGTTGATCGCTAAACAGAAACGGATTGAGATGACTCCTGATTCAGACTTTCAGATTGGGTTTGATAATAGTTTGTATTTTAAAGGTAGGATTTGTGTGCCAATAACTTCTAATCTCATTCAGAAGATTTTGCAAGAAGCTTACTGTAGTATTTTGTCTATTCATCCTGGTAGCAATAAAATGTACGATGATTTGAAACAAAGGTACTTGTGGCCAGGTATGAAATGATAAATCTTAGAGTTCATATAAAGATATTTAGTTTGTCAGCAAGTTAAAGCCAAGCATCAGGTACCTTCTGGTTTGTTACAACCAGTGATGATTCTGGAATGGAAATGGGAGTACATCACAATAGATTTTGTATCGAGATTGCCTTTGTCTCCGAGAAAGAAAGATGCAGTTTGGGTCATTGTTGATCATCTGACGAAATTTGCTCATTTCATTCCAATGCGTATAGATTATTCACTCGAGAGATTAGTAGATTTATATGTTGCTAAGATTCTTAGATTGCATGGAGTGCTAGTTTATATTATTTTTTATAGAGATCCATGGTTTATGTCTCAATTTTAGAGAAATTTACATTAGGCTCTAAGTATTCGTTTGTATTTTAACATCGTGTTTCATCCTCAGACCGATGGTCAGTCTGAGCAAGTGATTCAGATACTCGAAGATATGCTTTGATACTGTGTTTTAGAGTTCGAAGGTAATTGCGAAAGATTTCTACTATTGGTTGAATTTGTGTACAACAACAGTTACCAGTCAAGCATAAAGATGGCACCGTACGAAGCTTTGTATGGTGAAAAATGTCAAACTCCATTGTATTGGACTGAGCTCAGTGAAAAAAAGCTTCACAGGGTTGATTTGATATGTGAAACTGAAAAAACGTTAAAGTGATTCGGGACAGTTTGAAAGCAACTTTAGATCGACAAAAATCTTATGCGGTTTTAAAAAGAAAAGACATTGAATTTCAAGTCGGTGACAAAGTGTTCTTGAAAGTATCACCTTGGAAGAAAGTTCTTCAATTTTTTCGTAAATGAAAGCTAAGTCGGCAGTTTACTAGGTCATATGAGATTATTGAAAGAATCGGTCTGGTAGCATAGAGATTAGCTTTGTCATCACAGTTACAAAGGATCCACAATGTTTTTTACGTATCAATCTTATGATGGTACGGATCAGACCTTTCACATGTGATTTCACTTAATGACATTGAGACTTAGCTTGATATGACGTATAGTGAGGAACCGATCAGAATTCTAGATCGAGAGGTTAAAGAATTGAGAAATAAAATCATAGCTTTAGTGAAAGTTCTTTGGCAATGACACGGTATAAAAGAGGTTACTTGGGAGCCAGAAGAAGCTATGAAAGTGCAATACTCGAACCTCTTTTCTGGTAAGATTTTTCGGGACAAAAATTCCTTACGAGGAGAGATATAACTTCTTGTTTTCAGTGAAATTGGAACAATGATTTTGGGACCATAAACCCGACGAGTAAATATTTATTTTATTATTACTTTAGTGTTTACGGAATATTAGTAATGTCGTATACAGATTTTGTTAAGAAATTTTTTCGTTTGCATGCTTAATTTCATAAAAAAGAACTAAATTGTAAAAGCTGCAGAAGTGTAGTTCTCTTAGCTAAAGGTGTTAAATGGCTATAGAACTTTAATTTTAGAGAACCTAGATGGTAATTAGACCATTATTCTTATAAGTGGACAAATAAGGCACATTATTAAGTGAGTTAAAGGTTAATTACTAAGGTTAATTAAGTAAATTAATAAATAGGTTAAGTAAAAACAACATAAACAAAAGATATCATCTTTTCTGTTCATTATTTCACCGAAATTAAACATAGAAAACTCAATTGAATAAGTTTAAAGGTTTGGTCCAGTTCTTGCCTGCATGTGAGTATAATTTTGTCCCGTTTTTAATGATTTTTATGTTTTTGAAGTCGTTGTAACTTAATCTAGCTAGCCAAGGGAATAATTTGCAAAAATGTTAAAGGTTTAGGGTTTTTTCATGAATTTTCTTTTATATCTTTTAAGTTTAATGGAAGATTATAAGTCCTTGTTGTTAAATAAACAACTTTTGTCAAGTGGTTTTTGATGAAATTATCATTTAAGGACTTATTTATGAAAATAGTAAAATATCATGATAAAATGGTAAATTGATTATTTGTGTGGGTTGATATGAGTCCCTAGGTAACTCGGCTAGCTATTTATGTGGATGAAATTGCATAAATTTCAATTTAACAGCTTAAAGACTAAATTGTAAAGAAGTTAAAACAATAAGGGCAAAAGTGTAATTTTGCAAAAGTATGAACTTTGGGCTGAATTGAATAGTATGAATATTAAATGGATTGAATTTGCTTATTTAGATCAAGTTAAGCCTCATACAGATCTAGATTAAGGAAAAGATAAAGTCTCGGATTAGTGATCTTATTTCAACATCTTTGTAGTCGAGGTAAGTTCGTATGTTTAAATAATGTTTTACTGTTATTTGATTTATATGCTATTATTCTATTTATCATATCATGTTATGACAAAAATCCAATGAAGTTTCGACTGCTGGTCCTGAGCCTTAGAAATATATAGGATACAAATGACATGTCATTAGGGTTACCATATTTCGGTTGCTGGTCCTGAATGTCCTATTGATTGCTGAATTCCGGTATCTGTTGTGGATACCCATCAGTCTGTGTGAGTGGCATCATATAGCTACATTCTGACCATCAACTTGTGCGAGTAGACCCATTTATGGCTCGAGTAAGCAATGATGTAAGGGAAAAGGAATGATTTCGACCATATGTTTAGCATACTCTGTGTGAGCTTCCTATGTATCCAATATTATTCTAAGTGGTTCAAAGTGCATGTAAAGGGAAGGAATGGTAAGTGTTCCAATCGACTATGTTATGAAAGTGTGGAAAGGTATCAAATGATATTGATCAAAGTATTAATAACTATGTTTATGGAAAGTATGAATTCAATGGCTTTATGTTCATGTAAACTATCTTACCATGTGATGAATCTATTAAGCTATGTGTTAAGGCACTAACAATTGTTGTTGATGATGCTTAGGCTTGTGCCAAGCTATTGGTTGGATTGTATCATGTTTAAATTTAAGGATATGCTTTTGAAATGGTAAGCTATGTTCATGATTTACGAACTTACTAAGCATTATATGCTTACGTGGTTTTCTTTCTTATGTCTTATAGATTATCAAAAGCTCGATCTGTAACACCCCTTACCCGTATCCGTCGCCGGAATAGGGTACGAGGTACTAAATGTAACACCCCTTACCTGTATCCGTCGCTGTAACAGGGTACGAGGTACTACCGAATCATAATACATACCATTAAATAAAACCAAAACAAAAATATATATATATATATATATACAATTAGATCATGAATCATTATAACATATGCCTTTAATAATATTAGCCAATTTCAAAGGCTTCGTACAAAATAATCGATCAAATACTATACTTAATATTTTAAAACCTATACAATTATGACACGTAACAAAATAACTAACTCTACTATACATGCCATAATTCAAAATGTTTAGTTCAAATACCCAAAAATATTGATAGTGCAGGCAGATCTTCAATGATCCTTGCCTCCTGTGCAAGCTGGACGACACTATATGACAAAAGAGAGAAAAGAGGGTAAGCTTATAGTTTAGTAAGCAAGTATGTAAATAATGAATAAGAATCTAATATGTTTACACAATAACTCAAGTGTATCTACTTTTAATTTCACCATTTACTCCACTTTGGTCAAGCTGTCTCTACTGCGTCATACTCACTAAATAAATCATAACTCGAGTTACAAAATTCGAAATTCAATTCCATAAAATTTTCCTGAAACTAGACTCATTTTAATTTTTACTAATTTTTTTCTAGAATTTTTGGTCTAGCCAATTAGTACAGTTTATTAGTTAAAGTTTCCCCTGTTATACAGCTCGACTGATCTGACCTCTGTTCACTACGAATTGAATTTCTCCCAGTACATAATTCAAATAGCCATGAAATCTGTTTCATTTAAAACTAGACTCAATAAGGAATCTAGAAATATAAACTATATTTGTTAATTAGTTTTGTACAATTTTCAATGATTTTTCAAAGTAAGAATAGGGGATCACATAGTCATTCTGGGCAAGTCACACACAATTATAAATATCTCAAATTATAGAGTTCCTTTACTTGCTCTGTTTCTTTTACATGAAAATAGACTCATTTAAATTAAGCTTTAAATGCATATCTCATTCAGCCTCTAATTAAATTCCTACTAGTTTTGGTGATTTTTCAAATTCACGTCACTGCAACCGTCCAAAACAGTATTATTGCTAATTCACTCTTTCACACTTTCTTTGTATTTACCTCATTTAGCCTACATATCACAATTCACTTTCACCACATTTCATACATCACAAGTGTAGGTTCATGATTACAATGTCACTATAAAATCATCCCGTTGAAAAAATTCGGATCAATCCTCGATACTTAGTGGTTTCAACACACAACTCCACCATTATATTTCATATAATTCAGCTCTCTTGTACACATGGTGAACACTTAGTATCACCCATGTGACCTAGCCAATTTATCTCGTAGCTCTCTTGTCTACATGGTGTCCTTCACTTGGAATCACACATATGACCTAGCTACATTTATCCTCTCCCGTAGCTCTCTTGTCTACATGGGATACATCCCGTATCATACATGTGACCTAGCTACTACATAGTGTCTCGTAGCTCTCTTGTACACATGATGTGCACTTAGCACCATACATGTGACCTAGCTATATTTCATCTATATTATTCAATCTTTCCGAAAGTTCAACTGGGATTTCTCTCACTATTACTTATTTCCTTTCTTCCAATAGTCGGTTTATGATTCAAAATCAACTAAAATATATAAAATAGGCTGAAATACAAAAATGTAAATGAAGTTAATGTATTATTTACATACAAACTTACCTCGGTGCAAAATATGGAAATTTTGCAATTTAGTCCAAAACCTTTTCCTTCCCTCGTTCGAGGTCGATTCCACGCCTTTCTTGATCTATAACAACACATTTAGCTTATTTAACACTCATACTATTTATTTCAATCCAAAAATCATATTATGTAAAAATTACATTTTTGCCCCCTAACTTTTACAAAATTATGATTTTGCCCCTAGGCTCGAAAATTTAATTTCAGCCCTTATTCTTATGTTTTATGACATGCTGAACATTTTTCTCTTCGATAACAACATCAAATTCTCACTCTAACATGTACTTATGAGCATTAGGTATTTTTACCGATTATACTCGTTTTCGCTAAAAAATCGCTTAGAAAAGATCGTTCTCCTAACCTCAAACATTCATATTCTACCATCAAACATCAAAATACATGCATATCATTCATGGTTAAATTTTTAAACATAAACCCTAACTCGAAATAATGGTAGAAATAGGTAAACCGAGCTACGAGGATTTCAAAAATGTAAAGAACATTAAAAACGGGGCTTGAATGCACTTACTATTGAGCTTGAAAGCTTGAAACAAACCCTAGCTATGGAGAAAATGCAAGTTTCAGCCAAGTTAAATGAGGATGAACACATTTTTGTGATATTTTTCCCATTTTATTTCATTTATTATGCAAATGACCAAAATGCCCTTACTACTAAACTTTCTAAAAATTCCATCCATGTCCAAATTTTTGTCCATATAAAGTATAATGGTCTAATTCCCATTTAAGGACCTTTAATTAAAACTCCCATTTCAATCAAGTACTTTATGAACTAGAACACACATTTTTCACCTATTTCAATTTAGTCCTAAACGTCAAATTAAACACCCAATCGATAAAATTTCGCAACGAAATTCTCACACGATTATGCAATCATAATATAAACACTAAAACTTAATCAAAATAATAAATTCTTGGATTCATGGTTTCAAAACCACTGTTCCATTTTGGCCCTAAATCGGGCTGTTACAACTCTCCCCCCCTTTAGGGATTTTCGTCCCTGAAAATCTTACCGGTAAAAATTCTCATGGCTTCCTCCGGTTCCCACGTGCTTCTTTTACTTTATGTCTTTGCCATAACACTTTCACTAAAGCTATACTTTTCTTTCTCAACTGTTTTACTTCTTGAGCCAAAATCTTAATCGGTTCCTCATCATAGGTCAAGTCCGAACGAGTCTCAATTTCTGTTGGAGAAATCACATGTGAAGGATCAGAACGATAACGTCGCAACATTGATACATGAAACACGTTATGAATTCTTTCAAATTCTGCCAGTAATGCCAACCGATATGCCACTGGTCCAATCCTCTCAATAATCTCGTACGGCCTAATAAAACGCCGACTCAACTTGCCTTTTCGGCCAAATCTCAGAATCTTTTTCCATGGTGACACCTTCAAGAACACTTTATCACCCACCTGAAATTCAATCTCTTTTCTATTTAAATCTGCATATGACTTTTATCGATCTGAAGCAGCTTTCAAGCAATCCCAAATTACTTTTACTTTCACTTCGGTTTCTTTAAGTAGATCAGCTCCGTGAATCTCTTTCTCACTAAGGTCGGTCCAATATAAAGGAGTCCGACCTTGCGACCATACAAGGCTTCGTATGGTGCCATCTGTATACTCGACTGAAAACTGTTATTGTAGGCAAATTCAACCAAAGGTAGATATTTCTCCCAACTGCCTTCAAATTCTAAAACACAGCATCTAAGCATATCTTCGAGTACTTGGATTACTCTTTCCAACTAACCATCTGTTTATGGATGAAACGCGATACTAAAGTTCAATTTTGTGCCCAAAATTTCTTGTAACTTTTTTCCAGAATCTCGAGGTAAACCTCGAATCTCTATCTGATATTATAGACATAGGTACCCCGTGCAACCTTACAATTTCAGCAATATATAATTCAGCTAATTTATCAAGTGAGTAATCGGTACGTACTGGTATAAAGTGAGCTGACTTTGTTAACCTATCAACTACTACCCAGACAGCATCCTTCTTTCTAGGAGTCAGTGGCAAACCAGTTACAAAATCCATGGTAGTCCTATCCCATTTCCACTCAGGCACCATTATCGATTGGAGTAATCCTGAAGGCACTTGATGCTCAGCTTTTACTTGTTGACAGATCAAACACTTAGTTACAAATTCAGAAATGTCCCTTTTCATGCCTGGCCACCAATATAACTTCTTTAAATCATTATACATTTTTGTGTTACTAGGGTGAACTGACAAATAGCCATTATGCGCCTCATGTAATATTTTCTGAATCAATTCATCATTTTTCGGTACACATATCCTGTCTCGAAACATCAAACAGTCATCTGGTCCAACTCGAAAATTTGAGTCGTAACCTGATTCGTACTGAGTTCTCTTGGTTCGCAACTCACTATCGTTCTTTTGAGCATCACAAATCAACTGGAGAAATAACGGTTTAGCCCTCATCTCTGCTAAGATTGACCCATCATCAGACAATGTAACTCCGTATTCATGGCTCTTAAAGTAAAAAGAGATTTCCTGCTCAAGGCGTCAGCAACTACATTTGCTTTTCCCGAATGATAATCAATCACTAGCTCATAATCCTTCAATAATTCAAGCCATATTCGTTGTCGCAGATTCAGATCCTTTTGATTCATCAAATACTTCAAACTTTTGTGATCAGTAAAAATTCGGAATTTTTCACCATACAAATAATGTCGCCAGATCTTCAAGGCTAAGAAAATAGCGGGCAATTCCAAATCATTTGTAGGATAGTTCTTCTCATGCGGCTTTAACTGTCTTGAGGCATAAGCTACCACTTTACCCTCTTGTATTAGTACACATCCAAGGCCTGTTAATGATGCATCACTATAAATTACAAACTCCTTCCCTTGCTCGGGCTGTACTAAAATTGGTGCTTCAGTCAATCGTGGTTTCAGCTTTTCAAAACTCTGCTGACATTTATCAGTCCATTCAAACTTAACATTCTTTTGCAGCAATTTAGTCATAGGAGAGGCAATCATTGAAAATCCCTCGACAAAACGTCTATAATACCCAGCTAAGCCTAAAAAGCTTCTAACCTTGGATACATTCTTTGGCAGCTTCCAATCAACAATCGCGGAAATTTTGCTCGGATCCACCCGAATACCATCACTTGAAACTATATGCCCCAAAAATCCGACTTCACGAAGCTAGAACTCAGTTTTGCTAAACTTAGCAAACAGTTTCTTTTCTCTCAAGATCTGCAATATAGTTCTCAAGTGTTCGGCATGCTCAGACTCATCCCGAGAATAAATTAGAATGTCATCTATGAACACTACTACAAACTTATCCAAATATGGCCGAAAGATTCGATTCATCAAGTCCATAAATATAGCTGGAGCATTTGTTAAGCCAAAAGGCATCACAAGAAACTCATAATGTCCATACCTTGTCCTAAAGGCAGTTTTTGGCACATCTGACTCCTTAACTCTCAACTGGTAGTAACCGGACCTCAAATCGATCTTTGAAAACACTATTGCCCCCTTTAACTGATCGAATAAATCATCAATCCTCAGTAACGGGTCTTTATAGTCACCTTATTGAGCTGATGGTAATCAATGCAAAGTCTCATTGAGCCATCCTTTTTCTTTACAAACAATACAGGAGCACCCCATGTAACACTCCGAATTTGGGCCTAGAAGTATTGGGCCTTGAGTGTGGTTCCGTAAGGAGGATGTATATAGGTATTTAATTGTGCAATGAAATAACACAATTAAATGTCTGCTTTCGTGGTTAATGGCCCTGAGAAGTGTTAGAGAAATCTTGGGTTCAAACTTGGGCTTTAGCAAAAATTTTGGTATTAAGTGAAAAAAAGAATCTGGATGCTTGGATGGGGGTTTTTAAATTATTGTGTTAAATAAATGACACAAGGAAGCTTGTAGTCTAGTAGTTGTGGCGTCATTAAGGTTGTATGGGAGCCTGGGTTCAAGCCTTGGCTCTTGCAATTTATTTTGGTTTTTTAAGGAACACGGACTTTGGCCTTTAGACCTTATAATTAATTGGGGATAAAATATGACACAAAAAGCCTTGTGGCTTAGTGGCAAGTAGCATGTGGAGCATCTGAGGGGAGGCATGGGTTTGAATCCCATGGCAAGCAAGGAGCATTTATTTTGCTAACGAGGGGCAAGAGTTGGTGTTGAATTTAAACTCGATGTTGGAGGATCCCACATCGGAAGCTAACATAAGAGTGGTTGCGAAGCTGGCTTTAAATAGAGGGAACCATGAGGAGAGTAAAGGTACCTTTTCTTGGCTAATCCCTTTCGCTATATGGCGTGCTCGTTTGGGTTGAGCGTCGGCTAAGAGTGCTCGGAGCGTGGATTAACTCCAGTCTCCTATTAGGTAATCCCTAAGCTTAGATGGTTTAGAGCCGCGAGGGACTCGGAGATGGCCACACTACTGTTTCTATTTCTTTTAATTGCAATAAGTAGCCGATTTATTTCTTTATAAGTTTTATCTTATTAATATTATTATTTGGTTTTGGGTTGTAATAAGGCCATTTTAATTATTTTTCTAGGATTATTTTATCTAATACCCTATATTTTTCTGATAACAATATGAGTTAGACCTAGGGCGCGTTTCCAAAATGATAATTGTTTTCAAAATAACGCAACGATACAATTTATCGGTTTATCAAAAATATCTACTTAAATGAATTCCAACTCGTTTTTCTCAAAACCTAACCTAGCACCAAAGTGTGGCAATGGTTGTGGGCATGTCTAGGATTGGATCCAATCAAGAGCTTAGTACTTAAGTAGCCTTCATGGCTCACCTCCTCTGTTTCGGATATCTACCTGGTGCACAGCTTCCATTCACTTTATTAACTTAGCAAAGGCTATCTTTTAAAACACTAAGAAGGACGTTGAAGGAGGTATGGGTTTTCTTAAAAACTTCAATGTGACACGTCAGATCCGGCCATAACGTTTGGGCCGAGTTTGGGGTGTTACACCCCAGGGAGAGAAACTCGGTCTCACGAATCCCTTGTCTATTAACTCTTGCAACTGAGCCTTCAATTCTTTTAATTCAGTTGGAGCCATTCTATATGGAGTAATCAAGATCGGTACAGTCTCCGGCAACAAATCAATGGCAAACTCTATCTCTCTGTCTGGAGGCAACCCTGGCAATTCCTCTGGCAATACATCTGGAAATTCACAGACTATCGGCACTGATTCAAGCTTCAATTCAGACATATCAGTATTCATTACATAGGCAAGATAAGCTTCACACCCTTTCCTCATGTATTTCTGAGCAGACATGCACGAAATCACCATAGGCAATTTATTTGATTCATCTGTTTCAACCCACAGAATTTCACCATTTTCACATTTCAACTCTAGTGTTTTCATTTACAATTTACCTTGGCATCATACAATGTCAACCGGTCCATTCCCAAGATAACGTCAAACTCATCAAATGGTAACAGCATCAGATTAGCCGGAAAATAGTGACCTTGAATCATTAATGGGCAATTCTTGCAAACCTTATCAACTAGCACATATTGGCCTAAGGGGTTTGACACTTTAATCGTAAACTCAATATATTCAACAGGAAACTTCTTATTAGATATTAAATTCACACAAATATAGGAATGAGTAGACCTGGGATCAATCAATGCAATAACAATAGTATCATAGAGAGAAAATGTACCAGTAACGACATCAGGAGATGATGCATCCTCTCGGGCACGTATGGCATAAGCTCTAGCAGGCGCTCTAGCTTCTGATCTCGCCGCTGAATCTTTCATTACAGTTTTACTGCTAGCTCCACTTCCAGTATTTCTCGGTGGTCTACCTCTGCTAGCGGTAGTACTCTGTCTAGCACTCTGAAATTTTTCTTCTTTACCTTTCTCCAGACAGTCTCTGATAAAATGCTCGCGAAAACCGCACCTGAAACAAGCTCGCTCATTTCCCCAACACTCACCATAATGTTGCCTACCACATTTTTGACATTCGGGCTTTCTAGGCCGCACATTACCCACACTTGCCACTGAAGTAGCTTGAGCTTTAGACCCCGAATATGGCCTGCCACGATCTCTGTGTGAATCCCCAGCTAAAACTGTCATTCGAGAGTTTGTCTCTTTGGACCTCTTTGAATGAGATTGAAATGACTTGCTTATCGGCCTCTTTCTGGCATCTCAAGCCTTAATAGTAGCTTTTTTTCTTTCTTTGTTCAATTATTCAGCTTTAAGAGCTCGGTCAACCAATACTACAAATTCTTTCAGCTCTAAAATTCCCACAAGCACTTTAATGTCCTCATTTAGCCCATCCTCAAATCTCTTACACATAATAGCTTTGGTGGACACACATTCCTGGGCATACTTGCTGAGTCTTACAAATTCACGTTCATACTCTGCCACAGACATCTTGCCCTACTTCAATTCAAGGAACTCCTTCTATTTTTGATCAATAAATCGTTGACTTATGTATTTCTGTCTAAATTCTTCCTGGAAGAAATCCCAAGTAACCTTTTCTTTTGGCACCACTGCTACCAAAGTCTTCCACCAATGGTAGGCCGAATCTCTCAAAATTGATACAGCACACTTTAAGCACTCCTCGGGTGTACATGAAAGCTCATCAAATACACGGATAGAATTTTCAAGCCAGAACTCCGCCTTCTCGGGATCATCATCGATCTTTGCTCTAAACTCTTCGGCCCCTTGTTTTCGAATCTTGTCAACCGGAGGCTTGTTCATTCTTACCAAATCTATGCCTTGAGCAGCTACAGGAACCGTCTGAGGTACGGGAGGGGGTGGAGGAGGTTGAGCATTTGGGTTTGTTCGAATAAACTCAGTATACCCATTGTTCATCATTTGGAGAAAGGCATCCCGAGCCTCATCTCCCTGTCTCAATGTCTCAGGTCTACTTTCTACAGGCGCAGTCCCTTATACGGGAGCCGGCGCATTACTAGCAGCATCATCAGCCGTAATTCCGTCAGGATCCATTACTATATTAAAAAAAAACACAGTTTAGAATAATCAGGAGTCACCACACTATCACAGTATATTTATGGCATGTATAGCTAAACTTTTACACACACTTTATTAGTTCGAGAACTGACTAAACCATAGCTCTGATACCACTAAATGTAACACCCCTTACCCGTATCCATCGCCGGAATAGGGTACGAGGTATTACCGAATCATAATACATACCATTAAATAAAACCAAAACAAAAAAAAAAGAATATATATATACAATTAGATCATGAATCATTATATGCCTTTAATAATATTAGCCAATTTCAAAGGCTTCGTACAAAATAATCGGTCAAATACTATACTTAATATTTTAAAACCTAGACAATTATGACACGTAACAAAATAACTAAGTCTACTATACATGCCATATTTCAAAATGTTTAGTTCAAATACCCAAAAATATTGATAGTGCAGGTAGATCTCCAACGATCCTTGACACCTGTGCAAGCTGGACGACACTATAAGACAAAAGAGAGAAAAGAGGGTAAGCTTATAGCTTAGTAAGCAAGTATGTAAATAATGAATAAGAATCTAATATGTTTACACAATAACTCAAGTGTATCTACTTTTAATTTCACCATTTACTCCACTTTGGTCAAGCTGTCTCTACTGCGTCATACTCACTAAATAAATCATAACTCGAGTCACAAAACTCGAAATTCAATTCCGTAAAATTTTCCTGTCATTTTAATTTTTACTAATTTTTTTCTAGAATTTTTGGTCTAGCCAATTAGTAAAATTTATTAATTAACGTTTCCCCTGTTATGCAGCTCGACTGATCTAACCTCTGTTCACTACAAATTGAATTTCTCCCAGTACATAATTCAAATAGCCATGAAATCTCTTTCATTTAAAACTAGACTCAATAAGGAATCAATATGTATAAACTATATTTCTTAATTGGTTTTGTACAATTTTTAATGATTTTTCAAAGTAAGAATAGGGGATCACATAGTCATTCTGAGCAAGTCACACACAATTATAAATATCTCAAATTATAGAGTTCATTTACTTGCTCTGTTTCTTTTACATGAAAATAGACTCATTAAGATTTAAATTCATATCTCATTCAGTCTCTAATTAAATTCCTACTATTTTTGGTGATTTTTCAAATTCACGTCACTGCAACCGTCCAAAACAGTATTATTGCTAATTCACTCTTTCACACTTTCTTTGTATTTACCTCATTTAGCCTACATATCACAATTCACTTTCACTATATTTCATACATCACAAGTGTAGGTTCATGATTACAAGGTCACTATAAAATCATCCTGTTGAACAATTCAGATCAATCCTCGATACTTAGTGGTTTCAGCACATAGCTCCACCATTATATTTCATATAATTCAGCTCTCTTGTACACATGGTGAACACTTAGTATCACCCATGTGACCTAGCCAATTTATCTCGTAGCTCTCTTGTCTACATGATGTCCTTCACTTGGACTTACACATGCGACCTAGCTACATTTATCCTCTCCCGTAGCTCTTTTGTCTACATGGGATACATCCCGTATCACACATGTGACCTAGCTACTACATAGTGTCTCGTAGCTCTCTTGTACACATGATGTGCACTTAGCACCATACATGTGACCTAGCTACATTTCATCTATATTATTCAATCTTTCCGAAAGTTCAACCGGGATTTCTCTCACTATTACTTATTTCCATTCTTCCAATAGTCGGTTTATGATTCAAAATCAACTAAAATATATAAAATAGGCTGAAATACAAAAATGTAAATGAATTTAATGTATTATTTACATACAAACTTACCTCGGTGCAAAATATGGAAATTTTGCAATTTAGTCCAAAACCTTTTCCTTCCCTCGTTCGAGGTCAATTCCACGCCTTTCTTGATCTATAACAACACATTTAGCTCATTTAACACTCATACTATTTATTTCAATCCAAAAATCACATTATGTAAAAATTACATTTTTGCCCCCTAACTTTTACAAAATTATGATTTTTCCTCTAGGCTCGGAAATTTAATTTCAGCCCTGATTCTTATGTTTTATGACATGCTGAACATTTTTCTCTTCTATAACAACATCAAATTCTCACTCTAACATGTACTTATGAGCATTAGGTATTTTTACCGATTATACCATTTTGCTCGTTTTCGCTAAAAATCGCTTAGAAATGATCGTTCTCCTAACCTAAAACATTTATATTCTACCATCAAACATCAAAATACATGCATATCATTCATGGGTAAATTTTTAAACATAAACCCTAACTCAAAATAATGGTAGAAATAGGTAAACCGAGCTACGAGGATTTCAAAAATGTAAAGAACATTAAAAACTGGGCTTGAATGCACTTACTATTGAGCTTGAAAGCTTGAAACAAACCCTAGCTGTGGAGAACATGCAAGTTTCGGCCAAGTTAAATGAGGATGAACACATTTTTGTGTTATTTTTCCCATTTTATTTCATTTATTATGCAAATGACCAAAATGCCCTTACTACTAAACTTTCTAAAAATTCCATCCATGTCCAAATTTTTGTCCATATAAAGTATAATGGTCTAATTCCCATTTAAGGACCTCTAATTAAAACCCCCATTTCAATCAAGTACTTTATGAACTAGAACACGTACATTTTTCACCTATTTCAATTTAGTCCTAAACGTCAAATTAAACACCCAATCGATAAAATTTCGCAACGAAATTCTCACACGATTATGCAATCATATTATAAACACTAAAACTTAATCAAAATAGTAAATTCTCAGATTCGTGGTTTCAAAACCACTATTCCATTTAGGCCCTAAATCGGGCTGTTACACAATCAGTTTGGAAGCTCATTAGAGACCTATCACACTATTGAATGATTATATCGATAGATTTTGATGTTTTGGTCAAGGTTATAATGGCATGTATGAGTGAACTTGTGCTTAATGATCTAGTTGTTATGTTTGGCATGTATTTATGGTATTATGGTTGATGTGCTTTTGGGTCTTAGATGCCTTGATGGTTGGTGTTGATATGGCTAAGTGGATGTATGTTTTGAATGACCAATTTGGTATGTTAGGATGTGATTTGGTATATGCTCAATTGTGTTATGTTTTGGGATGGAAATAAGTAGTTGTATATGGTTGATTTATGGACAAATATGCATATGCTTAGACATGTTTGCTAGTTGTGTTTGAGGTGTATATATGGCTTATTGGTTGGATGATTAAATAACCTTTTGAATTGGTCTTATTATGCATGTTTTGGGCATGATTTAAGGTCTTGTTTATATGTGCAAATGGATTGTATTGGGTGAAAGAAATGGCTTGATTTCGGTCTATTTCTTGTCCACACGGCCTAAGACATAGGTGTGTCTCTCAGCCATGTATGACTCACGGCCATGTATCCCCTTTAGGTTTTAAAAGTTGAAAGCCAGGAAGTTACATAGCCTAGAACACGGCCTGGCACACCGGCGTGTGGCTTGGCCGTGTGGCCCAAGTCAACGAGTTACACGGGTATAGACGTTAACACAGGCTAGGGCATGGCCTTGTGTCTCTATTTCGATTATTACATGACCTGAGACACGGATGCGTGTCTCATCCATGTGAGTCACACGGCCGTATGACCCCTACAGCTTGAATTTTTCTATCTTTTTCCTCAATGTTTCATATTTTCCTGATTTAGTTCCAAACTATTTTTAAAGTGTTTTTAAGGCCTTAAAGGTTTGATTAAGGGAAAATGTGCATGTGTATTGATGGATTATGCTATGGTTATCATAATGTTTGGAATTGAAGATTTTTAAGTTACGTTTATATGGTACTACTCCATAACCCTATTCTGGCAATGGATACGGGTTAGGAGTGTTACATTTATCTTCGAAAAATCCTAGTGGGAGGTGGCAATTTCTCTATCGCTTCAATTTTCACTCTATCTACTTTAATCTCTCTTTGTGATATCCTATGCCCTAGGACCATTCCTTCATGAACCATGAAGTGGTATTTCTCCCAATTTAAAACAAGACTTGTTTCTTCAAAGCAGCCCAGAACCAATTCTAGATTTTTTAAACAATCTTCGAAATCATTCCCAAACATAGAAAAATCATCCATAAAGACGTCAACAAAATTTTCCACTATGTTAGAGAATATGGCCATCATATAACATTGAAAAGTTATTAAGGCATTACATAACCCAAACAACATCCATCTGAACGTGAAAGTACCATATGGACATGTGAAAGTTGTCTTCTCTTGGTCATTTGGAGCAATGGCAATCTAATTATATAACAACGAATGGTAGGGGAAAATGGTCTTTCCTCGTTGCCTAGTTAAGCTTGTGGTAACCCATACATACCCTCTATTCCATGATAGTGGAAGTTGGTATGAGCTCATTGTTATCATTACTTACCACTGTGACACTTTCTTTCTTGGGTACATATTGCACAGGACTCACCCATGAGTGGTCTGAAATCGAGTAAATGATGCCAGTGTCAAGCAACTTAATAATCTATTTCTTGACTACTTATTTTATGATCAGATTTAGTCTATGTTGTTGTTCAATGGAATTGCTAGGGCAATCCTCCAACAAAATCTTATGCATGTAGAATGCAGGGTTAATTCCCTTTATATTAGCCAGGGTCCATCCAAATATCCTCTTAAATCATTAAAGAACTTTTAACAACCTTGCATTTTGCTCAAGTGTCAGATCCCTAAAAATTACTACCAGCAAAGTACTATTGTCGCCCAAATATGCGTACTTCAAATGATACAACAAAGGTTTTAACTTAAGTGTAAAAGGTTCCTCTATAGAGGGTTTAGGAGGATTGAAAGCTCTATTTGATAAATCCAAGGATACAAACTTCTTCCCTGGTCAATCCACCATCTACTTGGCTACCATAAATTCACTGAATTCCTCAAGACTTATTGTATCACTCTGCTCAGTTGAGCCTTCGTCACTGTTAGAATTGTTGTGGTAATATCTGGTGAATTCCTCCACTGTTGTTTCTATTACCTCAACAGCATGGCATTCATCATTAACATCAACACATCTCAAAGTGTCAAGTACATTAAAGGTAACATGCTGATCATATACCCTCAAGGTCAACTCGCCTTTATGTACACCAATTAAAGTCTTGCTTGTAGCAAGAAAAGGTCTTCCAATAATAATTTACACGTATTGGTCAAATTCACATTCTAAAATAAGAAAATTCATAGGAAAGATAAATTTATCTACTCTTACCAGCACATCTTCAATTTTACATTCCAGATGCACGTAGGATCAGTCAGCCAGTTGCAATGTAACCGTAATAGGTCTCACTTTTCCAATTCCTAGCTTCCTGAAAATAGACATAGGCATTAGGTTTATACTCGCTCCTAGATCACATAACGCCTTACCAACATAATTATTTCCAATTGAACATGGGATGGTGAAACTCCCTAGGTCCTTCAACTTTGGAGGTAATTTATTCATCAATATTGTTATGCAACCTTCAATGAGAGCAAGAGTCTCAAATTCTCCCAATCGGCACTTCTTCGACAATATATCTCTCATAAATTTCACATAATTAGGCATTTGCTCCAAAGCTTCAACCAGTGGTATGTTGATATGGAGTTGTTTTAAGACCTCCAAAAATCTTTTGAATTGAATATCCTACTTAAAATTATGAAATCGTTGAGGAAAAGGTAAAGGTGGTTGTCCTTCAGATTGCTGACATTGTTTTGTCATGGCATTCTTGTTGACAACATGATCTAGGTCCGCCACAATATTTTGTTGCTTACCCTTTTCAGATTCAGTATGTTTTTCAGATGAATTCAAGATCTTTACCTGGTTGTTATTTGAGTTTTCCTCCTCTGCCGTGGCATCTTGAACAATGTCATTCAGCTGAGTTTCGCTTCTAAGAGTGATAGCATTGCATTGCTCTTTCTCTTGTGATCTTGAATTCTCGGTATCACTAGGCAGTGCCCTTTGTGATCTCGAATTTAAAGCTTTCGCAATTTGCCCCACTTGATTCTTAAGAGCTCGGAGAGATGCAATCTGACTCTAAATTACAACATCATTCTTGGCTATATATTCTTTTAGGAAAGCTTCAATAGATGATGATGATGAAACTGATGCCTGACCTTGTTGGAGTTGATTATAACCAGTCGGTGCATTGATGGCATTTTGTCTTGCCGTATTGTTAAAATTCCCCAAAACTTGACTATTCCAACTAAAGTTCAGATCTTGCATCCACCCAGGATTATATGTGTTCGAATAGGGGTTATTATTCTGGTTGAAATTACCCATATAACACACAGATGCTGGATTTAATGGACATTTATTAAACACATGGTTTTTACCACGACACACGATAGATTGTATGATTTTAATTCCTAGACTATAGTAGGCTTTTTTATTATTTTAATCATATTAGCCAAAAAAGACACTTAGGCTATCAACAAAGTGATTGCATCCAGCTCCGTAGTACCAGTAGCTTTCTTGTCCATCCCAACTCTTGTGGCAAGATATTGATAATCATTTTTAGCAATCTTTTCCAAAATATCATGTGCTTCATTATAAGATTTATCCACATCAACTACCATCCTCATATGCACATTCTACCCATTATAGAATATCTCCATCTAAGTTAAGTGTTGGAATCCATGCATCGGACATTTATGAATTAAATCTTTGAATAGTTCCCAAGATTTATATAGTGTTTAATCCTCCAATTTCTAAAACTATGTGATGTCATTTCTAAGCCTATCATTCATATTTGGGGGATTATAACGTAGCAAAAACCTCTAGTAAAGATCATTCCATTATGCCACTGTTCCCAATGACAAAGCATTTAGCCATGCTCTCGTACGGTCTCTTAAAGAATATGAAAATAGTTTAAGTCGCAGAGCATCTTCAAGAACACCCTACTGCCAAAACGAGTCACAAACCTCTAGAAAAAGTCATTAAAGGAGGTCTTGAAGCTCTAGTGGGTAGTCCACCAAATTGTCCTACTATTTTTAACACCTAAAACATTACTAGTTTTAGCTCAAACTATTGTGCCTGTATTTATGGTCTAACTATCCCTAGATTCAGGTAATCCAACATTGGCACAACATGCACTTAGATTGGTGTATCTCGGTCATCTATCACCCTACGAACATGATGATTAGTGCCCTGACCGTTTAAATTATCATTTATACCTGGTATCACTAAGTGAACAAGAGAGTTAGAATATTGACCATTCAGATTATCATTGAGAATAGGACCATTCCCATTTCTAGCCATTTTTCATAGTTCTTTCCGCCTTCTTCGTAAAGTTCTTTCAACCTCTAGGTCAAAAGGGTATTCTTTGTTAAAAGGAATGCCTCTTCTCATGCAGTAATGACAAACCTGTGGAAATTAAATATAACTAAGTTAAAATAAAATTAATGGAATTAAGTAAAATAACCAAACCAAATTACATTAAATTGTCGATCCCTGGCAATGGCACCAAAAACTTATCGCATGTGAATATGATGTGTGAATTGTGCAAGTAGACATGTCGAATCAAGTAATAAAGTGATAAGTGAGTTTATCTCCACAATGATCAAATTAGGTATAGAAATGGTCAAGTTATGATAATGATTAATGTTATGGAAAAACCTAGTTAAGTACGCAGTGATAAATTAAAATAATAAGGATGACTGTGAAATGTGTACTGACTAATATTAGAAATGCTAAGAAAAAGCAAGAATAAAAATTTAATGGCAATTATGAGAATATTTATGTGAATAAATAAATAAGATTGTTATGGTAAAGATACTACGGCAACAGATTGAAGGTTTACGATGTTGATTTGAAAGGTTGGGACTACTAAGAATCTACCCTTACTTTCAGTAATGCCTCAGCATAATTGTATTTAATCTACTGCTTTGAAGAGAGCTAAAGTGACCTGCTTCTTTCGATAGCAAGGTCTCAAGTTACTTGGCCTATGTCTATAGGCCTTATCGTGGTACCCTGCACTATTTTGTCTTCATTTTATATTATTTTTGCTTTATGTCTAGAGTCTACTACAAGTATCTATCGAGTACTTGCACTTACGATCCAACTAATCTAACATTTTTAGAATTCGATTCAATTTTATGGGCACACTACACATTCATCTATGTCTAGATAATATATGCATAAACAGTAAATTAAGTCGAATATATGCTTTAACTATTAAAGAAACTAAAAGTTTCCATAATGTAATCCCAACCCTATGACATTTAGCTCATGGGTCAGCGATTAAAATTCAAGTTTGAAATAACACCCAACATCATTTTGATCAAAATGATTCACGGAGAATAGAATAAGAATTAATGGAAGAACTTAAGAAGATGGTTGTCGCCAAATCAGCTCGTAATCCAGATGCACAATGTCTTGTGACGGCTGAAAGGGATTGCCTTTGGTCTCCCCTTTTCGACTCTATTCAATCGCTACCCTCAATTGTAGCTTCCAGATCTTTACACTGAGGGCTTCTTCCCTCGACTTTTTATAGGTTTTTTCTTCCTAAAATAGCTCCAACAGCCCACGATATCACGCTACCCAATAGGCCTTTTTTTGGCAGATTTGTTTGGTACAAGTAGAGTTGGGCTGAAACTGGTATGCACTAAATGTTGACTCGGTCATCTTCCTGAATTTCCACAGCATATAATAAGGCAAATTGTCCAACCTTTTGCCACAGCAAACCTTCACTCCTTTATTCCTTTCACCATATTCTACATCAGGCAAACCACCAAACACAACCCTTTCACACTCAATTAAAAATTTCTAACATGTAAACACAGTCCAAGCTCCTAATTCAAATGATAAAAACAAAAAAAAAATCTTGCAATTTCAACTAGTGGCCGATCTTTTCCCCAAACTTTTTTCCTTTTTTCTATTCTCCCTCTTCTATACTCTAGCTCTATCAACCAAAACAGAAAAATCTTGCAAGTTCAAAGCTATAATAGGGACAAAATTTTCTTCATTGTGTCCCCACTCAAATCTTCTCCACATCTCTACTTCAGTGGCAACCAACTCTCAAGCATATTTACTTTAGTGTCACAAATTCTTTCTCATACTTAACCACCATCATGTTGTTTTGCTTTAAGTTTATAAACTCTATATTCTTTCGCTCAATGTATAACTGGCCAACATGCTTCTTTCTAAATTCATCAAGGAAGAACTTCCAAGTAATCCTCTATAACAGCCCAATTTCGGTGAAATCGGAACAGTGGTCTTAGGACTACAAATCCGAGTCAAAAAATAAAATTTATTTTTATTTTATTATATGCTTCGTATTATGATAGACATGTCATTTGAAAATTTTGATAAGAAAATATTATTGATTAAGTGTTTAATTACGGGAAGGACCAAATTGCATAAAATGCAAAAGTTGGATTCTAGTAGCTAGAAGGATCAAATAGCTATGGAATTTAAAAATTAAGGTCCTTATATGGTAATTAGACAATGAAAAAAAGTATGTAGATATTTTGGTATGACTCATCCATGGAAAAATAAAAAAAGGCTAAGGACTAAATTAGAAAAATGAAAAGTTATTCAATGACAATTTAATTAAATGAAAAAGAAAACAATTTCATATCATCTTCCCCAAATATTTCTATGGAAACCTTAGGAGAGAGGAAGAAGACTTATCAAGCTTATTTGGGTAAGTAATCAAGCCACGTTTTTAGTAATTTTTATATTTTTTTAAACCAGGATAATCTAATCTATCTATTTGGGGGATTAATTTGAAAAGTTATCAAAGTATGAAATCTGGGTCATGGATGAATATGCGAAAATATGAAATTTATGGTAGAAAATGAAAGGTTGTTGATAGAAAAACAACTTTTACAAAATAATTTTTGATGGAAACTTGATTTAGGGACTAAAATGAAAAAGTGATAAAACCCATGGAAAACTCTAAATTTTTTCAAATGTATGTGCTGTAAATGTAGTATATAAATTTTGGTTAGGCTTGGAATAGGGAGTAAATTGCATAAATTTCATTTTCCGAGCCTAGGGATGAAATGGGAATTTATGGAAAAGTTATGGGCAAAATGGTAATTTTGTTTTTACCCCCCCAAAAAAAACCCCCTTTTTTTTTTTTTTAAAAAAATTTTCCCCCCTTTAAAAAAAAATGTAAACAAGGAAAAAAATTACCAAAAAAAATTTTTAAAAAAAAAAAAATTTTTTTAAAAACCCAAAAATTCAAAAACCCCTTTTAAAACCTTTTTTTTCCCTTTCCCCCAAAAAAAAAAAAAAGGGTTTAAAAAAATTTTTCCCCCAAAATTTTTTAAATTTTTTTTAATTTAAATAAAAATTTTCCCTTTTTTTTAAAATTTAAAAAAAAAAATTTTTAATTTTTGGGGGGTTTTCCGGGAAAATGGTTTTAAAGGGGAAAAAAAATTTTAAAAAAAAAATTTTTTAAAATTTTCCCAAATTTTAAAAATTTTTTAAAAAACCCCAAAAAATTTTTTTTTTTAAAAAAAAAAAGGTTTTTTTTTTGGGAAAAAAGTTTAAAAATTTTTTTTATTTTTTTAAAAAATTTTTTAAAAAAATTTTTTTTTTAAAAAAATTTTTGGGAAAAATTTTGGGGAAATTTTTTAAAATTCCCCCAAAATTTTTTTCCCTAAAAAAATTTTTAAAAAAAATTTTTTTAACCCAAAAAATTTTTTTTTGGGGGGAAAAAAAATTTTCCCCTTTTTTTCCCCCTTTTTTGGGGGGGTTTCCCCCCCTTTTAAAATTAATTTGGGGGGGGAAAAAATGGTTTTAAATTTTTAAAAAGGTTTTGGGGTTTTTTTTTTTTTTTAAATTTTAATTTTTTTTCCCCATTTTTTTTTAAAAATTTTTTAATTCCCTTTTTTAAAAAAACCTTTTGTTAAATAAAATTTTTAAAAAAGGATAAAAATTTTTAAAAAAAATTAAATTTCCCAACTTCCTTTTAAAAAAAACCCCCTTTTGGAAAAAATTTTTTTGGCCCCAATCCTCTTTTTAAACCCACCTTTCCCCTTTTTTTTTTTTTTTAAACAAAAAATTAAAATTTTTCCCTTTTTGGTAAAAAATTTTTTTAAAAATTTTTTAAAAAAAATTTTTTTTCCCCCCAATTCCCTTTTTAAACCTTTTCAAAAACGGGGCCCCCAAAAATCCCCAAAAAACCCTTTTAAAAAACCCCAAAAATTTTAACCTTGGAAATTTTTTTCCCTTCAAAATTCAAATTTTTTCCCAAAAAAAAAAAAATTTCCCCAAAAAAGGGCCCAAAAAAAATTTTTTTCCCTTTTTAAACCCCCCCTTTTTTTTTTTTTTTAATTTTAATTTCCCCCCCCCCAAAAAAAAAATTCCTTTAAAAACCAAAATTTTAAAAAAAAAAATTTTTTTAAAAAATTAACCAAAATTTTTTTTAAAAAAAAAAAAAAACCAAAATTTTTTTTTAAAAAAAAAAAAAGAAAATTTTTAAAAAAAATTGTAACCAAAAAAAATTTTCCCTTTCCCCTTTTAAAAAAAAAAAAAACCTTTATGGCCCCCTTTTTGGGATTTTTTAAAAACCCCCCTTTTTTCTTTCCAAAACCCAAAAACCCCCCTTTTTCCCCCCAAAAAAAAAAAAACCCCCCCCCAAATTTAAAAATTTTAATTTTTTTTAACCTTTAAAATTTTTTTCCCAAATTTGGGAAAACCCCCTTTTTCCCCAAAATTTTTTTAAAAAATTTCCCAAAAGGGTTTTAAAATTTTTTTTAAACCCAAAGGAAGGGTTTTTTTTTTTTCCCCAAATTTTAAAAGGTTTTTTTCCCCTTTTTAATTTTTTTTTTTTTAAAAAAAAATTTTTTTTTCCCCAAAATTTAAATTTAAAAACCCCCAAAAATTTTTTAAAAATTTTTTTTTTTTTAAAAACCCAAACCCCTTTAATTTTCCCCAAAAAAGGGGGTTTTTTTTTAAAATTTTGGGGGAAAAAAAAAAAAAGGGGGTCCTTTTTTGGGGAAACCCCAAAAAAACCCCTTTTTTCCTTTTTTTTTTTTGGGCCCCCTTTTAAAATTAAAAACCCCCCATTTAAATTTCCCCTTAATTTTTGGGGGGGGCCCCCCTTTCCCTTTTTTTTTTAAAAAAAGGCCATTTTTTTAAAATTTTTTTAAAATTTTTTTGGGGGGGGTAAAAGGGGTTTTTTTTTAAAAAATTTTTTTTTTTTTAAAAATTTTTTCCCCCCAAAAATTTTTTTTTTTTAATTTTAAAAAAAAAAAATTTTTTAAAAAAAAATTTAAAAAAAATTTTTTTTTAAAAAAAAAACCCAAATTTTAAATTTTTGGGCCAAAAAAAAATTTAAAAAGGGCCCCCTTTTTTTAAATTTGGGTTTAAAAAAAAATTTTTTTAAAAAAAAAAAAAAAAAAAAAAAAATTGAAAAATTTTTTTAAAATTTTTTCCCAAAAAAAAATTTAAAAAATTTTTTTTTTAAAAAAAATTTTAAAAATTTTTTTAAACCCAAATTTCAAATTTTTAAAAAAATTTTTTTTCCCCAAAAAACCCCCCAAAAAAATTGGCAAAAAAAAAAGGGAGGGAAAAATTTTTAATTAAAAAAAATTTGATAAGTGGCGTGTTGCTAGTGTCAGAGGTCTGGGGTTCAAATCCCACTTTGCTCAAAAGGGGGATTTATTTTTGCTAAAATATAGACAGAGGTGGCGTTGGATTTGAACTCTGTAGGGAGTGATAAGAGAAGAAATTTAAGGAGAGGATCAAGGGGTTATCAGGGAGAAAAATGAGGAGATGAGGAGTGAGGAAGAGGTGGAGCTAAATTGGGAATTTGGGCTTGGGAAATTTGGCTATAGAGGCTATATATAAGTTCCGAATGGAAGGTTGACAGGCTAATGCCGAATTCTTCTTCACCTTGTTGCCAGAAACCCTTTTTCCTGAAAATCGAAAACCCTTATTTTTCTTTCTTTTCCTTGTGTCGATTTCCCATCCTTCCTCTACTCAATTTTCTTTGATTCACTTTTGGTTTAGCCGACTTCTTCTTCCCTTTTTCGTTAGCGTCGAATAATCTTTTGTTTGCCATACAACCCTCAAGGATCGAGCACCTCTTTGGCTGAATACCCTTGGTGCTACTACTACCCTTTTCACTCAGTTGATTCTAGTGTAAGTGTTTGCTCCCCCAATCTATTTTTTCTAAGTATCGATTACTCTATTCCTCACTTCTTCCAATCGGTTTTGGTAGGATTAGTATCAAATTCCAGTCCTTTGGATCCCTGCCGATTTGCTCCTCAGGTGAGAGACTTTGGTAAGTGCTCTTGATCTTAGTTAGTCGAATGTCATAGTTAAGGGAAGGGGGACTTGTGTTGGATACAAGTCACCTACTATTCTAGTTTTAATAATTAAGATTGGTGAAGATCTAGGAGTTGATCGTGGTTGATAAACCATAATTTATACATATTTTTACCCCATGTTTAACGCATTTTATGGATGATTTTCCATTAAAATTGGTGAATTTGATGCTCCTAATGCTTTAATTTCATGTTTTACACTTGGAGAGCATAGGAGAGCAAAAGAAACGAGAAACGGGCCAAAAACGGAGAAAATGGGCCAAAGTACAAAACCAACACGGCCTGGACCTCCTCACACGGGCAGACCACATGGCCGTGTTAATTTGGAAGGCTCGAGCACGGCCTGAAATAATCACACATGGGTGTGTCCCTACTGAGCCCAAGTTGAGTCCAATTCGGAAAAGGCTAATTTTGAGGGCTTTGAGGCATTCCAAAGTCTATAAATACACCCTAGAGAAGGAAGAAAAGGGGAGGACAGTGTAGGGGGTAAGGAATTACTCCAAGAAAGCTGATTGATTCATCTCAAAAGCCGGATTCATCATCAAGATTGAAGATCTCTCCTCAATTCCCCTTCGGGAGTTTTGGGTTTTCTTTATGTTTTGTATTCTTTATTATTCTGAGATGTTTTCTTATTTAGTTATGAACTAAATCCCCTAAATACCTAAGGGAAATGAAACCTAAGACAAATCTTGTTATTATTTTCTGAATTGTATGATAAATATTTGACTTGTTCTTAATTATGTGCTCTTAATTCTTGTTTTGATATCCCAGGATACAGATTCAAGATAAGCTCTTATTCAGAGGCGGAATAGACCCTGTTTAAGAGTACATTTGTCATAATTAAACGGAGTTGATTGCGCACCTAGACATAGGGTGACAAGATTTTGTCGGATTAGGGTGAAACCTAATAAGGGGATCCATAGATCGAGTTAATGTAACCCTAGAGTGTTAATTAGAGAAAAGTCTCGGTTATTCAATCTAGGGATTAGATGTTATTAGTCTTGAATAAGGATAATAACATAACTTAGGGATCTCTACGGAACAAGTTAAATGAATAAATCGTCCAATTTGGAGCCAGAATAACAAGTACAGTCTAGGTGGATTTTTCCTTAGGTATTGTCTTCATTCAATCGATTTTTCCAAAAGCAATTCCCCAATTCCATTCTCTGTGCGTTCTTAGTTTAGATAATTAGTTAGTTAAAACAAAAACCTCTTTATTCTTAGGCTAGATAATAAAAAGACAGTCATTACTAGTACTTTTAGTTCCTTTAGGTTCGACAATTCGGTCTTGCTAAAACTATACTACTGTTCGATAGGTACACTTGCCTACATCATGATAATAGTTAGTTCAAGAACAAGTAATTATAAATATTTAAAACCTATCACAAAATCACGCGATCAGTGGTTAGTCATTAAAGAAGGGACTGTTATAACTTGTCGTGCAAGGTAAAGTAAAAGGTGAGGTTTCTATTTTGGTAAGGATATGTATTAAGCATATGATTAATTGAAGGGTGATATAGATTGTAGGTTCAGGGATAAGGAAATCACAGCACGATTTATTACCAGGTGTGTACATACACTACATACACAAGTAGATCGGCAAAAGCTGAAATGCCGAAAAGCTGAAATATCGAAAAGTCGAAAAGTCGAAAAGTCAAAAGTTTGGCTACGGTAGTCTTGCGAGTGCGCGAACACTCATAAGGGGGAAACCGATAGGTTGCCTAAGGCCAGGGGCAATTCCATGGACTTCGGCTGTAAATTGGCCAACCAGGCCAGAATGGGCTAAATAGGCCCGATGGGCTGTTGCGCCCATAATAGGCAAAAATTGATAATTGATGCTATGTGATGGAAAATTATATGTAAGCATGACTATAAATGTGATTTGGCCCTAATGGCCATATGAATGTGATTTGGGCCTAATGGGCACCATAAATGTGATTAGGCTTAATGGGTCATATGAAAGAGATTGGGCCTAGTGGGCCATATACAGGTATGTGGATTTGTCTGGGCTTGTAAGGGGTTTTTGGCCCTAGTATATGACAAATGCTTAAACAGACATAAAACTTAGTTAATTAATTAAAGACTGTGGACAAGTCATAGGGTTAAGGTGTGGCAACGGGTATATGCATGTCTAGGATTGGATCTAGGGAGAGCTTGGTACTTAAGCTGTCTTAATGACTCACCTCCTCTTCTCTGGAATCCTACCTGGTGCATAGTATTTGTTCATCTTAGCTCATGGTATTTGTTAATGGGCCAAGGTAAGTAAAGACACGTAACAAAAGAAAATTATTGAAATGCCCCTAAGGGCAAAAATGACCGAAATACCCCTAAGTCTTGAATGTAAGATTTATGGATGTTACATGTATAACTGCTGCATACATTCGATATTCTGTTTAGGTTGCATAAGGGTTGGGAATTATGGAACAGAGGAACTATATGAGGTTCGCATGGTTGCTTGACAACCGTGGATCCACCGACGACTTTTAAGCCTAATATGTGACTGGCAGCTTGCTGCAATGAAGGTAGTTCCGCAACCGGGCTACCATTGATGTGTATTAGTTGGGTGGGTCGATATTTATATCCCCACATGATGTGTAATGGGGGACAGAGCTTATGTGTATCGGTTGGATTATTGGGGTGGGTTGCACTGCATTGCATTGCATGTGGTATGGTGATTGATAAATGTTTGTTACTCGTCGAGGTTGTACACACTGAGTTTTCAAAAACTCATCCCCTCTTTTAGTTTTCTCAAGTGATGCTCAGTAGAAGGTTCGATGTCTGGAGGGACTCTAGGTGGCCAGCTAGCAAGAAACTTGGACTTGTTTTAAAAGCATATAGTTTACTGGCTTATTAAGTAATCTTTTATTTAGTCTGGATTGTAATAAGGCCTCCCCTTTTGTTATTGTTTGGATTTTTAATTTTGTGCATTGTAATTATAAGAAGTGGAACATGGATTTTCTAAACCATAGTTTTCTTTTAATACTACGTTTCCGTAACTAAATTTTTAAAGGATAAGTTTTCTTTAATCAAATGTTTTAAACAATACTTCGCAATAGAAAAGAGATTTTACGAAGTAGTTGAGATGTAACTTTTTAAGGAAAGATTTGCAATGAAACAAGGTTTTCACTAAAACACTTCAACGTGGCACGCCAGATTCGGCCATAACGTCCAGACCGGGTTTGGGGTGTTACATTTAGTGGTATCAGAGTCCGGGTTACAAAACTCGGGTTGTGAAGTGGGCCTTATTACTTGGTTTTTTTTTGTGTTTTAGGAAAAATTTGATCGAATTACAATGTTTTTGGAAAAAGAGAAGTCTTCCTGAGTGGCAGACTGAGTCTCCGATGTCGAACCAAGTAAGTTTTTTTATTATTAAGCCTGTTTAAATTGTTATACAGTAGATAGTTAGAAGGCCACTTTAGACGATTATGTTAGATGGAACTGAAGCCCGTAGGATTTTGAAACTGTAGAGGATTTACGAAAACAACTCTCTCTTTAGATACTTTTATAAAACATCAAGTTAATTATTGAAACTAACTAAAACTTCATAAAATTTTTAATCCAGAAAATACGTGAATCAATGATGAGTGCTAGAAGAGGTGCGAGAGGCCGTGGCCGAGGCCGCGAAAGTGTAAGGGCTGAATTGTCGGCATCGAGCCATGTGCCCATTGTTAGAGTAGAAGAGGCTCCGACCTCACCCGTGGCTAAGAATGAACAGTACAATCGGGCAGCAGGGGATGATGCATTGTCGCTGGCAATGCGAAGGATTTTGGAGAGGGTCGCTGGGCCCAATAATGGCACGAGAAATCGGGGGTCCATTCCGGAGCGACTTCGATCAAATAGGGCTGAGATATTTAAGGGCGTGGCTAGTGTGGCTCTTAATGTGGCTAAATACTGGTTGGAGGCCACTAAAAGGATAATAGAGGACTTGGACTGTTCACCGGAACAAAAGCTGAAAGGGGCAGTGTCACTACTTAAGGAAGAAGCTTACCAGTGGTGGCTGACAATGAAAGAGGACACTCAACCCGAGCAGGTCACTTGGGTGTTCTTCAAAGCTGCGTTCCAAGGAAAGTATGTAGGTGCGAGCTATGTGGATGTTAGAAGGAAGGAGTTTCTAAACTTGACCCAAGGAAACAAATCTGTGGCGGAGTATGAGGCGGAATTTCTACGTCTTAATAGGTATGCAAGAGTTATGGTGGCAATGGACTATGAGCGTTGCGTTAGGTTTGAGGATGGGCTAAGAGATAGCCTTAGGGTATTGATAGCTCTACAAAGGGAGCAAGTTTTCTCGGAGTTGGTGGAGAAAGAAAAGATAGCAGAGAAGGTGAAGCGCACTGAGCATCTATATCGAGAAAAGGAAACGGGTAAGAACAAGAGGGAGGTTGAGACTCCTGGTATTGGACAGAGGCTTAAGGCTAGGGCTAGAGTTAATGGGCCAATTAGGGTAGGGCCCCCTGCTGCTAATCCAGGGGTGCCACCTTGTGCTGATTGTGGGAGAAGCCATGGAGGCGAGTGTTGGAAGAGGACGGGAGATTGTTTAGCTTGTGGATCTATGGAGCATAGGATCAGGAATTGCCCTAAAATGCTAGCTCAGGTGCCAATTGTGGGCCGAGGTGGTGCTCAGCCACCATGGGGTGGTCAACTACCACCAAGGTGTCGTGGGCAGGCCAAGGGCGGTAACAGTAATATTCGTGGACATGAAGCACCCGGCAAAAATACAGGCCATGCTAAGGTGAGGCAGCCAGCTTTGGTTTATGCTGCTCGTCACCGAGAAGACGGGGATGCTCTAGATGTGATAACGGGTATGTTCTTTATATATGAGTTACCTTACACTACATTGATTGATCTTGGATCGACGCATTCATATGTTGCATGCAATATGACTGAACCTTTAGGTGATATGTTTGAAATTACTTCAAATGAGATGACTGTGATAAGTTCATTAGGTCAGTCAATGGGATTGAATAAGTTGTTTAGGGAGGTATCCTTAGTAGTTTAAGGGGTTACCTTTTTAGCGGACTTGATGGAGTTGTCGTTTAGGGAGTTTTATTTAATCTTGGGTATGGACTGGTTGGTAAAATACCGAGCTAGCTTGGATGGCACTGCAAAGCGAATGGTGTTAAGAACGGTGGAGGATAAAGAGGTGGTGGTGATTGGCGAACGTCGAAATTATCTGTCGAATGTGATTTTGGCATTAAGGGCTGAGAAGTTGGTACGAAAGGGATGTGAAGCCTATTTGGCATACATTAGCGACATGGAGGTTAAGAGCCCTACTATTGAGCGAGTTGAGAACAGTTAGGGAATTCCTTGATGTTTTCCCCAAGGAGCTGTCAGGGTTGCCGCCCAATCGAGAGGTAGAATTTGGAATCGAATTGTTACCTAGTACAGCTCTGGTGTCCATCGCCCCTTATCAGATGGCACCAAAGGAGTTGTGGAACTTAAGGCACAGATTCAGGAATTGTTGAATCGAGGATTCATCCGACCAAGTGTGTCTCCATGGGGAGCACTGGTGTTATTCATGAAGAAAAAGGATGGGACGTTGCGAATGTGCATCGACTACCGACAGTTAAACAAGTTAACTATTAAAAACAAGTACCCTCTGCTGAGAATCGATGATCTTTTTAATCAGTTTAGGGGAGCTTCCATTTTCTCGAAGATTGACTTGTGTTTGGGGTATCACTAATGGAGGGTTATCACTAATGAAGGGTTAAGGAGGCGGATGTTTATAAGACAGCTTTCAGAACTCATTATGGGCACTATGAGTTCTTGGTGCTGCCATTCGGGCTGACGAACGCACCTGCCACTTTTATGGATCTTATGAATTGGGTCTTCCAACCCTACTTGGACCAGTTGTGGTAGTTTTTATAGATGACATTTTGGTGTACTCAAGGGATGAGGATGAGCATGATGCACACTTAAGGATTATGTTGCAGACTTTGAGGGAGAAGTAGTTGTATTCCAAATTTAGTAAGTGCTAATTTCGGCTAAGGGAGGTTATTTTTCTAGGACATATGGTGTCAGCTGAGGGGATTAAGGTGGATCCCTAGAAAATTAAAGCAGTGTTAGACTAGTAAACACCCAAGTTGGTTTCAGAAATTCGATGTTTTCTAGGCTTGGCAGGGTATTATCTATTGTTTATCAAGGGCTTTTCAGTAATTGCTGCACCTTTAACTAAGTTGTTGAGGAAGGGGGTACCACTTGTTTGGACTAACAGACAGCAGGAGAGTTTTGGAAAACTTAAGAAGGTTTTAACTGAGTCCCCTATGTTGATTCAGCCAAAGCCTGGGAAGGAGTTTACAGTTTATAGTAATGCATCGCATGTGGGCTTGGGATGTGTATTGATGCAAGAAAGAAAAGTGGTTGCGTATGCGTCCCGGCAACTTAAGATTCACGAGGTGAATTACCCAACACATGACTTGGAACTAGCTATGGTGGTTTTCGCGCTAAAAACATGGACGCATTACTTATACGGGGAGAAGTGTACAATTTATTTGGACCATAAGAGTTTTAAGTACCTCCTTACCCAAAACAAGCTCAACCTTAGTGATAAACCGTAATTTATACGTATTTTTACCCCATGTTTAACGCATTTTATGGATGATTTCTGATTAGAATTGGTGAATTCGATGCTCCTAATGCTTTAATTTTATGTTTTATTTTTAGGAGAGCATAGGAGAGCGAAAGGAAGAAGAAACAGGCCAAAAACGGAGAAAATAGGCCAAAGTACAAAATCAACAGGGCCTAGACCTCTTCATACGGGCAGACCACACGACCGTGTCAATTTGGCAGGCTCGAGCACAGCCTGAAGTAATCGCACACGGGCGTGTCACACAGGCGTGTCCCTGCTGAGCCTAAGTTGATTGTAATTCAGAAAAGGTTAATTTTGAGGGCTCTTAGGCATTCCAAAGCCTATAAATACACCCTAGAGGAGGAAGAAAAGGGGGCACACAGAGAGGAAGGAAGGAATTACTTAAAGGAAGCCGATTGATCCATCTCAGAAGCTGGAGTCACCATCAAGACTGAAGATCTCCCTTCAATTTCCCTTCAGGAGTTTTGGGTTTTCTTTATGTTTTGTATTCGTTATTCTTCTAAGATGCTTGCCTTTTTAGTTATGAACTAAATCCCCTAAATACCTAAAGGGAATGAAACCTAAGACGAATCTTGTTATTATTTTCTGAATTGTATGCTAAATATTTAACTTGATCTTAATTATGTGTTCTTAATTCTTGTTTTGATATCCCAGGATACTGATTCAAGATAAGCTCTTATTTAGAGGAGGAATAGACCCTGTCTAAGAGTACATTTGTCATAATTAAGCGGAGTTGTTTGTGCGCCTAGACATAGGGTGACAAGATTTTTCCGGATTAGGGTGAAACCTAATAAGGGGATCCATAGATCGAGTTAATACAACCCTAGGGTGTTAATTAGAGAAAAGTCTCAATTATTCAATCTAGGGATTAGACGTTATTAGTCTTGAATAAGGATAATAACATAACTTAGGGATCTCTACGGAACAAGTTAAATGAATAAATAAATCGATTCGAGCCGAATAACAAGTACAGTCTAGGTGGATTTTTCTCTAGGTATTGTCTTAATTCAATCGTTTTCCAAAAGTAATCCCCCAATTCCATTATCTGTGAATTCTTATATTAGTTAATTAGTTAGTTAAAACAAAACCACATTATTCTTAGGCTAGATAATAAAAAGACAGTCATTACTAGTACTTTTAGTTCCTTTGGGTTCAACAATCCAGTCTTGCTAAAACTATACTACTGTTCGATAGGTACACTTGCCTACATTGCACTAATAGTTAGTTTCAAGAACGATTAATTATAAATATTTAAAACCTATCACGAAATCACGTGATCACTTAGGCAGTGGGTGGAATTATTGAAGTATTATGATTGTACGATTGAATACTACCCTGGCAAAGCGAATGTGGTAGTCGATGCATTGAGTCATTGGGTTAAGTCAGACTTGAGGGCTATGCTCGCCCGTTTAAGTTTGTTGGATGATGGTAGCTTGTTAGCTGAGCTTCAAGTAAAACAGAGGTGGATCGAGCAGATAAGGAGTAACCAATTGATGGATGAGACCTTGGGTGCTCGTCTTAGAAAAGTATAGAATAGGGAGACATCGGACTTTAGGATAAACAGTGAAGGAGTGTTGTGTTTCCGTGGGAGAATGTGTATACCTAAGGACAATGATCTAAGACAGACTATTCTGCGGGAAGCATATAGCAGCCTCTATACTACGCATCCTGGTGGAAACAAGATGTATCAAAATTTGCATGAGCTTTACTAGTGGCCTGGACTTAAGCGTGAGGTTATGGAGTTCGTAAGTAAATGTTTGGTTTGTCAAAAGGTGAAGGCGGAGCATCAGTTGCCTTCAGGATTGCTTCATCCAGTAAAGATTTCACTTTGGAAGTGGGAAAAGATCACTATGGACTTTGTTAGTGGGCTACCCTTAACGTTTATTAAGAAAGAATCGATATGGGTCATAGTGGATCAGTTAACCAAGTCTGCTCATTTTGTACCGGTTTGCACCGACTACTCATTACAAAAGCTGGCTAGGTTGTACGTGGAAGAGATTGTAAGATTGCATGGAGTGCCAGTGTCCATAATATCTGATAGGGACCCACGTTTCACTTTGCAATTTTGAAAGAAGCTGCATAAGGCATTAGGTACTAGGTTGAACTTCAGTACGGCATTTCACCCTCAAACTGATAGATAGTCGGAAAGGGTGATCTAAGTATTGGAAGATATGTTTAAGGGATGTGTGATTAAGTTCCGAGGTAGCTGGGAAGACTATTTGCCTTTAGCTGAATTCGCGTACAATAATAGCTATCAAGCAAGTATTGGGATGGCTCCGTATGAAGCACTATATGGGCGAAGGTGTCAAACTCCAACATGTTGGACGGAGTTGGGCGAGCGAAGATTTTTGGGCCTTGAGTTAGTAGCAGATACTGAGGATAAGGTGAAGTTGATTCGGGATCGGTTGAAGGAGGCCACGGATAGACAAAAATTGTATGCCGACCTTAAGCATCGTGAGATAGAGTATGCAGTAGGGGACTTAGTTTTTCTCAAGGACTCTCCGTGGAAGAAGGTGTTAAGGTTTGGACAGAAAGGGAAGCTAAGCCCAAGGTTCATTGGGCCATATCGGGTTGTAAGACGGATTGGGCCAGTCGCTTATCAACTAGAGTTACCTCCTGAACTGAGCCAGATCGACGACGTGTTTCATGTTTCCATGTTGAGACGGTATCGCTCAGATCCTTCACATGTCGTAGCGATTAAAGAAATCGAGGTCATGCCAAACCTAACTTTCGAGGAAAAGCCTATACAAATAATTGGTCGCGGTGTTAAGGTATTGAGAAGGAAGTCCGTTCCATTAGTCAAAGTGCTTTGGCATAATCACAAGGCTGAGGAGGCTACTTGGGAACCTGAGGAAGTGATGTGACGTCAATATCCTAAACTGTTTGAATCAGGTAAACTTTCGAGGATGAAATTTTTTTTAAAGGGTAGAGTTGTAACGCCCCAAAAATCCCGAAACCCAAAAATCTCGAAATCTCAAATTTTTTTTTTTTGTGCTTGGCATTTCCGATTAAGTGTTAATAATGTGATGGTAGGTCTCAATCAAGGTTTGAGTTCGAACCTAGGGGTAAAAGAAATTATAGTTTAATTTCCACAACTAAATTTTTAAAGGATAAGTTTTCTTTAATCAAATGTTTTAAACAAAGCTTCGCAACAGAAAAGAGATTTTACTAAGTAGTTGAGATGTAACTTTTTAAGGAAGGGTTTTCAATGAAACAAGGTTTTCGCTAAAACACTTCAATGTGACACGCCAGATTCAGCCATAACGTCCGGGCTAGATTTGAGGTGTTACAATTAGAATCGAGATTGAATTGAAAAATTACCTAACTAGAAAATTACTAAAACTGACAAATTACATTCCTAATTAGAAGATCCTAGAATTGAGCTTTTCTTCATGGAATATGGAATTAAATACTTAAGCTCAAAAACAAAAAATTACTACTAATATGTATGTAAGTTTTTTTTTAAGAACAAATCACAATAACATAGAACTTTGCTAATTATAAAAAATAAAACATAGCTAAGCAATTTATTCAAATCAAATCTCGACAAAAATAGGGATCAAATGAGGGGATTTCAACAATAATGGGTTATGGGTTAATATTGAGGGTAAATCAATGAATGGCTTGTTAGGCTCAAGGGGGTTCACTAAGGGTTAATTATGAGGGTAGACTTTTATTGAGTAAGTGGGTTAAACCTAAGTGGCTTTATCATCTCGACATATCAAATCAAATGGTGTGGTCTTGACATGCATAATCGAAGCAAGTTTTAGAATAACAAGTCAATATTGGCGCACTTATAGTAACAATAAAAGTGAGCATGAAAGAAATAATATATGCTCTAAAGGCTCAAGATCTCACAAAAATTATGGCTTTTTAATGTTAAACCTGTGAATTTCAACTCAAGATAATACCTAAACTTGGGGAAACAACCTAAAAATTTTTATTTCTCAAAAATCAACTTATCATGTTTGATTCTTTAATTCCTTGAAGTTTAAACAATCAATGCATAAATGCCTATGTTTTAATTCATGATATATCAATAAAAAACATTAATCAAAATTCATTCTAATAGTGATATGAGTGAGTCACGTGAGAATAAGACAAAATTCAAGGATTTTTCTAATAATGATATAAATAACCCCCCACACTTAAGATGTACTTTGTCCTCAATGTACAAAGATAGACTTATTGAAAAATATAGATATAAGATCATAAGATAGGGAAAGAAGTGAAACTTCCTGAATGTTAGATGGAATCCTTGAATTGGAGTTATGGAAAGTAATCGGCTAAGGTAAGGGTGAGATTGGAGAAGGATACTCCAGTGGTGGTAGAGGTTGTTAGTCCATAAGTCCTGCGCCAAAAGAATATTATATCTAGTGGTAGCTATGGTCGTGGTCGAGCATGACATGGCAGTCGTGGAAAACCTTTCTAGTGGAGTTACAAATTCTTAAGTAATAATGAGCTTTGGAGCTCTTCATAACTGCGATAGGATCATTAACTCTTTAGGAAATATAAAGTAGCATGATTACTCATAAAGAAATGGCTGAAAAGATAAATTACTTAATGTAAATTATAAAACCTAAAGATGAAGTAAAAATAGTCTTAAAAATAAAATAAAAAGTAATTTAAAAAGGTAAATAAAGATAAAAGTAAACAAATAAAAATAAAAATAAAGTAAAGCCTTTAAAAATCCTCATTGCCGGATGGTTCACGAGGTGGGGCTGGCGATGAGATGTGAAGGTGCTAAAAAATCTGATGTAATCTTGCATCAATGTGATCGAAGCGCTGAAAACATTTCTGCTCGAATCGAGTGAGGCGCTCAGAGATGTCAGAGAGTGAAGCAGCCGCATGAACTGGACGACGAATAGGTGGTGGCTGAGATGGTGGATCCTCGTAGGGTGGAGGGAGATCATCAGTAATGTCCTCTAGGTCCTCCTGCTCGGCTGACTGGACGAGGCGGTACTGGGGAGGATCAAATCCATGTCGTCGCTCGATAATCCTTATATGGAGCATACTCGAGATGCCCTATGGGGACATCTGACCGATGAGGGTGAGGCAAATGCTTGCGTCTCTGTGTTGAAGATATTGAAGTACCGCGCCAAGCAAGTCACATAAGGGCCGATGGAAATGACTCTCTTCCTATGCCGCTCTGTCTGATGCCGAATGATGAAGGCGATGAAATAAGCATGGTCGAATACTTGCCCATGTCCCATGCTCCATAAAAAATAGGCGTCGTTATTGTTGTTGACGCAGGTGCTCTCTTGCCGTCCTATTAGGGTGTGGGCTAGGATGGCGTGTAGGTATCTCAGGGATGGGGCGAGATCTGATGCCTTGGAGCGGCTAGGGTCATAAATGATCAAAGCAGGGACTAAGGCCTTCTAGCAATTTGAAGGTGAATAGTAGATGTGGCGATGGAGGCTGTCGAAGTCATCATCGTCCATCAACTCCTCTGTGTATAGTCCCAAGGCAACACCGAACTCAGGTACGCTCAACTGGTGAACTAAACTACCGAGACAGAACTGTACCATTTCAGAATCATCAAACTCTGTCATAACGACTTGAAGATGAAAGGTCGAACAAAGTTTGAGTGTGAGATCGAGGTACGTCAGCTCGATGATCTCGAAGAAGAGTCCCCACGAGTCAGTAGTCAGGAGAGCCCGGACTGCGTTAACGAGTTGGATCTGCTCTAGGGCGGTCAATCAATGCAACGGCCCACACCTAGGGGTCGGGCGCGTAGTATCTGGAATAGTTCCTACTAGGGTCCCAGTGGAAATTGGAGGAATGGGTGCTTCATTTCGGTGGTAGGACCCGAGGAGGATGCTGCTCCTTTTCACTTCTTTGAAGGGGGGACGACGGTTTTGTTACCACGTGGATTTGACATGGTATACCTGCAAGAAGAAAAGATTAAGCCAACAATAATTCTCACATCTTTAAGCAAAATCTGAGTAATCCTAAAAATAATGACTTGCTAATAAGATAATATGGATACACATTCAAACATGCTAAAAACGTGGTGATACCAACGGGCTAAATATAAGATGGTCAGAGTGCTAAGGCTAAACCAAGAGAATGTTGAGAGGTCAATGAAGTTATAGTAGCTAATACTAGAAATAGTGATTACTAAAAACTTGATGAATAAAACAACGAAATATAAATAAGAATTATTAAGCATGAATAATTACTAAGAATAAAACAAGTATAAGTCAAGAATTAAAAAGAAGTAAAATATAATAGGGTGAAAGGAAAACAAACGACAAATGAACAATGGCGATGTTTGAAGGAGGAGGAGCGCGGCTTCGATGTGCGGCGAATGGCGGTGGCGGTGGGCTGGTGCGACGGCCACGGGCATGGGCAGTGAGGCCGTGTGATTCATAGTGAGGGTGTGCAAGAGTGAGAAAAGGGGAAAAAGGAAAGAGAGGGAAAAGAATGAAAGAAGAAAGGAGAGTTAGGGGTGGCCAGTCGGTGGGGGAAAAAATTGCGGCAATTAGGGTTAGGGTTTGTGGGGAAAGGGATGATGAATAGTGGGGGTTTATATAGATTTTAGGGCACACAGCCATGGGGCATGCCCGTGTGCCCTTATTTTCGCCCGTGTGTTTCGTGATTTTCAAATTTGGGTGCGTCTGAAATTCGGTCCACGCCTTTGTTCCTTGGGCGTTTTGGTGCACACGGTCGTGTCGTACGGTAGTGTCCTACTTCGTTCTCTTCTCCCACGCCCGTGTATATGTGTGCATGTCTGTGTTATTTTGACAGGTTTGACCACGTTTGGTGGGCACGGGCGTGTCGCACACCCATTTTAATTTCTCAGTTTCTACCACGACTTATAGCCACGGGCGTATCGCACACCCGTGTTGATTTGGCAGAATTGCCCACAGCCATGTCGCACAGTCGTGGCAACGTATCGAATCCCATGTTTTAGGAAAAATGTACTCTGTTTTCACAAGGCCGTATCGCACGGCCGTGTCTCCGCTTGTGGTATGAGCACAGCCTAAAGCACCCCGTGTTCTTGGCCGTGTGGATTTGGACAATCTGTGTTCAAGGACTCCGTTAATGATTTAGATGTTAAAAAGGGTTCTAGCAGTTGCTAAAAAGGGTCGTCCTAAAATCAAAGGTATGTTACTATTCTCTTCCATATCTAGAACAACAAAGTCTAGTGGGTATATAAATTTATCGATTTTAATAAGAACATCTTCAATGATACCCCTAGGAAATCTAATGGTTTTATCAGCCAATTGAATGTTCATCCTAGTTTGTTTGGGTTTCCCAAGACCTAGCTGTTTAAACAATTTCTAAGGCATAACATTAATGCTCGCCCCTAAATCAGCCAATGCATTATTCACGTTCAAACTACCAATTAAACAAGGAATCGTAAAACTCGTTGGATCTTTCAACTTGTTGGGTAGCTTATTTTGTAGAACAGTTGAGCAAACTGCGTTCAACTGTACATGCGATGCCTCATCCAACTTCTGTTTATTTGCTAAAAGCTCATTTAAAAATTTAACTGCATTTGGCATCTGCGAAAGAGCTTCAATAAACGGTAAGTTAATGTGTAATTTCTTTAATAGTTTAAGGAATTTATCAAATTTTTCGTCTGTGTGGTCTTTCCTTGTTGCACTGGGGTATGGTACACGAGGTTTGTACTCTCTACTTACTGATTTTTGCTCATTGTGGTACGTCTCACCTTTACCTTTACTTACCACAATTCCTTGCCTCGGTTCTGGTTTAGGTTCAAATAACCCTTCCTTATCTCAAATAGTAATCGCATTGAGTTGTTCCCTTGGGTTTGATTCAGTATTAGTAGGCAAGCTACCTTGTGATCGTTCAGAAATCAGTTTGGTGAGTTGGCCTATATGGGTTTCGAGCCCTTGAATCAACGCTTGTTGATTCTTAAGTGCTATCTCGGTATTCTAAAAATGAGTTTCTGACACTGAAATAAAATTTGTTAGCATCTTCTCAAGGTTTGGTTTCTTTTCATGCAGGTAAGGTGGTTGTTGAAAGCCTGGGGGATGTTGTGGCCTTTGATTTCCTTGGCCACCCCACAAGAAGTTGGGATGGTTCCTCCAACCTGCATTATAAGTATTACCCATATATTGAACTTGTTCCTCCTCGGTGCTAAGGTTGAAAGATTGATATTCTGTGTGCACTCCTCCTCCATTTGCATCACACCTCATCACTGGATGTACCTGAGTAGAACGACATAAACCGTCAATCTTTTTATTTAAAAGTTTTACCTGGTTAGATAGCATAGTAACCGCGTTGAGGTTGAAAACACCGGTTTCTTTTTTCGACTTTTATAACGCCCTCACGCCCGAGACCGTCGCCAGAGTCGAGCTTGAGGTGTTACTAAACTTAATTCATTAATTTAACAGCTCAAACAATTTATTTTAAAATTTCTAGACAAGCTGGCCAACTGCATCACAGTCGCTTAAAAATTCATATCTCGAGTTCCGAAACTCGAAATTAAGATCCGTAAATTTTCACTGAAACTATACTCACATATATATTTACTAATTTGTTTCTAGAATTTTTGGTCTATCCAATTAGTACATTTTATTAGTTAAAGTCTCCCCTATTTTAGGGTTCGACTACTATGACCCCTATGTATTACGAATTAGATATCTTCGTGTACAGAGTTTCAATGACTATGCCGTTTATTTTTTATAAAAATAGACTTAATAAGGATTAATAAGGATTTCATAAATGTAAGATAAAACTCCTAATTGTTTTTGTATAATTTATAGTGAATTTTTAAAGTCAAAATAGGGGATACAAAGATCAATCTGACCCTGTTCCACCAAAACTTAAATATCTCACAAAATATAACTCATATACCTATTTTGTTCCATCCATATGAAAATAGACTCATCAGGATTCAATTTCATAACTTACTCATCATTTAATTCCATTTTTACTATTTTTAGTGATTTTAAAATTTACATCACTACTGTTGTCAGATTCTGTTTTATGGCAAATTTTACTTTACTATATATTTTCATGGACTAAATAGCATTTTAAACATACATAACATCAAATATGACTTAGATTGGCCATTCCAATGGCTAATCATTTACAAACCATTTTCCTGCCAAACCATAGCCATATCATAAGATCATTTACACAAAGTGAGTATTTTGCCATACATGCCACATTCAAAACACACAAGCCATTTTACCAATTTAGACCTTCAGATAGTGTGGATGAATCTTCGACCTATCCCGATTCTCAAGCCGGCTTGTCAACAACTACAATGAATGAAAAGAAGGGGGTAAGCATAGATACTTAGTAAGTTCACATGCAAATAGCAAGTAACATAATCATGAAATTCCATACAAAACATCATTTGCATAAACAACACCAAGACTTTCATGTTTCATTTGCATTTAATATCTTTCTACGATTTCATCATACCAAGTTCTCAACCCGAGGATTTAAGCACATACCTGTCAAATTTTCTCATTCACCACACTTACCAATATGTCATCTTAGTTCTAGGCATTCTTCTCATTCACTTAAGATTCACCCGTTGAACACATCGGAATATAATTCGAATACACGGATTTCATGAACGTAAGTGCCATACCCGCAGCTAAACAAACTTAATAGCCTGAGGAACTTATATAGCCAAGCTACCATGTAACCTGCCCATAAGTGAACTCGACTCAACTCAACGAGCTCGGGCTTTCGCATCCATAAGTGAACTCGGACTCAACTCAACGAGTTCGGATGCCTAGTTACATCTCACGAACTCGGACTCAACTCAACGAGTTCGGAACTCAAGTATCTTAGTGACATGTCACTTGTATTCTAATCTATTCCTAAGGTTCAAACGGGCTTTTTCCTCGATCTCACATCTTTTCCGTCTTCCATGGAATATCGAAACCGATACTCGGTGATAGTTCATACTCATCAAGTAATTCACATAATTACATATTATTCAACAATAACCACAAAACATAAAATTTCATGATAATAATAAGCATCATATCATATAAACAACATTAAATTGCTCAAAATGACAATTATGTTACTACATTTACACATGAACTTACCTCGATACAAAATATTAGTAATCGAGCCTATTCTTCGTAAACTTTGTTTTTCCCTCGATCGCGACTTGAATCTCGTTTCTCTTGATCTATAATGGCAAATTAATCTTATTTAATACATACATTCATCAAAACAGCATTTAATACGAACTTTGGAAAAATTACATTTTTACCCCTAAACTTTTGCATAATTACACTTTTTCCCCAAGGCTTGGGAATTAAACTTTATCCCTTATTTTTTTTATGACATGCTGATCATTTTTCCCTTCTATGGCAACATAAAATTCACACTCTAACATGTACTTATGACTATTGGGTATTTTTATCGATTAAGCCCTTTTACTCGTTTTTGCTTAAAACCGAATAGCACAAGTTGTCTAACATAATTTAAAACCTCATATTCTATCATAAAACACCAAAATACACAAATTTCACCTATGGGTAGTTTTCCAAATATGAACCCTAGGTTGAATTATTGCTAGCATAAGTTAATTCGAGCTTCCGGGATTTCAAAAACATAAAAATCATTAAAAACGGGGCATGAAATCACTTATTATGAAGCTTGAAAGTTGAAGAAACCCTAGCCATGGGGAGAGGTAAAATTCGGCATCAACAATATGGAGAAGATGATCATTTTGTGTTATTTTTCCCATTTTATTTCATTTAATATACAAATGACCAAAATACCCTTACTACTAAACTTTTCAAAAATTCCATCCATGTCCAATTTTTGTCCATAGATTTAGAAATTGGTCAAATTGCTATTTAAGACCTCTTCATTAATATTCCAAAGCAATTTCATACTAAAAACTCCTAGAATGCAAATTTTGCAAATTATTCGATTTAGTCCCTAATTTTAATTTAAGCACTTTAGGCATAGGATTTCATCACAAAATTTTCACACAATCATGCAATCATATCATAAACATCAAAATAATTATAAAATAATTATTTCTATCTCAGATTTGTGGTCACGAAACCACTATTTCGATTAGGCCCTAATTCAGGATATTACAGCTTTGTTCTCATGACTTGCCACTGATAGTTATTCAATGACATCTCTTCAATAAATTCGTAAGCCTCTTCAGGTGTTTTGTTGTTTAAAGTTCCACCGGCAGCTGCGTCGATGAGTTGTCTTGTTGAGGGGTTAACACCGTTGTAAAAAGTCTGAACCTGTAACCATAAAGGTAACCCGTGGTGAGGGTACCTTCGCAATAGATCTTTGTATCTCTCCCATACATCATAGAGTGTTTCTAGATCCATCTACACAAAAGAAGAGATATCATTCCTGAACTTAGCCATTTTAGCCAACGAAAAATATTTAAGTAAGAATTTTTCGGTCATTTGTTCCCAAGTAGTGATTGACCCTCGTGGTAACGAGTTCAACCACTGTTTAGCTTTGTTCCTTAATGAAAAGGGAAACAACAAAAGGCAAATGGCATCGTTAGAAACGCCATTGATCTTAAAAGTGATGTAAAACTCCAGAAAATTAGTCAAATGAGTGTTTGGATCCTCGTCCTACCAACCATCAAACTGAACAAAATGTTGTATCATTTGAATTGTGTTAGGTTTCAGTTCAAAATTATTTGCAGCAATAGTAGGTCTAACTATACTAGATCCGAATCCTGTTAAAGTAGGTTTAGCATAATCATACATAGTACGAGGAGCAGGATTCTAATTTATTGGATCTGCAGCAACCACAGGAGAAAGCTGATTATTCTGATTTTCAGCCTTGTCCTTCCTCTTGTCCGACTCCTGTTAAAGTAGGTTGGATTCTAATTTATTGTATTATGCATATCTTCCTCTTGTCTTTCCTCTATGTTTCTTAGGTTTCGCCTTATTTCTCTTCGGTTTCTACAAGCTGTGCTTTCAATCTCATTGTCAAAAAGTAATGGTACTGACAGGTTTCTTCTAGTCATGAACTATAAAAACCTGTCAGAAGAAAACAAAAGAAAATTTAGTAAAATTAACAAAACTAAAATAAATTTTAAATTGCAATAAAATAAATGGATAAAGTAATAAAAATTAAGCATTCCTAATATTTTAGTTCCCCGACAACGGCGCCAAAAACTTGATGTGATGTCTCGTGATAAGTTTTATATTTATGATTGATCGTACTTGAAAATTAACTATTATCACGATGAAGGCAAACGCACTAGTTTATAGCAAGACCAGAATGTCAAACCCACAGGAACTAAAAGTACTAGTATTAACTTTCTTTTTATTATCTAGCCTAAAAATAAGAGGATTTACTTTATCTAAACTAATTAACTAAACTAAGAATGCACAATAAGAAAATTGGGGAATTACTCTTAGCAAGACCAGAATGTCGAACCCACAGGAACTAAAAGTACTACTATTAACTTTCTTTTTATTATCTAGCCTAAAAAAAAGGGGATTTACTTTATCTAAACTAATTAACCAAACTAAGAATGCACAAGAAGAAAATTGGGGAATTACTCTTAGGAAAACTGATTGATTTGGACAATACCTAAGGAAAAATCCCCCTAGACTTCACTTGTTACTTGACTCTGAACCAGACAATTTATTCACTTGACTCGATCCGTAGAAATCCCTAAGTTATATTATTATCTCTCTCGAGACTAAAAACATCTAACCCTAGGTTGATTAATTGAAATCTCTTTCTAATTAAAACCCCTAGTGTTGCATTAACTCGATCTATGGATTCCCTTATTAGGTTTGACCCTAATCTGGAAGATTTATGTCGCCCTATGTCTAGGGGTGCAAACAACTCCACTTAATTATGCTAGATCTACTCTTAGACAGGGACTTTTTCTCCTCTAAATAAGCACATCAATACTTGAATCAATATCCTGGAATATTAAAAGAAGAATTAAGAACACATAATTATGAACAAATCAAGTATTTATCATATAATTTAGAAAATAATAACAAGATCCGTCTTATGTTTCATTCCCCTTAGGTATTTAAGGGATTTAGTTCATATGCGTAAAAGAAAACATCTCAGAAGAATAATAACAAAACATAAAGAAAACCCAAAAACCTCTGAAGGAAATTGAAGGGAGATCTTGAATGCTTTAAAACCCGTGTGTCTTGAAGGAGAATCCGGCTACTAAGATGGACCAATCGGCTTTCTTCGAGTAATTTCTTGCCTCCTACTCCGTGTGTCTTTTCTAGGTACCTCCAGTGGTGTTTATATAGGCTTCAGAATGCTTCAAAACCCTCAAGAGTGGCCTTTTTCGAATAAAACTAAACTTAGGCTCGACAGGGACATGCTCGTGTGACACACCCGTGTGAGGTGGCTTAGGCCGTGTTTAGAGTCTACTAAATAGACACAGGCCTGTGAACTACCCGTGTGAGGAAGTCCAGGCCGTGTTGATTTCCAACGTTGACCCATTTTCTCCATTTTTGGCTTGTTTCTTGCTCTTTTTACTCTCTTATGCTCACCTAAGTATAAAACATGAAATTAAAGGATTAAGAGCATCGAATTCCACAAATCTAATGATAATTCATCCAAAAATATGCTAAGCATGGGATAAAAATATGTATAAATTACGACTTATCAGTACATGACGTTTAAAATATACTTGACAAAGCTCGATTAACAAAAATGCTCGATAAAGGATAAACGAGAAAAATGCTACTTTTATGCTTAGAACGAATGTGGAATATGATCATTTAAGCTATGTGAATGCTATAGACGTATGAAATAATTACATGCCGGGAAATGCTTGAAAATGTTAAATCTCATTGAATAAATGAATATCGATGGATAAGTGATTTCTCGAAATGAATGAGGTCTTGCATTTGTTGCTGACAGGATTTAGCTTAGACGACCTTATTTATGAAAGGATTTAGCCCAGACGGGTAATCCTGATATAAATCCTCTCGAGCATATGTTATAAATTGGATTTAGCCCGAATGGGTAATCCAGATCAAGCTCTTTAGAGCATATATCATAAAAAGGATTTAGCCTAAACTGGTAATCCAGTCATATACATGTGTGGCTAGAGAGTGTACTCCCTGATATAGTACCCTATAGGTACCATTGGACATGAATTGACAGATCCTAATTCGTACACCCCGAGTTTACTACCTGTGTAACCATCAATATTTTAGATGAATTCAACGGGTAAAAATCTTTACATGAAAAGATACGGATAAGAAATGAGTTATTACACATATCCGGCTGAAATACAAGTAAATGATGATACATGACATATGATATATGAAAACAGGAGATGATGATTTTTGTACATGGACTTTATTTGATAAATATATGTTCATTCTTGATTGTAGACTTGTACACCTTGAATGTACTAATCGTGACCTTGATGTTCTGAGTAATATGGGTAAAGTTCTGATATGAAATGATCTGAGCTCAAAATGAACTAGTATGAAATTATACTTGAAATAATGAGATGAATTATGCATGTTGAATGAATACATGTTGTGGAAAGCATATGTGCTTGGAAACTTGATTGTTGTTGAGCCCATATATGTTTTGATGTTAATATGGAATACATGACTACCAAGGGCAATGACAATGTGTGTAGGGCTTGAGATCAAACGGATTGATTATGCCTTACACAGTTACCTCAAAATAGAATGAATGGTAAGTTAAGTACCATGTTATACGAACCTACTAAGCATTTTATCCTTACTTAGTTTTATTTCCCTATTTTAGTGTAAATCGAAAGCTCGTTAGATTGGTAGCTCAACGGAGATCACTCACACTATCCATCGGCCCATGTCGGTACAATATGGTAAATCAATTATGGTTGTAATGGTATGTATAGGATATATGGGTCAATTGGCATGTAAATGTAAATGATGATTGGAATCTAGCCATTGGAATGGCTAGTAATGGTTTTTTTTTAAATATACTTGAAATTTCAAACTAATGTAGCTATATATATGTTAAGTAGTTGATCAAGTCATGTTTAATACATGGATTGAACTAAGGTGTGATTGTAGACATGTATGCATGAAATGATATGCCATGATGAATGATGGAATTTCCTAAATTTGAATGCTTGAATTGATTGGTTTATGGATGTGAGTTTAAGTGCAGGTAATTGGTGTCAATTTGGGTGAGAAATGAAGCTAGAAATGGCTTTATTTTGTCCACACGAGCAGACATACGGGCGTGTTTCTAGACCGTGTGTGACACATGGCCAGGTACATGGGCGTGTAGTTAGGCTGTGTGTCCCCTGCACCTTAATTTCAAGAAAATAGAATACTTAGAATTGAGCACACGGGCAGAGACACAGGCATGTGTCTCAGCCGTGTGTGCTACACGGCCTAGAACACGGGCGTCTGTCTCAGCCGTGTGTGCTACACGACCTAGAACACAGGCGTGTGTCTTAGCCATGTGAAACCTGCACATAAATTAGAAATGAATTAATTAACCACACGGCTTAGCACACGAGCGTGTGGCACGGCCTCCAGCACGGGCGTGTCCCTTGGACCATACAAGCATGTGAGCCCTGCACCTTGGAAAAATTTTGAAATGTTGCAAAAAATTATTAAAGGTTCTGATTAAGTCCCGACTCGATTCTAATGCTCATACAAGACTTCGAGGGTCCATTTAAGGGATGTTATGAATGATTTCAGAATTTTAATAGTAACTTGCTTGAAATATCTACAAATGTTCGAATTTATAACGCTCGTAACCTATTACGGTGTGATGATCTGAGTTAGGGTGTTACATTTAGTGGTATTAGAGCTACGGTTTAGTCAATTCTCGAACTGAACATAGCATATGTGGAGTCTAGAAATACATGCCATTATATAACCCATGATAGTGTGATATCTCCCGACTCTAATGAAAATTTTCTTACAAATAGACAGAGATGCTTTCCAACCGAGCTAATTCCGATACTGCTGAAAGTGATACTGCAATGCTCGAGTAAAAATGTTGAGTATGATAAAAGGGGACCTATAAAGGTATGAAATAAATGTTTTATAATGGACATGTTAATGATAAATATTAAGTGATGTGTGTGTATTTATGAAAGTCGAATTTTGAGGCTTACGATCTCCACCCCTTTACCAGTATAGTGTTATACAATGAAATTCCCAAGATTTATATGGATTAAGCTCATGAATGTGGAACTAAAGAGTTCAAAGGTTGAATGATTAATGATGTAGTCAAAATTGAGAATGGGTTAGTAAGCAAAGACGGTATGAAAAGAGATGTAAGATTTTTCTGAAGATTATTTTGAATATGTGATGTCATTGTTAAAGAAGAAGTTATTCATGAGTAATCGACTTATCCAGATATGATATTTACATAACGGATTAGCCGAAAATTCTTCTGAATTGACTCTTTCAGTGAACTGAATAATGTAAGATTGTTGATGACTTTATTAGTTAGTGGATTAGTGATGAAATTGTAAAGATATTTGAATACAGTTGTTATCATTGAGTATATTACAGCAATCTCTTCTGAGTACTCTATAAGTTCTGTTATTCTCAGAAGCATATGAAATTGTGCATGTTCAGATGCAATATTTATTGAATTGAAAGGCTGGCTAATTATAATAGATTGAATTACTTAAAGTCTGGTTTATTCATAAACGGTAAGGGCATTTTTATCCACACAATTGGACTTAAAGGTCGGGAACGTCAACTGACCTAGGGTTAAGGACGAAGGCCACCTGAAGGCTATAAATAGGCTCTTTTGGCACATGTTAAAGGGACCTTTCGATTAACCTAGCTTCTTTCAATTAGATTTAGTTTCGTTTTTCTTTCTTTGGGTTCTAGAGTTTAGTTTGTTTGTTTGTTGTTTTGTTTCAAGAGATTCGGATTGTGGAATCACTCAACTCTATGGATTTGTACTTAATATCAATACAATCAGGCTCTTTCATTTACTCTATCTTGTCAATTTAATTACCATGCTTTCTCTTTACATCAATCTTATATTGTTTATGAGCACCATGAGGAACTAATCCTTCTATGGGGGATTAGTGGGTGGAGGTATGATCTGTTAACTATTCTGTAGGGTTACTCAATGGATCAGCTCTTTAAAAAAGGGAGAACGTCAAACAAACCTTAGGCCTGACAACCCCGGTAAGTGATCAAGGTGGAAATTAACCTAAAATTGGTATTGCCCATCTGTGAACACTTTAAACCCAAACCAATCTGGACTGTGAGGTAGGAAGATAAGTATTTCTTGCTGACAACCCTGGGAAGCAATCAAGGCAGTCAATATCTCGTATGTGGGATATAGATATGGATAGTATTATAAACTTCTTAACTAAAGGTAGGGGTGAATAGAAATATCATGCGAGCACCAATATCCCAGTATCCTTTCATCAAGTGTTCATGTTTCCTGTGGGTAAAATATGGATCCAATTTGTATGCACAAGAATGGTACATGTTTTAAATGTTTTTAACGTTAATACTTTTATAACAGTGTTACTCTATGCTATTTTACAAAAAAAAAACAGGTATGTATCAGTAAATAGATTCATCAAAAAATAAGGAGATGTATTGGTAGCCAGAAGGTGGGAGTCTTCTTTACCCACCTAGTGACAACATTATGCAGAAAGGTGGGTTTACCTATGACATCCACTGAGTATCACTAAAACTGTCCAAAAGTATTATTGGCGACACCTTGCTCCAATAATACATAGAATTGCAAGCCAAATAAATAAAGGATTGGAACAAGCAACAATAAGAAGCGACGACTACACCGGCTCCACCGCAAAGCTTGACACAAGCTCAACAAGACGTTGGTGAAAGTAGTCATCCATAACTTAATTGGATGATATAGTGGGTGCAACATTTGTGACCAGTATTCCAAGAATTTGCAAGGCAAAATAATATTTGGGTACCCAATTATACACCTAACATGTTCGAGCCAACAAATACGAAACAAGAAGAAGAAGTGCATGAAAGTAAGGGGGAAGAAGAAGATGAGAAGAATGGTGAGAGTTGGGAGATGGATGAGGAAGATGATTGAAGTATTTTAATTTTATAAAGACTTGTATTAATTTTTGGATAATTTTAATTTAGGTCTTGTAGGAGTAGGAGTAATAAATATATTTTTCGTCAAATTTTCTATGTAGGAACCCAACACAAAGGAGACACAAATAATTCAAGTTAACACGACCAAAAGAGGAAGCACCCACCATTAGCAATTGGAGCGACCACAATGAACCTAGTAACTTCCTTCTTTATCTATTTATGGGCTACACATTGAGGACAATGTGTCAACTAAAGTGTGGGGGGTAACATAGAGAATTTGCTTCAATTTTTTTACATTTTATTTGATTTTTCTTGTCTTTTGTGTGCTTGAGCTTGTAGAAATACAAGTGATTGGTTAGGAGCACATAGTTTTCTTGTGTTTATGAATAAATTTGGCATGCTGATAGGTGATTTTAAACTTTTGATTATTAGGCTACTAAGTTCTATATGTTACACTGTAAATAGGTATTAAGCAATCAACTACCAAGTGATATAGAATATACAAGGAAACTAGCATACTAGTATGAATGATAAATAGTTGAATGTGTGTTTGTTTGGTTGATGAAATTTGTGCATGTTGAGATATATAGGGATTACCTAAGGCATTGTTTGGAACACATCCAAAGCCGAAAACTCGACCTATTTTTGTTCACCTTTAATAACATTTTTTGAGCCTGTTAACACTTTTTGATGAACCACATTGCAAGCCCCGAGCCTGAAATGTCAATTTGTATTTGCCCTTGTTCTTTGGTCCTGCACTACATGATTATAAACATCTGGTCATACGTATTGAGGGTTAAGTAGATACATCATGCTGAAGTTTGTAAACATAGAGTGAAATAAGAAAGATAAGTGTGATATGGGAATTATAGGTTAACCTGAATGTGCAAAACAAGAAGAAAAATCCAAAAAGAAAGTCCATACGAGTAGAAATAGTACCTACAAAGCTAAAAAGCATTTATGAGTGAGATGTATTGAAAAAGAGAAAAGTCAAAAGGTCACAAAAGAAAGAAAAACTCATTCATCAGTGCACAAAAAACTCGTAGGCTAGTCGTAGTTACTATGTCATGCTATGATTTCTTATGTGGAGTGAGAGAAGGAGAAATAAGGCGGTGAGCAGGAAAGGGTTACTAAAGAGGGAAGAATAGGGACCAATACGATGTGCCAAACTACTTTCATATTTGTAACCCTTTTGATGCTTACCTTTTTTTTTTTTTTGAATTCTATACCTGTACTAAGCTTTAAAATTTTACAAGCTGAAAAGTCCTATATGACCTAAATATCCTTATACATGAACAGATATCATACTAGACATGCGCATGAATGACTATTTTTATTCTGCTCGAATAATCAAAGTACTTGTATGATTTGTTAATGGATTTCTATAAATAAGTCTATTTTGTAACATACCGAACATAAATGTTTGAAGCCAAGGTGGTAGGTCAACTATTCATCATGTTGAAGTTGTTAGTAAGCATGAAATGCCTAAGTCATATGGTACGAAGTCAATACTTGTATCATATTTGCTCAAGGGTCATCATGTTTATTTGTCATATTTCTTTATCTTGCTTAAGGACAATCAATAACTTAAGTGTAAGAGAGTTTGATCTGCTAAAATTTGGTGTAGCAGATTAAACTAGTTTTCACACTCAAGGAGCCTGAATATAAGCATTTTCATTATAATTTAGTTAAGTTTCTTTAGTTTTGCTTACATTCAATAAAATGTGAAAAATAAGTCTTTTATTGACCCTAAGGGCCAAATGAGGCCTAAGGGAGAGCTAATAGACTTTGTGAGTGTGAGAAAACCACTAGAAGGCATTTTAAGATGATACTAGATGCTATGTCGCAACACAGGAGGACTAATGTCGTAATACAAGGAACAGAATGAATAAAACTCAAGGCTGCCTTCGATGCCGTGGCACAGACTGAGGGTGTCATGACATACCCCTAAAGATGGCTATAGAGGAGCATAGTGGTTGCTATGTCGTGACACAGGTCCTAATGTGTCGTGACATCGACTTTGGCATAGAAATTAGACATGAAACAGAGGTGTTTTGGTCCACACAATCGAATTTAAAGCTTGGGAACGTCAACTGACCTAGGGTTAAGGACGACGACCACCTAAAGGCTATAAATGGGCTCCTTTGGCACATGTTAAAGGGACCTTTCGAATAACCTATTTTCTTTCAATTAGATTTAGTTTTGATTTCTTTCTTTCTTAAGGTTCTAGAGATTAGTTTATTTGTTCATTGTTTTCTTTCAAGAGATTTGGCTTGTGGAATCATTCAACTCTATGGATTTGTACTTAATATCAATACAATCAGGCTCTTTCATTTACTCTATCTCGTCGATTTAATTAGCATGTTTTCTCTTTACATCAGTCTTATATTGTTTATGAACTCTATGAGGAACTAATCCTTCTATAGGGGATTAGCAAAAGGAGGTATGATTTGTTAACTATTTTGTAGGATTACTCAATGGATCAACTCTTTAGGAAAGGGAGAATGTGAAACAAACCCTAGGCCTGACAACCTTGGGAAGTCATCAAGGTAGGAATTAACCCAAAATTGTTATTGGCCATCCGTGAACACCTTAACCCCAAACCAGTCTAGACTATGAGGTCGGAAGATAAGTAGTTCTTGCTGACTCATTATGTTAGTGGAAGATAGGAAGATCCTGATAGAGTAACAACTAGTTAATTGACAAGGAATCAGAAACAAAAGTTGATGGTGATTGTTGAAGCGAGCTAATCACCCATAATCAGATTTGATTTATTCTTCCTTTTTAATCTCTTGAACTTTATCTTTTTATGTTGTTTTATTTTTATTATTTGAAAAACCCAAAAAATCTTATATTTTATATTATTCGTACTATAACTGAATTTAAAGTACTAATTAGATCTTTTAGTGTTTACTTTAGAATTGATCTAGCACTCACCTCCTTGGGTACAATCCTTGGAGTACTCACCCTCTCCGCTGTAAAACTATATTACAAATAGACCCGTATACTTACGGATATTGCCTCGTAATTCTATTTTTTATTACAGTATTCACACTCTGGATGTTAGTACATTCGAAGGTGATCAATATCTCATATCAACTTATTTGAGCATGGCCATGCATTTTTAGTCTCACTTCATCAAGTGGCCTAATATATTGCTCCCATTGTGTAGGAGGGACAAATCCTATCTTGATCAATCATATCCCATTACATAGATTGTGTCATACCCAACATCAATCTTTATAATAAAACCTATTACGGTAGACTTTTGAATGTATCAAAATATATGACTCACGGTGTTGAGACAATGATGATCTCAAGTCTAAGGATCGTATACATAGTTATCACTATGAGTAAGGTTGTGACTATTCCATAATAATCCAAGAAACATACTCACAGTGGGTCAATCCAATATGTTGTTCTCTAACACATACTCATGTATTTGATTTTGACATCCCTATGTCAAAGACAACACTTTGTCATAATCAACTACACATTAGCCTCAATGCACTATCATTTTCCAAGCCCACAATAATACTTGACTAAGGACCTTTTAAAAATAATTATATCATTTTTAAGACTTTATTATTAATCATTTTATTTATGCACATAGAAAAAGAAATTGAAATAATAATGACGATGTCTTATATTAACAAACAAGGTTAAACGACTATATAATTACAATTATCTCATGATTTGTCTTTCGGCATACTCTAACACATCTTCTTTCTTTCCCCCAAATTCTTTAGCCCCATGCTTTCTTATCTTTTCTAAGGGAGATCAATGACCAAGAGTAGGGGAGGAGTTTGAGGTACCGGTATAGGTGTTGGATAAACTAGAGGTAGAGGTGGAGGTGGAGTTGGGGTGAGAGGAGTTGTGGCGGCTCTCTTGAACTGATGCATTAGTTGATTTAAAGTTTGGAATAGTGCCTCATGCACTTACTGTAACACCCCGTACCCGAGTCCGTTACCGGAGTCGAACACAAGGTGCACACAGACTTAATTGTTTTCACAGTCCATAAAAAAATTTCCAGACAAGCTGGTTACTGCATCACTGTCGCCTTAAAAATCATATCTTGAGTTTCAAAACTCGAAAATCAGTTTCGTAATTTTTCCCTGAAACTAGACTCATATTTCCATCTACATATTTTTTTCTATAATTTTTGGTTGAACCAATTAGTACAGTTTATTAGTTAAAGTCTCCCATGTTACAGGGATCGACTACACTGACCTTCACGCGTTATAACTTGAATATCTCCAAGTGCAGGGATTCAATACTGATGCCGTTTGTTTCTGTAGAAACTAGACTCAATGAGGAATCTATACATATATGGCATGACTCCTAATTATCTCTGTTTAATTTATAATGAATTTCCAAAGTCGGAACAGGGAATCCAGAAACCGTTCTGGCCCTGTTTCACGAAAACCTAAATATCTCTTAACATACAACTCATATGACCATTTCGTTTCTTTCATATGAAAGTACATTCATCAAAGTTCATTTATATAATTTATTCACTATTTAATTCCATTCCTGCTATTTTTAGTGATTTTTCACATCCACACCACTGCTGCTGTCAGCATCTATTTTCAAGGTAAACTTTACCTATTTCATGGTTTCCATGGACCAACTAGAGTTTTGTCATACATAAGCCCACATATGATCATATTTAGCCATTCCAAGGGCTGATCATTGCCCAACACTTCCATTCCAGTCCATAGTCACATCATGAAACCATATATATATACATAAACACAAATGGTCTAATGCCATACTCCACTTATACGAGCCATTTTCGCATGGTACATACACATACATCACAAAAAGTACTTGAAAAACAACAAAGGGTAGTCCTATACATGCCATATCCAGAGTTCAACTAAAGAGTACCAAAAGGGCTTTGATAGTGTGGATGACTTCGACTTCGATGATCCCGAATCCAATAGCTAACGAGCAAAATCTATAAAACAGAGAGCCAAAGCAACGGGGTAAGCATTTTAATGCTTAGTAAGTCTCAAGTAATGAAATCAGCTTTGACTAAAGTTTTACATTCACATAGCTAAATGAATCACTTTAGTAATACACATTCTCATAATCATACTTACTTCACACTTCATCAACATATACACACACAAGGTATCAACCTATCTAAGAGCCGAAAGTTCGTTAGTCGATTGAATGAATACTATTTCAAACGAATCGACTTTTCCGATGCACATGCAAACATACCTTATCGTTTGGGTTTTTCGAGCGTATTAATTGAATTTATTGCAGCACAAAACGCTCACTTTCAAACCAAGTTTCTTCGGAATTTAGTCGGATATAACCACAAGCACAATTGCCTTGGTCTTAACCCGGTATAGCAACTCGCACAAATGCCTTGGTCTTAGCCCGGATAGAACAACTTCGCACAAATGCCTTGGTCTTAACCGGATATAGCAACTTCGCACAAATGCCTTCGGTCTTAACCGGATATAATCACTAGCATAAATGCCTTGGGGCTTAGCCGGTATCATTCAATTGCTCACGCACATATATCAAAAATCACGACACGTCCATATTTCATTTTCGTTACTAAGGCTCAAACACAAAACATTTATCAAACCTTTCCAATTTCGGCTCAATAGCCACACACAAAGAGCATGATTTCAATTGACTTTACAACGTAGTCCCTATGCACATTCGGCTATCCGCCATAATATGACAAATCATTTCAATATAATACAAGTAGGATCATTACTCGAAGACTTACCTCGGACGTGGTAGAGCGATTTCGATGGCTATTCGACTACTTTTTCCTTCCCTTTATCGGATTTAGCTCCCCTTTGCTCTTGAGCTTAATTTAACAAATAAATTGATTTAATCATTTGAGCATCGAAAGAGGAATTCAAGGTACTTAGCCCACATTTTTTTTTCATTAGACATTGAAGTCACATATGTACGGAAATCATGAATCAAACTCAACACATTAGTTAGTACTCTCCTTAGCCGAATTTTCTAAGCCAAGAATAGGCATCAATATGCTTGCCTCTAACCGAATGCATGCACACCACTCCCCCTCATGTGGCCGAATATGCATGTCCATGTTGAGGCCAATTATACACTTAATACCACACATAAACGGCATTCATTTTACTAACTAACGCATTCCATATTGTAACTCAATACGCATCAATCATTTACTTCATAACCGAAACATCATCATATGAAAATATATACCTTGAGATAGTATATATGTCATACCAATACATCATGTGCAAACATATATACATGTAGGTGCAAGGGCCGAATCCCAAGTTGCTTATAACCAAATATAAACATATATCCAAAGCTCAAATCTTACCTACCATGCAATATGCATAAATCATACCTATGGATATACCATGGCCGAATACATCACAACACCATATCATTTCAATTTTGGTCATGGTTAAACAAAGAGCTTAATGTCTCACTCCAAAAATGCTAAAAAGAAGGTCCAAGAGCCATCAATCCACCATCACATGTATCATTAGCAAGCTTCATATTTACATGCAATGGCATCAACACAAAATCCACCTTGGCCGAATATCATCCCCATGACATAGCAAGGTTTTGAACCATGGACTAATTAGAACTCAAGCTAGCAACTAAAAACATGCATGAATCTCATGGAACACCATCAAACATACCTTAACTTAGATGCAAATATGGCCGAATATCTTCAACCTTTCTCCTTTCAAACCGGCCAAGAAGAACCAAAGGATGAAGCTTTTCTTTTCTCTCTTTTTTTCTTCCTAGTTTTGGCTCAAAGAAAGGATGAACAAATTTTTTTCTTTTCTTCAACTCACGGCAATGGGGGATCACACACCTTCTTTCTTTCTTTTTTTCATTTCTTTATTCCTCACCTTAGTTTAATGTTTCTTCCCATATTGCACCAACAAAACATGTCTATGACATGTTTTGCCCATCCTCCTTGTCATGGCGGCCACTAGCTATTAGGGGGGAAATTTGACATGCAAGTCCTCCCTTTGATTACATGCACTATTAGGTCCTTATAGATTAGCCTATCACATTTCAAAAGTGTCACACAAGTCCTAATAACTGAATTCACATGCAATCGACTAAATCGAAGCTTGAAATTTTCACACATTCATAAATACATATTCTAGACAATAAATATTACGTTCAAACATTTCGGTGACTCGGTTTAGCGGTCCCGAAACCACTTCCCTACTAGGGTCAATTTTGGGCTGTCACACTTACATTTTTTTCTCTATGTGGCACTTGTTCCAGCTTAGGTCCCAGGTTCCTATCGAGTTCTGATCTCTACTCTTTCCAGCCTTCACTAGCAGGCCTCAAGTTTACAAGCTCTCTCGACTCATTTTGAGTCTGTGTATCGATCTATTCCCTCTCTAATTTGCATTGGAGGCTCTACTTTCAACCTCTTCATCAATTGCTTCTTGAGAGTTGTTCAAGATTCTTCAATTTCTATAATTCAAAATTTTAAACTTTATTAGCAAAATCTCATCTCATCAAATTAATATGTCTTATATGGCATATACTTCTAGACTCATTTATTATCCAAGAATTAGAAATCTTAGACTCTGATACCACCAAATGTAACACCCCTTACTCGACTCAAATATCGAGTCAAGGTACCTAGATGTCACATTCGTTTCTAGGGCAACAACGATAATAACATATCAATTAATCATTCATAATGCATGTGGAATATGATTTACTAACTTAACCAAGCATAAAATGAGATTTCAAAAGTTGTCTAAGTGGCCAAAATTTGATTTAGGACCAAAGGGTAAAAGTCCAAGCCATCAAGAACTTGTCTCCACTACACAATCTTTCACGTCGTGATGTGACCTAGCTTGTTGTAACCTTATGGAATTTCTTGTCGCAGCATGACTCTTTGTCTTAAGCTTGTCGTAACCTCAAGGTTTTTCTCATCGCGATGTGACTCTCTGTCTTGAGCTCGTTGCGACCTCAAGGTATTTCTTGTCACGATGTGACTCTCTATCTTGAGCTCACCACAACGTCAACAACTCGACGTCGTGACCTCAATCTTGCATCCCCAAAAGCATGCACACTTTGCTCTCTAACACCTAATATAATATCCATATGGTTCACAGTAATCCTAGTAACCAATAAACCATTCAAGCATACACATTTTCAACCTTGAATAACTTCTTTTTCAATTCAATTCCAAAACTCTCCAATTCAATTTATCAAATAAAAAAAATGTACCAAGGCACCAATGCTTCCATCAAAATCATCTATAAAACATCCAACATATTCCTAACGTACATGCCAAACTAGTGCCGAAAATTAAATTCATAGTCTCTTGTAGGCTTGTTTTGTAATGAGATGATTTGGAGATATCGTTCACCTTCTAGCTTCAAAATGATCTTTACCTACGTGTTTGAAAAAAAAGACATTAAGTTAACGAGAGCTTAGTAAGCATATCAAGAATTTAACTTAGCTTTTGAGATGCAATTCCTTTCACTACACATATATGAACATCTATATATATAATACTATCATTGCTTACAATTATTGTATACAAGTTTTTTTAATAATAACTATACTAAGGTATCAATTCAACAAATTACAAGTTAATTACCATTATTGTAACACCCCTAACCTGTATCAATCGCCAGACTAGGGTTACGAGGCATTACTGAGCAAAAATATAATTTCCGAACTTTCACAAATTCAAACATATCTCATTATCACAAATCATTTATTCATTAGCAATTATACACATACACCTTGTAACACCCCGAACCGAGACCGTCGCCGGAGTCGAACACGAGGTGTTAACAGACTTCAAACCACTTATTGAAAAGTTCCAGACAAGCTGCCAATCTGTGTACTAGTCGCTTCAAAAATCATAACTTGAGTTTTAGAACTCGAAAATCGGTTTCGTAATTTTTTTCTGAAACTAGACTCACATTTCCGTCTACAGATTTTTTTCTAGAATTTTTGGTCGAGCCAATTAGTACAGTTTATTAGTTAAAGTCTCCCATATTACAGGGGCCGACTACACTGACCTTCACGCGTTACAACCCAAATAACTCCCTGTGCAGGGCTTCAATACTGGTGCCGTTTGGTTCTATAGAAACTAGACTCAAAGAGGAATTCATACATATATAGTATGACTCCTAATTATTTCTGGTTAATTTATAATGAATTTTCAAAGTCCGAACAGGGAATCCAGAAACCGTTCTGGCCCCGTTTCACTAAAACCCAAATATCTCTCAACATACAACTCATATAACCGTTTCGTTTCCTCCATGTGAAAATAGATTCATCAAGGTTCATTTACATAATTTATTCACTATTTAATTCTATTCCTACTATTTTTAGTGATTTTTCACATCCACGTCACTGTTGCTGCCAGCATCATATTCTAGGATAGACTTTCTCTAACACATAGTCTCTATGATTCAACCACCCCTTTTTTCATATATGGTCCAAAATATAAGCATGATGACCCATTCTAATGGCTGGTCATTGCCAAACACTTCCATGCCTCTTAATGAGCATATACATACCAAATGATTATAACATTATGCCCAAAACATTTATAAGCCATTTTCGCATGGCTATGCAATATTTTACATACCAAGTTCAAACAAAACATAATAGCCTATACATGCCGAAATGTTTTCTTAAACCATCTAAGAAAAAGATACCAAAAAGTTGCTAGACGGTGTGATGACTTCGATGACAGTCCCGAGCACGCAAAATGGATCAAGAACCTAAATAAACAACAAATAAGCACACCAAATGAGTACATAACTCAGTAAGTCGTAAGCACTACTCTACCATCCAACAATAACAATCATAAGTGAATAAACAAATAATACAAAATCGATGTTTCCAACCATAACAATCTATACTACAATTTCTTAAATTTTTAAGTTCGATCTCATGTCAAGATCTTCAACCGAATCAAACGCCAAGTTAGCCCAATCGATTTGGATCCGTTTCCTCTAGTTGGAACAACAACGTGCTAGATAATTTTATGCATACACAAATGCAGTCCCAATTTCGATATTTAGATAGTAGCTCAATCACTTACCTCGTTCATGCACAAGTTATTTCCACAACCGAATGTGGCACACATAGTGCTTATTATGATCGCACACATAGTGCCATAGTAAATCGCACACACAAGTGCCATAGTAAATCGCACACACAAGTGCCATAGTAAATCGCACACACAAGTGCCATAGTAAATCGCACACACAAGTGCCATAGTAAACTTTCTACCCTTTCACTATCTCTTTTACCTTCAACAATTGTCATCACTCCATACGCATACAATATCATTTATACATATATAGCATTCCATTAAACACAATTGCATAGATTTTCCAATCATTCAAGCAATATCAAACATATATGCTTAACGACTTACCTCGGATGTTGTCGCACGCCTTCAACGGCTATTCAATTACTTTTTCTTTCCCTTGTCCAAATTCGATCCTTTGAGCTCTTGAGCTACATCAAACAAATTTACTTCCCAATCAATCACACACATACATAAAATTTATTCATACATGACCCATAGTTCATTTGGTCATTCATCTCTCAAACCTATCGAAGCTTCCTATCATGCTTCCTTGGCGAATACACATATAAGCACACTTAGCATTTGATACATTCGCCTTAGCATAATTTCATTTAAAAGTCCCTATTAGCCACTTCCCCATCAATTATCTCATCTACTTAATATTTCGTACCTATCATGCTAGCCGAATATTACTTATTCAAGTTCAACATCCTCCTATCGACACTAGCATCAAAGATGATATCTAATTCTTCTCTTTTCCCTTTTTATCAAACAACCTATATGAACATTTAACCAATCCAAACTTCACCCATTCACACTTATTCATTTAACATAAAGGAAATAAATCACCCACTTCACTATCAACTATGGCCGAATGCACCAAGCATTACCTAACTAAGACTTCACAAATTTTTAACCTTATATCGACCCCTACTTATTCAATACAACATGAAACAACCTCTTCTCCTAACCTCTTGATACACGGCTTGATGTTCCAAACACCATGAAAGTTTGATTTTTCATGACATTGCCGAAATGCACTTTGACAATTAGCTCACCATGCAAAGAAGTTAAAGCCAACATCTCAAGACTTACCTCCAACTAGAAGAAGGTTGCCGACTTTGCTTAATGAAGAGCTCTCTAATTCCTTCCTTTGGTTTTCGGCTTTGGCAAGATGGAGAAGAAGATGAACACTCCTCTTCTAATTTCTCTTGTATTACTATTATTTTTTTTTTGTTTTCTTTGCTCATTCACGGCAAGATGGAGAAGTTGGTAGGTAAGTCTTTCTTCACCCCTTTTTTTTTTCTTTACTTTATGAAACTCATATTATTTTTATCTAAATTAATGCCACTTCTTAATTTAATATCTATTAAACATATATATTTGCCCATCCACCTCCATCTTGGCCGGCCACTAGAGAATAAATTGGGTAATTTGACATGCAAGGACAACATTTTCTAGCATGCATCAATAGGCCACTTCAACATTTGCCTATCACATTTCTAAGTTTTCTCACACAAGTCCTAATTGATAAAATTCACTTACAATTAACAAAATCCAAACATGAATTTTCACACATGCATATATGCATATAATGAGCATCAATTAAGATGGTTAATTATTATTCCGACTCGGTTTAGTGGTCCCGAAACCACTTTCCGACTAGGGTCAATTTAGGGATGTCACAACTCTCCCCCACTTAAGAAATTTTCGTCCCCAAAAATCTTACCAGTAAATAGGCTCGGTATCGCTCTTTCATAGAGTCTTCAAGTTCCCAAGTGGCTTCTTCCTTTCCGTGTTTATGCCACAACACCTTCACTAACGGGATTTTCCTATTGCGCAATTCCTTTACTTCACGCTTCATAATGCAAACCGGTTCCTCTTCATAGCTCAAATTAGGTGGATCTCAATCTCGGATGGAGCAATTACGTGCGATGGATCGGACCTATATCGTCAAGCATCGAGACATGAAAACGTTGTGAATCTTTTCGAGCTCGGGGGCAAAATTAATCGATATGCAATCGCCCAACTCGTTCGGACACTTCATATGGCCCGATGAACCTCGGACTCAATTTGCCCTTACGACCAAATCTAAGCACCTTCTTCCAAGGTGAAACTTTGAGAAAAACCTTGTCTCCAACTTGATATTCAATATCTTTTCTTTTCAAATCCGATATCGACTTTTGGCGATCCGATGCGACTTTCAAACTTTCACGAATCACTTGAACTTTTTGCTCGGTATCCTTAACCAAATCAACCTCAAGAATTTACCTTCACTAAGTTCATCCGAATAATGGGGTACGGCATTTACGACCGTATAAAGCCTCGTAAGGCGCCATCTTAATACTTGATTGAAAGCTATTGTTGTGCGAATTCAATCAAAGGCAAATATCTTTCCCACGAACCACTAAACTCAAGGATGCAACATCTCAACATATCCTCCAGATTTGAATTATCCGTTCGGATTGACCATCGGTTTGGGGATGAAAAGCGATTGCTAAAATGCGACTTGGTACCCAAAGCCTCTTGCAACTTCTTCCAAAATCGCGAGGTAAATCTCGGATCTCTATCGACACGATGGAAATAGGCACCCGTGTAGTCTCACAATCGAGAAACGTACAATTGGCTAGTTTGTCCATTGAAAAATCCGTGCGCATCGGGACAAAGTGAGCCGACTTAGTCAATCTATCTACAACGACCCAAATCGCATCCCTCTTACTTGCGACAATGGCGGTCCGGACACGAAGTCCATTGTGACTCGATCCCATTTCCACTCGGGTATCGTGATCGGCTGAAGTAATCCCGATGGCACTTGATGTTCCGCTTTCACTTGTTGACATATTAAACATTTCAAACAAAATCGAGATGTCTCGTTTCATACCATGCCACCAAAACCGGCGTTTCAAATCGTTGTACATCTTCGTACTCCCCGGGTGGATTGTCATTCGGCTACAATGGGCTTCATTTAGAATTATCGAAATAAGTTCCGAATTCTTTGGAACACACAGACGACTTCTGAACCTCAAACAATCGTTATCATCAATTTGAAACTCGATTCCTTGTTCAACACACTCACCCGTTTTGCAAGTAACTCCTCATCAACTTTCGAGCTTCCGAATTTGATGAGCCAACAATGGTTTGGCCTTTAATTCACTACTAACACATTGTCGGGTAGGATTGACAAGTGTACATTCATCGTCAAAGCAAACAGTGATTTCCGGCTTAAGGCATCCGCAACCACATTAGCCTTTCCCGGGTGATAATCAATGACGAGCTCATAATCTTTTAACAACTCGAGCCATCGTCTTTGTCGCAGATTTAAGTCTCTTTGAGTCATCAAATATTTGAGACTTTTGTGATCCGAATACACATGGCACTTCTCACCAAATAAATAATGTTGCCATATCTTTAAGGCGAATATGATGGCAGCCAATTCGAGATCATGGGTTGGATAATTTTTCTCATGTGGCTTTAATTGTCTCGACGCATAGGCCACAACTCGACCTTCTTGCATCAATACGCAACCTAACCCAAGTAGGGAGGCATCGCTATAGATGACAAACTCTTTGCCAGATTCGGGCTGTACTAGAACTGGAGCTTTCGTCAAGCGAGTTTTCAATTGGTCGAAACTTTTCGACACTTTTCCGTCCATTCAAATTTGACATTTTTCAAGCGGTTTTGTCATGGGTGTGGCTATCATCGAGAATCCTTTTACAAACCGTCGGTAAGTAAAGCAAGCCCCAAAAGCTCCTAACTTCGTAACATTCCTTGGAGGTTTCAATCGACTATGGCTGAAATTTTGTTCGGTCGACTCGAATACTTGATGCGAGATATCACATGACCCAAGAAGCTAACCTCCTCAACCGAACTCACACTGCTGAACTTAGCATATAATCGCTTATCCGTAAAATTCGCAACACTATTCTCGGTGTTCAGCGTGTTCGGTCTCATTTTGCGAATAGACTAAAATGTCATCAATGAAGACAACTACGAACCGATCCGGATGTGGTCTGAAAATCCGATTCATCAAATCCATAAATACCGCGAGGGCATTAGTAAGCCCAAATGGCATCACTAGGAACTCGTAGTGACCATATCCGGTTCAAGGCGGTCTTGGGTACGTCCGAATCTCGAATTCAGAATCGATAATAGCCCGATCTCGGATCTATTTTCAAAACACCGAGGTTCTTCAGCTTGATCGAACAAATCATCGATACGTGGTAACGGATATTTGTTCTTTATCGTCGCTTTATTAAGTCGACGATAGTCGATGCTGACCTCATGGTTCCATCCTTCTTTTCACAAACAACATGGCGCACCCCAAGGAGAAAAACTCAGGCGAGCAAAACCTCTATCCACCAATTCTTGCAACCGAGCTTTCAACTCCTTTAATTACATTGGTGCCATACGATACGGAGCTATCAAAATTGGAGTGGTACGGTACCAATTCGATGCCAAACTCTATTTCGAACAGTGGCAAACCCGCAATTCTTGTGGAAAACATCCGGAATTCACAAACCACCGCATAAATTGGGTTTCTTTCCGACTCCTTGTCATCGAGCACATACGCAAGGTACGCTTCGCACCCTTTTCTTACATATTTCTGGGCCAACATCGCTGATATTACAGCTGGCAACCCCTTTAAGTCCGTAGACTCAACCCGAACAATCTCGTTATTAGCGCACCTCGGATCGATAGTCTCGCCTTTGCAATTTATAACCGCATCGTGCGTGGTCAACCAATCCAACCCAAGAATAACGTCAAATTCGTTGAACGGCAAAAGCATCAAGTCCGCCGGAAAACAAGAACCTCGAAACACTAGGGACTTTTCTTACACACTTTGTTGACAAGCACGTAATGACCCAAGGGTTTGACACCGAATTACAAACTCGATGAGACTCAATAGGCAAAGTCTTCTTTGGATGCTAAGGTTTCGCATATATAAGAATGAGTAGAACCGGGGTCAATCAAAGCAATCACATTAGTATCGAAAAGAGTGAAAGTACCGGTGATAACGTTAGGGGAGGATGCCTCCTCTCGTGCGCGGATGGCATATGCTCTAGCAGGAGCGCGAGTCTCAAATCGAACAGTCGTATCAGTAGCCCCTCTCTGACTACCACCCCTACCTCCTGAAATTCTTGGTGGTTTACCTCTAGCTGTCATTCCACTAGGTCTCGTACCTTGCATCCTATTCTTCTCATCAAGCTCTGTGCAATCTCTAATGAGGTGGTCCTTCGAACCGCATCCGTAACAAGCCTTATTGGTAGTCTTACCCCAACATTCACCTATGTGTCTTCTCCCACATTGGGGGCATTCAGTGTTTCTCTTGACGGTTATTGCCCACACTAGCTACCAAGTAGCTCGGAGTCCGTCAATGGTCGTGGTCTAATGGAAATCCCGCGATCGTCCTCGATCTATTGGTGTCCTCCTAAACTTCTTTACTGCCGAGAACGGAGCTTTACCCGTCGATCTTTTGCGATAGTCTCTAGCTTCAAATTCAGCCTTCTTCTTCTCCTTTCCAAGTTCCTCCGCCTTGCGAGCTCGTTCAACTAGTGTTACGAATTCTTTTATCTCCAAAATACCCACTAGTAGTCTTAGATCTTCATTCAACCCTTCTTCAAACCTCTTGCACATAGCAACCTCATCAGCCACACACTCCGGGCATACCGATCGAGTCTTACGAACTCATGTTCAGATTCAGATCTTGTCATGCGGCCTTGCTTGAGTTCCGAGAATTCCTTACGCTTTTGATCGATGAACCGTTGACTAATATATTTCTTTGAAACTCCGTTTGAAAGAAATCCCAAGTAACTCGTTCGTTTGGAACTATGGAAATCAAGGTCCTCCACCAATAGTAGGTGAGTCCCGCAACAAGGATATAGCACACTTTAGACATTCATCGGTGTGCATGATAGTTCATCAAACACCGAATGGTGTTGTCAAGCGAACTTCGGCCCTTTCGGCATCATCGATAATTACGTACCTGAACTCTTCAGCCCGCGCTTCCTAATCAAATCTGGTGGCTTACTCACCTCACGGGGTCAATAAGCGATGGCATTACGGGCTCTTGGGTGGATTATTCAAATTCGGGAATTGTTGGACAGTAGGGTTGGATCGGGCATATTACGCGACCCACTCATTCATCATGGTAAAGAAGGCTTGTTTAGCCCCTCACCTTGATTATTCGCAGATGGTGAGGTTCAACAGGCGGCCCTTGTGCGAGAGCAGCCGCTACACTTTCAACGTCATCCGCCAAGGTTCTCTCTACATCGGGATCCATTTACTAATCAAAACAACAAAACAAAAACAAAAAAACATTTTAACCGTCAGAAGTCATCACACATTTAAACATTAACATTAAGGCATGTATAGCTAGACTCATACGTGCCATGGTAGTCCTAGAACCGACTAAACCATGGCTCGATACCAATAAAATTGTAACACCCGAACCGAGACCGTCATGGGAGTCGAACACGAGGTGTTAACGGACTTCAAACCACTTATTGAAAAGTTCAGACAAGCTGCCAATCTGTGTACTAGTCGCTTCAAAAATCATAACTTGAGTTTTAGAACTCGAAAATCGGTTTCTTAATTTTTTTCTGAAACTAGACTCACATTTCCGTCTACAGATTTTTTTCTAGAATTTTTGGTCGAGCCAATTAGTACAGTTTATTATTTAAAGTCTCCCATATTACAGGGGCCGACTACACTGACCTTCACGCGTTACAACCCAAATAACTCCCTGTGCAGGGCTTCAATACTGGTGCCGTTTGGTTCTATAGAAACTAGACTCAAAGAGGAATTCATACATATATAGTATGACTCCTAATTATTTCTGGTTAATTTATAATGAATTTTCAAAGCCCGAACAGGGAATCCAGAAACCGTTCTGGCCCCGTTTCACTAAAACCCAAATATCTCTCAACATACAACTCATATAACCGTTTCGTTTCCTCCATGTGAAAATAGATTCATCAAGGTTCATTTACATAATTTATTCACTATTTAATTCTATTCCTACTATTTTTAGTGATTTTTCACATCCACGTCACTGTTGCTGCCAGCATCATATTCTAGGATAGACTTTCTCTAACACATAGTCTCTATGATTCAACCACCCTTTTTTCATATATGGTCCAAAATATAAGCATGATGACCCATTCTAATGGCTGGTCATTGCCAAACACTTCCATGCCTCTTAATGAGCATATACATACCAAATGATTATAACATTATGCCCAAAACATTTATAAGCCATTTTCGCATGGCTATGCAATATTTTACATACCAAGTTCAAACAAAACATAATAGCCTATACATGCGAAATGTTTTCTTAAACCATCTAAGAAGAAGATACCAAAAGTTGCTAGGCGGTGTGATGACTTGATGACAGTCCCGAGCACGCATAAAATGGATCAAGAACCTAAATAAACAACGAATAAGCACACCAAATGAGTACATAACTCAAGAAGTCGTAAGCACTACTCTACCATCCAACAATAACAATCATAAGTGAATAAACAAATAATACAAAATCGATGTTTCCAACCATAACAATCTATACTACAATTTTTAAATTTTAAGTTCGATCTCATGTCAAGATCTTCAACCGAATCAAACGCCAAGTTAGCCCAATCGATTTGGATCCGTTTCCTCTAGTTGGAACAACAACGTACTAGATAATTTTATGCATACACCGTACAGTCCCAATTTCGATATTTAGATAGTAGCTCAATCACTTACCTCGTTCATGCACAAGTTATTTCCACAACCGAATGTGGCACACATAGTGCTTATTATGATCGCACACGAGTGCCATAGTAAATCGCACACACAGTGCCATAGTAAATCGCACACACGATTGCCATAGTAAATCGCACACACAGTGCCATAGTAAATCGCACACACAGTGCCATAGTAAACTTTCTACCCCTTTCACTATCTCTTTTACCTTCAACAATTGTCATCACTCCATACGCATACAATATCATTTATACATATATAGCATTCCATTAAACACAATTGCATAGATTTTCCAATCATTCAAGCAATATCAAACATATATGCTTAACGACTTACCTCGGATGTTGTCGCACGCCTTCAACGGCTATTCAATTACTTTTTCTTTCCCCTTGTCCAAATTCGATCCTTTGAGCTCTTGAGCTACATCAAACAAATTTACTTCCCAATCAATCACACACATACATAAAATTTATTCATACATGACCCATAGTTCATTTGGTCATTCATCTCTCAAACCTATCGAAGCTTCCTATCATGCTTCCTTGGCGAATACACATATAAGCACACTTAGCATTTGATACATTCGCCTTAGCATAATTTCATTTAAAAGTCCTATTAGCCACTTCCCCATCAATTATCTCATCTACTTAATATTTCGTACCTATCATGCTAGCAGAATATTACTTATTCAAGTTCAACATCCTCCTATCGACACTAGCATCAAAGATGATATCTAATTCTTCTCTTTTCCCTTTTTATCAAACAACCTATATGAACATTTAACCAATCCAAACTTCACCCATTCACACTTATTCATTTAACATAAAGGAAATAAATCACCCACTTCACTATCAACTATGGCGAATGCACCAAGCATTACCTAACTAAGACTTCACAAATTTTTAACCTTATATCGACCCCTACTTATTCAATACAACATGAAACAACCTCTTCTCCTAACCTCTTGATACACGGCTTGATGTTCCAAACACCATGAAAGTTTGATTTTTCATGACATTGCCGAAATGCACTTTGACAATTAGCTCACCATGCAAAGAAGTTAAAGCCAACATCTCAAGACTTACCTCCAACTAGAAGAAGGTTGCCGACTTTGCTTAATGAAGAGCTCTCTAATTCCTTCCTTTGGTTTTCGGCTTTGGCAAGATGGAGAAGAAGATGAACACTCCTCTTCTAATTTCTCTTGTATTACTATTATTTTTTTTTGTTTTCTTTGCTCATTCACGGCAAGATGGAGAAGTTGGTAGGTAAGTCTTTCTTCACCCCTTTTTTTTCTTTACTTTATGAAACTCATATTATTTTTATCTAAATTAATGCCACTTCTTAATTTAATATCTATTAAACATATATATTTGCCCATCCACCTCCATCTTGGCCGCCACTAGAGAATAAATTGGGTAATTTGACATGCAAGGACAACATTTTCTAGCATGCATCAATAGGCCACTTCAACATTTGCCTATCACATTTCTAAGTTTTCTCACACAAGTCCTAATTGATAAAATTCACTTACAATTAACAAAATCCAAACATGAATTTTCACACATGCATATATGCATATAATGAGCATCAATTAAGATGGTTAATTATTATTCCGACTCGGTTTAGTGGTCCCGAAACCACTTTCCGACTAGGGTCAATTTAGGGATGTCACACACCTATACTTTCATAATTTACCAAGCCATCATTCAAATTCACAAACATGCACACACATATATATATACATATAATTAAACTTTTTCAAACATGCATATAATTATCATGGTGTACTTTTACACAAAATCACTATTCATTTGGTAATTTATTTTTATTTCACTCACAATCCATATTAAACAAAATCAACTCAATAGATCATTTTATTTATTTAACTTTATGAATCATATATAAATAATCAAACAACAAATCACTTTAAATATACATACTCTTTCCATACAAACCGAATCAAGTTCTATTCATTAATAGAAAACATACACCATATCATGCATTTTAAAATAAACTTTAAACAAGCTTAATATATATATATGAACCTATGTTTATAATTAACTAAACATGTACCATAATCGAATTACCTTATAATTAACTAAACATGTACCATAATCGAATTACCTAACCACATTTACATATACATGACCGATTTAACAATTACAACCAAGTCAAATAATCATTTTTAAGCTATTTCCAAAACATATATCACTAATCACACATATACCTTTCATTCATTTCACATAACATTAAATCAAAACGAAATAAACCATGGATAAACATAACCACATTCAAACTTTAAAATTAAGCCATATTCGCATGGCTAGGTTTATACATATCCAAGGTTGGACTAAAATACTTATTAGCCTATACATGCCAAAAGTTTGAAAAAAAACTTTTAAAAGTACCGAAAGGTGACGATAGTGTGGATGACTTCGATAACGATCCCTGAGCTCGTAACTTACACCCAAAATCTATAAAACAAAGTAACAAACATTACAGGGTAAGCTAAGCTTAGTAAGCCTTAAGCAAATTAAACAACTCAACAAATATTCAAAACATTCAAACTAACTAAATTATATCAATAATGTTATACTTAAACATAATAAGATACATTGGTCGAATGTTCAAAATCAAATATATATCACCACATAATTATTTCCTAACAAGGCAATTATACAAAATCAAATACTTCATCACATAGTCACTTACATGTATGGCCGAATACACAAGATTCATTATATCTTCACATGTGGCCGAATACAAAAGTTTATTAAAACATCACATGTAACCTATAATTCAAATTCAATAGAATATCACTTATGGCCGAATATGCACATTCAAGATAACTTCACATATATCCAAATATACAAGTTCAATACAAGCTCATATATACTTACATTTTTGGCCGAACATATACAATGCAATTTAGCTTAAATTCACTTGCTCAATATCCACAATAACTTGAATTCTCATAATCGTAGACTTGAAAATAAATCACCTGTATAAAACCTGCTAGGCGTAAGCCCGAATCACACACCGCAAGGTCTGATATTTATTCACTAGCACTAAGCCTGCTAGGCACAAAGCCCGATCAAAGTCACCAGCACAAGGCTTGCCAGGCTCAAAGCCCAAATATCACAAACATATAATCATTCCACAACATTTCACATATATCAAATCGTATAATATTCCATGTAACAGATAGACATTTTCAGAAGCTTTGATATCATTCAAATACAACTTAATCACATTAATTCATTGACATATCTCATTCGGCTATCAAACTAATACATTATAAAATTTGAATCATCATAGTAAATCATTTTATGTTCAAAATAAACCATGTTTAATTACTTAAAGACTTACCTCAGATATCGACGGACGTTACGAATCGACTATTCAACTATTTTTGTTTTTCCCCGATCCAAGTTTGATTTCCTTTGTTCTTTATCTATATAATTTCAAATTAACCTCATTTAAACACAATTTCATTCAATTTAATCCAACAACACATAAATGGGTAAATTAACCACAATTTCATTCAATTTAATCCAACAACACATAAAACACAAAATACACAAAATTTTACCACAACATAGTTGAGCCGAATCTTTTATATACTCATACTAATCCATTTATTTCATCTATTTCACATTTTACTCCCTCAATTTATTATTTTTGCAATTTAGTCCTAATTACTCAAAATCTTCAAAAACTCCAATACAGAACATGCTAATCTAAAACATATTTTTGATATTTCATCATCAAACATCACAAAACACAAATATTTATCAATGGCATAACTCAAAATATTCACCAAAATAAAAAATTCAAGCATGGTTCGGGTAGTATTCGAAGCAACGATCTCAAAAACGTAAAAATCATCAAAAATTGAAACAAAACATACCTTAAAATTGAACCAACAATGGCCGAATACCTTGTTTATTTTTTTCTTTTCTTTCTTCTTTTATTTCGACAACAAAAAGGTATGAATGCATGGCTTTCTTATTTTTTTATGTTTTAATATATTATATGTGAACTTTTAACATGTTTTACTTATTTAACCTTATAAATATAATAACATAAACATATACTTCATGGTTACATTCGGCCATCACTAAAATAATGGATTATTTGCAACATAAATACTCCATATTAAAAAGACAATATCAATTAAACCTTTATGATTTAGACTATCAAGTTTTCAACTTTCACGATTAAGTCATTTTATCGAATTAAGCACACAAACAATCAAATTTTTGTACGAAATTTTCACACATGCAAATTCACATCTAATAAACATGAAAAATAATATTTAAATATTTTTTTGACTCGGATTCGTGGTCCCGAAACCACCATTCTGATTAGAGTCTAAATCGGACTGTTACAACTCTCCCCCTTAGGGATTTTCATCCCCGAAAATCTTACCGGTGAATAGGTTCGGATAACGCACTTTCATTGTATCCTCTGGCTCCCACATTGCTTCCTCAACTCCATGTTTGTTCCTCAATACTTTAACCAATGTAATTTTCTTATTTCGTAACTCTTTAATCTCGTGAGCCAAAATACAAATCGGTTCCTCCTCGTACGACATATCAGGCTTAATCTCAACTTTGGTCGACTAATCACGTGTGAAGGATCGGATCGATATCTAGGAAGCATCGAGACATGAAATACATTATGAATCTTTTCTAACTCAGGTGGCAACAGCAATCTATACGCAACCGGCCCAATCCGCTCGATAATCTCATACGGCCCAATAATTCTCGAACTCAATTTGTCTTTACGACCGAATCTAAGTATTTTATTCCATGGAGAAACTTTCAAAAACACTCTATCCTTGATCTGAAACTTTATATCTTTACGTTTCAAATCTGCATAAGATTTCTGACGATCTGATGCTGCTTTCAAACTTTCACGGATCACTCTTACTTTCTGCTCGGTTTCTTTGATCAAATCGACCCCGTGTATCTTATTTTCACTGAGCTCAGTCCAGTATAAAGGTGTACGACATCTACGACCGTACAAAGCTTCATAATGTGCCATTTTGATACTCGATTGAAAGCTATTATTGTATGCAAATTCAATCAGAGGTAGATATCATTCCCACGTACCTTCAAACTCGAGAATGCAACATCTCAACATATCCTCAAGTATCTGAATAATTCGCTCGGACTGACCATCTGTCTGGGGATGAAAAGCAGTGCTAAAATGAAGTTTAGTGCCTAATGCATCTTGCAGTTTCTTCCAAAACCACAATGTAAACGTCAGATCTCTATCAGACACAATAGATATAGGCACACCATGTAACCTCACGATCTGAGAAACATACAATTCAGCCAGTTTATCAAGAGAGTAATTTGTACGAACCGGAACAAAGTGAGCAGATTTAGTCAATCTATCAACAATAACCCAGATTGCATCTTTCTGACTAGGTGTCATCGATAAACCGGATACAAAATCCATCGTAACTCTGTCCCATTTCCATTCAGGTATCATGATCGACTGTAGCAATCCAAAAGGTACCTGATGTTCGGCTTTTATTTGTTTACAGACTAAACATTTCGATACAAAGTCAGAAATATCTCGTTTCATACCTGGCCACCAATAGTGCTATTTCAGATCATTATACATCTTCGTAATACCCGGATGAACAGATATTTGACTGTTGTGAGCTTCATTCAAAATCATCTAAATCAACTCTATATTTCTCAGAACACATATTTAGTTTCTGAATCTCGAAAAAACTTTGAATCAGCATTTGAATCACATTGAGCTCGTTTCACTATCAAATCGTTGTCAATTTTCTGAGCTTCACAAATCTGCTGAATAAATAACGGTCTTACTTTTAACTCAGCTATCATCACACCATCATCTGACATAGCTATATGTGTATTCATTGTACGCAAAGCAAGCAGTGATTTTCGGCTTAAAGCATCAGCAACCACATTAGCCTTTCCCGGGTGATAATCAATCACAAGTTTGTAGTCTTTTAGTAACTCTAATCATTGGCGCTGTCTCAAATTCAAATCTTTTTGAGTCATCAAGTACTTCAGACTTTTGTGATCAGAAGAAACATGACATTTTTCGTTGATCAAATAATGCACCATATCTTCAATGCAAACACAATAGCAGCCAATTCTAGATCGTGCGTCGGATAGTTCTTTTCATGTGGTTTTAACTGTCTCTAGGCATAAGCTATGACTTTGCCTTCCTACATCCAAACACAACCCAAACCATTTAAAGATGCATCACTATAGATAACAAATTCTTTACCCAACTTTGGCTGAACTAACACCGGAGCTTCAGTCAAAAGAGCTTTCAACTGATCAAAACTTTTCTGGTACTTTTCTGACCACTTGAATTTGACATCTTTCTGCAGCAGCTTTGTCATCGGAGTTTTAATCATAGAGAAACCTTTTACAAACCGTCTATAATAACCAGCAAGTCCTAGAAAACTTTTGACTTTAGAAACGTTTCTCGGAGGTTTCCAATCGAGTATAGCTAAAATCTTACTCGGATCAACCCGAATACCTGATGCCGAAACAACATGTCCCAGAAAGCTAAATTCATCTAACCAGAACTCACATTTACTAAACTTTGCATACAACTGTTTTTCTCGTAAAGTCTGTAACACAAGTCTCAAATGCTCGGTATGTTCGGTCTCATTACGAGAGTAGATCAGTATATCATCAATGAACACAACTACAAACCGATCTAAATACTGCCTGAAGATCCGATTCATCAAATCCATAAAAATAATAGGTGCATTAGTAAGTCCAAACGGCATAACTAGAAACTCATAATGTCCGTACCTCATTTGAAAAGCAGTTTTAGGCACATCGAAGTCTCTGACTTGCAACTGATAATAACCCTATCTCAAATCTATCTTTGAAAACACTGAAGCCCCTTTTAACTGATCAAACAAGTCATGAATCTGTGGCAACGGGTATTTATTCTTTATAGTCACTTTGTTTAACTGACGATAATCAATACACATTCTCATAGTTCCATCTTTCTTTTTCACAAATAGAACTGGTGCACCCCAGGGAGAGAAACTCGGTCGTGCAAAACCTCTATCTGTTAACTCTTGTAGCTGTGCTTTCAATTCTTTTAATTCAGTAAGTGCCATCCGATACGGAGCTATCGAAATCAGAGTCATCCCCAGTACTAACTCAATACAAAACTCTACCTCTTGGATAGGTGGCAAACCCGATAGTTCTTCAGGAAACACATCTGGATACTCGCACACAACTGGTATATATTCAATCTTCTTTTCAGTCACTTTACTATCAAGCACATAAGCAAGATAAGCTTCACAACCTTTTCTCACGTATTTCTGAGCTAACATCGAAGATATTACCGCTGGTAAACTATTCAGATCATTAGATTCAATTTGAATAATCTCATCATTCTGACATCTCAAATCAATAGTCTTTCTTTTGCAATTAACAACAGCGTCGTGCAAAGTTAGCCAATCCATACCCAAAATTATATCAAACTCATCGAAAGGTAACAACATCAAATCGGCCGGAAAGTATGAATCTAGTATCATCAACGACAATTCTTACACACTTTGTCAACTAGAACACACCGACCCAGGGGGTTTGATACTTGAATTACAAACTCAGTAGACTCAACAGGCAAAGTCTTACTAGATACTAATGTTTCACACACATATGAATGAGTCAAACCAGGATCAATCAATGCAATAACACTAGTATCATAAAGAGTGAAAGTATCGGTAATAAGATCTGGGGAAGAAGCCTCCTCACGATTGAACCGCTGTATCTTTCATCCCTCTCTGACTACCACTCACATTACCCGAATGTCTGGCCGGTCTGCCTCGTGCTGACATGGTACTCGGTCTCGCATTCTGAACAGTGTTTTGCTCGGCTAACATCAGACAATCTCGAATGAAATGATCCATCGATCCACATTTAAAATAAGACCGATCATGCAATCTACAACTTCCAGAATGCCATTTACCATAATGCTTACACTCGAGTCTGTTCTGTCGATCATTGCCAACACTAGCAATCAAAGTAGCTCGTGAACTCACAGGAGGTCGGTCTCAATCTCGTCTAGAAAAATTTGAAGTAGCTTTAAATCGACTAGAATCATCTCGGAACTTCTTCGATGCTGATTGAAAAGTCTTGCTCGATGATCTTTTACGGAAATCTCTGGCTTCAAAATCAGCTTTTCTTTTCTCTTTCCTGAGCTCTCGGCTTTGCAAGCTCACTCAACAAGTACCACGAACTCTTTAATTTCAAGTATACCAACCAGCAATTTAATGTCTTCGTTTAAACCGTCTTCGAATCTTTTACACATGATAGCTTCGATTGAAACACATTCACAAGCATATCACTAAGTCTCACAAATTTCCGCTCGTACTCGATTACGGTTATACGGCCCTGTTTCAATTCCATAAATTTTTTACGTTTCTAGCCAATAAATCTCTGGCTGATGTATTTCTTATGGAACTCCGCTTGAAAGAATTCCCAAGTCACTATCTCTTTCGGGACCACCGATACTAGTGTATTCCACCAGTGATATGCAGTGTCTTGTAATAAAGATATGGCACACTTTAAACATTCAACTGGAGTACATGATAACTCGTTGAACACACGAATAGTATTATCGAGCCACAACTCGGCCCGTTCAGCATCATCATCATCATTAGCCTTAAACTCTTCAGCCCCGTGTTTTCTAATTTTATCTATAGGAGGCCTGTTAAGTCTTATTGGATCAATCATCGGAGGTATCACAAGTTATGGATTATTCGGGGGTGGAGGTTGTTGTACAGTCGGATTAGTCTGGATATACTAAGTAAACCAATCGTTTATCATTTGATAGAAGGCTTGCTTAGCCTCCCCCTCATGGTTCTACTCGAGACAGTCGAGATTCAATTGGCGCTGTCCCATGCGCGGGAGCAGGGGCTACACTCTCGACATCATTGGCTACTGCTCTGTTGGGATCCATTTACTATATGAAAGCACATTTTCAAATGTCAAAATTCATCAGACTATCGCAATATAAATTTTGGCATGTATAGCTAAACTCACACATGCTACGTTAGTCCTAGAATCGACTAAACAGTAACTCTGATACCAATAAAATGTAACACCCCTAACCCGTATCCATCGCCAGACTAGAGTTACGAGGCATTACTGAGCAAAAATATAATTTCTGAACTTTCACAAATTCAAACATATCTCATTATCATGAATCATTTACTCATTAGCAATTATATACATACACCTATACTTTCATAATTTATCAAGCCATCATTCAAAGTCACAAACATGCACACACAAACATATATATACATATAATTAACATTTTTCAAAAGTGTATATAATTCCCATGGTGTACTTTTACACAAAATCACTATTCATTTGGTAATTTATTTTATTTTTAAACAAAATCAACTTAATAGATAATTTTTTATTTAACTTTATGAATCATATATAAATAATCAAACAACTAATCACTTTAAATATACATATTCTTTCTATACAAACCGAATCAAGTTCTACTCATTAATAGAAAACATACACCATATCATGCATTTTAAAATAAACTTTAAACAAGCTTAATATATATATATGAACCTATGTTTATAATTAACTAAACATGTACCATAATCGAATTACCTAACCACATTTACATATACATGACCGATTTAACAATTACAACCAAGTCAAATAATCATTTTCAAGCTATTTCCAAAACATATATCACTAATCACACATATTCCTTTCATTCATTTCACATAACATTAAATCAAAATGAAATAAACCATGGATAAACATCTCCACATTCAAACTTTAAAATTAAGTCATATTCGCATGGCTAGGTTTATACATATCCAAGGTTGGACTAAAATACTTATTAGCCTATACATGCCAAAAGTTTGAAAATAAACTTTTAAAAGTATCGAAATGTGATGATAGTGTGGATGACTTCGATAATGATCCCCAAGATCATAACTTACACCCAAAATCTATAAAACAGAGTAACAAAACATACAGGGTAAACTAACTTAGCTTAGTAAGCCTTAAGCAAACTAAACAACTCAACGAATATTCAAAACATTCAAACTAACTAAATTATATCAATAATGTTATACTTAAACATAATAAGATACCTTGGTCTAATGTTCAAAATCAAATATATATCACCACATAATTATTTCCTAATAAGCCGATTATACAAAATCAAATACTTCATCACATAGTCACTTACATGTATGGCCGAATACACAAGATTCATTATATCTTCACATGTGCTCGAATATAAAAGGTTATTAAAACATCACATGTAACTGATAATTCAAATTCAACAGAATATCACTTATGGTCGAATATGCACATTCAAGATAACTTCACATATATCCAAATATAAAAGTTCAATATAAGCTCATACATACTTACATTTTTGGCCGAACATATACAATGCAATTTAGCTCAAATTCACTTGCTCAGTATCCACAATAACTTGAATTCTTATAATCATAGACTTGAAAACAAATCACCGGTATAAAACTTGCTAGGCATAATCCCGAATCACACACCGGCACAAGGCCTGCTAGACCCAAGGCCTGATATTTATTCACCGGCACTAAGCCTGCTGGGTACAAAGCCCGATCAAAGTCACCAGCACAAGGCTTGCTAGGCTTAAAGCCCAAATATCACAAACATATAATCATTCCACAACATTTCACATATATCAAATCGTATAATATTCCATGTAACAGATACACATTTTCAGAAGCTTTGATATCATTCAAATACAACTTAATCACATTAATTCATTGACATATCTCATTCGGCTATCAAACTAATACATTATAAAATTTGAATCATCATAGTAAATCATTCTATGTTCAAAATAAACCATGTTTAATTACTTAAAGACTTACCTCAGATATCGACGGACGTTACGAATCGACTATTCAACTATTTTTGTTTTTCCCCGATCCAAGTCTAATTTCCTTTGTTCTTGATCTATATAATTTCAAATTAACCTCATTTAAACACAATTTCATTCAATTTAATCCAAAAACACATAAATGGGTAAATTACCACTTTACCCCTGATATTTCATACTTTTACAAATTAGTCCTAATTACATAAAACACAAAATACACAAAATTTCACCACAACATAGTTGAGCCGAATCTTCTATATACTCATACTAATCCATTTATTTCGTCTATTTCACATTTTAGTCCCTTAATTTATTATTTTTGCAATTTAGTCCTAATTACTCAAAATCTTCAAAAACTCCAATACAAAACATGTTAATCTAAAACATATTTTTGATATTTCATCATCAAACATCACGAAACACAAATATTCATTAATGGCATAACTCAAAATATTCACCAAAATAAAAAATTCAAGCATGGGTCTGGTAGTATTCGAAGCAACGATCTCAAAAACGTAAAAATCATTAAAAACTGAAACAAAACGTACCTTAAAATTGAACCAACAATGGCCGAATACCTTGTTTACTTTTTTCTTTTCTTTCTTCTTTTATATGGACAACAACAAGGTATGAATGCATGGCTTTCTTATTTTTTTATGTTTTAATATATTATATGTTAACTTTTAACATGTTTTCCTTATTTAACCTTATAAATATAATAACATAAACATATACTTTATGGTTACATTCGGCCATCACTAAACTAATGGATTATTTGCAACATAAATACTCCCTATTAAAAAGCCACTATCAATTAAACCTTTATGATTTAAACTATCAAGTTTTCAACTTTCACGATTAAGTCCTTTTATCGAATTAAGCACACAAACAATCAAATTTTGTACGAAATTTTCACATATGCAAATTCACATATAATAAACACGAAAAATAATATTTAAATATTTTTTTGACTCGGATTCGTGGTCCCGAAACCATCGTTCTGATTAGAGTCTAAATTGGACTGTTACAATTACCACTATAATATTCACTTACCATATAAGTCCATTGCCCAATTTTAGACTCAAGAGAACACTAAAAGATGTGCCACTATTCTTTCCACGGACATGTGACTGTCACTTTGCACTGAAGTGCCACTACACTTGCATTGTAGTGCCACTGTCACTTGCATCGTAATGCCATTTTCACTTACGCACTTAATCTTTTTTCTAATGGTATGCCATTTATATCCTACTAGTTCTCGTTTTGTCTACTTGGACATTGAATTTATACAATTTATTTACATTTTCTCAACAAAGTATATTTCAAATTTTATTATTTTTACAATTTTGTCCTTGTCCAAATAGAATCAACCACTCATCAAATTTTCACTCAACAACTATTTTGTCAACATTCAAAATTTCACTTAATTACTACATACCAATATCTATTTCACCTATCAAATTTTCACAATGTTTGCAATTTAGTCCTTTTCAACAAATTCACTACACAAACACATTCCATTTCACAATAAGAATACAATTTCGTATTCAAATAATTCCAAAAAATCAAATTATCATTTTAACATGTAAATAAATCAAGTAAAATACTGAACCAAAATTTCAAATTTCTACTTAGGGTTTGATTAAATAAGTAAAATTCTTTATATACTTACAACAAAATGCTTAAATAACTCTATTTTTTCCTTCTTTACTCCATGGCTACTCCTTTGCCTTTTTTCCCCAATTTGTTTTTCACATCTCTTCTCTTTCTTTGCACTTTTCTTAAAATATCTAACTCTTTCTTTTTCTCTTCTCAGGTATATATTCTAGCTAGTTCCACATAAAATGTTGTTACCATGAAGTTATTCTTGTGATTTCACTAAGGATTTATGGAGGAATTTTGGAGTTTTGAGTTTGGATGATGAAAAATGGTGGAAAAATGACTACAATGGAAGAAAAAAAAAGTTTATTAAGGTTTGGAGGTGAGAGACGTGAGAGAAAAGATGGAAAGATGGCAATGTTTTGATTTTTTTTTTCCTCCTTCTTTTCTTTTTCTACAATTTTCCAACAAAATATCTATCATCTTTTCTTTTTTTATAATAATTTATTAAAGAAAAATACATCATCATGCCACAAATGTGGCTTTTATTCACTTCCATCCTCATCCACTAATTTATGTACTCTCATGGTTAATTACACTCCAATGCCTTCCTCTCTTCTTCATCCATTTAATCTATTCTTTTCTTATTTCTAATTTTTACTCTATGGTCCAACATTTCTCACACTTTTACAATTTAGTCCATTCCTTAATTTAATTTTTCTAAATTCAAATGTCTTTATAATTCCCTATAATACCTAATTAGCTTCTCTACTAATATTAATAATTCTATTTCTCTGCTCCAAAAATTTCAAACACGTGTCAACTCGAATTGACACTATTCACTTCTTGGGAGGGATGTTACAATAGCCCCAATCACAAAGCATTTTATTTTTTAAAATTCTAAAATTTTAGAATTTTATATTTATTTTAAAATTATATTTTTAAATGATTTTTCTATTATTTGTATTTGTTTTCATTTTTATAATTTTTGAAAATTTTAAATTTTCTTAAATTTAGTAGAATTTTTTTTATGATTTTTAAAATAAAGATAAATTACCAAATTTCACTATGTGACACAACCATAGAGTGCCACTTAGCAAAGTTGAAGACGTTAAGGGGCTTCCACAAAATTCGATTAAGGGCTCAATTGGTTGTTTAAATTCGATTAAGGGCTCAGTTGAGTGTTGCTTTTTTATTGAGGATTCAATTGATTATTGAATTATTTTCAAGGTTTTTTTTTATATAATAAGCCAACAAGTTCATAGCTTTGAAATATATGAGAATAACAAGTGAGAAGAATTTAAGTGACACATTTATAAGTGTAATGCCCCATACCCGAGACCATCGCCGGAGTCGAATACGAGGTGTTAACGGACTTAATTCATTACTTATACAGCTCAAACAATTTATTTTTAAAACTTCTAGACAAGCTAGTAATCTGCATTATAGTCGCTTAAAAATTCATATCTTTAGTTCCGAAACTCAAAATCCAATTCCGTAAATTTTTCCTGAGACTAGACTCATATATCTATCTACTAATTTTTTTCAAGAATTCTTGGTTTGGCCAATTAGTACATTTTATTAGTTAAAGTCTCCCCTATTTTACGGTTCGACTTCTTTGACCTCTGTGTATTACGAATCAGATTTCTCTCTGTACAGAATATCAATGACTATGCCGTTTGTTTCTATTAAAACTAGACTCAATAAGAAATCTGCACATATAAAGAATGACTTCTAATTATGTTTTTACAATTTATGGTGAATTCTTAAAGTCAGAATAGGGGATCCAGAAATCACTCTGGCCCTGTTTCACAAAAATTCAAATATCTCATAAAATATAATTCATATACCTGTTTAGTTCAATCCATATAAAAATAGACTCATTAAGATTCGACTCCTTAACTTATTCATCATTTAAGTCAATTTCTACTATTTTTAGTGATTTTTCAAATTCACATCATTACTACAGCAATATTCTATTTTATAACAAATTTCACTTTACTATAGATTTCCATGGACTAAATAGCATTTTAAACATACATGGCATCAAATATGATTTAGATTGGCCATTCCAATTGCTAATCATTCACAAACCCTTTTCTTACCAAACCATAACCATGTCATAAAATCATTTACACAAAGTGAGTATTTTGCCATACATGCCACATTCAAAATACACAAGCCATTTTACCAATTTAGGCCTTCGGATAGTGTGAACGAGTCTTCGACCTATCCCGATTCTCAAGCCGGCTTGTTAACAACTACAATGAATGAAAAGGAGGGGGTAAGCATAAATGCTTAGTAAGTTCACATGCAAATAGCAAGTAACATAATCATGCAACTCCACATAAAACATCATTTGCATAAACAACATCAAGACATTCGTGTTTCGTTTGCATTTAATATCTTTCTACAATTTCATCATACCAAGTTCTCAACCCGAGGATTTAAGCACATACCTGTCAAATTTTCTCATTCACCACACTTACCAAGATATCACCTTCGTTTTAGGCATTCTTCTCATTCACTTAAGATTCACCCGTTGAACACATCGGAATATAATTCGAATACGCGGATTTCATGAACATAAGTGTCATACCTGCAGCTAGACAAACTCAATAGCCTGCGGAACTTATGTAGCCAAGCTACCATATAACCTGCCCATAAGTGAACTCGGACTCAACTCAACGAGCTTGGGCGTTCGCATCCATAAGTGAACTCGGACTCAACTCAACGAGTTCGGATGCCTAGTTACATCTCACGAACTCGGACTCAACTCAACGAGTTCGGAATTCAAGTTTCCCAGTGACATGTCACTTATATTCTAATCTATTCCTAAGGTTCAAACGGGCTTTTTCCTCGATCTCACATCTTTGTCGTCTTCCACGGAATATCGAAATCGATACTTCAGTGATACTTCATACTTATCAAGTAATTCACATAATTACATATTATTCAACAATAACCACAAAACATAACATTACATGATACTAATAAGCATCATATCATATAAACAACATTAAATTGCTCAAAATGACAATTATGTTACTACATTTACACATGAACTTACCTCAATACAAAATATTAGCAATCGAGACTGTGACAGCCCAAAATTGACCCTAGTCGGAAGGTGGTCTCGGGACCACAAAACCGAGGCATAAAAATAATTAAAAATTTATTTTGATGCCTATAATATGTGTGTGCTCATGTATGACATTTTATGATGATTGATTTAGTGTTATAAGGGTGAATTCCACAAGAAAGGACTTAGTAATGAACTTTGAAAGTATGATAGGAAATGTGTGATGACTAATTAAAGCATGTATGCAAAATAATGGACTTGCATGTCAAATTCCCCTTTTATAGGTGGTGGCCGGCCATGACAAGGAGGATGGGCTAAACATGTCATGAAACATGTTTTGTTGGTGCATTAGGGTGAAATAATAAACAAAGGTGTATGGGTGATAAAAAATGAAAAAAAAATGTGTGTGAGTGTGGTAATCCCCCATTGCCGTGAGTTGTAGAGAAGGAAAGAAAAAAATTTTGTTCATCCTTTCTTTGAGCCAAAACTAAGGAAGAAGGAGGATTTTTGCTTCATGCTTGGTTTGGAAGAGATCTAGAAGGAGATTTGGCTAAGTTTGCATCAAGATTAAGGTATGTATGAGGTTGTGTTAGGAGTTTCATGCATGTTTTGGTTGCTAACTTGATGTGCATGTTAGCCATGGCTCAAATCTTTGTTAAGCCATGGAATGGTATTTGGCCAAAGTTGTTATGGTGATAAAGCCATTGCATGCTAAGTGTGAAGCTTGATGATGATGCATGCAATGATGGATTGTCTACTCTTGAGTAAGACTATGAGTTTTCTCTTTGTTTTATTATGATTGAAGTTGAAAAGGAGCATGATTGTCATATTCGCCATGATGCATTCTTGAGCATGATTCATGCTTTTGCATGTTAGTTAAAATTTGTGTTTTGGATGGCTATGGACACCTTGAAAATTCGCCATGCTCATATATGCATATATATGATTGCACATTATGTTTGGTTATAAACTAAGTGATGAATATATTGGTTTAAAGAAGAAAATGTGGAAGAATGCTTGTGAAATTGCAAGCACAATTCGGCCTAGCACACCTATAAGTGCTTGATGCTATATTATAAGTTTTGGGCCACAATGTGCAAAGCATTAATTAGTAAATTGCATGCTGTTTTTGTGAGGTATTAAGTGCAAATTTGACCTCAACATGTACATGAATATTCGGCCTTGGGTAGCCTATTGAAGGCCTTAGCATTTCCTTGATGCTCAAATAAATTGTATTGAATTTGCTTGATGTAGTATAAAATGTGCATGACCATTGTGTATTCAAGCTAAAGAGTGGCCATATGACCATTTAAAATCCTTGTCATATTCGCCATAAGCAAGCACAATGAGGTTTTAATAAATTGAACTTGTTTGAATTAGCTCAAGAGCTAAGAGGGCCACAATTGGACAAGGGGAAGGAAAAGGTGATCGAATAGCCGAAAAAGCCGTTCGACAACATCCGAGGTAAGTCCTCAAGAAGTGACCTTACTTGAATTATGTGAGATGAAGTATGGATGTGTATGATTATTGATTTATGTGTGTATGAGAAATTGAATGATACCGGGCTAAGTCCCAAGGCGAATATGCTTGTGACTATAATTGCGTTTGAGCCTTAGTAACGAAAATGAATTATGTATGTCCAATGATAATTGATGTATGTGTTCATGGAAATTGAATGATATCCGGGCTAAATCCAAGACAATTATGCTGGAAATTATATCCGGTTAAGACCAAGGCAATTGTGCTAGTGGCTATATCCGGGCTAAGACCAAGGCATTCGTATGAAGTTATTCTATCCGGGCTAAGACCCGAAGGCATTTGTGCACGTGATTATATCCGGTTATATTCCGAAGAATCTTGGGCTGGAGGTGAGTGTTGGTTGCTGTAATGAATTCAATCAGTACACTCGAAAAGCCCAAAGGATAAGGTACGTTATATGTGCATTGAAAGTCGACATGTTTGAGCAACATTCGCTCAATCGACTAATGAATTGATTGATACTTTGTGAAATTATATAATGATGAAGTGTGAAGTAAGAATGTGTATAAATGAAATGATGCATTTGGCTATGTGAATGTATTGCTGTAATTAGAGTTGATTATATTCCTTGAGACTTACTAAGCATAAAAATGCTTACCCCGTTGCTTTGGCTCTCAGTTTTTTGTTAGATTTCGCTCGAAGCAATCGGATTTGGGATCGTTGAAGTCGAAGTCATCCACACTATCAAGCCTCCATTTTGGTATAAATTTTTGGTTGAACTTAAGATGGCATGTATAGGACTACCTCATGTTTGTTGAATATGTTGTAATGTAAGTATGTACGGCCATGCGAAAATGGCTTGAAAAGGAAGCATGAACTTAGACTAATTGTGGTTTGTATATATATATTCGGTGTCATGATGTGGCTATGGCTTGGAATTAGGAATGTTGGTCATATGATCAGCCATTGGTATGGTTAAAATGATCATATATGAACCTATGTATGGCAAGACTAGTTGATTCATGGAGACTACCAAATAGGTAAGCCCTACCTTAAAACAGATGCTGCCAGCTGCAGTGGCGTGAATGTGAAAAATCACCAAAATTCATAGGAATGGAATTAAATAGTGAATAAGCTATGTAAATGAACCTTGATGAGTCTATTTTCTTATGGAAGAAACGAAATGGTCATAGGAGTTACAGGTTAAGAGATATTAAAGCTATTGTGAGACAGGGCCAGAATGGTTTCTGGGTTCCCTGTCGCAACTTTAAAAGTTCACTATAAATTATCCAAAAAGAATTAGGAGACATACCTTATATGTACAGATTCCATTTTGAGTCTAGTTTCATTAGAAATAAACTACACCAGCATTAAAGCCCTGTACAGAGAGATATTCAAGTTATACCGCGCGAAGGTCAGAGCAGTCGATCCCTGTAACATGGGTGACTTTAACTAATAAACTGTACCAATTGGCCCGACCAAAAATTCTAGAAATAAATCCATGGATGGATATATGAGTCTAAATTCAGGGAAAATTTACGAAATCAGTTTCCGAGTTTTGAAACTCGAGATATGATTTTAAGGCGACAGTGACGCAGTTTTTCCAGCCTGACTGAAATATCCAATGGATGGGCAAAACAAGTGAACTTGGCTTGCTAACCCCTCGTGTCCGACACGGCGATGGTCTCGGGTTCGGGTGTTACAATTTTATTGGTATCGAGCCACGGTTTAGTCGATTCTAGGACTCTTGTGATGTGTTTGGGGTCTAGCTATACATGCCATTAAATGATGAATCGATAGTGTGGTGATTTCGACAATTTGACTTTGTGTTTGTTTATAGCAATGGATCCCGATCCCAACCGAGCGATAGCTGATGATGTGGAGAGTGTGGCGCTGCTCCGCGCAAGGGACAGCGCCGCGGACTCTCAACCTATGGCCAGCAATCCTAATGACGAGGCTAGGCAAGCCTTTTATAGTGTGATGAAGCGAATGGTTTAATCAATACATTCGAACCAACACTACTGTTCCACAACCTCCATTCCCGACAAATGCAACCCCGCCCTACAATACCTCCGGTGATGACCAAATAAGGTCAAGTAAGCCCCAGTCGATAGGATTCGAAAACATGGGGCCACTGAATTTAAGGCTACGGATGATGATGATGCCGAAGCGAGCTGAATTTTGGTTAAATAACACTATCCGGTGCTTGATGAGCTATCCTGTACACCCGATGAGTGCTTAAAGTGTACCATCTCCTTGTTACGCGAGTCCGCCTACTATTGGTGGAGTACTCGACTTACGTGGTGCCTAGAGAGCAAGTGACTTGGGAATTCTTTCAAACCGAGTTAGGAAAAAGTATATCGATCGAGATTCATCGACCAAAAGCGGAGGAATTTCTTGATCTTAAGCAAGGTTCTATGTCCGTTACCGACTACGAACGAAAGTTTGTGAGGCTTAGCCGACGCTGCGAGAATGCATTTCGTCCAAGCTATTATGTGTAAACGCTCGAGGATGGGCTGAATGATGATATAAGGATATTTGTTGGCATTCTCGAGATACGAGTTCGTAGTACTTGTTGAGCGAGCTTGTAAAGTCAAGAGCTTAGAAAGGAGAAACAAAAAGCTGATGTGGGAACTGGAGAATTCCGAAAGAGGTCCTCGGGAAAGTCTCTTCAACAAGCATCGAAGAGATTTCGAGATGATGCGAGCCGGTCTAGAGGCGTTTCGGGCTTTTCTAGACGAGGACGCAATCGACCCCCTGTGACAACGCGAGTCACCTCGATCACCGGTGGTGGAAATGATCGCCGAGAGAGGGCGGAGTGTCCACATTGTGGCAAATGGCATTCGGGGAGCTGTTGGTTTCGTGATCGCTCCTGCTATAAGTGTGGATCGGCCGACCACTTTATGAAGGATTGCCCGAGGATGCATGAACAAAATGTAAGTCGAGTGCAAACCCGGTGCTACCATCGCCGAGGTAGGCCACCTAGAAATATGGGCAATGTCGATGGCGGTCGAGAGGATCTAGAGATGCTACCATCGGATCCGAGGCTCGTGCTCTTGCTAGGACTTATGCCATACGCTGCAGCGAGGATCTTGCCTCTCCAGATGTTATTACCGGTACTTTCACTCTTTTCAATACAAATGTGATTGCTTTGATTGACCACGGTTCTACTCATTCATATATATGTGAAACCTTAGCATCCGAAGAAGACTTTGCCCATTGAGTCTCTTGAGTTTGTAATTCGGTGTCAAACCCTTGGGTCATTACGTGCTTGTCAACAAAGTGTGCAAGAAAAGTCCCCTAGTGTTCGAGGTTCTTGTTTTCCGGTGGACTTGATGCTTTTGCCGTTCGATGAGTTCGATGTTATTCTTGGTTTGGATTGGTTGACCATGCACGATGCGGTTGTAAATTGCAAGAGCAAGACTATCAATTTGAGGTCGCGAATAATGAAATAATTCGGGTTGAGTCTACGGACTTAAAAGGGTTGCCGGTGTAATATCCGATGTTGGCCCAGAAATATGTAAGAAAAGGGTGCGAAGCGTACCTTGCGTACGTGCTCGATGACAAGGAATCAGAGAAGAAACCCGAATCTGTGCCCGTGGTTTGTGAATACCCGGATGTTTTCCCCGAAGAATTGCCGGGTTTACCACTGCTCGAAATAGAATTTGGCATCGAATTGGTACCGGTACCACTCAATTTCGATAGCTCCGTATCGTATGGCCCCAACGGAATTAAAGGAGTTGAAAGTTCAGTTGCAAGAATTGGTGGATAGAGGTTTTGCTCGCCGAGTTTTTCGCCTTAGGGTGCGTAGGTCTTTGTTCGTGAAGAAGAAGGATGGAACCATGCGACTGTGCATCGACTATCGTCAGCTTAACAAAGCGACGATAAAGAACAAATATCCGTTGCCACGTATTGATGACTTGTTCGATCAACTGAAGGGAGCCTCGGTGTTCTCGAAAATAGATTTGAGATCGGGCTACTATCAATTGCGAATCCGAGATTCAGACGTGCCCAAGGCGCCTTGAGCGAGATATGGTCACTATGAGTTCCTAGTGATGCCGTTTGGGCTCACTAATGCCCTACGGTATTTATGGACTTAATGAATCGGATCTTTAGACCATATTTGGATCGATTAAGTAGTCGTGTTCATTGATGACATCTTGGTCTATTCAAGAAATGAGACCGAACATTTGAACACTGCGGTTAGTGCTTTGCAAATTTTACGGGACAAGCAATTATATGCTAAGTTCACAAGTGTGAGTTACGGTTAGAGAGGTTAGCTTCTTGGGTCATGTGGTATCTGATCGGTATTCGAGTCGACCGAATAAAATTTCAGCCATACTTAATTGGAAACCTCCAGAAATATTCTTGAGGTTCGGAGCTTTTTGGGGCTTGCGGTTATTACCGACGATTTGTAAAGGGTTCTCAACGATAGCCACGCCGATGACGGCTTACTCCAAAAGGATGTTAAGTTCGAATGGACGGAGAAATGCCAAAAAGCTTGATCAAGCTGAAAACTTATTTGGTGAAGCCCCAATTCTAGTGCAACCCGAGTCCGCAAGGAGTTTGTTATCTATAGCGACGCTCTCTACTTAGGTTAGGTTGCGTATTAATGCAAGAAGGTCGAGTTGTGGCCTGTCGTCGAGGCAATTAAAGCCACATGAGAAAAATTATCCGACTCATGATCTCGAATTGGCGCTATCGTATTCGCCTTAAAGATTTGGCGACATTACTTATTTGGTGAAAGGTGCCATGTATACTCGGATCACAAAAGTCTCAAATATTTGATGACCCAAAGAGACTTAAATCTGCGACAAAGACGTTGGCTTGAGCTGTTAAAGGATTATGAACGATCATTGATTATCACGGGAAAGGCGAATGTGGTTGCGGATGCCTTGAGTCGTAAATCGTTATTCACTTTACGAGCGATGAATGTGCACTTGTCTGTCCGATCCGACAGTGTGTTAGTGGCTGAATTGAAAGCCAAACCACTATTGACACACCAAATTCGAGAAGCTCGAGAAAGTCGACGACGAGTTGGTTGCAAAGCGGGCTGCGTGTGTTCGAACAAGGACTCGGAGTTTCAAATCGACGATGACGATTGTTTGAAGTTCAAAAGTCGTCTGTGTGTCCCAAGGAATTGAACTCATTTCGATAATTCGAATGAAGCCCATTGTAGCCAAATGGCAATCCACCCGGGAGTACAAAGATGTACAATGATTTGAAACGTCGATTTTGGTGGCATGGTATGAAGCGAGACATCTCCGACTTTGTTTCAAGATGTTTAATATGTCAACAAGTGAAAGCGGAACATCGGTGCCTTGAGATTACTTCACCAATCACGATACCCGAGTGGAAATGGGATCGAGTCACAATGGACTTTGTATCCGGACCGCCATTGTCGACAAGTAAGAAGGATGCGGTTTGGGTCGTGGTAGATCGATTGACTAAGTCGGCCCACTTTGTCCCCGACGCACGGATTTTCAATGGACAAATTAGCGGAATTGTACGTTTCTCGGATTGTGAAATTACACGGGTGCCTATTTCTATCGTGTCGGATAGAGATCCGAGATTTACCTCGCGGTTTTGGAAAAAGTTGCAAGAAGCTTTGGGTACCAAGTTGCATTTCAGACCGCCTTTCACCCCAAACCGATGGTCAATCCGAGCGGGTAATTCAGATACTTGAGGATATGTTAAGATGTTGCGTCCTCGAGTTTAGTGGTTCATGGGAACGGTATTTGCCGTTGATTGAATTCGCTTACAACAACGATTTTCGATCGAGCATTAAGATGGCACCTTATGAGGCTTTGTGCGAGCGTAAATGCCGTACACCATTGTTTTGGTGAGCTTGGTGAAAGCAAGATTTTCGGGTGGATTTGATTAGGGATGCTGAACAGAAAGTGAAAGTAATCCGTGAAAGTCTGAAGATAGCCTCCGATCGTCAGAAGTCGTACGCGGATCTAAAGCGTAAGGATATCGAGTATCAGGTGGGTGATAAAGTGTTTCTCAAGGTATCGCCTTGGAAAAAGATACTCGTGTTCGGTAGTAAGGGCAAGTTGAGCCCGAGGTTCATTGGGCCATATGAGATATCAGAGCGAGTCGGTCTAGTGGCATATCGCTTGATTTTGCCCCCTGAACTCAAAAAGGTTCACGATGTCTTTCACGTTTCGATGCTTCGACGCTATAGATCCGATCCATCGCACGTGATTAGTCCATCAGAAATTGAAATTCAAGCTAATATGAGTTATGAGGAAGAACCGGTTCGTATCCTATCACGAGAAGTGAAAGAGTTATGAAACAAGCGGGTTCCGCTAGTGAAAGTGTTATGGCTCAAGCACGGGATAGAAGAAGCTACTTGGGAGACCGAGAACTCTATGAAAGAGCGATATCCAAACCTATTTACGGTAAGATTTTCGGGACGAAAATTTCTTAAGTGGGGAGAGTTGTGACAGCCCAAAATTGACCCTAGTCGGAAGGTGGTCTCGGGACCACAAAACCGAGGCATAAAAATAATTAAAATTTATTTTGATGCCTATAATATGTGTGTGCTCATGTATGACATTTTATGATGATTGATTTAGTGTTATAAGGGTGAATTCCACAAGAAAGGACTTAGTAATGAACTTTGAAAGTATGATAGGAAATGTGTGATGACTAATTAAAGCATGTATGCAAAATAATGGACTTGCATGTCAAATTCCCCTTTTATAGGTGGTGGCCGGCCATGACAAGGAGGATGGGCTAAACATGTCATGAAACATGTTTTGTTGGTGCATTAGGGTGAAATAATAAACAAAGGTGTATGGGTGATAAAAAATGAAAAAAAAATGTGTGTGAGTGTGGTAATCCCCCATTGCCGTGAGTTGTAGAGAAGGAAAGAAAAAAATTTTGTTCATCCTTTCTTTGAGCCAAAACTAAGGAAGAAGGAGGATTTTTGCTTCATGCTTGGTTTGGAAGAGATCTAGAAGGAGATTTGGCTAAGTTTGCATCAAGATTAAGGTATGTATGAGGTTGTGTTAGGAGTTTCATGCATGTTTTGGTTGCTAACTTGATGTGCATGTTAGCCATGGCTCAAATCTTTGTTAAGCCATGGAATGGTATTTGGCCAAAGTTGTTATGGTGATAAAGCCATTGCATGCTAAGTGTGAAGCTTGATGATGATGCATGCAATGATGGATTGTCTACTCTTGAGTAAGACTATGAGTTTTCTCTTTGTTTTATTATGATTGAAGTTGAAAAGGAGCATGATTGTCATATTCGCCATGATGCATTCTTGAGCATGATTCATGCTTTTTGCATGTTAGTTAAAATTTGTGTTTTGGATGGCTATGGACACCTTGAAAATTCGCCATGCTCATATATGCATATATATGATTGCACATTATGTTTGGTTATAAACTAAGTGATGAATATATTGGTTTAAAGAAGAAAATGTGGAAGAATGCTTGTGAAATTGCAAGCACAATTCGCCTAGCACACCTATAAGTGCTTGATGCTATATTATAAGTTTTGGGCCACAATGTGCAAAGCATTAATTAGTAAATTGCATGCTGTTTTGTGAGGTATTAAGTGCAAATTTGACCTCAACATGTACATGAATATTGGCCTTGGGTAGCCTATTGAAGGCCTTAGCATTTCCTTGATGCTCAAATAAATTGTATTGAATTTGCTTGATGTAGTATAAAATGTGCATGACCATTGTGTATTCAAGCTAAAGAGTGGCCATATGACCATTTAAAATCCTTGTCATATTCGGCCATAAGCAAGCACAATGAGGTTTTAATAAATTGAACTTGTTTGAATTAGCTCAAGAGCTAAGAGGGCCACAATTGGACAAGGGAAGGAAAAGGTGATCGAATAGCGAAAAAGCCGTTCGACAACATCCGAGGTAAGTCCTCAAGAAGTGACCTTACTTGAATTATGTGAGATGAAGTATGGATGTGTATGATTATTGATTTATGTGTGTGTATGAGAAATTGAATGATACCGGGCTAAGTCCCAAGGCGAATATGCTTGTGACTATAATTGCGTTTGAGCCTTAGTATGTGAAAATGAATTATGTATGTCCAATGATAATTGATGTATGTGTTCATGGGAAATTGAATGATATCCGGCTAAATCCAAGACAATTATGCTGGAAATTATATCCGGTTAAGACCAAGGCAATTGTGCTAGTGGCTATATCGGGCTAAGACGAAGGCATTCGTATGCGAGTTATTCTATCCGGGCTAAGACCAAGGCATTTGTGCACGTGATTATATCCGGTTATATTCAAGAATCTTGGGCTGGAGGTGAGTGTTGGTTGCTGTAATGAATTCAATCAAGACACTCGAAAAGCCCAAAGGATAAGGTACGTTATATGTGCATTGAAAGTCGACATGTTTGAGCAACATTCGCTCAATCGACTAATGAATTGATTGATACTTTGTGAAATTATATAATGATGAAGTGTGAAGTAAGAATGTGTATAAATGAAATGATGCATTTGGCTATGTGAATGTATTGCTGTAATTAGAGTTGATTATATTCCTTGAGACTTACTAAGCATAAAATGCTTACCCCGTTGCTTTGGCTCTCAGTTTTTTGTTAGATTTCGCTCGAAGCAATCGGATTTGGGATCGTTGAAGTCGAAGTCATCCACACTATCAAGCCTCCATTTTGGTATAAATTTTTGGTTGAACTTAAGATGGCATGTATAGGACTACCTCATGTTTGTTGAATATGTTGTAATGTAAGTATGTACGGCCATGCGAAAATGGCTTGAAAAGGAAGCATGAACTTAGACTAATTGTGGTTTGTATATATATATTCGGTGTCATGATGTGGCTATGGCTTGGAATTAGGAATGTTGGTCATATGATCAGCCATTGGTATGGTTAAAATGATCATATATGAACCTATGTATGGCAAGACTAGTTGATTCATGGAGACTACCAAATAGGTAAGCCCTACCTTAAAAACAGATGCTGCCAGCTGCAGTGGCGTGAATGTGAAAAATCACCAAAATTCATAGGAATGGAATTAAATAGTGAATAAGCTATGTAAATGAACCTTGATGAGTCTATTTTCTTATGGAAGAAACGAAATGGTCATAGGAGTTACAGGTTAAGAGATATTAAAGCTATTGTGAGACAGGGCCAGAATGGTTTCTGGGTTCCCTGTCGCAACTTTAAAAATTCACTATAAATTATCCAAAAATAATTAGGAGACATACCTTATATGTACAGATTCCATTTTGAGTCTAGTTTCATTAGAAATAAACTACACCAGCATTAAAGCCCTGTACAGAGAGATATTCAAGTTATACCGCGCGAAGGTCAGAGCAGTCGATCCCTGTAACATGGGTGACTTTAACTAATAAACTGTACCAATTGGCCCGACCAAAAATTCTAGAAATAAATCCATGGATGGATATATGAGTCTAAATTCAGGGAAAATTTACGAAATCAGTTTCCGAGTTTTGAAACTCGAGATATGATTTTTAAGGCGACAGTGACGCAGTTTTTCCAGCCTGACTGGAAATATCCAATGGATGGGCAAAACAAGTGAACTTGGCTTGCTAACCCCTCGTGTCCGACACCGGCGATGGTCTCGGGTTCGGGGTGTTACAGAGACTATTCTTCGTAAACTTTGTTTTTCCCTCGATCGCGACTTGAATCTCGTTTCTCTTGATCTATAATGCCAAACTAATCTTATTTAATACATACATTCATCAAAACAGTCTTTAATACGAACTTTGGAAAAATTACATTTTTGCCCTAAACTTTTGCATAATTACACTTTTGCCCCTAGGCTCGGGAATTAAACTTCATCCCTTATTCTTATGTTTATGACATGCTGATCATTTTTCCCTTCTATAGCAACATCAAATTCACACTCTAACATGCACTTATGACTATTAGGTATTTTTACCGATTAGGCCCTTTTACTCATTTTCACTTAAAACCAAGTAGTACAAGTTGTCTAACATAATTTAAAACCTCATATTATATCATAAAACACCAAAATACACAAATTTCACCTATGGGTATTTTTCCAAATATGAACCCTAGGTTGAATTATTTCTAGCATAAGCTTAATCGAGCTACTGGGATTCCAAAAACGTAAAGAACATTAAAAACGAGGCTTGGAATCACTTACTATAGAGCTTGAAAGCTTGAAACAAACCCTAGCTATGGAGAACCCTTGAAATTTCAGCCTAATGAAGAAGATGGAAAAAAATTGGCTTTTAATTTTGTTTTTAATTTATTTTAATAACTAAATGACCAAAATGCCCTTCCTCCTAAGCTTTCAAAAAAATTCCATCCATGTCCAATTTTTGTCCATAGACTTAGAAATTGGTCAAATTTCTAATTAAGACCTCCTCATTAATATTCCAAAGCAATTTCATACTAAAAACTCCTAGAATGTAAGTTCTGCAAATTATTCGATTTAGTCCCTAATTTCAATTTAAGCACTTTAGGCATAGGATTTCATCACGAAATTTTCACACAATCATGCAATCATATCATAAACATCAAAATAATTATAAAATATTTATTTCTATCTCAGATTTGTGGTCACGAAACAAATATTCCGTTTAGGCCCTAATTCAGGATATTACAACTCTCCCCCCCTTTAAGGATTTTCGTCCTCAAAAATCTTACCGGTAAACAGGTGTGGGTATTGGTTTCTCATAGTTTCCTTAGGTTCCCATGTAGTCTCTTCTACCCTATACTTTTTCCACAATACTTTCACTAGAGCGACACTTTTATTTCTTAGTTGTTTGACTTCTCGAGCTAAAATCTTAATCGGTTCTTCTTCGTAAGTCATATCTAGTCGTAGCTCAACTTTTGTCGGTGAAATTATATGTGAAGGATCTGAACGATACCGACGTAGCATAGATACGTGGAAAACATCATGCATCCTCTGTAATTCAGATGGCAATGCTAACCGATAAGCTACTGGTCCAATTCTTTCAATTACTTCATACAGTCCAATAAAATGCGGACTTAACTTGCCCTTCCGTCTAAATCTAAGTACTTTGTTCCATGGAGACACTTTCAAAAACACCTTATCACCAACTTGAAACTCTATTTCCTTTTGTTTCAAATCCGCATAAGATTTATGTCTATCTGAAGCAACTTGCAAACAATCTCGAATCACTTTCACCATTTCTTCGATTTCTTTTATTAGATCAACTCCATAAATCTGATTTTCTTTGAGTTCAGTCCAATACAATGGCGTCCGACATTTACGACCATAAAATGCTTCATAAGGTGCCATCTTCAAACTCGTCTGATAACTATTATTATAAGCAAATTCTACCAACAGTAAGTACCTTTCCCAACTACCTTGAAATTCCAATATGCAACATCTAAGCATGTCTTCAAGAATCGAATTACTCTCTCGATTGTCCATCGGTTTGTGGATGAAAGCGGTCTTTGAAATTTAACCGTACCTAATGCCTCTTGCAACTTTTGCCAAAACCGTGAAGTAAATCTCGGATCTCTATCCGAAATGATTGAGAAAGGTATTCCATGAAGTCTAACAATCTCACGGATATACAATTCAGCCAACTTATTAAGAGAATAATCCATTCGTACAGGAATAAAATGAGCCAATTTAGTCAGTCTGTCAACTATTACCCAGATGGCATTTTTCTTCCCCAGAGTTAACGACAACCCTGATACAAAATCCATAGTAATCCAATCCCATATCCATTTAGGAACCATGATAGGCTGAAGTAATCCTGAAGGTACTTGGTTTTCAGCTTTCACTTGTTGACAAACTAAGCACTTTGATACAAACTCGAAAATATCTTTTTTCATTCCACTCCACTAGTACATTTTCTTCAAGTCATTATACATTTTCGTACTGCCCGGATGAACCGCCAAACAACCATTATGTGCTTCATGCAAAATCTTTTTAATCAACTCATCATTTTTCGGTACACAAATCTGGTTTTTAAACATTAAGCAACCGTCAGAACCGATTCTGAAATCTGATCCCGTATCAGCTTCACACTGCTTTCTCTTGGCTTGCAAATCTTGATCATTTTTCTGAGCTTCACAAATCTCTTGTAAAAACATCGGTCTTGCTCTTAACTCTGCTAGAATAGAACCATCATCTGATACCTTTAACTGAGTGGTCATAGCTTTCAAAGCAAATAACAACTTTCTGCTCAAAGCATCGGCAACCACATTCGCTTTTCCTGGATGATAGTCAATAACAAGCTCGTAATCTTTCAACATCTCCAACCATCTTCGCTGTCTCAAATTCAAGTCTTTCTGTGACATCAAGTACTTAAGACTTTTGTAATCTGAATATACTCGGCACTTTTCACCATACAGATAATGTCGCCAAATCTTCAAAGCAAACACTATAGCAGCCAATTCCAAATCATGAGTCGGATAATTCCTTTTGTGAGATTTTAACTGTCTCGAAGCATAAGCCACCACTTTTCCTTCTTGCATAAGTACACATCCTAAGCCATTTCGAGAAGCATCACTATACACCACAAATTCTTTACCTGATTCGGGTTGTACCAACACTGGTGCTTCAGTTAATAACTTTTTCAATTCTTCAAAACTCTATTGACATTCTTTCGTCCATTCAAATTTAACATCCTTTCGGAGTAGTCTAGTCATAGGAGCAGCAATCATAGAAAATCCATTTACAAATCGTCGACAATACCCAGCTAGCCCCAAGAAACTTCTAACCTCGATTACATTTTTCGGTGGTTTCCAATCAACAATGGCTGAAATTTTAGTAGGATCAACCCGTATACCATCACCTGAATCAATATGACCTAAAAATCCAACTTCCCGAAGCCAAAATTCACTTTTACTGAACTTAGCATACAGCTGCTTATCTCTCAAAGTTTGCAAAACTATCCTCAAGTGCTCAGCATGCTCTGTCTCATCTTTTGAATAAATTAAGATGTCATCTATAAACACCACAACAAATTTGTCCAAGTATGGTCAAAATATGCGATTCATTAAATCCATAAACACAGCAGGAGCATTTGTCAACCCGAATGGCATAACTAAAAATTCATAGTGACCGTACCTTGTTCTAGAAGCAGTTTTAGGCACATCCGACTCTTTTACTCGCAGCTGGTAGTACCCAGATCTCAAGTCAATCTTTGAAAACCATGTCGCTCCTTTTAGCTGATCAAACAAATCATCAATTCTTGGAAATGGATACTTGTTTTTGATTTTCACCTTGTTTAATTGCCGATAGTCAACACACAATCTCATAGAACCATCTTTCGTTTTCACAAATAACACGGGAGCACCCCAGGATGAAAAACTCGGTCTCATAAAGTCTTTATCAGTCAACGCTTGCAACTGCGACTTTAATTCTTTCAACTCTGCTGGTGCCATTCTATACGAAGCAATCGATATCAGATCTATTCCCGGTATCAATTCAATACTAAATTCTACTTCCCTGACTAGAGGCAAACCCGGCAATTCTTCTGGAAATACATCCGCAAATTCATACACAACCGGTACTGATTCAATTTTCTTTTCAATTTATTTTGTATTAATTACATACGCCAAATAAGTTTCATAACCCTTTCTCAAATATCTCTGAGCCAACATTGAAGAAATCATACTAGATAATGCCTCTGATTTGTCAGGTTCAACCCGCAGAATTTCACCACTTTCACACTTTAATTCTATAACCTTTTCTTTGCAATTTACTGTAGCATCATGCAATGTCAACCAATCCATACCCAAAATAACATCAAATTCATCAAACAGCAACAACATCAAGTTGGCCGGAAAGTAATGACCTCGAATCATTAAAGGGCATTTCTTGCATACTTTATCAACTATCACACATTTGCCTAACGGATTCGACACTCTAATCATAAATTCTGTGTTCTCAACAGGTATATTCATTCTAGACACCAATTTCATGCACACATATGAATGAGTAGAACTGGGATCAATCAAAGCAATAACATTAACATCATAAAAAGAAAATATACCAGTAATCACGTCAGGTGATGAAGCATCTTCACGTGCCTTTATAGCATAAGTTCTAGCTGGAGCCCTTGCTTCAGATTTAGCTGCTGAATCGCTGGCTACATTCTTGCTGCTTGCTTCATTTCCAGCTTTTCTCGAATATCTTCCCCTCGAGTCTGCACCACTAGCTTTTACACTCTAAAATTTTTCTTTCTCGACTCTCTCTGGGCAGTCTCTAATAAAATGATCCGGAGAACCACACCGAAAACATTCATTCGCTCTACATGGGCCAAAATGATTTCTACCACACCGCTGGCACTCGGGCTTAACAAATCTCGTATTTCGCACACTAGCTGCAGAAGTAGTTTGAGATTTAGGACTCACATTTTGCTTCTTAAAATTTTTATATGATTTTCCAGCCGAAACCTGTGAACGAGGATTCATATTTCTAGATTTTCTGGATTGCTGTGAGAATGAACTGCTCGTCGATCTTTTCTTCCAATTTCTAGTCTCGGCCTCTACTTTTTTCTTCTCTTTAAGTAGTTTTTCAGCCTTGCAAGCTCGATCAACTAGTACTACCATTTCTTTTAACTCAAGAATCCCAACAAATACTTTGATGTCTTCATTGAGTTCGTCTTCAAATCGTCTGCACATTTTAGCCTCTGTAGGAATATATTCTCTAGCATACTTACTCAACCTGACGAACTCCCTTTCGTATTCAGTAACTGTCATGTTTCCTTGCTTCAATTCAAGAAACTCTTTACGCTTTTGATTAACAAATCTTTCACTGATGTATTTCTTCTGAAATTCTTCTTGAAAGAACTCCCAAGTTACTTTCTCTTTCGGTACTACTAAAGTCAATGTCTTCCACCAATGATAAGTTGAATCCCTCAACAATGATATAGCACATTTTAAGCAATCCTCAGGTGTACAAGACAATTCATCAAATACCCGAATAGAATTCTCAAGCCAAAACTCTGCTTTCTCAGCATCATCATCAATATTTTCCCTCAATTCTTCGGCCCCTTGCTTATGGATTCTGTCAACTGGAGTTCTGTGAAATTTCATCAGATCTACGCCTTGAGACATCGAGGGTACAGGTTGAGGAATCGGGGGAGGTGGAGGAGGTTGTGCATTCAGGTTCGTACGAACAAACTCAGTATACCAGGCATTCATCATCTGGAGAAAGGCTTCCCGAGCCCTTTCTCCTCCCTCTTGACCAATAGTAGGAGGTGGATTTTCAATTGGCACCGCCCCTTCAGCCGGAGCTGGTGCATTACTCTCTATATCATCAGCCACAACTGGATCGAGATCCATTTACTATACAAAAATTCATTTAAAAGGTTAGAAGTCGTCACACTATCACAATATATATATGGCATGTAAAGCAAAACCCGTACATACAACACATTAGTCCGAGAACCGACTAAACCTGCTCCGATACCACCAAATGTAATGCCCCGTACCCGATACCATCGCCGGAGTAGAATACGAGGTGTTAACGGACTTAATTCATTACTTATACAGCTCAAACAATTTATTTTTAAAACTTCCAGACAAGCTGGCAATCTGCATTATAGTCGCTTAAAAATTCATATCTTTAGTTCCGAAACTCAAAATCCAATTCCATAAATTTTTCTTGAAACTATACTCATATATCTACCAACTAATTCCTTTCTAGAATTTTTGGTTAGGCCAATTAGTACATTTTATTAGTTAAAGTCTCCCCTGTTTCAGGGTTCAACTTCTTTGACCTCTGTGTATTACGAATCAGATTTCTCTCTGTACAGAATATAAATGACTATGTTGTTTGTTTCTATTAAAACTAGACTCAATAAGGAATCTGTACATATAAATAATGACTTCTAATTATTTTTTTAAAATTTATGGTGAATTCTTAAAGTCAGAACAGGGGATGCAGAAATCACTCTGGCCCTGTTTCACAAAAATTCAAATACCTCATAAAATGTATTTCATATACCTATTTAGTTCAATCCATATAAAAATAGACTCATTAAGATTCAATTCCTTAACTTATTCATCATTTAATTCAATTTCTACTATTTTTAGTGATTTTCCAAATTCACATCATTGCTACAGCAATATTCTATTTTATAACAAATTTCACTTTACTATAGATTTCCATGGACTAAATAGCATTTTCAACGTACATGGCATCAAATATGATTTAGATTGGCCATTCCAATCGCTAATCATTCACAAACCCTTTTCTTACCAAACCATAACCATGTCATAAAATCATTTACACAAAGTGAGTATTTTTCCATACATGCCACATTCAAAATACATAAGCCATTTTACCAATTTAGGCCTTCGGATAGTGTGAACGAGTCTTCGACCCAATTCTCAAGCCGGCTTGTTAACAACTACAATGAATGAAAAGGAGGGGGTAAGCATAAATGCTTAGTAAGTTCACATGCAAATAGCAAGTAACATAATCATGCAATTCCACATAAAACATCATTTGCATAAACAACATCAAGACATTCGTGTTTCGTTTGCATTTAATATCTTTCTACGATTTCATCATACCAAGTTCTCAACCCGAGGATTTAAGCACATACCTGTCAAATTTTCTCATTCACCACACTTACCAATATATCACCTTCGTTTTAGGCATTCTTCTCATTCACTTAAGATTCACCCATTGAACACATCGGAATATAATTCGAATAAGCGGATTTCATGAACGTAAGTGCCATACCCGCAGCTAGACAAACTCAATAGTCTGCAGAACTTATGTAGGCAAGCTACCATGTAACCCGCCCATAAATGAACTCAGACTCAACTCAACGAGCTCGGGCGTTCGCATCCATAAGTGAACTCGGACTCAACTCAACGAGTTCGGATGCCTAGTTACATCTCACGAACTCGGACTCAACTTAACGAGTCCGGAACTCAAGTATCCTAGTGACATGTCACTTGTATTCTAATCTATTCCAAAGGTTCAAACAGGCTTTTTCCTCGATCTCACATCTTTTCCGTCTTCCACGCAATATCGAAATCGATACTTCGGTGATAGTTCATACTTATCAAGTAATTCACATAATTACATATTATTCAACAATAACCACAAAACATAACATTTCATGATACTAATAAGCATCATATCATATAAACAACATTAAATTGCTCAAAATGACAATTATGTTACTACATTTACACATGAACTTACCTCGATACAAAATATTAGCAATCGAGACTATTCTTCGTAAACTTTGTTTTTCCCTCGATCGCGACTTGAATCTCGTTTCTCTTGATCTATAATGCCAAATTAATCTTATTTAATGCATACATTCATCAAAACAGTCTTTAATACGAACTTTGGAAAAATTACATTTTTGCCCTAAACTTTTGCATAATTACACTTTTGCCCCTAGGCTCGGGAATTAAACTTCATCCCTTATTCTTATGTTTTATGACATGCTGATCATTTTTCCCTTCTATAGCAACATCAAATTCACACTCTAACATGCACTTATGCCTATTAGGTATTTTTACCGATTAGGCCCTTTTACTCATTTTCACTTAAAACCAAGTAGTACAAGTTGTCTAACATAATTTAAAACCTCATATTATATCATAAAACACCAAAATACACAAATTTCACCTATGGGTATTTTTCCAAATATGAACCCTAGGTTGAATTATTGCTAGCATAAGCTTAATCGAGCTACCGGGATTCCAAAAACGTAAAGAACATTAAAAACGGGGCTTGGAATCACTTACTATGGAGCTTGGAAGCTTGAAACAAACCCTAGCTATGGAGAACCCTTGAAATTTTGGCCTAATGAAGAAGATGGACAAAAATTGGCTTTTGATTTTGTTTTTAACTCATTTTAATAACTAAATGACCAAAATGCCCTTCCTACTAAACTTTCAAAAAAATTCCATCCATGTCCATTTTTTGTCCATAGACTTATAAATTGGTCAAATTTCTATTTAAGACCTCCTCATTAATATTCCAAAGCAGTTTCATACTAAAAACTCCTAGAATGCAAGTTTTGCAAATTATTCGATTTAGTCCCTAATTTCAATTTAAGCACTTTAGGCATAGGATTTCATCACGAAATTTTCACAGAATTATGAAATAATATCATAAACATCGAAATAATTATAAAATAGTTATTTCTATCTTGGATTTGTGGTCACAAAACAACTATTTTGTTTAGGCCCTAATTCAGGATATTACAATAAGTCTCAAACAAAGGAACATACGAAACTAACAAGGGAAGATGTACATAATATGGAATCAGAATCAAAAGAATATGTGGTGTGAGTGAATGATCAAGAAATGAACAATAAGAGTTAATAAGTGGTAACCATTTTAAAAACTAATATGAAATTATAATGAACTATGGTTGAGTCTTAAGAAAAAAATGATTTGGTGAATGGACCTAAGTCCTTGTTTGTAAGTGGCATAATTAAAAATGAAATCCATAATTAATAAAAGACTCAAGACTATTATAAGAGATGGTGAAGTAGGAAAACTCCTTGTGTACTTACTAAGCTTTCCAAGCTTACTAAGTTCTTGTTAGTAAGTGACATACTTAAAATGAAGATTGAGCTAGCATGTTAGGAGAATCACATCACCATTCGAAGTTTTAAGGATTGTAAAACATGTGGTACTGTATTAAATATGTTAGTGCAATTGCATGTACATAAAGGCTTAGGCCATTTTAAGAGTTTGTAAGAGTTTATAATTGTATCGCCTTGTGTTACTAAGAGATAAATGTATTTAAATATGACAACTTATAAGTTAAAATTCATTATTTTTATTTACTTTGAGCATGTTCTTAAGATGAATGTGGATTTAAATGCCTTTTGATAGTGTTTAAAATGATTTGGAACTTGTTGGTGTGTTTTGGTAGTGTTTGGTAATGATTGATGTGTTTTTTAACTAATTTTAAGCTTGGGGTCCCACGTATCAGTACCTAGTCCTCAAGTATCAGTACTTGCAAGTTAGTAGCTAAATTGCTATAGTATCAGGATGATATATAGGTATATATGGGGCCATGTATTGATACATGTTTCCATGCACCTACTAAAACTTGCACTAGGACATGTTATAAAAGTGCTTTTAAATCTCTCATGATGTTGAAATTTGTTTTATGGGATTTTTTATTTAAAATTTTAATGTAACACTCAGTTTTAGTAGGTCTTAAGTTAGGCGAGTAACCCAAAAATAGTTTGAGTAGCGAAGTCCTATTCATCCAATTGATGTTTTTGGCATATAGGTCAGACATATAGTTAACATTAGAGTATTATTCAAGGATTGTTCTCTGAATATGTTGAGTTGAAAAGAATAAGGTAAAAATAATGAGGATTTTGGGGTGAATTGGGTTATCGCCAAAGGTATTATACGCCCAATTTATTGGGCTATCAATTTAGTTACATACCAAAGAGGTAGTTAGGATGGAACAAAGAGTTGGACCAAAAATATAAAATATTGAATTTCCATTTACAATTGTAAACCATTTTTTATAAAGGCAACCTTAAAAGTTTAAGACACATGTCAAGTTCCAATAAAGGCTTAAATTATTTACATAGATATTTAGGATAGAAAAAGAGAGAGTTTTCCTTCTTCCTTCCTCAAGAAATATTGTTACCTGAATCTTAAAGAACTTATAATATCTTTCTCTACTTCAAGCTAGAGTTGTAGATCTAGATCTTGACTAGTGATTACACCATGACAAGGTAAGATTTATGGCTCTACCTATTACATTGTGAAAGGGTAAGTCTGTTGGATCTGGTAAATCAGTAAGATGAAGATATAAAGCTTTTCTTAGGGATTTTCAACGTTAGAAATGATGGGAAAAGGGGTATATGAATAGATCTTGATGGGTTTCCATGTTCTATAGTAGTAGTTGCTGCTGATTTGCATTGTGGAAATTTGGATCTGGAGTTTTGAGTTGTTGTAGGTGAGAATCAAATGTGTCTCTATACTGACTCTTGCATGTATATTATTTAAATGAGATATCTCTGTAGAAATCTATTGAATGATGAAACCGAAGCTAGAAAAGTATAGTATGATGGTCATGCAACTATATGAATGAATGCTAAGGATAGAATGCATCTTACAGTATGCAATCTGAAAAGTTTAGGTTTGGTCGTATATGTGCATCTTAGATGTATGCTATGAGTATGATATGTTAAGAGTAAGTTGTGGAGTTAAAGATGAATGTGAATTGTGCCAGTGCATGAAGGGTCTATCAAGAGAGTCTGTGTCTGTTCACCATGGTGGAGTCAGAAGGTGTCCATCAGAACTAAAAACACGAACTCTGATATGAATATTAAAGGAAAAGCACATGGCCATGACACTTTCCGAAAGGAACTAAAGGAAGGTGATTATCCAATGGGGTTCTGTACCCGAGTCCGTTACCGGAGTCGAACACAAGGTGCACACAAACTTGACTTAATCATTTTCACAGTCCATTTAAAATTTTCCAGACAAGCTGGTTACAGCATCACTGTTGCCTTAAAAATCATATCTTGAGTTTCAAAGCTCAAAAATCAGTTTCGTAATTTTTCCCTGAAATTAGACTCATATGTCCATCCACAAAATTTTTTTCTAGAATTTTTGGTCGGGCCAATTAGTACAGTTTATTAGTTAAAGTCTCCCCTGTTACAGGGATCGACTACACTGACCTTCTCGCATTACGACTTGGATATCTCCCTGTACAGGGATTCCATACTGATACCATTTATTTCTATAGAAACTAGACTCAAAGTGAAATCTATACATATATGGCATGACTCCTAATTATCTCTGGTTAATTTACAATGAATTTCCAAATTCGGAACAGGGGATCCAGAAACCGTTCTGGCCCTGTTTCACGAGAACTTTAATATCTCTTAACATATAACTCATATGACAGTTTAGTTTCTTCCATATGAAAGTAGATTCATCAAGGTTAATTTACATAATTTATTCACTATTTAATTCCATTCCTACTATTTTTAGTGATTTTTCGCATCTACATCACTGCTGCTGTCAGCATCTGTTTTCAAGGTAAGCTTTACCTACTTCATAATTTCTTTGATTCAACTAGCCCTTTTAGCATACATGGCACAAGGAATGATCATGATTAACCATTCCAATGGCTAATCGTTTCCAAACATTTCCATACCTCTTAATGAACAACATACAAAATGATTATGATACCATGCCAAAGTGTATATAAGCCATTTTCGCATGGCTATCCAAATTTATACAAAATCAAAGGGGTCTATGACCAACAAACGAAAGAGTAGTCCTATACATGCCATTTCAAAGTTCAACCAAAATTTGTACCAAAAAGGGGGCTTTGATAGTGTGGATGACTTCGACTTCGATGATCCCGAATCCGTTAGCTAACGAGCAAAATCTATAAAACAGAGAGCTAAAGCAACGGGGTAAGCATTTTAATGCTTAGTAAGTCTCAAGTAATGAAATCAGCTTTGACTAAAGTATTATATTCACATAGCTAAATGAATCACTTTATTAATACACATTCTCATAATCATACTTACTTCACACTTCATCAACATATACACACAAGGTATCAACCTATCTAAGAGCCGAAAGTTCGTTAGTCGATTGAACGAACACTATTTCAAACGAATCAACTTTTCCGATGCACATGTGAACATACCTTATCGTATGGGTTTTTTTTTAGCGTATTAACTGAATTTATTACAGCACCAAAACGCTCACCTTCAAACCGAGTTTCTTCGGAATTTAGCCGGATATAACCACAAGCACAATTGCCTTCGGTCTTAACCCGGATTTGGTAACTTGCACAAATGCCTTGGTCTTAGCTGGATATAACAACTTCGCACGAATGGCTTGGTCTTAGCCGGATATAATCACTAGCATAAATGCCTTCGGACTTAGCCGGATATAATCACTAGCATAAATGCCTTCGGGACTTAGCCCGGATATAATCACTAGCATAAATGACTTCGGGACTTAGCCCGGGTATCATTCAAATGCTCATGTACACATATATCAATAATCATGACACATCCATATTTCATTCTCGTTACTAAGGCTCAAACACAAAACATTTATCAAACCTTTCCAATTTCGGCTCAATAGCCACACACAAAGAGCATGATTTCAATTGACTTTATAACTTAGTCCCTACGCACATTCGGCTGTCCACCATAATGTGACAAATCATTTCAATATAATTCAAGTAGGGTCATTACTCGAAGACTTACCTCGGACGTGGTCGAACGATTTCGACGGCTATTCGACTACTTTTTCCTTCCCTTTATCGGATTTAGCTCCCCTTTGCTCTTGAGCTTAATTTAACAAATAAATTGATTTAATCATTTGAGCATCGAGAGAGGAATTCAAGGTACTTAGCCCACATATTTTCATTAGACATTAAAGTCACATATGTACGGAAATCATGAATCAACTCAACACATTAGTTAGTGCTCTCCTTAGCCGAATTTTCCAAGCCAAGAATAGGCATCAATATGCTTGCCTCTAACTGAATGCATGCACACCAATCCCCCTCATGTGGCCGAATATGCATGTCCATGTTGAGGCCAATTATACACTTAATATCACACATGAACGGCATACATTTTACTAACTAATGCATTCCATATTGTAACTCAATACACATCTATCATTTCCTTCATAACCGAAACATCATCATAAGTAAATATATACCTTGAGATAGTATATATGTCATACCAATACATCATGTACAAACATATATACATATATATATGCTAGAGCCGAATCTCAAGTTGATTGTAACTAAACATGAACATAAATCCAAAACACAAATCTTACTTTCCATGCAATGAGCATAAATCATACTTATGGATGTACCATGGCCGAATACATCACAACACCATAATTTTTGGTCATGATTAAACAAAGAACTTAATGTCTTCCTCAAAAATACTAAAAAGAAAGTCCAAGAGCCATCAATCCACCATCACATGTATCATTAGCAAGCTTCATATTTAACATGCAATGGCATTAACACAAAATCCTCCTTGGCCAAATACCATCCCCATGATATAACAAAGATTTGAACCATGGGCTAATAAGAGCATCAAGCTATCAACTAAAAACATGCATGAATCTCATGGCACAACCTCGAACATACCTTAATCTAGATACAAGTATGGCCAAACCTCCTCCTAATCCTTTTCCTAACCAAGCATGAAGCAAAACTCCTTCCTTCTTCCTTAGTATTTTCGGCCAAAAAGAGTGAAAAAGGATGAACAATTTTTTTTCTTTGCTTTTCTTCAACTCACGGCAAAGGGAGGGAGAAGCCTTCACACACATTTTTTTTCATTTTTTATTACCATACAACTTATTTTATTTATTTCAACATAAACCACTTACAAAACATGTTTCATGACATGTTTTGCCCATCCCCTTGTCATGGCCGGCCACTAGTTCTTAAATGGGGAAATTTGACATGCAAACCCTCATTTTTGCATGCATGATCAACTAGTCATCACACATTTCCTATCATACTTTCAAAGTTTACTACTAGGTCCTTTCTAGTGAAATTCACATTTATAACTCTAAATCAAAACATCAAAAATGTCACACATGAGTTAACACACATTATAGGCATCAAAATAAATTTTAAATTATTTTTATGCCTCGGTTTTGTGGTCCCGAAACCACATTCCGACTAGGGTCATTTTAAGGCTGTCACATTCCCTGCGTGTCCCAATACTGTAACACCCCTAACCCGTATCCATCGCCAGATTAGGGTTAAAGGCATTACCGAAAAAATCGAAACAATTTACAAACAATTCAATATTAACATCCACAAACATCGTCAAAATTCATTATAGAGTCCCTTATATATGTCAACGAGACCTTAATCATTCTTTAGAAAAGGGGACAAGACTAAACTGGGCTAATACAAAAATTTTCAAAACTTAAACAATTTTTAAAGTTACAAAGGTCACACGCCCGTGTGAACAGGCCGTGTGCCTCACACGGCATTAGACACGTCCGTGTCTCTAGACCGTGTCAAATTAGGGCTTACATACGGACTTAATCACATGGCCACAAGACATGCCTGTGTGCCTTGGCTGTAACACCCCGTACCCAAGACCGTTGCCGGAGTCGAACACGAGGTGCTAACAGACTTAATTCATTTATTTCCACAGTCCATTTTAAAAATTTCCAGACAAGCTGGCTAACTGCGTCACTGTCACCTTAAAAATCATATCTTGAGGTCCAAAACTCGAAAACTAGTTTCGTAAATTTTACCTGAAACTAGACTCATATATCCATCTAAAATTTTTTTTTCTAGAATTTTTGGTTGAGCCAATTAGTACAGTTTATTAGTTAAAGTCTCCCCTGTTTCAGGGTTCGACTACTCTGACCTTCATGCATTACGACTTAGATATCTCCTTGTACAGAGCTTCAATACTTATGCCGTTTGTTTCTAAAGAGACTAGACTCGAAAAGGAATCTGTAAATATAGGGTATGACTTCTAATTATCTCTGGTTCATTTATAGTGAATTTCCAAAGTCGGAATAGGGGATCCAGAAATCGCTCTGGCCCTGTTTCACAAAAACTTAAGCATCTCATAAAATACGGCTCATATGATCGTTTCGTTACTTTCATATGAAAATAGATTCATCAAGGTTTTATTACATAATTTATTCACTATTTAATTCCATTCATACTATTTTTAGTGATTTTTCAAATCCACACCACTGCTACTGTCAGCATCTGTTTTTAAGGTAAACTTTACCTATTTCATGGTTTTCCATGAATCAACTAGAATTTGTCATACAAAGCACCAAAATGATCATGATTAACCATTCCAATGGCTAATCGTTACCAACATTTCCATACCTCTCAATGAACAACATACAAAACAATTATAATGCTATGCTCAAAGTATATATAAGCCATTTTCGCATGGCTATCCAAATTTATACAAAACCAAAGGGTATATGACCAACAACAAAAAGGGTAGTCCTATACATGCCATTTTCAGAGTTCAACCAAAAGTGTACCAAAAGGGCTTTGATAGTGTGGACGACTTCGACTTCGACAATCCCAAGTCCGATAGCTGACGAACCAAAATCTCATCGTTGGGATTTTACTAGCGTATTAATTGAAATTATTACAGCAAGATCGCTCATTCCCGAATCAAGTACCTTCGGAATTTAGCCGGATATAGCTACTTGCTCAAATTCCTTTGGGACTTAGCCCGGTTATAGTAACTCGCACTAATGCCTTCGGGACTTAGCCCGGGTATAGTAACTCACACAAATGCCTTCGGGCTTAGCCCGGAATTAGTCACTAGCACAAATGCCTTCGGGACTTAGCCCGGTTATCATCCGAATATCCATGCACATATCAATAAATCATGACACATCTATATTTCATTTTCATAACTAGAATTCAAACACAAGTCACTTATCAAGCATTATCATTTTCGGCTCAATAGTTACATACAAAGAGCATGATTTTGATTTACTTAAAACATGATCTAATCGAATCATAATCTAAGATCTATTACTCAAAAACTTACCTTGGATGTTGTTGAACGATTTGGTGACTATTCGATCACTTTTCCTTTCCTTATCCAACTTTGGTCCTCTAAGCTCTTGAGCTAATTCAAACAAATTTAACTTATTAAAGTCTCATTATGCTAGCTTATGGCGAATATGACAAGGAGTTTGATAGGTCATATGGCCACCTTTAGCTCAAATACAAAATGGTCATACGCATTTTTAATCACATTGAGCAATTTAATACAATTAATCTAACATTTCCTCATGTGCACCTTTATGACCGAATACACACATCATTAACCTAATATCAATTAACTAATCACTTTAACAAATTCTCCTTGAGCCGATTATCTAAGTCAAGATAGATTCATCATTATGCTCGCCTATAACCGAATACATGTAACACCAATCTATCTCATGTGGCTGAATATGCATGTCTATGTTGAGGCCAATTTTATGCTTAATACTTCCTACAAATATGGTTACTTGTATTGACTACATACCATTTTGTTTCAAGTTCAAAACTCGGCTAATACACATATATACACTAGTAATCAAATACTAACATTTGCACTTCACCTTACTACCATTTTTCATCCAAATAACATGAATCAACAACCATATTTCTCTTCTACTTCCTACCATGGCGAATGCATCAAGACACCATACCATTTCAATTTTGGTCATGGGTTAAACAAAGAACTTAATGTCTAACTCAAAGATGCTAAAAGAAAATCCAAGAGTCATCAATCCACCATCACATGTATCATTACAAAGCTTCACATTTAGCATGCAAATGACATCAACACAAATCCACCTTAGCGAAACTTAACTCATCTTCATGCCTCATCACCACAACATCAAACACCAACCAAGAAGACAACACCCATGGCGAATATCATCTCCATCACATAGCAAAGATTTAAACCATGGGCTAGGTAGAACTCAAGCTAACAACTAAAAACATGCATGAATCTCATGGAACAACATCAAACATACCTCCTCCTAAACACCAACCAACCGAACATAAAGCAAGAAAATCCTCTTCTTCTTCCTTCCTCAAGTCATGGCAATGGAGGAGTAGCCTAGCTCATTTTTTTTTTCTTTTTCTCTTTCTCCTCCTACTAACCACTATTATTTTATTACCCATGCTCCTTATTTTATCATTCCTCCCATAAAACACTAACATAACATGTTTATGACATGTTTTACCCATCACATTTTGTCCACCCTCATTGTCATGGCCGGCCACTACCAATTAAGTGGGGAAATTGACATGCAAGTCCACCCTTTTTAATTACATGCACTAATAGATCCTTATAGATTAACCTATCACATTTCACAAGTGTCACACATAAGTCCTATTAACTAAATTCATATGTAATTAACTAAATCGAAGCTTAAAACTTTCACACATTCATATTCACATATTTTAGACAATAATTATCATATTCAAATAATTTGGTGATTTCGGTTTAGCGGTCCCGAAACCGCTTTCCGACTAGGGTCACTTTAGGGTCATGTCACAACTCTCCCCACTTAAGAAATTTTCGTCCCCGAAAATCTTACCGGTAAATAGGTTTGGGTATCGTTCTTTCTTAGAGTTCTCGGGTTCCCAAGTAGCTTCTTCTATCCCGTGTTTGAGCCATAACACTTTTACTAAAAGAACCTTTTTGTTTCGCAACTCTTTCACTTCACGAGCTAGGATACGAATTGGTTCTTCTTCATAACTCATATCGGCTTGAATTTCAACCTCGGAGGGACTTATTATGTGCGAAGGATCAAATCTGTAACGTCGAAGCATCGAAACATGAAAAACGTTATGGATCCTTTCAAGTTTAGGGGTAAAAGCAACCTATATGCAACTGGACCAACTCGTTCGGAGATTTCATACGGCCCAATGAATCTCGGACTCAATTTGCTCTTACTACCAAATCGAGTATCTTTTTCCAAGGTGAAACTTTAAGAAACACTTTGTCTCCCACGATACTTAATGTCTTTTCGTTTCAAATCCGCGTCGACTTCGACGATCGTGGCGCCTTGGACTTTCACGGATTCCTTTTACTTTCATTCAAAGCATCTTTAATCAAATCAACTTCGAAAATTTTACTTTCACCGAGCTCAGTCCAAAACAATGGTGTGCGGCATTTACGACCGTACAAAGCCTCGTAAGGTGCCATCTTAATACTTGATTGAAAACTATTGTTGTAAGCGAATTCAATCAAAGGTAAATACCGCTCCCATGAACCACTAAACTCGAGGATGCAACATCTCAACATATCCTCAAGTATCTGAATTATTTGCTCGGATTGACCATCGGTTTGGGGGTGAAAAGCGGTGCTAAAATGCAACTTGGTACCCAAAGCTTCTTGCAATTTCTTCCAAAATCGTGAGGTGAATCTCGGATCTCTATCCGACACAATAGAAATAGGTACCCCGTGTAATCTCACAATCTGAGAAACATACAATTCAGCTAGTTTATCCAATGAAAAATCCGTGCGTGACGGGATAAAGTGAGTGACTTAGTCGATCTATCAACAACAACCCAAATCGCATCTTTCTTACTTGCCGACACCGGCAACCCGGATACAAAATCCATCGTGACTCGATCCCATTTCCATTCGGTATCATGATCGGTGAAGTAAACCCGAGGCACTTGATGTTCCGCCTTCACTTGCGACATACTAAGCACTTCAAACAAAATCGAAATGTCTCGTTTCATACCATGCCACCAAAAGCGGCGTCTCGGATCGTTGTACATTTTCGTACTCCCGGGTGAATTGACATTCGGCTACAATGAGCTTCGTTCGAATCATCGAAATAAGTTCGAATTTCTTGGAACACACAAATGACTTCGAACCTCAAACAATCGTCATCATCAATTTGAAACTCTAATTCCATATTCGAAACACATTCACCCGTTTTGTAACCGGTTCATCATCGACTTTACGAGCTTCACGAATTTGATGAATCAACAATGGTTTGGCCTTTAATTCTGCCACTAACACATTGTCGGATAGAACAGACAAGTGTACATTCATCGCTCGTAAAGCAAACAGTGATTTACGACTTAAGGCATCCACAACCACATTAGCCTTTCCCGGGTGATAGTCAATGACAAGCTCATAATCTTTCAACAACTCAAGCCAACGTCTTTGTCGCAGATTCAAGTCTCTTTGAGTCATCAAATATTTGAGACTTTTGTGATCCGAATATACATGGCACTTCTCACCAAATAAGTAATGTCGCCATATTTTCAAAGCGAACACGATGGTAGCTAGTTCAAGATCATGGGTCGGATAATTTTTCTCATATGGCTTCAATTGTCTCGACGCATAAGCTACAACTCGACCCTCTTGCATCAATACGCAACCCAGCCCAAGTAAGGATGCATCACTATAAATGACAAACTCTTTGCCTAATTCGGGTTGCACTAGTACTGGAGCTTCAGTCAAACAAGTTTTCAGTTGATCGAAACTTTTCTGACACTTTTCTATCCATTCAAACTTAACATCTTTTCAAGTAGTTTCGTCATTGGTGTGGCTATCATCGAGAAACCCTTTACAAAGCGTCGTAGTATGGCGGCAAGTCCCAAAAGCTCGAACTTGATAATATTTCTTGGAAGCTTCCAGTTAAGTATGGCTGAAATTTTGTTCGGATCAACTCGAATACCGTCTGAGATACCACATGACCCAAGAAGCTAACCTCTCTTAACCGAACTCACACTTCTTGAACTTAGCATATAACCGCTTATCCGTAAAATTTGCAACACTAATTCGGTGTTCAGCATGATCGGTTGCATTTCTCGAATAGACCAAAATATCATCGATAAACACAACTACAAACCGATCCAAATACGATTCGAAGATCCGATTCATCAAATCCATAAATACCGCGGGGCATTAGTGAGCCCAAACGGCATCACTAAGAATTCGTGAGTGACCGTATCTCGCTTAAAGCGGTTTTGGGTATATCCGAATCTCGAATTCAGAATCGATAATAACCCGATCTCAAATCTATCTTTGAAAACACCGAGGCTCCCTTTAGTTGATCAAACAAATCATCAATACGTGATAACGGATATTTATTCTTTATTGTCACTTTATTCGGTGACGATAGTCGATGCACAACCTCATGGTTCGTCCTTCTTTTCACAAACAATCTTGGTGCACCCAAGGTGAGAAACTTGGTCGAGCGAAACCCTATCCGTCAACTCTTGCAATTGAGCTTTCAACTCTTTTAACTCGGTTGGTGCCATACGATCACGGAGCTATCGAAATCGGTGTAGTCGTGTACAAGCTCAATACCAAACTCTACCTCCGAGCGGTGGTAAACCCCGTAATTCTTTGGGAAAAACATCCGGTATTCACAAACCAGCGCACGATTCAGCTTCTTTTCTAACTCTTTGTCATCAAGTACATACGCAAGGTATGCTTCACACCCCTTTCTTACATATTTACGAGCCAACATCGATGATATTACGGTTGGCAACCTATTCAAGTCGATGAGACTCAACTCGGATTATCTCGTTATTTACACACCTTAAATCGATGGTTTTCTTTTGCAATTTACAATTGCATCATGTACGATCAACCAATCCATACCGAGGATAACATCAAATTCGTCAAGCGGTAAAAGCATCAAATCGGCGAAAAACAGAACCTCGGATTACTAGGGACATTTCTTGCACACTTTGTTGACAAGCACGTAACGACTCAAAGGATTTGACACCGAATTACAAACTCATGAGACTCAACGGTAGAGTCTTCTTTGGATGCTAAGGTTTCACATATATAAGAATGTGTAGAACCGGGGTCAATCAAAGCAATCACATTAGTATCAAAGAGAGTAAAAGTACCGATAATAACATCCGGCGAGGAAGCATCCTCGCGTGCGGCGTATAGCGTAAGCTCTAGCGAGAACACGAGCCTCGAGATCTGGTTGTAGCATCTCTAAATCCTCTCGACCGCCACTAGCATTGCCGTATTTCTAGATGGTCTACCCCGGCGATAGTAGCACCGGGTTTCCCACTCGATTTACGTTACGTTGGACAATCTCGGGCAATCTTTAATAAAGTGGTCACTGATCCGCACTTGTAACAGGAGCGGTCATGGAATCTACAACTCCCGAATGCCATTTACCATATATCGACACTCGTTCGTCTCGACGATCATTTCCAACATCGGCGATCAAGTGACTCGTGCACTCACGGCGGTCGATCACGATCTCGTCTAGAAAAACCCGAAGTGTCTCTAGATCGGCCTAAATCATCTCTAAATTTCTTTGATGACTGTTGAAAGGGCCTCCCCATAGACCTCTTACGAAACTCCTTTGCTCCCATATCGACTTTTTTTCTCCATCTTGAGCTCCTCGGCTTTGCAAGCTCGCTCGACAAGTACCACAAATTCTCGGATTTCCAAAATGCCAACATACAGCTTTATATCATCATTCAGTCCATCCTCGAAACATTTACACATCACGGCTTCTGAAGAAATGCATTCTCGAGCGTACCGGCTAAGCCTTACAAACTTTCGTTCATAATCGATGAATCGACATGGAACCTTGTTTAAGTTCAAGAAATTCCTTCCGTTTTGATCCATGAATCATCGACCGATATACTTTTTCCGAAACTCGATTTGGAAAAACTCCCAAGTTACTTGCTCTTTGGGCTGTGAAGTCAACGTATTCCACCAATAGTAGGCAAAATCATGTAGCAAGGAGATAGTACACTTTAGGCACTCATCGGTGTGCAAGATAGCTCATTGAGTACCCGAATAGTGTTGTCCAACCAAAATTCAGCTTGCTCGGCATCATCGTTGTCCGTAGCTTTAAATTGATAGCCCGTGTTTTCGGATTTCATCAGCTGTAGGCTTATTTGACCTTATTTGGTCGATTCTTGGGAGGTATTGTAGGTCTTGAGGTGGTATTAGTCGGGAATGGAGGTTGTGGAGCAGTAGTATTAGTTGGAATGTATTGGTTGAATCAATCATTCATCACGCTATAAAAAGCTTGTCTAGCTTCATCATTCGGATTACTAGCAATAGGTTGAGAGTCCGTCGGTATTTGTCCCTTATGTGGGAGCAGGCACTATACTCTCAAGATCATCACTACCGCTTCGGTTGGGATCGGGATCCATTACTATAAATAAACACATTTTCGGTTGTCGAAATCACCACACTATCAAATAATCACATAATGGCATGTATAGCTAGACGCAAACGTATTACGGTAGTCCTAGAATCGACTAAACCGTAGCTCTGATACCAATAAAATTGTAACACCTCGTACCCGAGACCGTTGCCGGAGTCGAACACGAGGTGCTAACAGACTTAATTCATTTATTTTCACAGTCCATTTTAAAAATTTCCAGACAAGTTGGCTAACTGCGTCACTGTCACCTTAAAAATCATATCTTGAGTTCCAAAACTTGAAAACTAGTTTCATAAATTTTACCTGAAACTAGACTCATATATCCATCTACAATATTTTTTTTCTAGAATTTTTGGTCGATCCAATTAGTACAGTTTATTAGTTAAAGTCTCCCCTGTTTCAGGGTTCGACTACTCTGAGCTTCATGCATTACGACTTAGATATATCCTTGTACAGGGCTTCAATACTTATGCTGTTTATTTCTAAAGAGACTAGACTTGAAAAGGAATCTGTACATATAGGGCATGACTTCTAATTATCTCTGGTTAATTTATAGTGAATTTCCAAAGTTGGAACAGGGGATCCAAAAATCGCTCTGGCACTATTTCACGAAAACTTTAGCATCTCATAAAATATGGCTCATATGATCATTTCGTTACTTTCATATGAAAATAGATTCATCAAGGTTCGATTGCATAATTTATTCACTATTTAATTCCATTCATACTATTTTTAGTGATTTTTCAAATCCACACCACTGCTACTGTCAGCATCTGTTTTTAAGGTAAACTTTACCTATTTCATGGTTTTCCATGAATCAACTAGAATTTGTCATACAAAGCACCAAAATGATCATGATTAACCATTCCAATGGCTAATCGTTACCAACATTTCCATACCTCTCAATGAACAACATACAAAATGATTATAATGCTATGGTCAAAGTATATATAAGCCATTTTCGCATAGCTATCCAAATTTATACAAAACCAAAGGGTACATGACCAACAACAAAAAGGGTAGTCCTATACATGCCATTTTCAGAGTTCAACCAAAAGTGTACCAAAAGGGCTTTGATAGTGTGGACGACTTCGACTTCGACAATCCCGAGTCTGATAGCTGACGAACCAAAATCTCATCGTTGGGATTTTACTAGCGTATTAATTGAAATTATTACAAGAAGATCGCTCATTCCCGAACCAAGTACCTTGAATTTAGCGGATATAGCTACTTGCTCAAATGCCTTCGGACTTAGCCGGTTATAGTAACTTCGCACAAGTGCCTTGGGACTTAGCCGGTTATAGTAACTCGCACAAATGCCTTGGGACTTAGCCCGATTATAGTAACTCGCACAAATGCCTTGGGACTTAGCCGGGTATAGTAACTCACACAAATGCCTTGGGCTTAGCTCGAATTAGTCACTAGCACAAATGCCTTGGGACTTAGCCGGTTATCATTCGAATATCCATGCACATATCAATAAATCATGACACATCTATATTTCATTTTCATAACTAGAATTCAAACACAAGTCACTTATCAAGCATTATCATTTTCGGCTCAATAGTTACATACAAATAGCATGATTTTGATTTACTTAAAACATGATCTAATCGAATCATAATCTAAGATCCATTACTCAAAAACTTACCTCGGATGTTGTCGAACGATTTCGGCGGCTATTCGATCACTTTTTCCTTTCCCTTATCCAACTTTGGTCCTCTAAGCTCTTGAGCTAATTCAAACAAATTTAACTTATTAAAGTCTCATTATGCTAGCTTATGGCCGAATATGACAAGGAGTTTGATAGGTCATATGGCCACCTTTAGCTCAAATACAAAATGGTCATATGCATTTTTAATCATATTGAGCAATTTAATACAATTAATCTAACATTTCCTCATGTGCACCTTTATGACCGAATACACGCATCATTAACCTAATATCAATTAACTAAGCACTTTAACAAATTCTCCTTGAGCCGATTATCTAAGTCAAGATAGATTCATCATTATGCTCACCTATAACCGAATACATGCAACACCAATCTATCTCATCTGGCCGAATATGCATGTCTATGTTGAGGCCAATTATATGCTTAATACTTCCTACAAATATGGTTACTTGTATTGACTACATACCATTTTGTTTCAAGTTCAAAACTCGGCTAATACACATATATACACTAGTAATCAAATACTAACATTTGCACTTCACCTTACTACCATTTTTCATCCAAATAACATGAATCAACAACCATATTTCTCTTCTACTTCCTACCATGGCCGAATGCATCAAGACACCATACCATTTCAATTTTGGTCATGGGTTAAACAAAGAACTTAATGTCTAACTCAAAGATGCTAAAAAGAAAATCCAAGAGTCATCAATCCACCATGACATGTATCATTACAAAGCTTCACATTTAGCATGCAAATGACATCAACACAAATCCACCTTAGCCGAAACTTAACTCATCTTCATGCCTCATCACCACAACATCAAACACCAACCAAGAAGACAACACCCATGGCCGAATATCATCTCCATCACATAGCAAAGATTTAAACCATGGGCTAGGTAGAACTCAAGCTAACAACTAAAAACATGCATGAATCTCATGGAGCAACATCAAACATACCTCCTCCTAAACACCAACCAACCGAACATAAAGCAAGAAAATCCTCTTCTTCTTCCTTCCTCAAGTCACAAAGAATGGAGGAGTAGCCTAGCTCATTTTTTTCTTTTCTCTTTCTCCTCCTACTAACCACTATTATTTTATTACCCATGCTCCTTATTTTATCATTCCTCCCATAAAACACTAACATAACATGTTTATGACATGTTTTACCCATCACATTTTGTCCACCTTCATTGTCATGGCCGGCCACTACCAATTAAGTGGGGAAATTGACATGCAAGTCCACCCTTTTTAATTACATGCACTAATAGATCCTTATAGATTAACCTATCACATTTCACAAGTGTCACACATAAGTCCTATTAACTAAATTCACATGCAATTAACTAAATCGAAGCTTAAAACTTTCACACATTCATATTCACATATTTTAGACAATAATTATCATATTCAAATAATTTGGTGACTCGGTTTAGCGGTCCCGAAACCGCTTTCCGACTAGGGTCACTTTAGGGCTGTCACATTGGCCATGGTCGAAACTGACTTAGATCACACGGATAGCCACATGCCCGTGTGCCTTGGCCATGTTCGAGACTGACTTAAAATTGTAGGAGTACCCTAGAGGACACACGATAGTGTAACATAACCATGTGTCACACAAAGCTGAGGCACACACTCGTGTCTCTGCCCGTGTGGACAAAAATAGGTCATTTGAAAAGCCAATTTGCCAACAAATTTTGGTCAAACCTACAAGCATCAAACCAATCACCTTTGTACTATAATTTCAGCCAATTTCAATACCAAAACTTACATTATTCATGCCATATTATTATCAACCATATTCAAGCTTATAATCCATATTCTATCATGCCAAATCATATGCCAAAAATCATGTCAAAATATATGTATCACATAATTCATACCAAGACACATTCATATGCACAACCAAAACCAAGCCAAATCACATGGAAAAATATTTACATCACCAAACATATTCACATACTTCTAGCCTATACATGCCACATAACCAAATCTCAAAACATTATTTACCGAAATGATAATCAGATAGTTCCATGACATCTCCATCAACTTCCAACCCCAGCAGATCTCTGATAATCTATAAACATATGAAAAACACATAGAATAAGCTTCGAGAGCTTAGTAAGCCATAAGTAAATAAATCTTTACAAGATCATGTATATAATTCAACTTGAATAAGACAAATTTAGTAGCTTCATTAGGCTTATTTATCAATGAACATATAAACCATACTTTCAATTTCAAATAATGACCATTAGATCATTCATATAAATTAAGCTTACACAATTACATTACATCGTCAACCAAATCATAATCATACGTAACATTTTATAAACTTCTTCACAAATATTCCTAAACTTTAACATTTATAATTCCCTTATTCACATTAATCAAATTTGAATATATGAACCATATAGTCAACTCAACCATTTTAATACAATTATCTATTCAAGTTTTCAAACCAGAAATCATATATCAATACCATGTTTCATATTACATAAATCTCATGTCCAAAACATTGGACCACGATTTCATATAACGAGCATATATAACACATCATTCATTTATTTATTTCACATATCATCATTTGAAACATACTCACATTTCATATCGAATTTCATATATAAATCACATGTACCTGAATCATATATGGTAAAACACAATTACAATTCCACATTTCTTATATAACTCATTTGATAATAGTTCACTTGCTAGTATCCACATGTCATTTTCACATAGATCATATATTAACTGATCATGATCATACTCACTTTCTTTGCTTAATTTCATAGACATCATAACATACCTAATTCAGATGCACATTCATATACTCATTTAGCTTAAATACTTAAAACCATTTTCTCACATGTACATCACATTTCCATAAAATACAAACATACTTCATATGTTTACACATATAAACATATACTCACTTTTCATTCTCAAGCTTAATTTACATTTCATAATTACCTGAATTGAATACACATCTCATATTTTCATTCTTTTCTCAGAATACCTGTTGAACCGTTCAGAATTAATCAGGATACTCGGATAGCACATAAGCTCATACAATGCCAACGTCCCAGACGTGGTCTTACATGTAATCAAATATCAATGCCACTATCCTAGACAGGGTCTTACACGAAATCATATACGATGCCAATATCCCAGACATGGTCTTACACGTAAATCATAAATCGATGCCAACGTCCCAGACGTGGTCTAACACGATAACACATATCAGAATCCTATGTCATGACATATGTATCCTAACTATTCCTATGGTTCATATGGGGCTTTTCAAACGTTGTCACATTATCAGAACTTTCTCAATTTCACCTATTTGAACGATCCAAAATCGAAACAGATTCTCCAAAGCTCGATTCAATTCAGAATATACACATATATTTATTATAATTCAATTCAGCACATATAACATATATATATACATATATTTGAATTTATCATCATTTATTTACTTATGAACTTACCTCATACTAACACGAACGATCCGAAATGACTATTCGATAATTTCGACTTTCCCCGATCCAAATCTGATTTTCTCATTTCTTTTCAATACAAATTCAACTTATTTAATCAAATATTCAATCAAATTCATCTAAAAACACAAAGCTAATTACACTTTTTCCCCTGACATTTCACATTTTTTGCGATTTAGTCCCTATTTCACAAAACACAAAATACACAAAATTTCTATACACCCATGCTTAGCCGAACCTTTATGGTGTTCATACAAGCCCACATATTTCATTTATTTCAAATTTTAGTCCCTCAAAATCTCATCTCTACAATTTAGCCCAAAATACTCAAATTCATCAAAAATTCAAAGACAAAACTTAGTAATCTAACACATATCTTTCATTTTCTAACATCAAACTTCATAAAGCTCATAGTTTCATCAATGGAATGATTCAAAATCATCAAAAATTAGAAATTGAGACATGGTGTAACACCCCTTACCCGTATCCAAAGCCAGGACAGGGTTCGAGGCGTTACCGGACTTAAACATTCACAAACATGCAAAACCGGGCTATAAAATTTCATCCAAATTAAAACTTTTCAAACACATGTAAATCATCCCTTATACAGGACTTCGAGGCCTAAAATATACATCGGGGTGGTTCGAGACTAAACCGAGGACTTTAGAAAGCTCTGGGAAAACTTAGAGAAATTTTGATGAAACAGGGTCACACGCCCGTGTGGACACAGGGACACGCTCGTGTGTCTACACCACTCCCATGTTCTCAGGCCGTGCAACTCTCTATTTATAACATCAGTAAAACAAATGGATTCACATGGCCAAACCACACGCCCATGTGCTAGGCCGTGTCCTCCACACGGCTGAGACACATGGCCGTGTCTTTGCCCGTGTAGCCAACACTTAGGCTATTTTCCAAGCCTTATGTTGTCCTTAATTCTCTCCCATACTTATACACATTATAAACACACATTATAACATCAATTTAATGGTTAATCATCGTTTAGTAAAATTTTGTTAAAGCATTTACATGTTGTCATACATGTGTTTATTACCTATACTCATGTTACACCAAGTTAGACATTCCAATTCACATTCTACAATTGTCCATATTCAATCATTATCAACTTACTACCATGCCACACATTCATTCCATGGCCATGACCACCTCGAATGGTCTTAGAGCATTCGTCATGTACATGTGTTATATTAATCATTCATAACAACCAATTATAAACACATCACAAACATTAACACATAGCAAGAATAATTAGGCTTACAAGCCATAACCATTTAAGCTACATCTCATGGCCATATACAATAAATCAATATAGGCTGATAATTTGGCTAATCATAACAACATCTAACATAAAAACTAGTCCTTATACATGTCACTCATTTGAAAGTATTTAATATACATGTGACAATACTCCGGAGTTGTTGGCTTGATAGTGTGATGCTACCTCCAACGGTCTCCAACCCCAAGCTAACCTGAGAACACTAAGGAAATGGAGAAGAGAGAGTAAGCTTAAAGCTTAGTAAGTCCATATGAAAATAATAAGCAAATTATCAACATGATTCCATGAACATGTAATCATTATTACACTTTTGTTGATTTTCTAGTCATGCAGTTTTCTCGAGTTATAGTTACTAATTTATTTATATCTGGAGCTAAGAAAATCCAAATAAAGATCCATTAATTTTCTCTGAAAATAGACTCACATATCCTCTTACCATAAAATTTTCAGAATTTTTGGTTTATTCAATTAGTATAGTTTATTCATTAAAGATACCCCTATTTCACTGTCCGATAGTTCTGACCTCTCTTCACTAAAAATTATTTATTTCATGGTATGGGACTCTAAATTGAGAACAACTAATTTTCCCAGAAACTAGGCTCACATATATTCTTACCATAAAATTTTTATAATTTTTAGTTTAGCCAATTAGTACAGATTATTCATTAAAGATACCCCTATTTCACTATCTGACAGTTCCAACCTCTCTCCACTAAAAATTATTTATCTCATGGTACAACTCTCGGATGTTGTCCCCATCAATTGCTCTTGAAAATAGACTCATCTAAGCATTCAAATTATGACCCATAATATTTTTTTAAAATTTTTAATGATTTTCCCAAATCAAAATAGGGGATTCCAAAATCATTCTGACCCTGTCTCACAAAAATTCAATTATCACAGAATATGAAATTCTTTTGCCTTATGAGAAAATACACTCATTAATCTTTAATTTCATATCTTATTCAACCTCTAATTCAATTTCTACCATTTTTTGGTGATTTTTCAAATTCACACGACTGCTGCTGTCCAAAATTGTGTTATTACAAAATTTCACTTTTACATAATTTCACTTACTCCGTTCTATCTTACCAAAAGATTCGCTCAACTATCGAGCACATTATTCCCAATGCATAGTTTACATCAATTGATCATTCTATAGGCAGCCACATCTCATATAGTAACAAAAGATAATAACATAAAAAGAATTGAAATATTATTTACATACAAACTTACTCGTTTTAAAGAAAAATCATATTCCATCAAACTTCCAAACCTTTACCGGACGTACTCGAATTGTGGCTTCATTCACATAGCAATATCTCATAATCACATGGCATTGCAACATTTTCATCATAATAGCAAACATCAAGAACATGTTATATCATCAAAATAATCACATAATATCAAATCATTCACATATATATACTTATAACTTGTGTAATATCGAAGCATTAGCATTCAAATACAATATTGCATTACTAAAATCACATGAACTTACCTAGGGTTCGAGTACGACTATATATTCTGATTTTGTCCATAATCTCATTCATTTCCAATTTATGCCTGAATCTCATTTTCCCTGATCTATAATACCACATTTAGCTTACTAATTAGTCACATTATTCATATGGGTCCAAAAAATCATACTTTTACAAATTTACATGTTGACCCCTAAACTTTCACATATTTTCACTTTGGCCCTTAGGCTCGTAAAATAATTTTTATTCAATTTCCTTGCATTTTAAGCCTATTCAAATCATTTTCATAACTGTAGCAGCCCCTAATTTCCACTAAATCACACTTTTATGACAAATTTTGTAACTTTTACAAAACGGTCCTTTTTGATAATTTCACCGAAAATCACTTAGTAAAAGTCATTTATTACACACCGAGCATTCATATTCTACCATTAGACATCAAAAAACATGCATTTCATCCATGGGTAAATTTTTAAACACAAACCCTAACTCAAAATATGGGTAGAAATGAGTAGATCTTGTTACGAGGATTTCAAAAACGTAAAAATCATTAAAAATAGGGCTAGAACGGACTTACAATCGAGCTTGGAAGCTTGAAAAACCCTAGCTATGTCTTCCCTATGCAAGTTTCGGCAATGGGGTAAAAGATGGACAAAAATTGGCTTTTAATTTTATTTTTAATTCATTTTAATTACTAGATTACCAAAATGCCCCTAACTTAAAAATATTCTATTTCACCCGTTTCATGTCCATTTTTGTCTAAAAAATTAGCCAATGGGCTAAATACCATTTAAGGGCCTCCCATTTAAAATCTCATAACAATTAGACACCTCTAACATGTAGAACTCAACTTTTGCAATTTTTGCAATTTAGTCCTTTTAACCATATTGAGTGCTCAAACGTCAAAATTTTCGAACGAAATTTTCATGAAATCATCTCGTGAAATTTTAGACCATAAAAATATAATAAAAACAAATTTTATTGTGTTAGATTGGTGGTCCTGAAACCACTATTCCGACTAGGCCCTAATTCGGGATGTTACACATGGGCTTGATAGTATACAGAGCAATTATCACAAAAATATAGAAATTATCAAAAATCAAACAAAAATCCGTAACTTAATCACCAATCAAAGTTTCGAAACCCTAAGAGCTCTTTTTCTTTTATTTTTCCTTTGATTTTCAGCAAAAGGATGAATAAATCATCCATTAACACATTTTGTTTTATTATAATAGATTTATTTACATATTTACAAATTTAACCTTTATTTAAACATATAATATACACATATTAAATGGTCATTAATGTCCATTAACCCTTTCAAAGGTCTAATTGCAACATAAGAACCTCTTATTTAAAAAGACATAGCAATTTGGAACTCTAACAAATAGAACACATCTTTTACATTTTACGCGATTAGATCCTTTGAACAAATTGAGCACACAAACGATTAAATTTTAATATGAAAATTTCACACATATCAATTCACATACTTTAAGCATGAAATATAATATTAAAATATTTTTTGACTCAGATTCGTGGTCATGAAACCACTGTTCCAACTAGAGTCTAAACTGGGCTGTTACAAAGACAATGATGGGAAAACCTCAAATAACTTGAGTTTAGGCAAACCCAATGGTAAACACATTAGGAAAGAAAGCCTTTGTGGTGTAAAATGAAAGAAAGCCTTTGTGGGGAAATATGAAAGGAATGCCTTTGTGGCAAACTCCATAAGGAAAACCTTCATGGCGCACTTTTAAAAATCGCCCTTGTGGCGAAAAATGAACCAATAGCATGTGTGAAAATTTTTGACGTGATAGCTTTTGTGGAGAAAACTTAGAAGAGTGACATAATTAACTAAATATGAAAGCAGTGCCCTTGTGTCGTATTCTAGTAAGGCTCACAATGGCGTAACCTAAAGGAATGATTCTTGTGGTGGATTCTATATTAAATTGCTTTGGCGCATTCAGTATGGCTTGTAAGTGTGATTAGAAATATCAGAAAGGCACAGTGCCTCTATAGACTACGATAAAGTGTTTTTACAAGTCCATGATTCGATTGTAAATAATGAAGTGATGAGATATAAAAGAGGTGATGGGTAAACATAAAAGAAGTGTATCTTGAATAAGGATTTTTCTAATTGTATATTAGAAAAAATGTACCTATTATCTTTATATGTGATCAAACATGGATTATGGAACGATGGCTTAAAGTTACGAATACAAGAGTAACGATATTTCGGTCGTATGGACCTCTATAAAAGAAACGAGTAAAGACTTATGAAAGATCATATTGAAAGAAGTAAGTGATGTATCAAAGAATTCAATGGGTAAGAAATGAGTTCTTAGCAAGGTGTAGTATTTGACATGTAAATGAGAATAGAAATTGATGGAGTATTTACTAGTGATTAAGTTGAAGGTTCAGAATGATAAGATCATCTAAATAAGTAACCAATTGAGATGTGTAGAAATGACACAAGTAATGATGTTTTCCTCATTAAGTTCTTACGAACTTATATGGGTGTGTGTGTTTTGTTACAAGTGAATTCATATGAGTTTCTACCATGAAGGACAATGCTAGGAACGCCTAAGGAGTGGTGTATTAGGCTGTATTTACTTATTGTATCTATTTATGTATTTTAGTTTGAAATTTGTAGTAGAGTAATTGTCATTATCTGTAAATCGTAGAAGTAAATTAAGCCTGTGTCTGTAATTGTGTGATGATACCTAAGATCCAAATCCAGTTAACCGGATTGAGTTGAGAGCGTTACATTTGAAATGTTTATTTTGTATATTTTAATTATCTTAAACTTCCAAAAGCCCGTTATGCTCCAAACATTTCCAAATACCTTTTAAATAATTCAAAATGATTTCAACATGTTTCAAAAGCCTTCATATCAACTCAACTATATTTTATGGATTTTATTTAATAGTTTTAAAGTATTATTTCCTTGATTTTTAAACTACAAATACTAAGCATTTGTTTTGGTAAGACCTTCTATCCACGTTGGTTGCTAGAATGGGTAAGGGGCTCTCACGCTTAGGAAGGGATGGGTTCTGACCATGACATACATATTTATGCCCATATTTACAAGAGCAAGCAACACATGTTGACTTCACCGATTGGTTCACAGACCACTCTAAAAAGCATTTTACACAGATACACTAAAGTGGCAAAACCCTAGTTGAATCTATTAGTCGTTTCAAAATCCTCAAATAGAGGAAGAAACACGATATAGACCTTATTGCCTGCCTTGTCTAGAAACAAGACTTCTTTAACCATTTTGAGCATCCAAGCTCTAGTGTATTGATCTATCTCCTTTAAATATGTATGCACTAGAAAGGTCAATTGACAAGGTTCTCTAACCATGTGCAATTCCATCTAAATCTTTTTCTGGTTGCTCCCTCGATGGTAGGACACATAAAAATTGACCACACTTAAATGTTGGACCAATTGCACTATCTACAATTACAACCTCTCTGTTGATTGGAAGGTTGGTTATAAAAGTAATAACTTTGAGTGTGATGGTTTTTTTCCTGCATGGAAAATGAAATGTAAGTGTTTTTTGCCTCCATCTTTCCACCAAAGTTGCAACCAAATGTGGAATGATGTTCAACTTTGCCATCATAGATGCCATATATAAATTGACATCCTTTGAGCATTCTTTGATACGAGGGTCAGGATTTGGAAATGTAAATTCAACCAAATACGAAGAACTTAAGCTACTAGTTGTTAAAAGAAATTACAAAACAATAATATTAAAATTTGAAAATCATAACATTTCCCAAAAAATTAAAAATTAGAAAGATTTGAGTTGAATATTTCACCATATTGACGGTGTAGTTGGCAATATGTTCCATCATTATATCCATGAAAAATAAGTAAAAAAGAAAAAGTTTTCTTTTGAGGTGAGGGATGGGGAGTTGGATAAGTTTGGAAGGTTTTGAGTAGGAATAAAGGAGGGAAAAATGGATTTTTATAGGGGAAGCAAACAACCACGGGAGTCTTTAGTTCCAAATTCAATTGGTTGTGTCAATGACTAAATGAATACCCTGATCAAACCTCATAACCCTAAACTCGATACTTGTGGATGTCGAGGTACTCTGCAAGTACTTTGCAATTTTGCCTCTTGACATGCATGGCATGGATTAATGTAATGTTTGACATCATACCAAACTCGACACCTATGAATGTCGGGAACCTCTTAAAAATCATATTCTGGAAAATAACTTTTCTAATTACTTATAATAATAATGTTAAATTTTATTATATAAAGGTTAAAAACCAAATGAAATTAATCGAATTCATTTCCACTATTCAATATGCATTATTTAAAAATTACACATATATATATTTAGAATATATATATGTGCATATTATATTTAAAAATATATAATCATAACTATTTATGGATAATTATTATATATGTAAACTTTTAAAAATAATTATATATACTGATTTTATAAGCAAATTTAATAATCTACCAAGTGTCCTTAACTTATATTAGAAAATAATTTTAAAAAAACGCCTTTGAAATTCACTTGTAGAGGTTTTTAATTTCCCATGTAGTGTAATGATAATTAATTTATATATCATATGAAAGAAAATTGGAATAATAAGCAAAATGTTAATATAAACTCTATTTAATCATTAAAATTTGAAACATTTTCGTAGTCATTTAAAATTATAAATTAAAATAATCATTTTAAAATTATTAATTAAAATATAATTATAAATATGTACTGTAAAACCTAAATTTTGAGAATATAAATATCTGATCAATAAATCACCATCTAACTTCAAAGTTTGAATTCATGTTACCAGCCTTTATAAAATAATGCATATATTTATTAATAAAAGTTACTGAAAGTTCTAAAATACATTAATATTATTTTTAACAAATAAAAATAACTTCGTGAATTATATATAACCTATAACTTTAGTTAAAAAAATCTCAAAGGGTAATTGTTTGACACCTGTCCTAAAAAGGACAAAGACGACATTTTCGTTATTGTTTAAAGTGTTAAAAGGCATTTGCTTCGTAAATTACCTTTTTTTTTTTCTATATATTTTAAAAACTTATAGAATTAATTACGATTTAAAATAGGATTAATTATTGTATTGTGGGATTGCAGCGTTGTGAAAAGTATTTGATCTATAACTATTGCTACTAATGATTATAATCATTTTTTTTAAGCAGATTTAGAACACTGGATGATATCAAATTTAAAAACCAGGCAGATTTTGGTCTTGGAGCATTCAAATGGGGAGTGTGTTTCTGCGGTTACTTGCTGGTTTATTTAGAAGTATAGGAATGCCGTAATATTTCAGGGAAAATATGGTAGCACTGAGATGATAGTAGGACAAGCTGAAACACTGGCGATTCACATAAGCAATGTAGCAGTAGCAGAGTCGAAAGAAGATTCATCTAGAACTACTGCTAGCATATAGAAGGCACCTTGTTACGGTTGGGTAAAGATTAATTTTGATGGAGCTACTACAGAGAATGGAAACTGATCAACTGCAGGTGAGGTTTTACATGACTCACATAGTAATTGGTTAACAGGATTTTGTTGATTCATTGGGAGAGGTTCTATTTTAATAGTTGAGCTATGGGTGATCCTCTATGGTCTTCAAATAGCTTGGTAGAAGGAATACACCAAGGTGATAATTGAATCTGATAATAAATGTGCAGTGAATATACTTACAGATGCTTCACTAGGATCTCATCAACTTTAGTTAGAAGAATAAAGGAGGAATGTAAGTGCAATTGAATTGTCAAAATTCAACATGTCTTCTGTGAAGTGAATAAAGTGACTGATTACATAGCAAAGTCTTGTTCTAAGAATAAATATGATCTGGAAATTATTAATTTCCCCATGTTTGATGTTAGGCAACTTCTTTTAGAGGATAAAATGGAGGACTTCCATGTAAGAAACATTAGATCTTAAGGCTATTGTAAGCCTTCCTTACTTATCAAAAAAAGAAAGAATTAACTGTCAGTGAAACTTTTAGAATTTACAAGCAAAGTTAGAGGTGAATAAGTATCTTGTACGGATATAATAAAATATTAAAAAATAAATATTTAAAAATAAAAAAGATATTTGACAATTTTCTAAGGGTTCTTGTGGAATAAAAAAAAAGTACATTGTCAGTATGCCAAATATTCACTCTTTAAAATATTTATACATGATTGAGCTTAAGTTCAGTTGATAGTATTGTCATTGCGGTAATGAGTACATGAGTTTGAGTACACTTAAATGTGTTTTCCTTAGATTTAAGAATTGAGAAGGATAAAAAGTAAACATTGTATATATAAAAAATTGGAAAATTATTTTGTCCACTATCAGTGGAGTAAGAAAATTTCACAAGTGGGTTTAAGATTTTGCAAGGTGTATTTCACTGGCAATATATAGAACGATAATCTTAAAAAAAAGTAAGGAAATTATTTAGTACACAGTAAGCGAAATTTTTAGACTCCACAAATAAGGTTAAGAGGTTGAGGAGTGTCCTATAAAAATTTAGTAAAATATTAATATATATATTTAAAAAAGAAGCACTTGTCAATTTTTCAAAAATACTTGTAAAATAAAATAAAATTTACTGTCAATGTACGAATACTATTCTAAAAATATTATATATATTATCAATCTAATAAATATTAATAACACTTCAAACAAAAAAAGTAAATATTAATAACAAAACAATAGATTTAAAACTATTGAATATCCCTTAATTTAATCCATTTTAATTTTACATTTATTATTCTTGACGTCTTATAAATAAAATATATAGCTTAAATTTTATTTTTAAAGATGTTTGCAAACATCAATATATTTTGAATCTAGAATGCTCAAAAAAGTAATTTTTAAATATTAAAATTAAAATATCACTTTATCAATAATATTAAAATATATTGTTTTACAAAATGTTCTAAAATAAGTTTTCTATAGACATTTTTAAAATGTTTTAAAATTTAAAGTTGAATTCTAAACTATTTTATATTTATTGATAAAATAAAAATTTAAGTACAATGTAAAAATAATTGATGAAAAGTTTTGTGCTTTTAAAAATAAAACGTTTTGAAATAACTTTTCATCAATCACAGAAATCATATGTTATTAAAATCAGAATCTGAAAAAGCGTTTAATGGAAACGTAAAGAATTTGTATCCTCCTATCTTAAAATCTTCCTGTCTCACCCTATCAGCTGGGAAGTATGAAGGGAATACTGGCCTGGTAGCTTTTTATTGGATGTACTTAAATACCCTTAATATTTTGTCAAAAAGGCATCCATATCCTATTTATGAAGCCATACAATTCTGACACCTCGTTGGTATCAGTTGGGCGCAAAAAAAATGCTGTTACGAAAGTTTCAAAGTGGAAAATTGGGAGAGATGACCGACTAAGTGAGTAAAAGGAGGGGATATGACTCGTAGTGTCGGTGTAAGAGCGAGAAGCGAATTGAACTTGGGATTTACTAGGAGGAATGGAATCCCAACGGCCTCTCAAGTTTACAAAGGGCGGACTCCAAAGGCCTTTTGTCAAATTTGGTTGAATTGTGGATTCAAATCACAAAAGGCAGAAAAGAAAAAAAAAAAATGGAGCAACAAAAAATAATAATAATAATTTTAAAGAGGATTGAATCTTTCTTGTATCAAAACAAAATAATAAAAACCATTAAAGTAATTTTAATTTTTTATAAATAAAATAGATGGAGAAAGAATTGTTTGGATTAAACTCAAATTCTCATGCCTTAAAATTAATATTATTAAATCAATATGATGTTGGAAACAATTTTTTATAATAATGTAATTTTAACTTTTATTCGCTTTAATATTTAGATTTTGTAATTTTTTTCTATTTTAATTTTTGAATTTCGATTTTGTAATAGTTAACATTATATTTTGATATTATCACACATCAATTTATCATCTAAGTTTAGGTATTAAAAGAATCTAATTGACAAGTTCAAATATAGTGGAACCAAAAATTGTAAGGTACAATAACTTATTTAGGTCTTTTAACTTTAAAAAAGTCATTTTAGTTATCTATTTAATTTTTCGTATCTTTTAATTCTTGAAACTTATATTGTCAAGCCACCTCAAAATTGATGGAAAAATTAGCATCTCTTATGTTACGTTAACAATTAAATAATTTTTTAAAAATAAAAATAGTTTTTATATTTTTAGTTTTAATAATTTTAATTACTTAAAATAAGTTTTATATATTTTTAATTTTTAAAATTTTAAAAAATATTAATTATTAGATGTGACAACCATGTGGCAATTCACATGTATGCAACATCGAGAACGTTAATTGAATTAAATTTTTCATTTATTTTGGGGTGATTTGATAAACAACACAAGTTTAATAGCTAAAAGAGCGAAAATTTAAATAAAAAACTAAAATGATTTTTTGTAATGTTAAAAGGTCAAATAAATCCTTATACCAAAATACAAATATCAAAATAAATCTAATTACCAAAATATAAATATCAAAATAAAGAATAAGCTCCATCCTAAAAAAATGTAAATTAAATAAAAATATTTTAAGCTTTTATTCCTCTTAGGTTTGCAATTTATCCAAAAAGTATATTCTACATGTTTTTGGCAAATGGAATTATTCCTCCATCCTTAAAAGCTAATTGGAATAATTTTATTAGATTTAAAAAAATTAGATGAATTTCTATTCTTATCTTTAAAGGAAATATTTCAAATATTAGCAATCTAAAACTAAAAGAGGGCCAACATTTGTATGCATTCACCCATCCATTTTAATAATAAAATAAATCTAATTTAATAGAAAATTGAGAAATTTTAACTAATACTACTTGTTCAGATGTTATTTAAAATAAATAAATAAATACTACACCTTTAAATTCAATAAAAATAATGTACTATTTTTAAAAGGGTAAACTATTAAAATAGTCACTTTTTTTTTCTCAAGTTACATTTTAGTCACTTATGTCTGAAATGTTACGTTTTAATCACTTACGTTATCGTGGTATAACATTTTAGTCACTGAGCGTTAATTTCCGTTAACAGTGTAACTGTAAGCTAACGTGGCAAGTAAAATCATTATTTCAAACGAAAATTTTAGGTTAAACAATTGGACCCTATATATATTTTTTCCTTTTGAGCAATTTAATTTTTTAATTTTATGTTCTTTGAACTTTCTCTTCTTTTTTTTTCTTGTAATTTCGATTCTCTTCTCCTTCTCCCTCTGTTTTCCTCCATTCATTTCTTTTAACGTAGTTTTTTTATGTTTTCCATTTGTTAAAACTAGTCACTATATTTTTATTTTTTTGAACAATTTAATTTTTTCTTTTTATTTCTTTATTTTCCTTTTCTTCTTCCCCCTTTACTTTTCTCTCTTCTCATATTCTTCACTACAGAAACATAATCTTTACCCAACAAATAAATCAAGTCTTTGTTTCTTTCACATGATTCCTAAATTGAATTTCACTAAAAACTAAATATCAATCATTTTTAATCAAATCTCGATTTGAATATAACCTAATTTTAAAACTAAAATTGGATCTAACTAATCAATACAAAAACCATATTCTTAATCAAATCTAAACATAAATTGAATTTTTATATTCAAAACAATTTTTGTTCGTTTCCAAACTTTTACAGAATTGTGTAGATTATTTTTTTCCTTTTCTTTTATTTTCTAACGAATAAAATTAAGCAAATGATAAAATTGATCTAAACTTTCTTGGATAATCCCAAGCAAGTTTGATTGGAAGCCGAGTATGGATGAACCAAAGAGAGAAATGGAGCATGGAACTAAACTGGTTTGGGTAAAGTTGAAGGTAAGTTTCGTATGGTGGTTGTTTTAGTAATTGAGAGTGTAGAGCTCGTTTGAAGAATATGTGAAACAACGTAGTTTCGAGAGGGCAAGAACATTGTAAGTAAGATAGATAAGGTGGTGTAACACCCTTCACCCGTATTTAACGCTGGAACAAGGCTACGGAGCATTATCGAACTTATAAAACGATTATACAATCACTTCGTCCATATTTTCATAATTCATGCAATCATCATTCAATCGCAATCATAATGTCCCTAATACGAGCTTACGAGGCTTTAAACATGCTTTGAAAGTGGTTCGAGATTAAACCAAAAATTTTGGAAACTTTCATGAAACCTTGAAAATTTTTCTCAAAATAGGGGACACACGCCCGTGTGTCTCACACAGCCAACAGACACACTCGTGTCACAGGCCATGTGGACATTCGAAATGGGAGCACATAACCGTGTCCCAATCTGTGTCCGACCCTGTGTAACTCTCTGAATTGGGTCACACGGCCAACACACATTCCCGTGTGCCCTAAAAATGGCCCTACACGCACGTGTGCCAGGCTGTGTGCTAGGCTGTGCCAAACTTGTAGGGTATACTGTAACAACCCTATTTTGGGCTTAGTCGGAACAGTAGTTTCGAGACCACAAATCCAAAGTCAAGAAAATTATTTTATTAATTTTTTTGGGGTTATAGCATGATTATAAGGGTGTATGAAAAATTTGGTGAAGTAATTTTAGCGTTTGAGGGCTTAACTTCGAAAAATGACTAAATCGCATAAAGTGCAAAAGTCCTATTTTAATAGCTAAAGGTGTCAAATAGATAAAGAACCTAAATTGGGGGTCTTTAAAGACAATTAGACCATAATATAGTGCATGGCCGGCCATAGGAGACAATTTGGTCAAAAAGTCCAAGTTTGGTGGGTTTGGTGGCTAATTTGACTAAAATAGAAATAAAATAAGAAAAAAAGATGATATCACATTCTCATCTTCTTCACTACCACTGATTTTTTAGCCATTTTTAAGGGTTTTGAGCTTCAAAAATTTTATCAACTTGTTCCTCTTGCAAGTAAGTGATTTACATACTATTTGTTGATTATTTTTACATTTTTGGACCCCTTGAAGCATAAGCTTTCTATTAAAAGTGCTATTTTGCAAAATGGTTGAGAGTTTAGGGTTTTTCCATGAAATCACATGTGTATTTTTTTGAAATTTTATGGAAGACTATGAGTATTAGATGTGTAATAAATAACTTTTGTGAAGGGATTTCTCAAGAAAACCCTAATAGGGACTATTTTGCATAAGTTGAGAATTTGATGATAAATGTGTGAGATAGTGGAAATTTTTGATTTTCTATAAGAGAAAAAGAGGTTCGGATAGGCTTTTGATATGAGGAAAGTCGATAAAATCGATTTTAGAACCTAGGGGTAAAATGGTTATTTTGCAAAAGTATAGGAGCAAAATGGTCATTTTGCCCAAGTATAGATTATTGAGTGCCTAGATCGATAAAATGATTAAATTTGTGAATTTTTGTTATTATAGATCAAGAAATTCAAACTCTGAACTTAGACTGGGGAAGGCCAAGCAAATTGATTAGACTGACTAGACACCATATTTTGTAACCGAGGTAAGTTGTATGCAAATAATACAACGACATTGTCATTATATGTCATGAGTCAATTTAGCATGAATTACTTGATTTTGGAAATGAGAATGCATGAATTCTAGTTTGAGCCATAAGAAATAAATCAGATATTCATGCCATGACTTATGGTTTATTGTGAGCTAATGTATGACATGTCTGGGACATGCATCGGCCACATTACGAGAGCCAGTGTAAGACCATGTCTAGGACATGGCATCGGAATTGAGACGAGAGCTAGTGTAAGACATGTCTGAGACATGTATTAGCCTGGAGATGTAAGCCAGTGTAAGACATGTTTGGGACATGCATCGACTACGAGTTGAGCTAGTGTAAGACCATGTCAGGGACATGGCATCGGCATCCTACCCCATGTTGAGGCTCATTGAATATCCGGTAGTGTTCTGAATGGTTCAACGGTGAGAGTTGTGGTTTAAAATCAAGAGAAAAGTATAACCATGTTGTGATTGATACATGTACCAATTCAGTCTGTGTAAGACGTGAGTCTAATATGTATATTATATGATGAGTATTGGATTGTGATGAGTAAGTTGCGTTTATGCCTATTTATATCAAGAGCATGTTGATGTATGGTATAGTTATTGCTATTTGTTTGCATACTTCTTACTAAGCTTTACGCTTACTCCCTCTCTTCTCCATTTTCTTATAGTGTCTCTTAAATAGCTCGAGGATCAACAGATGTCGGAGGCCACGATCACACTATCATTCGAAGCACTCGGTATAGTTAGATTTCTTGTTTTTGTGTATGGCATGTATAAGGCTAGAATTTAATGTTTTGTGTCATTGAGAAATAGCCAAATGTGTTGGCTTGGGATAAATATATTTATTTTGTATAAGGCCATGGATAATGGTCAATGCTCATTTTGATATTTATATAAAAGATATTATTTTCATGGATAAGTAAAACGCATAAATAAAATGTTGTCCATCGTGGTTAGTTTGGCTATGTGATGTGCCCTTGTTTTGGTATAGATTGATTTTATGTAGGTTATGTAAATAAGGGTGGCAAAGAGGCTTGGTAAATAGCCTTCTTTTGTCCACACGGGTGTGTGTCTAGGCCACGTGAGACACACAGTCCGCCACATGGGCTTGTGATCCGACTGTGTGTCCCCTGCACATAAAATTTGCAAGTCAGTATGCATGGTAGTGAATGCACAGGTAGAGACACGACCGTGTGTCTCAGCCGTGTGAAAAACACGGCCTAGCACACGGACGTGCCCCTTGGCCGTGTGACCCTTAAGAATTGCTGACGTTAGAAATAAAATATCCAGGTTTTTGCATACGGGCTAGGACATGAGCGTGTCATGGCCGTGTGAAGGACACAGGCGTGTGCCAGGCCATGTGAAAACCCCTGTAGGTGTGAATTTAGAATTAATTCCACATGTGTGAGGGACATGGGTGTGTCCCTGTATTACTTAGGCTATGTGAGTCACGCGAGCCAACAGCACAACCATGTCGAATTGGTCACATGGACGTGTTGCCCCTCCCACACAGGGGTGTGGCCTTGTAGCTAGTAACATTTTTTAGGTTCGTGGTAAGACCCGAATCATTCCTGAATGGTTTTAAATGAATGTTTAGAGCCTAGTAGGCCTTTATTATGGAGTTTTCGATTTAGAGTGGAAAAGTTTTAAATTTGACCAAATTTTGATGACTAAGAAACATATGAATGTATGTGACCGAGTTAGGTAATACCTCGTATTCTGTCCTGGCGTAGGGTACGGGTGTGGGGTGTTACAATTTAGTGGTATCAAAGCCAGGCTTAGTCGATTTTAGGACTAACCTAGTATGAGTTCGTGTCTAGCTAATACATGTCATAACTGTATATTGATAGTGTGACGACTCCTGACAGTTATAAATTGTATTTTCATATAGTAAATGGATCCGGATAGAGCTACGATGGATGATGTGGAGAGTAATGTGTTAGCTCTTGCTGAAGGGACCGCACCAGTTGAGAGTGAGCCCATGACTATGGGCCAAGACGGTGGGGCTAGAAAAGCCTACCTTCGAATGATGGATGCTTGGTATATGGAGTTTGTTCTTGGAAATCCGAATAGTCCACCTCCTCTACCTCTTCTGATTCCTTAGTATGCTCCGGTAGATCCGCTAGGAGCGGACGTGTTTAGGAGGGAGAAGCCTCCGGAAGACAAGAAATAGAAGCATGAGGCAAAGGAATTCCAGGCTAACATAGATGACGACCCGAAGAGAGCAGACTTTTGGTTGGAGAATACCATCAGGGTATTTAATGAACTGTCGTGCACGCATGAGGAGTGTGTGAAGTGTGCAGTGTCACTCCTACAAGACTCTGCCTACCAATGGTGGAATACTCTCGTGTCAGTTGTATCAAAGAGAGAGTAACTTGGGAATTCTTCCAGGAAGAGTTCCGAAAAAAGTACATTAGCCAAAGGGTTATAGACCAGAAAAGGAAGAAATTTCTAGAGTTGAAGCAAGACAGTAAGACAGTGGCGGAATATGAATGAGAGTTTGTGAAACTTAGCAAGTATGCACGGGAGTGCGTATCCACAGAAGCCACCATGTGTAAGAGGATTGAGGATGGTATAAATGAGGATATCCGAGTATTTTTCGGCATCTTAGAGTTAAGGGAATTTGGGGTACACATTGAGAGGGCATGCAAGGCAGAAGAGTTGGTTAAAGAGAGGAGAAAAGCAGTTATTGAGTTACGTGACTCAAGAAAAATATAGATGGGGAAATCGCATTAGTCCTCATCTAAGAAATCTAAGGAACTCACTACCTGATCGAATGCTTCGGTGGGGTTCTCGAATAAGAACAAGAACCAGCAGAACACGACTTCTAGAGATCAGACCACTTCTGTTGCAAGTGTCGATAGTGTTCGGCCAAATAGACCAGAATGTTCACAATATGGTAGGCGTTATTTCGGCAAGTACTGAGGTAAGGAAAAAGGGTGTTTCAAATGTGGGTCACTGGACCACTTCATCCGAGATTGTCTCGAGCTAGATGACAAAGAGAAAAAGTAAGATGTGAGAGCAAGTAGTGCTCCTTTGAGGGGTAGACCACAAAAGAACCCTGGGAGCGAGACTACCAGTAGAGGTGCACCAAGAGATGCTACAGTGAGGTTCGAGGGTAGAGCGCCTGTAAGGACTTACGCTATTTGTGCCCGTGAAGAGGCAGAGTCTCCCGACATGATCACAGGTACCTTCTCTAGTCATGATATGTCTATTGTTGCTTTAATTGACCCAGGATCTACCCACTCTTATATTTGTATGGAATTGATATCCCGTATGAACATGCTAGTAGAGTCCACTAAATTTGTGGTAAAAGTGTCCAACCCTTTAGGCAGACATGTGCTAGTTGACCAAGTGTGTAGAAATTGTCCTTTGACAATTAGAAGTCATTATTTTTCGGCTAACTTGATGTTATTGTCGTTAAATGAATTTGATGTAATCCTTGGGATGGATTGGTTAACTTCTCATGGTGTTGTAATGGACTGTGAGAGAAAAGCTATTGAGTTGAAATGTGAATACAGGAATGTTCTTCGGATTGGACCAGATGAATCGAATAACCTGTCTGTAATAATATCATCTTTGGTTGCTGAGAAATATTTAAAAAAATGGTATAGGCTTATCTCACTTTTTTGCTGAATACTCAAGTGTCTGAACCGAAGATTGAATCAGTATGTAACACCCCGAATTTGGGCCTAGAAGTATTGGGCCTTGAGTGTGGGTCCGTAAGGAGGTGATATATAGGTATTTAATTGTGTAATGAAATGACACAATTAAATGTCCTTTGGTGGTTAATAATACGAGAAGTGTTAGAGAAATCTTGGGTTCAAACTTGGGCTTTAGCAAAAATTTTGGTATTAAGTGAAAAAAACACGGATGCTTGGATGAGGGTTTTGAAATTATTGTGTTAAATAAATGACACAAAAAGCCTTGTGGCTTAGTGGCAAGTAGCGTGTGGAGCATTTAAGGGGAGGCATAGGTTGAATCCCATGGCAAGCAAAGAGCATTTATTTTGCTAACGAAGTGCAAGAGTTGGTGTTGAATTTAAACTCTAATGTTGGAGGATCCCACATCGGAAGCTAATATAAGAGTGGTTGTGAAGTCGGCTTTAAATAGAGGAACCATGAAGAGAGTAAATGTACCTTTCTTGGTGATCCCTTTCATTTGTATGGCGTGCTCGTTTAGGTTGGGTGTCGGCTAAGAGTGCTCGGAGTATGGATTAACTCAGGTCTCCTATCGTGTGTATTTCTTACTACTCTAGGCAGAGGATGGCTACTTGAACATGATGGTAAAAGGGTCATGTGGGCCTAATGGGCCTCTGAGCCCAATTGGATAAGTTATTTGATTGTGTAGTAAATATTGGGCTAGGCTAGGTGAATCTCATATTTGTGGCTAGATTTGGGCTAAAAGGACCACACGGCGTGTGGGCCCATTTAGTAGAGAATAGGCTTTAGGCCCATTCGTATTGTTATCCTGTTTAGAATACTTTAGTTTACTAAAATTACCAAATACCCTTAGTTTGTAAAAATCTTTGAAATACCCTCGATTTGTAAATTTACCGAAATACCTTCGACTTGTAAAATTACTAAAGTACCCCCGATTTACAAAATTACCGTTTTACCCCTAATTTACATAATTACCGTTTTACCCCTGATTTACATAATTATCGTTTACCCTCGACTTACAGAATTACCGTTTTACCCCTAATTTACATAATTACCGTTTTACCCCTAATTTACATAATTATCGTTTTACCCTCGACTTACAAAATTACCGTTTTACCCTCGATTTACTGAATTACTGTTTTACCCTTGATTTATAGAATTACTATTTTACCCTTGATTTATAGAATTCTTGTTTTACCCTTGATTTCTGAAATTCTTGTTTTACCTCGATTTACAAAATTACTAAAATACCCTTGGTTTGTGAAATTATCGAAAAACCTTCAATTTGTAAAATTACCAAAATACCCCTAATTTACAAAGTTACTGAAATACCCTTGACTTTCTAAAATTATAGAAATACCATTGGTTTACTGAAATTCTTGAAATACCCTTAGTTTGTAGATTTACCAAAACACCCTTGTAGGATGAAATGACTAAAATATCCTATTAGGTAAAAAGACCGTAAAGCCCCTGTAGGGTAAAGTGACCGTAATACCCTGTATGGTAAAATGACGAATATGCCCTTATGTTCCGTATGGTGATGTGCTTAGGATTTACATATATTGATATTGGAATAGTTGAGTTTGAGTGACGGTGGTGGTTATCGTAGGTGATTGATTATGGAAGCGTTTCAACTTCAACCCGTAATGTGTGTACTAACCCTCGTAATAGCTTAGATTAATATTCTTGAAAAGTTGAAAGCTTCATATTTTAGTGATTCGAGAATTAATATTTAGATCTATTTTCACGCACGTTTAAGTTGGATTCAGCGGATATGGGGTAGGAAGGTTTTGGAGCGTTCTTCAACGAGTAGATCTCTTGGTAAGTATTGAACCTTCTTTCCATTTGTATCTTGTGGTTTAAGAAAAGCTAAAAACCCTACGTCGACTAAGGCTAAAAGGGTTTTGGTGTTATTTGGTTTGTTGGTGCTAGTGAGGATTAAAGGCTACCGATCGAGAGTGTGTGAAAAGCTTGGATCATCGGAGTGACTAAATCTAGTCATCAACTTTGGCAAAGGTATGAACCCAAGGGCCATTGTGGATGGTGGCGAATGTGTAAGTGATGATAATAGGTAGTTTTCGATTTGGTTTAATAATAACATGGTCTAATCTATAGTGGTTGATTATAGGAGAAATCGCATAGGAGATCTCGTCAAGGAATATCGCAAATCGGTGTGTAACGAACCCTTTTCATAGTTTAAAGCGATGAATGCCGAAAAGCGAAATCCAAATTCGGCATTTCGAGGACTTCGAGCAATGACGCTCACTAGTTAGTTAGAATCGATGAGATTATGATCGGGAACATTGGAAGCAGTAAGAACGTGATTTTTGGCATTCACGGTAAGTTGGGCCTCGAGGGGTACAATAGGGCCCAATAGGCTTTCGGGCCCATTTGGGTAAAATTGGTAGAAAGCGAAATCATTAAATTGCTGTTAAGACTATTAACACTATTATGGATATAGGCTAAATGGGCCTAGATGACAAAATCACTAAGTAGGGCCCATTAGGGTTTTAGGCCCAATAACCTCGGTTTAGTTAAAAGTGGGCTAGAAACGGTTTACACAAATGAATAGTTAGTGGCGATGATGAACATGGAACAATCCCTAATTTTTGGTAAAATTACGATATTACCCTTATAATATAAAATGACCATTTTGCCCCTAGGTAAAATGACCATTATACCCCTAGGGTTTATATATGAACTTAATGCATGGGATTTTGATAAACATGATATGTATGATATGCACATGACATGTATGATATGCACATGATATGTATGATATGCACATGAGATGTTCATAAATGCATTGGGTTGGGTTTTTATATGGATGGAGGAAGTGCAAAAGGGCTTATGCCCGATTATTAAAGGGCTTATGCCCCGATTATTAAAGGGCTTATGCCCTGTTATCAAAAGGGCTTATGCCCGATTATTAAAGGGCTTATGCCCTGATGATCAAAAGGGCTTACGCCCGATTATTAAAGGGCTTTTGCCCGATTATTAAAAGAGGCAAGGCCTCGGTTATATGATAAAGACTATCTTTGCCGGTGGAGAGTTATGGCGAGGTGGGTCGAGTTAATCCCACATGGTGTCTTTGGTTGGTACGGGTGGAGAGTAGCGGATGATGGGTTGAGTAGTCTCCCAAATGGGTTTGCATACATTCATTGGTATTTCATGTGATATTGAAATGGGCTTGCATTCTTTCATTGACATTATATGTGATATTGAAATGGGCCTATGGGCCATACCGTTTCTGATAAAGGCTTGACCCGATAATATGAAATATGAAAAGGCTTGACCCAGTGTTATGAATTGTGAAATATGAAAAGGGCTATGGTCGATTACATGTTTGAGATTGGTTTTAGGCTTAGACCCAACAGGCTGCTATTGTTTTGGGCTCTGAAGGGGGCTTGTTGCACACTGAGTTTCCAAACTCACCCCCTTTCCTTAACCTTGCAGGTGAACCTTAATATAGGGACTTGGTAGGAGAGGATTGAGTGGCCACGGTGATCATCTTTGGGCTTTTAAATAAGTGTTGGTTTTCATTTAATTTCCTTTAATTATTATTTATTTTGGGTTGTAATAAGGCCAATTTTAACTTTCCTTTTATTTCTTTTCGAATTATTTTAATTTTAATAACTTTAAAATTGGTTAATAATTATTCAAATGGGCTAGACTTAGGGCGTGTTTTCAAAATGATACTTGTTTTCAAAATATCTCAACACCACGATTAATCGATTTATCAAAGACGTCCACTTAAACAAATTTAAACTCGATATAACAAAGTGTGGCTATGGTTGTGGGCATGTCTAGGATTGGATCCAATTAAAGAGCTTGGTACTTAAGCGACCTTCATGGCTCACCTCCTCTGTCTCGGATACCTACGGTGCCCGACTTCCATACACTTTGTTAACTCAATAAAATGTATGGTTTTAAAACACTAAAAGCGGGCGTGGGTTTTCAACTCCAATGTGGCAAGTCGATTAAGCCATAACGTGCAAATTTGGGTTTGGGGTGTTACATTTAGTGGTATCGAGCCTAGGTTGCAACAACTCGGTGTGGATCGGGTCCAAAATTTTTCAAAAATTTAGGCCTAAGAAGGGTATTTTGGAAATGGTTTTTGAAAAGTTCATTTTAAAGATGTTTTTATGAGTATATATGTTAAAATGGTCCAAGTTTTTCTGTTTTAAATCAAGAGTTTCAAAATAAAGGGTGTTTTCAAATCAAAGTTTTAAATTTCTATTTTCGATGATAAAAATATGGTTTTCGAGTTTTAAATGGATTGAGAAAGAATTGGGCGCTTGAATCCCGGTACCAAGTCTGTAAGTATTTACATTCCTCATATTACCTTTGTATTAAGATATTCTTGTAGATAGAGGCGAGACCATATCATGACATTATGACTAGGGCAACCCTAAAACTCTAGAATCTGAGGCGTAGCTAGGCTATGATTACGTGAAAATTGAAACTTTAAAATACTATCTCTGCATAAGACATATGAAAAAATAGTAAAATTTTGAGATCTTTGTAGTTAATTGATATGTGTCTTGGTAATGTAGAGTATTGATATGGATTACGAGGGTAAGCAAAGTCGCCAACTTAGGTGTTGCGATAACTTGAGCTTAGTCTTGAGGAACCCTGGCCGAGTTAGTAAGGAAAGTGGCGAGGAAGTATTGGATACCAAAATTAAGGAAATTAGGGAAAGCGCTTCAAGTAGGGTGCATGGAGTGTAAGAAAAGGAAGGATTCTAGTTCTTAGAAAACCAAGCCTGGATTACGTGAAACATGTTAAGGCACGACCAAACTATCCAATCTGCAAAAGCGCAGCGGACGTCATCGGGTGAATGCCATAGGAAGGCAGGAGCATGTCTTAGATGTGGGTCCAAGGAGCATCGAGCTCGGGATCGCCAAGTTTATTTTATTTAAATATGTGTTACGAATTGTATGCGTTCTTGATAAATGTTTCTTTACTTTGGTAATTAAATGTTCAGGTCGTACTAAGAATTATTTTTAATTAGAGTGGGTACAGGAAGCATAGAGGTTTGACCGAGTAATGTCTGATTCGTTGATAGTTGGATATTTCGAGGACGAAATTTCTTTAAGAGGAGTAGAATTGTAACACCCCGAATTTGGGCCTAGAAGTATTGGGCCTTGAGTGTGGGTCCGTAAGGAGGTGATATATAGGTATTTAATTGTGTAATGAAATGACACACTTAAATGTCTGCTTTGGTGGTTAATGGCCCTGAGAAGTGTTAGAGAAATCTTGGGTTCAAACTTGGGCTTTAGCAAAAAATTTTGGTATTAAGTGAAAAAAAAACCTGGATGCTTGGATGAGGGTTTTGAAATTATTGTGTTAAATAAATGACACAAAAAGCCTTGTGGCTTAGTGGCAAGTAGCGTGTGGAGCATTTAAGGGGAGGCATAGGTTCAAATCCCAAGGCAAGCAAAGAGCATTTATTTTGCTAACAGGGGGCGGCAGAGGGATCCCACATCAGGAAGCTAATATAAGAGTGGTTGTGAAGCTGGCTTTAAATAGAGGGAACCATGAAGAGAGTAAATGTACCTTTCTTGGCTAATCCCTTTCATTTGTATGGCGTGCTTTCGTTTGGGTTGGGTGTCGGCTAAGAGTGCTCGGAGTATGGATTAACTCAGGTCTCCTATCGGTGTGTATTTCTTACGACTCTAGGTGTAGGATGGCTACTTGGACGCGATGGTAGAAAGGGGTCATGTGGGCCAATGGGCCTCTGAGCCCAATTGGATAAGTTATTTGATTGTGTAGTAAATATTGGGCTAGGCTAGGTGAATCTCATATTTGTGGCTAGATTTGGGCTAAAAGGGCCACTGCGAGCGTGTGGGCCCATTTGGTAGAGAATAGGCTTTAGGCTCATTCGTATTGTTATCCTGTTTAGAATACTTTAGTTTACTAAAATTACAGAAATACCCTTAGTTTGTAAAAATCTTTGAAATACCTCGATTTGTAAATTTACCGAAATACCTTCGACTTGTAAAATTACTAAAGTACCCCGATTCTGAATTACTGTTTTACCCTAATTTACATAATTACTGTTTTACCCGATTTACATAATTATCGTTTTACCTCGACTTACGAATTACCGTTTTACCCCTAATTTACATAATTACCGTTTTACCCGACGATTTACATAATTATCGTTTTACCCTCGACTTACGAATTCTGGTTTTACCCTAATTTACATAATTACCGTTTTACCCTAATTTACATAATTATCGTTTTACCTCGACTTACGTAATTTACCGTTTTACCCTCGATTCTTGAATTCTTGTTTTACCCTTGATTTATAGAATTACTATTTTACCCTTGATTTATAAATTCTTGTTTTACCCTTGATTCTGAATTCTTGTTTTACCTCGATTTACAAAATTACTAAAATACCCTTGGTTTGTGAAATTATCGAAAAACCTTCAATTTGTAAAATTACCAAAATACCCCTAATTTACAAAGTTCTGAAATACCCTTGACTTTCTAAAAATTATAGAAATACCATTGGTTTCTGAAATTCTTGAAATACCCTTAGTTTGTAGATTTACCAAAACACCCTTGTAGGATGAAATGACTAAAATATCCCTATTAGGTAAAAAGACCGTAAAGCCCCTGTAGGGTAAAGTGACCGTAATACCTCGTATGGTAAAATGACGAATATGCCCTTATGTTAGTATGGTGATGTGCTTAGGATTTACATATATTGATATTGGAATAGTTGAGTTTGAGTGACGGTGGTGGTTATCGTGGGTGATTGATTATGGAAGCGTTTCAACTTCAACCCGTAATGTGTGTACTAACCCTCGTAATAGCTTAGATTAATATTCTTGAAAAGCTAAAAGCTTCATATTTTAGTGATTCGAGAATTAATATTTAGATCTATTTTCACGACGTTTAAGTTGGATTCTAGCGGATATGGGGTAGGAAGGTATTTGGAGCGTTATTCAACGAGTAGATCTCTTGGTAAGTATTGAACCTTCTTTCCATTTGTATCTTGTGGTTTAAGAAAAGCTAAAACCCTCTCATCGACTAAGGCTAAAAGGGTTTTGGTGTTATTTAGTTTGTTGGTGCTAGTGAGGATTAAAGGCTACCGATCGAGTGTGTGAAAAGCTTGGATCATCGAGTGACTAAATCTAGTCATCAACTTTGGCAAAGGTATGAACCCAGGGCCATTGTGGATGGTGGCGAATGTGTAAGTGATGATAATAGGTAGTTTTCGATTTGGTTTAATAATAACATGGTCTAATCTATAAGTGGTTGATTATAGGAGAAATCGCATAGGAGATCTCGTCAAGGAATATCGCAAATCGTGTGTAACGAACCCTTTTCATAGTTTAAAGCGATGAATGCGAAAAGCGAAATCTGAAATTCGGCATTTCGAGGACTTATGAACAATGACGCTCACTAGTTAGTTAGAATCGATGAGATTATGATCGGGAACATTGGAAGCAGTAAGAACGTGATTTTTGGCATTCACGGTAAGTTGGGCCTCGAGGGGCTACAATAGGGCCCAATAGGCTTTCGGGCCCATTTGGGTAAAATTGGTAGAAAACGGAAATCTATTAAATTGCCTGTTAAGACTATTAACACTATTATGGATATAGGCTAAATGGGCCTAGATGACAAAATCAGCTAAGTAGGGCCCATTAGGGTTTTAGGCCCAATAACTCGGTTTAGTTAAAAGTGGGCTAGAAACGCGGTTTACACAAATGAATAGTTAATGGCGATGATGAACATGGAACAATCCCTAATTTTGGTAAAATTACGATATTACCCTTATAATATGAAAATGACCATTTTGCCCTAGGTAAAATGACCATTATACCCCTAGGGTTTATATATGAACTTAATGCATGGGATTTTGATAAACATGATATGTATGATATGCACATGACATGTATGATATGCACATGATATGTATGATATGCACATGAGATGTTCATAAATGCATTGGGTTGGGTTTTTATATGGATGGAGGAAGTGCAAAGGGCTTATGCCCGTTATTAAAGGGCTTATGCCCCGATTATTAAAGGGCTTATGCCCAGTTATCAAAAGGGCTTATGCCCGATTATTAAAGGCTTATGCCCTGATGATCAAAAGGGCTTACGCCCGATTATTAAAGGCTTTTGCCCGATTATTAAAAGAGGCAAGGCCTCGGTTATATGATAAAGCACTATCTTTGCCGGTGGAGAGTTATGGCGAGGTGGGTGAGTTAATCCCACATGGTGTCTTTGGTTGAATGCGGGTGGAGAGTAGCGGATGATGGGTTGAGTAGTCTCCCAAATGGGTTTGCATACATTCATTGGTATTTCATGTGATATTGAAATGGGCTTGCATTCTTTCATTGACATTATATGTGATATTGAAATGGGCCTATGGGCCATACCGTTTCTGATAAAGGCTTGCCCGATAATATGAAATATGAAAAGGCTTGACCCGGTGTTATGAATTGTGAAATATGAAAAGGGCTATGGTCGATTACATGTTTGAGATTGGTTTTAGGCTTAGACCCAACAGTGCTATTGTTTTGGGCTCTGAAGGGGCTTGTTGCTGCTGAGTTTCCAAACTCACCCCTTTCCTTAACCTTGGTGAACCTTAATATGGGGACTTGGTAGGAGAGGATTGAGTGGCCACGGTGATCATCTTTGGGCTTTTAAATAAGTGTTGGTTTTCATTTAATTTCCTTTAATTATTATTTATTTTGGGTTGTAATAAGGCCAATTATAACTTTCCTTTTATTTCTTTTCGTAATTATTTTAATTTTAATAACTTTAAAATTGGTTAATAATTATTCAAATGGGCTAGACTTAGGGCGTGTTTTCAAAATGATACTTGTTTTCAAAATATCTCAACACCACGATTAATCGATTTATCAAAGACGTCCACTTAAACAAATTTAAACTCGATATAACAAAGTGTGGCTATGGTTGTGGGCATGTCTAGGATTGGATCCAATTAAAGAGCTTGGTACTTAGCGACCTTCATGGCTCACCTCCTCTGTCTCGGATACCTACACGGTGCCCGACTTCCATACACTTTGTTAACTCAATAAAATGTATGGTTTTAAAACACTAAAACGGGCGTGGGTTTTCAACTCCAATGTGGCACGTCGATTCGGCCATAACGTCTGGGCGGGTTTGGGGTGTTACATTTAGTGGTATCGAGCCTAGGTTGCAACAACTCGGTGTGGATCGGGTCCAAAATTTTTCAAAATTTAGGCCTAAGAAGGGTATTTTGGAAATGGTTTTGAAAAGTTCATTTTAAAGATGTTTTATGAGTATATATGTTAAAATGGTCCAAGTTTTTTGTTTTAAATCAAGAGTTTCAAAATAAAGGGTGTTTTCAAATCAAAGTTTTTAAATTTCTATTTTCGATGATAAAAAATATGGTTTTCGAGTTTTAAATGGATTGAGAAAGAATTGGCGCTTTGAATCCCGGTACCAAGTCTGTAAGTATTTACATTCCTCATATTACCTTTGTATTAAGATATTCTTGTAGAGAGGCGAGACCATATCATAACATTATGACTAGGGCAACCTAAAACTCTAGAATCTGAGACCGTAGCTAGGCTATGATTACGTGAAAATTGAAACTTTAAAATACTATCTGCATAAGACATATGAAAAAATAGTAAAATTTTGAGATCTTTGTAGTTAATTGATATGTGTCTTGGTAATGTAGAGTATTGATATGGATTACGAGGGTAAGCAAAGTCGCCAACTTGGGTTGCGATAACTTCGAGCTTAGTCTTTGAGGCACCGGCGAGTTAGTAAGGAAAGTGGCGAGGAAGTATTGGATACCAAAATTAAGGAAATTAGGGAAACGCTTCAAGTAGGGTGCATGGAGTGTAAGAAAAAGGAAGGATTCTAGTTCTCAGAAAACCAAGCCTCGTTCTGTGAAACATGTTAAGGCACGACCAAACTATCCAATCTGCAAAGGCTGCAACGGACGTCATCCGGGTGAATGCCATAGGAAGACAGGAGCATGTCTTAGATGTGGGTCCAAGGAGCATCGAGCTCGGGATCGCCAAGTTTATTTTATTTAAATATGTGTTACGAATTGTATGCGTTCTTGATAAATGTTTCTTTACTTTGGTAATTAAATGTTCTGGGTCGTACTAAGAATTATTTTTAATTAGAGTGGATGGTAGGAAGCATAGAGGTTTGACTTGAGTAATCTGATTAGTTGATAGTTGGATATTTCGAGGACGAAATTTCTTTAAGAGGAGTAGAATTGTAACACCCAATTTGGGCCTAGAAGTATTGGGCCTTGAGTGTGGGTCCGTAAGGAGGTGATATATAGGTATTTAATTGTGTAATGAAATGACACACTTAAATGTCCGCTTTGGTGGTTAATAATACGAGAAGTGTTAGAGAAATCTTGGGTTCAAACTTGGGCTTTAGCAAAAATTTTGGTATTAAGTGAAAAAAAACACGGATGCTTGGATGAGGGTTTTGAAATTATTGTGTTAAATAAATGACACAAAAAGCCTTGTGGCTTAGTGGCAAGTAGCGTGTGGAGCATTTAAGGGGAGGCATAGGTTGAATCCATGGCAAGCAAAGAGCATTTATTTTGCTAACAGTGGCGGAGGATCCCACATCGAAGCTAATATAAGAGTGGTTGTGAAGTCGGCTTTAAATAGAGGAACCATGAAGAGAGTAAATGTACCTTTCTTGGTGATCCCTTTCATTGTATGGCGTGCTCGTTTGGGTTGGGTGTCGGCTAAGAGTGCTCGGAGTATGGATTAACTCAGGTCTCCTATCGGTGTGTATTTCTTACTACTCTAGGCTGTAGGATGGCTACTTGGGGCGCGATGGGCGAAAAGGGTCATGTGGGCCAATGGGCCTCTGAGCCCAATTGGATAAGTTATTTGATTGTGTAGTAAATATTGGGCTAGGCTAGGTGAATCTCATATTTGTGGCTAGATTTGGGCTAAAAAGGGCCACTGAGCGTGTGGGCCCATTTGGTAGAGAATAGGCTTTAGGCCCATTCGTATTGTTATCCTGTTTAGAATACTTTAGTTTACTAAAATTACCGAAATACCCTTAGTTTGTAAAAATCTTTGAAATACCATCGATTTGTAAATTTCTGAAATACCTTCGACTTGTAAAATTACTAAAGTACCCCGATTCTGAATTACTGTTTTACCCTAATTTACATAATTACCGTTTTACCCACGATTTACATAATTATCGTTTTACCCTCGACTTACGAATTACCGTTTTACCCTAATTTACATAATTACCGTTTTACCCGATTTACATAATTATCGTTTTACCCTCGACTTACGTAATTACTAGTTTTACCCCTAATTTACATAATTACCGTTTTACCTCGATTTACATAATTATCGTTTTACCCTCGACTTACGAATTACCGTTTTACCCTAATTTACATAATTACCGTTTTACCTTTAATTTACATAATTATCGTTTTACCTCGACTTACGTAATTCTGGTTTTACCTCGATTCTTGAATTCTTGTTTTACCCTTGATTTATAGAATTATTATTTTACCCTTGATTTATAAATTCTTGTTTTACCATTGATTTACGAATTATTGTTTTACCTCGATTTACAAAATTACTAAAATACCCTTGGTTTGTGAAATTAGAAAAACCCTCAATTTGTAAAATTACCAAAATACCCCTAATTTACAAAGTTACGAAATACCCTTGACTTTCTAAAATTATAGAAATACCATTGGTTTACAAAATTCTTGAAATACCCTTAGTTTGTAGATTTACCAAAACACCCTTGTAGGATGAAATGACTAAAATATCCTATTAGGTAAAAAGATAGTAAAGCCCCTGTAGGGTAAAGTGGAAGTAACACCTGTATGGTAAATGACGAATATGCCCTTATGTTCCAGTATGGTGATGTGCTTAGGATTTACATATATTGATATTGGAATAGTTGAGTTTGAGTGACAATTTGGTGGTTATCGTAGGTGATTGATTATGGAAGCGTTTCAACTTTAACCCGTAATGTGTGTACTAACCTCGTAATAGCTTAGATTAATATTTCTTTGAAAAGTGAAAGCTTCATATTTTAGTGATTCGAGAATTAATATTTAGATCTATTTTCTCGCACGTTTAAGTTGGATTCTAGCGGATATGGGGTAGGAAGGTATTTGGAGCGTTCTTCAGCGAGTAGATCTCTTGGTAAGTATTGAAACTTCTTTCCATTTGTATCTTGTGGTTTAAGAAAAGCTAAAAACCCTCCGTCGACTAAGGCTAAAAGGGTTTTGGTGTTATTTGGTTTGTTGGTGCTAGTGAGGATTAAAGGCTACCGATCGAGGAGTGTGTGAAAAGCTTGGATCATCGGATGACTAAATCTAGTCATCAACTTTGGCAAAGGTATGAACCCAAGGGCCATTGTGGATGGTGGCGAATGTGTAAGTGATGATAATAGGTAGTTTTCGATTTGGTTTAATAATAACATGGTCTAATCTATAAGTGGTTGATTATAGGAGAAATCGCATAGGAGATCTCGTCAAGGAATATCGCAAATCAGGTGTGTAAGGAACCCTTTTCATAGTTTAAAGCGATGAATGCCGAAAAGCCGAAATGCCAAAATTCGGCATTTCGAGGACTTGTGAGCAAGCTTATGACGCTCACTAGTTAGTTAGAATCGATGAGATTATGATCGGGAACATTGGAAGCGGTAAGAACGTGATTTTGGCATTCACGCAGTAAGTTGGGCCTCGGGTCGCAATAGGGCCCAATAGGCTTTCGGGCCCATTTGGGTAAAATTGGTAGAAAACGGAAATCTGTTAAATTGCCTGTTAAGACTATTAACACTATTATGGATATAGGCTAAATGGGCCTAGATGACAAAATCAGCTAAGTAGGCCCCATTAGGGGTTTTAGGCCCAATAACTCGGTTTCGTTAAAAGTGGGCTAGAAACGCGGTTTACACAAATGAATAGTTAGTAACTGATGATGAACATGGAACAATCCCTAATTTTTGGTAAAATTATGATATTACCCTTATAATATGACAATGACCATTTTGCCCCTAGGTAAAAATGACCATTATACCCCTAGGGTTTATATATGAACTTAATGCATGGGATTTTGATAAACATGATATGTATGATATGCACATGACATGTATGATATGCACATGATATGTATGATATGCACATGAGATGTTCATAAATGCATTGGGTTGGGTTTTTATATGGATGGAGGAAGTGCAAAAGGGCTTATGCCCCGATTATTAAAGGGCTTATGCCCGATTATTAAAGGGCTTATGCCCGATTATCAAAAGGGCTTATGCCCGATTATTAAAGGGCTTATGCCCTGATGATCAAAAGGGCTTACGCCTAGTTATTAAAGGCTTTTGCCCGATTATTAAAAGAGGCAAGGCCTCGGTTATATGATAATGACTATCTTTGCCGGTGGAGAGTTATGGCGGGGTGGGTCGAGTTAATCCCACATGGTGTCTTTGGTTGGTACGGGTGGAGAGTAGCGGATGATGGGTTGAGTAGTCTCCCAAATGGGTTTGCATACATTCATTGGTATTTCATGTGATATTGAAATGGGCTTGCATTCTTTCATTGACATTATATGTGATATTGAAATGGGCCTATGGGCCATACCGTTTCTGATAAAGGCTTGCCCGAGAATATGAAATATGAAAAGGCTTGACCCAGTGTTATGAATTGTGAAATATGAAAAGGGCTATGGTCGATTACATGTTTGAGATTGGTTTTGGGCTTAGACCCAACAGTGCTATTGTTTTGGGCTCTGAAGGGGCTTGTTGCTGCTGAGTTTCCAAACTCACCCCTTTCCTTAACCTTGCGGTGAACCTTAATATGGGGACTTGGTAGGAGAGGATTGAGTGGCCACGGTGGTCATCTTTGGGCTTTTAAATAAGTGTTGGTTTTCATTTAATTTCCTTTAATTATTATTTATTTTTGGGTTGTAATAAGGCCAATTTTAACTTTCCTTTTATTTCTTTTGAATTATTTTAATTTTAATAACTTTAAAATTGGTTAATAATTATTCAAATGGGCTAGACTTAGGGCGTGTTTTCAAAATGATACTTGTTTTCAAAATATCTCAACACCACGATTAATCGATTTATCAAAGGCGTCCACTTAAACAAATTTAAACTCGATATAACAAAGTGTGGCTATGGTTGTGGGCATGTCTAGGATTGGATCCAATTAAAGAGCTTGGTACTTAAGCAGCCTTCATGGCTCACCTCCTCATCTCGGATACCTACGGTGCCCGGCTTCCATACACTTTGTTAACTCAATAAAATGTATGGTTTTAAAACACTAAAGCGGGCGTGGGTTTTCAACTCCAATGTGTACGTCGATTCGGCCATAACGTCTGGGCGGGTGTGGTGTGTTACATTTAGTGGTATCGAGCCTAGGTTGCAACAACTCGGTTTGTGGATCGGTCCGAAAATTTTTCAAAATTTAGGCCTAAGAAGGGTATTTTGGAAATGGTTTTGAAAAGTTCATTTTAAAGATGTTTTATGGAGTATATATGTTAAAATGGTCCAAGTTTTTCATTTTAAATCAAGAGTTTCAAAATAAAGGGTGTTTTCAAATCAAAGTTTTAAATTTCTATTTTCGGTGATCAAAAATATGGTTTTCGAGTTTTAAATGGATTGAGAAAGAATTGGCGCCTTGAATCCCGGTACCAAGTCGTAAGTATTTACATTCCTCATATTACCTTTGTATTAAGATATTCTTGTAGATAGAACTGAGACCATATCATGACATTATGACTAGGGCAACCCTAAAACTCTAGAATCTGAGAGGCGTAGCTAGGCTATGATTACGTGAAAATTGAAACTTTAAAATACTATCTCTGCATAAGACATATGAAAAAATAGTAAAATTTTGAGATCTTTGTAGTTAATTGATATGTGTCTTGGTAATGTAGAGTATTGATATGGATTACGAGGGTAAGCAAAGTCGCCAACTTGGTTGCGATAACTTTCGAGCTTAGTCTTTGAGGCCTTGGCCGAGTTAGTAAGGAAAGTGGTAGAGGAAGTATTGGATACCAAAATTAAGGAAATTAGGGAAACGCTTCAAGTAGGGTGCATGGAGTGTAAGAAAAAGGAAGGATTCTAGTTCTCAGAAAACCAAGCCTCGATTACGTGAAACATGTTAAGGCACGACCAAACTATCAATCTGCAAAGGCGCAGCAGACGTCATCGGGTGAATGCCATAGGAAGGCAGGAGCATGTCTTAGATGTGGGTCCAAGGAGCATCGAGCTCGGGATCGCCAAGTTTATTTTATTTAAATATGTGTTACGAATTGTATGCGTTCTTGATAAATGTTTCTTTACTTTGGTAATTAAATGTTACGGGTCGTACTAAAATTATTTTTAATTAGAGTGGGTAGCGGAAGCATAGAGGTTTGACTTAAGTAATACGATTAGTTGATAGTTGGATATTTCGAGGACGAAATTTCTTTAAGAGGAGTAAATTGTAACACCCAATTTGGGCCTAGAAGTATTGGGCCTTGAGTGTGGGTCCGTAAGGAGGTGATATATAGGTATTTAATTGTGTAATGAAATGACACAATTAAATGTCCGCTTTAGTGGTTAATAATACGAGAAGTGTTAGAGAAATCTTGGGTTCAAACTTGGGCTTTAGCAAAAAATTTTGGTATTAAGTGAAAAAAAACACGGATGCTTGGATGAGGGTTTTGAAATTATTGTGTTAAATAAATGACACAAAAAGCCTTGTGGCTTAGTGGCAAGTAGCGTGTGGAGCATTTAAGGGAGGCATAGGTTGAATCCATGGCAAGCAAAGAGCATTTATTTTGCTAACAGTGACAAGAGTTGGTGTTGAATTTAAACTCTAATGTTGGAGGATCCCCATCGGAAGCTAATATAAGAGTGGTTGTGAAGGCGGCTTTAAATAGAGGGAACCATGAAGAAAGTAAATGTACCTTTCTTGGTGATCCCTTTCATTTGTATGGCGTGCTCGTTTGGGTTGGGTGTCGGCTAAGAGTGCTCGGAGTATGGATTAACTCAGGTCTCTATCGGTGTGTATTTCTTACTACTCTAGGCGTAGGATGGCTACTTGGGCATGATGGTAGAAAGGGTCATGTGGGCCTAATGGGCCTCTGAGCCCAATTGGATAAGTTATTTGATTGTGTAGTAAATATTGGGCTAGGCTAGGTGAATCTCATATTTGTGGCTAGATTTGGGCTAAAAGGGCCACACGAGCGTGTGGGCCCATTTGGTAGAGAATAGGCTTTAGGCCCATTCGTATTGTTATCCCTGTTTAGAATACTTTAGTTTACTAAAATTACCGAAATACCCTTAGTTTGTAAAAATCTTTGAAATACCCTCGATTTGTAAATTTCGAAATACCTTCGACTTGTAAAATTACTAAAGTACCCTCGATTCTGAATTACTGTTTTACCCTTAATTTACATAATTACCATTTTACCCCTGATTTACATAATTATCGTTTTACCCTCGACTTACAGAATTACCGTTTTACCCTAATTTACATAATTACCGTTTTACCCCTGATTTACATAATTATCGTTTTACCCTCGACTTACAGAATTACTGTTTTACCTCTAATTTACATAATTACCGTTTTACCCGATTTACATAATTATCGTTTTACCTCGACTTACGAATTCTTGTTTTACCCTAATTTACATAATTACCGTTTTACCTTTAATTTACATAATTATCGTTTTACCCTCGACTTACTGAATTACTGTTTTACCCTCGATTCTTGAATTCTTGTTTTACCCTTGATTTATAAATTACTATTTTACCCTTGATTTATAAATTCTTGTTTTACCCTTGATTTACTGAAATTCTTGTTTTACCCTCGATTTACAAAATTACTAAAATACCCTTGGTTTGTGAAATTACCGAAAAACCCTCAATTTGTAAAATTACCAAAATACCCCTAATTTACAAAGTTCTGAAATACCCTTGACTTTCTAAAAATTATAGAAATACCATTGGTTTACAAAATTCTTGAAATACCCTTAGTTTGTAGATTTACCAAAACACCCTTGTAGGATGAAATGACTATAATATCCTATTAGGTAAAAAGACCGTAAAGCCCAGTAGGGTAAAGTGACCGTAATACCCTCGTATGGTAAAATGACGAATATGCCCTTATGTTCCGTATGGTGATGTGCTTAGGATTTACATATATTGATATTGGAATAGTTGAGTTTGAGTGGCAATTTGGTGGTTATCGTAGGTGATTGATTATGGAAGCGTTTCAACTTCAACCCGTAATGGTGTGTACTAACCCTCGTAATAGCTTAGATTAATATTTCTTTGAAAAATTTGAAAGCTTCATATTTTAGTGATTAGAATTAATATTTAGATCTATTTTCTACATGCGTTTAAGTTGGATTCACAATGGATATGGGGTAGGAAGGTATTTGGAGCGTTCTTCAACGAGTAGATCTCTTGGTAAGTATTGAACCTTCTTTCCATTTGTATCTTGTGGTTTAAGAAAAGCTAAAAACCCTCGTCGACTAAGGCTAAAAGGGTTTTGGTGTTATTTGGTTTGTTGGTGCTAGTGAGGATTAAAGGCTACCGATCGAGGTGTGTGAAAAGCTTGGATCATCGGAGTGACTAAATCTAGTCATCAACTTTGGCAAAGGTATGAACCCAAGGGCCATTGTGGATGGTGGCGAATGTGTAAGTGATGATAATAGGTAGTTTTCGATTTGGTTTAATAATAACATGGTCTAATATATAAGTGGTTGATTATAGGAGAAATCGCATAGGAGATCTCGTCAAGGAATATCGCAAATCGTGTGTAAGGAACCCTTTTCATAGTTTAAAGCGATGAATGCCGAAAGCGAAATGCCGAAATTCGGCATTTCGAGGACTTATGAGCGTTTAACGCTCACTAGTTAGTTAGAATCGATGAGATTATGATGGGAACATTGGAAGCGGTAAGAACGTGATTTTTGGCATTCACGGTAAGTTGGGCCTCGAGGGTTGCAATAGGGCCCAATAGGCTTTCGGGCCCATTTGGGTAAAATTGGTAGAAAAGCGAAATCATTAAATTGCTGTTAAGACTATTAACACTATTATGGATATAGGCTAAATGGGCCTAGATGACAAAATCACTAAGTAGGCCCCATTAGGGTTTTAGGCCCAATAACTTCGGTTTAGTTAAAAGTGGGCTAGAAACGCGGTTTACACAAATGAATAGTTAGTAGCGATGATGAACATGGAACAATCCCTAATTTTTGGTAAAATTATGATATTACCCTTATAATATGAAAATGACCATTTTGCCCTAGGTAAAATGACCATTATACCCCTAGGGTTTATATATGAACTTAATGCATGGGATTTTGATAAACATGATATGTATGATATGCACATGACATGTATGATATGCACATGATATGTATGATATGCACATGAGATGTTCATAAATGCATTGGGTTGGGTTTTATATGGATGGAGGAAGTGCAAAAGGGCTTATGCCCAGTTATTAAAGGGCTTATGCCCCGATTATTAAAGGGCTTATGCCCGGTTATCAAAAGGGCTTATGCCCCAGTTATTAAAGGGCTTATGCCTAGTGATCAAAAGAACTTACGCCCTAGTTATTAAAGGCTTTTGCCCCGATTATTAAAAGAGGCAAGGCCTCGGTTATATGATAAAGACTATCTTGCCGGTGGAGAGTTATGGCGGGGTGGGTCGAGTTAATCCCTACATGGTGTCTTTGGTTTGGTGCGGGTGGAGAGTAGCGGATGATGGGTTGAGTAGTCTCCCAAATGGGTTTGCATACATTCATTGGTATTTCATGTGATATTGAAATGGGCTTGCATTCTTTCATTGACATTATATGTGATATTGAAATGGGCCTATGGGCCATACCGTTTCTGATAAAGGCTTGCCCGAGAATATGAAATATGAAAAGGCTTGACCCGTGTTATGAATTGTGAAATATGAAAAGGGCTATGGTCCGATACATGTTTGAGATTGGTTTTGGGCTTAGACCCAACAGTTGCTATTGTTTTGGGCTCTAAAGGGGCTTGTTGCACATGAGTTTCCAAACTCACCCCTTTCCTTAACCTTGCGGTGAACCTTAATATGGGGACTTGGTAGGAGAGGATTGAGTGGCCACGGTGATCATCTTTGGGCTTTTAAATAAGTGTTGGTTTTCATTTAATTTCCTTTAATTATTATTTATTTTTGGGTTGTAATAAGGCTAATTTTAACTTTCCTTTTATTTCTTTTGAATTATTTTAATTTTAATAACTTTAAAAATTGGTTAATAATTATTCAAATGGGCTAGACTTAGGGCGTGTTTTCAAAATGATACTTGTTTTCAAAATATCTCAACACCACGATTAATCGATTTATCAAAGGCGTCCACTTAAACAAATTTAAACTCGATATAACAAAGTGTGGCTATGGTTGTGGGCATGTCTAGGATTGGATCCAATTAAAGAGCTTGGTACTTAAACAGCCTTCATGGCTCACCTCCTCTGTCTCGGATACCTACGGTGCCCGACTTCCATACACTTTGTTAACTCAATAAAATGTATGGTTTTAAAACACTAAAACGGAACGTGGGTTTTCAACTCCAATGTGGCACGTCAGATTCAGCCATAACGTCTGGGCCGGGTTTGGGGTGTTACACAGTACCACTGGTTTGTGAGTTTATAAATGTGTTTCCAAAAGAGTTGCCCGAATTACTTCCAACTAGGAAAGTTGAATTTGGTATCAAGTTGTCCCTAGTACTACACCTATCTCGATCGTTCCATATAGGATGGCTCCGATGGAATTGAAAGAGTTGAAGATATAGTTGCAAGAGTTAACGGATAAGGGCTTTGCGAGACCGAGCTATTCACCATGGGGTGCCCTGGTACTTTTTGTGAAAAAAAAGACAGGTTAATGAGGTTATGTATCAACTATAGACAACTCAATAAAGTGACTATGAAGAACAAGTATCCTTTGCCAAAAATCGATGATTTTTTCGATCAGTTGAAAGGAGCCATCGTGTTTTCTAAGATTGATTTGAGGTCTGGCTATTATCAGCTAAGAGTTAAAGAGCAAGATGTACCGAAGACTGCGTTTCGGACGAGGTACGGGCATTATGAGTTCCTCATCATGCCCTTTGGTTTGACTAATTCCTCGGCGGTGTTTATGGATTTGATAAACCATATTTTTGGGCCATATTTAGATAAGTTCGTAGTGGTCTTTATTGACGGCATACTGATTTACTCGCGTGATGAGGGTGAGCACGCGGAGCATCTAAGGACGGTTTTACAAACTTTGAGAGATAAGCAATTATACGCCAAGTTCAGTAAGAGTGATTTTGGCTTAAAGAGGTTGGATTTTTAGGGCACATCGTGTCGGAAGATGGGATTAGAGTTGACCCAAGCAAGATCTCAGCTATTGTTGAATGGAAACTGTCGAGGAATGTGACAGAGGTTTGAAGCTTTTTGGGTTTGGCCAGATACTATAGACGGTTTGTAAACAGATTCTCCATGATAGCTACTCTGATGACAAGGCTACTACAAAAAGATTTTAAGTTCAAATGGACAGAAAAGTGCCAACAAAATTTCGAGAAATTAAAGGCTTTGTTGACTGAAGCACCAGTGTTAATGCAACCGGAGTCGGGCAAAGAATTTGTGATATATAGTGATGCCTCCTTGAATGGTTTGGTGTGCTTATGCAAGAAGGTAAGGTTATAGCTGACGCTTCGAGACAGCTGATGTCACATGAGAAAAACTACCCGACACACGATTTAGAGTTGGCCGCCATTGTGTTCGCGTTGAAAATTTGGAGACACCATTTGTATAGCGAGAAATGTCGAGTATTTACCGATCATAAAAGTTTCAGGTATTTGATGACTCAAAAGGAATTGAATCTACAGCAACGAAGGTGGCTAGAGCTAATAAAGGATTATGAGCTGATAATTGACTATCACTCGGAAAAGGTAAATGTAGTCGCCGATGCTTTGAGTAGAAAGTCATTGCTTGCCTTAAGAGCCATGAATACTTAGTTGACTGTGTCTAACGATGGTTCAGTTTTAGCAGAGTTGAGAGCTAGACCAACATTTCTACAAGAGATCCGTGAAGCTCAGAAAGGTGATAAGGAGTTGCAAGCTAATATGGCTCAGTGTGAGATAGGAAATGAATTCGGATTTCAGATTGATACCGATGGATGCATAATATTCAAAGATAAAATTTGTGTACCCAAGGATAATGAGCTTATTTAGAAGATTCTACGAGAGGCACATAGTGGTTGTTTGTCAATCCACCCAGGTAGTGTAAAAATGTACAACGATCAGAAGAAAATGTACTAGTGGTCAGGAATGAAAAGAGACATTTTAAAGTTCGTTTCCAAGTGTCTTGTGTCTCAGCAAGTGAAGGCGGCACACGAAGTACCTTCGGGTCTACTTCAGCCTATCACGATCCCCGAATGGAACTGGGATCAGATTACTATAGATTTCGTGATGGGTTTACCGGTAACCCCGAAGAAAAAGGATGTTGTTTGGTTTATTATGGATAGGCTAACAAAGTTGGCATATTTTATACCAGTGCGTACCGACTACTCCCTTGAGAAACTGGCTGACTTGTATGTTTCTAAGATTGTGAGGCTTTATTGAGTGCCTCTGTTGATTATTTCAGATAGAGACCCGAGGTTTACCTTAAGGTTCTAGAAAAAGTTACAAGAGGCATTGAGAACTAAACTGAATTTTAGTACGGCATTTCACCTACAAACTGAAGGTCAGTCAGAAAGAGTGATTCAGATTTTAGAAGACATGTTACGGTGTTGTGTTCTTGAGTTTCAAGGTAGTTGGGAAAGGTACTTACCATTAGTTGAATTCGCCTACAACAATAGTTATCAGTCAAGTGTGAAGATGGCGCCCTATGAGGCTTTGTATGGGCGTAAGTGCTGAACCCCTTTATATTGGATCGAGCTTAGAAAGAATCAGATTCATGGTGTTGACTTAGTCAAAGAGACTGAAGAAAAGGTTAAAGTGATTCGTGACTACATAAAGGCAGCATCGGATAGACAGAAATCCTATGCAGACTTGAAACGGAAAGAAATCGAATTTCAAGTTGGTGATCGAGTGTTTTTGAAAGTATCCCCATAGAGAAAAGTTCTTAGATTTAGTAGAAAAGGCAAGTTGAGTCCTCGTTTCATAGGACCTTATGAGGTTACCGAGAGGGTAGGGTCGGTTGCCTATCGATTGGCTTTGCCACCAGAATTGGAAAAGATTCACAACGTGTTTCATGTGTCCATGCTACGCCGATATAGATCAGACCTTTCGCATGTGATTGCGCCAACAGAGGTTGAGATTCATCCGGACATGACTTGTGGCGAAGAGCCAGTCAAGATTTTGGCTCGAGAAGTCAAACAGTTAAGTAAAGTTTTATGGCATAGACATGAAGTCGAGAAAGCCACATGAGAACCCGAGGAGACTATGAGAGATCAATACCCAAACTTATTCACTAGTAAGATTTTCGGGGACAAAAATCCTAAGGGGAAGAAATGTAACAACTCGATTTTGGGCTTAGTCAGAACAATGGTTTCGAGACCACAAATCAAAAGTTGGGAAAATTATTTTATTAATTGTTTTGGAATGATTATAAGGGTGTATGAAAATTTGGTGAAATAATTTTAGCGTTTGAGGGCTTAACTTCGAAAAAGGATTAAATCGCATAAAGTGCAAAAGTCCTATTTTTATAGCTAAAGGTGCCAAATAGCTAGAGAACCTAAATTGGGGGTCTTTAAAAGATAATTAGACCCTAAGATAGTGCATGGCCGGACATAGGAGATAATTTGCTCAAAAAGTCCAAGATTGGTGGGTTTAGTAGCTAATTTGACTAAAATAAAAATAAAATAAGAAAAAGATAACATCACATTCTCATCTTTGTAACACCCCATACCATAACCAACGCCGGAGCGGAGTACGAGGTATTACCTAACTTGATTTCATGCACCCAAATGTTCACAAGTAACTAAGACTCGGTCCAATTTAAAACTTTTTCAATTTCTATTTTAAACTTCTTATTATAGGCTTACGAGCCTCAAATCGACCATTGGGAACTATTCGGGATCAACTTGGGCCCTTAACCCGTATATAGAAAATTTGACTTTGAAACAAGGCACACGCCCGTGTGGAAGGACAACACGCCTGTGTGGCCTTTTTTAACATGGGCGTGTTGATGGCCCGTGTGGAATTAATTCTAATTCACACTTACAGGGGTTTTCACATGGCCTGGCACATGTCCGTGCCCCTGGCCCGTGTGCTTCACACGGCCATGACACGCCCGTGTCCTAGCCCGTGTGTAAAAACATGGACATTCTGTTTCTGACGTCAGCATCCCCAAATATCACACAGCCATGGCACACACCCGTGTGCTAGGACATATCCCTCACATGGCTGAGACACACGGCCGGACCACATGCCTTTGGGGCTAGCTGTGTGTCACACACAACCTAGACACACACCCATGTGTCTACCCCTGTGGACAATATAAGACAATTTACCAAGCCTCTTTGACACCCTTACTTACACAACCTACACAATGACCACTAAATCCAATATAAGACTATCTTAAGCAACGAAATCATCCACAACAGATAACATTCCATTTATGCATTTTAGTCAACCATGAAATTAAATTCATTCCATACAAATCAAAATGAACATTAGCCATCATTCGAGGCTTAATACAAAATGAGGGACTTATCCCGAGCCAACACATTTGGCCAAGTTAATATTAACACGAAACATAAGTCTAGTTCCCTATACATGCCATATTCAAAAATATAAATCAAACTATACCGAATGCTTCGATTGATAGTGTGATCGATATCTTTGACTTTCGTTGATCCTTGAGCTAGATAGGTGGCACTATAAGAAAAAGGAAAGGAGAGGAAGTAAGCATAAAACTTAGTAAGTTGCATATAAATAATTATACAACAACACTTTACCATTCATCAACAAGTATCATAACGCACAAGTGGGCATAAGCAAAACTTACTCATCAATATTCAACACATCATATAGCATATAATGTGGCTCATATTTTTACATACCAAATAGGTACCTGTATCACTCACAACACGGTTATACTTTCCCCATTAACTAGAAATCAGAACTTTCACCGTTGAACCATTCAGAATGCTATCGAATATTCCATAGCCTCAAACGTGGAGTAAAGTACCGATGCCATGTCCCAGACATGGTCTCACACTGGCTCATATCTCAATTCGATGCCATGTCCCAGACATGGTCTTACACTGACTATCATCGTGTAGCCGATGCATGTCCCAGACATGTCTTACACTGGCTTACGTCTCGAGGCCGATACATGTCCCAGACATGTCTTACACTAGCACTTGTCTCGATGCCGATGCCATGTCCCAGACATGTTCTTACACTTGCTCTCACAATGTGGTTGATGCATGTCCCAGACATGTCTTACACTAGCTCACAATAACCCATATGTCATGGCATGAATATCCGATTTGTAACACCCCTTACCCGTACCCGAGGCCGGGATAAGGTATGAGGCGTTACCGAACAAACATACAAACATTAAACTAAAATACGGGCCATAAAATTTCATTGTATTTTTCAAAACGTTCATTCACTTACATATAGTCCCTTATTTGAGTCTACGAAGCCCAAAACATACTTTAGAAAGGGTTCGGGACTAAACCGAGAACTTACAAAAATCTTGGAAATTTCATGCTTTAAGGCTCAAATGCTTGAGTGTCCCAAAGTCGTGTTCCATACAATTTGAGACACATGGTCGTGTCTCTGCTGTGTGGAATATACCTAGGCTATTTTCCAAGCTTTGGTCAACCTTAATCTCTTACACACTTATACAAAATCAAAAGCATATAACATGGTATTCATTTAATGATTAAATATTCTCAATTAAACCACAAACATAGCATTTGTATGTCATCATACATGTGTATCTCATACTCATTTTACCTTGTTTATTATAGTACCACTTATACATTTATACCAAGATTATCATCTTACCAAATATCTTCACTTAATCATCAAGCATTCATATTTAAAACTAGATCATATCTTTATAAAATCGACAATTCAGATCATAAAATAACATGTTTGCACGAAACATTTCAATTCAACTCCATACCCAACAAGCATTACATTGAGACTAGTCATATATATATACATGTCATGATACATATCATTCTCTTTCTGTTTTCTTATAAACACATATCATTTATTTCATTATATCAATATTTCATATACCATAGTTTCCATGTATTCCACATATATTTATTTTCCTCCTCCTCTCCATTCCACATCCTTAATGTATATAGCATTCTTGTAAGTACGATTTCACAATTTACTAATAAATGCTCACATCAAACTGTCCACACAAGTCATAGTCACTTACTTATTTATAATTCGAGATACAAAGCTCCAAATTAAGATCCGTAAATTTCTTCTGAAACTAGACTCACATATCTTTCAACCATAAAATTTTCATAATTTTTGGTTTAGCCAATTAGTACAGTTTATTCATTACAATTTCCCCTGTTTCACATTCTAACGGTTCTGACCTCTCTTTACTAAAAATTAATTATCTCACAGTACAGAACTCGGATAATGTTCATGTTGATTTATCTTGAAGATATACTCATTATGGATTTTAAAAATATAAGTTTAAGCCTCTAATTATTTTTATCCAAATTTTTGTGATTTTCCAAAGTCAGAATAGGGGATCACGTAATCATTCTGAACCAGTCTCACAAAAACATAAATATCTCAAAATATAGAACTCCTTTTCTTGCTATGTTTCTTTTATATGAAAATAGGCTCATTAAGATTTAATTTTATATCCCATTCAGTCTCTGATTCAATTTCTACTATTTTTGGTGATTTTTAAAAATCACGTCACTGCTACTGTCCAAAACAGTTTTATTGCTTATTCACTCTTTCACACTTTCTTTGTATTAACCTCATTTTAACATACATATCACAAATCATTTTCACCACATTTCATACATCACAAGTATAGGTCCATGATCACAAGGTCACCATAAAATCATCCTCATGTATAACTTATTTGTTTATAACCTTACCATATCCTGGTCACTTAATGAACACATCATTCACATAACCAAGTTCCTGCACTTATTCATCACAAAACTCACAAAGCAATACATAGAGAGTCTCCTGTTGAACACTTCGGATCAATCCTCGATACTTGGTGGTTTCAGCACATAGCTCCACCCATCATATAGTTCGGCTCTCTTGCACACATGGTGAACACTCAGTACCACCCATGTGACCTAGCCAATTTATCTTGTAGCTCTCTTGTCTACATGGTGTCCTTACGGAACCACGCATGCGACCTAGCTACATATATCCGTAGCTCTCTTGTCTACATGGTGTACACATAGTATCACCCATGCGACCTAGCTACATCATAATGTCTTGTAGCTCTCTTGTACACATGATGTGCACTCAAGCACCATACATGTGACCTAGCTACATACTCTCTGTATCATCCAATCTTTCCAGAAGGTTCAACCGGATTTCTCTCTTTTCTAACAATTTCACCAATCAAGTAATTATCCACAAACATATTTCCAATATTATTACAAAATATCATAATACAAGTAATATTGATGTATTACTTACATATAAACTTACATCTCATTTAATATCAATGCAATAACATTAAATTACACATTGCCTTATTAAAAATCATATGAACTTACAATTTACCATAATATCCATAATCATAGAAATCACATTTATGTATGATAATTCAATGCACGTCATGTACCATAGACATATTTTTAAATCAATTCATAAACTTGGCACCATAATCATTTAATTTAACATAATTCAATTAATTCACTAAATTTAACTTTCAAATATAAATTATAGCATTATTGCTGTATTATTATCATACCAACTTACATACTTTCAAAACCTCGAAAATTATAATAAATATATCAATTTTACATTGAAACATGCATAAATTAATGCTTATTATACATATGAACTTACCTCGATACTAAAACGGCCATTTTACCAACTTTCCCAACTTTCAATTTTTCTCTCATTCTAGGTTCAAATCTCATTTTCCAGGATCTAAAACATCATATTTTACTTATTTAATTAATGTACTATTCAAAACAGTCCTTAACTCAAACTTTGGAAAAATTACAATTTTACCCCTAAACTTTTGCATATTTACGCTTTTGCCCCTAGGCTCGGGAATTAAACTTCATCCCTTATTCTTATGTTTTATGACATGCTGATCACTTTTACCTTCTATGGAAACATCAAATTCTCACTCTAACATATACTTATGACTATTAGGTATTTTTACCGATTAAGCCCTTTTACTCGTTTTCACTCAAAACCGAGTAGCACAAGTTGTCTAATATAATTTAAAACCTCATATTCTATCATAAAACAGCAAAATAAACACATTTCACCTATGGTTATTTTTCCAAATATGAACCCTAGCTTAAATTATTGCTAGAATAAGCTTAAACAAATTACAGAGATTCCAAAAACGTAAAGAACTTGAAAAATGGGGTTAGAACGGACTTACTATTGAGCTTGGAAAGCTTGAAAACCCTAGCCATGGCTTTCCCCATGCTAATTTCGGCCTCCATGAAAAAGATGAGTCAATTTTGGCTTTATTTTCCCTTTTTATTTCTTTTAATTACCAAATGACCAAAATACCCTTCCTTACTAAACTTTCAAAAATTCCATCCATGTCCAATTTTTTTCCATCACTTAGAAATTGGTCAAATTTATATTTAAAACCTCCTAATTAATATTTCAAAGCAATTTCATACTAGAAACTTCTAGAATGCAAGTTTTGCAACTTATTCAATTTAGTCCCTGACTTCAAATTGAGCACTTTATGCATAGAATTTCTTCACGAAATTTTCACACAATCATGCAATCATATCATAGACCTAAAAATAATCATAAAATAATTATTTCTATCTCAGATTTTGTGGTCCCAAAACCTCTGTTCCAACTAGACCCAATTTTAGGCTATTACACGATTTATTTCCTAGTTTCAAACGGGAACTCTGCTATCTCTATTGTCATCATTCTTTCTCAATTCCACAATCAAGCAATTCATGCTATATTAAATTCAAGTTCAACTCAACACATACATTAGCAATGTAGTTGTATTATTTACATATAACTTACATTGGATTACAAAATATGGCAACTAGTTGATTTAGTCGATTTGCTTGGTTTCCCCCGGTTTAGATTTGGATTCGGTATTTCTTGATCTATAATAAAAAAATGCACTTATTTAGTCACTTTATCAATCTAGGCACTCTACAATTCATAGTTGGGCAAAATGACCAATTTGCCCCTAGACTTTTACAAAATGACCATTTTACCCCTAAGCCCAAAAATTGATTTTTATCAAATTTCTTCACACCTTAAGCCTATCCAAACCCTTTCTACTCTTATAGAAACTCCAAATTCCTACTATTTCACACACTTATCATCTATTTTACAACTTATGCAAAATAGTCCTTTTAGGTGTTTTCATGCTAACACCTTTCACAAAAGTTGTTTATAAGACACCCAAAACTCATTTTCTTCCATAAAAACTCAGCAAACATTACAAATCCTTTAATTTCAAAACCCTAAACTCTTAATCATTTTGCAAAATAGTACCCTCATTTGAAAGCTTAAGCTTCAAGGGTCTTAAAAGTACTAAAATATTCAACAAATGGGTTGGAAAATCACTTACTTGTGAAGGCTTAAAGTTGCTAAAATTTTTAAGCTCTAAAACCCTTATTTTGCTAAAAATTTCGGTGGTAGAGAAGAAGATGAGAAGGTGATATCATCTTTCTCTTATTTTATTTCTATTTTAGTAAAAATTGGTCACCAACCCACCTAATTTTGACAATTTCTCTTTCTTATGTCCCCTATGGCCGGCTAGCATCCTTTCTAAAGTCTATTTGGCCTTTAAAGACCCCTAATTTAGGTTTCATGGCAATTTAACACCCTTAGCTATCAATTTAAGACTTTTGCACTTTATGCGATTTAGTCATTTTTCTAAATTAGGTTCCAAACGCTAAAATTGACTCGCCAATTTTTTTTCACATACTCTTAAAAACATGCAAATACATCAAAATAATAATAAAATAAATTTTTTGACATCAAATTTGTGGTCCCGAGGCCACTAATCTGACTAGGCCCTAAATCGAGCTGTTACAATCTTCTTCACTACCACCAATTTTTCAGCCATTTTTAAGGGTTTTGAGCTTCAAAAATTTCAGCAACTAGTTCCTCTTGCAAGTAAATGATTTACATACTCTTTGTTGATGATTTTTACATTTTTGGACCTCTTGAAGCATAAGTTTTCTATTAAGGGGGCTATTTTGAAAAATGGTTGAGAGTTTCGGGTTTTTCCATGAAAGCATGTGTGTAGTTTTTTGAAATTTTATGGAAGAATATGAGTATTAGATGTGTAATAAACAACTTTTGTGAAGGGATTTCTCATGAAAACCCTAATAAGGACTATTTTGCATAAGTTGAGAATTTGATAATAAATGTGTGAGATAGTGGAAATTTTGGATTTGCTATAAGAGAAAAAGGGGTTTTCCAGGCTTTTGATATGAGGAAAGTCGATAAAAATCAATTTTCGGACCTAGGGGTAAAATGGTTATTTTGCAAAAGTATAGGGGCAAAATGGTCATTTTGCCCAAGTATAGATTATTGAGTGCCTAGATCGGTAAAGTGATTAAATTTGTGAAATTTTATTATTATAGATCAAGAAATTCAAACTCCAAACTTAGACCGAGGGAAGGCTAACCAAATTGATTAGACCGACTAGACACCATATTTTGTAACCGAGGTAAGTTGTATGCAAATAATACAACGACATTGTCATTATATGTGATGAGTTAATTTAGCATGAATTACTTGATTTTGGAAATGAGAATGCACGATGATAATTTAGATAGTGGAGTTCCCGTTTGAACCATAAGAAATAAATCGGATATTCATGCCATGACGTATGGGTTATTGTGAGCTAGTGTAAGACATGTCTGGGACATGCATTGACCATATTACGAGAGCCAATGCAAGACCATGTCTTGGACATGGCATCTTTATTGAGATGAGAGCTAGTGTAAGACATGTCTGGGATATGCATTAGCCTTGAGATGTAAGCTAGTGTAAGACATATTTGGGACATGCATCGACTACAAGTTGAGCTAGTGTAAGACCATGTCCGGGACTGGCATCAGCATCCTACCCCATGCTGAGGCTCATTGAATATACGGTAATGTTCTGAATGGTTCAACGGTAAGATTTATGGTTTAAAATCAAGAGAAAAGTATAATTGTGTTGTAAGTGATACAGGTACCCATTCATTCTATGTGAGACGTGAGTTCAATATATATTATATGATGAGTATTGGATTGTGATGAGTAAGTTGTGTTTATGCATATTTATATCAAGAGCATGTTGATGAATGGTATAGTTGTTGCTATGTGTTTGCATACTTCTTACTAAGCTTTATGCTTACTCCCTCTCTTCTCTGTTTTCTTATAGTGTCGCCTAAATAGCTCGACGATCAACAAACGTCGGAGGCCACAATCACACTATCATTCGAAGCACTCGGTATAGTTAGATTTCTTGTTTTTGTGTATGGCATGTATGGGGCTAGAATTTAATGTTGTGTCATTGAGAAATAGCCAAATGTATTGGCTTGGGATAAATATATTTATTTTGTATAAGGCCATGGATAATGGTCAATGCTCATTTTGATATTTATATAAAAGATATTATTTTCATGGATGAGTAAAATGCATAAATAAAATGTTGTCCATCGTGGTTAGTTTGGGTATGTGATGTGCCCTTGTTTTGGTATAGATTGATTCTATGCAGGTTATGTAAATAAGGGTGGCAAAGAGGCTTGGTAAATAGCCTTATTTTGTCCACACGGGTAGGCACAAGGGCGTGTGTCTAGGCCGTGTGATACACACGGTCTGCCACATGGGCTTGTGATCCGGCCGTGTGTCCCCCGTACGTAAAATTTACTAGTCAATATGCATGGTAGTAAATGCACAGGCAGAGATATAGCTGTGTGCCTCAGTCGTATGAAAAGCACGGCCTAGCACACGGGCGTGTGCCTTGGTCGTATGACCCTTAAGAATTGCTGACGTCAGAAGCAAAATGTCCAGGTTTTTGCACACGGCCTAGGACGCGGGCGTGTCATGGCCGTGTGAAGGACACGAGCCAGGGATATGGGCGTGTGCCAGGCCATGTGAAAACCCTTAAAGGTGTGAATTTAGAATTAATTCCACATGTGTGAGGGACACAGGCGTGTCTCTGTATTTCTTAGGCCGTGTGAGTCACACGGGCAAATAGCACAACCATGTCGAATTGGTCACACGGGCGTGTTGCCCCTCCCACATGGGTGTGTGCCCCTGTGGCTAGTAACATTTTTTAGGGTTCGTGGTAAGACCCGAATCATTCCCGAATGGTTTTAAATGAACGTTTAGAGCCTAGTAGGCCTTTATTATGGAGTTTTCTTTTTAGAGTGGAAAAGTTTTAAATTTGAACAAATTTTGATGACTAAGAAATGTGTGAATGTATGTGATCGAGTTAGGTAACACTTCTTATACTGCCTCGGCGTAGGGTACGGGTGTGGGGTGTTACATATACCGACTTATGCCATATGACCAAGTCACACGCCTGTGTGTGAGGCCGTGTGGACCATGCTGACTTGATTTTAATTTCAGCACCAGAGGACACACGGTCGTGTAACATAACCGTGTGTCACACACGGCCGAGAAACATACCTCTGTCTCTGCCCTTGTGGACAAAAATAGGCTATTTACCAAGCCATTTTGCTACCCAAACTTCCATGTACCTACTCCATAATTCAAAGGCACCAACACAAGGCATAAATAAGCATTTAAACCAGCTAATTCAAACCTAATTTATGCATATTCTATACCACATTTCTCAATACACATAAGTTGCAAAATAGACCAATCCATTTATACCCAAAATCTCATAAACTTAGATCATCAATATGGCTACTTAAAGCATACATTCTTTACCTTGATTCACAAAAAAATAACATCACCAATATCAACATTCAACTTCCATAATACCAACTATTAATAAGCATCACCAAAACCAACCCCAATTTACATGTTATAAACTATATGCACACACACATATACACAAACAAATTAACTCAAAAAAAGCCAACTCTCATGGCTATTATATACAAACCAAGACATATACATTTACAAGCCATTTCAAATGGCCAAAATCATTACCAAAACATAACCAACATGAGCCAAGTCCCTATACATGCCATATACTAAAAAAAAAAGCTTAAAGATACCAAATCGTTTGTAGGATAGTGTGACGAAATCTCCGACAGTCCCCGAATCTGAGCTAGCTTTAAATTCACTATAAACGATGTAATCTATAAAGCTTAGTAAGCTCGTATGAAATAAACTCAATATAATCATAACCACATAATTCAACAATTGATTATAGATGCATGAATTCACATCAACTAACAAACATTTCAATTACTCATTCACAAACTATATACTTTCTTCACCATTTCTTCAATTCAAAGCTAATATGGTTTATGCACATACCTGTTGTAATATCCTGATTTTGGGCCTAGTCGGAATAGTGGTTTCGTGACCACAAAATCCGAGATAGAAATAATTATTTTATGATTATTTTGAGGTCTATGATATGATTGCATGATTGTGTGAAAATTTTGTGAAGAAATTTTATGCATAAAGTGCTTAAATTGAAATTAGGGACTAAATCGAATAATTTGTAAAACTTGCATTCTAGAAGTTTCTAGTATGAAATTGTTTTGAAATATTAATTAGGAGGTCTTAAATAGCAATTTTACCAATTTCTAAGTCTATGGACAAAAATTGGACATGGATGGAATTTTTGGAAAGTTTAGTAGTAAGGGCATTTTGGTCATTTAGGGGTAAAATGAATTAAAATACAAAATTAAAAGCCAATTTTGCTCATCTTCAACCCCATGGCCGAATATAGCAAGGAGAAACCATGGCTAGGGTTTTTCAAGCTTCCAAGCTCGATTGTAAGTCCGTTCTAGCCTCGTTTTTAATGATTTTTATGTTTTTAGAGTCCCGGTAGCTCAATTTAGCTTATGCTAGCAATAATTTAACCTAGGGTTTATATTTGGAAAAATACCCATAGGTGAAATTTGTGTATTTTGGTGTTTTATGATAGAATATGAGGTTTTAAATTATGTTAGACAACTTGTGCTACTCGGTTTTAAGTGAAAACGAGCAAAAAGGCTTAATCGGTAAAAATACCTAATAGTCATAAGTACATGTTAGAGTGAGAATTTGATGTTGCCATAGAAGGGAAAAATGATCACCATGTCATAAAACATATGAAAATAGGCTGAAGTTTAATTTACGAGCCTTGGGGAAAAAGTGTAAATATGCAAAAGTTTAGGGGCAAAATTGTAATTTTTCCAAAATATGATTTTGGGTCAATTTGAATAATGTGAGTCCTAATTAGACTATATTTTAAATGATAGAGCAAGGAAAACTAAAATTCAGGTTAAAATGGGGAAAATACCAAGTTGTGGACGAAATGGTAAAAGTAGCCATTTTCGCATACGAGGTAAGTTCACGTGTAAATGTAGTAACATAATTGTCATTTTAACAAATTTAATGTTGTTTATATGATATGATGCTGATTATTATCATGAAATATTATGCTTTATGGTTATTTTCGAATAAAATGCAAATTATGTGTATTAATTGTTAAATATAAAGTACTACCGAGTATTGGTTTCGGTATTTTACGGAAGATGGCAAGGAGATGTGTTCGAGGAAAATCCCGTTTGAACCTTAGGAATAGATTAGGATACAAGTGACATGTCACTAGGATGGTTGAGCATCCGAACTCGTTGAGTTGAGTCTGAGTTCGTGAGATGTAACTAGGCATCCGAACTCGTTGAGTTGAGTCCGAGTTCACTCATGGATGCGAACGCCCGAGCTCGTTGAGTTGAGTCCGAGTTCACTTATGGGCGGGTTACATGGTAGCTTGGCTACATATGTGGCACCTATGTGCAAACTTTCCATGTATCCGAATTATATTCCGATGTGTTCAACGGGTAAAGTTCTACTGAAATGGAGGAATACTCAAGATGAAAGGGACGTATTGGTAAGTGTTGTGAAATGGGTACTTTGAACAGGTATGTACTTAACCCTCGGGTTGAAAAATCGATATAACAACAATATGGTAAGATGATAAATGAAAATGTGATATGAATGTCTTGGTGATGATTATGCAGATGATGTTTTATGTTTGCTTATATGGTTATGTTACTTGCTATTTGCATGTGAACTTATTAAGCATTTATGCTTACTCCCTCCTTTTCATTCCTTGTAGTTTTGACAAGCCATCTCGAAAATCGGGAACGGTCGGAGGCTCGCTCACACTATCCGTATACCATCTTGGCATAATGGCTTGTATATTTTGAGTATGGCATGTATAGCATTATAATCATTTTGTATATATGGTCTTATGATATGGTTATTGAGTGGTATGGAAATGCTTGGTAATGATTAGCCATTGGAATGGCTAATCATGATCATATTTGGTGTTATGTATGTCAAATTGCTAGCTAATCCATGGAAACCATGAAATAGGTAAAATTTACCATAAAATAGATTCAGACAGCAGTAGTGACGTGAATTTGAAAAATCACTAAAAATAGTAGAAATGAAATTAAATAATGAAGAAGTTATGGAATCGAAGCTCGATGAGTATATTTTCATATGGAAGAAGCGAAACAGGTATATGAGCTATATTTTATGAGATGTTTAAATTTTTGTGAAACAGGGCCAGAGCGATTTTTGGATCCCCTGTTCTGACTTTGGAAATTCACCATAAATTTTACAAAGATAATTAGAAGTCATGATTTATATTTACAGATTTCTTATTGAGTCTAGTTTTATTAGAGATAAACGGCATAGTCATTGAAGCTCTGTACAGGGAGATATCTGATTCATAATACACAGAGGTCAGAGTAGTCAAACCCTGAAATAGGGGAGACTTTAACTAATAAACTGTACTAATTGGCCTGACCAAAAATTCTAGAAAAAAATTACTAGATAGATATATGAGTCTAGTTTCAGGAAAAATTTACAGAATTGGATTTTGAGTTTCGGAACTCGAGAAATAATTTTTAAAGCGACTGTGAGGCAGTTAGCCAGCTTGTCTGGAAATTTTAAAATGAATTGTATGAGTTGTTTAATTAATGAATTAAGTCCGTTAATACCTCGTGTTCGACTCCGGCAACGGTCTCGGGTACGGGGCGTTACACCTGTACCATCTCATACCAATCTCATTCTCAACCACATCATTCATTTATACGTTGAACCATTCAAAATAGAAGTCGGATACTCAGGAGTCTTGCACACTAAGTACCTATACCATGGCCTTAAGCCAAATCAAGGCAACTTATATCCGAAGTACTGATATCATGGCCGAAGCCAAATCGGTTGATATTCACGGCCTGAAGCCAAATCGGTACAACTCGCACCCAAAGTGCTAATATCATGGCCCGAAGCCAACTCAATGTATCCCTTAATGGCATGTCACTAGTATCCTAAACTATTCCTAAGGTTCAACTGGGATTTTGAATGTTGAATTACCATCGAGTCATTGTCGAACTTATTCGAAGCCTCGTATTCACAACTTATACAATATCAAAGCATTTAAAATACACTTATAATGAAATTTATCATATACAAACTTACCTTGGATGTGAAAATCACAGAATGAGTCGATTAGTCGATAACTTTAGTTTTCCCCCAATCTAGATTTGAATTCCGCTTTTTTTGATCTAAATATATTCAAAATTAACTTATTTAATAATCTCTCTATTCAATTTAATCCAAAACACACATTTAAGCGTATTTACACTTTTACCCCTAGAATTTCACCACTTTTACAATTTAGTCCTTATTACACAATATCACAAATTCATGAAATTTCTTTAATACCCATGATAGTCGAATTACTATAATGCCCCTAGTAGCCCACATTTATCAACTTTTCACACATTTAACCACACATTTTCACATTTTCAAAAATAAATCCCTGTTTTGCATTTTTACTCAAAATCACTTTACAAAATATGTAAATCTAGCAACAAGATTTCATATTTCATCATCAAACATCAAAGAACACATATTTTCATCAATGGAAACTTTTAAAATCTTTAACAAATTTGCAAAATAGTCCCTGGGCTAGCTAGAACTAGTTGCAACGATTACAAAAATATAGAAATCATTAAAAACGGAGTCAAAATTACTTACAAATTGAGCAATGAAATGGCCGAATGTTTAAAGCCCTATAATGGCTTTCTTATTTGCTATCTATGGTTAAGAAAAATTATTGAAAACACATTTTTATGTTTTTTTTATTAATTTAACTTATATTTACATATTACTATATTAACCTTATTATAAAACCATTTAAATCATCCATTTAATGACCAATATTGTCCACTTACCATTATAATGGTCTAATTACTACTTAAGGACCTTTACTTTAAGGTTCTATAGCTATTTGACACCTTTAGCTATTAGAACAATTTGCACTTTACAGGATTTAGTTCTTTATATCAAATTGACTAATCAAACAATAAAATTGCTAAACGAAACTTTCAAACAATCATTCAAGCATACTGTAAACATTAAAATAATTATTCTGACTTTGAATTTGTGGTCCCGAAACCACTATTCCTATTTAACTAAAAACGGGTTGTTACAGGTGGTCATGGGGGTTGGTTAGGAGGTTGAGGGAACAGGTATGGGAAACTTTGTTAGGGTGGGCTACCATAAGTCATGTCTGGCGAGGTCTTTGAGAGATCTAAATCGGTTCATTAAAGCGATGATGGATGATGATAGTTTGTAATTTTGGGGTGAGAATATGTGAAACAAGTTTTATTTTGGTTTCAGCTTTCACCTTTTCTTTTTTCATAAACATAAAAAAGTTTTAACAAATGGAAAACATAGAAAAATTGCGTTAAAAGAGATGAAGAAGGGAGGAAAATAGAGGGAGAAACATACGAGAATGAAAAAAAATAAAAAAAAAGGAAAGTTAAAAGAACATAAACGAAAAATCTAAAATGCTCAAAATGAAAAAATATGGGGACTAATTGTATAATTTAACCTATTTTTTATTGGAATGATGATTTAACGTGCCACGTCAGTTTACCGTTATACCATTAACAACAATTAATAGCTCAATGACTAAAATGTTACAACATGTTAACGTAAGTGACTAAAATGTAACATTTTAAACATAAGTGGCTAAAATGTAATCCAAGCTAAACAAAAAATGACTGTTTTAGTAGTTTACGCTTTTTATAAATTATTTCAAATGAATTTTTGGTTGGGTTGACAAATGCTACAATCATGAGATTTTGAGTTTAGAATTGAGTAACATAATTTAACATAATTATATGATAATTATATAATTATATGCGAACTAGTTAACATAATTTAAGGTATATGTAATAGCCCAAATTTGACCAGGTCCTTAACTAAATAAATAAAACAGAAACAAAAAAATAAATATTTATTTATTTTAAAAGTCCATTCAAAAATAAACAGTCCGTGTTACAAAGCCCAAACAGTGGGCCCAAAATCAAACATCTCAGGCCCATTTACCCGGATACCACCTAGTAGGCCTAAAGCTACCCAGTGGACCCACTTACAACCTTAACCCAAATACACCCGAAGCTCAGACCTAAACTAGACCCAAACAACAGAGGCCCAAAAACCTAAAATTATCAGCTAGGGTTTTCAACCCTAGCTCTTTCCCCCCGCGTCGCAATAGGTTCTGGAAGGTTCAGGGAGCGTCTGTCTAGCTCCCCAATCGAGGCCATCACTCAAGGCTCTACCTCCGTAATCAGTGCCTCACCAACACTGCGAATCCACACTAGCACAGTCATTTCCGTATTCCTCGATGATACCTGCAAAAGAAGGAAAGAAACATAGCAGCAAACAAAACAAATATGGAAGAAAATAAAAAGGTTTCTTTCCAAAAATGTAATAGCAACAGTGGCTATAAAAGCCCGAATCAAAACAGTGTAAAAGGCCCCCTTTTTTTTTACAGAATAGAAAGATACTCACAGATATTCATTCAAAAAATACCAACAGTCTCTCAAAAGGTGATTTAATCGCATATCTCGTGCTTTATTTTGAACATATATGAACTGTTCTAGCATATACGAGTAAGGATCTAAGGGAAAAGAGGTTACCTGTGGAAGGACGAAGGTTTTTAAGCCTTCAGACCATTGTGTACGACGGCGCGTGAGGCGCATGTGCAAGCATCGCACTGCAAGGCGAGAGGCCAGGCCGGGACCTCTCTTCCCTTCTGCAGAGCATTTCAGGACTTTTTTTTTTTTAGGCCGGTGTTAAAATGATTTTTTAAGCTACGAAATTGGCTTATATAGCCTCTTTGAAACGACATCGTTTCTGCTTAACTTAATAAGCTCAAAACGGTGTCGTATTAAGCCATAGGATCTGCGCATTGACCCGATTACCCGAGGAGGATCCGCGTGTTTTTTAGAATTGGGTTAATTACCCAATCGGTCCTTCCACCTCTTTTAATTTATAATTACGTTTTATTCTATTTTTAATTTAGCCCTAATATTTTACAATTGTTTCAATTTAGTCCCAACGGTTATTAAATCACATTCTGGGAAACGGCACCATTTTTGGAATAGGGCAATTTGCCCAATGAGTCCCTTTTGTTTTACGCGCGTTTTAATTGGGACCTAAATTCAGTTTTATTTCTTTTGAATTCACCCAGTAATTTTACTGAACTTTAAATTTAGCCCTACATATTTATTTATTTATTATTATTATATATATATTTCATATATTGTTATTTGTTTTTATTTTTAACCTTGCTTTTATATTATATATTGTAAGATTATTTTATTATATATATTAATATTATTTATTGTCTATTATTTTCACAAATTATTATTATTATTTTACATCATTATTTTTATATTATTATTATATTTTTACTTGTATTATATATTTATTAATTATTTATATATATTGTTTTTACATATATACTTTCATTATTTTATATTATATCTATTATATTTCTTATTTTCTATATATATTTAAATTATATTTTATTATATAACATTTATTATATTTTTATTTTTATTCTATATTACTTATCATTTTTTTATATATGTTATGTATATCATATATTATCTATTAGATTATTTATGTTTATATTATTCATTATATTATTTGAAATTTGTAAATTTGTAAATTTGTAAATTAAATTATATTTTAACTCATATTATACACATATTAAATTATTAATTAATTATTTATTATGTATTATTTTACTTTAAAATGATATTTTATATTATGTGTTATTTTATAAATTCTTTTACATACTTTTATTTTATATATTTTTTAAACCCCATATATTTTATATATAATTATTATTCTTTTATAAATATTTTGTTATTATGTTCTATATATTGTATAGCAAATACTATTTTAAAATTATTATTAAATATTATGTCTTTATTTGTGTTATATGTATATTTTGTTAACAATAACTCATTTCATTTTTTATATATTGCATATATCATGTGTTATATGTTATTATATATTTATTATTTGATATTACATTTCATGAATATGTACATTGATATTGTATTACTCTTTTTTGTATATCATGCATTATTTAATTATTACTTGTATGTTTGTATGTTTTGTTTATTCATTCTCAATACATGCTATATATATCTTTGTATGCATATTGTTAATATTTGCTATATATGTATATTATTTTTATATGTATGTATCTAATGCACGATCTTTATATTATTGCTATCATTTTGTGTAAATGTATGTATTATTTACCTACTACAATAATATGTTACTATGTATGATTTGTAATGCAATACAATTCCCCACGCATCATTTTTTTAAAAAAAACAAGACTCCAAAGTTTTCAAAAAATATAAAGGCAATGCCTGGTGTTTGGAAATTTTGAGAAAGTAGCGCCCTAACTTATTGGGTTGCAACTTTTCTCGTTGAGTTCGAATAATCAAGTACCCTTCTAAGTTTTTAAAGGTTTTCAAAATGTGAGCAACTGTCTTGGAATTACAAAGCAATATGTCCTAACTTACAGGATGTGGCATTTTGTTGTTTCAAGATAGAGATTTCTAAAAAGCTAACTTAGTGTCAATACTTTGATACGAGTGAACCCCAATTTTCAAAATCAAAATATTTTAAAGAGGATTACATCTTAAGATCTTTGAATTTTCGACATTAAAGACACTTGATAATTAATTAGGTACCAATTTTTGGGTGTTACGAGGGTGCTAACCCTTTCTCGTACGTAACTGGCTCCCGAACCTGTTTTCTGATTTCGTAGACCAAAATTAATGTTTTAAAACAAAACATTTTATAAGGTGATCCAATCACACCTAAAAAGATTGGTGGCGACTCCCGTTTTCGTTTTTCTTAAAGTCGATTACCATTTTCTAAAACCCGATTTAAAAATGGTTTCGACAGTATATTTGATAAATCGTTGAAATTTTTTATTTTATTGAAAATGAAAAATTTTAACAATTAATATTTTAAAGGTATAATGACTTATTTGGGCCTAACTTTACAAAAAAGTCATTTTAGCTCTCTATTTAATTTTTCGTCTCTTTTAACCCTTTAACTTGTATTGTTTGTCAAATTACTTCAAAATAGATATAAAAGTTAACGTCTATTAACTTTATTGATGTGACATCCACATGGTAGTTTATGTGTATGTCACGTTAGCAATTAATTCATTTTTTAAAAAATTTAAAAAATTTAAAAATATATTTTTTATAAATTTTATACATTTTTAATATTTTAAAAATAATTTTACAATTTTATGAATTTTTTAAAATTTAAAAAATTAATTAATTGCTATCGTGGCATCCACATGTCAGCAGAGTTAACAAACGTTAACTTTTCCATTCATTATTTTGGGGTGATTTGACAAAAACTGCAAGTTTAAGGGTTGAAAGAGGTGAAAAATTAAATGAATGGCTAAAATAATTTTTTATCTATTTTGAAAAAGTTTGATAAACATCGCATGTTTAATGGCTAAAATGGGTGAAAAATTAAATGAATTGTTAAAATAACTTTTTCTATAAAGTTTGAGGTCAAATAAGTCATTACTTATTTTAAATGTGTTTGATGATAATTTTATTTTATTTTACTTAATATAAAACTCAAGAAATGTTGAATAAGATAAGTAGGTAGATAACTACTTAATCACTTAATGTAGAAAATATTAAGTTGATTTTATTTTATTAAATAAAATAAAATAATTTTTAAAAATAAAATATTCAAATTATCATATTTTTCTTTTATCCAAAACTATTTCTTTTATCCAAAACTATCTCAAAAATAAAATATTATATATAAGATTAACAATAAATAATCTTTCAAAATTAATATTACTTTTATAAAAAATATATTCAATACTTATATTTACTAGTTTATCTAATTATATAAATTCAACATTTATAAAATATAGTAGTAAAAATCAATATTTAATTTTCAGCATTTAAAATATAATTTATCGAACTTATAATTAAAAATCAATACTTAGTTTGAAATGTATAATAATTGATTTTAATAGGAAGTCTTGATATAATTAATTAGTTGTATTTAAAAAAAATCTCAAATGAAAGTAATATATAATATAATTAGTTTTTTACTCGTGCATGTACAAGTTTCTTTATATGTATTAATTAAATTTATTTTATAATTTTGTATAACTTCTATGATTGATAATATAAATAAGTTCGAATTATTTTATAATTTTTATATATTTTGAATTCGATATTTTATTTGATAAAAATAATGTATGGTGTAAACAATTTCCTAGATTAAACACATATGAAAAAATGTTTATAAAATTTATTTTTACTTTTATTTATGAAATTTATTTATAATAAATGTTTTATTTTTAAAGTGCTTTCAATTGTGTTTCATTTTTAGAAACCTGTTTTAATTTTTTTAAAGTCTAATTTTATTAATCTATTTTGAAAATATATCATTTACATATTTTAAAATTTAAATTCACTTATGCTGCTAAAAGATTAAATTATTTTTAAAACTTGTTTAGATTCTTCAAAATTTTTTAATGCATATCTTTTACTATTATATAAAAAATTTAATAATGTTTTTTAAAAAGTTACTAATTTTAACATTAATTTTTGAAAAACTTCATTTATGTTTTTAAAAAGTTTATAAATTTTAATATTACTTATAATAGTTAACGAAAATAAATAATATTATATTAAACATTCCTTTGAAAAGATAAAACTATAATAATGATTTTTATTTTTATTTATTTTAAAATTACTTTAATTAAATTTAAAAAATTAAATACTTAAATTATCACTTTAGGAATTGAATATAATAATAAAATTGATGCAGATTTGAAAAATACAGAAAATAGATACAAGTATTCAATGGAATAGATTTTAAAATCGTGTAAAATAAATCAATTAAAAATAACATAAGGGTTTAAAATTTAATTTAACCCTATTTTATATAAAATTTACATATATAAGTCAACGTAAAGTATACCTTAAATATTAATTTATAAAAAAATAGCATTAAAAATTTTTAAGAGAAAATTGAGGAGAAATATAACTTAAATTTGTTCCAAACTAAAAGTAAAATTCTAAAAGGAAAATAGAAATATTAATGAAAAAAATTCATACCACGAAATATTAATAAAGAAATAGCGTAGTAAAAGAAATACAGAGCAATAAATATATGAAACTAATTGAGGGGGAAAAGAAAAGGGTAAAGAAAGATTTACAATAAAACTGTTAAAATCAAACGTCGATAATGACAATATAGAATGACCGCAAAGCAAAAATAAAGGAAAAATAAAATACGGATTTTACTTGAAAATCCTTTTGAAAAAAAAAAATTCACGGAAAGAGGAGGAGAAACTCACTAATGTTGAAAACTAAATGATACAAGAAGAGTTTTGACTACATCTATATAAAAATTTAAAAAAAATGTCAAATAGACAAAGTATAGTTCTATACCTTAAGCCTACATAGATCCCTTAATTTTATCACTGTTTTTTTCTTTAACGGAAATTTAGGTCATGAATTCTAATAAAACTAATTAATATAAGTTATTTATATAATATAAGTTATTTATATATGTAACAAAAATAAATTATTTATATAATATAATAACTAAGATAATAGATATATATTATCTTTATCTCAATATATTTTTTCTGTTTTAAAATTTAATTTGAAGATGATTTGATTTTTAGATTTTTAAATTGAAATTTTACTAAATATTTAAAGACTAAGTAGATGGGATTCCAAATGTAAAATTTTAAAATGTTTGGATGTTATATTCTTATTTTATTTTTAATTTTAAATGAATAAATCAATATATATTTTATTATCTTGTGTTAATTAGATAAATAGTTAGTTAGGTAAATGAAAATTTATTTTAAATTAAATTTTATATTTTTATTTTAAGATGATTTTTAATGAAACCTTTTAATTTTAAATTTAAGTTTTAAAATAAATATTTTAATATAATTTGAAATTAAATAATTTTTATATTTTTAATTTGAATATTCCCTGAATATGTAAAAGTTTAAGTAATTAGATAAGATTTTCAAATGTAAAATTTTTAAGTATTAGATATTATATTTTATTTCAAAAATAAAATAAAATGAATAAATAAATATTATTTTTCTTACTCTATGTTAATTATAAAAGTAGAAATTTAAATAAATTTTATTTGTTTAATTAGATACTATCTATAAAAATTTGTTTAGTGTATATTTTAAAATTTATATTTAAGATAAATAGTTAATTAAATAATAAAAATCTGAAAAAAATTATTTATCCACTTAATTTAACTCATATAAATAAATCATTTATTGAATTATTTTTAAAAGGAAAAATTGAATAAAAATATATAAATACACCACTTGTCATAATATTATTCTTCTGTACTTCGTGTCGTATATATATATTATATGATATATTGATTTTTAAAATGAATTAAATTTTCAAGAGAAGACTCTCGAATAATTAAAATGGCCTTAACTAAGGTTGTAGACAAATTTGGGACCAAGTCTTTGTCCGTCTCCATATTTCATTTTCAAGTTCCTATGAAATGGAAATGAAGGAGCATTGGTTCTAATTTTGACAAATAGAAAGCAACTTTGCATGTATTATATGCAATAAAGATAAGAATATATGGTCCCAATTTGTGGAGATTTGGGGATGTAGGGATGAGATTGCACCCTTTTTAACTTCTTCAAAATCTTTCCCTTTTTTAAGTTTGGACGGACTCTTCTTAAGGTTTCCATCAATCAACTACAAGCCTTGGAGACTTTCTTTAATAGTTAATCTGTCTTTTATTTTTTCACATAATAACTTATTCGGCATTTCAAATTTATAGAAAAAATTCATTTTAGTCTTCCATTTAATTTTCGTCTCTTTTTAACTTTTGAACTTATATTATTTGTCAAATCACCCTAAAATGGATGGAAAAGTCAACATTTTTTAACTTTGTTGACGACATGGTAATCCATGTGTATGGCACGTTAATAAATAATTATTTTTTTAATATAAAAAAATGTTGGGGATAATCATGTGTAAGCAATGCATAAGAATAATAATGAAGAAATTGAAAAGATTAAACATACTAATTTTACGTAGAAAAACTCCTCCGAAGAGGATAAAAACCACAGGACAAAGGAGATTTCACTAATAAGAGAAAAATACTAGATGGAGAGAGTCAAAACAAAGAAAACCCCTTCAAACTGAAATACAAAATTCTCTCTTGATTGTGTTATTTTCTGTATATAAACCTAGGGTAACTATAACCCTTTTATAGGTTGAAATTCGTGGCTTTTACAACTAGAATTGTAACATTCCAAACCCGACCTAGACGTTATGGCTAAATAGTGAAAGTCACATTGGACACCTAAGCGTTGTTCCTACTCTATCGATAGTCGAAACCTCCGAAACACTCTCTTTTAATAAAACTGCAGATATCTTTGTTAATTTTGGGAAAATGTTCATTTAATTAAATCAACCTTTATTAAGTCAAGTTAGCAGAACTAGAGTAATTTTTAGAAAACATTGCATGACATTGCCTTAGAAGGAAAACATTTTGTTTATCTTGTTTGCAGTGATAAAACGAATAAAATTCTCAATTATTAATTTAGCCGAGTGACATGTTCAATCCAATTTCAACATATAATTAAAATTCAATCCCATATATGAAAACTTTAAAACAAAAATAGTCCCAAACCACAGTTCAAATAATTTTATAGTCCAAAACCCAAATAATACTAGGAATTTTAACTAGAAATAAAATAAAAATAATAGTGTGAAAACGAGTCCGGAGTCCGCTATACGTCTGCATACCAAATCCGATCTTAATTTTTTTCATTACCAGAAAAGTTGAAGTAATGAGGTGAGCTTAACAAGCTCACTGTGAGTTTAAACAATAAAGCATATTACATACATTCAATCATTATCTCATAGAACCAAATAACACAATCAAACATCAATATCAACATTCTTCTGTAACATGATCATGACATAATGCACATGTAAGTTCCTACCCAAACCATCCGCTACACACCACGAGTTTCCCAGAACCCGTATGCTAAACTCCAACGTATGTGAACAAAGCTCGATGTGGTAGAAATCACTATATAACATAAATGCAAAAAATCTGCCGAATAACATATCATGCGATAAAATCGCCAATCCCCTCAGTACTCCAAGTGCAGTGCACCGACTACATATAAATGTGGACTTAATATTCCGCCAGTACTCTATGGAACTCCTCCGTCAACCACAAAAATAACCCACCTCAATGTACATGCAATATGTCATACAATCTCATACATAGCCATAAATCAATACTTTCACATTTAATTGACATTTTCAACATATGCCCTCAATTATCAAATACTTTTAGTAAATGAAAATAATATTCCAACTTTCAATTTACCAAAAACATGGTATCATTCAACAAATCACAATTTCATGTTTATTTATAACTTTTCTTTGTGGGCATGTATAACAGTCTTTCGAACATATCATAACAAATCACTTGTATGAATATATCATGCATAAGCCTTATTTCATTCATAATCATGCTATACATACAACCCAAACATATATAAAATTAACCAAGCATTTATGACAATGTCAATCATTCAATCAAACTAACAGCAATGCTACCATGCCAAATAGGTAGGGCTCGAAACGTACCTGATTCGGCCATTTAAAAATTTAATTTCTTAGCTATTAAGCCAAGTCCAATTACCAAGCTAAAAAATTCCAATTAGCAAGCTAAAAAATCAATTAAATCATAATAATTATTATTATCGAAACAAGTTATTGAGTTTAGATCCCATACCTTATTTACACTCTTTTACAGCACACCAGTGAATCTTGCGATTTTTTTAATTAACTTTAAAATGGACCTAAATTAAATTAAATTATTAAAACATATATAACTCAATTAATACTGTAACATCTCGAATTAGGGTCTAGCTGGAATAGTGGTTTTGAGACCACAAATCCAAAATAGAAATAATTATTTTATGATTCTTATGAGGCCTATGATATAATTGTATGCTTGTGTGAAAGTTTCATGAAGAAATTCTATGCATAAAATGTCCAATTGAACTTTAGGGACCAAATTGAATAAGATGCAAAACTTGTGTTCTAGAAGCTTTTAGCATGAAATTGCTTTATATTGTAAATTAGAAGGTCCTAATTAGCAATTTAACCAATTTCTATAATTTTGGACAAAAATGGACATGCATAGGAAAAATTTGAAAGAAAGACCCTAAGGGCATTTTGGTCATTTGGTAATTAAAAGAATAAAAAGGGAAAATCAAACCAAAAATGTGTCCATCTTCTCCAAGTGCTAGCCGAATTTCTCAATAGCCATAGCTGGGGTTTTGTTCAACATTTCCGAGCTTGATTGCAAGTGCTCCCTAGCCCCATTTTTAATGTTCTTTGTATTTTTGAAGTCTTTGAAGCATGATCTACCCATTTCTAGCTATATTTTGAGCTAGGGTTCATGTATGAAATTTGAACCATGTGTAACATGCATGTATTTTGTTGATTAATGGAGGAATTTGAATGTTTGATGCATGATAAACATCTTTTGCTAGGTGAATTTTAGTGAAAACACATAAAAAGGGGACTTGTTTGTAAAAGTGTAAAAGTGGGTAGTATAAATGTGAAATGAAGAAAAATGTTGGCTAAAATGAGCATGATATAGGTTCGGCTAGGCTTGGGTAACAAAGAAGATGCATGCATTTCATTTTACGAGCCTAATGACTGAATTGTAAAAAAGTGAAAAATTAGGGGTAAAAACGTAATTTTACCAAAGCATGAATTATGAATTGATTTGAATAATTAGATTAATTAAACAAGTTAAATTTGACATTATAGATCAAGAAAAACGTGATACTGGTTTTGATCGAGGGAAGAATAAAGTATACGACGATTAGGTTAGATTACCATCATTTTGTACCGAGTAAGTTCATGTGTAAATGTTTTATCCTGGTAATACCTCGAACCCTGTCCCGACATCAAATACGGGTAAGGGGTGCTACAAATACACCTCTTAAAAAACCCCTAAACACCAATTTATGGGTTCAATCCAATCGTCACAATCACAACTATTTTTAAATCCAAACTAGTTAGATTTCTTACATTGATTTGAGGCGAATATTATACGCGAACGTCTTTTAGCTTTACTGGTGATTTGGGGTGTTTAAGTCGGCACCTAACACAATTAATTAATGAAAAATTAGTCACTAATATATGATTAAAATTTCCTTATTTGATCAATTAACAACTTTTCCCAATATCTAAACCGAATCTATTCACTAGTTTACAATTACCCACACTTACGCTTCCTGAATTGTCAGATTTGAAGTGCTAATTAATCAAGATCAATTTTCCCTAACCACTTTTGGAATCAATTGAAAAGCTAGAAAAATACCCAGTAAATCTTTAAAAATTCCCCAAATTCCAAATCTTGAAATTTATGTTTTTATTGAACAAGATTTAACAAGAAATTAAGAGAAAAAAAACACAAGCTAGAAGCTATAGGTGTAATGACACTTCTTGGAAATGATAAGAATCAATCTTGAAGGTTCAAAATTTTAGATTTGGGCTGAATAAATTAGGGGAAAATGGCAGCAATGTGATGGAGGATATGATGCGAAATCTTGTGGCAAAAAGAAAAGAAAAAGATGATAAAACTAGGTGTTATGGGCAACGGCAACAATGGAGGAAGAAAGAAAAAATTGAAAATCAAGGAATAGAGGAGAGGAGAGGGACAGCTAAGGTGGGGGAAAAAATAAAGGCTGATTAATTTGCATAAAAATAATATTTATACCTAGGTTAAAAAGGGTATGGACAATACATTTAAAAAAAAAGGATTTTGCAAAAATTTAATTATTTTGCAAGGGAAAGGATTCGAACTTGGGACCCCAATAAATTTCATGCTTTCACATTTAACAACTAACCACTTAGCTAACTCCTTATTTTTTTATGCAATTCTACATTCCTATTAAGCTAAAATTTGGGATGTTATAAAAATATCCCTAGATTAATCAAAGTTTAAGTGGGAGACCAAATCAGAATTTAACTGAAAGAAGGAAATTGAGAACTTGTGGATAGTTATACGGGGTCAAACACGACCTCTAGCATGCACGTGTCCTAGGGTCATATGAGCGTGTCCCTTAGACCATACGGGTGTGTACACCTTGGAAAAATTTTGAAATGTCGCGAAAAATTCTTAGAGGTTTCGATTAAGTCCCGACTCAATTCTAATGGTCGTATTGGACCTCGAGGGTCCATTTAAGGGATGTTATGAATGATTTCAAAATTTGAATAGTAACTTGCATGATTTATTTGTAAATGTTTCTGAAAGTTTTAGTAATACTTCAAAACCCCATTCTGACGACGGATACGGGTTAGGGGTGTTATATTTAGTGGTATTAGAGCTACGGTTTAGTCGGTTCTCAAACTGAACGTAGCAAATGTGAAGTCTAGAAATACATGCCATTATATAACCTGCAATAGTGTGATATCTCCCAACTCTGATGAAAATTGTTTTACAAATAGACAGAGATGCTTTCCAACCGAGCTAATTCTGATACTGCTGAAAGTGATACTCACGTGCTTGAGTAAAAATGTTATTGTAATGCCCCAAAAGTCCCAAAATCTTGAATTTTTTTTTGTACTTAGCAATTTCGGTCAAGTGTTAATTATGCAAGGGTAGGTCTTGGTCAAGGTTTGAGTTCAAATTAAGGGGTAGAAGAAATTATAATTTAATTATTAAAAGCATCAAGGTTGGCAAGTAGTTGGGCTTTTAAATAAAGATAAGGGAAAATATCATAAAAAAACCTTGTAGAGGAGTGGCTAAGTGGCGCCACTTAGAGTGTAGGGAGGTGGCGTTAATAGCTAGCAAGGAGGTGCAAGGTTCGAATCCTAGCTTAGTGTTTTTAGAAGTTTAATTTTGGCCTTCTAGAAGGCTGGAAGTGGCGTGGAAATGGACTCCAAGGGAAGTGTTCAGGAGAGAAATCTGAGAAAAGGTCAAAGGGTTATCAGGGATAAAAATGATGAGATAAGAAGTGAGGAACAAATGGAGCCAAAATGGGAACTTGGGCTTGAGGAGTTCAGCCATAAGGGTTATAAATAGGTGCCGAATGCAAGGGTATGAGGCTAATGCAGAAATTTTTTTCTCACATTGTTGCCAGAAACCCTCTTCCCTAAAAGCCGAAAACCCTTCTGTTTTCTTCCTTTTCTTTATGTCAATTTCTCCAAAATTCGAAAACCCTTGTTCTCCTTTTTATTTTCCTTGTACCAATTTCTTTGTTTCACTTTTGGGTTTAGCCGATTCTTCTTCCTCTCTCCTTTGGTGCCGAATAAGCAATTGTTGTCATTCAAATCTCAGCCGAATACTCTTTGACAGAATCTAGTGTAAGTGTTACTCTTCCAATTAGTTTTCTTTACTAAGTATCAAAAATTGTCCTTTACTCTTTCTAATCAACTATGGTAGGGAATTAGTATCGGATCTCGGATCTTAGCTTGTTGCCGAATTGCTCCTTAGGTGTTGCGGTATTGGTAAGTATTCCTCTCCCGTTGGCTAAAGTGGCCGAATGTTCATAGTTAAGGTAAGGGGACTTGTTTTGGATATGAGTCATCTATTATTCTGGTTTTAATGAGTAAGATTAATGCAGATCTAGGGAGTACATGATCAAGGAAAGCTATTCAGGATTGGTGTTCAAGGTAAGGTTAATGTGAGGTTTAGGTTTTTGGGTAGAATATGGATTAAGCATACGATTAATGGAAAGGTGATATCATTTTAGGTTGGTGACTAAGGGAATCGCGGTACGCTTGCTTATTAGGTGTGTACATACACTGCACACACACTATGAATCGGCAAAAGTTGAAATGCCAAAAAGTTGAAAGTTTGACTACGATAGTCTGGTGAGTGTGCGATAACTCGTAAGGGGGAGACCAATAGGTTGCCTGAGTCCCACGGGCGATTCCGTGGACTTGGGTCATGATTTGGCCATACAGGCCAGAATGGGCTAAATAGGCCCGATGGGCTGTTGGACCCATAATAGGCAAAAATTGAATATTGATGTTATGTGATAGGAATTTGTATGTGAGCATGAATATGAATGTGACTGGGCCTAACGGGCCATATAAATGTGATTTGGGTCTAATGGGCCATATACAGGTGATTTGGGCCTAAAGGGGCCATATGAATATGATTGGGCTTAATGGGCCAGATACAGGTATGTGAATTTGTTTGGGCGTTGTAAGGAGTTTTGGGCCTAGCATATGATAAGTACATAAGACTTAATTAATATATTGCAACCGTGGACAAGTCAAAGGGTTAAGGTGCATGCATACATAATTAAGCGGGTATATGCATGTCTAGGATTGGATCTAGGGAGAGCTTGATACTTAAACGGTCTTAATGACCCACCTCCTCTTCTCTAGAATCCTACTTGGTGCATAGTATTCGTTCATCTTAGCTCACGGGACTTGTTAACGGGTCAAGGTAAGTGAAAACCATAATTAAGGGAAAATTATTGAAATGCCCCTAAGGGCAAAAAAGACCAAAATACCCCTAGGTATTGAATGTAAGTTTTATGGATGTGACATGCATACGTATGATGTTTTGCTTAGGTTGCATATGGGGTGAGAACTATGGAATGGAGGAAGTATATGAGGATCGCATGGTTGCCTGACAATCGTGGATCCACCGACGGCTTTTAAAGCCCAATATGTAAATGAAGGTAGTTCCGCAACCGGGCTACCATTAGTGTGTGGGCTGGGTAGGTCGATATCTATATCCCCACATGGTGTGACTGGGGGCAGAGTTGGTGTGTAGTGGATGGATAATTTGGATGGGATTGCATTGCATGTTTGATGATTTCTCTTTAAATACTTGTTTTTCATCGAGGGTTGTACACACTAAGTTTACGAAAACTCACCCCCTCTTTTATTTTATTTCTAGGTGATGCTCAGTAGAAGGTTCGATGTTTGGAGGGACTTTGGGTGGCTGGCTAGCAAGATAATTCAAACTTGGTTTGTTTTTAAGCATTTAAGTTTTTTTTTATTTCTTTTTAAGTGTGTTCAGACAAAATTGTAATGAGGTTTTCATTATGTTATTGTTACTTGGATTATTATTATTATTTTCATTGTAATTACGAGAAGTTGAACATGAATTTCTTAAATTATAGTATGTTTTCTACGTTTCCGCAACTAAGTTTTTTTAAAAAATCAAATGTTTTAAACAAGGCTTTCGTAACTGAAAGGTCTTTTTCTAGTTAATCAGGGTTTCTTTTATTTAAGAAGGGTTTTCAATTAAAACACGATTTTCACTAAAACACTTCAATGTGATACACCAAATTCTGCCATAACGTCCGGGTTGGGTTTGGGGTGTTACATTTACTGGTATCAGAGCCCAAGTTGCAAAACTAGGGTTGTGAAGTGGGCCTTATTACTATTTTTTTCTGTTTTAGAAATATGTTGAATCACACTGTTATGGAAAAAGGGAAATCTTACTGAGCGGCGCACTGAGTCTCCAACGTCGAACCAAGTAAGTACTTTTATTTAATTTTGTTTAAATTATTATACAGTAGATAGTTAGAGGGCTACTTTAGATGATTGTTAGAACGAAACTAAAGCCCGTACGGTTTGGAAACTATAGAGAATTTTCGAAAATAATCTTCTCTTTAAATATTTTCATAAAACATCGATGTAATTACTTAACTAACCAAAATTTCATAAAATTTTAATCCAGATAATACCCGAATCGATGATGAGTGCTAGAGAGGTGCAAGGGGCCGTGGCTAAGGCCGCGGAAGCGTTAGGGTTGAATTGTCAGCATCAGGCCATATGCCCGATGTTGGAGTAGAAGAGGCTCCGGCCTCACCTGTGGCTGGGAATGGACAGTATGATTGGGTTGCGTGAGAAGATGCATTGTCGTAGGCAATGTTGAGAATTTTGGAAAGGGTCGCTGGGCCCAATAATGGCAGCAGAAATCGGGGGTCCATTCCGGAGTGACTTTTTTCGAACGAGGCTGAGATCTTTAAAGGCGTGGCTGGTGTGGCTCCTAATGTGACGAAATATTGGTTGGAGGCCACTGAAAGGATAATGGAGGACCTGGACTACTCACCTGAGAAAAAGTTGAAAGGATAAGTGTCACTGCTTAGGGAAGAAACCTACCAATGGTGGTTGACAATGAAAGAGGGCACCCAACAGGAGCGGGTCACTTGGGAGTTTTTCAAAGCTGCATTCCAAGGGAAGTATGTGGGTGCAAGCTATGTGGATGCTTGAAGGAAGGAGTTCCAGAACTTGACCCAAGGAAACAAATAGGTGGTGGAGTATGAGGTAGAGTTTCTATGCTTTGTAGGTATGCAAGAGTAATGGTGGAAACAGATTATGAGTGTTGCGTTAGGTTTGAGGATGGACTTAGAGATAGCCTCAGGGTGTTGATAGCTCCACAAAGGGAATGAGTTTTCTTAGAATTGGTGGAGAAATCAAATATAGCAGAGGAGGTAAATCACACTGAGTGCCTAAATCGGGAGAAAAAAAGGGGTAAGAATAAGAAGGAGGCTGAGGCTCCTGGTGTGGGACAAAGGCCTAGGGCTAGGGCCAGGGCCAGAAATAATGGGCCAGTTAGAGCAGGGCCCCCTGCTGCTAATCCAGGGGTGCCACATTGTGCTGATTGCGGGAGAAGACATGGAGGCGAGTGTTGGAAGAGAATGGGAGCTTGTTTCGCGTGTGGGTCTATAGAGCATAGGATTAAGGATTGCCCTAGAACACTAGGTCGAGAGCCAGTAGTGGGTCAAGGTGGTGCTCAGCCACCAAGGGGTGGACAGCTGCCGCCAAAGGGTCGTGGACAGGCCAGGGGCGATAATGGCAATGGACAAGGATGTGGAGCACCAAGCGAAAATGCAGGCCATACTGAAGTGAGACAACCAGCTTTGGTTTATGCTGCTCATTGCCATGAGGACGAGGATGCCCCAAATATGATAACGGGTATGTTCCTTATATATGAGTTACCTTACACAACCTTGATTGATATTGGATCGACGCATTCATATGTTGCATGCAATAAGACTGAGTCTTTGGGTGATATGTTTGAGATTATTGTGAATGAGATGACTGTGATAAGTCTGTTAGGGCAGCCTGTAGGAGTGAATAAGTTGTTTAGGGAGGTACCCTTAGTAGTCCAAGGGGTTACCTTTTTAGCGAATTTGATGGAGCTTTTGTTAGCGAATTCGACTTATTCTTAGGTATGGATTGGCTGGTGAAGCACCGAGCCACCTTAGATTGCGCTGCAAAGTGAATGGTGTTAAGAACGATGGTAGATAAGGAGGTGGTGGTGATTGTTGAATGTCGGAATTACCTATTGAATGTAATTTTAGCGTTGAAGGCTGAAAAGTTAGTACGAAAGGGATGCGAAGCCTTTTTGGCTTATATTACTGATACGGATGTTAAGAGCCTTACTGTTAATGAGCTGAGAACAATTAGGGAATTTTTGGATGTCTTTCCCGAGGGGCTGCCTGGGTTGCCACCCAACAGAGAAGTGGAATTTGGAATCGAGTTGTTACCTGGGACAGCTTCAGTGTCTATTGCTCCTTATCGGATGACACCAAAGGAGTTGGTAGAACTTAGGGCACAAATTCAGGAATTGTTGGATCAAGGATTCATCCGACCAAGTGTATCTCCATGGGGAGTACCGGTGTTATTTGTGAAGAAGAAGGATGGAACCTTACGAATGTGCATCGATTATCGATAGTTAAACAAGTTAACAATTAAAAACAAGTACCTTCTACCGAGAATTGATGATCTTTTTGATCAATTTAGGGGAGCTTCTATTTTCTCAAAGATTGATCTGCATTCAGGATATTACCAATTGAGGCTTAAGGAGGTAGATGTTCATAAGATAGCTTTCAAAACTCGTTATGGGCACTATGAGTTCTTGGTGATGCCATTCGGGCTGACGAACGCACTTGCCGCTTTCATGGATCTCATGAATTGGGTTTTCCAACCCTACTTAAATCGGTTCGTGGTAGTTTTTATAGATGACATTCTGGTGTACTCAAAAGATGAGGAGGAGCATGATGCACACTTAAGGATTGTGTTGCAGACTTTGAGGAAGAAGCAGCTGTAAGCCAAATTCAGTAAGTGTTAATTTTGGCTAAGGGAGGTTACTTTTCTAGGACATGTGGTGTCAGCCGAGGGGATTAAGGTGGATCCTTGGAAAATTGAAGCGGTGGTAGACTGGAAAACATCCAAGTCAGTATCGAAAATCTGAAGTTTTTTGGGCTTGGCAGGATACTACAGGTGGTTTGTTGAGGGCTTTTCAGTAATTGCTGCACCCTTAACTAAGTTGTTGAGGAATGGGGTACCGTTTGTTTGGATGGACAAGCAGGAGGAGAGTTTTGGAAAACTTAAGAAAGTTTTAACTGAGGCCCCTGTGTTGGTTCAGCCAGTGCCTGGGAAGGAGTTTACGGTTTATAGTGACGCGTCGTATGTGGGCTTAGGATGTGTCTTGATGCAAGAAGGAAAGGTGGTTGCATATGCGTCACGACAACTTAAGAATCACAAGGTGAATTACCCAACCCATGATTTGGAGCTAGCTGCGGTGGTTTTTGTGCTTAAGATATGGGGGCATTACTTATACGGGGAGAAGTGTACAATTTATTCAGACCATAAGAGTTTGAAGTACCTCCTTACCCAATAGGAGCTAAACCTTAGGCAACGTAAGTGGGTGGAATTATTGAAGGATTATGATTGTACGATAGAATACCACCTTGACAAATCAAATGTGGTAGTCGATGCGTTGAGTCATAGGGTTAAGTCAGACTTGAGGGCTATGATCGCCCGTTTAAGCTTGTTGAATGATGGTAGCTTATTGGCTGAGCTTTAAGTAAAATCGGTGTGGGTCGAGCTGATAAAGAGCAAGCAATTAGTGGATGCGACTTTGAGTGCTTATTTTAAACAAGTAGAGAGTAGAGAGACATCAGACTTTAGGATAAATAGTGAAGGAGTATTGTGTTTCCGTGGGACGATGTGTATACCAAAGGACGATGATCTAAGGCAGTCCATTCTGCGGGAAGCACATAGCGGTGTCTACGCAATGCATCCTGGTGGAAACAAGATGTATCTGAATTTGCGTGAGCTTTATTGGTGTCCTGGACTTAAGCGCGAGGTTATAGAGTTTTTAGGTAAATGCTTGGTTTGACAAAAGGTGAAGGCAGAACATCAGTTGCCTTCAGGGTTGCTTCAACTAGTAAAGATTCCACTCTCGAAGTGGGAAAGGATCACTATGGACTTTGTTAGTGGGCTACCCTTGACGCCTACTAAGAAAGATTCGATATGGGTTATAGTGGATCGGTTAACCAAGTCTGCCCAATTTGTACCGGTTCGCACCGACTACTCGTTGCAAAAGCTGGCTAGGTTGTATGTGGTGGAGATTATAAGGTTGCATGGAGTGCCAGTGTCCATAATATTCGATAGGGACCCATGTTTCACTTCACGATTTTGGATGAAGTTGCATGAGGCATTAGGTACTAGGTTGAACTTCAGCATGACATTCCACCCTCAAACTGATGGACAGTCAGAAAGGGTGATCCAAATGTTGGAAGATATGTTGAGGGGATGCGTGATTGAGTTCTGAGGTAGTTGGGAGGACTATTTACCGTTAGCCGAATTTGCGTACAATAATAGTTACCAAGCAAGCATTGGGATGGCTCCGTACGAATCACTGTATGGGCGAAGGTGTCAAACTCCAACATGTTGGATGGAGTTGGGCGAACGAAGAGTTTTGGGGCTTGAGTTAGTAGCCGATACTGAGGATAAGGTAAAATTGATTCAGAATTGTTTAAAGGAGGCCTCGGATAGGCAGAAGTCGTATGCTGACCGTAAGTGTCGAGAGATAGAGTATACAGTGGGGGACATAGTTTTTTTTAAGGTCTCTCCGTGGAAGAAAGTGTTAAGGTTTGGACGAAAGGGGAAGCTAAGCCTAAGGTTTATTGGGCCATATCAGGTTATAAGGCAGATTGGGCCAGCCGCTTATCAGCTAGAATTTCCTCCTGAACTAAGCCAGATCCATGATGTGTTTCATGTTTCCATGCTGAGAAGGTATCGCTCAGATCCCTCGCATGTCGTGGCGGTTGCAGAAATTGAGGTCAGGCCAGACGTAACTTTTGAGGAAGAGCCTATACAAATAATTGATTGAGATGTTAAAGAGCTGAGAAGGAAGTCCGTTCCATTAGTCAAAATGCTTTGGCAGAATCACAAAGCTGAGGAAACTACTTAGGAACCTGAGGAAGCGATGCGACGCCAATATCCTCAATTGTTTGAATCAGGTAAAATTTCGAGGACAAAATTTCTTTTAGGGGGTAGAGTTGTAATGCCCTAAAAGTCCCGAAATCTTGAATTTTTTTTTTTGTACTTAGCATGTAACATCCTGATTTTCGGGTTTTTCACGATTCTTGATATTTTAAGTAAATTTCTAAAATTTGGTATGTGATTATGGAATTCATAATTTGGGTATGTAAATGGGCTTATGGAAGGCCCATGAGTTGGCCAAAACCCTGTAGAATTTTTAAATTTTGGACTTAGGAGTTAGGGGTTCTGGCTAGGTGCCCTTATATAAAGTTGTGGGTAACATGCATCACAAAAAGAGCTGTAGTAAAGTGGCAAGGGTGATGCCACTAAGTTCCTGAAAAGGTGGCGTGTGGAGCATAAGGGAAGACCTGGGATCGATCCCCTGTGTTGGCAATAAGAGTATTTATTTTTATGTGTAGGAAGGGTAAGTGTTGGAACCTAAGTGGATTCTGTAAGAGGAGAGTTGGATCAAGTCAAATGCATAGATTAAGGAGGGATAAGGGGAGAGATTTTAGGGATTTGATATGGAGATAGAGTTGGCCGAATAAGGGAGATTGGGAGAGGGGATTTTCGGCAGAGGGGTTTTAGTTAGGGATTTTTGGCACTTAGGTATTGGTGTGCCGTTTTCTCCCTTGAGGTTAGCCTTCTTCTCTCTTTTTCTTTTTACAGCCGAACCTACCATCTCTTCTTCCATCTTTTCTTCCTTCTCTTTCTTTCAAACCAGCCCATTATTTCCCTTCATTCACCCATTATTTCTTTCATTTATCTCTACTTCTGCCGAAATACCGCAAAAGCCGAAATCAGTGAAGCTAGGGGGGGTGCCGATTCTTTGTGACCAGCAACCTTTTCTTTCCTTTTCAATTGTTGGAGTTCAATTCCTTTACCTTTTAGGCATCCGGATTCAAGAGGAGAAAGACGTGGTAAGTGCCCAAACTCTAAACGATTCCTAGAGTAATCATGGTTAAAAGCAAAACCCTATAATTTAGGAGATGGCCGAATATGGGTATAGGATTTATGGGGTCTTCTTTTAATATTTTTTGTGGTTTATTTAGTGGAGGAGCAGAAGGGTGTAGTGTCGACTTGGGGTAGCTTGGATCTCCGGAGTGGCTAGACCTAGTCATCAATCGCGACAAAGGTAAGATTCCTAAGGCCATTATAGATGGTGGCCGAATGTGTAAGTATTAGTATTAGATGATTTTTGGTTTGGTTCAATTATGGGAAGTTGATTATTAACAATGGATTATAGGAGAAATCGTGTAGGAGATATTGTCGAGGAATATCGCCAAACAGGTGTCTAACGAACCCTTTTTCATAGCTTAAAGCGATAAATGCTGAAAAGCCGAAATGCCGAAATTCTGGCATTTCGAGGACTGGTGAGCAAGCGAACGCTCACTAGTTAGTTAGAATCGATGAGATGATGATCAGGAACAATGGAAATGGTAAGAATGTGATTTTTGGCGTTCTCGGTAAGTTGGGCCTCGAGGGGCCGAAGTGGGGCCCATTGGGCTTTCGGGCCCATTTGGGTAAAATTGGTAGAAAAGGAGAACTTGTTAAATTACACATCGTGACTGATAAAATCGTTATGGAATATAGGCTAAATGGGCCTAGATGACGAAATTGGCTAAGTAAGGCCTATTTGAGGTTTTTAGGCCCAATAACTCAATTTCGCTAAAATGGGCGGACTCACTTGTTTGCACACATGAATTGTTAGTATGTAGTTAATGAACATGGAAACCCTAATTTTGGTAAAATTACAAGATTACCCTTATAACATGAAAATGACCATTTTGCCCCTAGGTAAAAATGACCATTATACCCCTAGGGTTTATGTATGAATTTAATACATGGGACTTTGATAAACATGGTATGTATGATATGCACATGACATGTATGATATGCACATGATGTAATCATAAATGCATTGGGTTGGGTTTTATATGAATGGAGGAAGTGAAAAAGGGCTTATGCCCCAGTTATTAAAGGGCTTATGCCCCAGTTATTAAAGGGCTTATGCCCAGTTATTAAAAGGACTTTTGCCCCAGTTATTAAAAGAGGCTAGACCTCTAGTTATATGATAAAGCAGCTATGATGCCAGTGGAGAGTTATGGCGGGGTGGGTTGAGTTAATCCCCACATGGTGTGTTGGTTGGTACGGGTGGAGAGTAGCGGATGGTGGGTTGAGTTGTCTCCCCAAATGGGCTTGCATTCTTTCATTGACATTATATGTGATATTGAAATGGGCCTATGGGCCATACCATTTACAGTAAAGGCTTCGGCCCAATAATATGAAATATGAAAAGGCTTCGGCCTAGTGTTATGAAATATGAAATATGAAAAGGGCTATGGCCCAGTACATGTTGAGATTGGATTTGGGCTTAGGCCCAACAGGCTGTTATTGTTTTGGGCTCTGAAAGGGGCTTGTTGCACACTGAGTTTCCAAACTCACCCCCCTTTCCTTAACCTTGCAGGTGAGCCTTGATGTGGGGACTTGGGCCGGAGGGGATTCAGAGTAGCCACGGCGATCGCCTTTGGACTTTTAAATAAACGTTGGTTTTCATTAAATTTCCTTTAATTATTATTTATTTTTGGGTTGTAATAAGGCCATTTTAACTTTCCTTTTATTTCTTTTTGGGATTATTTTAATTTTAATAACTTTAAACCTGGTTTATAATTATTCAAATGGGCTAGACTTAGGACGTGTTTTCAAAATGATACTTGTTTTCAAAATAGCTCAACACCACGATTAATCGATTTATCAAAGACGTCCACTTAAACAATTTTAAACTCGATATAACAAAGTGTGGCTATGGTTGTGGGCATGTCTAGGATTGGATCCAATCAAAGAGCTTGGCACTTAAGCAACCTTCATGGCTCACCTCCTCTGTCTCGGATACCTACCTGGTGCCCAGCTTCCATACACTTTGTTAACTCAACAAAATATATGGTTTTTAAAACACTAAGATGGAACGTGGGTTTTCAACTCCAATGTGGCACGTCAGATTCTACCATAACGTCTGGGCCGGGTTTGGGGTGTTACATAGCAATTCCAGTTAAGTGTTAATTACGCAAGGGTAGGTCTTGGTCAAGGTTTGAGTTCGAATTAAGGGGTAGAAGAAATTATAATTTAATTATTAAAAGAATCAGGGTTGGCAAGTAGTTGGGTTTTTCAATAAAGATAGGAAAAAATAGCATCAAAAAGCCTTGTGAAGGAGTGGCTAAGTGGTGCCACTTAGAGTGTAGGGAGGTGGCGTTAATAGCTAGCAAGGAGGTGCAAGGTTCGAATCCTAGCTTAGTGTTTTTAGAAGTTTAATTTTGGCCTTCTAGAAGGCTGAAAGTGGCGTGGAAATGAACTCCAAGGGAAGTGTTCAGGAGAGAAATCTGAGGAAAAGATCAAAGGGTTATCAGGGAGAAAAACGATGAGATAAGAAGTGAGGAACAAATGGAGCCAAAATGGGAACTTGGGCTTGAGGAGTTCGGCCATAAGGGTTATAAATAGGTGCTGAATGCAAGGGTATGAGGCTAATGCCGAAATCTTTTTCTCACCTTGTTGCCAGAAACCCTCTTCCCTAAAAGCCAAAAACCTTTCTGTTTTCTTCCTTTTCTTTCTACCGATTTCTCCAAAAGTCAAAAACCCTTGTTCTCCTTTTTATTTTCCTTGTGCTGATTTCTTTGTTTCACTTTTGGGTTTAGCCGATTCTTCTTTCTCTCTCCCTTGGTGCCGAATAAGCAATTGTTGCCATTCAAATCTCTAGAGCTGAATACTCTTTGACCGAATCTAGTGTAAGTGTTACTCTTCCAATCATTTTTCTTTGCTAAGGATCAAAAATTGTCCCTCACTCTTTCTAATCAACTGTGGTAGGGAATTAGTATCAGATCTCGGATCTTAGCTCATTGCCGACTTGCTCCTTAGGAGTTGTGGTATTGGTAAGTATTCTTCTCTTGTTGGCTAAGGTGGCCGAATATTCATAGTTAAGGTAAGGGGACTTGTTTTGGATATGAGTCATCTATTATTCTGGTTTTAATGAGTAAGATTAATGCAGATCTAGGGAGTACGTGATCAAGGAAAGCTATTCAGGATTGGTGTTCAAGGCAAGGTCAAGGTAAGGTTTCGGTTTTTGGGTAGAATATGGATTAAGTATACGATTAATGGAAGGGTGATATCGTTGTAGGTTGGTGACTAAGGGAATCGCGACACGCTTGCATATCAGGTGTGTACATACACTGCAAACACAATATGAATCGACAAAAGCCGAAATGCCAAAATGCCGAAAAGCTGAAAGTTTGGCTACGGTAGTCTGGCGAGTTCACAAACACTCGTAAGGGGGAGACCAATAGGTTGCCTGAGTCCCACGGGCGATTCCGTGGACTTGGGTCATGATTTGGCCATACGGGCTAGGATTGGCTAAATAGGCCCGATGGGCTGTTGGACCCATAATAGGCAAAAACTGAATATTGATGCTATATGATTGGAATTTGTATGTGAGCATGAATATGAATGTGACTGGGCCTAACGGGCCATATAAATGTGATTTGGGTCTAATGGGCCATATACAGGTGATTTGGGCCTAAAGGGGCCATATGAATATGGTTGGGCTTAATAGGCCAAATACAGGTATGTGAATTTGTTTGGGCGTTGTAAGGAGTTTTGAGCCTAGTATATGATAAGTACATAAGACTTAATTAATATATTGCGACCGTGGACAAGTCAAAGGGTTAAGGTGCATGCATACATAATTAAGCGGGTATATGCATGTCTAGGATTGGATCTACGAAGAGCTTGGTACTTAAGCAGTCTCAATAACCCACCTCCTCTTCTCTGGAATCCTACCTGGTGCATAGTATACATTCTTCTTAGCTCGCGGGACTTATTAATGGGTCAAGGTAAGTGAAAACCATAATTAAAGGAAAATTACCAAAATGCCCTTAAGGGCGAAAATGGCCAAAATACCCCTAGGTGTTGAATGTAAGTTTTATGGATGTGACATGCATACATATGATGTTCTGCTTAGGTTGCATATAGGGTGGGACCTATGGAACAGAGGAAGTATATGAGGATCGCATGGTTGCCTGACAATCGTGGATCCACTAACGGCTTTTAAAGCCCAATATGTAAATAAAGGTAGTTCCGCAACCGGGCTACCATTGGTGTGTGGGCTGGGTGGGTCAATATCTATATCCCCACATTGTGTGACAGGGGACGGAGCTAGTGTGTAGCGGATGGATAATTTGGATGGGATTGCATTGCATGTTTGATGATTTCTCCTTGAATGCTTGTTTTTCATCGAGGGTTGTACATACTGAGTTTGCAAAAACTCACCTCTTCCTTTATTTTATTTCCAGGTGATGCTCAGTAGAAGGTTCGATGTTTGGAGGGACTCTGGGTGGCTGGCTAGCAAGATAATTCAGACTAGGTTTTTTTTAAGCATTTAAGTTTTTTTTTATTTCTTTTTAAGTGTGTTCAGACCAGATTGTAATAAGGTTTTCATTATGTTATTTTTACTTGAATTATTATTATTATTTTCATTGTAATTACGAGAAGTTGAACATGGATTTCTGAAATTATAGTATGTTTTCTATGTTTCCGCAACTAAGTTTTTTTTTTAAATCAAATGTTTTAAACAAGACTTTCGTAACTGAAAGGTTTTTTTTAGTTAATTAGGGTTTCTTTTATTTTAAGAAGGGTTTTCAATGAAATCATGGTTTTCGCTAAAACACTTCAATGTGACACGCTGAATTCGGCCATAACGTCCAGGTCGGGTTTGGGGTGTTACAGTTACTTATGATGAAACGAGATTCATAAAGGTATGAAATAAATGTTTTATAATGAACATGTTAATGATACACGGTAACTGATATGTGTGTATTTATGAAAGTTAAATTTTGAGTCTTACGATCTCCACCCACTTACTAGTATAGTGTTATACAATGAAACTCACAAGGTTTATATGGATTAAGCTTATGAATATGGAACTAAAGAGTTCAAAGGCTGAATGATTAATTGTAACACCCCTTACCCGTATCCGACACTGGGATAGGGTCGAGGCGTTACCAGACTTAAACATTCACAATCATGCAAAATCGGGTCACAAAATTTCGTCCAAAATTAAAAATTTTCAAATACATATATTGTCTCTTATATGGGCCTTCGAGGCCTAAAACATACATCGGGGTGGTTCGAGACTAAACCGAGAACTTTAGAAAGTTTTGGGAAACTTATAAAAATTTTCATGAAATAGGGTCACACACCCGTGTGTACACAGGGACACACCTGTGTGCCTCTGACATGCCTATGTCCTCAGGCCTTGTAACTCTCTGTTTATGACGTCGGCAAAATAAATTAAGCCACTCGGCCAAATCACTCGCCCTTGTGCTAAGCGTGTCCTCCACACGGTTGAGACACATGGCCGTGTCTCTGCCCGTGTGGCTAGCACTTAGGCTATTTTCCAAGCCTTTTTGTTACCATTAATACATCACATACTTAAATACATTATAGACACATACAATGTAGCATCAAGTAAATGATTAAACATCCTCTATTAAGACCCAATTGTAATATTCATATATCATCATACATGTGTTTTGCTTACTCATTTTATACCAAGTCTAAACACACCAATTCACGATCAATTGAACATGTCATTTTGATTATTACTTATACATTTATACCACGCTTGCCTAAGTCATTCCACACCAATTTCATGTTCAAGCATTATTGACTTATTGCCATAACACACTTTTATTTTCTGATTATGACCATTTCATTTAGTCATAAGACATTCATCAAGCATACATACCGTAACACTAACCATTCATATCGAACAAATATAATCACATGACCACATCACAAAGCATCAATAAATAGCTTGGATAAATAGGCTTACAAGCCATAGCCTATACAAGCCACATCTCATGGATAAACACAACGAATCAATTTAAGCCAACATCTTGGCCAAATCAAAAGAATACACATCATAATGACTAAGTCTTTATACATGCCACTCACTTGAAGACATTAAGATTCAACAATACTCCAAAGGTGGTAGCCTGATAGTGTGATGCTGCCTCCGGCGATCTCCAACCCCTAGTTGACCTGACAACACTAAAGAAATGGAGAGGACGGAGTAAACTTAAAATAATAAGCAAATTACCAACATGATTCCATGGTAATATAGCCATAATTATACTTTTACTTATATTCTGGTCATGCTATTTTCTAGAGTCATAGTAACTAAATTATTTATATCAGGAGCTACGGAACTCCAAATAAAGATCCACTAATTTTCCCTAAAACTAGACTCACATATCTTCTTATCATAAAATTTTCAGAATTTTTGTATTAGCAAATAAGTATAGTTTATTCTTTAAAGTCACCCTTGTTCTGCTGTTTGATAGCTTTGAACCTTCTTTAATAAAAATCAATTATCTCTTAGTACAGGATTTGATTAATGTTTTTGTCTATTTATCTTGAAAATATACTCATTAAGGATTTAGTCATATAAATTCTAACCCATAATAATTTTTTTACAATTTTTAATGATTTTCCAAAGTTGAGATAGGGGAGCCCGAAAACACTCTGACTCTTTCTCACAAAAGTTCAAGTATCTCATAATATGAAACTCTTTTGCTTACATTGTTTATTCTACGTGAAACTAGATTCAATAAGATTTAATCTCATATCTTGTTCAGTCTCTAATTCTATTTTCACAATTTATGGTGGATTTTCAAAATCACACAACTGCTGGTGTCCAAAACTGTTTTAGTGCAATATCACGATAACTATCATATGATGGCATAATAACATAATCATCGAGATTATTCATCATTTAAGCATTCTAGCTCATTAATCACATATTCATATACATATACTTGAATATACCTTTTCGTCATATGTCATCCTATAACAAAGCGTTACTTATAAGTATAACAAACGTACCTGTACGTATATGTAGCATATCAAATAACTTTACCTTCATTACCATGCCCATCTCGGGACTCTCATCGCATCATTCATTATAATACTCGCTAAACACTTCGAATACTTTTAGATACATGGAAACTTGCACATAATTTCCACATAAACATACGTAGCCAAAGCTACCTTATAACATGTAACACATCCGTAATGAACTCAGACCTCTCAACGAGCTCGGATTTCTTAATTCCTAGTGACATGTCACATGTATCCTAAACTATTCCTAAGTTTCAAACGGGGGTTTTTCTCATTGCACATAGCATCTTCATCGTACTTGTTAATATCGTCATGGATAACAACCATAATATCATTCATGCTTACAAAATCACCATTCTCTCATATTCATGAAATAATCATGGCATTGTTCATAATAACGTTTAGGCATTTGTCACATAATACAATCATCATACCAACTATATAAATATTCACCACATAAAGTTAACACATCAATTTAAGTTCAAGCATAAACAATGAGATTATTGCATTATTATTGACATACAAACTTACCTCGAAAGCGAGCACGGCTATTTATTCTGATTTAGTCCATAATCTCATCATTTCCAATCTATGCCCGAATCTCATTTTCCTTAATCTATAATATCGCATTTAGCTTACTAATTAGTCATATTATTCATATGGGTCCAAAAATCATACTTTTACAAATTTTCATTTTGACCCCTAAACTTTCACATATTTGCACTTTTTCCCTAATGCTCGTAAAATGATTTTCATTCAATTTCTTCATACTTTAAGCCTAGCCGAACCATTTTCATAACTATAGTAGCCCCTAATTTCCACTCAATCAGACTTTTATGAAAAATTTTGTAACTTTTACAAAACGGTCCTTTTTGACAATTTCACCGAAAATCACTTAGTAAAACTCGTTTATTACACACCGAGCATTCATATTCTACCATTAAAAATTAAAACAAATGCATGTCATCCATGGGTTAAAATTTTAAACACAAACCCTAGCTTAAAATAATGGTGGAAATAACTAAATTGAGTGTTACCGGGACTTCAAAAATGTAAAGAACATTAAAAACGAGGCTCGGGATCACTTACAAATGAGCTTGGAAGCTTGAACCAAACCCTAGCCATGGCTTCCATGCAAATTTCAGCTGAATGGGGAAGAAGATGGACAATTTTGGCTTATTTTCCTTTTTTAATTCTTTTAATTATTAGATTACCAAAATGCCCCTAACTTAAAAATATTCTATTTCACCCATTTCATGTCTATTTTTGTCCAAAAATTAACCAATGGTCTAATTACCATTTAAGGACCTCGAATTTAAAATTTCAAATCAATTTGACACCTCTAACATGTAGAACTCAACTTTTTCACTTTTTATAATTTAGTCCTTTTGACTAAATTGAGTGCCCAAACGTCAAAATTTTCGAACAAAATTTTCACGAAATCATCCAGCGAAATTGTAGACCATAAAAATATAATAAAAATAAGTTTTCTTACGTCAAATTTGTGGTCCCAAAACCACTGTTCCGACTAGGCCCTAATTCGGGATCTTACAATTCTCCCCTCTTTAGGGATTTTCGTCCCCGAAAATCTGACCAAAAGAGTGGTTTAGCTTACACATAAACTCCGCTATCACAGAATCATTGCTAAAGAATTTTTACTCAGGCTATGTTTAATACTTAGCTCTTAAATTTCTCATACTAAAGTTATGAACAATTCTGTGTTATACAATGCATTAATCGAATCTTGACTTCTATTAGAGATTTCATGTATACAAGGGTCGAACCCATACCGTCATAGAATATATATACACATCATACTTGAATTCTCTCAGATTCAAATGGCATAGCCAGCCCGATCATCATGGCCTTAAGTCCTCTATCATTTTATAAGCCTGACAATTTACTAATTCGACCTCTGGTCATCATTAAAATTCAGAGCCACATTTAGCTTTTTTTTTTTAATAATTCACGATATAAATCCTAGATCTCAACCCAATTAACAAAAACTAGAATTTTAAGAAATTCAACAATCTCAAAGATACTTAATCCCATAAGTCTGATGAGCGAAAATTCAGTACTTACCAACATGATTTGCAGATTCATCAATTACTTAACAACAAGTCACATGACATCTTTCTCTTTCAAAGATAGGAATAATTCTGATATGAAATCTATAGTAATCTTATTCTCATTTCCATTCAATTACCACAACTGGCGAAAATCGTTCTAACATCACCTGATATTTAACTTTAACCCTGATAACATTGCATGTATCAAACACAAAGATCAGAAATGTCAAGTTCCAAACTTTAACACCAACACATTACTTCCGTGAGCTTCCTTGAAACTCTCTGTATAAGCTCTGGACTTTCTATCGAAGCACTTGTAACCAAATTTTCCTTTTCTCAAAGATCATACAATAGTAATCTTAGATCATCTACCCTATCTCAAACTCAAATCTTTCTATGACAGCAGATACATTAAGCTATCATATTGCCTTTTTGTCCCAAAATGCATTACAATCCGTTTACTGACACATCACAGAAAAATCAAGAATTTCTTGCTTGATGTAGGCTAAACCAAGTCTAATGTTTTGATTAACAATGTTCTCGTCTGTTCTAAGCTTTACTAACATGTAATAGACCGTTCAAATTTCACAAGGCGATAACTTTATCATTCATAACAACTTTAAATCATATCAAAGTCTGCTAGGAAATATACACTTTTCATTTAGACTATTCGTCCTTTACCCATAAAGAAATGAAATTTTATTCCCAGACATAAATATCTCATTTAATCTTTCAAACAATAACCAACATTGATTGAACAACCAAGTCAGTCTTAATCATCAATAAATGACATTTCAAGAAATCCTCTCTTCTAGTCGATAGAATGATTCAACATGTAATCATTCAAAGTTCATTTATCATGCTAATCAAAAACCATTTCAAATGCATTAACTCAAGTAAAAAGGATATCTCAACTAAAGGCATCAATTTCAATTAACTTGCTTGAGAAAAGAAATCCACCATGCAAATTCTAACTAGCAATTTCACCACTTATGCCTTTGCCGATGTCAAAACCTTACACAAAGTTTAAAGATATCCGAATACAAGAATCATCACATTACTACTATCAACCCAGAGGCATAATCATAATTGACATAGTCATCATAGGCCAAAGTATACACTTTAGATACGAGTCATGATTAATAATTTTCGGAATAAAGATGACAAGAAGACCGAAATAAAGAAATCCAAGATAAAAAAAATCCAAGATGAAGAAATCCAAGATACAAAAATCCAATATACAATACCGTACCAATAGATCAAGAGCAGAACTCTTAAGAAAATATGAAAGATCTCGATAATTTCTCAAAAAAAGAAGTCCAAAAGAATACATCATTCAAACTCATGGAATTAAATGCTACAAGGAAAATGTACCTTCCCATGTATATATATCGAATAGAATATCAATTAGAAGAAACATAATCATAGCATCATGTGCATTTTCTCATAAAATCCCAACAGACGGAATGTAACAGAATACCAGAGAGAAATAAAGCAGTGCTGATTATAAACCAATCAGGTTATCAATACTTTCTTCTATACATCATGATTAGAAAACATTCCTATACAATAAAATTTTATTAGAGGATAGATAGCCACAAGAATACCTTTGAGAACAAATATTCACAAAGAACACCTTAAAAGAGACTGCAAAAATCTGTTTAGTTATAACTGCCACACTCAGATATCTTTATCTTTCAAATATTATTCCTTCAACCACTTCTGAATAGATCTATTCACCGAAGTTAACTTCTTCCAATTGTGATATCGTATAAACCAAGAGATTCTTTAGATCAATCCGATACCATTCTAATTCTACCTCTACTCATTAACCCATCTCAATCTCTAATCATATTTGTAATCATTCTACAGCTGAACTCTTAGGTCTCATACTTATGAACTTATTCAATATGAATCTCATGAAATTCCTTTACAAAATACCACTCTGGTAAAGGGGATGGGGTCGCAAGATCCCTAACTCGTCTCTCATATACATTTATATATAACACCATTTTATCATCATAGTAATATTTTTCACAAGCACATCATTCACTTCAGACAAATCATCATTCACATTTGCATTACTCGAACTTTCTGATTATCTTATTTAAAGAGGTGCATTATGCACACATTTTGTGAATTCTAATTAGCCTTACTTATCATTTTCATTGACTCAAACAAGTCATACACATGACATCACATGGGTGCTAAACAAACATGAATAAGCATACCGCAATCTATACTTTCATCTTGTACATCATTATATACATATCATTACATTCTTATGAATCAATCCATCAATTTAACATAGATAAGCTCATTACATTATAATCCCTTTTGTCTCATTTACAGATATCGTTAAAATTCATCAACATTCAACTTCCAATCAGGAAAATGACATTTTTATCCGTAACATGATATTATAAACCTTTATTCATACCTTTATGAATTTCTTTTCATCACATTCACTTAATCAAACAAGTCAAGTACACAATATCATATAAACATCAAACAAGCATGAGTATTCCTTGCAACATAAACTTTTATCTCACATGTTATCACATACATATCATGAACTTTTATTCATACTTTTCTGAGTTTAGACTCATCATAACTGTACTTTACCTGAATACCTTAGCTTCACATTTAACATGGTCGGTGTAGCTTGGTTGGAGAGTACCTTTGTCTAAACAAGAGGGTTCTCATTCGTTCCGGGAGACATCACACTATCACGGATTGGTGGCATGTATAGCTAGACTCTCATACATGCTAGGTTAGTCCGAGAACCAACTAAACCATAACTCTGATACCACTAAATATAACACCCCTTACCCGTATCCAACACCGGGACTGGGTTCAAGGCATTACCGAACTTGGATATTGTTGTCTCATAGTATATTCGGGCTCTCAAGTAGCCTGTTCAATACCATATCGATGCCACATCACTTTAACTAATGAAATTTTCTTATTTTGTAATTCTTTAATCTCACAAGCTAAAATACAGATCGATTTTTCGTCATAGGTCATATCAGACTGAATTTCAATCTCAGACGGAGGAATTACTTGCGAAGGATCGGATTTATATCGTCGAACCATCGATACGTGAAATACATTGTGAATCTTTTCTAGCTCAGGTGGCAACAAAATCTATAAGCAACCGGCTCGATATGCTCAGTATTCTCATACGACCCGATAAACCTTGAACTCAATTTACCTTCTCTACCGAACCGAAGTACTTTCTTCCACGAGGATACTTTCAAAAACACTTTATCACTGATCTCAAATTCAATGTCTTTTATTTTCAAATCTGCATAAGATTTCTGATGATCGGAAGCTGCTTTCAAACTATCTCGAATCACTTTTACTTTCTGTTCAGTCTCTTTTATCAAATCAACCCTGTATATTTTATTCTCACTGAGCTCAGTCCAATACAAAGGTGTACGGAATTTACGGCCATATAAGGCTTTGTATGGTGCCATTTTAATGCTCGATTGAAAACTGTTATTATAAGCGAATTCAATCAAAGGCAAATATTGTTCCCACGTACCTTTAAACTCAAGAATGCAACATCTCAACATATCCTCAAGTATCTAAATAATTTGCTCGAATTAACCATCCGTCTGTGGGTGAAAAGCAGTACTGAAGTGCAATTTCGTACCCAAAGCATCTTGCAATTTCTTCCAAAATCGCGATGTGAATCTCGGATCTTTGTCTAACACAATAGATAATGACACACCATGCAATCTCACAATATCAGAAATGTATAAGACAGCTAACTTATCAAGTGAGTAATCAGATCGCACAGGAATAAAATGGGCTGATTTCGTCAATCGGTCTACCACAACCCAGATAACATCTTTCTTCCTCGGAGACAGAGGCAAACCCAAAACAAAGTCCATCGTCACTCTATCTCATTTCTATTCTGGAATCAGAATTGGTTGTAACAAACCAGAAGGCACTTGATGTTTAGCTTTAACTTGCTGACAGATTAAACATTTAGAAACAAAGTCAGAGATATCTCTTTTCATTCCAGACCACCAGTAATGTTGTTTCAGATCATTATACATTTTCGTACTACTTGGATGAACAGATAAACAACTGTTGTGAGCTTTATTCAAAATCATCTGAATCAATTCTGGATTTCTCAGAACACAAATTTGATTTTGTAACCTTAAACAATCATATTTATCAACTCTGAATTCTAAATCAGAATCTAAATTACATTGAGCTCGTTTTGCTAAAATCTCATTATCAATATTCTGAGCTTTGATAATCTGTTGAATGAAAAACGGTATTGCTTTTAATTCAGCTAAAAATGAACCATCATCGGACATAACCAAATGAGCATTCATCGCCCGCAGAGCAAACAGTGATTTTCTGCTCAATGCATCAGCAACAACATTTGCTTTCCCCGGATGATAATCAATAACAAGCTCATAGTTTGTTAACAGTTCTAACCATCTTCTCTGTCGTAGATTCAAATCTTTCTGAGTCATCAGATATTTCAAACTCTTATGATCAGAATAAACGTGACATTTCTTACCGAACAAATAGTGGCACTAAATCTTCAAAGCAAAAACAATCCCAGCTAACTCAAAGTCGTGTGTCGGATAGTTCTTTTTGTGCGATTTTAAATGTCTTGAAGCATAAGCAATGACTTTACCTTCCTACATCAAAACACATCCCAGAATGTTCAATGAAGCATCACTATAAATCACAAATTCTTTACCCGATTCGGGTTGTACTAACACTGGAGCTTCAGTCAATAGGGCTTTCAATTGATCAAAGCTTTTCTAACACTTTTCAGACCATTCAAACTTCACATCTTTCTGAAGCAGTTTCGTTAACAGAGTTGCAATCACAAAAAAGCCTTTTACAAACCGGCTATAATAACCGAAAAGTCCTAGAAAACTGCGGACTTCAGAGACATTTCTCGGAGGCTTCCAATCTAAAATAGTTGAAATTTTACTCGGATCAACTTGGATACCTGATGCTGATACAATATGGCCCAAAAAATTGACTTTTCATAACCAGAATTCACATTTGCTAAACTTCACATATAATTGCTTATCACGCAAAGTTTTTAATACTATTCTTAGATGCCCGGCATGCTCAGATTCATCACACGAATAAATCAATATGTCATTAATGAATATGACAACAAATCGATTTAAATACGGTCTGAAAATTCTGTTCATCAAATCCATAAAGATAGCAGGTGCATTTGTTAATTCGAAAGGCATAACTAAGAATTCGTAGTGGTCGTACCTCGTTCTGAATGCAATTTTCGGAATGTCTAAGTCTTTCACTCGCAACTGATAATAGCCTGATCTCAAATCTATCTTCAAAAATACAGCAGCTAATTTCAATTGATCAAACAAATCATCAATTCAGGGAAAAAAGTATTTATTCTTGATAGTCACCTTGTTCAACTAACGATAATCTATGCACATTCTTATCGTGCCATGTTTCTTTTTCACAAATAGAACTGGTGCACCCCAAGGTGAGAAACTCGGTCTAGTAAACCCTTTACCGGTCAACTTTTGTAACTGAGACTTTAATTGTTTTAATTCGGTTAGAGCTATTCTATACGGAGCTATCGAAATCGGAGTAGTTCCCAGAACTAACTCAATGCCAAATTCAACTTCTCGTATCGGAGGTAATCTCTGAAGTTCTTCAGGAAACACATTAGGGAATTCACAGACAACAGGCACTTATTCAACTCTCTTTTCTAATACTTTCAAATCAATCACATAGGCAAACTAAGCTTCACAACCTTTTCTCACAATTCTCAGAGCTTTCATTGACGAAATCACAGCTGGTAACCCATTTAAATCACTGGATTCAATCCGAACTATTTCATCATTCTTGTATCTCAAATCAATAGTTTTTCATTTGCAATTCACAACAGCATCATGCAAGGTTAACCAATCCATAACCAGAATTATATCAAACTCATCAAAAGGTAATAACATCAGATCGACCGAAAAAAAATTTCTCGAAACATTAACGGGCAATTCTTGCAGACTTTATCAAGCAAAACACATCTGCCTAGGGGGTTTGATACTTTAATTACGAACTCAGTAGACTCTACAAGCAAAGTCTTACTATTCACTAAATTCATGCATATATAAGAATGTGTTGATCAAGAATCTATCAAAGAAATCACAAAAGTATCATAAAGTGTGAAAGTACCCGTAATCACATCTAGAGACGAAGCTTCCTAACGAGCTCAAATGGCATAGGCTTTGGTAGGTGCACGAGCCTCAGATCTAACAGCAGTGTCTTTAGTTCCCCTCTGACTCCCACTGACATTACTCGTATTTCTAGGAGATCTACTACGAGATGTATTGCCACTTGGCTTGGATTTTGCACAATCTCTTGCTCGACAGATTCGGGGCAGTCACGGATAAAATGGTCTAATGATCCACATTGGAAACAAGACCGATCATACAATCTACAATTGCCATAATGTCGTTTACCACAGTGCTCAGGGCGATCAGATCGAACATTTCCATCACTGGCAACAGATGTAGCTGGAGCTCTGAAACTCGAATGTGATCTAGCACGATCTTTACTCGAATGTCCCAGATTAAACTTTGAACGACTATAATCATCTCTAAACTTCTTTGATGCAGATTGAAATGACTTGCTCAATGATTTCTTTTGCACTTCTCTAGCTTCTAAATTAGCTTTTCTTTTCTCTTTCCCGAGCTCTTTAGCTTTACATGCTCGTTCAACAAGCACAACGAATTCTTTGATCTCAAGAATCCCGACTAACAAACGAATATCTTCATTCAAACCATCTCCAAATCTTTTTCACATTATTGCCTCAGTAGATACACATTCTCGAGTATACTAACTCGATCTTACAAATTCCCGCTCGTATTCTGTAACAGACATACAGCTTTGTTTAAGCTCAAGAAACTCTTTACGTTTCTGGTCGATAAATCTTTGACTGATATATTTCTTTTGAAATTCAACTTGGAAGAAATCCCAGGTGACTCGCTCTCTCAGAACAACTGATATCAAAGTCTTCCACCAGTGATACATCGTATCTCTCAAAAGTGAAACGGCACATGTTATGCATTCATCCGGATTCAAAAAAATTCTTTGAACACTCGTATCGTATTCTCTAACCAGAAATCGGCTCTCTCAGCATCATCACTAGTGGTAGCTCGGATCTCTTCGGCATTATATTTTCTAATCTTATCAACCGAAGGTGTGACAGCCCAAAATTGACCCTAGTAAGGAAGTGGTTTTGGGACCGCTAAACCGAGTCACCGAAATGTTTGAACGTAATATTTATTGTCTAGAATATGTATTTATGAATGTGTGAAAATTTTCAGAGTGGATTTGACTAAAGACGCTGAACAGAAAGTAAAAGTAATCCTTGAAAATCTGAAGATAGCCTCCGATCGTCAGAAGTCGTACGCGGATCTGAAACGAAAAGACATTGAGTATCAGGTGGGAGATAAAGTGTTTCTTAAAGTTTCGCCTTGGAAAAAGATACTCAGATTTGGCCGTAAAGGCAAATTGAGTCCGAGGTTCATCGGGCCATATGAAGTATCCGAACGAGTCGGTCTAGTTGCATATCGATTGATTTTGCCCCCTGAACTTGAAAAGATTCACGACGTCTTTCATTTTTCGAATCTTTGACATTATAGATCTGATCCATCACATGTAATTAGTCCATCAGAGGTTGAAATTCAAGCCAATATGAGTTATGAGGAAGAACCGATTCGTATCCTAGCACGTGAAGTGAAAGAGTTGCGAAACACGAGGGTTCCGCTAGTGAAAGTGTTATGGCTCAAACACGGGATAGAAGAAGCTACTTGGGAACCCGAGAACTCTATGAAAGAGCGATACCCAAACCTATTTACCGGTAAGATTTTGGGACGAAAATTTTTAAGTGGGGAGAGTTGTGACACCAAAATTGACCCTAGTAGGGAAGTGGTTTGGGACCGCTAAACCGAAGTCAACGAAATGTTTGAACGTAATATTTATTGTCTAGAATATGTATTTATGAATGTGTGAAAATTTCAAGCTTCGATTTAGTCGATTGCATGTGAATTCAGTTATTAGGACTTGTGTGACACTTTTGAAATGTGATAGGCTAATCTATAAGGACCTAATAGTGCATGTAATCAAAGGGAGGACTTGCATGTCAAATTCCCCCTAATAGCTAGTGGTAGGCCATGACAAAGGAGGATGGGCAAAACATGTCATAGACATGTTTTGTTGGTGCAATATGGGAAGAAACATTAAACTAAGGTGAGGAATAAAGAAATGAAAAAAAAAGAAGAAAGAAGGTGTGTGATCCCCCCATTGCCGTGAGTTGAAGAAAAAGAAAAAAAAAATTTGTTCATCCTTTCTTTGAGCCAAAACTAGGAAGAAAAATAAAGAGAGAAAAGAAAAGCTTCATCCTTTGGTTCTTCTTGGCCGGTTTGAAAGGAGAAAGGTTGAAGATATTCGGCCATATTTGCATCTAAGTTAAGGTATGTTTGATGGTGTTCCATGAGATTCATGCATGTTTTTAGTTGCTAGCTTGAGTTCTAATTAGTCCATGGTTCAAAACTTTGCTATGTCATGGGGATGATATTCGGCCAAGGTGGATTTTGTGTTGATGCCATTGCATGTAAATATGAAGCTTGCTAATGATACATGTGATGGTGGATTGATGGCTTTTGGACCTTCTTTTTAGCATTTTTGGAGTGAGACATTAAGTTCTTTGTTTAACCATAACCAAAATTGAAATGATATGGTGTTGTGATGTATTCGGCCATGGTATATCCATAGGTATGATTTATGCATATTGCATGGTAGGTAAGATTTGAGCTTTGGATATATGTTTATATTTGGTTATAAGCAACTTGGGATTCGGCCCTTGCACCTACATGTATATATGTTTGCACATGATGTTTTGGTATGACATATATACTATCTCAAGGTATATATTTTCATATGATGATGTTTCGGTTATGAAGTAAATGATTGATGCGTATTGAGTTACAATATGGAATGCGTTAGTTAGTAAAATGAATGCCGTTTATGTGTGGTATTAAGTGTATAATTGGCCTCAACATGGACATGCATATTCGGCCACATGAGGGGGAGTGGTGTGCATGCATTCGGTTAGAGGCAAGCATATTGATGCCTATTCTTGGCTTGGAAAATTCGGCTAAGGAGAGTACTAACTAATGTGTTGAGTTTGATTCATGATTTCCGTACATATGTGACTTCAATGTCTAATGAAAAAAAATGTGGGCTAAGTACCTTGAATTCCTCTTTCGATGCTCAAATGATTAAATCAATTTATTTGTTAAATTAAGCTCAAGAGCAAAGGGGAGCTAAATCCGATAAAGGGAAGGAAAAGGTAGTCGAATAGCCGTCAAAATCGCTCGACCACGTCCTAGGTAAGTCTTCGAGTAATGATCCTACTTGTATTATATTGAAATGATTTGTCATATTATGGCGGATAGCCGAATGTGCGTAGGGACTAAGTGGTAAAGTCAATTGAAATCATGCTCTTTGTGTGTGGCTATTGAGCCGAAATTGGAAAGGTTTGATAAATGTTTTGTGTTTGAGCCTTAGTAACGAAAATGAAATATGGACGTGTCGTGATTTTTGATATATATGTGCGTGAGCAATTGAATGATACCCGGGCTAAGCCCCGAAGGCATTTATGCTAGTGATTATATCCGGGTTAAGACCCGAAGGCATTTGTGCGAGTTGCTATATCCGGGTTAAGACCCGAAGGCATTTGTGCGAGTTGTTATATCCGGGCTAAGACCCGAAGGCATTTGTGCGAGTTGCTATACCCGAGTTAAGACCCGAAGGCAATTGTGCTTGTGGTTATATCCGGCTAAATTCCGAAGAAACTTGGTTCGAAAGTGAGCGTTTTGTGCTGCAATAAATTCAATTAATATGCTCGAAAAACCCAAATGATAAGGTATGTTTGCATGTGCATCGGAAAAGTCGATTCGTTTGAAATAGTATTCGTTCAATCGACTAACGAACTTTCGGCTCTTAGATAGGTTGATACCTTGTGTGTGTATATGTTGATGAAGTGTGAAATAAGTATGATTATGAGAATGTGTATTACTAAAGTGATTCATTTAGCTATGTGAATGTAATACTTTAGTCAAAGCTGATTTCATTACTTGAGACTTACTAAGCATTAAAATGCTTACCCCGTTGCTTTGGCTCTCTGTTTTATAGATTTTGCTCGTTAGCTATCGGATTCAGGATCATCAAAGTCGAAGTCATCCACACTATCAAAGCCCTTTTGGTACTCTTTAGTTGAACTCTGGATATGGCATGTATAGGACTACCCTTTGTTGTTTTTCAAGTACTTTTTGTGATGTATGTGTGTACAACCATGCGAAAATGGCTCGTATAAGTGGAGTATGGCATTAGACCATTTGTGTTTATGTATATATATATGGTTTCATGATGTGACTATGGACTGGAATGGAAGTTTTGGGCAATGATCAGCCCTTGGAATGGCTAAATATGATCATAGGTGGACCTATGTATGACAAAACTCTAGTTGGTCCATGGAAACCACAAAATAGGTAAAGTTTACACGAAAACAGATCTGACAGCAGCAGTGGTGTGGATGTGAAAATCACTAAAATAGCAGGAATGGAATTAAATAGTGAATAAATTATGTATATGAACCTTGATGAATCTACTTTCATATGGAAGGAACGAAACGGTCATATGAGTTGTATGTTAAGAGATATTTAGGTTTTCGTGAAACAGGGCCAGAACGGTTTCTAGATTCCCTGTTCCGACTTTGGAAATTCATTATAAATTAACCAGAGATAATTAGGAGTCATTCCATATATTTATAGATTCCTCTTTGAGTCTAGTTTCTATAGAAACAAACGGTATCAGTATTGAATCCCTGTACAGGGAGATATTCAAGTTGTAAAGTGTGAAGGTCAGTGTAGTCGATCCCTGTAACATGGGAGAATTTAACTAATAAACTATACTAATTGGCTCGACCAAAAATTCTAGAAACAAATCTGTAGATGGAAATATGAGTCTAGTTTCAGGGAAAAATTGCGAAACTGATTTTTGAGTTTTGAAACTCAAGATATGATTTTTAAGGCGACAGTGACGCAGTAACCAGCTTGTCTGGAAATTTTTATGGACTGTGAAAACGATTAAGTTAAGTCTGTGTGCACCTTGTGTTCGACTCCGGTAACGGACTCGGGTACGGGGTGTTACAGAAGGCTTAATTAACTGATTCGGATTAGCTTGTGTCATAACAGGAACTTGCGGAGGATTAACCAGGGTTGGGGGTTGTTGAACAGCCGGATTAGTTCTAATATATTGGGTGAACCAATCATTCATCATCTGATAGAATGCTTGTCTAGCCTTTCCATCATGGCTACTCATAGCCGATCTAGAATTGGATGGAGCTGTCCCTTGCGCGGGAGCAGACGTATTGCTCTCGACATCGTCAGCTACGTCTCGTTTGGGATCCATTTGCTATATAAAAACACATTTTCATTGTCAGGATTCATCACACTATTGCAGTTCATAAATATGTCATGTATAGCTAGACTCACATACTATGTTAGTCCTAGAATCGACTAAACCGTAGCTCTGATACAACCAAATGTAACACCCCTAAACTGTACCCGTCACCTGGTTAGGGTTAAAGGCATTACTGGACATAGCGAAATATTTAGCATTCATTTCACAAACATCATAGCATCAAAGATCATACATCAACATAATGTCCTTTATTTAGGTTATTGAGACCTTAAACATGCTTTAAAACGGGATAGGGACTAAACCGACCTCAATCAAAATTTTTCAAAAATTAAACATTTTTCAAAGTTTTACATGTCACACGCTCGTGTGAATAGGCCGTGTGCTTCACACGGCTTTAGACACGTCTGTGTGTCTAGGCCGTGCCAAAACAGGGCATACATACTGACTTAATTATACGGCCACAAGACATGCCTATGTGCCTTGACCGTAGTCGAAATTGACTTGTGTCACATGGCTAGCCACATGCCCGTGTGCATTGCCCGTGCTCAAAACTGACTTAAAATCGTAGGGTACCCCAGGGGACACATGGACGTGCAACATAAACGTGTGTCGCACACGGCTGAGACATACGCTCGTGTCTCTGCCCTTGTGGACAAAAGTTAGACCATTTGAAAAGCCAATTTGCCACCCAATTTAGGTCAATCCTAGAAGCATCAAACCAAGCACAATTGCAATATAATTTCAGCCAATTTTAATACCAATACATACATCATTCATGCCATTACATTATCAACAAATTCCTTTCTCAATTCACTAACCAAATCATACCAAATCTAAACCAAAATCATACCAAAGCATATGTTTCAATACTTCAAATTACATTATTCAATCTCATGACCAAAACTTACCACTTTCTCAAATAAACATATACCATTACTTACCAAAATGACCAATTTCTATTACCATTCAAAACACATCATATTAATCATATTGCATCACATATTTCATACCGAGAACTCATTCATAACACAACCATGATCAAGCCAAATCACATGGCTAGATATATATACATTACAAAACATAACCAAAAATCCTCTAGCCTATACATGCCATACTTCAATATATACATTATCAAAAGGTACCAAAATAGAGTTCGATAGTGTGGTGATGATCTTTGATGATCCCCGAGCTCCCAGTAGCTTCTATATCTATAAAACAATGTAAACACATAGAAAGTAAGCTTTCAAAAGCTTAGTAAGCCATATACGAATAAACTTAACATTCAAAGCATGAAAGCATCATCAAATTGCATATAATCCATTGTCAATTACTATCTCAAACCTAAAAGTTCATATACATTTCACATATTCCAAATTCTTTAACACATATAACATATTTTCTCATGCTTTTATCACATATCAACATTTGTTCACTAAAATACATATACTTACCTTTCATCATCAAATATGATACTCAATTCAAATGTACCTGAATTGGATACATGTTCACATAATAATTCATTTACTTGGAATGCCTGTTGAACCATTTGGAATCATAAGGATACGCTGATAACTCGGAAAGCTCGTACAATGCCAACGTCCCAAACGTGGTATTACATGTAATCAAATATCGATGCCACTATCCCAGACAGGGTCTTACACGAAATCAAATACGATGCCAACGTTCCAAACATGGTCTTACACGATAACACATATCGGATCCTATGTCATGACATATATTTCCTAACTATTCCTAAGGTTCGTATAGGGCTTTTCAGACATCGGGACTTTGTCTATACTTTCTCGGATGTCTCATATTCAAAGCATAAAGCCATTCATCATTGTTCAATAACATATAAGCATAAATAAAGCATTTAAAATACATTTATTTGTATATAGACTTACCTCGTATGGATTTGGATAGACGAAATCGACTACTCGAAGACTTTCGACTTTCCCCGATCTAATTCCGTTTTCTTTGGTTCTTGATCTATATAAATTCAAATTTAACCCTTTTATTCACCAAATCACTCAAATCAATCTACAAACACACATTTAGGGCATTTTACAAATTAGCCCTCGTATTTTTCATATTTTGACAATTTAGTCCTTAATTCACAAAATCACAAAATCACAAAGTACACAAAATTTCTTTGTACACATGCCTAGCTGAATTCTCATAATGTTTATACAAGCCCATATGTTTCATTTTTTTTTCACATTTTAGTCCTTCAAAATCTCCTTTTTACAATTTAGTCCAAATTACTCAAATTCATCAAAAATTCAAAGACAAAACTTAGTAATCTAACACATATCTTTAATTTACTAATATCAAACTTCATAAAGCTCATAGTTTCATCAATGGCATAACTCAAAATCATCAACAAAATAAAAAATTGAGACATCGCTTGATAGTATACAAAGCAACGATCACAAAAACGTAGAAATTATAGAAAATAGATCAAAACACATACCTCAATCAAGCAAAACCTTAGCCGAACCATAAACTCTTTTTCTTATTCTTTTACTTAGTATTTTCAGCAACCATATATGAAAATGAACAAAAATATGACTTTTTTAATTATAATTCATTTTATAATCAAATACCATTTTTAACCTTAATAATTAAACATATAATCCATATTCATTAAGGCCATTTATGACCACTCATGCTTTCAATGGTTTAATAACAACATAAGGACCTTTCATTTAAAAAGACATAGCAAATAGGCACTTTAACAATTACCAAGCCACATTTACACTTTATGCGATTAGGTTCTTTTATCAAATTAAGTGCACAAACGATTAAATTTTCATACGAAACTTTCAAACATACTAATTCACATATATTAAGCACAGAAAATAATATTAAAATATTTTTCTAACTTGGATTTATGGTCCCGAAACCACTATTCTGACTAGGGTCTAAATCGAACTGTTACAATTCTCCCCCTTAGGGATTTTCGTCCCCGAAAATTCTTACCATTGAACAGATTTAGATATTGTTGTCTCATAGTATTTTCATCAGAGTCAGTATATATCACACTATCGCAGGTTAAATGTGGCATGTATAGCTAGACCCACATACGCTATGATAGTCCTAGAACCAACTAAACCATAGCTCCGATACCAACAAAATGTAACACCCCTAACCCGTATCTGTCGCTGGACTAGGCTTAAAAGTGTTACCGGACAAACGTAACATTTTGAAATCATTTCACAATCAAAAGTCATGCATATGCATATCATATTCACATCAACATTAAGTCCCTTACTTAGGTCAACGAGACTTAATCATGCTTTAGGAAGAGGTCGGGACTAAACCGAACACATACAAAAAATTTTCAAAATCTTAACAATTTTTCAAAATTAAAGAGGTCACACGCCCGTGTGTCTAGGCCGTGTCAAATTAGACCATACATACTGACTTATTCACACGGCCACAAGACAAGTTCGTGTGCCTTGGCCGTGGTGGAAACTGACTTGAGTCACACGGCTAGCCACACATCCGTGTGCCTTGGCGGTGCTCGAGACTACTTAAAATCGTAGGGTACCCCAGAGGACACAGGGTCATGCTACATGACCATGTGTCACACACGGTTGAGACACACGCCCGTGTGCTACCCGTGTGGACAAAAATAGGCCATTAGAAAAACCAATTTGCCACCCATTTTGGGTCATACCTACAAGCATAAAACCAAACACCAATATATCACATTTTCAGACAATTTCAATCTCAAAACAAACACCATTCAAATCATGTAATCATCAATCTATTTCATGCTCAACATTTATACCAAAACATACTAAAATCATAAGTCAAATTCATTCAATCATACATCACCAATATCTCAATTTCTTATCCATCTTTATGCCAAACTTAAACCAAATTTAAAAATTAAGCACAAACCAAATTGACCGTTTCATTTAGTCATTCATATGCATCAAAACATACCATTTTCGCATCACGTAAACTATAACAAAACCAAACCATAATCACATCCATTATCAAGCCATATCACTTGGCAAAACATATATTTACATCTCAAAGCATATTCACATACTTCTAACCTATACATGCCACATAACTAAAACTCAAAACATTATTTACCGAAATGATAACAGGATAGTGTGATGACGTCTCCATCGACTTCCAACCTGAGCAGAACTTCGAAAATCTATGAACATAGGAAAAACACATAGAATAAGCTTCGAGAGCTTAGTAAGCCATAATCAAATAAATCTTCTCAAGATCATGTATATAATTCAACTTAAAAAACTAATTTATTTAACTTCAAACACATATTCAATCACTTTTCTTATATAATCCAATATCAACACATTAGGTAACTTCATTAGACTTTTTTATCGATGAACATATAAACCATGCTCCATTTTTCATAATTCTCATGTTCGAAACATAGGACCACAATTTCATCTGATGAGCATATAAAACATATCGTTCATTATCATATATTTCACATAACATCATTTGAATCATAGTCACATTTCATACAAAAATTTCATATTCAAATCACATGTACCTGAATCATATATGGCAATGTACAATTACAATTCCACATTTCTCATATATTTCATTAGATCAAAATTCACTTACTCCACATCTCATTTTCACATATATCATATATCAATTGATCATAATCATACTCACTTTCATATCAGAATTTCATATACATCACAACATACTTGATTCGGATGCACATCCATAAACTCATTTATTTCTTGGAATGCCCGTTGAACTGTTTGGAATCAATAAGGATACTCAGATAGCACATAAGCTTGTATAATGCCAACATCCTAGACGTGGTCTTACATGTAATCAATTATCGATGCTACTGTCCCAGACAGGGTCTTACATGAAATCGTATACGATGCCAATGTCCTAGACATGGTCTTACACGTAAATTACAAATCGATGCCAACGTCCCAGACGTGGTCTTACACGATAACACATATCAGAATCCTATGTCATGACATATGTATCCTAACTATTCCTATGGTTCGTACGGGGCTTTTCAGACGTTGTCGCATTATCAAAACTTTCTCAATTTCACATATTCTAACAATCCACAATCGGAATAAATTCTCCAAAGCTCAATTCAATTCGGTATCACGTATATATATATTTACAGCTCAATGCATCATATGTAATGCACATATATTTCAATTTAACAACATTTATTTACTTATGACCTTACCTCGTACTAACACGAACGGACTGAAATGGTAATTTTCGACTTTCCCCAATCCAAATCTAATTTTCTCATTTCTTGATCTAATTCAATACAAATTAAACTTATTTAATAACATATTTACTCAAATTCATCCAAAAACACATAAAAGGGCAATTTACACTTTATCCCCTAACATTTTACATTTTTCACAATTTAGTCCTTATTTCACAAAACACAAAATATGCATAATTCAATTCAATCAATGCTTGGCCGAATATTCCTACACTTCATATAAGCCCGTATATGTCATTTATTTTACATTTTAGTCCCTCAAAATCCCCTTTTTACAATTTAGTCTAAATTACTCAAATTCATTAAAAATTCAAAGACAAAACTTAGTAATCTAACATATATCTTTCATTTACTACCATCAAACTTCATAAAGCTCACACTATCAACAATGGCATAACTCAAAATCATCAACAAAATCAGAAATTAGGGCATGGGCTTGATAGAATACAAGGCAACGATCACAAAACGTAGAAATTATCAAAAATTGAGCAAAACACATACCTGAATTAAGCTTCCATATTGCTGAAACCCTAAATGGCCATGAACCCTTTTCTTTCTTCTTATTTCAGCAAGGATGAAGAAATAATGAACACATTTTTGGCTTTGGTTAAGGAATCCACTTTATAAAAACAATATCAATGTAACACTTTAACAAATGGCAAAACACTTTTTTAATTTACGCGATTAAGTCGTTTTTCACAAATTAGCACTCAAACGATAATATTTTCATACGAAAATTTTAAACATATCAATTCACATCCTCTAATCACAGAAAATAATACTAAAATATTTTTTGGACTTAGATTTGTGGTCCCGAAATCGCTATTCTGACTAGGTTCTAAACCAGGCTATTACAACTCTCCCCCTTAGGGATTATCGTCCCCGAAAATCTTACCGAAAAGTAGATTAAGAATTAGTTTCCACATATTACATTTCAAATTCACACATAGTTTTGGATTTCAATCTCTCTAATCTCACAACTAAAATTTCGATCTGTCATTCATTATACGTCATAATAGGTTGAAACTGTTTATAACTGTATTCAGTTACCTTCATTTTCTGCTTTATTTCACTGATGATATTAATCTCATGAATCATTTACTTACAAAGCTCGATCCTAAAAATGGAGTTAGGTAACTGCCACACAATATCTCATACAATGTCACTTTTATACTCACGTGATAGTTTATCAAACAGTAATAATCTATCTTAGTTGATTTGAAACTCTAAAACAGAGGGACGAATAAATAATATTTCGAGAACTTTCAAAACAACCTCGTACTCACAACTTACTGTAGTTTCTCCCAGAATTACCAGATAAATTTTTAGATTTTAATCTAAAACAATGATGTTTGACACCATATGCAAACTGACAGCCTCTATACGAATAACTCAGTTGATTTATCAAAAGAGAAATTCATGCGTATGGAAAGACTTATTCAGACAGTTAGCAATAGTTTAGATAAAATCTATCTTTTTCAATGATAAGAGATAATCCCGATACAAAATTCATCAAAATTCTATTTCTCCATTACTCAGATGTCAAAACATGCTGAAGTAGTCCTGAAGATGCTTAATAATTAACTTTAATTTGTTGATAGCCCAGACATTTAAACACAATGTCAGAAATATTACATTTTATACTCATTTAACAATACCACTTTCTTAGATTATCATGCATCTTGTTACTCCTGTATGAACATTCTAACTAACACTGTGAGCCTCTTGAAACAATGGTTATACAATCTCAGAGCTTCTAGGTATACATACTCTATCTCAAAGCAACAAGAAATCATAGATTCCACATCTAAAGTTCTGAATTAGAAATCAATTTATGTTGAACCACTTTTTAACTTATAATTTATTGACACATTTCTGAACTTCACAACTTTGCTAAATAAACATTTATTTAGCTTCTAATTCAACTAACAACTGTTCATAATCTAATAAGATCAATCACATATTCATCGCTCGTAAAGCACAAAAAAATTTTCTTATTCAGATAATTCGAAACTATAATCATTTTCCTCGGATAATAATATTTACTTACAGAATCAAAAGTTGTTCGATGATTCGAGTTATCTTTGCTGTGCCGAGTTTAGATCTTGCTCTGTAACATCAAACATTTTAACTCTTGCAGTCATCAAGTATATCACATAACTCTTTTCCTGCAGCTTAAACTGTATGGAGTCACGAGATATCTCTGTACACTGTTTTATTGGAACACACTTCAAACTGTTCATTGATGCAAGTACTGATGTTTCGGTTGACAATATCTCCGTGCAAAAAGGAAAACTTCAACAATCGAACTAACTTTAATTTACCACAACATTTCTCAGATAGATTCGTTCTGACAATATAATTTTGTATCAAGTCTTCAAGAATACAACTTCTTCCTCCTAACTGTCCTTCAATTTTACACTTGTGCGTTCATAGTTTATTTCCAATTCGGTGAATAGATTCAAACACATATAGCCCAATTATCTTTTTAATCAAATAATTCAAATCAAACTAACCACTAAATCAGTCTTTTTGAAGAAATCTTTTCTTCTCATTAAAAGGATAACCCAAACATATCAGTTTATAGATTTGATCTTGATCTTCTATCATTTTCACTTTTGCCGATGTCGAACCTTTCACAAGAACTAGAAAATAGTTTATAATAAAATTGTCTCATATTTTAATTATCGAAGTTTTAAATTATACTGAAGTCACCTTTTTTATATAGAAATCATAATGTCATAATAAGACCAATGTCTTACCCCTAAAAATAGATAATATCCCAGCTGTTAAATAAGCATTTGAACCCAGAAGAAAATCAAATATGATTTGAACAACAACTAATATAGAAACACAACTTTTATAATTCTGATAACGGTACTGTAGTACTTTCAAATTTCAAAATAGAAATTATGATTATGATAGATGTAGCCATTTCCGTCAAATAGATATCTCTTATTGATAATCACATAGAATCATGAGAAAACCAGAATAGCAAAATTTTCAACATCTGAAGCTACACAGAATATCAGAAAATTAAAACCCATATAGAATGATATCAACCCCGATGATATCCCATAAAATGTCCAAAGAGAACAATTTCGTTCATAAATATTGAGATCCATAGTAACAGAAGTAATATAATCTTTATGTATTTTCAACAGAACAATAGCCAGAAGAAACAGAGTATTAGCATCATATAGATTTTACCGTCGATTTTCATATCCATACAAGGGAATCAATACCAGAGAAAGACATAGCAATATTGAACATAACCCAAATGGACCAATGATGCTTTCATCTATTTATATTTTTAGCTAATATTCTCATACGATAAGAATTCTCTCTGAAACTAACCAATCACATATACTTCTAAAGATAATTGTACACACAGAATGTCCAGAAGAAGTCATAGTAACTGCAGACTATAACTACTGTTCTCAGCTACCAATGCAATTCAACCATTATTCAACTGACTAATTTTGTCATCATTAAGCTCATATTATCCCCATCAATAATAGAAATCCATTCAAAAGAACTTTCAGCTAATACCTTTTTTTTAGATAACATACTTGAATAGGTCATTTAATCAGAGTTAACTTCTTCTGTAATAGTGATTTTGCATAATCTGAATAATCTTCAGATATATCCAATATCTCTTTTAATTTTGTCTTCATTTCTGATTCATTCACTTTTTTGACCATATAGTTCATATACATTTCACATATTCTCAAATCAATTACACATAGCATATTTTCTCATACTTGTATCACATATCATCGCTTGTACATATGCATACCTTTTATTCTGAAACATAGTATACATTTCGTACTTACCTAAATCAGATACACATCTCATATAATCATTCATTTCTCAATTTGGAGTGTCATCCTTACACAAGGGTCTATAATTCCACACTCGTAGGCTTATTCAACCCAAATCTTACATATTTTATTTTAACATTTTACGGATAAGGGGGTGAGGGTAGTAAAGCCTCAAGTTTAACTCTCTTATACATAAATGCACATAACACATGCTATCACAAATAACCAGTTCATTACGAATTTCACATTCTCAAATCATTTAATAAACATTTACGTTTAATCACTTTTGTTCTTAACATATTGTTCATATGCCAACTCAAATCACCAATTCACAATCAAAGCATTTCAAATATTAATCATAACTTAAATATCATAACTTATATGCTTATATAATTATAACATTTATCAATACCAAAATGTCATACTCTTTGATCCATATATTTATGAGTTTCAACTTATAATCAACATATTTCCATTCAAACATTTGAGTACATATTCTGTACTATCATAATTAGCTAGGTTAGAAAACTTATCTGTCTCATCAAAAATAATTTTCATCAGAGTCAGGAGATATCACACTGTCGTAGGTTAAATGTGACATGTATAGCTAGACTCACATACACTATGGTAGTCCTAGAACCGACTAAACCATAGCTCTGATACCAACAAAATATAACACCCCTAACCTATATCTGTCGTCGGACTAGGGTTAAAAGCGTTGTTGGACAAATAGAACATTTCAAAATCATTTCACAATCAAAAGTCATGCATATGCATATCATAGTCAAACATCAACATTAAGTCCCTTACATAGGTCAACGAGACCTTAAACATGCTTTAGGAAGAGGTCGGGACTAAACTGGACACATACAAAAATTTCTCGAAATCTTAACAAATTTTCAAAATTACAGAGGCCACACACCTGTGTGAACAAGCCGTGTGCCCCACACGACATTAGATACACCCATGTGTCTAAGCCGTGTCAAATCAAGGCATACATACTGACTTGTTCACACGGCCACAAGACACGCCTGTGTGCCTTGGCCGTGGTCAAAACTGATTTGAGTCACATGGCTAACCGCACGCTCGTGTGCCTTGGACGTGCTCGAGACTAACTTAAAATTGTAGGGTACCCTAGGGGGCACACGGCCGAGCTACATGACCATATGTCGCGTACGGCTGAGACACACGCCCGTGTCTCTATCCATCTGGACAAAAATAGGCCATTTGAAAAACCAATTTGCCACCCATTTTGGGTCATACCTACAAGCATAAAACCAAACAGCAATATACCACATTTTCAGCCAATTCAAATCATGCTGAATATTTATACCAAAACATACTAAAATCATAAGTCAAATTCATTCAATCATACACTGCCAACATCTCAATTTCTTATCCATCTTCATGCCAAAATTAAACCAAATTTAACAATTAAGGACATACCAAATTGACCATTTCATTTAGTCATTCATAAGCATCAAAACATACCATTTTCTCATCACGTAAACCATAACAAAACCAAACCATAATCACATCCATTATCAAGCCATATCACTTGGCAAAACATATATTTACATCTCAAAACATATTCACATACTTCTAGCCTATACATGCCACATAACCAAAACTCGAAACATTATTTACTGAAATGATAACCGGATAGTGTAATGACGTCTCCATCGACTTCCAACCTGAGCAGAACTCCAAAAATCTATGAACATAGGAAAAAACACACAGAATAAGCTTCGAAAGCTTAGTAAGCCATAAGCAAATAAATCTTCACAAGATCATGTATATAATTCAACTTGAATAAACCAATTTATTTAACTTTAAACACATATTGAATCACTTTTCTTATATAATCCAATATCAACACATTGGTAACTTTATTAGACTAATTTATCGATGAACATATAAACCATGCTCCATTTTTCATAATTCTCATGTTCGAAACTTAGGATCACAATTTCATCTAAAAAGCATATATAACATATCGTTCGTTATCATATATTTCACATATCATCATTTGAATCATACTCACATTTCATTCCAAAATTTCATATTCAAATCACATGTACTTGAATCATATATGGCAATATACAATTACAATTCCACATTTCTCATATATTTCGTTAGATCATAATTCACTTACTAGTATCCACATATCATTTTCACATATATCATATATCAACTGATCAAAATCATACTCACTTTTATATTAGAATTTCATATACATCACAACATACCTGATTCGGATGCACATTCATAAACTCATTTATTTCTCGGAATGCCCATTGAACCGTTTAGAATCAAAAAGGATACTCAGATAGCACATAAGCTCTTACAATGCCAATGTCCCAGAGGTGGTCTTACATGTAATAAATTATCGATGCCATTGTCCCAGACAAGGTCTTACACGAAATCATATATAATGCCAATGTCCCAGACATGGTCTTACACGTAAATCACAAATCGATGCCAACATCCCAGACGTGATCTTACACGATAACACATATTGGAATCCTATGTCATGACATATGTATCCTAACTATTCCTATGGTTCGTACGGGGCTTTTCAGACGTTGTCGCATTTTCAAAACTTTCTCAATTTCACATATTCGATAATTTTTTACTTTCCGCGATCCAAATCTGATTTTCTCATTTCTTGATCTAATTCAATACAAATTCAACTTATTTAATCACATATTTACTCAAATTCATCCAAAAACACATAAAAGGGAAATTCACACTTTAGCCCCTAACATTTTACAATTTTTACAATTTAGTCCTTATTTCACAAAACACAAAATATGCATAATTCAATTCAATCAATGCTTGGCCGAATATTCCTACACTTCATATAAGCCTGTATATTTCATTTATTTTACATTGTAGTCCCTCAAAATCTCCTTTTTACGATTTAGTCCAAATTACTCAAATTCATCAAAAATTCAAAGACAAAACTTAGTAATCTAACACATATCTTTCATTTACTACCATCAAACTTCATAAAGCTCACACTATCAACAATGGCATAACTCAAAATCATCAACAAAATTAGAAATTAGGGCATGGGATTGATAGAATACAAGGCAATGATCACAACAACGTAGAAATTATCAAAAATCGAGCAATATACATACACGAATTAAGCTTTCATATTGTCAAAACCCTAAATGGCCATGAACCCTTTTCTTTCTTCTTATTTCAGCAAGGATGAAGAAATAATGAACACATTTTTGGCTTTGGTTTTATTATAATATCATTAATTCACATTTTACCTTTTTACCCTTAATGAAATAATATACTAACTTAGTAATGGTCGTCCAGTTTTGTCCATGCATATTTCCAAAGGTCAAATTACATCTTAAGGACTCCACTTTGTAAAAACAATATCAATGTAACACTTTATCAAATAGCAAACCACTTTTTCAATTTACGCGATTAAGTCCTTTTTCACAAATTAACGCTCAAACGATAAAATTTTCAGACGAAAATTTCACACATATCAATTCACATCCTTTAAGCACAGAAAATAATATTAAAATATTTTTCTGACTTGAATTTGTGGTCCTGAAACTACTATTCTGACTAGGTTCTAAACTGGGCTGTTACATTTTACTACATCAGTTTTCATCATGCATAATCACAACAATAATCAAACACTTTATGGCATATTAATTGTTCAATACATAATAACAATAAAGTTGTATTATTTATGTACAACTTACCTCGGTATACAAAAAGTGGGCGACTAGATTGAATTAGTCTACTAGCTTGGTCTTCCCCCGATCTAGGTCCAGAATTCGTATTTCTTGATCTATAATGATAAAATTCACTAATTTAATCATCACATTAATCAAGACATTTCATAATTCATATTTCTGCAAATTGACCGTTTTGCCCTTAGACTTTCACAAAATTATGATTTTTCCCCAAGGCTCGTAAATCGATTTTTATCAAATTTCCTCATTAACCAAACCTAGCTGAATCTATTTTAAGCTTATTTCAACTCACAAATCCAATTATTTCACACCTTTACTACTTATTTTGTATCTTTTACAAAATGACCCTTTTAGGTGTTTTCATGAAAACCCCTTTCACTAAAGTTGTTTATGTAACAACCATGATTCATTTTCTACTATAAAATTTCAGCAACCAACATGAGTAATCATGGAAAAACCCTAAACTATCAACCATTTTGCAAAATAGTCCAAGCTACAAGTGGCCCAAAAGTACAAAAATCATCAAGAAAGACCATCAAAATCACTTACTTGCAAAAGTCTAAAGTTTTTGAAAATTTCAAGCTCCCATGGCCTTTTTTCTTGGAGAAAATCGGTGAAAAAGAAAGAGAGAATGAAAAATATGAAAGCTTCTCCTTATTTTATTATATTTCTAGTCAAATTAGTCACCAAATTTCACCTAACTTTGACCTTACAATTTCTTTGTCTCCATGTTCAGCCACTAACAAATTTGTGGTCTATTTACTCAATAAAGACCTCTAATTTAATGTTCCATAGCTATTTGACGCCTTTAGTAGTAGAACAAAATTTTTGCACTTTATGCAATTTAGTCTTTTTCAAAATTAAGATGCAGTCACTTAAATTAATTCAAAAAAATTTTCAAACACTCATATAATCATGCTATAACACATAAAATAATATTAAAATAATTTCCCCGACCTCAGATTTGTGGTTCTGAAATCATTGTTCTGACTAGGCCCAAAATCGGGCTGTTACACTTTCTATTTCTACTCATTGAAGCCTTGAATTGCGAATGTACAAGTTATATTGTAACACCCCTAACCTGTATCCGTCGCCGGAACAGGGTTACGGAGTATTACCAAATTTTCAGAACAATTTCGGTTAACTTATGTCATTTACTATTCATATTCAAAATTGAACATATTTAATCTTATAGTCCTTTTAATGGACCATCGAGGCTCAAAGCATGCATTAGAAATGAATCGGGACTAAATCAGAGTCTTAGAGAATTTTTTGCAAAATCATAAATTTTTTTCCTAGTTACAGGGAATACACGGCTAGGCGACACGCCCATGTGCTAGGATGTGTGTCACACATGGCTGAGACACACACCCGTGTCTCTACTTGTGTGGACGAAAATAGGCTATTTTCCAAGCCATATTTTTCACCCAATTTGCTCTTCACCAACACCTATACTTAAACACATTCATAGACCATTCCAAGACAATTAATTTATGCCAAAACCCAGTCTCATACATGTTATTTAATCTCATTTAACCAATGTACCTGTAAGTACCTCAGATGACAATTTATTTCCATGTCAATTTATACTTATATTTACTAGATACTCAGTTCGTTTTTATGCAGGTTGTAACAAACATGTTAACCAAATTCCATCATTATTATACTAACATGATTTCTATAAATTAATCATTTCAAACATATACCATAATATGATCTTTTATACGTAAACATCGAAATATGTTTATCACTAGCCATTCTAATGGCTAGTTATAACCAAACCTTTACATGCCATTGTTGACCAAATTAACCTATACATGCCATTATAACCATAAATAATTTACCATATATATACCGAAATGGGCCGATGGATAGTGTGAGTGATCTACTCCAAGCTTCCAGTCTAACGAACTTCCGATTTATATTCATTCATTTCAATATAAACATGCGTGGCACATTTAATCCTTTTGATCACAAGCCCTAACACATATCCTTACCATATCTTGTATGCCTATAATGTTTTCAAAACATATCTCTATATTTCAATTACATTTTCATATTAATTCATCTCAAGTTCAATCTATTTCATGTCATAACTTTACTCATTAATCAATTGAGATACAATAACTATACTGATATTACACTCAAGGTGTACAAATCTAGTCTCATAGATGAACGTATTCAACAAACCATTTCATGTTCATATATAAACATTTCATATTTCATATTTCATGTAACATTATTTTTATATATTTTAGGCAGATACATGTAAAAATAATTTCTTTTCATGTCACATTTTCATATCTCTTATTTCATTCCATGGCAACTTATCTTTAGTTCATATTTAACCCTGTCAGAACTTTTCCCATTGAATTTATTAGAAATATCGATGGATACTCATATAGTACAATTAAAGTGTACAAGTCTGTAATCCATCAATTTGTATTCAGTGGTACCCCTTTAGGGCACATAATCAGAAAGCACATTCTCGAGCCACATATCAGGATGCTCATTTGGGTTAAATCTCAGGAAATTCACAAAGAACTTTTAAATCAGGAAACTAATAATTGCTCTCAAAGAGCCATGTAACAAGAGCACCAGATAGCCATGTCTCAGAGAGTTCAAGTGAGCCATGTCAGGATGCTCACAAAGAGCTGTGTTTGTGTCTGCAAGGTATGCAGGATCACAACCGTTCGAATCATGTAACAGGATGCTCACAAAGAGCTATAGAAGTGTGCAACACATGCAAATTCATTACCAATTAGGATGCTCACAAGAATTATGTAGTAGGATTACCAGTCCAGGCTAAATCCTGTCTACAACATATAATCAGTGAGATCAGGCTTACCAGTCTAGGCTAAATCCCATCTCCAACATATAATCAGGATTACCAATCCAGGCTAAATCCTGATGTAACGCCCCAAAAATTGGGCCTAGAAGAGTTAGGCTTTGAGTCTGGGATTCGGATAGAAGAAAACCTGAATATTGAGAAGTTTTAAATATTACTAGTGTTTAAAAAATATATATTGATAAAATATTTATGTTATTACTAATATTTTAATTTTTATGAAAATTATTATCATTATAATTATTAGATACAAATATATTTATAAAATTATTGTTGTTAATTTAGTGTTTAAATTAACATATTATTAGAAAAATTTATTGTATCTATTTTTATTGATTTATGGAAATTATAATTATTATTAGGAAAATATATATATATTATCGTATTTGAAATTTTCATTATTATGGTTATTATTATTATTTTAGTTTTAAATAAATTATAATGTAATTAAAGTGTGGGAAAATTTGGACCAAGACTTTAGCAAAAATTATTATTTTTGCTCCTTTAGGGATCTGGGCATTAAGGTTTATTAATAAGTTGGGCTAAACTGGACATAAGGAGGAATCGCCTAGTGGTTAGGCGTGTTAGCGAAGAGGTAGTGAGCGGGGTTCGATTCCTGCGTGCGCAAATGTGAGTTTTTATTTTAGATATGCGATCGTGGCTGGAACAAGGGTTAAAAGGAGTTGCGGGTATAATTTAACATAAAGAGCGCTGTGGCGCGATGGCGGCAACTTCTTTGGACATATGGAGAGGGCAGTTCGATTCCATATGCGAGCGAATCTGTTTATTTTTAAAGTGGGCCGAATCAAGCGGTAAGGTTTATAATTTATTGTGACCGTATATAAGTAAAGAGAGAAGCATGGTGCAGTGGCAAGCAAAGACAGGCGAAGGCACAAGGCGAGCGAAGGTCGGGGTTCGAGCCTCACCTCGCGCATGGAAGGCTTGGATTTTGCTGCTCACGTAGAGGAGAGTCGAGTTTGACCGAAACTCTTCCCAGCAAAGCAGTCAAGCGGTCAAACGGTGGGTAAGGCTGCTAGGAGGTTGGATAAATTTCAAATGCCTAATTCATGGAGCAAAGCAAGGGAATTTGAAATTAGAAGGAATTTTTATTAAGCATTAAGTACCGTATTTTATTCTTTTAATTTTGGCTTTTATGAATTATTCCCTTTTTGTTCATCTTTCCTTCATTGATAATAACCGAACCTATCTTCTTTTACTCTTCTTTTCTTTCTTTTCTTTTATCTCATCTCTTCCTTCTTTAATTTCCTTCAAAGAATAATCAGATCGTCATCTCCTCTTTTCTATTTTTCTATTTTCTCTTTTTCATTATACTAAAATCTGAAACATCCATATTTTAGTGATTCGGGAGTTAATATTTAGATCTATTTTCTACGCACGTTTAAGTTGGATTCACAACGGATATGGGGTAGGAAGGTATTTGGAACGTCTTCAACGAGTAGATCTCTTGGTAAGTATTCGAACCTTCTTTCCATTTGTATCTTGTGGTTTAAGAAAAGCTGAAAACCCCTCTGTCGACTAAGGCTAAAAGGGTTTTTGGTGTTATTTGGTCTGTTGGTGCTAGTGAGGATTAAAGGCTACCGATCGAGGTGTGTGAAAAGCTTGGATCATCGGAGTGACTAAATCTAGTCATCAACTTGCAAAGGTATGAACCCAAGGGCCATTGTGGATGGTGGCGAATGTGTAAGTGATGATAATAGGTAGTTTTCGATTTGGTTTAATATTAACATGGTCTAATCTATAAGTGGCTGATTATAGGAGAAATCGCATAGGAGATCTCGTCAAGGAATATCGCAAATTAGGTGTGTAACGAACCCTTTCATAGCTTAAAGCGATAAAATGTCGAAAGTCGAAATGCCAAAATTTCGGCATTTCGAGGACTTGTGAGCAAGTTTAACGCTCACTAGTTAGTTAGAATCGATGAGACGGTGATCGAGAACGATGGAAGCGGTAAGAATGTGATTTTGGCATTCTTGGTAAGTTGGGCCTCGAGGGGAAGTGGGGCCCATTGGGCTTTCGGGCCCATTTGGGTAAAATTGGTAGAAAACGAAATCGTTATATGGCATGATAAGATTGTTAAAACCGTTATGGAATATAGGCTAAATGGGCCTAGATGACGAAATTGGCTAAGTAGGGCCCATTAGGGTTTTAGGCCCAATAACTCGATTTCGCTAAAATGGGCCGAATCACTTGTTTGCACCCATGGATTGTTAGTAATCGTTAATGAACATGGAAACCCTAATTTTGGTAAAATTATGAGATTACCCTTATACCATGAAAATGACCGCTTTTGCCCTAGGTAAAATGACCATTATACCCCTAGGGTTTATGTATGATTTTAATACATGGGATTTTGATAAATATGGTATGTATGAGATGCACATGACATGTATGATATGCACATGATATGTATGATATGCACATGATGTAATCATAACTGGATTGGGTTGGGTTTTATATGGATGGAGGAAGTGAAAAGGGCTTATGCCCTGTTATCAAAAGGGCTTATGCCCCGCTTATCAAAAGGGCTTATGCCCTGCTTATTGAAAGGGCTTTTGCCCCGATTATTAAAAGAGGCTAGGCCTCCGGTTATATGATAAAGCAGACTATCTTGCCAATGGAGAGTATGGCGGGGTGGGTCGAGTTAATCCCCACATGGTGTGTTGGTTGGTACGGTGGAGAGTAGCGGATGGTGGGTTGAGTAGTCTCCCAAATGGGTTGCATTCTTTCATTGAAATTATATGTGATATTGAAATGGGCCTAAGGGCCATACCGTTTCTGATAAAGGCTTGCCCAAGAATATGAAATATGAAAAGGCTTGACCAGTGTTATGGAATATGAAACATGAAAAGGGCTATGGCCCAAGATATGTTGAGATTGGATTTGGGCTTAGACCCAACAGTCGTTATTGTTTTTGGGCTCGAAGGGGCTTGTTGCACACTGAGTTTCCAAACTCACCCCCTTTCCTTAACCTTGCGGGTGAGCCTTGATGTGGGGACTTGGTAGGAGAGGATTGAGTGGCCACGGTGATCATCTTTGGGCTTTTAAATAAGTGTTGGTTTTCATTTAATTTCCTTTAATTATTATTTATTTTGGGTTGTAATAAGGCCAATTTTAACTTTCCTTTTATTTCTTTTCGAATTATTTTAATTTTAATAACTTTAAAATTGGTTAATAATTATTCAAATGGGCTAGACTTAGGACGTGTTTTCAAAATGATACTTGTTTTCAAAATATCTCAACACCACGATTAATCGATTTATCAAAGACGCCCACTTAAACAAATTTAAACTCGATATAACAAAGTGTGGCTATGGTTGTGGGCATGTCTAGATTGGATCCAATTAAAGAGCTTGGTACTTAAGCGACCTTCATGGCTCACCTCCTGCTCTCGGATACCTACGGTGCCCAGCTTCCATACACTTTGTTAACTCAATAAAATGTATGGTTTTAAAACACTAAAACGGAACGTGGGTTTTCAACTCCAATGTGGCACGTTAGATTCGGCCATAACGTCTGGGCCGGGTTTGGGGTGTTACACCTGATTTCAAAGTAAGATCAGAATTACCAGTCCAGGCTAAATTCTGTCTTTAACATATGCTCGAGAAGGCTTATATGACGATTATCCATCCGGGCTAAATCCTTTTTGTAATGAGGTCAAGGATTACTCGTTCGAGCTAAATCCTATCCGCAACACATTCAGGACCTCATTCCATATGGGAAATCACCTTTATCCATCGATATTCAATATTCAACTGGAACTTGTCACTTATTGGGCATTGTTGGACATATGCGAATAATTTCAAATATATTCATCGTATTTATATAATTTATATGCACACATCTAATACAAGAAAACTCTACTATAACATCATTTCCATGCTTTTTCAATAATATCAAACTTTAAAATATATTCAAATCTTGATGTTCTTACCTTGTTCTATTAATTTCAATCTTTAACTTGATTTTCTCTCTCCTCTAGCTTTTATTTCTTGAATCTAACTTGATATTCTAGCTCTCCATAGCCTCCTTGTTATCTTTCTTTCTTGATGGCTATGGAAATTCTTTTGATTTCTAGGTGAAAATGGTAGATTTTTGGTGAAAGGACCAAATTGTAAAGAAAGTAAAACTTTCTTTCTTTCCCTCTTCTTCTCACGTTGATGCATGGGAAACAAGATTTTTAAAAAAATTCTTCATATTTCTTTTCTTATATATTACATGAAATAATAATAAAATAATAATAAAATATAATTTAAAAAATCAAATTAAAATATTAATAAACTAATATTTATTTATTTTACTAATTTAAAATATCTCCACATCATCATTGCCTTCTAGATTTCTCTCTCCTTTTAATTGACCATTTTTCCCTTTAGGATCCTTTAAAATTCCATCCTTGAGTCATCATTTAATTTGGTATATTACAATTTAGTCCCTCACAATTCTTCACTTATTCAATTTAATCCTAATTCATCCATTTTCCTTAGTTTCTAGATCATTCCACCCTCAAAATATTTACACTATTGGTCCTTCAACTTTTTCATATTTATACTTTAACCCCTCATATTTTGAGTATTTACTCTTGTGCAACAAAACTTTTCTCACTTTTACAATTTAGTCATTTCTTGAATTAGTATATCATAATATACTTCCCAATGTTGACATAACTCAAAATTTCCCTTTTTGTCACTTTATTTCCTTATTTTACTATATCAAGGATAATATCTTACTATAAAAATTTTTGGCATATTACATATATTGTCTTTATCATAGTTGTTTCTATTGAGCATGCATGATATTATGTAACACCCCTAACCAGTATCCGTCGCCGAAATAGGGTTACGAGGCATTACCGATCAAACCACAACATATAATATACATTTCTCATACATGAATCAATTTCACAAAAATATCAATCTAACATAATCATATTGTCCCTTATAAGGTTCTACGAGACCTTAAAACATGCTTAAACGAGGTTCGAGATTAAACCAATAATATTTGCAAACTTTAGGAAACCTATAAAATTTTCATGCATATAGGGTTCACACGCCCGTGTGAACAGGCTATGTGCCTCACACGACCACCAGACACGCTCGTGTGAAAATAGGGCATACATATTAACTTGCACTGTAACGCCCCAAAAATTCTGAAATCCAAAAATCTTGAAATCTCAAATTTTTCTTTTTTTTTTTGTGCTTAGCATTTCTAGTTAAGTGTTAATTATGTGATGGTAGGTCTTGGTCAAGGCTTGAGTTCGAACCTACGGGTAAAAGAAATTATAGTTTAATTATTAAAAGAACCCTGATGGAAAGTAGGTGGGCTTTTGAATAAATTAAGGGAAAAATTGGACAGAAAAAAGCCTGCTGGCCTAGGGGATAAGTGGTGTGTTGTTGGTGTCAGAGGTCTGGGGTTCGAATCCCACTTTGCTCAAAAGAGGGATTTATTTTTGCTAAAAGATGGACACAGGTGGCGTTGGATTTGAACTCTGTATGGAGTGATAAGAGGAGAAATTTGAGGAGAGGATCAATGGGTTATCAGGGAGAAAAATGAGGAGATGAGGAGTGAGGAAGAGGTGGAGCTGAATTGGGAATTTGGGCTTGGGAAATTTGGCTATAGAGGCTATATATAGGTGCTGAATAGGAGGTTGCCATGCTAATGCCGAATTCTCCTTCACCTTGTTGCCGTAAACCCTTTTTCCTAAAAGCTGAAAACCCTTGTTTTTCTTTCTTTTCCTTGTGCCGATTTCACATCCTTCCTCTACTCAATTTTATTTGATTCACTTTTGGTTTAGCAGACTTCTTCTTCCCTTTTTCCTTGGTGCTGAATAATCTTTTGTTTGCCATACAACCCTCAAGGGCCGAACACCTCTTTGGTCGAATACTCTTAGTGTCACCACTACCCTTTTCACTCAGTCGATTCTAGTGTAAGTGTTTGCTCCCCCAATCAGTTTTTGCTAAGTATCGATTACTCTATTCCTCATTTCTTCCAATCGATTTTGGTAGGATTAGTATCAAATTTCAATCCTTTGGATCCCTGCTGATTTGCTCCTCAGGTGAGAGACTTTGGTAAGTGTTCTTGATCTTAGTTGGTTGAATGGTCATAGTTAAGGGAAGGGGGGCTTGTGTTGGATACAAGTAAACTATTATTCTAGTTTTAATAATTAAGATTGGTGCAAATCTAGGAGTTGATCATGGTTAGTGATTAAAGAAGGGACTATTATAACCTGTCGCGTAAGGTAAGGTAAAGGGTGAGGTTTCGATTTTGGTAAAGATATGTATTAAGCACGTGATTATCTGAAGGGTGATATCAATTTTAGCTTCGGGGCTAAGGAAATCACAGCACACTTTATTACCAGGTGTATACATACACTGCACACACAAGTAGATCGGCAAAAGCTAAAATGTCGAAAAGTTGAATTGTCGAAAAGCTGAAAGTTTGGCTATTGTAGTCTTGCGAGTGCGCGAACACTTGTAAGAAGGAAACTGATAGGTTGCCTGAGGCGCAGGGGCGATTCCATGGACTTGGGCTGTGAATTGGCCAACCGGGCCAGAATAGGCTAAATGGGCCCAACGAGCTATTGGGCCCATAATAGGCAAAAATTGATAATTGATGCTATGTGATGGAAAATTGTATGTGAGCATGACTGTAAATGTAATTCAGGCCTAATGGGCCACATAAATGTGATTTGGGCCTAATGGGCCACATAAATATGATTGGGCTTAATGGGTCATATGAAAGAGATTGGGCCAAGTGGGCTATATACAGGTATGTGGATTTGTTTGGACTGTGAAAGGGGTTGGGCCTAGTATCTGATAACTGCATGAACAATCATAAAACTTAATAAATTAATTAAAAACTGTGGACATGTCAAAGGGTTAAGGTGTGGTAACGGGTATATGCATGTCTAGGATTGGATCTAGGGAGAGCTTGGTACTTAAGCGGTCTTAATGACTCACCTCCTCTTCTCTGGAATTCGATCTGGTGCATAGTATTCATTCATCTTAGCTCTCGGGATTTGTTAACGGGCCAAAGTAAGTAAAAACTCAAAATAAAGAAAAATTATCGAAATACCCCTATGGGTGAAAATGACCAAAATACCCTTATGTATTGAATTTAAGATCTATGAGTGCTATATGTATACCTGCTGCATATATACGATATTCTGTTTAGGTTGTATATGGGTTGGGAATTATGGAACGGAGGAAGTATATGAAGGTCCCATGGTTGCTTGACAACCGTGGATCCACCGATGGCTTTTAAGCCCATTATATGATCGACAGCTTGCTACAATGAAGGTAGTTCCACAATCGGGCTGCCATTGAAGTGTATCAGTTGGGTGGGTCGATATTTATATCCCCACATGATGTGTACTGGGGGATGGAGTTGATGTGCAGCGGATGGATTATTGGGGTGGATTGCATTGCACTGCATTGCATGTGTGATTTTATGATGATTGATGAATGCTTGTTACTCGACGAGGGTGTACACACTGAGTTTTCGAAAACTCACCTGCTCTTTTATTTTTCTCAGGTGAAGCTTAGTAGAAGGTTCGATGTTTGGAGGTATTCGGAGGTGGCTGACTAGCAAGACAACTTAGACTTGTTTTTCTTTTAAGCATATAAGTTTCTTAAGTGATTTTCAGTTTGGATTGTAATAAGGCCTTCCCTTTCTATTATTTGGGTTATTGTTTTTGTGCGATGTAGTAACGAGAAGTTGAATACGGTTTCCTAAATCATAATATATTTTTCTACGTTTTTGCAACTAAATTTTTAGATGATAAGTTTTCTTAAATCAAATGTGTAATGCCCTAAAATTTAGGGTTTGTAATTTTTTGAGTTTAACGCAAATCGTGTAGGGTTGTGCTGGATTAATGTTTAGGGGCGGGCTTGGGGCATCTAGAAATGTCTGGGTTCAAGCCCTGGCCTTTGAAAAATTTTGTTTCTCTCTTTGAAAGAACCTGAGCGTTGGCACTTGGGCCTTATAAATTAGTGTGGTCGCTTGTTATCACAAAAAAGCCTTGTGGCTTGGTGGCTTGTTGCGTGATTTGGGAGGTGAGGAGACTGGGGTTCGAATCCCATGGTGGGGAAAAGGTGTTATTTTTACTACTTGGGACAGCAATAGTTAGTAGTGGACTGAGACTCTGTCGGATGGCAGTTTGAATGAGTCTTGGAGGTTGTTGTGGAGTGATAAGGGGAGAAAATCTTGGAGATTTTCATGGAATTTGAGGTGGGAAAGAGTTGTAGCCGTTTGGGAGTGTGTGAGGGTGCAATTTTGGCTAACAGTTTAGGGAGTGTATTTTCGGCACTTAGGGTGGTGAGTGAAAGCTGAAACCTCTTTTGCTGCTATTGTTTTTTTCTTGTTTTGATCTTTTTGGGTGTTAATTCCTCTGCCGACTCCTTTAGGTACCTTTGGGGAAGAGCCGAATTCTTTTTTTACTCTGTGCCATTTGGTTAAAGCTTGTACCTCTCTTTTCTGTTCTCTTCTATGTTCCTGACTGAACATTACCCCAGGTCTTACCCAACACTGTGCCGAAATCCCATTCTTCTTCTTATTCTTTTCCTTACTCTCAAACCCTTCCGCTATCTCGTCTCCTTTGCGTTTCTACTTTCAGAACCTTAGCCGGATATCTTTTGTTCATCTAGATCATCTTCTATGTTAGCTGAATACCCCCTTTTCTCTTTTTGTTAAATCTTTTTATTTCTTCAGTTATCTTTTTGATCTCTGCGACTGACACCTTGTTAGTTTTGATTGAGTGAAGTCGGCACCTCTTTGTTGTAGTAAGAGTATCGTGTAGCAATGGTTAATATTATTTATTTTATTATTTACCTTAAGCCAAATATTCCCTTTTTAAGTTTTCTATGTTTGACGTATGGTGACCTTTATTCTTTGATGTATGTTCGTGGGGTTCAGCCATTACTGAGGGGCTGGAGGCACGTAACATTCTTGAGCCATCGAAACCCTGACTTCCAACACTTGGGTAGGCCGATTATCCCTTGATTTAAGAATGTGATGTTTTGGGGCTTTAGGCTATTTTTATCAATTCGTTGAATCTGCTAAACTATTGTATGTGTAGTTGAGGGTCAAGATACGCAAGGGCGTTCCGAGTTAATCCAGACACTGTTGATCACCTTCTCTTCGATCGAGGTAAGTAGAGGAGTAGGGTTAAGGTGGTTGTTGCGATTGATTGTAGTGGAGACTAACTGAATGATAGGTTGCTTGTAGGCTTTGGATTCGTGGTGGTTTCCATCGCTTTGGGAAAACCAGGTGTGTAACTGTACATTACCATTAATACTGTCCAAAAGTCGAAAGGTGTGTATTCACACGCCTGTTTTACTACAGAGCGGCAAAAGTCGAAAGTCTGAAACGACAGTGTTTATGGACTCACGAGCGTACGAACGCTCACATGGTGAACCGAGACCAAGTCATGGGTGACAGACTATAGAGGCCGTCACGAGCATCCTCGTGGGCTAGGGCTGTTGTGGGCCTTGTTGGGCCGAGTAGGGGGCCTTAGGCCCATTTACACTGTTTTGGCCATATGGGTTTGCTCAGTTGTCGGGATGATTGTAGACCCTCTGAGGGGTCGAACACTATTTTTAAAACCCTAAAATAGGGCAAATGACCGAAATATCCTTGAGGGGAAAAATTACTATTTTACCCTCCTCTCTTATACAAAGATCGATACAATGCTAGGGGTAGGTGAGTGTTGTGTGTATGACTCTTATATGATTGTTTCGGTACTAAATACTGCATGCATGTGATATTTATGACACGACATTTGCATGGGGTTGGGTATATGGTATGGAGGAAGTACTGTACTGGTGACTATGTCACGATGATTATTACTGGTGGTTTACCACGCTTACTGTTACTGGCAACTATGCTGCGTTATTATTATTACTGGCAGCTTTGTTGCGATATTGGTATGCTGGTTGGGTGGGTCGATTGATATCCCCACAGGTGTGTTGGTTGGTACGGATGGTGTGCTGGCTGGTATGGGATGGGTTGAATTATGCATTTATATCGACATCAGTATTGGGCTTAGCCCATATTGTTATCGCTAAGGGCTAAGGCCCGACTATATTATTATTGAATAGGGCTTTGGCCTGATTGAACCGACATCGTGTTATTCATCGCTTGTTTGTTATTAGGATTACACATCGAAGTTTTCGTAAACTCACCTCGTTTCTAACTGCAAGGTAATCCACGAGCTTAGATGGTTTGGAGCTGCGAGGACTCGGAGATGGCCACACTATCGCTTCATTTCCTTTAATTGTAATTAGATTTCGTTTTGGGTTTTAATTTATGTTATAAGGCCGTTTGTGGGTTTTATGTTTTAATTTGGATTGTGATTTCTTTTACCAAATTGCTAGTCAAGGAAAACTCGAGTTTTCAAAATAGCATGATTTTCTAAGGAACACGAGTTCCAACAACAAAGTTTTTAAAATGGTTCCGCAGTTTTAAATGAAGTAATATACCAAAGGCAAACAAATTGGTAAAACATTTTGATGAGAACTTTAGTTAAATATTAATAAAAGGATTTAGATTCAGTAATGGATTTTTACCAGAAATATCAAAGTTGAAAAACGATTTGATGTGACGCACCAAATTCGGCCGTAATGTCTAGGCTGGGTTTGGGGTGTTACATTTAGTGGTATCAGAGCCAGGTTACAAAACTCGACTGTGGTGTGGCTATCTGGAATTGGGGTTGAAAAAAAAAGGTTTCTTTAAAAATTTTGGTTTTGAAATTTTTCAACGGAACTTAAATTTTTTCTGAAATAACGTTATTAAAAGTGTGGCACACCGAGTCTCCGGTGCCAAATCTGTAAGTTCTCTGCTAATATCTACTGTTTAAGATTGTGATACTGGAAAACTGTTATAGATGGTAGAACTATATTGGAAATTTCTGGTTACAGAAAATTGAGATTATAGAATACTGATATTGGTAACGAGATCTCGATCTGCGGAAACAAAACTCTAAGTTCTATTTTTCATAAAATATCTTTTAATAATAAACTGGAATTATAAACTGATAGCATAAAACTTCTAAATACAGACAAAGCGTATTTCGATATGAGCATTAGAGGTACTTGTGGAAGGGGTACACGAGGCCGTAGTAGAGGTCAGGTGATGCTGCGGGTTCTTGAAAAGGTTGCTGGAGCGAGTACGGGTTTGTGGCCCGGGGGTCAATTTCTGAGCGACTCTGATCCAATGGGGTGGAGATCCTTAGGGGTGTTTCTAGAGTAGCCCCGAACGTGGCAGAATATTGGTTAGAGGCTACAGAGCGGATAATGGATGATCTAAACTGTACCATGGAACATAAATTGAAAGGGGCAGTGTCGTTGTTGTGAGATGAGGCTTACCAATGGTGGCTCACTGTGAGGGAAGGTACACAAGCTGACCATCTGACATGGGACTTCTTTAAAACGTCTTTCTAGGGGAAATATGTGGGCGCAAGTTATGTGGACTCCCGAAGGAAGGAATTTCTAAACTTAACTTAGGGGAATAGGACTGTGGCGGCATATGAGGCAGAGTTCTTACGATTGAGTCATTATACTTGTGGGATAGTAGCTACTGAGTATGAACGCTGTGTGCCGTTCGAAGATGGACTTCGCGATGAATTGAAAGCTCTGATAGCTTCACAGAGGGAGCGAGACTTTGCTGCCCTTGTCGAAAAAGTGAAAATTGCTGAAGACGTGAAGCGCTCTGAGCGCCAAAACTGAGAGAGAGATAGGGGTAGAGTTAGGAGGGACTTTGGATCCTCGAGTTCTAGAGGTAGGCCTTTTAAGAGGACCAATTTGGATGGGCCAGTTCGAGTTGGAGGTCCTGTTGTTGCTGCAAGACCGCAGCTCTGTGCTGACTGTGGAATATTTCATTTGGGTGAGTGCTGGAAAAAAATTAGAGCGTGTTTCAGATGTGGGTCCATAGAGCATCAAGTTAGGAATTGTACTCAGAGGCCTACTCAGATGCAAGCTACAGGACAGGGTCATGTTTAACCTGTGAGGGGTGGTCAGCCACTGGGAGGTCGTGGACAGGCCAGAGGTGGAAATGGGTTGGAAAGAGATCATGGAGCACCGGGCAGGGGCACAGGTAATGCTGAGGAGAGACAACCAGCCTTGGTTTATGCTGCTCGTTACTGAGAGGATGGTGACGCCCCTGACATCATAACCGGTATGTTCCTGATTTATAATTTGCCTTATGCTGCCTTAATTGATATTGGATCCACGTATTCGTATGTTGCGTGCACTGTGTCTGGAATGTTGGGTATTCAATCTGAGTGCACTGCTAGTAAAATGATGGTGTTAAGTTCGCTAGGACAATCGGTCAGGGTGGATAAGTTGTTCAAGGATGTGCCCTTAGAAGTTCAAGGGGTCGTACTTTCTGCGAATTTGATGGAACTGGCATTCGAGGAATTTGATATTATTTTGGGCATGGATTGGCTTGTAAAGCATCGTGTGAAGTTGGACTGTGCTGTTAAACAGTTGGTGTTGAGATCTTCAGAGGATAAGGATGTGGCTGTAATAGGGGAGCGAAGGGATTATTTGTCTAATGTGAGATCGGCGTTAAGAGCTGAGAAGTTAGTTCGCAAGGTTGTGAGGCTTTCTTAGAATATGTTAGCAATTCTGAGACTAAAAGTCTTACTGTTGGAAATGTTAGAATTGTTAAGGAGTTTACAGATGTTTTTCCAGAAAAGCTTCCGGGCTTGCCTCCAGACCGAGAGGTTGAATTTGAAATCGAGCTTCTACCAGGAATAGCTTCAGTGTCCATCGCCCCATATAGAATGGCATCAAATGAGCTAGTGGAGTTGCTGGCTCAAATTCAAGAGATGATAGATCAAGGATTCATTCGACCGAGTGTGTCTTCGTGGAGAGCACCAGTATTGTTTGTAAAGAAGAAGGATAGGTCCATGCACATGTGCATTGACTATCGTCAACTGAATAAGCTGACCATAAAAAACAAGTACCCTCTACCGAGGATTGATGATCTATTTGATCAGTTACGAGGAACTGCTGTGTTCTCCAAAATAGATCTTCAATTTGGGTACCATCAGCTGAAGGTTAAGGAAGCTGATGTGTATAAGATAGCGTTTAGGACTCGTTATGGTCATTACGAGTTCCTAGCAATGCCGTTCGGGTTAACGAATGCACCAGCTGCTTTCATGGTCATGATGAACCGAGTATTTCAACCCTATCTGGATTGGTTCGTAGTAGTGTTCATAGACGATATTTTGGTGTATTTGGAAAGTGAGGAGGAGCATGATGAACACTTGCGGATTGTCCTTTAAATTTTGAGACAGTAACAGTTCTATGCAAAATTCAGTAAGTGTGAGTTTTGGTTGCATGAGGTAACATTTCTGGGTCACGTGGTGTTTGCCGAGGGGATTAGGGTCGACCCTTAGAAAATTGAAGCCGTGTTAGGGTGGAAACCACCAAGGACAGTATCTGAGATTTGAAGTTGTCTGGGTTTAGCAGGTTATTACAGACATTTTGTGGAAGGAATTTCAGTGATAGATGCACCGTTGACTAAATTGTTACGAAAACGAGTGCCTTTTGTTTGGTCCGATAAATAGCAAGAGAGTTTTGAGAAATTGAAGAAAGTTTTGATTGAGACCCCTGTTTTGATTCAACCAGAGTCTGGAAAGGAATTTACTATTTATAGTGATGCGTCACACATTGGACTAGAATGTGTATTGATGGAAAAAGGGAAGGTGGTTGCTTATGCGTTGAGGCAGCTTAAACCTCACGAGGCGAATTATCGCACTCATGATTTGGAATTGGCAGCGGTGGTGTTTGTATTAAAAATTTGGAGGCATTATTTATATGGGGAAAGAACGATTATTTTTACGGACCATAAAAGCCTCAAGTATCTCCTTACTCAGAAGGAGTTAAACCTTAGGCAACGGAGGTGGATTGAGTTGCTTAAAGATTATGATTATTCAATCAAGTACCACCCAGGCAAAGCTAATGTGGTAGCTGATGCACTGAGCCATAGGGTTGTCTCTGATTTAAAAGCAATGTTCGATCGTTTTAGCTTGTACGATGATGGTATCTTGTTAGCTGAATTACAAGTGAGACCGACTTGGATTGATCAAATTAAGGAGAAACAGTTGTTGGATGAGTCGGTAGTTCCTCATTTTCAGCAAATGGAGAATGGTGAGACTTCAGATTTTGAATTGAATGGGGAAGGGGTGTTATGTTTCCGTGAAAGGGTGTATATACCGAAGGATTCTGATTTGAGGCAGGCTATCTTGCGAGAGGCGCATGGTAGTCCTTATGCTATGCATCGTGGTGGGAACAAGTTGTACTGAGATCTTCGTGAGTTGATTGGTGGCCTGGGTTAAAACGCGAAGTTACCTATTATGTGAGTAAGTGCCTGATGTGTCAGCAGGTTAAGGCGGAGCATCAAGTACCTTCTGGGTTGCTGCAGCAAGTTAAGATTCCACTCTGGAAGTGGGAAAGGGTGACTATGGATTTTGTGAGTGGGTTACCCTTGACGCCTTCTAAGAAGGATTCGGTTTGGGTAATTGTAGACCGTCTAACTAAGTCTGCTCATTTTATACCAGTCCACACTGATTATTCATTACAAAAGTTGGCCAAGTTATATGTGGTTGAGATTGTAAGACTGCATGAGGTACCAGTGTCTATCATATTGGACAGAGATCCTAGGTTCACATCTCGTTTTTTGAAAAGGTTACACGAAGCTTTGGGTACACGATTGGATTTCAGTACTGCGTTTCTTCCGCAGAAGGATGGACAATCTGAGAGAGCAAGTCAGATATTGGAAGACATGTTAAGAAGTTGTGTATTGGATTTCAGGTGAAGCTGGGAGGATTATTTTTCGTTGGTAGAATTTGCGTATAACAACAGCTACCAGTCCAGTATTCGAATGGCACCATACAAAGCTTTGTATGGTCGTAGGTGTCATACCCCTACTTGTTGGACTGAACTGGGTGAGCGTCGAATTTTGGGGCTGGAGTTAATTGCTAATACAGAAGACAAGGTAAAGCTGATTCGAGATTGGTTAAAAGAGGTGTTTGATAGGCAAAAGTCCTATGCAGACTTAAAGCGTAAAGCGATCGAGTACTCCGTAAGGGATTATGTCTTTCTTAAGGTATCACCATGGAAGAAAATTATGAGGTTTGGACGGAAGAGCAAGCTAAGCCCTAGATTTATTAGGCCTTACCAGATTCTTAAGCGAGTAGGACCGGCCGTGTATCAACTTGAGTTGCCTCCAGGGCTGGAGAAAATTCACGACGTGTTTCATGTTTCAATGCTTAGGCGATACCATTCTGATCCCTCGTACGTCGTACCAGTCGAGGAAATTGAAGTTAGGCCTGATCTAACCATCGAGGAAGAACCAGTGCAGATATTGGAGCGTGATGTTAAAGTATTGAGAAAGAAGTCTGTTCCACTGGTCAAAGTGCTTTGGCGCAATCATGGCATTGAGGAGGTCACTTGGAAACCAGAAGAAACTTTACGGCATCAATAACCTCACCTTTTTGGATCAGGTAAATTTTGAGGATGAAATTTCTTTAAGGGGGTAGAGTTATAACGCCCTAAAATTTAGGGTTTGTAATTTTATCGGGTTTAACGCAAATCGTGTAGGGTTATGGTGGATTAATGTTTAGGGGCGTGCTTGGGGTGTCTAGGAAGGTCTGGGTTCAAGCTCTGGCCTTTGGAAAATTTTGTTTCTCTCTTTGAAAGAACCTGAGCATTGGAACTTGGGCCTTATGAATTAGTGTGGTCACTTGTTATCACAAAAAGCCTTGGGGCTTGGTGGCTTGTGGCGTGATTTGAGAGGTGAGGAGACTGGGGTTCGAATCCCATGGTAGGGAAAAGGTGTTTTTTTTCTGCTTGGGACGGCAATAGGTAGTGGTGGACTGAGACTCTGTCAGATGGGAGTTTGAATAAGTCTTGGAGTTTGTTGTGGAGTGATAAGGGGAGAAAATCTTGGAGATTTTCATGGAATTTGAGGTGGGAAGGAGTTGTAGCCATTTGGAAGTGTGTGAGGGTGCAATTTCGGCTAAGGGTTTGGGGAGTGTATTTTCAGCACTTCGGGTGGTGAGTGAAAGCCAAAACCTTTTTTTCTGCTATTCTTCTTTTCTCGTTTTGGTCTTTTTGGGTGTTAATTCCTCTGCTGACTCCTTTAGGTACCTTTGGGGAAGAGCCAAATTCTTGTTTCACTCTTTTCTGTTTGGTTAAAGCTTGTGCCTTTCTTTTCTATTCTCTTCTAAGTTCCTGACCGAACATTACCCCAGGTCTTACCCAACACTGTACTGAAATCCCATTCTTCTTCTTCTTGTTCTTCTTCTTCTTTTCCTTACGCTCAAACCCTTCCACTATCTAGTCTCCTTTGCGTTTCTACTTTCAGAACCTTAGCCAAATATCTTTTGTTCATCTAGATCATCTTCTATGTTAGCCGAATACCCCCTTTTCTCTTTTTGTTAAATCTTTTTATTTCTTTAGTTATCATTTTGATCTCTGCGACTGACACCCTGCTAGTTTTGATTGAGTGAAGTCAGCGCCTCACTGTTGTGGTAAGAGTATCGTGTAGCAATGGTTAATATTATTTCTTTTATTATTTACCTTAAGCCGAATATTCCCTTTTTAAGTTTTCTGTGTTTGATGCATGGAGACCTTTATTCTTTGATGTATGTTCGCGGGGTTCAGCCATTACTGAGGGGCCGGAAGCGTGTAATGTTCTTGAGCCATTGGAACCCTGACTTCCAACACTTGGGTAGGCCGATTACCCCTTGATTTAAGAATGTGATGTTTTGGGGCTTTAGGCTATTTTCATCAATTAGTTGAATCTGCTAAACTATTGTATGTGCAGTTGAGGGCCAAGATACGCAAGGGAATTCCGAGTTAATCTAGACACTATTGATCACCTTCCCTTCGATCGAGGTAAGTAGAGGAGTAGGGTTAAGGTGGTTGTTGCGATTGATTGTAGTGGAGACTAACTGAATGATATGTTGTTTGTAGGCTTTGGGTTCGTGGTGGTTTCCGTCACTTTCGCAAAACCATGTGTGTAACTGTACATCACCGTTAATACTGTCCAAAAGCCGAAAGGTGTGTATTCACACCCCTGTTTTACTGCAGAGCGACAAAAGCCGAAAATCTAAAACGTCAGTGTTTATGGACTGACGAGCGTGCGAACACTCACATGGTGAACCGAGCCCAAGTCGTGGGCGAAAGACTATAGGGGCCGTCACGAGAGTCCTCCTGGGCTAGGGCCATTGTGGGCTGAGTAGCGGGCCTTAGGCCCAGTCACACTGTTTTGGCCATATGGGTTTCTTGAGTTGTCGGGATGACTGTAGACCCTCCGAGGGGTTGAACACTATTTTCAAAACCCTAAAATAGGGCAAATGACTGAAATACCCTTAAGAGGAAAAATTACTATTTTACCCTCCTCTCTGATACAAAGATCGTTACAATGTTAGGGGTAGGTGAGTGTTGTGTGTACGACTCTTATATGATTGTTTCGGTATGACATACTGCATGCACGTGATATTTATGACACCACATCTGCATGGGGTTGGGTATATGGTATGGAGGAAGTACTGTACTGGTGACTATGTCACGATGATTATTACTGGTGGTTTACCACGCTTACTGTTACTGGCAGATATGCTACGTTATTATTTTTACTGGCAGCTTTGTTGCGATATTGGTGTGCTGGTTGGGTGGGCCGATTGGTATCCCCACAGGTGTGTTGGTTGGTACGGAAGGTGTGCTGGCTGGTATGGGATGGGTTGCATTATGCATTTATACTGATACTGTATTGGGCTTAGGCCCATATTGTTATCGCTAAGGGCTAAGGCCCGCATCGCATCTTATCGAATAGGGCTTTGGCCCGATTGAACCGACATGTGTTATTGATCGTTTGTTTGTTATTGGGATTACACACTCGAAGTTTTCGTAAACTCACCCCGCTTCTAATGTCTTTGGTAATCCCCGAGCTTAGATGGTTTGAAGTGCGAGGGACTGGAGATGGCCACACTCTTATCGCTTCGCTTTTAATTGCAATTAGATTTCGTTTTAGGTTTTAATTTATGTAATAAGGCCGTTGGTGGGTTTTAAGTTTTAATTTGGATTGTGATTTCTTTTACCAAACTGCTAGTCTAGGAAAACTTGAGTTTTTAAAATAGCACGATTTTCTAAGGAACATTAGCTTCCAACAACAAAGTTTTTAAAATGCTTCCGTGGATTTAAATGAAGTAATATACCAAAGGCAAACAAATTGGTAAAACATTTTGACGAGAACTTTAGTTAAATAATAATAAAAGGATTTAGATTCAGTAATGGATTTTTAGCGAAAAGATCAAAGTTGAAAAACAATTTGATGTGACGCACCAGATTTGGCCGTAACGTCTAGTTTGGGTTTGGGGTGTTACAAAATGTTTTAAACGAAGCTGTTGCAACTGAAAAGAGACTTTACAAAGTAATAGAGATGAATCTTTTAAGGAAGGGTTTTCAATGAAAATGAGGTTTACGCTAAAACACTTCTATATGATACGCCGGAGTAGGCTATAACATCCATGCCGGATTTGGGGTGTTACATGCACCACACGGTCGAAGACACACTCGTGTGCCATGGCCATGGGAAATTTGGAGGGGTAACTGACTTGGGTCACACAGCTAGCCACATGCACATGTGCCAACCCGTGTGCCACACACGACCAATAGACACGCCCCTGTGTGTAGGCCGTGCCAAACCTGTAGGGTATATTGTCTTAATTCGAAGGGCTACCCCACAGGACACACGGCGTGTAACATGACCGTGTGCCGCACACGACTAAGACACATGTCCGTGTCTTTGCCTGTGTGGACAAAAATAGGATATTTACAAAGCCAATTTGCCACCCTTTCCTCATGCACACCTTGCAACCAAAGTGGTACCATTTCAATACATTTCTAAGCAGTCAAAACATGCCAATTCATAAATAATTCATGCCATTCAGAAACCATCCTCTTAACTACTCAAATCCATGGCCAAAACATACCAAATCAATATGCCAAAATCATCAAATTTACATAACTTCTAAATGCATTTCTTCATCATTTTAATTACTATTTCTTGTCACAAAACATACCATATCATCATCTCATAATCAAACCGCTACATGCCATTTTCCAAACATTAATATACCAATTGTCAACTAGCTACAGAAGCAAACATATAACCATCACAAAATATGCCAAAACATAAGACCATATATATATATACATCACATATATCACTTATCAAACACATAATTCAAGCCAACTTAAATGGCCATACACATGAACATTTACAAGCCAAATCTCATGGCTAATATCATAACCCAAAATATACCAAGATGACACTAGCCTATACATGCCATATACCATATATACAAAGCTTCAAAAGTACCAACAAGATGATCGATAATGTGATGACGTTCCCCGGCAATTTCCTGAATCCGAGCTAACTTCGATAATCTATAAAATAATGAAAAATAAACACAGTAAGCTTTAAAAGCTTAGTAAGCCATATACAAATAAAGTCATCATATGAATATTTGCATATCAATTCAAATATGTTAAGCATAGCTAAACACATTCAAGTTCACAAACCTTTCTCATTGTACTCATATTCAATATCATAATTGAAATCATCAAATACTTCCCTTTTCAATACTCGTATGAATTTCATACGTGCCTAAGTCACTTAACTCATTCATACTTTCTTTCTTTATTTGACTTTGCCCATTGAACCATTTAGAATCGTTAAGGGTACTCAGAAATCACAATAGCTTGTACAATGCCATATCCAAGATATGGTATTACATGTTATTACATATCGATGCCACTGTCCCAGACAGGGTCTTACACAAAATCATATAACGATGCCAATGTCCCAAACATGGTCTTACATGTAATCACAATACAATGCCAATGTCCCAGACATGGTCTTACATGTAATCACATCTCGATAACCTAATGTCATGACATTCGTATCCTATACTATTCCTAAAGTTTGTACGGGACTTTCAAATGTCACAACTCTATCGATTCTTGCTCGTATTTACTCGTTCAACATTCATAAAAATTTAATGACAATTAAACATGTATCATTCAATTTAAAGACATTTATTTGCATATGAATTTACCTCGTATTAGGGATTGACGTATCGGGTCAACTATTCAACAATTTTTGATTTCCCCGATCTAAGTCTGATTTTTTCTTTCAGGATCTATATGAATTAAAAATTAACTCATTTATTCATCGATTCATTAAATTTCATCCACAAACACATATTTGGGTATTTTTACACTTTAGCTCCTAAAGTTCCACATTTATTCAATTTAGTCCCTATTTCATAAATACATAAAATTCACAAAATTCAATAAGACCCATGCTTGGTCGAATTACCCCTATGCCCTTAGTAGCCCATGTCTTTCATTTATTCACACTTTTAACTCCACATTTTCATCAATCATTTATCTTCCATTTTTCATCATCAACCATCACAAAGCACATAGATTCAACAATGGCACTTCATAAAATCATCAACAAATTTAGAAATTAGGGTAGGATTGGCTAGATTATTAAGCAACGATCTCAAAAACGTAAAAATCATCAAAAATTAAGCTCAAACATACCTCAATCAAGCTATGCAAGTTCCAAAATTTCAAACCTTATTTTTAGATTTTTTTTTGCTTCATTCGGCCATAAAAGATGAACATAAAGATGGCTTTATGTTTTGTTTTATTAAAACATAAGTTAATTACTAATTTGCCCATTTGACCTTCGTTTAAAACATTAATAAACATCAAATATATACCTATTTATGACCATTCCCACTATCAATGGTCTAATATCAATATAAGGACCTCACATTTAATCAACCATAGCAATTAAACACATTTAACATATAGCATGCTAGTTTTGCATTTTACGCAATTTAGTCCTTTTCTCAAATTAAACATTCAAAATGATAAAATTATTTCACAAAATTTTCACACATATATAATCACATGCTATAAACACCAAAAATATTATTAAAATAATTTTCCAACTTTAGATTTGTGGTTCCAAAATCACTATTCTGATTTAGCTAAAACTGGGTTGTTACATATTACCCTTTTGAATTTTCTTTGAGATATCATCAATCTCTTTATTATTCAAACATGGTTTATCTGTGAAAGATATTCATCGGTTGGAGCTAATTACATTTATTACCGTCATAAATATTGACTCAATCATGAAGTATGGTGATAGAGATCACAGATTATAGAAACTGTATTACTGCATTGGTTATTATTGGGGCCACTTTCGGTTCTCCCTCTTTTAAGTTTAGGTGCACTATTGATGTTGAAGTGTTGCTTTATATATAGCACTGAAATGTCAGTCATATTATTGCACAATGGTTTAAAATCTATCTGATGGTTGTGGTTTTGGAAAAACTCAAAGCTTCAATGTTAATAATTGAAATAGCTACATTAATGACCCAGTCATTACAGAATAGAGGTAAGATTTGAATGGACCGATAAATATCAGTAAAGTTTTAACTAGTTGGAAGCTCTGTTGACTGAAGTATTAATTTTGGTTCAGCCTGAATCGGGTAAGGAGTTTGTTATTGTAGAGATGTATTATTGAATAGGATTAGATTATGTTTTGAAGCAGTAAGGCAAGGTAATAGCTTGTACTTTCAAATAGTTAAAAACCACATGGAAATAATTACTTAATACATGACCTAAAATTGGCAGCTATTGTTTTTGTGTTGAAACCTGACAACATTACTTGTTTGGTGAAAAATGTCATCTATTCACTGATTATAAAAGTTTGAAGTATCTGATGTTGCTAAAAGATTTGAATCTAAGATAGCATATATGGTTTGAAATGTTGAAAGATTATGATTTGATAATTGTGTATCACTTGGAAATAACAAATATGGTTACAGATACTCTGAATAGGAAATCTCTGCATACTTTGCAAGCCATGGATACCGATTACGATTGTCTGATAATAGATCAATTTTTGCTGAGTATAGAGCTAAACTGATGATTTTACGACAGATTAGTAAAACTCAGAAAAGTAATAATGAGTTGTAAGTTAAATGAATACAATGTGAAATAATTTCTAAGTTAAAATTTTAGAATGGATCTGATAAATGTTTGTTATTCAGAAATAGAGTCTGTATACTGAAGAATTTAGAGTTTATAAAGAAAATTTTACATGAATGATCATAGTAGTACTATGTCTGTTTATTTAGGAAATGATAAAATGCATAATGATTTGTAAAAGATGTATTAGTAGCTCAGAATGAAATGTGGTATTTCTGAATCTATATTTAAATGATGGATGTGTCGACAAGATAAGGATGATGCTTTCAGGATGGGTATAGTCAGTGAAAATACCGAAATGGAAATGGGACAAAGTTACCATAAATTTTATACCAGGATTATCCCTGTCTATGAAAAAGAAATATACTATTTGAGTAATTCTCGATTGTTTGACGAAACCTGCACATTCCATTCTAGAATGAGTGCATTGCACACTTGATAGATTGCTTGAATGATCTATTTTTTGAGATTGTCAGATTATATGATGTGCTAGTTTCTATTATTTCTGATAGAGATCTACAGTTTAAATTCCGATTCTGAAACAAGTTAGAAGAAACTCTGGGTATACAGTTACATTTTTGTACCATATTTCATTTTCAGACGGATGGTCAATCCGAACATATGATTTAGAATTTAGAAGGTGTGCTTCGATGTTGTGTACTTGAATTTGAAGGTAACTGGGAAAAGTATTTGCCTTTGGTTGAATTTGCTTATTATAATAGTTGACAGTTAAGTGCAAAAATTTTTACTGTATGAGGCTTTATATGGTCACAAATACAAAACTCCGTTGTTTTCGATGGAGTTTAGTGAGAAAAGATACATGTAGTAGATTTAAATTCCTTGAACCCAAAGAAGAATGAAAGTGATCTGAGATAGTTTAAAAAAGCAGTATTTGATTGTCAGAAATCCGATGTGAATCCAAAAAGAAAAGAAATAGAGTTTCAGATTGGCGACAAAATATTTTTGAAAGTTTCGCCATGGAAGAAAGTTCCTCGGTTTGGCAATAAAGACAAACTAATTCTGTGGTTTAATGGGTCACATTAGATCATTGAAAAGAATTAGACCTGTTGCATGTTGATTAGTATTATTATCAGAGTTCTATAGAATTCAAAATTTTTTTATGAGTATATGTGTTATGACAGTATCGGTCAGACCCATCATCTGTTATTGCTTTGATGAATATTAAATTCAGCCTGACACGACTTATGGTGAGGGACTAGTTGAAATTCTGGCATGTGAAGTGAAATAAACAAAAAATATAAAGGTAGCTTTAGTGAAAGTTCTTTGACAATGATATGATATAGAGAAAGCTAACTGGGAATTGGATGGAAACATGAGAAAGTAATGTCTGAATCTCCTTACTGGTAAAATTTTCAAGGACAAAAATTCCTTAACGGGGGAGAGTTGTAACAACCCAATTTCGGTGAAATCAGAATAGTGGTTTTGAGACCATAAATCCGAGCTGAAAATAAAATTTATTTTTATTTTATTATATGATCCGTATTATATTAGAAATGTCATCTGAAAATTTTGATAAGAAAATTTTACCGATTATGTGTTTAATTATGGAAAGTGTAACACCCCTAACCCGAAACCGTCGCAGGAATAGGTTAACAGGCATTACCGGTCTTATAATAATATTCAGTACAATCATTATCAAATAATCATATCATTACATTAAATAAGAACTTAAATCGAGTATACAAAGCCTAACTCTTACATACAGGACCAATCTGATAACATATAAAAGTTTCAGAAACTTAGAAAATTTTCAACTTTTAAAAGGTCACATGCCCGTGCGAACAGGCCGTGTGAGGCACTCCCGTGTGTCTAAGCCGTGGAAAAACAGGTCATACATACTGACTTATCCACATGGCCACAAGACACGCCCGTGTGCCAGGACGTGTGAAAATTAGGGAGGCTACTGACTTGGCCACACGACCGACCACATGCCCGTGTGCCATACACGACCAATAGACACACCTGTGTGTCTTAGGCCGTGTGAAAACCAGAGGGTATACTGACTTAATTCGTAGGGTAACCCAGAGGACACAAGACCGTGTAACATGACCGTGTGTACGGATGAGACAGATGCCCGTGCCTCTGCCCTTGTGGACAAAAATAGGCCAATTGAATAGCCAATTTGCCACCCTAATTTGGGTCAACCTACAAGCACCATATATGCACAACCATTTCAGCCATAATTCATGCTATAACATTACCAATAATTTCAAATCTCAATTCATCAATCAATTCGTACCAAAACTTAAACTAAAATCATACCTAACATATGATTAATACATCATTCAATCAAATGCTCAAAACTTACTAAAACTTCTCAACATTGACCAATTCTTTTGGCCAACCAAATCATACCACAATTTCACATTAGCATCACATATCATATACCATTATCAAACTCTAACTTCAAACACAAACTAGCCATATCACATGGCTAAATATATACATTACAAAACATAATCCACAACTTCTATCCAATACATGCCATACTTTAATATATACATTTTCAATGTACCAAAATAAGGTTCGATAGTGTGGTGACGATCATCGACAATCCTCGAGATCACAGTAGCTTGAATATCTATAAAACAATACAAACACACACAAGTAAGCTTTCAAAAGCTTAGTAAGCCATATACAATTAAACCTATCATTTAAAGCATATAAACATCATCAAATTACTTATACTTTGGAGCCAAATACCAACACAAACCTCATATTCATATACTTGGACCATTGACCATCATTTACACATATACTTACCTTTCATTTTCAAATATAGTACAAAATTCAAACGTACCTGAATCGGATATATATTCACTTATTCATTCATTTTCTTGGAATGCCCGTTGAACCATTCGGAATCATAAGGATATGCGGGTAGCTCAGAAAAGTCATACAATGCCAACGTCCCAGACGTGGTCTTACATGTAATCAAATATCGATGCCACTGTCCCAAATAGGGTCTTACACAAAATCAAATATGATGCCAACGTCCCAGACATGGTCTTACATGATATCACTTATCGGAAATCCTATGTCATGACATATGTATCCTAACTATTCCTATGGTTCATATGGGGCTTTTCGGACATCAGAACCCTGTCGATACTTTCTCGGATATCTCATATTTAAGGAAAATAGCCATTCAACATAATTCAATAGCATATTAGCATAAATAAACCATTTCAAATACATTTATTTGTATATAGACTTACCTTATAGGAATTCGGATAGATGGAATTAGTTACTCGACGGCTTTCGACTTTCCCCGATTTAATTCCATATTCTTTAGTTCTCGATCTAAATCAATTCAAATTTAACTTATTCAATCATACATTCATTCAAAACAATCCAAATACACACAATTAGGGCATTTTGCAAACTAGCCCTCATATTTTTACAGTTTGACACTTTAGTCCCTATTTCACAAAATCACAAAATACACATAATTTGCTTGTACACAAGCTTAGCTGAATTTTTTTAGGTCTCATACAAGTCCATACATTTCATTTATTTTACATTTTAGTCCCTCAATTTACAAATTTCACAATTTAGCTCATTTTACTCAAAATCATCAAAAATCCAAAGACAAAACATATAAACCCAACATCAAACTTTCATATTTCATCAATTAACAACATAAAGCTCATGAATTCATCCATGGCACATTTCAAAATCATCATCAAAATAAAAAATTGAGGCATGGGCTTGATAGTATTCAGAGCAACAATTACAAAAACGTAGAAATTATCAAAAACCGATGAAAAACACATACCTAATTAATGCTTGTATTTTTTGAATGTTCAAAGCTTAAGAACCCTAATTCTTTCTTCAAATATTCGGCAAGGATGATGATAATGGACAAATTTTTATGTATTTGTTTTATTAAATCAACATTTATTTATGAATTACTAATATAACCTTTTTAATTTCATTCAAAATCCACTAACTCATGTCCATACTTGTCCATGCATTAATTAAATGGTCCAATTGCATCATAAGGACTTCATATTTAAAAAGCCATGTCAATTCAACACTTTAACAAACAACAGACAACTTTTATATTTTACGTGATTAAGTCCTTTTTACCAAATTGAGTACACAAACAATTGAATTTTCAGACGAAACTTTCACATATGCTAATTCATACATCATAAGAACGACAAATAATATTTAACTATTTTTTTGACTTGGATATGTGGTCCCGAAACCACTTTTTCGACTAGGGTCTAAACTGAAATATTACAATTTCCCCCCTTTAGGGATTTTTGTCCCCAAAAATCTTACTGTTAAACAGATTCAGATATTGTCATCTCAGAGCATCTTTAGGCTCCCACGTGGCCTTTTCAATACCGTGTCGATGCCATATCACTTTTACTACCGAAATTTTCTTATTTTTCAGTTTATTAACCTCACGAGCTAAGATACGGATGACTTTTCTTCATAAGTCATATCAGATTGAATTTCAATCTCAGACGGGGAAATCACATGCTATAGATTAGATATGTATCGTCGAAGCATCAATACGTGAAAAACATCATGAATCTTTTCTAACTCTGGTGGTAACAACAACCTATATGCTATCGGCCCAATACGCTCGGTAATCTCATATGGCCTGATGAACCTCAGATTCAATTTGCCTTTTCTACCAAACCGAAGTACTTTCTTCCATGGAGATACCTTTAAAAACACTTTGTCCCCGATCTCAAATTCAATGTCCTTTCTTTTCAAATCTGCATATGATTTCTGATGATCAAAAGCTATTTTTAGACTATCTCGGATCACTTTTACTTTCTGTTCAGTTTCTTTTATCAAATCAATTCTGTGAATCTTATTTTCATTGAGCTCTGCCCAATACAAAGGTGTACGACATTTGCAACCATATAAATCTTTGTACGGTGCCATTTTAATGCTCGACTGAAAACTATTATTATAAACGAATTCAATCAAGGGAAAATACTTTCCCTTCAAACTCAAGAATGCAATATCTCAACATATCCTCGAGTATCTGAATAATCCACTCGGATTAACCCTCCGTTTGAGGGTGAAAAGCAGTACTGAAGTGCAATTTAGTACCCAGAGCATCTTGTAATTTCTTCTAAAATCATGATGTGAATCTCAGATCTCTATCTAACACTATAGACAATGGCACACCATGCAACCTCACGATATCAGAAATGTATAACTCAACTAATTTATCAAGTGAGTAATAAGATCAAACTGAAATAAAATGAGCTGATTTCTTCAATCGATCAACTACAACCCAGATAGCATCTTTCTTTCTCGGAAACAGGGGTAAACCCGAAATAAAATCCATTTTCACTCTATCCCATTTCCACTCTGAAATCATAATCGGTTGTAACAAACTAGATGACAGCTGATGTAACACCCCGAACCCGAGACCATCTCCGGTGTCGGACACGAGGGGTTAGCAAGCCAAGTTCACTTGTTTTGCCCATCCATTGGACATTTCCAGTCAGGCTGGAAAAACTGCGTCACTGTCGCCTTAAAAATCATATCTCGAGTTTCGAAACTCGGAAACTGGTTTCGTAAATTTTCCATGAATTTAGACTCATATATCCATCCATGGATTTATTTCTAGAATTTTTGGTCGGGCCAATTGGTACAGTTTATTAGTTAAAGTCACCCATGTTACAGGGATCGACTGCTCTGACCTTCGCGCGGTATAACTTGAATATCTCTCTGTACAGGGCTTTAATGCTGGTGCCGTTTGTTTCTAATGAAACTAGACTCAAAATTGAATCTGTACATATAAGGTATGTCTCCTAATTCTTTCTGGATAATTTATAGTAAATTTTTAAAGTTGAGACAGGGAACCCAGAAACCGTTCTGGCCCTGTCTCACAATAGCTTTAATATCTCTTAACATGTAACTCCTATGACCATCTCGTTTCTTCCATTGAAAATAGACTCATCAATGTTCATTTACATAGCTGATTCACTATTTAATACCATTCCTACAAATTTTGGTGATTTTTCACATTCACGTTACTGCAGCTGGCAGCATCTGTTTTTAAGGTAGGTCTTACCTATTTTGTAGTCTCCATGAACCAACTAGTCTTGCCTTACATAGGTCCACATATGATCATTTTAACCATGCCAATGGCTGATCATGTGACCAACATTCCCATTTCCAATTCATAGTCACATCATGACACCATATATATATATACAAACCGCAAATAGTTTAAGTTGATACTTCACTATTACGAGCCATTTTCGCATGGCCGTATACATATACATCATAACATATTTAAACCAACAAGGGTAGTCCTATACATGCCATTTCAAGTTCAACCAAGAATTTATACCAAAATGGGGCTTGATAGTCTGGATGACTTCGACTTCAACGATCCCGAATCCGATTGCTATCGGCGAAATCTAGAAAACCGAGAGCCAAAGCAATGAGTAAGCATTTTTATGCTTAGTAAGTCTCAAGGAATATAATCAACTCTAATTACAGCAATACATTCACATAGTTAAATGCATCATTTCATTAATGCACATTCACATAATCATACTTACTTCACCATCCCAACTCTTATGTTCATACACAAATAACGGCTTCATTAAGGCCGATAACTCGTTCCATCATAGGAGCGGATATTCACACGCTCTTACTCCTAGCAGCAAAGCACACACCGCAATTACCTTGTCATTGGGAAATTTCACAAGTGCATTAGCTGAAATTTTCCAGCAAGCTTATAATTTTCAAATCACATACCTTCGAGTTTAACCGGATGTCGCTACTCGATCAATCGCCGGGACATAGCCGGTTATGGTAACCCGCACCAAGGCCTATGGGACTTAACCCGGATATCACGATTTGCACAAATGCCTTGGTCTTAGCCGGATAGAATGACTCGCACGAATGCCTTGGTCTTAGCCGGATGTAGCCACTAGCACAATTGCCTTGGTCTTAACCCGGTTATAATTTCCAGCATAATTGTCTTCGGGGCTTAGCCCGGATATCATTCAATTTCTCATGCACACATACATCAATAATCATTGGACATACATATTTCATTTTCGTTACTAAGGCTCATACGCAAATATAATCACAAGCATATTCGCCTTCGGGACTTAGCCCGGGTAGAATTCAAATACTCATACACACATAATCAATAATCATACACATTCATATTTCATCTCACATAATTCAAGTAAGGTCACTTCTTGAGGACTTACCTCGGATGTTGTCGAACGGCTTTTACGGCTATTCGATTACTTTTTCCTTCCCCTTGTCCAATTGTGGCCCTCTTAGCTCTTGAGCTAATTCAAACAAATTCAATTTATCAAAACCTCATTGTGCTAGCTTATGGCGAATATGACAAGGAATTTAAATGGTCATATGGCCACCCTTTAGCTTGAATACACAATGGTCATGCACATTTTATACTACATCAAGCAATTCAATACAATTTATTCGAGCATCAAGGAAAAGCTAAGGCCTTCAATAGGCTACCCAAGGCCGAATATACTTGTCCATGTTGAGGCCAATTATGCACTTAATACCACACAAAACAGCATGCATTTTACTAGTTAATGCTTTGCATATTGTAGCTCAAAACTTACAATATAGCATCAAGCACTCATATGTGTGCTAGGCCGAATGTGCTTACAATTTCACAATTATTCTTCAACATCTTCTTCTTTAAACAAACTTATTCATCACTTCCTTCATAACCAAAACATCATGTGCAAACATATATATACATATATGAGCATGGCGAATTTCAAGGTGTCCATAGCCATCCAAAACACAAATTTTAACTAACATGCAAGAAGCATGAACCATGCTCATGAATGCATCATGGCGAATATGACAATCATGCTCCTTTTCAACTTCAATCATGATAAAACAAAAGAAAGCTCAAAATCTTACTCAAGAGTAGACAATCCATCATTGCATGCATCATCATCAAGCTTCACACTTAGCATGCAATGGCTTTATCACCATAACAACTTTGGCCAAATACCATTTCCATGGCTTAACAAAGATTTGAGCCATGGCTAACATGCACATCAAGTTAGCAACCAAAACATGCCCGAAACTCCTAACACAACCTCATACATACCTTAATCTTGATGCAAACTTAGCCAAATCTCCTTCTAGATCTCTTCCAAACCAAGCATGAAGCAAAAATCCTCCTTCTTCCTTAGTTTTGGCTCAAAGAAAGGATGAACAAAATTTTTTCTTTCCTTCTCTACAACTCACGGCAATGGGGGATTACCACACTCACACACATTTTTTTTCATTTTTTATCACCCATACACCTTTGTTTATTATTTCACCCTAATGCACCAACAAAACATGTTTCATGACATGTTTAGCCCATCCTCCTTGTCATGGCCGCCACCACCTATAAAGGGGAATTTGACATGCAAGTCCATTATTTTGCATGCATGCTTTAATTAGTCATCACACATTTCCTATCATACTTTCAAAGTTCATTACTAAGTCCTTTCTTGTGGAATTCACCCTTATAACACTAAATCAATCATCATAAAATGTCATACATGAGCACACACATATTATAGGCATCAAAATAAATTTTTAATTATTTTTACGCCTCGGTTTTGTGGTCCCGAGACCACCTTCCGACTAGGGTCAATTTTAGGTGTCACAACTCTCCCCACTTAAGAAATTTTCGTCCCGAAAATCTTACCGTAAATAGGTTTGGATATCGCTCTTTCATAGAGTTCTCGGTCTCCCAAGTAGCTTCTTCTATCCCGTGCTTGAGCCATAACACTTTTACTAGCGGAACCCGCTTGTTTCACAACTCTATCACTTCTCGTGATAGGATACGAATCGGTTCTTCCTCATAACTCATATTAGCTTGAATTTCAATTTCTGATGGACTAATCACGTGCGATGGATCGGATCTATAGCGTCGAAGCATCGAAACATGAAAGACATCGTGAACCTTTTCGAGTTCAGGGGGCAAAATCAAACGATATGCCACTGGATCGACTCGCTCGGATATCTCATATGGCCCAACGAACCTCGGGCTCAACTTGCCCTTACGGTCGAATCTGAGTATCTTTTTCCAAGGCGATACCTTGAGAAACACTTTATCACCCACGATACTCGATATCCTTACGCTTCAGTCCGCGCACGACTTCGACGATCGGAGGCTATCTTGAGACTTTCACGGATTACTTTCACTTTCTCATTCAGCATCCCTAATCAAATCCACCGAAAATCTTGCTTTCACCGAGCTCGGTCTAAAACAATGGTGTACGGCATTTACGACCGTACAAGGCCTCGTAGGGTGCCATCTTAATACTTGATTGAAAGTGTTGTTGTAAGCGAATTCAATCAACGGCAAATACCGTTCCCATAAACCACTAAACTCGAGGACGCAACATCTTAATATATCCTCAAGTATCTGAATTATCCGCTCGGATTGACCATCGGTTTGGGGGTGAAAGGCGGTGCTGAAATGTAACTTGGTACCCAAAGCTTCTTGCAACTTTTTCCAAAATCGCGAGGTAAATCTCGGATCTCTATCCGACACGATGGAAATAGGCACCCCGTGTAATCTCACAATCGAGAAACGTACAATTCAGCTAATTTGTCAATTGAAAAATCCGTGCGACGACGGGGACAAAGTGGGCCGACTTAGTCAATCGATCTACCACGACCCAAACCGCATCCTTCTTACTTGTCGACAATGGCGGTCCGGATACAAAGTCCATTGTGACTCGATCCCATTTCCACTCGGGTATCGTGATTGGTCAAGTAATCCTCAAGGCACCGATGTTCCGCTTTCACTTGTTGACATATTAAACATCTCGAAACAAAGTCGGAGATGTCTCGCTTCATACCATGCCACCAAAACCGACATTTCAAATCATTGTACATCTTCGTACTCCCAGGGTGGATTGCCATTCGGCTACTAACACACTATCGGATCGAATAGACAAGTGCACGTTCATCGCTCGTAAAGCGAATAATGATTTACGACTCAAGGCATTCGCAACCACATTCGCCTTTCCCGGGTGATAGTCAATGACCAGCTCGTAATCCTTTAACAGCTCGAGCCAACGTCTTTGTCGCAGATTTAAGTCTCTTTGGATCATCAAATATTTGAGACTTTTGTGATCCGAGTATACATGGCACCTTTCACCAAATAAGTAATGTCGCCAAATCTTTAAGGCGAATACGATGGCGGCCAATTTGAGATCATGAGTCGGATAATTTTTCTCATGTGGCTTTAATTGCCTCGACGCATAGGCCACAACTCGACCTTCTTGCATTAATCATAACCTAACCCAAGTAGAGAGGCGTCGCTATAGATGACAAACTCTTTGCCGGATTCGGGTTGCACTAGAATTGGGGCTTCAGTCAAATAAGTTTTCAGTTGATCGAAACTTTTTTGGCATTTCTCCGTCCATTCGAACTTAACATCCTTTTGGAGTAGCTTCGTCATCGGCGTGGCTATCGTTGAGAAGCCTTTTACAAATCGTCGGTAATAACCTAAGAAGCCCAAAAAGCTCGAACCTCAGTAATATTTCTCGGAGGCTTCCAATTAAGTATGGCTGAAATTTTATTCGGGTCGACTCGAATACCCGATGCAGATACCACATGACCCAAGAAGCTAACCTCTCTTAACCAGAACTCACACTTGCTGAACTTAGCATATAATTGCTTATCCCATAAAATTTGCAGCACTAACCGCAGGTGTTCAGCATGTTCGGTCTCATTTCTTGAATAGACCAAGATGTCATCAATGAACACGACTACGAATCGATCCAAATATGGTCTAAAGATCCGATTCATTAAATCCATAAATACCGCAGGGGCATTAGTGAGCCCAAACGACATCACTAGGAACTCATAGTGACCATATCTCGTTCTGAAGGCAGTCTTGGGTACGTCCGAATCTCGGATTCGCAATTGATAATAGCCCGATCTCAAATCTATTTTCGAGAACACTGAGGCTCCGTTTAGTTGATCGAACAAGTCATCGATACGTGGCAATGGATATTTGTTCTTTATTGTCGCTTTATTAAGCTGACGATAATCGATGCACAGCCGCATGGTTCCATCCTTCTTTTTCACGAACAACACTGGCGCACCCCAAGGCGAAAAACTCGGGCGAGCAAAACCTCTATCCACCAATTCTTGCAATCGAGCTTCCAACTCCTTTAATTCCGTTGGTGCCATACGATACGGAGCTATCGAATTGGAGTGGTACGGTACCAATTCGATGCCAAATTCTATTTCCGAGCGGTGGTAAACCCGGCAATTCTTGAGGAAAACATCCGGTATTCACAAACCACGCACGATTCGGGTTTCTTTTTCGATTCCTTGTCATCGAAAGCACGACGCAAGGTACGCCGCACTCTTTTCTTACATATTTTCGGGCCAACATTGCGATATTACGGTGGCAACCCCTTTAAGTCCGTAGACTTAACCCGAATTATCTCGTTATTCGCGCACCTCAAATCGATAGTCTTGCTTTTGCAATTTACGACCGCATCGTGCATGGTCAACCCATCCAAACCAAGAATAACGTCGAATTCATCGAACGGCAAAAGCATCAAGTCCGCCGGAAACAAGAACCTCAAAACACTAGGGACTTTTCTTGCACACTTTGTTGACAAGCACGTAATGACCCAAGGGTTTGACACCGAATTACAAACTCGAGAGACTCAATAGGCAAAGTCTTCTTTGGATGCTAAGGTTTCACATATATAAGATTGAGTAGAACCGGGGTCAATCAAAGCAATCACATTAGTATTGAAAAGAGTGTAAGCACCGGTAATGACATTTGGAGAGGCAAGATCCTCGGCGCGGCGTATGGCATAAGTCCTCGCAGAGCACGAGCCTCAGATCTGATGGTAGCATCTCTAGATCCTCTCGACCGCCACCGACATTGCCCATATTTCTAGGTGGCCTACCTCGGCAAATGGTAGCACCCGAGTTTCCACTCGACTCACATTTTGTTCAAGCATCCTCGGGCAATCCTTCCTAAAGTGGTCGGCCGATCCACACTTATAGCAAGAGCGATCACGAAACCAACAGCTCCCGAATGCCATTTGCCACAATGTTGACACTCCGCCCTCTCGGCGATCATTTCCACCATCGGCGATCAAGTGACTCGTGTTGTCACAGGGGTCGATCGCGTCCTCGTCTAGAAAAGCCCAAAGCGCCTCTAGACCGGTTCACATCATCTCGAAATCTCTTGATTGCTGTTGAAGAGACTTTCCGAGGACCTCTTCGAATTCTCCGGTTCCCACATCAGCTTTTTGTTTCTCCTTTCTAAGCTCTTCGACTTTACAAGCTCGCTCAACAAGTACTACGATCTCTCGTATTTTGAGAATGCCAACGAACATCCTTATATCATCATTCAGCCCATCCTCAAGCGTTTACATAATAGCTTCGGACGAAATGCATTCTCGCGTGTATCGGCTAAGCCTCACAAATTTTCGTTCATAGTCGGTAACCGACATAGAACCTTTCTTAAGATCAAGAAATTCCTTCGCTTTTGGTCGATGAATCTCGATGATATACTTTTTTTTTTTTGAACTTGGTTTGAAAGAATTCCCAAGTCACTTGCTCTCTAGGTACCACGAAGTCGAGTACTCCACCAATAGTAGGTGGAATCACGTAGCAAGGAGATGGTACACTTTAAGCACTCATCGGTGTACAAGATAGCTCATCGAGCACCGGATAGTGTTGTCCAACCAAAATTCAGCTCGTTCGGCATCATCATCATCCGTAGCTTTAAATTCAGTGGCCCCATGTTTTGAATCCTATCATTCGGGGCTTACTTGACCTTATTTGGTCGATTCGGAGGTATTGTAGGTCTTGAGGTTGCATTTGTCGGGAATGGAGGTTGTGGGACAGCCGTGTTAGTTCGAATGTATTGATTAAACCATTCGTTCATCACACTATAAAAGGATTGCCTAGCCTCATCATTCGGATTGCTAGCCATAGGTTGAGAGTCCCGGCGCTGTCCCTTGTGCGGAGCAGCGCCACACTCTCCACATCATCAGCTATTGCTCGGTTGGGATCGGGATCCATTGCTATAAACAAACTCAAAGTCAAATTGTCGAAATCACCACACTATCGATTCATCATTTAATGGCATGTATAGCTAGACCCCAAACACCTCACGGTAGTCCTAGAATCGACTAAACCGTGGCTCTGATACCAATAAAATTGTAACACCCTGAACCCGAGACCATCGCCGGTGTCGGACACGAGGGGTTAGCAAGCCAAGTTCACTTGTTTTGCCCATCCATTGGACATTTCCAGTCAGGCTGGAAAAACTGCGTCACTGTCGCCTTAAAAATCATATCTCGAGTTTCGAAACTCGGAAACTGGTTTCGTAAATTTTCTCTGAATTTAGACTCATATATCCATCCATGGATTTATTTCTAGAATTTTTGGTCGGGCCAATTGGTACAGTTTATTAGTTAAAGTCACCCATGTTACAGGGATCGACTGCTCTGACCTTCGCGCGGTATAACTTGAATATCTCTCTGTACAGGGCTTTAATGCTGGTGCCGTTTGTTTCTAATGAAACTAGACTCAAAATGGAATCTGTACATATAAGGTATGTCTCCTAATTCTTTCTGGATAATTTATAGTAAATTTTAAAGTTGCAACAGGAACCCAGAAACCGTTCTGGCCCTGTCTCACAATAGCTTTAATATCTCTTAACATGTAACTCCTATGACCATCTCGTTTCTTCCATATGAAAATAGACTCATCAATGTTCATTTACATAGCTGATTCACTATTTAATACCATTCCTAAAAATTTTGGTGATTTTCACATTCACGTTACTGCAGCTGGCAGCATCTGTTTTAAGGTAGGTCTTACCTATTTTGTAGTCTCCATGAACCAACTAGTCTTGCCTTACATAGGTCCACATATGATCATTTTAACCATGCCAATGGCTGATCATGTGACCAACATTCCCATTTCCAATTCATAGTCACATCATGACACCATATATATATATACAAACCGCAAATAGTTTAAGTTGATACTTCACTATTACGAGCCATTTTCGCATGGCCGTACACATATACATCATAACATATTTAAACCAACAAGGGTAGTCCTATACATGCCATTTCAAGTTCAACCAAGAATTTATACCAAAATGGGGGCTTGATAGTCTGGATGACTTCGACTTCAACGATCCCGAATCCGATTGCTATCGAGCGAAATCTAGAAAACCGAGAGCCAAAGCAATGGAGTAAGCATTTTATGCTTAGTAAGTCTCAAGGAATATAATCAACTCTAATTACAGCAATACATTCACATAGTTAAATGCATCATTTCATTAATGCACATTCACATAATCATACTTACTTCACCATCCCAACTCTTATGTTCATACACAAATAACGGCTTCATTAAGGCCGATAACTCGTTCCATCATAGGAGCGGATATTCACACGCTCTTACTCCTAGCGCGCAAAGCACACACCGCAATTACCTTGTCATTGGGAAATTTCACAAGTGCATTAGCTGAAATTTTCCAGCAAGCTTATAATTTTCAAATCACATACCTTCGGAGTTTAACCGGATGTCGCTACTCGATCAATCGCCTTGGGACATAGCCGGTTATGGTAACCCGCACCAAGGCCTACGGGACTTAACCCGGATATCACGATTTGCACAAATGCCTTCTGGTCTTAGCCCGGATAGAATGACTCGCACGAATGCCTTCGGGTCTTAGCCCGGATGTAGCCACTAGCACAATTGCCTTCGGGTCTTAACCCGGTTATAATTTCCAGCATAATTGTCTTCGGGGCTTAGCCCGGATATCATTCAATTTCTCATGCACACATACATCAATAATCATTGGACATACATATTTCATTTTCGTTACTAAGGCTCATACATAAATATAATCACAAGCATATTCGCCTTGGGACTTAGCCGGGTAGAATTCAAATACTCATACACACATAATCAATAATCATACACATTCATATTTCATCTCACATAATTCAAGTAAGGTCACTTCTTGAGGACTTACCTCGGATGTTGTCGAACGGCTTTTACGGCTATTCGATTACTTTTTCCTTCCCCTTGTCCAATTGTGGCCCTCTTAGCTCTTGAGCTAATTCAAACAAATTCAATTTATCAAAACCTCATTGTGCTAGCTTATGGCGAATATGACAAGGAATTTAAATGGTCATATGGCCACCCTTTAGCTTGAATACACAATGGTCATGCACATTTTATACTACATCAAGTAATTCAATACAATTTATTCGAGCATCAAGGAAAAGCTAAGGCCTTCAATAGGCTACCCAAGGCCGAATATACTTGTCCATGTTGAGGCCAATTATGCACTTAATACCACACAAAAACAGCATGCATTTTACTAGTTAATGCTTTGCATATTGTAGCTCAAAACTTACAATATAGCATCAAGCACTCATATGTGTGCTAGGCCGAATGTGCTTACAATTTCACAATTATTCTTCAACATCTTCTTCTTTAAACAAACTTATTCATCACTTCCTTCATAACCAAAACATCATGTGCAAACATATATATATACATATATGAGCATGGCCGAATTTCAAGGTGTCCATAGCCATCCAAAACACAAATTTTAACTAACATGCAAGAAGCATGAACCATGCTCATGAATGCATCATGGCGAATATGACAATCATGCTCCTTTTCAACTTCAATCATGATAAAACAAAAGAAAGCTCAAAATCTTACTCAAGAGTAGACAATCCATCATTGCATGCATCATCATCAAGCTTCACACTTAGCATGCAATGGCTTTATCACCATAACAACTTTGGCCAAATACCATTTCCATGGCTTAACAAAGATTTGAGCCATGGCTAACATGCACATCAAGTTAGCAACCAAAACATGCCCGAAACTCCTAACACAACCTCATACATACCTTAATCTTGATGCAAACTTAGCCAAATCTCCTTCTAGATCTCTTCCAAACCAAGCATGAAGCAAAATCCTCCTTCTTCCTTAGTTTTGGCTCAAAGAAAGGATGAACAAAATTTTTTCTTTCCTTCTCTACAACTCACGGCAATGGGGGATTACCACACTCACACACATTTTTTTTCATTTTTTATCACCCATACACCTTTGTTTATTATTTCACCCTAATGCACCAACAAAACATGTTTCATGACATGTTTAGCCCATCCTCCTTGTCATGGCCGGCCACCACCTATAAAAGGGGGAATTTGACATGCAAGTCCATTATTTTGCATGCATGCTTTAATTAGTCATCACACATTTCCCTATCATACTTTCAAAGTTCATTACTAAGTCCTTTCTTGTGGAATTCACCCTTATAACACTAAATCAATCATCATAAAATGTCATACATGAGCACACACATATTATAGGCATCAAAATAAATTTTTAATTATTTTTATGCCTCGGTTTTGTGGTCCCGAGACCACCTTCCGACTCGGGTCAATTTTAGGCTGTCACAGCTGATTTTTAGCTTTAACTTGCTAACAGATCAAACATTCCGAAATAAAGTCAGAAATATCTATTTTCATTCTGGACCACCAGTAATACTGTTTCAAATCATTATACATTTTCGTACTACCCGGATGCATAGATAACGACTGTTATGAGCTTCATTCAAAATCATCTGAATTAACTCTAGATTTCTCAAGAAACAAATTCTATCTCAGAATCTTAGAAAATCATCTTTATCAACTTTGAATTTTGAATCAGACTTTAAATCACATTGAGCTCGTTTTGCTAAGATCTCATTATCAATCTTCTGAGCTTCGATAATCTACTGTAAAAACAAAGGTCTCACTTTGAATTCCTCTAAAACTAAACCATCATCAGATAAAACCAAATAAGAATCCATCGAACGTAGAGCAAATAATGATTTTTTGACTTAAAGCATCTGCAACAACATTTGCCTTACCCGGATGATAATCAATCACAAGTTTGTAGTCTTTTAGCAGTTCTAACCATCTCCTCTGTCATAGATTTAGATCTTTCTGAGTCATCAAATATTTCAAACTCTTATAATCAGAATATACATGACATTTCTCACTGAACAGGTAGTGACGCCAAATCTTTAGAGCAAACATAATCACATCTATCGAAGCATAAGTAATGACTTTAGCTTCTTGCATCAAAACACATCCCAGGCCAATCAATGAAGCATCACTGTAGGTAACAAATTCTTTACCCAATTCGGGTTGTACTAATACCGGAGCTTCAGTTAACAAATTTTTCAACTGATCAAAGCTATTCTCATACTTTTCAAACCATTCAAACTTCACATCTTTCTGAAGTAACTTCGTTAACGGAGTTGCAATCATAGAAAAGCCTTTTACAAATCGTCTATAGTAACTAGAAAGTCCCAAAAAACTATAGACTTCAGAGACATTCCTCGAAGGTTTCCAATCCAGAATAGCTAAAATTTTGCTCGGATCAACTCGAGTACCAGATGCTGATATAATATGACCCAAAAAACTGACTTCACGCAACCATAATTCACATTTGCTAAACTTTGCATACAAGTGTTTATCTCGCAGAATCTGTAGCACTAATCTCAGATGCTCAGCATGTTTGAATTCATCACATGAATAAATCAATATGTCATCAATGAATACAACAACAATTTGATCTAGATACGGTTTGAAAATTCTATCATCAAATCCATAAAGATAGCAGGTGTGTTAGTCAATTCGAAAGGCATAACTAAGAATTCATAGTGGCCATACCTCGTTTAGAAAGCAGTTTTGAGAATGTCTGAGTCTTTTACTCACAACTGATAATAGCCCGATCTCAAATCTATTTTTGAAAGCACAACATCTCCTTTCAATTGATCAAACAAGTCATCAATTTGGGGTAGAGGATACTTATTCTTGATAGTCACTTTTTTCAACTAACAATAATCTATACACATTCTCATCGTACTGTCTTTCTTTTTCACAAATAGAACTAGAGTACCCCAAGGTGAGAAACTCAGTCTAGCAAATCTTCTATCGGCCAACTCTTGCAACTGAGATTTTAATTCTTTTAATTCAGTCAGAGCCATCCTATACGGAGCTATCGAAATCAGAGTAGTATGAGGTACCAATTCAATGCCAAATTCAACTTCTTTGATCGAAGGTCAACTTGGAAGTTCTTCAGGAAACACATCAGGAAACTCACATACAACAGGCACTGATTCGACTTTCCTTTCGATACTTTCGAATCAATTACATAAGCAAAGTAGGCTTCACAACCTTTTCTCACAATACTCAAAGCTTTCATCGAAGATATCACAACAGGTAATCCATTTAAGTCACTAGATTCAATTCTGACTATTTTATCATTTTTACATCTCAAATCAATAGTTTTTCGTTTGCAGGTCACAACAGTATCTTGCAAAGTTAACCAATCCATACCTAGAATTATATCAAATTCATCAAAAGGTAACAGCATCAGATTAGCTGGAAAATAAGTGTCTCTAAACATTAACGGACAATTCTTGTAGACTTTATCAACCAAAACAGATCTGCCTAGGGGGTTAGAAACTCTAATTACAAATTCAGTAGACTCCACAAGCAAAAACTCTAATTACAAATTCAGTAGACTCCACAAGCAAAGTCTTACTGTTCACTAAGTTCATGCATATATACGAATGTGTCGATCCAGGATCTATCAAAGCAATCACAGAAGTACAGAGTAAATGTACCTGTAGTCACATCTGGCAACAAAGCTTTTTCACGAGCTCGAATGGCATAGGCTCTGGAAGGTGTACGAGCCTCGAATCTAACAGCTGTGTCTTTTGTCCCTCTCTGACGACCACTTATATTTCTCGTATTTCTAGAAGGTCTACCACGAGAAGCATTGCCACTTGGCCTCGGATTTTGCATAATGTTTTGCTCAATAGATTTAAGGCAATTGTGGATAAAATGGTCTAATGATCCACATCTTGAACAAGCCCGATCATACAGTCTACAATTACCTGGATGTCTTTTACCACAATGCTTGCACACAGGGCAATCAGATTTAACATTTCCGGCACTAGCAATAGATGTAGTTGGAGCTTTGAAGTTCGAATGCTATCTAGCACGATTTCTATTCGAATGTCCCACATTAGCCTTTGAATGGCTATTATCATCTCTAATCTTCTTTGATGCAGACTGAAATGATTTGCCAGAAGATCTCTTTCGTACCTCTCTAGCTTCAAAATCATCTTTTCTTTTCCCTTTCCTAAGATCTTTAGCTTTACATGCTTGTTCAACAAGCACAACAAATTCTTTAATTTCAAGAAGCCAGACTAACAATCGGATATCTTCATTTAAGCCATCCTCGAATCTTTTGCATATTATTTCCTCAGAAGATACACATTTACGAGCATACTAACTCAGCCTTACAAATTCCCGCTCATATTTTGTGACATACATGCGACCTTGTTTAAGCTCGAGAAACTCTTTACATTTTTTATCAATGAATCTCTGACTGATATATTTCTTTCAAAAGTCAGCAAGGAAGTCTTAATGACTCATTCACTCGGAACTACCGATATCAAAGTTCTCCACTAGTGGTATGCCGTATCTCTTAGAAGTGAAACAATACATTTTATACATTCCTCGGGACTCAAAGACAATTCATCAAACACTCTTATTGTGTTCTCTAACAAGAACTCGGCTTTTTCAGCATTATCATTCATTGTAGCTCAAAACTCTTCAGCTCCATACTTTCTAATCTTATCTACCGGAGGCTTACTTAACTGAACCGGATTCACTGATGGTATGTAGGAGCTTGCAGAGAATTGACTGGGGGTGGGGTTGTTGAACAGCCGGATTGGTTCTAATCTACTAGCTAAACCAATCATTCATCATCTGATAGAAGGCTTGTCTAGCCTCACCTCGTAGCTGGTTTAGAATTAGATGGCGTCGTCCCTTGCGCGGGAACAGACACAGTGCTTTCAACATCATCCGCTACGGCTCGTTCGGGATCCATTTGTTACATAAAAGCACATTTCAATGTTAGGACTCATCACACTATCACAGTTCATAAATATGACATGTATAGCTAGACTCACATACGCTATGATAGTCCTAGAACCGACTAAAAAATAGCTCTAATACCAATAAAATGTAACACCCTTAACCCGTAACCGTCACCGGAATAGGTTAAGAGGCATTACCGGTGTAACGCCTCAAAAATCCTGAAACCCAAAAATCTCGAAATCTTGAACTTTCTTTATTTTCAGTTTTGATAAAAATTGTGTTTTTGTTCCTAGCCATGTGATAATTATAGTAGGTCTTAATTAAGGTTTGAGTTCGAACTTAGGGGTAAATGAAATTATAGTTTAGTTATTAAAAGGACCTTGTTGGTAAGTAGTTGGGCTTTTAAATAAAGAGAGGGAAAAATGGCATCGAAAAGCCTTGTAGAAGAGTGGTTAAGTGTCGCCACTTAGAGTGCAGGGAGGTGGCATTAATAGCTAGCAAGGAGGCCTTCTAGAAGGATGGAAGTGGCGTGAAAGTGGACTCCAAGGGAAGTGTTCAGGAGAGAAAATTAAGGAAAGGATTAAGGGGTTATCAAGGAGAAAAACGAGGAGATGAGAAGGGAGAAGTGATGGAGCTGAATAGGGAATTGGGCATGGGAAAATTCGGCTATAAGGCTTATAAATAGGTGCCAAATGCTAGGGTATGAAGTTAATGCCGAATTTCCTTCACCCTGTTACCAGAAACTCTTTTCTTTAAAAGCCGAAAACCCTCTGCTTTCTTTTCTTTTTCTTCTTTCTTGTGCCGAATTCTATTTTTCCTCTACCTCATTGCTGACTTTTCTTTCTTTTTCCTTAGAGCTGAATAACTCTCTTTTACCATACAAATCGCACGGGCAGAAACCTTCTTGGCCGAATATTCCTGGTGCCGCCAGTACCCTTTCTAATCGGTCAAGCCTAGTGTAAGTGCTTTGCTCTCATAATTAGGTTTTACTTACTATTGAGTTTATAGTCCCTCACTTCTTCTAATCAGTTTTGGGTAGGAAAAAGTAACGAATCTCAGTCCTTGGATCTCTGCCAATTTGCTCCTCCGGTGAAAGACTTTGGTAAGTGCTTTTGATCTTGGTTGGCTAAATGTTCATAGTTAAGGTAAGGGGACTTGTGTTGGATACGAGTCATTTATTATTCCAGTTTAATAGTTAAGATTAATGTAGATCTAAGGAGTACGTGGTCAAGGAGAAGCAATTTGGGATTTGTGTTCAAGGTAAGATTAAGGTGAGATTCTGGCTTTTGGTAAAGTATTTGATAAGTATGTAAGATTAGTCTTTGAGTGATACCGATTGTAGCTTTGGGCTAAGGAGATCGTATCACACTTTCTTACCAGGTGTGTACATACACTGCACACACACAATGAATCGGTGAAAGTCGAAATGTCGAAATGTCGAAAAGTCGAAAAGGCAAAAGGTCAAAATGCCAAAAAGCTAAAAGTTGGGCTACGGTAGTCACACGAGTGCGCGAACACTCATGGAGAGGAAACTGATAGGTTTCTTGAGGCCCACGGGAGATTCCATGGACTTGGGTTGAGAATTGGCCAAATGGGCCGAAATGGGCTAAATGTGCCTGATAGGCTGTTGGGCCCATAATAGGCAAAGATTGATAAGTGATGCTATGTGTTAGAAAATTTGTATATGAGCATGAGTATAATATGTTTTGGGCCTAATGGGCCATATGAAGGTGAATTGGGCCTAGTGGGCCATAAGAATATGAATTGGGCCAGATGGGCCATTTGAATAAGATTGGGCCTAGTGGGCTATATGTATGTATGTAGAGGTATTGGGCCTAGTATATGATGACTACATAAAACTTAATTAATTAATTGAGACCATGGACAAGTCATAGGGTTAAGGTGTGGCAACGGGTATATGCATGTCTAGGATTAGATCTAGGGAGAGCTTGGTACTTAAGCGGTGTTAACGACCCATCTCCTCTTCTCTGGAATCCTACCTGGTGCATAGTAATCGTTTACCTTAGCTCGCAGGGCTTGTTCATGGGTCAAGGTAAGTGAAAACTGTAATTAAGGGAAAATTACTGAAATACCCCTAAGGGCGAAAATAACCAAAATACCCCTACGTGTTGAATGCAAGTTTTGTGGATGTGACATGCATACATATGATGTTCTGCTTAGGTTGCATATGGGGTGGGAATTATGGCATGGAGGAAGTATATGAGGATCGCATGGTTGCCTGAAAATCGTGGATCCACCGACGACTTTTAAAGCCCAATATGTAAATGAAGGTAGTTTCGTAACCGGGCTACCATTGGTGTGTGGGCTGGGTGGGTCAATATTTATATCCCCACATGGTGTGATGGAGGACGGAGCTGGTGTGTAGCAGATGGATAATTTGAATGGGATTGCATTGCATGTTTGATGTATGATGATTTTTGAATGCTTGTTTTCCGTCGAGGGTTGTACACACTGAGTTTGCGAAAACTCACCCCCTCTTTTATTTTATTTTCAGGTGATGCTCAGTAAATAGTTCGATGTTTGGAGGGACTCTGGGTGGCCAGCTAGCAAGACAAATTTGGACTTTTTTTTTTAAAGCTTAGAAGTTTTATTTTATTAAGTATGTTTCAGACCAGATTGTAATAAGGTTTTCATTATGCTATTAATATTTGAAATATTATTATTGCCATTGTAATTACGAGAAGTTGAACATGGGTTTCTTAAATTATAGTATGTTTTCTACGTTTCTGCAACTTAATTTCTAAATGATAATTTTTCTAAAATCAAGTGCTTAAAACAAAGCTTTCGTAACTGAAAGGTGTGTTTATTAAGGTTTCTTTTGTTTAAAAAGGGTTTTCAATGAAAACACAGTTTTCACTAAAACACTTCAATGTGACACGCCGGATCTGGTCTTAAAGTCCGGGCCTGGTTTGGGGTGTTACAACCGGACATATAATAATATTCAGAACAATCATTATCAAATAATCATATCATTACAGTAAATGTCATTCATTCACATTCAGAAAGAACTTAAATCGAGCATACAAAGCCTAACTCTTGCATTTGGGACCAATCTAATAACATATAAAAGTTTTGAAAACTTAGAAAATTTTTAACTTTTAAAAGGTCACACGCCCATGTGAACAGGTCGTTGCCTCACACGGCCTTAGACACACTCGTGTGTCTAAGCTGTGGCAAAATAGGGCATCCATACTGACTTATCCACATGGCCACAAGACACGCTCGTGTGCCAGGCCGTGTGAAAATTAGAGAGGCTACTAACTTGGCCACACTGCCAACCACATACCCGTGTGCCACACACAACCAGTAGACACGCCTATGTGTCTAGGCCGTGTCAAAACTAGAGGGTATACTGACTTAATTCGTAGGGTACCCCAAGGGACACACGGCCGTGTAACATGACCGTGTGTCACACATGGCTGAGACACACGCCCGTGTCTCTGCCCATGTGGACAAAAATAGGCCATTTGAATAGCCAATTTGCCACCCCAATTTAGGTCAACCTACAAGCACCAAACCAAGCATATATGCACAACCATTTCAGCCAATATCTATACCAAACCATACATAATTCATGCTATAACATTACCAATCATTTCAAATATCAATTCATCAATCAATTCGTACCAAAACTTAAACTAAAATCATACCTAACATATGATCAATACATCATTCAATCAAATGCTCAAAACTTACCAAAACTTCTCAACATTGACCAATTCTTTTGGCCAACCAAATCATACCACAATTTTACATTAGCATCACATATCATATACCATTATCAAACTATAAGTTCAAACACAAACTAGCCATATCACATGGCTAAATATATCCATCACAAAACATAATCCACAACTTCTAGCCTATACATGCCATACTTTAATATATACATTTTCAATGTACCAAAATAAGGTTCGATAGTGTGGTGACAATCCTCGACCTCACAGTAGCTTTGATATCTATAAAATAATACAAACACACACAAGTAGCCTTTCAAAAGCTTAGTAAGCCATATACAATTAAACTTATCATTTAAAGCATATAGACATCATCAAATTACTTATACTTTGGAGCCAAATACCAACACAAACCTCATATTCATATACTTGGATCATAGATCATCATTTACACATATACTTACCTTTTATTTTCATATATAGTACACAATTCAAACGTACCTGAATCGGATATATATTCACTTATTCATTCATTTTCTCGAAATGACCATTGAACCATTCGAAATCATAAGGATACGCAGATAGCTCAGAAAACTCATACAATGCCAACGTTCCAGATGTGGTCTTACATGTAATCAAATATCGATGCCACTGTCCCAGACAGGGTCTTACACAAAATCAAATACGATGCCAACATCCCAGACGTGGTCTTACATGTAAATACCAAATCGATGCCAATGTCCCAGATGTGGTCTTACATGATATCACATATCAGAAATCCTATGTCATGACATATGTATCCTAACTATTCCTATGGTTTGTACAGGGCTTTTCAAACATCAGAACCTTGTCGATACTTTCTCGGATATCTCATATTCAAGGAAAATAGCCATTCAACATAGTTCAATAGCATATTAGCATAAATAAACCATTTCAAATACATTTATTTGTATATAGACTTACCTCGTAGGGATTCGGATAGATGGAATCAGTTACTAGACGACTTTCAACTTTCCCCGATCTAATTTCGTATTCTTTAGTTCTCGATCTAAATCAATTCAAATTTAACTTATTCAATCACACATTCATTCAAAACAATCCATATACACACAATTAGGGAATTTTGCAAACTAGCCCTCACATTTTTACATTTTGACACTTTAGTCCCTAATTCACAAAATCACAAAATACACAATATTTTCCTGTACACAAGCTTTTTCAAATTTTTATAGGTCTCATACAAGTCCATACATTTCTTTTATTTCACATTTTAGTTCCTCAATTTACAAATTTCACAATTTAGCCCATTTTACTCAAAATCATCAAAAATCCAAAGATTAAACATATAAACCCAACATCAAACTTTCATATTTCATCAATTAACAACATAAAGCTCATGAATTCATCCATGGTGCATTTAAAAATCATCATAAAAATCAAAAATTGAGGCATAGGCTTGATAGTATTCAAAGCAACGATTACAAAAACGTAGAAATTATCAAAAACAAATCTAAAACACATACCTAATTAATGCTTGTATTTTTTGAATGTTCAAAGCTTAAGAACCCTAATTCTTTCTTCAAATATTCGGCAAGGATGATGATAATGGACAAATTTTTATGTATTTGTTTTATTAAATCAACATTTATTTATGAATTACTAATATAACCTTTTTAATTTCATTCAAAATCCACTAACTCATGTCCATACTTGTCCATGCATTAATTAAATGGTCCAATTGCATCATAATAACTTCATACTTAAAAAGCCATGTCAATTTAGCACTTTAACAAATAGCAAACAACTTTTACATTTTACGCGATTAAGTCCTTTTTATCAAATTGAGCACACAAACAATCAAATTTTCAGATGAAACTTTCACATATGCTAATTCACACATCATAAGAACGGAAAATAATATTTAAATATTTTTCAAACTCAGATATGTGGTCTTGAAACCACTTTTTTGACAAGGGTCTAAATCGAACTGATATAGGAAGGACCAAATCGCATAAAATGCAAAAGTTAGATTCTAGTAGCTGGAAGGATCAATTAGCTATGGAATTCAAAACTTAAGTCCTTATATGGTAATTAGACCTTTAAAGAAAGTATGTAGATATTTTGGTATGACTCATCCATGGAAAAATAAAAAAAGGTTGAGGACTAAATTGGAAAAATGAAAAGTTATTAAGTGACAGTTTAATTAAATGAAAAAGAAAACAATTTCATATCATCTTCCCCAAAGATTTCTATGGAAACCCTAGGAGAGAGGAAGAATACTTATCAAGCTTATTTGGGTAAGTAATCAAGCCCCGTTTTTAGTAATTTTTATATTTTTTAAACAGGGATAGTCTAATCTATCTATTTGGAGGATTAATTTGAAATGTTATCAAAGTAAAAAATTTGGGTCATGGATGAAAATGCTGGAAATATGAAATTTATGGTAGAAAATGAAAGGTTGTTGATAGATAAACAACATTTACAAAGTAATTTTTTATGGAAACTTGATTTAGGGACTAAAATGAAAAGTGATAAAACCCATGGAAAATTTTGAAAATTTTGAAATGTATGTGCTGTAAATGTAGTATATAAACTTCGGTTAGGCTTGGAATAGGGAGTAAATTGTATTTCATTTTCCAAGCCTAGGGATGAAATGAGAATTTATGAAAAAGTTAGGGGCAAAATGGTAATTTTTCCTAGGATGAAATTAAGTCCACATGAATGTGAAATATGATAAATTGATGTTACATTTACTCATATAGATCCGAATAGGATTAGTAGATTTTACATACATGAACATTGTCGAGGTAAGTTCGTGTAACTAAATTGTATATGTTTTTATGCTTGAATTAAATGTTGTGTTTATGAATTATATAAATGCCATAAATATGTGAAATGATCACATACTCATTAAAGGCCGATAAATGAAAGTGCTCGATCAATTATAATGCCCGACAAATGATAAATGATAAAAATATTAGTTTTATGCTTGAGTTGAATGTGAACATTTGAATTGCATAAATGCATAAAAATATAAGATTGACCACATGCTTGATAATGCTTGAAAGAAGCTAAATTTCGTTTGAATAAATGAAAAATTTAGTGGATATGTGATTTCCCTAAATGAATGAGGTCCTACATTTGTTGCGTATGAGATTTAACTTGGATGAGTAATCCTATTGACCTCATGATAGAAAGGATTTAGCCTGGAAAGGTAATCCTGATATAAGTCCTCTCGAGCATATGTTGTGGATTGGATTTAGCCTAGACGAGTAATCCAGATCAATTTCCATAGAGCATATGTCATAAAAGGATTTAGCCTGGACTGGTAATCCTATTATATACATGTGTGGCTCGAGAGTGTACTCCCTGAAATAGTACCTTATGGGTACCATTGAATATGAATTGATAAATTCTGATTTGTACACCATGAGTGCACTACCTGTGTATCCATCGATATTTCAGACAAATTCAACGGGTAAAAGTTCTTGACATGAGAAGATATGAATAATAAATTAGTTACTACACGTATCGGCCTGAAATACATGAAAATGACGATACATGATACTTGGTATATGGAAATATGAAATAACGATATTGTACATGGAATTTATTTGATGAGTATGTACGTCATTGATTATAGACTTATACTCCTTAAGTGTACTAGTATGTGTAAACTTCTGATATGAGTAATATGAGTATGTACGTCATTGATTATAGACATATTTCGAGTAATATGAGTAAAGTTCTGATATGAAATGATCAAAACTCGAAATGAACTAGTATGAAATTATACTTGTAATAATGAGATAAAATATGCTTGTTGAATGAATACATGTTGTGGAAAGCATATGTGCTTGGAAACTTGATTGTTATTGAGCCCATATATGTTTTGATTTTATTATGGATTTTATGACTAACAAGGGCAATAAGGATGTATGTGTAGGGCTTGAGGTCAAATTGATTGAATATGCCTTACATAGTTACCTCATAATAGAATGAATGGTAAGTTAAGTACCATGTTATACGAACTTACTAAGCATTTTATGCTTACTTAGTTTATTTCCCTGTTTTATAGTAAATCAAAAGCTCATTGGATTGGAAGCTTGGCGGAGATCACTCACACTATCCGTCAGCCCATGTCAGTACACTATGGTAAATCAACTATGGTTGTAACGGCATGTAGGATATATTGGCCATATTGGCATGTAAATGTAAATGATACTTGTAATCCAACTATTGGAATGACTAGTAATGGTTTGTTTTAATATATTTGTAATGTCATACTATGGTAGCTACATATGGGTTAAGTAGTTGACCAAATTATGTCTAACATATGGACTAAACTAAGCCAAGATTATGAACATGTATGCATGAAATGATATGCCATAATGAATGATGGATTTGCTTGATTTGAAAGCTTGAAATGGTTGGTATTTGGATGTGTGATTCAAGTGCAGGTCATGGGGTGATTTTGGGTGAGAAATGAAGCTAGGAATGGCTTTATTTTGTCTACACGGGCAGACACACGGGTGTGTGTCTAGACCGTGTGTGACACATGGCCTTGTAATATGGGCATGTGCTTAGGCCGTGTGTCCCCTGCACCTTAATTTTGAGAAACAAAATGCTCAGAATTGAGCACATGGGCAGAGACACGGGCGTGTGTCTCAACTGTGTGCGATACATGTGTCTTGGCCATGTGAAACCTATACCTAATTTCAAATTAAATTAATTAACCATACGGCCTAGCACACGGGCGTGTGGCATGACCGTGCGTACAAGTTAGAGAGTTACATGAGGTCGATCACGGCCTCTAGCATGGGCGTGTCCTAGGGTCACACGGGCGTGTCCCTTGGACCACACGAGCATGTAAGCCCTGCAAGTTGGAAAAATTTTGAAATGTCATGAAATATTCTTAGAGGTTCCGACTAAGTCTCGGCTCAATTCTAATGCTCGTATTGGACCTTGAGGGTCCATTTAAGGGGCGTTATGAATGATTTTGGAATTTGAATAGTAACTTGCATGATTTCTCTATAAATGTTTCTGAAAGTTTCGGTAATATTCTGCAACCCTGTTCCGATGATAGATATGGGTTAGGGGTGTTATAGGAAATGATAATGGTACGTGGATGTAAGAAATGTTACGGATTAGTTCAGGTACTTGTGAAAGTTTGGCAAGTAAGTGTTACTTGATAAGTTCATATGATAAGTAAGTGAAAGTTGATAAATTTATTCATGATACATAGAATTATGGCAATGTGCAACTTGTTGAATTGAATGTATTATTCATGCTCCTTAAATTGTGATTGAATTGGTAACTATACTTATTAATCATATGAACTTACTAAGCTATAAAGCTTACTTTGTTTATTTTTTTGTGTTTTATAGTGATTTCAAAGCTAGCTCAGATTCGGGGATTGCCGGAAACTTCATCACACTATCAAGCTATTGTTTTGGTATTTTTGAATATATGTTTTTGGAATATATGGCATGTATAGGAACTTTGGTCATTTTGGTATATGAGTTGATAATGATTTTGGTAATTTGAAATGGCTTGTAAATGTTAAATGCTTCTAGTTTTGTATACAGCCATGTGAGTTGGCCTAATTTGGTTAATTTAGTTATGAATATATATGTGTGTAAATGGCCTATGTTATGTGATTGAGGCGGGCTTTGTGATGCTTATTGATAGTAGGGATTGTGATTGTCAAATGGTTGATAATAGAGTAGATGTATGATTGTGAATTTGAGCATAATGATGCATGTTAGAAAATGTTTAATTAGTTGAACTGTATATGTGAATTTGGTATAAGGTAATAGCCCATTTTGTGACTTGTGTATATTGTAGATAATGGAATTGAGTTTGCATGATTGAGGCTTGATTTAGTTGGTTTGAATGCCTATAATTGCTATGTCTTGGTGCCGTTTGTTTTGGTATAGGTGCATACAAATGGGGGTGGCAAAATGGATTGGTAAATAACATATTTTTTTCCACACGGGCGTGTGTCTCAGTCGTGTGTGATACACGGTCAGGTTACACGATCGTGTGTCCCCTAGTGTTGAATTAAAAACCATGTCAGTATGCTCCACACGGCCTAGCACAAAGGCATGTGATTGGCCGTGTGGCTTAAGTCAGTATACCCTACAAGATTGGCATGGCCTAGCACACAATCTGGTACACGGGTGTGTCTGGCCATTTTTAGGGCACACGGGCGTGTGTGTTGGTTGTGAGACCTAATTCAGAGAGTTACATGAGGTCAGACATGGGTTGGGACACAGCTATGTGATTCCACTTTGAATGTCCACACGGCCTGTGACACGGGTGTGTCCCCTATTTTTGGGAAAATTTTCTAAGTGTTTTAAAAGTTTCTAAAGTTTTCGGTTTAGTCCCAAACCACCTCAAATGCATGTTTTAGGCCTCGTAGGCTTGTATTAGGGATGGTATGAATTTTATTGATTGATGATTATATGAAATTTGAAAATGTACATGAAATGTATGTGTAATTGTATACTATGTTCAGTAATGCTCTGTAACCTTATTCCGGCGTTGAATACGGGCGAGGGTTGTTACAATACGAAGACCTAGAATGTACCTAAGACCTAATTGAGGTTGCCAACAGTTATATAAATAAGAAATTCACTTATATAAATAAGAAATTAGGGGTTTGATGTAACTAAGTTGTCCTAGACACCTTCAAAAACCCTAGTAGTTTGGCAGTAGGATTAGATTATTTTTCTTTTGGCTTTTCGTAACTCTTTTGTTTTTCATCTTGGAATCAGTTTTGATCCAAGAGTTTATTTATATTATATAAGTATTTTAGTTTACTTGTTATTGCATTCGATTATTTCTTTATTCCAATCAATTGATTTGCTACTTCGTTCTCTATTTGATATTCAATCCACAGTTATTCAAATATTTTTTTCTCTTTCGAATCAATCGTGTTCTTTACATGATTAATTCAATTGGACTTGATACTAAGAATAACATGGGTGGCTAAATCCCTTAGGGGAAATTAATGAGTGGATGGGGATGTGATTAACGGAGGATTAATGGTTTTCCCGAGAGGGATTAGTTGGTATGAATTACATGTTCTTAAACCCTAGGCCTAACAACCCTAGGAAATTATCATAGGCTAGACGAGGTCAGGAGATAAGTCGAACCGAGTAAATCGTGATTTATCTTGGTTGAAAAAGTGAGGTCGGGAGATAAGCGAGTATCAACCAATCGACTAGTTAGTTAGAGGTTGGGAGGTAATAATTCGTTAATCGATAGCTAATCCACCCTAAAACCTTAATCCAAAGTTAGTTACAAATCGTAAAGCAAGTTAATCTTCCTAATTGGTTTATTGATTTTAGTCGATTGTTTATTTTTCTTATTTATTTTTATCCCAACTATCTCTTTTATGTTCATCGCAATATAGAAATTAATTACTACTAGTTAGACTTATTATTGTTAAAACGTTTTCATAATTTATTCCATCCTTCCTTAGGTATGACCCTCGAAATACTTCCAAGTGTTTCATTGTACTAAATATATTATAATTTGACCCCATGCAATTGCGAACATCATCGTTATAAATTCTTATATATTTTTTGTATTATATTTTACTATAAGTGATAACTTATTTATAGGTGGTGAAGTTGGCATCATTGCCAGGGAGGTTTCATCGAGAAATTTTAAAAATATATTTTTACAATTAATAAGATTAGTAGGAACATTAGGATCTGATATGATTTCTAACTCTTGTTTATTTCTTTTTATTCTTATGTTTATTTTCTTTTCAGGTCATTTATGACTCGAAGCGGCGACACTTTAATCAAACCATGCCCAGATCAGGAGCAAATACTTAGATGCAATCATTTAGTAATAAACACCGATCCACTCGTAGTAATTAATTTACCTTCTGCAAACCCTTTATTTGAATATCCCCAAGAGTGAAAAGCGATTAACTGGGAAGAAGTCCCAATGGAACAAAAGATGTTGTGCGAGTACGCCCTACCTATATTAGACACGGTGTGAGGAAGCATAGAACTGTTGACAATTAATGCCAATAATTTTGGAATAAAAATAGCCACGATCTAGATGACCCAAAATACGCTTCAGTTTAAAGGGAACATGGCTGAAGACTCGAGCCAACACTTGAAGCGGTTCTTACAACTCTGCGACACCTTCAAGTATAACGAAGTATCTGATGATGATGTGCATATTCGGTTATTTTTGTTTTATTTGTGTGATAACCTAGCTAATTAGTTGGATTCATTAGAGCCGGGTTCCATCATCACATAGAACGATTTAGCATAAAAAGTTTTCTATAATTTTTTCCCGATTAGTCGAACCATTCAGATCCGACGAGAATTATCAACTTTAAACAATACAAAGTTAAGACCTTGTACGAGGAGTGGGAGCATTTCAAAACAATGCTAAGGAAGTACCCGCACCATAGACTGCAAGCATGGCTCCAAATACAAATTTTCTACGACGCTGTTGACAGACACATTAGATATAACTTAAACTCAGCATCTAGTAGATCTTTCATGTTTCATACATACAAACAAGCCTACAAAATCATTGAAGAAATGGCCATAAATTCATACATGTGGCTCAATGAGAGGTTTCATTACCAATCTAGGTCTCCAACGTGAAATTGGTAAATGAAGAAAACGACGATGGTAGATTTCGACAAATCCTAGAAATGCTTAACTGTTTGGAAACACGTGTCAAGTCCACGAGAGTCAAGCCACATTCAAAAAATCAACTTGAGGATGCAAGCTACATAAGTAACAGGGGTGGGAACCCTTATTCAAGTACTTATAGTCTCGATTGGAAGGATCATCCAAACCTCAAGTAGGGAGGTAATCAAGGAGGTGCGAGTCAAGCCCAAAACCAACTAAATCCTCCTTACCAACCTTCGCCATTACAACAACAAGCTGTGGGAAATGATCATGCTGCATGTGGTCAAAGATTCAATTGAATAGAAGGGAAGATGCAAACAATGAAGATGGATATTCAAAAAGTCCAGGCGACATGTGGATGACTCGAATCCCTGATGGATAAGCTCTACAACTAAATGAGCCAGTTAATTGTGAAGTTCCAAAAAAAAAACTGGCTAGAGTCTCCCAAGTAACACTGAGAATAACCCTCGAAGAGATGGGAAAGAAAATGTAAAGGTGATCGCATTGTGATCGGGAAAGGAATTGAAGTTTCCAAGCAAAACCATCCATGAAGAGGAGAAAATTACGAAAGATGTCGATGAGCTCACGGCGAAGGAAGAAACTGAACACCATGAGCTAATCGAGAAGGTAATTGAATTAGTTGCTAATGCGGTAATCTCAACTTGTAGCATAACAAAAATGCTCCTAAATTAAAAGATTCGAGTAGCTTTATGATTTTAATAAATATAGGGGATCAATATTGTAGCGAAGCCCTTTGCGACTTAAGAGCTAGTATAAATTTAATGCCCCTATCTATTTATTAGAAACTCAGACTTAAGGAGTTGATAAAAAAATCAATCACACTACAATTAGTTGATAAACAAATCCATAACATAGAAATTGAGCGATTTTTCCTTCAGATGAGTGGGGGTTCATTTATACAAGAGCATGGGTTTGATCCCACCATGTCTGCTTGCAACGAGATATGGGATCTAGTCCGATCTCATCATTAGGTTAACATTTCTACAACCCTGACCAAACTGACAGCTAATGCTATCATTAACAGATTTTATGACTACCTAAAATATAGAGAGAACTGCAAGCAAAAGGATGAGAGGATCACCTACGGGATTATCCGCGGCAAAGAGGTTTTGGTTACACCTCAAGATATTTGTTGGTACTATAATGCCCTATATTATACCCATGGTCACCTAGAGACCTTGGACTTATTCACGTTTGACGATTTTGACATGGAGGGTATTATCGATTATTTAATGGTTACGCATGGCGAGTGGGCTCACCAAGTCGACTTCGACGTGCCATTGAAATTGAACACGACTATCATGTTCCGAATGACCAATATGTGGATGCAATTTATTTTCACTCGCCTAGCACCTACTTATAATGCTTTTTTCATCACCGCCTATCAAATGGTTACGCTTTACTCTATCTTGTTAAAAGATGAAATTTGTGCAGGCCACTAGATCTATAAGGAGATGCTCAAGTGCAGACGACACTGAAAGCAAAGTATGTACTTCCCATATCTGATTACCGCCCTATGGCATCGAGCCGATGTACCCATGTCTTCAATCAAACCATTCACGAGACCCACGAGGAGTGTGATTGGGGACAACTTGTAAAACCAGTTCCTCAAGCTCTAATGCAAGCAAAATCAGGAAAAAGATCAATGAAGAAAACATAGGAGCGACACCCAATGGTTGATGAAGGGAAAGGGTAAATCAAACATGTCGAAGAAGACAAGCCTCATGTACATGTCGATATCAAAGTGGCAAACCCAATGGATGCAAGACATGAGAGACATTCTAATCTGTATTATGGAATAGAATGGGTGGCCTACACCAGCACCATTCCTGGATATGTTCGAGAGGACCTCACTTCTAGGTGAAGAGGGCACCGATGACGATGAGGATAAAGAGGAGTAGGTCCTAATCGTGCCACCAGACTATATGGGAGTATTTAGACCAGACCCCTCATTGATGAAGGGCATGGTGATCTGTGACTAGAGCCAACATACCTGACCTATATTTCGAGAAGACAGGTTATGAAAGCATCAACAAGGAGTAATAGGGGCCAGGCCCTGATGATGGAGGAGTCAAAATCTGAGTCTGACTAATTTTGGACATTTTTTATTTTTATATTTGGGATTTCATAATCTATTTTTGGGATAATTTTTAATTTTTTAAGTTTTTAATTAGTTAATATTTAGTATTTTCTATACATATTTTTGCGTTCTTAGTTTTCCTTTGTAGGAACCCCACAACTTTTTACAGCACTAACATTAAGAGCCAAAACCGAAAAGAGAAGTAGTCTCACCAATTGAGTTGCACATATCACACAATTAGGTAACCTCTTTCCTTTACATTTTTAATTGCACATTAGGGACAATGTGCCGAATAAAGTGTTGGGGGTAACTTAGAAAAATTTTAAATTTTTTTCTTTTCAATTATTTTGTTTTCTTTGTTTTAGTAGTTTTAAATTTTTAATTTTCCTTTGCACGTTTTCTATGTGCTTGAGCTTGGAGAAATATAAGTGATTGGTTAGGAGCATATACCTAGGTTGTTTATTTAAATTGTAAGTTTAGCATGAAATTAAATGATTTAGGTTGTTTATATTTAGACTAATTAGTTCAGTTTATTAGACTGCAAATAGGAAAAAGAGATTAAATATACCAAGTGATAAAGGTAGATACGAATAGGTAATTATATTTGTAAAAGTATAGGATGTTTGATTAAAATGAAAATACTTAGTAAAATCCATGGTTATTGAAACGGTGCAATATGATTAGCATAACCCTTACAAAAAGTTCCCAAGAAAAATCTCAATCGTATTAGCACAAATAAAAAAAATCATAAGTGATTATACAAGGAAATATCACTGCATTAGAGTTCAAAGCATGGAAAAAAAATAAACTAAGTATGGAAAAAATATTCGAACTGACTATACTCTACAAAAATAAATATTATATTTGTATACATTTTGATGGAGTTATATATTTAACTTTCTTTAACATGTTTACTTTCTAATTTATTGAACTAATCTATTTAGGTGTAAATAACTTTGTATTGCTTAAATTTCTAGGTAGAGTTATATATTTAGGCAAATCTTCCTACTGTTGATGCTCCGATCCAATCTCGTGTATCAAGCTAGCTCGAGCACATTTTCTTTTCTTTGCATGTTTATTTCTTGTTTTCAATTTTATTTTTCAGTTTGTTTTAGTTTTGTTTGTTTAAGGACAAACAAAGACTTAAGTGCGGGGGTATTTGATCTGTCGTCAAATGTAAAAGTTAATTTGGGTCAATTCCGCATTTATGGAGTGTATTTTCAATGCAATTTAGTATTTAATATTACATTTTTGGTATTTAGGTCTTAGGATTAAATATTAATAAAATAAGTTTTTTTAACACATTTTATAAGTGTTGTAACCCAATAAGTCGACACGGACCTTAGGTTGTGCTAATATGTTTAATTGAGTGTGTAGGATAAAGACATAAATGCCCAATTGATGTGGCAAGGGACAAGTGATGCAAAAGCTTTCTGGGATGTCAATGCACAACATGAATGACTAAGGCAGAAATTGCATGTCGTGTCGCGTAATAGACATGGTATGGTGCGACACAAGTCGAAGTGCTGGCCAAGTATATTGAGGCTATTTTTGTCCATGCAATCAACTTTATACGAAGACCTAGGATGTATTTAAGACCTAATTTGGGTTGCCAATACTTATATAAATAAGAAATTAAGGGTTTAATGTAACTAAGTTGTCCTAGACACCTTTCAAAACCTTAGTAGTTTAGGAGTAGGATTAGATTATTTTTCTTTTTGCTTTTTGTAACTATTTTGTTTTTCATCTTGGAATCAGTTTTAATCCAAAATTTTATTTATTTTATCAAAGTATTTCAGTTTACTTGTTGCTGCATTCAATTTATTTCTTTATTCCAATCAATCAATTTGCTATTCCATTCTTTATTTGATATTCAATCCACGGTTATTCAAATCTCTTTCTCTTTCAAATTAATCATGTTCTTTACATGATTAATTCAATTGGACTTGGGATTATGAATAGCATGGGTGGCTAAATCCCTTAGGGGAGATCGATGAGTGGATGAGGATGTGATTAACGAAGGATTTAGGGTTTTCTCCAAAGGGATTAGTTGGTATGAATTACGTGTTCTTAAACCCTAGGCCTGACAACCCTAGGAAGTTATCATAAGCTAGACGAGGTCGGGAGATAAGTTGAACTAATTAAATAGTGATTTATCCTTTTTGAGAAAGTGAGGTCGAGATATAAGCAAGTATAAAACAATCAACTAGTTACTTAGGTTGGGAGGTAACAATCAACTAAATTCGGCTTCAGGGTTCTAAAGTGGCCTACCTTACTTGAGAGCCAAAACCTCAAGTTACCTTGCTTGTGTCTATAGGCCTTTAATATGGTACCTTGCACTATTTTCTTTTTGAATGAACACTACTCTATGTCTAGAGTCTACTACTAGTATCTGTTGAGTACTTGCTCATATCATTCAACCATGGTCTAACTAATCTAACCTTCTCATACTTTAGATTAATTTAAGGGTACGCTGCATAGTCGACTATGTCTAGGGATTGCTCACATACATTTTAAAGAATAAAATAATAGAATGAAATAGTAAAATAATTCAGATTTATACCGCAACCATTAAAGATAGTTAAAGCTTCATTAAAGTAATCCCAACCCTATGGGATTTAGCTCACAGGTTGGCAAATAAAATTCAACTCAATCATCATTTTCATCACTATAATTCACGAAGGAACAGATTAAAAATAATGGAAGAACATCGGGAAAACATCGTTCGCTTGTCCAATCCACGCTCCAATTGCATAGTGTCCTGGGGTCACCGAGAGGGACTACCTTTATTTTTCCTCTATTCAGTCACTACTTTCTATTTCTTCTAAGGATCTTACCCTCCGTTTACTCCCCAGGGTTTCCTCCTTTGGCTTTTTAAATTATCTTTTTCTTTTTTTTTAAGGATAATTCCAAAAGCCCAATATTTATCTTCTTCTCTTTTCTAAGCAAATTTATCTAGTACAAGTAGAGTTGGGCTAAAACTAATATGCACTGAATACTAACTAGACACCTTTCTGGCATTACTATGGCATACGAGTTGGCAATCTGACCACCCTTTGTCTTGACAAAACTTCACTCCTTTATTTCTTGTTCCTCATCCTGCACCTATCAATACCACAAAATAAAACCTTTTTACAAGAAATTAAAAATACCTAATATTTAAATGCAACCCAAGTTCTAATGCAATGCTAAAAATACTAATGAAATGTCCTAAAATGCAACTAGATGTACTTAAGTGCAAGCAATTAACTATGCCCAAAGGCATGAAATATAACTTGTCTCAAGAGTTACCACACCCCAAACCTAAGTTATTACTTGTCCTCAAGCACAATATGCATGCATGCATAAATACCAACATTTTGCCAGTGCACCAGACCAACTCATACTACCAGGCTATTTGAAGAACAACAAGTACATCAGTTCTCAGTAATTTTGATTTTTCATAAAACTCGTTCAAGAGTCAAAGGGTTGCTCAACAAAGGCAGTGCAAAAATTTCTCCCCAAACATAGAATCTCCTAAGTACTTATGTATTCTTTCTTTTGGTCTATAGCAACCATCTTCTAAATCACTTTGTTCATTTATTACCTAAACATAAGTTGCTTGCTTTATGCCTGCTCAGAATATATTAATCATATTTATGCTTTTTTTAACGATATTATTTTTAGGGGATTTAGCATTTCACAAAATTTTTTGACTTGACAATCATAATGGAGCATACATCGAATTACCAAGTACTCAATCATGTCACAATTTAAACCCAAAGTCACTCATGAAGTTCAAACTTTTGACTAAAAAAATGGATGGAGCATACAAATACCTCCTTAGCTATTCAGTCCTTGTTGCTACAGCGGAGTGCCCCTTGCTTAGACTCATCTTTTTAATCAACAATACGACGGAGCAAACAAAGTGATTCTGACCTACTTGGCAATTCTAAACATTGGAGTGCCTACTCTCCTTTCTTTAAATAATGTTGTGGCAATAAAACTAATGCTTAACTTTAAAAATCCCTAGGTTCATTAAAATGTACTTGCTATATTCAAAAAAAAAATAAAAACACAATAAGTATAAGACATCCTACTTTTAGGAATTAGTTTTCAAGCATCTTACCCAATCCACTATAACATGTTCTAGGTATATCAAAAATGTAAACTCATCATCGAACATCATAAGTATAAATTGTACTTCTTATAGACAAAATAGTACTTCGATGGTTACAATACAGTGGAAAAATATCTATATTATATAAAGTTCAACCTAAATTCACAATATATCCCCAAGCCTAAGGGATGCATTGTCCTTAATGCATGTGCATACAACAAAAATATAGCTATGGACACTCAAATGTCATGGCAAGATGAAATGAAATGAATGATCATCAAAAGAAAGAAAAAAACTTATCTGGCATGGAATGTATTGTAGGTACTTTATTCAGTTCTTCGTGTGGACTTGTGGGCACTAACCTTATACCTCATATTCCTTTTCATAGGCTTTACATCTTTACCTTCCTTATCGGTCTCCGTGAGACCATCGACCAACTGATCAATTGCACAATCTTGTGTAGTCATAAAGGCTGGTGGAGATAGTGGTACAGGAGTTTTGCCTTTTGTGGTGGCAAGAGTTGTAGTAGTAGTAGGGTCATTTTGTCCTTCATTTCCTTCTTCTTTATCTTTTCCAATCTCAATGGATGTTGACTTCTCGGTTTCCTCAGTAACTTGTCCAATATCAGTATTGGTCTCTTCAGTTATTGAGTCACCTCCGACAGTAGTTGGAGCTGGTTTAGCTTCAGTCTCAGCATATGGGAGCAAAGTCTTGGGGAAGACATGAAACTTTGGCATTGGTTTCGAAAAGGTCTTTTGCAGAGATTGCTTCCAAATTCCTATCCCTTACATATGACCAATACTGAGCTTGTTGCTCATTAGCCTGGACCAACTCTTTAGCTATTTGGTATTGTTGACTTTCGAACAAGGACATCCTTTGCTCTAACTGCTTCAGGGAATTCAATATTTGCTGGTGAAATGAGCCCCGAGTGACTGAAGGTGCTACTATGGGAATGTGTGTGGCAGTAGAAGCCTGGCTCTGCTGAGTTTTCGAGGCAGTATCAATACCTCAGAGCTTAGCAAAAATTTCCCTTATGAGTCCACCCTTATTAGGGGTAATATCCTCAACATCAGTAAGAGGAACATAACAGTCTTGCATAATGCAGTAATGAGGGAAGGAAAATTTAAACTTCTAGCATTCTTCTCAACACAACAATGGACATCTTGGAAACTGTGGGATTGTGCGTGGATGGCATACGTCGACTTTTCAAGAAATGATACCACACCTTCCCAATCCATTTCAGTAAAGCCCTTTCAACAATGTAGCATTCCTAACTAGAGACAATCCATTGTGTGCCCTCAATACATAAATCCTTCAAAAATTGTGTCAAACACTTGGTTATGACGTTATCTGCAAACTCGATATATTCATCTTGTACCTCTCTAAGGCCAAACAGGGCATTTATACGGTCCTCATCAAATGGTACAGAACTGCCCTGCACATAGTTGAAAGGAGAATCAAGGGAGTTCACATGGGCATAGAACTCCCTAGCTACTTAGCTCAAAATATCCACTAGGTACAAATAGAAAATGCCCCACCCATGCTGCTCTACTATCAACAATACAAACTCTTCATATCCCATGTAGGGTTCATCCTTAAACAAGAATCCCTGTTCAAAACAAAAGGATACTTTAGAATATTAAAGTACCTTGTAACCGCAGCAGAGTTGAAGAATGTCTTTGGTTGGGAAGTGTCAATGCGTGATAATTCTGCGATTTTAGAAACACTCTTGACACGAGCCATTAAGAAAGAATAAAGAGAAATCTTAGAAAGATGTAATGTAAAGAAAATGGAGTAGAGGTTGAAGATAAAAAAAAAACCTTAAAGGTGGGAGCTTTATAAGAAACGTAAAACATGAATAGTTGGGGAGAGGGAAATAAAGGGGTTAATGGTGAAACTTTTAGGGAAGATGAAATGTGCTAGGGAAGTTTGTGACATGGGGAGAAAAAAAGAACTAAATTTTTTGGGAGAAAATATAAAATGACCTAGCCCTACAATATAGGTTGTTTTCCTAAGGCTTTCCAAAAAATTTATTAGGTTAATCTACTCAAGGAATCTCTCATTTGGACTTTCTACTGGTCAACCCTTGATAATTTAACACCTCATCACCCAATTTTTCACAACATAATGCTCCTTTGTAATGCGACAACAATCGTCCTCCCAGTACACATTAATAAGTTTGATTTTTTATCCTGCCTTTGAAAACTACACTAATGTATAAAAAAATCAGAAATGAAACGACATGAAATAAAAATTTAGCACATAACGAACAAATAGAAATAATTAAAAAATGAATTTAAAGTAAAGAAAATAAATAAAATAAAAAATTTCTAACTCAAGCATTTCGAAGGTCGATTGTAACACCCCAAACCCGGCCTAGACGTTATGTCCGAATCTGGCGATGTCACATAGGAGTGTTTTTCGCAGAGCTTGATATCGAAAGAAAACCCTTTTTTCTATATTTACCTTTGTTACGTATTCTAATTGATGATTTTAAAACATTTTGTTTATAAAATGTGACACATGTTAAAACGTGTTTAATTTTTAAAACGTTGTCTCTTGCGGAAGCTCTTAGGCAATTACATATTCTTCGCATTTTTGGAAAACATTAGTCTTTTGAAAAAACACGTCTTATCCTACTATTAGCAGTTATAAATCAAAATAATTAAAAGGCCAAATTAACGATTAAAAATTTATAGAGGCCTTATTACATAAAAAGATACCCAAATTTAAATGCTTATAATTTAAAATTCTAATAAGGAAATCCATGTAGTTCTATGGCCACCTTTGAGTCCCTTGCAGCACCGACCTACCTAAGACTGGGGATCACCTGCGCAGATAAACAGGAGGGTGAGTTTATGAAAACTCAGTGTGTAACCCCTTAAAAACATACAGTCAATCATGCAGTAGGCAAATACAATCTGGGCCTATGTGACAGCCCTAAATTGACCCTAGTCGGGAAGCGGTTTCGGGACCGCTAAACCGAGTCACCGAAGTATTTGAATATGATATATATTGTCTAAAATATGTGAATATGAATGTGTGAAAGTTTTAAGCTTCGATTTAGTCGATTGCATGTGAATTTAGTTAATAGGACTTATGTGTGACACTTTTGAAATGTGATAGGTTAATCTATAAGGATCTATTAAAGCATGTAGTGAAAACAATGGTTTTGCATGTCAAATACTCCTTTTTTTTATACATAGTGGCCGGCCATGATGGTACATATATTAAAATATGTAGTAAATCTTAATTAAATGGTTATTATTTTATGTAAAAGAAAGGAAATAAATAAAAGAAATAAGAAGGATAATAAAAGAAAAGAAGAATGAAAGGGTGAGGAAAAAGGAAAGGAGAAATCAGTTCTTCTTGGCCGAAATGAAAAGAGGAAGAAGGGAGGGAAGCATTCGGTCATCTTAGGTTAATATTAAGGTATGTTAATGCTCTTTCATTGAAAATCTTTGTATATTTGGAGTGGTCATCAAGTATAGAAGCTAGCTCATGGCAAATGTTTTTGTAAAGTTATGAAGATGACATTCGGTCATGGATGTTTGTATTTCTTTGATGTTGTTTTTGATGCTTTAGTGTATTGAAGGTTGATTATAGATGAGTTTAGCTTGGTAAAATTAAATGTTTGTGGCTTAATTGCTTAATGACAATCGGCTATGTTGAAATGCTAAACTAGTGCTAAATTGTAAGTATTTAATTGAGTGTTAGCCGAAATTGAGCTTATGATAGTAATTAGAATTTGTGAAATTTATGCATTTTGTGGTCCAAGTGTGATAAGAACCATACGGTTATGGCATGTAAGCATGAAGATTTGTGGATGTTTTAGAATTGGCCTAAGTGTTTTAGTCATTAATATATATATATATATATATTGCGAATGTATGCTTAAGAAATTGGTTAAGTACATTGTTGTTAAATGCTTGTTGTTTTGTATAATTGTTGCCTAGCTACTAAATGAACTTAGGGTATTATGGATAAGTTTAAGAGTGGCATAATTGAAATGAAGTTTGCTTGTGCGAATGTGATTTTAGTGCATGAATTAGGAGTTTAATTTCATTCGGTAACTCATACCAAATTGGGAGATAGTATTAAACATTAGTTTTATTTGTTAAATAATTGAAGTGAGCTTTGAATGGTTGTTTTGCTTATAATGGCCAATGTGATGAATGTGAACATGCATATATGTGTATTAAGGTAAGTTTCATGGTGATTATGCTTGTGATGTTGGGTTGATATTCGGCATTGAGTAATGTGGGGTAAGGTGATTAATCGGCTATGAAATTAGCTAAATTGAATAGGTATGTTTAATGATATGCTTAGTGTAATGTATAATCTTGTAACTCAGTTTAGTATTGAGATAAAGGTTAGATGTATGATTGGATTTTGGTATGTGTTAAATTGGTTAATCAAAGATTTAATATGACGAAATGTTAATGAATAACATAATTTGTTTGCACCTTAAATAGTTGAAATAAAGCTTGCCGATTAAAATTAAATGTTTAAATTGTAATGGTCATATATAGGTATATATATATATGCCTTATGTATGTACCATGTACACATAAGGACATTCGGCAATATGATTAAATTCATGTATAAGGAAGCATGATAAATTAAGTGAATCCTTGCTTGTGAATGTGAATTAGATATAAATTAAATAAGCATGAAATCGAGTCATGGCATGTTTTATTAAATATGATACATATTGAAATCTATTGTTTTAGATATAGATTAAATGATATGTGATTGCCAAACGTGATTGTCAAGTGAATAATATTAGTTAAGTACTTAAGCAAATCTATTGTTTTACTTAAGCTTAAGAGCAAAGAGGATCAAAGTCGGATAGGGGAAAAGAGAAAGTAAACGAATAGCCGTGGATATCTAGTCGTCGACCACTTCCGAGGTAAGTTTTAAGTGATTAAACGTTGAGTAAATTCAATCATAATAGGACATAATGAGTTGATTTAATAAGATATGATGTGGCCATGATATGCCTTAAACTCAAATGGTAAGTTCATAAGTGTTTGGACTTGGAAATTTAAGAGCAAATTGTAATAATTTGCTTAGGACAGCAGCAGTAACATGATTTTAGAAAATTACTATAAATTGTTGGTGTGGAATTATAGCCTGAATAAAATATGTAATCAAAGATTAATTAGTATAGTTTCTTATAAAAGAGACCGTGTAAGCAAAGAAATTTCCTATAAAGAGATATTTAAAGTTGTGTGAGACAAGTGTCGAATGACTCAAATCCCTGTTCTGTTTTTAGAAAATCATTATAATTTGTAAAAAAATGGTTATAAGATAAAATTTATATGCTTAGACTCCTTAATGAGTCTAGTTTCAAATGAAATCAAATATAATATATTTTGAATTCTGTACAATGAGAAATTTGATTCGTAGTGAAGAGTGGTCAGATTAGTCAAATAGTGAAACAGGGGAAACTTTAAGAAAAATATGGTATTGATTGGCCAATCCTAAAATTCTGAAAATTTTATGGATGGAAGATACATGAGTCTATACTCAAGGAAAATTAACGGCAATTGATTTTGAGTTTTGTAGCTCCATTTATAAATAATTTAGTGACTATTGCTCAGGAAAATAGCTTGTAGTGAATATGTGAATTTGTTGTAAACATTGATGAAACTATTTGAGTTGCTTATAAGCTATTGCTGAAATTGATGCACAAGATAAATATATGTATATGTGGTAAAGCCGAATGGCTAATGTGAAATATGTATGAGATATGTATATGTGGTAAAGCCGAATGGCTAATGTGAAATATATATATGAGATATGTATATGTGGTAAAGCCGAATGGCTAGTGTGAAATATGTATGAGATATGTATATGTGGTAAAGCCGAATGGCTAGTGTGAAATATGTATGAGATATGTATATGTGGTGAAGCCGAATGGCTAGTGTGAAATATGTATGAGATATGTATATGTGGTGAAGCCGAATGGCTAGTGTGAAATATGTATGAGATATGTATATGTGGTAAAGCCGAATGGCTAGTGTGAAATATATATGAGATATGTATATGTGGTAAAGCCGAATGGCTAATATGAAATATGTATGAGATATGTATATGTGGTAAAGCTGAATGGCTAGTGTGAAATATGTATGAGATATGTATATGTGGTAAAGCCGAATGGCTAGTGTGAAATATGTAGGAGATGCGTGTATATTGTGGCCGAATGACCAAATGTGAAAGGGGTGTATTATTAGATATTGATGAGGCAAATGAATTACAAATATGACAGTCGATGTGAATGTTGTAACATGTGATTAAATGTACATGAAACTTGGAAATATATTCCGGGTAAGACCCGATGACTACGTGTGGAGATTATGTCCGGGTAAGACCCGATGACTACGTGTGGAGATTTTGTCCGGGTAAAACCCGATAACTTCGTGTGGAGATTTCATCTGAGCTAAAGGTCTCGCCGATAATCCGAGTAGAGGTTAAAGCTATAAGACTTCGTAATAAGAATTGCTTATAAATATATTCAATGCGAAAGGTTAAATAGGTATGTACTCCAAGTTTATATGTGAGCTTGACTTGAACTAAATGATAAGGTAGTTATGTGATGCATACGTGAGCAATCTATGAGACTATTCCTATGATTATGTGACATCGGATCAGTGTGAGAGGTTATGTGAAATTATACAATATATCTATGTCACATGAGCTCACTTTTATGTGAAAGTTTATCTGCCTATTGTATATGATGAGATGTGCATATTCGGTAAAGGGATGGTATGCCGAAGGAAGAGTGAAATAAAAATACGAACAACTATGTTATAATTTGATTGTTATCTGTTGACACTACTTAAAACTTACTAAGCATTGTAATGCTTACTCCGTTTACTTTGTTTCCTCTGTTTTATAGATCTCATTTCGAAGCTACAGGCTCGGGGATCGTCAGCAACTAGTCACACTATCACTATCCACTGCTTGTTACTGTTATGTTTTGAATTATTTTATGGAATGTATAGAATAGACCAGTGGCCGAAGAATATTTTGGTTAATGTATATAAGCCATGCGAAAATGGCATCTTTTGAATGTATACTTATAGAAGTTTAAATTGTATCCCTGAATGTCTTTAGTACTTATCTAAAGGAATGTTCAAAAAAAAAATTTTTTTTTACTGTTCTGATATGAGTTTCAAGTCTGGTAATGCCCCTTTACCTATTCCGGCGACGGATACGGGATTGGGGTGTTACAGCCTAAGCTCGTATCAGTAATAGTTCAGTTTCAGTTAGGGCCTTAGCCCATTACAGTATCAGTATCATTGTACGCTTTAGCCCATTTCAGTAATAGTAACAGTACAGTTATGCAATCAGAAATCCTACCCAATCAGCCTCTACACTCCACTCTGTCCAGCCCTACACTCCATGTGGGGATAAAATCAACCCATACATCCCTGCACTCCAAAATAGCATTGGTTGCGGCACTAAACAGTATTTGCAGCAGAGCTGCCAATACAATACACTTCCTCCAATCATAATAAACCCGTCCCCATGCAACATTTCATAATATCATACATGTATGCAATATATATAAAATGACATGCTCGATTACACTCAGACATCTCATAAGGGCATAGTAGTCATTTTACCTCATAGGGGAATAACAGTCATTTATCAATTTGGGGTCTAGGTATACATACCGACCCAACACTAGGTCCACAGTCGTCTCAAGTGACCCGAGCAACCTTATCAGTCAAACAGTGAGAATGGCCATGGCCGTGTGGATTACATAGCCTGGCCCAATATTCTCAACATGTCCATGTGGTTTCCCATGTGGGGCCCATGTGCCCGTAGGGCCCATGTGCCCGTTTCGGCCAAGCATGGCCCAAAATAGCCTAAGCCCATGAAATCGTTCATGGTGGTCTCTACGATCAAATGCCCATGTCTATGTGTTTGGATTACCACATGGGCGAGCGCACGCCCGTGTAGCGCCAATGGTCACATTTACCAGCTTTTGCTGATTTCCATAGCTTAGATAGTGTTTACTCACCTGAAAGGATTCTAAGATCACAACCCCTCTTGAGATGAACCGTACCTAAAATAAATGACAAATCTATGACCAGTGTTAGTCATGCTAAATACTAAAACAGTCACCAAACGAACTTGTTACTGTCACTTACTTCTACTGCTTCAACCGATGAAGCCTCACAACTCCGTAGGTAAACCAAGTCCAACACGATTAGATGTTGTCAAAATAACATTATTAGAAACTTAACATAATTTAATCAAATGACATCCTTCCCTAATCAATTGGGCATAAATTTCCCCCTTACCAGAAGACTTACCAATCCTACGAGACAAGAGCTGAGCGCAAGAGGAAGAACATATTCGACAGTGAATCGAAAAGGAGGATTGAACTGACACAGTAAACAGGGAGGTGTAACGACATGTATAGACAAATCAGAGAAAATTCGAAAGACCAGAAGCCAAGCAAGGACCTACCGAAAATGCAAAACCCAAATTCAGAGAAAGGAGTAGTCGGGCTACACTCAACACGAAAGTCGGGACCACTCACTTTGACAGAGGTAACAATGGAACAGTTACCCCCAACAGAAATTGGCAGCACAAGAAGAAAGAAAGAGGAGATGATAATTAGGCAATAAAGAAAAAGGGAAAGATTTATGGAATAAAATCAATATTCGGCTACACACAACTGAGTGAGAGTGATGGGAAAGCAATGAGAATAATCGAGAGAAGAAAAGTGAGGGAGAGAGAGAAAGAGTAGAGAAATGGTAGAGCAGAATTGCAATAAGTTAAAGAAAATACCCGAATGGTCTATTCGGCCTCAAACAAAAATGGAAAGGAGCAAAAGGTAACAACTACCGAAATAGAGAGCAAAACTAGAACACAATTTCGGCAATAAGAGTGAAAGAAATGAACCAAGACGCAAAAGTCATAAACTAAAAGTGAGAAGGGAAAAATCATACTAGTCCCTAGTCGAATTCTGAGTACCTAAAGTTCAAATTCATCACAACTCCTCCACAACCTCAACATCCCAAATTTTCCTCTTAAAATCTCTCCACCATAATCTCTTCAACCACCCATTTAAACTCCACTCCCCTTAGCAGTGTTTCTGTCAACTTCTACTACCCTCACGGCAAAGGCAGCAACATAAACGCTCTATTTTCATCGCCAAGTCTCGAACCTCAGACCCCATGGAACACTCCACACACCCCTATCCCCTAGACCAGCAGGCTTTTTCTGACATGTTTTACCTATATTCATTTAAGAAGCCTACTGACTAGAGACAAGGTTTACTCTAGTAAGAAAAAAAATTTTGCACAAGCCATGGCTTGAACCCATGACTCCTCAGACACTTCCCAGAACACTTAACCACTGAAGCAGATACACACTTGTGTCACAACCATACCAAAAATAATTATTTAATATTTGTGGCCTTACAACTCTACGCCCTAAAAGAAAATTTTAGTCTCGAAATTTACCTGATCAAAACAGATGAGGGTATTATTGTCGCATCGCCACCTCGGGTTCCCACATGGCCTCCTCAGAGCTATGATTGCGCCATAGTACTTTAACCAGTGGGATAGACTTCTTTCTCAAGACCTTTACATCATGATCTAAAATCAGAACCAACTCCTCCTCTAAAGTTAGATCCAACTTAACCCCAATCTCCTCAGTCGAGATAATATGCATGGGATCAAAGGGCTAATGCCTTAGTATGGAGACGTGGAACACATCGTGAATCCGGTCTAACCTGGAGGTAGCTCCAGTTGATAGGCAACTGGTCCCATACGTTTCAGTATGCGGTAAGGCCCAATGAACCTAGGGCTCAGCTTGCCCTTCCGTCCAAATATCAGTACCTTCTTCCATAGCGAGACCTTGAGAAATACTAAGTCCCCCACAGAATACTCAATCTCCTTATGTTTCAGATCCGCATACGACTTCTGTCTGTCTGATGCTGCCTTCAGTCGATCCCAGATTAGTCTAACTTTATCCTCGGTGACAGAAACTAATTAAGGGCCCAAAACACACCGCTCGCCTAACTCAGTCCAACATGAAAGAGTACGACACCTACGACCATATAATGACTCCTAAGGTGCCATCTATATGCTAGACTGGTAGTTATTGTTATACGCAAACTCTGCCAATGGCAAATAGTCCTCCCAACTGCCTTGGAAATCTATTACACAACTCCTTAACATGTCCTCCAGTATCTGAATCACCCTCTCGGAATGACCATCTTTCTAGGGATGGAACGCAGTACTGATGTCCAACCTTGTACCCAAAGCTTCATACAACTTTTTCCAAACTCAAGACATGAAGCGAGGATCTCTATCAAATATTATAGAAATCGGTACCCCATGCAGTCTCACTATCTCAGCCACATACAGTTTAGCCAGCTTCTATAAAGAATAATCAGTCAGGACTGGTATGAAATGAGCAGATTTGGTTAACCGATCCATGATGACCCACACTGAATCCTTCTTAACAGGCGTTAAGGGCAGTCCACTAACGAAGTCCATAGTCACTCTTTCCCACTACCAAAGTGGAATCTTAACTGGCTGAAGCAACCTTAAAGGTAACTGATGATCAGCCTTCACCTACTGGCAAGTCAGACATTTACTCACAAAGTCAGTAACTTCATGCTTAAGATCTAGCCACCAATATAACTCACGAAGGTTTCGGTACATCTTATTCCCACTGGGATGCATATCATAAGGGCTACTATATGCTTCTCGCAGTATAGACTGCCTCAAATCAGTATCCTTCGGTACATAGGCTCTCCCACAGAAACAGAGTACCCCTCCGTTATTTAGTCCAAAATCTGATGTTTCTCCACACCCAATCTGTCGGAATCGAGGACTCTGTGACTCATCCTCCAACTGTTTATCCTTAATCTACTCAATCCACATCAGTTTAACTTGGAGCTCAGCCAACAAGCAACCATCATTGAATAAGATGAGACGAGTAAACATCGCCCTCAGATTAGTAATAGCCTTACGGCTCAATGTGTCGGCCACCATGTTGTCCTTCCCAAAGTGGTATTCAATCGAACAGTTGTAGTCTTTAAGTAGCTTAATCCACCTATGCTACCTAAGATTTAGATCCTTCTAAGTGATGAGATACTTGAGGCTCATGTGATCCGTGTAAATGATACACTTCTCACCGTATAGGTAATGCCTCCAAATCTTTAGTGCGAATACCACTACAGCTAACTCCAAGTCGTGTGCCGGGTAATTCATCTCACGTGTCTTAAGCTGGCGACATGCGTATGCTACGACCTTACCATCTTGCATCAACGCACATCCCAAACTAACTTGTGATGCATCACTGTAAACAATAAACTCTTTCCCAGATTCTGGCTGTATTAAAACAGGGCCTCAGTCAGAACCTTCTTAAGCTTTTCAAAACTCTCTTGTTGTGCATCAGTCCAGTTAAATGGCATACCCTTACGCAATAACTTAGTTAGAGGTGCTGCAATCAACGAAAACCCCTCAACAAAACATCTATAATACCTTGCCAGTCCCAGAAAACTACGAATCTCAAATACTATCTTAGGCGACTTCCAGTCCAGTACAGCTTCAGTTTTCCAAAGGTCAACCCTAATCCCTTCAGCAGATACCACATGGCCCAGAAATGTTACCTCTCGTAACCAAACCTCACACTTACTGAACTTGGCATACAGTTGTTTCTCCCTCAGAATTTGCAGAACAACTCGGAGATGTGTATCATGTTCATCATCAGTTTTTGAATACACTAGAATGTCGCCTGCAAAAACCACAACGAACCAATCCAAATAGGGCTGGAACACTCTGTTCATCAAATCCATAAAAGCTACTGGTGAATTTTTCAGTCTAAACGGCATCACTAGGAACTCGTAATGACCGTAACGAGTCTTAAATGCGGTCTTGTATAGTTTCCTTGACCCTCAGTTGATGGTACCCAGATCAGAGATCAATCTTAGAGAAAATCAAAGCTCCATGAAACTTGTCAAAGAGATCATCTATCCTCGATAAAGGGTACTTATTCTTTACAGTCAATTTATTCAGTTTCTCATAATTGATGCACATACGCATGGATCCATCATTCTTTTTCACAAACAAAACTGGTGCTCCCCATGGAGACACACTATGGCAGATGAACCCACGGTCTAACAATTCTTAAATCTAAGCTTTAAACTCCACAAGCCCTTTCGGTGCCATTCTATAAAGGGCGATGGACACCAGAACTGTACCAGGTAGGAGCTCAATCCCAAACTCCACTTCACAGTTTGGAGGTAACCCAGGTAGCTCATCAGGGAAAACATCTAAAAAGTCTTTAACGGTGCTGATATCATTAACAGAAGAAGAACCCTCGGAGTCTGAAACACCGATGTAGGCTAGATATGCTTCAAAACCCTTACGAACTAATTTCTCGGCCCTTAGTGCAGAAATCACATTTGACAAATAATTCAAACGCTCCCCAATTATAACTACCTCATCACCCTCCACAGTTTTCAATACCATCTGTTTAGTAGCACAATCCAAGTTTACTTGATGTTTAACCAGCCAGTCCATACCCAGTATTAAGTCAAATTCTTCAAAAGGAAGTTCCATCAAATCCTCCAAAAAGATAATTCCTTGAACCTCCAAAGGTACATTTCTGAATAGTTTATTTACTCTCACTAACTACCCTAATGGACTCAATACATTAACCTCACTCGTAGTTTTTTCAACCATTATACCCAAAGTCTCGGACACATGCATGCTATATAGGAATGCGTAAATCCAACATCAATCAGTGCAGTATAAGGTACATTATGGATAAAGAACATACCAATGATAACATATGGGGTGTTTTCGTCCTCTCGGTGGCCTGCAGCATAAACCAGAGCTGGCTGTCTCGTCTTAGTAGGACCTGCCCCTCTGCCCAGTTCTCTCTGTCCACGACCCATACCATTACCACCTCTGGCCTGGCTACGACCCCTCGGTGGCTGCTGAACACCCCTCGGTGGTAGTACATTATCCAGACCTATAGCTTGCATCTGCTCGGGCCTCCATGGACAATCTCGGATACGTTGCTCCAATGATCCGCACCTCAAACATGCCCCAATCCTTTTCTAGCACTCGCCCTGATGGCATCTCCCACAATCCGCATAGGGCTGTGGTCCAGTAACAGCAACAGATGTCCCAACTCTAATCGGCCCATCAACTCTAGCCTTTTTCTTAGGCCTCAGAAAAGAACTTGAGGGCTCCGAATCCCTATTGTTCCTACCTCTTTCCTTCTCACTGTTCTAGCACTCAGCGTGCTTCGCATTCTTAGCGATCTTCGCCTTATCTACTAAAGCAACAAAATCCCGCTCCCTCTGTGGAGCTATCAGAACCCTTAAACTATCCTTGAGGTCGTCCTCGAAATGAACACAGTGCTCATAATAAGTTGCCACCATCCCACGCTCATAGCGACTTAATCGTAAAAATTCTACCTCATATTCAGCTACTGATTTATCCCCCTAAGTCAAATTTAGAAACTCTCTCTTCTGGGCATCCACATAACTAGCGCCCGCATACTTTCCCTGGAAAGCAGTCTTAAAGAATTCCCAGGTCAACCGGTCGAACTGAGTACTCTCTTTAACTATAAGCCACCACTAATAGGCTTCGCCTCATAGCAGTGACATTGTAACTCTTAGTTTCTGCTCGAGGGTGCAGTCGAGGTCATCCATGATCCTCTCCGTGGCCTCTATCCAATATTCAGCCACGTTAGGGGCAACTCCAGCAATACCCATAAAAATCTTAGCCCCATTAGATCGGAGTCGTTCTGTAGCAGACCCATGGCCTACAGTACCAGTATTGGGCCCAGCGACCCTCTCTAGAATTTGCAACACAACATGGGACAGTGCGTCATCCCCAGCTGCACGATTGTGAAACCCAGTCTCAGTCCTCAGTGAAGTCGATGCCTCCCTAGCCTTAACATTAGGCATGTGGCCAGATGACGAAGACTCAACCCAAGCACATCCACAGCCTCCGCCGCGCACGAGTGCCTCTGGTGCTCATTACTTATTTACGCTTTATCTTATTAACAATTTTATGCATCACATTACTGTTCCAGTGTTTATTACAGGATATTTTAGGAAAAATAGTATCAGTATTTTCAGAGTTCATTTTCGCATATCGCAGTCTTACAACAGTTTTTGGTTTATCCTGAATAGAGTATTTCAGTACAGTCTTCTACCTACCGCAGTCTCAGTATTTTAATTTAAATAGACAGTAGTTTCAGAAGACTTACAGAATTGGCGTTGGAGACCCGATGTACCACACATTCAGTAAAACATTTTCAAGTATTTCAAATCATTTGAAATAGTTCTTTTTCGAAATTTCATGTTTTATAAAAAACCCAAATCCACAGCCGAGTTTTGAAACCTGGATCTGATACCACTAAATGTAACACCCCAAACCCAGCCTAGACATTATGGCCGAATCTGGCAACGTCACATATGAGTGTTTCTCACAAAGCTTGATATCGAAAGAAAACCCTTTTCCATATTTACCTTTGTTACGTGTTCTAAATGATGATTTTAAAACATGTCATTTATAAAATGTTACTCATGTTAAAACGTGTTTAATTTTTAAAACGTTATTTCTTGCGAAAGCACTTAGGCAATTACATATTCTTGGTATTTTTGGAAAATATTAGTCTTTTGAAAAAACACATCTTATCCTACTGTTAGCAGTTATAAATTAAAATAATTAAAAGCTCAAATTAAAGATTAAAAATTTATAGAGGACTTATTATATAAAAAGATACCCAAATTTAAATACTTATAATTTAAAATTCTAATAAGGAAATCTATGTAGTTGAGTAGCCACCTTTGAGTCCATCGCAGCACCGACCCACCTAACACTGGGGATTACTTGCGCAGATAAACAGAAGGGTGAGTTTTACGAAAAATCAGTGTGTAACCCCTTAAAAACATACAGTCAATCATGCAGTAGGCAAATACAGTCTGGGCCTAAGCCCGTATCAGTAATAGTTCAATTTCAGTTAGGGCCTTAGCCCATTACAGTATCAGTATCATTGTGCGCTTTAGCCCATTTCAGTAATAGTAACAGTACAGTTATGCAATTAGAAATCCTACCCAATCAGCCTCTACACTCCACTCCGTCCAACCCTACACCCCATGTGGGGATAAAATCAACCCACCCATCCCTACACTCCAAAATAACACCGATTGCAGAACTGAACAGTATTTGTAGCAGAGCTGCCAGTATAATACACTGCCTCCAGTCATAATAAACCCGTCCCCATGCAGCATTTCGCAATATCATACATGTATCCAATATATATAAAATGGCATACTCGATTACAGTCATACATCTCATAAGGGCATAGTAGTCATTTTACCTCATAGGGGCATCGCAGTCATTTATCAATTTGGGGTCTAGGTATATTTACCGATCCAACAGAAGGTCCATAGTCGTATTGGGCAACCCGTGCAACCTTATCAGTCAAACAGTGAGAATGGGCCCAAGGCCCAAAATGCGGGCCCATGTGTCTCCACACGCCCGTGTGACCCGCATAGCCCAGTGATGGCCTTGGTCGTGTGGATTACAAAGCTTGGCCCAATATTCTCCACACGTCCGTGTGGTTGACCTGTGTGGGTCTCACGTGCCTGTGGGGCCCACACGCCATTTTCAACCCAACATGGCCCAAAATAGCTTAAGCCCATGGAATCGCTCATGGTGGCCTCTAGGATCAAATACCCATGTCTTGTAATTCCCCGTACCCGAGACCATCTCCGGAGTCGGACACGAGGTGTTAACGGGCTTAATTCAATTAATTATACAGTTCATTTTAAAATTTCCAGACATGCTGGCTAACTACGTCACTGCCACCTTAAAAATCATATCTTGAGTTCCAAAACTTGAAAACTGATTCCGTAAATTTTCCCAGAAACTAGACTCATATATCCATCTACAAATTTTTTTTCTATAATTTTTAGTCTTTCCAATTAGTACATTTTATTAGTTAAAGTCTCCCTTGTTTCAGGGTTCGACTACTCTGACCTTCATGCATTAAGATTTAGATATCTCCCTGTACGGGGCTTCAATACTTTTTCTGTTTGTTTCTAAAGAAACTAGACTCGAAAAGGAATCTGTACATATAGGGCATGACTTCTAATTATCTCTGACTAGTTTATAGTCAATTTCCAAAGTCAGAACAGGGGATCCAGAAATCGCTCTGGCCCTGTTTCATGAAAAATTAAACATCTCATAAAATACGGCTCATATGATCATTTCGTTACTTTCATATGAAAATAGATTCATCAAGGTTCGATTACGTAATTTTTCACTATTTAATTACATTCCTAATATTTTTAGTGATTTTTCAAATCCACATCACTGCTACTGTCAGCATCTATTTTTAAGGTAAACTTTACCTATTTCATGGTTTTCCATGGATCAACTAGAATTTTGTCATACATAGCACCAAAATGATCGTGATTAACCATTACAATGGCTAATCGTTACCAAACATTTCCATACCACTCAATGAACAACATACAAAATGATTATAATGCTATGCTCAATATATATATAAGCCATTTTCGCATGGCTATCCAAATATATACATTACCAAAAGTACTTGACTAACAACAAAAGGCGATCCTATACATGCCATTATCGAGTTCAACTAAAAGAGTACCAAAAGGGCTTTGATAGTGTGGACGACTTGACTTTGACAATCCCGAGTCCGATGGTGACGAGCAAAATCTATAAAACAGAGAATCAAAGCAACGGAATAAGCATTTAATGCTTAGTAAGTTTGAGTAATGGAATCATGCACAATCAAGTATAGCATTCATATAACTAAGCGAATAATTTCATATACACATATTCTCAAAATCATACCTACTTCACATTTCCAACCCTTATATTCATACATAAGGAATCAACTTGGCTAAGGTGGAAGCTTGTTAATCTATTGAGCGAATACTATTTAAAAGGAATCAACTATTCCAATGCATATCTGAAACATACCTCATCGTTGGGATTTTACGGCGTATTAATTGAAAGTATTACAGCAAGATCGCTCATTCCCAAACCAAGTACCTTGAGTTTAGTCGGATATAGCTACTCGCTCAAATGCCTGCGGGACTTAGCCCGAATATAGTACCTCGCACAAATGCCTTCGGGACTTAGCCCGGATTTAGTAACTCGCACAAATGCCTTTGGGACTTAGCCCGGATATATTAACTAGCACAAATGCCTTCGGGACTTGGCCTGGTTGCCATCCGAATATTCATGCACATATATCAATAAATCATATCACATCTATATTTCATTTTCATCACTAAAGCTCAAACACAAGACACTTATCAAACCTTACCAATTTCGGCTCAATAGCCACATACAAGGAACATGATTTTGATTGGCTTTATAACATGATCTCTATACACATTCGGCTACCCGCCATAGGTATAAACTAATCACCTCAAAATATCATTCAAGTAGAATTATTATATCTCCGTTTATTCGTTATGCTTATATGTCATGACTTAATCAAATCATAAACTAAGTTTCATTACTCAAGACTTACCTCGAGATCTTTGTCGAAGGATTTCAACGGCTATTCGATCACTTTTTCTTTTCCTTATCCAACTTTGATCCTCTAAGCTCTTGAGCTAAATCAAACAAATTTACTTCTCAATCAAACACATACATACGACAACCATATACATTTCAAAAACCAATTCATTCGTATCATTTGTCCATATATTAGCTTTTAGCATATTTGGTCATTAGAGCGACCTATTTAACTTTCAAGCATTCATTTCTAATTTTAATTAAACAATGCCGAATGCCATTAACTACTAATGCCACACACACACATATGCATAAAATTCATCCATACATAACCTATAGCTCATTCGGTCATTCATCTCTCAAACCTATCAAAGCTTCATATCACACCTCCCTGGCCGAATACACATATAAGCACATAATGTACATTTAGCATTTTTATTTACTTCATGATACATTCGGCCTTGGCATAGTTTCATTAAAAATCCCTATTAGCCACTTCACCAATCAATTATATCATCTACTTAATATTTCATAACTTATCATGCTAGCTGAATATTATTTATTCAAGTTCATCATCTTCATATTCGGCATTAGCATCACTTCATCATAATTTTACATCATGGTCGAATGCTCCTTTTAAACCATTGACCCTCACAAAGCATAAATTTCACCATCAAACTTACAAGCTCATAATCCCATGAATTTTAACATCATAATATCTATCCAACTCTCACTTATTAATTTCTATCTTAAATCTCAAAATCTATAGTTTTCTTTTTTTTTCTACCCATGACCGAAACCTCCAACAACACCAAATAAAAAAAATATACTTCATGGGTTTAAGGTAGAACCAAGAAAGGAACTCATAAATATCAAAATATAAGCAAACTACCATTGTTCATCTAGATTTAGCATGAAACAACAACCATCACCCTTGTTAATTACCATAGCCGAAAACCTTACTCATTCCAAAATCAAAATTTCAACATGGGTTACAAAAATAACTTGATACCTCACCCAAGATCAACTAAAATTTCAAGAACTAGTATAAACTCCTTACCTTAATATTAACCTAAGATGACCGAATGCTTCCTCCTTCTTCCTCTTTTCATTTCGCCAAGAAGAATCAAAAGGATGAAGCTTTTTTTTTTCTTCTAGTTACGGCAAAATGGGGGAGCAAGGATGAAACAACTTTGGTTTCTCCTCCCACTCCCCTCATATTTTATTGTTCTTAACACAACATGTTATCACAAAATGTTTATAATATGTTTTACCCATCACATTTTGTCTATCCTCATTGTCATGGCCAGCCACTAATACCAAAGTGGGGAAATCGACATGCAAGTCCACCCTTTTGATTACATGCACTAATAGCTCCTTATAGATTAACCTATCACATTTCAAAAGTGTCACACATAAGTCCTATTAACTAAATTCACATGCAATTAACTAAATCGAAGCTTAAAACTTTCACACACTCATATTCACATATTTTAGACAATAAATATTATACTCAAATACTTCGGTGACTCGGTTTAGCGGTCCCGAAACCACTTTCTGACTAGGGTCGATCCCGTGTTTGAGCCATAACACCTTTACTAACGGAATCCTTTTGTTTCGCAACTCTTTCACCTCACGAGCGAGGATACGAATTGGTTCTTCTTCATAACTCAAGTCAGATTGAATTTCAACCTCTAATGGACTAATTATGTGCGAAGGATCAGATCTATAACGTCGAAGCATCGAAACATGAAAGACGTCGTGAATCTTTTCAAGTTCAGGGGGTAAAATCAATCTATACGCAACTGGACCAACTCGTTCGGATATTTCATATGGCCCAATGAACCTCGGACTCAGTTTGCCCTTACGGCCAAATTTGAGTATCTTTTTCCAAGGTGAAACCTTAAGAAATACTTTGTTTCCCGCCTGATACTCAATATCTCTTCGTTTTAAATTCGTGTACGACTTCTGACGATCTGATGTTGCCTTCAGACTTTCACGAATTATTTTTACTTTCTGCTCGGCATCTTTAATCAAATCAACTCCGAAAATTTTACTTTCACCGAGCTCGGTCCAAAATAATGGTGTACGGCATTTACGACCATACAAAGCCTCGTAAGGTGCCATCTTAATGCTTGATTGAAAACTATTGTTGTAAGCGAATTCAATCAAAGGTAAATACCGCTCCCATGAACCACTAAACTCGAGGATGCAACATCTCAACATATCCTCAAGTATCTGAATTATCCGCTTGGATTGACCATCAGTTTGTGGATGAAAAGCGGTGCTAAAATGCAACTTGGTACCCAAAGCTTCTTGCAGTTTCTTCCAAAATCGCGAGGTGAATCTCGGATCTCTATCTGACACAATAGAAATAGGTAGCCCGTGTAATCTTACAATCTAAGAAACATACAATTCAACTAGTTTATCCAATGAATAATCCGTACGTACGGGAATAAAATGAGCCGACTTAGTCAGTCTATCAACAACAACCCAAATCGCATCTTTCTTACTTGCCGACAATGGCAACCCAAATACAGAATCCATCGTGACTCAATCCCATTTCCATTCAGGTATCATGATCGGCTGAAGTAAACCTGTAGGCACTTGATGTTCCGCTTTCACTTGTTGACATATTAAACACCTCGAAACAAAATCGAAAATGTCTCGTTTCATACCATGCCACCAAAGCGGCGTCTCGGATCGTTGTACATTTTCGTACTCCACGGGTGAATTGACATTCGGCTACAATGAGCTTCGTTCAGAATCATCGAAATAAGTTCTGAATTTCTTGGAACACACAAACGACTTCTGAACCTCAAACAATTGTCATCATCAATTTGAAACTCTGATTCCATATTCGGAACACATTCAGCCCGTTTTGCAACTAATTCATCATCGACTTTCTGAGCTTCACGAATTTGATGAATCAACAATGGTTTGGCCTTTAATTCAGCTACTAACACATTGTTGGATAGAACAGACCAAGTGTACATTCATCGCTCGTAAAACAAACAGTGATTTACGACTTAAGGCATCCGCAACCACATTAGCCTTTCCCGGGTGATAGTCAATGACAAGCTCATAGTCTTTTAACAACTCGAGCCAACGTCTTTGTCGCAGATTCAAGTCTCTTTGAGTCATCAAATATTTGAGACTTTTGTGATCCGAATATACGTGGCACTTCTCACCAAATAAGTAATGTCGCCATATTTTCAAAGCGAATACAATGGCAGCTAGTTCGAGATCATGGGTTGGATAATTTTTCTCATGTGGCTTCAATTGTCTCGACGCATAAGCCACAACTCGACCTTCTTGCATCAATACACAACCCAAGCCAAGTAAGGATGCATCTCTGTAAATGACAAACTCCTTGCATGATTTGGGCTGCACTAGTACTGGGGCTTCAGTCAAATAAGTTTTCAGTTGATCGAAAGTTTTCTGACACTTTTCTGTCCATTCGAACTTAACATCTTTTCAAGTAGTTTCGTTATTGGTGTGGCTATCATCGAGAAACCCTTACGAACCGTCAGTAGTGTAAGCAAGTCCCAAGAAACTCGAACCTCGATAATATTTCTGAGGCTTCCAGTTAAGTATGGCTGAAATTTTGCTCGGATCAACTCGAATACCCGATGCAGATACCACATGTCCCAAGAAGCTAACCTCTCTCAACCAGAACTCACACTTACTGAACTTAGCATATAACTACTTATCCCGTAAAATCTGCAACACTAATCCCAGGTGTTCAGCATGATCGGTTTCATTTCTCGAATAAACCAAAATATCATCGATAAACACAACTACAAACCGATCCAAATACGGTCTGAAGATCCGATTCATCAAATCCATAAATACCGTAGGGGCATTAGTGAGCCCAAACGGCATCACTAAGAATTCGTAGTGATCGTACCTCGTTCTAAAAGCGGTTTTGGGTATATCCGAATCTCGAATTCACAACTGATAATAACCCGATCTCAAATCTATCTTTGAAAACACTGAGGCTCCTTTTAGTTGGTTAAACAAATCATCAATGCGTGGTAACGGATATTTATTCTTTATAGTCACTTTATTCAGTTGACGATAGTCGATGCACAACCTCATGGTTCCGTCTTTCTTTTCACAAACAATCTTGGTGCACCCAAGGTGAGAAACTTGGTCGGCGAACCTCTATCCGTCAACTCTTGCAACCGAGCTTTCAACTCTTTTAACTCGGTTGGTGCCATACGATCTGAGCTATCGAAATCGGTGTAGTCCTGTACAAGCTCAATACCAAACTCTACCTCCGAGCAATGTGGTAAACCGGTAATTCTTGGGAAAACATCCAGATATTCACAAACCACCGCGCAGATTCAGCTTCTTTTCTAACTCTTTGTCATCAAGTACATACGCAAGGTATGCTTCACACCCCTTTCTTACATATTTTTGAGCCAACATCGATGATATTACAGCTGGCAACCCATTCAAGTCAGGAGACTCAACTCGGATTATCTTGTTATTTACACACCTCAAATCAATGGTTTTTCTTTTGCAATTTACAATTGCATCATGTACGGTCAACCAATACATACCGAGGATAACATCAGATTCATCGAACGGTAAAAGCATCAAATCGGCCGGAAAACAGGAACCTCGGATTACTAGGGGACATTTCTTACACACTTTGTCAACAAGTACATAACGACCCAAGGGATTCGACACTCAAATTACGAACTCAGTAGACTCAACAGGTAGAGTCTTACTGGATGCTAAGGTTTCACATATATAAGAATGAGTAGAACCAGGGTCAATCAAAGCAATCACATTAGTATCAAAGAGAGTAAAAGTACCGGTAATAACATCTAGCGAGGAAGCATCCTCGCGTGCAGATAGCATAAGCTCTAGCAGAGTGCGAGCCTCGAGATCTGGTTGTAGCATCTCTAGATCCTCTCGACCGCCACTAGCATTGCCGTATTTCTAGATGGTCTACCCGAGCGATAGTAGCACTGGTTTCCCACTCGATTTACATTTTGTTCATCGGTCTCGGGCAATCCTTGATAAAATGGTCAACGATCCGCACTTATAACAGGAGCGGTCATGGAATCTACAACTCCCCGAATGCCATTTACCGCAATACTGGCACTCTGTTCTGTCTCGACGATCATTTCCAACCCTGGCGACCGACGTGACTCGTGTACTCAAAGGGGGTCGATCGCGATCTCGTCTAGAAAATCCCGAAGTGTCTCTAGACTGGCCTAAGTCATCTCTAAATTTCTTCGATGATCAGAGAAAGGGCTTTCCGAAGATCTCTTCTGAAACTCCTTTGCTCCCATATCGACTTTTCTTTTCTCCTTCTTGAGCTCTTCGGTTTTGCAAGCTCGTTCGACAAGTACCGAAATTCTCGGATTTCTAAAATGCCAACATACTGACTTTATATCATCGTTCGGTCCATCCTCAAACGTTTACACATCACGACTTCAAGAAATGCATTCTCGAGTGTACCAAATAAGCCTTACAAACTTTCATTCATAATCGAAGAATCGACATGGAACCTTGTTTAAGTTCAAGAAATTCCTTCCGTTTTGATCAATGAATCTCGATCGATATACTTTTTCAAAACTCGGTTTGGAAAAACTCCCAAGTTACTTGCTCTCTGGGCTGCTGGAAATCAACGTATTCCACCAATAGTAGGCGTAATCACGTAGCAAGGAGATAGTACACTTTAGGCATTCATCGGTGTGCAAGATAGTTCGTCGAGTACCGAATAGTGTTTTCAACCAAAATTCAGCTTGTTCGGCATCATCGCTGTCCGTAGCTTTAAATTGATAGCCAGTGTTTTGGATTTCATCAGCTGGGGCTTATTTGACCTTATTTGGTCGATTCTGGGAGGTATTGTAGGTCGGAGGGTGTATTAGTCGGGAATGGAGGTTGTGGAACAGTAGTATTAGTTCAAATGTCTTGATTGAACCGGTCATTCATCACGCTATAAAAGCCTGTCTAGCTTCATCATTACGATTACTAGCAATAGGTCGAGAGTCCACCGTGATTGTCCCTTATCTTGAGGCAGCGCTACACTCTCAAGATCATCAGCTACCGCTCGGTTGGGATCAGGATCCATTACTATAAGTAAACACATTTTAACTGTTAGAAATCACCACACTATCAAATAAACACACTATGGCATGTATAGCTAGACCCGAACGTAGTACGGTAGTCCTAGAATCGACTAAACCGTAGCTCTGATACCAATAAAATTGTAACGCCCCGTACTCGAGACCGTCGCCGAAGTTGAACACGAGGTGTTAACGGGCTTAATTCAATTAATTATCTGATTCATTTTAAAATTTCGGACAAGTCGGCTAAGCGTGTCCCGCCACCTTAAAAATCATATCTCGAGTTCCAAAACTTGAAAACTGATTCCGTAAATTTTCCCAGAAACTAGACTCATATATCCATCTACAAATTTTTTTTCTATAATTTTTGGTCGGTCCAATTAGTATATTTTATTAGTTAAAGTCTCCCCTGTTTCAGGGTTCGACTACTCTGGCATTCATGCATTACGATTTAGATATCTCCCTGTACGATTTAGATTAATTCATAGTGAATTTCTAAAGTCAGAACAGGGGATCCAGAAATTACTCTGGCCCTGTTTCACAAAAACTTAAACATCTCATAAAATACGGCTCATATGATCGTTTTGTTACTTTCATATGAAAATAGATTCATCAAGGTTCGATTACATAATTTATTCACTATTTAATTCGATTCCTACTATTTTTAGGGATTTTTCAAATCCACATCACTGCTGCTGTTAGCATCTATTTTTAAGGTAAAGTTTACCTATTTCATGGTTTTCCATGGATCAACTAGAATTTTGTCATACATAGCACCAAAATGTTCGTGATTAACCATTCCAATGGCTAATCGTTACCAAACATTTCCATACCACTCAATGAACAACATACAAAATGATTATAATGCTATGCTCAATATATATATAAGCCATTTTCGCATGGCTATCCAAATATATACATTACCAAAAGTACTTGATTAACAACAAAGGGCAGTCCTATACATGCCATTATCAGAGTTCAACTAAAAAAGTACCAAAAGGGCTTTGATAGTGTGGACGACTTCGACTTTGACAATCCCGAGTCCAATACTTGACGAGCAAAATCTATAAAACAGAGAATCAAAGCAACGGAATAAGCATTTAATGCTTAGTAAGTTTGAGTAATGGAATCATGCACAACTGAAGTATAGCATTCATATAACTAAACGAATAATTTCATATACACATATTCTCAAAATCATACCTACTTCACCTTTCCAAACCTTATATTCATACATAAGGAATCAACTTGGCTAAGGCCGGAAGCTTGTTAATCGATTGAGCGAATACTATTTAAAAGGAATCAACTATTCCAATGCATATACGAAACATACCTCATCGTTGGGATTTTACGGCGTATTAATTGAAAGTATTACAACAAGATCGCTCATTCCCAAACCAAGTACCTTGGATTTAGTCGGATATAGCTACTCGCTCAAATGCTGCGGGACTTAGCCCAGATATAGTAACTTCGCACAAATGCCTTGGTCATAGCTTTGGATATAGTAACTTCGCACAAATGCCTTGGGACTTAGCCGGATATAGTAACTTCGCACAAATGCCTTCGGGACTTAGCCCGGTTGCCATCCGAATATTCATGCACATATATCAATAAATCATATCACATCTATATTTCATTTTCATCACTAAAGCTCAAACACAAGACACTTATCAAACCTTACCAATTTCGGCTCAATAGCCACATACAAGGAACATGATTTTGATTGGCTTTATAACATGATCTCTATACACATTCGGCTACCCGTCATAGGTATAAACTAATCACCTCAAAATATCATTCAAGTAGAATTATTATATCTCCGTTTATTTGTTATGCTTATATGTCATGACTTAATCAAATCATAAACTAAGTTTCATTACTCGAAGACTTACCTCAGATGTTGTCGAACGATTTCAACCGCTATTCGATCACTTTTTCTTTTCCCTTATCCAACTTTGATCCTCTAAGCTCTTGAGCTAAATCAAACAAATTTACTTCTCAATCAAACACATACATACGGCAACCATATACATTTCAAAAACCAATTCATTCGTATCATTTGTCCATATATTAGCTTTTAGCATATTTGGTCATTAGAGCGACCTATTTAACTTTCAAGCATTCATTTCTAATTTTAATTAAACAATGTCGAATGCCATTAACTACTAATGCCACACACACACATATGCATAAAATTCATCCATACATAACCTATAGCTCATTCGGTCATTCATCTCTCAAACCTATCAAAGCTTCATATCACACCTCCCTGGCCGAATACACATATAAGCACATAATGCACATTTAGCATTTTTATTTACTTCATGATACATTCGCCTTGGCATAGTTTCATTAAAATCCCTATTAGCCACTTCACCAATCAATTATATCATCTACTTAATATTTCATAACTTATCATGCTAGTAGAATATTATTTATTCAAGTTCATCATCTTCATATTCGGCATTAGCATCACTTCATCATAATTTTACATCATGGCCGAATGCTCCTTTTAAACCATTTACCCTCACAAAGCATAAATTTCACCATCAAACTTACAAGCTCATAACCCCATGAATTTTAACATCATAATATCTATCCAACTCTCACTCATTAATTTCTATCATAAATCTCAAAATCTATAGTTTTCTTTTTTTTTCTACCCATGACCGAAACCTCCAACAACACCAAATAAAAAAAATATACTTCATGGGTTTAAGGTAGAACCAAGAAAGGAACTCATAAATATCAAAATATAAGCAAACTACCATTGTTCATCTAGATTTAGCATGAAACAACAACCATCACCCTTGTTAATTACCATAGCCGAAAACCTTACTCATTCCAAAATCAAAATTTCAACATGGGTTACAAAAATAACTTGATATCTCACCCAAGATCAACTAAAATTTCAAGAACTCGTATAAACTCCTTACCTTAATATTAACCTAAGATGACCGAATGCTTCCCTCCCTTCTTCCTCTTTTCATTTTGGCCAAGAACAATAAAAAAGGATGAAGCTTTTTTTTTTCTTCTAGTTACGGCAAAATGGGGGAGCAAGGATGAAACAACTTTGGTTTCTCCTCTCACTCCCCTCATATTTTATTGTTCTTAACACAACATGTTATCACAAAATGTTTATAATATGTTTTACCCATCACATTTTTTCTATCCTCATTGTCATCGCCGGCCACTACTACCAAAGTGGGGAAATTGACATGCAAGTCCACCCTTTTGATTACATGCACTAATAGATCCTTATAGATTAACCTATCACATTTCAAAAGTGTCACACATAAGTCCTATTAACTAAATTCACACGCAATTAACTAAATCGAAGCTTAAAACTTTCACACAATCATATTCACATATTTTAGACAATAAATATTATACTCAAATACTTCGGTGACTCAGTTTAGCGGTCCCGAAACCACTTTCCGACTAGGGTCAATTTAGGGCTGTCACAAGTCTATACATTCGAATTACCACATGAGCGAGCGCACGCCAGTGTGGCATCAATGGTTATGTTTACCGGCTTTTGCCGATTTTCATAATTTAGATAATGTTTACTCACCTGAAAGGATTCTAGGGTCGCAACCACTCCTAAGATGAACCGTACCTAAAACAAATGACAAATCCATGACCAGCGTTAGTCATGCTAAATACTAAAACAGTCACCAAATGAACTTGTTACTGTCACTTACTTCTACTACTTCAATCGATGAAGCCTTACAACTCCGTAGGTAAACCAAGTCCAACACGATTAGATGCTGTCAAAATAACATTATTAGAGCCATAACATAATTTAATCAAATGACATCCTTCCCTAATCAATTGGACATAAATTTCCCCTTACCAGAAGACTTACCGAGCCAACGAAACAAGAGTTAAGTGCAAGAAGAAGAAAATATTTGGCAGTGAATCGAAAAGAAGGATTGATCTGACACAATAAATAGGGAGGTGTAACAACATGTATGGATAAAGCAGAGAAAAACCGAAAGAGCAGAAGCAAAGCAGGGACCTACCAAAAATGCAAAACCCAGATTTGGAGAAAGAAGTAGTCGGCCTACACTCAAAACGAAAGCCAGGAGCACTCACTTTGACAGAGGCAACAATGGAACAGTTACCCCCTAACAGAAATAGGCAGCGTACGAAGAAAGAAAGAGGAGATGAGAATTTAGTAATAAAGAAAAAGGGAAAGATTGATGAAATAAAATCAATATTCAGCTACAAAGGAATGAGGTATTTGGCTACACACGACTGAATAAGAGTGATGGGAAAGCAATGAGAATAATCGAGAGAAGAAAAGTGAGGTAGAGAGATAAAGAGTAGAGCAAAGGGAGAGCAGAATCGCAACAAGTAGAAGAAAATACCCGAATGGTCTATTTGACCTCAAACAAAAAAGCAAAGAAGCAAAAGGTAACAGCTACCGAAATGGAGAGTAAGACTAAAACACAATTTTGCCACTAAAAGTGAAAGAAAAGAACCAAGACACAAAATTCAGAAACTGAAAGTGAGAAGGAAAGAATCATACTAGTCCCTAGCCGAATTCTAAGTGCCTAAAGTTCAAATTCGGCACAACTCCTCCACAACCTCAACATTCCAAAATTTCCTCCTAAAATCTCTCCACCATAATTTCCTCAACCACCGATTCAAACTCCACTCCCCTTAGCAGTGTTTTGGTCAACTTCTACTACCCTCACGACAAAGGAGCAAAATAAACACTCCCTTTTGGATCACCAAGTCTTGAACCTCAGACCCATGGAACACTCCACACGCCCCTATCTCCTAGACCAGCAGGCATTTTCTGACATGTTTTACCCATATTCATTTAAGAAGCCTAATGACTAGAGACAGGGTTTATTCAAGTAAGAAACAAAATTTTTGCACAAGCCAAGACTTGAATCCATGACTTATCAGACACTTCCCAGAACACTTAACCTCTGAAGCAGATACACACTTGTGTCACAACCATACCAAAAATAATTATTTAAGATTTCGGGCGTTATCTCGATGCTTTTCTTGTCACGCTCCACATGAGCACCCCATTAGTACTTCACACGTTGTCCATTAACTTTGAATGTAACATCCTTTTTCATGTCTTTGATAACAACAGCTCCGTGTGAGAATACTTGGACTACTTCAAAAGGCCCTGACCAGCAAGATTTCAATTTAACAGGGTACAATTTGAGTCTAGAATTAAAAAATAATACATGTTGTCCTGGTTCAAATTATCTTGGCATAATTCTGTTATCATATCATCGCTTGGTCTTTTCCTTGTATAATTTAACATTTTCATATGCTTGTGCCTAAAACTCTTCCATTTCATTCAACTCTAGAAACCTTTTATTGCCAGTAGTAGTCCAACCCATGTTCGGCTTCTTAATAGGCCAAAATGCTTTGTGCTCAAGCTTAATAGGTAAGTGACATGGCTTCATATAAACAAGCTTAAAAGGCGACATCATTAATGGTGTTTTAAAACGCAGTCAGATAGGCCCATAAATCTTCATCCAATTTGCTACACCAACCCTTACGAGATGGATTCACCACTTTTTCAAAAATTTGTTTAATTTCTCTATGAGAAATCTCAGCTTGTCTATTTGTCTAGGAATGATATGTCGTAGCAATCTTATCATTCACCCCGTACCTTCACAATGCATTGGCCTCTAGTTTACAATCAAATGGGATCCTTCATCACTGATAATGGCTCTAGGTGTACCAAATCTTCTAAAGATGTTCTTATGAAGGAGCTTCAGTACTGACTTAGCATCATTAGTAGCTAGGGCTACTGCTTCTACCCACTTAAAAACATAATCTACTGCCAAAAGTATATACAATTTGCCTACTAGCGGTGGAAATGAACCCATAAATTATACTCCCCATACATCAAATAACTCAACCTCCAGTATACTTTGTAGCGACATTTCATGTCTCCTAGATAGATTTCTCGTTCTCTGACAATATTCACACAATGAACAAAATTCATGAGCATCTTTGAACAGATTTGGCCAATAGAATCCCGACTGAAGTACTTTAGCAGCAGTTCTCATTCCTCCAAAATGTCCTCCATAAGGAGACGAATGACAATGTTACAAAATATTGTATATTTCATCATTTGGGACATACTTTCAAATCACTTGATCAGCACAATGTTTAAATAAGAATGGTTCATCCCAATAATAGTGCTTAGCATCATGAAGAACTTTTCACCTTTAGTGGGTGTTTAAATTAGGCGGCATCATACCACTTACCAAGAAATTCACTCTATTCATACCAAGGTAATGCCTTGGCAACTAGCAATTGTTCATCTGGGAAATCTTCTTTAATAAAGTTATCACTGCCATCTTCATTACCCGATTCTAACATTAAAAAATGATCAGCCACTTGGTTTCCAGTCCCCTTTCAATCTCGAATCTCTAAATCAAACTCTTGTAGTAACAATATCCACCTAGTGAATCTCGACTTGCCATCTTTCTTATGCACCATGTACTTAATAGCCGAGTGATCTGTGTAAACTATGACATTGGTACCCACTAGATAAGGACAGAATTTATCAAACACAAACACCGCAACTAACAACTTTTTTTCTTTTATGGTATAATTAAGTTGTGCGTCCGTCAAAGTTCTAGTAGCATAATATATTGCATGTTGTATTATGTCTCTCCTCAGCCCCAACATTACTTCCATGGCATAGTCACTAGCATTGCACATGAGTTCAAATGGTAGGGTTCATTTTGGAGCTACTACAATTGGCGTTGCTACTAGTATTTTCTTTCATTATTCAAAAGCAACCAAGTAGTGTTCATCAAAATCGAAGGATCTATTTTGCTCTAGTAGTGTGCACATGGGTTTAGATATTTTCAAAAAATCCTTAATGAATCTTGAATAAAATCCTGCATGACGTAGAAAACTTCTAACACCCTTAACATTGGTGGGAGATGGCAATTTTTCTATTACTTCAATTTTTGCTCAGTCTACTTCAATTCCTCATTGTGATATCCTATGCCCTGACACAATTCCTTCACGAACCATGAAGTGGCATTTTTCCCAATTCAAGACAATATTTGTTTCTTCATAGCAACACAAAACCAATTCCAGATTTTTCAAACAATATTCAAAATCGTTGCCCAATACAGAGAAATCATCCATGAAAACTTCAAGGAAATTCTCTACCATATCTGAACGGTATCTGTCTGAATGTAAAAGTACCATATGGGCATGTGAAAGTTGTCTTCTCTTGATCATTGGAAGCTATTGCAATCTTATTATACCTTGATTAACTGTCCAAAAAATAGTAGAAAGCTTTCCCTTCTAACCTATCCAACATCTGATCAATAAACATCAAAGGAAAATGGTCCTTCCTAGTTTCCTTGTTAAACTTTCGATAATTTATGCACACTCTTCATCCCATGACCGTGTGAGTTGGTATGAGCTCATTATTGGCATTGCTAACCACTGTGACACCTCCTTTCTTGGGGACACATATTACAGGGCTTACCCACAAGCTGTTCGAGATTAAGGACACATTGTACAGGGCTTACCCACGAGCTGTTCGAGATCGAATTCAATCTTCTCTACTACTCAATAGACTTACTGTGGCAATCCTATAACAAGATTTTATGCATGAAAAATGCAAGACTAGTTCCCTTTATATTAGTAAGGGTCCATCCTAATGCCTTCTTACATTGTCACAGGACTTCCAACAACTTGATCTCTTGTTCGGATGTCAATTCTATAGAAATCACAACTGGCAAGCTCCTATTATCTCCCAAGTATTCATATTTTTTATGTTGTGGTAAAGATTTCAACTCAAATGTAGGAGGTTCCTCTATAGAGGGTTTAGGAGGCTTGAGCGGATGATTCGATAGATCCAAAGTGTCAAACTTTTTCCTTGGTCTCTCCACTATCTATTTGGCTTCCATGAATTCACTGAGCTCTTCTAAACTTACTTCGTCAATCCTTTCTAATAAGTCATCATTACTATCAGGATTGTTGTGGCAAAGTCTAGTGAATTCCTCTACTACTGTTTCTATCAAACTAATGGCATGACATTCTTCATTTTTGTCTGCATATTTCAAAGCATCAAAAACATTAAAAGAAACTTGTAGATCATTTACCCTCATGGTCAATTCACCTTTCTGTACGTCAATTAGAGTTCTGCCTATAGCAAAAAAAAGGCTTTCCAAGAATAATTGGCACATTTTGATTAGCTTCAAGTTCTAAAATAATGAAATCAGTAGGAAAGATAAATTTATCTACTCTTACCAGCCGTCCTCAATTTTACCTTCCGAATGGGTGTAGGATCGATCAACTAATTGGAAAGTCACCGTAATAGGTGTTGCTTTCCCAATCCCTAGCTTCCTAAAAATAGACATAGGCATTAGATAAAAACATAATGATTCCCACTTGAATAGGGGATAGTGAAACTCCTTGGATCCTTCAGCTTTGGAGGTATTTTATTAATCAAAATCGTTGTGCACCCTTCAATGAGAGCAACAGTCTCAAACTCTCCCAATATGCGCTTCTTTGACTGTATGTCTTTCATAAATTTCACATAATTAGGCAACTACTCCAAAGCTTCCACTAATGGCATGTTGATGTAGAGTTGCTTCAAAACTTCTAAAAACCTTTTAAACTGAATAATTTGTTTAGAATTCTAAAATTGCTAAAGATAGGTAAAGGTGGTCGTCCTTCAGGTTTCTGATATTGTTTTGTTGTGGTATTTTTATTGGCAACATGATCTGATCCTGTCACAACATTTCTCTATGTACCCTTTTTAGGTGTTCTCCGTCGTTCATTAGGTTCTGAGACCTTTTCCTAATTGTGACTAGATTTGTCTTCCTCTACCATTGCATCTTGAACAACTTCATCCAGCTGAGTCTCATTTCTAACAGTGATGGCCTCACACTGCTCGTTCCCTTGGGTTCTCAAATTTTCAATATCACTTGGCAATGCTCCTTGTAAGATTGCTGGCAATCTTTTCCAAAATCTCATATGCTTCGTTATAAGATTTATCCATAATGTACCATTGGCAAATGCATCAACTACCATTCTCGTATGTGCATTCAACCCATTATAGAATATTCCATTTGATTCTAGTGCTAAAAGCCATTCATCGGACATTTTCGAATTGAATCTTTAAATTGTTCCCAAGCTTCATATGATGTTTCTTCCTCTAACTGTCGAAAAGACATGATGTCATTTCTAAGCTTGGACTTCATATCCGATGGATTATACCATAGCAAAAACCTCTGGAAAATATCATTCCAAGATGTCACTGTCCCCGACGGCAAAGCATTCAACGATGCCCTCGCACGATCTCTTAAAGAATATGAAAATAGTTTAGTCGTAGGGTATATTCAAGAACAACCTATTTCCTGAACGAGTCACAAACTTCTAGGAAAAGCCATAAATGCAGTATTGGATATTTAGTGGGTAGTCCACCAAACTGTTCTACTATTTGCAACATCTGAAACATTACTGATTTCCGTTCAAACTACTGAGCCTGTATTTGTGGCCTAACTATCCCTAGATTCAAATAATCCAAAATTGGAACAACAAGCTCTCGAATGGGTCTATCTCAGTCATCTATCACTTGAAGAATATGAGGCTTAACATCCTGACCATTTGGATTATCATTGAGACCAATACCATTTAGATTATCGTTGAGACTAGGATCATTCCCGTTTCTAGCCATTTTTCTCAGTTCTTTTCGCCTTCTTCGCAAAGTTCTGTCGATCTCTAGGTCAAAAGGATACTCTTTGCTAGCAGGAATGCCTCTTCTCATACATTATTGGCAAAACTGTAGAAATTAAATTAAACTAAGCTAAATAAGACTAATGGAATTAAGTCAAATAACAAAACAAAATTTCACCAAATTGTCGGTCCCTAGTAACGACGCCAAAACTTGTCACGTGTGAATATAATATGCAAATCAAGTAATAAAGTGATGAGTGAGTATCGTTCCCCCGAGGATCAAATTGGGACACAAAAGTGGTCAAGTTATTATAATAAAATGTAATGAATGCTATGGTAAAGCTATCGTAAGTATGCAGTGGCAATTAAAGGAATAATGATGTATGCAATATGTGGAATTAATTAAAACTTGGAAATGTTATGACAACGATAATAGAAATGTAATGGCAATTATGAGAATTAGTACAAGAACATCAAGTAAATAAACAAAAAAATAACTAAGAATGTGAAGAAAAAGATTCTATGGCAAAAGATAAGGGTTACATGATGTTGAATGGGAAGCTCGAGATTACTAAGAATCTACATTTCTTGTCAATAATGGCTCAGCAAAATCATACTTAACCTACTGCTCAGAAGAGTTCAAAAGTGGCCTGCCTCTTTCGAGAGCAAAAACCTCAAGCTACCTTGCCTATGTCTATAGGCCTTTAATATGGTACCCTTCATTGTTTCCTTATGTATGAACGCTACTCTATGTTTAGAGCCTACTACAAGTATCTGTCGAATACTTGCTCATATCATTCAACCACGGGCTAACTAATTGAATGAGATAGTAAAATAATTCAGATTTATACTATAGCCATTAAAGACAGTTAAAGTTTCATCAAAGTAATCCGAACCCTATGAGATTTAGCTCATAGGTTCAACTCAAACATCATTTTCATGAATGTAATTAACAAAGAAATTGATTAAAAATAATAGAAGAATGTCGAGAAGACAGTGTTCACTTGTCCGACCCACACTCCAGCTGTGCAGTGTCCTGAGGAGCCGAGAGGGACTACCTTCATTTTTCCTCTATTTAGTCTCTATTCAGTTGCTACCTTCTATTTCGCCTAAGGATCTTACCATCCGTTCGCTCCCTAGGATTTCCTTCTTTGGCTTTTTAAATTTTTTTTCTTTTTTTTAGGATAATTCCAATAGCCCAAGATTTATCTTCTCCTCTTTTCTAGGTAGATTTATCTGGTACAAGTAGAGTTGGGTAGAAACTGATATGTGTTGAATGCTGATTGGACACCTTCCTGTTATTGCCATGGCATACGAGTTGGCAATCTGACCACCCTTTTCCCTCGGCAAAACTCCACTCATTTATTTCTTATTCCTCTTCTTGCACCTGCCAATACCACAAAACATAACCTTTCCACAAGCAATTAAAAGTACCTAATATTTAAACACAGCCCATGTACTAATGCAATGCTAAAAATACTAATGGAATGTCCTAAAATTCAACTAGATGAACTTAAGTACAGGCAATTAACTAGGTCTAAAGGCATGAAATGTAACTCTTTTCAAGAGTTATCAACTACCTTTTTGATCAATTAAGAAAATTCTAGCTTTAGAACCAGCCTTTCCAGCTGAATTATCTACATGCAAAGTTCAGACCTAATTTTGAGTGGAGGGCATACTAGTGGATGAGTCTTGAGGTAGGGCACTACTTTAAATAGTGGGAGAGCCTTCTTCAACGAGAAGTTCAGGTGGTTGGAAGAGAACATATAGCCACAAAGTTACTAGGGTTGAGCTTTTATGGGCTTCCAGGGTAAGAATTCCAACCTAAATTTACTAAGCTTGACACTTTATTTTATCATTCGTTTAGAAACGTTCAGTTTCCTCATAATATCCTTGAGTGGTCTATCTGCTATCCTTGTAGCCACAATAAAAAATAATTTTTCCACCTGAGGATAATTTAGCTCTTCATCTTGAAGAACTCTACTAACTTGGTACGCCAGATGCTGCTGCCCACCAACTTCGTTTACTAGGAAGTTACCACTATCTCGTCTAAAGCCATTGGATGCATAGAGAGCGTGTCTCCATATGAAAGAGATGCTAAAGCAAGGAAGGGGTATTCAAGTATGCTTCACCTGCTCAAAATATCACTGGCATTTCTCAATCCACTGAAATGAGCCTTTTAGAGATTTGAAAAATGATAAGCATATATTAGCCATCTTTAAGACAAAGCGATTCAGATCAACAATCTGACAAGTCAAATACTGAATTTACTTGGGCTATTATGGTGGGTTTATCTCTATAATAGCCTTGATTTTCTCTATGTTGGCCTTAATACCTCTTTTGGAAATCATGAAACCCAAGAACTTGCTAACCTTGACTACCTAAATCATTAATGTATTGTTCCATTGTTCCAAGAACTTGTTAAGGTTCATGATGTACCTTTAGAGACTATTGAATACCTCCCAGAGATCATTAATGTATTGTTCCATTGTTACGATTTTGAAAAAAATATCATCCACGTAGATCTCCATAAACCTTGCAATCTATTTTCAAAACAACTTATTTACTAGCTACTAATAGGTAGCACTTACATTCTCCAAATCTAACGACATCATTTTATTGCCAAAAAACCTATCTTCAGTTATGAAAATCATCTTCTCTTAGTTTTATTTCACCATAAAGATCTAATTATAGCTTGAGAACACAACCATGAAGCTCATGAACTAATGGCCTATGGAGGAATGTACGAGTTGGTCAATAATACGCAATAGAAAGTTGTTCTTGGGGTAAGCCTTATTCAAGTTCATTAAATCCACACACATTCTCCATTTGTTTCTAGACTTGGGGTACCCTTACTACATTACACAACTAGTCAGGGTATGCAACCTCTTGGATGAAACATATAGCGATTAGTGAAACAATGCTTGCTTGACCTGATCTTCGGGTTCAAGCTACAAGATGCTACATTCGTAGTTAGAGAAACAATAAAAAATTTTGCAACATTCAAACAATCATACATGTAAATAAGTATCATTCTCATTCAAAATATGAAACACAATCATTTTCGGGTCTCACATGAGCTTACAAAAGCCTTTTGCTAACTCGAGCCTAAACTAAGACCAAATTGTAATTTTTTTTCAAAGTCTTGAGTCGATGTCACGACATCATAGTTTCCACATCGCAACATCGCCGATCAAAGTTATGTTGAGAATTTAAGTTTCACAGTGTCGCAACATCACTCACTATCAACCTAAATCACAAAGTTGGGAACTTGAGGTGTAACACCCCTAACTCGTATCCATTGCGAGAAAAAGGTTACGAGGCATTACCAGATAATATACATCATTCACATACACTTATACATGCATAATCAAAATCCATTCAACTCATTCACTTTGTCCCTTATAAGGCTCTACGAGACCTTAAAATATGCTTAGAAGTGGTTCGGGACTAAACTGATAACATATGCAAACTTTGAGAAACTTATAAAATTTCCAACATTTAAAGGTCACACGCCCGTGTCACAGGCCGTGTGAAAATAGGGCATACATACAGACTTGCACCACATGGCCAAGGACATGCCCGTGTGCCTAGCCATGAGAAATCTGAAGAGGTTACTGACTTGGATCACACGGCCGACCACAAGCCCATGTGCCAGCCTGTGTGCCACACACGGCCAGTAAACACGCCCGTGTGTCTAGGCCGTGTCAAACTTGTAGGGTATACTGACTTAATTTGAAAGGGTACCCTAGAGGACACACAGCAGTGTAACATGACCGTGTGTCGCACACGACTGAGACACAAGCCCGTGTCTTTGCTCGTGTGGACAAAAATAGGCCATTTATAAAGCCAATTTGCCACCTTTATCTAATGCACACAAAGCAACCGAATTGGTATCATTACAATGCATATATAAGCAACCAAAACATGCTATCTCAAACACATATTATGCCATCTATCCATAACCATTTCAACTACTCAATTTCATATTCAAAACATACCAAATCATTATGCCAAAATCATAAAACTCACATAACTTCTAAATGCATTTTTTATCACCTTTCCATCAACTAAATTATGCCTCTCAAACATATCAATTCATCATCTATAAATCATACCATAATATGCCATTCCTCAAGCATTAGTACATCAATTAATAACTAACCAAATGAGCAACCATTTAGCCATATCAACAATCATGGAAAACATGCCAAAACACAAAGTAACTTATAAATCACATATACTACTTATCAACCACAAAATTTAGGCCAACTTAAATAGCCAAATACATACCAACGTTTAAAATAAAAGTAAGCCAAGTCTCATGACTATACCATATCTCAAAACATATCATCAACACAATAGCCTATACATGCTATATATTATGTTTACAAGCATCCAAAAATACCAACAAGTAATCGATAGTGTGATGATGGTTCCCAATGATCCCCGATGTCTAAGCTAGCTTCGATAATCTATAAAACATGGAAATAACACATAAGTAAGCTTTAAAAGCTTATTAAGCCATATACAAGTAAAGTCATCTCATGAATATTTGCATATCAATTCAAATATGCTAAACATAGCTAATCACATTCAAATTCAGAAACCTTTCCCATTGAACATATATTCAATGTCTTAATTGAGTTCATCAAATACTTCTCCCTTTCAATACTCGTACGTACCTGAGTCACTTAGCTTATTCACATATTCCTTCTCGACTTGACTTTGACTATTGAACCGTTCGGAATCGTTAAGGATACTCGGCAGTCACATATAGCTCGTACAATGCCATATCCTAGATATGACCTTACATGTTATCATATATCGATGCCACTGTCCCAGACAGGGTCTTAAACAAAATCAATTAACGATGCCAATGTCCCAGACATGGTCTTATATGCAATCACAATACAATGCCAATGTCCTAGACATGGTCTTACATGTAATCACATCTCGGTAACCTAATGTCATGACATTCGTATTCTATACTATTCCTCAGGTTCGTACGAGAATTTCAAATGTCGTAACTCTGTTGATTCTTGCTCGTAATTGCTCATTCAACATTTATAACATTTCAATGACAAGTAAACACATATAATTCAATTTAAAAACATTTATTGGCATATGAACTTACCTCGTAGTTGGAATAGAGGGACAGGATCGACTATTCGATAACTTTCGATTTTCGCCGATCTAAATTCGATTTCTTTCGTTCTTGATCTATATACAGTCAAAATTAACTCATTTTTCATCAACACATTAAATTTAGTCCACAAACACATATTTGGGCATTTTTGCACTTTATCTCCTAAAGTTCCACATTTATTCAATTTAGTCTCTATTTCACTAAAACACAAATTACACGAAATTTAATAATACCCACGCTTAGCTGAATTCTCTATAGGTCCCTAGCAGCCCATATTTCACATTTATTTCACATTTCAACCCCTCAATTTACGCTTTTCACAATTTAATCCGTAATTGACATTTTTGTCAAAAATTATTTGACAAAAAATTAATATCTATCATCAAGCTTTCAAAATTCATCAAAAATCATTCAAAAGCTCAAGCATTCATCAATGGCAACTCACAAATTCATCAAAAATTTCAAAAATTAAAGTACGGGCTAGCTAGAACACGAAGCAATGATCACAAAAACATAAAAATCATTAAAAACGGAACAAAAACAAACCTTCAATTGATCACCGACATGGCCAAAGCCTAAAGCTTCATATTTGCTTTCTATCTCTTTTAATTTTGGTGATGATGATGATAATTTAGGCATATTATAAGTCTGTTTTATTTATTATAACCTTATTAACCAAATTACAATTTTAACCTTATTTAAAACATTAACAAAACATTGAATGGTTGGCCATTTATGTCAAATTCCACTAATCATGGTCCAATTACAACATAAGGACCTTTCATTTAATAAGCCATAGCAATTAGACACCTTTATCAAATAGAATACAACTTTTGCATTTTACACGATTAGGTCATTTTTCTCAAATTGAGCTATTAAACAATAAAGTAGCTCACGAAATTTTCACACATATATAATCAAATGCTGTAAACAATATTAAAATAATTTTGTGACCTCGAATTTATGGTTTTGAAATCATTGTTCTAATTTAGCTAAAACTGGGCTGTTACACGAGGTCGCAACATTACCCCTGCGTCTGGCAACAATCCAATTTGTTCCATATTCATTTTCTTTAACCAAAACATATCATTGCACATATTCACATAACACTTTCACCCATACCAAAACATATAAATTCAAGCTAAAACAAGTCTATAACACTTTAAGAATATGACTCTTTAAATGGAATAACATTTATATTCAAAACCTAAACATATTCTACCATCTATCAACTCAACTTACCATTTCCTTCTATATGCAAATCTTAGCATATATATGACAAGTGCAAGTTTAACATCATCAACTAAATAACATCAACCAAAGATAAACCATGCATCATTTGGTACATACACCAAGCTTCACATACAACTCAACATTTACCACAAACTCAAGCATACCATTCTATCAAGAAAATGACCATTTCCATGACATATTATTCCTGTATACATGCCACAACTTTGATAACCAAAATAAACATATTACTATCAATTCAATGATAGTGTGAGCTTTGCGATGATCTGACTCGACGAGTTCCACAAGGTGACAATCTATAAAGGAGGGAAACAACTAAGGTAAGAATGCTTAGTAAGTTCAAAAGAAAAATAATACACCTTAATATTATGCAAGTATAAATGTGACCTTAGTTTGACATTGTTGGGTAGAACATGGCACTCAAAACATCATCAAGGTGAGCAAATAACAATATCCATAATCATTAGAATTTACATGTAGTCTAAGCATTACGATTTTCGTACTTTTGATATACTTTTCACAATGGCACATTGCATCAAGAAATCATAAATTAATACCAAGTAAACATGATTCAATACATTCACCTTATTCATCATTAATTGATAAGATGTATCCATTACAATTAAATCCATTCTATGATATTTCAATTTTGATTACTAAGTACAATTCATTACATTTTCAAGTTTCCAATTCCATTTACAATGTTTCACCCAGATGGAACCCTAGTAAAATAGACTCGGATACATGAGTGAACTACACCACATCAAGTTGCTCATTTGAGATGAATATATATAGCAGGTTACCCCTCCTGGATAATCCTATTTCATGACACATCAAATTACTCGTTCAAACTAAACCTAAGTCACATAATACCTAAGAATTGATGACGAATGCTAAATATCAATAAAGTTTAAAATAATCCCTTTATAAGTGTGAACAACCCTATTGGCTTGCAAATCGTATCTTAACCTTTTTACTAAGTTCACACAAGAACTATTTACACGAATAAGCATTACAAATCCCGATAATTGTCCATGTTTCATATTGTACCCTGTATGATTTCATGAATCGATTACAAGCCATGTACATGTTGGAAAAAGAGAGGTTTGGAAAATGTAGCGAAAAATAAATTTAGGGAAAATAGAGTTTTAATTTTTTTTTTCCAAAATAAGACCTTGGTTGTGATATCTAAAGTAATAAACACTTAATCAAAATTGTACCCTTTTGATTCGTCTAGGATGAGCGCTTCGACTGAGTCATCTTCTTCGCTATCTTCAAGCTCACGTCTGCTGAGTGTGGGCTCACTTTTAATCAGAAAATTTTTCATAAAAATTACTAATGAGGTAATTTCACAATTTCTCTGAACTTTTGGGTCAAGTTGTAAATCAGGAAAATATCTCTAGAAATTTTCTAAAATAATCTCTTCAAATAATCTTATCTCTACAACTTTCCCTTGAATTCAAGTGTGTAAAATAATGGCATAAGGCTCTCTTTATATACGAAGAGTTTAGAGAGTTCAACTATGATTAAACTTAATCACTTTAATATTAAATTTATGACGTTATGGCCGAGTCTGGTGATGTCACATGCAATGGAAGTTGAAAACGAGTTTGTCGAGTTAAAACCGTTCCAGTTAAGTAGCTTTTATTTAATTTGAAAGAACGTGCTCTAGGTGATTTACCTCAAAATTTGTCTATTAAGTGGAAGCTTTTGGTAACCAATTAATTTAGGAAAAACCATTTTTATTTATGAAAACCTTAGTTTGTAGCAAAAACCCGTGTTTTGTTGAGTTCCAATTTAAAGATCCATAAAAACAGTATAAAGTCCCGAATTTAAAACCAAACTGTCCAGGTCCAAAATTTACATCAAACCCCCAAATAAGTGACTAAATCTTGAAAATTTATGGAAAACAGTCTAACGCTCATGTGTGGCCACCGTCGAGTCCTCCGTCGTACCGGTCTGTCAAGTCTGGGGATTACCTGTACAGATTAAACATAAAGGGTGAGTTTTTGCAAACTCGGTGTGTAATCCCTACGAAAAGTCATGCATACAGTTATACATCAGAATACAATCATTTACAATTCGGGCCTTAGCCCATTCAAATACAATTTCAAGATTATATTAGGGCCTTGGCCCATATCAAACACAAAATGCAGATACAGTAAATTAGAATCCTACCCACCAGCCTCTACACACCATCTTTGTCCAGCCCTACACACCATATGGGGATTAAATCAACCCAACCATCCCCACACACCATGCTGTACTAAAATGTAGCACATAATCGGAGTATTGCAGCTAAGCTGCCAGATAACAGGCTTAAAAGCCTTTCAAATACTTCCTCCAAATATCATCAACCCGTCCCAATGCAATGCAACATACCATAAATGACATGCAAATATGTTAATAATAGAACATACATTCAGTTCAGTACAAATATCATGCTCAGTCAGACACCATCCAATCAAATCACATAATTAGAGGTCTAAGTAAAGCTTACCCACCCTACAGTAGGTCCACAGTCAACTAGGGTGACCCGTGCAACCTTACAGAATATTCAAGAAAAAATGGGCTCACATGCCCGTGTGGCCCACATAGCCCAAATTGGCCTTGGTCGTGTGGATCACACGGTCTGGCCCACAATCCCACACGTCCATGTGGTTCACCTGTGTAGGCCCACACGCCCGTATGGCCCACACCGCCCAAATCGATCTAGCCTGTGTGTCTTACACAGCCTACCTGGTAATCACACGACCGTGTCATGCGCGCACAGCCTGGCTCATCGATCACACGCCCGTGTACCATCACACGGCCTACCACACGAGTGACTACACGCCCGTGTGGCATCGACAGAATACTTTTTTAATTTTTCACCGAATCCTATTTTTTGCATTTCCGGTACATATCTGATATCGTTTCTCTGCGAAACCACTCCCGAGCACTTCAGTACCTAACAATGACAATCCAAAACCCAATTTCAGTTACCTAAATCGATACCAAGTCAAATTGTTACCAACAAACAATCCTAGATCTTACCGGTAGCCCCTACCTTTGACAGACCACCGATGAATTCGCACCCCTTTAGCACTGACTGGAAATCAACAGCCACTTATTGCCCTCCTAAACACGAATTACAACCCCATTAAACAATGATTCTACTTTATACCAAAATTTCCCAAAAACTCACTTACCAACTCGTGTGAGAATCAATCAATGTTTCAGAACGGAAAAGAAGAAATAGGTTTAGCAAAATGAAAGAAAAAAAAAAGAAGATGAAGGGAAGCAAGTAAAAATTCGACAGCAAGACGAGAGAAAGAATCGGCAGAGAAAGAAAAGTAGAACTTTTGGAAAGAAGAAAACAAAGTCAGAAAGATTTCACCATAACTGCAAAACCCCAAAAATCCCTTATTTTTCTCCCTGAAGTTCCACTAACAACCAACTCCCTAGAATTTTTGTTTGACCAAAACTCCCTCAGTCAAAGAAGCAAAAAAAAAATCCCAAGCTCGCATAGGGATTCGAACCCCAGACCTCCAACACACAAACACACATCTTAACCACTAGACCAATAGGCCCATTCTTGTATGTTTTTACAACCAACCCAACAAAAGCCTATTGATCAAGGTCAAAGGTTTATTTTAGAAAAATATCAAAATTTTCCCAAGACAAGCTTGAACTTGGGACCTCTCATACACTCCTAGAATAGTTAACCACTGAAGCAGATACACAATTATATCAATTAATTGCAGAAGCAGCAATATAAAATTTGAGGCCTTACAACTCTACCCCCTAAAAGAAAATTTCGTCCTCAAAATTTACCTGATCAGAATAGCTGAGGATACTGCTGACGCATTGCGTGCTCAGGCTCCCACGTAGTGTAACACCTTGAATTTGGGCCTAGAAGTTTTGGGCCTTAAGTATGGGAGCAGTTGAAGGCAGCTTATAATATTCTATTGTGCATGAAAATTTTGTAGTTGAAGGCTTGTTTTAGTGGTTAAGTGTGCTGAGAAGTGTTGGAGAAGTCTGAGTTCAAACACAGACTCTAGCAAAAATTTTGGTTTAAGGTGAATCAAACCACAGGTGTAGTAGGTAGGCCTTAAGAATATTGTTGGAGAAATTGTGACACAAAAGCCTTGTGGCTTAGTGGCAAGTAGCGTGTGGAGCATTTAAGGGGAGGCAGGGGTTCGAATCCCATTGCAAGCAAAGAGCATTTATTTTGCTAACAGGGGACGGCAAGAGTTGGTGTTGAATTTAAACTCGATGATGGAGGATCCCACATCGGAAGCTAACATAAGAGTGGATCTGGTCGGCTTTAAATAGAGAGAACCATGAGGAGAGTAAGGTACCTTTCTTGGCTGATCCCTTTCGCTTTGTGGCATGCTCGTTTGGGTTGGGCGTTGGCTAAGAGTGCTCGGAGCGTGGATTAACTCCAGTCTTCAATTAGGTGTGTATTTCTTACTACTCTAGCTGTAGGATGGCTACTTTGGGTCGTGATGGGCCGAAAGGGGCCATGTGGGCCTAATGGGCCTACGGGCCCAATTGGATAAGTTGTTTGATTGTGTAGTAAATATTGGGCTAGGCTAGGTGAATCTCATATTTGTAGCTAGATTTGGGCTAAAAGGGCCACATGAGTGTGTGGGCCCATTTGGGCCGAGAATAGGCTTTAGGCCCATTCGTATTGTTATCCCTGTTTAGAATACTTTAGTTTACCAAATTACCAAAATACCCCTAGTTTGTAAAATTACCAAAATACCCCTGGTTTGTAAAATTGTAAGAATACCCCTAGTTTATAAAATTACCAAAATACCCCTGATTTGTGAAATTACTGAAATACCCTCGACCTGTAAAATTATTGAAATACCCTCGACTTGTAAAATTACCAAAGTACCCCCGATTTATAAAATTACCTAAATATCCTCGATTAGTAAAATTACCAAATACCTCGGTTTGCAAAATTCTTTGAAATACCTCGATTTGTAAAATTCTTGAAATACTCTGTAAGATAGAATTACCATTTTACCCTCGATTCTGAATTACTGTTTTACCCTCGATTTATAGAATTACCATTTTACCCTCGATTTACAAAATTACTGAAATACCCTTAGTTTACAAAATTACCAAAATACCCTCGATCAATAAAATTACCAAAATACCCTGGTTTGTAAAATTACCAAAATACCCCTGATTTGTGGAATTACCGAAATATAGGGTAGAATTATCGAAATACCCTTGTAGGGTAGAATTATTGCAATACCCCTATAGGGTAGAATTACCGAAATACCCCTGTAGGGTAGAATTACCGAAATACCCCTGTAGGGTAGAATTAGCGCAATACCCCTGTAGGGTAGAATTACCGAAATACCCCTATAGGGTAGAATTAGCGCAATACCCCTGTAGAGTAGAATTACCGAAATACCCCTGTAGGGTAGAATTACCGGAATACCCCTGTAGGGTAGAATTACCGGAATACCCCTGTAGGGTAGAATTATTGAAATACCCTTGTAGGGTAGAATTACCGAAATACCCCTGTAGGGTAGAATTACCGAAATACCCTTGTAGGGTAGAATTACCAAAATACCCCTGTAGTGTAGAATTACCGAGATACCTTGTGGGGTAAAATTACCATTTTGCCCCTAAGGTGTTAAATGATTGTTTTGCCATTGTGGCCAAGTGACTAACTTGGACTGTGTGGTTGACAAATTTGATTGTGAATATATGTCGGTATATGAATGACTTGACTTTGATTCTTTGATTCAAATATGGGCATGACATTCTGCATACATAACATGTTGCATGGGTTGAGATTTTGTACGGAGGAAGATCTGATCTGTTAGGATCGCATGGTTGCTTGTTGACTGTGGATCCACCGAAGGCTTAAGAGCCGTATATTCATACTGATTTGATAAGGTCGTACGGGTCGCCCAAGACGACTGTGGACCGATCAATGGCTGAATGCCGATCATATTTACTCGAGGCTGTGTGCCGACTATATTACCGTCGCTGATGGCTATGTGTCTAACATGATACAGCTACCGATGGCTTAAAGCCTTCTGATTATGGCTTTGTGTCAACCTACATATGGCTCTATGCCAACCTGATTATGGCTGTGTGCCAAACGTATTTTCCTAAGGCTATGTGCCAATATATGGTTATTGACGACTCTGTGTCGATCACATTTACCTAGGGCTGTGTGTCAGTTATGTTACTCTAGTTGACGGCTATATGCCTAACATAATACAGTTATCGATGGCTTTGTGCCACGTATTCTGTTAAGTGGCTTTGCCATATTATCTGTTTCTGGTGGCTATGACACAAATATATCATTACGGTGGCTCGCCACAATATTCATATCTGGTGACTCTGTCACAATATCTGATAACTGAGCAACAATGCTGCAAGTGTGAAGTGTACGGCTGGGTGGGTTAAGCTATTCCCCACATGGAGTGTAAGGCTGGTACGGGTGGAGTGTAACGGTTGGTTATAAGGTGGATTGGGTTGGGATTGCATTCACATTCGATTTTTGATTACATTACACGATCTGATTCGATTTTGATTACATTCACATCGATTTTGATTTTGATTCTATTACGATACTAATTACGCTTCGATTACGATTACGATTACGCCACCGATTACGACTCGATTACGATTCTAGTTCGATAATGTTTCTTATACGTAATGGGTTAAAGCCCATCCGTGCTTGTCTGTAATAGTGGGCTAAGGTCCAATTGATCTTTGGGCGTAAGAAAGGTGGGGCGGACTTTTAATTCTTTTATATGATTGATTCCTTTTATAGTAGGGATTTCACATCGAGTTTTCATAAACTCACCCGTTTATTAACCTTCGTGTTTTCCAACCTTAGACGGATCGGAGCTGCGAGGGACTCGGAGGAAGCCACACACACTGTTTATTTTATAGTTTTGATTATTACTTTTAAATGTTTTATGTGGGTTGTAGTAAAGCCGTTGCAATTTTCTAGATTTCAAATTTGGAATTTTATTTATTGTTCTTATAATTGCTAGTATTAGAACACGGTTTTCCAAAGTAACTCATCGTTGTTCAAAACATCACGTAACCGCAATTGTTTTTAAATTAAGCTTCATAATCGCCGAGATTTTTACAAAGTTGTTAAGAATGTTATTCATTTGAGGTTTTCTAACAAGGTTTAAAAAGGGTATAAGTTTTTAATTATGAAAAAGGGTTTTTAATGGAAACATTGTTTTCGAAAAACACTTCAATGTAACACGCTAGATTCGAGCCAAACTTCCAGGTCAGGTTTGGGGTGTTACACGTAGCCTTCTCAATGCTATGATTCTACCATAGCACTTTCACTAAAGGAATGGACCTTAACGTCACAGTCCAGAATCTGAACCGGCTCCTCCTCGAAGGTCAAATCTGGCCGAACCTCAATCTCCTCAACAGGAATGATATGCATGGGATCAGAGCAGTAGTGCCTCAACATCGAGACGTGAAACACATCATGAATGTGATCCAACTTCAGAGGTAGCTCCAACTGATAAGCAACCGGTCCCACTCATTTCAGAATTCGGTACGACCCAATAAACCTAGGGCTCAACTTGCCTTTGCGACCAAACCTCAGAACCTTCTTCCATGGCAAGACTTTCAGAAACACGAAGTCCCCCACAGAATGCTCAATATCACGTCTCTTCAGATCAGTATATGACTTCTGTCTATCCGAAGCTACCTTCAGTCTATCCCTGATCAATCGAACCTTGTCTTCAGTCTCGGTAACCAACTCAGGACCCAAAACACGTCGCTCGCCCAACTCAGTCCAACATAAAGGGGTGCGACACTTATGACCATACAGTGCCTCGTAAAGTGCCATCTAGATGCTAGACTGGAAGTTGTTGTTATAGGCGAACTCAGCTAACGGTAAGTACTCCCTCCAACTGCCATAGAACTCAATCACATAGCTCCTCAACATATCTTACAGTACCTGAATCACCCTCTCAGATTGGCCATCTGTCTAAGGATGGAAAGTAGTACTGAAATCTAGCTTTGAACCCAAAGCCTCATGTAGCTTTCTTTAGAACCGAGAGGTGAAACGAGGATCTCTATCAGAGATAATGGAAACTAGTACCCTATGCAGTCTCACTATCTCAGAAATGTAGAGTTTCTCTAACTTCTGAAGCGAATAATTAATATGAACCGGTATGAAATGAGTAGACTTGGTCAATCGATCCACGATGACCCAGACAGAATTCTTCTTAGTGGGTGTTAGAGGCAACCCACTAACAAAGTACATCGTTACTCGCTCTCATTTCCATAACGGTATCTTAACCGGCTACAGCAACCCCGAAGGCAACTGATGCTCAGCCTTAACCGGCTGACAAGTCAAACAATAAGCAACAAAGTCAGTAGCCTCACGCTTCAACCCTGGCCACCAGTACGACCCTTATCATTCAGTACACAAATCTGACCGCGAAAACAAAGTACCCCATCACTGTTTATCCCAAAATCAGCAGTGTCACCATTCTCAACCTATCGAAAAAGTAACTCAAGAGATTTATCCTCCATCTATTTACCTCTAATCTGCTCGATCCATATCGGTTTCACTTGAAGTTTAGCTAATAGACTCCCACGTTGAATAGGCTAAGTCGAACGTACATCGCTCTCAGATCAATCATGGCCCTACGGCTCAACGCATCAGCGACCACATTGACCTTGCCAGGATGGTACTCAATGGTACAATCATAATCCTTGAGTAGCTCAACCCACCTATGCTGCCTAAGATTCAACTCCTTCGGAGTAAGGAGATACTTGATGCTCTTATGATCAGTGTAGATAATACATTTCTCACTGTATAGATAGTGCCTCCAGATTTTTAAAGTGAAAACTACGGCGTCCAATCCCAAATCATGTGTCGGATAGTTCGCTTCATGAATTTTGAGCTGACGAGATGCATATGCCACCACCTTACCATCCTGCATCAACAAACAATCCAAACTGACATGTGATGCATTACTATAAATGGTGAACTCCTTTCCAAACTTCGGCGTTTCAGAATAGGCCTGAGTCAAAACAGCCTTGAGCTTCTCGAAGCTCTCTTACTGTGCATCAGTCCACACAAAAGGATCTCCTTTACGCAGAAGCTTAGCCAATGAAGCTGCGATCAAGGAGAACCCTTCTACAAAACACCAATAGTAACCCGCCATCCTCAGAAAGCTAAGGATCTCAGACACATTTTTCGGTTGTTTCCAATCCAACACTGCCTCAATCTTACGAGGTTTAACTCTTATCCCTTCAGCAGAAACTACATGTCCCAAAAATGTTACTCCCCAGAGCTAGAATTCACACTTCTTGAACTTCGCATACAGCTATTTCTCACGAAGAATCTGTAGTACCACCCTCAGATACTCATCGTGCTCATCGTTAGACTTAGAATACACCAAGATTTCATCGATGAACACCACCACAAACTGATCCAGGTAGGGTTGGAACACTAGGTTCATCAAGTCCATAAATGCCGCTGGTGCATTAGTCAATCCAAAGGGCATCACTAGGAACTCATAGTGACCATAACGAATCCTAAATATCGTCTTATACACATCAACCTCCTTAACTCTCAATTGATGATAACCCGAACGTAGGTCAATCTTGGAAAATAAAGAAGCCCCTCTAAATTGGTTGAATAAATCATCAATCCTCGGAAGTGGGTACTTATACTTAATCGTCAACTCGTTCAACTATCGATAATCAATATACATCCTTATTGTCCCATCTTTTTTTTCACAAACAACACAGGTGCTCCCCAGGGAGACACACTGGACGAATGAACCCACTATCCAACAACTCCTGAATCTGAGCCTTAAGCTCCGTAAGCTCCTACAGTACCATTCGATAAGGGGCGACAGACACCAGAATTGTACCCGAAAAAAGCTCAATCCCAAATTCCACTTCTCGACTCAAAGACAAACCTGATAGTTCATCAAAAAAGACATTCAAAAAATCCCTGATAGTTCTGATGTCCTTAACTGCAGAGCCCCCAGAATCTGAAACACTTACATAAGTACAAAATGCCTTACATCCTTTTCGAACCAACATTTTCTCCACCAATGCAAAAATCACATTTGATAGAAAATCCTGACATTCCCTAATCACAACTACCTTGGCATCCTCTTCGATTCTCAAAAAGACCCTCTTGGTCATACAGTCGAGATTTACTCGGTGCTTGACCAACCAGTCTATCCCTAGAATCAAGTCGAACTCCCCAAACAGAAGCTCCATCAGATCAGCCAGAAATATTGTCCCTTGAACCTCTAACGGAATGTCTCTATACAGTCTACTAAGCCGGACAGATTGCCCCAAAGGGCTCAATACAGTTACCTCACTATCAGTCCTCTCAATTGTAGTCCTCAAAGTTTCAGACATAGTACTTGCTATGTATGAGTGTGTAGAGCCTATTTCTATCAGTGCAAGGTAAGGTATATTATAAATTAAAAATGTACCCGTAATGATGTTTGGAGTATCTCGGTCCTCTCGGGGATGAGCAACATAAACAAAAGTAGGCTGCCTCGCCTCAGCATGACCAGCACCTCTACTCGATGCTCTCTATCCATGGTCCAAATTGTTACCACCCCTAACCTGACCATGACCCCTAAATGGCTGCTGAACTACCCTAGATGGTTGTGTAGTACTAGAACCCAGAGCTTGCATCTGATTGGCCCTTAGCGAACACTCTCGAATTGATTAGTAGACTCACATTTCAAACATGCCCCAGTCGTTCTCCAACATTCGCCAGGATGGCGTCTACCAGAATGCCCACACAATAAGATCCCAGTAGGTGCAACAGGAGGCCTAACTCTAATTGGCCCATCAGACCTGGCCTTTTTCTTAGCCCTCATCATAGAACTTAAGGCTCTGAATCCCTCTTGTTTTTACTCCTCTCTCTATCTCTATTTTGGTGCTCAGTAGGCTTCACCTCCTCGGTGATCTTCGCATTTTCTGCCAGTGCTAAAAAGTCACGCTTCCTCTGTGGAGCTATCAGAACCCTCAAATTGTCTCTGAGTCCATACTCAAAGTGGACACAACACTCATAATCAGTCACCACTATACCTCGCGCATAGCGGCTCAATCTTAAAAACTCGGCCTCATACTCGGCCACTGAACTATCCCCTTACGTGAGATTTAAAAAATCACATCTCCAAGCATCGATGTAGCTTGCCCCCACATGTTTACCTTGGAAGGCAGACTTATAGAAGTCCGATATTAGTTGTTCGGCCTGAGTGCCTTCCTTAACGGTCGGTCACCATTGGTATGCTTCTCGCGAAGCAAAGAGACAGCACCCTTCAGCTTCTGCTTGGGGGTAAAATCCAAGTCGTCCATGATTCTTTCAGTGGCCTCCATCCAGTACTCGGCCACGTTAGGGGCAACTACAGCGACACCCCTAAATAACTCAGCCCCGTTGGAACATAGTTGTTTTGTAACCGACCCTTGGCCCCTAGATCTAGTATTAGGCCCAGTGACCCTCTCTAATATCCTGAGCATAGTCTGGGACAGTGTGTCATCCCCAGCCATGCGATCTTGAGACCTAGTCTCATTCGCAGGTGACACTGGCATCTCACTCGTGTCTAAATTAGGCATGATGCCAAGGACTCAGCTTCAGCCCCTCTACGGCCTCTTCCACGACCTTTAGTACCCCGTCCACGAATACCTCGTGCACTCATCATAGATTCGAAGCTTATCTACATTAACAGTTTTATAAATTAGTTATAGTTTCGATATTTATTAGTAGACATTTTATGCAAAATAGTATCAAAAATTTAAAGTTTGTTATCACGAATCGCAGTCTCTATCAGTTTTCTCTACCGTCTCAAACCATACAGTCATGCATATAGTTTTCTCTACAATTTCTATCAGTTTTCACAAACTCAGTGTGTAATCCCCACGAAAAGTCATGCATACAGTTCTACATTAGAATACAGTCATTTACAGTTCGGGCCTGAGACCATTGCATAATCACTTTGGGCTTTCACCCATTCAGATACAATCTCAGGATTACATTACGGCCTTGGCCCATATCAGACACAGAATGTAGATACAATAAATCAGAATCCTACCTACCAGCCTCTACACACCATCTCCGTCCAGCCCTACACACTATGTGGGATCCCTACACACCATACTGTAATGGAATGCGGCACATAATCAGAGTATTGCAGCTGAGCTGCCAAATAACAGGCTTAAAAGCTTTTCAGATACTTCCTCCAAATATCATCCACCCGTCCCGATGCAATGCAACATACCATAAATGACATGCAAATATGTTAATAACAAAACATACATTCAGTTTAGTACAGATATCATGCTCAATCAGACACCATACAGTTAGATCACAAAATTACAGGTCTAAGTAAAGCTTACTGACCCTACAGTAGGTCCACAACTAGCTAGGGCGACCCGTGCAACCTTACAGTATATTCCAGCAAAATGAGCTCATGTGCCCGTATGCCCTGCCCGTGTGCGCCTATACGTCCGTGTTGCCCATACAGCCCAAATTGCCAACGAATTCGACATGTGCATGTGGTTCACCCGTGTGGGCGCACAAGCCCGTGTGGCCCACACGACCCAAATCGATCTAGCCTGTGAGTCACACACAGCCTACCTGGTCATCACATGGCCGTGTCAAGCACGCACGGCTGTGTCATGCACGTACGGCCTGGCTCGTCGATCACACGCCTGTGTACCATCACACGACCTACTATACAGACGACCACATGCTCGTGTGGTGTCGACAGAATACTATTTTGGCTTTTCACCGAATCTTTTTCTCTGCATTTCAGGTACACACCCGGTATCGTTTCTCTGTGAAACCACTCCCGAGCACTCCAATACCTAACATTGACAATCCAAAACCCAATTTCAGTTACCTAAATCAATACCAAGTCAAATTGTTACCGATAAACAATCCTAGAACTTAACGGTAACCCCTACCTTTGAACGACCACCGACAAATTCACACCGCTTTTGCACCGATTGGAAATCCACAGCCACTTATTTCCCTCCTAAACACGAATTACAACACTATTAAACAATGATCCTACTTTATACCAAAATTCTCCAAAAAATCACTTACCGCACTTACCAACTCGTGTGAGAATCAATCAATGTTCCAGAACGAAAAGGAAGAAATGGGTTTAGCAAAATGAAAGAAAGAAAAAAAGAGGAGGGAAAGTGTAACACCCTAAACCCAGCCTGGACGTTATGCCCGAATCTGCCGATGTCACATTGAAGTGTTTTTCGTAAAGCAAGATATTGTTTGCAAAGCCCAATCTAGATTATGCCCCTTTGTGTGAACTAAAGGGTGATTTAAAACTTGCGTCGCTATCAAAAATATTTACTTTAAAACGTTATTTCACTTTAAAAATCTCATTTGTAGTGGAAGCTTTTTAAAATAGTTGCGTTCTAGTGTTTACTTGTAAAATGTTGTTTTCTTGCGGTAGCTCTTAAAACTGTTTACGTAATCGTGGTATTTTTTTAAGATCATTTATCTTTTTAAAAAATCACGAGGTTTTCCTATTGCTAGTAGTATTAAAGCAAAAAAAATATAAATCCCCAAATTAAAATAAAATCCAGAGAGGCCTTATTACATCAAAGTACCCAAATTAAACTACTTATAATTTAAAAATCAGATAAGAAAGCAAGTGCAGTTGTGTGCCACCATTGAGTCCCTCGTAGCACCAATCCGCCTAAGGTTGGGGATTACCTGTATAGTTAAACAGATGGGTGTGTTTACGAAAACTCAATGTGTAATCCCATATAAGCAAACAATCAGAGTAAACACAATTTGGGCCTAAGCCCTTTCAGTTTCAGTTAGGGCCTTAGCCTATTTCAAAATTAGAAATAGTGTGGGCCTGAGCCCATTTCGAGAATGATGTCGATGGGGCCTAAGCCCATTCTGAGAATCGAGACAAGATGCAATCAGAAAATCCTACCCAATCCAACCTTTACACACCATCTTCGTACCAACCCAACACACCATGTGGGGATAAAATCGACCCACCCATCCCTACACACCAAGTAGTACCGATTGCGGCACTAAAACAGTATTTGCAGCAGAACTGCCAGTAATAGGCTTATAGCCTTTCAGTACACTTCCTCCAATATCATATATGCCACCCCATGCAATGCAACATAATATAAATGTATATACAGTAAAAATGGCATGCTCAAACAGTCACACATCTCATAGGGGTATAACAGTCATTTACCTCATAAGGGTATAATCATTTCAATAAATTTAGGGTCTAGGTATACTTACCGACCCGTCAGTAGGTCCAAAGTTGTCTAGAATGACCCATGCAACTTTAACAATCAAACAGTAAAAATAGGCCCAAAGCCCATAATGTGGCCCATGTGAGCCCACACGCTCGTATCGCCCACGTAGCCCAGAAATGGCCTTAGCCATGTGATTACACAGCTTGGCCCAATAATCTCCATACGTTCGTGTGGTTTACCTTTGTAGGGCCTATGAGCCCGTGAGCCCACACGGTCCATCTTAGCCCAACATGGCCCAAAACGGCCTAAGCCCATTAAATCACTCATGGCTGGCCTCTACGATCTTACGCCCATGTTTAGGTATTCGGATTACCACACGAGCGAGTGCACGCTCGTGTAGCGCCCATGGTCACCTATTTCAGCTTTTGTAGATTCACGAGTAGGGGTAGTGTTTTACACACCTGTTTGCGAAAGTACGCACAATCCACAAACACCAAAACCTACATTAGATCAAACTACTTCATTAATCAACTGATAATAGAGTTAACAGATCTTTTCAATACTTATCCAAATAGGGTGGATTATCACTTGCCTTAATTGTCGATTTAGGCTCACTCCCTTCAATCGTTGCAGGAAACTAACTATAGGTCCTTAGAGATCACTTGTATTTCACCCAAACCTATCAGCCTTAATCATATTACTCGCACACATGAACTGAACCAAGCATAAATAACTTACCAGAAACGCATATCTATAAATGAGAGACAACAGTATTCGGCCAACACCCAAAGCACACCCTTAACCCGAGGCACAAGATGGAACAATTACAACTCTAACATTAATCGGCAAAGAAATGAGTTGTTAGATGAAAGATAATTATAATAGAGAGAAAATCAAGAAGAACCACGTGCCTACCTATTATTCAAAGAACAATTGCAAAAATCGAAACGAAATAAAGAGAGATGCAGAATTTAGCCACAGTAATCAGATGAGAAAAGGAGGAAACCGTTACCACAAAAGAATTGAAAGGGAAATAAGATGTATAGGGTCAAGAGGGGAAATTGTTTCATAAAGGGAAAGGAAGAGTTGACCAATAACCAAGACTAAAACCGAAAGAGTTTGAGAGGGAGGAAAGAGGGGTTAGTCAGCCAAAGAGAACCAATAGAGATTAAGTGGAGGAGGAGTCAGTCAAGAACTAGGACTTAGATTCCGGCAGAATGTGAGAGATACAAGAGGAGTATACGGCCGAGCACAGAAAGAAACTACGAGAGAAAACAATTTACTAAAAAGTAAGAGAGAGCAAAAATGCAAAGTGCAAAAGAAAAAAAAACCTAAATGGTCTCTACGACCTCAAGAAAAATTCCAAGAAGAAAAAGTCACAGTTACCGAGATGGAAAGCTAGAACACCATTCGGCCTAAGAGAAAAACAAGTCCTATGACTGATTTTCCAACATGAAATTCCCCCAATCGGCACTACTCCCTCTCACTTCAAACCTCCCTCAACTCTCTCCTAAAATCTCTCCCCGTATCTCTCCTCAACTCCCTTCTACAATCCATCCATGACCAATTTAAACTCCACTCCACTTAGCAGTGTTTCAGTCATCCTATACTACCCACACGGCCAGTGCAACAAAATAAAACACTCCATTACTCAAAGTAAGATTCGAACCTCAGACCCCTTGCACACTCCACAGGCCACTTACCACTAGACTAGCAGGCTTTTTATGAAAAGAAATAACCACATTTATTTAAGAAGCCTATTGACTAGAGACAGGGTTTTAATCAAGTAAAATCAAAATTTTTCAAAAGCCAAGGCTTGAACTCAAGACTTCTTAAACACTTCCCAGAGCACTTAACCACTGAACCAGATACACAATTGTGTCACTTTCTTGCACGACTAAACATTTACGTGCAGTCTCCTAACTGCACCCACTCAATACTTAAAACTTCTAGGCCCAAAATTTAGGGCGTTACAACTCACCACTCCTTACAGAAATTTCGTCCCTGAAATTTCCATCTATCAGAACAGTCAAATATATAGACTAAACCACCACGCTTCTGTTGCGCATTCTAATTCCAAACACTACCACATTTAACCTGAATGTTGGCATAATCCAAATTCACTTATGCTTAACCAACCGATCCATGCCCAGTATTAGGTCAAATTCTCCAAAAGGGAGTTCCATCAAATCCACCAAGAAGTTAATGCCTTGGTCCTCTAAAGATAAATATGCCTTTACTGGACTCAATAACCTCGCTCGTGGTGCTTTTAATCATTAAACCCGAGATTTCAAATACGGTACATGTTAAAAATAGGAATACATAGATCCAACATCAATCAGTGCAGCATAAGGTACATTATGGATAAAGAACGTACCTGTATCCACTTTGGGGTGTCTCCATCCTCTCGACGATGTGCAGCATAAACTAGTCTAGCTACCTTGCCTCAATATAACCAACACCTCTGCCCTCTACTCTCCGACCGCGCCCATACCATTTCCACCCCTGGCCTGACCACGGCCTCTCAGTGGCTGCTGAACACCTCTAGACAGTTGAGCAGTATCCATACCATGGACAATCTCTGATTTGGTGCTCCAAAGATCCGCACCTAAAACATGCCCCAATCCTTCTCCAGCATTCGCCTTGATGGGCCTCTCACAATTAGCACAGAGCTGCGGTCCAGTAATAACAACAGGGGTATCAGCTCTAGCTGGCCCATCAGTTCTGGGCTTTTTTTAGGCTTCAAAAATGGGCTTGAGGGCTCTGAATCGCTCCTGTTCCTACCCCTTTCCTTTTCACGGTTCTGGCGCTTAGTGCGCTTCACATCCTCGGCGATCTTTGCCTTGTCCACTAAAGCAAAAAAATCTCGCTCCCTCTGTAGAGCTATCAAAACCCGTAGACTATCTTTGAGCCCGTCTTCAAAATGAACGCAGTGCTCATATTCAGTTGCCACCATCCCATGCGCATAACGGCTAAGTCGCAAAAATTCAGCTTGGTATTCAGCCACAGATTTATCCCCTAGCTACTAGTGTATCAAATCCCATAACCCTTCTCTAACCCATAAATAGAAGGATAATGTGCTTCAACATACTTGAACTCACATCCTCTTACATTGGCAACAATACTCATGCCAATCAAGATAAGACTCAATGTAACACCCCAAACCCGGTCTGGACGTTATGGCTGAATCTGGCGATGTCACATTGAAATGTTTTTCATAAAGCAAGATATCATTTGAAAAGCCTAATCTAGATTATGCCCCTTTGTGTGATCTAAAGGGTGATTTAAAACTTCTGTCGCCATAAAAAATATTTACTTTAAAATGTTATTAACTTTAAAAATCTCGTTTGTAGCGGAAGCTTTTTAAAATAGTTGCGTTCTAGCGTTTACTTGTAAAACCTTGTTTTATTGTGGTAGCTCTTAAAACCGTTTACGTAATCATGGTATTTTTGAAAATCATTTATCTTTTTGAAAACTCGCGTGTTTTTCCTATTGCTAGTAGTATTAAAGCAAAACAAATATAAATCTCCAAATTAAAATAAAATCCAGAGAGGCCTTATTACATAAAAGTACCCAAATTAAACTACTTATAATTTAAAAATCAGATAAGAAAGCAAATGCAGTTGTGTGGCCACCATTGAGTCCCCTTGAGCCAAATTCAGAAACTCCCACCTCCGGGCACCCACATAACTAGTGCCCACATATTTTCCTTGGAATGCAATCTTAAAGAATTCCCAAGTCAACCTATCGTGCTAAGTACCCTCTTTAACTGTAAGCCACCACTGATAGTTTTCATCTCGTAATAATGACACTGCACCTTTTAGTTTATGCTTGGGGGTGTAGTCGAGGTAATCCATGATCCTCTTTATGGCCTCGATTCAATATTCAGCCACATTAGTGGCTACTCCAGCAATACCCCTGAATATCTCAACCCTATTGGACTGGAGTCATTCCGTAACTGACCTACGGCCCACAGTACCAGTATTGGGTCCAGCGACCCTTTCCAGAATTCGTAACATAGCTTGGGATAGTACGTCGTCCCTAGCCGTATGATTGTGAGACCCAGTCTCAGTTATGGGTGAAGCCGGTGCCTTTCTAGCTTCCATGTTAGGCATGTGGCCTGATGATGAAGACCCGACCCGAAGACCTCCACGGCCTCCACCGCACCTCTTGTACCCCTTCCACGAATACCTCTGGTGCTCATTATCAAATCATGCTTTATCTGTTTTAACAGTTTTATGCGTCAACTTATAGTTCCAGTGTTTATTAACAGATATTTTGTAACACCCCGTACCCGAATCCGTTACCGGAATCGAACACAAGGTGCACACAGACTTAACTTAATTATTTTCACAGTCCATTTAGAAATTTCCAGACAAGCTCGTTACTGTGTCACTGTCGCCTTAAAAATCATATCTTGAGTTTCAAAGCTCGAAAATCAGTTTCGTAATTTTTCCCTGAAACTAGACTCATATGTACATCTACATATTTTTTTCTAGAATTTTTTGTCAGGCCAATTAGTACAGTTTATTAGTTAAAGTCTCCCCTGTTACAGGGATCGACTACACTGACCTTTGTGCATTACGACTTGGATATATCCCTGTACAGGGCTTCAATACTGATGCCGTTTGTTTCTATAGAAACTAGACTCAAATAGGAATCTATACATATATGGCATGAATCCTAATTATCTCTGGTTAATTTACAATGAATTTCCAAAGTCGGAACAGGGATTCCAGAAACTGTTCTAGCGCTGTTCCACGAAAACCTAAATATCTCTTAACATAGAACTCATATGACCGTTTCGTTTCTTCCATATGAAATTAGATTCATCAAGGTTAATTTAAATAATTTATTTACTATTTAATTCCATCCCTACTATTTTTAGTGATTTTTCACATCCACATCACTGCTGCTGTCAGCATCTGCCTTTGAGGTAGACTTTACCTATTTCATAATTTCCATGAATCAATTAGCCCTTTTTCCATACATGGCACAAAGAATGATCATGATTAACCATTCCAATGGCTAATCGTTTCCAAACATTTCCATACCTCTTAATGACAACATACAAAATGATTATGATACCATGCCAAAGTGTATATAAGCCATTTTCGCATGGCTATCAAATTTATACAAAATCAAAGGGTCTATGACCAACAAACGAAAAAGTAGTCCTATACATGCCATTTCAAAGCTCAACCAAAATTTGTACCAAAAGGGGCTTTGATAGTGTGGGAGACTTCGACTTCCAAAAATCCCGAGTCCGATGGTGACGAGCCAAAATCTATAAAGCAGAGAACAAAGAAAGCGGAGTAAGCAATTTATGCTTAGTAAGTTTTGAGCAAGGGATTCAGCACAACAAAAGCATAGCATTCATATAGCTAAGCGGATAATTTCATATGCACACATTCTCAATATCATACTTACTTCACATTACAAACCCTTATGTTCATACACAAAAGATCAACTTAGCCAAAGGCGGTAGCTCGTTTATCAAGCGAGCGAATACTTATTTGTAAGGGCTCAACTAATTCAAAGCACATACGAACATACCTCATTGCTGGAATTTTTGCAAGCGTATTAACTGAAATTTTACAGCAAGATTGCTCTTTCCCAAATCACGTACCTTGGATTTTATCCGGATATAGCGACTCGCTCAAAAGCCTTGGGACATAGCCGGTTATAATAGCTTCGCACAAATGCCTTGGGACTTAACCCGGTTTTGGTAACTCGCACAAATGCCTTGAGAATTGACCGGATTTAGTCACTTAGCACAAAAGCCTTGGGACTTAGCCGGATACCATTCGAATAACCAAGCACATATATCAACAAATCATAACACATTCTTATTACATTCTCATTACCAAAGCTCCAACACAAGTTACTTATCATATTTACAATTTCGCTCAATAGCCACACACAAAGAGCATGATTTCAATTTGCTTAACACATGATCTAATCAAGTCATAATCTAAGTTCCATTACTCGAAAACTTACCTCGGATGTTGTCGAATGATTCCGATGGCTATTCGACCACTTTTTCCTTCCCTTTATCGGATTTAGCTCCCCTTTGCTCTTGAGCTTAATTTAACAAATAAATTGATTTAATCATTTGAGCATCGAAAGAGGAATTCAAGGTACTTAGCCCACATATTTTTATTAGACATTAAAGTCACATATGTACGGAAATCATGAATCAAACTCAACACATTAGTTAGTACTCTCCTTAACCGAATTTTCCAAGCCAAGAATAGGCATCAATATGCCTTCCTCTAACCGAATGCATGCACACCACTCCCCCTCATGTGGCCGAATATGCATGTCCATGTTGAGGCCAATTATACACTTAATACTACACATAAACGGCATTCATTTTACTAACTAACGCATTCCATATTGTAACTCAATACGCATCAATCATTTACTTCATAACCGAAACATCATCATATGAAAATATATACCTTGAGATAGTATATATGTCATACCAATACATCATGTGCAAACATATATACATGTAGGTGCAAGGGCCGAATCCCAAGTTGGTTATAACCAAATATAAACATATATCCAAAGCTCAAATCTTACCTACCATGCAATATGCATAAATCACACCTATGGATATACCATGGCCGAATACATCACAACACCATAACATTTCAATTTTGGTTATGGTTAAACAAAGAACTTAATGTCTCACTCCAAAAATGCTAAAAAGAAGGTCCAAGAGCCATCAATCCACCATCACATGTATCATTAGCAAGCTTCATATTTACATGCAATGGCATCAACACAAAATCCACCTTGGCCGAATATCATCCCCATGACATAGCAAAGTTTTGAACCATGGACTAATTAGAACTCAAGCTAGCAACTAAAAACATGCATGAATCTCATGGAACACCATCAAACATACCTTAACTTAGATGCAAATATGGCCGAATATCTTCAACCTTTCTCCTTTCAAACCGGCCAAGAAGAACCAAAGGATGAAGCTTTTCTTTTCTCTCTTTTTTTTTTCTTCCTAGTTTTGGCTCAAAGAAAGGATGAACAAATTTTTTTTCTTTTTTTCTTCAACTCACGGCAAGGGGGGGATCACACACCTTCTTTCCTCTTTTTTTTTTTCATTTCTTTATTCCTCACCTTAGTTTAATGTTTCTTCCCATATTGCACCAACAAAACATGTCTATGACATGTTTTGCCCATCCTCCTTTGTCATGGCCGGCCACTAGCTATTAGGGGGGGGAAATTTGACATGCAAGTCCTCCCCTTTGATTACATGCACTATTAGGTCCTTATAAATTAGCCTATCACATTTCAAAAGTGTCACACAAGTCCTAATAACTGAATTCACATGCAATCGACTAAATCGAACTTGAAATTTTCACACATTCATAAATACATATTCTAGACAATAAATATTACGTTCAAACATTTCGGTGACTCGGTTTAGCGGTCCCGAAACCACTTCCCGACTAGGGTCAATTTTGGGCTGTCACATATTTTATGAAAAACAGTATAAGTTGATCAGAGTTTTGTTTTCGCAGATCGTAGTTTTACTAAAATTTTAGTTTACCCTAAACAGAATATTTCAGTAAGTCTACTACCTACAGTAGTCTCCGTATTTCAATTTAAACAACAAAAGTTTTACAAAACTTACAAAATCGGCACCAGAGACTCGGTGTACCATACATTTAGTAAAACATTTCTATGTGTTTCAAATCATTTAAATTAGTCCTTTTTCGAAATCTCGATTTTAAAAGGAACCCAAATCCATAGCCGAGTTTTGTAACCTGGCTCTGATACCACTCAATGTAATACCCCAAACCCGGCCTAAACTTTATGGTTGAATCTAGCAATTCACACTGAAGTGTTTTTCGTAAAGCAAGATAATCTAGATTATGCCCCTTTGTGTGATCTAAAGGGTGATTTAAAACTTGCGTCCCCATCAAAAATATTTACTTTAAAACGTTATTTAACTTTAAAAATCCCGTTTGTAGAGGAAGCTTTTTAAAATAGTTGCATTCTAGCGTTTACTTGTAAAACATTGTTGTCTTGTGGTAGCTCTTAAAAGCATTTACGTAATCGTGGAATTTTTTAAAATCATTTATCTTTTTGAAAACTCGCGTGTTTTTCCTATTGCCAGTATTAAAACAAAAAAAATATAAATTTCCAAATTAAAATAAAATCTAGAGAGACCTTATTACATAAAATTACCCAAATTTAACTACATATAATTTAAAAATCAGATAAGAAAGCAAGTGCAGTTGTGTGGCCACCATTGAGTCCCTCGCAACACCGATCTACCTAAGGTTCGGATTACCTGTATAGTTAAACAAATGGGTGTGTTTACAAAAACTCAGTCTGTAATCCCATATAAGCAAACAATCATAGTAAACACAATTTGGGCCTAAGCCCTTTCAGTTTTACTTAGGGCCTTAGCCCATTTCAAAATTAGAAACAGTGTGGGCATGAGCCCATTTCAGTAATAGTATCAGTGAGGCCTAAGCCCATTACAGAATCAGTACAGTATGCAATCAGAAAATCCTACCCAATCCAACCTCTGCACACCATCTTCGTACCAACCCAACACACCATGTGGGGATAAAATCGACCTACCCATCCCTACACACCAAGTAGCACCAATTGCAGCACTAAAACAGTATTTGCAACAGAGCTGCCAATAATTAGCTTATAGCCTTTCAGTACATTTCCTCCAATATCATATATGCCACCCCATACAATGCAACATAATATAAATGCATATACAGTAAAAATGGCATGCTCAAACAGTCACACATCACATAAGGGTATAATAGTCATTTACCTCATAAGAGTATAACGGTCATTTCAACAAATTTAAGGTCTAGGTATACTTACCGACCCGTCATTAGGTCCACATTCGTCTCGAGCGACCCATGCAACCTTGACAATCAAACAGTGAAAATAGGCCCAAAGCCCATAATGTGGCCCATGTGAGCCCACACGCTTGTATCGCCCATGTAGCCCAGAAATGGCCTTAGCCGTGTGAATTACACAGCCTGGCCCAATAATCTCCACACGTCCGTGTGGTTTACCCTTGTGGGGCCCATGACCTATGGGGCCAACATGGTCCATCTCGGCCCAACATGGCCTAAAACGGCCTAAGCCCATGAAATCGCTCATGGCCGGCCTCCACGATCTTACGCCCACATTTAGGCGTTCGGATTACCACACGAGTGAGTGTACACTCGTGTAGCATCGACGGTCACCTATTTTGACTTTTTCCGATTCACGAGTAGGGGTAGTGTTTTACACACATGTTTGTGAAAGTGCGTGCAATCCACAAACACCTAAACCTACATTAAATCAAACTACTTCATTAATCAACTGATAATCGAGTTAATGGCTCTTTTCAATACTTATACAAATAGGGTGGATTATCACTTGCCTTAATCACCGATTTAAGCTAGCACCCTTCAATTGTTGCAGGAAACTAACTATAGGCCCTCGGAGATCACCTGTATTTCACCCAAACTTATCAGCCTTAATCATATTACTCGCACACATGAACTGAACCAAGCATAAATAACTTATCAGAAACATATATCTATGAATAAGGGACAACAATATTCGGCCAACACCCAAAGCACACCCTTAACCCGAGGCATGAGATGGAACAATCGTACCCCTAACAATAATCGACAAAGGAAGGAGTTGTTAGATGAAAGATAATTATAACAGAGAGAAAATCGAAAAGGAACACGTACCTACCGATTGTTCAAAGAACAATTGAAAAAATCGAAACGAAATAAATAGAGATGTAAAATTCAGCCACAATAATCAGATGAAAAAGTGAAGAAACGGTTACCATAAAAGAATTGAAAGGGAAATAAGATGTATAAGGTCAAGGGGGGAAATCATTTCAGGAAGGGAAGGGAAGAGTCGACCAATATCTAAGACTAAAACAGATGGAGTTTGAGAGGGAGGAAGAAAGGGGTAGTCAGCCAAAGAGAACTAATGAAGATTAAGTGGAGGAGGAGTCAGTCAAGAACTAGGACTTAGATGCCAGCAGAATGTGAGAGATAGGAGAGGAGTATATGGCCAAGCATAGAAAGAAAGTACGAGAGAAAACAATTTGCTAAAAATTAAGAGAGAGCACAAACGTAAAGTGCAGAAGAAAAAAAACTCGAATGGTCTCTATGACCTCAACAAAAATGCCAAGAATAAAAAGTCACAGTTACCGAGATGGAAAGCTAGAACACCATTCGGCCTAAGAGGAAAACAAGTCCTATGACCGATTTTCCAACATGAAATTCCCCCAATCAGAACTACTCCCTCTCACTTCAAACCTCCCTTAACTCTCTCCTAAAATCTCTCCCAATATCTCTCCTCAACTCCCTCCTACAATCCCTCCATGACCAATTCAAACTCCACTCCACCCGGTTGTGTTTCAGTCATCCTTTACTACCCACACGGCCAGTGTAGCAAAATAAAACACTCCACTGCTCAAAGTAGGATTCGAACCTCAAACCCCTTGCACACTCCATACACCACTTACCACTGGACTAGCAGGCTTTTTATGACAAGAAATAACCACATTTATTTAAGAAGCCTATTGGCTAGAGACAGGGTTTTAATCAAGTAAAATCACAATTTTGCAAATGCCAAGGCTTGAACTCAGGACTTCTCAGACACTTTCCAGAGCACTTAACCATTGAACCAGATACACAATTGTGTCACTTTCTTGCATGACTAAACATTTAAGTGTAGTCTCCAAACTGCACCCACTCAATACTTAAAACTTCTAGGCCCAAAATTCGAGGCGTTACAGAAAGCAAGTAAAAATTTGGCAGCAAGTGATAAACCATAAAAGTAACACATTTTAATCCCATACTTTGTATATTTTTGGATGGTTTATCATATAAATTAGTGAATTAGATGCTGCTAGCCCCTTAATTTCATATTTTATACTCAATAGAGCATAGAGGAACAAAATGAGCATAAAATGGGCCAAAAATGGACAAAACGGGCTGATTAAAATATCTACACGGCCAAGATGAATTCCACACGGGCTGAACACACGTCCGTGTGAGCCACACTGGCTGGCCACACGCCCATGTGGCAGCCCGTGTCGATATCGCTACCTGTTTCCCAAATAAACGAAAAAAGTCAAATTTTAGGGTTTCTAAGCATTCAAAAGTTTATATAAACACAATAGAAGCAGACCTAAAGGGACACACAGAGCAAAAAGTAGAAATTACTCGAAGGAAGCCGTTGGAATCATCTCAGAAGTAGATCTACATCAAGGTTGAAGATCTCCATTCAATTTTCTCTCGAAGTTTATTTGGGTTTTTCATGTCTTGTTGTTTTTCTAAATTTGAGATGTCTTCCTTTTATATTATGAACTAAATTCCCTATATACATAGGGAAGATGAAACCTAAGATGGATCTTATTATTTAATATTCTAAATTTAATGATAAATACTTGTTCTTGTTCTTAATTAAGTGTTATTAATTCTTGCTTTAATATTTTCAGGATATTATTCCAAGCTTGATGTGCTTATTCAGTGGAGCAAAATGTCCTGTTTAAGAGTAGATCTCACATAATTAAGCGGAGTTGCATGCAACCCTAGAAATAGGGTGACATAAATCTGCTGAATTAGAGTTAAATCTAATAAAGGAGTCCATAGATCAAGTTAATGCAACGATAGGGGTTTTAATTAGAAAGAGATTTCGATTAATCAACCTAAAGTCAGTTGTTCTTAGTCTTGAAAGAGTTATTAACGAAAATTAGGATTTCTACGGATCAAGACAAGTGAATAAATCGTTTGATTTAGAGTCAGAATAATAAGTGAAGTCTAGATGGATTCTTCCTTAGGTATTGCCTTTAATATTGGTTTATTCGATTATTTTCTTCACTCTCAGTCGCGTGCAGTAGTTAATTAGTTAGTTAATTTTAAATTAGAAGAAACCCCTTGTATTTTAGGCTAAATAATAGGAAGAAAGTTAATACTAGTACTTTTAGTCCTTGTGGATACGATATTCTGAACTCACCATAACTATATTATTATTTGATAGGTGCGCTTGCCTTAGTCGTGATTGTAGTCTAGTTTAGTGGTTCATAAAACGATCATCAGCAAGACGAGAGAAAGAATCGACAGAGAAAGAAAAGCAGAACTTTTGGGAAGAAGAAAAAAAATGTCAGAAAGATTTCACCCCAACTGCAAAACCCCAAAATCCCTTATTTTTCTCCCTCAACTCCCACTAACAACCAACTCCCCAGAATTTCTATTTGACCGAAACTCCCTCAGTCAAACAAGAAAAAATAAACTCCCATGCTTGCGCAGAGATTCAAACCCCAGACCTCCAACACACAAGCACACATATTAACCACCAGACCAACAGGCCCATTCAACTATGTTATACAACCAACCCGACAAAAGCCTATTGATCAAGGTCAAGGCTTTATTTTAGAAAAATACCAAAATTTTCCCAAGACAAGGCTTGAACTTGGGACCTCTCACACACTCCTAGAACACTTAACCACTAAAGCAGATTCACAATTATATAATTAATTACAGAAGCAGCAATATAAAATTTGGGGCATTACAATTTATCTTGATAAATATTAAATTAAATTTAATATTAAAATAATTAATTTAATATTATATTAATAAAATACTCTTAAGATAAGTATTAAATTTAATTTAATATTAAACTATTCAAATAATATTATTTTTGGAATAGTTAATTTGAAATCAAATTCTCTAGTAGAGTCCCAGTAGGAGTGTAACTCTTCCACTACTCAACCACAAAAGACCAACCACCACCGGCCACCAGGACACCGTCGTTGCAGTCACCGACACTGTTGTGTCAGGTGATGTAGGTGCAACACCTTTACAGCAACCCGGCCCAGTTCAATCATTGTCGATTTGGTCTGGGTCAGTCACAACCCGATTGATCCAATCTAGCCAGTAGTTGGACCGTCGACCATTTTCACATATCGGGTCCAGTTTGATCAATTTTTGGGTTTTGGTCTCGATTTTGGACTCTTGAGCCCAATTTATGATCTCAAGTCCAATTTTCAAGTTCAATTACCCATTGGGCCAATTGTTTCAGTTAAAAATTAATTACCAAAACTGTCATATTAATTTTAATTAATTTGACTACTTGAATTTTACTTTATCAAAATTAATTTTCTCAAAAATCGATTATATTTTCCAAATTAATTTTTCAAAAAAATTATTTAATCAAATTCTCTAGTTGAACAATTCTTATGACCACCTAATTTAATTCCACATCGAATAAATTGACTCAATTAAATAATTTCTAAAGTAGTAGAATTTTCTTCTGATTCAAATGCAGTCCGATCGAGGTTTTGTTGAGCTAGCGGAGGGACCAATCAGACATATACAATTAGGTTCTAGTAATTGCAATTATGTCTAGAACCATCGTACAAATAATTCGCAATTACTTAATCATGGAGTCCATCCACAAAAAGTACCATGATTGAAAAGAATTATTGTATACTCTTTATGAAAGCAATTCATCCAACTCATTTGTCCAATCACCTCGTCATGTGTGTGTCAACCTCATAAGATATCATTAATTCTTTTGAGTTAAATCCGTTCACTAAATACAATCCTATTTTATCTTATTGTCACCATTCTGTCTTCTTAATGATTGATATGATTACTATCAACAAATGATTGTAATAAATTGCTTGTTCAAGAACAAACAACCCGTGGCGACGATCCATATTTATCAATCCATACAATGCCAATGATAGGATATCGTTAACTCTTTAAATGAGCTATGAATTCCACTGTTGCTAGTAAAGTCATGCTATAAACAAGTCATGTACCCAACATACTGACTATCGGTTCGATCATCTTTAGAGCATAAGCCTCCACTTATATCAAAGCACATTAATTACATACGCATGGTCAGTGACTAACTCGGGATTTATGTAAATCACACCATGAATATCAATAGTGAATTGATTCACAAACGGATTCAGAACTAATTCATCTTGGGTCTAGTCTAATGTATCATTCTGCCAATGAATACATCTATGTCTCTACCCGTGGAGTCAACTGGTCCGATAGCCAAGACTAGTCATTTCTTCAATTGGAATTGTAGACAACATAATAATCTTTCTCAATATTTGAATCAAATGCTCATGTTGATTCTTTTACGGGATTACAGATTTATTTAGATTATCTACTAAAGTAAGTTGTTTTTCTCGCAATGTAAACATTCTTACAATGCCACTTATCTTCAGATTGAGCTTAGATAGTCAATAAGCTAATATTTGCTTGTCACAACTTCTCTATGCATGCAAAATATGAAAGATTAGAAATACAAAAGACATAATAGTGAAATGTGAAATTAACTTTATTTATTTATTCATCATTCAAATAAATAGAAAACAATTACATGTTTGCTACAATATGGGCACATTTCTCAACAGTACACATTTAGATGTACCATGTACAATTTCAATATAGCCAAATATAACATAACTTTTCAATTCAATCCATACTTGTCATATATGTCACATTCACTAATGTTCCAATTATGTTCAAACATATATATATAAGGACAAACACAAAATTTCACATAACATAAAATAAGATAGTAAGTTCCATAAGAACTTACCTATTCAAAATGTGAAAAGAGTGGATAATTTAGGGACTAATCCAAAATTTTAGTTTTTCCCCTATTAGCTCCACATTGGTCCAAATCTTTATATATGTAATTATTTTATATAACAAATCAATACCAATCACTTTCGTACAATTTTATAATATCCATGAACCCATAATAATTTATTTTTAATTTCCCTCATATTTTACATTTTATTTAATTTAGTCCCTAAACTTGGGATAGATTTAACTTCTAATTCCTAACTTCGGATTAAAATTCGATTTCATATATTCTCATTATGGACCTTATATTTTCTAATTCTAGCATAATTTCATGAAAAATTTTAAATTTATTCAATTTGGACCCTAATGTAACAAAGTTAACAAATAAGCTAAATTAACTTTACAATCTAGTCCTTTTCATAATCTAAGCTTAAAATCTATCAATTTCAAGCCTAATTCATTAATTAATGAACAATGGAAACTTTCTAAAACTTTAACAATTTATCAAACTGGTACATGAGCTAGCTAAATCAAGCTCCCATGATCACAAATCTATAAAAAAATACAAGAATAAGTGTTGGATATCTTACCTAATAACGAAGGGTTTGAAATTTTGTTCAAACTATTTCTATGGTCAATGGTAGTAAATGGGAAAAAGATGGTATATTTCCAATAACTTTTCCTATTTATACTTTCATTGAATGCTAATTAACCTTGTTTAACTAATTAAACTATGATTTACTTAATATAATTAACCTTTTAGTCCAACATAGTAGAGCTTCCATTATCATCCACTATCACATATTTAAAAATGGTTTACTTACCATTTTGGACCTTTGGTTAATTGCTATATAACTCCTCAAGCCTTTACTTAATTAAAACTCTAAAGTGATTAAACTTTTACAATTTAGTCCTTAAGCCTTAATTAACTATTAATTTGACTAAACTATTGGGCCCATCTTTATTATATTTTTATATTAGCTCAATAAATATTCATATTTAACATTTACGAACTTGGTTTAGAGAAATGGAATTTTGAAACTGTATTTTTCAATACCATTGAATTTCAAGTCATTACAAGTAGCTTGTTGACCTCTTCTCTGGTGACCAACACCTTTTCATTGGAGAACTTTCACTTTTTTTTTGCTTCACTTGTCGAGCATTGGTGTCTAGCCCCAAGGAATGCTAAATACTTGACAAGTGGATCCCAGACATGTCCACTACAAACTATACAAAAACATCCCATCATTCTATAAGTAGGGAATTCAATGATTTCTTTTTGGGCTATAAAAGAGTGGAAGCTATCTAGGTGACTATTTTCCAGGTCCTCTTCATAAAAATAGATGGATTTTGTGTTTCTAATGCTTCTACCCTGGAGAGCTTAGTGTCTAGCCTTGCCTCTAAACTTTTCAAACTCAATGTTATCTTTCTGATCACATGACCCCTATTGGAGACTGAGAATGAAGGGCACTACAACAAGTCGAAGGAAGAGAAAGAGAAGGCTAGCTTTTTCTTGTCAGTTGTAGGGAGACATATGACACTCTCGGGTCATCTTCTGATCAAACCTTATGTATCCCTTTCCAGGTGGAGTAGGGAACTTCACCACCATACAAAACATAGCCACCACTAGTTTCATCACTCGCATGATTGACCTTCCAAAAATAACATTCGAGGTACTTGGATGAACTACAAGTAAAAATTCTACCATCTTGGTGGTAATGTGGTCACCATTACCCAAGACGACTAGTAGGACAATGGAGCCCTTAATTTCAATAGGTTGATTGGAAAAACCATACAAAGGGCTGGTCAACTTTAGTTGCAAATCCTTCAAGCCCATTTGATGGAAGGCCTTAGTAGTGAGGATCTCCACTATACTACTCATGTCAACTAAGATTCTTTTCACTTAGAATAAGGAGATTCTTTTCACTTAAAATAAGGAGATGATAGCTAAAACCATGAGAGGATCATCCCCTTCAACATCAATGGCATCTCTTTCATTAACTTCTAAAAATTGAACCTACCATGGAGAGTTCCTGAGTTTCTTTACCAGAGCGACTATGAACATCATGTTTCGGAGGTGGGTTTTTGCTTAGAAAGATAGGCTACCCACTCTATATGTTTTCCTCCAACGAGCACATCAATCACCCCTCTCATAAGTTATTTTCCTCTATCATCCAAGCAAGGGCAAGATGGTCTTATATCTCTATAATGGGATCTATTCAACTATTGAGGCTCTTGGGCCAATTATTGCTTCAAGTGGCTCTTCTGGATTGCTAATTTGAAGGCATTCTTTAGATGTACACGATGTTTTATGCGATGTATGGGAGCATTTTGGTAACATAAGTGGTGGTAAAGTTAAAAGATTCCCTAGTATTCTACTGGTCAAAGATTTGGGTTAGGGAGCAAAAAGCTCATGATAAATATGAAATTAGTTGTATGGTGGTCGAAATCTTTGACCTTGGCTTGGTCTATTTTCTCTAATGGGTCTTGAAAAACTAGAGGATTAAACAATATTAACCTTTAATGGTCTCCTTGATTTGGAGGGTTATACTATCCATATCCCCTTTTGCCTACCCTAGAATGGGCTCTTAGTTGATGTTCTTGAAACAATTGTGGAGGGGAGCGACACAGGGTGTTAGCTAGTTGGGTAATAGAGGCAATAATCTTGGTGCAGATTGCTCTACCTCGTCACTCTCTAAAAACATGTGCACCATTTCATACAAGGTAGACAGCTTGATTGGCCACTCAATGATAATGATGTACCTCATATGCTGGTGAGTAGTCTTAACAATAACAGCTTGAACGAATTCATCTGTAACATTAAAGCAATAGACATAATCATAGAGGGATTCGTTTGTTTCCTGATGGATGGCCATTGGGTAGACATTGCAATACCTTATTGGCTAGCAATCGATTTATGAACAACCTGGCTAGCTACTTGAAGAAATGGATGGACCTTTTCAGAAGAGGGAGATACCATTCCCAGCTGATTTAAGAAAGAGTCATGGAGAAGGCCCAACACTTGATTGCTTTATATGTATCTAAGATATTCATGTGGTTATTGTAATGCTCCAAATGGTCTTCCAAGTCCTCTGCACCATTATACGTGAACTTGGGGAACTTGAAAAAGGATGTGATGCTAAAATTCAACACTTCAAGGGTGATAGGTTTGCTAAAAAATCTCCAATAAGTTTAGTTTTTTTGGCTCCCTTCATTTCTTGCATCATTTCCATCTTGAAAGCCATCGATTACTCTTCTAAAGAAGCATTGTCACCTTAGGTGTTCTGGGAGTCGGTTGGTCGATCATTGTTAGTGGGTGGGTCATTGGGATTATAGTGTTTGTAATCTATATAGACTATGAACTTAGCCTCATCATCTGAGCGTATTAGATCGTCCCTCCTAGGGGATTCATGGGTTGTTCGCAGCTCAACTATTAGCTACTCATTTCACGCATTCCATTGATCAAGAAGGTGTTGGCTCTATCATTGCTCCTTAAAGCGACAATCCTACCGAGAGAGCTACTCTTCCAAATGTTGCATTTTCTCTTGCATATTTGAAACATGTGGCTAGGATGTAGAAGGTTGTTGTTGAGAAGCCTAGTTGAATAGAATAACGGTGACAGATGGCTAAACTAGTGGAGTAGCAATGCAAGCAATGGCTTGTTGCAAATAATAATCTATCTGCTCTATAAGATTCTAAGGACACGTGCTAGAAGATGGATGAACTTCAATGGTTGCTAGCAGAATAATGGCTACAATAGGGATAGACATAGTAGGTGGGGTGGAAGCAAGTGGGTTAAAGGCCAGTAAGATGTCAAGAGCTACCATGAGCTATATAAGAGATGGAAAAAGGTGAGAAGATTGACTAGAGAGGTGGGATTGATGGCTATATGGATAAAGTATTCTAGTAATGTTTAGGCCAAAGGAAGTTCTAAGGTTAGTTGGGTTGGTAGAGTTGGCTTGAGTAGAATAATTGGTTGGGTTGGTGGAGTTGGCCAGGTTGGCTAGGTTGAGAGGAGCATTAGTCTGAGGTAAAGAAGCCATGGTATGAGTCCACACCCACCACACTAATTTTTTATGTTGGGTATCAACAAGGGAGAAGACACAAAAGAGGATGTAGTGGTGCCGAGGAAGGTCAATTCACCCTATAAGGTAAAGAGCTAAATGAGTTAAGTGAAGGAGGATGCTAAGGGTGCAAAGGAGAAGGCTGAAGACAACATGGAGGCTAGAATGCTTGAGGATCAATCCCTTTTTCATTGTGTCGAGGGATATATATAGGAGAGGTTTTGTGTTTAGTAGTGCTGACGTGGTCAACTAGCTATTAAACCATCATTATGTGGTACATAGGAATGATGTTTGTGATAGGACACATTTTTTCATTCCTTTTGAGCTATGGTATAAAGTTGGTAGCACAACTCAAAATGAATTGGTGGACATACATTCTCAATAGAAGAGTCTGTCCTAGGGAACTAATGGACAAGACTCTTTCAAAAGGAATGGATGGTTAGCTCATAGAGATTGTCAATCAGGGCCCTTTCGAGAACATAAGAGGATGGTTGGAATCAGGCCTTGTTGACTAGGCCACTTCCAAGGAACACGAAAGGTTGGTTGGAATCAAGCCTTCTGAGACACTAATCTTATGATGACTAGCTAGTCAGTGATGAGCAGAAGGATGTCTATAGGTACTTATCAGATGGCTTTCTATGTTGCCACATCTCCTAGGCTAGAGGAAGTATAATAACTTTAAGGTATCTTCTTTTTTTCAAAACTATTGTCATTGTTTCTGTAACACTAATTCTAGCAGTAGCAGAAACGAGAAAACAACAATTGTTACTCCATAGCGAGTGAAAAACAAAGTTCCTTGCAAACCAAATTGTTTAGCCACATTTAATCCTAGGGAATACTAGAGTCATAAACTAGGACTTCAACTCTTTTTTTTTCTAAGTATAATATTTCTTGGAAATTTTTCAAAAATGTGATGGAAAAACTAAGCACAAATATCAGTCATACCTAGAAATTCATCTTGTGACAGCCCAAAATTGACCCTAGTCGGAAAGTGGTTTCGGGACCACAAAACCGAGTCATAAAAAAATAATTAATTGTTATATTCTATGCTTATTGTGTGTGTACATGCACATGTGGAAGTTTCATTCTCTAATTTTACCAATTGTATGAGAAATTATTAAATAGGGATCAATGTGAGACATGGTGAAATATGATAGGCTAATTTTAAATGGCTTATTAGTGCATGTTAACACAAAGGTGGACTTGCATGTCAAATTGCCCAATTTATTAATGGTGGCCGGCCAAGATAGGATATTGATGGGCAATATATATGTTTAATTAGATTTTTGTAATAAGGAATGGGTCATTGGAGATAAAATAATGTTAGTAAAGAAAGAAAAAGAAAAGAAAAAAAAAGAATGCTCATCCTTTCCCCATTGCCGTGAATTGAGCAAAGAAAACCAAAAAAAAAAAAAAAGTTGAAATTTGAAGAGGAGAAACTAAGGTATTTCGGCCATGGCTATCCTAGTCTAAGGTATGCATGGTGATTTTTCTTTTTAATTGACTATGAGACTAAATGGATAAGTACATAGCTTAGTTGACCTATGGTTTAATTTCATGAGTCCATAGCTCAATATCCATTCGGCAAGTGCTAAATTAGTGTCATTTTGATAAGTTTCTTTGGGATGTTAATTACTTGTTAAGTAGCTTAATTGATGCTTGGATGAGTAGGATTCATGGTCGAAGAGTGTATATACATTTTAGAAAGAAAAAATGTTGTTGTTAGTTGAGTTGCATTTGATATTCATTCGGTCAAATGGGAGAAGAATAAGATGAATTTAAATGTTGTGGTTTATTATTTAGTTGGTTAAATGATGTGGTCATTGCGAATGCAATGGTGTTAAAGGAAATAGGGTCAAATGTTGGTTTGATGAACTAATTGCTAGTGGGCAATGTGTTGTATTGAGAATGTTTGAGTAAATTCAAAGATGTTTATATGATGAATTCGGTTGTAGATGTACATGCCTAAATAAAATGCTCACTAATGATTTTGAAATTAAGCTTTATTATGTTGTGAAAGGAGTGGCCGAAAGAGCTATAGACTATTGCGGATGTATGATGGGTTAGTAGAGTCTCTAAATTGATATGTGGTAAATGTAAGTGTTAAACGAAATGGAAATGGTGTTATATTGGAACATGCACATTCGGCCACATGATTGAATGCATAGATGGGTGATTTCGTGTATTCGGCCATAAGTGAGCATATTGGTGGCTTAATCTTGACTTAGAAAAATCGGCTAAAGGAAAATATGGGCTAATATGTGGAATTTGATTCATGATTGCATACATATATGACTCTAATGCCTAATATATAAGGGCTAAGTACCTTGAATTTCCCCTTTGATATTCAAAATGATTGAATCAATTTATTTGTTAATATTAAGCTCAAGAGCAAAGGGAAACTAGATCCGATAAAGGAAAGGAAAAAGTAATTGAATAGCCGTTGAAGACATTCGACAACATCCAAGGTAAGTCATTAAGCGCATATATTTGATATTGCTTAAATGATTGGAAAATCTATGCAATTGTGTTTAATGGAATGCTATATATATATGTATAAATGAAATTGTATATGTATGGAATGAGGATAATTGTTGAATGTAAAAGAAATAGTGGAATGTGTAGAAAGTTTGCTTTCGGCACTATGTGTCTTGGGCAATCTGGTGTATGGTGTCGAGATTGGCACTAAGTGTGCGTCTTTGGAAATATATGGCACTAAGTGTGCGTCTTGGAAATATTTGGCACTAAGTGTGCAAGCTGGAAAAAAATACGGCCTTTGGGTGTGCGAGCTCAGAGGGTATGGCCTTGTGTGTGCGAGCTTAAATTACGTGGCACTAAGTGTGCGAAATCGAGTAGTAAGCCTTGTGTGTGCGAACTCTATATAAATGGAGGCTGTGTCTCCATTGAATTGAGTATGGACAATGGATCGGGTAAGTACCTCGAGCTCAATGACGAATAGAGAATACGTTCATGCTTGGGGTTGAATTTGGTAAGCCTTAAATCTATGTGATGATTGAAATTGTATGGTTGTCTTTGGAAATTGAGTTAATGTGTAAAATGCTTGATTATCTTGTTGTGTAGAATATGAAATGTGGATGTATGAATTGGTATGAGATTGGATTTGAAAGGTCCGAGGTATTATGGTATAGATTCGATATGGACGAGTACCTAGCCTCATTTGTTGTACATGTAGTAGTAACTTTATCGATTGGATTGATGAATGCTTATGACTTCTTGAGTTGTAAACTCACTCGGTGTTTTCTTGTCACCCATTTTAGGTCTCTTGGACTCGTATTGTTGCGTGCTCGGGAACCGTCGTTGAAGTCATCACACGGCTGAAATCTTGTGGTATTGTTTTTGTTGTTGAAGAACATTTGGCATGTATAGGCTATTATATTTTGTCGAATTGTGGGTTGTAAACTTTAAGCCATGTGAAAATGGCCTATGTGGTCGTCGAGTGGGATGCTAGAACCTATAGCCACGAGTCTTAGAAACTCAAATTTTGTTAAGGTGGCCATAAATTGTGTCATGTATGATGGATGATTAAGGCCAAGGAAAAATTCATGAAATTGGCATAGTCTCTGCGATGGCTATTGCGGACAGCAGCAGTGAGATGAGATTGAAAAATCACTAAAAATAGTAGAAGTAGAATTAAATAGTGAGTAAATTATGGAACTGATCCTTGATGAATCTATTTTTATATGGACGAAACGAAACGACCATATGAGCGATATCTTGGGAAATATTAAAGTTCTTGTGAGACAGGGCGAACGATTTCGGGTCCCCGTCGCAACTTTGAAAATTACCATAAATTATCCGAAAGAATTAGGAGTCATGCCTTATATGTACAGATTCCATTTACCATTAGAGTATTAGATGATCTGTCATGCACACCGACGAATGTCTTAAGTGTGCTATATCCTTGTTTGAGACTCACTTACTATTGGTGGAGGACTTTAATTTCCATAGTCCCAAATGAGCGAGTTACTTGGGATTTCTTCCAATCCAATTTGAAAGAAATACATTAGTCAACAGTTCATCGATCGAAGCGTAAGGAATTCTTGGAACTCAAGCAAGGCGGATGATCAGATGTCGAATACGAACATGAGTTCGTAAGACTTAGTCGGTATGCTCGGAGTGTGTGGTGATGAGGTTGCGATGTGCAAAAGATTTGAAGAAGGATTGAATGAAGAGTTAAAGTTACTAGTGGGAATTTTGGAGATAAAGGAGTTCGTGACGCTAGTCGAACGAGCTGCAAGGCGGAAGAACTTGGGAAGGAGAAGAAGAAGGCTGAATTTGAAGCAAGAGATTACCGTAAAAGATCGACGAGTAAAGCTCCGTTCTCGGTTGTAAAGAGGTTCGGGGAGGACACCGAGAAGTCGAGGACAGTGCGGGAATTTCCATTAGAGCCGACCATTGACGGACTCGAGCTACTTGATAGCTAGTGTGGGCAATAATCGTCAAGAGAGACTGAATGCCCCCAATGTGGAAGGCGACACCTAGGTGAATGTTGGGGTAAGTCTCATTAATAGGGCTGTTATGGATGCGGTTGAAGGACCACTTCATTAGAGATTGCACGAGCTAGATGAGAGGAATAAGACGCAAGGTGCAAGACCTAGTGGAACGACGGTGGAGGTAGGCCCAGAGAATCTCTGGAGGTAGGGGTGGTAATCGAGAGGAGCCTCTAATACGGCTGTCCGATCCGAGACCCGTACTCTGCTAGAGCATATGCCATCCGCGCACGAGAGGAGGCATCCTCCTGACGTTATCTTGGTACTTTTACTCTCTTTGATACTATTGTGATTGCATTGATTGACCCCGCTCTACTCACTCATATGTATGTGAAACCTTAGCATCCAAGAAGACTCTACTGTTGAGTCTCTTGAGTTCGTAATTCGAGTGTCAAACCCTTTGGGTCAATACGTGCTTGTTGATAAAGTGTGCAAGAGATGCCCCTAATAATTCGAGAATCTTTCCGGCCGATCGATGCTTCTACCATTTCATGAATTCGATGTTATTCTTGGTATGGATTGGTGACCGTGCATGATGCGGTGGTGGATACGCAAAGGAAAACCATTGATTTGAGGAGTGCAAATAATGAGGTAGTCCGAGTCGAGTCTCTTGATTTAAAAGGAGTGCCAGCAATAATATCTTCTATGACCGCTCGAAGATATGTGAAAAAGGGGTGTGAAACATACCTTGCGTATGTGTTTGGGAGTAAAGAGACGGAAAGGAAACTCGAATCGGTACCAGTGGTTTGTGAGTATTCAGATGTTTTCACGAGGAGTTACTGGGATTGCCACCGGTTCGAGAAGTGGAATTCGCATCGAAGTTGTACCGGGTACTACGCCGATTTCAATAGCCCGTGTCGTATGGCATTAATGGAATTAAAGGAATTGAAGGTTCAATTGCAAGAATTGACGGATAGAGGTTTCGCTCGACGAGTTTTTCTCCATGGGGCGCTTTTGTATTGTTTGTAAAGAAGAAGGACGGAACCATGAGGTTGTGCATCGACTATCGTCAACTCAATAAAGTGACGATAAAGAATAAATATCCATTGCCACGAATTGACGATTTGTTTGATCAATTAAAGGGAGCCTCGGTGTTTTCAAAGATAGATTTGAGGTCTGGGTACTATCGGTTGAGGGTCCGAGAATCGGACATACCAAAACCGCTTTTAGAGCGAGTACGGTCACTCTGAATTCTTGGTGATGCCGTTTGGGCTCACTAATGCCCTGCGGTGTTTATGGATTTAATGAATAGAATTTTCAGGCCATACTTGGATCGGTTCGTAGTTGTATTTATCGATGACATTTTGGTCTATTCGAAGATGGCCGAACATCTTTGAACACCGAGGCTAGTGTTGCAAATCTTACGAGATAAGCGATTATCGCAAAGTTCATAAATGTGAATTTTGGTTGAAAGAGGTTAGCTTTTTGGGGCACGTGGTGTCGCATCGGGTGTCGGTGAACTGAACAAAATTTGACCATAGTCAATTGGAAACCTCCAAGGAATGTTACCGAAGTTAGGAGCTTTTGGGGCTTGCGGTTACTACCGACGGTTTGTGAAAGGATTCTCGATGATAGCCACACCCATGACAAAAGCGCTTGAGAAAGATGTCAAATTTGAATGGACGGAAAAGTGTCGAAAAGTTTCGACCAATTGAAAACCCATTTGACGAAAAGCTCGGTTCTAGTACTGACCCGAATCGGCAAAGAGTTTGTCATCTATAGTGATGCCTCCCTACTTGGGTTAGGTTGCGTATTGATGCAAGAAGGTCGAGTTGTGGCCTATCGTCGAGACAATTAAAGCCACATGAGAAAAATTATCCAACCCATGACCTCGAATTGGTCGCCATCGTATTCGCCTTAAAGATATGGCGACATTACTTATTTGGTGAGAAGTGCCAAGTGTATTCGGATCACAAAAGTCTCAAATATTTGATGACTCAAAGAGACTTAAATCTGCGACAAAGGACGATGGCTCGAGTTGTTAAAAGATTATGAACTCGTTATTGATTATCACGGGAAAGGCCAATGTGGTTGCGGATGCCTTAAGTCGGAAATCACTTTGTTTACTTCTGACGATGAATGTACACTTGTCTATTCTACCCGACAATGTGTTAGTAGCGAATTAAAGGCCAAACCATTGTTGGCTCATCAAATTCGGGAAGCTCGAAAGTTGATGAGGAGTTGCTTGCAAAAGCGGTGAGTGTGTTCGAACAAGGAATCGAGTTTCAAATTGATGATGACGATTGTTTGAGGTTCGAAGTCGTCGTGTGTTCTAAAGAATTGAACTTATTTCGATAATTCTAAATGAAGCCCATTGTAGTCGAATGTCAATCCACCCGGTAGTACTAAAATGTACAATGACACAAACGCCAATTTTGGTGGCCGGTATGAAACGAGACATTTCGAATTTGTTTCAAGGTGTCCGATATGTCAACAAGTGAAAGCGGAACATCAAGTGCCATCGGGATTACTTCAGCCGATCATGATACCCGAATGGAAATGGGATCGAGTCACAATGGACTTTGTATCCGAACTGCCATTGTCAATGAGTAAGAAGGATGCGATTTGGGTCGTTGTCGATAGACTAACTAAGTCGGCTCACTTTATCCCCGTCGCACGGATTTTTCAATGGACAAATTAGCGGAATTATGCGTTTCTCGGTTGTGAGATTACACGGGTGCCTATTTCTATCGTGTCGGATAGAGACCCAAGATTTACGTCGCGATTTTGGAAGAAATTGCAAGATGCTTTGGGTACCAAGCTGCATTTTAGCACCACTTTTCATCCCCAAACCGATGGTCAATCCGAACGGATAATTCAAATACTCGAGGATATGTTGAGATGTTGCATCCTTGAGTTTAGTGGTTCATGGAACGGTATTTACCTTTGATTGAATTCGCCTACAACAATAGCTTTCAATCAAGTATTAAGATGGCGCCTTACGAGGCTTTATACGATCGTAAATGTCGTACCCCATTATTCGGTGAACTTAGTGAAGGTAAATTCTTGAGGTTGATTTGGTTAAGGATGCCGAGCAAAAGTTCGAGTAATTCGTGAAAGTTTGAAAGTCGCCGGATCGCCAAAAGTCGTATGCGGATTTGAAAAGAAAAGATGTTGAATATCAAGTTGGAGACAAGGTCTTTCTCAAAGTTTCACCGGAAGAAGGTGCTTAGATTTGGCCGTAAGGGCAAATTGAGTCCGAGGTTCATCGGTCCATCTGAAGTATCTGAGCGAGTTGGGCGATGGCGTATCGATTAATATTACCCCGAGCTCGAAAAGATTCACAACGTTTTCCATGTTTCGATGCTTGACGATATAGGTCGACCCGACACACGTAATTACTCCATCCGAGGTCGAGGTTCACCTAATTTGCGCTATGAAGAAGAGCGGTTCGCATTCGATGCGTGAAGTAAAAGAGCTACTGAAACAAGAAAATTCCATTGGTAAAGGTGTTGTGGCATAAACACGGAATTGAAGAAGCCACTTGGGAACTCGAGGACTCTATGAAAGAGCGATACCGAGCCTATTTACGGTAAGATTTTCGGGACGAAAATTCCTTAAGTGGGGAGAGTTGTGACACCCAAAATTGACCCTAGTCGAAAAGTGGTTTCGGGACCACAAAACCGAGTCATAAAAAATAATTAATTGTTATATTCTATGCTTATTGTGTGTGTACATGCACATGTGGAAGTTTCATTCTCTAATTTTACCAATTGTATGAGAAATTATTAAATAGGGATCAATGTGAGACATGGTGAAATATGATAGGCTAATTTTAAATGGCTTATTAGTGCATGTTAACACAAAGGTGGACTTGCATGTCAAATTGCCCAATTTATTAATGGTGGCCGGCCAAGATAGGATATTGATGGGCAATATATATGTTTAATTAGATTTTTGTAATAAGGAATGGGTCATTGGAGATAAAATAATGTTAGTAAAGAAAGAAAAAGAAAAAAAAAAAAAGAATGCTCATCCTTTCCCCATTGCCGTGAATTGAGCAAAGAAAACCAAAAAAAAAAAAAAGTTGAAATTTGAAGAGGAGAAACTAAGGTATTTTACCATGGCTATCCTAGTCTAAGGTATGCATGGTGATTTTTCTTTTAATTGACTATGAGACTAAATGGATAAGTACATAGCTTAGTTGACCTATGGTTTAATTTCATGAGTCCATAGCTCAATATCCATTCGGCAAGTGCTAAATTAGTGTCATTTTGATAAGTTTCTTTGGGATGTTAATTACTTGTTAAGTAGCTTAATTGATGCTTGGATGAGTAGGATTCATGGTCGTAAGAGTGTATATACATTTTAGAAAGAAAAAAATGTTGTTGTTAGTTGAGTTGCATTTGATATTCATTCGGTCAAATGGGAGAAGAATAAGATGAATTTAAATGTTGTGGTTTATTATTTAGTTGGTTAAATGATGTGGTCATTGCCGAATGCAATGGTGTTAAAGGAAATAGGGTCAAATGTTGGTTTGATGAACTAATTGCTAGTGGGCAATGTGTTGTATTGAGAATGTTTGAGTAAATTCAAAGATGTTTATATGATGAATTCGGTTGTAGATGTACATGCCTAAATAAAATGCTCACTAATGATTTTGAAATTAAGCTTTATTATGTTGTGAAAGGAGTGGCGAAAGAGCTATAGACTATTGCGGATGTATGATGGGTTAGTAGAGTCTCTAAATTGATATGTGGTAAATGTAAGTGTTAAACGAAATGGAAATGGTGTTATATTGGAACATGCACATTCGCCACATGATTGAATGCATAGATGGGTGATTTCGTGTATTCGGCCATAAGTGAGCATATTGGTGGCTTAATCTTGACTTAGAAAAATCGGCTAAAGGAAAATATGGGCTAATATGTGGAATTTGATTCATGATTGCATACATATATGACTCTAATGCCTAATATATAAGGGCTAAGTACCTTGAATTTCCCCTTTGATATTCAAAATGATTGAATCAATTTATTTGTTAATATTAAGCTCAAGAGCAAAGGAAACTAGATCCGATAAAGGAAAGGAAAAAGTAATTGAATAGCCGTTGAAGGCGTTCGACAACATCCGAGGTAAGTCATTAAGCGCATATATTTGATATTGCTTAAATGATTGGAAAATCTATGCAATTGTGTTTAATGGAATGCTATATATATATGTATAAATGAAATTGTATGTGTATGGAATGAGGATAATTGTTGAATGTAAAAGAAATAGTGGAATGTGTAGAAAGTTTGCTTTCGGCACTATGTGTCTTGGGCAATACTGGTGTATGGTGTCGAGATTGGCACTAAGTGTGCGTCTTTGAAATATATGGCACTAAGTGTGCGTCTTTGGAAATATTTGGCACTAAGTGTGCAAGTTGGAAAAAATACTGACCTTGGGTGTGCGAGCTCGGAGGGTATGGCTTGTGTGTGCGAGCTTAAATTACGTGGCACTAAGTGTGCGAAATCGAGTAGTAAGCTTGTGTGTGCGAACTCTATATAAATGGAGGTGTGTCTCCATTGAATTGAGTATGGACAGCGGATCGGGTAAGTACCTCGAGCTCAATGACGAATAGAGAATACGTTCATGCTTGGGGTTGAATTTGGTAAGCCTTAAATCTATGTGATGATTGAAATTGTATGGTTGTGCTGGAAATTGAGTTAATGTGTAAAAATGCTTGATTATCTTGTTGTGTAGAATATGAAATGTGGATGTATGAATTGGTATGAGATTGGACTGAAAGGTCCGAGGTATTATGGTATAGATTCGATATGGACGAGTACCTAGCCTCATTTGTTGTACATGTAGTAGTAACTTTATCGATTGGATTGATGAATGCTTATGACTTCTGAGTTGTAAACTCACTCGGTGTTTTCTTGTCACCCATTTTAGGTCTCTTGGACTCGTATTGTTGCGTGCTCGGAACCGTCGTTGAAGTCATCACACCATTTGAAATCTTGTGGTATTGTTTTTGTTGTTGAAGAACATTTGGCATGTATAGGCTATTATATTTTGTCGAATTGTGGGTTGTAAACTTTAAGCCATGTGAAAATGGCCTATGTGGTCGTCGAGTGGGATGCTAGAACCTATAGCCACGAGTCTTAGAAACTCAAATTTTGTTAAGGTGGCCATAAATTGTGTCATGTATGATGGATGATTAAGGCCAAGGAAAAATTCATGAAATTGGCATAGTCTCTGCGAATGCTGTTGAAAAATAGTAGAAGTAGAATTAAATAGTGAGTAAATTATGGAACTGATCCTTGATGAATCTATTTTTATATGGACGAAACGAAAGCGACCATATGAGCGTTATCTTGGGAAATATTAAAGTTCTCGTGAGACGAGGGCAGAACGATTTCTGGGTCCCCTGTCGCGACTTTGAAAATTTACCATAAATTATCCAGAAAGAATTAGGAGTCATTCCTTATATGTACAGATTCCATTTTGAATCTAGTTTCATTAGAAACAAACGGCACCAGTATTAAATCCCTGTACAGAAAGATATTCAAGTTGTAACGCACGGAGGTCAGAGCAGTCGATCCCTGTAACATGGGTGACTTTAACTAATAAAATGTACCAATTGGCCCAACCAAAAATTCTAAAAATAAATCCATGGATGGGTATATGAGTCTAAATTCAGGGAAAATTTACGAAACCAGTTTCCGAGTTTTGGAACTCGAGATATGATTTTTAAGGCGACGGTGACGCAGTTTTCCAGCCTGTCCAGAAATGCCAAATTGGTCGGTACTTTAAGAGAATTTGTCTCGTTAACCCCTCGTGTCCGACACCGGCGTCGGTCACGAGTTAGGGGTGTTACACATCTAAATTTAGAACCTTAAATATTCTGGTTCACAATTTCATTGAGATGTATTAAAATTAACATTTCATCCTTATAATCTCTAAGTACTCGTGTATAAGCATCAGAAATTAGAACCTTTATATGGTGAATTGATGAATGCTTATCATATCGATATATTTACACCCTTTTTTACTTAAATTCAAGTTAGCTTTCAAGTAAAATGTTGCATATTTAGTGATAAGAATACATACCTAATTATTTTAAATTTTAATTCATAAAATCCTATAGACTAGTTTTTATTTGAATTCCTTTAAATTAGCTATAGTGGTTGTAACAAATCATATCTATTAGGCTCTATTTTGTATATAAATACCCTGGTCATCAATAGAAAGAATGGTGAAAAACATTTTATAGCAAACCTTCTCTTCTCCCTTAATTTTATTCAACATAGTATCAACAACCTACCTCATACGACCTTAGGTTTTTTTATCCTTTCACTTTTCTGTTAATTTTTTTTCTTCCCTTTAACTACTTCTTCAAAAAAATTGATCAACACTTATCTAATGGTGACTAACAATACTCAGGCTACCCTCCCAAATACTCACAAGCCAAACAGTCCTTTAACTTTAATCACCATCCACAACTCCATCAAACTTACCCCAACCAACTATCTTTCCTGGAAAACCCAGATCGATTTTATCCCTGCCACTATCACCGTTAACAATGCAATCTCCCCTAACCTTGTATATCAAACATGGCTAAGACAAGATAAACTTTTGTTTGCAGCATTGGTAGGTACGATTTCACCCAACCTTGTGCCGCTCATTACTCAATCAACAATGTTTCGTGAAGCTTGGCAAGCCCTGGCAAACACTTATGCTCTTCCTTCTCGTGGACATTTCAAACAAATCAAAGACAACTTGAAAAACATCTCAAAAGGTTCACAATCTGTCACCGACTATATGCAAGCTATAAAAGTCAAAGCAAACAAACTTGCCACCCTTGGCAAACCTCTTGATCATGAAGACTTAATTGAGAAAGTTTTGGACTATCTTGATGATTCCAATCTGTTATTGATGAAGTCAATAGCTGCGACACGGTCATCACATTTGATGAACTCCATGAAAAAATCATTAACAAAGAGTTGTCCTTATACAATTCATCACCTTTACTAAGATCTCCATTTTCTGTCAACCCGACATGTACGCAACGCTCCAACCAGCGGTCACCAAGCAATCATCCACCATGGTCTGCTCATTCTCCAACTCAACATTTACCTTTCATCAGTCCAACTGACCAATGTGTCCATTTCTGGAAAAATGTCAATGGTGTCATGCTCAAGGTCATGTTGTCTTTCAGAGTTCTCTTTTCTGGCAATAGTTTCCTTATGTATCCCCACCATCATGAGCTACTACTTCATTGCCCTTCATGCACCTCCTCCTTGGCAAAGTCAAGCAAATGTTGTTGCCACTTCAACATCACTCTCACATGATCCTTGGCTGTTGGACAGTGGTGCAACCCATCATACAACAACTGACCTTCAAAACCTCAACAATCCCAACCCCTATACCGATTCAGATGAAATAATGATTGGAAATTGTTCTAGAATTCCTATAACACACGGGTTCAAAAATTCTCTCCCTACTCCTTCTCACTCTTTTACTTTTTCTAATGTTCTTTTTGCTCCAACCATGAAACGTAATTAATTTCCATTTCTCAATTCTGCAAATCTAATAATGCCTCTGTTGAATTTTTACCATCTTCTTTTCTTTTCTTTTTTGTAAAGTACCTTCAAACAGGAGCAATTCTCTTCCAAGGCCAACCTAAAAATGGTGTCTATGAGTAGCCCACTTTTCCTCTTCAGCACCGTTACTTGCTTTCTATAACACCCCTTACCCGTATCCAACACTAGAATAGGGTACGAGGCATTACCGGACTTACACAAAAGCAAATATACAAAATCGAGATGTAAATTTTCATCCAAATTTAAAACTTTTCGTATACATTCATATTATCCCTAAAACGAGCCTACGAGGTCTAAACCATGCATTGGAAGCAATTCGAGACTAAACTGAGAACTTTAGAATGTTTTGCAACACTTAGAAAATTTTTCATATTTTAAGAGCCACACACCCATGTGGTTTGGGACAAGCCCGTGTGGGCAGGCCGTATGGTCACACACGCCCATGTCCCTAACCCGTGTAACTCTTTATTTGTCACCCATAAACAAATTGAAGTCACACGACCGAGGCACACGCCCTTGTGCTTAGGCCGTGTGGTCGATTTAATTTTTATAATTTTTCATAAAATAGGAGCAGACTTTACACGCCCGTGCCTGAGGCCGTGTCATCCATATGCTGAGACACATGCCCGTGTCTCTACCCGTGTGCTCAATTCTGAGCATTCTGTTTTGCAACAATTAAGGTGCAAGGGACACACAGTCGGAACACACACCTATGAGGAAAACCGTGTGTCACACACGGCCTAGACACACGCCTGTATGTCTACCTTTGTGGACAAAAACAAGGCTATTTACCAAGCCATTTTGTCACCCTTTTATGCACACACCTACACAACAAAACATAACACCAATTCAACCACAATCAAGACATCCACACATCATTCACATGCTACCATTTACCACATACAAACATCACATACTTATCAACTTAAACCATGCAAATTTCCATATCCATGAAAACATCATCATATGCATACATACTTAAACCAATATTAGCCAATTTCAATGGCCATTTACAAAATGAATTATCAACCAATATAGGCCAACACATTAGGCCAATTCAATTATGACACATAACAAAATAACCAAGTCCCTATATATGCCATAACTCAAAATGTCAAATTCATTGGTACCCAAAATAATCAGTTGATAGTGTGAGTGGATCTTCGGCAGTCTCCGATCTCCGAGCTAGCTTGGTGACACTATAAAACAAGGGAAAGAAAAGAGGAGTAAGTGTTATACTTTACTAAGTTCCTATGCAAATAATAAGCATCATAAACCAACATTTAACATACAATTAACATGATGATAATAGGCATAAATATTATTAAGATCTTATAATCATAACTTACTCAATCATAACCTTACCGATGGTTCATCACATAACGATGCTTATCACATATGAGTTTTTCGTACATACCTGAGTCATCTCGAATTGGATTTACACACAATTTATCTTTGACATACTCATTAAATTACCCGTTGAACCACTTGGAATACCAAAGGATACTTGGGAGTTCCGTACACATGGTACTATACCAATGCCATATCCCAGATATGGTTTTACATAGGATCTCGTATCAATGCCAATAGCTTAGCTATGATCTTACATGAAGTCTCATATCGAGACCATATCCCAGATATGGTATTACACGAAGTCTCATAAAGATTTCATATCCCAGATATGGTCTTACACATAGTCTTATTAACCCTAATGTCAAGACATCTGTATCCTATCTATTCCAAAGGTTTAACTGGGATTTCACTCTTGTTGTAACTTTTTCGAGCACGCTCAATGGTCAATCATAATTCATACAATAGTAAAGTATTTAGAACATAATTTAAAACAATGCATTATTTACATAAGAACTTTCCTCGATACAAAAATGGTAGAAATAGGACCTAATAGTCAAACACTTTGTTTTTCCCCCGATCTAGGTCCGAACCTTGTTTCTCTTGATTTATAATAGCAAATTTAACTCATTTATTATTCAAATTACTCAATTTAGTTCAAAAATCACATTATGGAAAAAATTACATTTTTGCCCCTCAACTTTGACATTTTTACACTTTGGTCCCTAGGCTCATAAATTGAAATAGATTCAATTTCTTCAATTCCCAAGCCTAGTCGAACCTCTTTTGTACTTATAACAGCCCAAAATTTTCATTTAATCACACTTTTACACATATTTTATAACCTTTTTACAAATTGATCCTTTTGACATTTTCATCAAAAATCACCTATCAAAAGTTGTTTATCATATACCAAACACACATTTTCTACCATTAGACATCAAAATACACACATATAACATGGTTCAAACCCTAGACCTTAATCATTTATCAAATTAATAGTAAAAATAGATAGATCGAGTGATAACGACTTCAAAAATGTAAAAAGCATTAAAATGGGGCAAGAACGGACTTACAATAGAGCTTGAAAAGTGGCAAAACCCTAGATATGTCTTCCTTGCAAGTTTCGACCAAGTATGAAGAAGATGGACTAAATTTTGGTTTGATTTTTTTTTTTAAATTCATTTAATTACCAAATGACGAAAATGCCATTTTTTTCAAAACACTAAAATTCTCTTACCTCATGTCTATTTTTGTCCAACTTAAAGTAAAATGGTCCAATTACCATCTAAGGACCTTCAATTTAAAATTTCATAACAATTAGACACCGCTAGCATCTAGAACTCAACTTTTGCACTTTTTACAATTTAGTCCTTTTTGTTAAATTGAGTGCTCAAACGTCAAAATTTTCGAACGAAATTTTCATGAAATCATTCCGTAAAACTGTTTACCATAAAAATGTAATAAAAACAAGTTTTACTTCGTCAAATTCGTGGTCCCAAAACCACTGTTTCGACTAGCCCAAAATCGAGCTGTTACAACTCTCCCTCCTTTACAAATTTTTGTCCCCGAAAATCTTACCAGCAAATAAGTTTGGGTACTATTTTCTCATACCCTCCTCGAGTTCCCACATAGCCTCTTCGACCCCATGTCGTCGCCATAAAACTTTCACTAAGGCTATACTTTTATTTCTCAACTGTTTAACTTCCCGAGCTTAGATCTTGATCAGTTCTTCACCACACGTCATATCCGGTTGAATCTCAATCTCTGATAGAGAAATCACATGTGAAGGATCAGAACGATATCGTTGCAACATTGACACATGAAACACATTATGAATCCTTTCCAACTCTGCTGGTAAAGCTAACCGATATGCTACTGGTCCTATTCTTTCAATAACTGTAACGCCCCAAAATTTATATTGTTGTTCCTGTTAAATTGCTTCACAAATATGTATCTGCTTCTGTGGTTAAGTGTTCTGGGTGTGTGTGGGAGGTCCCAAGTTCAAGCCATGCCTTTGGAAAATTTTGAGATTTTTCTTGAATAAAGCCTTAACCTTGTTCAATAGGCTTATGTTTAATTATTGATAAGAATATATTAGAATAGGCCTGCTGGTCTGGTGGTTAACTGGTGTGTCAAATTGCTGAAGGTCTTGTGTTCGAATCCCTTTATGAGCATGAGTGAATATTTTTGCTCGGTTTGGTGGTTGAGAGTTTAAGTTGTACTGAAAATCTGAGTAGTGGGTGGTTGAGATAGTATGGGTAGTGGGATTTAGGTAAATCAGTTCCCAAATTTTCTCTCCAAAAAAAATGAAAAATTCTCATCTCCCTTCTATTCTCTCTTTTCTTTTGCCCTTTTGCCAAATTTTCCTTCCCCTATTGCTGCCGGTTTCGATTTTTCACTCTTTATCTACCATCGTTTCTTTGCACCTTTCTACTGCAGTGCCTCTTGTACATTATCGGTAAGCTTGTTAGGTGCGTTTTTTTTTTGTTTTGCTTAAATGAATCGATGGATTAATAGGGTTAATTTAATGACTAGGTGAAAGTCATGGTTTGGGGGCTATTAATCGGAACTTTGGCAGTGTGAAGCCACCGTTGCTCTGTTGAAGGTAAGATTTTGAGGAATTGTCGATTGTGGACTTCGATTGGTTTTGATTGAGTGAGTAGTGAAGTGATTAATTGAAAGTTGTATTGGCTGAATATAGGTTTTGAAAGGCTCTAGATACTTTTTGCAGCGAATCGATACCAGGTGTGGACCCGAAATGAAAAAAAGGGGATTCGGTGAAAAGCTAAAAAAGCTTATTACTGACGCCACACGGGCGTGCGGTCGCCCGTGTGGTAGGCCGTGTGATAAAACATGGGCGTATGATCGACAAGCCAGGCCGTGCGCGAATGACACAGTCGTGTGATGGCCAAGTAGGTTGTGTGGGCCCACATGAGCATGTGGGAGTTTTGGCCCAGGCCGTGTGGGCCACACGAGTAGGCCACATGGGCATGTGAGCCCATTTGTCTGAAAAGTTCTCTAAGGTTGCACAGGTCGCCCAAGTCGACTGTGGACCTACTATAGGGTCGGTAAGCATTACTTAGACCCCTATATGTGTAATATGTCTAACTGATTTCTGTACTGCGCATGTATGCTGATCTGAACGTATGGACTGTTAACTGCATAATAGCATGTCATTTATTATATGTTGCATTGCTTCGAGGTGGGTTGATGACATTTGGAGGAAGTGTCTGAAAGGCTCTTAAGCCTATTATCTGGCAGCTCTACTATGAATTTCTGATTATGTGCTGCATTTCGGTACAGCATGGTGTGCAGGGATGGGTGGGTTGATTTAATCCCCACATGGTGTCTTACTTGCACACATATATCGGAGTCACATATCGATGCCAACGTATAAAACGTGGTCTTACTCACACATATATATCGATGCCATGGTCTTACTCACACATCACATATCCGAATCCTATATCATGACATATGTATCCTAGCTATTCCTAGGGTTCATACGGGGCTTTCGGATGTCGTAACTCGGTCGAAACAAATTCATAATCATGGATGCCAAACTTGAATACATTCGGCTATTAAGTATATATATTCACATATTTATTTTCAGCATGTATAAATTTTCATTTAATTAAAATTAACATCTACTCGCTTATAAACTTACCTCGGACAATGTAAAACGGAACGGGACGACTAGTCGACAACTTTAGTTTTCTCCCAATCCAAATCTGATTTCTTTGATTCTTAATCTAAACATATTCAAATTAAACTCGTTCAAACATATTTTCATTCAGTTTAGTCGAAAAACACATAAATAGGCAAATTATCATTTTACCCTTGACATTTTACACTTTTTACAATTTAGTCCCTATTGCACAAAACACAAAATATGCAAAATTTCACTACACCCATGTTACGCCGAATGTTCCTAGTGTTCATACAAGTCCATATATTTCATTTATTTCAAATTTTAGTCCCTCAATTTATCATTTTTGCAATTTAGTCCTAATTACTCAAAATCATCAAAAACTCAAATACAAAAAACCCAAAACATATCTTTCATATTTCATCATCAAACAACAAAAATCACAAGCCTTCAACAATGGCATAACTCAAAATATTCACCAAAATAAAAAATTCAAGCATGGGTCTTGTAGATAACTTAGCAACGATCTCAAAAAACGTAAAAATTATCAAAAACTGGGCTAGTTACATACCTTCATCAAGATCAACCATGGCCGAAACCTAAGCTTCCTTTTCTTTTATTTATGTTTTCATATTCATTCACTAAGAAAAATAATGAACATGGCCTTTTAATTATGATATAATATATCATATATAAGTTATTAATTATTTTACAAATTTAACCTTTTAAAATTAATTAGAAAACCATATTTAACATGTCCAAAACTGTCCACTTATAAAAATAATGGTATAATTGCATTATAAATACCCCACATTAAAAGAACAAAGCAATTAGACACTTCAACAATTAGCATTCAAATTTTGCATTTTACGCGATTAGGTCCTTTTATTTAATCGAACACTCAAACGACAAAATTAAATCACAAAAATTTTACACATGCTAATTCACACATAATAAATATAGAAAATAATTTTTAAATATTTTTCTGACTCAAATGTGTGATCCTGAAACCACCATTTCGACTAGGGTCTATATCGGGCTGTTACATTCAGCTCTAAGATCCCAACTATCACACGAATATCCTCATTCAATCCATCCTCAAACGTCTTGCACATGATAGCCTCGGCGGAAACACACTCTCGAGCATATTTACTAAGTCTAAAAAATTCTCACTCATATTCTATTACTGACATTCGACCCTGTTTCAGCTCAAGAAATTCCTTATGTTTCTGATCGATGAACCGTGATAAACCGTAAATTATACATATTTTTACCCCATGTTTAATGCATTTTACGGATGATTTCTCATTAGAATTGGTGAATTCAATGCTCCTAATGCTTTAATTTCATGTTTTCAACTTAGGAGAGCATATGAGAGCGAAAGAAGCCAAAAACGAGCCAAAACGGGACAAAATAGACCAAATCGAGAAGAGAACACGGCCTAAGCCTTGCCACATGGGTAGCTCACACGCCCGTGTCTTTCGAGGGTGCCGACCAAGGCTTTCACGATTCACACGGCCTAGCCATTGACCCACATGGCCGTGTGCAATTTAACGGATCGAACACTGCCTGGCAATCACGTCACACGGCCGTGGCACATAGGCGTGTCCCTGCCGAGCCCAAGTTAAGTCCAATTCAGAAAAGGCAATTTTTGAGGGCTTCTAGGCATTCCAAAGCCTATAAATACACCCTAGAAGAGGAGAAAAGGGGAGACAGAGAAAGGGGGTAAGGAATTACCCCAATGAAGCCAATTGATCCATCACAGAAGCCGGATTCATCATCAAGACTGAAGATCTCTCCTCAACTTCCCTTCAGGAGTTTTGGGTTTTCTTTATGTTTTGTATTCTTTATTCTTCGGAGATGTTTTCTTATTTAGTTATGAACTAAACCCCTAAATACCTAAGGGGAATGAAACCTAAGATGAATCTTGTTATTATTTTCTGAATCGTATGATAAATATTTAACTTGTTCTTAATTATGTGTTCTCAATTCTTGTTTTGATATCCTAAGATACTGATTCAAGACACGCTCTTATTCAGATGAGGAATAGACCCTGTCTAAGAGTACATTTGTCATAATTAAGCAGAGTTGATTGCGCGCCTAGAAATAGGGTGACAAGATTTTACTGGATTAGGGTGAAACCTAATAAGGGGATCCATAGATCGAGTTAATACATCCCTAGAGTGTTAATTAGAGAAAAGTCTCGGTTATTCAATCTAGGGATTAGACGTTATTAGTCTTGAATAGGGATAATAACATAACTTAGGGATCTCTACGGAACAAGTTGAATGAATAAATCGTCTGATTCAAAGCCAGAATAACAAGTAAAGTCTAGGTGGATTTTTCCTTAGGTATTGTCTCAAGTCAATCGATTTTCCCAAAAGCAATTCCCCAATTCTTTTCTCTGTGCGTTCTTAGTTTAAATAATTAGTTAATTAAAACAAACCCTTTTACTCTTAGGCTAGATAATAAAAAGATAGTTATTACTAGTACTTTTGGTTCCCTTGGGTACGATATCCCGGTCTTGCCATTACTATACTATTGTTCGATAGTGCGCTTGCCTTTTCGTCATGATAATAGTTAGTCTAGGTTTGATCTTTATTATAAATATTTATTACTTGTTACGAATCACGCGATCAAGTTTTTAGCGCCGTTTTCGGGGAACTAAAATATTAAGAACGCTGAATTTTTATTACTTTAGCCATTTAATTTTCTTACAATTTAATTTTATTTTTATTTTTATTATTATTATCTATTAATTTACTTATTCTTTCTCTTGGCAGGTTTTTATAGTTTATGACTAGAAGAAACCCGTTGGGACCATTACTTTTTGACGAAAAAATTGATCGTACGGTTCATAAAAATCAAAGAGTGATAAGGCGCAGCTTACGATACATAGAGAACGAGCAAGAAGGCGATACTCAACCCCCAATCGAAGAGATGGCTGAAAACCAAGGCAATCAACTACCTCCTGCAATTGCAGCTAATTAAAATCCTGCTCCACGCACTATGTATGATTACGCTAAACCTTCTTTAACAGGAACTAAATCTAGTATAGTTAGACCTGTTGTAGCTGCAAATACTTTTGAATTAAAACCTAACACTATTCAGATGATACAGCAGTTTGTTCAGTTTGATGGTTTGCAGGATGAAGATCCCAACGCTCACTTAGCAAATTTCCTGGAATTTTGCAATACATTCAAAATCAATGGCATATCTGATGATGCCATTCATCTTCGGTTATTTCCCTTTCACTGAGAAACAAAGCTAAATAGTGGTTGAACTCGTTACCACGAGGGTCTATCTCTACTTCGGAACAAATGACCGAGAAATTTTTACTAAAATATTTTTCGCCGGCTAAAACGGCTAAATTATGTAATGATATCTCTTCTTTTGTACAGATGGATTTAGAAACACTTTACGATGCATGGGAGAGATACAAGGACTTACGGAGAAGGTGCCCTCACCATGGGTTACTGCTTTGGCTTCAAGTACAAACATTCCACAATGGCTGAATCCCTCAACTCGGCAAATGGTTGACGCAGCTGCTGGTGAAACCATCAACAACAAAACAACTGAAGAGGCTTATGAATTCATTGAAGAAATGTCACTGAATAACTATCAATGGCAAGTCATGAGGACTAAGCCAACAAAAACAGCCTGCGTTTATAACGTCGACTCAGTTACTATTCTGTCAAATCAGGTAAAACTTCTCAATAAAAAAATTGATGGTTTACTTGGTTCTACGCAGGTACATCCAGTAATGAGGTGTGACTCAAGCGGAGGAGGTCTGCATATAGAATATTAATCCTTCAATCCTACAACTGAAGAGGAACAAGTCAACTATATGGGTAATAATAACTTTAGATCTCAAAATAACCCATACAGTAATACTTATAATACAGGTTGGAGGAACTACCCAAATTTCTCCTGGGGTGGTCAAGGAAATCAAAAGCCATAAAATCCTCAAGGTATTCAACAGCCACCTTATCAACAAGAGAAGAAACCGAACCTTGAGGAGATGCTCTCAAAATTCATATCTATGTCAGAAACCCATTTCCAAAATACCGAGACAGCACTTAAAAATCAACAAGCATCGAGCCAAGGACTCAAAACTCAGATAGGCCAGCTTTCCAAACTGATCTCTAAATGACCACAAGGTAGTTTGCCAAGTAATACTGAACCTAACCCAAGGGAACAACTCAATGCAATTAATACTCAAGATGACGAAGGAGTCGTTGAGCCTGAACTAGAACCAAGGCAAGAAACTGTGGTAAGCAAAGAGAGAGATGAGGTAGGTCAAAGTACAAACAAACCGGTGACTGTCGAATATAAACATCGTGTGCCATACCCTAACGCGATAAGGAAAGACCGCTCAAACGAACAATTCGGTAAATTCCTCAAACTTCTGAAAAAAATTACATATTAACTTACCGTTTATTGAAGCTTTGTCGCAGATGCCAAATGCAATGAAATTTTTAAAAGAGCTTTTAGTAAATAAGTGAACGTTGGACGAAGCATCGCATGTGGAGCTAAATGCAGTCTGCTCAGCTATCCTACAGAATAAGCTACCCCACAAATTGAAAGATCCAGGGAGTTTTACAATTCCTTGCTTAATTGGTAGTTTAGATATACGTCATGCATTAGCTGATTTAGGGGCTATTATTAATGTCATGCCTTACAGAATGTTTAAGCAACTTGGTCGTAGGAAACCTAAACAAACTAGGATGAGGATTCAATAGGCAGATAAAACTATAAGATTCCCTAGGGGTATTATTGAAGATGTACTCGTGAAAGTAGATAAGTTCATATTTCCTGTTGATTTCGTTGTTCTAGACATAAAAGAGGATAATAACACCCATTTGATTTTAGGGAGGCCTTTTTAGCAACTACTAAAACAATTATTGATGTTGGCACAAGTGAGCTTACGCTTCGTGTGGAAGACGAAACGATCACCCTTCAAGCTCGTAATTCTGGCATCACATCGAACATTGAAGGTAATAGTCCACACCAATCTACTAAAACTGACAATATGACTTTGCAGAAATTAAGCTTCAAAGAAGTTTACGAGCCATGTTCCAAGGATGATAAAGGACACATTCATGAAGAACGAAAACTACGGATAGAGGAGCTCGATGAATGGCGAGAACACAAACCAAGAACATATAATAAACTGAAACTACGCCTAAAATAGCCCGATACCTCTCCTAATCAACTTAAGGTTGGTGATAAAGTCTTACTAGATGCCGTAGATGCTCACATTGTCACTACCACACCGAATGAGGAAACCCCTCTTACGGTACTCAGTATTTTTCCATTTTGTACGGTGGAGGTGATTCACCCTAAGTTCGGTACTTTTAAGGTAAACAACACCCGATTAAAACCCTATTTTGATAAGATTGATAGCAGGAATGAGGAGTATAAACTCCTCAAACCACCCTGACCATTCACTAGAGAGGTAAGTCAAGCTTAGACTATAAATAAGCGCTTCTCGAGAGGCAACCCGAGCACTAAGGCAACCCAAGCACTAACATATTTTGATTTCTTTATTTTTTATTTTTTTTTACATCTAACACTATAAATAATTAGATTTATCTTTGAATTGCAAAGTTTTTCAACACACACGGCAAGGCACACGGGCGTGCCTAAAGCTGTGGCCAAATCGTGTGAAAGCAGGACATGATTTCCCCAAAACACGGGATACGATAAATCCCCACGGCCGTGTGACATGGACGTGGTTGAACTTGATAGGTGAACACGGGCATAGGAATAGAAAAACACGAGTGTGCTAGGGGCAAGGCTCGATTCTGTTTCTTCGACACGGGTGTGAGACACGCCCGTGTCGATAAGCCGTGGACAACAATACACGGGTGTGGTACCCTAACACACGGGCGTGGGAGAAGCGAACAAAGCTAGGCACGGCCGTGCAATATGGCCGTGTGCCACACACGCCCAAGACACATGGGCATGGAATAGTAGCCGGGCACGACCTTAATTGCAAAATTCGAAAAACACATGCTCACTTTCAGGGTACACGGGCGTGGCCCTAGGCTGTGTGGCTTCCCCCTATATAAGCAAACCACTGTTCATTTTCTTCTTCCTTTCAAAAATCTAGCCGAAATCTCCCCCTCTCCACTCCCTAATCCCTATTCCGGCCACCATTCCACCGATTCTCACTTCCTCAACCCTCGAACCACCCTAAATTCCACTCCACCTGCATTAATCCTTACTTCCCCTCTCTTTTCCCTCCATTTTTCCTCCACACGGCTGTACCCCCACAGCACGGGGACCCATCGACTCAGCCACCACCAACCTCTCGTCCAGTTCATGTGGCGGCTTCATATGCTGACATCTTTTAGCGTCTCACCCGATTCGAGCAACAGTGTTTTCAACGATTTGACAACATTGATGCTACTCTACAGTAGATTTGTCAGCACCTCCACATCTCATCACCAATCCCACCTCGTGAACCATCCAGTGATGAATATGTTTAGAAATATTATTTTATGTTTTTAATTTTTATTCAAACTACTTTTTATTTTTTATTTTTTATTTTTTATTTTAGCAGATTTAAAATTTTATTATAAATTTTGGTTATTTCTTTTCAAGTACTTATTCTTCCCAATATCCCCTAAAAATTCCTGATTTTATCACAGTTATATAGAGCTCTTAAGCTCATCATCACATAGGAACTAAAACTCCACCGGGAAAGGGTCTCCACGACTGCCATGTCCTGCTCGAACACGACCATAGCTACCACTAGATATAATATTCTTTTGGCGCAGGACTTATCACCTAATGAACCTCTACGACTGCCGGACTATCCTCCTCTACTCTCGAACCGATCACTCTCCAAACCTCTAGTTCGAGGAATTCATCATATAGGAAGTTTCACTTCTCTTCTTATCTTATTTTTATACTCTAATATCTATCTTTGTACATTGAGGGCAATGTACATCTTAAGTGTGGGGGGTATTTATTTTATTGTCAGAAAAATTATCAGAAAAATCCCTGAATAATCATCTTGTTCTCTTGAAAAAACTCTCATATCATATTTAGGATAAATTTTAATTAATTTATGATTTTGATTGATATATCTTGAATTAAAACATAGGGATTTATGCATTGATTATTTAAACTTTAAGACAATAGAGAGTCAAGCATGATGAGTTGATTTTTAAGAATTCAAAATCTTAGGCTGTTTCCCCAAGTCTAGGTATTACTTTGAATTGGAATTCACAAGTCTAAACATCAAAAAGCCATAATTTTTGTGAGATTTTTGAGCCTTTTGAGCATCTATTCATCCTTTCATGCTCACTTTTATTATTGCTTTGAGTGCGTCAGTATTGAACTATTACTCTAGAACTTGCTTGATTATGCATGTCGAGACCACACCATTTGATTTGATATATCAAAATGATTAAGGCACTTAGGATTAACCCACTCATGCCATGAAAAGCCTACCCCCATGATTAATCCCTTGTAAACCTCCTTGAGCCTAACAAACCAATTTTTGTATTACCCTTAATATTAACCTTTAATCCATTATTGAAATCCCCTAAATTAATCCCTATTTTTGTCGAGATTTGTGTTGAATGGATTGCCTAGCTATGTTTTGTTATTGATATTTAGTCTATATTATTTAACTTGTTCTTAAAAAAAAAAGAGAAAGAAAGAAAAACTATGTATGTATATCTGTAATTTCATATTTTGAGAAAAGCTCTATTGTACGCAAGTGAAGATTAACTCTTTTTCTAGTTAAGAAACTTTTCAATTCAATCTCGATTCTAACCCTTCCTTTAAGCTTGTGACCACACCCCCTAACCAAGCCTCATTACAACCCTCTAAAGACCTTTTGATTGATGTATCATCTTAAATTACAGTGGTGGAGATTTGATTTTCATGCAAGCCTATGTAATGACTTTCCCTTATTGACTATTGAGTGCTTCCTTTATTGTCCTTAAAACACCTCAAGTGATTTGAGTGAATCTTTAGTGAGGATGTAAAACTCTGTGATATTCTGAATTAAAAGTAATTCCTTAGATGAGGGAAGACACCTATGTTTTCGGAATAACATGCTCAACTTGGAATGATTGAAACTTTTATGTTCTTTTAGTTAAATTCTCAATGTATGATTACCTATGGATTAATTTGAGATATTATTAATAGAAATTATAAGTTGAGAAATATTTATTTTGATTATGAGTTTTGAATTTTGCTTGAGGACAAGCAAATGCTTAAGTGTGGGGGTATTTGATAAACCGTAAATTATACATATTTTTACCCCATGTTTAATGCATTTTACGGATGATTTCTCATTAGAATTGGTGAATTCAATGCTCCTAATGCTTTAATTTCATGTTTTACACTTAGGATAGCATAGGAGAGCGAAAGGAGCCAAAAACGAGCCAAAAAGGGACAAAATGGACCAAATCGAGAAGAGAACACGGCCTAAGCCTTGCCACACGGGTAGCTCACACACTCGTGTCTTTCAAGGGTGTCGACCAAGGCTTTCACGATTCACACGGCCTGGCCATTAACCCACATGGCCGTGTGCAATTTAACGGATCAAACACGGTCTGGCAATCACGTCACACGGCTGTGGCACACGGACGTGTCCCTGTCGAGCCCAAGTTAAGTCCAATTCGGAAAAGGCCATTTTTGAGAGCTTCTAGGCATTCCAAAGCCTATAAATACACCCTAGAAGGGGAGAAAATGGGAGACGGAGAAGGGGGGTAAGGAATTACCCCAAGGAAGCCGATTGATCCATCTCAGAAGCCGGATTTATCATCAAGACTGAAGATCTCTCCTCAACTTCCCTTCAGGAGTTTTGGGTTTTCTTTATGTTTTGTATTCTTTATTCTCCGGAGATGTTTTCTTATTTAGTTATGAACTAAACCCCTAAATACCTAAGGGGAATGAAACCTAAGACGAATCTTGTTATTATTTTCTGAATCGTATGATAAATATTTAACTTATTCTTAATTATGTGTTCTTAATTCTTGTTTTGATATCCCAGGATACTGATTCAAGACACGCTCTTATTCAGATGAGAAATAGACCCTGTCTAAGAGTACATTTTTCATAATTAAGCGGAGTTGATTGCGAGCCTAGAAATAAGGTGACAAGATTTTGCCGGATTAGGGTGAAACCTAATAAGGGGATCCATAGATCGAGTTAATGCAACCCTCGAGTGGTAATTAGAGAAAAGTCTCAGTTATTCAATCTAGGGATTAGATGTTATTAGTCTTGAATAGGGATAATAACATAACTTAGGGATCTCTATGGAACAAGTTGAATGAATAAATCGTCCGATTCAGAGCCAGAATAACAAGTAAAGTCTAGGTGGATTTTTCCTTAGGTATTGTCTCAAGTCAATCGATTTTCCCAAAAACAATTCCCCAATTCTTTTCTCTGTGCATTCTTAGTTTAAATAATTGGCTAATTAAAGCAAACCCTTTTACTCTTAGGCTAGATAACAAAAAGATAGTTATTACTAGTACTTTTGGTTCCCTTGGGTATGATATCCCGGTCTTGCCATTACTATACTATTGTTCGATAGGTGCGCTTTCCTTTTCATCGTGATAATAGTTAGTCTAGGTTTGATCTTCATTATAAATATTTATTACTTGTTATGAATCACGCGATCAAACCGCTGCTTAATTTATTTCTTTCGAAACTCCTCTTAAAAGAATTCCCAGGTAATCCTCTCTCTCAGTACCACCGATACTAGTGTATTCCACCAGTGATATGCAGAATCTCTCAAACATGAGATGGCACACTTTAAACACTAATTCGGTGTGTAGGAAAACTCATCAAATACCCTGATGGAGTTCTCAGCCAAAAATCGGCTCTCTTGGTGTAACACCCCGAACCCGAGACTATCGCCGGTGTCGGACACGAGGGGTTAACGAGACAAATCCTCTTAAAGTACAGACCAATTTGGCATTTCTAGACAGGCTGGAAAACTGCGTCACTGTCGCCTTAAAAATCATATCTTGAGTTTCAAAACTTGGAAACTGATTCTGTAAATTTTCCCTGAATTTAGACTCATATATCCATCCATGGATTTATTTCTAGAATTTTTGGTTCGGCCGATTGGTACAGTTTATTAGTTAAAGTCACCCATGTTACAGGGGTCGACTACACTGACCTTCACGCGTTACAACTTGAATATCTCTCTGTACAGGGCTTTAATACTGGTGACGTTTGTTTATAATGAAACTAGACTCAAAATGGAATCTGCACATATAAGGCATGACTTCTAATTCTTTCTGGATAATTTATAGTAAATTTTCAAAGTCCCGTTAGGGGACCCAGAAACCGTTCTGGCCCTGTCTCACGAGAACTTTAATATCTCTCGGTATACTGTTCATATGATAGTTTCGTTACTTTCATATGAAAATAGACTCGTCAAGGTTCGTTTGCATAACTTATTCACAATTTAATACCCTTTCTACAAATTTTGGTGATTTTTCACATCCACGTCACTGCAACTGGCAGCATCTATTTTTAAGGTAGGCCTTACCTATTTTGTAGTTTCCATGGACCAACTATAGTCTAGTCATACATAGGTCCACCTATGATCATGTTTAGCCATTCAAATGGCTGATCATGTGACCAACACTCCCATTCCAATCCATAATAACATCATGAAACCATATAAAATTACAAACCACAAATGGTCTAATTCCGTACTCCACTTTTACGAACCATTTTCGCATGGCCGTATACATATACATCACAAAAGCACTTGAAAACAACCGAGGGTAGTCCTATACATGCCATATCCAAAGTTCAACTAAAAGAGTACCAAAGGGGTTTGATAGTGTGGATGACTTCACTTCAATGATCCCGAATCCGATCGCTAGCGAGCAAAATCTATAAAACAGAGAGCCAAAGCAGCGGGTAAGCATGTTTATGCTTAGTAAATCTCAAGCAATGAAATCGGCTTTAACTAAAGCATTACATTCACATAGCCAAATGAATCATTTCATTTATACACATTCACATAATCATACTTACTTCACACTTCATCAACATATACATTCACAAGATATCAACCAATTCAAGAGCTGAAAATTCGTTAGTCGATTGGCGAATATTATTCAAACGTATCGACTTTTCCATTGCACATGTAAACATACCTTATCCTTTGGGCTTTTCGAGCGTACTAATTAAATGTATTACAGCAACCAACGCTCACCTTCAACCCAAGCTTCTTGAATACAACCGGATATAACCACACGCACGAATGCCTTGGTCTTAGCCGGATATAACGACTCGCACAAATGCCTTGGGTATTAGCCGGATATAACAACTTGCACGAATGCCTTGGGTATTAGCCGGATAAAGTCACTAGCACAATTGCCTTGGTCTTAACCGGATATCATTCAATTGCTCATGCACACATACATCCATAATCATTACACATTCATGTTTCATTTTCGTTACTAAGGCTCAAACACAAATATAATCACTAGCGTAATTGCCTTGGGACTTAGCCGGGTACCATTCAAATACTCATACACACGTATATTAGTAATCATTACACATCCATAATTTCATTTCACATAATTCAAGTAGGGTCATTACTTGAAGACTTACCTCGGATGTTGTCGAGCGGCTTCAACGGCTATTCGATCACTTTTTCCTTCCCTTATCCAATTGTGGCCCTCTAAGCTCTTGAGCTAATTCAAACAAATTCAATTTATTAAAGTCTCGCTTGCTAGCCTTGGCGAATACACACATCATTGACTCAACATCACATAACTAAGCACTTTAGTCAATTTTCTTTAATTACGCACACATTCGGCCTTAGCTCACAACAAGGTAGCCGATTACCTAAGTCAAGAATAGGCACCATTAAGCTTGCCTCTAACCGAATGCATGCACAATAATTCCCCTCATGTGGCCGATTATACTTAATCATACTTGCACAAAATCAACAATAAATTGCAAGATTTTCACATCATATGTGTACTAGGCCGAATGTACTTGCAATTTCACAAACATTCTTCAACACTTTCTTCTTTAAACAAACATATTTATCACTTACTTCATAACCAAAACATCATGTGCAAACATATATACACATATAGGTGCAAGGCCAAATTTCAAGGTGTCCATAACCATCCAAAACACAAATTTTAACTAACATGTAAGAAGCATAAACCATGCTCATCAGCATACCATGGCCGAATACATCACACACCATTCCCCTTTTAATTTTTGGTCATGGTTAAACAAAGGATTCAATGTCTTACTCAAGAATGCTAAAAGAAATTTCAAGAGTAGTCAATCCATCATTGCATGCATCATCAACAAGCTTCACATTTAGCATGCAATGGCTTTAACACAATATCAAACTTGGCCAAATACCATTTCCATGGCACAACAAGGATTTGGACCATGGGCTAACATGAACATCAAGTTAGCAACTAAAACATGCATGAATCTCATGACACAACCTCAAACATACCTTAATCTTGATGCAAGTATAGCCAAATCTCCTTCTAGATCTCTTCTAAACCAAAATGGAGCAAAAATCCTCCTTCTTCCTTAGTTTTGGCTCAAAGAAAGGATGAACAAATTTTTTCTTTCTTTCTCTACAACTCACGGCAATGGGGGGAATACCACACTTACACACATTTTTTTCATTCTTTTCTTACCCATACTCCTTTGTTTATTATTTCTCCCTAATGCACCAACAAAACATGTTTATGACATGTTTTGCCCATCCTCTCTTGCCATGGAAGGCCACCACCTATAAAAAGGGGGTATTTGACATGCAAGTCCATTGTTTTGCATGCATGCTTTAATTAGTCATCACACATCTCCCTATCATACTTTCAAAGTTTACTACTAGGCCCTTTCTAGTGAAATTCACATTTATAACACTAAATCAAATCATCAAAAATGTCACACACAATTTAACACATATCATAGGCATCAAAATAAATTTTAAATTATTTTTATGCCTCGATTTTGTGGTCCCGAAACCACATCCCGACTAGGGTCAATTTTGGGCTGTCACAACTCTCCCCCACTTAAGAAATTTTCGTCCCCGAAAATCTTACCGGTAAATAGGGTTGGGTATCGCTCTTTCATAGAGTTCTCGGTTTCCCAAGTAGCTTCTTCTATCCCGTGTTTGAGCCATAACACTTTCACTAGCGAAACCCGCTTGTTTCGCAACTCTTTCACTTTACGTGATAGGATACGAATCGGTTCTTCCTCATAACTCATATTGGCTTGAATTTCAACCTCTGATGGACTAATCACGTGCGATGGATCAGATCTATAGCGTCGAAGCATCGAGACATGAAAGACGTCGTGAATCTTTTCGAGTTTAGGGGGCAAAATCAAACGATATGCAACTGGAACGACTCGCTCGGATATCTCATATGGCCCAATGAACCTCGGGCTCAACTTGCCCTTACGGCGAATCGAGTATCTTTTTCCAAAGCGAAACCTTAAAGCACTTTATCCCCACGATACTCAATGTCTTTTCGTTTGAGATCCGCGTCACGACTTCGGACGATCGGAGGCTATCTTGATTTTCACGGATTACTTTCACTTTTTGTTCAGCATCTTTAATCAAATCCACCCGAAAATTTTGCTTTCACCGAGCTCAGTCCAAAACAATGGTGTACGGCATTTACGACCGTACAAAGCCTCGTAGGGTGCCATCTTAATACTTGATTGAAAACTATTGTTGTAAGCAAATTCAATCAAAGGCAAATACCGTTCCCATGAACCTTGAACTCGAGGATGCAACATCTCAACATATCCTCAAGTATTTGAATTATCCGCTCGGATTGACCATCGGTTTGGGGTGAAAGGCGGTCTTTGAAATGCAACTTGGTACCCAAAGCTTCTTGCAACTTCTTCCAAAATCGCGAGGTAAATCTCGGATCTCTATCAAACACGATGGAAATAGGCACCCGTGTAATCTCACAATCGAGAAGCGTACAATTCGGCTAGTTTGTCCATTGAAAAATCCGTACGTACGGGGACAAAGTGAGCCGACTTAGTCAATCTATCTACCACGACCCAAACCGCATCCTTCTTACTCGCTGACAATGGCAGTCCGGATACAAAGTCCATTGTGACTCGATCCCATTTCCACTCGGGTATCGTGATCGACTGAAGTAATCCTGAAGGCACTTGATGTTCCGCTTTCACTTGTTGACATATTAAACATCTCGAAACAAAGTCGAGATGTCTCATTTCATACCATGCCACCAAAACCGAGCGTTTCAAATCGTTGTACATCTTCGTACTCCCGGGTGGATTGCCATTCGGCTACAATGGGCTTCGTTCGAATTATCGAAATAAGTTCAATTCTTTGGAACACACACGACGACCACGAACCTCAAACAATCGTCATCATCGATCTGAAACTCCGATTCCTTGTTGGAACACACTCGGCCCGTTTTGCAACCAACTCATCGTCGACTTTTGAGCTTCATAAATTTGATGTATCAATAATGGTTTGGCTTTCAATTCAGCTACTAACACATTTTCGGATCGAGCGGACAAGTGCACATTCATCGCTCGTAAAGCGAATAATGATTTCGACTTAAGGCATCCGCAACCACATTCACCTTTCCGGGTGATAGTCAATGACCAGCTCATAATCCTTTAACAGCTCGAGCCAACGTCTTTGTCGCAGATTTAAGTCTCTTTGAGTCATCAAATATTTGAGACTTTTGTGATCCGAATACACATGGCACTTCTCACCAACTAAGTAATGTCGCCATATCTTTAAAGCGAATACGATGGCGACCAATTCGAGATCATGGGTCGAATAATTTTTCTCATGTGGCTTTAATTGCCTCGACGCATAAGCCACAACTCGACCTTCTTGCATCAATCGCAACCTAACCCAAGTAGGAGGCGTCACTAAAGATGACAAACTCTTTGCGATTCGGGTTGCACTAGAATTGGGGCTTCATCAAATAAGTTTTCAATGATCGAAACTTTTCGACATTTCTCCGTCCATTCGAACTTAATATCCTTTTGGAGTAGCCGTCATTAGCGTGGCTATCGTTGAGAAACCTTTTACAAATCGTCGGTAATAACCGGCAAGCCCCAAAAAGCTCCGAACCTCGGTAATATTTCTCGGAGGCTTCCGGCTAAGTATGGCTGAAATTTTGTTGGTCGACTCGAATACCCGATCTGAGATACCACATGCCCCAAGAAGCTAACCTCTCTTAACCGAACTCACACTTCTTGAACTTAGCATATAATTGCTTATCTCGTAAAATTTACAGCACTAACCTCAGGTGTTCAGCATGTTCGGTCTCATTTCTTAAATAGACCAAGATGTCATCAATGAACACGACTACGAACTGATCCAAATATGGTCTGAAGATCCGATTCATCAAATCCATAAATACCGCAGGGGCATTAGTAAGCCCAAACGGCATCACTAGGAACTCGTAGTGACCATATCTCGCTTCGAAGGCGGTCTTGGGTGCGTCCAGAATCTCGAATTCAAGATGGCGATAATAGCCCGATCTCAAATCTATTTTCGAGAACACCGAGGCTCCCTTGTTGATCGAACAAATCGTCGTCTGTGATAGCGGATATTTGTTCTTTATCATCGCTTTATTAAGGCGATGATAGTCGATCTGCAACCTCATGGTTCCATCCTTCTTTTCACAAACAACACCGGCGCACCCAAGGTGAAAAACTTCGGACGAGCAAAACCTCTATCCACCAATTCTTGCAACCGAGCTTTCAACTCCTTTAATTTCGTTGGTGCCATACGATACGGAGCTATCGAAATTGGAGTGGTACCAGTACCAATTCGATGCCAAACTCTATTTCCGAGCGGTGGTAAACCCGGCAATTCTTGAGGAAAACATCCGGTATTCACAAACCAGCGCGCAGATTCGGGTCTCTTTTCGACTCCTTGTTATCGAGCACATACGCAAGGTACGCCGCACCCTTTTCTTACATATTTCGGGCCAACATTGCGATATTACGGTGGCAACCCTTTAAGTCCGTAGACTCAACCCGAATTATCTCGTTATTCGGGCACCTCGAATCGATAGTCTTGCTTTTGCAATTTACAACCGCATCGTGCATGGTCAACCAATCCAAACCAAGAATAACGTCGAATTAAATCGAGCGGCAAAAGCATCAAGTCCGCGGAAAACATGAACCTCGAAATACTAGGGACTTTTCTTACACACTTTGTTGACAAGCACGTAATGACCCAAGGGTTTGACACCGAATTACAAACTCGATGAGACTCAATAGGCAAAGTCTTCTTGGATGCTAAGGTTTCGCATATATAAGAATGAGTAGAACCGGGGTCAATCAAAGCAACCACATTAGTATCGAAAAGAGTGAATGTACCGGTAATGACATCGGTGAGGCGGCATCCTCGCGTCGGCGTATGGCATAAGTCCTAGCAGAGCACGAGCCTCGGGTCTTGTTGTAGCATCTCGACCCTCTGGCCGCCACTAGCATTGCCCGTATTTCGGATGGCCTACTTGACGGTGGTAGCACCGGGTTTCCACTCGACTTACATTTTGTTCAAGCAACCTCGGGCAATCCTTGATAAAGTGGTCGGCCGATCCACACTTATAGCGAGAGCGATCACGGAACCTCTGACTCCCGAATGCCATTTGCCACAATCTCGACACTCCATTCGGTTTCGACGATCATTCCCAACACCGGAGACCGAAGTGCCTCGTATACCCACAGGGGGTCGATCACGATTTCGTCTAAAAAGGCCCGAAGCGCCTCTAGACCGGCTCACATCTTCTCGAAATCTCTTCGATGCTGTTGAAGAGACTTTCCGAGGACCTTTTCAAAATTCTCCGGTTCCCACATCAAATTTTGATTCTCCTTTCTAAGCTCTTGACTTTACAAGCTCGCTCAACAAGTACTACGAACTCTCGTATTTCGAGAATGCCAACAAACATCCTTATATCATCATTCAGCCCATCCTCGAAGCGTTTACATAATAGCTTCAGACGAAACACATTCGGCGTATCTCATCGAGTCTAACAAATTTTCGCTCGTAGTCAGTAACGGACATAGAGCCTTGCTTAAGATCAAGAAATTCCTTTCATTTTTGGTCGATGAATCTCTGACTAATATACTTCTTTCGGAACTCGGTTTGGAAAAACTCCCAAGTTACTTGCTCGTGAGGCACAACCGAAGTCGAGTACTCCACCAATAGTAGGTGGAATCGCGTAGCAAGGAGATAGTACACTTTAAGCACTCATCGGTGTACAAGATAGCTCATCGAGCACCGGATAGTGTTGTCCAACCAAAATTCAGCTTGCTCGGCATCGTCGTCATCCGTAGCTTTAAATTCAGTGGCCCCATGTTTTCGAATCACATCATTGGGGCTTACTTGACCTTATTTGGTCGATTCACGGAGGTATTGTAGGTCTTGGGGTTGCATTAGTCGGGAATGGAGGTTGTGGAACAGTAGTGTTAGTTCGAATGTATTGGTTGAACCATTCATTCATCACGCTATAAAAGGCTTGCCTAGCCTCATCATTCGGATTCTTGGCCATAGGTTGAGAGTCCGCGGTCTTTGTCCCTTGCGCGGGAGCAGCGCCACACTCTCCACATCATCAGCTATTGCTCGGTTGGGATCGGGATCCATTTCTATAAACAAACACAAATTCGAATGTAAATCACCACACTATCAATTATCACTTAATGGCATGTATAGCTAGACCCCAAACATATCACGGTAGTCCTAGAATCGACTAAACCGTAGCTCGATACCAATAAAATTGTAACACCCGAACCCGAGACCATCGCCGTGTCGGACACGAGGGTTAACGAGACAAATCCTCTTAAAGTACCGACCAATTTGGCATTTCAGACAGTGGAAAACTGCATCATCTGTCGCCTTAAAAATCATATCTTGAGTTTCAAAACTCGAAACTGATTCTGTAAATTTTCCTGAATTTAGACTCATATATCCATCCATGGATTTATTTCTAGAATTTTGGTTGGGCCGATTGGTACATTTTATTAGTTAAAGTCACCCATGTTACAGGGGTCGACTACACTGACCTTCGCGCGTTACAACTTGAATATCTCTCTGTACAGGGTTTAATACTGGTGCCGTTTGTTTCTAATGAAACTAGACTCAAAATGGAATCTGCACATATAAGGCATGACTTCTAATTCTTTCTGGATAATTTATAGTAAATTTTAAAAGTCGCGTCAGGCGACCCAGAAACTGTTCTGGCCCTATCTCACGAGAACTTTAATATCTCTCGGTATACTGTTCATATGATCGTTTTGTTACTTTCATATGAAAATAGACTCGTCAAGGTTCGTTTGCATAACTTATTCACAATTTTAATACCCTTCCTACAAATTTTGGTGATTTTTCACATCCACGTCACTGCAACTGGCAGCATCTATTTTTAAGGTAGGCCTTACCTATTTTGTAGTTTCCATGGACCAACTATAGTCTAGTCATACATAGGTCCACCTATGATCATGTTTAGCCATTCAAATGGCTGATCATGTGACCAACACTCCCATTCAATCCATAATAACATCATGAAACCATATAAAATTACAAACCACAAATGGTCTAATTAGTACTCCACTTTTACGAACCATTTTCGCAAGGCCGTACACATATACATCACAAAAGCACTTGAAAACAACCGAGGGTAGTCCTATACATGCCATATCCAAAGTTCAACTAAAAGAGTACCAAAGGGGTTTGATAGTGTGGATGACTTCACTTCAATGATCCGAATCCGATCGCTAGCGAGCAAAATCTATAAACAGAGAGCCAAAGCAGCGGGTAAGCATGTTTATGCTTAGTAAATCTCAAGCAATGAAATCGGCTTTAACTAAAGCATTACATTCACATAGCCAAATGAATCATTTCATTTATACACATTCACATAATCATACTTACTTCACACTTCATCAACATATACATTCACAAGATATCAACCAATTCAAGAGCTGAAAATTCGTTAGTCGATTGACGAATATTATTCAAACGTATCGACTTTTCCATTGCACATGTAAACATACCTTATCCTTTGGGCTTTTCGAGCGTACTAATTAAATGTATTACAGCAACCAACGCTCACCTTCAACCCAAGCTTCTTGAATACAACCGGATATAACCACACGCACGAATGCCTTGGTCTTAGCCCGGATATAACGACTCGCACAAATGCCTTGGTATTAGCCGGATATAACAACTTGCACAAATGCCTTCGTGTATTAGCCGGATAAAGTCACTAGCACAATTGCCTTGGTCTTAACCGGATATCATTCAATTGCTCATGCACACATACATCCATAATCATTACACATTCATGTTTCATTTTCGTTACTAAGGCTCAAACACAAATATAATCACTAGCGTAATTGCCTTGGGACTTAGCCGGTACCATTCAAATACTCATACACACGTATATTAGTAATCATTACACATCCATAATTTCATTTCACATAATTCAAGTAGGGTCATTACTTGAAGACTTACCTCGGATGTTGTCGAGCGGCTTCAACGGCTATTCGATCACTTTTTCCTTCCCTTATCCAATTGTGGCCCTCTAAGCTCTTGAGCTAATTCAAACAAATTCAATTTATTAAAGTCTCGTTTGCTAGCCTTGGCCGAATACACACATCATTGACTCAACATCACATAACTAAGCACTTTAGTCAATTTTCTTTAATTACGCACACATTCGGCCTTAGCTCACAACAAGGTAGCCGATTACCTAAGTCAAGAATAGGCACCATTAAGCTTGCCTCTAACCGAATGCATGCACAATAATTCACCTCATGTGGCCGATTATACTTAGTCATACTTGCACAAAATCAACAATAAATTGCAAGATTTTCACATCATATGTGTACTAGGCCGAATGTACTTGCAATTTCACAAACATTCTTCAACACTTTCTTCTTTAAACAAACATATTTATCACTTACTTCATAACCAAAACATCATGTGCAAACATATATACACATATAGGTGCAAGGCCGAATTTCAAGGTGTCCATAACCATCCAAAACACAAATTTTAACTAACATGCAAGAAGCATAAACCATGCTCATGAGCATACCATGGCCGAATACATCACACACCATACCCCTTTTAATTTTTGGTCATGGTTAAACAAAGGATTCAATGTCTTACTCAAGAATGCTAAAAGAAATTTCAAGAGTAGTCAATCCATCATTGCATGCATCATCAACAAGCTTCACATTTAGCATGCAATGGCTTTAACACAATATCAAACTTGGCCAAATACCATTTCCATGGCACAACAAGGATTTGGACCATGGGCTAACATGAACATCAAGTTAGCAACTAAAACATGCATGAATCTCATGACACAACCTCAAACATACCTTAATCTTGATGCAAGTATAGCCAAATCTCCTTCTAGATCTCTTCTAAACCAAAATGGAGCAAAAATCCTCCTTCTTCCTAAGTTTTGGCTCAAAGAAAGGATGAACAAATTTTTTTCTTTCTTTCTCTACAACTCACGACAATGGGGGAATACCACACTCACACACATTTTTTTTTCATTCTTTTCTTACCCATACTCCTTTGTTTATTATTTCTCCCTAATGCACCAACAAAACATGTTTATGACATGTTTTGCCCATCCTCTCTTGCCATGGCCGGCCACCACCTATAAAAAGGGGGTATTTGACATGCAAGTCCATTGTTTTGCATGCATGCTTTAATTAGTCATCACACATTTCCCTATCATACTTTCAAAGTTTACTACTAGGCCCTTTCTAGTGAAATTCACATTTATAACACTAAATCAAATCATCAAAAATGTCACACACAATTTAACACATATCATAGGCATCAAAATAAATTTTAAATTATTTTTATGCCTCGGTTTTGTGGTCCCGAAACCACATCCCGACTAGGGTCAATTTTGGGCTGTCACACTTGGGATCATCATCCACATTAGCTCTGAAATCTTCAGTCTCATGCTTTCAGATCTTATTAATCGGGGGCTTATTCATTCTTACAAATTCCATACCTTGTGGAGCTACGGGAACCGGTCGAGGAATAGATGGGGTGGAGGAGGTTGGGCATTCAGATTTGTTCGAACAAACTCTGTATACCACTCGTTCATCATGTGGAGAAAGGCTTCCCTACCCCCTTCTCCCTGAGCATCTGTTGAGGGTCTACTATGAGACAGCGCTGCCCCTTGAGCGTGAGCCGGTGCATTACTTTCAACATTATCAGCCTTAGCTCAATTGGGATCCACTTCCTATACAAAAACACAATTTAAAAATGTCAGAAATTATCACACTATCACAATTCATTTATGGCTTGTATAGCTAGACTCTTACACATGCTACGTTAGTCCGAGAATTGAATAAATCGTAGCTCTGATCCACTAAATGTAACACCCCTTACCCGTATCCAACGTCAAAATAGGGTACGAGGCATTATCAAACTTATACACGAGCAATCATACAAAACCGAGACATAAATTTCCATCCAAATTTAAAACTTTTCCTATACATTCATATTGTCTCCAAAACGAGCCTACGAGTCCCAAAACATGCATTGGAAGTGGTTTGGGACTAAAATGAGAACTTTAGAAAATTTCGCAACACTTAGAAAATTTTTCATGTTTTAAGAGCCACATGCCCGTGTGGCTTAGGACACGCCCATGTGGGCAGGCCGTGTGGTCACACACGCCCATGTCCCTAACCTGTGCCACTTTCTATTTGTCACCCATTAATAAATTAAAGTCACACAGCAAAGGCACACACCTCTATGCCTAGGCCGTATGGTCGATTTAATTTTTATGATTTTTCATAAAATAGGTGCAGACTTCACGCGCCCAGGGCACATGCCCATGCCTGAGGCCATGTCATCCACATGGTTGAGACACACACCCATGTCTCTACCTGTATGCTCAATTCTGAGCATTCTGTTTAGCAACAATTAAAGTGCAGAGAACACACGACTGGAACACATGCCCATGAGGCAAGTCGTGTGTAACACAGGGCCTAGACACATGCCCGTGTGTCTACCCGTGTGGACAAAAACAAGGCTATTTACCAAGCCATTTTGTCACCCTTTTATGCATACACCTGCACAACAAAACATAACACCAATCCAACCATTTACATTCAACCAATTCAGCCACAATCAAGACATCCACACATCATTCACATGTTACCGTTTACCACATACAAACATCACATACTTATCAACTTAAACCATGCAAATTTCCATATCCATGAAAACATCATCATATGCATGTATACTTAAACCAATATTAGCCAATTTCAATGGCCATTTACAAAATGAATTATCAACCAATATAGGCCAACACATTAGGCCAATTCAATTATGACACATAAAAAAAACCAAGCCCTTATACATGCCATAACTCAAAATGTCAAATTCATTGGTACCCAAAATAATCAGTTGATAGTGTGAGTGGATCTCCGACAGTCTCCAATCCCTAAGCTAGCTTGGTGACACTATAAACCAAGGGAAAGAAAAGGGGAGTAAGCTATATAGCTTAGTAAGTTCCCATGCAAATAATAAGTATCATAAACCAACATTTAACAGACAATTAACATGATGATAATCGGCATAAATATTATTAAGATCTTATAATCATAACTTATTCAATCATAACCTTGCTGAAAGTTCATCACATAACGATGCTCATCACATATGAGTTTTTCGTACATACCTGAGTCATCTCGAATTGGATTTATACACAATTCGTCTTTGACATACTCATTAAATTACCCGTTGAACCACTTGAAATACTAAAGGATACTCAGGAGTTCTGTACACACGGTACTATACCAATGCCATATCCCAGATATGTTCTTACATGGGATCTCGTATCGATGCCAATAGCCCAGCTATGGTCTTACACGAAGTCCCATATCGCGCCATATCCCAGATATGGTCTTACACGAAGTCTCACATCTGTATCCTATCTATTCCAAAGGTTTAACCAAGATTTCACTCTTTTTGTAACTTTATCGAGCACGCTCAATGGTCAATCATAATTCATACAATAGTAAATTATTTAGAATAGAATTTAAAACAATGTATTATTTACATAAGAACTTACCTCGGTGCAAAAATAGTAAAAATGGGACCTAATCGTCAAACACTTTGTTTTTCCCCCGATCTAGGTCCAAACCTCGTTTCTCTTGATCTATAATAGAAAATTTAACTCATTTATTGTTCACATTACTCAATTCAGTTCAAAAATCACGTTATAGCAAAAATTATGTTTTTGCCCCGAAACTTTGACATTTTTACACTTTGGTCCCTAGGTATATAAATTGAAATAGATTCAATTTCTTAGATTCCCAAGCCTAGCCGAACCTCTTTTATACTTATAATAGCCACATTTTTCATTTAATCACACTTTTACACATATTTTATAACCTTTTTACAAATTGATCCTTTTGACATTTTCATCAAAAACCACCTAGCAAAAGTTGTTTATCATACACCAAACACACATTTTCTACCATCAGACATCAAAATACACACATCTGACATAGGGCAAACCCTAGACCTTAATCATTTCTCAAATTAATGGTAGAAATAGATAGATCGAGTGATAACGACTTCATAATGTAAAGAGCATTAAAAATGAGGCAAGAACGAACTTATGATCGAGCTTGAAAAGTAGAAAAACCCTAGCTATGTCTTCCTTGCAAGTTTCGGCCAAGCATGAAGAAGATGGACTAAATTTTGGCTTGATTTTTTGTTTTTAATTCATTTAATTACCAAATGACCAAAATGTCTTTTTCTCAAAACACTAAAATTCTCTTACCTCATGTCTATTTTTGTCCAAATTAAAGTAAAATGGTCTAATTACCATCTAAGGACCTTCAATTTAAAATTTCATAACAATTAGACACCTCTAGCATGTATAACTCAACTTTTGCACTTTTTACAATTTAGTCTTTTTTTGCTAAATTGAGTGCTCAAACGTTAAAATTTTCGAATGAAATTTTTATGAAATCATTCCATTAAACTGTTGACTATAAAACTGTTCTGACTAGGCCTAAAATTTGACTGTTACACTTTCTCTACAACAAAGACCATGTCCCCTACCTGGCATTATAGACTTGGTCACTTATCTCTATCGACTTTCCAACACATGGTCATCATTCGGTTTGGATGTCACTAGTCCTTCTCATCTCAACATTAATTGTAATTCTTGTCAATGTAATAAAAGTCATAAACTACCATTTTCTGCATCTACATTATCCACTTCTTCTCCCTTTGATATTGTCTTCACAGATCTTTGGATCTCACCAGTTTACTCCATTGACAACTTTAAATATTATATTCTCTTTGTTGATCACTTCACCAAATATATCTGGTAGTATCCGCTGAAACATAAAACCGATGCTGGTAATGTGTTTAATTTTCTTTTTGCAAGAGTGATTGTAGTTGTTAACTGTCAAATTCAGTCAACTCTCAAATTTGATTAAGAATTGCGCTTTCTATTCAATAAGATTTTTTCCCTTTTTATCTCCATAATCATTTTCATTATTTTTCTTGTTATGTTTATTTGATTATTGTTATTGATGTTTGATTTGAATTTCGATATGAAATAATCACCTAAATGGTAGTGAACTAATAGTAGGTTAATAGATTAATAATTGACATAGGTTAAAGATGGATATAGATTTATGACATGATTGATTATTCAATTTCTTTTTTCGTAATTAATTTAGGTGACATAAGTTAAAGAATAAACTGAGGGAGAACACGAGGAAAAGTTGGCTTAACAATAGCAATATAGTTGATTAATTTACAAACTCACTAGAATATAAACTTAGGTAGTAGGGGATCAATAATAGTAACAGTCAAAGATTTAGTTAATTCCTATAAATTATATAGATACTTATACTTTGATGACCTTAGTTAGAGACCCTAATTCTAGCAATAGCTGAAATTGGTTAATTATGTTTATAAAATAAGAGAAATGATTTGAAAATGAAAGTTTGAGTATTATATGATCTAAAAACAATATTGATAGTCAAACAAATATTAAATTTAGGTATTAGATAGTGAATTAAGCCATTTAAAATTTATTAGCTAAAATGGATTATCATCATTATCCAACACCTCAAATTTATGTGGGAATATGACAAGCAAAAGGGCCGGCTGGATCAGCTCCATCAAATGGGGACCAAACGACCGAAGTCATATCATTCGAATTTTGAAACACTTGGCACCCTATTTGTTCTTCGACTAATTTGATGAAGACGTTACAATATTTTCTAAACCTGAAAATACCACTATTTCATTCAGTGGTCTAAAATAAAAGTTGCTTGTAAGGTTTTTCTACCTTCCAGTGAGTAAACCCTTTCATTATTCCTTTTAACGTCCTTGAAAAAGTATTAAATTTTCAAAATAAATTTATTCAAGAAATTAAATCATTTTTAAATTCATTTGAGCTTTAACTTTATTATTTAATATTTGAACTCCACTTTGTTTTAATTTTACAATATATATATAAAAATAAAATTATCTATATTATTAATTAATTTTTTATTTGAGTTTATGCTACTACTTATTTGGACATTAACTCAATTGAAGAAAATAAAAAACAACTTAGAAAAAATAACATATTAGTATGAGATAAAATTTTAATTTTAAAAACTAGAGATTCCTTTTTTTTCTTTTTCCTTCCATGCATTTTTATATTTTTGTTTTTATTAATATCATTTACATTTTTTCTTTATTAGTAATCATTTTTAAAATATATAATTATTAGTTAAATCATTTCTATTTTTTATATTATTTTAGTTTTCTATTTAATTTTTATTTCTATATCTCACCCTCATGATTGGTGTCCATAACTTTTTATTATTAAAGGATAATGGAAAGGGTAGTTCAGATTTAAGTCAAAAACTCAATATCAATAAAAATATATATAGCTATAATTAAACAAATGTAAAATATAATATAACGAACAATCAAATTATGATAAATTAAAATATAAGAATTAAATCTCCACGTCAAGTAAAGTATATGGACAAAACTATAATTAAACTTATTATAATGTAAACATTATAAATAAGTTAAATTAATTATGTTTTGAATATAATTAAAGAAACAAATTTAAAATTCTAAATATTAAATAAAAGAAGATATCTGCGAGACCGAGATCGCTATTTGTATTGATTAAACAAATTGTTGGAATTCCTAAAGTGACAAATTCTTGAAAAGCCGTATATTCTTCTTGTTGATCAAAGATGATTACAATATCAAGCAATCTTTTCATATATTTAATCCTGCCCAGATATGTTTGCAAGCGAGATAATTGTTTCTTCAACATAGTTGCATCTCTTTTCAGAAGACGATTGAGTCCCCCCGTCTTTTGTTCTGTTCTTAAGTCCCTAAACTTATGAAGCCTTATTTCTATAGTGGGCCAATTTGTTAATATACCACTTAGCCATTTTTTATTAACATAATGACACTGAGCCCTTATTGGAACCCACGCCACCGAATAAGTGGCTTTATTTTTTATACCAACAATTAAGAATTGTTTTCCTTTACAATAAATAATATAGAAAAGATTGAAAAAATTTGGATTACCTATTACAGATCTTAATAAAATCCGAATTCTAATTACTGAATTATGGTATACATTGAATCTTAATAAGTAAGGAGGGGACTCGGTTTCAAAGAATTCAGAGTTTTCAATCTTGCACTGATCGCAAAGCAAGGTTGGAGGGCTCTAAATAACCTAAATGCTTTATGAGATCGGATTATCAAAGGCTTTTACTATCCAAACAAAACCTTTATCGAAGTTGAGTGAGGTCCAAGGGGATCTTGGGTTTGGATTGAAGTGGAATGTTTGAAATGGTAAGAGCTTCCTAATTTAGCTTGACAAATGGCTATTAGGGAATGAGAAGGGTAGAGTTCAATCACCTTTCCTGAGGGACAATGGAATCATTTTGGAATCAGGTAACATGGACTTGATCTATTCTCTTCAATCAAGGATTTGCACTGGGAGGCTTTATATGTTGAGCTTGATATTCGAAGCATCCTTGCTTCAACCAGTGTTTTTCTTGCCCTTTTGACTTGGTATTGTACGCCCCATATGCTCTTGCTACTATGCTAGAAAGAAATAGGGTTTTTTTTTTAAATTATATGAATCTCTGGTTTTACGTCCAGAAATTCTACTTGGTAAAAACAATATAATATTGATATAATACATTAGTTAAGCTTGATTTGTCCACGATTATTACATTATGAGTGTAATTGCTCATACATTTCAACCTTATTCAGTGAGCTTATATTAAATTAATGTTTGGCTTGTTGTAATAGCTTACTACAACCCTAAAAAAATAGGGGTCTTATTATAGAAGGCGCTATAATAGTCATTTAGGACCCTCCTCTAAATAGGATATCCGAACCAATATTGTAATAAGATTGAGTTAATATTATTATTTTACCCTTTACATTTATCTTCTGTGATTTTTTAAAAAAAAACTATTAAAAGGTATATCAACCAATTGATATTTTTTTCTTATGCTATTATACTAATATTCCTTTGAACTAGGCATAGAAAACCTACTACAATACTCATTCCATTTCATTTTACTCAACAAACTATTATACTCATTTCATTTCATTATAATTCCATTCCATTCTCACAAAAGAGTCATTACAACTAACCAAATGTGTCATAAAACTAAACATAAAAATATATTTAAAATAATTGAGGCGTTTAGAATGAATATTTTAAAAATAATTATATTTAAAATTATTAAATATTTTTTAAAAATAAAAACCTAAATAGTCTACTTATTAATAATTTAAACAAATTTTAAGTGAGTGATTATTGATAAAAATAATTTTCATAAAAGAATGTAAAAATAAATAATCCAGCACATAGTAAAAATTTAAAACTTGAATTGAGATATAAATGTTTTTAAGTTTTTCTACCATTAAATCAAAGCATTATTAATAAAAATATATAAATTTTATTGGTATTCTTGAATGGAAATTTTTATACAAAATGGTGAACTTTTTCCTTGATTTAAAATGTTGGATGATTCTTTAAGTTGTTAGACTTATCTTTTTAAGACCATAGGCTTGAAGTCCATTAGCATTTTTTTCTTTTTAGTGGAAGTAAAATTCATTAAAAGACTAAAGAATTTATCTTCCAAACGATACCCCCAGAAAAACAAAAAGAAAAGGTCGAATTTCTAGTTTGGACTTTTAACACAATACAATTTCAGTATTTTGATTATAACTTAAGCTACAGACTTTTATTTTAGGCCCATGATATATCAATTTGAAAGGAATTGAAAATTTTAGCTAATGGCAAAAGTCCAAAAACAGCCTTGGAAGTTTGACGCAAAAATTATCGAAAGCCTTGAAAAATTCTACTTTATTTAATTAAATGTACTTTTGTATTTTCTCCAATATATTATTTTTCCCTATAAATAGACATTATTAGGTTAAGACTTAGGAAGAGATATAGTCGTTCTTAGATATTTTATTTTCTTTATTTTATGAGTTTCTAAACCATCTTTTCTAGTCGAAGGTTAATCGAAGTTTGACTTAATAAATTCGTTAGACTTATTTATGCTTTAATTCTTATTTGTTCTTTGTATTCATGCATCTTCAGCTATAATTACAATTGCTCAGGTTTATTGAATATTTTACCAGTATTTGATTAGCTTATAACAACTACCTTGTCAATTAGAATAACTAAATTTGTGATTGTTTGATTCAATCTAACATTAGTGATGAACTACGTAACTCATTTATGTCATAGTTTACGATTATGTGGTGTGGATGTGTAATCTAGCTTAAAAGAACCCCGTTGAGGTGAGTTTGTTGGTTAGAATTAAGTCTCTCTAGTTCTTCATGTTGCCAGTAAGTTAAATCTTGGGTTTTGAGTTACAAGGCTTTTTACTGGTTAGGGAAGTAATTTTAAACGAGTTGTCTCTTGGTTACCAAACAAGTAAGGAGAGATTAGTTGCTTGACATTGAGTCAGCAAATAGAACTAATTTATTTAAGGTATTGAAGTTATCTTTGCGTCAATGATCGAATCTATTGAATTAAATGGAGATTTTACCTTTGGCTAATGTAACAACCCTTACCTGAGCTCGTTCCTAAACTCAAGTAGGGAATGCTACATTTTGGAACAAATATTTTGTTCAAGATCCAATTTTTTGTTATTTAAGCTCTTATCTTTTAGACTTTTTTTTAAGTAATTTAAGGCTTTTTGTAACACTCCTAGGATTTCTAAAAGTTTGACTGCATTTAGGGATCATTCAGGACTATTTCAAATCGAAAAGAACAAAGCAAAGGAAAACAAGGCCAATGTCGCAACCTTGAGTCCTCTTATGCTAAACAAGTTGAAACTTCTTTATTTTTGTGTTAAAATCAATACCACAAAACCTCACACATGTTCCAATCAATTTAAATCCCAATAATACTTTACTAATATTTCATTAATTCATCATATAACAATTACTCACTTGATGTCCCAACAATTTCATTTAAACTTACCTTACATGTTAGCAATTTCACCACTTATATCAACTTCTTAGCATTACAACTCTTTTATTATTTTCCTCCTCCTCCTCTTCATTTCACATCCTATATGTACATGTTTATATATATGTATACATATATATAATAATATTTTGTTTTAGTATAGCATGAATGTAATATTATTTATTCTTTCATTAATTACACAAATACTTTTAACAAGGTTGTTTACTTGAGTAGTAGTCACTAAATTATTTATATCTTGGCCTAAAAATTCAAAATTAAGATCTGCTTATTTTTTATGAAGCTAGACTCAATGAAATTTTTACTATAAAAATTTCAGAATTTTCACACAATTTAATTAATACAGTTTTTTTCTTCATTACATCCTTCATTCTCTGCTAGGCAGCTCTGACCTTTCCCCACAAAAAATTATTTATCTTGCAATACAGGACTCATATAATGTTTTCATTTATTTATTGAAAATAGGCTCATTAAAATTTTATTAATATAAATTTTGTCTCCTAAATGTCTTTTTTTCAATTTTTAATGATTTTTCAAAGTTAAAACAGGGGAACCCGAAATCAATCTGACCTTATCTCACTTAAATTTAATTATCTCATAGTCTAAAATTTCATTGGTTACACCATTTCTTTTATACAAAACTAGACTCAATATTCTGTAATTTCATTTTGTTTTAGCCTCTAACTCAACTTATATAATATTTGGTGAATTTTCAAAGTTGAGCTACTGTTGCTGTCTAGAAACTATTTTAGTGAAAATATTTATTTTTCCATGATTCTTTGTATTTACTTTCAATTGGATGTATATAATAATTATACTTATGATTATTATTTAATTTAATCATATAAATTAATATGTTAGGAACATATTCATTATATTACCTTAGCATTTCTCATCATCCAAATCGTATCTATCTTTTCTCATAAAAACTTAATATCTTTATATATTATTCATCCTAAAAAAATACTTTCTATATCTACTATTCCGATTTAAGGTCACATATCTTCATCCTAAAAAAATACTTTCTATATCTACTATTCCGATTTAAGGTCACATATCTTTCATTCCAATATTAACATATCTAACTCAATTCTTTGAAATACAAATAAAGTAAATACGAAAACTTACCTATTTTATCAATAATTTCCTCCCATTTTACTTCTCTTCCCTTTTCTTCCTCAACTTCACCACTATCCTTCACTTTTCTTCTAATTTTCTTCACTTCCATCTACTAATTTATTGCTTTTAAATTGACGAACATACTCTCTAGAGTCTCTACTTTAATTTTCCTCTTTGGTGCCTATGGAAATTTTCAAGAAATTTGGGAGAAATAGTGAGATTACATGACAAGGGACCAAATTGTAACAAATAAGAACTTCTTCTTTTTATAATGGTGGTGGTGTTGAACCAAGGGAATTATGAATAAATTTCTTCACATTTCTATACAAATATCATATGCTAAAATATTAAAATAAAATATTACTAAAATATTCTAACCAATCATGTTTTAACATCATTTCCCCTTAAAAATAATTTTTGTCCTTAAGATTTCCTTGATTTTGTAACCATTCTCATTTTTCTTCTGTTATTCACTTTCGTTTTCTCTTTCACTTAGTTTTACTTATTTCATTGGTCACTTACCTTGTTTCTTTTAAATATTTATCTTGTTTTCTGATGTCCATAGAACTAACTAAAAAATTTGACTAAGGCAATTGCAACTATCAATTAATAGTATAGCTACTGTGAGCAAAGATATCGTTCCCACAAAGACTAAAAGTACTTGTAATTACTGTCTTTTTATTATTTAACCGAATAATTCGAGTGATTCATTTAAAAACTAAAATTAACTAATTTAATTAACTAACGAACACAGCAAAGAATAAATCAAGAAAATAATCGATTAACAACCAACAAAACAAAACAATACCCAGGAAAGAATTCACCTAAATTTCATATGTCACTATCAATCTAAATTACGCAATTTCTTTACTTAGTAACTTGATCCGTAGAATCTCTAAATTATGCTAATATCTCTTTCGAGCATAAGAGCAACTGACTCTAGGTTGATTATTTGAAACACATTTTCTAATTAAAACCCTTATTATTGCATTAACTCGTGCTATGGATTCCCCTATTAGATTTGAATCTAATCTGGTAGATTTATGTCATTCTATTTCTAGGATTGCATACAACTCTACTCAATTACGCAAGATCTACTCTTTAACAGGGTCTATTCAACCTCCGATTTAAGCACATCAAACATGGATCAATAATTTAAAAATATCAAAAACCCAAGAATTAAGCACACATAACTGAGAACAAAAAACTAGGAATTTATTGTGTAAAATAAAAATCAAATGACAAAATCCATCATAGGGTTCATCTCCCCTAGGTATTTAGAAAATTAGTTCATGCTTGAAAATAAAAACATCCAAGAGACAGTATAACTGAAAGAAATAAAGAAACTTATGATAACTTCTTAAGAAATCAACTGGGAATCTTCAATCTTGATGGAAATCTACTTCAGAGTCGGCTTCAGTGGTGTTTTTCGAGTTTTTTTCTTCAATATTCTATGACGGCTCTCACCTATCTTCTTATTTTTGTTATATATATGTCTTAGAATGCACGAAAAAACTAAAAAAATTTTATTTTACACTGTTTGGTGCGTATTTTCACGAAATCGACACAGCCTACCACACGCCCGTATGGGTCACACAATCGTGTGGTCTAGCTATGTAGAATGGTTCAGCCCGTGTAGCTTTTGCAACTTGCTTCAACACTTCGATTTTTACTCATTTTTTGCTCCTTTTGCTCCCAAATGCTCTATTAAGCATTAAAACATTAAAGGATTAAGAACATAAAATTCATAATTAACATTGAATAATCACCCAAAAATGCATTAAGAATGAGGCTAAAACATGTCACTTTTAGTACTTATCAAATATCTTACACTTAAGCATTTGCTTGTCCTCAAGCAAAATTCTCACTCCCTCAAGCAAAGTTACTTTTTGTATTCTCATCTCTTATAACACCAACCAAAACAAGAACATAACGAATTTTTTCTCTTCATTGCATCCTCAATTTTTCTCCAAATTAACGCCGAATTCACCAAATCAAGAAATGAAAGTTAGATTTTTCAAGCTGTCTTAACCAATGAAAGAGAATCTTTGAATCGTTAAATGAAAACTCTTAACTCTCTTTTTTCCTATTGTCGTTAAACCTATAACACCCTTTACTCGTACTCGAGGCTGGGATAGGATACGAGGCATTACTGAACACATACACAGTCATTCATGCAAAAAGTCGGGCTATAAAATTTTTCTTTAAAACAACTTCATTCATACATAAACAAATTGTCCCTAATATGGGCCTACGAGGCCCAAAACAACCATCGAAAAAGAATCGGGACTAAATCAGGGCTTTTAGAAAAGTTTGGGAAATTTCCCTAATACAGAGCCACACGCTCGTATGAGACAGGGGACACACCCGTGTCCTCCGGCCGTGTAACTCTCTGACTATGACGTCAACATCAATTTAGTGTCACACTGCTGTGTGGCCAGACCATGTGGTCAATTAAAATTAAATGAATTTTTCATAAAAAGGTGCAGACTTCACACGACCAGAGTACACGCCCATGTGGGTATGCCGTGTTCCTCACACGGCCAAGACACATGCCCGTGCCTTAGTCCGTGTGTTTACTACTGAGCATACTGACTTGCAAAAATAGGGTGCAGGGGACACAGGGCCATTCCATACGCCCGTGGGATAGACCGTGTGTCACATACGGTCTAGACACATGCTTGTGTGTCTTACCCATGTGGTCCATTTAAAGGCTATTTTCCAAGCCAATTGTCACCCTCAATCATTCATACATTCAAACATATTTTATAGTATGCAACATGACATATTTAGACACTCAAATATTCAACACCATGGCACTCTCACATCTTCATAATGTCATCCTAATGCACATTCATTTTGTTACACCATTTAGAAGCATTCTACACCAATTTCATGCATTATTAAGCTTGTTACCATAATTTCAAATTATGCATTCATGACTACAGTCATTTTAAGCCATTAAGTCATCCTAAATCTTTAAGCATCTAGTCCATACTTTATCATACATTCACCAAGCAATAACACATCATATCATCAATGTAATATCCCGAATTAGGGCCTAATCGGAATAGTGGTTTCGTGACCATAAATCTGAGATAGAAATAATTATTTTATGATTATTTTGAGGTCTATGATATGATTGCATGATTGTGTGAAAATTTTGTGAAGAAATTCTATGCATAAAGTGCTTAATTTGAAGTTAGGGACTAAATTGAATAAGTTGCAAAACTTGCATTCTAGAAGTTTCTAGTATGAAATTGCTTTGAAATATTAATTAGGAGGTCTTAAGATATGGATAAGGACCACATCTTATGATTTTATACGATAACTCAATGCAGACTGATACGTATGGTCAAAATCATAATAAAAATACATATCACAAACCAACTTCCTATACATGCCACTCACTTGATATTTCTAATATTTGAATTAATTTTCCCAAAAATGATAGTTTGATAGTGTGATTTTGCCTCCGACGATCTCCAACCCCTAGCCGACATGCCAATACTAAAGAAATGGAGAGGATGGGTAAGCTTTACGCTTAGTAAGTTCATATGAAAATAATAAGCAATTACTACCATGCTTTTCAAGATAAAACACTATAATTGTACAATTACACATATATTCGAGATGGCTATTTTACGAGTCTCGGTGTTAAAAAAATCATATTTCAAGTTACAAAACTCAAAATCCAATTTCGTAAATTTTATATGACTAGACTCATATGTCTACTTACTAATTTTTTTCTAGAATTTTTGGTCGGGCCATTTAGTATAGTTTATTAGTTAAAGTCTCCCCTGTTTCAGGGTATGACTACTCTGACCCCTGTGCACTACGAACTGAATTTCTCCCTATACAGAATTCCAACAACCGTGCCGTTTGTTTCCCTTAAAATTAGATTCAATAAGGAATCCATGCATATAAGGTATGACTCTCAATAATTTTTTTCAATTTATGGTGAATTTCTAAAGTCAGAACAGGGGATCTCAAATTCATTCAGACCCTGTTTCACAAGAATTCAAATATCACACAATAAAGAATTCTTTTGCTTCCCTTGCTTCTTTCATGTGAAAATAGACTCATTAAGATTTATTTCCATAATTTTTTTAAATTTAATTCAACTTACACAATTTTTAGTGAATTTTCAAAGTCAGGCACTACTGCTGTCTAATACTGTTTTACTACTAAAGTTCACTTTTACACAATTTCACTTAATCCATTCCATTTTACCGAGGTTCGCTCAAATATTGAGCATATTGCTCATAAATTCAAATAAACATATAGTTGCACTTGTTCATCACATAATCACTTTCATATGTATTTTCATTTAATCGATTTCCCGTTGAACTCATCAGAATAATAACAGATACACAATTGCCTGCACATTTGCCCATTTCCACACTTATAGCCAAAGCTATCTGGTACGCATAATAGCCTGCACTTAGTACTACACATGCGACCAACAGTCTGGTACACGTAGTAGCCTACACTTAGTACTACACACGTGACCTCACCATCTAATACACGTAGTAGCCTGCACTTAGTACTACACACGTGATCACAGTTTTCGGGTATGCATAGTAGCCTGCACTTAGTACTACACATGCGACCTCACAATAGATCATTCGTATCGTTTTTATTCCGAAGGTTTAATCGGGAAATTCCTCACTGTTCAACATTTTACTAAATTGTTCGTAATCAATTTAAATTCATAATTTACATCAAATAACCATTTGATAGGTAGCCACATTTCATATGATATCAAAATATAATAACATAAAAAGAATCGATAGATTATTTATGTACGAATTTACTCGAATTGTCGATCTCACTATCCATAGTACCAATTGTCCATTCATAGTATAATAAGACACAACTCAAATATCAAATCAGCTTTTAAGAATTTACATAACATATATCACATATTTCATATATCACTTGTCATGTATCTTCATTTTCTTGCATTTCATGTAACATTCTTTCATGTCATATTTCCACATCATAAACACCATTCCATCAACTTTTCCAATATATTAAATCATAAAATATATGCAATAATAGTAAGAAATATAATTCAAACATAACATTGTATTATTATTATCATACGAACTTACCTCGATCCAGGAACAGCAATTTACCATTTTAGTCCATAACCTTGTATTTTCCCGATTTAAGCCCGAATCTTGATTTCCTTCCTCTATAATATCACATTTAGCCTAATAATTAGTCACACAATTCATACGGGTCCAAAAATCATATTTTTTAAAATTTTCATTTTGACCCCTAAACTTTTGCATATTTCCACTTTTGCCCCAAGGTTCGGAAATTAAACTTCATCCTATTTTCTTATGTTTTATGACATGCTGATCATTTTTCCCTTCTATGGCAACATCAAATTCTCACTTTAACATGTACTTATGACTATTAGGTATTTTTACCGATTAAGCCCTTTTGCTCGTTTTCACTTAAAACCGAGTAGCACAAGTTGTCTAACATAATTTAAAACCTCATATTCTATCATAAAACACAAAAATACACAAATTTCACCTATGGGTATTTTTCCAAATATGAACCCTAGGTTGAATTATTGCTAGCATAAGCTAAATCAAGTTCTAGGGACTCCAAAACGTAAAAATCATTAAAAGCGAGGCTAGAACGGACTTACAATCGAGCTTGAAAGCTTGAAACCCTAGCCATGGAGTCTCCTTGGTATACACGTCCATGGTGAAGAAGATGAGCAAAATTGGCTTTTAATTTTGTACTTTAATTCATTTTACCCCTAAATGACCAAAATGCCCTTACTACTAAACTTTCCAAAAATTCCATCCACGTCCAATTTTTGTCCATAACTTAGAAATTGGTCAAATTTATATTTAAGACCTCATAATTAATATTTCAAAGCAATTTCATACTAGAAACTTCTAGAATGCAAGTTTTGCAACTTATTCAATTTAGTCCCTAACTTCAAATTAAGCACTTTATGCATAGAATTTCTTCACGAAATTTTCACACAATCATGCAATCATATCATAGACCTCAAAATAATCATAAAATAATTATTTCTATCTCAGATTTGTGGTCAGAAACCACTATTCTGATTAGGCCCTAATTCAGGATATTACAATTCTCCCCCTTTAGGAATTTTTGTCCCCGAAAATCTTACCAGAAAAGTGGTCTTCACTTAGATTCCTCAATTTCATATTCAGTGTTGAAGAACTTTCACTCAGGCGGTGCCTCCAATATATCTCTTTAATTTCTCATATATTCTGAAATTCATTATCAGAAGTCAATCCTCACTGTACTCTTTTAGTTTGCTACTCACTATCACATTTTCCTCTTTCCGCTACAGAAATAATTCTGATATAACCTCGAAAATAATCCTTTCTTTTAGTTACAAAACAATTCATCATGCCATCCTTTACTATTCATTCATTACGTTAATCAAAACTGTCTCAATTGCATTAGCTCAAGTACCAAAATATTTCAATTGAAGACATTAACTATAATTGACTTACTTGAGAGAAGTAATCCACCATACCGATTGAAACTCGCACTTTTATCAGTTATACCTTTACTGTTGTCAAACCTTACACGAAAATTAGAAAAATCCCAATACTGAAATCACCACATCACCCAAATCAAATCAGAAGTATAGCTATACTTGACATGATTATCATGAGCTGAAGAATGCACTCCGAACATGAGTTATAGTTGACAAATTACGGAATAAAGATAACAAGAAAACCGAATAAAGAAATCCAAGATAGAATAACCCAGAATAAAGAAATCCAGAATAAAGAAACCCAAGATACGATATTATGCCGGAAAATTGAAAACCAAACTCATAGGAAAATATAGAAGATCCCGATAATTCCTCAGAGAAAAGAAATCCAGTAGAAAACATCATTTAGTCTCACTGGAATCAAATGCAACGAGAACAATGTATCTTCCCATATATATACATATCAAATGGAGCATCAAGTAGAAGAAACAGAATCATAGTATCATACATATTCTCTCATCAATTTTTCTTTTATCAGGCAGAATATAATAGAATGCCCGAAGGAATAGAGCAATATAAATTATAAACCAGTCAGGCTACCAATGCTTTCATTTAACATCAGGATTAGAAAACATCCCCATATAACTAGAATTTCTTCAAAAGATCAATAACCATAGAAATATTTCTGGGAACGGATAAACACATAGAACATCTTAGAAGAAACTGCTAAAATCTGTCCAACCGTAACTATCACACTCAGATATTACACATTTCAGATATCATTTCCCCAACTATTTCTGTCATCACAAATTTCATATTACTTTTCACTAAAGAAGACTAGTTCTGAATAAATTTTTATTTGCACTTTTCTCGACCTTGTACCTTAGTAATTCGATTTACCAAAATAAATTTCTTCTCTAACTGGAACAGTGCATAACTCCAATAATCCTTATGCTAATCTGATACTTTTCTAGCTTTGACTTCACTTATCAATTCATTCTTCAATCTCTAATCATATTTATAATTATTCTAGCACTGAACTCTTTGGTTTCTCAACCGGAAACTTATTCAGTATAAATCTCATGAAATTCCATTATAAAACACCACTTTGGTAAGAGGAAAGGGGTCATAGGGCCTCTGATTCAACTCTCATATACATATACATGTAACACAATTTTCTTCATAGCAATCATATCTCAATCATGTTATTCATTTCGAGTAACTAATATTCATATTGATTTAATGCTCACTTTCCAGTTATCTCATTTAGTCAAGTATAATTATGCATGCATCCTATGTTTTCTGGATAGCTTGACTTATCTATTCATCTACTCGAACAAATCATACTCATGACATCATATAAGGGTTAAACAAACATAGATATTTATATCACAATCACAACTTTCATTTCGTGCATCATCATATACATATAATTACAAAATCACATAATTCAGTCCAAACAATTTAACATAGATAAATTCATTTCATTATAATCACTTATCTCATAAAAAATAACATTGACATTCATCAACATTCAACGTTCAATCAAGGCAATGACATTTTCATTCATATCATGATATTAGGAACTTTTACTCATACTTCTACGAATTTCTATTTATCCCGTTCATCTTATCAAGTAAGCCAAGTGCACTACATCATATGAGCATCAAGCAAGTATGGATATTTATCACAACATGACCTTTCCTCTCACGTGTTATCACTTATATATATATATCATAAACTTTTATTAATACTTTTCTAAATTGAGACTCATCATAATCGTAATTTTATTCAAACACCTTCGCATCACATTGAACATGGTCAAGGTTTCGGTTGGAGAGTACTTACATCTCACGCAAGACGGTGCTCATACGCGTCGGAAGACATCACACTATCACGGATCAGTGGCATGTATAGCTGGACTTTTACACATGCTAGGTTAGTCTGAGAACCGACTAAGCCATAGCTTTGATACCACTAAATGTAACACCCCTTACCCATATCCAAGGCTGGAACAAAGTACGAGGCATTACCAGACTTAACACTACACATAGATGAAAACCGGGCCATAAAATTTCATTTAATTCAAAACTTTTCGAACACATGCATAACAAACAAAGCTAACTATATCATTACATCAAAACATAAGACATGGCATGATTAATTAAACTTATAAACCATAATGGATAAGGACCACATCTTATGATTTTATACGATAACTCAATGTGGACTGATACGTATGGTCAAAATCATAATAAAATAATTATTTCTATCTCAGATTTGTGGTCATGAAACCACTATTCCGATTAGGCCCTAATTCGGGATATTACAATCAAGGCACTAACACATGCATACTTGGGTAATTAGATTACAACCCAATGATCAAATATAAGCCATATCACATGGCCATTACAAAATGAATCATCAACATCATAGGCCTTCACAATTTGGCCAAATAGCATGGCACATAACACAAAATAACCAAGTTTCCTATATGTGCCATACTCAAAATAATAATTTCACTATACCGAATGATCTTTTGATAATGTGATTGAATACTCCGACAACTTTCGATCCCCGAGCTAGCTTGGCGAAACTACAAAAGATGGAAAGAAAAAGGGGGTAAGCATTAAACCTTAGAAGTCCACATGCAAATAATATGCAATGGTAGTAAGAAATCAACATGCAAAGACATAGTAACATATACATAAATATAATTCATCATTCAAACCTTTTGGCTTACTTATCATATGTACATATATACTTGCTCATCACAAATCGTTCTTTACCAAGGCATTATTCATAGGTTTAGCGTACATACCTGTACTCATCGTAGTATATCATATAACCATACCTTTTTAACATGCCCTCCTCGGGACTTTCATCACATTCATCCGTTGAACACTCAGAATACTATTGGATACACGAAAACTTGCACATAAGTGTCACATAACATACGTAGCTGAAGCTACCTCATAACATGTAATGCTCGTAATGGAGCTACTCACGGGCTTGCTTTTATAAGCTATCAATCAATGTGTAACTACACGGGCTCTTCGTAAAAGCTGTAAGGTATCCGAGCACTCAAGGATTACCTAGCCACCGTAGGACACATAAGACCATTGCCCGGAACTCAATCACATGTATCGCATCCATTATGAACTCGGACCACTCAACAAGCTCGGATGCCAGATATATCACGAACCCGGACCACTCAAAAAGTTCAGACTACTTAATTCCTAGTGACATGTCACTGGTATCCTAGACTATTCCTAAGGTTCAAACGGGACTTTCCTCACTTGCACAAGGCATACTTTGTCATGCTTGCTCGTGATGTCATATGTAACAGCCAATTATCATTAATGCTTTCATTGCAACCAATTAGTATATAACTCATAATAACAAGAAAACATTTATCACAATATATAAATATTAAAAATATGCTACAACACCACATTATTTGCATATGCACTTACCTCGATACAAAATTATAGTAATCGAGCATAATCATTGTATACTTTATTATTTCCTCGATTAGGACCCGATTCACATTTTTGTTGATCAATAATGTCAAATTTAACTTGTTTATCAATAATATTATTCAAATTAATCGATAATTCATGCCTTGTTAAAATTACCTTTTTATCACTAACTTTTCACTTATTTACGATTTAGTCCTTAGGCTCGTAAAATGAAATGCATGCATTTTCTTTGTTACCCAAGCCTAGACAAATTTTCCTTGTACTCATAACAGCCCATATTTTCATCAAAAATTATATTTTTATCACTTATTTTACATCTTTTACAAAATGGTCCCTTTAAGGTGTTTTTATGCAAAATCAACTAGTAAAAGATGTTGAACACATATCAAACTATCATATTCTTCCATTAAATATCAAAACACAAACTTTTCATGCATGGTTCAAAATTCCAATATGATCCCTAGCTTAAAATATGGTTAGAAACGGGTACATCATGTTACAAGGATTTCAAAAATGTAAAGAACATTAAAAACAAGGCTAGAACGAACTTACTTCCAAGCTTGAAAAGTTTGAAAACCCTAGCTATGGTTTTCCACAAATTTCGACAGCTAAGGAGGAAGATGGACAACATTTTCACTTGATTTTCCCTTTTTATTTCATTTAATTACTAAATGACCAAAAAGCCCTTGGGGTTTTTCTTTTAATTTTTTCCTATGCATGTCTATTTTTGTCCAAAATTATAGAAATTGGTCAAATTGCTAATTAGGACCCTCTAATTTTTAATCTAAAGCAATTTCATGCTGAAAGCTTCTAGAATGCAAGTTTACATTTTATTTAATTTGGTCCCTAAAATTCAATTAGACATTTTATGCATAGAATTTTTTCATGAAACTTTCACATAAGCATGCATTCATATTATAGACCTCATAGAAATCATAAAATAATTATTTCTATCTCAAATTTGTGGTCTCGAAACCACTATTCTGACTTGACCCTAATTCGGGATGTCACAACTCTCCCTTCCTTTAGGGATTTTCGTCCCCGAAAATCTTACCGGTAAAAATGTTTGGATATTGTTTCCACATGGCCTCATCGGGCTCCCATTTAGCTTCTTCAACCTTATGTCTTTTCCATAAAACTTTCACAAGAGCAACAGTTTTATTTCTCAATTGCTTGACTTCCCGGACCAAGATCTTAATAGATTCCTCACCATAAGTCATATCCGGTTTGATTTCAACCTCTGTGGGTACAATCACATGAGAAGGATCGGATCTATATCGACGTAACATGGATACATGAAACACATCGTGAATCTTTTCTAACTCAGTCGGTAAGGCCAATCGATAAGCAACAAGCCCTATCCTTTCGGTAATCTCATACGGTCCTATAAAACGAGGACTCAACTTGTCTTTTCTCCCGAATCTCAAAATCTTTTCCTATGGAGACATTTTTAAAAATAATTTATCACCGACCTTATACTAGATTTCCTTTCATTTCAAGTCCACATACGACTTTTGTCTATCCGATGCCACTTTTAAACAATCGTGAATTACTTTCACCTTTTCTTTGGTTTCTTTAATCAAATCTATTCCATGAATCTTATTCTCCCTAAGCTCAGTCCAATACAATGGTCTATGATATTTACGTCCATACAATGCTTCATAGGGTGCCATCTTCAAGCTCGACTGATAACTATTGTTGTAAGCAAATTCAACCAAAGGTAAGTACTTTTCCCAACTACCTTTGAATTCAAGAACACAACATCTGAGCATATCTTCTAGTATATGAATTACTCTCTCGAAATGTCCATCACTCTGTGGATGAAAAGCGAAACCAAAATTCAGCTTTGTACCCAAAGCTTCTTGTAACTTCTACCAAAACTGCGAAGTGAACCTCGGATCTCTATCCAAAATAATTGATAAAGGTACTCCATGAAGTCTCACAATCTCAGAAATATAAAATTCGACTAACTTATCAAGTGAATAATCAACGCATACCTGTATAAAATAAGCTGATTTAGTCAATCTATCAACCACAACCCATACAGCATCTTTCTTTCTTGGTATAAACAGCAAGCCTGTTAAAAAGTCCATAGTAATTCGGTCCCATTTCCATTCAGGAACTAAAATAGGCTGAAGTAAACCTGAAGGTACCTGGTGTTCGGCCTTTACTTGTTTACAAATCAAGCACCTCGCTACAAACTTGGATATATCTCTTTTCATACCATTCCACCAATACATTTTCTTTAAATCATTGCACATTTTCGTGCTACCTGGGTGAACTGACATACCTCCATTATGAGCCTCATGAAAAACATTCTGAATCCACTCAGCATTCTTCGGGACACAAATCATTCCATGGAACCTCAGACAACCATCAGAATCTCTCTGAAAATCTGATTTACTGCTCGACTCACACTGAGCTTTCTTAGCTTGTAACTCTTCATCAACTTCCTGAGCATCACAAATCTGTTGAAGAAAAGTCGGTCTAGCTCTTAACTCTACTAGAATTGCACCATCATGAGATAGGGTTAGTCGTACGTTCATTACTCTCAAAGCAAATAAAGACTTTCTACTCAAGGCATCGGCGACCACATTTGCCTTACCGGGGTAATAATCAATCACAAGTTCATAGTCTTTTAACAATTCAAGCGATCTTAGTTGCCTCAGATTCAAGTCCCTTTGGGTCATCAGATACTTAAGACCTTTATGGTCTATATAGACATGGCATTTCTCCCCAAATAGGTAATGTCGCCAAATCTTCAAAGCAAATACAACGGTGGCTAATTCTAGATCATATGTATGATAATTTTTCTCATGTGGCTTTAGTTGCCTCGAAGCATAAGCTACTACATTGCATTCTTGCATAAGCACACAACCTAGTCCACTCAAGGACGCATCACTATAAATCACAAATTCTTTCCCTGATTCTGGTTGTACTAACACTGGTGCCTCAGTAAATAACATTTTCAACTTCTCGAAGCTCTGCTAACATTTTTCTGGCCATTCAAACTTGACATCTTTTTGAAGTAGTCTCGTCATAGGAGTGGTTATCATATAGAACCCGTTCACAAAACGTATGTAATAACTGGCTAAACCCAAAAAGCTCCGAACTTCAGTTACATTCCTTGGCAGCTTCCATTCGATAATAGAAAAATCTAACTGGGATCAACTCGTATACCATCTCCTAAAACAATGTGGCCTAAGAACCTGACCTCTCGAAGCCAAAACTCACTTTTACTAAACTTGGCATATAACTATTTGTCCCTCAAAGTCTGCAAAACAATTCTCAAGTGTTCGGCATGCTCTGCCTCATCTCTAGAATAAATCAGAATATCGTCGATAAACACCACAACAAACTTATCTAAATATGGCAAAAAAATTCGGTTCATTAAATCCATAAACACGGCAGGAGCATTCGTTAATCCAAATGGCATAACAAGAAACTCGTAGTGGTCATACCTCATTCTAAAGGCAGTCTTAGGCACATCAGACTCTTTAACTCATAACTGGTACTATCTGGACTTCAAGTCTATCTTAGAGAACCATGTCGCTCCTTTCAACTGGTCAAACAAGTCATCAATCCTTGGAAGACAGTACTTATTTTTTATTGTCACTTTATTAAGTTGTCGGTAGTCAATGCATAATCTCATAGAACTGTCCTTCTTTTTCACAAATAATATGGGAGCACCCCACGGTGAAAAGCTTGGTCTCGTAAAACGTTTCTCAATCAACTCTTGCAACTGTAACTTCAATTCTTTCAGCTCAGTCGGGGTTATCCTATAATGATCAATAGAGATAGGTACCGTCCCTGGCATTAGCTCAATACTGAATTCAACTTCTCTAATTGGAGGCAAACCTTGCAATTTCTCCGGGAATACATCCGCATATTCACATACAACCGAGACTGATTCAATTTTTAGCTCAGATTCCTTTGTATTCATTATGTATGCCAAATAAACTTCATACCCTTTCCTCATACATCTCTGAGCAGTCATTGAAAAAATTACCATTGGCGGCTTATCGGCATCATCTGATTGAACCCGAAGAATCTCACCGTTTTCTCATTTCAATTTCATAACTTTCTATCTACAATTCATTATAGTTGTTGGAACAAAGTTAGCAACAACACACAAACAACTATAAATTTGCTTAAGAACAAAAATGAAATCGAGAGCAAGAGAGAATGAACTTGAGCACAAACTTGGATTATAAAATTAGCAACATACATCATTCATTGATAATGAGGACTAAATACAAAGTTTACAAGTCAAATGACTATTACCTAATGATCTAACTACTCCCACTAATCTACTAATACAAATTTGAATTACAAACACAAGTAAGCTGACATATCAGCTACTACATCAACTTCAAATCAAAAACAAATCCTACTAACTTTGACAACAAGTTACAAAGTAACTAAACTAAGTTACATTGAAACAAAATAGCCAAAATGAACTGATCTTGCTGCAAAGCTCGCTGCTATCCTTGGTTCTGCTCCAATGTTGGTCTGTTTACAAAGTTGCTGGCCACATGTTGCATTGCAGGCCAATGCTCAACACTCCTCCTTGGACTGTATGCAACACACACCAATTTTGCTTCTTAAATTCTCAAACCTTGCTGTACCAAGTGGCTTTGTCAGAATATCAGCCAATTGGTCTTGTGAGCTGCAATGAACAAGATTGATTTCACCTGATTGCTCAGCCTCTCGAACAAAATGAAACTTAATCTTAAAATGCTTGGTTTTTCCATGAAAAACTGGATTCTTTGCAATAGCCACTGCTGATTGATTGTCAACCATGATTTCAGTAGGCTTAAGTTGCTCTTCATTTAGATCACATAGCAACTTCCTAAGCCAAATGGCTTGATTTATCGCTTCTGCTGCTATATACTCGCTCATAGTTGATTGAGCAACGATCATTGCTTCTTTGAACACCAGCAAAACACACTCGAGCCAAGAGTGAAAAAGTACCCTGAAGTGCTTTTCATATCATCAATACAACTAGCCCAATCGCTGTCTGAGTAACCAACCAGATTCAGCTTCTCTTCTTTCTTAAATAGCATACCAAACTTCAAAGTTCCTTTAATGTATCTCAGCACCCTCTTGGCAGCCTTGAAATTCACTACATTACAGTAATGCATAAACCTTGCCAGCAAACTTACAGCATGCATCAAGTCAGGTATGGTTGCTGTTAAATAGAGCAAGCAACCTACTAAACTCATGTACTCCTTCTCATCGACCCTTGCATGATCACCAATGATTGACAGCTTCTCTCCTTGAGCCATTGGTGTGCTTACAGGCTTGCAATTTTGCATGCTAAACTTGTTAAGTATTTTCAAGGAAAATGCATGTTGGCTAATGAATATTCCTTGATCAGTCTAATTTACTTCTATGCCAAGGAAGTAGGTCATGACCCCCAAATCAGTCATATCAAATACTTCTTGCATCTGAGCTTTAAACTCATTGACCAGAACATCCTTGCTTCCAGTCACTAGCAAGTCATCAACATAGATTGAAACAATCAACAATGTCTCATCCTTGGACTTCTTCACATAGAGGGTTGGTTCACTCAGGCTTTTTTCAAACCCGAGCTTAGACAAGTAAGCATCTATCCTGTCATACCATGCTCTAGGTGCTTGTTTCAGCCCATACAGAGCCTTCTTCAACCTATAGACCTTGTCTTCTTGTCCTTTGACTTGGAAGCCATCAGGTTGCTCTATGTAAATCTCCTCCTTGAGAAAGCCATTTAAAAAGGCTGACTTAACATCAAGTTGATGTATCTTCCATTTCTTCTGTGGAGCCAAAGCAAACAGCAGCTTGATGGTGTCCAATCTTGCAACTGGGGTAAAAGTCTCCTCAAAATCAACTCCATACTGCTGATTATACCCCTTAACCACTAATCTTGCCTTGTGTTTGTTCAATGAGCCATCTGTATTGAACTTTGCTCTAAAGACCCATCTAACTCCAATAACCTTCTTCTCTAGTCTCTCAACCAAGTCCCAAGTCTGATTCTTTTGAATCATATCCATTTCTATTTCCATAGCTTTCTTCCAATTCTCATCTTTAGCTGCTTCTTCATAGCTCGAAGGCTCCAAAATGGCAACATTGCATCTCTGATAAACATCAACAATGGATCTGGTACCTCTCACAGGAAGGTCATCAACATTGCTATTACTAGGCTCACTTTCAACTAGCTCCAGGTTGTTCTCAGCTGAATCCTCTTCAAATTGACTAGCATTTGAACCATTCCAATTCCAAATCTTCTTTTTATCAAATCTGATGTCTCTACTCACCAAAATTTTCCTTGTTGAAGGATCATAGACTCTGTAGCCTTTCTTATCACTGCTGTAGCCTACAAAAATACATGGAACAAACCTCTCCTCGAGCTTAGTCATTCTTTCTGTAGGTACAAGGACATAGCATACACATCCAAAGACTTTCAAATGAGAGACTGATGGTTTGAGTCCATACCATGCTTCAAAAGGTGTCTTATCCTTGACAACATGTGTTGGAAGCCTATTGAGCAGGTACACGGAGCTATTGACAGCCTCTGCCCAAAATGAGTTTGGAAGCTTGCTTTGGAACAGCAAGCATCTGGCCATATCCATTACAGTCCTATTCTTCCTCTCACACATTCCATTTTGTTGAGGAGTGTACACTGTGGTTAGCTGATGATGGATCCCAGCTGCTCACATAGACTCTTGAATCTATCAGATAGATACTCAGCCCCATTATCTGTTCTCAATGTCTTGATCCTACAGCCGATTTGGTTTTCAACCATGGCTTTGAACTTTCCAAAAGCTTCAAACACATCAGACTTCTGTTTCAAGAAGAATATCCAGCAAAATCTGGTCAGATCATCAATAAAAAGTATAAAGTACTTACTCCCATTTAGTGAAGCAGTCTTCATTGGGCCACAAATGTCAGAATGCACCAGCTCAAGCTTCTCTCGAGCTCTCCATGCTTGACCAGCTGGAAAAGGAAGCCTGGCTTGCTTGCCGAGTTGACAGATATCACAAACACCTTCAAGTGGCTCAAGCTTGGTCATATCAACTGCCAAACCAAGCTTATACAGCAAATCAAATGACCTGAAATTTGCATGACCTAGCCTCTTGTGCCATAGGCTAGCACTATCACTTTGGCTCAAATATGCCCTCCTTTCAAGCTGACTAATATCCAACATGAAGCACTTGTCTGCCATAAGTACTGTGACAACTTCCTGACCAAGAGAATCTTCAATAACACAGGAACCACTTCTAAAGGACAAAGAATAGCCTTTTTCAACCAGCTAACCAATACTTAGCAGGTTTTGGTCTATATCAGGCACATACAACACATCAGTAATCAGCTTGTTACCTGAACTTGAGCTGATCAACACATCACCCCTGCCTTTGGCTTCAATGTAGCTCCCATTGCCAATTCTAATCCTTGAGCTAAAACTTCTGTCGAGCTCCTTAAACAAGTTTACATCAGTAGCCATGTGATGTGAGCAGCCACTGTCTACTAGCCAACTACATTTGGTTCTGCTTGTAGTTGCAAGGGAAGATGCACTGAAAACATGCTCCTCCTGAGCTTGTTGATCCTCAGCAGGATGTGCCTGATCTTGTTGCTGTAGTGGAGCTTTGCCTTTGCTTCTACAGATTTTCTCAACATGACCATATTGCTTACATTTCCAGCATTGAACATCTGGTCTTCTCCAACAGTTTCTTTCTAAGTGTGTGGTTCTTTTGCAATGAGTGCATAGTGGGTAAGTCTTCTTGCTTGAATCCTTTCTGTTTTTATCCTTTTTGTCAAGCCAAGGCTTCTTGCCTCTTTGATTTGCACTAGAGCTCTCTTTGGCCCTTGCTTGAAAGGCTCCCTCAGAATTTTCTTCCTGCCTATTAGCCCTTCTCTGCTCCAAAACATAGAGTGAGTTCACCAATTCTGATAAAGAAATGGTTGTAAGGTCTCTTGAGTCCTCCAATGAATATATCTTAGACTCAAATCTCTCAGGAAGTGTGGTGATCACCTTCTCAACCACCCTACTTTCAGCAAAGTCTACACCAAGTAGCCTTATATTGTTTACTGTGGCCATTATTCTATCTGCATACTGCTTAATGGTCTCAGCTTCTTTCATCGAGATTTTCAAAATCTCTCCTTAGATTAATCAGCTGTTGCTGTCTAGTCTTCTCAGACCCCATAAATTCCTCCTTCAACCTATCCCAAGCTTGCTTAGGTGAGTTACATGCCATAATGCGAGTGAAAATAACATCAAATACTCCATTCTGCAAGCAGGCCATGGCTTTAGGCTTCTTGGCAGTCTCCTCTGCATGCTGTCTCATCTGAGCAACAGTGGGATTGGCCCTCAATGGAGGTGGCTTGGCATCATTCTCCACAGCACTCCATAGATCGTGTGCCTGAAAGTACGTTTTCATTTTTACCACCCAAATGTGGTAGTTCTCACCAGTGAACACAGGAGGTGGAGGTGGTGTGAAACTCATCCTGCTATAACAAGTTCAACAGCTTCGGTTTCCTACTTTCTTAAGCTCGATTTCACAAACAAACAGCAACCACCAAGAGAAGGTCCTCAAAGACTTAGGCTCTTGATACCATTTGTTGGAACAAAGTTAGCAACAACACACAAACAACTATAAATTTGCTTAAGAACAAAAATGAAACCGAGAGCAAGAGAGAATGAACTTGAGCACAAACTTGGATTATAAAATCAGCAACATACATCATTCATTGATAATGAGGACTAAATACAAAGTTTACAAGTCAAATGACTATTACTTAATGATCTAACTACTCCCACTAATCTACTAATACAAATTTGAATTACAAACACAAGTAAGCTGACATATCAGCTACTACATCAACTTCAAATCAAAAACAAATCCTACTAACTTTGACAAAAAGTTACAAAGTAACTAAACTAAGTTACATTGAAACAAAATAGTCAACATGAACTGATCTTGCTGCAAAGCTCGCTGCTATCCTTGGTTCTACTCCAATGTTGGTCTGTTTACAAAGTTGCTGGCCACATGTTGCATTGCAGGCCAATGCTCAACAATAGCATCATATAGTGTCAACCAATCCATACCTAGTATGACATCAAATTCATCAAAAGGCAATAATATCAAGTCAGCCAAAAAATAATGACCTTTAACCATCAAAGGGCATTTCTTACATACTTTATCAACTATCTCATGCTTTCCTAACGGGTTTGACACCTTAATAATAAATTCTGTAGACTCGACAAGTATATTCGTGCTAGATGCCAATTTCATATACACATACAAATGAGTAGAGCCAAGGTCTATCAAAGCAATAATATTAGTATCATATAGAGAAAAATTACTAGTGATCACATCAGGAGAAGTTGTATCTTGGTGTGTGCGTATGGCATTTGCCCTAGCCAGAGCCCTAACTTTAGATCTCACTATTATATCTCATGTCACATTCTTATTATCGGACTCATTCCCGGCATTTCTCGAGGGTCTTCCCCCTAAAAGCTGCGCTTGGACTCTGAAATCTTTCTTTCTCCATCATCTCGGGACAATCTTTAATAAAGTGGTCTAAAGAACCACACCTAAAACAAGGTCTTTCACTCACCCTAAAGTTGCCAGAATGACGTCTACTACATTACTGGCATTCAGCTTTGGAAGATTTAGCGTTACTGATAAACCGTAAATTATACATATTTTTACCCCATGTTTAATGCATTTTATGGATGATTTCTCATTAGAATTGGTGAATTCGATGCTCCTAATGCTTTAATTTCATGTTTTATACTTAGGAAAGCATGAGAGAGCGAAAGGAACGAGAAACGGGCCAAAAATAGAGAAAATTGGCCAAAGTACGAAATCAACACGGCCTGGACCTCCTCACACGGGCAGACCACACGACCGTGTCAATTTGGCAGGCTAGAGCACGGCCTGAAGTAATTGAACACGGGCGTGTGCCACGAGCGTGTCCCTACCGAGCCCAAGTTGGGTCCAATTCGAAAAAGGCTAATTTTGAGGGCTTCTAAGCATTCCAAAGCCTATAAATACACCCTAGAAGAGGAAGAAAATGGAGGCGGAGAATACAGGGTAAGGAATTACTCCAACGAAGCCGATTGCTCCATCTCAGAAGCCGGATTCATCATCAAGGCTAAAGATCTCTCCTCAAATTTCCCTTCAGGAGTTTGGGTTTTCTTTATGTTTTGTATTTTTTATTCTTCTAAGATGTTTTCTTATTTAGTTATGAACTAAAACCCCTAAATACCTAAGGGGAATGAAACCTAAGACGAACCTTGTTATTATTTTCTAAATCGTATGATAAATATTTAACTTGTTCTTAATTATGTGTTCTTAATTCTTGTTTTGATATCCCAGGATACTGATTCAAGACATGCTCTTACTCAGAGGAGGAATAGACCTTGTCTAAGAGTACTTTTATCATAATTAAGCGGAATTGATTGCGCGGCTAGAAATAGGGTGACAAGATTTTATCGGATTAGGGTGAAACCTAATAAGGGGATCCATAGATCGAGTTAATGCAACCCTAGAGTGGTAATTAGAGAAAAGTCTCGGTTATTCAATCTAAGGATTAGACGTTGTTAGTCTTGAATAGGGATAATAACATAACTTAGGGATCTCTACGGAACGAGTTGAATGAATAAATCGTCCGATTCGGAGCTAGAATAACAAGTAAAGTCTAGGTGGATTTTTCCTTAGGTATTGTCTCAAGTCAATCGATTTTCCCAAAAGCAATTCCCTAGTTCTTTTCTCTTTGCGTTCTTAGTTTAGATAATTAGTTAATTAAAACAAATAAAACTGTGACAGCCCAAAATTGACCCTAGTCGGAAGGTGGTCTGGGGACCACAAAACCGAGGCATAAAAATAATTAAAAATTTATTTTGATGCCTATAATATGTGTGTGCTCATGTATGACATTTTATGATGATTGATTTAGTGTTATAAGGGTGAATTCCACAAGAAAGGACTTAGTAATGAACTTTGAAAGTATGATAGGAAATGTGTGATGACTAATTAAAGCATGCATGCAAAATAATGGACTTGCATGTCAAATTCCCCCTTTATAGGTGGTGGCGGCCATGACAAGGGAGGATGGGCTAAACATGTCATGAAACATGTTTTGTTGGTGCATTAGGGTGAAATAATAAACAAAGGTGTATGGGTGATAAAAAATGAAAAAAATGTGTGTGAGTGTGGTAATCCCCCATTGCCGTGAGTTGTAGAGAAGGAAAGAAAAATTTTGTTCATCCTTTCTTTGAGCCAAAACTAAGGAAGAAGGAGGATTTTTGCTTCATGCTTGGTTTGGAAGAGATCTAGAAGGAGATTTGGCTAAGTTTGCATCAAGATTAAGGTATGTATGAGGTTGTGTTAGGAGTTTCATGCATGTTTTGGTTGCTAACTTGATGTGCATGTTAGCCATGGCTCAAATCTTTGTTAAGCCATGGAAATGGTATTTGGCCAAAGTTGTTATGGTGATAAAGCCATTGCATGCTAAGTGTGAAGCTTGATGATGATGCATGCAATGATGGATTGTCTACTCTTGAGTAAGATTTTGAGCTTTCTTTTGTTTTATCATGATTGAAGTTGAAAAGGAGCATGATTGTCATATTCGCCATGATGCATTCATGAGCATGGTTCATGCTTCTTGCATGTTAGTTAAAATTTGTGTTTTGGATGGCTATGGACACCTTGAAATTGACCATGCTCATATATGTATATATATGTTTGCACATGATGTTTTGGTTATGAAGGAAGTGATGAATAAGTTTGTTTAAAGAAGAAGATGTTGAAGAATAATTGTGAAATTGTAAGCACATTCGGCCTAGCACACATATGAGTGCTTGATGCTATATTCTAAGTTTTGAGCTACAATATGCAAAGCATTAACTAGTAAAATGCATGCTGTTTTTGTGTGGTATTAAGTGCATAATTGGCCTCAACATGGACAAGTATATTCGGCCTTGGGTAGCCTATTGAAGGCCTTAGCTTTTCCTTGATGCTCGAATAAATTGTATTGAATTGCTTGATGTAGTATAAAATGTGCATGACCATTGTGTATTCAAGCTAAAGGGTGGCCATATGACCATTTAAATTCCTTGTCATATTCGCCATAAGCTAGCACAATGAGGTTTTGATAAATTGAATTTGTTTGAATTAGCTCAAGAGCTAAGAGGGCCACAATTGGACAAGGGGAAGGAAAAAGTAATCGAATAGCCGTAAAAGCCGTTCGACAACATCCGAGGTAAGTCCTCAAGAAGTGACCTTACTTGAATTATGTGGAATGAAATATGGATGTATTGATTATTGATTTATGTGTGTATGAGTATTGAATGATACCGGGCTAAGTCCCGAAGGCGATTATGTTAGTGATTATAATTGTGTTTGAGCCTTAGTAACGAAAATAAATATGTATGTCCAATGATTATTGATGTATGTGTGCATGAGAAATTGAATGATATCCGGGCTAAGCCTCAAGACAATTATGCTGGAAATTATAACGGGTTAAGACCAAGGCAATTGTGCTAGTGGCTACATCCGGGCTAAGACCCAAGGCATTCGTATGCGAGTCATTCTATCCGGCTAAGACCAAGGCATTTGTGCAAATTGTGATATCCGGGTTAAGTCCGTGAGGCCTTGGTACGGGTTACCATAACCGGGCTATGTCCGAAGGCGATTGATCGAGTAGCGACATCCGGTTAAACTCGAAGGTATGTGATTTGAAAATTATAAGCTTGCTGGAAAATTTCAGCTAATGCACTTGTGAAATTTCCCAATGACAAGGTAAGTACGGTGTGTGCTTATGCGCTAGGAGTAGAGCGTGTGAATATCCGCTCCTATGATGGAACGAGTTATCGGCCTTAATGAAGCCGTTATTTGTGTATGAACATAAGAGTTGGGATGGTGAAGTAAGTATGATTATGTGAATGTGCATTAATGAAATGATGCATTTAACTATGTGAATGTATTGCTGTAATTAGAGTTGATTATATTCCTTGAGACTTACTAAGCATAAAATGCTTACTCATTGCTTTGGCTCTCGTTTTCTAGATTTCGCTCGATAGCAATCGGATTCGGGATCGTTGAAGTCGAAGTCATCCACACTATCAAGCCCCCATTTTGGTATAAATTCTTGGTTGAACTTGAAATGGCATGTATAGGACTACCCTTGTTGGTTTAAATATGTTATGATGTATATGTGTACGGCCATGCGAAAATGGCTCGTAATAGTGAAGTATCAACTTAAACTATTTGCGGTTTGTATATATATATATGGTGTCATGATGTGACTATGAATTGGAAATGGGAATGTTGGTCACATGATCAGCCATTGGCATGGTTAAAATGATCATATGTGGACCTATGTAAGGCAAGACTAGTTGGTTCATGGAGACTACAAAATAGGTAAGACCTACCTTAAAACAGATGCTGCCAGCTGCAGTAACGTGAATGTGAAAAATCACCAAAATTTGTAGGAATGGTATTAAATAGTGAATCAGCTATGTAAATGAACATTGATGAGTCTATTTTCATATGGAAGAAACGAAATGGTCATAGGAGTTACATGTTAAGAGATATTAAAGCTATTGTGAGACAGGGCCAGAACGGTTTCTGGGTTCCCTGTCACAACTTTAAAATTTACTATAAATTATCCAGAAATAATTAGGAGACATACCTTATATGTACAGATTCCATTTTGAGTCTATTTTCATTAGAAACAAACGGCACCAGCATTAAAGCCCTTTAAAGAGAGATATTCAAGTTATACCGCGCAAAGGTCAGAGCAGTCGATCCCTGTAACATGGGTGACTTTAACTAATAAACTGTACCAATTGGCCTGACCAAAATTCTAGAAATAAATCCATGGATGGATATATGAGTCTAAATTCAGGAAAATTTACGAAACCAGTTTCCGAGTTTTGAAACTCGAGATATGATTTTAAGGCGACAGTGACGCAGTTTTTCCAGCCTGACTGGAAATGTCCAATGGATGGGCAAAACAAGTGAACTTGGCTTGCTAACCCCTTGTGTCCGACACGGCGATGGTCTCGGGTTCGGGTGTTACAATTTTATTGGTATCGAGCCATGGTTTAGTCGATTCTAGGACTACCGTGAGGTGTTTGGGGTCTAGCTATACATGCCATTAAATGATGAATCGATAGTGTGGTGATTTCGACAATTTGACTTTGAGTTTGTTTATAGCAATGGATCCCGATCCCAACCGAGCAATAGCTGATGATGTGGAGAGTGTGGCACCTGCTCCCGACAAGGGACAGCGGCGGACTCTCAACCTATGGCCAGCAATCCGAATGATGAGGCTAGGCAAGACTTTTATAGTGTGATGAACGAATGGTTTAATCAATACATTCGAACTAACACGGCTGTCCCACAACCTCCATTCCCGACAAATGCAACCCCAAGACCTACAATACCTCCCAGAATCGACCAAATAAGGTCAAGTAAGCCCCTAGTCGATAGGATTCAAAACATGGGGCCACTGAATTTTAAAGCTACGGATGATGATGATGCCGACGAGCTGAATTTTGGTTGGACAACACTATCCCGGGTGCTCGATGAGCTATCTTGTACACCCGATGAGTGCTTAAAGTGTACCATCTCCTTGCTACGTGATTCCACCTACTATTGGTGGAGTACTCTGACTTCTGTGGTACCTAGAGAGCAAGTGACTTGGGAATTCTTTCAAACCAAGTTCCGAAAAAAAAAAAAAAAAGTATATCAGTCAGAGATTCATCGACCAAAAGCGAAGGGAATTTCTTGATCTTAAGAAAGGTTCTATGTCGGTTACCGACTATGAACGAAAATTTGTGAGGCTTAGCCGATACACGCGAGAATGCATTTCGTCCGAAGCTATTATGTGTAAACGCTTCGAGGATGGGCTGAATGATGATATACGGATGTTCGTTGGCATTCTCGAAATACGAGAGATCGTAGTACTTGTTGAGCGAGCTTGTAAAGTCGAAGAGCTTAGAAAGGAGAAACAAAAGCTGATGTGGGAACCGGAGAATTCGAAGAGGTCCTCGGAAAGTCTCTTCAACAGCAATCAAGAGATTTCGAGATGATGTGAACCGGTCTAGAGGCGCTTTGGGCTTTTCTAGACGAGGACGCGATCGACCCTGTGACACACGAGTCACTTCGATCGCGATGGTGGAAATGATCGCCGAGAGAGGCAGAGTGTCAACATTGTGGCAAATGGCATTCGGGAGCTGTTGGTTTCGTGATCGCTCTCTGCTATAAGTGTGGATCGGCCGACCACTTTAGGAAGGATTGCCCGAGGATGCTTGAGCAGAATGTGAGTCGAGTGGAAACTCGGGTGCTACCATCGCCGAGGTAGGCCACCTAGAAATATGGGCAATGTCGTTGGCGGTCGAGAGGATCTAGAGATGCTACCATCGATCCGAGGCTCATGCTCCTGCGAGGACTTATGCCATACTGCGCACGTAAGGATCTTGCTCTCCGGATGTCATTACGGTGCTTTCACTCTTTTCAATACTAATGTGATTGCTTTGATTGACCCGGTTCTACTCAATCTTATATATGTGAAACCTTAGCATCCAAAGAAGACTTTGCCTATTGAGTCTCTCGAGTTTGTAATTTGGGTGTCAAACCCTTGGGTCATTACGTGCTTGTCAACAAAGTGTGCAAGAAAAGTCCCCTAGTGTTCCGAGGTTCTTGTTTCCTACGGACTTGATGCTTTTGCCGTTCGATGAATTCGACGTTATTCTTGGTTTGGATGGGTTGACCATGCACGATGCGGTCGTAAATTGCAAAAGCAAGACTATCGATTTGAGGTGCGAATAACGAGATAATTCGGGTTAAGTCTACGGACTTAAAAGGGTTGCCGGTGTAATATCGCAATGTTGGCCCGAAAATATGTAAGAAAAGAGTGCGAAGCATACCTTGCGTCGTGCTTTCGATGACAAGGAATCGAAAAGAAACCGAATCTATGCCCGTGGTTTGTGAATACCGGATGTTTTCCTCAAGAATTGCGGGTTTACCACTGTTCGGAAATAGAATTTGGCATCGAATTGGTACCGTACCACTCCAATTTCGATAGCTCCGTATTGTATGGCACCAACGGAATTAAAGGAGTTGGAAGCTCATTGCAAGAATTGGTGGATAGAGGTTTTGCTCGCCTGAGTTTTTCGCCTTGGGTGCGCCGGTGTTGTTCGTGAAAAGAAGGATGGAACCATGTGGTGCGTGCATCGATTATCGTCGACTTAATAAAGCGACAATAAAGAACAAATATCCGTTGCCACGTATCGATGACTTGTTCGATCAACTAAAGGAGCCTCGGTGTTCTCGAAAATAGATTTGAGATCGGGCTATTATCAATTGCGAATCCGAGATTTGGGCGTACCCAAGGCGCCTTGAGCGAGATATGGTCACTATGAGTTCCTAGTGATGTCGTTTGAGCTCACTAATGCCCTGCGGTATTTATGGATTTAATGAATCGGATCTTTAGACCATATTTGGATCGATTCGTAGTCGTGTTCATTGATGACATCTTGGTCTATTCAAGAAATGAGACCGAACATCTTTGAACACTGCGGTTAGTTTGCAAATTTTACGGGATAAGCAATTATATGCTAAGTTCAACAAGTGTGAGTTACGGTTAGAGAGGTTAGCTTCTTGGGTCATGTGGTATCTGATCGGTATTCGAGTCGACAGAATAAAATTTCAGCCATACTTAATTGGAAGCCTCAGAAATATTACGGAGGTTCGAGCTTTTGGGGCTTCTTTGGTTATTACCGACGATTTGTAAAGGGTTCTTAACGATAGCCACGCCGATGACGAAGCTACTCGAAAAGGATGTTAAGTTCGAATGGACGGAGAAATGCCAAAAAGTTTCGATCAATGAAAACTTATTTGATGAAGCCCCAATTCTAGTGCAACCCGAATCCAAGCAAAGAGTTTGTCATCTATAGCGACGCCTCTCTACTTGGGTTAGGTTGCGTATTAATGCAAGAAGGTCGAATTGTGGCCTATCGTCGAGGCAATTAAAGCCACATGAGAAAAATTATCCGACTCATGATCTCGAATTGGCGCCATCGTATTCGCCTTAAAGATTTGGCGACATTACTTATTTGGTGAAAGGTGCCATGTATACTCGGATCACAAAAGTCTCAAATATTTGATGATCCAAAGAGACTTAAATCTGCGACAAAGACGTTGGCTCGGTATGTTAAAGGATTACGAGCTGGTCATTGACTATCACCCGGAAAGGCGAATGTGGTTGCGGATGCCTTGAGTTGTAAATCATTATTCGCTTCGAGCGATGAACGTGCACTTGTGCATTCGATCCGATAGTGTGTTAGTAGCTGAATTGAAAGCCAAACCACTATTGATACATCAAATTCGAGAAGCTCGAGAAAGTCGACGACGAGTTGGCTGCAAAACGGGCTGAGTGTGTTTCGAACAAGGATTCAGAGTTTCAAATCGATGATGACGATTGTTTGAGGTTCAAAAGTCGTCTGTGTGTTCCAAAGAATTTGGAACTCATTTCGATAACTCTGAATGAAGCCCATTGTAGCCGAATGGCAATCCACCCGGGGAGTACGAAGATGTACAATGATTTGAAATGTCGGTTTTGGTGGCATGGTATGAAGCGAGACATCTCCGACTTTGTTTCGAGATGTTTAATATGTCAACAAGTGAAAGCGGAACATCGGTGCCTTGAGATTACTTGACCAATCACGATACCCGAGTGGAAATGGGATCGAGTCACAATGGACTTTGTATCCGGACCGCCATTGTCGCAAGTAAGAAGGATCTTTGTTTGGGTCGTGGTAGATCGATTGACTAAGTCGGCCCACTTTGTCCCGTGACGTCTGATTTTTCAATTGACAAATTAGCTGAATTATGCGTTTCTCGGTTGTGAGATTACACGGGTGCCTATTTCCATCGTGTCGAATAGAGATCTGAGATTTACCTCGCGATTTTGGAAAAAGTTGCAAGAAGCTTTGGGTACCAAGTTGCATTTCAGACCGCCTTTCACCCCCAAACCGATGGTCAATCCGGCGGATAATTCAGATACTTGAGGATATGTTAAGATGTTGCGTCCTCGAGTTTAGTGGTTTATGGGAGCGGTATTTGCCGTTGATTGAATTCGCTTACAACAACGACTTTCAATCAAGTATTAAGATGGCACCCTACGAGGCCTTGTACGATCGTAAATGCCGTACACCATTGTTTTGGTGAGCTCGGTGAAAGCAAGATTTTCGGGTGGATTTGATTAGGGATGCTGAGCGAAAGTGAAAGTAATCCGTGAAAGTCGAAGATAGCCTCCGATCGTCGAAGTCGACGCGGACTGAAGCGTAAGGATATCGAGTATCGGTGGGTGATAAAGTGTTTCTCAAGGTATCACCTTGGAAAAAGATACTCGATTCTACCGTAAGGGCAAGTTGAGCCCGAGGTTCGTTGGGCCATATGAGATATCCGGCGAGTCGATCCGATGGCATATCGTTTGATTTTGCCCCGAACTCGAAAAGGTTCACGATGTCTTTCACGTTTCGATGCTTGACGCTATAGATCCGATCCATCGCACGTGATTAGTCCATCAGAAATTGAAATTCAAGCTAATATGAGTTATGAGGAAGAACCGATTCGTATCCTATCACGAGAAGTGAAAGAGTTGTGAAACAAGCGGGTTCCGCTAGTAAAAGTGTTATGGCTCAAGCATGGGATAGAAGAAGCTACTTGGGAGACCGAGAACTCTATGAAAGAGCGATATCCAAACCTATTTACCGGTAAGATTTTCGGGGACGAAAATTTCTTAAGTGGGGGAGAGTTGTGACAGCCCAAAATTGACCCTAGTCGGATGGTGGTCTCGGGACCACAAAACCGAGGCATAAAAATAATTAAAATTTATTTTGATGCCTATAATATGTGTGTGCTCATGTATGACATTTTATGATGATTGATTTAGTGTTATAAGGGTGAATTCCACAAGAAAGGACTTAGTAATGAACTTTGAAAGTATGATAGGAAATGTGTGATGACTAATTAAAGCATGCATGCAAAATAATGGACTTGCATGTCAAATTCCCCCTTTATAGGTGGTGGCGGCCATGACAAGGAGGATGGGCTAAACATGTCATGAAACATGTTTTGTTGGTGCATTAGGGTGAAATAATAAACAAAGGTGTATGGGTGATAAAAAATGAAAAAAAATGTGTGTGAGTGTGGTAATCCCCCATTGCCGTGAGTTGTAGAGAAGGAAAGAAAAATTTTGTTCATCCTTTCTTTGAGCCAAAACTAAGGAAGAAGGAGGATTTTTGCTTCATGCTTGGTTTGGAAGAGATCTAGAAGGAGATTTGGCTAAGTTTGCATCAAGATTAAGGTATGTATGAGGTTGTGTTAGGAGTTTCATGCATGTTTTGGTTGCTAACTTGATGTGCATGTTAGCCATGGCTCAAATCTTTGTTAAGCCATGGAAATGGTATTTGGCCAAAGTTGTTATGGTGATAAAGCCATTGCATGCTAAGTGTGAAGCTTGATGATGATGCATGCAATGATGGATTGTCTACTCTTGAGTAAGATTTTGAGCTTTCTTTTGTTTTATCATGATTGAAGTTGAAAAGGAGCATGATTGTCATATTCGCCATGATGCATTCATGAGCATGGTTCATGCTTCTTGCATGTTAGTTAAAATTTGTGTTTTGGATGGCTATGGACACCTTGAAATTGACCATGCTCATATATGTATATATATGTTTGCACATGATGTTTTGGTTATGAAGGAAGTGATGAATAAGTTTGTTTAAAGAAGAAGATGTTGAAGAATAATTGTGAAATTGTAAGCACATTCGCCTAGCACACATATGAGTGCTTGATGCTATATTCTAAGTTTTGAGCTACAATATGCAAAGCATTAACTAGTAAAATGCATGCTGTTTTTGTGTGGTATTAAGTGCATAATTGGCCTCAACATGGACAAGTATATTCGGCCTTGGGTAGCCTATTGAAGGCCTTAGCTTTTCCTTGATGCTCGAATAAATTGTATTGAATTGCTTGATGTAGTATAAAATGTGCATGACCATTGTGTATTCAAGCTAAAGGGTGGCCATATGACCATTTAAATTCCTTGTCATATTCGCCATAAGCTAGCACAATGAGGTTTTGATAAATTGAATTTGTTTGAATTAGCTCAAGAGCTAAGAGGGCCACAATTGGACAAGGGAAGGAAAAAGTAATCGAATAGCCGTAAAAGCCGTTCGACAACATCCGAGGTAAGTCCTCAAGAAGTGACCTTACTTGAATTATGTGGAATGAAATATGGATGTATTGATTATTGATTTATGTGTGTATGAGTATTGAATGATACCGGGCTAAGTCCCGAAGGCGATTATGTTAGTGATTATAATTGTGTTTGAGCCTTAGTAACGAAAATAAATATGTATGTCCAATGATTATTGATGTATGTGTGCATGAGAAATTGAATGATATCGGGCTAAGCCCCAAGACAATTATGCTGGAAATTATAACCGGGTTAAGACCGAAGGCAATTGTGCTAGTGGCTACATCCGGGCTAAGACCAAGGCATTCGTGCGAGTCATTCTATCCGGGCTAAGACCAAGGCATTTGTGCAAATTGTGATATCCGGGTTAAGTCCGTGAGGCCTTGGTGCGGGTTACCATAACCGGCTATGTCCGAAGGCGATTGATCGAGTAGCGACATCCGGTTAAACTCGAAGGTATGTGATTTGAAAATTATAAGCTTGCTGGAAAATTTCAGCTAATGCACTTGTGAAATTTCCCAATGACAAGGTAAGTGCGGTGTGTGCTTATGCGCTAGGAGTAAGAGCGTGTGAATATCCGCTCCTATGATGGAACGAGTTATCGGCCTTAATGAAGCCGTTATTTGTGTATGAACATAAGAGTTGGGATGGTGAAGTAAGTATGATTATGTGAATGTGCATTAATGAAATGATGCATTTAACTATGTGAATGTATTGCTGTAATTAGAGTTGATTATATTCCTTGAGACTTACTAAGCATAAAAATGCTTACTCATTGCTTTGGCTCTCGTTTTCTAGATTTCGCCGATAGCAATCGGATTCGGGATCGTTGAAGTCGAAGTCATCCACACTATCAAGCCCCCATTTTGGTATAAATTCTTGGTTGAACTTGAAATGGCATGTATAGGACTACCCTTGTTGGTTTAAATATGTTATGATGTATATGTATACGGCCATGCGAAAATGGCTCGTAATAGTGAAGTATCAACTTAAACTATTTGCGGTTTGTATATATATATATGGTGTCATGATGTGACTATGAATTGGAAATGGGAATGTTGGTCACATGATCAGCCATTGGCATGGTTAAAATGATCATATGTGGACCTATGTAAGGCAAGACTAGTTGGTTCATGGAGACTACAAAATAGGTAAGACCTACCTTAAAAACAGATGCTGCCAGCTGCAGTAACGTGAATGTGAAAAATCACCAAAATTTGTAGGAATGGTATTAAATAGTGAATCAGCTATGTAAATGAACATTGATGAGTCTATTTTCATATGGAAGAAACGAAATGGTCATAGGAGTTACATGTTAAGAGATATTAAAGCTATTGTGAGACAGGGCCAGAACGGTTTCTGGGTTCCCTGTCACAACTTTAAAAATTTACTATAAATTATCCAGAAAGAATTAGGAGACATACCTTATATGTACAGATTCCATTTTGAGTCTATTTTCATTAGAAACAAACGGCACCAGCATTAAAGCCCTTTAAAGAGAGATATTCAAGTTATACCGCGCAAAGGTCAGAGCAGTCGATCCCTGTAACATGGGTGACTTTAACTAATAAACTGTACCAATTGGCCCGACCAAAAATTCTAGAAATAAATCCATGGATGGATATATGAGTCTAAATTCAGGGAAAATTTACGAAACCAGTTTCCGAGTTTTGAAACTCGAGATATGATTTTTAAGGCGACAGTGACGCAGTTTTTCCAGCCTGACTGGAAATGTCCAATGGATGGGCAAAACAAGTGAACTTGGCTTGCTAACCCCTTGTGTCCGACACCGGCGATGGTCTCGGGTTCGGGGTGTTACAAAAACCCCTTTTATTCTTAGGCTAGATAATAAAAAGACAGTCATTACTAGTACTTTTAGTTCCTTTGGGTTCAACAATCCGGTCTTGCTAAAACTATACTACCGTTCGATAGGTACACTTGCCTACATCGCGATAATAGTTAGTTCAAAAATGAGTAATTATAAATATTTGAAACCTATCACGAAACCTCGCATCTAAAACCTGAATTTTGCTTTCTACGATTCCCGTATAAGTGTCCAACTGACACATGTGAACGGGAGTACATCTCTCTAGGTTTCTTAGACTGAGATGGAAACAACTTACTCTGGTATCTCTTTCTTGTGTCTCTAGCCTCAAACTCAACTTTCTTCTTTTCTTTGACCAATTCTTCTGCTTTACGAGCCCACTCAACGAGTACCACAACTTCTTTGAACTCAATAATACCCGCTAATGTCTTAATATCATCATTAAGTCCATCTTCAAATCTTCAGCACATCTTAGCTTCAGAGGATACACACTCCCGAGCATATTTGCTGAGTCTGACGAATTCTCTCTCATATTCACTAACTGTCGTACGACCCTGTTTCAAATCTAGAAATTCCTTACGCTTCTGATCGATGAACCTTTCACGAATGCATTTCTTTCAGAATTCCTCTTGAAAGAATTCCCAAGTAACCTTTTCCAGAGGTACCACAGATATCAGCATTCTCCACCAGTGATACGTCGCCTCTCTTAACAAAGATATGACACATTTTAGGCACTCCTTGGGTGTACAAGATAGTTCATCAAATATTCGTATCGAGTTCTCTAACCAGAACTCTGCTTTCTCAGGGTAATCATTGGCATTTGCCCTAAATTCCTCAGTACCTTGTTTTCGAATTTTATCAACTAGTGTTCTAGAAAATCTCATAAAATCTATATCTTGAGACATCACGGGTGTGGGTTAAGGATTTAGGGGAAGTGGAAGAGATTGAGCGTTCAAGTTCGTTCGAACAAACTCCGTATACCATGAATTCATCATGTGGAGAAAGGCCTCTCTTCCTTCTTCTCCTCTAGTGATAGTTTCGGGTTGGATGGCACTGCTCCTGCAGCTAGAGCAGGCTCGTTACTTTCTACATCATTCGCCACTGCTCTGTCGGGATCCATTTGCTATAGGAAAATACAATTCTATATTGTCAGAAGTTATCACACTATCATTATCTATATATATATGCTAGGTTAGTCCGAGAATCAACTAAACCATAGCTCTGATACCACCAAATGTAACACGCCTTACCCGTACCAGAGGTCGGGATAGGATACGAGGCATTACTGAACACATACACAGTTATTCATGCAAAAAGTCGGGCTATAAAATTTTTCTTTAAAACAACTTCATTCATACATACACAAATTGTCCCTAATATGGGCCTACGAGGCCCAAAACAATCATCGAAAAGGAATCGGAACTAAATTGGGAGCTTTTAGAAAAGTTTGGGAAATTTCCCTAATACAAATCCACATGCTCGTGTGAGACAGGGGACACACCCGTGTGCTCTCTACACGCCCATGTCCTCCGGCCGTGTAACTCTCTAACTATGACGTCAGCATCAATTTAGTGTCACACCGCCGTGTGGCCAGACCATGTGGTCAATTAAAATTAAATGAATTTTTCATAAAAAGATGCAGACTTCACACGGCCAGAGTACACGCCCATGTGGGTAGGCCGTGTTCCTCACACGGCCAAGACACACGCCCTTGCCTTAGTCCGTGTGTTTACCACTGAGCATACTGACTTGCAAAAATAGGGTGCAGGGGACACATGGCCATTCCACACGCCCATGGGACAGACGGTGTGTCACACACAATCTAGACACATGCCCTTGTGTCTACCCGTATGGACCATTTAAAGGCTATTTTCCAAGCCAATTGTCACCCTCAATCATTCATACATTCAGACATATTTCATAGTATGCAACATGACATATTTAGACACTCAAATAGTCAACACCATGGCACTCTCACATCTTCATAATGTCATCCTAATGCACATTCATTTTGTTACACCATTTAGAAGCATTCCACACCAATTTCATGCATTATTAAGCTTGTTACCATAATTTCAAATTATGCATTCATGACTATAGTCAATTTAAGCCATTAAGTCATCCATTATCTTTAAGCATCTAGTCCATACTTTATCATACATTCACCAAGCAATAACACATCACATCATCAAGGCACTAACACATGCATGCTTGGGTAATTAGATTATAACCCAATGATCAAATATAAGCCATATCACATGGCCATTACAAAATAAATCATCAACATCATAGCCCTTCACAATTTGGCCAAATAGCATGGCACATAACACAAAATAACCAAGTTTCCTATACATGCCATACTCAAAATAACAATTTCACTATACGCAATGATCTTTTGATAGTGTGATCAAATACTCCGATAGCTTTTAATCCCCGAGCTAGCTTGGCGTAACTACAAAGGATGGAAAGAACAAGGGGGTAAGCATTAAAGCTTAGTAAGTCCACATGCAAATAATATGCAATGGTAGGAAGAAATCAACATGCAAAGACATAGTAACATATACATAAATATAATTCATCATTCAAACCTTTTGGCTTACTTATCATATGTACATATATACTTGCTCATCACAAATCGTTCTTTACCAATGCATTATTCATAGGTTTAGCGTAAATACCTGTACTCATCATAGTATATCATATAACCATACCTCTTTAACATGCCCTCCTCGAGACTTTCATCACATTCATTGTATTACCTGTTGAACACTCAGAATACTATTGGATACACAGAAACTTGCACATAAGTGTCACATAACATACATAGCCGAAGCTACCTCATAACATGTAATGCTCATAATGGAGCTACTCACGGACTTGCTCATATAAGCTATCGATCAAGGTGTAACTATATGGGCTGCTCGCATAAGCTGTTAGGTATCCGACCACTCAAGGATTACCTAGCCACCAAAGCACACACAAGACCATTGCCTAAAACTCAATCACATGTATCACATCCATTATGAACTCGGACCACTCAACGAGCTCGGATGCTAGATATATCACGAACCCGGACCACTCAACGAGTTTAGACTACTTAATTCCTAGTGACATGTCACTTGTATCCTAGAATATTCTTAAGGTTCAAACGAGATTTTTCTCACTTGCAGAAGGCATACTTTGTCATGCTTGCTCGTGATGTCGTATGTAAGGGTCAATTATCATTTATGCTTTCATAACAACCAATAAGTATATAACTCATAATAACAAGAAAACATTTATCACAGTATATCAAAACTTTAAAAATATGCTACAACACCACATTATTTACATATGCACTTACCTCCGTAAAAAATGATGGTAATCAAGCCTAATCGTCGTATACTTTATTCTTTCCTCGATCAAGACTCGGTTCACATTTTTCTTGATCTATAATGCCAAATTTAACTTTTTTATCAATCACATTATTCAAATCAATCGATAATTCATGCCTTGGTAAATTACCTTTTTACCCCTAACTTTTCACTTATTTACGATTTAGTCCCTAGTCTTGTAAAATGAAATGCATGCATTTTCTTTGCTACCCAGCCTAGACAAATTTTCCTTGTACTCATAACAGCCCATATTTTCATCAAAAATCAGATTTTTATCACTTATTTTACATCTTTTACAAAATGGTCCCTTTAAGGTGTTTTCATGCAAAATCACCTTGTAAAAGATGTTGAACACATATCAAACTATCATATTCTTCCATTAAACATCAAAACACAAACTTCTCATGCATGGGTCAAAATTCCAACATGAACCCTAGCTTAAAATATGGTTAGAAACGGGTACATCATGTTACGGGGATTTCAAAAACGTAAAGAACATTAAAAACACGGCTAGAACGGACATACTTCCAAGCTTGAAAAGTTTGAAAACCCTAGCTATGGTTCTCCACAAATTCTGGCAGCTAAGGAGGAAGACGTACAACATTTTCACTTGATTTTCCCTTTTTATTTCATTTAATTACCAAATGACCAAAATGCCCTTGGGGTTTTTCTTTCAAATTTTTCCTATGCATGTCCATTTTTGTCCAAAATTATATAAATTGGTCAAATTTCTAATTAGGACCGTATAATTCATAATCTAAAGCAATTTCATGCTTAAAGCTTCTAAAATGCAAGTTTTACATTTTATTCAATTTGGTCCCTAAAATTCAATTAGACATTTTATGCATAGAATTTCTTCATGAAACTTTCACATAAGCATGCATTCATATTATAGACCTCATAAAAATCATAAAATAATTATTTTTATCTCAGATTTGTGGTCTTAAAATCACTATTCTAACTAGGCCCTAATTCGGGACGTCACAAAACCGAAACCATTGGAGGGGAGAGTTCAATTTTGGGGTTATTTTTATAATCTTAGAGATTATTTGGGTTTTAAATGAGATTAAAATCAATACAAAATTCATAAAAATTTAATGGAGATTGAGTTGAATATTTTTAGGATTTTTAGTGGATTTAGAAGTGAGAGGTTTAGTTACGTTAAATATATTTAAATTAGTTGATTAACAATTTTTGAAATTGATTTTTTTTAATCTTATTAGTTTTGGTATTTTTAATGTGTTATTGAAGTGAAACAAGTTTCTAAATGTTCCAAAGTGAAAGGAAAAGCAAATATTGTAAAGGAGTGATCTAATTAAAACGATTATAGCTAACCGATTTGTGATCTTGATTTTCTAACATTGTCTACGATTTTTATCTAAATAATCTGTTGTAGGTTTAATTTGATAGAATTTTTTAGGCAATGAGCTTAGTAATTGGTTGATTGGTATGATTGATGTTTAAAAAAATTATTAACGTAAGTGATCACTCTATACTTGGTAGTTTTTAAGAGTTTGAATTGGAGTGTATGTCAAAACGTTAAATGAATTGGATTATTTTGTTGTTTGGTTCATAATTAAATAGTTAAGTATCGAATGATTATTGATTTTTTTATACTTTCTAATATCGGTACAAATAAACGATCTTGAAAAGCTTCCGAGTATTGTTGGTATGCCATAGAACATAGAGATCTCTAATCTATGATTTGTGCAGGTTTCTTGATGCACCCGAAAGTGTAGAAACATTGCCTATGTGCATTTGGAGTTTGGTTGGCTAAAGTTGTGCTATGCATGCAATGGAGTATAGTTAATAACAGAAGTGCAGAATGCTCTCTTTTTTTATTATATCATAATGGGGTACCAGATGGATATCTCTATAGCTAATTGTTTTTTCGCATTTGATTATTTGGGGAAAAAGACTGAAAGATATTGCTAAATTAGTGATAGCATGTTTTGAGTAAAAGAAATTGATGAAAAAATTATCCTACTTTTAATATAATGGTTGCAATGATATGTGGTAAAATTTATTAAATTTGTTCTGTTAACTTGTGGTTGAATTAATTTGTTATGTAACTAACATACTTATAATTTAGTAAATTACATATAGTATTATTAGAATCTCAAATAGCACCATTGAGCTTTGTGGAAAGCTTAACATTCAAATTTTTGTTTTGTGCCCATATCATAGTTGAAGTTTTCAAAGAGTTTGTTGGTCGGGCTACATTACTACGAGAGTATCCACAAGTTCAATTTCCATAAAGACTAGACACTTTAGTTTTATTTAATGGCATACACCTAAAACCCCCTCTGTGTTTTGGTCATTTTAGTTTGGTTTATGTTATCTAATGCCTTAAAGACCAATTTCGGTTCATTATATTTGTCGGTACATTTGACAAAGAGATATTGATGTGAATTCTGTTTAAGTTTCCATTACAATAAAGTTTGTTAGGTTTGGCAATTAATTTTCTGAGGTAGCCAAGTTTGTTAGTATTTTTTGGCTAGGAAATGTACTTTGAATGTGTTTATAGATGCTTAATATGATGGTTGTATGTCTAATACATTTAGTTAACTTTCGAAATTGTTTTGTTGTAACTGTTTAGCCTAAAATATGCATTTCTGGGCTCGAGTATCAATATATCAATGACAAGTATTGGTGCCTCTTGATATAAGTATTGATACTCAAATCCTCTAGTTTTAATACTTTGAGTTTTGATACTTAAACAAATAGTAACCGAAATTTTGAAACAGATAATCAAATATTGGTACCTTACCCTAAGTATTGATGCTTGAGTCAATGTATCAGTACATCGCCTAGGAGCATTGATACTCCAAATAATAAAACCTAAATTGTTTCAAAAATTGATCAAGGTACCAATATCCCCAACCCTAGTATAGATACTTAGGTCACTCATTACCGAATTTGGCCTTTAAATGATAATTAAAACCTATTTTGTGCCCAATTTTGCTTGTACTTGTTAGAAATTCTTGAAATGTTATTTGAACCATTAAATACATATTTGACTAAAAAACACTCTAAATGATAGAACAACAAAAGTCGCTCGACAACCAATATGGCACTTATCTAATTGAACCTTCAAATTGGGTAAGGGGTGTTATAAAAGTCCTAAAAATGCCCGAATTCGAGGTCAAAGGTTTGGAATTCTCCAACTCCAATCTGCCATTATCGATTGTTAAATCAGTCTGATTTCAAGATATGTTTCTCCATTCATCAGGCTCTTCCTCTCTATTGTTTGACTCGTCAAAAAAAGCCCTGAAACTCCAAACCTAAACACTAATAAAAGATAAGTCGTTTCTTCTTCTTCTTTTTTTCTTTTCTTTTCTTTCTTGATTTTCCCTTTCTATTTTGCAATTTGGTTGGGAGATTTCAAAACGTTGACTTCTTTTTCTTTTCTTTATTGTTTGGTTGTCAACTATTTTGTGTGTTTAATGGTTTGTTATTGATTTTTTAGGGGGTTGGTTGTTGTAGTTTACTAAGTAGATTGTTTTGTTTTTTTCTATTTTTTTTATTTCTCGGTTAGGTGGTGCCAGTTAGGGAGGGGCTATAAGAGTGTGTTGATGTTTTGGAGATTTCAAAACATTACTTTTTTTAATGGTATTGTCATAGCAACCCACATGGCAATCCACATATATTGCATGTTGACATGGACTATTTATCTTATATGTCATGTCAAAAAAATACTTTAAAAATTATAAAAATATTTAAAAAGTAAATATATATATAAAGTTCATAAAATTCTAAAAAATTAAGTATGAAGTACATGAAGATTGTCATGTAGGTTACCAAAGTTAAAATTTTGAATTTTTCAGTTAGCATTTTCGTAAGAAAAAATAATAATTCAACTTTTTCAAAAGACTATAGTTAGATTTGACTATTTTTAAAATTAAAACTTAAAAGTTAATTTAAACTAAAAAAAAAGAGTGAATTAATAAAATATGTAAATGTGAAGATTGGCCTGTAAAGAAAACTTGGGCATAGTTTTAGTTTCCGTTCCACATATCAGCTTATTTAATTGAGATTGTTTCTTAATGAAATGTCTTAGAATTTTAAAATTGATAATCTAAATAATTCAAATTGATAATCTAAATAATTGAAATTAGATTTAAATGGATGAAAATTTTAATACTTATTTGCTGCAATTTATGTATTTTAAATTGCACATTAATCGATTTTTATGAAAGAATTTTTTTTCAATTGAACTGAACTGAAGGCCTTTGTAAACAAACAAAGGAGGAAGCTGAAAATTCAGATTTTGGCCCAAAGTCCTATAAAGACAAATAGGTAATTGGGCACAATTCAAAAGATTGTTCCAAAATACAATGCAGCAATAATTACACAACATAATTATAATTCGCATGGCTAATTGTATGTTAGTAATTTAATTGTTTACTTAAATTTAAAAATAATTAATATTTCAAAATATTATTATTAATTAATTAAAATGTAATAATTATATGTTGAATTTTAAAATCTTAATAATCAATATTAAAATGATAACTGAATCATGTATTAATTAAGAAATTAAAAGTTTCCTTGCATATATTTGTGTAGTTTATAATATATATGATTAGATTATGACAGTGATGATGTAGGTGAAATATATATATACAAAACATCAATAAGATATTGATTTAAATGATAAAACTAAACCTTTATATTTTAGTCATTTTTAATTAAATTAGTGTAGGATTTATTAGTCACACCAACTCATCAATATAGTAAATATAGATATAATGAGATTATTATATGATTATTTTATAATTTATAAATATATTTAATATTTCTTTGATAATATTAAAATTTGATTAATTTATTCAAAAATTTAGATATTATGAGAATATAAACTGTATATATGGTTTATATTGCTATAAAAAAGACATGTTCATTGCTCGGACTACTCGTCTAAGCTCAAAAGTTCATTTGAAATTTAGGAGAGTTTAGACAAAAATATTAAGCCTGTTTAAAATATGGGGTGGATTCTGTTAGACAAAACACGTTAGCGAACATATAATTAATTATAAATAAACACATATGAAATAAAATATAAATAGAATGATTTATAATTAATTTATCAAATACGAAAATCAAATAAAACCATAATAAAAAGTTGAAATAAAGGAGAATCGAGATTTTACGAAACATTGAGGCCTGTGAAACACAGTTTTCTTAAGACAGATTCGGCCGCTCCTACGGTACTTGGAGAAACGTTGGTCAAATGTCTCCCAGTATACAACAACAACAGTGATCAAAGTAGTAGCACTTCTACAACGATCAACGAACAAACTTTACCTTTTTCTATCACCGAAACGTTTGAAAAAATACGGAGAAGAAAAGGAAGAGTTTTGAGAATAAAAGAGTTTCAGTGTGAGAGAGTATAAGTGAATACTTTTTTAATTTATTTGCAATATTTCTCATTTTGAATTATGTTATTTATATTCTTAATTATAATATTTATACTTAAATTTTATTTATTATTGATTTGGAGAATAACTGGATAAAAAAACAGCTTAAAGTTTATTTTTGACAAGTTTTTACGTATTGAACTTCCAACACTATACAACTTTAGTATTATAGCTATAATATGAGCTACAAAACTCCGTTCCGAGCCCATAATGTACCAATTTGAAAGGAACTGAAAGATCTAATTGAAGTTATTTCATGTCTGAAACCAAAAAATATTAATAAGGTGTCCAAAAATGGCTTGGAAGTTTGATGCGAATATTGCCAAGAAACCTAAAAAAAAATCTGGTTTAGTTAATTAAGAACACTTTTGTATATTCTCCAATATATTGTTTTTTCCCTATAAATAGACATTACTAGGTTAAGACTAAACAAACTTAGATACAGCCACTCTTATTACTATTTTGTTTTTGTGTTTTCTATTTTTTGGCTTTCTAAACTCTCTTTTCTAGTCGAAGGGTTATCAAAGTTTAATTTAATAAATCCGTGAGACTTAATTTGCGCTTTAATTCTTCTTTTCTCTTTAGTGTTCATGCATTTTTGTTTGAATTACAATTGTTTAGGTTTGTCAAATAGATGGTCAGTATTTGATAGCTTAGAACAATTACCTTGTCAATTAGAATAATTAAATCTATAATTATTTAATTCATTCATTCTAATACTATTGACGAACTGTATAAATTGTTTTTGTCGTACTTTATGGTTATCTATGTAATCTAGCTTAAATAAACCCCATTGAAGTGAGCTTGTTGATTAGAGTTAGGTCTTTCTCGTTCCTAATATTGTTGTTAAGTTAAATTTTGGACTTTGAGTTACAAAGTCATTTATTGGTAAGAGAAATAATTTCAAACGTGTTGCATCTTGGTTACCAAACGGGTAAGGAGAAATCGATTGGTCGATATTGATTCAACAACTAAGATTAATTTATTAAAGGCATTAAAGACATTCTTCCGTCGATAATTAAATCTATGAATCATGGAGATTTTACATTTGACTAGAGCTTTTTATCATTGATATTCTTAAAGCTTTTAATTATTATTCTTCGTTTTAGTTTTTAATTTGAATTTGGCTTTTGTTTTATAAACCCTTCAATTTACTTTACTTTTTTACTTAATAAATAAAATTATTATTGATCTCTATGAATACAATCTTACTTGATGTTTTCTACTAATATTATATTTTCAAGTAGTTTCGTTTTTGTAGGTCTTGATAGCCTATCACCTATATATAATTCTAATAAATGAAAAAAAATAAAAGCATTAAATATTAAATTAAAAATAAATATTTTTAAAAGTTTAAAAATAATATGGGTGAGCCTAAAATGTATTTGGGTTAGTCATTTGTAAATATGAGTAGATTTAGGTAAAATTTTATACTCATATTTTGAGTTAGGCTTGATAAGTATAAATTGTATTAATATCGTATTTAAATTTGACCCAATTCAACTTGACCCATAAACATATCTACTATAAATGGTTGAATTTAATCTCATTTGATTTAGTAAAATCAATAGTGAAATTACTAAAATTCATATTTTGATTATTAGCACATTTATCAAATAAGGTTAAATATATCATTTACTTTTAAAGAAACTATCCACCAATATATTTTATTTTTATCTCTCATAAAAAAAATAACAAACATTAAAAATACTGTCATTTATTCCTAAAATTAATTAAGATATTTTTATTAATATATATATTATTAATTCATTGAGTAGACTCAAAATCATACATAATTTAATTAAAAACCTTAAAATAGTTATTTTTATATTTTCTTTTTATATTTTATATAAAGTATATGGTAGAACTTAGACACCAATGTTTTCAAATTTTTATTTTTGTTATTTCAATCAAAATTTTGATTAATCTTTTACGTACTTTTTATTAGACTTATATCTAAATATATTTTTTACATAATTGTTTTTTACCCAAACCTTGAATATGTCATAATCTAATATTTAATGTTTCTTTGATAATATTAAAATAGAGAGATTAAATTATTAAAATTTAAATATTGTTGATGCAAGAATCAAACAAATAGGGTAATATGGTGGTGATCAATGGTTCACCTAGATTAATATGAGGCGTAGACTTGTGGGAGATGGTGGCTAAAGAGGGCTCACTGAAGAAGGTAGTTATGAGATGGAAAATAGAGAGAGAGAAACCCCCTTCATGGGATCCAGTGTAGGCTTATATATGACAGGTTAGAATCTGAGGTACCATGTGCCACCCAATTATTGGTGACTGGAGGTGATTATGTCAACTGGCCTATCATAACAGGCCTAGGTAAGGGTAAGTGTTCAATCGAATGGAGTGAATATATTTCGAGTTAATTGAGTTCACAAGTCATATTTTATCATTCTAACTCAATTTGAAAATTTTCAAATCGAGTCGAGTGAAATTAAATTCGAGTCAAGTCGAATCAAGTGAAATTGTTCAAGTTAAATTAAACAAATTAAACATGTCAAATAAAAATATTGTTATATTATAACTAATTCCATATTAGAGCACATAAATTTGAAACCATATATATTTGAAAAAATTTCAAAGAAAAATATTAAAAAAATAAGACACTTGAGTATGATAAATTTGAATCATTAATTAGGTCCTAAAATTATTATTTTAGAAATTTTTAAATTTTTAAAATTTTAACTTTTTATATTTTTTAGAATTTTTATATTTTTTAAAATATAAATTTTGAAATTTTATAAATATTTTTAATTTTAAAATTATTTTGAATTTTTGAAAATTATTTTAATTTTTTGTAATTTTTGTTGTGAGAGAGACTAATTTGCTTATTTTCAAAGTTGACAGGGACCAAAAGGGTAATTACCCCAATTTATTATTCGAATTATTCAAATTTTGAAGTTTAACTCAACTTAAACTTGAAACTCGAATAACTCAATTCAATTAACCCAAAATTCGAAAAAAAATTTGATTTTTTTGAATCGAATCGAATTTTACTCACCTTAGGTATGACCACTAGGGTGGCAATTGGACAGGCTGTCAATCATGTCAGATGGGGCTAGTATTCAGGGGCTGGTGTCATAAATGACGATTAAGTGGCACCTTCGAATGATTTACGTCAAGATAAGTCTAATCCGAGGAGTTTCCTCGAGGTGTGTGGGCAAGGAGTTCCAACAAGAAGTTCATTCATTTAGGGTTCCGAAGAGTAATATCCGAGATGTCTTCTAGGTTTGTGCCCCTTGTGACACCCTATAACCGACATGAATATATCAGACCCTGATATAGGACACCACAATACTTACATACTTAGCAAAATTTCAAGACTGGCAAAAATCATACTGGATGTACTAATTTATTTAAAATCTTTTCTAAGTCAGAAGATTTGAATGAAAGGTTTAGCATTTATAACAGACTCTTAAAAGCAGTATAAAGCATTACAACTTAAATCTTTGATAAAATAGGCATATTTGTTGTGTCTTATATTATTCATCATTTGAAAACATATTCCCCAAAGTGTCCCTCTTTATGCATAACATCGCACTATGATCAACCACTGTCCAATCCTGGCTTGGTCGCTTCCGGTGAACAGGTTCAATTTAAGAACCTGCATTACTAATTTATTTAAAATCTTTTCTAAGTCAAAGGATTTGAATGAAACGTTTATAATTTATAACAGACTCTTAAAAGCAGATTCTTAAAAGTAGTATAAAGCATTACAACTTAAATCTTTAATAAGATAGGCATATTCATGGTGTATTATTCTATTCATCATTTGAAAACATATTCCCCAAAGTGTCCCTCTTTATGCATAACATTGCACTATGATCAACCACCCTTGCGCATTCCTAGCTTGGTCCCTTCTGGCAAACTGGTTTAACTTAAGAACCTACATTACAAATAAACACCCATAAATACAATGGAACTTAATGAGTCTCAACCAGTTTTACCTTTTAATGCCACTGAAGTAATCCTCGACTTTAAGATCCTGAACTTCCTTTCAGACCTTGGCTGAAAGTTTTTTGATTTCTAGTTGGCGAATAATTATACGCCAATCTCTACACTTCAACACCTTATAGACAATTCACCTGACTGGCGGATCACAGGCTTCACCCCATAGTTTGAATCCTATTACGCAATCTCTTTGAAGATAGTAGTTGGATACATTCCTCAAAATGATATTTATATGGATACTACTCTTGACTGATTTTCATACTGACTCTAGCAGCTGTCAAAACACTGTTCATACCGAATCTTCAAATTAATCCTAACAAACGTATTTATTCGGATGAATGTAATAATTTAGATCATCCAATAGAATTCCAAAAACTTTGATACATAACATGAAATTATCCAGGTTTAGCGGACTTTTACCCCACTGTACCCTCAGATATACCAAGTTTTCCGTCCTGGTGGATTACCAAGGTGGATTCCTAAGTCAGATACACTGCTGAGAATTCTTTCAGAAAATGATTCAAAGGCATACCCAGATTTCACTGAAAATGTAACATCTCGAGATAAGGCCTGAAAGTTTTAACCTCGCAAAGTAAGGGTTCGTCAGTGTTTTAACAAACTAGGAGTTCGCCAGTGCTTCGGTGAACTAGGGAGTTTGCCAAAATAGTATTTGTAAGGAGCTTTCCAGAAATTCAGTGAAGTAGTATACGTCAAAAAACACGATAAGGGGTTCACCAAATACATTGGAAGAGGGTTTGCCAGTCTGTTGGCAAATTAGTGTTCGCCAGTTGAGTTGTGAACTAGGGTTTGCCAGTTAAAAATTGAGTCAAACTCGAATTAGGAAATAAAGATTTGGTGTATCTAGGAATACTTTATGTGCAAGTAACACATTTCCTAAGTCAAGTAGGGTATCTTAAAATTTCTAGGACACTTAGTGCTTATAAATACGACCCTTATTCCATGAGAATTATCTCATCGAATATTCTGTCGTCAAGTCTTTGTTCTAAACTAAGTTCGTAGCAACCAGGGTAAGTCTCTGTCATGTTAGGTTTAATTGTCCAGAAAAGCTAGGTTTGTTTGCATGTGTGAATTTTGTAAGTTTTGTCTATTTAGTAATCTGTGTGTTTGTTTATATTGCAAACCAGCCAGACTATCTACCAATAAGGATAAAAGCTAAGCCAAGCTTATTTAGTTTATCAACTTTTTCGATAAATGGTTATGAATTGCCTAAGTGTGCTAACTACTATGTTTTTCAGTATGAATATTCAAGGTTTGTAACTTGTCTACGAACTGTTATGTTTTCAAATAACCTTATTTTAAAAACTAAGTTCCAAAAGTAAGTTTTCTTCGAACCTCTATTTTCAAGTTCTGAAACTCTGTTTTCAATATATTTTTTAATGTTATGATTTTCAATATATGTTTTATGCGAGCTCCTAAGCGAGACTATGTTTTCAAGAGATAATTTTACAGTACGATTTTATAAACTATGTGTTACAAGCTTTTGCACGAGCTCTACGTGAGCAAGTGTTTTCAAGTAAGCTCTCTATGCGAGCTCTCTATGATAAGTATCTATGTATGCTCTTTTGCGAGCTTATGTTGGGTATATTAGTATACCAAAATATTGTGAGTACTCACCTTTCAGTTCTGTGATTTTGGGGGTTGAGGCATTGGGACATGTGAAGAGATAAGGAAATGTCGAGTTATGCTCCATTCACTGGGACATGTTAATGTACAGAAGAGTGAATTGCTTCACGCTGCAGTTATTAGTGTACAGAAGAGTGTATTGCTTCGCGCCGCACTTATGGGACATGTTATAAGGACTCTTCAAGTTATTTTGAGGCGTTATAAAGATATTCGCATATCCAACGAGACAAGATTATGATAAGTGTAGGTGAGAACATTTATGTTTCTCAGCAATTCTGATAAGATAAGTGTGTGTAAGCATCTTTCACGTTATTTAATATATGTTTTCAAACAAGAACAAGCTAAGCTTTCAAGTATGACTTTTCTACAAGCATAACTAAAATTATTTTCGAAGACTTATATGTTTTTTTAACAACCAGGTAGATGACAAATTGGGTCTCGCATCTTCACCGCAAAACCATCTCGCAACATGATTTTTCAGACTAAGCCTACTTTTTATTTTAAACTATGTGTTTTAAGCATATTCTTCTGATTCCTAATTATTCACGAAGTTCACAGTGAACTCACCCACTCCTATCTCACTTTGCAAGTAAGTAGGTCACATATGGCAGTGGCGAGGTAGATGACTTGGCGAGGCTCATCCCTGAATAGATACTGATGAACCTGGAAAATAGACAATGGGGTTTTATTTTTATATGGAAGTAGATTTATCAATAGTTGACTCTGTTATTGAAATAATTTCTTTTAAAGTTTAAGTTTATTTTATCTTTGCGAACCATGTCTTAGAATATTATCTTTTATAATGAATAAAAGTAATGTTTATTCATTTATGAATATTACGTGTATTACCTTTTGTCATATTATGTGAATCAAATTTATTAAGTACTATTTTCTGCAACCTCAAAAATTACATGTGTACCACTGGTAGAGATAGTCTTTCTACTTAGCGAACCTAGGCAAATTGTGCAAGCCCATATATATATGTGAACCCTATCAAAGTATGAAAACCCATGCATGCATAACTCTTTTGTTTGTGAAGTCTGTTTGTATGTGAAATCATATTGTATATTTCAAACCAAGGTACTATGCGAACTATTGATGTTTAGCGAACTTATACTCCTATATGCAAACCTATGCTTTATATGCTGTAAACTTTTTAAGTCTTTTTATTGTTAACATGTGAACCTTTCCTTTGATATTCTGTAAGTTCGCATGTTTTTATATACTAAGTATAAGTTTATTCCGCTGCTATGTAATAACTTAGCATATTTCTTGTTGTATCAAGTAGTGTGTTGGAGGATAAGTTGGGAGTTAATGAAGAGTCACTTTGGTGGCTAATGTGGCACATCGGATTTAGGTCGAACCTACTCACTCGGTTCTAGGGTATTACAGCAAAGGCAGACCACTCGCCACTTAGGCATTACAAAACTCGTCATATAAGCTTTCCATACAACACGCCATAAAGACTTTTCAGATAATTTGCCATAAAGGCTTTACAGATAACACGCCACAAAGGCTTTTATGATAATTCACCACAAAGGCTTTACAGATAACTAGTCATAAAGGATTTTATGATAGTATGTCATAAAGGCTTTATAGATAACTCGTCATAGAGGCTTTACAGATAACTAGCCACAAAAGCTTTTTTTATAATTCTCCACAAAAGCTTGGTTTGATTTGCCACAAAGGCACTATATAAATTGTTGTGTTTGACGATATGGAATTGCCTAAACTCAACATCTTTAAGTTTGCCCATCATCATCCCTTAAGACACAAAAAAACCTTAGTAGACAAATATGGCTAATCCGCCATTCCTAAAATGTGTCATGGCCATGGTATTTCTTCATATTTGTCACACAGGTCTTTTCTCGTTTTTACTATCCCGGTTGACCTCATGTTTACGGTCCCAGTGGATTACATTTTGCCATGTTGGCATTCATGTTAACTGTCCCAGTGGATGTCATTAAAACACCACCGCGAGATCCATTATTGTATCACATACTTTACCGACACTCTGTTAAATCCCCTTATTGCTAGCCATACTTGGTCATACATCACTCAAATAACATAATGGACACATTTACATAGATTTCACTAATAATCTTAATAAAATCCTACTTCTTAACACATAGTTTCTCATGCATGCTTATCACACATCGTCATATTCATGCAGTGCATCGTATATTTCAGTATATACATACAACTGCTTCATAGAGAACACACACAACCATACATACATACATACATACATACATACATACATACATACTTACATACATACATACATACATACATACATACATACATACATACATACATACATACATACATACATACATACATACATACATATATACATACATACATACATACAACCATATCTCCTGATTTTCCCTTACTAGATATAAACTCCATGTCCCCCTATTGTGGACTTTGACAAGTGACGATACTTAATTGACTCAAATCGCCTGATTTTCCCACAAAAATCAGGGGGAAGGTAAAAGAAAATTCAGCGAAGATCTTAGCTACTGTTTGACCAGTCATTGAAAGGGTCTAATCAACCCAATTGACTCCCAATTAATCTTGTTACAAAAACCAACTAGAATAGTGCTCGTGTAAATCGAGCGTGCTATACCTTGGTAGTGACTCGCATATGAAGTGGTCTTAAAGACAATCAAATCTCCTATAGCTTTCTCTTACACTTGATAGGCTCTTAGTGCTCAGCCAAAACTCTAGGGCGTACTCTTTCTTCACTTGAAGGTACCCTGTAACTAAATTATTAGATATTGCCAACAGGTGGATACTTTAACGCTAATATGTGTCAATACTCTGACTCGCCATCAAACCACCAATATGGCAGATTATGTTACAACAGTGTGCCAAACAGTTTATATACATACTTTACTCATCCTTTCGGGGTCTGTTGTTTTTGGGTGTGACAATCCCTCAATAAGGTGGGTTCCAATTCTCGAGAAGTAGTATTTGAGAAGCCTTCTTGAAATATTGGCCCTAATCATGAGGATTAGATATATAAAAATATTAAGTGAAAGAAAATGTATAAATGATTTATATATCTCTACTACTATAAAGTTGTTGACTGAATTTAATGTTGCTTGATTAAGTGATCCCAACTTAATTATAAAAAAATTCAAATTTTAATTAAAACACATTTTTGAAATAAGGTTGAATATGTCATTTACTTTACTATGATATTTTCTTTTTCTTTTAATCTCTAATAATAAATTATAACTATTATTAAAATTACTATGTGATTTATTGTTAACAACTACTCATTAAGTTTTCTTTCTTTCCATTTCTAATAATAAATCTCTACTAATTAATAATTATCAATTTTTTATTTTTAATTTTTTGCGAAATATAATAAAATTTAATAAATAGTGTTATTTTGAAAAGATTGTTTTCTACCAACAAAATGGGGTTTATATAGATTTAAGTAAATATTATCAAATTTAATAGATGACCAAAATTTAGAAGTTATGAGATAAACCAATTAAAATTATCTAATAATCATTTAAAAATGTTTGTTTTCTATTGAATCTTATAAATAAATAAAAAAAGGAACACTTAGTGGTATCTAAACATTTTCCTTTTAAAAAATAAATCATATAAACTTGAAAAATAGCTCTATAAGATTCCCTTCCAATAAATGCTATTTAATATCTTCAAATTAAAGTCAAAATAATGAAAAATCACAATCTCTATCACTAACGCTGGACCGCAAAATTCGTTTTCTTTATTATTTCCTTGAAAATAAGAACCTAGATTTAATTATAAATTTCACCATTTACTTTATAAAAACTTAAAATTTAGCCCTCAAATTTATTTTTGAAGGATTTTATCATTTTACTTCATGAAAAGAAGCTACTTTAATTAAATGATACTGTTAAAATTTTCCATTTATTCATTAATTTAGAAACCAACAATTTAATAATTTCTATGTAAAAAAATTAATGATTTTATAATGTATATATAAAAATTATCAAAATCAATAATTCATGATCACATGTTTACCAACGATTTAATAATTTATATGTAAAAAAATTAGTAAAATCAACAGTTTCACAACTTAGATGCAATAAATTAACAAAAATCAATGGTTCATGTTCAGATGTTTCCTAAGGATTAAACTAATTTTTTTCAGTTTTCCTAAAATATTCAAATTTTGATAAATTAAAAATAGAGAAGACTAATTTTTTTTTAATTTTCATAAAATAGAGGATGAAATTAGAAATAGACAAAAAAAGACCTCACTGGTCATTCATACCCACGGATGAGCTGTCCTTTTACTTTTCCAAAGTTGCAATTCACAATCAACGTGGCGGAGTTGCAGTGGAGTTAGGGGTGGCTTATAATTGACTCCTTGCGTTAGAGGACACGTGGCATTGATGGTCGCCCTCACGAAGATCCGTGCTTTATCGTTTTATTTATTGCCCTTACCCTTGGGGTTTGGGTGGTCCACACCCCCGCTTCCTTGCTTGCTACCTGATGCCACGACAGGCTAACGGCGTTTGAGGTGTGGTGAAAACTGTTGGCGTGGACCACGTGGAGCTTAATGGTGGTGAGTGGGTCCCACGTGTCAATGTTTCGAATTCTGTGGAAGCTTGTGGGATATGTGGACACGTTTTTGGCGTCACATCCAATGCCAATTATTTATTTATTTTGTATTATGCCACATACTACTATTACTGGGTACTGATGCCTGTTCATTCATCTTATTATCGATGATTAATTATGGAAAACGTCTTGGTCGCTTTTGAGGTGTTGGATTTATTTGTGCACCTTTTAATTTTTCTTTTAAAAACCACATTTATGTAAGTAAATGTATTGTTGAATTATATATATTTTTTTAAATAAATTAATTAATTTATGTATGTTAGATAAAAAAGTAAATTATTTTTAGACTTTTTAATCAATTTTACTATTAAAAATTAATATGATTAACAAAATAACCAAACAGTTATATGTGGCGTGCTACATGCATCTCATCTTGACATATATAGATCTATTTACTTTTTGCTCTAATATATAAGAAGTAATTTACCCATTATTTTAATAAAAATAGTAAAATATAATCTAATTTCTAATACAAAAGCCTTTATAATACTTCTATACACCTATGCACTTTAAAGCTCATGAAATTAAAAATAAAAATAAAGCAAATCTAATAATATAACATGCTGTAAATTTTTATACTGATTTGGAAAAATAAAAAAATTCATATTCTAACAACGTCAATACCATTTCTAGAAAATATATTGAGAATATTTAAAACTAAATGAAAAAATCATGAAATACACTTCTACTCCAATAAATAAATTTTAAAATTTAACATTAATATATAAGACATGTGAGAGCTTATTTCGAGGATATAACTTATTTAATGAATTTTATGGTTTTCAATTGAGGCTTGGGTTAATTATTTTAATTAAATAATATTATATTTGAAATTTAGTTTATACATTTTATTATTAAAATTTAATTTTTAATTTAAATTTAATTATTAATACTGTTAAAATTATTATATTAAATCTATTAGTGTGACATTTTAAATTTTTAAAAAATTACTCGTTTAGTAATCATGTCACAAAAATAACATTATAATGTCACAAAAATTTAATGATGTTAAGAATTATTTAAATTTATGTCAATACTTTAATTAAAATAAAATATTTAGACTAGCTAATGACATTATAAATACGGAGGTATTAAATTATGTCAAAAAAACAAAATATAAAATGAAATTTCAAATTTCAACATGCTGAAAATTAAGATTTGACTATTTTATGTTATATAAGAAAAATAGAGATTATAATTGCAATTTAACCGTATTTGTTAATGATTTATTAAAAAGAAAAAGCAAAGGAGGTGTCAAAGGAGGAAGGCGTTAGGGTAACATAGATATTAAACTAAATCACACGCTAAAATCATTAATTAGCAGAAAAAAAAAGAATTATTTAACCCATCATTTAGTCTTTAATGCATGTTGCTTTTTTCTTAAATATTTTCTTTAAAGTATAACGGATATTATTAAATTATTAATAAATTTATTTTTATTTTTAAAATATTATAAAATAGTTATTGAATTATTTAAAAATTTTATTTAAGTTTTTGTATTGTTAAAATATTGATATATAATATTTTTGTCGTATTATCTATACTAATCGAAAGTTTTACCTTTCTTTTTTATCTACAATTTAGTTTTTTTAAAGAAACAATTTTAAACTTCACGAATCAGTGAATCAAAATCTAAATAGCTTTCTTTTCCAATCTTTAGTAATAATCGTCAAAACAACTTGGATTTAATCAATGGATATTGATCTATTATACTGATTGTCGAATCACCACTTCAAATTTATTAGTCATACTTTAAAAAAAAAACTTAACAATTCAATGATTTAAAAAATTTAAATAGTTCAAAAACTCGGATAAAAATTTTAAACAATTTAATAATTATCTTTTAACTATTTAAAATTAAATTAATAGTAATTTACTCAATTTCTCTTCCCTCAAATCGAAACATAATGTTTTCAGCCATTCCAGCCCTTCAAAGGTTGAAAAAAAAAATACAGTTGGGATGTCTATCCACCTAAGAACAGCCGCGTGTTAAATGATGATTTCATAAAATCATCCAAAAAGTTTGAAAAAAATATTAAAACTCATAAAATTATAAAAAATTAAAAACTTGAAAATTATAGAAAATTAAAAAATATAAAAACACAAAATTATATAAAAAAAATTATAACCAAAAAATTTAGAACCATCTTTGTCGTCCAAGATCTTTTAGAAATTAATTTCATATCAATTACTACCTAAAATTGTTTTGATAATTTGGTTTTTTCAGATTCACCAACAAAAAGTCTCCCAATACTCTTTATCACAGAAAAAGAGTTCAAATTTTAATTTAACTGTGTTGTCGAATGCTATAGCTTCATGTAAGTGTCACGGTATTGCAAAGGAGTTCGTAATTGATGCATATATTTCGTACTTTTCATTTTCTCTTGAAATCATATGATTTGGCATGATTGACTTATTCCTTGAAAGAGACTTAAGATCCATCTATTTAGATCTTAGTTAAGATGTAAACACTCCAATAAATTATACTTTTATAAAGATGATTAATGTAAATCCTAAAGAATAAATATATATAGATTTTAAATCTTTTAGGACTCTTTTATTTTAAATGAGAACTAATCTCAGCTATTGATTTAATTTGATATGTACAGTTGGATTTAGGAGAGCTCAACTATAAATAAAGTCTATTTTTGTTTGTAATCACTTCATTCTTGAGTTAAGAATATTTTTGAGAACATTTATTCAAACACTTGGTTTGCGCTATTTTTCTATGGCTTTTCTATTCGTTTGTCACTTCTTTCTCTTTCAAATTTGCTTCTACTTTGCTTTGGTGCCTTAGAGAATTTCTGTAATAATTCTCTTTTTTTTTTAGAGTTAAGTTGACTTTAGCAGATTTGAAGCAAATAAATTGCCTAAGGCCGCGTAGGTTTTCAAACTAAAGTTCTAGTCCCTTGATAGTTGGTATCAAAGCCAATGTTTGAAAGAATCGGTTGAAATGATGAAAGAAGGAAACAAACAGAATGTTTCGATGGAGGCATTTGGGAGGACTAGGAAAAATAGCAGATTGAGGGATAAGTTGTCGAGTCTGGAAAGCCGAGTCACCAATTGTTGTAAAAAAATCCCATTCGAAAACGATTTCTTGTATAGTGGAAAAATAAAAAATTGAAAATCGAGTCTGTTTATGATATTTATAGGAATAATCTCTTCCTAAAAAGTACTTGCGTTTTGTGCAAGATGAATCTTTGATGTTCTCGGCTTTCAAGCGAATGACCTCATCTATTATTCTCGTACTATAAATCGCTTCGAGTGTGGACTTGAACAAACACAAATCAAACACAACCAGGAATAATTTTTCTACTTTTAGTAAGAACAGAAAATCTCTTTATAGAAACCGGTAAAATTGTTATTCCTGATGTTAGAATTAAGTGACCCAAATTCTTATTTAAATAAAATACGATGGAAAATAAAATAAAAGTAAAATCCATATAGAACTAGACTTCTTTTATTTTATTTTAGAATAAGGTTTTTAAACCTTATTAAACTCCATCTATTTTATATTGATTAGGATAAGGTGTTTCAATCCTACTAGAATATGGCTTTGCAAGCCTATAAATAGACATAGTCTATTCCTCTTGTATTTGAGTAAAAATTTTTCGACATAGTGAATTTTCTTCTCCTCCGCCTGTGGTTTTTTTCCGAAAGGGTTTCCACATAAAATTTATGTGTTCTTTATTTTATTTATTTTATTCTATTTTATTTTTCACAAATTGGTATCGAGCTTAGGGTTATTCATCTCGATCACGGTAATGGCGTCTTTGAAGTATGAAATTCATTGTTGGATCGCAACACCGATTTGCGTTGTGGCAAATTAAGATGCAAGCGTTCTTGCAGATGGATCTAGAGGATGCCCTGCTAGGATAGATAAGATGCCTTCGACATTAACAGATGAAGAGAAGAAGCGTAAGGATCGAAGGCATTAACACAATTACATCGCATTTGTCCAACGAAATTTTGCAGGATGTGATGAAAGAGAAAACCGCCATTGCATTATGGAAGAGGCTAGAACAAATATGTATGTCGAAAACTCTAACAAGCAAGTTGCATATGAAGCAGCGTCTTTATGCTCATCGTTTGGAGGAAGGTGCGTCAGTACACGAACACTTAATAAGTGTTTAAAGAAATTCTCTCAAACTTGGAGGCCATGGAGGTTCAAGATGATAAGGAAGATCTAGGGTTGATTCTACTTTGTTCGTTGCCCGTCTTATTCAACCTTTAGAGACACGATTTTATATAGCCGTGAGTCTCTCACAGTTGATGAGGTTTATGATTCTTTAACCTCGTATGATAAGATGAAGCATCTTGTGGTTAAACCCAACTCTCGTGGAGAGGGTCTCATTGTTCGTGGGAGACAAGACCGGAATGTTGATGATGATCGTGGTAGAATACTGAACGGAATCCTCGTGGTAAATCTAAGGGTAGATCGAAATCTTCAAACAGAGGTAAAACTTGCAACTTCGCAAGAAGAAAGGGCACATTAAATCTGAGTGCTATAAGCTACAAAATAAGATTAAAAGGGAGGTGCGAATCAAAAGGAAAACAACCAAAAATTCGGTGAAGGCGATGTTGTAGAAGACTACACGATGGTGAACTTCTAGTTGCTTCATCAATGATTCTAAAGTGCGCGAGTGGATACTTGATTCAGTCTGCACCTTCCACATGAGTCCCAATCGGGATTGGTTTACAACTTATGAAACAAGATCTCAAGGTGTTGTTTTGATGGGAAATAATGCTTCATGTAAAATCGCGGTGTTGGAACAATTAAAGTTAAGATGTTTGATGGAGTTGTCGAACACTTAGTGACGTGCGGCATGTTCCGAATTGAAAAGAAATTTAATTTCGTTGAGTACTCTTGATTCAAAAGGGCATGATACACAACCGAAAGTGGGGTTTTAAAGATTTCAAAGGGTCCTTGTTGTGATGAAAGGGCAAAGAAAGATTGCCAAGTTATATGTTTCTGTGGTTCTATATTATTGGTGATGCAATTGCCGCTTCCTCTTCCTTGTCGGATGATGATATTACTAAACTTTGGCATATCGCCTAGGGCATATGAGTGAGAATGGCATGGCGTAATTAAGCAAAGAGGACTTCTTAATGGGCAAGGAATTTGCAAACCGAATTTCGTGAGCCTTGTGTTTTGGGAAGCAAAGAGAGTTCGATTCACTAGAGGAATCCATAACACGAAGGAAACGTTGGAGTATATCCATTCGATCGTGGGGCCGTCCAGAGTGCCTTCGAGAGGTGGAGCTAATTATATGCTAACCTTTATTGATGATTTTTCCGAAAAGTTTGGGCGTTCTTCCGAAGCGAAAAGCGATGTGTTTTCCACATTTAAGTCTTGGAAAATTATGATTGAAAAAGCACGGAAAGCAGATAAAATACCTCCGCATGTGCAATGGCTTAGAGTTCGCTCGATGAGTTTAATAGATTGTGCAAGTCGAAGGGATCATGAGACACTTGACGATTCGTCATACTCCACAAAAAGCGGCGTTGCGAGCGAATGAACGAACGATCATGGAGAAGGTTCGATGTATGTTGTCAAATGCCAACTTACCAAGTCATTTTGGGTAGAAGCGACCTCATCTTGCATGTTTTTGATCAACCGATCTCCATCCGCTGCCATTAAGAAAAAGACTCCACAAGAGGTATGGTCCGTAATCCCGCTAATTATTTCGATTTAAAGATTTTGGGTGTCCTGCGTATGCTCATGTTGATAATGGAAAATTGGAACCGAGATCCATTAAATGCGTTTTCTTGGTTATAAAGTGGTGTAAAAGGCTATAAGTTATGGTGTCCCGAAAATAGAAAAGTTGTGATTAGCAGAGATGTTGTTTTTGATGAAACCGCTATGCTACCTAACTTATCTCTTAAAGACTCTTCCAATAAAGAAAACCAAAAGCGGTGGAGCATCGATTAATCTGTAATCAACTCCTCAAGCCAAGACAAAATTGAGAATAGAGTTGCTTCTTCACCGCAATACTCTATCGCCAAAAACAGGACAAGAAGAGAAATTAAACCTCCAAAGAAGTATGCCGAGGTTGATCTAGTTGCTTATGCTTTAAATGTGGTGAAGATATAGATGCGAATCAAGAGCCATTTAATTATTCCGAGGCGATTAGTGTGAAGACTCGAAAAGTGGATGTTTGCTATGCAAGAGGAGATGGAATCACTCCACAAAAAATGAACATGGGATCTTGTAAAACTTCCTAAAGGTAAAAAGGTCATTCGTTGTAAATGGGTGTTTAAAAGAAAGAAGGACTCGGAGTTGAAGAACCCAGATATAAAGCAAGGCTTGTTGCAAAGGGTTACAGTCAAATTCCAGGAGTGGACTTCACAGATGTGTTCTCTCCAGTTGTTAAGCATAGTTCGATTCGAGCTTTGCTTGGTATTGTGGCCATGCATGATTTGGAGCTTGAGCAGTTAGATGTAAAAACTGCATTTTTGCATGGAGAACTTGAGGAAGATATTTACATGCAACAACCAGAGGGTTTTATAGTCTCAGAAAAAGAGGACTATGTTTGCTTGCTGAAAAAGTCCCTTTACGGTTTGAAACAATCACCAAGACAGTGGTACAAGAGGTTTGATTCCTTTATGACTTCTCATGATTTCAAAAGAAGTAGTTTTGACAGTTGTGTCTACTTTAAGAAAAACAGTGATGGTTCATTTGTGTATCTACTTCTTTATGTTGATGACATGTTGATAGCAGCAAAAGATAAAAGAGAGATAAGAAAGGTTAAAGCCCAACTAAGTGAAGAATTTGAGATGAAAGATTTAGGACCAGCAAAGAAGATACTTGGTATGGAGATTCTCAGAGATAGAAAAGCAAGTAAATTGTACCTAAGTCGGAAGGGTACATTGAGAAAGTTCTTTGCGAGTTCAATATGCAGAGTGCTAAGCTCGTTAGTACTCCTTTAGCGACCCATTTCAGACTTTCATCGGCCTTATCTCCTCAATCGATAATGAGATTGAGTACATGTCACATGTTCCATACTCTAGTGCAGAGGATCTCTCATGTATGCTATGGTTTGTTCACGCCCGATTTATCATATGCGATCGGTCAGGTTAGCGATACATGGCGAATCTCGTAAAGAACACCGGAAAGTAGTTCAATGGATTTTAAGATACTTACGAGGCACTACTAATGTTTGCTTACAGTTTGGAAGAACTAAAGATGGAGTTATAGGGTATGTTGATGCTGATTTTGCTGGAGACCTTGATAGAAGAAGATCTCTCACGAGTTACGTCTTTACAATCGGAGGTTGTGCAATTAGTTGGAAAGCCACTTTGCAAACTACATCGCTTTGTCTACCACCTGAAGTTGAGTACATGGCGATTCATGAGGCTTGTAAAGAAGCTATTTGGTTGAAGGGACTATTTAGTGAACTCAATGAAGACCTTCAAATCAAGACGAGATTTTGTGACAATCAGTGCCATCTTTCTTACAAAAGATCAAATGTTTCATGAGAGAACAAAACACATTGATATTCGGTATCATTTTGTTCGTGATATTATTGCTCGTGGTGATATTATTGTGAGCAAAATTAGCACTCATGAAAATCCTGCAGATATGATGACTAAGTCACTTCCTATAACCAAGTTTGAGCATTGCTTAGACTTGGTTGGTGTTCATTGTTGAAGTTAAACCCTTAAGGGGTTTTTTGGAAGAGGTGAAGAACTTGTTTATTGAAAGTTCGTGATGAAGAACTTGTTCATTGAGAATTTGTGTCAAGGTGGAGATTGTTAGAATTAAGTGACCCAAATTCTTATTTAAATAAAATACGATGGAAAATAAAATAAAAGTAAAATCCATATAGAACTAGACTTCTTTTATTTTATTTTAGAATAATGTTTTTAAACCTTATTAAACTCCATCTATTTTATATTGATTAGGATAAGGTGTTTCAATCCTACTAGAATATGGCTTTGCAAGCCTATAAATAGACATAGTCTATTCCTCTTGTATTTGAGTAAAATTTTTCGACATAGTGAATTTTCTTCTCCTCTCTCGTGGTTTTTTTCCGAAAGGGTTTCCACGTAAAATTTATGTGTTCTTTATTTTTATTTATTTTATTCTATTTTATTTTTCACACCTGAAAAATATAATTTACACTTAGAAATAAATTCTAACTATTTTCGGACAGAATAACAATATCTCAAAGTTGTGTAAAACTTATGTTTTTAGCCTTACTAGTATCATATATTTATAGATCGTGAGATAGAAGAATTCTGGTTGAATTAATAAAGTACAAATAATAGTTATCTCATAGAAAAGCTAGTCCCCTAGTTCTACTAGGAGAGAGGGGTGTAGTATTGGGTCTCTCATGTATTGAGTCCAATTATACGTGTTTCTTGAATTTTAACACAACATTTTATAATTTAATCCAACCTAGTACATGTTTTTTTTTATTTCTCAAAATAAATATTATTTATTAAATCAATTTAAAAAATTTAATTTTTAATTAAATAATTTCCTCAACCCAATTCTAATTTCGTAAAAGTCATGGCAACTTTTTGTAAAATAATCTATGTGAAAATATATTTAATTTTCATATTTAACGAATTCACAATGAATAATTAATGTAATTCAATTTTCAAACTGCAATTATTTAATTAAATAATAACTTAAATTAATTCTCGTGTTGCTTCCATACTTAGTGAGAAACCACATTCATTTTCGTATGTAACTCATTTATCTAACTTTATCATTTTTATTCATTTCTGTTCATTTGATTCTACATACAATTCATTTCTAGTTTCAATGAGTTAGCAGAGGGATCCAATTGGACATATGTAATTAAGGCTCAAATGATTTGTAATTAAGTTCTAACTTTTCACCTATTAATTATAAACTTATTTAGTCACAAAGTCATTCCACTATAGTATCGTGATTGAGCTCTCTCCAATTATATATTATTAGGAAAGTTACTCGATCAATGCTCATCCAATGAGAGGTGTGTTACCATTATAGGATCTCCTTAATCTCTTTAGGATAAATTTGCTCTCTTAACATGATCATATTTTATCTTACGGTAACCATTACATCTTCCTTCATGAAAAGTCAATTACTATTATATAGTAATTAAGTCATTCATCACAAAAACAAATGACCCATAGCCATGTTTACTTTTCATCTATCATGTAATATCAATGAGAAGATATCATTTACTCATTTCTTGGGCTATGAATTCCACTATTGTGAATGATGCTACATATTACAGAAGTCTTATACCCAATGCACTAGCTTTCAATTCCTTATCTATTTAAACTCAAGTTTTTACATACATTAAAGTATAAGAGTCATGCATACATAGTCCATCATCCACTCAGAATTAATGTATGCCACACTATAAACATCACAAGTGAATAAATCCATAAACAACTTCAAGATCTATTCTACTTAGGTTTTGTTCGATGTACTGTCAGTTTAGTCAATCACATTTATGTTTCTATCTTCTGAGAGTCATCTACTCCGATGCCTAAGACAAAGCATCCCCTAATTAAACTTGGTAGACGACATATTTATTTTTTAATCAGTTTGCTAAATTCTAATTAGACTAAGGACATGATTAGGTTCATTTACTAATATAAGTTGTATTTCTGTATTACGATCCGACCATGTAATACCGCTTAGTATTAGTTAAACATTAGACAATCAGTGAGCTAATATTTTCTTCCATTTTGCTTTGCGTGCAAAAACCATTAATGACAATATACAAAGAATATTAATGCAACTTATGGGTAATTTTATTAAACCAATCTGTTCGAAAAAATACAAGTATGAAAACAAATATACTACACTTAGGGCATCAAATTCAACATCAATCTTAAGGAATCCATGGGTGGTGTAAAGGAAACACTAGAGGTAGTTGAGGGACACACTGATGAGATGGACTCGATGAGAGAGTAACTCAGGGACTATGTTTCGGAGATGAAAGAGGCCCTCAATGCAACTATCGATGACTAAGCTGAGAAGTTAACTAAGAGGAATGATGATCTCAAAGCCACGATAATGACTTTGAAGTAATAGATTGTAGAACTCAAAATGGAGTTCACTATCTAAAAAGCTATTTTGGGTAATTAGATGTTGACTTTAGTTCCTAATGACTATAACATGGATGTTCCCAAATTGAAAGAGTTTAAAGGGATGAGGTCCATGAGGGACGTGGACTATTTTCTCTAGGGGATGGAATAATACTTTTGTACAATGAGAATCGAGGATGATGCCATTAATGTAAACATTGCTGCAATTTATTTTACTAATGTCGCTATCTTATGGTGGCGTCGTAGGTCCACATATGAGAAATAATGTGGGATAACAATAAAAACTTAAGAGGAGTTCCAAAATAAGTTCAAAAAATAGTTTTACCCATAATATGTCGAGGAGGAGACTCGAGCTAAGTTGCGTCAGATTACGTAGCAAGGCATTGTTCGAGAGTATGTTAAAGACTTTAGTGAGTTGATATTTCAAATCTTTGACCTGAGTGAGAAATAAGCATTCTATTGGTTTAAAGTTGGATTAACGTCATGGGTAAAATAAGATTTTCACCAATAAGGAATTACCAAACTTATCGTAGCCATGGCTGAGGTTGAGGCATTCTCTGAGTTTAGGGGCAAAAAGTCTGATAGTTTTGAATATTCCAAGCCTAAATTCAAACCCAAGGGCAATGGTAGGGGGACAGAGATAAAAGATAGCTAGGAATGGTAATTATAAGTCCCAAATTGTTCAAAGAGCTAAACTCGACAAGTTATGGGAAAAAAAGAAGAACATAGGGCCAGTGAGGTGCTTCCTTTGTGACAATCCACATATAGTGAGGGACTGTTCAAAAAAGTCTTCGCTTCCTACCATTGAAGGGGATGATGAGCCACACAAAGTAATGATGAAGATTGGTTTGATTTTGAGTTTTGTCGAAGCAAATAAGGGTCATAAAAGAAAGGGATTGATGTTCGTAGACATTACTGTGGTAGGCAAAAGATTGAATGCTCTCGTCAACATAGGTGCTTTACATTTGTTCATGCCCAAAGAGACTACTCAGAAGTTGCATCTCAAGGTTGAGAAAGAACCAGGATGGATTAAGACAATAAATTCTAAAAAGGTTCAGACAATGGGTGTTATGAAAGGAGTTGAACTTTAACTTGGTAGTTGAACTGATAAGAAAGTCATTAAGGTAATACCACTTGATGGTTATGACTTTGTGGTTGGTTTAAAGTTCCTTGATTGGGTTAATGAACTTCTTGTCTCATTTTTTTATTGCATGTGAATTTTGGATTTGCGCTATCAATGTATGGTATTGATTAAACATAAGGCGGGTACGAAAACTAATGTATTATCTGCAATATAGTTTGCTAAAGGGTGCGAAGAGATAAAGTTTCCTACTTAGAAACTTTGAAGGACAATTAGTCTCATGAGCCCATTAGTGAGATCCCAAAAGTAGTGACTTAGTTGTTATAGTTATTTCGGGATGTGATGTCTGTAAGAGAATGAACGCTTTGAAATATGAATAAAATTTTATGGCTCGTATTTTAGTTTAATGTTTGTATGTTTGTCTGGTAACGCCTCGTACCTTAGCCCGGCCTCGGATACGGGTAAGGGGTGTTACAATGTCTGCCGAGCTACTTAAGAAGTTACCACCTAGAAAGGAGGTGGATAACAAAATTGAGTTAATACCCAATACTGAACTGCCATCCAAGTCCCTATATCGAATGTCACATTTAGAATTGAAAGAGTGATGAAAATAATTGAAAGAACTTTTAGATGTTAGGTTCTTTAACCATCTAATGCCCCATATGGTACACTGGTGTTGTTTTAGAGAAAACACGATAAGTCCTTAAGATTGTGCGCCGACTATAGGGCATTAAACAAGATCATTATGAAGAATAGGTACCTAATCCCACTCATTGCAGACTTGTTTGATCAGCTTGGAGCACAAGATGGTTTACAAAGTTGGATTTGTGATCGGGGTACCATCAAGATAGAATAGTCGAAAGGGATAAGCCAAAGACCACTTATGTGATGCGTTATAGCTCATTTGAGTTCTTTATCATGCCTTTTAGACAAACTAATGCTCTAGCGACATTCTGCAAATTGATGAATAAGGTATTTCAACCCTTTTGAGATGTTATGTGATTGTTTATCTTGACGATATTGTGGTGTACAATAAGTCACTTGAAGAACATGTGGGGTATTTGAGGGAAGTTTTCAAACCTTGTGAGAGAATAAGCTTTATTTCTAATTGGGAGCCACCAACCAAGATAATAGAGTTGTGGTCATTCTTTAGATTGGCAAACAATTACCTACTTTTCATTGAAGGCTACTTCAAAATCATCACACCCTTAATAGATTTATTAAATAATGGTAAAGTGTGAGATTGGAATGAGTAGTTTCAAAAAGCCTTTGATCAGGTGAAACAGGTAATGACCAAAGAACCTATGCTTACCTTGCCGGATTACACTAAACTGTATGAGGTGTATACAAACGTATCATACTATGCAATCGGGGATTTTTTATGCAAATGTGCATCCGATAGCTTTCAAGAGTCAAAGCTTAATGATACTAAGCAACAATATATGGTTCAAGAGAAAGAGATGACCACAATGGTGTATTGTTTGCGTATATGAAGACATTATTTGTAGGGCTCTAGATTTGTGGTATTTACAGATAATGTTACAAATAGTTATTTCCTAACTCAGAAAAAGTTATCTCCCAACTAGGCTCATTGGTAGGTTTTCTTGATAGAATTTGATTTTAGCATCAAGTATAAACTGGGGAAAGCTAATGCAGTGACTGGTGCACTGAGCTAGAAGTTTGTCCCATGATCTCATAGTGAAAATATTAATTGAGCTTGCTAGAGAAGGGAAAATGAGGCAATTTTATCTTGAGAGAGATTTTCTGTATACCCAAAGGCACCGTTTTTATGTGCATAAATATGAGAAATTACACAAGAAGATCATCAAAAAGTGTCATGGTTTGAAATGGGTTAACCATCTAGGTATGCACCACACATTGGCTCTTTTAGGGGACTGATATTATTAGCATCACATGGGTGATAATATTGAGACCTATGTGAAGACTTGTCTTGTGTGCAAACAAGACAAGGTAGAGTTGAAAACGTTAGCTAGTTTTGTAACACCTTCTACCCGACCCGAATCACTAAGTTTGGATATCGGATGTTAAGACATACAAACACTTAGTATAATTTCTAAACCATCTACGTATAATCTTTTTTCCACATACTTTCTATTATTTTAATAAAGGTTTTCTGAACGAAAAAGACAAAGAAAACATTCAAGAATACAATAGACTCTTGAAAATAATATAAAACATTACAACACAAAAGTTCAATAGAGACAGACTTTTATTGGCATAGAGAACTATACGCCATACTCCTAAGATATCCTCTATATGCATAATATCCCAACTTGTTGTTTTCCCTGGCACGTTCCTAGTTTGGTCCTTCCTGGCACATTCATTCTCATAGCAGGACTTGAAACGTGAACAAACATTTTGTAAATACTTGCGAACTTAGTGAGTTTTAATACAGAATACCTTAAGTCTTTCTAGTTTGTAAATACTTGCGAACTTAGTGAGTTTTAATACAGAATACCTTAAGTCTTTCTAGTTAAGTTCCTTATTTTGAATATTTTGGATTACCACTCTGTATTTGGCAAATACTTCACAAATATCAGATATATACTTATACGCTAGCTACCATACTTAACGTACCAACTTTTACTTCACTCCATGGCTGATTTAAAATCTTATCAGTCAATACAGATACTATTCTTTCTTATAACAACATAGGTACTTCTCAGAAGAATATCTATATAGAGCCTACTTTCGGCGGAGTTCTATTCAAACAAACACTTAAAATTTTCCCTATAATTGGTAGTCATAGATATTACTCTTTGACGGAAAAGTACAAACTGATCTTACATTTGGCAGACTCCAATACTGAATTGATAAATAATAAACTACCAATTAGATCATATCCCAAATTAAACCCAAATCAAACACATACTGATAATGAAACATTCTAGATCATCTTGAAGAATTCCAAGCGTTTATATTACATAACACAAGAACGACCAAATTGACAAATGGCTCAGATTCTAAATAACCTCAAAATGAGACATGAAACTATTCAGATATGGTAGATGCCAGAGAACTCAAATTTCATCATTACATAGTGTAGACCAACTTAGACCAACGAACTCTTATACTTTTCATAACTTCGAATATGCCCATATCTTATACTGACAGACTACTATGGCAGATTACCTCTTTAGAAATATAGATACATACTTTCTTTCATGAAAGGCCTAAGCATCTATATTACATAAAAAATGCCTAAATTGACAAACAGTTCAGATTTCAAATAACTAGAATGAGACATGAAACTATTCAGATATGGCGAATACCAGATAACTCAGATTTTATCCCTACATAGTGTAGACCAACTCAGACCAATGAACTCTTATACTTTTCATAACTTCGAATATGCCCATATCCTATAGTAACAGACTACTATGACAAATTCCTTCTTTAGAAATATAGATACATACTTTCTTTCAGGAAAGGCCCTTTAAGACTTATTCAATTTCACCACAGGACTAACCAAACCAAATTAACTTCAAATGTATCATATCTTTATACTAGAATTATTTATCGAAAAAATATCAGAACTTACCCAGATCTTACCACAAGGGCGGATAACCAGATTCTATCACACAAACATCACTGAATACGCCACATAGGCATTACAAAATTTGCCACAGAGGCAATACAAAATATGCCTAAAAAACTTAGCAGATCACGCTACATAAGTATCATACAAAGTCACGTATTTACTATCTTGACAAATTTTCATAGAAGGTGCCATGAGTTTCTCCCTCATAGACTTATATATATCTTCATGTTGTGAACTACTAGTCTGGTTTACATATCACCGAATGCATCACCATAAATATTCTCATAATCTTATTATGCCATGGGTATCAACTACAATGACTTATACATCCTCATGTCGTGATCTGCCAGTCCAATCTTTGTCTTAGTGGAGGCATCACCATGAATGTTTTCTTTGTCATATAATACTAGGGGTCTGTACCACATGGACTTACACATATTTTCATATCGTGATCTGCCAGTCTGGTTAGCAATATAACTATCCTACCAAAGGCATCACAAAGGAATGTTTTATTCAGAAGTTACTTACCTAGATTTGTTCGCATGTCTGATTGATTCTTACTTTCTCATATTAGATTTCATATGCATACTTATCTTTTAACTTCTTATTCAAACAACACCTCACACATATCATTCTTATATATATAGAATCTTTACATTACTTCACATACACACTTCTCAATTCACATGCAGGAGCCATGATAAAGAATCGCTTGATACTCACCTATACTACAGCTTGAAATTCCAAACTCGAACATCCATCTTGAACTAGCAGTAGCAATTACTTAAAGAACATGGAACTATCATTAAAAACCCATTAACAGGTAATTTGTTATCATCTCAACTACAGACAACCCCCGTTTAGGGCCTCTTATTCATAACCTATTGTTTATATGCTTCTTCACAACCTTATTCTTTGTAAAACTTAACATGCAGAGCTATTAGTCTTACCAGGAGGTGAAACATCTATTGGTTAATTTAAAAACCTTAACTTTCAACTCAATAAAGAAGAAAGAACATTTAATTTTAAGAAAAAGAACCAAAGAGTAATATTGAAGGAAGAAAAACCATCTTGACGAACCCATCTCGCCATATATATACTCTAGTTTTCCATTAATAGAACTTGACAAGTGTCAAATGCATACAGAAGTGGCCTTCTTAATGTCCTACAAAAATCGGAGAAAATATAAAAGAGAATCTGATGTTGATACTATTTGACCGGTTAAACCATTCACTTGACCCTTAACCAATCACATTACAAAACCCAATTAGTACAGTGCTCAAGCAAACTGGACATACTATACATTTGGCGGTAATTCTCACTAGGTTTACTCTTCGTTTGTCATACTATTTTCTTAAATACCAGAATACTCTAAGATAAAATCTTTAATTACTTCTACGGTAAATACTTTACGCCAAACTCTAATCCGCCATAAAATTGTTAATTAGTGAAATATATTACGCCAAATAGATAATTTTACATCTGCATGCCTTCTTCTTAGATCTACCTGATTTGGGGTGTGACAAGTTTATTGCAACATTTTCCCATTTTAGAACATCCAAGAAAGAGTGTATCCATGGATTTTATTATTGGTTTTCCTCAATCTGATGGGTTTATGAGCATTATTGTTGTGGCTGATAGATTTTCCAAATATAGAACATATTTTTCAGCAACCAATGAATGCCTTGCTGAGGAGGCAACTTGTTTGTTCCTCAGTCTATTGGTAGTGATCGTGATGGGCGGTTCACTTGTTAATTTTGGACAGAGTTGTTCAAGTTTATGGGGTTAAACTTGAACTTTTCCACTAGCATACATCCGCAAACTGATGTGCAAATCGAGAAAGAAAATATTTTATTGAAGACTTATCTCCGGCACTATGTTAATTCCACACAGTGGGATTGACCAAAGTTGTTGGATATGCCCCAATTTTCTTATAACTTGTAGTGGAGTGAGGCCACGAATCTGAGTCTATTCAAAATATTGATGGGGCAACAACCACTCACACCCAATGCTATTGCAGCCTGTTATACAAGACCAAATCCAACAACTTATCGATTTACTAAAAATTGACAAGAACAGAATGACTTAGCCAAAGCTTGTCTACACAAGGAAAGTAAGCGCAAAAAGAAGTGGGCTGATCATAATCATAAATATGTGCAACTTTAGGTTGGTAACTTGGTCTTTACTAAATTGCCCTTGATTTTGTGCCACACTAGCTTACACAAGGGACTTGTGCGACAGTATAAGGGACCTTTCAGAGTTCTAAAAGAGGGTAAGCAAAGTGGCTTACAAACTTGAGTTGCTAGTAAAACTTAAGGTTTACCCAGTGTTCTATGTCAGTATGCTTAAGCCTTTTCATGAAGATAATGCGGATCAAGAGGATCCAAATTGAGGCAAATCCGAACGAGCACCAATAGGGGTAAAAGTCTCTTATGATCGTAATATTGAGTGCATCATGGCAAATTAAGTGATCCGACAAAATTACTACAAGTTGAGGCATGAGTACCTTGTTCAACAGAAGTGATTTCTCGAAAGTGAGGTTAGTTGGGAACATGTTGAGGCTCTATGGTACTTCCAAGAGAAGATAGACCAGTTCCATTTTGAGGACGCTAATGGCATCACGAGAACAAATGTGGGAGAATGTAACGAGCCACGAAAAGGAGCTTGCAACTGATGCACACATTTCAAACCTTCATGTTCCTTTGGGGTCATTCGACCTTACAAGACTAGCTCATTGCTTGGAAGAGACTCAAGGCCTATCTACTTAGATCCTAGTTAAAATGTAAACACTCTAACAAATTGTATTTTTACCAAGATAATTATTGTAAATCCTAAAGGATAAATATGTATAGAGTTTAATTCTTTTAAGACTCTTTTATTATAGATGGGAAGTAATCTCAACCATTAATGTAATTTGATTTGTTCCATTGGATATGGGGGATCTTAATTATAAATAGAGCCCTCCCCTTTCATTTGTAATCACTTCATTCTTGAATTAAGAATATTTTTACTTAAACACTTGGTGTGCGTTATTTTTCTATGGCTTTTCTATTCGTTCGTGGCTTCTTTCTCTTTCGAGTTTGCTTTCGTTTTGCTTCAATGCCTTAAAAAATTTTTGCAAGAATTATCATGTTTTGAAAGTTAAGCTAACTTAAGCAGATTTGAAGCAAAGAAGTCGCTTAAGGCTACACGATTTTCTAGACTAAAGTTCTACCCTCGTAACATAAATCGAAACATAGCCTTTGATGTAGGATTCAGTACATTACTTACCAATAAAAACCAAGTTTTTAAATGTCATTTCTGTGGGAATTTCATTAGTTATATTTTATGGAAAATCTGAAGAGTTAGAGAAGGCTAAAGTGTTTGAAGAAATGCTTTTGAGAAATGTAGTTTCATGAACCACTATCATTGCTAGATTAGCACAAGAATAATAGGTTTACATGTGCTTGGGCATTGGAGCTATATAATATGATGAAGAATTCAACTTTGAAACCAAATGTTTTCACGTTGACAAGTCTTTTGAGAGCATGCATGGGAAATAATCAAAAGGACCAATATAAAAAAAGTAGTATACTTTAGGGACCAAATGAAGTATTAAGCTAGAAGAAAATCGTCAATGAAACGTAGGTAGAAAAAAATTGAGAATTAGGTAAGAAAAAAAAGGGAAATTAAAAAAAAAAAAAAAGAAGAGAACATCGGACACTTTTTTTGTTGTGACTTAAGAAGGATGATCTCGTTATTATGAAAAAAAAAGGAAGAGACATTGACGTCACCTCACCGTTTAAACGGAAGTACTCCTCCCGCTTACTTTCCGTTAACTCACCCAAACAAAAAACAAAAAATAAAAAAAGCTTTTAAGCGGGAGAAGGAAAACGACGTTTCTTTAGCACCTTCAAGTTTTTTTAAAAATAGAAAAACTAATAATTCTTAATTTCGCTTTAATTTATTTAATACTTTGGTTTCGTTGCTCTCTATGTATCACTTACTATACTACACAGTGCCATATAATATCTTCTTTGGTTTGAAAGTTCAGAGATAAAAGGTAAAGGGTTTATTTTTTTTCTCTATTTTTTTAGAGTTATTCATCTCAGTAAGTTCTTTCCCATTTCATCTTTGTTTTATATATTTTTGAATAAAAAAAAGTGTTTCTTTCTATTGGTTTTTATTGATGCAAGTTATTTCCATAGTTCTTTTGGGTTTTGATTTCTTTTTCTCTTATTTTAATGTTTCTATTTTCTTGATTTCCAGAAATGGTTTGTTTAAGGATTCTGTTTTGTTTCATTTGAAGGATCTATTTTTTTTTCCCTTTTTTCTGTTGGTTTTCATTGATATATTTGTTTTAATTACTATTTTTGGAGGGCTTTTTTTTTGAATAAGAAAGTGGACTAAGGATCACAATTCAAGCTGTGTATGTGCATGCATGCATGTATGTATGTTTCTCTTATGGATGTTAATGATGATACTGAGGACATGATCTGATGTGTCTCGTCTTTTCATGTTCTTGCTAAATTTAGATAATGATTTCTTTTTTATTTATGTATAATGGATTTAAGATGAGATATACATAAAGTTTTGGAACTGATTTCAATCCTCTTTAGATGGATTAAAGATTAGATTTGGAATCTTTTTTGCAGAACAATATATATAATAATTTAGTGTTATTTTTTATTCCATTTTTTGTTCGTTTTAGTGCTTTTTGGAATATATTTTTTGTTAAAAAAATGTAGCAAAAGAACAAAAGCAACAACCGAATGGAATTTGGATGAAAAAAATTGGGTACTTTTTTAGCCTTGCTGAAGTTTTATGCTTAATTAGATTCTTATTTGCTCCATACCGATACGGAGGGTATGAATAATGATCCTTCAAATAAAGAAAAACTTAACATGTCTATTTTGCCCGAGATCATGTATACTAACATAGCATAAACATAACTAGATGGATATTTCTAGTATTTAACCTAAGCATGATCCATAAAGGGTTAGAAATTAGAGAGGTCAAGAATACATATATATCAATTCAACTAGTACTGAAGATCAAGAATTAAGCACCCATAGTTTTATACATTTAATGTATCTTGTTTGGAATACTTTAAAGGTACAAACTTTAGGTACTTTTTATTGCAAAATTGCCCTTCATCTTTGCTTACTTGTTAAAAAGGACAACAAAATAAATCAAGCCTTTTCCAAGTTTGTAGAGTTAGCTATAGGGCCCTTTTTTTGGGTGAACACTTCATTAATACAGGAAAGTAGTGTTCAAGAAATACAAAAAAGTAGGATGGTGTGAAGCTATCATTCTCTAATTAACTTGTTTATGAAGCTAAATGAGGGTTTTGGCTATGCCCACAAGGTTGAAATAAGGATCATCTTAGCTGGCATATTAAGGTCATGTTTAGCATTGTTGTTGGAACATGTGTTTTTTTTATAGTTTAGAGGGTTTTATTTTTTGTGAATACAAGCATCAATGAAACTTAGGGATAACGTTAGCTAATTTGCAACTCTAATCGTAATATGGTCTCTAAATGCATCTTTGATTTACACCCCAAATGCGTTCATAATGTACTGCTCATAAATACTCGTTGTTATATACGTGTTTAGTTCTCATTTGTTTATAAGAAAAGAAATAAAATAAAAAGGGAAAAGAAGTACATGCATATAAAAAAGACAACCAATTTTGCTTTTGTGTTCCTCCCATTATGTGCAGCATCAGTAATGGTTTTTGAATCCCAAGTTATCTTTATATGGTATGTTCTTTGAGATTTCATTCTCATGTAATGTCCTGCACTGGCTGCTTTAATCTATGTATCTATGCAATTGATTTTATATGGATTTTCTCCTGAATGTCCTAGCTAATTGTTCGAAGATAGACATATACGTATTAATATAATGATCATTATGATATGCTTCTCTTGACTATATTAATCACTGCATTAGTTGACTGAATATTTCTTTTATTTGCATAACCAAGCAGTTGGTCAGGGTGTCATAGATTTAGACTTCAGAAGCATGCACCAAAAACCAGATGGTACAAACCATCCGGAACCCAATGCAAATAACAATAAACCGCAAACGGTTCAGGTTCAACCATGTTGGTGCAGCACACGGCAAGATTCCTTCTTGACGGGTGTTTTAGGAGAAGGTAGGACAAGCTTATCTCTGGCCAAACACTCAAATGGCGGTTTAGGGACAAAAACATGTGAATCTCCAAGCACAATTAGGACTGATGATAAGCTTTGTTCTAGTAAAGAAATGCCCTTAACTATATTTCCACATCCAGGTAACACATATGCTATTTTATACAAAGGGTTTGCTGTATGTGAGTGATCTTGAACTGCAATCTTAGTTCATGGATTTTAAGTGTGCTATAAAAAGGGTGGCTCAGTACCTGGCTTTAAGATCATGATTAACAAGAATTCAATGCACCATTTGTTACTAATCAGCTCCTGTCTTGCTATAATGAGTTGCAAAGAACTTAACTTGCATGATATTGTATTGCTAGAATGTTTTATTGAATTAAAAACATTGGTACACTTGCCTATTTTAGGTAACAATTTGACTTCTTAAGTGTCTGCAGTTCCACACTAACCATTGAGGTTACGTTCTTTGTGTACACATCAACTTCGGAAGGCTATATCATATTTCAAAATGTTTGCATATGAGCAAAATTTAACGCAGCTCATAATATAAGTGATTGATTTGTTGCAGCGAGCTTTTACATGCATGCAGATATCGACCCTTATAAAATTGAATTATCAAATATTTATATGATTTTGAAGTAAAAAAGGCATAATTCTTTCTTGCGTGCCGTAGTTTTCAAGGCATAAAATTCACTTTATAAATGTACATGAGTTGCAGTCATGCAATTTAAAAGACTTGAAAGTGTAATCAGGATATACCCGCAAGGCAGGTTTCAATGAGACCTCGCAAGGACATTAACCTGATCAAACTTTTGAGTGGTGTTAATTGCACTCATTTAACTAACTTTGTTATAGCCAAACTTCAATAATGGCTCTCTTTGTTTTCTTGGCAATGTATTGTTTTCATTTCTTAGATGCTACTGTACTTGAACAATTGTGAATTTTCAGTCTGTTTTTGCACATCATGTTCATATGCTGTGAAAGCTAATGGAGGTTTTTTCTTTTGTGACAAGACGGGAAATGTGGAGATGAACAGCCATATTTACAACATGCTATACCCATCATACGTCCGACAATGGGTGAATATGTACCACCAGAACCCCAGCTGGAGCTCGTTGGCCACTCGATTGTAAATTTTTTCTTCCTCTCTCTTCAGAGAACACATAGTTATGAAAATGAACTTGCATGATGAATCATTTTGAACTGTTGGATGTATCTTTTGTGGGTTTGGTTTGATAGGAAGGATAGAAAGGTGGAAAGATGAATTCTGTCTGATCCAATGGTTGGACCATCTCTTGTTTGTCTCTATTATAATTTTTGGATTAGAAACAAAACAAAATTATATGTCTGCTTTCCATTTTTTATGCAAGACCAAAGTGTAATGATGGAAGTCTAAGTGGAAAACTCTTTTGCAGGCATGTCCGTCCTATCCATACACGGATCCATATTATGGGGGAGTGGTGCCTCCTTATGTACCTCAATCTTTGGTATGAATTTATGTAGTTCACTAGTCATCATAAAGATTTTTTTATCTTCCTACTTGCTTGGTTTTGTATGGTTATATTCGCCTTTTGACTGCCTATAAAATTATTTGCTATCAAGATGGTTGTAGCTCCATTTATTTGTTAAATACACTCAAGTCATTTGGACTTCGGTGTGAGTGTTGGACATCAGGATGTGCTTGACTTATTGTTTCTAATGGCTTTGGAGGATCCTTTGAGGATATCTCCTTATCAATGTTCCTATATGCATTGGACACAAATGAATAGTTGGAGATTTTAGACTGTAAAAAGCGGATGAATATGTATGAGCATTGTTATGTTTTCTCCCGATAACATTATTATCCATGTACAAGGCTTCAAAAGTATGAGTTGAAGAAAGGTAGTCAAACAGCAAAAACTGTCACTTATGGTTTTGAATGGTTTTGTGTGCATGGATTATTTCTCTTATTTTGGGGCAGAAAAAAATGGAGAATAGGAGTTGTTCTTGAGGAAAGACTGGTTTGCTTTTAGTTGCATTAAGGAATAAGATCATATTTAAGAAAAATTTCCATATATTAAGAGGGCTCTTGAAAGGTCATATCGTCGTACCTTGTCTGGATATGCTTCGGACATGAGTATCTTAAGAAAAATGAAGAGTTGGAGAAAGATTGTAAATAAAACACCGTGGTGATGCAATGGTTCAATAACTCTTCTCCAGGATGAATTCTCCATAATGTACCTCATACCAAATAATTAATGACCCAAGAGTTTTGAGTATTTATTGTTATCCCAATTGTATTACATGTTAAAAAGGGAGTAAGTGAAATGAAATAAACTTGTTCTCTTCCGAATCTAGCACACAAATATGGTTGAACATGAATTCTTGTTATCACTTGATATAGACTGTGGAAGGCTTTTGTATTTGGTTCATAATTCCACTTGCTTAATATGTTGCTAATAAATAATAGAACATCCGTGTTGTTCTCTAAAAAGAAAAAAGTTGTATGCGGAACATCACTTGTCAAGGTAGGATTGTCAAATGGCGATTGTGCAAAAAGGAAACTTATATTTAAGATTACACATAACGCCGGGTATAATATAAACATAGAAAACTGTTTTAGCAATAATTACAATATAGGAATGATTTATACACATATATAACTAGAAGTGCTGCAGTTTAGTAACATGTACTTAAATATTTGAGAAAGTGATTATGTAGCTTTTTTAGGTATTCGAGCTTTAGATTTGTTCTTAATAGTTGAATGTTTATGAACAACTTTCTAAAAAACGGATGCAAATATGGTATGAAATTTGTTTATGAAGATTATTGAAATATCATTTCAGGTACATTCTCATAGTCTTGGAGTGCATCCTGCTAGAATGGCTTTGCCTCTTGAAATGGCTGAGGAACCAGTTTATGTGAATGCTAAGCAATACCATGGTATTTTGAGGCGAAGGCAGTCACGTGCAAAAGCTGAGCTGGAAAAGAAACTGATCAAAGTCAGAAAGGTTGGTTTTCTAAATTTTTTGTCTAAATATAAGCATGGACATATTTGATTCATCAATGTGCTACATCATATTTTAGTTAGTTCTATAGTTTAGTTGTCGATTCTATTCTTCATTGTGTTGATGCTTGAGAACATAATTCAATTTTGCATGGTTGAAGTTCTAAGGAAAGTCTGGTACAATCTCAACCGTGTTCCTTTTGCATGTGTAAATGAGTTAATGTGGTAGTCTGGTGGCATGGAGTTTTACGTTCCTTACTGGGATTAAAATCGTAAAAAGTAGGAAACTGGGAAAGCACCAAGCAGTTTGAGTTTTTTGACAAGCAAGAAAATGTTCCAATCTTTGCTTTATACATTGATGGGCAGCAAGGGAACTAGAACTGGTGGGTCAATGATACTGAAATCTCATGGTGTGGTAATTAAGGAAGGATGAAATCATTGGACTTCTATTAATAATAGTTTGGAAGAGATAAAAGTACCATTATCTGTCTAAGTTACGAAAGTTTGTTGTATGATAACTTTGGAGACTCAGAAGACTGTCTGAATCCTCGAGCACTGCATACATGTGTCATAAAGAGCGATAGAATTTACCATTGATGCAATCTAGAAGAGAGATTTCAAAGTCATAAGGCAAGATATAAGCAGATATGTGAACATTAGGTAGTTCGAGAGAATAGAATGCTATTGTATTCTGCCTTCATGTTTGAGCTTTTACTAGAAGCTGGTGCTTTGACAATTTATTATAGCTTTCAAACTAAGTGCCAAAGTTTGTTTTGACTTATTCCACTAAGTTCATTATTCAACCGAGTTTAAATTTTTTTTCTTGTTTGTTTTTCTTGAATAGAATGGTTAATGATGCTAATAGCCGTTGACACGAATGATAGTTTCTCTGATATTTCAAACCGGCAAAACATTGTTCCAACAAGATAACATGAAAGTCATGCTTATGCACATATTGTTATTGAGAGATTGATGCTTGAAGTAGTACCATACGTTCATGTATTATTACATCACAATGGCAAGACTTAATTTTAATTCAGGATCTTGTTCTACTTTGTTTCATTCACTATTTGTATTTAATGTGCATTTACGAGTTCTAAGCATCTATTTGTTTTGTTTTTCAGCCCTATCTTCACGAGTCTCGACATTTACATGCTATGAGAAGAGCAAGAGGATGTGGAGGGCGGTTCTTAAACACGAAGAAGCTTGATAGTGATGCTTCTAAAGCCACGCCTAACAAAAGCAGTGACACTAGTTTGAATCTTCCATCACAATGTCCCCAAAACACGAGTGGCATCTCGGTTACCAATCAGATGTCCCGGAATGACAATTCATCTGTTGGTCATCGAGAAGCAGCAGAATCTGAACTTCAGGGAACAAATATGCAGCAAGCATTCTCCAATGGCAATGGCAGTGGCTACTATTCCCATCATCAAGGGTTTCATTTCTCTACCTCTCGTTCACTTTCCAATGATATGTTGGAAGGAGGAGACTGTCCGAGGCAACAGCATGAGAGAATCATGGCAAATGGGGTGCCTCACAGGGCCCTGACAATCAAATGAACCTTCCGAAGGGGTGAAGTATCTCTCTTATCATTGCGTTTAACCCAAAATCTTATTTATTAACGCAAGTGTTCATTCGTGTAGTGGATTTCCTTATCATGAGCCCCCATTGTTTCACCATTCCATGCTTCCGCGAAAGGGATGCACTCGCGTTTCATGTCTTACAACTATGTTGACAGGCAAATCATTCTTGGCTTTGGCTTTTTAATTGGTACTTTAGGTCTCTTATATAACCCTTTCTTTTATAATGTACGAAAAGAATATCTGCATTGTGTGAAATGAATTTAAAGTCAAATCTGACCTTAACTATTACAATGGTGGATGATATTATGTAATGATTTTACAATGTTTCTTTCTTGCATGATATTGCCATTTTGTTTCCGTGCATGTTTTGAAGAAATAGGTAACAACTTCACTCATGAGAATCTGAAAGTATCAAATACAAGTATAGTGTTTTGTTTTTTGATTATGAAAGTTGATTTTGTCCCATAATCGAGAATGGGGTTTAGATCCAATTTTTTAAATTTAATTTTACTCTTTGGGCTCATCTGATGCTTCCACATTAATGTTTCGAGTCTAATTCATTGAGTTATTTTGTAATGAATTTCAATCCAATCAGATTGTTGGAGGCCCATCACAGTCAGGCCTGCTCATTAGACCAGTTTGTTTTGTTCTTCATTTTTAACTCCATTGATGTTGAATCCCACTTCATTCCAATTCGAGGCAAAATGCATTAATTCCCACTTCATTCCAATTTGAGGCTAGTAAATGTGTAAACATGACTTTTCAAATATATAAACATAAAATATAATGGTTTTTATTATTATTCTTTTAATAATTATGCAAGGGTTTCCCCTAAAAAATAGTTATGTAAAGGTAAAAAGGTTATTTGATAGGATAACAATTATTATAATCGCTGTCCAAAAAAACTTACCTCGTTCAAAAGAAAAGCGTTTAATTTAAAACAAATTGTTTTGGAAGCTATTTGGTGATTTAAGTTTTGTCATCCTTTTAGATATGATCGAAAAAATATTTAATATATTATTAGTGACGTTTTAAATCTCACAAAGATAATTATTTCGTATATTATCAATTAAATTTTTAAACTTTATAAGTAGGTTTTAGAGTGACATATGAGTGTAAGTATAGTAAAAGGAATAAAAGATAAATATATATAGAGTAGGATATACTTTGTGAAATTTAAAATTTCATAGACAATGTATAGAATAATTACTCTTATTATTGAAAATTTATTTGATACATTGTTAAAGGAGATTTTAGATTCTACAAACAATATTCTAAAAGTGATACATGTTTCTTTTATTATTAATGTCGAAACCCTTTTTTTAGTAATCAACTTTTTATTTTTTTAAAAAATGAGAATGGGAGTCGCCATCAATCTTTTTTATTAAGTGTGATCGGATCACTTCGTAATTGATTATTTTAATAAAATTTTAGATTTACTAAAACGATGATTTTTGGTTTACAAAATTTAGGAAATGGGTTCAGGAGTCGTTTACGCACAATGAAGGGTTAGTACCCTCGTAACTGTAACACCCCGGAATTTGGGGTTAGAAGTTTTGAGATTTGTAAGTAGGGTCAGTGGCTAGATCGGATAATTGGGTTTGTTGGTATGTTTTATGTTAGAATGGGCTTGTTGGTCTGGTGGTTTGTTGTGTTTTAATTTACCTTTGAGTTTTGAGTTCGAATCTTTGTGTGTGTTCATGGGAGTAATTGTATTTTAGGTTTGTTTTTTTTAGTTGCTAAAATATTTATTAGTTTTAGCTATTTTAATTTTGAGAATAGAAAAAAAATACCAAAAAGAAAAAAAGAGAGTTGCACGTTCTTCCCCTCTTCTCCATTTTGTTCTTTATGGCTTTTCAATTTTCTTTCTTCCTAAAAAGATAATATTCAGTTTCTTTTGATTATTTGCTTATTCTGTTTTATCATTGTTTTCGGCTGTCAAGGGAGTTTTGTTCTCGGGTGTTTGGTAAATCAGAAGAGAAGAAGGTAGGTTTTGCTTTTGGGGGTTTTGATAATGTCTCTTTCTTTTCTATTTTGTTATTGAATTGAAGTTTTCGTTAATTTGTATGTTAATTGATGTTTTGAATCGGTTTGGAGGAGAGAATCGAACGATTTCGGTGTTTGCTATCGCGTATAAGGTGTGTGTTTGGAAACTTTCCTTTTTCATTATCGAATTTCTGATTTGTTTCCATAAAATTCGACATATTTCGTGTGTTTTTGAATTTGACCAGCCGAAGTGTTGATTGTTGTGGAATTGCTTGAAATTCTGAGTGTTTTTGGTATGTTTCTATGTAATTGAGTGTTGAGGATCGTTTCGACATCAAAGGCACATTTTGTAACCTATTTCGGTGTGGTTTCATGACCATACGAGTGGCCACACGGCCGTATACAATTGGGAATTTAGGGTTTTCGATGAATTTTGGTACCACACGGCCTGGCCATACGGGCATGTGTCCCCACACGGGCGTGTGAAATCTCCACACTGCTGTGTCTCTATTATTTATTTTTAGCACTTTTAGACAGCGAGTTACATGAACTGCTCACACGGGTGTGTGTTCACTCCACATGGGTATGTGTGGCCTTCACATGGGCATGTAGACCCCCACACGACCTGGGCACTTCCACACAGTCAAGGTATACGGCTGTGTGGCCTTATGTCACCAAATTTTGTATTGTGTCTGTTTTTTATCTGATTATGATTCTATGTGTTCCGACCTTTGGCTAGGTCTTTGTAAGGGTGGTCAGGACCTTGTTTTGGCCTGGACTTGTGCGTTATTCGCAATTTTATCTCTAATTAAGAGATTTGATTGAGTGTTAATTGGTGTTATGTTATATCTATAGTTAATTCTGGGCATTTGAATGTGTGCATTTTTAATTCCGTACTCTGCTTCTATAAGTCTATCTTCAAATGGTGTGCATTTAGCATTTGCATTAATCTTTTTGGGTTTAGTTGCGAAGAGAAGGGAGTCTGATCTATTTTGGCTGTTTGAACTAGAACATGTCTATACAACATTTTACCGCAATGCAAGTACGACATATATGGCAGCTTTGCTACATATTAACATTTGAGTTTTTTAGTCCACATACTTGGTGTGTAGGGTTGGACGGGCCTTTCAAGGTCCTTTGTGGTGTGCATAGTTGGATGAGCTTAATCAGCTCTTTTTGGGGTATGATTGGGGGACGGAGAGTTGTTTGGCTGGTTGGGTGGGTTTTTATTACTTGTTGCATTCATTCCACATTCTGTCTGTCTGTTTGATTACGAGACTAACCGCTTATAGTTTGAGGTGTTTTAGTGCTGATACGTTGATTTGTTTGTAAAAACTGTTCGTATATCGGATTGCTATTGAATTTTATTTTATTTTATTGTGACATTTTAGTATTCATTTATCTATCATTTTTGAACTTACACTAAGCTCGTGTAGCTCACCCCCTTAGTGTTTCCTCTTTTAGGTACAATTCCATTTTCTGTTGCTTAGACTCAGCATGCCAGAGGTCTCAGACAGTCACAATAAGAAAATATGTTTAAGAGTCTGAGCTGTGGTATTATTTTAATTTGGGTTTTTGAAAATGGTTTTCTTTCGACTAAAATTTTTGTAATAACGGGACTTTATATCTGAGAGTTTTTACAAAACTTAAATACTGTAATGTTTTCAGTTTGTTAAACTAAAGTTTCCCACGATCACTTAGATGATTAATGTGACTTCCAGAATTCAGCCTAAACTTTTAGGCTGGGTTTTGGGACATTACATTTAGTGGTATCAGAGCTAGATTTGTAAAAACTCGACCTGTGTTTTTATGTATCCGTGTGCGTACGTGTTCATTTTTTAAAAAAGTTTTGATAAATCGTACCACAGTATTTTAAAATAATCTGTGTTTCACTGATTTTGAAGAAATAAAATGTCTGAGACTCCGATACTAGTCTGAGGTGGAAATTCAAAACTGTAATATTAGAAATATAGATTTTCATATTTATTTTATGTTTGTTTTTTGAAAATGTAGATAGTTTAAGCTGGTCACCAGACTGATATGGACTCTGATGGTAAGCATGATCATGGGGGTCAATCTGGTGAGACTCTCGAAGAGTCGTTTGCTTTTCTGGGATGTGAGTTTGTTCAGGAGTCAGAAGTCAATACGGTTCCGCTAGCTTCCAATAGCGACAACCTAGAGGTTGGGACCGAAGCGTTGACTCGGGTGGTGAGAAAGGTGTTAGAGAAAGTTTTCGAGGCTAGTTTAGAGAGGAATAGAGAGTTTGTAACATCCCAAATTAGGGTCTAGTCAGAACAGTGGTTTCGAGACCACAAATTTGAAATAGAAATAATTATTTTATGATTATTTGATGATCCATGATATGATTGTATGCTTGTATGAAATTTTCATGAAAAAATTCTATGCCTAAAGTGTCCAATTTGACTTTAGGAACTAAATTGAATAAATTGTAAAACTTGTGTTTTAGAGGCTTCAAGTATAAAATTGCATTAGATTATTAATTAGAGGTCCTTAAATAGTAATTTTACCAAGTTCTAAAATTTTGGACAAAAATGGGCATGAATAGGAAAATTTTGAAAGAAATGCCTTAAGGGCATTTTGGTCATTTGGTTAATAAAAGAATAAAAAGAGAAAAATCAAGAAAAAATCTTGTCCATCTTCTCCAAGGGTGCCAAAATTTGGGGAGTCTCCATAGTTAGGGTTTTCAACATTTTCAAGCTTGATTGTAAGTGCTTCCAAGTCCCGTTTTTAATGCTCTTTACGTTTTTGAAGTTGTCATCAACCGATCTAGCTATTTCTACCATTATTTTGAGCTAGGGTTCATGTATGAAATTTAACCCATGAGTGGCTTGGTTGTGTTTTGATGATTAATGGAGGAATATGAATGTTTGGTGTGTGATAAACATCTTTTGCTAAGTGATTTTTAGTAAAAACACCTAAAAAGGACTTGTTTGTAAAATGTGTAAAAATGAGCAGTAGAAATGTGAAATAAAGGAAAATGTGGGCTGATATGAGTTAGAATATGAATCGACTAGGCTTGGGTAACCAATAAATTGCATGCATTTCATTTTACGAGCCTAGGGACTAAAATGTAAATAAGTGAAAAGTTAGGGGTAAAAAGGTAAATTTACCAAAGTACGTGCTATGGGTCGATATGAGAAATGAAACTATTAAACAAGTTGAATTTGACATTATAGATCAAGAAAAACGCGATTTGGGTCTTGATCGAGGGAAAAATAAGGTTCACGAGGATTAGGCTCGTTTCTATCATTTTGTACCGAGGTAAGTTCATTTGAAAATAATGCAACATGTACCATACTTTAAATGCTTTAATATTGCATGTATGGTAAGTTCATATGAGATGTTATGTCATATTTCTATTGCTTTAATATCAAATGAATTTTAATGCTTTACTACTATTATGAGTATGCTTGATTATTCTATGAATATGTGATTGGTGCTATGAGCATTGAAATCGACATTATGAGCAAGTCAATGAAAATATGGTATCGAAGAATCCCGTTTGAACCTTAGGAATAGTTTAGGATACAAGTGACATGCCACTAGGAACTATGTGATTTTAACTCATTGAGTTGTGGTCTGAGCTCATGATATATGTGACATCATTGAAGTATGGTTTGAGTACATGATGTATATGACACATGTTTTGGCATCCGGGTACTAGTCTCGCGTATATTACCAGTGGCGGGGTAGTCCGACATGTGTTGCGAATGCCTGACAGCCTATGTGAGCAGACTCGTGAGTAGCTCAAAAGCGAGCAACATGTGATATGTGATATGAGGTAACGTTGGCTACATATGAAGCACTTAGGTGTTAGATTCCGATGCATCCAATAGTATTCCGAGTGTTCAACAGGTAGTTCTCAAGGAAGTTCAATAAGTAATCTTGATGAATATGTCAAGACGAGAAAGTAAGTTATTATGTGCAAGTGGCACAAGTATGTACATCAAACTCATGAGAATGACATGAGAAATGATGAATTTATGGTAAGAAGATATATATATATATATATATATATATATATATATATGAAGAATGAGTTAATAGGTGTGATAAAAATGCAAGATCATGTTCATTATGTTAAATGTATGATTAATACTTGTTAAGTGGCGTATTATTTGCATATAAACTTACTAAGCTTTAAAGCTTACCCCCTTTCCTTTCCTTTTCTTATAGCACCGCCAAGCTAGCACGGGGATCGCAATACGTCAGAGACTCGATCATACTATCAATTGAATATTTTGGGTATAGCTAGTCTTATCATTTTGAGTATGCCATGTATAGGGACTTAGTCTTTTTGTCATATGTCATATTGATTAGCCAAATGAGTTGACTCATGAAAGTATTATGATTATTTTGTATATGGCCATGAAAAGTGGTCCATATTGGTTATTTGGGTTGTAACCCTAATTATTGGTGGATGCATGCAAATGTGTTTATGCTTTAATATGGTTATGATTACTTATGGGTAATGAGTGCGATGGATGGCATATATGTTTGGTGTATGAGATATGATTAATGTGTATACCAATAAATAAGATGCAAATGTAACTCGGAAGTAGGTTAGTAAAAATGATAGTTAAATATGAAATTGGTGTGGAATGCCATATGAAAGCATAATAGTTTGAATAGGTGATATGTTGACATTGCCAAGTCATATTACAACCATGAATGTGAATGCTTGAGTAATCAAATATGTCATATTGCATGCCATGAGGTGAGTGTAAGTATGTGAGTGTTTAAGGGTGACAAATGAGTGTAAGTATGTGAGTGTTTAAGGGTGACAAATGGCTCGGAAAATAGCCTAGAAGTTGTCCACACAGTTAGACACATGGGCATGTGTCTAGGCCGTGTGTGACACACGGTCTTCCCCATGGGCGTATATCGGATATCGGATTGCTACTGAGTTTTATTTTTTTATTGTGACATTTTGGTGTTCATTTATCTATCATTTTCGAACACACACTGAGCTCGTGTAGCTCACCCTCTTAGTGTTTCCCCTTTCAGGTACACTTCCATTTTCTATAGTATGACTTGGCATGCCGGAGGTCTCGGACAGTCACGATAAGAAAATATGTTTAAGAGTCTAAGTTGTGTATTATTTTAATTTGGCTTTTCGAAAATGGTTTTCTTTGGACTGAAATTTTTGTAATAACGGGACTTTATGTCAGAGTTTTTACGATAGTTAAATTCTGTAATGTTTTCAGTTTGTTATACTAAAATTTCCCGCGATCACTTTGATGATCAATGTGACTTCTAGAATTTGGCCTAAACTTCTAGGCCGGGTTTTGCGACATTACAATAATGTCCAAAATTGGTATCTAATTGATTAATTGATGTCTTAGTGTCGAGAATAGAAAATTTGAAGAGAATTTAAAACATGATCCCACTTTGCATAATGTTATTTTTAATTAAAATCACTTTAATAAATTAAAATGTATGTAAAAGGCTTTTTTATCTCGAGGTAACCCAAACGAAAAGGTCATATCCTATAAGTTAGGACACGACATCTGGAATCCTCGAAAATAAGCTTACTCATTATTTAATTACTATTTAAATCTCATGTGTTTTAGTTTTAAAAGGGATGTTCAGTTATCTAGGTTCAAAGAGAAAGTCGAACACCGTAAGTTAGGGCACAACTTCTCGAATCTCCAAATACAGAACATTTCCCTAATTTTTAAAATTTCCCTTTTCTTATGCATCGAGTAAAAATGAATGTGACATTTAAAGCAATGCGCATTTAACTTATTTGAGCATAGTACAAAAATTGATAAGTATATTTAAACACGATTCGTGGCATGATTGTAGCAAAATAAAATAAAATGGAAGTGTGTAAAAAATGAAACGATGATATACAAAAAATAAAAATGTCATGCTAGCAAATGACAATGATATAACTATAATAGTAGTAAAACACCGATTCATAATAACAGTGGCAATAATCATATTACAATTACTATTCGATACTAATATAAATAATCAAAGAAAGATAAATAATAATAATAATAGTAGGGACAACAAATGTGCAAATAAAAGAAACATGAATAATATAAATTTTAAATATAAAAGGATAAAGAAATAATAAATAAGTAAATAAATAAAAAGAACAATTCATAAAAGGTTGAATTAAAATAAATAGAGGACTTAATCATAACTTAAATGAAATTAAAAGCATAAATTGGGATAAAATAAATAATAAAGGACTAAAATGTGATGCGCGAAAAGGAGTAGGGTCTAAATGCGAAATTATCCCAAGCTCACTAAACGCATCGTTCCAACAGGGACCAAAACGAAAAAATCCAAAATTTCATGGTTTAAATTTAAAAAAGAAAAAAAAGAAACAAGACTATATTGAAAAGTAATTAAAAAGCGGAAGGACTAAGGAAATAAATAGACCCCCGTATAAAAAACATGCGGATCTTGTGGAGTTGGAGTCCGATCGTCGAGTCGGCTTCAAAACGACGTCGTTTTGGGCCTTCTGAAGCCAGGCCAAAACAACGTCTTACTGAGGCCCCCATAAAAGCTAAAATTTTTAGAAAAAAATCATTTCATCTGCATTCTACAAAAAAAATGTTCTTTCCCTTTTTTCTTTCTTTGCAATGCGTCCCTGGTCCGGCCATAGGGCCATCGCGTGTCCGTCATGGCCACTGGTCTTCGACAGCGTCGACCGCCTCCTTCAGTGGCCAGAAAAAAATGAAAAAGGGCCATTTTGGCCGTTTTACTTCCCTTAGCCCGAATCTGAGGCCAGATACCTTCGAAAACCCATCAGAAATTGAAAAAAGACCAAAGAACCTTTTGGTTTCTCTATATTTCGATGGATACCCAACACTTGTTTTTCCGACATGGCCTCCAACGAACCAAAGGCGATTCAGAGGTCTCATGCTAAAAGAACCGTCCTTCATCGGAGACGGCGTCCTCGTCCACTCACGGTGGCAGAACACGAAGTGTCTGAGTAAGTTTTTCAACTTTTTCCTTTTTTATTTTATGTTTTTATAAAAAAATAACAAATTAAAAAAAGAATCACCTTTGAAATTTTTCTTTGTATTCTGTTTTTTGATTGCTTTGTAAATAATACAGGGGTTGTTATGGCTTTTATAGGCCATATATTACATAATATTTATATTTTTTACTGTATTTTTCTTATTGTTTCTACCGTTTTTACCTCTATTTCTCTTTTTTCTTCTTTGCAAGTGGTGGTGGCAGATGTCAATGGTGACGACAAGTTTTTGGTGCAACGATGGCAGAGAAAGCGTCAGGCCTCAAAGCGAGGAAGCGACACTGGAGGCTAGGGTTTTTTTTGTAGTTTTTCTGAAAAGTTTGGGTTATGGGCTTGGGTTGGTAGTTTAGGCTTGGGTTATTGGGTTTTAAGGTTTTAGGTTAGGTTATATATTTTGGGCCTTGGGGTTTTTTGTATTTGGGCCATTATTTTGGGCTTGTAATTTTCTTATTTATTTGTTTGTAATTTGGGCCGGGCAAAATTTGACTATTACAATTAAAAATAATAAAATGATGGACTAAATCTTAAGAAGAAAATAAAGTTTGTAAGGAACAAAAGCTATTTGTATATTAATCTCTAAATTAAAAACTTTTGGCAATTATATATCACAAGAATTAACAAGAAGAAAAAGCTTACATTCGAAATAATATAATAGAGGATTTGCTCTGATTTAATTCGGTAGCCCAAGTGAGGTTCATTTATCCAATAATCAAAATAATTCTTCTATCTTTTAGTAATAACAACCCATTCTTAAAGATAAGAGTCATTTAAGAAATTGATAAATAGTTAATTAACAACTGAAGACTTGGTCTAAGATGCTAGTTTTGCACCTTTAACACTCCCCTCAACACTAGCTACCTTCCTCTTAATTAGACTGAGTTGATCACAAAAGCATTTGATCTTGCTACTAAAGCTTTTTGTGAATATGTGTTTTGACTTACACCATTCTATTTCTTCTTCAAGGACTTTTTCTTGGAGAAAATAGTTACGTCCCTTCGTATGTTTAGTCCTTACATGAAACATCGAATTCTTTGCCAAGTGTATATTTGACTATTTGTCACAATACAATGGAATTGCATTCTCAATTAGTTGATGCACATCCTTCAACAACTGCATAAGCCAAGTGTTTTCTTTAGCTACCATTGCTGTCATTTGGTACTCTTCTTCTGTTGTTGACGACATAGTTGGTTGCCTCTTGTTGCACTAAGAGATTGCTCCAGACCCAAGCAGTAAAAACACCTTTCAAGTCTCTCTCAGTTTTGATATTGAGCAATTTTGATCCCTTTCAAAAAATTGGATTAATTTCCAAAGTGAGCAACTAAAGATAATTAATCACAACATTAATGTTTTTTGTAAATTTTACATAATTTTGATAAGCATAATAACAAATTTAGTTCTCGATGTTTATATATTCTGCATAAATGTTGACAAAATGTGCAACTATTGTACACTAAATTTGTTAAACAAGGACCAAATTAACAAAAAGTATAAATGTTGTAGGCTAAATTTGTTACATTAAGACTGAACAATGTGTAAAATTTGAGGACTAAATTTGTTACTATACCTATAAAAATATATGTACTATTGACAAGAAACATTAACATTATGACTAATTATACATAGTTGCTCACTTTCAAAATTGACAGGGATTAAATTACTCTAATTTTTTAGAAGGACCAATTTACTTAATATTAAAATTGAGATAGACTAGAGAGGTATTTTTATCGGACCCAAGAATAAACAAATACTCAGTAGTTAAACTTTTGATATCATGATCACTTGAATAGTTAGTATCACAATAGCCAACTAACTTGGAATCTTCTTCTTTCTTGTGCATAATACCATAGCCAATCATACTATTCATACATCTCAAATTTTTTTGAATTGCTTCCAAAATAGGCTTCTTAGGATTTTGCATGTATTGAGTCATCATGGCAATTGTATAAGATATGTTAGGTCTCATAAGAGTTAAATAGATTAGGCTACCCACTAGTTGCCTGCACATTGTTGTATCTTTCAAATATTTCCCTTCATGAGCACACATCTTGATGTTTAAATCATGGGTGTTGAAACTGACTTGAAATTAAGCATTCCAAATTTATTCGAAAAATCTCTAAAATACTTTTGTTGATAGAGAAAAATTCCTTCTTCATCATGGTTAATTTCCAAGCCAAGAAAGTGATTAAGGTGTCCAAGCTTTTTCATTTAGAAGCAGACATATAAATTCTCCTCTATTCTTAGAATTTCTTCCTCATATTTTCCTATAAGAAACAAATCATTTACATATATTACAATAATGGATTTTTTTTTCATATTTAACAAATAATGTAAAGTTTGGCAGTGCTACTGAATAACAACTATGAGTAAAAAATTAGCGGTCTTACTATACCAAGCTCTTGATGCTTGTTTTAATCCATAGGATGCCTTTTGAAGCTTACACACATACTTTAGATAATTTTTACTCTGAAAACCTATAGGTTGATACATGCAAATCTCTTAATCTAGTTCTCTATGAAAAAGAAATTATTTACATCCATTTACAAGTACCAATTTCTATTCGCTGCAAGTGCAAGTATGACTTGTAGTTGTAAGCTTCACAATTGGACTAAATATTTCATCATAGTATAGCCTATATTGATGAGACAATCCTCGATCTACTAGTCCAACCTTGTACCATTGAATTAGTCTGTCTATGTGACACTTTTATAAAACTATTTGCAAGAAATAAATTTAACAACATTTAGCTTGGCACAATCTCCCAATTTTGATTTTGTTCTAGAGGAACAATCTCCTCTCCATAGCTTTAATCCATCTTGGATCTTGAGATGCTTCCTCAAATTTCTTTGGTTCTTTATCATATATTTCCTTTATAATGGCGACATTGGCATACTTGGTATTTGGTTTCCTAGTACTTGTCGACCTTCTTAGTGAAGTTGGTGCACTTACTTTGTTAGTCTTGCCTTATTCACTTGCTTGTTAATACACACCAGTTTTCCAAGGATTTTGAGTCTTTCCTTCTTTGATATTTCCTCCTTCAGTTGTACTTTCAAAATCTTTATCTAGAGTTAGCTAGATCTAGGAAGAGTCTTAACACTTTTTTCGAAAAATTCTTAGTTTGGCAATTCTTATTTGAATACCACCATAAGGAAGCTTCATTGAACACCACATTTTGGGATGTGTAGATTGTTAGATCAAAATAATGTCATCATTTTCTTTTATTTTCATATCCTACAAAGATACACTTAACTTCTTGTCCATCTTGCTAGTCAAATGATCAAGTACAAATATGTAACATAAACTCCAAAAGCTTGAAAATAACCAACACTAGGCTTTATGTTCCACACGTTTTCAAAAGTTGAGAGAAAATATAACCTTTGTTGAGGAAGCTTGTTAATCACAAAGGTTGTAGTATTTATCACTTGGACTTAAAATAATCTTGGTACATTCTTAGCTTGAGATCCCATGTAAGACCATATCTGGGATATGACATTAGCATCGATATGAGGTCCCGTATAATACCATGTCTGGGGCATGGTATCGACACCGCTATGAGACTTCATGTAAGACCATGTCTAGGACATGGCTTTGATATGATATTTCGTGTAATACCATGTCTGAGACATGGCATCGATACGAGATTCCGTGTAAGACCATAGTTGGGCTATTGACATCAGTATGATTTTTTTTCCTTTTTTATTCTATTCCATTTTGTTGTGGTGTGCGAGCATATGTGAACTGATGGTGTATTTTGCATCCCTTAAGAAAATATGAGAACTCATCTAAGGTGTATTCTCCCTCAATATCGATGCATTGATAAAAAATTTTCCTCCACCCTTATTTTCTTCTTCTATCTTTGAAAGAGTCTTAGATTTTTCCTTCATAAAGTAAACCATTCATACCTTTTTTTACTCAATTTTGGTGAAAATAAATATAAACTAATCTTTTAATTATATTTTCTTAATCTTAAAGTTTTAGTTGAATTTTTATGATATGAAATTATATATAAATACACACAAAATTTCTTCAAGGTTTTTAATTTTATCTAAATATCGTAAATATGTTATAAATATTTTATTATTATAGAAGTGGATGCCCATTAGGATAATAAGTTTGATAAACATTAGGGTTATAATTTTAATTGGAAGTAGAGTTTTATATTATTTATACTTCTCATGCCTATAAATATATACTTTGAAGAAGTATTGTAAATATCCCTATTGATCACTAAAATACTTACTTCTCTTTTGCTCCATTATTTCTTGTTCTTTTACTATCTTTATTATTTATTTTATAACACATTACCAATATGATTCTCTTCTAAACTTTCTTCTTCTTAATTATTTATTGTAGCCACCAAACAAAATTATGATTTTTTTTCTTTTAACCCATCAAAAGGTTTGAACCAATGCTCCTCATGTTTCCAACTCTTTTCCTTAATCGTTAACCTACCAATAACCATTTGAATTCGTTCCCCATAAAATTTATAAAACCCATTCCCGCTAGAGAGAATAAAAGAAAATTAAAATCAACAAAAGAAGGGTTTGAACTTATGATCTTTAATGAACCTCCCCTCTTTTAATCACTTAGCTACTCTAAAATTTTTGAAATATTTGTGCCAAGAATCTTATAAAAACTTGCCTATCCGTATCTGATTAGATTCATTCATTCGAGGATCAAAGATCAAATTTGTTTTTCAAGGTATTAGACACAAGATGCAGAGATTTGTACGAAGTATTTTTGTAATAGCCTGTTTTTCATTGGTATTGGAAACGGTGGTTTTCTGACTCCATATCTTGATGATCGAGTTAGTCAATATTGTTTAATAACATTTACGAGTTTATTATAGTGTTTTTATTGAATTTTGATCTAATAATTTTTGTTAATTGGTCAGTTAGTCAAGGTACAAGTAGTATGTACTGAAAGTTAGTGATTTTGGAAAATGAGGTATCTGGATATCGTTTTCATAAACCGAGCTCATAATATTATTGTTGAATATTTATGGAGCTATTATATAAGTGTATTGAATTTTAGTTTGGAAATTTTGATTTGATAGTTAATTAAGGAAAAAGGACTAAATGGTAAAAGCCATAAAAGTTAACCAATATTGATTTTATTAGCTAAAAAGGCCAAATAGTATAACATTAAGGCTTTAAATGGTAATAAGCCCACTTTTAAAGTTAGAGGATGGTTAAGTAGGGAATTTTGATTAAATAATATGGAAAATTTTTAAAGTAAATTAATAATAAAATAGTTAAAACAAAAAGATGAAAGGATGTTCATCCATTTTCACTTTTATTCTTTTTTCTCTATATCGAAACTAAGAACTAGATAGGGGGTTGAAGCTTCAACATTTTATCTTTTCATGGTAAGGATTTTAAACTTTTTTTTTTTGTAATTGTATGTTTTTTATATTGTTGTAGCTTAATCTAGCTAACTTAGGGACTATTTTGTAAAACTGTTAAAGGTTTTGAAACTTGCCATTAGTGGCTTTTAGATGTTTAGGAAGTTGAATGATAGATTTGAGAATTTGGTTGTTAAATAGGACTATTTTGTAAAGAAATTTTAGTTAGTTTTGAGTTTAATGACTAAATTAAAAAAAAATTGAATTTAACAAGGAATTCTTGTAAAATTTAGTTACTTAGGGGTAGTTAAGGGACTATATAGAATTTAACACAATGGTTTTTGGTCTAGTTGTGATAAATGTGGAATTTTTTATTTTAGGGACTAAATTGAATAAGGTAAAAGCTCAGAGTAATAATATAAAATGTTATTAAAGGGTCAAATGCATGTAATTATATATTTTAAGGTGTTCAAAATGTTTAATTGAGTTAAATTATTATATAGATCAAGAAATGAATCCACCATTCGATAAATACGGAAAAAGGAAAAATTGTCTAAAATTCATTGGTGTCGTATTCATTGTCGATTTTGATCAGGTAAGTTTCGTATGAGATTTAAATTATTAATTATTGTGTTATTTAATTTCTTGATTGTTTAATTGTTGTAATACAATAATTATTGACATCGAAAGAACTATAGTGCAAAGTATATGGTTATTTGATATGTGAACGAAAATGAATAAGTATATGGTTATTTGATATGTGTACGAAAATGTTCAAAAGAATGGAAAAGATTGAAAACGTGATACAGGGCTCATGTGAACTTAGTGAATAGCTAGGATACAAATGACATGTCATTAGGGTTTATCAGGTCCTATATGCTGGTGATTACAGTTATCAGGTACTTTTTAAGGTGTTACAGTTATCAGACACTCTATTTCGGTGTTATATTTATCAAATACTACGTACCGGTGGTGTTTGAGCATATTTGGGATTGCTTTAAATGGCTAATTTGATGCATGATTAGTTGAATTTTTGATTGAAGTGTCAACTGTGGCATATTGGTTAGACACTTACGTTGATTTTTCAAAATGATGTTTTTGGTATAATGTTGATGCATTTGAAGTGGTTAAGAATTGGTATAATGTGTTACTTGTGGCATAAGTGAGTTGAGGTTGAATAGCTTGTTTATGGACGGAATATTTCAGGTACGCACGACCTAGAATATGGCCTTGCACACGACCGTGTGCCTTACACGACATGAGATACAACTGTGTAGTCTGTAGGTTTGGATGATTTTTTTGCACACGGTCATAGTCTGTTACACGGCCCAATGACATGACTATGTGACATATTTTTTAATATTTACACTTTAGACCCACACGAAATCAGTGAATTACACGGTTTGCTCACACGACCATGTAACTCATCCCTACACGACATCAAGCTATTACACAACTTGCTCACATGGGCATGTGATCCATCGCACACGGCCTCAGTCTTCCACATTGTCAGTGTAACAGCCCGATTTTGGACTTAGTCAGAACAGTGGCTTCGAGACCACTAATCTAAATTCAGATAAAGTATTTTATTATTATTTTAGAGTTATAGCATGTTTATATTAGTGCATGAAAAATTTGATGAAGTAATTTTAGCATTTGTGAGCTTAATTGCGAAAAAGGACTAAATCGTATAAAGTGTAAAAGTCCTATTTAGATAGCTAAAAGTGTCAAATAGTCATGGAACATTAAATTAGAGGTATTTATTGAGCAAATAGACCAGTATTATATTAGTGGCTGGACATAAAGCCTTAAATCAAGGGATGGTCAAATGTTAGGTGACAAAAAAAGGATAAAATAATAATAAACCTAAAGATAGCTATCATCTTTCTCAATTCCCTCTCTTCACCATCGAAAATATCAGCCATTATAGAGTTCTTGGAGCTTCAAAATTTCAGCAACTTAAAACCTTTGCAAGTAAGTGATTTTTGGGGGTTTTCTTGAATATTTTTGTACTTTTGAGGTCCTTGTAGCATGAGCTTTCTAACAAGGGGACTATTTTGCAAAATGGTTGAAAGTCTAGGGTTTTACCATGATAGTAGACATGTTGATTTCTGAAATTTTATGGAAGAATATGAGTTATGGTTGTGAAATATATAACTTTTGTGAAGAAATTTTCATGGAAGCCCTAACTAGGGACCATTTTGCATAAGTTGAAAAATTAGATGATAAATGTGAGAAATAATGGGAAATTTGGGTTACTATAAGAGTAAAAAGGGTTTGTCTAGGCTTAAGATATGAAGAAATTCGATAAAAATCAATTTTCGGAACTAAGGGTAAATTGGTCATTTTACAAAAGTATAGGGGAAAAGTGGTCATTTTGCCCAATTATAAATTTTTGAGTACCTAGATCATTAAAATGATTAAATTGTGAATTTTTATCATTATAGATCAAGAATTGCAAAATCTGGGCCTAGACCGGGGAAAAGCAAAGCAAGTGGACTAAGCCGAACGAGTAGTCTACATTTTGTATACCGAGGTAAGTTGTATGTAAATAATACAACTACATTTTTATTATATGTGTTTAATTTGATGACATAAATCGCTTATTTGTGGAAATAATTATGTATGATGAATATTAAGATAGTAGAACTCCCGTTGAACCTTAGGAAATAAATCGGTTATTCATACCATGACACTCGGGTCATTTGTGTGCTAGTGTAAGACATGTCTGGGACATGCATCGGCTTCAAGATGTAAGCCAATCTAAGACATGTCTGAAACATGCATCGGCTACAAAATGGGTCAGTGTCAGACCATGTCTGGGACATAGAATCGACACAGATATGTGAGAGCCAGTGTAAGACCATGTCTGGGACATGGCATCAGCACTATACCCTGTGTTTGAGGCTTAGTGAATATCCAATAATATTTCAAATGGTTCAACGGCGAGAATTACAGTTTAAGTTAAACGAGAAAAGTATAACCATGTTGTGAGTGGTATAGGTACCTATTTGAAATGTATGAGATGTGAGCTTAGTATATGCTATGTGAATGGTATTGGATAGTGATGAGTAAGTTGTGCTTATACCTATTTTTGTATCATGAGTATGATGAAGATTGGTAAAGTTTTCATTATATTTAGTTTCATGCAACTTACTAAGCTTTATGCTTACCTTATTTCTTTCTATTTTCTTATAGTGCCGCCTAATTAGCTCATGGATCAACAGACGTCGAAGGCATCGATCACACTATCAATCAAAGCACTTGGTATGGTTAGATTTATTTATTTTGATTATGCCATGTATAGGATCCTGACTTAAGAATTTTGTATCATTGTTAATCGGCCAATTGTGTTGGCTTATTTTAGCGTTTTGATTCATTTTGTATAAGGCCACAAAAATGGCTAAAGTTGAAAGTTGTTATATGAACACAAGAGGTTATTTCATGAATGGGTAATTTGTTGGTTGTTTTAGTGAACATGAAATGTGTAAAGGCCTTAGATGTTGTTGTTGGATTGGGGAATCATATTATGATGATCTTTAGCATGATGGATGTTGTTATTTTGTGTTTCAGGGTGGTAAAGGGCATGGTAAATAGCCCTATGTTGTGCACACAGGTAGACACACGACCAGCCTCATAGGCGTGTTGTCCGGTCGTGTGTCCCCTACACATAAAAATTTCAAGTCAGTATGCATGGTAGTAAACACACGGACAGAGACACGGTTGTGTGTCTCAGCCGTGTGAAGGAAACGGTCTAGCACAAGGGCATGTGCCCCTGTGTCTAATGTTATTTTTTAGAGTTCGTTGAAGGACCCGTATTGGTCCCGATTGGTTTTTAAATGAATGTTTAGAGTCTCGTAGGCCATAATGAAAAAGTTTAGACAAATTTCTAAATTTGACTAGGTCTTGATGATTCAGAGACGTGGGATTGCATGTGTCCAAGGTAGGTAACGCCTCGTATTCCATCCCAGCATAGGGTACTGGTGTGGGGTGTTACATTTAGTAGTATCAGAGCATGATTTAGTCAGTTTTAAGACTAACCTAGCATGAGTACGAGTCTAGCAATACATGCCATAACTGTAAATTGATAGTGTGACGACTCCTGACGAGATAAATTATGTTTTATTCATATAGTAAATGGATCCTGACGTAGCTACGGTGGATGATGTGGAGAGTAATACGCCAACTCTCATTGAAGGGACCGCGCCTGTAGATAGCGAGCACGTGACGATGAGTCAGGACGGAGGAGCTAGAGAAGCTTACCTGCACATGATAGATGCCTGGTACTTGGATTTTATTCGGGCGAATCCCAATACTCCACCTCCTCCACCACCTCCGATTCCTCAGTATGCCCTTATAGCTCCGCAAAGAGTGGATGTGGTTAGGAGAGAGAGACCCCCGGTAGATAAGATACGAAAGCAAGGGGCCTAAGAATTCAGGCCATGATCGATGACGACCCAGAGAGAGCAGAATTTTGGTTAGAAAATACCATTAAGGTATTTGATAAGTTATATTGCACGCTTGAGGAGTGCGTGAAGTGCACAGAGTCACTCCTACGAGACTCAACCTACCAATGGTGGAATACTCTTATGTCCGTAGTACCGAGAGAGAGGATAACATGAGAATTCTTCGAGGAAGAGTTCCGAAAGAAGTATATCAGTCAAAGGTTTATAGATCAAAAGATGAAGGAATTTCTAGAATTGAAATAGGGCCGAAAGACCGTAATAGAGTATGAGCATGAATTTGTGAGGCTCAGCAAATACGCTGGGGGTACATGTCTACTGAAGCTATCATGTGCAAGAGATTTGAGGATGGATTAAATGAAGATATCCGATTGTTAGTTGGCATCTTAGAACTGAGGGAATTCGTGGTGCTAGTAGAGAGAGCATGTAAGGCCGAGGAGTTGGCCAAAGAGAAGATAAAAGCTGACATTGAGTCCCAAGACTCAAGGAAAAGGCAAATAGGGAAATCACAATAGACCTCATCTAAAAGACCGAAAGAGTTTCCTACCCGATTGAACACATCAATAGGATTCTTGAATAAGAGCAAGAATAAGCAGCATACGGCGTCTAAAGCACAAACCACTTCTATTGCGAGTATTGGTAGTACTCGGTCAAATAGGCCAGAGTGTTCACAATGTGGTAGACGTCATTTCAGTGAATGCTAAGCAAATGAAAGAGGTTGCTTCAAATGTGTATCTTTGGACCACTTCATCCGAGACTGCCTTGAACTAGATGAGAAAGAGAAAAAGCAAGATATAAGGGCGAGTAGTGCTCCTGCGAGGGGTAGACCACAGAAGAACCCGGGCAGTAGGGCTAGCAGTAGAGGTAACCCTAGAGATCCAGCTGTAGGGTCCGAGTGCCGAGCGACTGTAAGAACTTATGCTATTCGCGCTCCCGAAGAGGCATCTTCACTAGATGTTATCACAGGTACTTTTTCTCTTCATGGTATTTTGGATATTGCTTTGATTGATCCAGGGTCTACTCATTCCTTTGTGTGCATGAAATTAGTACCCAGAATGAATATGTCTGTTGATTCTATCAAATTTGTGATAAAAGTGTCAAACCCGCTAGGCAAACATGTGTTAGTTGACCAAGTATGTAGAAATTGTCCCTTGACAATTAAGGGTCATAGTTTTTCGGCTAACCTCATGTTGTTGCCATTTGATGAGTTCGATGTAATCCTTGGAATGGATTGGTTAACTTCTCATAATTTTATAGTGGACTGTGGGAGGAAATCTATTAAGTTGAAATGTGAAGATGGGAATGTTCTTCGGGTTGAACCAGAGGAACCAGATGGCTCACCAGTATTGATTTCGTCTTTGACTGCCGAGAAATATTTGAGAAAAGGGTATGAGTCCTACCTAGAGTTTGTGTTGAACACCAAATAGTCAGAAGTGAAAATTGAGACAGTGCCGGTGGTATGTGAGTATCTAGATGTGTTTTCGGAAGTGTTGCCCGGATTACCTTTAACCAGAGAAATTGAGTTTGGCATCGAGTTAGTCCCTGGTATGACACCTATCTCGATTGCTCCATATAGAATGGCTCCAACGAAGTTAAAGGAGTTGAAGGCTCAGTTACAAGAGTTAGCCGATAAAGGTTTTGCAAGACCGAGTTATTCACTGTGGGGTACTTTGATACTTTTTGTGAAAAACAAAAACGGGTTAATGAGATTGTGCATAGACTATCGATAGCTCAACAAGGTAACCGTGAAGAATAAGTATCTCTTGCCAAGGATCGATGATCTGTTTGATCAGTTGAGAGAAGCCCCCGTGTTTTCTAAGATAAACTTATGGTCAGACTACTATCAGCTAAGGGTTAAAGAGCAAGATGTACCGAAAACCATGTTTAGGACGAGGTATGGGCACTATGAGTTTCTTGTTAAACCCTTCGGTTTAATGAATGCCCTTGTGATGTTTATGGATTTGATGAACCACATTTTCCGGCCGTATTTGGATAAGTTCGTAGTGGTCTTTATCGACGATATACTGATTTATTCGCGTGATGAGAATGAACAGTGGAGCATCTGAGAATGGTTTTACAAACCTTAAGAGATAAGCAGTTGTATGCCAAGTTCAGTAAAAGTGAATTTTGGCTTAAGGAGGTCGGATTCCTAGGACACATCGTGTTGGGAGATGGAATTAGAATTGACCCGAAAAAGATCTCGGCTATTGTTGAGTGGAAACCGTCAATGAATGTGACAGAGATTCGAAGCTTTTTGGGTTTAGCTGGGTACTACAGAAGATTCGTGAATGGATTCTCTATGATAGATACTCCGATGACAAGATTGTTACAAAAGGATGTCAAGTTCGAATGGACAGAGAAGTGCCAGTAGAGTTTTGAGAAATTAAAGGCTTTATTGACCGAGGCCCTAGTTTTAGTGCAACTAGAATCAGGGAAAGAATTCGTGGTATATAGCGACACCTCTTTAAATGGATTGGGGTGCGTACTCATGCAAGAAGGCAAAGTGATTGCATATGCCTCGAGACAGCTTAAGCCGTACGAAAGAATTACCCGACTCATGATTTGGATCTAGCAGTGATAGTATTCGAATTAAAGATTTGGAGACACTATTTGTATGGTGAGAGATATCGGATATTCACCGACCATAAAAGTCTAAAGTATTTGATGACTCAGAAAGAGCTGAATTTATGACAAAGGAGATGGTTGGAGTTGATAAAATAATATGAGTTGATAATAGACTATCGTCCAGGAAAGGCGAATGTAGTCGCTGACGCTTTGAGTAGAAAGTAATTGTTCACCCTGAGGGCTATGAATGCTCAGTTGGCTATGACTAGTGATGGTTCGGTACTGGCAAAGTTAAAAGCTAGACTGATGTTCCTGCAAGAGATTTGTGAAGCTCAAAAAGGTGATAAGGAATTGCAAGCTAAGATGGCTTAGTGTGAAATAGTAAATGAACAGAGTTTAGTATTAGTACCGATGGTTGCATGATGTTTCAAAACAGAATTTGTGTACCCAAGGACAATGAGCTTTTTCAGAGGATTTTATGAGAGGCACATAGTAGTTGTTTGTCTATCTATCCGGGTAGTGTGAAAATGTATAACGACTTGAAGAAAATGTACTGATGGTCGGGGATGAAAAGATACATTTCTGAATTTGTTTCTAAGTGTCTAGTTTGTCAGCAAGTGAAGGCTGAAAACCAAGTACCTTCAGGTTTGCTTCAACCTGTGATGGTTACCGAGTGGAAATGGGACCAAGTAACCATGGATTTTGTGTCAGAGCTGCCTTTGATGCCAAAGAAAAATGATTCCATTTGGGTCGTTGTTGATAGACTTACCAAGTCAGCATATTTTATACCGGTGCGTACCAACTACTTCCTTGAGAAATTGGCTGATTTGTATATTTCGAAAATAGTGAGACTTCACGAGGTGCCCTTTTCGATTATCTCGGATAGGGATCCAAGGTTTACCTCGAGGTTTTAGAAGAAGTTGCAAAAGGCATTGGGAACAAAACTGGATTTAAGTACAACATTTCACCCGCAAACCGATGGTCAATCGGAAAGAGTCATTCAGATCTTAGAAGATATGTTGCAATGTTGTGTTCTCGAGTTCCAAGGCAGCTGGGAAAAGTATTTGCCGCTAGTTTAATTCGCCTATAACAACAATTATCAGTCAAGTCTGAAAATAGCGCCTTATCAGGCTTTGTATGGGCGTAAGTGTCGAACACCCTTGTATTGGACCGAGCTGAGAGAGAATCAAATACACGGGGTTGACTTAGTTAAAGAGGCCGAAGAAAAAGTTAAGGTGATTCGCGATTTTCTAAAGGCCACTTCGGATAGACAGAAATCCTACGCAGATTTGAAACGAAAAGAGATTAAGTTTCAAGTCAGGGCTAAAGTATTTTTGAAAGTATCCCTGTGGAAGAAGGTTCTCCGATTCGGAAGGAAAGGCAAATAAAGTCCACGGTTTATTGGACTTTATGAGGTGACCAAGTGAATTGGACCGGTAGCATACTGATTGGCCTTGCCCTCAGAATTATAAAAGATTCATGACGTGTTTCATGTGTCCATTTTGTGTCGATATAGATCAGATCCTTGACATGTGGTCGTGCCAACAGAGGTTAAGATTAGCTCAGACATGACTTTTGGCGAAGAGCTGGTTAAAATTTTGGCTCGGGAGGTCAAACAATTGAGGAATAAAAGTGTAGCACTCGTGAAATTTTTGTGGCATAGACATGGAGCCAAGGAAGCCACATGGGAACCTGAGGAGACCATAAGAGACAAATACCCGAACTTATTCGCTGGTAAGATTTTTGGCGACGAAAATCCCTAAGGGGGGAGAATTGTAACAGCCGAATTTTGGGCTTAGTCGGAACAGTAGTTTTAAAACCACCAATCTGAAGTCAGAGAAAGTATTTTATTATCATTTTAGAGTTATAGCATGTTTATATTAATGCATGAAAAATTTGGTGAAGTAATTTTAGCGTTTGTGACTTTAATTGTGAAAAGGACGAAATCGCATAAAGTGAAAAAGTCCTATTTAGATAGCTAAAAATGTCAAATAGTCATGGAACATTAAATTAAAGGTCTTTATTGAGCAAATAGACCAATATTATATTAGTGGCTGGACATAAAGCCTTAAATTAAGGGACGGTCAAATGTTAGGTGACAAAAAGGGATAAAATAATAATAAACCTAAAGATAGCTATCATCTTTCTCAATTCCCTCTCTTCACCATTGAAAATATCAGCCATTATAGGGTTCTTAAAGCTTCAAAATTTCAGCAACTTAAAACCTTTGCAAGTAAGTGATTTTGGGGGGTTTTCTTGAATATTTTTATACTTTTGAGGTCCTTGTAGCATGAGCTTTCTAACAAGGGGATTATTTTTCAAAATGGTTGAAAGTCTAGGGTTTTTCCATGCTATTAGACATGTTGATTTCTGAAATTTTATGGAAGAATATGAGTTATGGTTGTGAAATATATAACTTTTATGAAGAAATTTTCATGGAAGCCCTAAATAGGGACCATTTTGCATAAGTTGAAAAATTAGATGGTAAATGTGAGAAATAATGGGAATTTTAGGTTACTATAAGAGTAAAAAGGGTTTGGCTAGGCTTAAGATATGAAGAAATTTGATAAAAATCAATTTTCGGAACTAAGGGTAAATTGGTCATTTTACAAAAGTATAGGGGCAAAGTGGTCATTTTGCCCAATTATAAATTTTTGATTACCTAGATCATTAAAATGATTAAATTGTGAATTTTTATCATTATAGATCAAGAATTGCAAAATCTGGGCCTAGACCGGGGAAAAGCAAAGCAAGTGGACTAAGCCGAACGAGTAGTCTACATTTTGTATACCGAGGTAAGTTGTATGTAAATAATACAACTACATTGTTATTATATGTGTTTAATTTGATATGGCATAAATCGCTTATTTGTGGGAATAATTATGTATGATGAATATTAAGATAGTAGAACTTCTGTTGAACCTTAGGAAATAAATCGGTTATTCATGCCATGACACTCGGGTCATTTGTGTGCTAGTGTAAGACATGTCTGGGACATGCGGCCATATTATGAGAGCCAGTGTAAGACCATGTCTGGGACATGGCATTGGCATTGAGACAAGAGCTAGTGTAAGACATGTCTGGGACATGCATCGGCCTCAAGATGTAAGCCAGTGTAAGACATGTCTGGGACATGCATCGGCTACAAAATGTGTCAGTGTACAACCATGTATGGGACATGGAATCAGCACGGATATGTGAGAGCCAGTGTAAGACCATGTCTGGGACATGGCATCAGCATTATACCCTGTGTTTGAGGCTTAGTGAATATCCAATAGTATTTCAAATGGTTCAACTGCGAGAGTTCCAGTTTAAGTTAAACGAGAAAAGTATAACCATGTTGTGAGTGGTACAAGTACCTATTTGAAATGTGTGAGATGTGAGCTTAGTATATGCTATGTGAATGGTATTGGATAGTGATGAGTAAGTTGTGCTTATACCTATTTCTGTATCGTGAGTATGATGAAGATTGGTAAAGTTGTCATTATATTTATTTTCATGCAACTTACTAAGCTTTATGCTTACCTTATTTCTTTCTATTTTCTTATAGTGCCGCTTAATTAGCTCATAGATCAACGGACGTTGGAGGCATTGATCACACTATCAATTGAAGCACTTAGTATGGTTAGATTTATTTATTTTGATTATGGCATGTATAGGATCCTGACTTTAGAATTTTGTGTCATTGTTAATCGGCCAAATGTGTTGGCTTATTTTAGCATTTTGATTCGTTTTGTAAAGGCCACAAAAATGGCTAAAGTTGAAAGCTGTTATATGAATACAAGAGGTTATTTCATGAATGGGTAATTTGTTGGTTGTATTAATGAATATGAAATGTGTAAAGGCCTTAGATGTGGTTGTTGGATTGGGGAATCATATTATGATGATCTTTAGCATGATGGATGTTGTTATTTTGTGTTTCAGGGTGGCAAAGGTGTGTCTAGATACACGGCCAGCCCTATGGGCGTGTTGTCTGGCCGTGTGTCCCCTACACGTAAAAATTTCTAGTCAACATGCATGGTAGTAAACACACGATAAAAGACACGGCCGTGTGTCTTAGCCGTGTAAAGGACACAGTCTAGCACACGGGCGTATGCCTTGGCCGTGTAACCCTTAAGGATTGTTGACGTCAGAAACAGAATGTCAAGATTTTTAGACACGAGCTAGGACACGGGCGTGTCATGTCCGTGTGAGGGACACAGGCCATGGACACGGGCGTATGCTAGTCCGTGTGAAAACCACTATAGGTTTGAAATTGAAATTAATTCCACACGGGTAAAGGACAGGGGTGTGTCCTTGTATGCTTAGGCCGTGTGAGCCATACGGGCCAACAGCACGACCATGTCGAATTGGTCACACGGGCGTGTTTCCCCTCCCACACGGGTGTGTGCCCCTGTGTCTAGTGTTATTTTTTAGAGTTTGTTGAAGGACCCGAATTGGTCCCGATTGATTTTTAAATGAATGTTTGGAGTATCGTAGGCCATAATGAAGAAGTTTAGACAAAGTTCGAAATTTGACCAGGTCTTGATGATTCAGAGACGTAGGAATGCATGTGTTCAAGGTAGGTAATGCCTCGTATTCCATCCCGGCATAGGGTACAAATGTGGGGTGTTACAGTCAGGGTACACGACCGTATGACCCCTATTTACAGATTTTTCCTATCTTTTTGTTTTCATTTTTGCTTCAAATTGATCCCTGATCAATATCGAGTTCGTTTTAAACTTTCATACGCTTGATATAAACTTGAAATTGATTGAATTACATGTTATATTTGATATTATGTGATATGTTGATAATTAATTGAGATTTTGAACTAAAACTTGTATGTAAATGATTCGTAATTGTTTGTAGCATTCTATTACTCAAGTTCGACAATCGGACCGAGTAAGGGGTGCTACATTTTTAACAATTATAAAGTTATTAACAATTCTACAGTTCTCGTCCCAAAATTTTTGCCAAATGTAGACAATTTTTCATGTTCTCTCGGACATCCATCATATTTGACTAGATTTTGATGACCTTTTAACACCCATCACAATTTAGAGTTTGGTAGTAATTTGAATAGAGCACTCAAAACAGGTGACCATTTACCTTCATTTAAGACCGATGGGAATTAAATTATACATACTTTGAATATTTGTTTTAGTTTGTACACATCATCAACATACTTCATGCAATCCTAATAACCAAAAGCACATGGTATAATTGCAAGTAAGCATGGATAACGAAGTGTCTAAAATTTCTCACTGTCATGTCTTTTTTGCAGGTTGACACGATACGATCCTCCAATAATACCCTCATCTAATTGATGGAACTCTATAACCTGATAAATAATATTTGTATGTGTGTATAACTGTACCATTATAGAGTTCAATTTTGTCTAATTTTCCTCTATGGCTTTCCTTAGTTCATCGTGCCAAATATGTTCACCCTTTTATCTATCTAGTTTTATCTTGTATTTGAAAATAGGACCGATAAGTGATAATATGTTTCTTTTACTAATTGGGTTATTGACAAATGACATGTCCCCTTCAATATGAAATTTATACATTCCACTAGGTTCATTGTCATATGATCGTATCGTAGACCTCCACCATATGATTGAGTACATTGTCTTTTAGGTATCCAAAACCATGACTTTTTATTGCCCTTATATTCTCTACCATTTCATCAAATCAATAACGTACAAGTTCATACCCTATCAAAGTAAATATGATGTTACCAAATGGATTGAAACTATAAATATTAAAAAATGATATAGAAAATAACATTTACTATGTACTCATTTTAATAATTTTTCGGTGTTCCTCATCCTTGTGGAACATTCCCATGTAATTGGCCCCTAATGTTCCTTATACAATATCTATAGTGTATACGATTCTAAAGTGTAACGACTTAATTTTCAGTGGTACCGAAAAATGCGATTTTAAGGACCCATTTTCGTAAACCAAGTCCATAGATATAAAACAATAATATTTATGGAGTTAATATGAGAATATAATAAAGAATGGTCAAATAATGTAGTCGATAAGATAGTTAGTTAAAGCTCAAGAACTAAATTGTAAAAGTCCAATCGCTATTAAGTTTAATTAACAAAAGGCTTGAAGACTTAGATAGTAATTAACCAACGAGACAAAATGGTTAATAGCCATTTTTAATTATGAGTTAGTGGATGATGATGTGAGATCCCACTTAGATTAATTAGTATTAGGATTGGTATAATTAAATCTTGATTAAGTTAATTAAATTGGATTAATTAAGGCCTAATTAAAGAATAAATATTAAAGAAAGTGGAAAAAGATGAAAACCATCATCATCTCTCACTTCATCGTCCATTAAAGAAGAAAAACCAGGAAAAAAAATCCATGGTTGAGCTTTAACATCCGACCATCAATTTGGTGAAAAGACCGAGTCGTTTTCTTGTAATTTTTATAGATTTGTGATCATGGGAGTCTGATTTAGCTAGCCCATTTATCAAATTTCTCAATTGTTAAGTTTTTAGAAAATTTCTGTTGTTGATAAATTAATGAAATAGGCTTGAAATTGATAGATATTGAGATTAAAGCATGAAAAGGACTAAATTGTAAAGTTAAATAAACTTATTTGTTAGCTTTGTAAAATTAGAGGCCAAATTGGATAAATGGAAAATTTGTCATAAAATTATGCTATGAATAGAAAGTATGAGGTTCTTAATAAATGAATGTGAAATCAAATTTTGATCTAAAGCTAAGAATCGAAAAATATGTTTATCCTAAGTTTAGGGACTAAATTGAATAAAATGAAAAATATGTGTAATAAAAAAGGGGATTGATTAGGATCAAGCATCTCACGGCATTGTTGTTGTGAGCCATTTAATGGCTAATGTGTGTTAATATATGATGTTGATTTGGTATGCATATATATTTGTATAGAACAAGATTTGGATAAAAGTTAAGCTAATAGAGGAAAGGCAAAATTTGTGGAATAGCCCCGTAAGAAATCTACTCGATTTGTGTTTTGAAAGGTAAGTTCTTATGGAACTTACTACCCTTCCTTGCTTGATAGGTATGCTTGTATTTAATTTAATTTTAATTATGTTTAAACTTATGTTAAGACTTTGGTGGAAATTGGCATACTTGGCTAGGAACATAAATAAATTAAGATGAGTTGTGATAAGTGAATGATGCTATATCTATTCATTGGTAACGAGAAGAATGATAAGAAAACTTAAATGTATCACTAATTGTATGTGTGATTCATGTCAGACTTGATCGATGAATTTGAAAATTGATATGTGATAGTCATAACTTATGGTTTTGCAAATATGGATGATTGATGCCCATGTGAACTTAGTAAAATGATAGGATACAATTGGTATGCCAATAGGGTCATATGCGCACTTGTTATGGGATACTAACAATATGAAAATTATGATAAATTAATTTGTGATCTAGCATTTGTTGTGGATCATTGAGTATTCATTGTCTCTTTGGAGACCTTAGTGTGGTGTATTTGTAAGTGATAGTCATAGCTTATGGTTTTGAGAGATGTATTTGTATGTGTACATACATTTGATGCCTACGGGCTTTACACTTTAGTGCTTTGGTATGGTGTAGTTTATGCTCACACGAGCTATTTTGGTGTGGGGTAGTTCACCCCACATGTCCAAGCCCTTTTTACCAGGGTTCCATTGGGCGAAATGTTAAAACTGAACTTTGAAAACGAAAAATGAAAATGAACCGGATTTGATAAGCTATAAAAGTAAGTGACTAAAATTGTATTGGCATGGACTAGTATCTTAATGAAATTATATGAAATTGTGATGAACTTATGTGAATTGGTACAAATTAATGATGTTTTGGGTTATGTTTATGATGTTTAATATATATAGACATCTATGTTTCTTATGCTCTTTTTTTTTGTGACATTAAGTGCCATGTTCTAGCTAAATATATATGCCTAAACCTTTGGTAGTCAACATGCTCACCTATGACCAAGGTAAGAGCTGTAAATTGCATTTGAACTTACTAAGCATTATATGTTTACCTATCATTGCTTTTCTTACGTGTAGATCCTTAGTTTGCAAAACCCACAAAAAAGGATTAGCTCAAATACCACACTATCATCAAGACAGTAAAAGTATGTTCATTTTGGTACCTAATGTTGTGGCATTTATAGAGGGTCTTTTGCTATATAAATTATCATCCCAATGTGAATGCCAACATTGTATCTGCGGGCTAAGGTTATGTTTGTATGTTAATGTTGGTAAATGGTATAATTTATGCCTAGTTTTTTCATCATGTTTATTGCCATTTGAATTTTTTATTTCAAAATTTGCATAGGCCTTATGTGTTTAAACTTGAAAAATATGGTAAATTGGTATGTTAAAGTTGGAAAAGGACATAGTTATGTCAAGTTCATGAATATGTTTCAAATGCCATTTGAATTCTTTGATCTCAAGAAGTTTAGTTAGCCTTATGTACCCAAATTGCATGATATTCTGACTTGTTGAATTGGAATGAACATATGTACATTAAAATGTTTAGGTATGAAGTATTGAATGTGTTCCATAATGATTTTTGCCAAAACAAGGGGTAACATCGCGATGACAAGTTCCTACGTCGCAACTTAAATTGAAAGTGAGTGGTGTTGCGACCTCGAGTTTTCTGAAGTCGCAATGACACTCACTGATTGATGAGGCCATGACGTGATAGCCATGATATTGTAATGTCAGCCCATGAGTTTTGAAAAATTTTCAATTAAGTCTTAATCGACCTCAGGTTAGCAAAAGAGCTTTGTAAGGTTGTATAAGACCCGAAAATGATTATACAACATATCAAGAGGATGTTTTATACTTGTTAGCATGCTAGAATGGTTAAATCATACTAAGTTTAGCTAAAGTTGCTCCGATAACGAATGTGGCATCCTATAGCTCAGACTCGATGATTGGGTCGGTTAAGAGGTCTTACACAAAAGCTTCCATTTTGATCGATCGCAACTTGTATGCTAGTTGCTCTATTAAAAATGATGCATCTCCTATCTTGCGGTATGACATTCCTTATCAAGTTAGTCAATAAGAAATCTCAAGCATTCACGGATTCTTGTTCAACAATTGTAAATGCTATTGGTAGGATGTTTCGATTATTGTCTTATGCAACTACTAACAGTAGGTGATGCTCATATCTTTTGTACATGAATGTACCATCTATTTGGACGAATGACTTACAATACTAGAATGCATTAATGCATGGCTTGAATTTCCCAAAAAAAAGAAGGAAACGTTTTTTTCTTGAGAGCATTTGATCTCTGTTGTACACAAGTTCTATTTGTCAATCACTGCCACATCTCATTATATGATTTATCTATCCCACCATACATTTTATCCATTGCCTTTTGTTTTGCAGCCCTTTCTTTGTAGTAGTATACTGTGTAATCATATTGACTATGGATATCAACAATCAAAACTACCATGAGAATTTTAGGATTCGCTTTCACAAAAGGTAATACAATGTAAGAGATAAGGACAGAATCCAATTTCAGATGATCCTATGAAATACTTCCAACAATACAAGTATGCGAGATTTAGTATTCTTCCTCAATGATGTCATGATTTTCTAGGGACATCTATCGTAATGTTTTATGCACTTCGCCTCGTATTTATTCTAACAAGATTTAGTAACTTTGAAATTAATTGGCTACTTTGTGTTGTACAACCCTATTGCAGAAAGAACATATTAAGTGGAAAACTTCATCCCGACACATAAATCGTCGAAATTTTTAAAACTTGTATGCCCCAATCTTATGAGCATCAATGTCAACATTGAGCATATAGGATGGAGGTTCATACAATTTAAAATTTTCATTCATTCCTCCAACATTGTTGGGTCACTCCCTTTTAGTACATTTGGAATGGCCTTCAATTCAAAAAATAATGCAATTTTAGAACCATTGAGGTCACCCTCTCTAATAGTTTATCATTGGTTTCATCACTTTGTATTTGGTATTCAATATCACCCGAGTTGTTGAATCATATACCAAATTGGAAGTCACTTAGCCGACGTAAGGGGTTAAGAGAACATCACTCGTTTTCAGCAACCCTGTGTTCAATTAATATTGCTTACAAAATGTCTTCCCATATAACTTGATGGAATATCTATATAAGGGTTTACAGCATAACACATCAGCATGTCGATGTCGAAATCAAATGCGTTAATAGAATGTCGTGGCTTAGGTTACTAACTAACCTCGAGGTATGCCAAAATTGCAATTAAAGGCTCCAAGAGATGAATGCCTTTCCATTGAAGATTTTGGCATCCTCTGATACGAGCTTTCCAACAACACAGTGAAACCATTGCACAAACGTGTTATTGGACTTTTTGCTTCCTATTCCTGACCAAAAGTGGGATACATATTAATAGGAAACGTTGACAAACTCGAACCACTTGACTATACATAGTCAAATAAAAATAAATATTATAAATAAAGTACAACGACAAGTAATTATTTACTTACTTGAAACAAATTAGTCTACTAGGGTGAGTATCAAAATTATGCTACAACAACTATAAACTTTGTTTTAAAAAAAATGCATAAAAACAACTTAATATTGTAACATCAACACTCTTTTCCTCGACATGAAAATTTTCTCCACAAAGGTTATCCTAACTCTGAAAGATCTTTCCATATCATCTCCATTTTATAGGAAACATCTACCACCAATATGCAAATTTTCTCCACAAAGGTTATCTTAACTCCGAAAAATCTTTTCATATCATCTCCATTTTATAGGAAACATCAACCACCAATATAAAACATGATTAAAAATGTTGAAAAAAAATCAAACATAATTATACGAAATTAAAAAATGCTTCCTGTTACAAGCGTTTTACTAAAAATTTATCCTTGGAATTCTTGAGAAAACTACGAAATGTTTTCTTAAAATCAAGATTCATCTCAGATTTTATCATGTCTCAATCCAATGATCAAAATTTAAAAAAAAAAATACAAACATGGAAATCCTACAAGGTGCACTTTTCCCATATAGGTTTGCCATGTCAACGGAAAATAATTCTTTCACCCCTCGTACGCCACCATAGCAAAATCAACTTATTCTGCTAAAAAAAAATTAAAACTGGTCTATGTTTCAAAATTGTTTCCAAAATTGACATTTTGCACTAATTTTACCTCAAACATAAGTACAAAAAAATATGTCTACCCTTATATTGATAATAAAATTTTAATTTTAATTTCTAAATATTACAATATTAATCTCAAATATTATAATTTTCATTATTATTAAACATGCATATTTAGATTTAATCATATAATAAATTATATATAATTGATTATTTTATAAAATTATTTAATATTAAATTTTATTTTAACAATAAACTTAACACTTATAATAATTTATATTTTAAGTAATATTCTTAATCTTTTATTGAAAATTTATGTTACTATTTTAATTATACATATATATTACAATTTATAAATATTTTAATAATATAAATACAGTATTTATTTAAAACTTACATAATTTTATTTATCCTTTCCAACTCCAATATGCTACTGTCTGCTCTTATATTTATAATATATGTAAGTTCGAACTAAGTTTTAATCATATATTGATTATTATTTAAGTCTATAAAATATTATCTTAATATAAATTAAACTTTGATGGTTAAGGAAAATACTTTTAAAATATTTTGTAATAAATACAATTTATGCAATATTTGTTTTATCGAAATAAATTTCGAAAATTAATTTTAAAAAAATTGTCAAATTAATAAAAAACAGAATCATCCAAACATAAAAGAAATATTTATTATTTTTTCAAAATCATTTTCTGAAGGCTGATTTCACAACCTAATTCTAACTTCAACTACTGGCAAAGAAATTTTCAAAAAGTTAGAAAACACCATGAATTTATTAGTTAAGCAATGTTGTAAATTTATCCATACCTATACAATTTCACCAATCGAATGAGGATCATTGATATCACAATTCTTCCACTTGATTTCATCCATTAACTGATCCAACTTTGCATAAATGTCACTACTTTCTGGATGATCCTTGTCACTTGCCACAAAACAATGGACCTTATTATCAATTTCAATCCAACTACAACCTGCTTGCTTACTTAACTTCAAGTCATTCATGGCTGTCCTGACTTTCAGTGCCTCATCTAACATTCCAGATCCGGCGTACGTGTTCGAAACAAGTATGTAGGAACCAGCTTCTTCAGGCGACAAGTCTAGCAAGTTTTTTGAAGCTAACATGGCAAAATCTATATCCCCTTGCAACTTACAAACATTCACCAATGTCCTCCATAGCAAACGCGAATCCCGAAAATGGCTGTTGCTAATAAGATTCATGGCTTCAGACAAGCACCCTGCCCTCCCTAGAAGATCAACCATACAAGCATAATGCTCGATTAACGGGTTGATCTTGTAACTTGATTCCATTTCATTGAATATGTGTATCCCATTGTGCCATAACCCCGTGTAACAACAAGCTTGAAGGATAGCCAAAATGGTAAACTCATCAACTGCAAAACCTTCTCCTTTAATCTCTTTGAAGAGCCGAAGTGCTGCTTTACCTTGACCGTGAATAGAATACGCAGAAACCATGGCATTCCACGAAACTGAATCACGACAATGCATACCATCAAATATTTGACAAGCCCCTTCGATGCTGCCACATTTAGCATACATGGTGATCAAAGCATTACTCACCATTAAACTGGATTCAAACCCCGTTTTGATGGTGTAAGCATGAAGAGTTTCCCCTTTTACTAAACAAGCTTGATTAGCAGATAAACTAAGAAGCCTTGAGAAAGTGACTAAATCAGGCTTTATACCAGCAAATCTCAATTGACGAAACAAAACCATAGCATCTTCATCATCATCATCTCTATTTGTTTTTATGAATCCAACAAGAATAGCATTAAACAAAGCAATACTTTTACTAGAGAAACCATCGAAAACTACTTTTGCAGACTTTAGGTTATCGGATTTGGAATACATATCTACTAGTGCAGTCACAATATTGGCATCACACAGATAACCACTCTTAATCACAAATCCATGGAGCTGAACTCCCAAATCCAAGTTTCTGCACTCTGAGCAGCCATCGAGCACAGTTACTAAACAACTTGGATCACAGTAAATTCCATGGTAAAATAATTCCAAGAATATATCAGCAGCACTTTCACTGCAACCATTTCTTACATAACCTGATATAAGCGCAGTCCAAGAAATCAAATTCCTCTCACTCAAAGAATGAAACATTCTCTCACTGTCTTCAACCATTCCAAGCTTCCCATACATAGTAATCAGAGCATTCCCTAAAGAGGTCACATTGACGACTCCATACTTAACAGCAAGCCCGTGCAACTGTCTCCCTTCCTCAATGCCTACATTTTCATTAAATGTGCTTATTATATTAGTAAACGTATAATCGGTTGGCTCCAAATCTGAGCTTAACACATCAACAAAAGCCTGAAAAGCTTTCTCCATAAACCCAGCCTTTCCATACTCCAAAATCATGTAATTCAAACACTGAACATCCTTGACGCTAATGTTGTTAAAAACATTTTCCGCTTCATTTAAGAAACCAGTCGTTGAATACAAGGAAATCAAAGAAGTACCCACAAAAGCATTCCCTTCAATCCCACTTTTTATAACAAAACCATGGATTTGCTCACCTCGAATCAGGTCTTCTTCCTCGCTACACGCTTGTAAAATCACCGAACAAGTATGTTCGTTGAACTTCTCACCAGAGAAATACATATCATGAGCGATTCTAAACACGGATTCGGAGTCTCCATTGTTTAAATGCCCTTTAATTAAAGTAGTCCAAGTGATTGTGTTTCTAACAGGAATTTCATCAAACACCTTTCGGGCATCATCCAGTTCGTTGGATTTAGTATAAAAATTGATAAGATTATTTCCTTGAAAAACGTCATTTGAAGAGTTGGATTTTATTAAAAAAGCGTGAATTGCTTGACCCAACAAGAAATTTCCAGACCCGATGGAGAGCTTGAGAAGATGAGGCCAATCTTCAGCGAGAATCAGCTCTTTATTAGTTGAAATGCTGGAGATGGAGCAATTGACTTTTTTTAAAGATGGGTATTTGGCCTTAACAGGTAGCTTAGCTTTTGTTAAAAACACTGGATTTTGGGGTTTAAAGGGATGAAGAAGAACGGTGGCGCCATAAGCAGCTTCCATGGATATTTGATTTGAATCAAACAAATTAATTAATAAATAAATTCAAAAAAAAAAAAGGCACATATTTGCTCCTGGGCTGAAATTTGGCTTGGGCTTAATTGGACCCAAAATCGGGCCTATGAGAAAACTGACCCGATAAACAGTTTCTGTTAGTTTAATTTTTGGTTTTCTGTCCATGTAATTTGAGGATTCAGTCCCAAAAATTTTGTTTGACTAATTTAATTCTCATAATGATTTAGTTCAAATCATTAACATTGCTAGAAAGTTGCAAAAAAGAAGACCAAAGATATGTTTTAAAAAAGATAATGCAGTGAAAAATAACTAGCAAGCTAATGATGCCTTATGCCTTCGTCTCTATTTCCAAACCCCCAAAAGTTTCCTCTATTTAAATTTGAGATTTATCATGTGTAATTATATATATAATTTAGATTACGACACGAGCGAGTGCACGCTCGTGTTGCGTCAACGGTCACTTATTTCGGCTTTTGTCGAGTTACGAGTGGGGCAGTGTTTTTACACACCTGTTTCCAGAAAATACACACGTAGTCCTTGAGCATTCCAAACCTTGTTTCGAACCCCCAAGCCTTTACATACCTAAACCATTGATCAAGAATGATTTTCCCTCTTCTTTGGTTATTATCTACATATCAACCAAATCTATTAACCTTGATCATATTGTTCGCAAAACCGTTTGAACCAAGCGTAAACCACTTACTGAAACATAAAACTGATTATAGAGAAGGGAAGTAATCGGTCTATCTCCACACAACACCCTACGCAACAGAGGCAGAGGCTTAGCACAAATTGCCCCTAACAAATAACGATAGTAAAGAATACACTAGATGGAAACTATTAACTCGGCAGAAAGAGTACAAAGGAGAGGATAACTACAAACAGAGTTACTTTGATCGAGTGCAGAGAGAGATTAGACCGCTACAATATCATTGAATAACCCTTCACTTATAAAAAAAAAAATCTAGTAACCAAAAGAACTCAACGAACAAGAAAGGGTGAAAGAGATTCGAAAATGAAGAGAGGGATAGATTCGGCTACCAAACAAGGTAATATTCGGATTTACAATGTTAGAGGGGAAAATTGGTAATAGCCGAAAAAGGAGAATGAGACTAAAGAAAGAGTCAACAGAAGGCAAGGGCTAAAAGCCGACAGAATTGGAAATGGGGAAAAGGAAGTATTAGGCCAAAACCAAAAGACAAGGGATCACTCTACCAATATTCGGCTAAAGTGGAAGGGTAGAGGAGAGAAAAGGGAATCGGTTTGACAGAAGGTTTGTAGGGAAAAATAAACCCTAATGATACTCGAAATAAGCAAAAACAAAAGCACTCACTAGCACAATCAGTCACAAAGAAAAAGAAATGACCGAAATGAGATGAAGAGAAAAGGACCAAAATGTTTTTCCCAAAGCCCGAAATAAAGTACTCAAACTTACCTCCAAAATCAAAATTCTTGAGAGCCACCAGTTCAAAAATTGGCTCCCTCTCCCATTCCTATCCAATTCCGAATTTGGCAAGATGCAAATCCCACATTCGGCATGCTACTCCCTCTCTCCTCAACCTCCCTTGATTTCGTCCTAAAATCTCACCTGTAATCCCTCAATCGATCTCAACTACTCAATTCAAACTCCACTCCAACACCCACTACTCAGACTTTTAATGAAACACAAACTCTAGCCATCTTGCACTACAAAATTTTAAACCTTTCACTCATGCAGGGAATCGAACCTTAGACCTCAGGTGTAGATGACACGCCACTTATCCCCTAGACCAGCAGGCCCTTTTTGTCATGTTTTACCCATATTTAATTAAAAGCATACTGCCTAGAGATAGTGCTTAATCCTTTAAAAACAAAACTTTTTGCACCTACCCAGGCTTGAACCCAAGACTTCTCAGACACTTCCCAGTACACTCAGAACATTTAACCACTAAATCAAACATGCATTTGTGTCATTTCCTTGCACAACTAAACATTTATGTGCTGCCTCCTAACTATTCCCAAGCTCAAGACCTAATACTTCTAGGCCCAAATTCGGGGCGTTATAGGGATTAACCTTTTCTATGAAAAAGAAATATACAATTTGAGTAATCGTCGATTATTTGACGAAGCCTGCACATTCCATTCTAGTATGAGTAGATTTCCTGTTTGATAGATTGCTTGAATGATTTATTTTTGATATTGTCAGTTTATATGATGTGCTAGCTTTTGTTATTTTTAATAGGGATCTACAGCTCATATTCCGATTTTGAAATAAGTTACGAGAAACTCTGGGCATATGGTTACATTTTAGTACCGAGTTTCATTTTTAGATGGATGATCAATCTGAACATATGATTCAGAATTTGGAAGATGTGCTTCGATATTGTGTACTTGAAGTTGAAGGTAACTGGGAAAAGCATTTGCCTTTGGTTGAATTAGCTTTTTATAATAGTTATCAGTCAAGTATAAAATTGTACCGTATGAGGTTTTATATGGTCAAAAGTGCAAAACTCCATAGTTTTGGATTGAGCTTAGCGAGAAAGATATATGTAGTAGGTTTGATTCTTTGAAACCGAAGAAAGATGAAAATGATCTGAGACAGTTTAAAAGCAATATTTGATTGTCAGAAATCTGATATGGATCAAAAGGAAAAGAAATAGAGTTTCAAATTGGCGACAAAATATTTTTGAAAGTTTCTCCATAGAAGAAAGTTCTCCGGTTTGGCAGTAAAGGCAAATTAGTTCTGTGGTTTAATGGGTCATATGAGATCATTGAAAAGAATTAGAAATATTGCGTGTTGATTAGTATTATTATCGGAGTTCTACAGAATTCACAATATGTTTATGAGTATATGTGTTATGACAATATTGATTAGACCCATCATCTGTTATTGTTTTGATAAATGTTAAATTTAGCTTGACACAACTTACAATGAAGGACTGATTGAAATTCTGGCATGTGAAGTGAAAGAAATGAAAAATATAAAGGTAGTTTTAGTAAAAGTTTTCTAATAATAACATGATATAGAAGAAGCTACCTATGAACTAGAGGAAACTATGAGAAAATAATGTCTGAATCTCTTTACTGGTAAAATTTTCGAGGACGAAAATTTCTTAAGGGGGAGAGTTGTAACAACCTGTAACACCCTAAACCCGACCCAAACGTTATGGCTGGACCCGACGTGTCACATTGAAGTTTTTAAGAAAACCCATGCCTCTTTCAACGTCCTTCTTAGTGTTTTAAAAGATAGTCTTTACTTAGTTAATAAAGTGAATGGAAGCTGTGCACCAGGTAGGTATCCGAAATAGAGGAGGTGAGCCATGAAGGCTGCTTAAGTACGAAGCTCTTGATTGGATCCAATCCTAGACATGCCCACAACCATTGCCACACTTTGGCGCGAGGTTAGATTTTGGAAAATATCAAGTTGGAATTCATTAAGTAGATATTTTTGATAAACCGATTAGTTGTATCATTGCGTTATTTTGAAAACAAGTATCATTTTGAAAACGCGCCCTAAGTCTAACCCATTATAGATTGTTATCAGTAAAATATAGAGTATAAAATAAAATAATCCCAGAAAAAGAATTAAAATGGCCTTATTACAACCCAAAACAAAATAATAATAATTAAGATAAAACTTATAAAAAAAAAGAAAAAAGCCGGTTACTTATTGCAAAGATCGAAAGCGATTACCACGGCCACTCTGAATCCCTTCCGGCTCCAAGTCTTCACATCAAGGCTCACCTGCAAGGTTAAGAAAATGGTTGAGTTTGGAAACTCAGTGTGCAACAAGCCCCTTTCAGAGCCCAAACTAATATCAGCATATTGGGCCTAAACCCTAATTCAGTCTCGACATATACTGGGCCGAAGCCTTTAGTTTAGCGGTTACTGAGCCAAAGCCTTTTCATAACTCAAATCACTGGGCCGAAGCCTTTACTGTAAATGGTATGGCCCATAGGCCGATTTCAATATCACATGAAATACCAATGAATGTATGCAAGCCCATTTGGGGAGACTACTCAACCCACCATCCGCTACTCTCCACCCGTACCAACCAAGCTCTCCATGTGGGGAATAACTCAACCCACCCAACCAAACTTTCCACTGGCAGCATAGCTGCTTTATCATATAACTGGAGGCCTAGCCTCTTTTAATAACTGGGGCAAATCCCTTTTTGGTAAACTCGGGCAAAGCCCTTTTCGCACTTCCTCATTTATATAAAACCCAACCCATGCATATAATGAGTATTTCATAGCATATCATGTGCATCTCATAACATATCATGTGCATATCATGTCATATCATGTATAACAATATCTCATGCATCTTATTCATAATTAAACCCTAGGGGGTATAATGGTCATTTTTACCTAGGGGCAAAATAGTCATTTTTAATATTATAACGGTAATTTCGTAATTTTACCAAATATCAGGGTTTTCCATATTCATTAACAATTATCAATATTTCCGAGTATTTAAACAATGATCTTTAATCCACTTTATCAAAATCGGGCTTTTGGGCCCAAAACCCCTATGGGCCCTACGAATGCCGTTTTAGCCCATTAAGCCCACTTAACCCAAATTTTACAACAGTACTAACCGTGTTAACATGCAACTTTTCCAAATTCCATTTTCTATCAATTTTACCCAAATGGGCCCGAAAGCCCATTGGGCCCGATTCCAGCCCATTGAAGCCCAACTTACCATCGTGCACAAAATTGCGCTCTTACCTGTTCCATCGATCCAAACACCTATCTTGTCATATTTATTGCATCTATAACCAAACGCAAAATCACAAATTCCCGAAATGCCAAAATTTTAGCATTTCGACTTTTCAGCGAATATTAATCTAAGCTACTACGAGGGTTATTACACACCTGTTTTGTGGCGTTTGCTAACAAAGTCTCCCACGACAACCTACAATTAATCACCACCATTCTTAGTTTACAATTCATGCTTATCAAACCCAAAACCCACCTTCCCATAGTCGACCAAAGAACCCCTAATAGCCATAGATCACTTACTTTCACAGGGTCCGATGATTCGATCCAAGTTTATCCAAATCGATACTCCAAGCCTTGCTGCTCCTCTAAAGTTGTCTATTTCTCTATACAACCCATAAAAGTCGAATGAAAAGGCCCAGTGAGGCTTATACCTCAAATCGATAACCTCCCTAAACTATAGGGGGTTTCGACTTTTCTTAACATTTACACTACTGAATCGATTTGGAAAATGAGTACTTACCACAGTCTTCCCTTCTACACTGTTTAGACCCAAAGTAGACTTAGCCCTCAACCACCTAGCAGCCTTCGAATCCTAGAGGTCTACAGGTTTGGCTATGCCCCTAGAACTAAGGTATTTCGGCTTTTAGGACCAAGAAAAAAAATGGTGTGGTGGCTTTGTATTGGTGTTGCCATCGGGGACTTTTAGAGTTTAGCGGATGAAGGGATCGATCACAAAAAATGAAGAGAAAAGAAGGATGCTGGTTTAAATGAAATCGGCACAACCAACTTTAAAAGTTTCGGCTCTTGTGGCTATTCGACAAGGGTGATGAAACGAAAGGGAGTAGTAGTTTGGTTTTGGCAAAAGAAGAGAAAGAAAGAAAAAAAATGGATGAAAGGAGTGGTGATTTCGGCTAGAGAAGAAAAGGAAGAAAAGAAATAACCCTATGATGTTTAAACAAAAGAAAACGGCACAACTAAAGCCCCTAATGCCGAAATACTAACCTAAAACCCCTAAACTGATTTCTCCTCCCTAAATTCCCACTATTCGGCCAACACTAAGCCTCCATTCAAATCCTCAAAATCTCTCCCCTTATCACTCCTAAATTCATGCATTTGACTGATTCAAACTCTCTCCAACAGAGTTCTATTCGACTTCAAACTCCTACATGCTGAAGACATAAAAACAACAACACAATTGCCAGCTTAGTGAATTGAACCTTAGCCTTCCCCCAACCAGTTACACGCCACTTTTTTAGCTCCTTAGTGGCGTCACTTAACCACTTTTCCAGGGCCTCTCTTGTGTTACATTTTACCCACATCTTTTAATAAGGCCACCTATCCAATGCCCCTAACTCCTTAAGTCCAAAATTCAAAATTTCTACCTGGTTTTGGCCAACACATGGGCCTTCCATAGGCCCATTTACACACTCCAATTATGAATTTCACAACCAAATACTAAATTTTAAAAATTTTACCAAAGTCTCTAAAATTACGAAAATCCCGAAAATCAGGGTGTTACACAACCCATTTTTCGGTGAGATCGGAATAGTGGTTTCTGGACCACAAATCCGAGCCAAAAGTAAAATTTATTTTTATTTCAATATATGGTTCGTATTATGATAGCCATGTCATGTGAAAATTTTGATAAGAAAATTTTATCGATTATGTGCTTAATTACGAGAAGGACCAAATCGCATAAAATGCAAATGTTGAATTCTAGTAGCTATAAGGATTAAATAGCTATGGAATTCAAAAATTGAGGTCATTATATGGGTTTAGACCATTAAAGAAAGTATGTAGATATTTTGGTGACTCATCCATTTAAATTTAGAAAAAGCGCAAGGACTAAATTGGAAAGTGAAAATATTTAATTAATTAAAAGATGATAAAAAAAGAAATATCATTTCATTTTATCATCTTCTTCCCCAAAAAATACATGAAAACCCTAGGAGAGAAAGAAGAAACTTTCATGGCCAAATTTGGTAAGTTTCCTTGGCCCGTTTTTAGTAATTTTGATATTTTTGAAACAGGGATAGCTTAATCTATCTATTTGGGGGATCAATTTGAGAAGTTATCAAAGTATGGAAAGTGGGTCATGGATGTATATGTTGAAAAGTAGAAATTTATGGTAGAAAATGAAAGGTTCTTGATAGATAAACAACTTTTACAAAATGATTTTTGATGAAAACATGATTTAGGGACTAAAATGTAAAGTTGTGAAATTGAAGAAAAATGCTGAATTTTTATGAATACATGTGCTATAAATTTTTTAATGGGATTTTGGTTATGCTTGGAATAAGGAGTAAATTGCACAAATTTTATTTTCCGAGCCTAGGTACGAAATGAGAATTTATAGAAAAGTTAGGGGCAAAATTGTAATTTTGCCTAGGATGTAATTTGAGTCCAAATGTATATGAGATGTGTGAATTTGATGTTAAATTTACTCGTATAGATTCGGATAGAACAATGTCGGGCGTTTGCGAATATCTTTGTGCTACAAGTCGTGCTTTATATCTTACGACTTCGTTTTTTTTTCATTTCATTTTTGCATAAATACCCATTTATATCCTACCGGCTTTACACCTTAGGTGTTTGGGCTACAGGTCCAAAAACTTCACGTTTAGAAAGTGAATTCAATTCTTCTTGAATTGCATCTTTCCATTTTGACAAATCTTTTCTATCTTTACATTCCTCAATAGATTTAGGTTTAGGATCCTCATTTTCTTTTATTATTTCAATAGCAATATTATAAGCAAAATTGTTGTCAACAGCTACATTTTTTTTCGGTTCCATCTTTTTCTCTTATTGACATAACTTATCGAGATCTCTTTATTTTCATCATTTTTATTTTTACTTTTAGGTACCTAAATCTCTTCTTGAGTTTTATAATTAGTTATGTCATGGGTCTCTTCAAGAGCCCCTGCCTCCACTATATACCATCTTAAATGTTTACTCCTTTTCTTTTACGAGGATTTTTATCTTTGGAATCGACTAGCCTTCCACGCTTCAGGCATGAATTACTTTCTTTTTGCACTCAAAGTTTGCCCTATTAGGACATCAATTCGTATTTGAGCATTTTCAGCTGGTATGTGAGATGTCATGAATTTGGCAGTTTATTTGTAAAATGAATTATCTGTTGAACTTCTAATCCACATTGCTTTGTACGAGGACCTTAAACATTGATAATTCATTTTAAGTACTTTATTAATCCATCTTTTTATTCTCTCCCCCTAATGTTGGGAAAAATTAAAACTCATGTCATAAATAAATCTCGAATTAATAGCTCAAAAATATTATAAGGAGACTCATATAAATATATATTCTCAATCTCTTATGATAACCCATCTTTGTGCATTGTGGTGGAGCAATTGAAACATAAACTGCACATCAAAAAATTTTAATATGGGAAATAATAGGCTCTTGACCAAAAATCAATAGTAATGGGGAATATTTACAATTTATTGGCCTAATGCGTACAACATGTAAATCAATATAATCTCTTGCTAAAATAGGAAGTTTTGTTCTCATAAGTAATGATTTAGCTATTAGTTGGAGACATTTGATAAATGATTCAGCTATATCATTTTATGTGTGAACATGAACTACAGGATTTTCAACTTTTATCCCGATTGACAAACAATAATTATTGAAAGCTTAGGACATAAACTCACCAACATAAGAAAGATGAATTGTTTTAATTGCATAATCTAAAATTAATCATTTAAACAAGCAATCTCATAAACGACAGGTTCCGAGTTGATAATGCATGTGATTATTTTGTAGGTGCATCTATCAAAATCAAATAATGTCAAAATCATCCACATGGTGGATGAATGAGGCCATATTCATTTCAGAAATGCAAAACATTAAATCTCAACTTTAACCAGTGAGTTTGTAATAATCAATTATCATTGAGAACAAGTAACACATGAGAATTCTTTAAATTAAAGAATCTTTTGGTTCTTTAATAAATGTCTATATGAATTCTCAATTAATTTTCATATCATATATAATCTAGAATGGTCTAACTGGTCACGCCAAATAGTATTTGTATCAGTAAACTTCTGGTTTACTTAATCACGTTTTTTAATTGTACTAATAATGTAAATATAAATTTTGACGATTAATAATTTTATCATCATTATTTTAGTTTGTATTCACATATAAGCAATACTGTGACATTTACTTCTAGAAATGTCTACATCAATGTGAAGTCCATAATGTTGTTAACTTAATAAAAGAAACATAATTTGCAAACAATTATTTGTAATATTCACTTTAGGGAATATGCCAAAATCTTCAAATATTTTGATCACAAATTTCTTGTTTTTCATTATTATTCTTTTTCTAGTGGTTAGAAGTACCACTATAATAACCACCTTGATAATGGTTATTAGAACGTCTCCAACTACATCCTCAATTACAACAACAATCATGATTTCTATATTTTCATTTTTCATAGTTGTTATATACTGCTACATTCACTTCAGGGAACGAAGCAAAACTAGCGAGAAGAATTTCATAGTTTTTAATTAGTAACTTATTATTTTGCTTAGCCACTAGAATGTATGAGATTATTCGAAAATACTTTTAAAGTTATTTTCACAATATTGCTACAACAAGAGCACATTAGATATTTCAATCATGTAGTGTAATGTATTCCTACGGGAATATATAATACAAATACATGAGTATCTCATGTTATTTCTATATGTAACAACCCATTTTTAGTGAAATCGAAACAATGGTTTTGGGACCACAAATCCGAGCCAGAAAGAAAATTTATTTTTATATTTTTGCATGGTTAGTATTTTGATAGCAATGCGATAAGAAAATTCTGATAAGAAAATTTTATCGATTTTGTGTTTAATTACGGATAGGACTAAATTGCATAAAAGGAAAAAGTTGGATTCTAGTAGCTAGAAGAATCAAATAGCTATGAAATTCAAAACTTGATGTCCCTATATGGTAATTAGACCATTAAAGAAAAGTTAGTAGATATTTTTGGTGAATCATCCATGGAAAAATTAAAAAAGGCTAAGGATTAAATTAGAAATAGAAAAAAATTAAAAGATGATAAATAATTAGTATGAAATAAAAATCATTTTATATCATCTTCTTCCCAAAAAATTCCATGAAACCCTAGGAAAGAGAAAAAAAAAAGCTTTCTTGGCTTAATTGGGTAAGTATTCAAGTCCCGTTTTTAGTAATTTTTATATTTTTGAGATCGGGATAGTCTAATCTATATATTTGGGGGATTACTTTGAAAATTTATTAAAGTATAGAAGTTATGCCATGGATGAATATGCTAAAAATTTGAATTTTATGGTAGAAAATGAAAGGTTGTTGATAGATAAACAACTTTTACAAAGTGAATTTTGATGAAAATGTGATTTAGGGACTAAATTGTAAAGTTGTGAAAATTGAAGAAAAATTCTAAATCTTATACAGTACATGTGCTGTAAATTTTATATTGAAATTTTGGTTAGGCTTGGAATAAAGAGTAAATTGCATGAATTTTATTTTTTGAGCCTAGGGATTAAATTGAAATTATGAAAAGTTTAGGGGCAAAATGGTAATTTTGCTTAGGATGTAAATTGAGCCAATAGAATGTGAAATGTGAGAAATTGATGATTAAATTCATTTATATAGATCCGGAAAACATAAATTCAACGCTAGATCGAGGAAAAGAGAAAGTCTCGGATTAGTAGATTTTCTTGTACGAACTTTTATCAAGGTATGTTCGTGTAACTTAATTGAGTATGTAAATATGTTTGAAATTAATTGTTGTATTTGGATTGAATGTAGAATATGTTTGTGTGAATAAATGTATGAAATGATCACATGTTTGGAAATGTTAGAAAAAGGGTTAATTTCCGTTTGAATATTGAATTTCGATGGATATATTTGATTTTCCATATTAATGAGGTCCTGCATTTGTTGTAGACGGGATTTAGCTCGGACGAGTAATCCTATTGACCTCATTACAGATGGGATTTAGCTCAAATGAGTAATCCCGAAATAGCCTCTTGAGCATCCTATAATATAGTTCCTGCGAGCATCCTGATCGGTAGTGGTTTAGCATGTGTTGCGCACTATCGCAGCTCTTTGTGAGCGTCCTGACATACGATCGGTTGTGATCCTGCATATAATGCGGACACAAATGCAGCTCTTCATGAGTGTCCTGTTAAGCTCGCTTGAACTCCCTGTTACCTTATCCGGTGTTTCCTAATAGTATCTTTTTGGAAATATCTAGTAAGCTCTATAAGCTCCTTGAGTAGAACTTTTATGAGTTTCCTAATAGCCCGAATAAGTGTCTTGTTATATGATTACGTGACTCAATTGAGCATTTTGTTATGTGGCTCGAGGGTGTGCTTCCTGAATAAGTGCCCTACTGGATACCCCTAATTATGAATTGACGAATTACAGATTCGTACACATTGAGTGTACTATTTGAGTATCCATCGATATTTCAATAATTCAATGGATAAAACTCTTGACAAGAGAAAATGATGAAATAAATAGAAATATATCTTGAATTCTTCTAAAACATTTGATGAAGAATTTATATGATGAGCTCATCTATATTTATTTGATGTATAAATGTTCTATATGACTAACTTGTTTGATTGAGTACATGCGTGTTTAGGTAAACTTGCCAAAATGATGAAAGCATGTTAATTGTATGCTTAATATTATTAAATGTAATTGGTAAGTTTTAATTTATGTTATACGAACTTACTAAGCATATAATGCTTATTAGGTTTTATTTTCTCTATTTTATAGTGCTCAGAAGCTCGTGAAGATTGGAGATCGGTTGGAGTATCATCACACTATCCACAAGCTTGTTTTGGTATGAATACTAACCTCATTTTGGTATAATGGCATGTTTAGGTAACTTGGCCATTGTTGGCTTACAAATGTTGTTTGTAATCTAGCCATTGGAATGTGTAGTAATGATTATGTTTTGGTATATCTATTAAGGTAATCTTATGGCATTATCATGAGTACATATATTATGGTTTGATTGAGCTATGCTAAATGAATATAACTATTAAAGATAAGATCATAAATAGGTATGTATATACTGATATACTAAGTTAGATGTTAGAATTGTCCTTGTTATAATGCTTGGATTGGTTGGTATATGAATGCAAATTTTGGTTTGGGTGAGAAATAAAGCTAGGAAATGACTTTATTTTGTTCACACGGGTAGACGCATGGGCGTGTGTCTTAATCGTGTGTGACACACAGCTTGACACATGGGTGTGTGGTTTGGCCGTGTGCCTCCTGCATCTTAAAAGTGAGAAACAGAATGCTCAGAATTGCGCACACGGGTAGAGACATGGGCGTGTGTCTCAGCCATGTGTGTTACACGGCTAGAACACGGGCGTGTGTCTTGGCCGTGTGAACCCTGCACCTAATTTTTGAAAATTAAATTGATCACATGGCCTACTCACAGAAGCATGTGGCTGGCTGTGTGGCACAAGTCAGAGAGTTACACGGGGTCGAACACGGCCTGCAGCACGGGCTTGCCTTAAGGTCACACGAGTGTGTCCCTGGATCATAAGGGTGTGTGATCCCTGCACCTAGGAAAATTTTAAAAATTTTGCGAAAAATTCTCTAAGATCCCGATTTAGTGCCGACTCGATTCCAACGTTCATACTGGGCCTCGAAGGCCCATTCAAGGGACAATAAGACCATTTACAGAAATTGAATAGTAAATAACCTAAATTATTTGTAATTGTTCTGTAAACTTCGGTAATACTCTGAAACCCTATTCCGGCGACAGATACGAGTTAGGGGTGTTGCATTATATATGGTTTTAATCTAAAACACGTGAAGGTTTTATTCAACATATATCTTTTTTATTTGAAAAAGAATTATATTTTACAAAAACTTGCATCACAAAGAGGTAAAATATTAGCTCTTAAAGAGCTTTTTACAGTTTGATGCAATATTAGCCCTTCGGGAGCATATGATCATTTTATTATATTACCTTATTGAATGCTTAATTTATTTTAAATAATATATAGTTTTGCAATGATTTTTAACATGAATGATAAAAAATTTCGATCTTTTAAAATTTTATTTATTCATATAATAATAAAATGAATAGGTATAAATAAAACATATGTTAAACATAACAAATAATAAATTCATGCTACTAATATATCATTATGGTTAAAATTTTATTTATTCATATAATAATAAAATGAATAGGTATAAATAAAACATATATTAAATATAACAAATAATAAATTCATGTTACTAATAAATCATTATGGTTAGATAACATTTTTATATATATCATAACACAAAAAATACAAAACATTATAGTGTCAAATTAAAATAACTTTACAACTATAAAGGTTTAAACATAAACATTTTCTAACCTCCACCTCTTATGACATAATTTCATTTCAAATTTTATAATGATATGAAATTATCATAGGCAGTGAATATCCCAAAGTTTATGACAAGTAAGTATTTTTACTCGTATTACGTACTAATCATATATCTTAATGAAAATCAAAATTAGACCAATCAATTTTATTAAAAATATTTATCTCTATATAAAAATCTCAATAACTAAATGCGTGAAGGGTTTTATAAATTCATAGAGATACGAATAGTGAATTATATAAATTGATCTTTTTAATAGAAATCAAATCAAATTTCAAAAGAAGTTGATTAGATTGACTTGCGTTACCATGAATGAGAAGTAGTGATTATAAACATCTTTTGTAATGAGGAGAAAAAGGTCATCCCCAATCAAATATCAAAAAGCAAACTTTGAGAGTGGATCTTATTTCTCGATTTCATATAGATAACAATATCAAATCTTTCACCATATTTAAGAACAAAAAATAAAATAAGTTAATCAAAACAATGATAACGTATAATGAAAGAAGAATGGAAATTAATAATCAGATATGAAACATTAAATAAAAGAAACTTCTTGTAAAAACTTTGCATCTTGCCGTCAAAGATATTGGAAATTATGGAGGATAAATTTGATCATCGATAAAAGGAACTATCTCTTTGAGCAAGATCGTGCTAATAACGTGTTATAAAATAAAGAGAGATTGAGAGAATAAATAACAAAGAAAATATGGGAAGCAATAGAGAATGTATTTTATTGATCAATAGGATGATTACAATGCTTTATCGTAGTCTCTATTTATAAGTATAAGAAGTATAAAAGAAGTAGAGATCTAATTCTAATAATTATTATAATTTAAAGTAATCAAAACTTTCTCTTGATCATGATAGCCATCCACTTAATAAGATATTCATAACAACAATAAATTAGTCAGAATTTTGAAAAAGTTAGAAATAAGAAATTTACAGTATTATGAGATAGTTAAAATAGGTGTAGAAGGTATTTGAAAAAGTATGTATGTTGAGAGAAATTAATCTGAAGTATCAACTAAATTGTAAAGGCATGAAAAGTAATAAGGCCAAAGTGAGAAAATTGAAAGTTATATGATCAAGTTGAATTAATGGAAAATGAGGAGGGACTAGAGGTGAAATTTTACCAAAAGAAAAGATGAATCATCTATGGAATTATAGGAAAAGATGATGGGAAAATAGTAATTATTGGAAAAGATAATTATGATAGACTTTAATTTTAATAAAATGGAAATAAAAGGGTAAAATGATAAATAGCATGAATGGATATTTTTTTATAGATATTTTGTATGGAAAAGTGTAGAACCTTGTAGAAAAAGATGGTAATTAGCAATTCAGGCCATGTAACTCTCTGAGTTGCCCCACACGCCTGTGTACTAGGCCGTGTGTTAGGCCGTGTATCTCACTTTGTTTCATATAAAAGACCCTTAGATGACATACGACCATGTTGCAAGGTTATGTGCCTCACAAGGCTGTGTCTTACGCCCGTGTCTCAAACTGTGTGAACCAAAAATGATCCATTTCTTGCTCAATTTCACTCCCTTATTGCATAGGTACCTACACACTTTCAAATACACATATGAAAGGTGCAATTCAACTTCAAACACACTCAATGTGTTTCATCACAATTCATTCCCAACTTATAGCCACAATCGCATTTATCTCTATAAACAAGCATCAATTTCATTACAAGCTTAACTCATAGCATATCATTTCATACTATAACCTTTCAAACACATTTAAGTAATAAGTATGAGATCACAAGTTGTTCAAGTGCACAACACATCACAACATATTACTCAAAAGCTAGGCATTTGACATAACAATACATAGGGACCTAGTACATACCATATACCAAAACTAAGAAAATAAGTCTACCAAGATTCCTGGATAGTGTGATTCCTAGCGTTGACGCAATCTTCTTAGCCTTCAAAATGTGATCTACAAAATGACCAAATTATAGGTAAGTTTATATGAAGCTCAGTAAGTTTGTTTAGAAATTAATAAACCTTTCCAATCAAATATAGATTTAGTATTAAGCGTAGAGATTCCCTTTATATGCAGCTTATAACAGTAGCTACAACCGTTTCAGTAGTTCAGTATAATCAATGGGCATTACTTGATTGAGCTTTTCACCAGTATAACTGTAGATTTCTACTCATTTGAGCTTCACTCAGTATAATAGTAGAATTTTCTTGATTGAGCATCATTCAATATAACAGTAAGATTTGCTTAGTTAAGCTCCATTCAGTATAACGATATAATTTGCTCGATTGAGCTTCATTTAGTATAACGGTAAAATTTGGCTCGATTGAGCGTACTTCTAGTATATAATACAACATTCATTAAGAGCGTATTAACAAGAATGTAAGCATTTTAGAACTATAAATAAACATATAAACTTACTAGACTGATTTGTAAGATATTCCAGAGTGTAGGGGCTATTATGCAATTTTACCTTTTTCACTATTATCAGCACGTTCTTGATCTAAAAAATAATAATTTCATTCCATCAATTAGAATAAAATCACAATTTGACCATATCATGCAACTAAGTCTTTTTTGGAAAATTACTTATTTGCCCCTTAACTTTTCATTTTATTCAATTCAGTCTTTAGGCCTTAATATGCAATTTACCCATTTTTCCTAAACACCCATGATATCCAAATATTTTATAACTACATATCATCCCCCTATTTGTAATAATTTCACCTTACGTAGAAGAAATTTATCATTTAATCAATTTAGTCCCTAAACATTAAAAATCACTTTTCAAAATAATTAAATCTATCAACAAGGTTTCGTATTTCATCACAAGTTCTAAGAAATAACTTTATTCATTAATGGCAATTTTTATAACCTTTAATAGTTTCACAAATTGGTCATCAATTCAGCTAGATCAAGCTAATAAGAGTCCGAAAACATAAAAATCACTAAAAACTAGTTAAGATTCACCTACCCAATTTTAAAGTTTCCAATTGAAGCACGAACCCTAATTTTTTTCTTTCTTTATAGTGGGGAGAAGGAGTGAAAGGAAGAAGATGAGATTTTTCTCATTTTTTTCTTTGTTTAATTTAATATATATACTATGGTAATTTTGTAATTTTTTCAACTTTCTTAATTAAGCCTTACTTAATCTAAGATTAAGCCTAATTAATCTATTTCCACTAATGAAAACCATCATTCCATTCCACTAACTAAATTTCATGGTTTAGTTGTCCCTTTAACCCTTTTATGCAACTATTCAGCTTTTACAGTTTTTACGATTCAGTCATTTTTACTTAATTAAATCATCTAAATGATAGAATTTCTTTTCCAGAATTTAACATAACTTTAAAGGCCTTGTAAATATCCTAATTAAATAATATCCATGAATTATTTCATCAGCATTATGGTCTCGAAACCACTATTTCCAGCACCACTGAAAATCGGGTTGTTACATAGCACGTCAATGCTTTCCGATTAGCACATTTGTGCTCTATGTTTACTTGCTTTTACGGTGTCCTGTAACCTTCTTCGATAATGTCCCATTCAGTTTCGTTTGTCCTATGTGTTCTGTTAAGTCTCTGGGCCTCTATTAAAAGGTGAATGACAAATCTCCCATAATTTGTGTGGCAAATTAATGTCTTTCGGACACTTAATGAGTTTATTTTTAGTGTTTTTATATGTTCTTATTTCATTTTCATTTTTTATTATCCTAAGTTTAAATTATGAAAAATAATAATTTTTATGCAATTTTGAGTTATGTTTTGACCTAATGGGCCACTACGGGCCTAGGGATGATCTAATGGCTCTATTTAGTGTGTAGGACACTATTTTCGGGCTTAGAAGATGAATGACTACTGCAACATCGCAACACCGAGGAGTGGCATCGCAACACCGAAATTCAAAGCCAAAACTTCTAGAAAATGAAGGCAGTGTCACAACACCGGTCCTGTGGTGTCGTAACACTGAGCGATGATTAGGAAAATTAAACATGAGTATTTTTGTCCACACAATGTAACTTAATTAGATTTTTGGGTTGTTTAGTAACCCTAATCAGGTCAGATCATAAAATCTATAAATAGGCATGTTTAGCCTCATTTTAAGAGGTTTTGGCCTAAGGACCTATTTAGTTAGTTTTAGCGTTTTTAGTTTAGTTTTTATTTTATTTCAATTTAGTCCTTTAAATACTTTTTGTTCTTATTTATTCTTGTATTTGATTTCGATAAAAGCCTTTAATTTAATAGTTTTGATGGTCACTAAACTAACTAAAAATTTGACTAAGGCAAGCGCACCTATCGAATAGTAGTATAGTTATGGTGAGACCGAAAATATCGTATCCACAAGGATTAAAAGTACTAGTAATTACTATCTTCTTATTATCTAGCCTAAAAATTAAAGGAATGTTTTTAACTAAAACTAATTATCTAATTAACTAAGAACGCGATAGAAGTAAAAGTTGGAAAATACTTTTTGGAAAACTGATGGAGAAGACAATACCCAAGGAAGAATCCATCTAGACTTCACTATTTACTTTTGAATTAGACGATTTATTCATTTGACTTAATCCGTAGAAATCCCTGATTTATGTTATTATCTCTCTCGAGACTAAAAACAACTAACTCTAGGTTGATTAACTGAAATCTCTTTCTAATTAAAGTCCCTATTGTCGCATTAACTCAACCTATGGATTCCCTTATTATATTTGACTCTAATCCGGCAGATTTATGTCGTCCTATCTCTAGGATTGCATGCAACTCCGCTTAATTATGAAGGATCTACTTTTAAACAGGGACTTTTGCTCCACTGAATAAGCACATCAAAACCTGAATTAATATCCTGGAATATTAAAGCAAGAATTAGAACTCACAATTAAGAATAAGATCAAGTATTTATCATATAATTCAAATAGTAATAAGATCTGTCCTAGGTCTCATCTCCCTTAGGTATTTAAGGAGTTTAGTTCATAATAATGGAAAATATCTCAAGATTGGGAAAAGAACAAAACATAAAGAACCCAAAGAACTTCTAAGGAAATTGAATGGAGATCTTCAGTCTTGAAGTAGATCCTGCTTCAGAGCTGATTCCGATGGCTGTACTTGAGTATTTTCTGCCTTATACTCTCCATCCCCTCTTTTAATCCTCTTCTAGGGTGTTTATATAGACTTTGGAAAACTTCAAAACCATCCAAATTAATCTTTTTCAAGTAGAATTAGACTTAGGCTCGACAAGGACACGGCCGTGAGCCATGCCCGTGTGAAGGTGCTCAAATTGTGTGTAATTCTGAGTTGGTTTTTAGTTGACACAGCCATGACACATAGGTGTGTGACCTGCTCGTGTGCCTTACACGGGCGTGTAGTTTACCCGTGTGGAAGTGCCTAGGCTGTGTGAAATACTGAGATAAGCCCATTTAGTCTATTTTTGACCCATTTCTTGCTCTTTTCACCTTCCCATGCTCACCTAAGTATAAAACATGAATTTAAAGGATTAGGAGCATCAAATTCACTAAATATTATGATAAATCATCCAAAAATATGCCAAGCATGGGATAAAAATATGTATATATTATGGTTTATCAAGTTTTTAGTTATTTCTTTGTAGATTCCAATTGTAATCGAAGTGATCTTCGCAACTGTCAAAGGAAATTTTGATTCCATGCTTAAATCGACATCAAAATAGATTTATTTTTGTATTCCTTACTTTCATTTAATTTATTGTTTTGTATGTTAAATATGAGTTTAGGGATAATTGCATCTAGATTTCATGAGTCACTAATTTCCTTAGGGAGATTAATGAACGAATATGTGACTAATTAACTGATGAATTAGGGTTTAAAATTTGAGTTAGTTGGCTTAAATTATGTGCAATTAAACCCAAGGAAGTAACATCCCTATGAAGTAATTTAGGATAAATGAGAGAGATAAGTTTACTGAGTAAATCATAATTATCTTGGTCAAGAAAGTGAGGCTTAGAGGTCGAGAGGAAATAACTAGTTAATTAATAGCTAACTAGATAAAATCCGAGTATGAAGTTAATTAGGAGCACTGAAGTAAGTTAATCTCCTACCTGTTTCATTGGATTTATTTTGATTGTTAATTGGTTTCTTTTTAGTTATATAATTTTAGGTTAATTTAATTAATTGATTTTAATTGGTTTTTTGTAATATAATTTTAAATTTGTACTAATAAGCCTTATTAGTGTAAATAGTTAATTTAAGTTTAATTCAACCTCCTTTGGGTACGATCCTCAGAATGCTTCCTGGAGTGTTTCGTTGTAACATTCTTTACTATATTACAATTTGACTCGTATACCTGTGGACACAACTGTTTAATTCTATATTTATTTGCTGCAATATTTCCAATCTGGACATTCGCATGTTTGACGGCGATCAAGTTGTTGGCACCGTTTTCGAGGAGGTTTCAGCATTAAACTGATTTTAATTTTTTAAATTTTAATAGGATAAATATGAATATTTAGAATTATATATACAAAATTTAATTTTAGTTATTTTTATTTTTTTATCTTATTTAATTTTAAACCACTAATTTTAATTTTAATTTTAATTTTTATTTCTTAGAATTAAGAAATTGATTATTTGTTAGAGTAAACAATGACAACTCTCTTGGGACGGACAATATTCGACACAAGCTAGATTTAACCAACCATAGTAAAGCCTATTGTTCATGGAACTCACTTTAAGATTAATCATACATTGCTAACATGGGTGTCAATGAGTCTTTAGTATAGTGATGAGGTTGATTTTGATCCAGTGGGATTCCTAAGGAGATTTAAACAGATCTACATTGTTACACCCACTACCCATATCTATCGCCGGTATAGGGTATGAGACATTAACGGAACTTACAGAACCAATTTCCATTTACCCAAACCAAGTACCATTTATTTATCGAAAATTATTATTACGTCCCTTAGATGGGCTTTCGAAGCCTAAATTATGCATCGGGACTAGACCGGAACCAAATCAGAATCACAGGGAATTTTTCGCAAAATCTCAAAATTATACTTACTCTAGTCATACCAATAGCTAGGTTGCAAACATCCATTTCCATGTAAACATTGGTATTTAGTCTATACATGGCATTCTTTCAAAATAAGTCATGTTCATATACCAAAAGATATGGGTTGATAGTGTGATAAGGCTCCGACGAATCTCTGACCTTTGAGCTTTCGAGCACTACAAAACAGGGAAAAGGAGAAAGGGGTAATCACATGGTGCTTAGGAAGTTCATGCAACAAGAATTATACTTACCATACTTATACATCCATCATTTAACAACACAAGCACACATCCTATTCACATAAACATATACCTATCACATACAAACTCAACTTTTGCATTAGTTAAGCAACATCATATAAATTCAATACAAAGATAAATGATTAATGAGCTCATCAAATTCCATAATTTTCATGTTCTTCCATTTATCATATTTATCCCGTTGAATTTCTTGGAATTTCGATGGATATTCAGTAGTACACTTTTGTGTACAATTCCGGGTCCGTCAATTCGTACACATATGGGTATACCCTTTTTCCTGAGAGCACACTCCTGTGAACCTCATTTCTTACAGCGGGATTACCAGTCCAGGCTAAATCCCCTGCAATGACAATCACTCTAATGAGCTTAATTTGGATTACCCGTCCGGGCTAAATCCATTTCACACATATTATTCGGGAGGGCTATATCATTAGGATCACCCGTCTCGACTAGATCCTTTGTACTATCAATTCCCTTTTCAGTGACCCATCAAAGTCCATTTCATTCAACCAGGATTTAATTCCCCTTTTTATCGAGAATTATCAATTTTTCATCAAGTATCATAAAATGAACATCCAAACCAGATTCACATCAATAAAAATACATTCCAATCATTTAAGAATATAATTCAAATTACACAAACTTACTCGTAACAATTTGTAGTAGTTGTAGAGATTTCAGGGACTATTTGACAACTTTTTCCTTCCCTCGTTTATCTTCAATTTCTTGATCTATAATATAAAATTTTCTATTTATCAGCATCTAATTTTAATATAATTTATTTCACAATATATACCTCTCAATTTTTCAAATTACATATTTACCCCAAATTTTACAGTTTTTACAACTTAGTCCCTACTCAATTAACCGCCCAACTGAGCTAATTTTTCCTCAATTAACACTTTATTCTATCATCTTAAACTACTTCACAACCTTTGGAAATTAGAATTTCAACATCAAACCTTAATTCCAAACTTTTTCACAATTAAGTCTTAAAAATTAATTTCTACTAAAAACATTTAGTAAATCCATCTTTTGATAAAATTAAAACTTCAAATCCATGTTTATTCATCATAAACTTCCAGTACTCAACCATGGTAACTTTCAGTTTCATCCATAAAATCAAAAACTAATGCATTTAATTGTAGGACCTAGTTGTGAAAGTCTTAAAAACATAAAAAATACAAGAAAAAGGCAAGAATTAACTCACTTGACGCAAAAATTATGAAATACCAGCTTAAAAAACCCCTCCTATGGCATTTTGGCTGATGAGAATGAAGAAAAATCAAAAGAAATCTAGATATTTCCATTTTAGTATTAACTTTTTTTAGTTAATTATGCAATATTTAAATTTTGCCCTTAAATCATCAATTTTCTTGCTGATTTCATGCCCTTGCCATCAGCCCAAATAAGTTTGGGTCTAATTGCCTTTTAAATCCCTGCTCAATAGACACTTAAGCTATTTAATCATTCTAGCAACTTTTACACCTTTTTCAATTTAGTCCTTTTTATTTAATTGACTACCCAAACGTTAAAATTTTCTAACGAAATTTTAATACCACAATACCAACATTTCATAAACATTTAAAAAAATAGTTTCAACTTAGTTTTACGAGATCGATGTCTCGATACCTCTTTTTTACCCAATTTTTTCAATAATTTTTTAATTTTTATTTAACCACTAAATCGATAAAATTTTTCTATCGATATTTTCTGAAACACGCTTAACCCGTATTTATTATCGGAATAGGGTTACGAGGCATTACCGAACATCACAACATAAAAATACATTTTCTCATTCACAGCAATCAAATATAATCTCAATGTCCCTTATAAGGTTCTACGAGACCTTAAAACATGCTTAAAAGTGGTTTGGGACTAAACCGTTAATATTTGCAAACTTTGAGAAACTTAGAAAATTTCCAAACATATAAGGGTCACATGCCCATGTGAACAGGCCGTGTGCCTCACACGATCACCAGATATGCCCGTGTCATAAGCCGTGTGAAAACAGGGATATATACTGACTTGTACCACATGGCCGGAGACATGTCCGTGTGCCTTGGCTATGGTCGAAACTGACTTGGGTCACAGGGCTAACATCATGCCTGTGTGTCTAGCCCATGTACCCTTCGAAATGGACACACACGCCCATGTGCCAAGACTGTGTGCCTCACACGGCCACCAGACACGCCCGTGTGTCTAGGCCGTGCTCGAGACTAACTTAAAATTTTAGAACTACCCTTAGGGACACATGGCTGTATAACATAGTCGTTTGTCACACACGACCGAGACACATGCCCGTGTGGACAAAAATAGGTCATGTGAAAAGCCAATTTTCCACCCTACAATCATGTATATAAATCAACCTATTTAGTACCATTTCAAGTCATTTATAAGAAACCAAAACCCACTAAAACATATACATAACATACCATATATAATCAACCATTTCAACTAATCATTTCAATATTCAAATTATACCAAATCATTATGCCAAATTCATCACAATTTACCATTATTCAAACATTGATAATTAACTAAAACAACATCTATTTAACCATATCTACCACTATGGCTAACATACCAAAACAAGCCAACATATAAATGCATTATTTGCATCACATATATCACTTATCAAGCACTTAACTTAAACCAACTTAATTGACTAAAACATATCAGCATTTACATCATTAACAAGCCAAATCACATGGCTAACATCATAGTTCAAAACATACCAAAATGACACTAGCCTATACATGCCATATACCATATATACAAGCTTCAAAAGAACCAACAAATGATCGATAGTGTGACAATATTCCTGACGATCCCCGAGTCCAAGCTAGCTTTGATTATCTATAAAATGTAGACAAATAACACACAGTAAGCTGCACAGCTTAGTAAGTTCGTAATTAAGCAATTCACTTCATCAAATAAATATAATTTAATCTTATACACATTACCAAAACAATATCTCATTAACACAAACCTTCTTATCATATCTCAAAACATAATTCATTAACATCTCATTGATCTTTCTCAACGCAATGCTCAAATAAGTTCCATACGTACTTGTACCACCTCGTACTACTTTTATCTATTGTACCATTAGGGATAGAAATCATCACTCATGAATCACAATCGATAAGTACCTATACCATGGCCCATAGCTAAATCAAGGTAACTTATCCCGGAGTACCTATACCATGGCCCGTAGCCAAATCAAGGTATCTCCTCTTAAAATACCTATATCATGGCCCGTAGCCAAATCAAGGTATTATTCACACAAGAAGTGCCAATATCATGGTCCAAAGCCAATACATTAACTTAATGACATTACACTATCATCATCACTGTACTTAAAGTTTAACCGAGAAGTTTTGCTTGCCGATTTCATCGTCGAACATTTTCGTATAGTCGTATTCACAATTCAAACATTGTCCGCAATTCATAAACACATTTTATGCAATATAAAAGCATATAACATTCATTTATAATGAAATTAACACCTACGAACTTACCTCGGTCGTAGAACAATGAAATTAGCCGATTAATCAAGTATTTTATTCTTGCCTCAATCTAAGTCCGAGTTCCTCTTTTCTTGATCTATATAAATTCAAATTTAACTCTTTTATTCAAAAAAAATCATTCAATTCAATCCATATACACATATTTAGGGCATTTTACAAATTAGCCCTTACATTTTCACATTTTGACACTTTAGTCCCTAATTCATAAAATCACAAAATACACATAATTTCATATTACACATGCTAGGCCGAATTTTCCTCTAGCCCATATAAGTCCATATATTTCATTTATTTCACATTTTAGTCCCTCAAAATCTTATTTTCACAATATAGCCCAAATTACTCAAATTCATCAAAAATTCAAATCAAAACATATTAATCTAAAACATGTCTTTCATTTTTAATCACTTAACATCACAAAGCTCACAATTTCATCAATGGATCAACTCAAAATCTTCATCAATTTCTTAAATTCAAGCATGGGCTAGCTAGAGTACTAAGCAACAATCACAAAAACATAAAAATCATCAAAAACGGATCAAAAACCATACCTTAATCACAAAATTTCTTAGCTAAACCCTAGGAACTCTTTTTCTTTCAATTTTTGGCAACAAAGATGAACATATCACCAATTTCATGTTTTCTTTTTTTTTTAATCTTTAATTTATGCATAATTTACTAGTTTACCCTTGGCTATTTAACTTATAATACATTTAATGATTGTCCATATTTGTCCATGCATATTTCTAATGGTTAAATTACATCATAAGGACTCAACATTATAAAAACCATAATAATATAGCACTTTAACAAATAACTAGTCACTTTTGCACTTTACGCAATTAAGTCATTTTGTCAAATCGAACACACAAACGATAAAATTAACACACGAAACTTTCACACATATCACATATCCTGCTGTAAACACAGAAAATAATATTAAAATATTTTTTTGACTCAGATTTGTTGTCCCAAAACCACTGTCCCGATTAGGGTCTAAACTGGGCTGTTACATTTTCATACGACTTTCCTATCATATTAGTGTTCATACAATAATTTTTAAAATAAATATTCTTTTTAAATTAGATTTATGTCTACGAAACCACTGTTCTGATAACCATGAATTTAGGCCATTACAATTCTCTCCCTTTAAGGATTTTTGTCCTCGAAAATCTTACTAGTAAAGAGGTTCGGGTATTGTTTCCTCATTGCCTCCTCCAGTTCCCATGTTACTTCTTCAATCCCATGCTTTTTCCATAGTATTTTTACCAAATTTATTTTTTTGTTTCTGAGCTCCTTTGTCTCTTATGCCAAAATTTTGACTGGTTCTTCACTATAAGTCATATCAGGTTGAATTTCAACCTCTGCTGGGGAAATAACATGTGATGGATCTGAGCGGTACCTCTTTAGCATAGATACATGAAATACATTATGAATTCTGTCAAGCTCTGGTCGTAGAGCTAACCGATAGGCAACCGGTCCAATTCGTTCTGTAATCTCATATAGCCCGATGAACAGTGGGCTCAATTTACCTTTTCGACCAAATCGGAGTACTTTCTTCCATGGTGATACTTTTAAAAATACCTTGTCACCGACTTGAAATTCAATCTCTTTTCATTTCAGGTTGGCATAGGATTTTTGATGATCAGAGGCTACTTTCAAGCTATTCCAAATCACTTTTACTTTTTATTTGGTTTTTCGAATCAAATCAGCCCCATATAACTTTTTCTCGCTAAGCTTTGTCCAATACAATGGAGTTCTACATTTTCTACCATACAAAGCTTCATACGAAGCCATTTTAATATTGGACTGATAACTGTTATTATAGGAAATTTCAATCAAAGGAAAATACTTTTCCCAGTTACCTTCAAATTCTAGTACATAGCATCGAAGCATGTCCTCCAATACCTGAATTACTCGTTCAGATTGGCCATTTATCTAAGGATAAAAAGTAGTGCTGAAATACAACTGGGTACCCAAAGCTTCTTGTAACTTATCTTAGAACGAGACGTAAATCGAGGATCTCTATCAGAGATAATGGAGATTGGCACTCCATTTAGCCTGACAATCTCAAATAGAATAATCCAAACGTACTGGGATGAAGTGCGCTGACTTTGTTTATCAATCAACGTTCACCCAAATGGCATCTTTCTTTTTCGGTGACAATGGTAATCCGGACACAAAATCCATAGTAATTCTTTCCCATTTTCATTTTGGTATAGTAATTGGCTGGAGTAATCCCGAGGGTACCTGGTCTTCTGCTTTGACCTGTTGACATATCAGACATCTTGATACAAACTCAGAAATATCAAGTTTCATACCTGGCCACCAGTACATCTTCTTCAAATCATTATACATTTTATTACTTCCCAGATATACGGATATAATACCACTGTGTGCCTCGTGTAAAATCTTCTGTACAAGCTCTGAAATCTTCGGTACACATATTTTGCCTCTGAATAATAAACAACCATCAGTCTCAATTTGAAATTCTGAATCAGTACCTGACTTACATTGTACCTGTTTAGCCTGTAACTTTTCATCATTTTTTTGAGCTTCACATATTTGCTGTAGAAATGTCAGTTTAACTTTCAACTCAACTATGATTGAACCATCATCAACCAAAGACAATCGGGCATTCATAGCTCACAAAGTAAGCAGAGATTTTTGACCTAAAGCATCAGCAACCACATTAGCCTTACCCGGATGGTAATCAATAATCAAATCATAGTTCATTATCAATTCAAGCCACATGCGTTGTCTCAAATGCAGATCTTTCTATGTCATTAGATATTTCAGACTTTTATGATCAGTATAGATATGACATTTCTCACCATACAAGTAATGCCACCATATTTTTAGAGCAAATACAATAGCAGCTAATTCAAGATCATGCACCTGGTAATTTCTTTCATGTGGCTTAAGTTGTCTTGAAGCATAGGCTATAACTTTACCTTCTTGCATGAAGATACAACCTAAACCATTTAACGAAGCATCACCATAAATTATGAATCCTTACTCGGCTCAGGCTGTATTAGTACAGGTGTTTTCATCAGTAGATCTTTCAGTCTATCGAAGCTCTGCTAGCATTCATCAGTCTACTCGAATTTAACACCTTTTTGCAATGGTCGAGTCATCGGAGAAGCTATCATAGAGAACCCCTGTACAAATCTCTGATAATACCCAGCTAGACCCAGAAAACTTCTGACTTTAGATACATTCTTTAATGGACCCTAATTAACAATGGCTAAAATTTTACTCAGGTCTACTCTGATGCCTTCAGCAGATACAATATTCCCAAGACAACTCACATTTCAGAGCCAAAATTCACATTCAGGGGCGTAGCTAGGGGGCTGGCATGGGCCCCGCCCCCCTAAAATGTAAAATTATATTTTTGGCCTTTAAATTTTTCAAAATTTTAAATTAGTAAAGGTAAAATTGCACTTTGGCCCCCCTTAAAATTATAAAAATTTGATTTAATCCTTTACAAATTATAAAGATATAAACTATAGAAAATTAAAATTTCATCCGGCCCCCCTAAAAAGTTTTTTTGGCTTCACCCCTGTTCACATTTACTAAATTTAGCATACAACTACTTTTCACATAGGATTTGCAATACAATTCTCAGATGATCTGTATGCTTATTTTCATCTCGGGAATAAACCAGGATATGATCAATAAAAACTACCATGAACTTGTCTAAGTACAGTTTGAATATCTGATTCATTAGGTCCATAAATATTGCTGGTGCATTAGTCAGCCCAAACAGCATAACAAGAAACTCATAATGCTTGTACCTGGTTCTGAAAACTGTCTTTGGTACATCTGACTCCTTTACTCGTAACAAATAGTAGCTCGATCGGAGATCAATCTTTGAAAATACAGTGGCTCCCTTTAACTAGTCAAACAGATCATCAATCCAAGGCAATGGGTACTTATTTTTTATAGTGACTTTCTTGAGCTATCGGTAATCAGTACATAATCTTAAGGACCCATCCTTTTTTTTCACAAACAAAACCAGAGCACCTCGGTTGGACAAAATCCCTGTCAACAAGTTCTCGCAACTGTGTCTTTAATTCCTTTAATTCCGTAGGAGCCATACAATACTGAGCTATGAAGATTGGAGAAGTTCCCAAAATCAAATCTGTAGAAAATTCCACTTCTCTTTCTGGTGGCAACCTCGGTAATTCCTCTAGAAACACATCAAAAAATTCACATACAACTGGCACTACTTGTATCTTTGACTCAAATACCATAGTGTCTAACACATATGCCAAATAAGCATCATACCCTTTTCTAACACACCTCTGAGCTGTCATAACTAAAATCACATCAAATAATCCCTCATCTAATCAGATTTAACCCGGAGTAATCCACCATTTTGACACTTCAGCACAATATATTTCTGTTTACAGTTTACTACTGCATCATGCTGAATTAACCAATCCATGCCCAATATCACATCAAACTCATCAAAAGGCAATTACATCAAGTTAGCAGGGAAACAAATACCTTTTACCATCAGTGGACAATTTTTACAAATTTTATCCACCATCAAGTAGGTTCAACAAATAAATTTTTAAAAATACTAATTTTGTGCATATGTATGAATGTGTGGAGCCAGGATCAATTAATGCAATAATATCAGTATCAAGTAAAGAAAATGTACCAGTAATTACATCTGGTGTGGAGGCATATTCTCTGGCACGAATAACATATGTCCTGGTTGGTGCTCGTGCCTCAGATCTGCCTATAATATCTTTTGTAACTCCTTGGCTACCACTAACATTACCGGTAGGTTGAGGTGGTATACCCCTCGAAGCAGAATTACTTAGCTTCAATGTCTGTTCTGCCTCTTTTTCTATGCTTTCGGGACAGTCTCTGAGGAAATGATCGGAAGAGCCACATCTATAACAGGCTCCACTCTTTAGTCGGCATTCTTCAAAATGAACGTTATTACAATACTGGCATCTCAGCTTAGGGGTACCAACACTGCCAACACTGGTCATTGATGGAGTGGAAGGTCTTGGATTAGTGCATTGAGAACCTCGCTCTCTACCCAAATACCAGTGGCTGAGGTAGAACGATCCTGGTATTTCTTCAATTTCTTTGAAGCAGAAAACTGAGATTTTCCCATCAGTCTTTTACTAAGAATTCGAGCTTCCCCCTCAACCTGTTTCTTCTCTTTGTTCAATTCTTCTGCTTTCTGCCAATATAGCAAACTCTCGAATTTCAAGAATTCTGATTAGTAGCTTAATATCTTCATTTAACCTTTCTTCGAATCGTTTCCACATTTCGTCTTCTGACTGTACCCATTCTCGAGCATATTTACTCAATCGAACAAATTCTCTTTCATACTCAAATATTGATCTGTTACCCTGTTTCAGCTTTAGAAATTCTTTTCTCTTCTGATCAAGGAACCTCTGGCTGGTATATTTTTTTTGAACTTAGTCTGAAAGAATTCCCATGTAATTTCTTTTTTCGAAATAACTGAAGCTTTAGTTTTCCACCATGTTAAGCAGTATCTTTTAGCAATGATACTTCACATTTCAGACATTCTTCTAGTGTGCAAGATAATTCCTCCAAAAACTGAGTAGTATTCTTTAACCAGAATTCAGCCCGTTCGGGATCATCATCAACTACTGCTCAGAATTCTTTGGCCCCATATTTTTAGATTTTATCAACCGAAGCTTTCCCTTTTCTGACAGATTCAGTACCTGTACCCTGTGGAATCTGGGGAACAGGTGGAGGAGCAGGAGAGGGAGCTTGAGCTTGCTTCACTACAGGGTTAGTTCTTAAGTATTGACTAAACCATTCATTCATCATTTGAAAGAAGGCCAATTTAGCCTCTTCACCTTGGTCCTCTGTCTTGGACCTTCTACTACTAGTAACTTCAACTTCCCTCTGTGCCCATTTTGGAGCCAAAGCATGACTCCCGGCTTCCTCGAGTTGAGTTCAGCCGACAGGCATTTACTATAAGAAAAACATATTTTAAATGGTCAGGAGTTATCACACTATCAAATATAAAATAATGGCATGTATAGCTGATCTCGTATTTGCTACGTCGGCCCAAGAACTGACTAAACCTTTGCTCTGATACCAACAAATGTAACACCCCCTACCCGTATCCGTCATTGGTATAGGGTACGAGGCATTATCGAAACTTACGAAACTAATTTTCATATACCCGAACCAAGTACCATTTATTTATCGAAAATTATTATTACGTCCCATAGATGGGCTTCCAAAGCCCAAATTATGCATCAGGACTAAACCAAAACCAAATCAGAATCACAAGGAATTTTTCGCAAAATCCCAAAATTATACTTACTCTAGTCATACCAATAGCTAGGTTACAAACATCCATTTCCGTGTAAACATTGGTATTTAGTCTATACATGCCATTCTTTCAAAATAAGTCATTTTCATATACCAAAAGATATGGGTTGATAGTGTGATACGGCTCCGACTAATCTCTGAACTTCGAGCTCCCGAGCACTACAAAACAGGGAAAATGAGAAAGGGGTAAGCACATGGTGCTTAGTAAGTTCATGCAACAAGAATTATACTTACCATACTTATACATCCATCATTTAACAACACAAGCACACATCCAATTCACATAAACATATACCCATCATATACAAACTCAACTTTTGCATTACCAACATTATATAAATTCAATACAAAGATAAATGATTAATGAGCTCATCAAATTCCATAATTTTCATGTTCTTCAATTTCTCATATTTATCTTGTTGAATTTCTTGGAATTTCGATGGGTATTCAGTACTACACTTTTGTGTACAATTCCGGGTCCGTCAATTCGTACACATATGGGTATACCCTTTTTCCAAAGAGCACACTCCCGTGAACATTATTTCTTACAGCGAGATTACCAGTCCAGGCTAAATCCCTTGTATCATATGCTCAAAGAGTATTATCGGGATTACCAGTCTAGGCTAAATCCCTGCAATGACAATTACTCTAATGAGCTTAATTTGGATTACCCGTCTGGGCTAAATCCATTTCACACATATTCTTCGGGAGGGCTACATCATTAGGATCATCTGTCCGGGCTAGATCATTTGTACATCAATTTCCTTTTTAGTGATCCATTGGAGTCCATTTCATTCAACCAGGATTTATTTCCCCTTTTTATCGAGAATTATCAATTTTTCCATATTCACATAAATAAACATATATTCCAATCATTTAAGAATATAATTCAAGTTACATAAACTTACCCGTAACAATTTGTAGTAGTTGTAGAGATTTCAGGGACTATTCAACAACTTTTTCCTTCCCTCATTTATCTTCAATTTCTTGATATATAATATAAAAATTTTCATTTATCAGCGTCTAATTTAAATTTAATTTATTTCACAATTTATACCTTTCAATTTTCAAAATTGCTATTTACCCCAAATTTTACAATTTTTACAATTTGGTCCCTACTCAATTAACCCCCAACTGAGCTAATTTTTCCTCAATTAACACTTTATTCTATCATCTTAAACTACTTCACAACCTTTGGAAATCAGAATTTTAGCATCAAACCTTAATTCCAAACGTTTTTCACAATTAAGTCATAAAAATCAATTTTTACTAAAAACATTTAGTAAATCCATATTTTGATAAAATTTAAACTTCAAATCCATGTTTATTCATCATAAACTTCTAGTACTCAACCATGGTAACTTTCAATTTCATCCATAAAATAAAAAACTAATGAATTTAATAGTAGGACCTAGTTGTAAAAGTCTTAAAACATAAAAATTACAAGAAAAAAGGCAAGAATTAACTCACTTGATGCAAAAATTATGAAATACCAGCTTAAAGAACCCCTCCTATGGCATTTTGGCTGATGAGAATGAAGAAAAATCAAAAGAAATCTAGATATTTCCACTTTAGTCTTAACTTTATTTAGTTAATTGTGCAATATTCCAATTTTGCCCTTAAATCATCAATTTTTTTGCTGATTTCATGCCCTTGCTATTGAGCCCAAATAATTTTGGGTCTAATTGCTTTTTAAATCCTTTCTCATTGGACGCTTAAGCTATTTAATTATTCTAGCAACTTTTACTCATTTTTCAATTTAGCCTTTTTTATTTAATTGACTATCTAAACATTAAAATTTTCTAACCAAATTTTAATACCACAATACCAACATTTCATAAATATTTATAAAAATATTTTTGACTCATTTTTACAAGATCGATGTCTCGATACCTCGTTTTTACCCAATTTCTTCAATAATATTTTTATTTTTTAATTAACCACTAAATTGGTAAAATTTTTCTATCGATATTTTCATAGACTTTCCTATCATATTAATATTCATGCAATAATTTTTAAAATAAATATTTTAAATCAGATTTTTGGTTACGAAACCACTATTCCGATAACCTTGAATTTAGGCTATTACATACATTACTGTAGGGTATTCGAGAGTTTTCAAAAAAGTCTTTAAATTACTATTAATTCCTTTTACAGTCGGAAGTCAAGTTTGGGAATGGCTAGAAGCATTACCATCGGGCATTATAATGTCATGGGAAGAGTTTGTAAAATTGTTTCTGCGGAGACTTATACTTATGCCTACCATTCTGGATACATACGAAGAATTGTTGAAGTTTAAACAAAGCCCAGTAGATACATTAGGACAAGCTTGGGACTGAATCAAAATGATTCTTCGAAAAGTGCATGGAGTAGGTGTCAATCTTGTGGTTGAAATGCAACATTTTTATGGGGGTTTAGATTACGATAGTCGACACCAATTTGACATTATCGTAGGAGGAAGTTTTTGGGCTAAATCAAATCATGAAATAATTGTGTTGCTGGAAAAAGTAAGCAGCATGGATCATACTTGGAGGAAGATCCGCGAGCTTGAACCTATAGATATGTTGATGAAAGCGGCTGAGGTAGTTGGCTTTAAAATCTAGGAGGATAATTGAAGTAATGAACTAGTTGGATTGAGTGGCAAGGAGTCAATAGGTGGTAACTCAGACACATCTGATCTAGAAGATACGAAGGAAGAAGAGGTGACAAGAAATCATCAAGAACGAATTTATCGGATAGTCTGGTGGAAACATTGCAAGGAACCATTGAGCACGAAGGGTTGTTCACTTGATAAGATGGTTCCATCGATTATTAAGCCACCAAACTTGGAATTGAAACCTATAACACCCCAACCTAGTTTGGTCACCGAACCCGAGTAACAGGGTGTTACGGACAATACCAAACAATTTACATGCAATTTATTTATCAATATCTCAATTAAACATCATCAATTCGCATATAATTTACAATCCATATAAGCCTAATTATTAAATCTAGGCATGAAATAGGGTTGAATTGTAAAATTTCAAAATTTCAAAGTTGGTATCGAAATTTAATTGCTTGGTATCGATACCGTATCGATGTTATATTAATGATACCAATTCAAGATTTTATTTGTTTACAAAAACAAGGGTATCTGAAAATTGATATTTTATGAAATAGTATCGATGCTTAAATAAATATCGATATCATTTTGGCATTCTGTCTGTTTAAAACTGTCTATATGGTCAAGTATTGATATCAAATGCCAAAATATCAACACTTGAGTTAAAAATTTGTAAAATCCTATCTTTAAATTGTCTATTTCATGCCAAAATCATTGAGAATTCAAATGGTACCTTATAAACACAATTATAACATAAAAATCATCAACTAAGGACTTTTCCATTCATTTCCAACATATCAAAAATATCATTTTAACAATCAACCTAATTATCTAACCAATATGCCATAAATGTCACCTCAACAATTTCAAATCTTTTAAAAACAATCAAAAGAGTACACATATATATACCAATTTAATAAACATTTAATGACACTTCTACAAACATCAAATTACTATTCAATCTATTTCATATTTAGACACCAAACTTACTAATTCATTTCAAGCATACTTAACCTTACCAATCATCATTCCATAATCACAAATTAATCAAAGCATATCACATAACATATCATTTTCTCCACCATTAAACATTAAACATTTGATCCAAGCTACCTAACAAGATAATAGCAACATGACTATTTCTATCACATACATATACACTTATATAAATAACTTCCAAAATGCCAACCAAAATACTCAATGTTCATTATAATCATTAGACATCCTAGGTATATGCCAAGACCAAAACGAATACATCACCAAAAATTAAGTTCAGGATTGCAGCTGGATGCTAAAGTTGATGATCGAATCAAAAAGTACCTAACCTGCGCATGGAAAATAATACATTGAGTATAACTCAATGGTATTTCTATAATCTGAATAATTAAGCAAAATAGATATCATTAAGATGCAAAATTTAAATCAAATAATGACCTACAATATAACCATTCACAAATGCAAATTTACCAACTCTTTGATCACAACCAATTCATCATTCTAATATCAATATGTGGCAATTATATTTCATAATACATACATTTGATCATCACCACCTTTTACTCACATTTCATCCACTATTTGTGTTTCCATTTCACATTTCAATTCATCTAATACCATTTTCCATATTAATAACATTATCTCAATATTTTACCATTTATTTCCCTATTAACATGATTCAGACTTTGACGGATACACAGATACAACAAACACATCAGTTTGACACCTAGTGCCTCATCGGATAAATCCGAGGCAAATTGTAACACCCCGTACCCGAGTCCGTTACCGGAATCGGACACAAGGTGCACACAGACTTAACTATTTTCACAGTCCATTTAGAAATTTCCAGACTAGCTGGTCACTGCATCACTGTCGCCTTAAAAATCATATCTTGAGTTTCAAAGCTCGAAAATTTGTTTCGTAATTTTTCCCTGAAACTAGACTCATATTTCCATCTACATATTTTTTTCTAGAATTTTTGGTCAAGCCAATTAGTACAGTTTATTAGTTAAAATCTCCCCTATTCCAGGGTTTGACTACACTGACCTTCGTGCGTTACGAATTGAATATCTCCTTGTACAGGGCTTTAATACTGATGCAGTTTGTTTCTGTAGAATCTAGACTCAGAGAGGAATCTATACATATATGGCATGACTGCTAATTATCTCTGGTTAATTTACAATGAATTTCCAAAGTCGGAACAGGGGATCCAGAAACCGTTCTGGCCCTGTTTCACGAGAACTTTAATATCTCTTAACATATAACTCATATGACCGTTTCGTTTCTTCCATATGAAAGTAGATTCATCAAGGTTCATTTACATAATTTATTCACTATTTAATACCATTCTTACTATTTTTAGTGATTTTTCACATCCACATCACTGCTGCTGTCAGCATCTGCCTTTAAGGTAGGCTTTACCTATTTCATGATTTCCATGATTCAATTGGCCCTTTTTGCATACATAGCACAAAGTGTAATCATGATTAACCATTCCAATGGTTAATCGTTTCAAAACAATTCCATACCTCATAATGATCAACATACAAACGATTATGGTACTATGCTAAAAACGTATATAAGCCATTTTCGCATGGCTATCCAAGTTTACACAAAACCGAAAGGTACATGACCTTCAACAAAAGGGTAGTCCTATACATGCCATTTCAAAGTTCAACCAAAATTGTACCAAAATGGGGGCTTTGATAGTGTGGGAGACTTCGACTTCCAAAAATCCCGAGTCTGATAGCTGACGAACAAAATCTATAAACAAAGAAACAGAGAAAATGGAATAAGCAATTTATGCTTAGTAAGTTTGAGCAAGAAATTCCAGCACAACAAAAGCATAGCATTCATAAAGCTAACGAATAATTTCATATGCACAAATTCTCAATATCCTACTCATTTCACATTCCAACCCCTATGTTCATACATAAGGGATCATCTTAGCCAAATACCGGAAACTCATTACTCGATCGAGCGAATATTATTCAAGGAATCAACTAATTCAAGCACATACGAACATACCTCATTGCTGGAATTTTTCAAGCGTATTAACTGAAAATTTTACAGCAAGATCGCTCATTCTCGAATCACGTACCTTCGGAATTTAACCGGATATAACGACTCGCTCAAATGCCTTCGGACGAAGCCGGTTATAGTGACTCGCACGAATGCCTTCGGACTTAACCCGGTTTAGTAACTTGCACAAATGCCTTCGGCTTAGCCCGATTTATTAACTCGCACGAATGCCTTCGGATCCTAGTCCGGATATAGTCACTTAGCACAAAGCCTTCGGGACTTAGCCCAGACATCATTCGAATAACCGAGCACAATTATCAATAAATTATGACACATTCGTATTTCATTTTCATTAGCAAAACTCAAACACAAGGCACTTTTCACACTTGCAATTTCGGCTCAATAGCCACACACAAAGAGCATGATTTTAATTTGCTTTAAACATGATCTAATCAATTCAGAATTTAAGCTCTATTACTCAAGAACTTACCTAGGATGTCGTCGAACGATTTCAATGGCTATTCGACCACTTTTTCCTTCCCTTTGTCGGATCTAGTTCCCCTTTGCTCTTGAGCTTAATTTAACAAATAAATCGATTTAATCATTTGAGCATCGAAAAAGGAATACAAGGTACTTAGCCAATATATATACTCATTAGGCATCAAAGTCGCATGTGTACGAAATCATGAATCGAACTCAACACATTAGTTAATATTCCTCTTAGCCGAATTTTCTAAGCCAAGAATAGGCATCAATATGCTTGCCTCTAACCGAATGCATGCACACCAATTTCCCCTCATGTGGCCGAATATGCATGTCCATGTTGAGGCCAATTATACACTTAATACCACACAAAAACAGCATGTAACACCCCGAACCCGAGACCATCGCCGGTGTCGGACACGAGGGGTTAGCAAGCCAAGTTCACTTGTTTTGCCCATCCATTGGACATTTCCAGTCAGGCTGGAAAAACTGCGTCACTGTCGCCTTAAAAATCATATCTCGAGTTTCAAAACTCGGAAACTGGTTTCGTAAATTTTCCCTGAATTTAGACTCATATATCCATCCATGGATTTATTTCTAGAATTTTTGGTCTGGCCAATTGGTACAGTTTATTAGTTAAAGTCACCCATGTTACAGGGATCGACTGCTCTGACCTTCGCGCGGTATAACTTGAATATCTCTCTGTACAGGGATTTAATGCTGGTGCCGTTTGTTTCAAATGAAACTAGACTCAAAATGGAATCTGTACATATAAGGTATGTCGCCTAATTCTTTCTGGATAATTTATAGTAAATTTTAAAGTTGCGACAGGGAACCCAGAAACCATTCTGGCCCTGTCTCACAATAGCTTTAATATCTCTTAACCTGTAACTCCTATGACCATTTCGTTTCTTCCATAAGAAAATAGACTCATCAAGGTTCATTTACATAGCTTATTCACTATTTAATTCCATTCCTATGAATTTTGGTGATTTTTCACATTCACGCCACTGCAGCTGGCAGCATCTGTTTTTAAGGTAGGTCTTACCTATTTGGTAGTCTCCATGAACCAACTAGTCTTGCCATACATAGGTTCATATATGATCATTTTAACCATGCCAATGGATGATCATATGACCAACATTCCCATTTCCAATCCATAGCCACATCATGACACCAAATATATACATACAAACCACAATTAGTCTAAGTTCATGCTTCCCTTTTCGAGCCATTTTCGCATGGCCGTACATACTTACATTACAACATATTTAACAAACAAGAGGTAGTCCTATACATGCCATCTCAAGTTCAACCAAAATTTATACCAAAATGGAGGCTTGATAGTGTGGATGACTTCGACTTCAACGATCCCGAATCCGATTGCTATCGGCGAAATCTAGAAAACCGAGAGCCAAAGCAATGAGTAAGCATTTTTATGCTTAGTAAGTCTCAAGGAATATAATCAACTCTAATTACAGCAATACATTCACATAGTTAAATCAATCATTTCATTAATGCACATTCACATAATCATACTTACTTCACCATCCCAACTCTTATGTTCATACACAAATAACGGCTTCATTAAGGCCGATAACTCGTTCCATCATAGGAGCGGATATTCACACGCTCTTACTCCTAGCGCCATAAAGCACACACCGCACTTACCTTGTCATTGGGAAATTTCACAAGTGCATTAGCTGAAATTTTCCAGCAAGCTTATAATTTTCAAATCACATACCTTCGGAGTTTAACCGGATGTCGCTACTCGATCAATCGCCTTCGGGACATAGCCCGGTTATGGTAACCCGCACCAAGGCCTCACGGACTTAACCCGGATATCACGATTTGCACAAATGCCTTCGGTCTTAGCCGGATAGAATGACTTCGACGAATGCCTTGGTCTTAGCCGGATAGAATGACTCGCACGAATGCCTTCGGTCTTAGCCGGATGTAGCCACTAGCACAATTGCCTTCGGTCTTAACCCGGTTATAATTTCCAGCATAATTGTCTTGGGCTTAGCCGGATATCATTCAATTTCTCATGCACACATACATCAATAATCATTGGACATACATATTTCATTTTCGTTACTAAGGCTCAAACACAATTATAATCATTAGCATATTCGCCTTCGGGACTTAGCCCGGGTGGAATTCAAATACTCATACACACATAATCAATAATCATACACATCCATATTTCATCTCACATAATTCAAGTAAGGTCACTTCTTGAGGACTTACCTCGGATGTTGTCGAACGGCTTTTACGGCTATTCGATTACTTTTTCCTTCCCCTTGTCCAATTGTGGCCCTCTTTAGCTCTTGAGCTAATTCAAACAAATTCAATTTATCAAAACCTCATTGTGCTAGCTTATGGCGAATATGACAAGGAATTTAAATGGTCATATGGCCACCCTTTAGCTTGAATACACAATGGTCATGCACATTTTATACTACATCAAGCAATTCAATACAATTTATTCGAGCATCAAGGAAAAGCTAAGGCCTTCAATAGGCTACCCAAGGCCGAATATTCATGTACATGTTGAGGTCAATTTTGCACTTAATACCTCACAAAAACAGCATGCAATTTACTAATTAATGCTTTGCACATTGTGGCTCAAAACTTATAATATAGCATCAAGCACTTATATGTGTGCTAGGCAATTGTGCTTGCAATTTCACAAGCATTCTTCCACATTTTCTTCTTTAAACCAATATATTCATCACTTAGTTCATAACCAAACATAATGTGCAATCATATATATGCATATATGAGCATGGCGAATTTTCAAGGTGTCCATAGCCATCCAAAACACAAATTTTAACTAACATGCAAGAAGCATGAATCATGCTCAAGAATGCATCATGGCGAATATGACAATCATGCTCCTTTTCAATTTCAATCATGATAAAACAAAGAGAAAACTCAAAATCTTACTCAAGAGTAGACAATCCATCATTGCATGCATCATCATCAAGCTTCACACTTAGCATGCAATGGCTTTATCACCATAACAACTTTGGCCAAATACCATTTCCATGGCTTAACAAAGATTTGAGCCATGGCTAACATGCACATCAAGTTAGCAACCAAAGCATGCATGAAACTCCTAACACAACCTCATACATACCTTAATCTTGATGCAAACTTAGCCAAATCTCCTTCTAGATCTCTTCCAAACCAAGCATGAAGCAAAAATCCTCCTTCTTCCTTAGTTTTGGCTCAAAGAAAGGATGAACAAAATTTTTTCTTTCCTTCTCTACAACTCACGGCAATGGGGGATTACCACACTCACACACATTTTTTTTCATTTTTTATCACCCATACACCTTTGTTTATTATTTCACCCTAATGCACCAACAAAACATGTTTCATGACATGTTTAGCCCATCCTCCTTGTCATGGCCGCCACCACCTATAAAAGGGGAATTTGACATGCAAGTCCATTATTTTGCATGCATGCTTTAATTAGTCATCACACATTTCCTATCATACTTTCAAAGTTCATTACTAAGTCCTTTCTTGTGGAATTCACCTTATAACACTAAATCAATCATCATAAAATGTCATACATGAGCACACACATATTATAGGCATCAAAATAAATTTTAATTATTTTTATGCCTCGGTTTTGTGGTCCCGAGACCACCTTCCGACTAGGGTCAATTTTGGGCTGTCACAACTCTCCCCACTTAAGAAATTTTCGTCCCCGAAAATCTTACCGTAAATAGGTTTGGATATCGCTCTTTCATAGAGTTCTCGGTCTCCCAAGTAGCTTCTTCTATCCCGTGCTTGAGCCATAACACTTTTACTAGCGGAACCCACTTGTTTCACAACTCTTTCACTTCTCGTGATAGGATACGAATCGGTTCTTCCTCATAACTCATATTAGCTTGAATTTCAATTTCGATGGACTAATCACGTGCGATGGATCGGATCTATAGCGTCAAGCATCGAAACGTGAAAGACATCGTGAACCTTTTCGAGTTCGGGGCAAAATCAAACGATATGCCCTTGGATCGACTCGCTCGGATATCTCATATGACCCAACGAACCTCGGGCTCAACTTGCCCTTACGGCCGAATCTGAGTATCTTTTTCCAAGGCGATACCTTGAGAAACACTTTATCACCCACCTGATACTCGATATCCTTACGCTTCAGTCCGCGCACGACTTCGACGATCGGAGGCTATCTTCAGACTTTCACGGATTACTTTCACTTTCTCGCTCAGCATCCCTAATCAAATCCACCCGAAAATCTTGCTTTCACCGAGCTCGGTCAAAACAATGGTGTACGGCATTTACGACCGTATAAGGCCTCGTAGGGTGCCATCTTAATACTTGATTGAAAGTCTGTTGTTGTAAGCGAATTCAATCAACGGCAAATACCGTTCCCATAAACCACTAAACTCGAGGACGCAACATCTTAACATATCCTCAAGTATCCGAATTATCCGCTCGGATTGACCATCGGTTTGGGGGTGAAAGGCGGTCTTTGAAATGCAACTTGGTACCCAAAGCCTCTTGCAATTTTTTTCCAAAATCGCGACGTAATCTTGGGTCTCTATCCGACACGATAGAAATAGGCACCCCATTCAATCGAATAATTTGGGAGACGATAATTCGCCAATTTATCGAGCGAAAAAATCCGTCGCAGACAGGATAAAATGAGCGGACTTGGTCATCTATCAACAATGACCCAAATCGCATCTTTCTTACTTGCCGACACCGGTAATCCGGATATAAAATCCATTGTCACTCGATCCCATTTCTATTCGTATCATGATTGGTCAAGTAATCCCGATGGCACTTGATGTTCCGCTTTCACTTGTTGACATATCGACACCTTGAAACAAATTGAAATATCTTATTTCATACCGGCCACCAAAATTGGCGTTTCAGTCATTGTACATTTTAGTACTACCGGGTGGATTGACATTCGACTATCGTGAGCCTCGCTCAAAATCATCGAAACAAGTTCAATCCTTGGAATACATAATCGACCCTTGAACGTCAAGCGGTCATTGTCGTCAATCTGAAATTCGATTCTTCATCCGAAACACATTCGCTCGCTTAGCGACCAATTCAGCGTCGACCTTTTGAGATTCAAGTATTTGATGAATCAATAATGGTTTGGCCTCTAATTCGACTACTAGCACCTCCTCGGGTGAAACGGATAAATGAGCATCCATCGCTCTCAAAGCGCATAAATGCCTTGCGACTTAAAGCATCGGCCACCACGTTGGCCTTTCCCGGTGATAATCAATGCCGAGTTCATAGTCTTTCAACAACTCAAGCCAACGTCGTTGTCGCAGTTTAAATCTTTTCGAGTCATCAAATATTTTAGACTCTTGTGGTCCGAATAAATATGACACCTTTCTCCAAACAAGTAATGCCGCCATATCTTCAAGGCGAACACTATGGTCGCTAGTTCAAGGTCATGGGTCGGATAGTTTCTCTCATGCGGCTTTAGTTGTCTCGACGCGTAAGCCACAACTCGACCTTCTTGCATCAACACACAACCTAACCCAAGCAAGGATGCGCCATCAGATATGACAAACTCTTTACCGGACTCTCATTTGTACTAGCATCGGGGCCTCGGTTAAACAAGTTTTTAGTCGATCGAAACTTTCTTGACACGTTCGACCACTCGAACTCAACATCTTTTGGAGTAGTTTCGTCATCGACGCAGACTATCATCGAAAAACCTTTCACAAATCGTCGATAGTATCCCAGAAGCCCCAAAAGCTCCTAACTTCGGTAACATTCCTTGGAGGTTTCCAATTGACTATGGCCGAAATTTTGTTCGGGTCCACCCTGACACCCGATGCGGACACCACGTGCCCCAAAAAAAACTAACCTCTTTCAGCCAAAATTCACATTTACCGAACTTTGCGTATAACTGCTTATCTCGTAAGATTTGCAACACTAGCCTCAGGTGTTCAGTTTCATCTCTCGAATTGACCTAAATGTCATCGATAAATACAACTACGAACCGATCCAAGTATGGTCTGAAAATTCTATTCATTAAATCCATAAACACCGCAGGGGCATTAGTGAGCCCAAACGGCATCACTAGGAACTCATAGTGACCATATCTCGTTCTGAAGGCAGTCTTGGGTACGTCCGAATCTCGGATTCGCAATTGATAATAGCCCGATCTCAAATCTATTTTCGAGAACACTGAGGCCCCCTTTAGTTGATCGAACAAGTCATCGATACGTGGCAACGGATATTTGTTCTTTATTGTCGCTTTATTAAGCTGACGATAATCGATGCACAGCCGCATGGTTCCATCCTTCTTTTTCACGAACAACACTGGCGCACCCCAAGGCGAAAAACTCGGGTGAGCAAAACCTCTATCCACCAATTCTTGCAACTGAGCTTCCAACTCCTTTAATTTCGTTAATGCCATACGATACGGAGCTATCGAAATTGGAATGGTACCAGGTACCAATTCGATGCCAAATTCTACTTCCGAACAGTGGTAAGTCAGGCAATTCTTTGGGAAAACATCCGAGTATTCACAAACCACGGCACAGATTCGGTTTCTTTTTCGATTCCTTGTCATCGAAAGCACGACGCAAGGTACGCCCCTTTTCTTACATATTTTCGGGCCAACATCGGCGATATTACGGTGGCAACTCCTTTAAGTCCGTAGACTCAACCCGTATTATCTTGTTATTCGAGCTCCTCAAATCGATAGTCTTGCTCTTTCAATTTACAACCGCATCGTGCATGGTCAACCAATCCGGACCAAGAATAACGTCGAACTCATCGAACGGCAAAAGCATCAAGTTCGCGGAAAACAAGAACCTCGGAACACTAGGGACTTTTCTTGCACACTTTGTTGACAAGCACGTAATGACCCAAGGGTTTGACACCGAATTACAAACTCGATGAGACTCAATAGGAAAAGTCTTCTTTGGATGCTAAGGTTTCACATATATAAGATTGAGTAGAACCGGGGTCAATCAAAGCAATCACATTAGTATTGAAAAGAGTGAAAGCACCGTAATGACATCCGGAGAGGCAAGATCCTCAAGGCGCAGATGGCATAAGTCCTCGCAGGAGCACGAGCCTCAGATCCGATAGTAGCATCTCTAGATCCTCTCGACCGCCACGACATTGCCCATATTTCTAGGTGGCCTACCTCGAGCAATGGTAGTACCCGAGTTTCCACTCGACTCACATTCTGCTCAAGCATCCTCGGGCAATCCTTCCTAAAGTGGTCGGCCGATCCACACTTATAGCGAGGAGCGATCACGAAACCAACAGCTCCCCGAATGCCATTTGCCACAATGTTGACACTCCGCCTCTCTCGGCGATCATTTCCACCATCAGCGATCGAAGTGACTCGTGTGGTCACAGGGGTCGATCGCGTCCTCGTCTAGAAAAGCCCAAAGCGCCTCTAGACCGGTTCACATCATCTCGAAATCTCTTGATTGCTGTTGAAGAGACTTTCCGAGGACCTCTTCGAATTCTCCGGTTCCCATATCGCCTTTTGTTTCTCCTTTCTAAGCTCTTCGACTTTACAAGCTCGCTCAACAAGTACTACGATCTCTCGTATTTCGAGAATGCCAACGAACATCCTTATATCATCATTCAGCCCATCCTCAAGCGTTTACATAATAGCTTCGGACGAAATGCATTCTCGCGTGTACCGCTAAGCCTCACAAACTTTCGTTCGTAGTCGTAACGGACATATAACCTTGCTTAAGATCAAGGAATTCCCTCCGCTTTTGGTCGATGAATCTCGACTAATATACTTTTTTGAACTCGGTTAGAAAGAATTCCCAAGTCACTTGTTCTCTAGGCACCACGAAGTCGAGTACTCCACCAATAGTAGGTGGAATCACGTAGCAAGGAGATGGTACACTTTAAGCACTCATCGGTGTACAAGATAGCTCATCGAGCACCGGATAGTGTTGTCCAACCAAAATTCAGCTCGTTCGCATCATCATCATCCGTAGCTTTAAATTCAGTGGCCCCATGTTTTGAATCCTATCGACCGGGGCTTACTTGACCTTATTTGGTCGATTACAGAGGTATTGTAGGTGCGGGGTTGCATTTGTCGGGAATGGAGGTTGTGGGACAGCCGTGTTAGTTCGAATGTATTGATTAAACCATTCGTTCATCACACTATAAAAGGCTTGCCTAGCCTCATCATTCGGATTGTTGGCCATAGGTTGAGAGTCCGCCGGCGCTGTCCCTTGTACGGAGCAGCGCCACACTCTCCACATCATCAGCTATTGCTCGGTTGGGATCGGGATCCATTGCTATAAACAAACTCAAAGTCAAATTGTCAGAAATCACCACACTATCGATTCATCATTTAATGGCATGTATAGCTAGACCCCAAACACCTCACGGTAGTCCTAGAATCGACTAAACCGTGGCTCTGATACCAATAAAATTGTAACACCCCGAACCCGAGACCATCGCCGGTGTCGGACACGAGGGGTTAGCAAGCCAAGTTCACTTGTTTTGCCCATCCATTGGACATTTCAGTCAGGCTGGAAAAACTGCGTCACTGTCGCCTTAAAAATCATATCTCGAGTTTCAAAACTCGGAAACTGGTTTCGTAAATTTTCCCTGAATTTAGACTCATATATCCATCCATGGATTTATTTCTAGAATTTTTGGTCTGGCCAATTGGTACAGTTTATTAGTTAAAGTCACCCATGTTACAGGGATCGACTGCTCTGACCTTCGCGCGGTATAACTTGAATATCTCTCTGTACAGGGATTTAATGCTGGTGCCGTTTGTTTCAAATGAAACTAGACTCAAAATGGAATCTGTACATATAAGGTATGTCGCCTAATTCTTTCTGGATAATTTATAGTAAATTTTAAAGTTGCGACAGGGAACCCAGAAACCATTCTGGCCCTGTCTCACAATAGCTTTAATATCTCTTAACCTGTAACTCCTATGACCATTTCGTTTCTTCCATAAGAAAATAGACTCATCAAGGTTCATTTACATAGCTTATTCACTATTTAATTCCATTCCTATGAATTTTGGTGATTTTTCACATTCACGCCACTGCAGCTGGCAGCATCTGTTTTAAGGTAGGTCTTACCTATTTGGTAGTCTCCATGAACCAACTAGTCTTGCCATACATAGGTTCATATATGATCATTTTAACCATGCCAATGGATGATCATATGACCAACATTCCCATTTCCAATCCATAGCCACATCATGACACCAAATATATACATACAAACCACAATTAGTCTAAGTTCATGCTTCCTTTTCGAGCCATTTTCGCATGGCCGTACATACTTACATTACAACATATTTAACAAACAAGAGGTAGTCCTATACATGCCATCTCAAGTTCAACCAAAATTTATACCAAAATGGAGGCTTGATAGTGTGGATGACTTCGACTTCAACGATCCCGAATCCGATTGCTATCGAGCGAAATCTAGAAAACCGAGAGCCAAAGCAATGAGTAAGCATTTTTATGCTTAGTAAGTCTCAAGGAATATAATCAACTCTAATTACAGCAATACATTCACATAGTTAAATCAATCATTTCATTAATGCACATTCACATAATCATACTTACTTCACCATCCCAACTCTTATGTTCATACACAAATAACGGCTTCATTAAGGCCGATAACTCGTTCCATCATAGGAGCGGATATTCACACGCCTTACTCCTAGCAGCAAAGCACACACCGCACTTACCTTGTCATTGGGAAATTTCACAAGTGCATTAGCTGAAATTTTCCAGCAAGCTTATAATTTTCAAATCACATACCTTCGAGTTTAACCGGATGTCGCTACTCGATCAATCGCCTTGGGACATAGCCCGGTTATGGTAACCCGCACCAAGGCCTACGGGACTTAACCCGGATATCACGATTTGCACAAATGCCTTGGTCTTAGCCGGATAGAATGACTCATACGAATGCCTTGGTCTTAGCCCGGATAGAATGACTCGCACGAATGCCTTGGTCTTAGCCCGGATGTAGCCACTAGCACAATTGCCTTCGGTCTTAACCCGGTTATAATTTCCAGCATAATTGTCTTGGGCTTAGCCCGGATATCATTCAATTTCTCATGCACACATACATCAATAATCATTGGACATACATATTTCATTTTCGTTACTAAGGCTCAAACACAATTATAATCATTAGCATATTCGCCGGGACTTAGCCGGGTGGAATTCAAATACTCATACACACATAATCAATAATCATACACATCCATATTTCATCTCACATAATTCAAGTAAGGTCACTTCTTGAGGACTTACCTCGGATGTTGTCGAACGGCTTTTACGGCTATTCGATTACTTTTTCCTTCCCCTTGTCCAATTGTGGCCCTCTTTAGCTCTTGAGCTAATTCAAACAAATTCAATTTATCAAAACCTCATTGTGCTAGCTTATGGCCGAATATGACAAGGAATTTAAATGGTCATATGGCCACCCTTTAGCTTGAATACACAATGGTCATGCACATTTTATACTACATCAAGCAATTCAATACAATTTATTCGAGCATCAAGGAAAAGCTAAGGCCTTCAATAGGCTACCCAAGGCCGAATATTCATGTACATGTTGAGGTCAATTTTGCACTTAATACCTCACAAAAACAGCATGCAATTTACTAATTAATGCTTTGCACATTGTGGCTCAAAACTTATAATATAGCATCAAGCACTTATATGTGTGCTAGGCCGAATTGTGCTTGCAATTTCACAAGCATTCTTCCACATTTTCTTCTTTAAACCAATATATTCATCACTTAGTTCATAACCAAACATAATGTGCAATCATATATATGCATATATGAGCATGGCGAATTTTCAAGGTGTCCATAGCCATCCAAAACACAAATTTTAACTAACATGCAAGAAGCATGAATCATGCTCAAGAATGCATCATGGCGAATATGACAATCATGCTCCTTTTCAATTTCAATCATGATAAAACAAAGAGAAAACTCAAAATCTTACTCAAGAGTAGACAATCCATCATTGCATGCATCATCATCAAGCTTCACACTTAGCATGCAATGGCTTTATCACCATAACAACTTTGGCCAAATACCATTTCCATGGCTTAACAAAGATTTGAGCCATGGCTAACATGCACATCAAGTTAGCAACCAAAGCATGCATGAAACTCCTAACACAACCTCATACATACCTTAATCTTGATGCAAACTTAGCCAAATCTCCTTCTAGATCTCTTCCAAACCAAGCATGAAGCAAAAATCCTCCTTCTTCCTTAGTTTTGGCTCAAAGAAAGGATGAACAAAATTTTTTCTTTCCTTCTCTACAACTCACGGCAATGGGGGATTACCACACTCACACACATTTTTTTTCATTTTTTATCACCCATACACCTTTGTTTATTATTTCACCCTAATGCACCAACAAAACATGTTTCATGACATGTTTAGCCCATCCTCCTTGTCATGGCCGGCCACCACCTATAAAGGGGAATTTGACATGCAAGTCCATTATTTTGCATGCATGCTTTAATTAGTCATCACACATTTCCCTATCATACTTTCAAAGTTCATTACTAAGTCCTTTCTTGTGGAATTCACCCTTATAACACTAAATCAATCATCATAAAATGTCATACATGAGCACACACATATTATAGGCATCAAAATAAATTTTTAATTATTTTTATGCCTCGGTTTTGTGGTCCCGAGACCACCTTCCGACTAGGGTCAATTTTGGGCTGTCACACAGCATACATTTTACTAACTAACGCATTACATTTCGTAGCTCAATACACATCTCTCATTTACTTCATAACCAAAACATCATCACTAGCAAATATACACCTTGAAATAGTATATATGTCATACCAATACATCATGTACAAACATATATACATATATATATGCTAGAGCCGAATCTCAAGTTGATTGTAACTAAACATGAACATAATTTCAAAACACAAATCTTACTTTCCATGCAATGAGCATAAATCACTCTTTTGGATGTACCATGGCGAATACATCACAACACCATAATTTTGGTCATGATTAAACAAAGAACTTAATGTCTTACTCAAAATACTAAAAAGAAAGTCCAAGAGCCATCAATCCACCATCACATATATCATTAGCAAGCTTCATATTTAACATGCAATGGCATTAACACAAAATCCACCTTGGCCAAATACCATCCCCATGATATAACAAAGGTTTGAACCATGGGCTAACAAGAGCATCAAGCTATCAACTAAAAACATGCATGAATCTCATGGCACAACCTCAAACATACCTTAATCTTGATGCAAGTATAGCCAAACCTCTTCCTAATCCTCTTCCAAACCAAGCATGAAGCAAAATTCCTCCCTTCCCCTCTAGTATTTTCGGTCAAGAGAGAATGAAAATGGATGAACAAATTTTTTCTTTCTCTTCCTCAATACACAAGAATGGGGCATGCATGAGACCATTTTTTTCTTTTTCCATTTCTTTATTACCCATGCTCATTAATTTATTTTTTTCACCCATGATTCACCAACAAAACATGTCTATGACATGTTTTGCCCATATTTCTTTGTCATGGCCGGCCATCACTTGTAAAAAGAGGGGTATTTGACATGCAAGGCCATTGTTTTGCATGCATGCTTTAATTAGTCATCACACATTCCCCCATCATACTTTCAAAGTTTTCTACTAGGTCCTTTCTAGTGAAATTCACATTTATAACTCTAAATTAAAGCATCAAAAATGTCACACATGAGTTAACACATATTATAGGCATCAAAATAAATATCAAATTATTTTTATGCCTCGGTTTTTGTAGTCCCGAAACCACATTCCGACTAGGGTCGTTTTAAGGCTGTCACACAAATAATTGCACCCAACACTATAAATAAGTTAAGACCCAGTGTCTCATCGGTTAAACCAAAGTAAATTGGCACCCAGTGCCTTATCGACTCGTAGTCGAAGTAACCCTAAACTCTTCCTATCCTATGACATGCCAATTATATCCGATTTTGCCCGAATAGTTAATAGGGATCCCATTACATGTTTCATTAACAAAAAATATCTCATTTCTCATTTATTTTCATCATACATATATAAAGTTTACATATGGCAACATTCATCATCTCAACAAATGCTCAATTTTCATATTTACGTAAATACACACATTTTTCAATTATACTCAATTTAATTCTCAAAATCATAAATCAATTCATTTCAATCCATAACAGCTTCTTATATTAAAATGTCTCATCTTAATTTCTTACCACGTAACATAATTCAAAATGCAACAATTTACAACTAGTTCGGATTATATAAACACAAACCGTAAACTTCGAGCTATTTGTTGACGACTTTGTCTTTTCCTTTCTTTTTTGAGGAACTCAGGTCAATGTTCGCTAGGGATTAGAAGGAAACATATAAAATGATCAATACACAACCATTTTCACATTCAATTGATATCTATACAACTTTTTCATTTTATTCAATTTAGTCCCTAAAATCAGGACTAACATAACTTTCCAGTTTAACCTTCAATTTTTATACCAATTTTTCTCATTTGCACCAAAAAATTCACAATTTTTTTATTTTAGTCCCTATTACATAAAATCAACAATTGACTTTATAATTTAGTCCTTTTTCAATACTAAACGTACAATCTATCAAGATATCACCAAAACCTTCAACTATTTAACAATGGCAACTTCATCAAACCTTAATAGTACCAAAAATTACAATGTAGGCTGACTAGTTTAAACTCCCGGGATTTTGAAAACATAAAAATTGCAAGAAAATGACTAAATTGCACTAACCAATTGAAGCTTGAAGTTTATGAAGCCCTTGCCATTCATCCCTCTCCCTATTTTTCTTGGTTTCAAAATTTGAAGATGAAAAGAGATGATATGTTTTCTCTTTCCATTCACCAAGTTTTCATCTTTTCTTTATTAATTAGATTTTCATACTTGAAATTTCAAAGCTTAAATTGTTAAGTGAAACTTAGCCCATATTTAGTAATTTTTAAGTTTTTGAGCTTGTATTACTTAATCTAGCTAACTCGATAACTAATTTGTGAAACTGTTAAATGTTTTGAGTTGTGCCATTGTTGAGTTTGAGTCATTCTTGAAATTTCATGGAAGGTTATTAATTATGGTTATTAGACGGGACTATTTTGTAATGTAGTTTTTTTATGATTTTAAGGTTTAAGGATTAAATTATTAAAGTGATAAATTATAAGGACTTGATAAGAAATAATTGCAAATATGGGTTGTATTGAGGTCATTGAATATTCGGCTGACTTGGATTTAAAAAAATGGTTAATTTGCATGTTTTGGGGCTTAGGTACTAAATTGAATGAAAGTAAAAAATTGAGGGCAATTTTGTGAAATGCTAAAAAGGGACTTAATTGCATAAAATTATTTAGTTTTGCTGTTGATTTAGTTAATTAATGGAATTATTATTTTAGATTAAGAATGTGTTGACAATCGTGAAAAAGAAAAGATTACAGAGTAGTCCCTGTACTTGAGCCGTTATTACAAATTAGTCATGTAAGTTCATACCGTTATTTCTATAGTATACCTATATATTTCATGTTCATTATGATTATATTCAATGTTATACTTAACTATGGATTGATTAGAGATTACATGATAAATGAATACGAATATTAACTATCAGAAGTTGAGCTGGTGATACAGGCCGTAGCAATGACTGAGATCCTGCATGTGTTGCGAAATCTCTACAACTTGTGTGAGCAGCATCGTGAGCTGGTGATTATTTAGCAGGTACTATGTTTTGGTGATACAGACCGTAACAGTGGCTTGAGATCATGCATCTATTGCGGATTCTCTGCAGCTTGTGTGAGCAACATCATGAACCGGTTAAAACTCTGAAATTAACTCGAAATGAGTGATACCCTCTGATTAACTGAGATTAGATTTATTAATGTGACGATTGGGAATAGGATGTGAATTAATGTATCGTGTAATTCTCACTTGTTGTGAGTTGTGTTTGATAGGAACTTCATTATTTGATCTTATAATTTGATTTGTTATGTTAATATGGTAAGATTTGTCGTTTAATTTAGCAAACTTACTAAGTTTCAAGTAAGCTTACTTGTAATAACCCAATTTTCAGTGAAATCGAAATAGTGGTTTCGGGACCACAAATTTGAGCTGAAAATAAAATTTATTTTAATTTCATTCCATGGTCTGTATTATGTTAGAAATGTCATGTGAAAATTCTGATAAGAAAATTTTACCGATTATTTTTTTAATTACGGGAAGGACCAAATCGCATAAAATGTAAAAGTTAAACTCTAGTAGCTAGAAGGATTAAATAGCTATGGAATTCAAAACTTGAGGTCCTTATTTGGTAAATAAATTTATTTAAATATATCTGGATAACACAAATTCGAAGCTAAATCGAGGAAAAGAGAAAGTTTCGGATTAGTAGATTTATATACGCGAACAATTGTCGAGGTGAATTGATCTTGTAAAAATGACAAATTGAATGTTGTGTTGTATGGAATGTGTTTTATATTTATGTGAGTTAATTTGAATGTTATAATATAAGAAATGATTACATGCTTGAGATTGTTTGAAAAGGGTTAAATTTCGTTTGAATATTGGATTTCGATGGATAAACGAAATTTCCTTACTGAATGAGGTCCTGCATTATTGCTAACGAGATTTAGCCTGGACTGGTAATCCTGATATAATCCCTCTTGAGCATATGTTACAATTAGGATTTTGCCTAGACTGGTAATCCTAATTGAGCTCTTCTAAGCATATATAATCCCGTCTATTGCAAAAAGATGTGAAATTTGAGTGGTCTGATAAATGTCAGTAGAGTTTTGATAGAATTAAAACCTTATTGACAGAAGCACCAGTGTTGGTTCAACTTAAATCGAGTAAGGAATTTATAATTTACAGTGATACTTCATTGAATGGCTTAGGTTGTGGTTTGATGCAAGAAGGTAAAGTAGTAGCCTATGCTTCAAGACAGCTAAAATTACATGAAAGAAACTACCCGACACATAATCTTGAATTGGTAGCCATTGTGTTTGCATTGAAAATTTGGTGGCATTACTTGTTTGGTGAAAAATGTCTCATATTCAATGATCATAAAGTTTGAAATATTTGATGTCATAGAAAGATTTGAATTTGAGACAGCGCAAGTGGCTTGAATTACTGAAAGATTATGATCTGGTTATTAATTATAATCCGGGAAAAGTCAATGTAGTTATGGATGCCCCGTGCAGAAAATCCCTGTATACTTTGCGAGTAATAAATACTCGGTTGTCATTATCAGATGACGGTTTAATCATAGCTGAGTTAAAAGCTAGACCAACTTTTTGACAGCAGATTTCTGAAGCTCGGAAAAATGATAGTAAGTTGCAAGCAAAATGGATACAAAGTGAATTGACTCATGACTCAGAATTTCAGATCAGGATTGATGGTTATTTGTTATTCAAAGACAGAGTATGTGTACCAAAAAGTTTAGAACTAGTACAAAAGATTTTGAATAAACCTCATAATGGTAAAATGTCTATTCATCATGGAAGTAATAAAATGTATAATGATCTGAAAAAGATGTACTGGTGGCCGGGAATGAAACGGGATATTTCTGAGTTTTTATCTAAATGTTTGATATGTTAGCAAGTAAAAGCTGAACATCAGTTGCCTTCTGGACTATTACAGCCAGTTACGATACCGGAGTGGAAATGGGAAAGATTTACCATGGAATTTGTATCGGGATTGCCCTTGTCTCCAAAGAAGAAAGATTCTATTTAGGTGGTTGTTGATCGGTTGACAAAGTCTGCACACTTTATTCCAGTACGTATGGATTTTTCTTTGGATAGACTGGTTGAATTATATGTCTCTGAGATTGTCAGATTGCATGGAGTGTCTGTCTCCATTATTTTAGATAGAGACCCTCGATTTACATCTCGGTTCTGGAGAAAATTGCAAGAAGCTCTAGGAACTCAGTTACACTTTAGCACTACATTTCATCCACAGACAGATGGTCAATCTGAAAGTGTTATACAAATTTTGGAAGATATGCTTCGGTATTGCATACTTGAGTTTGAAGGTAACTGGGAAAAATATTTACCTTTAGTTAAACTTGCTTACAATAACGGTTATCAGTCCAGCATCAAAATGGCACCGTATGAAGCTTTGTATGGTCGCAAATGTAGAACTCCATTGTATTGGACAGAACTCAGTAAGAAAAAGTTGCACAGAGTTGACTTAGTCCGTGAAATTGAGGAAAAAGTGAAAGTAATTCGAGATAGTTTGAAAGTAGCCTCTGATCGTCAAAAGTCCTATGCAGGTCTTAAATGAAAAGAAGTAGAATTTCAAGTCGGTGACAAAGTATTCTTGAAAGTATCGCCTTGGAAGAAAGTTCTCCGGTTTGGTCATAAAGGAAAACTAAGTCCACGGTTCATTGGGTCATATGAGATTACAGAAAGAATTGGACCTATTGCATATCGGTTAGCCTTACCACTAGAACTTGATCGTATTCATAATGTTTTTCATGTGTCTAAGTTACAATGGTATTGACCGGATCCTTCACATGTTATTTCTCCAACAGAAGTTGAGATTCAGCTTGATATGACTTACAGTGAAGAACCTATCAAAATTCTGGCACGTGAAACAAAAGAGTTAAGAAATAAAAAGGTAGCATTAGTAAAAGTTCTTTGGCAACGACACGATATAGAATAGGCTACCTGGGAACCGGAGGATTCTATAAGGAAGCAATACCCAAATCTTTTCATCAGTAAGATTTTCAAGGACGAAAATCCTAAAGGGGGGAGAGTTATAATAGCCCAATTTTCAGTGAAATCGGAATAGTGGTTTTGGGACCACAAATCCAAGCCAAAAATAAAATTTATTTTAATTTCATTACATGGTCCGTATTATGTTAGAAATGTCATGTGAAAATTCTGATAAGAAAATTTTACCGATTATTTGTTTAATTACGGGAAGGACCAAATCGTATAAAATGTAAAAGTTAAATTCTAGTAGCTAAAAGGATTAAATAGCTATGGAATTCAAAAACTGAGGTCCTTATATGGTAAATAGACCATTAAAGAAAAGTATGTAGATATTTTTTGTGACTCATCCAAGAAAATTTAGAAAAAGGGTAAGGACTAAATTGGAAATTGAATTAATTTAATTAATTATAAGATGATAAAAGAAATCTCATTTTATTTTATGTAATCTTCATCCCTAAAATATATGGAAACCCTAGGAGAGAGAGAAGAAACTTTCTTGGCTTAATTGGCTAAGTTTTCTTGTCTCGTTTTTAATAATTTTGATATTTTTGATACCGGGATAGCTTAATCTATCTATTTGGGGGATAGATTTGAAAAGTTATCAAAGTATGGAAATTAGGTCATGGATGAATATGCTGAAAATTTGAAATTTATGGTAGAAAATGAAAGGTTGTTGATAGATAAACAACTTTTACAAAGTGATTTTTGATGAAAATATCATTTAGGGATTAAAATGTAAAGTTGTGAAAATTGAAGAAAAATTATGAATTTTATAGAATGTATGTGTTGTAAATTTATAGTGAAATTTTGGTTAGGCTTGGAATAGGGATTAAATTACATAAATTTCATTTTTACGAGCCTAGGGACGAAATTGAAACTTATGAAAAAGTTCAGGGCAAAATGGTAATTTTTCCTAGGATGTAAATTGAGTCCACTTGAATGCAAAATGTGATATATTAATGAATAAATTTATTTAAATATATCCAGATAACACAAATTCGAAGCTAGATCTAGGAAAAGAGAAAGTTTTGGATTAGTAGATTTATATACGCGAACAAGTGTCGAGGTGAGTTCGTGTAACTTAATTGATCTTGTAAATATGATAAATTAAAGGTTGTGTTGTATGGAATGTGTTTTATATTTATGTGAGTTAATTTGAATGTTATAATATAAGAAATGATTACATGCTTGAGATTGTCTGAAAGGGTTAAATTCCGTTCGAATATTGGATTTCGATGGATAAACGAAATTTCCTTACTGAATGAAGTCCTGCATTGTTGCTAACGGGATTTAGCCTGGACTGGTAATCCTAATATAATTCCTCTCGAGCGTATGTTATAATTAGGATTTTTCCTGTTATATGTTATGAGGCTCGAGAGTGTGCTTTCCGATTTAGTGGCCTAATGGGTACTCCTGAATATGAATGGGAAAGTTGTTAAATTGTACACCTTGAGTGTACTATTTGAATATCCATTGTAATTTCAATGATTCAATAAAAAAATAGTTGACATAATATGAGAATTACGAGACGAAATGAATGATGTCTTGAAAGAATATAGTATGATGAGCTCATCTATGCTTACTTCATGTTTATGTGAACATTAATGTAACTAACTTATTTGATTGAATGTATGTGTATAGGTAAATTTGAAAAATTGATGAAAAAGCATGTTATTGAATGTTTAATGTTAATAAATGTAAATTGGTAAGTTTTAATTCTGTTATACGAACTTACTAAGTATGTAATGCTTATTTAGTTTTATTTTTCATGTTTTATAGTGCTCGGAAGCTCGCGAAGGTTGGAGATCAGTTGGAGCATCATCACACTATCCACTAGCTTATTTTGGGTATATATAGTAAAAATCATTTTGATAGAATGACATGTATGGGATACTTGGTCATTAGTGGCTTGAAAATGATGTTTGTAACCTAGCCATTGGAATGGCTAGTAATGGTTTATTTTGGTATTATAAAGCAAGTTATTATGATAAACACACATGTGTTGTGTTAAGTGTATGTGGTCAAATGATGTTAATGCCTAGGTTAAACCAAGGTAAGATTATAAACATATGTGTATGTTACGTTATACCATATTTAGATGTTAAAATTTGTTTGAATCAAATGCTTGAATTGGTCTTGAAATAATGTTGGGATTGGTTGGTATTTGGATGTAAGTTTTGGTCCAGGATATTGGTAAAATTTTGGGTGAAAAATGAAGCTAGAAATGGCTTTATTTTGTCCATATGGGCAGACACACGGACATGTGTCTAGATTGTGTGTGACATACTGCTTGGTACATGGGCGTTAAGTTAGGCCATGTGTCCCCTGCATCTTAAATTTGAGAAACGGAATGCTCAGAATTGAACGCATGGGCAAAGACACGGGCGTGTGTCTCAGCCGTGCGTGCTACACGGCTTAGAACACGGGCATGTGTCTTGGCCGTGTGAACCCTGCACCTAATTTTTGAAAATTAAATTGATCACACAGCCTACTCACACGGGCATGTGGCTGGCCGTATGGCACAAGTCAGAGAGTTACACGGGGTCGAACACCGCCTGTAGTACGGGTGTGTCTTAGGGTCACACAGGCGTGTCCCTAGACCACAAGGGCGTATGAGCCTTGCATCTAGGAAAATTTTAGAAAATTTATGTGAAAAATTCTTGGAGTTCCCGATTAAGTCTCGACTCGATTCTAATACTCGATTTGGGCCTCGATGGTCCATTTAAGGGACATTAAGAATAATTTCAATAAATGAATAGTAATTAACGTGAATCATTTGTAAATGTCTTGAATGTTTTAGTAATACTCTGTAATCTTATTCCAATGACGGATACGGGTTAGAGGTGTTACATTACTCGTGCCTTGTCCTTTATTTTGTAGATTACATTTTTTTATGATTGGGAGATCGTATCAACTCGCAGAATCACACTACCCTGAGGACTTATTGGTAGATTTTGTAAATATTTTGGTTGTATGGCATGTAATAAGGCAAATGATTATGTTGTATTGTTTCCTAGCTATGTGTAGTGTTTTGGCATGTTTGATGTTGTGGAATGGTAACCTTATATGGTATGCTTGTTAAACCCAAAGTTGAGCTTGAGTGTTTGTCCAAAGAATGGTAAGTGTCATGTTTAAGTATGGTATGTTGAGATTGTGATAGATTAGTTGGTGTTTATGTTTTGACTTATAGGTGATATGAAATGATAATGTTTGGGTATGAGAATTATTTTTTATCTTCTTATTTGACACTTTGGTTTGGTCTTAGGTGGTTGAAATTGATATGTTTTTGTTTTATTTAGGTGTGGTTATAGTCTTGTGATCATGTGTTATGAATTGGTTTAGGTACATATGTAATTGGATGAAAAGTGAGCATGATTTTAGTCACTTTTGGGTACATACGGCCTGCGACATAGGTTGTCACAAAGCATTGTGTCACACACGGACGGCTCGTACGAGCGTGTGCCCCTAGCTTGTTAGGTGCAGGGTTCACAAGAGCGGGGGCATGACCTGCGACACGATCGTGTGACCCAAGTCAGAGAGTTACACAGCCCATGCACACGATTGCATGAGATCACACACGGGCGTGTGGGATAACTAGACAGCCATATCTAGAGCCACAAGGTTTGGGCTCTATCACATGATCGGGACACACGGCCGTGCGACCGTGTGACCCCCGTTTTGGAAAATTTTCATTTTTTTCCCAAATCTCTTGTTTTGCTCCGAATTGGTCCTTGATTGTTTTTAAACTATTTTTAAGGTCTCGTAAGTTCTATTTAAGACCCGTGAATGTATATCTTGCTTCATTTTGAATCATTAATAAATATTGTTAATTAATTTGACGAATTGAAGGTTATTGTTATAAAATGTTCCAAATTGTACGATAATACTCCATAACCAAATTTCAGTGACGGTAACGGGTGTTACACTTGTTCCTGATGAAATTTAGTTAAACGAGCTACTAATCAAGAAACACAATCAGTTAGAAGCGAATGGAAATATTAAATACTACAAGCTAAATGAAATCATAGAAGAAAGGTAAAAAAAAAAAAATTGGCCAACTAATAAAAATGACGAACCAAGTGTTTGAAGGACACTTGAACCATTCTTGGATGAAAAGAAGCTGGCGAATTGATATCTAAACAAGAGAAATAAAACAGATTAATACTTTAACAAAATTTAATGAAAAAGAAACCGAAAATTGAAAGAAAGAGAAAGTGTAACACCCTAAATTTGACCGAATAGGTTTGACTCGAATCTAGTGAGCTACATTAGGCATCAAAGTGACTCTCCGTTAACTCCCAACCTAACCTCCAACACACCATTTACTTGCGACAATAATGCATTAAATAAAAATATCGCAGTAGAATTATTTTCATAGACAAAATATAAACATGCGAGCTTGCAAAACATCAAAGGAAGAGTTCACGTGTCAAACAATAGAAAGACTTAAGAGTTCGCATACATTGAATAACATAAGCTCACTTAGTAACATTCAACATGATTTCACACACTATGTATGAGTTCGCACAATGGCATAGGTTCGCATACAGTAGTATAGGGTCGCTAGATACCAATAGCTCGCATAATACCTATAACATCCCAAAATAGGGCTTAGTCGGAATAATGGTTTCGGAACCACAAATTTGAGGTCAAGAAATTATTTTAATATTATTTTATGTGTTATAGCATGACTATATAAGTGCATGAAAATTTTGGTGAATTAATTTTGGCGTTTGAGTGTTTAATCGCGAAAAAGGACTAAATCGCATAAAGGGTAAAAGTTTTATTTTAATAGTCAAAGGTTTCAAATTGCTATAGAACCTTAATTGGGGGTCTTTAAAGTGAAATTAGGCCATTATATAAGTGATAGTCGGCCATAGGGGGAGCAAAAGAGTTGAAAAGTCAAAATTTGGTATGGTTGATATTTAATGACATAAGCAAACACTAATAAAATAAAACAAAAGTAGCCACCCTTCTTCTCCATCTTTCTTCACCGAAAATACCAGAAAAAATAAGGGTTTGGAAGCTTGAAATTTCAGCAAACTCTTCACCCTCACAAATCAAGGAAATCGAGATTCAAGCTTAAATCGAGAAAATACAAGGTTATGGACTAATGGTAAAATTGTCATTTTCATATTCGAGGTAAGTTCGTATGACTAAATAATCATGTTGTCCAAGTTATTATTAATATACTTGAATCTATCTTGCTTCGGTTATATTGAATTATATGTTGATGATATTGAGTATGATGAAAGTGATGCCAAAAGTTAATAACATTCGCGTGATGGTAGAATACATTAGAAATTCAATGGAATATGATATCCCATAGAAACGAGTAAGTCGTATGTAAATAATACAACTACATCATTATTACATGTATTTGAATAGATATAGCATAAATTTCTTGATTGTGGAAATGATTATGTATGATGAGAATTGATGTAGAGGAACCTCCCGATTGAACCTTAGGAATAAACAGATATTCATGTCATGACATTTGGGCGATATGTGTGTGCTAGTGTAAGACATGTCTGGGACATGCATTGGCATTGAGATGAGAGCCAGTGTAAGACATGTCTGGGACATGCATTGGCTATGACATGTGTCAGTATAAGACCACGTCTAGGACATGGCATCGGCACGGATATGTGAGAGCTAGTGTAAGACCATGTCTGGGACATGGCATCGACTTGATGGATGAGCCAGTGTTAGACCATGTTTGGGACATGGCATCGACTTGATGGATGAGCCAGTGTTAGACCATGTCTGGGACATGGCATCAACATTATACCTTATGTTTAAGGCTTAGTGAATATCTGATAGCTTTCCGAATGGTTCAACAGTGAGAGTTGCAGTTTAAGATAAATGAGAAAGGTTATGACCATATTGTGAGTGGTACAGGTACTTACATAAAATTGATGAGATGTGAATTCAATTCATGTTATATGATTAGTAAGGAATGAATATGAGCATGTTGAGTAACACAGGTATGTATGCCAAGCTCATGAGAAATGATTTAAGTTTATGATGCACATTTAGTGAAGATGTAAATAGGTAATTCATGCTTAGAGAATGATTTTGTGATGACTTTATGATTATAGGTCTATACTTATGATGTATGAATATGTAACCTTACCAATGTAGTGAAAATGAATTAATATGGTCTGATAAACGTAGTATCGTTAATTTACACTAAAACAATTTTGGACAGTAGCCATAGTCTGACTTTAAAAATCCACCAAAAATTTTGGAAATTGAGTTAGAGGCTGAATAAAATATTAGATTAAAGCCTAATGAGTCTAGCTTCACATAGAAGAAATGGTGTAAGCAAAATAGTTTCATATTATGAAATATTTTAATTGTTGTGAGACAGAGTTAGAATGACTTCGAAATCCCCTATTCTGATTTGAGAAAATCATTGAAAATTGTAAAAAAATATGTATGAGTTATAATTTATATTATTAGAATTCTTAATGAGTCTATTTTCAAGATAAATAGAAAAAAATCATCCGAGTCCCGTATTATAAAATAATTAATTTTTTTAGTGAAGAGGGGTCAGAACTGTCAAACAACGAAAAAGGATAACTTTAAGGAATAAAATGTACCAATTGGCTAAACAAAAAATTCTGAAAATTTTATGGTAAGAAGATATGTGAGTCTAGTTTCAGGAAAAATTAGTAGAACTTAATTTGGAGTTCTGTAGCTCCAGATATAAATAATTTAGTGACTGTGACTTGAGAAAACAGCTTGACTAGAACATGAGTGAAAATGCAAATAAGGTTGTATTACCATGAGAAGCAAGTTGATAAATTGCATTATTTTCATACGGTCTTACTATGCTATAAAGCTTACTCCCTTCCTTTCCTTTCTTTTAGTGTTTTCAGGTCAGCTCGGGGTTGGAGATCGTCGGATGCAACATCACACTTTCAAGTCGCTATCTTTGGAATAATGAAGCATATCTTAGAAATTTTAAGTGAGTGGCATGTATAGGGATCTAGTTGATTGACATGTATTATTTTGCTTCGGCCAAATGTGTTGGTTTATATTGAGTTATATGTATATGGCCATGAGATGTGGCTCATATTGATTATGGCTTGTAAGCCTAGCTATTTATGTCATGTCTAATGTTTATAATGTGATTATGTTTGTTTGCCATGCATGGTTAGTAATATGACATGTGTGTTGGATGTATGCTCTATGACCAACTGAGGTGGTCATAGCCATATAATAATTGCACGTTATAAACACAACGTGATAATGATTGAACATGAGTGCTTGATGAATAAGTTGGTAACCATAGTATAATGATAAAAGTGGTCATTAAAATGACAAGTCTTATGAATGTGAAATAAGCAGTCTAGACTTGGTATTGCATGAGTAGATGCATTACTTGTAAGAGGACATGTTAATGTTAAGGATGTGTCTTAATAAAGAGTGTTTAATCACTAAAATGATGTCATGATTTGCGATTTTGATATGCATAAGGTTGTAAAAGATTATGGGTAACATGAAGGCTTGGAAAATAGCCTAAGTGTTGGCCACACGGGCTGAAACACGGCTGTGTGTCTCAACCGTGTGAGTGACACGGCCTGAAGACATGGGCATGTGGTTCGATGTGCATGCTAACGTCATAAACAGAGAGTTACACGGCCTGAGGACACGGGAGTGTCCCTATGTCCACACGGGCATGTGACCTTGTTTTATGGAAAAATTTTCTAAGTTTTCCTGAAACTTCTTAAAGTTCTCAGTTTTGTCCCGAATTGATTTTGATGAGTGTTTTGGGCTTCGTAGACCCAAATAAGGATGAAATGCATGTGTTTGAAAGGTTTTGAATTAAAAGAGATTTTATGGCCCGGTTTTTGTATGAATGTGTATGTTTAAGTCCGATAATGCCTCATACCCTATTCTGGCGTCGGACATGGGTAAGGGGTCTTACAATACCTAAGTTTGTGACATGTAGAATAGTTTCGTAAACAAATAGTTTTCAAACAAAAGGTAACATACATGCATGGGTTCGCTAAATCAGGGGTACGCATGTAATTTTTGAAATCGTAAACATATAGGGATCACAGGAAACAATACTTAGTAATAAATTTGACTATCATATTTTAATAGCAAATCAACGTAACACTCATGCATGGAAAACATCGATTTTATTCATAACAAAAGATAATCAAATTCTCTAAGTCATGGTTCGCCAAATAGAATAACTAAAACTTTAAAGGAATTATTTGGATAATAGAATCAAAATATAATAAGTCTAAGCCCTCATAAAACAAACCTCATCGCCTATGTTCCTAGGATCGCCAATATCTAGTCAGGAGTGAGCCTCGCCAAGTCAATTACCTCGCCACTACTATTCGTGACCTACTCACCTGCAGAGTAAGAGAGGAGTGGGTGAGTTCATTATGAACTCAGTGATTAATCAGGAATTAACAAGGTATGCTTTAAAATTGAGCTTTTAAAAAATAAATAGAAGAGTTAGTCTTAAAGTCGTTTTGTGTGCTGGGTTCGCAGGTGAGGTTGCAAGATCCATTTCACAGATACTGTCAGAAAACAACAATTGTAAAATAGTTTTGCATGTGTTACTGAAAATCATACTTAAAAACTTAGCTTATGCTTTCTTGAAAACAGAACTTATACAGCGTGAAATCATGCTCACATACTTATCTTATCAACATGGCTGAGAAACTTAAAATGTTCTTAAAATATGTTCTCGCACTTAACACACTTATCAAAATGGTTGAGGAACATGAGATATGTTCAAGCCCATACTTATATTAGTCTCGTTAGACATGTGGATCTCCTTATAATGCCTTAGAATGACTCAAAGAGTTTTTATAGCATGTCCATAAGTGCAACGCGAGGCAATATACTCTCTTGTACACCAACTTGTCTCAGTGAATGGAGCATAGCTCGACATAAAAGGTGAGTACTCACAATCCTTTGGTATACCAATATATCCAACATGGTTCGTAAAGGAGCACGCACAAAGACATATCATAGAAAGCTCGCATAGGGAGCTTACTTATCATAAAGAGTTCGCATAGGTAGCTTTGCTTGAAAACACTGTAAAGAGCTCGCACAAAAGCTCATAAAAATACAATTTATAAAATTATTCTAAAAACTTACTTAAAAACGTAGATTTGCTTAGGAGCTTACATAAAACATGTTTTGAAAACAAATTCTCAGAACTTGAAAACAAGGTTTTGTCGAAAACTTATTTTTGAAACTTAGTTTAAAAACAAAGTTCTTGAAAACCATCACAGTTCGCACACAAGATACGAACCTTAAACATTTATACTAAAAATCATGATAGTGAATATACTCATGATGATCTAGTGTTTAAGATTTTAGGATTTAGGATTTAAGGTCTAGTGCTTAGTGTTTGAAAGTCTAGGGTTTCAATTGTTAGGGTTTAAGGTTTTGAGGAAAGTCACACTAATAAAGGAAAATGGTATGCTAACATTCCATAGAGTCACGGGCAATTTTCAACCATTGGTTATTTCTATTTTTTTGAAAATTTTAATTAATTTTAATGTTTATCTTTATGGGTTTAGGATTTTAAGGTGTAGAGTTTAGGGTTTAGAACTATGAGGAAAGTCATGCCCATAAATGAAAATGGTATGCTGACAATCCATAAACACATGAACAATTGTTAATCTTTGATTACTTTTATTTTTTAAAACTTTTAATTAATTTGAGGGTTTAGCTTGGAGTGTTTAGGGTTTTTATAATTATAATTTAGTGATACATATAGAGACGGGGTGAATTTTATTAAATTCAATTTACCAAAGCTACCAATTTTTAAGTTTGGAAAATCAGTCGAATTGTGGCAACTTTTTTGATGGGATCCAAGCATTTCTGGATTTAGATGTCTACATAGCATTCGAAGATCTATCTTTTAGATTCGAAATGCACGTTTAGGAGTTTATGTTTGTTAGTCAACAAGAAAGTTTAGTTCTACGAAAACTACTTCTTTTTGAGATTAATAAGAGTTTAGATTATTTAGATTTTCATTATACTTGGGAGTTTTATTTGAATGCAATTAGCTAGCTTATATAAAGGTCTTTTCATTATTCATTAAAGAGATAAAATTTGATCAATTTATTCATTCATCAATAAAATGTTGAACTTTGGGAATTAATTTCTTTCATGCAAAATTGCTTTCTTGTGATTTTTAGAAGCAATTTTTCTTCTCGAATTTTTTCAAGGAGTCTTGGGAATTCATTATTCATCCTTCAATTTGTCAAAGATTATTTCTTGGAGGATTGATTAATATCTCAAAGGGTTTAATTGGATAATTATCTTCTATCCATATCCATCAGTTTATTCTATCTATCCTCCACCTTTAATTTTGTGCTTTTATTTATCTTTGTTTTGAATCTTTATTTATTTATTCTTGAATTTTTTCCTTTTAATTGTTTTCATTTAGGATTTTAGGGTCCTTTGATTTTAGTGGTTAGAGTTTTAGTTTAGGGGCTATGAGGAAAGTCATGCCTATAAAGGAAAATGGTATGTTGACTATCTGTGGACTCACTGACAATCGTCAACCATTGATTATTTTGATTTTTGAAGTAGTTTTAACTAAGTTTGAGGTTTTAAGGTTTAAGGTTTTAGAGTCTATGATTTTAGTGGTTAAAGTTTATGATTTTAAAATTTTGTAATACTTTTCAATTTTTTTAATAATGTTACATCTAAAATAATAATACTATTATTAGTGTTACAATCCAAGGACTTAAAATTGTTTGTTATTGGACAAATTGTGAGGAAAGTCATGCCCATAAAAGAAAGCGGTATGCTGACAGTCCATAAACTCTATGACAATTGTCAACCATTATTTATTTTTATTTTTATTTTTAATGTTTTAATTATGTTTAGAGTTTGGCTTGAAAGGTTTTGATTTTTAAGGTTTAATATTTAGGGTTTAATGGTTTATGATTTTAAGAATTAGGGTTAAAGTCATGCTCATAAAGAAAAATGGTATACTGACAATCCGTAGACTCACAGAGAATTGTGAACCGTTATTTATTTCTTTTTTTTTAACTTTTAATTAAGTTTATGGTTTAATAAGGTTTAGGTAAGTGTTTAGGGTTTTAAGGCCTATTGTTTAAGATTTTATGGTTTAAAAATTTAGTAATGTTTAGGGTTTAGGGTTAGGGGCTATAAGAAAAGTAACACCTATATACACCTATATAGGAACATGGTATGTTGACAGTTCGTATATCCACGGACAATTGTGAACCATTGATTATTTTTATTCTTTTAATTATATTTAGTGTTTAACTTGAATGGTTTAAGGTTTTAAGGTCTAAAGTTGTAGGTTTTAGTGTCTATGATTTTAGTGGTTAAGGTTTAGGGTTATTTATTCTGAAAAAAGTCACGCTTATAAATGAAACTCTTTGTAAACTTATAGACAATTGTCGGTAATTGATTGTTTTTATTTAAAAAATTTAATTATATTTATAAAGGAATTAAGATTTTAAAGTCTAAAATTTTAATGATTAGAGTTTAGGGTTTAAAATTTATAAATTTATAAATTTATTTTTTAACTATATTTATTTTTTATTAAACAAATTAGGAGAAAAGTCATGCCCGTAAAGGAAAGCAATATGGTTATAATCGGTAGGTTCACAGACAATTGTCAAACATTAATTATTTCTATTTTTAAAATTTTTTAATTAAGTTTAAGTTTTAGGAAAGTTTAATTTGCTCCAAAAACAAGTATTTGTGCTTTTTAGTTTTTCACCCCCTGGGTTTGGCTTTCCTAGACAAAAGATTAGAACTTAAAATCTTAATTTTGTCAAAGTTTTTACTATATGGTGATGACATCATACTATAGGATTATACATATCAATCACTTTATTTTTATTTAAAATATATAAATTTAAAATATATATTATTTAAAAATATTTAAAATGAAGTCATATAGTATTTGGAGTCGAGTGTAATTACACATATGTGACATGTTTTTACTAACCATAATAATTAGTGGGTCTCAATGAATTGTGTAATTAAAACACCCCAATTAAAGGCGAGAATTTGAGTAATTATGTAAATAATTACAAACAGTTGCACTTAAATTCAATTATCTTAGGACTTTACAAACATACTGTACATTATTTAAATCTAAAAACTACTTTTATATAATAAAATTAGTACTTTGATTTTAAAACATATATTCTTTTAAAAATAAATTATATTTCATTTTACTAACCTTGTTTAAATAATTTAAAATTTTTATTGTTGAGAGATAATTTTATATACATTTAGTAATTACATAATATTTATTATAAAATATTTATACTAATTTTAACTAAATTATATAATATTTATATTAATTATTTAATCATGATGAAGAACCAAACGATGATGACAAATAATATATATTTAATTTTAGAGAAGGAATAGCTCAAATGCTTTTTTTTTCGTACTACCATATTATGTACAATAATTTGATTTTAAGCATTATTACTCGTTTAAATAAATGTTTCTCTCAATTATTATTGATGGTTTGTATAATAATTAATTTTAATTTTTAGAATTTATTATTATATAATTGTGTAATTACTTTTGTGCAAGCAAACATAAAATAAGAAATAATTGTGCAATTACATTCTATCAATTAAACATATAAATTAAATCATTTTGTAATTGCTGAAGGGTGAAATTACTACCCTAAAATTTAGGCGTCGTCCAAGTTCAAACACCAAATATCTAAAAAAAATAGAAAAAAAAAATCGTCTAAACTCTCTGCAAACCCGGAAAATCTTTATCTACCCTATCACTCACCTCCACCATCACCAGCTCTCGCACGATCACCATAACCCCTCCACCAGTCTCAGGCCATCTTCGATCCTTCACCGTCAATCTCATCACTCCATACCAATTCCTAGATGGAATCTTACGTTATATTTAAATTGTTCCCACAGAATCTCAATAGAGTGATCATGGTTGGCGGCCGGCCACCAAGGGTCACCAAAAATGGAAGGGTTTGGGTAAAAATATAGGCTCGAAAAATGGGCTTGGCAAAAAACGAGGCCTGTTTAAAAACGGGCAGGCCTCGAGTAAGAGTTTTTGGCGGGCCCAGCCCGGCCCGAATTATATATTAATATATTTTTTGTTTTTATTTTAATTATTTTAAATTTTAATATAACTATTTTTTATTATATTGTTAATTTGTGTATTGTTTTAAGAATTGTTTTAGTATTATTTTTATTTGTTTTAATATTTATTTTTATGTTTTAAATATATTTGATTTATTATATTTTTAAATTTTTTATTTAATAAAATAAGAAAAAAATTAATATGGGTCGGGCCGGCCGGGCTCGGGCTTAGTAATTTTATTTCGAGCCGGGCTTGGGTAAAATTTTAGGCCCATATTTCGGGCCGGGCCAGGCCCGGGCCTAGTAGACGGGCCTAAAATTTTACTTGAGCCCGGTCCGAACCCGGCCCGGCCCGGCCCATGATCACCTCTAATCTCAGCCAAGGCTATCACAACCTACATTCAAAAGAAAAGAAATTGTTCCCACAAAACCTCAGTCAAGGCCATCTCAACCTACATTCAAAAGAATCGAAGTGTATAATAAAAGCTAAATGAGGGCTGAAGGAACCTTCATGGACAAAACACATTTGAACATCAGTAAGTACCATCCGTTATATATTTTGATTGATTTAAGGTAAACCATTAATTGCAGGTTATTTCCAGTGATAGATACAAAACAAATAAATAGAACGGATGTCTAATTGGCGTAAATTTGGTTTTGGTATCTTATGTTTACTGGTGTAATCCCGGGGAGCCATACAAATAGCCGTACGAATAATAATGCTAGAAACTCACCCTGGAAACTGCAAAACTACAGAACACATGATAAACACGTTATTGATGCTCCTCCCTAATTCTAAGAAATATACAGACGAGGGCCCATTGGGGAACCTTCATCAGTACTGCTATGCGATTCTAAAGCAAAATTAACAAACCCAATGAATGAATGATCTTGTCGATGACCCTCAACTTAAACCAACAAATAGCTTCTCGCTTCCAAACAGGGGCTAGAAACAGCTATAGCAGGAATATATATTATATGTAGTATATATTATATGAATTAAAAAAGAATTATAAAAAATAATCAGGAGTCTTGCGTGCGGTGTCAGGTTCAACTTGCCGAGGTGCCGGATCAAACTGAAGAAAATTCTGGTCCATATTCTCCCCAATCTCTAAAATTGCAGCCATGTTCCCACATCGGTAACAATAGTTTGGGGCGCTGAAGACAGTCACCACATTCTTCTCCTGAAAGAGATCACATGATATTATAATATTATTTACAATAATAATATGTATAAAAACCAAACATTGTTCTAAAACCAGGCTAAACTGTTTCATTTTGGGTTTCACACCTGACACCAATTGTATCCTTCCATGACGAGTTGATGGGCTCTTGAAATCAGGCTGAGACCATTGGTATGGTTGAACTGAGCTGCAATATCTTGTCCAAACGTATAACCAGCACCACGCGGAGATATACCCCATCCACAGCGGTCATCAGGATCAGACCACAAGAGATCACACATTGGTCCTTCATGAGGAACCTATCCATAAATACATAATTCCACACCAATTAACCAACCAAGTAATCAATAGCTATCATAAAATTTCAAAGTAATGCATCAAATATCTGAGGCAACTTGACTACAAATCAGTTCTATCCTCAACACCAGAGGAGAAAATAATTTTAATACTAAGATCCCAATTCTTGCCCATTTTCTCAACTATCCCATCATTAATAATTTAACAAGTCCTCATTCATGTAACTGGTTGTGCACGATTCAAAGTACATGACAAATTAGCAGTACTCCCCATGGACATGGACCAAAGTGATTAAAAATAGTTGAGAGAATCAGTTATATACCTCCTGTATACGATCTAATGCTCGAACATTGTCTAATGTGTCCAACGATGGTGAAAGTCCTCCATGCAAACAAAATATCTGTGATGTCAAATTCCATGGCTGTAATAAGCTGTAAAGATATTAATCAACTTAAAACAGTCTACTACAGTTTAAAGTCAAACCTGACTCTCAATAAGAGCTGTGAGGGGTAAATAATCAAACAGGTCTGTAAAATGCTTCCATACGTTAGCATTTCCGTATTTTCTCAAGCATTCATCATAAAAACCATACCTGAAAAGGAGGGAAAATAAGACCTTAAAGTTGTGAAACCATAAATATAGAACCCAATATACCACCTCATACAATGTGAGCAAGTTTCCAACCTTAATCGATGAAATCCAACGATTTTTTGCAAGCATTCATGAACCACCATGATGTTTGTAACTATTGGTTCATGTCAAATTTGACATCCTTATTCCTATTATCTATACATTGCTCCAGTCCATGGGATTTCAGCCTCAGGACATTCAAAGACTTTCTTATGATTTTAACATTGAGAAAGTTGACTAATCACAATCCAAATCTGTTTCATATCTCCTTTAACATGTGTAAATTAGTTTTATATAGTAATACGAGACACCCAGCAGGAACATAGAGCCTCATACCCACAGTTCTTGTTTCTTCACACAAGTCCGAGTTCTCAATAAGAGTATAAATATGATTAAACAAAAAAAAAAAAGCAGCTAAACAAACATTTCGCAGCATCTAAATAGTCATACTGCATATTTTCTTCCATTGGAAATAGAGAAAGAAGTTAAAGCATATAGAGAAATGCAAAAAGGACAAAGAGGTCTGGTGGGGAGGGGGTAACTAAGCAGGCATCCAATTAGCAATGCTCTGTAGTTTTCTTCCATTGGAAATAAAGAAATTTAAGAAGTGAAAAGCTATGTAACTCAGGCTCAGATGCAAGTGTTGAACATGGGCATGTGTCCAACATAGGTATGTTCAATTTTCATGTTTTTGAAGGGTCTTTCAGAGGATCAAATCTCCATACTATATGCCAAACACAGGTACTTCAAAAAAGAATGAAGAGTCAAGGTAATATAGGTGAAACGCATACTAAATGGAAAAGGCAGAGAGGGGGTTTTGACATCATAAGTGCAAGGTGGTTGGCCCCAATCTAACAGTTAATAAACATGCTTCTCGTGCAAGACTAAATTGAGAGCATATCATCAGAACATTGTGAATGGCCAATAATTAATAATTAGCTAACAACTGATCATGTGATTTGTTTCAAGACAGATTTTACTAATCAAACCAAAAGCCCATCTCTAACATGCATGTGACATGGACGTGCATGTTAAATCCTCCCAGGGATTTATGAAATTAGCAAAACAACTCAAACAAATATAAGAAGTAATTTTAAGATGATTGATTAACTAAAGCTGCTCAATTGCTGTATGTTAATTGTTAAATCCTCCCACACAAAATATGAAAATAGCAATAAAAACTCCGTCAAATATAAGAAGTAACTCCAAGATGATTGATCAACTAAACTTGCTCAATTACAAATATCCAAATTAGTTAAGCACCCCCCAATTTAAATAAATTCTTTCACAAATCCTGAAGACCTTTTAAGTCAGTCAGCTTAACAAAGACCAAACAGGGTAGAAAGGGGTAAGGAGGGAATAATTGTTAAACCTCATGATTAAATTTTGTAAGCACTTATTGTAACTTAACCATTGGATCAACAATGTTTTATCCTACACCCCTTTCATCCTTCGTACCAAGAAAACCTAAAATGTTAGAAGGAAATGCAGGTGAAAAGATCTTACACTTGTGTAATCTGACGGCTCTCGTGATTTCCTCTAAGAATTGTGATTCTATCTCTATAACGGACTTTTAGTGCCACCAAGAGTGTGACAGTCTCAACCGAGTAGTACCCACGATCTGCACATATGCAATAAGGTTAAAATAAAACCCCTTTCCAATTCATAAATATGGATTTGCATACAGCAGAAATTATATAGGCACTATAAAATCTCCTGACTTCTACCTACATCCCACTCCATTCACCATCTAAAAGCTTTAGACAAGGTAGCTACAACTTCACATTTATAAGGATTGACGCAATAGTGGCTATTATTTCTGGTACATAGAAAAATTCCCTAAAAAGCTGAAAGTCCAAACTTAGACCAAGAACTTAGTCTCACAGTACAACTCCACCTCAGAGGTAAGATACTAATCAAAAAGACTGCCAACAGCTTAGACCAAGCAGGGCAAGCTCAAACACCATTCCTACCCAAAATTCTCAGCAGTTTTAAGCATCTAAGGGGCGATGCTGAAAGGCATTTTTGTTTTCTCAATTTTAGTAACATGATAATATAACACGGAAGCTACCACTGTTATGCTATTCTATGGAGCATTTTTTTTTGTTCATTTTGCTATTATATTATCAGTCTTGTTAATTATCAGGCATATCGATGGTTAGGATAATAAGTTACCCTAGAATTTTAATTTAACACTAGGATTAAAAATTTATTTGCAATCCTACTATAAATAAGGTGTAAAATAGATTTACGGCCAACCTATTATTTTCTAATTAATAGATTTCAAAAACTAGAGGTTTATCGAACCTTACGTTTTTCATGAGTTCCAACTCTTAAAACAAAAAACAAACTCAGCAAATATTATTCAGAAAATTAAAAGAAAAAAGAGGAAGGACGAGGAAAACGGACAGCTCTTAAATCAATACAACAGACTTCAAATAATCCACCAAAAAGTTAAAAGAACAGGGAAAGAACCCTATGAAAAAGTGACAAACATACCTACATAATCTCCCATGAAGAGATAATTTGTATCAGGCGCATTCCCTCCTATCCGAAACAGCTCTATTAGATCGTAAAACTGTCCATGAATATCTCCACATACCGTTACCGGACACTTCACAGGCTGTACGTTCCATTCCTCCACTAGTATTGCTCGTGCCTGCTCGCATAACGCCTTCACCTCCGCCTCAGACAGCGGCTTACACTCCATCAGGTGCTCGATCTGACGATCCAGATCTCCCTGAGACGGCATCCTTGTTCCTCCACTGTCCGATCACCCAATTCCCCCTTTCACCACTGGCCGCAAAATCGTGGAAAAAGATAAACAAACACAAAGAAAAAAAAAGCGGTCGGATCGGTTGATTTTGATCCGCCAAGCGTTGGTGGTTACTTATTTGGATCGCAGCGCTGCTTAGAAATGAAAATGCTAAAAGAGGAGAATAAAAATAAAGGGAAACGAGCAGTCTGAAATGAAACTCAAATGCAAAGGCAAATGAAATGGCAAATTTTAGCCCTTTTTTAATTATTATAATTTTTGTTTGGTTGAAAATTGAAATCTCTCATTTTTGCAATAATTGGAATTAATAATTCCAAGTATTTGTTGTGGTGAGTGATCTTTAGACACCCCCGGTGGCTCAGCCCAGTCAAAAATCTAGAGGAAGCGACACCTGTACCTTGACAACTTTTTCTTTTGAACTCATTTCATTTACTTATTTGGCTTTATAAGTTTTCAACCTTTGCAATTGGCCCCTTCTTTCTACTTTTTTTTTATTTAAATATGCCAGATCTGACAAAGAGTTGGAAAAGATTTTTGAATCTTACTCCTTGAATGAGTATTCTAAGATGCTGGGTTCATCTATTTTCATTTTGAGACATTAAGTCTTTATTCTTTTTATTTAAAATTGTAATTCATTTGTCTACAATTATAAGGAAACTAGAATCATTTATTTTAATCATCAATGTTTACAATTTTATCTTTATATTTCAAACATACAAAAAAATTCAAAAATAAGATTTTTATATTTTCAATAAAAATCCTAAATTTTTAAAAGAAGCACACAATTTTTTTAAATAATGCATGTACTATTCCATTAACTACTACCTCTCTTATAAAAATCAAATAAAAGCTTGAAAATACTTGAGATTTAAAATTGTTGAGTCAATTAAATAAATTCTTATGAATGTAGTAAAGTTAGTTTGGAGGTTTAAAAATTAAGTTGAAATTATTTAGGAAAAATCCATTGGTAAATGGAAGTGTTCGCGACCGAAATCGAGCTTCACTTCAACGAGCCCAAAATTCTCAAAATAATGTAGGAGCCCTACCTAAGGGCTAGGTATTAATCTCTAAGCCACCATGTTTTATACCTAAGCGTAGGTATCGGTACTTAGGTGCCAGGTATAGGTGCCTGGTCTTATTTACCATAGCTTTTTATTGTCAACTTGAATCTAATACTTAAATGAGGGTATTGAAACTTGGACCCCTTGGATCAATTTTGTTATCATTGACTTGCAAAGTGTTGATAAAAACAATAATAGTACTGATACCTTATAACAAGGGACCAAAATTTCCCTTAAAAGTCACCACAAACACACTCCAAATCCTTTTAAACAAATACTAACATAAAACAATTGCAATATCAATTTAAGGTATGAAATTTTAATCTCAAACACTTCCTAACATACTCCATCTAAAATCTGCATGAATATTTAGTCATCATAAAGCCTTAAATTTTTTGATTTTCTATACAAGACTTTTTTGAGAACTTTATTCGTGTATCCGATGAGAAAATTTATTTTTTACAAAATTAATTAATTTTAGATTGTTGGAAGTAATTAGAAATGATATTAAGCTATTTTTAAAGTTTTGAGCTTAATTGAGTAAAAATACAAGTTGAAGGGTAAAATAGTAATTTTGTTAACAAGGATATTTTAGTCATTTGAAGAGAAATTATGATTAAATATTTGTGTTCGTAGATTTTTATGGTGATAAGATGATTTTTAGTATATTAAAACTCATTTTTGTCTTAAAAATAAACCATAACCACGTGACATGATATTTATTTTACCTTTTGACCATACAATGATAATATTATAAAAATGATAAAAAAGGGGAAATAACCTCCATTTTCTTTTTGTACTAGCTGACCATTTAGAAGAAAGAAGAAGCTCTCCATTTTCTTCTTTTCCTTCACCTCTTTTATATTTTTCTTTTCAAATCCATCACCATTTTCTTCTATTTTCTTACAAAATCCTTCATCATCATCATCATCATCATCATCATCATCATCATCATTTCACCATTATCTTCATCACCTACATCTAGGGTTTTGAATGGCTTATGAGCGAAAACTTGGTTAGAATGAGAAAGTGAATACTAAGGTGATTTTTCATGATTTTACATCATCTTGACATCTTATATCACATTTATGAGCATCCATATATTAGTTGAGTCATCCAAGTGACTATTTAATGTTGTTTGTTGATGATTAACTCAAATTAAGCAATGAACATGAAAGAACAAAGAAAATTAGACACAAATATTTATGTGGAAAAACTACTCTTAAGAGGATAAAGAATCACGAGCAAAAAAAACTTCAATAAAATGACAAATATCGAAAGAGGAGTACAATATGGAAAACAAAAATAATCCCGAACCCAAAACACAAAGTTCTCTTGAAATTCTCACAAAACTCTTTCTTAATTGTGTTGTTGAACCAAACTCTCTAGGGTTGCTAAAAGCCCTTATTTATGTACTAAAATTTGTGGGCTAATCTGATTAAAATATCTTTAGAGTTATTAGAGTTCTACTAGAAAAAGATAGTCGAATTTAACTAGGAGAAGAAACTCGATTTAATAGGAAACACGTCGCCACATCGTGATGTCACACATCGTGTCATCGAGACTTCGACTTCTTCTCGTTGAGATGTTATGTGTCACGTCGTTGGGACGTCGACTCTTCCTCATCACGACATTAACTCTGTTTCGGCCAAAATACGAGGCACACTCCACAAATCTCCTATAACACCCTATACTCGACCCAATCGCCTAGTGCGGGTACCAAATGTCACAATTAAACCGCATTACTTATCAACATTCTAAATTAATTTATTTACAAAAATTAACAACACCAGATTTAATCCATATGTACCCCAAAAATTAATCCTAAACACTTAAATATCAACATGTTTCAATACTTAAACTTTGAATAAATTTTCTATTATACAAGAGTTGGAGTTCTTATAATCATTTTGCCTTAATGAGCAGGTATATATATTTACGATGACCTGGAGCATAAAATTTATATAAGAATTCGTTTATTTGAACCATGAGGTGTAGCCTTTAAGGGTGCCCCTCTATATGCATGATACAGCTACGACGCCATTCGTGTGGGCTTAGTGGTGTCTGGCTTGGTCCCTCCACACAATCCTCGTTTCACTTTTTGCCCCTGCATTTAAGGTAAGACACTTGAAAGTTCAAACGAACTTAGTGAGATCCTGTACAACAGTATTCATAAAATAATCTCAAATTTTCGGGTAAATAAGAATTAATGCACAAAATTAAACTCCCTAAACAACATAGAAGGTCCTGTAATTCGACTGACGTAGACAACGTCTGTACATTCTTCTTAAACATATCACTGTTGGATATATCAGTGCAGAGGTCATATTCATTCTCTTTTGAAAACCTCCTTTTGAGACCTGTCTTGTCAAGCTTCAATTCAAACTTCTATTCTATCTTGCTGGTTTGACTCATCAAAAGATAGCCACGTAAACAAGTGCATAAATCTTCGACTAATTTTGGCAGACTTACAGACGATTCACCAAAATGGCAGATTATTACCCTGATTCCTTCATTTCATGTCAAATCCAAATTCTACTTACTATATTATTCCATCATCTGCTTCCTTATAACTAAGATTGTGTGTTTACCATTTTTAAAAGGAAACCTATTTACTTCCGTCTTCGTATATGGCTATCAAATATAAGATTTGGCGGATATTTAAGCACTACTCTTTCCTTCTGAAATTGTACCTGTAAGATAGTCCCAATTGGATTTTCCCCTCATCATCATAGTCCGAACATGTATTTCCTTAATCAGGTAGTTTTAATGGACTTCCCAGCAATAGATAGTCCTTAGTGGACTATCATAGTCCTTAGTGGACTATCTTCTCATTAGATCATGAGGGGCAAACTTTCCATTTATAATATAGTCCTTAGCATGTTCCCTAACACTAGATAGTCCCAACAAACATCCTCTTCTTCTGTTAATCCTTGGTGGACATTCCACCTAAGATAGTCCTTGGCGGACTTCCTTTCTTTGGCATCCTCTTCACCAAAAAATACTTAGAAATAAAAACTGAAGAACCGTCTCACTTTCTCACAACCAATATTGGTTTATTCGTTACTTTTGGTAGACTATTAATGGCAGATACTTTTTCGCACATACTCTAAAGGAAATTCCCCTTTTTTTCCATGCATGTCTACACATAAGGCCTTTCACATATTCCTCTTGCATTTGCTTCATGGCTAAAACTCCTATCTATTAGAAAAATATCAGTTTGAAATTAGTTTTCTTGCATAGTGAAAAATTAAAATTTTGAAAACTGACCTGGTTTGTGATATTTATAGCAATACACATTAACCAAATTCGTAATTGTATTTTCAGCTTAGCGGACGTTTGTTGTTCCCGGCTTTTAACAAAATGATCTTCTCAACTATTCTCGTACCACGAATTGCTTCGAGTGTAGGCTTGAACCAATTAAATGGAAACACAGAACTAGAAAAAGTTTTTTTCTCTCCTTTTGGGGTGAAAACGAAAATTCTCTCTTCTTAATAGAAATCGGTAAAATTGTTATTCTGGAAAAATATAAGTACTAATTTAGAACAAATTCTCTCTATTTTTAGACAGAATAACAATCTTTCAAAGTTGTGTTAATCGCTTTATCGGTGCCATCTATTTATAGGAAGATAAGGTAGAACCCTTGTTGAGTTGTAGTGGTTTATTTCAAATAGACAAACAACATTCTACTTAGAATATGACTAGGGTGGACAACACACCCTAGTATTCCTACTAGGGTTTCCACCCCCTTCATGTCCATAAGGGTTTTTGGGTCTTTCTCACATCAGGTCTAATTACGAGTACTTCTTGAGCCTTTTTGACCTAGTACTCTGTAATGTGATCCAACCCGATTCAGTTTTTTTTATTACCTAAAATAAATTTAATATTTATATATAAAATAATTTTCTCAACCCTATTTTACCTCTAGCAAAATTTTGATGATTTTACCCTTAGTAAAATTTTGGCGATTTTGCCACTGTTAAAATTTTCAGAAAATATGTTCAATATTTCACAACTCAACATGTTCACTATGGCCGAATGGTTTATTTTCATTTTTGGGCTTTACAATAGTCCAAAAACATAAACTCATTCTTCCGATCATGTTTTAAATAATCCATATTAGGATAGCAAATGGATCATTTCCATTTCCATGTTTGGATACGTACATTCATTTCCAAATGATTTCATTTCTCCATTTCAGAGAAAACCATAATCATTCCTAAATTTTTCCTATTTCTCTTTTCCTATTCATTCCATTCATTTCTATTCAAACACGCAACTCATTTATGGTTTCAACAAGCTAACGGAGGGACCTATTAGACATATGTAGTTGAGGATCAAATGATTTATAATTAAGTTCCAGCATTTTGCCTATTAATTATAAACTTATTTAATTATGAAGTCATTCCACTATAATATCGTGACTAAGCTCTCTCTAATGGTATGCCATTACGAAAGCAACTACTCAGTGCTCGTCTAATGACCTTATCATAAGTGTGTTACAATTATAAGATATCCTTGATCTCTTTGAGATAATATATGTTCTCCCAATATGATCATTTTTTTATCCCATGGTAACCATTACATCTTCCTTCAGAAAGAGTCAATCATTATCAAATAGTGATCAAGTCATCCATCATAAAGACGGACAACTTGTGACCATGTTTGCTTTTCACTAACCATGTAATGCTAATGGAAGGATATCATTTACCCATGTACTGGGCTATGAATTCCACTATAATGAATGACGCTACATACTATAGAAGTCATAAACCCAATGCACTAGCTTTCGGTTCCTTATTTATTTGAACTCAGGCTTTTACTTACATCAAAGTGTATGAGTCACATACATAGCCTACCATCCACTCAGGATTTAAGTATGCCACACTATTTATTGGGAAATTTACCCATATTTTAGTAAACATGTAATTGCTTTCTACTTATTTGAACGATGAATAAATAAACAAAATTAATTTCACATTTCATTATTATGTCTTTTGTATTTTCTATCTTTTATATTTTGCATGCCTAGAGAAATTATGACAAGCAAATATTAGCTCATTGATTGTCTAAAGTTCAAACTGAAGATAAGTGACATTGTAAAGAATGTTTAGATTGTGAGAAAGATGACTTACTTCAGTAGATAACCTAAATGAGTCCGTAATCCCGTAAAAGAATCAAAGTGAGCATTTTATTCAAATACTGAAAATGATTATTATGTCGTCTACAATTCCAATTGGGGAGATGGATAGTCTTGTTTATCAGAGCAGTTGACTCCATGAGTAAAAAAATAGATGTATTCATTGGTAGAATGATACATTAGACTAGACCCAAGAAGAATTTATTCTGAATCCATTTATGAGTTAATTCACTTGTGGCATTCATGGTGTGATTTACCTAAATCCTGAGTTAGTCACTGACCATACGTATGCAATTTATGTACTTTGATATAAGTAGAAGCTTATGTTCTAAAGATGATTGAGCCCATAGCTGGTATGTTGGGTACATGACTAGTGTATGACATGGCTTTACTAGAAATTGTGAAATTCATAACTCAATTAAATAGTTAATGATATCCTCTTATTGACATTGTGTGGATTGATAAATATAGAACATGGCCATGGGTTGCTTGTTCTCAAACAAGCAATTTATTGCAATCATTTGTTGATAGTGATGGAACAATGGAAATGTGTAAGTGTACACAATTGCAACAAGTAATAAAGTGACAAGTAATGTAACAGCCCAATTTTAGCTAAATTGAAACAGTTGTTTCAAAACCACAAATTCGATGTCAAAAAATTATTTTAATATTATTTTTGATATTACAGCATGTCATTTGATATGTGTGAAAATTTCGTGAGCTAATTTTATCGATTGGTTGGTTAATTTGATAAAAAAGATTAAATCACGTAAAATGCAAAAGTTGCATTCTACTTGTTAAAGGTGTTTAATTGCTATGATTTAATAAATAAAAGGTCCTTATAATGTTATTAGTCCATGATTAGTGTAAGTGGACAATTGTGGCCATCCATTATATGTTTTTATATGTTTATAACAAAGGTTATTATAGTAAACTAATAAATTAAGTTAATTAAAATATAGCAAAACATGAATTTGTGTTCATCTTCTTCCTTGGTGAATGAATATCAAAGGAAAAAGAAAGGGTTTGAAGCTTTCTAAGTTTCAGCACACTCCTAGCTTGATTAAGATACAATTTTAGCTAGATTTTTGATGATTTCTATGTCTTTGTAATCGTTGCAGCTCAATCTATCAAACCCGTACCTTTAATTTTGAAACTGTTAAAGATTTTGAGAGTTGCCATTGTTGAATCTATGTGTTCATTGATGTTTAATGTTGAAATATGAAAGCTTGATGATAGATTTTCATGTTTTGTAAAGTGATTTTTGATGAAAATGCATAATAGGGATTAAAATGTGAAATGTGCAAATTGTGTGGTTGAAATCTGAAATAAATAAAAGTTTTGGGTTGCTAGGGACTATAAATAATTCGGCCAAGCTTGAGTTTATTGAAATTATGTGAATATTGTGTTTTGTGAAATAAGGATTAAATTGTTAAAAGTGTGAAAGTTTATGGGCTAATGTGCAAATAAACCTAAATGTATGTTTTGGACTAAATTGAATGAATAGTTGATTAAATAAGTTAATTTTGAATTCATATTGATCAGGAAAGAAAGAATTCAAATTTAGATTGGGGGAAAAGCAAGGTTATCGAGTAATCGACTCGATCCGTCAATTTTGAATACCAGGTAAGTTCGTATGTGACGATTACATTATAAATGTATGTTAAAATGCTTTAATATTGCATACATTGTTAAAACAGGATTATGGATAATGTATGAATTGTTAAAATGACTCTACGATTGCATTCGATGATAGAAACGAAAAGTGTGAAAGCCCAGTTGAACTTTAAGAATAGTTTTGGATACTATTGACATGTTAGTAAGTGATACGTTAAGTTGGATTTGGGACATGATATTAGCACTTCGGTGCATATTGGATGATGTGGCTTCGGGCCATGCATATTGGATGATGTGGCTTCGGGCCATGATAATAGTTCTTCGGATAAGTTACTTTGATTTGGTTACGGGCCATGGTATAAGCACTTATCGTACAAGACTCCTGAGTATCCGATTTCTATTCCAAATGGTTCAACGGGTAAACGAATGATGTGGTTGAGAAAGAGGTTAGTACGAGGCGATACAGGTATGTACAAAACCTATTCAAGTATTAAACAGTGAAAGTTCGATGGGATGGTATTTGATCATGTTTTGAGACATAAGAAAGGTTTGTAGTCAATGTGTATATGGTTTTGTCATGTGTAATTGGTTGATTTGCATTGATTCAATGAATTAAGTTATTCACAAATGAGCTTACTAAGCTATGAAGCTTACTTCATTTATTTTTCTATGTTTTATAGTGAATCAAGGCTAGCTTGGATCCGGGAGCCGTCAGCAACATCATCGCACTATCAAACATCTAAGTTGGTACTTTTGAATTATACATTTATGGTATATGTCATGTATAGGCTAGATGTGGTATTTTGGTTGTGATTATAGTCATGAGATTTGGCTTATATTGATGTGTGTTTGGCTATTAGAAATAACTTGTAAATGTATATGTTTTGGTTTGTATAAATATACCCATGAGTGATGGCTTATTTTGGTTTGTTTTGACATGGTTGTAACCAAGACATTATGGAAGTTAAAATGGTTATGTGAATTATGATAAATGAACCATATTGTTTGATATTGTTTTGGCATGTATTTGGCTAAGTAAATGGTAGTGATTTCAGAATTGGAATAGATGAAATTATAATAGTATGAATTGTGCATTTGGTTGATGATTTTGGCTGCCTAATTGTATAATGAAACGGTACTATTTTGTTTTGTGTAGGTACTTTGAAGTTAGGGTAGCAAATTGGCCTTGTGAATGGCCTATTTTTGTCCACACAGGCAGAGACAAGGGCGTGTGTCTCAGCCGTGTGTGACACACGGTCATGTTACACGGCTGTGTGGTACAAGTCAGTATACCCTCTAATTGGCACACAGCCTAGCACACGGGCGTGTGACTTGGCCGTGTTGCATAAGTTAGTATACCCTACAGGTTTGGCACGGCCTAGCACATAGTCGTGTGTAGCCACTTCAAAGGGCACATGGGCTAGACACGCGGGCGTGTGGTCGGCCGTGTGACCCAAGTCAGTATGTATGCCTTGTTTTCACACGGCCAGAGACACAGACATGCCTAGAGCTGTGTGAGGCACACAGCCTGTTCACACGGGTGTGTGACCCTTGTATGGTTGAAATTTTTCTAAGTTTCCAAAAATTTTCGTATGTTATCGGCTTAGTCTCGAACCACTTCTAAAGCATGTTTAAGGCCTTGTAGGCCATTTATAAGGGACAATGTGATTGTGTTGAATGATTTATGAGAATGAATGCTTTATATTTGATAAATGTATGCTTTATGTTGTGAATTGTTCGGTCTCGTAACCTTACTTTGGCGACAGATACGGGTTAGGGATTATGCACAGAAATATTTATGAAATGCAATTAAAAACACTTTGTGAAGGAAAATCGTTTGTTTTGAAAAAGGGTTTAATAAAACTAGATTTCAATGAAGTAAATTAACTAAGAAAATTAAAAAGGTAAAATGTCCTATACACAATTTCTGAAAAAAAATTTTTAATAAGTATGACATAATTGTGTTAGGTCAATTACATTGTAACACCCCTTACCCCTGTCCGACACCGGAACAAGGTACGAGGCATTACCGGACTTAATCATTCACAAACATGCAATAACTGGGCTACAAAATTTCGTTCAAATCAAAACTCTTCATACACATGCATAATGTCCCATACACGGGCCTATGAAACCCTAAACATGCATTGAAAGAAGTTAGAGACTAAACCGAGAACCTTAGAAAGTTTTGGGAAAACTTAGAAAAATTTCCCATGAAACAGGGTCACACGCCCGTGTGGACATAAGGACACGATCGTGTCCTCAGGTTATGTAACTCTCTATTTATGACGTTAGTATGCAAATTGAACCACATGGCCAGGCCATATGCCCGTGTCTCCAGGCCGTGTCACTCACACGGTTGAGACACATGGCCGTGTCTCAGCCCGTAGGGCCAATACTTAGGCTATTTTCCAAGCCTTCATGTTACCCATAATCCCTTACAGCCTTATGCACATCAAAATCACAAATCATGAGATCATTTTAGTGATTAAACACCCTTTATTAAGAAACATTCATAACATTGACATGTCCTCTTACATGTAATGCACCTACTTATAAAATACCAAGTCTAGATTCATTAATTCACATTTATAAGACCCGTCATTTTGATGACCACTTTTACCATTATGCTAAGCACCAACTTATCCCTCAAGCACTCATATTCAACCATCGTCATGTTATTTTTATAACATACAATTACTACATGGCTATGATCACCTCAAATGGTCATAGAGCATACATCTAACACGCATGTCATATTACCAACAATGCATGGCAAACAAACATAATCACATCATAAACATTAGACATGACATGAATAACTAGGTTTACAAACCATAATCAATATGAGTCACATCTCATGGCCATATACATATAACTCAATATAAGTCAATACATTTAACCAAAGCATAATAACACATGTCATAAAACTAGATCCCTATACATGCCACTCACTTGAAATTTCTAATATATGCTTCATTATTCCAAAGGTAGTGACTTGATAGTGTGATGCCGCCTCCGACGATCTCCAACCCTGAGCTAACCTGACAAGCTAAAATAAATGGAAAGGAGGGAGTAAGCTTCATGCTTAGTAAGTCCATATGAAAATAATAAGCAATTTATCAATATGCTTCCACCAATTCTTACAACACGATTGCCTTTTTACCTATGTTTAGGTCAAGCTATTTTCTCGAGTCATGGTCACTAAATTATTTATATCTGGAGTTACAAAACTCAAAATTAAGATCCACTAATTTTTACAAAAACTAGACTCACATATATTCTTACCACAAAATTTTCAGAATTTTTGGTTTACCCAGTTAGTATAGTTTATTCTTCAAAGTCACCCCTATTCTGCTGTTTGACAGCTTCAACCTTTCTTTACTAAAAAATAATTATCTCTTCACACGGGATCCGAATGATATTCCTGTTTCTTTCGTTTGAAAATAGACTCATTAAGGATTATAATTGTATAAATTACAACCTATAATTATTTTTTTACAATTTTTAATGATTTTCCCAAATCAGGATAGGGGATTTCGAAATCATTCTGACTCTGTCTCACAACAATTTAAATATTTCATAATATGAAACTCCTTTGCTTACACCTTTTCTTCTATGTGAAACTAGACTCATTAATATTTAATTTCATATTTTATTCAGCCTCTAACTCAATTTCCACAATATTTTGGTGGATTTTCATATTCGACTACGCTGCTATCCAAAATTGTTTTAGTGTAAATTAATAATACTAAGTTTATCACACCTTATTAATTCATTTTCACCACATTGGTAAAGATACATATTTATACATCATAAGTATAGACCTATAATCACAAGGTCATCACAAAATCATTCTTATAGGCATGAATTACCTGTTTACATATTCACCAAATGTGCATAATAAACTGAAATCATTTCTCATGAGCTTGGCATACATACCTGTGTTACTCAACATACTCATATTCATTCCTCACTAATCATACAACATGAATTGAGTTCACATCTCAGCAATATCATGTAAGTACCTATACCACTCACAACATAGCCATATTGATGCGGTCATTGAGAGCACCAAAAATATCCTATTCCCTATAAATTAGAGAAAAAGAAATAGTAAAGAGGAAGTAGGGTCGAATCCTCAAGGACCGGATTATACGAATGCTTGTTTTTCGAAATCCTGGGCAGAATCGTGCCCAAGAAAACCTGCGTTCCTGGAAAAAAAAATTTAAGAATTGATTTTGGAAGTGAAAATAAAAGAAAAACAGAATTTAAAGTTTACTGAAATTATGATTACGAAAATAATAAAAATAATAAAGAGAGTTTTAAGAGAAAAGAAATTCTTATGGGAAAGTTCCAGCCTTCGGTTGTCTCATTCTACCTCGGGCTCAATCCTTGGCTTTTGGATGATCCTTCTCGACTCAAGTAAGCCAGTTATAGTTGAAGAGGATGCCTACAACCACCAACTCCAAAGATCAGACTTACGATTTTTAGGGAACCTGACTCTAGCCAGTAATCTATGCTAGATCAATGCTTCTCAATGGCGAATCCCACGCCATTTTGTCTCTTTGGCTTACCAACCTCTGACGCAGTAAGTTAATGAACCGACTGTGTAATCCTTCCAAAACATACAAAGCGACCGCCTTTGCATACATTGAAAAGCTTACTTCTTAAGGGCCATGGACTAAGCGTCACCAGAAAGTGAGAAACGATGAATACTTGGCGAGAAGGCTAAGTACGGATTCTAGACCTCAAGAACCCTTTTTGGGGAAATATTGACAACTTTTGGCTAGAAGGGTTTTAGTGGCTCATGATAGTGGTGGGAAAGTAAATAAAATTATGGAAAAAGAAATTTTATTGAAAGAAAAAAAATATGGAAAGAACAAAAGACTTTTGGGGGGGGGAGAGTGTTTACAGAAAAGATGATCTCCCAAATAGAGTCACTTCACCCCCTATTTATAGTGCTAGGAAGATAGTCTAATTTAACTTAAATTCTAAAAGATAAAATAAATACATTTAATTAAAGATAAATAAAGATAATTAAAATAAAATCCTAAAATTAAATAATCCTAATATTTATCTTAATATTAATTATCCTAATATAAATAAAATAAAATAAAATAGAGTCTTCAAAAATAAAATCTCTTCTATTTGCTTTTAAGTCCTTATGCCTTCCATGTTCGCACTTTTGGCATCATATTTGTCCCACGTTGCATATTGGCCCATTTAATCTCCAAATTGATGCTTTTCCCTTGAATTTACTTTTCGCCTCCAATTTAGTCCCTAAAAGATAAAAAGACATAAATAGCTCAAATTAGTAGGCTCAAGCTTAAAATAAACACATGATTAATATAGAAAAACACGTCATTTTAGAGTATTATCACATAATCTTTATCATTGCGACTTAAATCGTAAATTTCCCGTTGAACCATTTGGAACACTACAGGATATTAACTAAGCCTCAAACATAGGGTAAGATGCCAACGTCATGTCCCAGACATGGTCTTACACTGGCCAGTACATCAAAGTCGATGCCATGTCCCAGACAGGTCTTACACTAGCTCTCATCAACCGGGAGTCTTTATTACATTAATTTCTCAACATGCATACTCATATTCACAATCAAAACAATTTATGCAATATCAATTCAATCACACATCAAAATAATATAGTTGTATTATTAACATACAACTTACTCGTTTCTATGGAATATCATATTCCATCAAATTTCTAATGTATTCTATCTTCACATGAATGTTGTTAACATTTGGCATCACTTTCATCATACTCAATATCACCAACATATAATTCAATATAACCAAAGCAAGATAGATTTCAAGTATATTAACAATAACATGGATAACATGTTTATTTAGTCACATGGACTTACCTCGAATGCAATTTCGGCTAATTACTCCATTTTAGTCCATAACCTTGTACTTTCTGATTTAAGCCCAAATCTCGATTTTCTTGATCTAACATAATGAAATTCACTTATTTAATCATTTCATTAATTAAACCATTCTATAATTCACAATTTGCAAAATGACTTTTTTGCCTTAGACTTTACAAAAATTATGATTTTGCCCTTAGGCTCGTAAATCGATTTCTATCAAATTTCCTCCTTTACCAAGCCTAGCTGAATTCTTTTTTTAACCATAGAAACTCACAATTTCAATTATTTCACACATTACAACTTATTTTACAACTTTACAAAATAACCCCTTTTAGGTGTTTTCATGCAAACTTCTTTCACAAAAGTTGTTTATTACACAACCATGAATCATTTTCTTCCATAAAAATTCAGTAAACAATATGAGACATGAGTATTCACATGGCAGAACGCTAGACATTCAACTATTTTTCAAAATAGTCTCCTCATTAGTTAGCTTATGCTACAAAGGTCCTAAAAATGCAAAAATCATCAAGAAAGGCTATCTAAATCACTTACTTGCAAGGACTATAAGTGGCTGGTATTTTTGAGCTTTCAAAACCCCCTCCTTGCTGCATTTTCGGTGGATGAAGAAGAAAGATGAAAAGATGACAAATTTTTCTTTCTTTTTTTTTGTTTTATTTTAATGCCAAATAAGTCACCTAATACCCACCAATTTTGACTTTTCAATTTCTTTGTCTCTAAGGCTGGCCAAGTCCTTTCTAAAGGTCTATTTGCTCTTTAAAGACCCTCAATTATGGTTTTCTAGCTATTTAACACATTTAGCTTGCAAAAAAAAAAACTTTTGCCCTTTATGTGATTTAGTACTTTTTGTCAATTAAGCTAGCAATCGCTAAAATTATTTCACCAAAATTTTCATGCACTCATATAATCATGCTATAACACATAAAATAACATTAAAAATAATTTCTTCGGCCTCAAAATAGTGGTTCCAAAACCACTGTTCTGACTAGGCCCAAAATCAGGCTGTTACTTACATTTCTTAACTTAATATTACTAAAACAATATTCATGTTGTTACAAATAAATTCACGGTAATTTGGTAATTTGTTAATTATAGCACATACAGACTTACTAAATTAACTAATATCTTGAACATATCACTATGCCAATTCAAAGAATTAATCAATTTAAATAAGCAAGTAAAAGATTAAGTGAGGTAACAATATATTCCTATATTGAAACGATTTAATCACAATAATCTTACAAGTTATGCAAGGCTAATGTACCGTTTAATACGATCGCTAATTAAACCCTCAGTTACCTTAGAAGATTAAATATGCACTTCAATTAATTACAATTTCAACACGATTAATAACTAATTCATTAGTTACCTTACAATTATAATGCAAGAATAACCTAATCATAGTTTTACTTAACTGAACATTTTACCAAGACTTATAACAACACTAACATAATTTTAATAAATTAGGTGGACAAAATGCAATCAACCTAACACGAAATAAATTTAAGCCATGTTAATTAAATTTAGAATAATAACAAAAAAAATATTTATAGACATGTTCATAACATGAGAAATAAAATTAAAGGATAAGAAACTAGAATCAAATTCGGTGTTTCTCTGAAGCTTGACTAGTTTGCTCCACTCCTCCTTCTCCGTTTGTTCTTATTGAACTGAGGCTTCTATACATGTTACATTCAATCTGAGAACTGACTAAATCATAGCTCTGATACCAATAAGTATAACACCCCTAACCTATATCCATTACTGTATTAGGGTTACGGAGTATTATCGATCAACTAGAAACTTTCCTTTACATCATTGCTCACACGAGCTATGAAATGGGCCTGCTTACATGAGCTGTGGATTGGAATGTAAGCTACACGATGCTTCTCACAGAAGCTGTGGAGTATCCACAACAAACGCAGGACCTCAGCCATCGGTAGGACATTCAAGACCAGCACCCGAAACATGAAATCTTTAATGACATGTCATTTGTATCCTAAGAATTCCTGAGGTTCAATCGAGACTCAATATCCGTCAATTCGTCATAGTTTTGAGACATTTATATATATCAATCCATTTACGCTAAACATAACATAGTAAATACTCAATTTAAATAACATTAACACAATTACCGTTCATACGAACTTACCTCAATAACTAGGGCGTGGAACTTAGATTGAACTAATCCGAAGCTTTAGCTTTTCTTTGATCTAAGTTCGAACGGGGTTATCTTGATCTAAATAGATAGTTTCAATCAATCAAGTACTTCTAGAATTCAATTTAATCCATAAGTCACTTTCATACAAATTATGAATTTGCCTCTAAGATTTTAACTTTTCACAATTTAGTCTTTAAGTTCATATCTTGCAATTTAACTGTTTTAACCTAAATCCATGTTAAGCATAAATACAAGGGACTTTGAAACAACCCATATCAACGATCATTTCACAATAAAACCCTAGAATTTACACCTTTAACAAATTAATCCCCAATTGCCATTTTCATCAAAAATCACTTAACAAAACTTGTTTATTTTTAAACCAAGATTCATAATCTTTCAACTAACATAAAAAATCATTCAAAAACCTTCATGGCACAACCCTCAATCTTTAATAGTTTTACAAATTAACCCTCATGCTAACTAGATTAAGCTAAAATTAACTCAAATAAAAATCACTAAAAATGGGGTTTGAAATCACTTACATGCACCAAAGAGAGCTTGGCCGAACCTAACCCTATCCTTCAATGGTGATTTTATGTGGTGTAGTGTGAACATGAAGAAGATGGACATAATTTTTTTTATTTTAGCTTTATTTACTCATTTACCATTTTAACCTTTAGAATTTATCATAATTTCATCAAAACGATATTTAGAACTATCCACTAATTTATCAAATGGTTTAGTTACCACTTAAATCGATTTGATTTCGTTTCCATAGTCTTTTAGCCCTTTTAACTACTAGAACTCAACTTTTATACTTTTTATGATTTAGTCCTTTTCACTTAATTAACCATTTAAACATTCAAATTTCTTTACGAAACTTTAATACAACCTGAATAATATCCCATAGACCTATAATAAATAATAAAATAATAATTTACTCACCAGAATTGTGGTATCAAAACCACTATTTTTTACAACACTGAAAACGGGCTATTACAAAGATAAATTTATCTATTCTTTCCAGCACGTCCACAATTTTACTTTTTGGATGGGAGTAGGATCGATCAGCTAATTGCAAGTCATCATAGTAGGTCTTGCTTTCCCAATCCTAGCTTCTTGAAAATAGACATAGACATTAGATTTATACTCGCTCCTAAATTACGTAACGCCTCACTAGCATAATGATTTCCAATTGAATAGGGGATAGTGAAACTCTTTGGATCCTTCAGCTTCGAAGGTAGTTTATTCATCAACATTGTTGTGCACTCTTCAGTGAGAGCAACAGTCTCAAACTCTCCCAATCTGTACTTCTTTGACAGTATGTCTTTCATAAATTTCACATAATTGGGCATATGCTCTAAAGCTTCCACTAACGATATGTTAATATGGAGTTGCTTCAAAAAATCTAAAAACCTTTTAAATTGAATATCTTGTTTAGAATTCTAGAACCGTTGAGGAAAAGGTAAAGGTGGTCGTCCTTTAGGTTTTTGATATTTTTTTGCTGTGGTATTTTTGTTGGCAACATGATTTGATTTTGTCACAAAATTTCTCTGTGTACCCTTTTCAGGTGCTATTTACCGTTTAGTAGGTTTTGGACATACATGTCATTATATAACCTGCGATAGTGTGATAACTCTTGACTCAAATTGAACTATGTTTTCATATAGATAAGATGTCATACAACCAAGTCGATTTTGATAGGGTTGAAAGTATTGTGCAAGCCTCCGTTCACAGAGTAACTTCTAATGGTAGTAACCCCTTAATCGAGGGCCGAAGAGGTGAGGCTAAAGAAGGATTCTTCTAGATGCTACCTGAGTGGTTCAGAAAGTTTGTAAGAACGAACCCGTTGGCTCAACAAAGTACACCCCACCTGTACCCTAACCTGTCCCCATTATTCCTCAGGGTTTGAAACCAATACGTGTAAGCAAGCCTCCAGTTGATAAAATCCAAAAATATGGGGATGGAGTGTTTTATGGTACAGCTGAAAATAATCTAGAGAAAGCCAAGTTCTAGTTAGAAAACACAGTGATAGTTTTCAATGAATTATCTTGTACACTTTCTGAATGTTTAAAGTGTGATGTTTCTCTGTTGAAAGACTTAGCATATTAGTGGTGGAATACATTGATCGCGGTAGTACCTAAAAACTGTGTAAATTGGGAATTTTTCCAGATAGAGTTCTGAAAGAAATATGTTAGCCAGCGATTTCTCGATAAGAAATGCAAAGAATTTTTAGAATTGAAGTAAGGCCGTATAACAATAGCTGAGTATGAGAAAGAATTTGTGTGACTCAGTAAATATGCTCGAGAGTGTGTACCAACAGAGATTGCTATGTGTACCCGATTTGAAGACGGTTTAAATAAGGATATAAAGCTATTAGTTAAGATTCTAAAATTGAAGGAATTCACGGTTTTGGTTGATAGGGCACACAAGGCCGAAGAACTCAGTAAAGCCAAAAGAAAAGCAGATTCTAAGACTTGTGATACGAGAAAATGAACTATAGGAAAATCATTCTCATCTTCATCAAAGAAATAAAAGGAGTTTCATAGTCGTTTTTTAGGTTCAGTAGGATTCTCGAGGAGAGAAAAAGAGAAGCAATATTCAAGTCCAAGACCTCAAGCTACATCTGTAGCGAGCATGGGTAGTGTCAGGAACAGCAAGCCTGAATGTCAGCAATGCAACAGAAGACACTTTAGAGAGTGTAGATTGAAAGATGGGTTGTGTTTTAAGTATGGCTCTTACGATCATTTTCTTAGAGATTTCCCTGAAAGATCAAATAAAAAGAAAGATCAGAATACTCGTTCGAGTAATACGACTGCGAGAGGGAGACCACCCTAAAATATTGGAAATGCAAGTAACAGTTGGAGTGGAACAAAGTATTTTGCTGTTAGATTTGAGGCACGGACACCAACTAAGGCTTAGGTGATTCGTGCTTGAGAGGAAGCTTCGGCACCTGATGTGATCACTGGTACATTTTCTATCTTTGATACTAATGTTAATGCTTTGATTGACCCGGGGTCAACGTACTCATATGTATGCACAACTTTTATGTCGGATAAGAAAATACCTTTTGAGCCTATTGAGTTTGTGGTCAAAATAATGAATCCTTTAGGTCAGTATGTATTAGTTGATAAAGCCTGTAAAAATTATCCTTTGATGATTCGGGATTGCAACTTACCAGTTGATTTGATGTTTTTGCCATTTGATGAGTTTGATATGATTCTGGGTATGGACTGGTTAACACTGCATGATGTTGTTGTGAACTGTAGATGAAAGCTAATTGAATTGAAATGTCATAATGGTGAAGTGATTTGAGTTGAATCAGATAAAAATGACAGTATGGCTAATGTGATTTCAGCTATGACAGTACAAAAATATGTTTGAAAGGGCTATGAGACGTATCTAGCTTACATATTTGATTCTAGGGTTTCAGAATTGAAATTAGAATCAGTTTCAACTGTTTGTGAGTTCACAGATGTGTTTCCAAAAGAGTTGCCAGGTTTACCACCGGTTAGAGAGGTTGACTTCGCTATTGAGTTAGTGCCGGGGATATCTCCGATATCGATAGCTTCGTATAGAATGACACCTACTGAGTTGAAAGAATTAAAAGCATAGTTGCAAGAGTTGACAGACAGAGGTTTTGTTCGGCCTAGTTTTTCTCCATGGGGTGCTCTTGTGTTATTTGTTAAGAAAAAGGACGGGTCAATGCGATTGTGTATTGACTATCGACAACTCAACAGAGTTACGATCAAGAACAAGTATCCATTGCCACGTATCAATGATTTGTTTGATCAGCTAAAAGGCCCGATAGTATTTTCAAATATTGATCTTCGTTCTAGTTATTATTAGTTATGGGTTAAAGATCCAGATGTGCCAAAGACTGCTTTCTAAACCAGGTACGGACATTATGAATTTCTTGTTATGCCATTTGGTTTGACCAATGCACCTTCTATATTTATGGATTTAATGAACAGAATATTCAGGCCATATCTAGACAGGTTTGTTGTCATGTTCACTGGTGACATACTAATTTATTCACGAGATGAGATAGAACATGCCCAGCATTTAAGAATCGTTTTGCAGACTTTGCGTGAAAAATAGTTGTTCGCTAAGTTTAGCAAGTGTAAGTTCTGGCTCCGAGAAGTTGGATTTTTGAGACACGTGGTATCGACAGATGGTACTAGGGTTGATCCGAGTAAAATATCAGCCATAGTTGATTGGAAGCCTCTGAGAAAGATGTTAAATTCGAATGGTCTGAAAGGTGTCAGCAAAGTTTTGAACAGTTGAAAGCGTTATGGAAGCCCTTGTATTGGTTCAGGCAAATTCCGATAAAGAATTTGTGATTTATAGCGATGCTTCATTAAATGGTTTGGGTTTTATTTTAATGTAAGAAGGCAAAGCGGTAGCTTATGCGTCCCGACAGTTGAAAACACATAAGAAAAATCGTCCTACTCACGATTTAGAGCTGACAACTATTGTCTTTGCTTTAAAGATTTGGCAACACCATTTGTGTGGAGAAAATGTCATATCTTCACATATCATAAAAGCTTGAAATATTTGATGTCACAGAAAGATTTGAACTTGAGACATTCACTACAGCAAAATAGGCTTTTAACGGCGTTTTTAGCGGCTCTTGAGCCAAAAACGCCGCAAAAGTTGTACATTAGCGACGTTAGTAAGAAAAAGCCGCTAAAGGTCGAGCATTAGCGGCGCTTTTTGAAAAACGCCATGTAACACCCCTATCCCGTGACTGTCGCCGGAATAGGTAAGGGGCATTACCGGACTTGTAACTCATGTCAGAACCGTAAAATTTTGAACTTTTTCTTGAAATAAAGATCATTCATTTAGATAAGTACTACGCACAGCCAGGGATAAAATTTAAATTTCTCTAAGTAAACATTCAAAAGATGCCACTTTCGCATGGCTTATATACATTAACCAAAATATTCTTCCGCCACTAGTCTATTCTATACATGCCATAAAATAATTCAAAACATAACAAGAATAAGCGGTGGATAGTGATAGTGTGACTAGTTGTTGACGATCCCCGAGCCCTGTAGCTTCCAAATGAGATCTATAAACAGAGGAAACAAAGTAAACGGAGTAAGCATTACAATGCTTAGTAAGTTTTAAGCAAAGTGTCAACAGATAATAATCAAATTATAACATAGTTGTTCGTATTTTTATTCCACTCTTCCTTTGGGCATACTATCCCTTTACCGAATATGCACATCTCATCATATACAATAGGCAGATAAACTTTCACATAAAAGTGAGCTCATGTGACATAGATATATTGTGTAATTTCACATAACCTCTCACACTGATCCGATGTCACATAATCATAAGAATAGTCTCATAGATTGCTCACGATGCATCACATAACCGCTTTATGATTTAGTTTAAATCAAGCTCACATATAAACTTGGAGTACATACTGTTTAACCTTTCGCATTGAATATATTTATAAGCAATTCTTATTATAAGTCTTATAGCTTTAAACTCTACTCGGATTATCATGAGACCTTTAGCTCGATGAAATCTCCACACGAAGTCACGGGTCTTAACCTGCACATAGCCACCACATATGTTCATCTGGTCTTTAATCCCGGTTTTACATCATAGAGTTTCATACATATTTATTCACATGTTACAACATTCACATCGACTATCATATTTGTAATTCATTTACCTCATCAAATATCTAATAAAACACACCTTTCGCCATTTGTCATTTGGCCACAATATATATATATACACATCTCATACATATCTCACATTAGCCATTTGGCTTTACCACATATCCATCTCATACACATTTCGCATTAGCCATTCGGCTTTACCACATATATATACACTTCCACGTTCATCACATTGGCCATTCTGCCTTATCACATATATGCATGTTCACATTTATCACATTGGCCATTCGGCCTTATCACATATGTGCATGTTCACATTTATCACATTGGCCATTCGGCCTTATCACACATATGTGCATGTTCACATTCATCACATTGGCCATTCGGCCTTATCACACATATGCATGTTCACATTCATCACATTTGCCTTGGCTGAATCTACATCTATCATTTTCCAATGAATAATTCAATTTCAAGCCATACTATCATTTCATATTCGAATACTTATAAACTTACAATTTCACAAATTTTAATATCAAAGATCCATCTAACACTCATATATCATTAAATCATATCATAATTTAGAATTCATGTATTAGTTTAATCAATAGCTTATGAGCAACTAAAACAAGTTTTATCCATGTTTACAACATAACCACAAATTCTCTACAAGCTGTTTTCCTGAGCAACAGTCGTTAAATTATTTGTAACTGGGGTTACGAAATTCCAAATTATGTGCCGTTAATTTTCCACGAAAATAGACTCGTATATCCTCTATCCAAAAAATTTTCAGAATTTTTGGTTTGGCCAATCAATACCAGATTTTTCTCAAAGTTTCCCCTATTTCACTGCTTGACTAGTCTGACTACTCTTCACTAAGAATTTAATTTCTCATTGTACAGAATTCAAAATATGTTCTCGTTTATTTTGTTTGAAACTAGACTCATTAAGGAGTCTAAGTATAAAATTTTATCTTATAATCATTTTTGTACGATTTATAATGATTTTCCGAATACTGAACAGGGGATTTCGGAGCCATTCTGACTCTGTCTCACACAACTTTGAAAATATCATTATCGGCAATCCCTTTACTTACACAATTTCTTGTATACGAAACTAGACGCATCAAGCTTTAATTACATAATTTATTCAGCCTTTAACTCAACTCCCACAATTTATGGTAATTTTTCCAAAACATGCTACTGCTGCTGTCCCTAGCTGATTTATACAATTTACTCTGTAAAGTTCTCATTCACATATTTAAAACATAATATCATATATGCCGTCATTTAGAAAAGTCATTGACCTTAACGTATATACTTAATTCATATTCATCCCATTTAAAAACTTAAAACTTACAAAGGAATCAAACTCAAATACTTAAGAACTTACCTCGGGTGTTGTCGAACGATTTCAACGACTATTCGATCACTTTTTCCTTTCCCTTATCCAACTTTGATCCTCTAAGCTCTTGAGCTAAATCAACAATTTACTTCCCAATCAAACACAATGATACGGCATTCATATACATTTTAGAACCAATTCATTTGAATCAATTTACTACTTAAGTCTATCACCATTTCGCTTTCAAATTTGTGTTCTTGGTAAGTCACATTAAACTACTACGAATATAACTTTAATACATATTTATTTTCGAATGTCTCAATGACACAAGGTGTATACATAAGGAACTAACATACATATAAGTATATATATTGTAGTCGATTACTTAAGTTATGCACAACCACGTATCTATATACACTCTCACATTCATTATTATGAATATTGCCGAATACTTAACACAACTAAGCTAAGAATTTACCCAATATCATTTTAATTAATCTCTACTTATACATCAAAATTTCCAATACAAGGTATTTAGCACCTATGCACTTAAACCGGATTTGCAAACACTCATAGACCATGTCCGAATAGCTTAATTAACACCAATCTATAGCCCCTTGAACAATGAATTAAACCCATTCGATTAGCAACAAAAACTAATATTTAACAACTATTGTTTTCTTTTTATTTCAAACATGCAGCAGACCAATTCCTCCACATATTACAGCACATTCAAATCAGCATTTACATGCTGGAACAATTTGTTTTCAAGCTGCAGTTTCCAGCAGTCATTTACGCATTTAATTGTCAAATTGTTACGTCACTACTAACAATTGAAACTTAGTAAGAATAACATAATATTTTAGCTATTTAACTCAATTTATCAACCCCTATAACCATAACTTACCTGCATGCAAACATTGGAATTTAAACATAAGAATTTTCAAAGTCTCCTTTGAAAAACTCACTCACAAGCACATTCAATATGTCCTATTTTGGACAGCACAAGGCAGCAAAAATTATATCCCGCAAGAACACACTTAATAGTACTAAAATTTATTAGCTCATCACAACAAAAATCCATTCTTTTTAATCCTGTAATAACTCAATTAATTGGTCCCTAAACTGACAAAGATAATGCAACAAATGGGATTGTCCATACAACCCCAAATCGGCATGAAAATAGTTAGAATTTAGACTAATCATCCAAAGGATGTATGAACTTCCAAAGCAACATTGAACATACCTTAATCTAGTGAACCACCATAGCCGAATTTCTCCAAGCTCTTTCTCTTCTAGTTACGGCAATGAGGAACAAAAGTTGAAACAACTTTTGTTTCTCCCCCCATTCACCACATGTTTTATTATTCTTAATACATTATTTTATTTTGTAGACTAGTAATGCTAATAGAAAAATACATATTATCATCAATGACCCATACCATGGCCGGCCACTATCTAAAACTTGGGTAATTTGACATGCAAACCCATCATTTATACAACATGCATTAATAGGTCCTTATGGATTAACCTATCACATTTCAAAAGTGTCACACATAAGTCCTATTAACTAAATTCACATGCAATCGACTAAATCGAAGCTTAAAACTTACACACATTCATATTCACATTTTTTAGACAATAAATATGATATTCAAATACTTTGGTGACTCGGTTTAGTGTTCCCGAAACCGCTTTCCGACTAGGGTCAATTTAGGGCTGTCACACGCCACTAAAGGTTAGAGCATTAGCGGCGCTCCGCAAAAAATTTCACCAAGTTAGTTGAGCTTTAGTGGTATTAACGGCGCTTTTCGAAAAACGCCATAAAAAAAATTATTTTAGGATTTAGGGTTTATGATTTAAGGTTTAATGTCTATGGTTTTGGGTTTTAAGGTTTATGATATAATGTTTATTATTTTGTGATTAGAGTTTTGAGTTTAGGGTTTATGGTTTAGAGTTTGGTGTTTGGGGTTTATTGTTTTATAGTTAGGGTTTTAGTAATGTTCATGGTTTTAGGGGTTAGGCTAATAGGGTTTAAGGGTTAAGGTTTTTGATAAAATGATAAAAAATCAATTTATTTTATGGTTTAGGTAAGCAATAACATTCTTTTTTAATTAATTTTGTCCCTTGTAATATATATTTAGGGTTTAGGATGTAAGTTTTATGGTTTATGATTTAGAGTTTATGGTTTGAGTTTTTAGGTTTGTGGTTTAGGGTTTAATTTTTAGGATTTAGGGTAAATATGTGAACTACTTAACTTGTGTATCTTGGATTTTTTATAATATAAATCTAAATAAGATAAATATAAATTATTATTTTAAAATATATATATCAAAATGGGTTAAATCCCAAAAGCATACATGAACTTTAATTTGATCAAGTTCTTGTAAATTATTAACACAATTATTGATATAACATAATTTTATATTTATATATTGCATACATAAATATTTAATTTTATATTTATATATTGCATAATAAATATTTATATTTATTCAATATAAAAATATATTGATGTATTTATTTTTTAAAATGTGTATGATTAAATCAAAATTAAAGTTTCAACTATACATTTAAACCATAATTAGAATTTCACGTATACAATTACACATTAAACCGAAATTCATATATATTTATAAGATGTATCTCTATCAAAATTAATTTTTAATGATATTGACGTGAAAACTTACAAGGTAATTCACATGACATGATACTATTTTTTATATGTTAATTTAAAATGATAAAAATCTTCAAAAAATTGAAAATTTAAAATTAAAAATTAAAATTAAAAACTTAAAAACTTAAAATTTTAATATTTAGTATTTAATATTTTAATCCATATTTCAATTAAAAGATCAATATTCAAAATTTAAAAAATAAAAATTCCAAAAATGATGATCTTAGCACAAAAAATTTGAAAGAAAAAAATAGAAAAAAATATGCTAAAAATGAAAAAAAAATTGAGCAATAGTGGCATTTTTGGGGAAAAGCGCCACAAAAAGTTGAGCTAGCAAAAATTTGAGATACAATGGCGTTTTTGTAGAAGTGCCGCAAAAAATTTCCATCTAAACGGCGTGTTTTATTTTCACTCCTTACCCTAAATCCCCAATTTTATACTGCTAAAAACCTTGATTCTATTCCCTTTGGTTTCACCGATCAAAATCCCCTTATCATAAATTTTCTCTCTTGTAGATTTCATGCCTACCCAATTGAGTGTTACAATTTCCTTTTCAACGTTCAATTAAAACCCTAGCCTCTTCCTTTTGCTTCTATCCAGGGGGGGAAGGGAATCATGTCTTTCGATCTCATATGTCAAGCCGCCTCAAGAATCGCCGCGGATCCTCCCAAGATCTCATGCACGGTGAGGACCAAAAGAAGAAAGATGATGAGGATCGGTGAGTGGTGTTCAGATTTAGCTTTTTTGGTTAATCAGACGATTTTTTTTAACACTTGGCTTTTTTTTAATGCAGTCGGGGGAGGATTTGGCTTTGAAACAACGTTGGAGTTATATGTAGAGAGAGTTCAAGATTCCGATCCTGGGTTACAGAAAGTAGGTCTTGAGAACATGAGTATGTGAGGTGAGCATTGTCCAACTTGATAACATGCTAATTTACTCTACTTTTTGTGAAAATTTTGTATTAGCAGTTCTTCATCAGCTATATCTGGTCAAACTTATGAGTGGTTTTAGATTGTGTTAATGTTTTTGTGTTTGTTTGTATATTGGTTTCAAGTTCCACTTTGTGTTGGTGCTCCGACTTAGGATTTGTAACCAGAAGATCACCTATGCGAATTTACTTCTTCTATAAATCTTCTATTTCAAATTTGAAGATTGAAGCACTTATATTTACAAGATTGGTATTGGCATCTCATTCTCCTTCTGTTTTTCACCCTTACATTAAGGTAAATTATGTTTTGGTTTATGTGGATGCTCAAACCTCAATGCTTTTGTGATTCTCATGAGAAAGTTCATTCACCTATTTCTTTTTCCTTTTGGAAGACATTCACCAATACTTTGAAAAAGGCTTGCATCTTGCTTTTTGAATATAGAAGATTATTTAATAGAAAATGCTGTCCTTTCACGTTTCCACCTCTCTTACTGGGGTATTTAGTTTCCTGTAACTAGGAGAAATATACAAAAGGTGAAACAAGGAAAGCTCTTTACTGGCATTACTAGATAATGCCGTTGTGCAACTCGTAGACTACTGTCTTTATATGTGACATGAATATATTTTTTGGTTAAATCTTTTCAATTTCTAGCTTTATATGATCTTCCAAATGATGTAAATTAAAAATAATTTGTAATTGATATTTTTATTTTTATTTTCATATTTTTATGTTACCTTTAAATTTAAAAATAAAAAACACAACCTGAATAAATTTAGAAAAAAAACTATATACTTAAATCTAAAATATTAAAATCTTGAAGTTTTTATTTTAGCTAATTTTTTAGCTTTTTATATAATTTTTACAGGAAAATGTTTTCACCAAAAGTTTATGTAAGTTAGTTTTTTATTTTAGCTAAAATTTTATTAGCTTTTATTAGTTTCTTTTTTGTATAAAGTTTGGTCTTCTAAAAATTTTCTTGTCTCAAACTTAATAGGTAGTCAATAAGCACTAAAACTGATTTTTGACAGTTTTCTTCTTCTATTTCAGGTATGTTAAGCTTCTCTTTTACCCTTTTTTTTTTTATTTTCTGTAATCTTTTGCTACTTTGGGCCTCTTGTAATATAAATTTCTTTCTTTTCTTTCTTTTTTTACAGCATTTTCAACAGCTACGAACCATGGTTTTGAGGTCATATTTCGACTGGCAAACTGATGTGCCAATGAATGAAAGAAAAACAGTTGAAGCTGAGAGTGAGACTCAGCTTGCTGCTGCAGATGGTCTTGAATGCTACTGGAATGCATTTGAGCTGCCTTATACTTTTCCTGCTTCTTACCTTGACCCTCAAAACTACACTTCATTACTTCCATTATATTCCATTCCACCTGAAGTCATCCCATATGAAACTTTGAGCTCCTATCCATGCCCTAAATGTCAGAAACTCATTGAAGATCATTACTGCTCAGATTTGATGCCTGGTGTCTTTGATGGGGTTGCTGTAAGTCCATGTCCAGTGCTTGAAGATCATTAGGTTAACTTGGAAAGAATGAAAACAATGGGAAACTGCAACAAGATTAGGGAGGAAAAGTGTAACCAAAAAATATTAATTTATTCTATGATAACAAGTTGTTAAATATGTCATTCAGGATTTTTCTAGTCCTGTTCTATCTGCTGTTTGTGAGTGTTACTACAAAGTCACAGTTGAGGCATTAAGAGTATGTGGGGAACTTGCTGCAGGTATCACCTATATATAATTATAATATTGGTGTGCTATGTTTCATGTTCAATGCTTTATAATTAGTTGCGTAATTCAATTCTGCCATTTCATTAAACGTTTAAGGTGCATAGATGTTGGATACTACAAGATCCTGCCTATGGATAATAGCCTATCACATATACTAGTTTATATTTTATGTTAGTTTTGAATGTTTTTAGGATGTATATTCGGTTGGATGCAAAAAAGTTTAATAATGAAAAATCGTATTCTGGATTGATATGATAGAGATATAGGATAGATTTGGAATTTTACTTGCATGAGGAATCCAATTATATTTGTAAATCCAACAATTGGTTTGTGAAATAGTATATTAATCCTATAAAATGATATCAAAATGTGTAGATCTAATTTAGTTTTGCAGTACTGTAAGTGGATGCTTTTCTATACATAGTAATTTGAAAAGAAGTATATTTAACTCATTCAAAAAACTGAGGGGCATCACTTGGAATTTTATTTCTCACTTCTTCCACACTGTGTATTTAAAGGTCATGTGTTAAAAAGGGATACATGAAAGATGATTATATCCATTTGTTTGTTAGAAGACCTGTGAGGAGATCTCCTGTTATTAACCATGGTAAGTTTTGAATCATTTGAATTTCTTTGTGATTTTTCAACGAATTTAATCTTTATGGATTGTTATTCTTTTTTTAATGAATTTAATCTAATGAATTGTTTTTTTAATGAATTTAATCTAACGGATTATTATTTTTTTAATGAATTTAATCTAATGGATTGTTATTCTTTCTTTCTGTTTTATTTGGCTGTGTATTTTAGGTTATTTTGCACGTTGGGCTGCTTTAAGGAAGCTTCTATATCAGTTTCCTGATTGTGAGGGATCTAATAGTGAAAAGGGTAAAACAAAGAGGCAGATACTATCGCTTGGTGCTGGATTTGATACCACCTATTTTCAGTTGCAGGTGCTTGATTTTTCTTGTGAGTTGGATAAACTCATAACATAATACAGACTTATGAAATTTTTACCTTTACTGTTTAACTTGTGTTGAACACTTGTAACTTAAGTTTATGTTTCTATTTGCTGGCATTAGTTATCTGCTTTGTATATTTTTCAATAATTATCTAGAGAAAATGGATGTTCCCTTGTATTTTTGCTGCGTATTTTGTGTAGTTCTTGAAAAATTTAATTTACCTTGTGGAAGCCTGAATATTAACAAGTTTAATTGTGTTTTTTTATGTATTAAACTACATATTGAATCAATGTTTATGTATTAAATTTAAATTCATTAATTTTTATATTTAGTTTTAAAGTTAAAATTTTAATAGAAAATTTAATTTAATTAATATTTTTATTTATCCTTAAAGTATATAATTTAAAGTTAAAATTTTAAAATTAAATATAATATAATATTTATCATAGAAATAAATATTATTTAATTAAAATAATATTTTTAAGGGTCATGTTTTTAGCGGCGTTTGTAGCGCCGCTAAAAATCTATTTTATAGTGGCGTTTCTGACAAAAGCGCCGCTAAAGGTCATGGTCTTTAGCGACATTTTTTTAAATAAACGCCGCAAAAATATAGCGGCGTTTTTTGGGGCACTTGTAAAAACGCCTCTAATAGTTCTAATTTAAGCGCCGCTAAAGGCCAAAAAAAACTCCGCTATAAGTCTATTCTCCTGTAGTGAATATAAATAGCTTGAATTACTCAAAGATTACAATTTGATTATTGATTATCACCTGAGAAAAGCTAATGTCGTTGTTGATGTTCTAAGTATACTATCTTTGTTTGCTTTACAAGCTTTGAACACACGATTGACATTGGTTGATGATGGCTTTATTTTAGCTAAGTTAAAAGCTAGACTGACATTTTTGTAACAGATTTGTGAAGCTCAAAAAAAAGACATTGAATTGACCACTAAATGGAAACAGATTTGTGTTTTGAAGAATTCTGATCTCATTCAAAAGATTTTACAGGAAGCTCATAGTAGTAGCTTATCGATTCATCCTAGTAGTCATTGTGGATAGTTTGATGAAATCTGCGCATTTTATTCTAGTACGCACAGATTATTCACTTGAAAAGCTGGCAAAGTTGTATGATTCTAGGATTGTGAGACTGCATGGTGTGCTGATGTCTATTATCTGTGACAGGGATCCACGATTTAGTTCTCAATTCTGGATTAAATTACATGAGGCTGTAGGTATTCGACTTCATTTCAAGATAGCATTTCATCCATAGACTGATGGTTAATTTGAGCGAGTGTTTTAGATACTTGAAGATATAATACGATGTTGTATTTTAGAGTTTAAAGGTAATTGGGAGAAATTTATTCCATTGCTTGAATTTTCATACAATAATATTTATCAAATGAGCATTAAGATGGCACCATTCGAAGCTTTGTATGGTCAGAAATGTCGAACTCTATTGTACTAGACTGAGCTGAGCGAGAAATAGCTTTTTGGTATTGATTTAATTAAAGAAATTGAAAAAAATGTTAAAGTAATATGAAATAGTGTAAAAGCTAATTCTGATCGTCAGAAATCCTATATGGATTTGAAAAAGAAGGATATAGAGTTTCAAGTTGGTGACACAGTATTTCTAAAAGTATCACCTTGGAGAAAAGTTCTCTATTTTGGCCGAAAAGAGAAGCTTAGTCTGTGATTCATCGAATCGTATGAAATCATTGAGAGGATTGGACCAGTGGCTTATCGGTTGGTTTTACTATCAGAATTAGAGAAAATCCATAATGTGTTTCATGTATCAATGTTATGACGATACCGATCAGACCCTTCACTTGTGATTTCACCTATAGATGTCGAGATTCAGTTGGATATGTCATACATTGAAAACTGATCAGAATTTTAGCTCGAGAAGTTAAAGAGTGAAGAACTAAGAGTATAGCTTTAGTGAAGTTATTTAAGATGCCATGATAGAAGAAGAAAAATCCAATCGCAACTAGGAAAAGATCTCAAAACCTGCTGAACGACAGATAGCACCTGAAAAGGGCACAGAGAGAAATGTTGTGACAGAATCAGATCATGTTGCCAACAAAAAGGCCACAGCAAAAAAAAAAATCAACAACTTGAAGGAAGACCACCTTTACCTTTTCCTCAGTGGTTCCAGAATTCTAAACAAGATATTCAGTTTAAAAGGTTTTTAGATTTTTTGAAGCAAATCCTCATCAACATACCGTTAATGGAAGCTTTGGAGCAGATGCCCAATTATGTGAAATTTATGAAAGACATACTATCAAAGAAGTGCAGATTCAAAGAGTTTGAGACCGTTTCTCTCATTGAAGGGTGCACAGCAATGTTGATGAATAAACTACCTCCAAAGCTGAAGGATCTAGGGAGTTTCACTATCCACTGTTCAATTGGAAATCATTATGCTGGTAAGGCGTTATGTGATATAGGAGCAAGTATAAATCTAATGCCTATGTCTATTTTCAAGAAGCTAGGAACTAGGAAAGCAAGACCTACTACGGTGACTTCGCAATTAGCTAATCAATCTTACACCCATCTGGAAGGTAAAATTGAGGACGTGCTGGTAAGAGTAGATCAATTTATCCTTGTAATAACCCGTTTTTAGTGTTTTTGGAAACAATAGTTTTGGGACCACAATTGTTACAGGTAAATTTTTATTTTTTTATTTATTATAGGTCTACGAGATATTATTAAGTTTGTATTAAAGTTTCGTAAAGAAATTTGGATGCTTAAGTGAAAAAGATTAAATCGTAAAAAGTGTAAAAGTTGAGTTCTAATAGTTAAAAGGGCTAAAAGACTATGGAAAGGAAATCAAATCGATTTAAATGGTAATGAAACCATTTGATGAATTAGTGGATAGTTATGGATATAGTTTCGATGAAATTATGATAAATTTTAAAGGTTAAAATGGTAAACGAGTAAATAAAGCTAAAATATTATGTTCATCTTCTTCATTTTCACACTACACCATCGAAAATCACAATTGAAGGATAGGGTTAGGTTTAGCCAAGCTCTCTTTGGTGCATGTAAGTGATTTCAAGCCCCGTTTTTAATGATTTTTATGCTTTTGAGTTCGTTTTAGCTTAATCTAGCTAGCCTAAGTGTTAATGTGTAAAACTATTAAAGATTGAGGGTTGTGCCATGAATGTTTTTGAATGATTTTTGATGTTAGTTGAAAGATTATGAATCTTGGTTGAAAAATAAACAAGTTTTGTTAAGTGATTTTTAATGAAAATGGCAATTAGGGATTAATTTGTTAAAGGTGTAAATTCTAGGGTTTTATTGTGAAATGATGGTTGATATGGGTTGTTTCAAAGTCCCTTGTATTTATGCTTAGTATGGATTTAGGTTAAAACGGTTAAATTGCAAGATATGAACTTAAGGACTAAATTGTAAAAAGTTAAAATGTTAGGGGCAAATTCATGATTTTGTATAAAAATGAATTATGGATTAAATTGAATTCTAGAAGTACTTGATTGATTGAAATTATCTATGTAGATCAAGATAAACCCTATTCAGACTTAGATCGAGAAAAAGCTAAAGCTTCAGATTAGTTTGATCTAATTTCCACGCCCTAGTTATCGAGGTAAGTTCGTATGAATGGTAATTGTGTTAATGTTATTTAAATTGAGTATTTACTATGTTATGTTTAGCGTAAATGGATCGATATATATGGGCGTGTCAATGCTATGACAAATTGACGGATATTGAGTCCTAGTTGAACTTTAAGAATTCTTAGGATACAAATGACATGTCATTATGGATTTCATGTTTCGGGTGTTGGTTTTGAATGTCCTACCAATGGCTGAGGTCCTGCATTTGTTGGGGATACTCCATAGCTCGTGTGAGCAGCATCGTGTAGCTTACATTCTGACCCACAACTCGTGTGAGCAATGATATAAATGAAAGGTTTCTAGTTGATCGGTAATACTCCGTAACCCTAATCCAATGACGAATACAGGTTAGGGTTGTTAAAACCTTTCCTATTGATTTCCTTATTTTAGAATTTAAAGCTGATCAAAATGTGCCAATTATTTTTGTATGACCTTTTATTGATACAGACAGAACTCTAATTGACATACAGAAAGGTGAACCGACCATGAGGAATTCACCAGACTTTGCCTCAGTAATTCTGATATTTTGCTCCTTCGATTTTGATTAACACTACTTAGTTGCTTTTGAGGAATTAAAGAAAAGACTAGTAGTAGCACCAATTGTAGTGGCTCTAGAATAGACCTTGCCATTTGAACTCATGTACAATGCCAACAATTATGCCGTGGGGGTAGTGTTGGTGCAGAGGAGAGACAAAATACTACGTGCAATATATTATGCTAGCAGAACTCTAACTGATGCACAAATTAATTATACCACCACAAAAAAGAGTTGCTACTTGTGGTGTTCGCGTTCGATAAATTTTGTCCTTATCTAGTGGGTACGAAGGTCATGGTTTACACATATCACTCAACCATTAAGTACTTGGTGGGTAAGAAAGATGCCAAGCCAAGATTGGTTAGGTGGATACTGTTACTACAAGATTTTGACTTGGAAATTCTGGGTCGAAAGGGGATTGAAAACCAAGTGGATGATCATTTTTCAATGTTAGAATAGGGTAATAAAGATGGCAGTAAGTTCATTAAATAAGATTTTCCAGATGAATAATTGTTAGTTGCCAAGGCATTACCTTGGTATGCTGATATATTGAATTTCTTAATAAGTGGAGTGATGCTGCTTGATTTAAACACCTATAAAAGGTGGAAATTTCTTCATGATGCTAAGCACTATTATTGGGTTGAACCCTTCTTATTTAAACATTGCGCGTGTCCTTGCTGACGAAATACACTATATTTTGTGGCATTATCATTCAAGTCCTTATAGAGGGATTTTTGGAGGAATGAGAACCACCGTTAAAGTACTTCAGTCAGGATTTTATTGGTCAAATCTATTCAAATATGCTCATGAATTCTGTCAATCATGTGACTGTTGTTAGGGAATAGGGAATCTATCTAGGAGACATGAAATGCCGCTACAAAGTATACTGGAGGTTGAGTTATTTGATGTATGGGGATGAGTTATTTGATGTAGGGGGAATAGACTTTATGGGTCCATTTCCACTATCAGTAGGCAAATTCTACATACTTTTGGTGATAGATTATGTTTCTAAATGGACAGAAGGAGTAGCCCAAGCTACTAATGACGCTAAGCCAGTACTAGAGTTCCTACATAAGAATATCTTTATAAAATTTAGTACACTTAGAGCCATTATCAACAATTAAGGATGCCATTTTGATTGTAAATCGGTGGCCAATACCTTGCGCAGTTATGGGGTCAATCATAAGATTGTTATGGCATACCATCCCCAGACAAATGGACAAGCTGAGATTTCTAATAGAGAAATTAAACAAATTTTGGAAAAAATAGTGAACCCATCTCGTAAGGATTGGTGCACCAGACTAGATGAAGCTTTGTGGCCTATCAAACTGCATTTAAAACACCATTAGGGATGTTGCCTTTTAAATTTGTTTATGGGAAGCCATGTAACTTACCTATTGAGCTTGAGTACAAAGCATTTTGGGGTATCAAGAAGCTAAACATAGACTGAGTTGCTGCTAGCAATAAAAGGTTGTTAGAGTTGAATGAAATAGAACAATTTTGGGCACAAGCACATGAAGATGCTAAACTATACAAGAAAAAGACAAAAATGATAGCATAATAACATAATTATGCCAAGACAATTTGAACCAGGACAACATGTATTACTATTTGATTCTAGACTCAAATTATTCCCTGGTAAATTGAAATCTCACCGTTAGGTCCTTTTGAAGTAGTTCAAGTATTCTAACATAGATCCATTGTTATCAAAGACATGAAAATGAGTGTTACATTCAAAGTTAATGGACAACGCTTGAAGCAATACTGGGGTGCTTATGTGGAGCATGACAAGCAAAGCATCGACCTTCGAAATGCTTGGGTTAGCAATTTTTTATTTTATTTTATTTATTTGCCTCACTTTGAATTCATTTTTTTAGTTATTTATGTTGATCGATTATCTGCTAATTTTTTATTTCATACCATTTCATTTATGAATTTTATACATTAGGTAATTTTTCAAAGGTAGGATAAAAGACCAAACTTATTAGTGTGTACTGGGAGAATGATTGTCGTAGCATTATAAGGAGCATTTTGTTGTGACAAATTGGGTGATGAGGTGTTAAATTATCAAGGGTTGACTGGGTAGGAAAGTCCAAATAAGAGGTTCCTTGAGCAGATTAACTTAATAATTTTTTGGGGAAGCCTTAGGAAGACAACCTATATTGTAGGGCTAGGTTATTTTATCTTTTCTCCCCAAAAATTTATTTCTTTTCTTCTCCCCACGTCACAAGCTTTCCTAGCATATTTATCTTCTCTAAAACTGTCATTATTAACCTTATTGCCCTTTCCCCGACTGTTCACATTTTATGTTTCTCATAGAGCTCCCATCTTTACTATTTCTTTGTCTTCATCCTCTACTCAATTTTCTTTACACTACATCTCCCAAAGATATCTCTTTATTTTTTCTTAATGGCTCATGTCAAGAATACTTTCTAAAAGCGATGAATCATCGCATACTAGCATTTCCCAAACAAAGACATTCTTTAACTTTACTGCAGCCATAAGGTACTCAAATAATATTCTAAAACATCCCTTTTGTTTTGAGCAGGGATTCTTGTTTAAGGACTAATCGCACATGGGATATGACGAGTCTGTATCATTAATAGTAAAGCAACATGGGTGGGGCATCTTCTGCTTGCACCTAGAGGATATCTTCGGCAAAGTAGTTAGGGAGTTCTATACCCATGTGAACTCCCCTAATTCTCCATTCATCTATGTGCAGGGCACTTCAGTACTATTTGATGAGGACCGTATAAATGCCTAGTTTGGCCTTAGAGAGGTAAAGGTGAATATACCGAGTTTGATAATGTCACAACTGAGGTTTTGACACAATTTTTGAAGGATTTATGTGTCGAAGGCACACAATGGGTTTTCTCTAGTCAGGAATGCTACATTGTTGAAAGGGCTTCACCAAAACCAATTGGGAAAGTATGCTATCATTTTCTGAAAAGTCGACTTATTCCATCCACGCAAAATACCATAGTTTCCAAGGAAAGGATGCTTTTGTTGCATTCCATTATAAAAGGAAGAACGATTAATGTGGGGAAGATCATTTTTCAAGAAGTCCATCGCTGTGCTAAGAAGAATATTAAAAGTTGAAAATTTCCTTCTCTCATTACTACATTATGCAAGATTGCTAATGTTCCTCTTATTGATGTTGAGGATATTACCCCTAATAAGGGTGGACTAAAAAAGGTAGTTTTTGCCAAGCTCCTAGGCATTAATTCTATCTCGACAACTTAAAAAAGTTAGGCTTTTACTACGCGCATTCCCACAGTAGCACCTTCAGTCATTCGAGGCTTATTTGATAGGAAAATAGCTAGAGCAAAGGATGTTCATGTTTGAACGTCAATAGTACCAACTAGCTGAAGAGTTGGTCCAGGCTAAAGAGCTGCAAGCTCAGTATTGGTCATGCATGAGGGATAGGGATTTGGCATTTAAGCGATCTTTGCAAAAGAATTTCTCGAAGACAATGCCAGAATTTCTTGTCTTCCCCGCTACTTTGCTCCCACCTCCTAAGACTGAAGCAAAACCAACTCTTATTACTGTCAAAGCTGGCTTAGTAAATGAAAAGACCAATGCTGATGTTGGACAAACTACTGAGGAAACTGAGAAGTCAACATCCGTTAAGCCTAGGTAGGATAAAGAAGAAGGAAAGGAAAGACAGAATGACCCTACTACTACTACAACTCCTGCCACCACAAAAGGGAAAACTTCTATACCACGATCTCTATCAGCCTCTGTGACTGCACAAGATCATGCAATTGATCAGTTGATTGATGATCCCACGAAGAACGGGAAAGAAGGTGAAGATGTATCCCTCATGAAAAGGAAGATGAGGTATAAGGTCAGTGCCCACAAGTCCACACGAAGAACTGAGTAAAGTACCTACAATATAGTCCAAGCTAGATAATTTTTTTCTTTTGATGATCATGCATTTCATTTCATTTTGCCATGAAATTTTTCTGCCCATAGCTATATTTTTGTTGCATGCACATTTATTGATGACAATGCATCCCTTCGGTTTGGGGGTGTATTGTGCATTTAGGTTACACTTTATATAATATAGATGTTTTGCCACTGCGTTGTAATAATCGAAGTACTATTTTGTTTATAAGAAGGACAATTTATACTTACGATGTTCGATGATGAGTTTGCATTTTTCGATATACCTATAACATGTGATAGTGGATTAGGTGAATTTAGGTTAGGTTAATATGCTTGAAAATTAATTCCTAAAAATATTATGTCTTATACTTAGTGTGTGTTTTTTGGGAGGGGATATAGTAAGTATCTTTTAATCAACTTAGGGATTTTTAAAGCCAAGCATTAGGTTTATTACCACAACATTATTTAAATAAAGGACGATAGGCACTCTAATGTTTAGAATTGTCAAGTAGGTTAGCATCACTTTGTTTGCTCCATCGCGCTATTGATTAGAAAGGTGAATCTAAGCAAGAGTGTGTTTCATGGAAATAAAATTAGGGGCATTCCACTGTAACAAAAAGGACTGAGTAGCTAAGGAGGTAGTCGTATGCTCCATCCATCTTTTTAGTCAAATTTTTGAGCTTCATGGGTGACTTTGGTTTAAATTGTGACATGAATGGGTACTCAACAGTACTCGACAATTCAGTTTATACTCCACTACGATTGTCAAGTCAAAGAATTTTGTGACATGCTAAATCCCCTAATAATAATACCATTCAAAAAAAAGAAAAAAGAAAGAAAAACATAAATATGATTAATATATTCTAAGTGGGCTTAAAGCAAGTAACTTATGTTTATGTAATAAATGAACTAAGTAAATTAGAAGATGGTTACTATAGGCCAAAAGAGAGAATACATAAGTACTTAAGAGATTCTATGTTTAAGGAGAAATTTTTTCACTGCCTTTATTGAGCAACCCTTTGACACTGAAACATGTTTTAGGAAAAAGAGAGATTGCTGAGAACTGATGTACTTGTTGTTCTCTGAATAGCCTGGCAGTATGATTTGGTTTGGTGCACTGGAAAAATGTTGGCATTTATGCATGCATGCATATTTTTCTTGAGGACAAGCAATAACTCAGGTTTGTGGGTGTGATAACTCTTGAAAAGAGTTATATTTCATGCCTTTAGACCTAGTTAATTGTCTGTACTAAAGTACATCTAGTTGCATTTTGAGTCATTTCATTAGTATTTTTAGCATTGCGTTAGAACATGGGCTATGTTTAAATATTAGGTACTTTTAGTTTCTTATGGTAGGGTTGTGTTTGGTGGTTTGGCAGGTGCAGGTTAAGGAACAAGAAATAAATGAGTGAAGGTTTGCCAGGGCAAAAGTTTGTACATTTTGTCAGTACGAATGTCGTAGCAATTCTAATAAGACCGAGTCAACACCCAACGCATACAAGTTTCAGTTCAACTATATTTATACTAGAAAAATCTGCCTAAAAAAATAGGAGAAGATAATCCTGAACTGTTAGATTTTATCTTTAAAAAAAAGAATTTAAAAAAAAAAAGGAGAAGATAATCATGGGTTGTTGAAAAAAGAATTTAAAAAAGGAGAAGATAAACTTGGGTTGTTGGATTTACCCTAGGGAAAAAGCTTACAAAAAGCCAAAGAAAGAAACCCTAAAGGACGAACAAAGAAAGGAAGAGATCCTTAGGTAAAAATATAGGGTAGCAGTTGAGTAGAGATGGAAATAGGAAGACGAAAGTAGTCCCTCTCAACCATCGCAGGACACTGTGCAACTGGAATATGGAATGGAAGTGAACGTTGTCTTCCCTATGTTCTTCCATTATGTCTAATCTATTCCTTCATAAATTACAGTGATGAAAATGATGTTTGAGTTAAATTTTATTTGCCAAACTATGAGCTTAATCTCATAGGGTTAGGATTACTTTGATGAAACTTTGACTGTCTGTAATGGATATAGTATAAATCTGAACTATGTTACTCTTTCATTCAATTGTTTTATTCTTTAAAATGCATGTTAGCAATCCCTAGACATAGACGACTATGAAGCATACCCTTAAATTAACCTAAATTATGAAAAGGTTAGATTTGTTAGACTGTGGTTGAATGATATGAGCAAGTACTTGACAGATACTTGTAGTAGACTTTAGACATAGAGCAGCGTTTATACAGAAGGAAATAGTGCAGGGTACCATATTAAAGGCCTATAGATAAAGGCCAAGTAACTTCAGTTTCTACTCTCAAAAGAAGCAGGCCACTTTAGAACTCTTCTAAGCAGTAGGATAAGAATGATTTTTTTGAGGCATTGCTGACAAGAAAACTAGATTCCTAGTAATCCCCACCTTTCCACTCAACATCGCGTAAATAAAATCTTTGCTATAGCATACTTAGTTGTTTTCATGTTCATATACTTATTAATAGTTGTGTCATCATTCTCGTAATTGTCATTGCATTTTTACTCTTTCTTTTCCTTAGCATTTTCTAATATTAGTCAGTATACATTTTGCACTCATCCTTATTATTTCAATTTATAACTACATACCTAAATCGGTTTTCCTTAAGATTAATCATTATCATAACTTGACCATTTTTATACCTAATTCAATCCTTGTGGAGACGATCTCACTTATCACTTTATTATTTGATCCAACGTGTATACTTGCACAATTCGCATACCATATTCATATGCGATAGCAATTTCCTATTTATTATGCGAAAGCAAAATACTAACTAAGAAATAAAAAAAGGATTCCTAAAAATAAATACTAAGGACAAGAAATTCCCCCTTTTTATTTATCTGACTTATCCCTCTTGTCTTCCTCTTTTGCATCCTCGTTCTCACATACATAATCATCCTCTTCCTTCCATGGTTCGAAGATATGATCTAAGAACTGAGGAACAAAACTAGTAGAGATATTCTAGAAAGTATTCTTGATTGAATCATCTCTAATCTCTGCATATTTCCAATAAGTTTATTGCTGGTTATGCATAAATTTCCACATATCCATCATAATTGAAAATTCTAATTTCTTTATAGTATTTGAAGAAGTGGGCATAGGAATAGTCAATTCAGGATCAAAAGTTGGTTTAACTAGCTCATCAGAATTCGGCTCTACACTTGGTATAAAGTTGTTTAGTTTCTTTATCGGTTCATGATTGTTCGATTCTTCTTCAGATTTTGCTTCTTTTGTCTCATCAACTGAGTCAGCTTCTGGTTCAAATTTATTTGACGACTGATTAGTTTCTGCTTCGATTGGTTCACTCAGTTGGATTCCAAATTTTTAACAACATTAAGTACTTGTTGAAGAAAGTCTTAATTTATATTTTTAATTATGGAAAAGTATTCATCTTCTTCAACATCAAGCAGATTAAACAAATCATTAATTGACTTAGATGTAAGGGGTAACATCTTTTTATGAACAAGAACTTTAGTAGAATCTGACACTGTTAAACCGGCATAGAAATCTTGAACTAATTCCTCTTCAGGCAGTGATCGCGCAACACATAAATAGTTCCAATTGAGAGCATCAATTGTCTTTCGAATTGACAAGGGTACATGCATCTTGTCATCACTCTCCAAGTTGAAATCTTTTTCCGGCATCATGGGTTGATTTTTGAAGATGGAATCAAACCTTTCTTTTTCTTCCTCATCTTTAATCACAATTGGATTTTTGGTAAAGGTATTGGAAGATCTTGTTCTTTTGCGAGACATGGTGACTTTTCCTAAAAAATAGGCAGAATTTTGGCAAAAGGAAGGGAAAATAAATCGGCAATGGATGGTAGCAAGGAGGTTGTAGCGATGATAAGCTTGTAGCAGCGATAGGGTTGCTCCAATAATAGGGTTGCTTTGGCAATAGGGTTGCTCCGGCAATAAGGTTGCTCTGGCGATAGGGTTGTTCCAACGAGAAGGTTGTTGCGATGATAGGAGGGTTTTGCAACAAAAAGGGAGACTTTTGGGGAGATTATTCAAGATTTGAGGCAGACGGCAAGAAAAAAGAAATAGGTGGCTAGGGTTTGAAGCTAATTACTTTGAATAGTGTGAGGAATATGATAGTAGAGAGGGGTTTATATAGTAGTAAATTAGGGTGAACTTGTAGAAAAAATTTAGCTACAAGGGATGCTTAGGCAGCAAGGTAAGGAGGGAAGGAAAGTGGTGGAAAAATTAGGGTATTTTAGGGACCATATAAACTATAATTAGTGGGTAAATTTCTCCTCTTCGGTGTTTTAGGCCTCAAGCCATTAACTGCTCTAGATAAAATAAACTGATTAGTACTTGGGCCAATTTTACCCCTTTATTAAACATAAACAATTAAAATGAAAATGAAAAACAAAAATGAAAATGAAAATTTCTTCTCAAAAGATTACATCAATTAATTCCCAGGAAAGGTTGGAGGGGTCTCAAATGGTCTCACTCAAGTTTTGATCTCTTTAGATAGAATTAATTAAATGTACTAATTTAAGAAAAATAATTTCTAACTATTTATTAAAAAGTAAGAACATGAAAATTTAATGGTCTATTAAATTGAACGATGTTCGAATTAGCTCAACTTCAACATCCCAATAGTGTTTGGGATGTTGATCATTAACTTTAGATATACCTCCATTGTTGTCATACAATTCTACAACTCCATATAGATAAACTTTGTGGATAGTATATCGTCCTTTCCATCGAGATTTGAGCTTTCCAGTAAATAACCTTAGCTTTGAATTAAAAAATAATACTTTCTGACCTTCTTTGAATTCACGAGGTTGTATACGACTATCATGCCATCTATTAGATTTTTCTTTATGTAATTTGGCATTCTCGTATGAAAATAACCTCAATTCTTCCAACTCATCAAGCTATAACATTCTTCTCTCATTGACTTACTTAATATCCAAATTTAATTGTTTCAAAGCCCAATGAACTTTATTCTCCAACTCAAGCGGCAAATGACAGGCCTTTCTGAAGATTCACTTATAAGGATTCATTTCTAGCAGTGTCTTAAAAGTAGTTCGATAGGCCCATAGAGCATCATCGAGACCAATCTTTTCTATTAGGTCGTACTACATTCTCAAGGATACCTTTGATCTCACGGTTTACCAATTCAACTTGCCCATTTGATTGTGGATGATAGCTAGTGGCAATTTTGAGTTTCACATCTTCCTTGTCAAGCAACCACTTAAGCCATTTGTTCACAAAGTGAGATCTTTCATAGCTAATTATAGCTCTAGGAGTCCCAAACCATGTAAACACATGCTTATGTAGGAATTACGTGACTACCTTAGCATAATTCGTTGGGTATGCTTCAGCTTCAACCCACTTGGATACATAATCCACAGCTACTAAGATATGCATGTTGCAATAAGAAGAAAACGAGCCTAAAAAATCAATGCCCTATACGTCAAATAATTCTACCTCTAAAATGTTTGTTAAGGGCATCTCGTTCCTCCTTGATATGTTTCCGATCCTTTGGCATCTATCACAATTTTTCATTTATGCATATACATCCTTAAACACTGTAGGCCAAAAGAATCCTGCTTGTAAAATCTTTGCTGTAGTACGAGAACCACCAAAGTGTCCCCCACTTTGAGATAAATGCCAGTGGTACAAGATTTCGTCAACTTCACTTCCGGCTACGCATTTCCTTATTATGTTATCTGCATATTGTTTAAACAAAAATGGATCCTTCCAAAATAAATACTAACTATCATGAAGGAATTTCTTCCTTTTTTGGTATGTCATTTCTTAAGGTATTATTCCACATGCTAAATAATTCGCATAATCAACAAACCAAAGTATTTCATGATTCGGCTTACCTCAAAGATATGCTCATCTGGAAAATTTTTATTAATTGGAACAAGTGAATGAGTTCCCTCATTTTATTCCAACCTTGACAGATGATCAGTTACTTGATTTTCAACACCTCTTCTGTCTTGGATCTCAAGGTCAAATTCTTGGAGAAAAAGTATCTATCGAATTAGCCTTAGTTTAGCATCTTTCTTTGTGAGTAAGTATTTAATGGTCCCATGGTCAGCAAAAATAGTGGCTTTCGTAATTATGAGATCAGAATGGAACTTGTCAAAAGAAAAAACTATAGCAAAGAGTTCTTTTTCTGTTACCGTGTAATTTAGTTGGGCTTCTGTCAAAGTTTTGTTTGGATAGTAGATAGGGTGAAATACTTTGTTCCTTCTTTGACCCATCACATCTCCAACAGAAAAATCACTTGCATCACACATTAACTCAAAATGAGAATTCCAATCAGGTATAACAATTATTGGGGTCGAGATTAACTGACTTTCAAATTCTTCAAAAGCTTAGAAGCATACTTTGCCAAACTCAAAAATAGTATTTTTCTCTAACAACGTGCACAAAGGCTTAGAAATTTTTGAAAAACCTTTTATAAATCTTAGGTAAAATCCAACATTGCCTAAGAAAATCTGAACTCCCTTAACTATAATAGCCCATTTTTCGGTGAGATCGGAATAGTGGTTTCGGGACCACAAATCTGAGACAAAATTAAAAATTTATTTTATTTTATTTTATGGTTGGCAGCATGATAGGAAGGTCACATGAAAATTTTGGTACGAAAATTTTACCGATTGTGTGTTTAATGAAGGAAAGGACTAAATTGCATAAAATAAAAAAGTTGGGTTCTAGTAGCTATAGGTATCAAATAGCTATGGAATTCAAAACTTAAGGTCCTTATATGGTAATTAGACCATGAAGAGTAGTTAGTAGCCATGGAAAAATTAGAAAAAGGGTAGGGACTAAATTGGAAATCAATAAAATTAATAGATGATAATTAATTAAAAAGAAAAAAATCATCTAATTTCATATCATCTTCCCCAATTTTTCTATGGAAACCCTAAGAGAGAGGAAGAAAACTTTTCAAGCTCAATAAGGTATGCAATCAAGTACCGTTTTAGTAATTTCTATATTTTTGAAATCGGGATAGCCTAATCTTTCTATTTAAGAGATTTATTTGAAAAGTTATCAAGGTATGAAATTTGGGTCATGGATGAATACACTGAAAAATAGAAATTTATGGTAGAAAATGAAAAGTTATTCATAGATAAACAACTTTTACAAAATAATTTTTAATGAAAACTTGATTTAGGGACTAAAATGAAAACGTGGTAAAAACCCATGGAAAATTTTGAAATTTGTGAAATGTATGTTTCGGCTAGGCTTGGAAAAAGGGTTAAATTTCTTGAATTTCATTTTCTGAGCCTAGAGAAGAAATCAAATTTTTTAAAAAAGATAGGGGTAAAATGATAATTTTTCCTAGGATGTAATAAGATGCAAATGTATATGAAATGTGATAGATTAATAGTAAAATTTACCCATTTAGATCCGGAAAGACCAACCACGAAACTAGATCGAGGAAAGTAAAAGGTTTTGGATTAGTTGAAACTCAAATACGAACCATTTTCAAGGTAAGTTTGTGTAACTTAAAAATATATGTTAAGATGCTTGAATTGAATTGTATGATTATGTTGATATGTGTGAGATGATATATACAGAATGAAATAGTCTTAAGTTGTGTAATATGGACAAATCATTATGTTCCGATTGAATGTTGAATTTCGATGGGTTAAGAATAATAGTGCATATGTTGCAGATAGAATTTAGCCCGGATAGGTAATTCTAATGTAAGCCCTCTTGAGCTTAGGTTATAAATTGGATTTAGCTTGGATGGGTAATCCATATTAAGCTCCCTAGAGCATATGCTATGGATAGGATTTAGCTTGGACTGGTAATCCTATTGCAAAATGTATGGCTCAAAAGTGTGCTTTTTTTATTATATACCCTAATGGGTACTTTTGCACATGTGCATATTACCAGAACATCCACTGAAAGTTCAATAGTTCGACGGAAAATACTCTTGAAGTATGGAAATGTGAAATTAATGGAAGCTTGTAATGTGATGAGCTCATCTATGTTTACTTGATTTTTATATGTGGTTATGTGATTAACTTGTTTGATTAAGTGTTTGTGTTTAGGTAAACTCATCCAAAATTTATGGAAAGTATGACTATGTATGCTTGTATTGATAAATATGAATGGTAAGTTTATTTTCCGTTATACGAACTTACTAAGCATAAAATGTTTATTCCGTTTAATTTTCCCTGTTTTATAGTGCTCAAAGCACGTGAAGACTAGAAGTCTGTTGGAGCAGTCATCACACTATCCACTATCTCATTTTGGTATAAATAGAAATCTCAATTTGGTATAATGGCATGTATAATGATGGCTTGTAATTGTTGTTTTCTAACCTAGCCATTGGAGTGGCTAGTGGTGGTCTAAGTTTGACTATTTTTGAAGTAACATTTTGGTAATCACATAAGTGCATATAAGTGTATGATAAGAGTAAGTTTATATCCTTTGATGTATGAGATAATGCCACATGGTTGATGGGTAAATTTATGTGAGTATGATATTGGATTGGTGGATATATGTTTGTGAGTTTTGGTGCAGGAAAATGGTAAGTTTTGGGTGACAAATGAGGCTAGGAAATGGCTTTATTTTGTCCACATGGGTAGACACACGGGCTTGTGTCTTAGCAGTGTGTGACACACGGCTTGTCCCATGGGCATGTGACCCGGTCGTGTTTCTCCTGCACCTTAAAAATGAGAAACAAAATGCTTAGAATTAGGCACACGGGCAGAGACATGGGTGTGTTACACGGCCGTGTGAAAACTGAACCTAAATTTTGAGAATAAAATTTGCCACACGGCCTAGCACACAGTCGTGTGACTTGGCTGTTTGACTTCAATTTCTTCATGCCTTAAAAGTTAGATAGTTACACGGGTTGGGGACACATGTGTGTGTAGTACACAGCCCGACCACATGGGCATGTAAACCCTATAACCTTGGAAACTCTTTGAAATGTCGCGAAAAATTTTATGAGTTTCCGATTAAGTCCCGACTTAATTCTAATACTCGTATTGGGCATCGAGGGTCCAATTAAAAGACATTTTGAATGATCTCGGTAGATGAATAGTAATTTACAGGAATTATCTAAAAATGTTCTGAATGTTTTGGTAATACTCTGAAACCCTATTCCGACAACAGATACAAGTTAGGGTTGTTACATTAACAATGACCAGTGGTGGTAACTTTTCAATTATATCCACCTTCGCTTTATCAACTTCGATCCCCTTTCTGGAAGTTTAGTGTCTTAAGACAATTCTCTCATTAACTATAAAGTGGCATTTCTCCTAGTTAAGGACAAGATTTGCCTCCTCGCATCTTTTCAGTACCTTACCCAAGTTACTCAAACAAACATCGTAAGTATTACCAAAAATAGAAAAAATCATCCATGAAAACCTCAACAAAATTTTTAACCATATCAGTAAATATTACCATCATGCATCATTGAAATGTTGCAGGTGCATTAGATAAATTGAAAGACATTAACCTAAAAGCAAACGTACTGTACGGGCAAGTAAAAGTCATTTTGTGTTGATCTTCTAGGGCTACAACTATTTGGTTATATCCTGAATATTCATCAAAGAAACAATAAAATTTGTTACCTTCCAGTCGATATAACATCTGATCTATAAAAGGCAACATGAAATGGCCCTTCCAAGTAGCTTTGTTCAATTTTCTGTAGTTTATAAAGATTCTTCAACTCGTGACAATTCTCGTCAGGATTAACTCATTACGTTCATTCTCAAAAATCGTGATTCCACCTTTCTTCGACATACATTGTACTGGACTTACCCATGAACTATCTGAGATGGGGTAGATAATTCCTACATCTAACCATTTGATCACTTCCTTTCGCACTACCTCTTTCATGATAAGGTTAATTCTCCTTTGCCCATAAATTATAACTCTTTGACCCTCCTCTATAATAATCTTATGCATACAAAAGGAAGGACTTATTCATCAAGTATCAGTTATGGTCCAACAGATTGCCCTTTTAAATTTCTGTAAAATAGCCATTAGTTGCTCCTCTTGGTGTTCTGTTAGTTCTACTAAAATAATCATAGGCAAAGTAGAATTATTATTTAAATAAATGTATTTCAAATGGGAAGAAAGTACTTTAAGTTCAAGTTTAGGCGATTCCTCAATTAACAACTTGGGTTGTGTGTATTACGCGCTTCCAACTCCAATGTTTCAAACCATGCTAGTTGAACATAGTCTCTCGGATTGGCTTCCATCAAAGCCATATTTTCATTACCTTTTTCTTCTTCCAGTGGCTCAGACCCTAAAGTGTTCTCGAGTGGGTCCTCTACAAAATTTTTCTCCCATTCTATAGAAACTTAAGTTTCTAACTCTTCCATCACTGAAAATTATTCCATTGGATCAGGAAATTTTATCGCTTTAAGAACGTTAAACATTACCTGATCGTCTTGAAATCTCATGGTGAGTTCACCTTTTTGCACGTCTATTAATTCACTTCCCATGGCTAGGAAAGGTTGTCATAGGATGATCGAAACTTCCTTCTCTGCTTTAAAATCTAAGACAATGAATTCAACAGGAAAAATAAATTTATCAACTCTTACCAAAACATCCTCGATCTTTCCTTCGAGGTATGCTAAAGATCAATCCACTAGCTGTAATGTCATAGTCGTGGGTCTTACTTCACCTATTCCCAATAGCTTGAAAATAGATTTGGGCATCAAGTTGATGTTTGCTTCTAAGTCGCACAAAGCTTTACTATAGTTTCCAGGGTCCTTCAGTTTCGAAGGTAGCTTGTTCTATAAGAATGCACTGCAATCCTTCGTTAAAGTGACAGTCTCATATTTACTAAGTCTCTTCTTTTTGCATAGGATGTCTTTCATGAACTTAACATAGTTGGGCATTTTTTCTTAAGCCTCTACCAACAAGATATTGATGTGAAGTTGCTGTAGAACGTCCAAAAACTTCTTAAATTGCACCTCCTATTTCTGCTTATTGGGTTGGAATTTTTTAGGATATAGAGGTGATGGAACTTTGGATTGGACTGGATAACTTTTCTGAGGAGATAAATCTGCATCTAAAGAAGATGTTAGCTTATCAGAATTCACTAGTTTAGATTTTACCTCATTACACTTTGTAAGTTCTGGCTCTTCTCGTGTAGGAATTTCAACTTTTGGTTGACTTTCCTCCTCTTCAATAGGTTCATCTTCAACCACAACTTCCTTGGGTTCCAAAGTCTTACCACAACTTCCTTGGGTTCTTACCCAAATTCTTTGGATTTTCTATGTCGCTTGGCAAGACTCCTTATGGTCTATTATGAAGCTCCATAGCTTACTAACCCATTTGCTTCTCTAAATTTTTTAGTGTTATTGATTGACTCTGGATTAGGGTGCCATTCTTCACCATGTACACCTTCAAAAAGTGCTCCAAACTATTCGATGATTCAACTTGAGGTGGTTTAGGAACTTGCTTATTAAACCCTTGGGATTGGCTTGGTCTATGCTATATGTAGGTGTTGTTTGGTCTATTTCCTTGGTTACTCCAAGAAAGGTTTGGATGGTTTCATCATGAAAGATTATAGAAGTTGGATTGTGATCCTTGTCCACTTCTATTTTTATGTTGATTCCCTACGTAATAAACTGATTCGAGATTTGATGGGCAATTCTCAAAAGAATGGCTACCCCCACAATCTATGTAGGAAACTACATCGAATTGACTCAATGTTTGAGATGCAAAATTATTCACACCATTAGTGGTAAACTATTTTAACATTGAAGAGATAGACGATACCTGGGGTGAGAGTGAAGTGAGGGCATCAACTTCATGTACTCCGACTACACGTCTTTCTGATATTGCTTGATTTGTTTGTCATTAATAGTTGTTACCAGCAATCCTCTCGATGAGTTCGTAAGCATCATTATAAGACTTTGACAAGAGAGCACCTTCGTAGAAGTATCTATCATCAATCTTGTGTGTGTGTTGAGACCGTTATAAAACATATCCAGCTGGATGCAATGTGGAATCCCATGATGAGGATAATGATAACTCTTGAAAATAGTTATAATTCATGCCTTTAGACTGGGTCAATTGTCTGTACTTAAGTGAGCTTAATTGCATTTTAGGATAGTATTTTAGCATTTTTAAAACGTATTTAGTATTTTTAAAACATTGCATAAGAAGCTTGGACGATGTTTAAATATTATTATTTGTTACTTTTAATTGCATATGGAAAGGTTGTGTTTGGTGGTTTCGCAGGTGCAGGATATGGAGAAAGAAATAAATGAGTGAAGCTTTGTCGGGGCAAAAGGTTAGACGCTTTGCCAACTTGTATGCCATGGCAATTCCAGGAAGATGACCGAGTCAACATTTAATGCATACCAAGTCTCAACCCAACTCTACTTGTAACACCCCTTGATAAACCGTAATTTATACATTTTTTTACCCCATGTTTAACGCATTTTATGCATGATTTCCCATTAGAATTGGCGAATTCGATGCTCCTAATGCTTTAATTTTATGTTTTATACTTAGGAGAGCATAGGAGAGCAAAAGGAACGAGAAGCGGGCCAAAAACAGAGAAAATGGGCCAAAGTTAGAAATCAACACGGCCTAGACCTCCTCACACGTGCATACCAAACGACCGTGTCAATTTGGCAGGCTCGAGCATGGCCTAAAGTAATCGCACATGAGCGTGTCACACAGGCGTGTCCCTGCCGAGCCCAAGTTGAGTCCAATTCGGAAAAGGCTAATTTTGAGGGCTCTTAGGCATTCCAAAGCCTATAAATACACCCTAGAGAAGGAAGAAAAGGAGACAGAGAATAGGGAGTAAGGAGTTACTCCAAGGAAGCCGATTGATCCATCTTAGAAGCCGGATTCACCATCAAGACTAAAGATCTCTCCTCAATTTCCCCTTCAGGAGTTTTGGGTTTTCTTTATGTTTTGTATTCTTTATTATTCTGAGATGTTTTCTTATTTAGTTATGAACTGAAACCCCTAAATACCTAAGGGGAATGAAACCTAAGATGAATCTTGTTATTATTTTCTAAATTGTATGATAAATATTTACCTTGTTCTTAATTATGTATTCTTAATTCTTGTTTTGATATCTTAGGATACTAATTCAAGATAAGCTCTTATTCAGAGGAGGAATAGACCCTGTCTAAGAGTACATGTGTCATAATTAAGCAGAGTTGTTTGCGCGCCTAGACATAGGGTGACAAGATTTTGCCTGATTAGGGTGAAACCTAATAAGGGCATCCATAGATCGAGTTAATGCAACCCTAGGGTGTTAATTAGAGAAAGGTCTCAATTATTCAATCTAGGGATTAGACGTTATTAGTCTTGAATAGGGATAATAACATAACTTAGGGATCTTTACGGAACAAGTTAAATGAATATATTGTCCGATTCGGAGCCAGAATAACAAGTACAGTCTAGGTGGATTTTTCCTTAGGTATTGTCTTAATTCAATCGATTTTCCCAAAAGCAACTCCCCAATTCCATTCTCTGTGAATTCTTAGTTTAGATAATTAGTTAGTTAAAACAAAAACCTCTTTAGACAGTCATTACTAGTACTTTTAGTTCCTTTGGGTTCGACAATCCGGTCTTGCTAAAACTATACTACTGTTCGATAGGTACACTTGCCTACATCACGATAATAGTTAGTTTCAAGAACGATTAATTATAAATATTTAAAATCTATCACGAAATCATGCGATCAAGTTTTTGGCACCGTTGTCGGGGAACTAAGATATTAGGAACGCTCAATTTTTATTACTTTAGCCATTTATTTTTCTTGCAATCTAATTTTAATTTTAATTTTATTATTATTTATTAATTTACTTTTTCTTTCTCTTGGCAGGTTTATAGTTTATGACTAGAAGAAACCCATCAGGACCACTACTTTTTGACGGAGAAATCGATCGCAGAGTTTGTAGACATCAAAGAGAAATATGGTGAAGCTTAAGATACACAGAGAACGAGCAAGAGGACGATACTCAACCCCCAACCGAAGAGATGGCTGAAAACCAAGACAATCAGCTACCTCCTGCAATTGCGGTTAATCAAAATCCTGCTCCATGCACTATGTATGATTATGGTAAACCTTTTTTAACAGGAACTGAATCGAGCATAGTTAGACTTGCTATAGCTGCAAATACTTTTGAACTAAAACCTAACACTATTCAAATGATACAACAATTTGTTCAGTTTGATGGTTTGCAGGATGAGGATCCCAAAGCTCACTTAGCAAACTTCTTAGAACTATGCGATACATTTAAAATTAATGGTGTTTCTGATGATGCCATTCGTCTTCTGTTATTCCCTTTTTTTATTGAGAAACAAAGCTAAACAGTGGTTGAACTCATTACCACGAGGGTCAATCACTACTTGGGAACAAATGATCGAAAAATTTTTATTAAAATATTTTCTGCCGGCTAAAACGACTAAATTACATAATGATATCTCTTCGTTTTTGTAGATGGACTTAGAAACTCTTTACGATGCATGGGAGAGATACAGAGACTTACTGAGAAGGTGGCCTCACCATGGGTTATCGTTTTGGCTACAGGTTCAAACGTTCCATAATAGCCTGAATCCTTCGACTCGACAAATGGTTGACGCAGCTGCTGGCAGAACCATCAATAATAAAACACCTGAAGATGCCTATGAGTTTATAGAGGAGATGTCACTAAATAACTATCAGTGGCAAATCATGAGGACTAAGCCAACTAAAACAGTAGGCGTTTATAACGTCGATCGGTTACTATGCTGTCAAATCAGGTAGAACTTCTAAATAAAAAGCTTAATGGTTTACTTGGTTCTACTCAGGTACATCCAGTAATGATGTGCGAGACAAATGGAGAAGGAGCATGCACAGAGTATCAACTCTTCAACCCTAGCATCGAGGAGGAACAAGTCCAATATATGGGTAACAATAACTCTCGATCCTAAAATAACCCATATAGTAACACTTACAATGCAGGTTGGAGGAACCACCCCAATTTCTCGTGGGGCGGTCAAGGAAATCAAAGACCACAACATCCTCCGGGTTTTCAACAACCACTCTATCAACAGGAAAAGAAGCCGAACCTTGAAGAGATGCTCTCAAAGTTTATATTGGTGTCAGAAACCCGTTTTCAGAACACCAAGACAGCACTTAAAAATCAACAAGCGTCGATCCAAGGGCTCGAAACTCAGATAGGCCGGCTTTCCAAACTAATCTCCAAACAACCACAAGGTAGCTTGCCAAGTAATACTGAACCCAACCTAAGGGAACAGCTCAACGCAATTAATATTCAAGATGACGAAGGAGTTGTTGAGCCTAAACCATAGCTGAGGCAAGAAACTATGGTGAGCAAAGGTCAATGTGAGGTAGGTCATATTAAAAACAAATCAGTGAATGTTGATTATAAACCTCGTGTGCCATACCCCAACACGACAAGGAAAGACCGCTCAGATGAACAATTTGGTAAATTCCTTAAACTCTTAAAAAAATTACACATTAACTTACCGTTTATTGAAGTGCTATCGCAAATGTCAAACATAATGAAATTTTTAAAGGAGCTTTTAGCAAATAAGTAGAAGTTGGACGAGGTGTCGCATGTGGAGCTAAACGCAGTGTGCTCAGCTATTCTGCAAAATAAGCTACCGAAAAAATTAAAAGATCTAGGGAGTTTTACGATTCCTTGCTTTATTGGTAGTTTAGATGTTAATAATGCATTAGCTGATTTAGGGGCTAGTATCAACGTCATGCCTTACAAAATGTTTAAGCAACTAGGTTTCGAGTAACCCAAATAGACTAGGATGAGCATTCAATTAGCAGATAAAACTATAAGATTCCCTAGGGGTATTATTGAAGATGTGCTAGTTAAAATCGATAAATTTATATTACCCGTTGACTTCATTGTTCTAGACATAGAGGAGGATAGCAGCACTCCTTTAATTCTAGGAAGGCCCTTTTTAGTAACTGCTAAAACAATTATTGATGTTGGCACAGGTGAACTCACACTCCATGTGGGAGACGAACCAATCACCCTTCAAGCTCGCAATTCCAGCAACACATTGGAAATTGAAGGTGATCGTCTAAACCATTCTACTATAACTGACATTATAGTGCAACCTTCTTTGCAGGAAATGAGTCTGAAGGAAGTACATGAGTCATTCTCAAGCAATAGTGGAGGACCTATTCATGAAGATCGAAGGCTACAAATCGAGGAGGTGGATGAATGGCAGACGCATAAACTGAGAGCACCCGTCAAACCAAATCTACGACAAAACGACCTCAATACCTTTCCAAATCAACTTAAGGTTAGAGATAGAGTCTTATTAGATGCCACAGATCCCCACATTGTCGCTACCACATCGAATGAAGAAATCTCTCTTACGGTACTCAGTATTTTTCCATTCGGTATAGTTGAGGTAAGTAATCCCAAGTTCGACACTTTTAAGGTAAACAACACCCGTTTAAAACCTTATTTTAATGAAGTTGACAGCAGGAATGAGGAGTATAAACTCCTTGAACCACCATGATCATTCAACGGAGAGGTAAGTCGAGCTTAGACTATAAATAAGCACTTATCGGGAGGCAACCCGAGCACTAACTGTATTAACTTCTTAATATCAGTGTATAACACCTAACTTACTAACGGAGCTCTTGAAAATAGGTTCACCACAAAGACACGGTCAAGAACACGTGCATGCTTAGGACCGTGTGGAAACAAGGCAAAAATATTTCCAAAACACAGGCTGGGACAAATCGCCACGGCCGTGCGACATGGCCTTGGCCGAGCATGCCAAAACAACATGGGCGTGTGACACGCCCGTGCCTTAGGATCGTGGTTGAAACTGAAAAACTAGCACGGGCGTGCGACACGCCCGTGTCTAACACCCGTGGTCGAACCTATCAAATTAACTTGGGCGTGGGGCTTGCATACACAGGCGTGGGAGAAGCGAATGAAGCTAGACACGGTCGTGCGGCACGGTCGTGTGTACCCATACGCCTAAGGTACATAGGCGTGGGATGAATTTCAGACGCGCCCAAATTGCAAAAACGCGAAATACACGGGCAAAAATTGGGGAACACAGGCATGTGCACTGGCTGTGGGGCCCAAAATATATAAATACCCTGCACCATTCACTTTCTTCCCTATTCAAAAACCCTAACCCTAGCCGCTGCAAGTCCACACGGCCTCCCTGCCACGCCCGTGCGCCTCCTCTAACTCCATTTTTGATGCCCGATTTCTCTCCCTTAGCGTTCGTTTACTCTTTTCACCTCTATTCTACTTACTTTTAATGTTTATTTTTAAAATAATCTTTATTTTTCTCTTACTATTTCCATTTTGTTCATTATTTCTGCATTATTATATTATTTATTATACATTTCATGTTAAAATGAGTTGTTAGGAAAGCCTCACTCTTTTGTCATACACATGCCATTACTATGCCCATTCTTATGCCATTACAATGATAATATCATGAAATTATGCCATCAAAATAATTATGTTGGTTATGTTTGGTTAATATTAGTAGCTGTGGCTGAAATTTTGATTTTTATTTGAAATTTGTCTTCATTTTACTTTGATCATTCCTCAAGATGAATTAATGGTTTTGATTATAGGTACCATGCCGTCTTCACAAGGAAAGAAAACCGCCGTACCTGCTTCGAAGATGAGGAAGGGAGCATCATCCTCCGTGGGTCCAACCACGAAAATTCGTCACCCTCTCCTGCAGTTCCCCCGAGGGCCCCAAGAAGAACTTTTCCAAATACTTCGGGCCCGACCTTTAATTGCAGGCTGCTGGATCGACTGGGTTACCGTAGAACAAGTTCAGTTGGCTGATGCGATTCAGGCCCTCTTAACCACCGACCCTTGGGAGTTGTTCTTTGGGATCATCGATCCAACATACCTCAAGCTCACGATGGAACTATGTTCAACGTTCCATCTTCAGACCGTAATGACGAACTACAATGATCCCGGCACGGTCCAATTTCGCCTAGGAGGATTGATCTCGGCACGGTGCAATTTCGCCTAGGCGGATTAATCCGCTAGATAAGCGTCCCAGAGTTCGGTGTTGCACTAGGCTTATATACGGAGGAGTTCAAGGAGGAGAATGGACTATATGCTCTCACTCGCCACATACACTTCTCTCCCTCGAAGTGCTGGCACACTTTGGCCCCTCACGCTGCCTCCTACAATCCTAGCAGCTCCAAGGCATCAGTTTTCCCACCATCCCTAAGGTACTTACACGCCATTTTGGCTCACACGATAACGGGGAGGTGAAAGAGCACTGGCATCATCAATACTCACGACGTCTACTTTTTACAGTGTATGTCGCACGGGCACGTCATCGACCTAACTTATTTCATTACCCTCGCCATTCAACACCAAACAAAGTGGCATAGGAAATGAGTCATCTCCATTGGCCCACACGTGACTCGGTTGGCTTGACACTTCGGGATCCTCAGTACCGCAGCCCAAGAATCATCCTTAACCCTCATTGGCCAGATGTGTCCACAAGGCATCTCGAGCATGCTTAGTAGAAGGATGATAGAAAAGCACCGAGGAACCTACCCTCCTCAATATCGTCTCGTCCAATCTACCGAGGAGGAGGCCTACAAGGACATTCCTGATGATGTCCTTCCATAGCAGGAGGACCCACCGACTCAACCACGACCACCCTCTCGTCCAGTTCATGCGGCGGCTTCATATGCTGATATCTCTGAGCGCCTAACTCAATTCGAGCAGCAGTGATTTCAATGATTTGACAACATTGATGCTACTCTATAGCAGATTTGTCAGCACCTCCACATCTCATCGCCAGTCCCACCTCGCGAACCATCTAGCAATGAAGATGTCTAAAAACATTTATTTATTATTTTATGTTTTTTAATTTTTATTAAAACTACTCTTTATTTTTATTAGATTTTAGAATTTTATTTTTAATTATCAATTTCAATTATTTCTTTATGAGCAATTATTCTTCCTAATATCCCCTAAAAAGTTCCTGATCTTATCACAGTTATATAGAGCTCTTAAGCTCATCATCGCATAGAAACTAAAAACTCCATTGGGAAAGGTTTTCTACGACTGCCATGTCCTCATCGACGACGACCATAGCTACCACTAGATATAATATTCTTTTGGCGCATGACTTATGGACTAATGAACCTCTACCACCACCGGAGTATCCTCCTCTACTATTGCACCTATTACTCTCCAAAACTCCAGTTCGAGGAATTCATCATACAAGAAGTTTCACTTCTCTCCCTATCTTATTTTTATATTCTAATATCTATCTTTGTACATTGAGGGCAATGTACATCTTAAGTGTGGGGGGTATTTATTTCATTATTAGAAAAATCCCTGAATGACTGCCTTGTTCTCTTGGAAAGCTCTCATATCGTATTCAGGATAAATTTTGATTGATTTATGACATTGATTGATATATCTTGAATTAAAACATAGGCATTTATGCATTGTGACAGCCCAAAATTGACCCTAGTCGGAATGTGGTTTCGGGACCACAAAACCGAGGCATAAAAATAATTAAAAATTTATTTTGATGCCTATAATATGTGTGTGCTCATGTATGACATTTTATGATGATTGATTTAGTGTTATAAAGGTGAATTCCACTAGAAAGGACTTAGTAGTGAACTTTGAAAGTACGATAGGGAAATGTGTGATGACTAATTAAAGCATGCGTGCAAAATAATGGACTTGCATGTCAAATTCCCCTTTTTACAAGTGATGGCCGGCCATGACAAAGAGATATGGGCTAAACATGTCATGAAACATGTTTTGTTGGGCATTAGGGAGAAATAATAAACAAATAAGCATGGGTAAGAAAAGAATGAAAAAAAAATGTGTGTGGGAGAGTAGCATCCCCCCCCCCATTGCCGTGCAACCAAGAAGAAAAACAAAAAATTTGTTCATCCTTGTTCTCTCCTTTTTGGCCAAAAATACTAAGAGGAAGAAGGGATTTTTGCTTCATTTCCTTTGTTTAGAAGAGATCTAGAAGGTGATTTGGCTAAATTTGCATCAAGAGTAAGGTATGTATGAGGTTGTGTTGGGAGTTTCATGCATGTTTTGGTTGCTAATTTGATGTGCATGTTAGCCATGGCTCAAATCTTTGTTATGCCATGGAAATGGCATTTGGCCAAAGTTGTTATGGTGATAAAGCCATTGCATGCTAAGTGTGAAACTTGATGATGATGCATGCAATGATGGATTGTCTACCTATGAGTAAGATTTTGAGCTTTCTTTTGTTTTATCATGATTGAAGTTGAAAAGAAGCATGATTGTCATATTCGCCATGATGCATTCTTGAGCATGATTCATGCTTCTTGCATGTTAGTTAAAATTTGTGTTTTGGATGGCTATGGACACCTTGAAATTCGGCCATGCTCATATATGCATATATATGATTGCACATTATGTTTTGGTTATGAACTAAGTGATGTATATATTTGGTGTCATGATGTGGCTATGGCTTGAAATGGGAATGTTGGTCATATGATCAGCCATTGGCATGGTTAAAATGATCATATATGAACCTATGTATGGCAAGACTAGTCGAATCATGGAGACTACCAAATAGGTAAGTCCTACCTTAAAAACAGATGCTGCCAGCTGCAGTGGCGTGAATGTGAAAAATCACCAAAATTCATAGGAATGGAATTAAATAGTGAATAAGCTATGTAAATGAACCTTGATGAGTCTATTTTCATATGGAAGAAACGAAATGGTCATAGGAGTTACAGGTTAAGAGATAATAAAGCTATTGTGAGACAGGGCCAGAATGGTTTCTGGGTTCCCTGTCGCAACTTTAAAAATTCACTATAAATTATCCAAAAAGAATTAGGAGACATACCTTATATGTACAGATTCCATTTTGAGTCTAGTTTCATTAGAAATAAACGACACCAACATTAAAGCCCTGTACAGAGAGATATTCAAGTTATACCGCGCGAAGGTCAGAGCAGTCGATCCCTGTAACATGGGTAACTTTAACTAATAAACTGTACCAATTGGCGGACCAAAAATCCTAGAAATAAATCCATGGATGGATATATGAGTCTAAATTCAGGGAAAATTTACGAAACCAGTTTCCGAGTTTTGCAACTCGAGATATGATTTTTAAGGCGACAGTGACGCAATTTTCCAGCCTGACTAGAAATGTCAAATTGGTGGGCAAAACATGTGAACTTGGCTTGTTAACCCCTCGGGTCCCAAGCACCGCGATGGTCTCGGGTTTGGGGTGTTACAATTTTATTGGTATCGAGCCACAGTTTAGTCGATTCTAGGACTACCGTGATGTGTTTGGGGTCTAGCTATACATGCCATTAAATGATGAATCGATAGTGTGATGATTCGACAATTCGACTTTGTGTTTGTTGTAGCAATGGATCCCGATCCCAACCGAGCGATAGCGATGATGTGGAGAGTGTGGCTCCTGCTCCCGCGCAAGGGACAATGCCGTGGACTCTCAACCTATGGCCAGCAATCCTAATGACGAGGCTAGGCAAGCCTTTTATAGTGTAATGAACGAATGGTTTAATCAATACATTCGAACCAACACTACTGTTCCACAACCTCCATTCCGAAAAATGCAACCCTCAAGACCTACAATACCTCCGTTGATGACCAAATAAGGTCAAGTAAGCCCCCATCGATAGGATTCAAAACATGGGGCCACTGAATTTAAGGCTACGGATGATGATGATGCCGAAGCGAGCTGAATTTTGGTTAGATAACACTATCCGGGTGCTTGATGAGCTATCCTGTACACCGATGAGTGCTTAAAGTGTACCATCTCCTTGTTACGCGAGTCCGCCTACTATTGGTGGAGTACTCGACTTGTGGTGCCTAGAGAGCAAGTGACTTGGGAATTCTTTCAAACCGAGTTCGAAAAAAGTATATCATCGAGATTCATCGACCAAAAGCGGAGGGAATTTCTTGATCTTAAGCAAGGTTCTATGTCCGTTATCGACTACGAACGAAAGTTTGTGAGGCTTAGCCAGACGCGAGAATGCATTTCGTCCGAAGCTATTATGTGTAAACGCTTCGAGGATGGGCTGAATGATGATATAAGGATGTTTGTTGGCATTCTCGAGATACGAGAGTTCGTAGTACTTGTTGAGCGAGCTTGTAAAGTCGAAGAGCTTAGAAAGGAGAAACAAAAAGCTGATGTGGGGATTGGAGAATTCGAAGAGGTCCTCGGAAAGTCTCTTCAACAAGCATCGAAGAGATTTCGAGATGATGCGAGCCGGTCTAGAGGCGTTTGGGCTTTTCTAGACGAGGACGCGATCGACCCCCGTGACCACACGAGTCACTTCGATCGCTGATGGTGGAAATGATCGCGAGAGAGGGCGGAGTGTCCACATTGTGGCAAATGGCATTTGGGAGCTGTTGGTTTCGTGATCGCTCTCGCTATAAGTGTGGATCGGCCGACCACTTTATGAAGGATTGCCCGAGGATGCATGAGCAGAATGTAAGTCGAGTGCAAACCCGGGTGCTACCAACGCCGAGGTAGGCCACCTAGAAATATGGGCAATGTCGGTGGCGGTCGAGAGGATCTAGAGATGCTACCATCGATCCGAGGCTCGTGCTCTGCTAGGACTTATGCCATACGCGCACGCCGAGGATGCTGCCTCTCCGGATGTTATTACCGGTACTTTCACTCTTTTCAATACAAATGTGATTGCTTTGATTGACCCCGGTTCTACTCATTCATATATATGTGAAACCTTGGCATCCAAAGAAGACTTTGCCTATTGAGTCTCATCGAGTTTGTAATTCGGTGTCAAACCCTTGGGTCATTACGTGCTTGTTAACAAAGTGTGCAAGAAAAGTCCCCTAGTGTTCCGAGGTTCTTGTTTTCCCACGGACTTAATGCTTTTGCCGCTCGATGAGTTCGATGTTATTCTTGGTTTGGATTGGTTGACCATGCACGATGCGGTTGTAAATTGCAAGAGCAAGACTATCGATTTGAGGTGCGCGAATAATGAAATAGTTCAGTTGAGTCCACGAACTTAAACGGCCGCCATTTGTAATATCGCCGATGTTGGCCCGTAAATATGTAAGAAAAGGGTGCGGCGTACCTTTGCGACGTGCTTTCGATGACAAGGAATCGAGAAGAAACCCGAATCGTGCCCGTGGTTTGTGAATACGGATGTTTTCCCAAGAATTGCGGGTTTACCACTGTTCGGAAATAGAATTTGGCATCGAATTGGTACCTGGTACCACTCCAATTTCGATAGCTCCGTATCGTATGGCACCAACGGAATTAAAGGAGTTGAAAGCTCAGTTGCAAGAATTGGTGGATAGAGGTTTTGCTCGCCCGAGTTTTTCGCCTTGGGGTGCGCCGATGTTGTTCGTGAAGAAGAAGGATGGAACCATGCGATCGTAGATCGACTATCGTCAGCTTAATAAAGCGACGATAAAGAACAAATATCCGTTGCCACGTATTGATGACTTGTTCGATCAACTGAAGGGAGCCTCGGTGTTCTCGAAAATAGATTTGAGATCGGGCTACTATCAATTACGAATCCGAGATTCGACGCGTGCCCAAGACTGCCTTCAGAACGAGATATGGTCACTATGAGTTCCTAGTGATGCCGTTTGGGCTCACTAATGCCCCTGCGGTATTTATGGATTTAATGAATCGGATCTTTAGACCATATTTGGATCGATTTGTAGTCGTGTTCATTGATGACATCTTGGTCTATTCAAGAAATGAGACCGAATATCTTGAACACCTGCGGTTAGTGCCGCAAATTTTACGGACAAGCAATTATATGCTAAGTTCAGCAAGTGTGAGTTCGTTAAGAGAGGTTAGCTTGGGTCATGTGGTATCTGCATCGGTATTCGAGTCAACCGAATAAAATTTCAGCCATACTAAATTGGAAGCCTCAGAAATATTCTTGAGGTTCAAGCTTTTTGGGGCTTGCGGTTATTACCGACGATTTGTAAAAGGCTTCTCAACGATAGCCACGCCGATGACGGCTTACTCCAAAAGGACGTTAAGTTCGAATGGACGGAGAAATGCCAAAAAGTTTCGATCAACTGAAAACTTATTTGACTGAAGCCCCAATTCTAGTGCAACCCGAGTCCGGCAAAGAGTTTGTCATCTATAGCGACGCCTCTCTACTTGGGTTAGGTTGCGTATTAATGCAAGAAGGTCGAGTTGTGGCCTATGCGTCGAGGCAATTAAAGCCACATGAGAAAAATTATCCGACTCATGATCTCGAATCGGCCGCCATCGATTCGCCTTTAAAGATTTGGCGACATTACTTATTTGGTGAAAGGTGCCATGTATACTCGGATCACAAAAGTCTCAAGTATTTGATGACCCAAAGAGACTTAAATCTGCGACAAAGACGTTGGCTCGAGCTGTTAAAGGATTATGAGCTGATCATTGACTATCACCGGGAAAGGCGAATGTGGTTATGGATGCCTTGAGTCGTAAATCGTTATTCACTTTACGACGATGAATGTGCACTTGTCTATCCGATCCGAGCGGTGTGTTAGTGGCTGAATTGAAAGCCAAACCATTATTGACACACCAAATTCGAGAAGCTCGTAAAGTCGATGACGAGTTGGTTGCAAACGGGCTGCGTGTGTTCAACAAGGACTCGGAGTTTCAAATCGACGATGACGATTGTTTGAGGTTCAAAAGTCGTCTGTGTGTCCCAAAGAATTGAACTCATTTCGATAATTTCAATGAAGCCCATTGTAGCCGAATGGCAATCCACCGAGGAGTACGAAGATGTACAATGATTTGAAACGTCGGTTTTGGTGGCATGGTATGAAGCGAGACATCTCCGACTTTGTTTCGAGATGTTTAATATGTCAACAAGTGAAAGCGGAACATCGGTGCCTTCAGATTACTTCACCAATCACGATACCCGAGTGGAAATGGGATCGAGTCACAATGGACTTTGTATCCGGACCGCCATTGTCGTGAGTAAGAAGGATGCGGTTTGGGTCGTGGTAGATCGATTGACTAAGTCGGCCCACTTTGTCCTCAGACGCACGTATTTTTCAATGGACAAATTAGCGGAATTGTACGCTTCTCGATTGTGAAATTACACGGGTGCCTATTTCTATCGTGTTTGATAGAGATCCGAGATTTACCTCGCGATTTTGGAAAAAGTTGCAAGAAGCTTTGGGTACCAAGTTGCATTTCAGACCGCTTTCACCCCAAACCGATGGTCAATCCGAGCGGATAATTCGAGATACTTGAGGATATGTTAAGATGTTGCGTCCTCGAGTTTAGTGGTTCATGGGAACGGTATTTGCCGTTAATTGAATTCGCTTACAACAACGACTTTCAATCAAGTATTAAGATGGCACCTACGAGGCCTTGTACGGTCGTAAATGCCGACGCCATTGTTTTGGACCGAGCTCGGTGAAAGCAAGATTTTCGGGTGGATTTGATTAGGGATGCTGAATGTAAAGTGAAAGTAATCCGTGAAAGTCTCAAGATAGCCTCCGATCGTCGAAGTCGTGACGCGGATCTGAAGCGTAAGGATGTCGAGTATCAGGTGGGTGATAAAGTGTTTCTCAAGGTATCGCCTTGGAAAAAGATACTCAGGTTCGGCCGTAAGGGCAAGTTGAGCCCGAGGTTCATTGGACCATATGAGATATCGAGCGAGTCGGTCCGTGGCATATCGCTTGATTTTGCCCCCGAGCTCAAAAGGTTCACGATGTCTTTCATGTTTCGATGCTTGACGCTATAGATCCGATCCATCGCACGTGATTAGTCCATCGAAATTGAAATTCAAGCCAATATGAGTTATGAGGAAGAACCGATTCGTATCCTATCACGGGAAGTGAAAGAGTTGCGAAACAAGCGGGTTCCGCTAGTGAAAGTGTTATGGCTCAAGCACGGGATAGAAGAAGCTACTTGGGAGACCGAGAACCCTATGAAAGAGCGATATCCAAACCTATTTACGGTAAGATTTTCGGGACGAAAATTTCTTAAGTGGGGAGAGTTGTGACAGCCCAAAATTGACCCTAGTCGAATGTGGTTTCGGGACCACAAAACCGAGGCATAAAAATAATTAAAATTTATTTTGATGCCTATAATATGTGTGTGCTCATGTATGACATTTTATGATGATTGATTTAGTGTTATAAAGGTGAATTCCACTAGAAAGGACTTAGTAGTGAACTTTGAAAGTACGATAGGAAATGTGTGATGACTAATTAAAGCATGCATGCAAAATAATGGACTTGCATGTCAAATTCCCTTTTACAAGTGATGGCGGCCATGACAAAGAGATATGGGCTAAACATGTCATGAAACATGTTTTGTTGGGCATTAGGGAGAAATAATAAACAAATAAGCATGGGTAAGAAAAGAATGAAAAAAATGTGTGTGGGAGAGTAGCATCCCCCCATTGCCGTGCAACCAAGAAGAAAAACAAAAAATTTGTTCATCCTTGTTCTCTCCTTTTGGCCAAAAATACTAAGAGGAAGAAGGATTTTTGCTTCATTTCCTTTGTTTAGAAGAGATCTAGAAGGTGATTTGGCTAAATTTGCATCAAGAGTAAGGTATGTATGAGGTTGTGTTGGGAGTTTCATGCATGTTTTGGTTGCTAATTTGATGTGCATGTTAGCCATGGCTCAAATCTTTGTTATGCCATGGAAATGGCATTTGGCCAAAGTTGTTATGGTGATAAAGCCATTGCATGCTAAGTGTGAAACTTGATGATGATGCATGCAATGATGGATTGTCTACCTATGAGTAAGATTTTGAGCTTTCTTTTTGTTTTATCATGATTGAAGTTGAAAAGAAGCATGATTGTCATATTCGGCCATGATGCATTCTTGAGCATGATTCATGCTTCTTGCATGTTAGTTAAAATTTGTGTTTTGGATGGCTATGGACACCTTGAAATTCGGCCATGCTCATATATGCATATATATGATTGCACATTATGTTTTGGTTATGAACTAAGTGATGTATATATTTGGTGTCATGATGTGGCTATGGCTTGGAAATGGGAATGTTGGTCATATGATCAGCCATTGGCATGGTTAAAATGATCATATATGAACCTATGTATGGCAAGACTAGTCGAATCATGGAGACTACCAAATAGGTAAGTCCTACCTTAAAAACAGATGCTGCCAGCTGCAGTGGCGTGAATGTGAAAAATCACCAAAATTCATAGGAATGGAATTAAATAGTGAATAAGCTATGTAAATGAACCTTGATGAGTCTATTTTCATATGGAAGAAACGAAATGGTCATAGGAGTTACAGGTTAAGAGATAATAAAGCTATTGTGAGACAGGGCCAGAATGGTTTCTGGGTTCCCTGTCGCAACTTTAAAAATTCACTATAAATTATCCAAAAGAATTAGGAGACATACCTTATATTTACAGATTCCATTTTGAGTCTAGTTTCATTAGAAACAAACGACACCAACATTAAAGCCCTGTACAGAGAGATATTCAAGTTATACCGCGCGAAGGTCAGAGCAGTCGATCCCTGTAACATGGGTAACTTTAACTAATAAACTGTACCAATTGGCCCGACCAAAATCCTAGAAATAAATCCATGGATGGATATATGAGTCTAAATTCAGGAAAATTTACGAAACCAGTTTCCGAGTTTTGCAACTCGAGATATGATTTTTAAGGCGACAGTGACGCAGTTTTCCAGCCTGACTGGAAATGTCAAATTGGTGGGCAAAACATGTGAACTTGGCTTGTTAACCCCTCGGGTCCGGCACCGGCGATGGTCTCGGGTTTGGGGTGTTACATGCATTGATTGTTTAAACCTTAAGATATTAGAGAATCAAGCATGATAAGTTGATTTTTAAGAATTTACAATCTTAGGTTGTTTCCCTACAATTTAGGTATTACTTTGAGTTGGAATTTACAAGTTTTAAACATCAAAAAGCCATAATTTTTGTGAGAATTTTAAGCCTTTTGAGCATCTATTAATTCTTTCATGCTCACTTTTATTATTGCTTTGAGTGCGTCAGTATTGAACTGTTATTCTAGAACTTTCTTGATTATGCATGTCAAGACCACACCATTTGATTTGATATGTCAAGATGAGAGAGGCACTTAGGATTAACCCACTCATGTCATGAAAAGCCTACCTCCACGATTAACCCTTAGTGAACCCCCTTAAGTCTAACAACCCATTTCTTGTATTACCCTTAATATTAACCCTTAAGCCATTATTGTTGAAATCCACTAAATTAATTTGATCCCCATTTTTTATCGAGATTGGAATTGAAATAGTTGCTGAGCTAAGTTTTATTCTACTTTGTATTTAACTTGTTCTTAAAAAAAATGTATACATCTTAATAGTAGTAATCTTCTGGGCTAAAGAAGTCAAATTCCATATTCTGAGAAAAGCTCTGTTGTATGCAATTGATGACTAGCTATTTTTCTAGTTAAGTAATTTTTCAACTCAATCTCGATTCTAACCCTTTCTTTTAGCTTGTGACCACACCCCCTAACCAAGCCTTATTACAACCCTCTAAAGACCTTTTGATTGATGTATCATCTTAAATTATAGTGGTGGAGATTTGATTTTCATGCAAGCCTATGGTAATGACTTTTCATTATTGACTATTGAGTGCTTCATTTATTGTCCTCAAACACCTCGAGTGATTTGAGTGAATCTTTAATGAGGACGTGAAACTCTATGATATTCTGAATCAAAGTTAATTACTTAGATGAGGGGAGACACCTATATTTGCATGTTTAAATACTCAACTTGGAATGTTTGAAACTTTTATGTTCTTTTAGTTGAATTCTCAATGTATGATTACCTATGGATTATTTTGAGATATTATAGATAGAAATTATAAGTTGAGAAGAATTTATCTTGATTATGAGTTGAAAATTTTGCTTGAGGACAAGCAAATTCTTAAGTGTAAGGGTATTTGATAAACTGTAATTTATACATATTTTTACCCCATGTTTAACGCATTTTATGGATGATTTCCCATTAGAATTGGTGAATTCGATGCTCCTAATGCTTTAATTTCATGTTTTATACTTAGAAGAGCATAGGAGAGCGAAAGGAACGAGAAGCGGGCCAAAAACGGAGAAAATGAGTCAAAGTACGAAATCAACACGGCCTGGACCTCCTCACACGGGCATACCACGTGGCTGTGACAATTTGGCAGGCTCGAGCATGGCCTGAAGTAATCGCACACGGGCATGTCCCTGCCGACCCCAAGTTGAGTCTAATTTGGAAAAGACTAATTTTGAAGGCTCTTAGGCATTCCAAAGCCTATAAATACACCCCAGAGGAGGAAGAAAAGGAGACAGAGAATAGGGAGTAAGGAATTACTTCAAGGAAGCCGATTGATCCATCTCAAAAGCCGATTGATCCATCTTAGAAGCTGGATTTACCATCAAGACTGAAGATCTATCCTCAATTTCCCCTTCAGGAGTTTTGGGTTTTCTTTATGTTTTGTATTCTTTATTATTCTGAGATGTTTTCTTATTTAGTTATGAACTAAAACCCCTAAATACCTAAGGGGAATGAAACCTAAGACGAATCTTGTTATTATTTTCTGAATTGTATGATAAATATTTAACTTGTTCTTAATTATGTGTTCTTAATTCTTGTTTTGATATCCCAGGATACTGATTCAAGATAAGCTCTTACTCAGAGGAGGAATAGACCCTGTCTAAGAGTACATTTGTCATAATTAAGCGGAGTTGTTTGCGCCCCGAGACATAGGGTGGCAAGATTTTGCCAGATTAGGGTGAAAACTAATAAGGGTATCCATAGATCGAGTTAATGCAACCCTAGGGTGTTAATTAGAGAAAGGTCTCAATTATTCAATCTAGGGATTAGACGTTATTAGTCTTGAATAGGGATAATAACATAACTTAGGGATCTCTACGGAACAAGTTAAATGAATAAATCGTCCGATTCGGAGCCAGAATAACAAGTACAGTCTAGGTGGATTTTTACTTAGGTATTGTCTTAATTCAATCGATTTTCCCAAAAGCAACTCCCCAATTCCATTCTCTGTGAATTCGTAGTTTAGATAATTAGTTAGTTAAAACAAAAACATCTTTATTCTTAGGCTAGATAATAAAAAGATAGTCATTACTAGTACTTTTAGTTCCTTTGGGTTCGACAATCCGATCTTGCTAAAACTATACTACTGTTCGATAGGTACACTTGCCTACATCGCGATAATAGTTAGTTTCAAGAACGATTAGTTATAAATATTTAAAACCTATCACAAAATCATGCGATCACCCCTTACCCGTATTCAACATCGGAACAGGATATGAGGCATTACCGGACTTACAAAGCAAGTAAACATACGATTTCAGTTTTATCCAAATTAAAAACCATTCTGCATTCAATCATAAAGTCCCTAATATGAGCCTACGAGGCCAGAAACATGCTTTGTAACACCCCAAACCCGAGACCATCGCCGGTGTCGGACCCGAGGGGTTAACAAGCCAAGTTCACATGTTTTGCCCACCAATTTGACATTTCCAGTCAGGCTGGAAAACTGCGTCACTGTCGCCTTAAAAATCATATCTCGAGTTTCAAAACTCGGAAACTGGTTTCGTAAATTTTCCCTGAATTTAGACTCATATATCCATCCATGGATTTATTTCTAGGATTTTTGGTCGGGCCAATTGGTACAGTTTATTAGTTAAAGTTACCCATGTTACAGGGATCGACTGCTCTGACTTTCGCGCGGTATAACTTGAATATCTCTCTGTACAGGGCTTTAATGTTGGTGTCGTTTGTTTCTAATGAAACTAGACTCAAAATGGAATCTGTACATATAAGGTATGTCTCCTAATTCTTTTGGATAATTTATAGTGAATTTTAAAGTTGCGACAGGGAACCCAGAAACCATTCTGGCCCTGTCTCACAATAGCTTTAATATCTCTTAACCTGTAACTCCTATGACCATTTCGTTTCTTCCATATGAAAATAGACTCATCAAGGTTCATTTACATAGCTTATTCACTATTTAATTCCATTCCTATGAATTTTGGTGATTTTTCACATTCATGCCACTGCAGCTGGCAGCATCTGTTTTAAGGTAGGACTTACCTATTTGGTAGTCTCCATGAATCAACTAGTCTTGCCATACATAGGTTCATATATGATCATTTTAACCATGCCAATGGCTGATCATATGACCAACATTCCCATTTCCAAGCCATAGCCACATCATGACACCAAATATATACATACAACCCACAATTAGTCTAAGTTCATGCTTCCTTTTCGAGCCATTTTCGCATGGCCGTACATACTTACATTACAACATATTTAACAAACAAGAGGTAGTCCTATACATGCCATCTCAAGTTCAATCAAAATTTATACCAAAATGGAGGCTTGATAGTGTGAATGACTTGACTTCAACGATCCCAAATCCAATTGCTTGACGAAATCTAAAAAACCGAGAGCCAAAGCAACGGGTAAGCATTTTATGCTTAGTAAGTCTCAAGGAATATAATCAACTCTAATTACAGCAATACATTCACATAGCCAAATGCATCATTTCATTAATACACATTCTTACTTCACACTTCATCATTATATGATTTCACAAAATATCAAACAATTCAATAACTGAAATTCATTAGTCGATTGAGCTAATGTTGCTCAAACATGTCGACTTTCCAATGCACATATAACGTACCTTATCCTTTGGGCTTTTCGAGTGTACTAATTGAATTCATTACAGCAACCAACACTCACCTCCAGCCCAAGATTCTTCGAATATAACCGGATATAATCACATGCACAAATGCCTTCGGTCTTAGCCGGATAGAGTGTCTCGCATTTAATGCCTTTGGTCTTAGCCCGATGTAGCCACTAAGCAATTGCCTTCGGTCTTAACCGGATATAATTTCCAGCATAATTGTCTTCGGATTTAGCCCGGATATCATTCAATTTCCCATGAACACATACATCAATTATCATTGGACATACATAATTCATTTTCGTTACTAAGGCTCAAACGCAATTATAGTCACAAGCATATTCGCCTTTCGGACTTAGCCCGTAGAATTCAAATACTCATGCATACACAATCAATAATCAATACACATCCATACTTTATTTCACACAATTCAAGTAGAGTCACTTCTTGAGGACTTACTCGGATGTTGTCGAACGGCTTTTTCGCTATTCGATCACTTTCTCCTTCCCTTGTCCAATTGTGGCCCTCTAAGCTCTTGAGCTAATTCAAACAAATTCAATTGATTAAAACCTCATTGTGCTAGCTTTTGGCCGAATATGACAAGGAGTTTAAATGGTCATATGGCCACCCTTTAGCTTGAATACACAATGGTCATGCACATTTTATACTACATCAAGCAATTCAATACAATTTATTCGAGCATCAAGGAAATGCTAAGGCCTTCAATAGGCTACCCAAGGCCGGATATTCATGTACATGTTGAGGTCAATTTTGCACTTAATACCTCACAAAAACAGCATGCAATTTACTAATTAATGCTTTGCACATTGTGGTCCAAAACTTATAATATAGCATCAAGCACCTACATGTGTGCTAGGCCGAATTGTGCTTGCAATTTCACAAGCATTCTTCCACATCTTCTTCTTTAAACCAATATATTCATCACTTAGTTCATAACCAAAACATAATGTGCAATCATATATATGCATATATGAGCATGGCTGAATTTTCAAGGTGTCCATAGCCATCCAAAACACAAATTTTAACTAACATGCAAGAAGCATGAATCATGCTCAAGAATGCATCATGGCCGAATATGACAATCATGCTCCTTTTCAACTTCAATCATGATAAAACAAAGAGAAAACTCAAAATCTTACTCATGAGTAGAAAATCCATCATTGCATGCATCATCATCAAGCTTCACACTTAGCATGCAATGGCTTTATCACCATAACAACTTTGGCCAAATACCATTTCCATGGCATAACAAAGATTTGAGCCATGGCTAACATGCACATCAAGTTAGCAACCAAGACATGCATGAAACTCCTAACACAACCTCATACATACCTTAATCTTGATACAAACTTAGCCAAATCTCCTTCTAGATCTCTTCCAAACCAAGCATGAAGCAAAAATCCTCCCCTTTTTCCTTAGTATTTTCGCCAAGAAGTGAAAATGGATGAGCAAAATTTTCTTTTCTTTCCTTAGGACATTCGCCAAGAGCTATGGTGAAAGATGAACACTTTTTTTTCTTTTTTTTTCCATACTCTTATTTTATTATTTCTAACATGCACCACTAGCAAAACATGTTTAAGACATGTTTTCTTTTGCCCATATTCATCACCATGGTCGGCCACTATAGTCAAATTTGGGGAATTTGACATGCAAGGACAACATTTCCTAGTGTGCATCAATAGGCCACTTCCACATTTGCCTATCTCAATTCTAAATTTTCTAACACAAGTCCTTTCTAGTGAAATTCACCTTTATAACACTAAATCAATCATCAAAAATGTCATACATGAATACTCACATATTATAGGCATCGAAATAAATTTTAAATTATTGTTATGCCTCGGTTTTGTGGTCCCGAAACCACATTCCGGCTAGGGTCTATTTTGGGTGTCACAACCCCCTCTTAAGGAATTTTCGTCCCGAAAATCTTACCGTAAATAGGTTTGGATATCGTTCTTTCATAGAGTTCTCGGTCTCCCAAGTAGCTTCTTCTATCCGTGCTTGAGCCATAACACTTTCACTAGCGGAACCCGCTTGTTTCGCAACTCTTTCACTTCTCGTGATAGGATACTTAATCGCTTCTTCCTCATAACTCATATTAGCTTGAATTTCAATTTCGATGGACTAATCACGTGCGATGGATCGGATCTATAGCGTCAAGCATCAAACGTGAAAGACATCGTGAACCTTTTGAGTTCGGGGGCAAAATCAAGCGATATGCCACCGGACCGACTCGCCCGATATCTCATATGGTCCAATGAACCTCGGCTCAACTTGCCCTTACTACCGAACTCGAGTATCTTTTTCCAAGGCGATACCTTGAGAAACACTTTATCACCCACCGACACTCGATATCCTTACGCCTCAGATCCGCATACGACTTCGACGATCGGAGGCTATCTTCGACTTTCACGGATTACTTTCACTTTCGCTCAGCATCCCTAATCAAATCCACCGAAAATCTTGCTTTCACCGAGCTCGGTCCAAAATAATGGCGCACGGCATTTACGATCGTATAAGGCCTCGAGGGTGCCATCTTAATACTTGATTGAAAGTCGTTGTTGTAAGCGAATTCAATCAACGGCAAATACCGCTCCCATGAACCACTAAACTCGAGGACGCAACATCTTAACATATCCTCAAGTATCTCGAATTATCCGCCGGATTGACCATCGGTTTGGGGTGAAAGGCGGTGCTGAAATGCAACTTGGTACCCAAAGCTTCTTGCAACTTTTTCCAAAATCGCGAGGTAAATCTCGGATCTCTATCCGACACGATAGAAATAGGCACCCCGTGTAATCTCACAACTGAGAAACGATAATTCCGCTTAATTTGTCCATTGAAAAATCCAGACGACGGGACAAAGTGGGCCGACTTAGTCAATCGATCTACCACGACCCAAACCGCATCCTTCTTACTTGTCGACAATGGCGGTCCGGATACAAAGTCCATTGTGACTCGATCCCATTTCCACTCGGGTATCGTGATTGGTCAAGTAATCCTCAAGGCACCGATGTTCCGCTTTCACTTGTTGACATATTAAACATCTCAAACAAAGTCGGAGATGTCTCGCTTCATACCATGCCACCAAAATCGACGTTTCAAATCATTGTACATCTTCAGACTCTCGTGGATTGCCATTCGCTACAATGGGCTTCATTCGAATTATCAAAATGAGTTCAATTCTTTGGGACACATGACGACTTTTGAACCTCAAACAATCGTCATCGCCGATTTGAAACTCCGAGTCCTTGTTCGAACACACGCAGCCGCTTTTGCAACCAACTCGTCATCGACTTTCGAGCTTCTCGAATTTGGTGTGTCAATAATGGTTTGGCTTTCAATTCAGCCACTAACACACCGTCGGATCGGATAGACAAGTGCACATTCATCGTCAGAAGTGAATAACGATTTACGACTCAAGGCATCCGCAACCACATTCGCCTTTCCGGGTGATAGTCAATGATCACTCATAATCCTTTAATACCGAGCCAACGTCTTTGTCGCAGATTTAAGTCTCTTTGGGTCATTAAATACTTGAGACTTTTGTGATCCGAGTATACATGGCACCTTTCACCAAATAAGTAATGTCGCCAAATCTTTAAGGCGAATACGATGGCGGCCAATTCGAGATCATGAGTCGGATAATTTTTCTCATGTGGCTTTAATTGCCTCGACGCATAAGCCACAACTCGACCTTCTTGCATTAATACGCAACCTAACCCAAGTAGAGAGGCGTCGCTATAGATAACAAACTCCTTGCGGACTCGGGTTGCACTAGAATTGGGGCTTCAGTCAAATAAGTTTTCGATTGATCGAAACTTTTTGGCATTTCTCCGTCCATTCAACTTAACGTCCTTTTGGAGTAGCTTCATCATCGGTGGCTATCGTTGAGAAGCCTTTACAAATCGTCGGTAATAACCGGCAAGCCCCAAAAAGCTTCAACCTCAAGAATATTTCTGAGGCTTCCAATTTAGTATGGCTAAAATTTTATTCGGGTCGACTCAATACCCGGCGAATACCACATGACCCAAGAAGCTAACCCTCTTAACCGTAACTCACACTTGCTGAACTTAGCATATAATTGCTTGTCCCGTAAAATTTGCAAAGACTAACCGCAGTGTTCAAAGATGTTCGGCCTCATTTCTTGAATAGACCAAGATGTCATCAATGAACACGACTACGAATCGATCCAAATATGGTCTAAAGATTCGATTCATTAAATCCATAAATACCGCAGGGCATTAGTGAGCCCAAACGGCATTACCAGAACTCATAGTGACCATATCTCGCTCAAGGCGCCTTGGGCACGCCTCAATCTCGGATTCGCAATTGATAGTAGCCCGATCTCAAATCTATTTTCGAGAACACCGAGGCTCCCTTCAGCTTGATCGAACAAGTCATCAATGCGTGGCAACGGATATTTGTTCTTTATCGTCGCTTTGTTGTCGACGATAGTCGATGCACAATGCATGGTTCCATCCTTCTTCTTCACGAACAACACCGCGCACCCTAAGGCGAAAAACTCGGCGAGCAAAACCTCTATCCACCAATTCTTGCAACCGAGCTTTCAACTCCTTTAATTCGTTGGTGCCATACGACACGGAGCTATCGAAATTGGAGTGGTACCGGTACCAATTCGATGCCAAATTCTATTTCCGAACAGTGGTAAACCCGCAATTCCTGGGAAAACATCCGGTATTCACAAACCACGGGCACAGATTCGGTTTCTTCTCCGATTCCTTGTCATCGAGCACGACGCAAGGTACGCCGCACCTTTTCTTACATATTTCGGGCCAACATCGCCGATATTACGGTGGCAACCCCTTTAAGTCCGTGGACTCAACCCGAACTATTTCATTATTCGCAGACTCGGATCGATAGTCTTGCTCTTGCAATTTACAACCGCATCGCATGATCAACCAATCCAAACCAAGAATAACATCGAACTCATCGAACGGCAAAAGCATTAAGTCCGCATGGGAAAACAAGAACCTCGAACACTAGGGGACTTTTCTTGCACACTTTGTTAACAAGCACGTAATGACCCAAGGGTTTGACACCGAATTACAAACTCAAGAGACTCAATAGGCAAAGTCTTATCTTTGGATGCTAAGGTTTCACATATATATGAATGAGTAGAACCAGGTCAATCAAAGCAATCACATTTGTATTGAAAAGAGTGAAAGTACGGTAATAACATCCGGAGAGGCAAGATCCTCGCGATGCGTATGGCATAAGTCCTAGCAGAGCACGAGCCTCAGATCCGATGGTAGCATCTCTAGATCCTCTCGACCGCCACTAACATTGCCCATATTTCTAGGTGGCCTACCTCGAAGCAAATGGTAGCACCCGGTTTGCACTCGACTTACATTCTGCTCATGCATCCTGCAATCCTTCATAAAGTGGTCGGCCGATCCACACTTATAGCAGAGCGATCACGAAACCAACAGCTCCCCGAATGCCATTTGCCACAATGTGGACACTCCGCCTCTCTCTACGATCATTTCCACCATGGCGATCGAAGTGACTCGTGTGGTCACAGGGGTCGATCGCCCTCGCCTAGAAAAGCCCGAACGCCTCTAGACCAGCTCGATCGTCTCGAAATCTCTTCGATGCTTGATGAAGAGACTTTCCGAGGACCTCTTTCGTAATTCTCCAATCCCCACATCGCTTTTTGTTTCTCCTTTCTAAGCTCTTTGGCTTTACAAGCTCGCTCAACAAGTACTACGAACTCTCGATCTCGAGAATGCCAACAAACATCCTTATATCATCATTCAGCCCATCCTCAAGCGTTTATACATAATAGCTTCGGACGAAATGCATTCTCGCGCAGATCGCTAAGCCTCACAAACTTTCGCTCGTAGTCGGTAACGGACATAGAACCTTGCTTAAGATCAAGAAATTCCTCCGCTTTTGGTCGATGAATCTCGATCGATATACTTTTTTCTAACTCGGTTTGAAAGAATTCCCAAGTCACTTGCTCTCTAGGCACCACGAAGTCGAGTACTCCACCAATAGTAGGCGGACTCAGTAGCAAGGAGATGGTACACTTTAAGCACTCATCGGTGTACAGGATAGCTCATCAAGCACTTTCGGATAGTGTTATCTAACCATAATTCAGCTCGCTCAAGCATCATCATCATCCGTAGCCTTAAATTCAGTGGCCCCATGTTTTCGAATCCTATCGATGGGGCTTACTTGACCTTATTTGGTCACCACCGGAGGTATTGTAGGTGCGGGGTTGCATTTGTCGGGAATGGAGGTTGTGGAACAACGTGTTGGTTCGAATGTATTGATTAAACCATTCGCTCATCACACTATAAAAGGCTTGCCTAGCCTCGTCATTAGGATTGTTGGCCATAGGTTGAGAGTCCGCCATTGTGTCCCTTGCGCGAGCAGCGCCACACTCTCCACATCATCGCTATCGCCGGTTGGGATCGGGATCCATTGCTATAAACAAACATAAAGTCAAATTGTCGTAAATCATCACACTATCGATTCATCATTTAATGGCATGTATAGCTAGACCCCAAACACATCACGGTAGTCCTAGAATCGACTAAACCGTGGCTCGATACCAATAAAATTGTAACACCCCAAACCCGAGACCATCGCCGTGTCGGACCCGAGGGGTTAACAAGCCAAGTTCACATGTTTTGCCCACTAATTTGACATTTCCAGTCAGTGGAAAACTGCGCCACTGTCGCCTTTAAAATCATATCTCGAGTTTCAAAACTCGAAACTGGTTTCGTAAATTTTCCTGAATTTAGACTCATATATCCATCCATGGATTTATTTCTAGGATTTTTGGTCAGGCCAATTGGTACAATTTATTAGTTAAAGTTACCCATGTTACAGGGATCGACTGCTCTGACTTTCGCGCGGTATAACTTGAATATCTCTCTGTACAGGGCTTTAATGCTGGTGTCGTTTGTTTCTAATGAAACTAGACTCAAAATGGAATCTTTACAAATAAGGTATGTCTCCTAATTATTTTTGGATAATTTATAGTGAATTTTTAAATTTGTGACAGGGAACCCAGAAACCATTCTGGCCCTGTCTCACAATAGCTTTAATATCTCTTAACCTGTAACTCCTATGACCATTTCGTTTCTTCCATATGAAAATAGACTCATCAAGGTTCATTTACGTAGCTTATTCACTATTTAATTCCATTCCTATGAATTTTGGTGATTTTTCACATTCATGCCACTGCAGCTGGCAGCATCTGTTTTTAAGGTAGGACTTACCTATTTGGTAGTCTCCATGAATCAACTAGTCTTGCCATACATAGGTTCATATATGATCATTTTAACCATGCCAATGGCTGATCATATGACCAACATTCCCATTTCCAAGCCATAGCCACATCATGACACCAAATATATACATACAACCCACAATTAGTCTAAGTTCATGCTTCCCTTTTCGAGCCATTTTCGCATGGCCGTACATACTTACATTACAACATATTTAACAAACAAGAGGTAGTCCTATACATGCCATCTCAAGTTCAATCAAAAATTTATACCAAAATGGAGGCTTGATAGTGTGAATGACTTCGACTTCAACGATCCCAAATCCAATTGCTTCGAGCGAAATCTAAAAAAAACTGAGAGCCAAAGCAACGGGGTAAGCATTTTATGCTTAGTAAGTCTCAAGGAATATAATCAACTCTAATTACAGCAATACATTCACATAGCCAAATGCATCATTTCATTAATACCCATTCTTACTTCACACTTCATCATTATATGATTTCACAAAATATCAAACAATTCAATAACTGAAATTCATTAGTCGATTGAGCGAATGTTGCTCAAACATGTCGACTTTCCAATGCACATATAACGTACCTTATCCTTTGGGCTTTTCGAGTGTACTAATTGAATTCATTACAGCAACCAACACTCACCTCCAGCCCAAGATTCTTCGGAATATAACCGGATATAATCACATGCACAAATGCCTTCGGGTCTTAGCCCGGATAGAGTGTCTCGCACGAATGCCTTGGTCTTAGCCCGGATGTAGCCACTAGCTAATAATTGCCTTGGTCTTAACCCGGATATAATTTCCAGCATAATTGTCTTCGGGATTTAGCCCGGATATCATTCAATTTCCCATGAACACATACATCAATTATCATTGGACATACATAATTCATTTTCGTTACTAAGGCTCAAACGCAATTATAGTCACAAGCATATTCGCCGGACTTAGCCCGTAGAATTCAAATACTCATGCATACACAATCAATAATCAATACACATCCATACTTTATTTCACACAATTCAAGTAGGGTCACTTCTTGAGGACTTACCTCGGATGTTGTCGAACGGCTTTTTCGGCTATTCGATCACTTTCTCCTTCCCCTTGTCCAATTGTGGCCCTCTAAGCTCTTGAGCTAATTCAAACAAATTCAATTGATTAAAACCTCATTGTGCTAGCTTTTGGCCGAATATGACAAGGAGTTTAAATGGTCATATGGCCACCCTTTAGCTTGAATACACAATGGTCATGCACATTTTATACTACATCAAGCAATTCAATACAATTTATTCGAGCATCAAGGAAATGCTAAGGCCTTCAATAGGCTACCCAAGGCCGGATATTCATGTACATGTTGAGGTCAATTTTGCACTTAATACCTCACAAAAACAGCATGCAATTTACTAATTAATGCTTTGCACATTGTGGCCCAAAACTTATAATATAGCATCAAGCACCTACATGTGTGCTAGGTCAATTGTGCTTGCAATTTCACAAGCATTCTTCCACATCTTCTTCTTTAAACCAATATATTCATCACTTAGTTCATAACCAAAACATAATGTGCAATCATATATATGCATATATGAGCATGGTCGAATTTTCAAGGTGTCCATAGCCATCCAAAACACAAATTTTAACTAACATGCAAGAAGCATGAATCATGCTCAAGAATGCATCATGGCGAATATGACAATCATGCTCCTTTTCAACTTCAATCATGATAAAACAAAGAGAAAACTCAAAATCTTACTCATGAGTAGAAAATCCATCATTGCATGCATCATCATCAAGCTTCACACTTAGCATGCAATGGCTTTATCACCATAACAACTTTGGCCAAATACCATTTCCATGGCATAACAAAGATTTGAGCCATGGCTAACATGCACATCAAGTTAGCAACCAAGACATGCATGAAACTCCTAACACAACCTCATACATACCTTAATCTTGATACAAACTTAGCCAAATCTCCTTCTAGATCTCTTCCAAACCAAGCATGAAGCAAAAATCCTCCCCCTTTTTCCTTAGTATTTTCGGCCAAGAAGTGAAAATGGATGAGCAAAATTTTTCTTTTCTTTCCTTAGGACATTCGGCCAAGAGCTATGGTGAAAGATGAACACTTTTTTTTTTTTTTTTTTTTCCATACTCTTATTTTATTATTTCTAACATGCACCACTAGCAAAACATGTTTAAGACATGTTTTCTTTTGCCCATATTCATCACCATGGCCGGCCACTATAGTCAAATTTGGGGAATTTGACATGCAAGGACAACATTTCCTAGTGTGCATCAATAGGCCACTTCCACATTTGCCTATCTCAATTCTAAATTTTCTCACACAAGTCCTTTCTAGTGAAATTCACCTTTATAACACTAAATCAATCATCAAAAAATGTCATACATGAATACTCACATATTATAGGCATCGAAATAAATTTTAAATTATTGTTATGCCTCAGTTTTGTGGTCCCGAAACCACATTCCGGCTAGGGTCTATTTTGGGCTGTCACATGCTTTGGAAGTGGTTCGGGACTAAACCAAGCACTTGGACAATTTTTACAAATCTTAGAAAATTTTTACTATGAACAGGGATCACACGCTCATGTGGTTTGGGACACGCCCGTATGGGCAGGCCGTGTGGTCACACACGACCGTGTCCCTAACCCGTGTAACTCTCTATTTTGCAATGCATGAACAAATTGATATCGAACGGCCAAGTCCCACGCCTGTGTGCCAGGCCATGTGTTAAATTATAATTTCATAAAATAGGAGCAGACTTCACATGGTCGGGATACACGCCCGTGCCTGAGGCCGTGTCCCTCACACGGCTGAGACACACGCTCGTGTCTCTACCCGTATGCTTAATTATAAACATTCTATTTCTCAAAATTAAGGTTCAAGGGACACACGGCCAGAACACATGCCCATTGGGCAGATCATGTCTCACACACAGCCTAGACACACGCCCGTGTGTCTACCCATGTGGATAAAATAAATACTATTTACCAAGCCATTTGTCACCATCTTTTACACCTATACACACACAAGTTCAATGGCATAATACATGGCATGTTTAAATAACCAAAACATCCATAATCAAGGCTAAATCACATCATTCATTACCAACACTTAACATATTTACTATAGCATAATTTACCAAATCAATTCATACCAACTCATAGTCAAAAGTATCAACATGAATACTTTCATCATGCATAATTCTACTTAGATTTCCTAGCACACCAAAGGACTCATCTCTTCTATTTCACAACAAGTCATTTAACCAAAATAAACATATAGCATACCCATTACAAAACACAGAAAAACAAGAAGACATTAACACATATACTTATATAAATGGGCTTACAATCATTTTAGCCAAAATAAGCCAATTACGTGGCTAAATACCAAATCACCTTAAACAAATATAAGCTAATACATTTGGCCAAATCAAATGACACATATAACAAAATGACCAAGTCTCTATACATGCCATACTCTCAAAATGTTTTAAAATTATCGGTACCTAAAGGACAATTTGATAGTGCGATGCGACTTCCAACGAGCTCTAATCCAGAGCTAGCTTGGTGACATTATAAAACATTGAAAATAAAATGGAGTAAGTTATATAGCTTAGTAAGCTCGTATGAAAAAATAAGCAACCTTACCATACAATAATCATATAAGTAATATAACATAAGATAACATAATTTACCATAATCTCATGATCATAATTCACTTCCATTGCCTTGACATCGTCATTTCAAGAATTAATAATCATAAGCTTTGAGTACTATAATGGCCCGATTTTGGGCCCAGTCGAAACAGTTATTTCGGGACCTATGATCTGAGGGTAGAGAAATTATTTTTAATATTATTTTATGTGTTTTTGCATGATTATATGACAGTATAAAAATTTTGGTGAATTAATTTTAGCGATTTCATGCTTAATTGTGAAAAAGGACTAAATCACATAAAATGCAAAAGTCCTATTTTGATAGCTTAAGGTGTCAAATTTCTAAAGAACCTAAATTGGGGGTCTTTAAAGTGAAATTTGGCCATTAAATAAGTGATGGGCGGCTATGAGAAAAGGAAAATAAAATAGTCAAAGTGTTAGGTATTTGATGACCTAATGTGAGATAAAATAATACCCTAAAGCCTAGCCTTTATCTTTTTCATTCATCCTTTCTTCTTGACCAAAAATATCAGCCATATGAGGGTTTTGGAAGCTTGAAAAATTTCAGCCACTTAATCTCCCTACAAGTAAGTTGTAACACCCCAAACCCGAGACCATCGCCGGTGTCGGACCCGAGGGGTTAACAAGCCAAGTTCACATGTTTTTGCCCACCAATTTGACATTTCCAGTCAGGCTGGAAAACTGCGTCACTGTCGCCTTAAAAATCATATCTCGAGTTTCAAAACTCGGAAACTGGTTTCGTAAATTTTCCCTGAATTTAGACTCATATATCCATCCATGGATTTATTTCTAGGATTTTTGGTCGGGCCAATTGGTACAGTTTATTAGTTAAAGTTACCCATGTTACAGGGATCGACTGCTCTGCCTTCGCGCGGTATAACTTGAATATCTCTCTGTACAGGGATTTAATTCTGGTTTCGTTTGTTTCTAATGAAACTAGACTCAAAATGGAATCTGTACATATAAGGTATGTCTCCTAATTCTTTTTGGATAATTTATAGTGAATTTTTAAATTTGCGACAGGGAACCCAGAAACCATTCGGGCCCTGTCTCACAATAGCTTTAATATCTATTAACCTGTAACTCCTATGACCATTTCGTTTCTTCCATATGAAAATAGACTCATCAAGCTTCATTTACATAGCTTATTCACTATTTAATTCCATTCCTATGAATTTTGGTGATTTTTCACATTCACGCCACTGTAGCTGGCAGCATCTGTTTTTAAGGTAGGACTTACCTATTTGGTAGTCTCCATGATTCAACTAGTCTTGCCATACATAGGTTCATATATGATCATTTTAACCATGCCAATGGCTGATCATATGACCAACATTCCCATTTCCAAGCCATAGCCACATCATGACACAAAATATATACATACAACCCACAATTAGTCTAAGTTCATGCTTCCTTTTCGAGCCATTTTCGCATGGCCGTACATACTTACATTACAACATATTTAACAAACAAGGGTAGTCCTATACATGCCATCTCAAGTTCAACCAAAATTTATACCAAAATGGAGGCTTGATAGTGTGGATGACTTCGACTTCAACGATCCCAAATCCGATTGCTTGAGCGAAATCTAGAAAACCGAGAGCCAAAGCAACGGGTAAGCATTTTATGCTTAGTAAGTCTCAAGGAATATAATCAACTCTAATTACAGCAATACATTCACATAGCCAAATGCATCATTTCATTAATACACATTCTTACTTCATACTTCATCATTATATAAGTTCACAAAGCATCAATCAATTCAATAACTGAAATTCATTAGTCGATTGAGCGAATGTTGCTCAAACATGTCGACTTTCCAATGCACATATAACGTACCTTATCCTTTGGGCTTTCCGAGTGTACTAATTGAATTCATTACAGCAACCAACACTCACCTCCAGCCCAAGATTCTTCGAATATAACCGGATATAATCACGTGCACAAATGCCTTCGGTCTTAGCCGGATAGAATAACTCGCACGAATGCCTTCGGTCTTAGCCCGGATATAGCCACTAGCACATTTGCCTTGGTCTTAACCGGATATAATTTCCAGCATAATTGTCTTCGGCTTAGCCCGATATCATTCAATTTCTCATGCACACATACATCAATAATCATTGGACATACATATTTCATTTTCAGTTATTAAGGCTCAAACACAATTATAATCATTAGCATATTAGCTTCGGGACTTAGCCCGGTGGAATTTAAATACTCATACACACATAATCAATAATCATACACATCCATATTTCATCTCACATAATTCAAGTAAGGTCACTTCTTGAGGACTTACCTCGGATGTTGTCGAACGGCTTTTTCGGCTATTCGATCACCTTTTCCTTCCCTTGTCCAATTGTGGCCCTCTTAGCTCTTGAGCTAATTCAAACAAATTCAATTTATTAAAACCTCATTGTGCTTGCTTATGGCGAATATGACAAGGATTTTAAATGGTCATATGGCCACTCTTTAGCTTGAATACACAATGGTCATGCACATTTTATACTACATCAAGCAATTCAATACAATTTATTTGAGCATCAAGGAAATGCTAAGGCCTTCAATAGGCTACCCAAGGCGAATATTCATGTACATGTTGAGGTCAATTTTGCACTTAATACCTCACAAAACAGCATGCAATTTACTAATTAATGCTTTGCACATTGTGGCCCAAAACTTATAATATAGCATCAAGCACCTACATGTGTGCTAGGTCAATTGTGCTTGCAATTTCACAAGCATTCTTCCACATCTTCTTCTTTAAACCAATATATTCATCACTTAGTTCATAACCAAAACATAATATGCAATAATATATATGCATATATGAGCATGGTCAATTTCAAGGTGTCCATAGCCATCCAAAACACAAATTTTAACTAACATGCAAGAAGCATGAATCATGCTCAAGAATGCATCATGGCCGAATATGACAATCATGCTTCTTTTCAACTTCAATCATGATAAAACAAAAAGAAAGCTCAAAATCTTACTCATGAGTAGACAATCCATCATTGCATGCATCATCATCAAGTTTCACACTTAGCATGCAATGGCTTTATCACCATAACAACTTTGGCCAAATGCCATTTCCATGGCATAACAAAGATTTGAGCCATGGCTAACATGCACATCAAATTAGCAACCAAACCATGCATGAAACTCCCAACACAACCTCATACATACCTTAATCTTGATGTAAACTTAGCCAAATCTCCTTCTAGGTCTCTTCCAACCCAAGCATGAAGCAAAATCCTCCCCTTTTCCCTTAGTATTTTCGCCAAGAAGATGAGAAAGGATGAACAAATTTTCTTTTCTTTCCTTAGGACATTCGCCAAGCCTATGGAGAAGAATGAACATTTTTTTTCTTTTTTTTTTCATACTCTTATTTTATCATTTCTAACATCATCCATTAGTAAAACATGTTGGGAACATGTTTTCCTTGCCCATAATTTGTCATGGCCGCCATCCACCTTAGGAAAGGGATAATTGACATGCAACTCCATTTATTTCACTTTATGCATTATTAGGCCACTTAAAATACACCTATCACATTTTCAAGTCCTAGCACATGGGTCCTTTCTTATAAATTAGCACCTAATTAATAAAAATCGAGACACGAAATATTTACGCATACCAAATCCTCATACAATAAGCACGGAATATAACACTTAATTATTCTTGTGACTCGGTTTCGTGGTCCCAAACCACTCTCCGACTAGGGTCACATTAGGTGTCACAACTCTCCCCACTCAAGAGATTTTCGTCCCTAAAAGCTTACCGTAAATAGGTTCGGATATCGCTCTCTCATAGTGTTCTCGGTCTCCCAAGTAGCTTCTTCTATCCGTGCTTGAGCCATAACACTTTCACTAGCGGAACCCGCTTGTTTCGCAACTCTTTCACTTCTCGTGATAGGATACGAATCGGTTCTTCCTCATAACTCATATTAGCTTGAATTTCAATTTCGATGGACTAATAACGTGCGATGGATCGGATCTATAACGTCAAGCATCGAAGCGTGGAAGACATCGTGAACCTTTTTGAGTTCGGGGCAAAATCAAACGATATGCCACCGGACCGACTCGCTCGATATCTCATATGGCCCAATGAACCTCGGGCTCAACTTGCCCTTACTACCAAACGAGTATCTTTTTCCAAGGCGATACCTTGAGAAACACTTTATCACCCACCGATACTCGATATCCTTACGCTTCATATCCCGCATCGACTTACGACGATCAAGGCTATCTTCAAACTTTCACGGATTACTTTCACTTTCTGCTCAGCATCCTAATCAAATCCACCGAAAATCTTGCTTTCACCAAGCTCGGTCCAAAACAATGGTGTACGGCATTTACGCCTCGCACAAAGCCTCGTAGGTGCCATCTTAATACTTGATTGAAAGTCGTTGTTGTGCGAATTCAATCAACGGCAAATACCGTTCCCATGAACCACTAAACTCGAGGACGCAACATCTTAACATATCCTCAAGTATCTGAATTATCCGCCGGATTGACCATCGGTTTGGGGTGAAAGGCGGTCTGAAATGCAACTTGGTACCCAAAGCTTCTTGCAACTTTTTCCAAAATCGCGAGGTAAATCTCGGATCTCTATCCGACACGATGGAAATAGGCACCCGTGTAATCTCACAATCGAGAAACGTACAATTCCGCTAATTTGTCCATTGAAAAATCCGTGCGACGGGGACAAAGTGGGCCGACTTAGTCAATCGATCTACCACGACCCAAACCGCATCCTTCTTACTTGTCGACAATGGCGGTCCGGATACAAAGTCCATTGTGACTCGATCCCATTTCCACTCGGGTATCGTGATTGGTCAAGTAATCTCAAGGCACCGATGTTCCGCTTTCACTTGTTGACATATTAAACATCTCAAACAAAGTCGGAGATGTCTCGCTTCATACCATGCCACCAAAACCGACGTTTCAAATCATTGTACATCTTCGTACTCCGGGTGGATTGCCATTTGGCTACAATGGGCTTCATTCGAATTATCGAAATGAGTTCAATTCTTTGGGACACATGACGACTTTTGAACCTCAAACAATCGTCATCGTCGATTTGAAACTCCAAGTCCTTGTTCGAACACACGCAGCCCGTTTTGCAACCAACTCGTCGTCGACTTTACGAGCTTCTCGAATTTGGTGTGTCAATAATGGTTTGGCTTTCAATTCAGCCACTAACACACCTGTCGGATCGGATGACAAGTGCACATTCATCGCTCGTAAAGTGAATAACGATTTACGACTCAAGGCATCCGCAACCACATTCGCCTTTCCGGGTGATAGTCAATGATCACTCATAATCCTTTAATGACTCAAGCCAACGTCTTTGTCGCAGATTTAAGTCTCTTTGGGTCATCAAATATTTGAGACTTTTGTGATCCGAGTATACATGGCACCTTTCACCAAATAAGTAATGTCGCCAAATCTTTAAGGCGAATACGATGGCGCCAATTCGAGATCATGAGTCGGATAATTTTTCTCATGTGGCTTTAATTGCCTCGATGCATAGGCCACAACTCGACCTTCTTGCATTAATACGCAACCTAACCCAAGTAGAGAGCGTCGCTATAGATGACAAACTCCTTGCGGACTCGGGTTGCACTAGAATTGGGGCTTCATCAAATAAGTTTTCATTGATCGAAACTTTTTGGCATTTCTCAAATCCATTCGAACTTAACGTCCTTTTGGAGTAAGCCGTCATCGGCGTGGCTATCGTTGAGAAGCCTTTACAAATCGTCGGTAATAACCTAAGCAAGCCCCAAAAAGCTCCGAACCTCGTAATATTTCTGAGGCTTCCAATTAAGTATGGCTGAAATTTTATTCGGTCGACTCGAATACCCGATGCGAGATACCACATGACCTAAGAAGCTAACCTCTCTTAACCGTAACTCACACTTCTTGAACTTAGCATATAATTGCTTGTCCGTAAAATTTGCAAAGACTAACCGCAGTGTTCAAAGATGTTCGGTCTCATTTCTTGAATAGACCAAGATGTCATCAATGAACACGACTACTTAATCGATCCAAATATGGTCTAAAGATCTGATTCATTAAATCCATAAATACCGTAGGGCATTAGTGAGCCCAAACGGCATCACTAGGAACTCATAGTGACCATATCTCGCTCAAGGCGGTCTTGGGCACGCCCGAATCTCGGATTCGCAATTGATAGTAGCCCGATCTCAAATCTATTTTCGAGAACACCGAGGCTCCCTTCATTGATCGAACAAGTCATCAATACGTGGCAACAGATATTTGTTCTTTATCGTCGCTTTATTAAGTTGACGATAGTCGATGCACAAATCGCATGGTTCCATCCTTCTTCTTCACGAACAACACCGGCGCACCCAAGGCGAAAAACTCGGGCGAGCAAAACCTCTATCCACCAATTCTTGCAACCGAGCTTTCAACTCCTTTAATTCCGTTGGTGCCATACGATATGGAGCTATCGAAATTGAATGGTACGGTACCAATTCGATGCCAAATTCTATTTCCGAACGGTGGTAAACCCGCAATTCTTGGGAAAACATCCGGTATTCACAAACCACGGCACAGATTTGGGTTTCTTCTCGATTCCTTGTCATCGAGTACGACGCAAGGTACGCCGCACCCTTTTCTTACATATTTCGGGCCAACATCGCGATATTACGGTGGCAACCCCTTTAAGTCCGTGGACTCAACCCGAATTATTTCATTATTCGCACCTCAAATCGATAGTCTTGCTCTTGCAATTTACAACCGCATCGCATGGTCAACCAATCCAAACCAAGAATAACATCGAACTCATCGAATGGCAAAAGCATTAAGTCCACCGGAAAACAAGAACCTCGAACACTAGGGGACTTTTCTTGCACACTTTGTTAACAAGCACGTAATGACCCAAGGGTTTGACACCGAATTACAAACTCATGAGACTCAATGGGCAAAGTCTTCTTGGATGCTAAGGTTTTACATATATATGAATGAGTAGAACCAGGTCAATCAAAGCAATTACATTTGTATTGAAAAGAGTGAAAGTACGGTAATAACATCCGGAGAGGCAAGATCCTCAAGGCGTGCGCGTATGGCATAAGTCCTAGCAGAGCACGAGCCTCGAGATCCGATGGTAGCATCTCTAGATCCTCTCGACCGCCAACGACATTGCCCATATTTCTAGGTGGCCTACCTCGGCGATGGTAGCACCCGGGTTTGCACTCGACTTACATTCTGCTCATGCATCCTCGGGCAATCCTTCATAAAGTGGTCGGCCGATCCACACTTATAGCAGGAGCGATCACGAAACCAACAGCTCCCGAATGCCATTTGCCACAATGTGGACACTCCGCCTCTCTCGGCGATCATTTACGCCACCGTGATCGAGGTGACTCGTGTGGTCACAGGGGTCGATCGCGTCCTCGTCTAGGAAAGCCCAAACGCCTCTAGACCGGCTCGCATCATCTCGAAATCTCTTCGATGCTTGTTGAAGAGACTTTCCGAGGACCTCTTTTGGAATTCTCCGGTTCCCACATTAGCTTTTTGTTTCTCCTTTCTAAGCTCTTGACTTTACAAGCTCGCTCAACAAGTACTACGAACTCTCGTATCTCGAGAATGCCAACAAACATCCTTATATCATCATTCAGCCCATCCTCGGCGTTTACATAATAGCTTCGGATGAAATGCATTCTCGCGTCTGGCTAAGCCTCACAAACTTTCGTTCAGTAGTCGATAACGGACATAGAACCTTGCTTAAGATCAAGAAATTCCCTCCGCTTTTGGTCGATGAATCTCGATCGATATACTTTTTTGAACTCGGTTTGAAAGAATTCCCAAGTCACTTGCTCTCTAGGCACCACAAGTCGAGTACTCCACCAATAGTAGGCGGACTCGCGTAGCAAGGAAATGGTACACTTTCAAGACTCATCGGGTGTACAGGATAGCTCATCAAGCACTCGGATAGTGTTATCTAACCAAAATTCAGCGCTTCGGCATCATCATCATCCGTGGCCTTAAATTCAAGTGGCCCCATGTTTTGAATCCTATCGATCGGGGCTTACTTGACCTTATTTGGTCATCACGGAGGTATTGTAGGTCTTGAGGGTTGCATTTGTCGGGAATGGAGGTTGTGGAGCAGTAGTGTTGGTTCGAATGTATTGATTAAACCATTCGTTCATCACACTATAAAAGGCTTGCTTAGCCTCGTCATTAGGATTGTTGGCCATAGGTTGAGAGTCCGGCTGTTGTCCCTTGTCTTGAGCAGCAAGCGCCACACTCTCCACATCATCACTATCGCTTTCGGTTGGGATCGGGATCCATTGCTATAAACAAACACAAAGTCAAATTGTCGAAATCACCACACTATCGATTCATCATTTAATGGCATGTATAGCTAGACCCCAAACACATCACGGTAGTCCTAGAATCGACTAAACCGTGGCTCGATACCAATAAAATTGTAACACCCCAAACCCGAGACCATCGCGTGTCGGACCCGAGGGGTTAACAAGCCAAGTTCACATGTTTTGCCCACCAATTTGACATTTCCAAAAAGTTGGAAAACTGCGTCCTTGTCGCCTTAAAATCATATCTCGAGTTTCAAAACTCGGAAACTGGTTTCGTAAATTTTCCCTGAATTTAGACTCATATCCATCCATGGATTTATTTCTAGGATTTTTGGTCGGGCCAATTGGTACAGTTTATTAGTTAAAGTTACCCATGTTACAGGGATCGACTGCTCTAACCTTCGCGCGGTATAACTTGAATATCTCTCTGTAAAGGGATTTAATTCTGGTGTCGTTTGTTTCTAATGAAACTAGACTCAAAATGGAATCTGTACATATAAGGTATGTCTCCTAATTCTTTTTGGATAATTTATAGTGAATTTTTAAAGTTGCGACAGGGAACCCAGAAACCATTCGGGTCCTGTCTCACAATAGCTTTAATATCTATTAACCTGTAACTCCTATGACCATTTCGTTTCTTCCATATGAAAATAGACTCATCAAGCTTCATTTACATAGCTTATTCACTATTTAATTCCATTCCTATGAATTTTGGTGATTTTTCACATTCACGCCACTGCAGCTGGCAGCATCTGTTTTTAAGGTAGGACTTACCTATTTGGTAGTCTCCATGATTCAACTAGTCTTGCCATACATAGGTTCATATATGATCATTTTAACCATGCCAATGGCTGATCATATGACCAACATTCCCATTTCCAAGCCATAGCCACATCATGACACAAAATATATACATACAACCCACAATTAGTCTAAGTTCATGCTTCCTTTTCGAGCCATTTTCGCATGGCCGTACATACTTACATTACAACATATTTAACAAACAAGGGTAGTCCTATACATGCCATCTCAAGTTCAACCAAAATTTATACCAAAATGGAGGCTTGATAGTGTGGATGACTTCGACTTCAACGATCCCAAATCCGATTGCTTGAGCGAAATCTAGAAAGCGAGAGCCAAAGCAACGGGTAAGCATTTTATGCTTAGTAAGTCTCAAGGAATATAATCAACTCTAATTACAGCAATACATTCACATAGCCAAATGCATCATTTCATTAATACACATTCTTACTTCATACTTCATCATTATATAAGTTCACAAAGCATCAATCAATTCAATAACTGAAATTCATTAGTCGATTGAGCGAATGTTGCTCAAACATGTCGACTTTCTAATGCACATATAACGTACCTTATCCTTTGGGCTTTCCGAGTGTACTAATTGAATTCATTACAGCAACCAACACTCACCTCCAGCCCAAGATTCTTCGGAATATAACCGGATATAATCACGTGCACAAATGCCTTCGGGCCTTAGCCCGGATAGAATAACTCGCACGAATGCCTTCGGGTCTTAACCCGGATATAATTTCCAGCATAATTGTCTTCGGGCTTAGCCCGGATATCATTCAATTTCTCATGCACACATACATCAATAATCATTGGACATACATATTTCATTTTCGTTACTAAGGCTCAAACACAATTATAATCATTAGCATATTCGCCTTCGGGACTTAGCCCGGGTGGAATTCAAATACTCATACACACATAATCAATAATCATACACATCCATATTTCATCTCACATAATTCAAGTAAGGTCACTTCTTGAGGACTTACCTCGGATGTTGTCGAACGGCTTTTTCGGCTATTCGATCACCTTTTCCTTCCCTTGTCCAATTGTGGCCCTCTTAGCTCTTGAGCTAATTCAAACAAATTCAATTTATTAAAACCTCATTGTGCTTGCTTATGGCGAATATGACAAGGATTTTAAATGGTCATATGGCCACTCTTTAGCTTGAATACACAATGGTCATGCACATTTTATACTACATCAAGCAATTCAATACAATTTATTTGAGCATCAAGGAAATGCTAAGGCCTTCAATAGGCTACCCAAGGCCGAATATTCATGTACATGTTGAGGTCAATTTTGCACTTAATACCTCACAAAAACAGCATGCAATTTACTAATTAATGCTTTGCACATTGTGGCCCAAAACTTATAATATAGCATTAAGCACCTACATGTGTGCTAGGTCAATTGTGCTTGCAATTTCACAAGCATTCTTCCACATCTTCTTCTTTAAACCAATATATTCATCACTTAGTTCATAACCAAAACATAATATGCAATCATATATATGCATATATGAGCATGGCAATTTCAAGGTGTCCATAGCCATCCAAAACACAAATTTTAACTAACATGCAAGAAGCATGAATCATGCTCAAGAATGCATCATGGCGAATATGACAATCATGCTTCTTTTCAACTTCAATCATGATAAAACAAAAGAAAGCTCAAAATCTTACTCATGAGTAGACAATCCATCATTGCATGCATCATCATCAAGTTTCACACTTAGCATGCAATGGCTTTATCACCATAACAACTTTGGCCAAATGCCATTTCCATGGCATAACAAAGATTTGAGCCATGGCTAACATGCACATCAAATTAGCAACCAAACCATGCATGAAACTCCCAACACAACCTCATACATACCTTAATCTTGATGTAAACTTAGCCAAATCTCCTTCTAGGTCTCTTCCAACCCAAGCATGAAGCAAAAATCCTCCCCTTTTCCATTAGTATTTTCGCCAAGAAGATGAGAAAGGATGAACAAATTTTTCTTTTCTTTCCTTAGGACATTCGCCAAGCCTATGGAGAAGAATGAACATTTTTTTTCTTTTTTTTCATACTCTTATTTTATCATTTCTAACATCATCCATTAGTAAAACATGTTGGGAACATGTTTTCCCTTGCCCATAATTTGTCATGGCGGCCATCCACCTTAGGGAAAGGGATAATTGACATACAACTCCATTTATTTCACTTTATGCATTATTAGGCCACTTAAAAATACACCTATCACATTTTCAAGTCCTAGCACATGGGTCCTTTCTTATAAATTAGCACCTAATTAATAAAAATCGAGACACGAAATATTTACGCATACCAAATCCTCATACAATAAGCACGGAATATAACACTTAATTATTCTTGTGACTCGGTTTCGTGGTCCCGAAACCACTCTCCGACTAGGGTCACATTAGGGGTGTCACATAAGTGGTTTTGATGACTTTTCTTGATAATTTTTTGTATTTTTGGAACCCTTGTAGCATGAGCTTCCAAATAAAGGGACTATTTTGCAAAATGGTTGAAATTTTAGGGTCTTACCATGAGTTTTTTCATGTTGTTTTCTAAAATTTTATGGAAGAAAATGAGTTATGGTGGTGTAATAAACAACTTTTGTGAAGTGTTTTTCATGGAAACCCTAACTAGGGACCATTTTGCATAAGTTGAAAATTAGATGATAAATGTGAGGAATAATACAAATTTTGGGTTGCTATAAGAGTAAAAAAGGGTTCGGTTAGGCTTAAGATATGAAAAATTTTAATAAAAATCGATTTGTAGACCTAGGGGTAAAATGGTCATTTTGCAAAAGTCTAGGGGCAAAATGGTCATTTGGCCCAATTTTTAAATTTTCGAGTACCTAGATTAATAAAATGATTAAATGTGTGAATTTCCATCATTATGGATTAAGAATTACAAAATTCGGGCCTAGATCGGGGAAAAGCAAAGCAAGTGGACTAAGCCGAACTAGTTGCCTACATTTTGTAATTCGAGGTAAGTTGTATGTAAATAATACAACTACATTGTTATTATATGTGTTTGAATTGATATAGCATAAATTTCTTGTTTGTGGAAATGGTTATATATGATGAATGTTGAGATAATAGGACTCCAGTTTGAACCTTAGGGAATAAATTGGATATTCATGCCATGACATTCGGGTTATTTTTGTGCCAGTGTAAGACATGTCTGGACATGCATCAGCCACATTAAGAGAGCTAGTGTAAGACCATGTCTGGGACATGGCAACGGTATCAAGACGAGAGCTAGTGTAAGACATGTCTGGGACATACATCGGCCTCGAGATGTAAGCTAGTGTAAGACATGTCTGGGACATGCATCGGCTACTTGATATGTCAGTGTAAGACCATGTCTGGGACATGGCATCGGCACGTATAGAGGTGTCAGTGTAAGACCATGTCTGGGACATGACATCGGCACGGATATGTGAGAGCTAGTGTAAGACCATGTCTAGGACTTGGCGCTGGCCTCGATTTTGATAGTCAATGTAAGACCATGTCTGGGACATGGCATCGACTTGATGGATGAGCCAATGTAAGACCATGTCTGGGACATGACATCGGTATTATACCCTATGTTTCAAGCTTAATAAATATCCAATAGCTTTCCAAATGGTTCAATGGTAAGAGTTACATTTTAAGTTAAACGAGAAAAGTATAACCATGTTGTGAGTGGTACAGGTACCTATTTGAAATGTATGAGACGTGAGCTCAATATTTATGCTATGTGAATTGTATTGGTTAGTGACGAGTAAGTTGTGCTTATGCCTACTTTTGTACTATAAGCATAATGATGAATGGTAAAGTTGCTATTATATTTATTTGCATGCAACTTACTAAGCTTTATGCTTACTCCCTCTCTTTTCCATTTTCTTATAGTGCTGGCTAACTAGCTCGAGGATCAACAGATGCCGGAGGCATCAATCACACTATCAGCTGAAGCACTTAGTATAATTATTTATCATTTTGAATATGGCATGTATAGGAACTTAGACTTTTGAGTTTTGTGTCATTGTTAATTGGCCAAATGTGATGGCTTACCTTAGCATTTGATTCATTTTGTATAAGGCCATGAAAAATGGCTAATATTGAAAGTTGTTATATGAATGCAAAATTTATATAAGCCTTAGCTATGGTTATTTGGTTGAGAAATCATATTAAGTGAGATTTTGATATGTTGGTCGGCATTAGATTGTGTTTCAGGGTGGCAAAAAGGATTGATAGAGAATCTCATATTGTCCACATGAGTAGACACACGGGTGTGTACACACGACCAACCCCATGGGCGTGTTGCTTGACCATGTGTCCCCTGCACATAAAAATTGCAAGTCAGTATGCATGGTACTAAACACACAGATAAAGACACAATCGTGTGTCTCAGCCGTGTGAAGGGCACAGCCTAGCACACAGGCTTGTGCCTTGGCCGTGTGACCCTTAACGATTGCTGATGTTAGAAAAAAAATGTCAAGGTTTTCGAACACGGGTTGAGACACGGGCGTGTCGAAGCCATGTGAGGGACACGGGCCATGGACAAGGGCATGTGTCAAGCCGTGTGAAAACCCCTGTAGATTCGAATTGAAAAATAAATCTACACGAGTATAGGACACAGGCTTGTCCCTAGGTACTTAGGCCGTGCGTCTCACACGGACCATCAGCACGACCATGTTCAAGTTCCACAAGGGTGTGTTGCCCATCCCCACGGGCGTGTGCCTTGTTTCAAAGGTCATTTTCCTAATGTTGGTTAAAGGACTCGAGTTGGTCCCGAGTAGCTTCCAAGTGGTGTTTTGGGCCTTGTAGGCCCAAGATAAAAAATTTTAGACAAAGTTTGAAAAAGTTGTAAGTTTTAACGGGCTCGTATAATCTGACTTGTATGTATATATGTGATTTGTGAATGGTAATGCCTCGTACCCGGTGTTGGTGTCCAACTCGGGCTAGGGGTGTTACAAGTACATACCTGTGCCATCTCGTAATGAATTCACACTTTTTCTCATCTTTGACATACCTGTGAACCACTCGAAATAATAATGTCGGATACTTGGGAATCTTGCACACTAAGTGCCACATATGTAGCCAATACTACCTCAATCTCATATCACATAATTGCTCGTTCTCAAGCTAATCAACGGGCCTGCTTACACAAGCTGTCAGTCAAGACGTAGCTACTCGGTGTTGCTCACACAAGCTATCAAGTAACCATAACATATGCCGGTATACTCAGCCACCAGTAGGACGTACGAGAGCAGTACCTGGATCACATAATCACATAACACATGGTAACCCTAGTGACAGTCACTTGTATCCTAATATTCCTAAGATTCAAACGGGATTTCTTGCTTATCGAACCGTCATCGAACTAGTCCGTAGAGCTAAACTCATCCACACAATCAATCATACATTTCATGCAATATTAAAGCATTTAAACACAATTATATTAAAGCTCATTTAACATACGAACTTACCTCGGTTACAAAAACAACTATTAGTTCGATTTAGTCCACAACCTTATTATTTCCTCGGTCTAAACTTGAACTTCATTTTTCTTGATCTATAATATTAAATTTAACTTATATAATCATCACATTATTCAATTCAGCCAAAAAACACACTATGGCAAAAATTACATTTTTGCCCCTAACCTTTTTACAATTTAGTCCCTAGGCCCGTAAAATGAATTTCTTTCAATTTCATCACGACCCAAGCCTAGACAAACCTTTTTCATGCTCATGACAGCCACATTTTTCATTTATTCGCATTTTTATACTCATTTTATAGACTTATACAAATAAGTCGCTATTTGTCATTTTTATCGAAAATCACTTTACAAAAGTCGTTTAACAAACAACAAACATGTATTTTCTACCATCAAACATCAAAATACATACATGTTCAACATGGGTAAAATTTTAGACTTCACCTTTCTTTCAAATTAGTCCTTGAAATAGCTAAATCAAGTTACAACGATCTCAAAAATATAAAAATTGTTAAAAACGGGATAAGAACAGACTTACAATTGAGATTGAAAGTGGCCAAAACCCTAGCTATGTCTTCTCCTTGTGAAATTCAGCCATTGGGGACTAATTTGAAGAAGATGACATCTTTTATTTGTTAAATTTTGTCTTTATTTACCAAATAACTAAAATGCCCTTAATGAAAAACTTCAAAAATTCACCTAACCATGTCCATTTTTTTCTACCCTAGAGTATAATGACCTAATTACCATTTAAGGACCTCTAATTTAAGGATTCATAGCAATTAGACACTTTTAACATAGAGAACTCAAGCTTTGCACCTATTGCAATTTAGTCCTTCTAGTCAAATTAGACACTCTATCGATAAAATTTATTAACAAAATTTTCACACAATCATTTAATCATACTGTAGACCTTAAAATAATAACAGAATAAATATTTCTACTCAAAATTTGTGGTCCTGAAACCACTGTTTCGATTTGACCCAAACAGGGGCTGTTACACTACTCGTACTGGAAGACTCAGACTAAAAAAGAGGAAAAATGACCATGAGACCTTGGGTTGATAACCACCTACCCTAAAGGAAGGGATTTAAAACCAAAAAGAAAATCTAAAAAAGAGGATAATATATCTTGGGTTGTTGGATTTACCCTAGGGAAGAGCCTATAAAAAGCCAATAGAGGAAACCCAAAAAGGAACAAGGGTGAAGATCCATTGGCAAAACTAGAGGGTAGCAGTTGAGTAGAGATGGAAAGAGGAAGACGAATGCAGTCCCTCTCAGCCAGTACAGGACATAGTGCTGCTAGAGTGTGAACTAGACATGCGAAAGCTGTTTTCCCGACATTCTTCTATTATTTCTTAACTATTTCTTCGTGAATTGATTTGATAAAAATGATGTTGAATGATATTTTGGTTTTGAATTTTATTTGCCAACCCATGAACTAAATCTCATAGGGCTGGGATTACTTGATGAAACCTTTATTTCCTTTAATGGTTGAAGCATAGATCTGAATTAATTTACTATTTCATTCAATTATTTTTATTTCTAAATTTTATGCGTACAATCCCTAGACATAGACGACTGTGCAACATACCTATAAACTAATTTAATTTTGAAAAGGTTGGATTAATTGGATCAAAATTGAATTATATGAGGAAGTACTCGACAGATACTTGTAGTAGACTCTAGACATAGAGCAGCGTTAATACAGAAGGAAACAGTGTAGGGTACCATAGTAAAGGCCTATAGACATGGGCAAGGTAACTTGAGGTTTCTGCTTTCGAAAGAAGTAGATCACTTTAGAACTCTTCTGAGCAATAGATTGATTACGATTTTGTCGAGGCATTACTGATAGTAAGAGTAGATTCTTAGTAATCCTAACCTTTCAAATCTACATCACATATCCCTTATTCTTTGTCGTATTATCTTTGCCATCGCATCCTTAGTTGTTTACTTATTCAATACATATTATTCATATAAACATTTTTGTAATTGTCATTGCATTTTATTATTCATATAAACATTTTCGTAATTGTCATTGCATTTTTACTCTTACATTACCATAACATTTTCAATTATTTATCAATTACACATATTGTTCACATTAATATTCATTTTGTTTACCATTGCATTCTTATCATTATTTTGCTATAACATTAATCGAACTTTATTATGATAACTTTACCATTTGTATACCTAATCCGATCCCTGTGGAGACGATCTCACTTGTCACTTCATTACTTGATCTAACATGTATACTTGCACAACTCGCATATCATATTCACAAGCGACAAGTTTTTGACACCGATGCTGGGGATCGACAATTTGGTGTAATTTTGTTTGGTTATTTTTCTTAATTCCATTAGTTTAATTTAACTTAGTTTAATTTAATTTCTACAGGTTTACCATCAATGCATGGGAAGAGGCATTTGATAGTATTAGAAAGCACATATGTTTTCTCCCTACTTATTGGTTAATTTGTCCCTATTTAGTTATCTTTAGCACATATATTAGCATTTTTAGTTTAGTAAATTGCATTTTATAACTCAGTGGATCTTAACCTATTTTCCCTTAATTTCGTCATGTTTTGATATTGATATCGCTGCATGAGTATTTCCAGATTGCGCCCAGAATTGTCACCGCACCTGACAGCTGTCTGGATAAGAACAAAAATGTGTGAGTTGTCTAGTCTGGTATAACCAACTTGTACGTACAGAGGTAGCATGATTCTGGTGAAAGGACACCTGTGCTATTTGGAAGAATACAAATATTCATGTGAAAAGAAGAAAAAGGAGGCTTTTGGAGGGTATTATCTTCTTCAACCTATCTTTTGAAGCTTTTCGGCTATTGTAGCTTAAGCCCCCTACGGGTGAACCGACGTAAAAGGATGCAGATTAGCTTTTGACAAGGAGCCTTGAGTGCGACACAAGAGGGAGTTGAGAGATCAAGTTGAGATTTTCTAAGAATAGTACTCTCCACTTTTTTCTTTTATTTTTTTTTCTAAACAATGGTGATTACTTTCTATTTTATGTTTGTATGAAAGTATACATGATTTATGGGTTAAATTTTATTTTATTCAATCTTTCTTCTACTGTTTAATCTTTTGGTTTGAATGTTTTTAGCATGGAAGTGTTATTGCGGTCACTGATACTAGAAAGTACAGTGACAGTTCAAGCAAACAAGCATGACAACGGAAGTTGCTTGAGGATTAGAGGAATTTAATCCATTTGTTCTTAATAGTGTTCCACTGCCATCATCAGAAGTTGTGGCTAATGTGCATGTTTAAGACTTAGATTAAATATAGAAGCTAAGCTTGGTAAGATATTCATTGCAATTTAATGCATTGACAATCACCTATCCTTTTATACCTTGTGATCACTTAGTATTTTGTTGAATGTTCACGTTGGGGATCCCAGTTTCTCATTATCATATTTTATCTTATTGTTTTCTAGTTATTACTTTCACAACTAATCTCACAATTTATCTCGTTTCTATCTATTTATTGCACTGACATCGATAGAAACAAGACAACCATCCTCATAAGATCAATATCCTATAGACTCATATCTGTCTACTATACTTGCATTGACAGTGTACGCTTGCACATTATTGCTGTGACGTTAAACAACCGATCAAGTTTTGGTGTCGTTGCTGGGGATTATTTGATATTTATTTTTGCTTGTTTTTATTTCATAATATTTAGTTTTCACTAACTTGTTTTCTTTTTTTCACTATTTTCACATTTTATTTTAGGTGTTGTATGGCCCGAATTAATTCGGAGTTTATTGCAGATTTTGATCCAAAAATTGAAAGAACCATTCAGAGGAGACTTCAAAAACAAAGGAAAATGGCTTTACCAAGAAACTATGAAGTCATACCCCTAATGCAGCACCAAAATGCTAATGATCCACCTTTGTCGCAAGACGCTTAAATACAAAACAAGACTATACGAGATTTTGTAGTACCTATTTTGAATGACTTACAACCGGGAGTTGTTAGGCCAGCAATGCAAGCTAGAAATTTTTAACTCAAGCCAGCAATGTTTCAAATGCTAAATTCTAATGGGCAATATGCTCGACTGCCACATGAAGATACACGAGAACATCTTAAATCATTTTTATTGATTTGTGCTTCCTTTAGTCAACAAAGCCTTCCTGATGATGCTTTGAAGATGCAATTATTTCTGGATCTATTACTTCTTGGAATACACTAGCAACTCATTTTTTTATTTTTTATTTTGCAATTTAACTTGCCAAAAATGAATGCTCGTCTCTAAAATGATATTACAGCTTATCATCAGTAGGATGATGAGAATATTTACGCCACACGAGAACGTTATAAATCTTTACTTCGACGTTGTCCCATGCACGTCATTCAACATGAAACACAAATTGAGATTTTCTATAATGGGCTGAATTCACACATGAGGAATCTTGTCGACGCATCAGCCAATGGTCATTTTTTGGATTGTACTTATAATGATGCTATTGGAATTCTTTATAGAATTGCTCAAAATGATTATCAATATCCTATCTCTAGAGATGCACAAGCAAAAGCTACTCTAAGAGTTATTGAATTGGGCGCAATATCTGCACTTAGTGCTCAAGTTTCTTCTCTTGCAAATATGATAAAAAAAATATGCTAGGGACTAGTGACGTTGCACCTATATAAGTCGCTTAACAAGTTAATGTTCTTAACTTTTATTGTGAGATTTGCGATGACAACCACAGTTATGAAGATTGTTCGCAGAGAATGCCTTTTATGTCAGTAACATCTGCAAAAATTCCTATGGCACCTCTTATAATAATTCTGCACAGAATCAATAGTTTTGGGGAATTTAGAATGCTGGATAAAATGTTGCGACATTCTGATATGGGAATATATCCACTCAAGGAAATTATAATTCAAGACAAGGGAATTATAATTAACAATAGCAGAACTATAATCAGCACACTTAAGTGCATCCACAACAAAGCCAGATGCATATACATTAGAATCAGATGCAACCACAACACTCTTCAATGCCAAATCAGCATGTTCAAGAACATTAATAACAACAGTACACGCAAGCTTCTCATTCTGACCCGTTAGCAACTCTTGAGGCTTTAATGCGGGAGCATATGACTCATACAGAAGCTATTGTACAAGGGAATTCATCCTCTATTCAGGCGTTGGAGGCACAATTAGCACAACTTGCTTCGAATCTGAATACTCAATGACCAGGCACACTACCGAGTGACACGAAAAATCCCAGTCCAAGGAGGAAAGAACATTGCAAGGCTATCACTCTCAAGAGTGGTAAACAAACTAGCGAGCCGACTACTGATTCTACTGTAGCACCTCAAGATACTAGTGAAGTGATCCCTAGTGAGAAGGTTGAATTTGAAGAGTTTTTCAATGTACCAAACAAAGAAGTTTCACAAATTCTCACTCACATGCCTAATGTCTGACCCTCAAAATTGTCGATGCAATCAAAGGTTTCGGCGCAATTAGATGTATATCCACCTCTACCTTTTCCACAAAGATTCAGGGAGAATAGCAGGATAAGCAGTACCAACAATTCTTGAACACATTGAAGTAACTTCAGGTCAATGTTCCTTTAGTAGACGTTCTTGTTCAAAGTTTGAATTATGGGAAATTTATGAAGGAGCTATTGTCCAAGAAGAAGAAGCTCAGTGATATGGAAACTATTGCACTCACAGAAGGTTGCAGTGCTATTTTGAAAAATAAGTTGCCCCCCAAAATGAAAGATCCTAGGAGCTTTACTATCCCATGTTTAATTGGCAACCATTATTTGGGCAAGGCTTTATACGACTTGGGAGCTAGCATCAACCTAATGCCACTATCTACTTTCAGAAAGTTGGGAATTAGTCACATGAAACTATTACAGTGACATTGCAACTAGCTGATTGATCATTGGCTCAACCTAAAGGGCAAGTCAAAGATATCTTAGTTCGTGTGGATAAATTTGTTTTTCTGGCTGATTTTATCATTCTTGACTACGAGGCAGACAAGAGGGTTCCCATAAACTTGGGACAACCATTTTAGCCACTGGACGAACTCTTATTGATGTTTACAAAGGTGAACTAACCTTGCGACTTGATGATTAGCACGTTACCTTTAGTGTTTTCGAATCTATTCACTACAAGGATAAAGAAGAATGCCATACTGTCGATGTGCTGGATGATCTAATTAAGGTACAATTTAATGACCAAAGCTTTATACTTTCTGTGGAGTTTGCAGTGATATCTAATGATGAATTCATAGATAATTGTGACAGCATGGTTAAAACTAATAATATTGAACTCAGGCATGGATGGCAGATTGAATCCTTAGACTTAGCCAATAGAACAGCTCCAATTTTTCAACCATCTATCGACGAAGCTCCTACTCTAGAATTGAAACCACTACCTACTCATCTTAAACATGTCTTTCTTGGTGATAACAATACTCTCCCAGTTATTGTCTCCGTAACACTGGATGTAACTAAAGAAGAGAAATTGGTCAATATTCTTAAACAACATAGACGAGCTATTACTTGGAGTATTGCTGATATTGAAGCATTAGTCCATCTTTTTGCATGCACAAGATCAACTTGGAAGATGAAGGCAAGCAATCGATTGTGCAACAAAGAAGATTAAACGAGAAGATGAATGAAGTTGTTAAGAAATAAATTATAAAGTGGCTTAATGCTAGAATTATTTACCCTATTTATGATTGCAATTGGGTAAGTCCAGTGAAATGCGGTCTTAAAAAGAGAGCCATCACTGTGGTTAGCAACAACAAAGACGAATTGATTCCTACATGCTTTCTTACGGGATAGCGAGTCTGTATAGATTATCGCAAACTTAATACTGCTACAAGGAAGGACCACTTCCCATTTCCTTTCATTGACCAAATGTTGGATAGGCTTGTTGGAAGAGCTTATTACTACTTCTTAAACAGCTATTCTTGGTACAATCAAATTGCTATTGCACCAGAGGATCAAGAGAAAACAACTTTTACCTGTCCCTTTGGTACTTTTGCCTTTCACCATATGCCTTTCAGTCTTTGCAATGCACCAGCCACATTTCAAATGTACATGATGGCAATATTCTCGAATATGATTGAAGATTCTTTAGAGGTTTTTAAGGATGATTTCTCAGTCTATGGGAATGATTTTGATCATTGCGCTAACAATTTGGATAAGGTATTACAGCGATGTGAAGACACACATCTTGTTCTAAATTGGGAAGAATGTCATTTCATGGCAACTGAAGGCATTATGTTAGGCCATCGCATCTCTGGTCAAGGCATTGAGGTAGACAAAGCTAAAGTGGAAATTATTGAGAAATTACCTCCACCAACAAATGTGAAAGGTATTCGCAGTTTTCTTGGGCATGCAAGGTTTTACCGAAAATTTATTAGAGATGTCTTGAAAATTGCAAATCCCTTATGCTCATTACTAAAAAAAAATCAAAAATTTCTCTTTGACGATGCATGTCTAGATGCATTCATTCAATTAAAGCTACAGCTAGTAAATGCACCCATTTTCGTTGCACCAGATTGGTCTCAACCTTTTTAAGTTATGTGTAATGCAAGGGAATTTGTTATGGGTGCCATTCTAGTACAACGCAAGGGAAAAATATTCCATGCAATCTATTATGCTAGCAAAACTCTTACAGAGGCTCAAATTAATTATACCACTACAGAGAAAGAATTGTTGGTTGTAGTCTTTGCTTTCGACAAGTTTCGTTCTTATCTTGTTGGCACAATGATTATCGGATTTACTGATCACTCAGCGTTGAGATATCTTTTTGTGAAGAAGGATGCAAAACCAAGGCTGATACACTGGATCTTACTAGTGCAAGAATTCGACATCGAGATAAAAGACCACAAGGGTTCAGAGAATCAATTTGTAGACCATCTGTCTCGATTGGATGTTGGTAGCGAAGATGGAAACATACTTCAAATTGTCGATGCATTCCCAGATGAGAAGTTATTTTATGTAGATACAACCCCTTGGTATGTGGATTTGGTTAATCATCTAGTATGTGGAAAACTCCCATTAGGTGTCATAGGTCGTACAAAAGAAAGATTTCTTCGTGAAGTAGTGAAGTATCATTGGAATGAGTCGTATTTATTCAACGTATGCAATGACAACATTATTCGATGTTGTGTTTTGGAAGACGAGATGCTTTCAATCCTAAAGCACTCCCATGATGCTCCTTATCGAAGTCATTTTGGTGGCATGTGAACGGCTACTAAGGTTCTCCAATCAGAATTCTACTGGCCTTCATTATTCAAAGACACCCACAATTTTGTGAATCAATATGATAGGTATCAGCGCACTGGTTCTACATCTCAATATAATGAAATGTTGCAGCAACCAATTATAAAGGTTGAATTGTTCGATGTTTCGGGAATGGATTTTATGGGACCATTTTCAAGTTCATTTGGAAATCTTTATATATTAGTAGCTATTGACTACATCTTGAAGTGGGTTGAAGCTGTTGTAGTCCCAAAGGATGATGGAAAGACAGTGCTTAAATTTTTTTCACAAGCATATACTCACCCGCTTTGGCACACCAAAGGCATTGATTAGTGATCAGGCTACACAATTTCGTTGCAACCAAGTGGCAGCCGCACTGAAGAGATATGGATAATCATAGAATGGCTACTACTTATCATTTGCAAACTAATGGACGAGCTGAAGTATCGAATCGAAAAATTAAAAACATTCTTGAGAAGGTTGTGAACCCTTCGAGGAAAAGTTGGTCTTCCAGATTGGATAACGCTTTATGGGTATTACGGACAGCATACAGAAATCCATTAGGGATGTCACTATATCAATTGGATTTTAGGTAAGTATGTCACTTGCCAGTTGAATTGGAGCACAAAGCAATGTGGGCAATTAAGCAAGTGAACATGGACTATGAAGTTACTGGAAAGAAAAGGCTATTGGATATCACTGAACTAGAGGAGATTAGGTGAAATGCCTATGAAAATGCTTTATTTTACAAGGAAAATGCCAAATGATGGCATGATAGAATTATTTTGCAGCAACAATTTATTGTGAGTCAACAAGTTTTATTATTCAATTCTAGACTGAAACTGCACCCGGGTAAATTGCGCTCTCATTGGTCTGGACCTTTCGAAATTGTCGAAGTATTTCCTCATGGCGTGGTCACAATTAGAGATTTACATGATGGACACCAGTTCAAAGTGAATGGCTAGCGATTGAAACATTATTTTGAGAATATTGATCAAAAGCAGGTAGAGACAATTAAATTGGTCAAAAAATTTTAATTTTTATGGAATTTATTATTATGTAATTTTAATTTATTTTTGCTTCTATTCAAGTTTGTTTTACTCTTTTTTTTGTTTTTTTTTTTTGTAGAATAATTAGATACCATTTTCAATGCACTTGGGCTTTATTGTCAACACAGTTCGTACGATTATACTATCACATATGACTCACCGCGAATGGAAGACAAATCAAAATTTTTAGATCCCACCATTTGATCAAAAATGGCCTAGCCGTCTGATTTTTCTGAACGGGTACAACTTTAAACAACCTTCACTCCACAAAACAAACAAAATATGGTAAGAACGAGAGGATCAGTCAAGAAAGCCACCAAGCCTATTGAAGAACAGTCATCCTTTGCAGCTGTAGTTTGTGAATTAAAATCCTACATGCCAGTGGAGAAAAAGGAGCTGGTGATCTTTTTAATGAAAGTGGCCAAGGACCGATTTCAATACAACATTTTGAATTGAAACTTCTACCCAGAATAGGGAATTCTCCTTTTGCAACAATAAGACTTGGGCAAACAAGTTTACAAAACCATCTCTAAGCTAAAGTGGGAGACTTCCTGCACTTATCCTGGAAGCTATTCTCCTTCATTGGTACATGATTTTTACGCTAGCCTTTCTGACCATGAGTTAGAGTTTATCTTTTTTTGAGAGGCTTAATCCCATGGGATGTTAAAAAAATCAATAAGCTGTACAACACTAAAGTGGATGTAGATGAACACTCCAAAGTTTATTGAGGATATCACAGATGACAAAAAGGACTTGTTGGTAAAGGATTTATGTGTCGAAAGAGCATTGTGGATGGGTTTACATCAAAAGAATTATACAATGCACCGTCGCTTTCTGACATTGCAAACCAAAATCGGGTTTCAATTTGTCAACTGCAGGATATTGCCCTCTACTCACAGCACCACAGTCAACCTCGATAGAATGTGCCTAATACATTCAATTTCCAAAGGCAAAAATATTGATGTCGGCACAATACTCCACCAGGAAATTACTAACTGCACTGCATGTCAAACTGGAATTTTAGTTTTCCCATCATTGGTGATGCTACTGTGCCCGCAGAAAGGGATCGTGCCCCGTGATGATGAAGAGGTCCTGGAGAATAAGGGCCCGATAATGAAGCCTCTATTGAAGAATGAGATGTGGTAAGAATAAACTAACAATGAAGGAGGAAGAGACCAGCAAGACAAGAAAGGGAAAAACCAAGGCAGAAAGTAAGGGGACAAACTGCAGAGACATCATTGTTGCGCAAAATGTAGGATATCGAGAAGTTGGCCAATTCTATCAGCAATAAGCAGACCAGGCTTGTCGCTACAATAGATCATATGGACAAATCACAAAATTTGTTCTAAACTTATACCAAGGCTTGTAAAACTCTTTTGTAGCTGCATTAAGTCAGTTAAGCCTGATCCTACTCCTAGAGTTTCCAATGTTCCCACCAATCATCTGAGATTATGAACCCTCATATGAGGAAGATGACTTAGGGGACTGAGACAGACCGGTAGAATCCCTTCCCAGTGTGCACGTCTTTGATGATGAGAAAGAACAGGACTCAAGGGACATTGAGGAGTGCATGCGAATGATTGATATCCCGATCGAGGGTCACTTTATTGCTGGTCAAGCGGCTCCTGCTGTTGAAGAGGAAGCTGGTGAGGGAGAGGAGGAAGTTTGTGTTGCAGTTTTGAATAAGAAGGCCAAGAAAGAAAATATTGAAAAATAAGTTGCTGAGAAAGAATATGTTGAGAACATTGTCAATGCATCCGAGTTTCTGGGTGCAACTACTGATAATTTAGAGTGAGATGGAGCTAGACTGGCAGAAGCTGTAGAGGTAACTAGTAAGGAACACCATAACTCATTGGCAATAGAGGTCTATATCAGACCACTCAAGGTGAGCCCTCCTACACAAGAAGTAGCTGATGATACCAAGGCAGTGCTGGAAACTAAGGAACGATCCGAGGACCCTGCGAAGCCCAAAGAAAAGAAAAGAAAGCATTCCAAAGATAAAAAGTTCAAGAAGGATGAGAAAAAGAGAAAGAAGAAGAAATATCGTGCAGCCACATTGATGGCCGAGGAAAACCAAGTTAGTTTATTTTAAGTTTTAACTATAGTATTCATGTATTTCATGTAGCTATAATTTTCATTTTGTTAGTGCACATTGTCATTGCATTTTTATTATCATTGCATTTTAATGTTAGTGCATTGGGGACAATGCAAAATTTAAGTCTGGGGGAATGCATATGGGGTTTGGAAATACACCTACATTTCAAAAAAAAAATTGAGTTTAATGAAGCATGCAAGGTTTATTTATGGTTAATGCAAATGTGTTTGAAAATTTTTGTTACATTCGAAGCTTAATTCTTGAATCATGTGAATTATCGATGAATGAGTTGGATAAATTTGACTGAATGTTGTATCTTTAATTCTTTGATGAATGATTTAGGTTGCATTAGTAATGGATGACTAGTAGCATTCCTTGAATCTTGAATGAATCTGCCTTTTACAGTTGCTTATATATATAGTTATGAATAAGAGGCACTCCAAAGTGGATGTATTGTGAAATGTTAAAGAGTGAACACTCCAATGCAAGTGTTAGAAAAATGAATATGCCCAAAGGCTGTCATTACATGAGTGTGGGTCGGTGCAATTATGTACTCCCTGAGGGTTTGTTGCACTCTATCGTTACTTCTTCGGAACAATGGTACAGTAATGCAATGATATCCCTTATTCACAAAAAGAAAGAGACATATATTGTATAATAAATGTTGTATTGGTAGATAGAAATTAGGATTTAAAGCATGATAATGGTTTTGATGAAGTTGCAGTCTTATTCATTTATACATATGTATTATCAATGCAATATTCTATCATCTGAATGTGACTCATTCATTGGGATTTTAGGTGATTCAAGTGGCTAGAATGATCATTTTCCTTAGTGAATTCTTGTGTTGCCTTGCTACTTTTTATTTTACTTGAGGACAAGTAAAAACTCAAGTTTGGGGGTGCAATAGTACTAGAAAGAACATACGTTTTCTCCCTACTTATTGGTTAATTTGTCCCCATTTAGTTATCTTTAGCACATATTTTAGGATTTTCAATTTAGTAAATTGCATTTTATAACTCAGTGGATCTTAACCTATTTTCCCTTAATTTTGTCATGTTTTGTTATTGATGTCGCTGCATGAGTATTTCTAGATTGCGCTCAGAATTGTCTCCGCACCTAACAGCTGTTCGGATAAGAACTAAAATGTGTGAGCTATCTAGTCTGGTATAACCAACTTGTACGTACAGAGGTAGCATGATTCTGATGAAAGGACACCTGTGCTATTTTGGAAGAATACAAATATTCACGTGAAAAAGAGAAAAAGGAGGCTTTTGGAGGGTATTATCTTCTTCAACCTATCTTTTGAAAATTTTTGACTACGGCAGCTTAAGCCTCCTACGGGTGAACTAACGTGAAAAGGATATAGATTAGCTCTTGATGAGGAGCCCTGAGTGCAACACAAGAGGGAGTTGAGAGATCAAGTCGAGATTTTCTAGGAATAGTACTCTCCACTTGTTTCTTTTATATTTCTTTTCTAAATGTTGGTGATTAGTTTCTATTTCATGTTTGTACGGAAGTATACATGATTTCTAGGTTAAATGTTATTTTATACACTGGAAAATGCAGCGACAGTTCAAACTAACAAGAATGACAACAGAAGTTGCTTAAGGATTAGAGGAATTTAATCTACTTGTTCTTAATAGTGTCCCACTGTCATCATCAGAAGGTGTGGCTAATGTGCATGTTTAAGTCTTAGATTAGATATAGAAATTAAGCTTGGTAAGATATTCATTGCAATTTAATGCATCGACAATCACCTATCCTTTTATACGTTGTGAGCACTTAGTATTCTGTTGCATGTTCACGTTGGGGATCCCAGTTTATCATTATCATATTTTATCTTATTATTTTCAAGTTATTGCTTCGACAACTACTCTCACAATTTATGTCATTTCTATCTATTTATTGCACTGACATTGATAGACAAAAGACAACCATCCTCGTGGGATCGATATCCAGTAGACTCATATTTGTCTACTATACTTGCATAGATAGTGTATGCTTGCACATTATTGCTTGAAAAATACAACCTCAATAATTTAAGTTGAAATCGATAATGTTTCAGATGTTGCAAATAGTATGACAGTTTCGTGGGCTGCCTACTGAATATCCAAGATTGCATTTATAACTTATTCTATAGGTTTGTGACTCATTTAGGGAACAGGGTGTGCCTAAAGACGCCCTGAGACTTAAATTGTTTCCATATTCTTTAAGAGATCGTGTGAGAGCATAACTAAATGCTTTGAGATCAAGGAAAGTGACATCATGGAATGATCTTTGCCAGAGGTTTTTGCTACGATATAATCCACCGAATATGAATACCAAGCTTAAAAATGACATCACATCTTTTTGGCAGTTAGAGGATGAAACATTATATGAAGCTTGGGAATGATTTAAAGATTTAATTCAGAAATGTCCGATGCATGGATTTCAACACAGGACTCAGATGGAAATATTCTATAATAGGTTGAATGCACATACAAGAATGGTAGTTGATGCATCTGCCAATAGTAAATTGTTGGATAAATCTTACAACAATTTTGGAAAAGATTTCCAACAATGATTATCAGTACCCTACCACAAGAGTTGGGACGTACAAGAAAGTTGATGGTGCCATGGAGCTTGTTGCAATCACTTTAGTGACTGCTCAGGTATCATCTTTAAATAATATGATTAAGATAATGAAGAGACCAACTGCAGTTCAAGAGATTAAAGTAGTAAAGCTAGCATGTGTTTATTATGGTGAAGACCATGTGTTTGATGGATGCCAATCAAACCCAGCATATGTGTGCTATATAGGTAATTTTAACCAGGATAATAACCCCTATTCCATCACCTACAATCTAGGGTGGAACCAAATTTTAGTTAGAATAATCAAGGTGTGGGGAATCTAAAAAATGTTGTGAGACAGACAGCCAACAATGCACCGTTTGGTTATACTCAACCTACACCGAGGCAACATGTCCAGCAAGGTTCGGCTTCATCATCATCATCATCTATTGAAGCCTTGTGGAATGAGCATATGGCCAAAAATGATGTCGTGATTTAGAGTCAGGCTACGTCTCTCTGAGCTCTTGAGAATCAATGGAGAAAATAGCGAACGCTCTAAATTCAACGCCACAATGAGTATTTCCAAGTGATACTAAAAATTTGAGAACCCAAGGGAAGGAGTAATGCAAGGCCATCACACTTAGAAATGGAACTCAATTGGATGAAGTTGCTCAAGATGCCATGTAGAGGAAGACAAATCCAGACCTAATCAGGAAAAGATCTCAGATCCTACTGAACGAAAAATAGCACCTAAAAAGGGTACATAAAGAAATGTTGTGAAGAATCAGATCAGGTTGCCAATAGATATGCCATGGCAAAAAAAATCAGCAACCTGAAGGATGATCACATTTTCCTTTTCCTCAGCGATTCCAAAATTCTAAACAGGATATTTAGTTTAAAAGGTTTGTAAATGTTCTAAAGCAACTCCACATCAACATACCACTGGTTGAAGCTTTGGAGTAGATGCCCAAGTATGTGAAATTTATGAAAGATATATTGTCAAAAAAGCACAGATTGGGAGAATTTGAGACTGTCACTCTGATTGAAGGGTGCACAACAATGTTGACCAATAAATTACCTCCAAAGTTGAAGAACCCAGGGAGTTTCACTATCCCATATTTAATTGGAAATCATTATGTTGGTAAAGCGTTATTTGATTTAGGGGCAAGTATAAATCTAATGCCTTTGTCTATTTTCAAAAAGCTGGGAATTGGGAAGGCAAGAGCCACAACAGTCATGTTGCAACTAGATGATCAGTATTGCGCACATTCGAAAGGTAAAGTTGAAGATGTATTGGTAAGAGTAGATAAGCTTATTTTTCCATCTGATTTCATTATTTTAGAATGTGAATCTGACAAAGATGTACCGATTATTCTTGGAAGACCTTTTCTTACTCCAAGTAGAACTTTAATCGATGTGCAGAAAGGTGAACTGACCATGAGGATGAATGATTAGCATGTCACATTCAATCTATTTAATGCACTAAAATATGTTTATGAGAATGAAAAATATCGTGCATTGAGTTGATAGGAGCAATAGTGGAGGAAGAGTTTATGAGATTTTGTCACAACAAATCTGATAGTGATGGAGATTCATTTGAGAGGAGACCTTTGTGCACTTTGTTGGAGCAAAATAGAAATTTCAATTTTGATGAACAATTCTTGCTAGCTTATGTGTATATGCATGGAGCTATTGATGTCAATAAAACGGGGGACACATTTAAAGTTTATAGACAACGCTTGAAACACTATTAGGCTACTCATGTAGAGCAAGACAAATAGTTCATTGATCTTCAAGATGTTTAACTTCAATATCTTAAAAAAAAATTTATTTCATTTTGTCAATTTAAATTTCTATTAGTTATTTCATTTCCTTTGTTTAATAAACTACAGAAGGGGAAGGGGTTGGTGACGTAGAGCTCATTGAGACGAATCCTGGCAATAAAGAGAATGCACCTAAAGCACCGAGGGAAGAACTAAAGAAAATAAAGTCTGTCAACATTGAGACTGACCATGAGGTCGAAGTGGAAGCAATCCCTCAGTTGCACCACCAATGGACAGCATTGCAATTGTTCCACCTCCTTCTACTAAACCGATGATTGAACAGGATCGTGAGATCGATCAGACTATTGATGAACTCACCAAATTTGATAATTAAGATGATGATGTACCACTCAATTTACTTAAAAGGCAGATGCGTTATAAAATGAGTGCACGAAAGATAACTCATCGCAATTAAAGTACCACAATTCAGTTCCAAGCTCGGGAATTTTTATCCCTTTGTTACATCTCTTTATGTACATATATATGTTCTTGCGTTCATGATTCATATTTGTACATGCATTTAGGAGAATGCATCCCTTAGGTTTGGGGTGTATTGTGCATCTAGACTACATTAGATATTTAGTTGAGCATGTTGTTTTAGTATTTTTTTTTTTGGTTCATTAGGCATTCGTTTTTCCATGGCACACATAACTGCCAGGAATTTTTTAAACTGTGATAAGTGCGTTTTTGTCTGTAATGTTCGACGAGGGGCTTAATTCTTCTATAAACTTAGAAAGTTGTGACAGTGGATTAGGTGATTTTAGCTTAGAATACTTTGCTTGTAAATTGATCCCTAAAATAAGGATGTCCTAATTCCAATTACAATTGATCTATAGTAAGTTTCTTTTAATAAACTTAGAGATTCTTGAACCCAAATTTAGTACAATGGTAATACTCAACAATGAATAAAGTGGCAATGCTTAAGAAAATTCAAAAGGAAAAATATCTAAAAAATGCCATAAATACTCCAATGCTTAGAATTTTCAAGTAAGTCAAAACCACTTTGTTTGCTCCATCGTGTTGTTGGCTAGAAAGGTGAGTCCAAGTAAGAGTGTGTAATAAAGAAAAGAATATTAGAGGCACTCCACTATAGTAATAGGCTGAGTAGATAAGGAGGTAGTTGTTTACTCCATCCATCTTTTTAGTCAAAAGCCTTAGCATCATAAGTATTCAAATCATGACATGGTTGAGTATTCGACAATTTAGTGTATGCTCCATTGCAATTGTCGAGTCAAAGAATCATGTGACGAGCTGAATCCCCTAATAAAAAAATATAGGCACAATAAATGGATATGTATGTAATTGAGTATGTATAAGGCCACGTAAAAAAGAAGAAAAGAAAAATGAGTTAGTTAAAAGATGAACTAAGTAAATAATGAGATACTTGCTATAGTGGAAATTGCATGAATACTTAGGATTTTTTCCTTTCTTTTAGGGCAATATTTACTGCACTGCCTTTGCTAAATAAGCTTATGAAACTTGATCAAATTTTAGACATAGGAGATTGTCAGGAACAAAAGTACAAAATGCTCTCTTAAAGGTCTCACAATTGAAAGGTGATTATGTTGCTATGGCAATTCTTACGTTCATGAATTCATGCATATCTTGCTTGAGGATAAGAAATAACTCAGGTTTGGGGGTGTGGTAACTCTTGAAAAAAGTTATAATTTATGCCTTTAGACAGGGTCAATTGTCTGTATTTATGCCTTTAGACAGGGTCAATTGTCTGTACTTTGCATTTTAGGATATAATTTTAGCATTTTTAGAACATTGCATAAGAAGCTTGGGCTGTGCTTAAATATTATTATCTGTTACTTTTTTTGTTACTTTTAATTGCATGTAGAAGGGTTGTGTTTGGTGGTTTGGCAGGTGAAGGATATGGAGAAAGAAATAAAGGAGTGAAGGTTTGCAAGGGCAAAAGGTTAGACAATTTTCCAACTTGTAAGCCGTGGCAATTCCAAGAAGATGACCGAGTCAACACTCAATGCATACCAAGTCTCAGCCAACTCTACTCGAACCAGAAAAAATAGCCTAAAAAAGAGGAAAAAGTATCATGATACCATGGGCTGATAACCACCTACCCTAAAGGAAGGGATTTTAAACCCAAAAAAAAATCTAAAAAAAGAAGAATATTTCTTGGGTTGTTGGATTTACCCTAGGGAAAAGCCTACAAAAATCCAAAGGAGGAAACCCAAAAAGACACAAGGGTAGAGATCCAAAGGCAAAACTAAAGGGTAGCGGTGAGTAGAGATGGAGAGAGGAGGACAAAGGCAGTCCCTCTTAGCCACCACAGAACATTGTGCCGCTGGAGTGTGAACTGGACATGCGAAAGCTATCTTCCCAACGTTCTTCTATTATTTCTTAACTATTTCTTTGTAAATTGATTTTATGAAAACAATGTTGAATGATATTTTGGTTTTGAATTTTATTTGCCAACCCATGAGCTAAATCTCATAGGGTTGGGATTACTTGATGAAACATTTATTTCCTTTAATGGTTGAAGCATAGATCTAAATTAATTTACTGCTTCATTCAATTGTTTTTATTTCTAAATTTTATGCGTACAGTCCCTAGACATAGACAACTGCGCAGCATACCCATAAACTAATTTAATTCTGAAAAAGGTTGGATTAACTAGACCAAAATTGAATGATATAAGCAAGTACTCGATTGATACTTGTAGTAGACTCTAGACATAGAGTAGTGTTCATACAGAAGGAAATAGTGAAGGGTACTATATTAAAGGCCTATAAACATGGGCAAGGTAACTTGAGGTTTCTGCTCTCGAAAGAAGTAGGCCACTTTAGAACTCTTTTGAGCAATAGATTGATTACAATTTTACTGAGATATTACTGATAGTAAAGGTAGATTCTTTGTAATCTTGACCTTCCAAATCGACATCGTATATCCCTTATCCTTTTCCATATTATCTTTTCCATCGCATCCTTAGTTGTTTACTTATTCACTTGCATATTATTCATATAAACATTTTTGTAATTACCATTGCATTTTTACTCTTGCCTTACCATGACATTTTCAATTATTCATCAGTTACAAATTTTGTTCACATTAATACTCATTTTGTTTACCACAGCATTCTTATCATTATTTTCCTATAACATTAATCTAACTTTATTAAAATAACTTTACCATTTGTATACCAAATCCGATCCTTGTGGAGATGATATCACTTATCACCTTATTACTTGATCCGACATGTATACTTTAACAACTTGCATATCATATTCACATGCGACAGACACTTACGAAGCAATTCTTTAAATCTCTCCCACGCCTCATACAAAGACTCAACATCAAACTGATGGAAAGTGGTGATCTCATTTTGCAACTTAGCATTTTTTCTAAGCAGGAAATACTTAACCAAAAATCTTTCTACTAACGTACGCCCATGTGCCAGGCCGTGTGCTAGGTCGTGCTGAACCTGTAGGGTATACTGACTTATGCCACACGACCAAGTCACATACCCGTATGTGAGGCCATGTGTGAGGCCGTGTGGAGCATACTGACTTAATTTCAAAATCAACACCAAGACAGTGTGTCACACACGGCCATGTACTTGACTGTGTATCACACACGGCTGAGACACAAGCCCGTGTCTCTGCCCATGTGGACAAAAATAGGCTATTTACCAAGCCATTCTGCCACCCTATCTTATGCTCACCTACACCAAACTCAATAACACCAAAACATAGCATTTATGAGTATCTAGATCAACTCCAAACAAACATATTTCATACCATTTCTAATACCATTTGATCCAAGATATAAAATCTCACAATATGCCATTCAATTTCATGTCAAAATCCACTATCATAAACATCAATATAACCTATCTCAAATATGCAAAATTGGTCTAATCTCACAATATAACATATTCATCAATTAACACATAATCAAGCAATATAAACACACAACCAAACCAACCAAATTAAGCCAACTTCCATGGCTATATGTACAACCAAATCACAAACCACACATCCAAGGCCATTTGCACATATATATATAAATGCAAAACAACCTAAAATGAGCCAAAACTCATGACTATGCAAAAACCAAATATTTAACATTTACAAGACATTTCAAATGATCAAATCCATTACTAACACATAACCAAAATGACCAAAGTCCCTATTGATGCCATATACTCAAAACATAAGCTCTAAAGTACCAATTTGATAATTGGATAGTGTGACGAAGTCTCCGATGATCCCTGAATCCGAGCTAGGTTTGAAATCACTATAAAACACGGGAAAATAAACAAAGTAAGCTATAAAGCTTAGTAAGCTCGTATGACATAAATTTGATATAATCATAAACACATAATTCAACAATTGATCATATGTATAAAAATTCACATCAATTAACAACCTCTTAGTTACTCATTCACAAAACTATATACTTTCTTCACCATTTCTTCGATTCAAAGCTATATGGTTTACGCACATACCTGTACCATCTTGTACAAATCTCACATACATTATCATCTTTCATTTACCCATTGAACCATTCGAAATAAAAGTCAGATACTCAAGGGTCTCACTCGATAAGTACCTATACCATGGCCTGTAGCCAAATCAAGGTAACTTATCTACGAAGTACTGATATCATGGCTCATAGCCAAATCAGCCAATAGGCATGGCCCAAAGCCAAATCGGTATAACTCACACCCGAAGTGCTATATCATAGCTAGAAGCCAACTCACCGTATCCCCTAATGACATGTCACTAGTATTCTAAACCATTCCTAAGGTTCAACCGGGATTCCAACCGTCGAATCATCTCCAAATCATTTCCAAACTTGTCCACAGTCACATAATCAAAATTTATGCTAGATCAAAGCATATAGAATACATTTGAAATGAAATTACAACATATGAACTTAACTCTAATGTAGAAACCACGAAATGAGTTGATTAGCCAAGTATTTTATCTTTTCCCTGATCCAAATCCAAATTTCATTTTTCTTAATCTACATAATATCAAATCCAACTCATTTAATCATCTATTTATTCAATTCAGTCCAAAATATACATTTGAGCTAATTTTACACATTAGCCCCTACACTTTCACATTTTTTTACAATTTAGTCCTTATTACACAAATCACAAATTCATACAAATTTCAAAACACCCATGCTTATCCGAATAACCATTATACCCCTAGAATCCCATATTTCTCATTTATTTCACATTTTAACGACAAAGTTTGAACATTTCTCAATTTAATCCCTATTTTGCATTTTCACAAAAAATCACTTAACAAAACTTGTATATCTATCAAAAAGTATTCATAATCTATCAAGAAACTTCAAAATACACATGTATTCATCAATGGCATCATTCAAAATCTTTAACATTTTTGCAAAATAGTCCCTAGGCTAGCTAAAACTAGTTACAATGATCACAAAAACATAAAAATCATTAAAACGGGACAAAAATCATACCTTAATAGGCAACGAAAGCTTGGCCAATTGAAAAGCCCTAACAATGGCTTCCAAGATTGTAAAATTCAGCTGAGGATGAAGAGAGTGAAATAGATTTTTCTTTTGTTTTATTTAATTCACCTTATTTGACAAATTACCAAATTATCCTTAATAATAAAACATTTATATCATACATTTAATGTCCATTAATGTCCACTTACCTTAATAATCGTCCATTTACAACATAAGGACCTTAACTTTAAGGTTCTATAGCTATTAGATACTTTTAGCTATTAGAACTCCATTTTTACATTTTTTACGATTTAGTCCTTTTTACCGAATTAACCAACCAAACGATAAAATTTCTTAACGAACATTATCATGCTGTAGACATTAAAATAATAATAAAATAAATATTTTGACTTCGAATATGTTGTCCCAAAAAGCACTGTTCCGATTTAACTAAAAACGGGCTGTTATAGAGAGAATAATAGAATGGAAGAGAAATGTTAAATAAACGATGAATAAGGGATGATTGAAATGTGAGATGGGAGTGGGTATTTATACTTGAGGTTGGTGAAGGAGTTTACTAAATATGGCATCAAAGATCCCTTAGATTTCTCCCACCTTTGGCCGGCCATAATATGTGGAAAAGAGGGTGAGTTGGTTGCTTGATTCAAGCATAAAATCATGCTTGAACCACGCAAAGGGTGGACAGCTTCTTGAACAAACATAGTGTGCTGATTTTCAATAATTTTCCAAGTGTTGGGACCCCTAAATAATTATCCCAAATGCTAATTTTTGGCTGCCCAAATATCCTTGTCGAATTGGGATTCTCTTCTCCTTGTTTGAACGATTTTGTGACCCATTTAATAGTCAGATTTGTCCACCATGTAGCACCATTTTTCATTGGGTCAAAACAACATCTTCATGACCCAATTTGCATGGTTTTTCCATCCAACTAAGGTAGAATTGCTCATGTCCATGCAAAAATTATAATAAGCTCTTTATTAAATCAACTTCATAGTCCCACTACATTAATTAAGTATAGCACATTAATAAATAACATGAAATAATTTAATTTATGCACAAAATTATCATAATAAAGAACAAATTTGCATATTTATAAATTCATACTCATTGTCGGAATATAAGCAAAATTCACTTAATTAATTAACAAGTACTCAGGATTAGTATTATTTTTAAGTAAAAATGTGGTAAACACTACTATAAAAAACCTATATAATTTAGAGTTTACAAGACTAGGTAAGCAAAATTTCTAGACGGGATTATTACAAAAATTACGAGTTTTAGGTTTTTATTCGAGTTTAAATAATATTAGGTTCGCTTTTGGGCTTAATTTTTATTATGTACGAGCCCAATATTGTATTTGTTAAGTTTTATTATTTTATTTGGAATTTTGATAATTTTAAGTATTTTAAGTTAATTAGGAGTTTTATGTTAACAAGAAAGTTTAGTTTAAAACTACTTTTTATTTAGCTTAATTAGTGTTTCATTATACTTAAGAGTTTTATTTGGATTTACTTAGCTAGCTTAAATAAAGGTCTTTTCATTGTACACAAAAATCATTTTATTTATTATTCACTTTGAGTTAATAAAATCATCTTTGAGTTTTCTTTTTAAGAATTTCTCTTGAGTTTTATTTTAGAATAGTTTTAACAATTTTTTCAGATTATGGGGATCATCTTCAGGCTTTTTCTTGCCAAGTTTTCTTTCTTGGAAGGGAAATTAGAATCTTTTGAAGGGGGTTGTGGATTCATCAGGTTTTAAAGGCTCCTTAGGACTTCTACATGTCGTGTTTATCTTTTCCATCTGTCCCACCCGATACCCAGTCTAGTCGCCATGCCCGAATATCAAGGTGTCACACCACCGTCTCATGCCAGATACAACAGGTAAAAACTCATTCTCCATAAAAACGTCTTCCATTTTAACATTTGTATAGGTTTAGAGTCTATCTTAAGCTTTATTTATCGTCGTTACATGCTAACATATATCAAATAGCTTTAAAATAATAATTAAACATGCATATGGTCTATTTTAGCAAAATCTCAAAACATCAACGTAGGTATTGATACTAAAGACATGGTATTGATATTTTGCTCAAGAGGTATCAATACCGCTTGGAAAATCAATACCAAAATTGCTTATTGATTCTCAATCAAAAACCCAACTATCAAAAAATATCGATACCCCTGCCAAAGTATTGATAATTCCGCCCTCGAGTATCGATACTCGGGCCAAGGCATCGATACCGATTATTAAGACTGACTTCATGCACTTCAAATTTTTCAGAGGTATCATTTTTAACATACGAATTTTGGTACCTCTGCTCCATACCCAAAAAATACAACATTTTAAAGCATATGAGTCATTCCAACTCATACCAATTCAACATGCTATCATATCATCACCAAATAAACACCAAAACGGCCATAATAATAGTTTCAAACATCAAAAGGAAATTCGAGCAATAGTCAACATGTTACAAAATAAATCCCAAAATCCTAAAAGCAATTAAATCATGGAGACAACTCAAAATATCATATCCAATACTAGTACAAAGACTACCACATTGCCTTATTCCCAAAACATAACCAAATTAACAACACCTACGAATAACGAAAATGGACTTACTTGGATCACCCCTCCAGAACCACACCGACACACAACTAAACTGCAAAGTTTAAGAAGGGAGTGGTTGAGCTTAGAAAGCTTAATGAATGCTCAAAGTAACCAAAATATACACACAATATCAAAGGTCAATCAAGAGCATACTACAACACATTCACAACAATATTCCATTCGAGTCAAAATTACATGTTTATGCTTCATTAATTTATTTAACAATAATTCGTCAAGACTAAAACAACATATACATGCTTTAATAACTCACAAGTTTAACTTATATATTCACAGGCATTCACAAGTTATATGAAAACAACCCAATACACAATAACATACGCAATTTACTATGAGAACATACTAGTATTTTCATATAACTTAACTCATTTAACATATAATTCACAATTAAAAGCATCCATCTCTTGTCGTATTATCATAGCATACAAGATCATGTCTAATCGATAAATTGGCATACCAACCACATCCTCATTTAGGCATACATCACATTACACATATAAACATTTTAAGATAATTTGGCACTTGAGGCTATGAAACATAAAACTAAGCTTTATCATCACTCATTGGATACATATCATATTTCACACGTTTGGTCATCTTTCAAGAATTCTTTTACAAATTAATCACATGAATATTTAAGCATATATCGCAGCACATATAAATCATGTTTAATCACATTCAATCACATTTTATGATAGTTTGGCTCTTGAGGTTATGAAACATAAAAGTGGGTTCTATCACCACACATCGGATACATGGATCTCCATCACTCCAAATAGACTCATAAAGTCAAACAAGTCCTATAAGTGAAGCATAAAACTAACACTCTCCAACACATCAATTGACTCATAAAGTCGAACATATCCCAAAAAGTGAAGCATAAAGCGAACACTCTCTAATAAATGAATCATGTCTCATTGAATGGAGCTTAGCTCACATTCCCTTATCTCTCCAAACTGTCACAGGGCCTCAACGCCCAAATCACAAAACACATATAGGTGAGTACTCACAATCCAATGGCATGCCAACTATATCTAACGGTCTCATAAGGTCACAAGGCCAAAGTATCCACAATTACACAATTTTAATTACTGATTTAATGCACATCATCTCTGTTCATATTCATCAATTCACATCACAAACTTATACACAATGCATGCTTATCAAATTCACAATTAATTGCACTTAAAGTGCCATAATAATGCTCATTGAGCCATCATATATTCGTCAACATATGAGTGCATTATAATCAATTTATCACATACAAAAACTAATTACATTATCATCGTATTCCACAATGCAACACATATTTATATCGCTAATACAACATCATTACTATCATTCAACATATTTAATATACCCACAATACAATATAATTCACAATATTGCATCATAATAATCAATTCATAGTTATTCACATATTTGCATAATTTGCCAAAAATAAAACAAGGAAAATAGAAAGCTTACACTCAAAACTTAGGATAGAGGTTTAGGCTATTCCTAAGCTCCCAATCAACACTAAGAATCATGTCTACAGGTAGCAACTCCAAACACTCACCAGTTACGTTTTCGTCGAAAAGTCGAATGCTTAAACTTTCTTTTCCTTGCCTTTCGCCTTGCTCGAAGAAGGTTCCAACGGTTCCAATTCTTCACACATATTAACCACACAATATATACTATCAAAATTTAGCCAAATACTCACTTAAACCAACAAAAAATGCAAGTCTAAGCTATATTCCTCAAGAAACTGAAATTTCAACTAACAAACTAAAAACTCAAATATCTTGGTCTATACTTAATATTTTTGCCTAAATGAATTCCATTCATCTAATTATTCACCTACAACTGATTCTCAACCTTTAAACTACTCAAAACTACCCAATTCATGATATCAAAATTTTTTACATATTTATGGCAATCTTCACAAAATTTCATTAAATCCTTAGAAATCCTTAACGAAACTTTAAATTAAGTTTAGAAACCTCTTAATCATGTCAAAACTAATTTAAAAACACATTGAAACCATATTTTTACTCAAAAACCTAAAATCTGCCATTAACAACCCAATTTTTTACTTTTATTTAAAACATACGATTTAATGGTTAATAATTCAGTTTTAAAAACTAGATATCATTAAAAAAATCATAAGGAATCTAATTTTTATCTTAGATGACAAAAAATCAAGCGTTTGATTGAAAACCTGAAAAACCCACAAGTTTGACAATGTAGTAAACTATGGTGTTTTGGGTGTTTTCCTTGGTTTTTATAGAGGTTTATAACTTAAAAGATGATAGAAATCAAAAGGAATTAGGATTTGGAGTTCAAAATTTATTTAAATAGAAAGAGAGAACAAGGGACAACAAGCATAAATGTTGGGGTTGTTTTTATGTGAAATAACTTGGAAAAGGGAAGCTTGGATTTTAAATCTGGTTAAATTGCTTCATAAAACATCTCAATTTTGATTCTTTTACAAATTAGTCCTTGGAATGACGGAAATGTGCAAGTGTACACAATCACAACAAGTAATAAAGTGACAAGTAAATGTCGAGTTATCGTACCCACAGGGACTATGAAAAGAATTATTTATGAATGCAATTAAAAACACTTTGGTGAAGAAAAATATTTTGATTTGAAGAGGTGTTTAAAAACTAAGATTTTCAACCAAGTAAAATAAATAAAGAGAAAATAAAAGTTCCAATGCACGATTTTAAGAGATGATTTTAATCAAGATGACATAATTGTGATATATTAATTACATTTCTTAACTTAGAATTACTAAACTCATGTTCATGTTGTTACGGATAAATTCACAGCAACTTGGCAATTTGCTAACTTATGAACATACTCACCTACCAAAATCCATTTATCGCTTGACTATATCTTTAGGTCAATTCAACCGATTAAACAAATTTTAATAAGCAAATGCATTAATGCACATACATACTTATGAAATTAAAAATAATCTCTTGTACATATCTCTATGCTAATTCAAACAATTAATTCAATATCATAAGCACATAAAAGATTACGAGAGATAACAATGTATTCCTACCTTGAAATAGTTTAATCACAATAATCTTGCAAGTTATGCAAGGCTAATGTACCGTTAAATACCGTTGCTAATTTAACCCTCAGCTACCTTAGATGATTAAACATGCACTGATTAAGTATCGTGTAATTTAATTACAATTTCAATCTATTTAAATAATTAATTCATTAGTTACCTTACAATTGTAATGCAAGAATAACTTAGTCATGGTTTTACTTAATCAAACATCTTATCAAGGCCTATAACAACACAAACACAATTTTAATAAATTAAGTAGACAAAATGCAATCAACCTAATATGAATTAAATTTAAGCCATATTAATTAAATTAAACATATCAGCATCACAAGTATTCATAGACATGTTCATAACCACAACAATAAAATTAAAAGGATAAGGAACAAGAATCAAATCCGGTATTTCTTCAAGGCTTAACTAAGTTGCTCCGCTCCTCCTTCTCTGCTTGTTCTTGTTGAACCGAGACTTCCATGAACACTTGAATGCTGCTCCAAGTGGTGGTTGAAGGAATCTTTTTCAATAGGTGAAATCGACAAGGGAATGGGGAAGAAAATGAAGGACAATGGAAGGGGATTCAAGAGAGAAATTGAGAGAAAAGTGAAAGGGTGAGAGGTTTTTGATATGTGTTTCAAATGAGCAGCCAAGGGGGGTTTTATAGGTTGAGCTAAAAATAGAAAAAATCAGCAGCGATAGAGTCCCCCCATGGCCGGCCACACATATGGCAAGTTTGAAAGTTTCAAACTTGCTATTTTAAGGTAGGGGCAAATCTTGAAAGGCATGAGTGGAGGAGTTTCAATGCAAATTCAATGAGTCTTCAAGGGATATTTTGCAAGCCAAATAATTAGCCAAACAAGCTAATTGGGTCAACATGTGGGACAATTTTTGGCTGCCCAGTGCTCGGTCAGATTGGTTTTCTCTGTTCAGCTCAATTGGGCCTCTTTTCATAATTAATTAGTAATAATTTATTTAACCCAAAATAATTTGGATTAAAATTAAAATTAATTATATTATGAATTAATATTCATAATTTGGACAGTCTTCGGCTGAAAAATTAATTCGCCTCAATGCTTCAAAAATCACTTCTTGATTTTGCACTTCTAACAGTGTCTATCGGGCCAAGTTTCTCCCTTTGTGCGAATCTATCGAAAATGATCAAAATTAATCAAACTTTATTATAAAATTAACTAAAATTCAACATGTTAATAATTTAAGTATAATTTAATTAATTATTATATTTTTTTGACAAGAATTACTACAATTTGCATGAATTTGAGTTAAAAAAGGCATGAAAAGTGTGTATATTTTTGTGTTTCCACATCCCAAACTTAATTCATTACTCGTTCCGATTAATGCAAAAATTGAAAAGAATTTCTTAAAAACACCTTTGAAAAATTCCTTCAGAAAAACATTCTTCCCAAAATTAGTATACTTATGCTCAAGAACAAGAAATTTGATATTTATGCTACTTAAGTATACATATCATTCTAATTTATCTCTATTATTATTATTATAGAAAAAATAGACTAAATTCTTTATCAATAAAGACATGTTTAATTTAAGATTAAGCTGTAATCATCAAGTTTAATTTATACCTTCATATGTTAAGCATAGCAATTTCTCTCCACTAATGTAGGTAGCATAGAAACTTGAATCAATAAGTATTTTAAATAGGTTGTAATATAGCTAGGCTAGAGGTTGGTAAAAGATAGATAAATTTTGACTTAAAACCCCAGACTCAGCTTCAATCAGACCTTCAGAATATTTACCTTCAATACACCAACTTATTTTGCTCTCACATGCTCTTTTGTACATCTATTTTCTTTCACGTATTTATGCTCTTCTCTTTTATTTTTCACGAGCATTTTGTTGTATGTACTACAATTTTTTGACCAATTGGTTCTTCTTTTCAACTTCCCCAAACTTATTTTAAAATAATAATCGGAATAGTACTGAGTCTAATGTTTGGGACAATTTAAAAATGATTAAAAGAGAAGTGATGGCTAAATATTGCAAAGGTTCAAATAAAATTAGGTCATATAGTCTCAAAGTTGGGTTGCAAGGGTTAAAAATTCATCAAGGTTGGCTTGAAAGGCTCAAACGGTCCAAACAGAAGTTGCCTAAATCATTTTCTACATTCCATGCCTCCTAGGATTTTGCCTCGAGAAATCACTAAGTCAATTGTAGAGACTTAAACTTTCATGCATGCCTAATTTTCTTAGGGAACTAAAAATTTTAAGGTATGATTTGCATGCTTTATTAAGAATACATTTATGTCATAATTTAGCCAACATAACAATTATTGAAATAATAGAATTTTATTCATACTGAAGTTTAGCATACTTAACAAAATTTCAAATTTTTGAACAAGATATAACCTAGTCATAATTAAAAGAAAATTTTATTCTAAGAGGAAATAATTTCAATTTTTCGGTCCCCCTACTTAAGATGAACAATGTCCTCATTGTTAAAAGTGAATAGATACTATACACCAGGTAGGATTCTAGAAAAGCGAGGTGAGTCAATTTGACTGCTTAAGTACCAAGCTCTCTCTAGATCCAATCCTAGACATATATATACCTATTGCCACACTTTGTACTTTACAACTTGTTCATTTTTATTTATGATTTCCACATCTTGTCTATGCAATAAAAAAATTCTAATAGAACCTAATCCTGAAACATTAAATAACCTAAGAAAGAAAATTAAATAAAGTTAAGATCCCCCTTTTTTATTCATTTGTAGATCCCTTAGAATCCAACTCATCTTTTGCTCCATCATCTTTGTTTTTACATGACTCTCTTTGCTCCCTCTTCGATAGTGGACTATATGGTTCAAATATGAACTCTAGAAACTCAGGCACAAAAACAAACGAGTCATTGTATATTTTTGTAAGAGCGCTTTTCATTAAGTCATCCCGTATTTTTGAATATCTCCAATAAGCTTGTTTCTACCACTGCATATGCTTCATTATGTCCATCAATTTTGATTGCTCATCTCAAAGATCTGGGTTAAGCGATTGAGTTCTAAACAATGAGACTGCCATGTCAGGTTCGGTTGCTAGTTCTATTGGTTCTGACTTATCAGGGATTTTAGCTAACTGCATTGGTTCGATCTCTGTGAAATTTTCTTCTTCTTCTTCTTCTTCTTTTTCTTCTTCTTCTTCTTCTTCTTCTTCTTCTTCTTCTTCTTCTTCTTCTTCTTCTTCTTCTTCTTCTTCTTCTTCTTCTTCTTCTTCTTCTTAATCTTCTTCAGGATCCTTGCTCTCTTCAACTCGTTGCTGGAGAACAAAATCTTCAGCTATTCAGTAGAGGTCCCAATCTGTGATTGTGCCCTGGCTATAACCTGTCTTCTTTACATTTGCAAGAACTCTAACTTTCAAGCACAAAATTGTTATCGTAAAGGGAAAGAAAGATGGGCCAGAACGTCTAGTGGCACAATTCCACATTTCTCTTAAAATGATTTTTCCTACATAAATGGTCTTTTCAGTAAAAACCGAGTATAATAAGACCATTCGCTCTAATAAAATTGTAGTCCCATGTGAAATAGGCATAAGGCTGAATCGAATAAAATAGAACCATACCTTTGCTAGTGGTGTCAAATATTCTCTGCAACAAGTGTGAATTTCTTACTTTGACACACTCCACCTAGAACCTAGAAATGTAAGTTCCTCGAGAATTTCTTGTAGATTTTCAGTCTCAATATTTCTCATCAAGGAAGAATATTCATCATCTTCGAAATCAGGTAATTCAAAGAATTCATTCATAGTGTTTGAGGTTATTGGTACCTTGATTCCTCGGATAGAAATTTTTTTCAATTCATTTGAGGTCAAATTCACATAAAATTCATGAACTAATTCCTCATCTGCACTCGGTCTTTTCTCACAAAACAACTCTCAATTGAGAGCTTCAGTAATTTGTCGAATGCGCGCTATAAAATCAATGTAGTTGCTTTACTTCAGTGTAAAGCTTTTTTTAAGGTGCATTTGTTGATTCTTAAAGATCCTTTCGTATCTTGCTTTGGCTTCTTCACAGTTGCGATTCGTCAATTTAGACAAAGGCACAAGTTCTCTTACGAGGCATGATTAACATGAACATAAGATAGAAACAAATATTTTCTTAAAAATTTAATTAGTATAAAATATTAATAAGTCAATAAATTGAAAAACTAAATAATTAAATAAAATTGAAATTTAGGAGAAAAATTTATCTTACCACCTTTATATAAAAATTAAGAACTCAATAAATAAAATTAGAAGTAAAAGAATTTAATCGAGGGATGGTTGGAAGGGTGCTTGGTGGCGATATAAGATGGATTTATAGTACACAAGTGACAAGAGTGTGCGATTAGAGGCAAGGGCAGCAGCAGCACACAAGGTAGCAGAGTGTATGGATTGGTGCGATGAGGCAGTAGCAATGTGTGGAGCCTTGCGTAGGCAGAACAGCACGCGTGTTCCACGAGGATGCTAGGCAACAAAAAGGTGCGTCAAGCAAGGCCTGGTGAGCTGCTGGGTGCGCCAGCTGGTGCGGAAGCTGCTGGCCAGTTGGCGCGCGCGAGCTGGAGCAGAGAACGGCAACGATGCACGCTGAGCAGAACATGCAAGGCAGTAGCAGCACGCGATGGTCGGCTAAAGCAAGCATGGGCATGAGCAGCTTTTGAGCTGGCTAGCGACGTGTGCGATGGGGCGGGTCGCGAGGTGCGTTTGAGGGTGGCTGCTGGGCAACAAGGTTGCTAAGGGTGCCGATGGTAGGTGTTGGAAGGAAGAATGGAGATTGGTTTAGGTTATGTGAGAAAATGTAGACGTGATTGGAATTTATAGTAAAGAGGGTAGGAGTTCAATTAGAATTCTTAAAACAAATTAATAATTAAAATATTCTAAGTTCTAATTCTACACAAAGTTAATAACAATTAATAAATAATATTATGCATATTACTTTATTATTTGCTATTAATTTATTGAAAAACTATTAATATGATCAGTTTTGAACAAATCCTAATTATATGCAAAGTTGATAATAATTAATATATATGATAATAAATATAATTATATACTAGTTACTTATCATCTTATTTATTAAATTAAAACATTTATTCTAGATGCCTTTGAAAATATTTAAAAAAGAGACATCTAATTTTTAATATTTACAAAAGAGCAACCAAATTTTGAAAATAGTTCAATTAAGTACCTAGACTTAAAGAAAATTTGAACTTGAGTTGCAATTAAAACTTAGATCAAAATGGACCCTTTTTTTATTTGAAAAACTAAAATTTATTTTTCTATTTAGGAAATAATTTCTCAAAAGATTATGTTAAAATCAATTCCCAGGAAAGATTGGAGGGGTCATAAGCGGTCCCGCTTAAGTTCCAATCTCCTAGACAGAATTTACTTAAACATGCTAATCCCGAAAATATACCCTAAATCATTTATTTAAAAAGAAAATTGAAAAAATTTAAATAACTTATAAAATGAACGAGATTTGATCCTGTTCAATTTTATCCCCCTTACTTTGAAGTTCGACAAATCCGTATGGATAAACTTGGTGAATCGTAAATGGACTGGACCAACGTGATTTTAACTTACCTGGAAAGAACCTTAATCTAGAATTGAATAACAAGACTTGCTGACCTACTTCAAATTCTCGAACTCGAATATACTTGTCGTGCCATCTTTTAAGTCTTTCCTTGAGTAATTTAACATTCTCGTATGAGAATATTAGGAAAGCATCTGTTTCTCTTTAGCAAGTTTAAGATCTAAGTTGAGTTGTTAGAGAGCCCAGTAAGCTTTATGCTCTAACTCTAAGGATTGATGACAGGTTTTCCCAAAGACCAACCTATAGGGTGACATCCCTAAAGGTGTCTTGTATGCTGTCTTGTAGGCCCATAAAGCATCATCCAGTCTTTTGGACCAATCTCGTTGGTTCAGGCAAACTACCTTCTCGAGTATGCCTTTGTTCTCTTTGTTTGCTAGTTTAGCTTGCCAATGCATCTGCGGATGGTAGACTATGGCAATCTTGTCCTTCACTCCATGTTTTTCGAGAAACCATTTGAACCATTTGTTCACAAAATAGGACCCTTCATCACTAATGAAAGCTCTCAGGGTTCCAAACCTTGTGAACACATGCTTCTGCAAAAACTTCATCACAACCTTAGTATCGTTTGTCAGATATGCCTTGGCCTCAACTCATTTGGACACGTAATCTACTACTATCAATATGTACTTGTGACCACAAGATAAAGGGAAAGGACCAAGGAAGTCAATACCCCAAACATTGAATAATTCTACCTCAATGATGTTTGTTTAGGGCATCTCATTTCTATTGGTAATGTTTCCAACACTCTGGCATCGATCACAACTCCTTACATAAGTATACGCGTCTTTGAATAGAATTAGCTAAAAGAATCTGGCTTGCAATACTTTGGCCGCAGTACGTGTACCTCTGAAGTGTCCCCCACTTGGAGTTGTGTGACAATGATATAAAATCTTATGTTTTTCATTTTCTACCACGCATATCTTGATCATTTGATCTGCACATTTCTTAAACAAATATGGCTCTTCCCAGAAATAGTACTTCACATCATGAAGAAACTTTTTCTTTTTATGATACGTCTTATCAATCGGCATCAAACCACAAGCTAAAAGGTTAGCAATATCAGCAAACTAAGGGGTATTATGGACATGATTTACCTTCAGTATGTGTTCATCTAGGAATGTCTCCTGAATGGGTATAAGTGGAGAATTCCATTCTTGCTGCTCCAATCTGGACAAGTGGTCTGTTATTTGGTTTTCTACTCATTTTCAATCTTGAATTTTTAGATCAAACTCTTGAAGTAGAAGTACCCATCGGATCAATCTTGGCTTAGCATCTTTTTTGGCAAGTAAATACTTAATTGTTGAATGGTCTGTATAGACAGTCATTTTGGTACCTATAAGGTAAGATCGAAACTTTTCAAAAGTGAACACAATAGCAAGTAACTCTTTCTCTGTTACCATATAATTCAACTGAACTCCCGTCAAAGTCTGACTTGTGTAGTAGATGGAATGAAAAACTTTATTCCTTCGCTGGCCAATCACAGCTCCTATCGTGAAGTCACTTCCATCACGCATCAGTTCAAATGGAAAATCCCAGTCCAGTGTGACGATGATTGGAGCTGAAACTAACCGACTTTTAAAATCATTGAAAGCTTTTAAACACTCCTCATCGAATTTGAACGTCGTGTCGTTCTCCAATAATTTGGATAAAGGTTTTGGCAATTTTGGTTAATTCCTTGATAAATCTTCAATAGAAACTGGCATATCCCAAAAAGCTTCTAACACCCTTTATAGATGTTGGAGGTGGGAGTTTCTCAATAACATCTACCTTTGTTTTATCTACCTCAATTCCATGTCTCGTTATTCGATGCCCTAGAACAATACCTTCTCGTACCATGAAATGACATTTTTCCTAAGAAGGCGTTAAGAGACCCTCTTGGCCCAACCCTAAACACTCTAAGATCCTTTTTCAAACCTGCTCCCATTTCGAGTCAAGTGACAGATAAATAGACACATCCCATTGCTCTGATCGGGCATTCATAGTGACTGAGGGGATCGAAGACCAAGAAGTGAATTCTCAATCTTTCTAACTTGCTCCTACAGAACCAAAGTCAAAAAGATTGAGAAAAATCAGTCATTCACAACCACTGATGAAGGATTCCTTGAAAAGTTAAGGATTAGTAATCCGTTTTAGAAATTGAATGGGTTCGATCTTATACATACGTGAGGAAGGTAATAAAAAAAAGAAAGAAGATAAGTTCTAGGAACGTTTTTTACTTCAGAAACAATTATAAATAGAAAATTCTAACTTAATGGAATATAGAGAAATCGATTCAAAATTGCGCCCAATAAGATTTGAACCTATACCAAAGGTTTAGAAGACCGTTGAGTAAGAGGTTTGTTTCTTCGCATCGCCTTAGTACTTTAGCTAGAGTGTCTAAGCAATCATCATATGTATCTCTAAATACTTAAAAATCATCCATAAAAATTTCCAAATACTTCTCAACCATGTCAGTAAAAACAGACATCATACATCTTTGAAATGCAGCAAGTGCATTACATAAACCAAATGGCATGCGTCTAAATGCAAATGTACCGTTCGGGCATGTAAATTTTATTTTGTGTTGATCTTTTGGCACTACTGTAATTTGATTATACCCCGAGTATCCATAGAGAAAACAATAATAGTCTTGCCCTACAAGTCTATCCAGTATCCAGTCCAAGAGCAGTAAAGGAAAATGATATTTCCTTATCGCCTTGTTCAGCTTCCGGTAATCTATGCAAATTCTCCAACCCGTAACCGTTCTGGTTGGTATTAGCTCGTTGTTTTCTTTCTCTACGACCGTAATACCTCCTTTCTTTGGCACACACTGGACCGGACTTACCCACAAACTATCTGAGATGGGGTAAATTATACCCAATCTAACCACTTAATAATTTCTTTCTTTACCACGTCCTTCATAATGGGGTTCAGTCTTCATTATCCATCAATCGTCCCTTTATCGCCATCTTTCAGGATGATTTTGTGCATGCATACAGACGGACTAATGCCATGAATATAGAGTATGGTCCATCCGATAGCCTTCTTGAATTTTTTCAACACTAGAATGAGTTTCTCTTCTTGCTCTATGGTCAATTATGTGAAACAATCATATGCAAAGTAGAAGCATTACCTATATAAACATATTTTAAATGTAAGAGAAGTACCTTCAGTTCTAGTTTAGGTGGCTCCTCAATTAACGCTTTTGGTTGAGCATAATCCCTATCCTCTAACTCTAAAGACTCAAAGTGAGATTGCAGTTTAAATCCCCTTTGATTAGCTTCTAGCAAAGCTAAGTATTCATCCCCATCTTCATCACTTGGAGGGTCTGATGTCAAAATTTGCTCCAATGGGTCCTCAACATAGTTGAGTTCCTTTCCATGATTAATTCCTCTAAATCGGATACTGTAGAACAATCATCAAGTGTGTTAGGAAATCTCATAGACTTAAAAACATTAAATGTTATCTGATCGTCCTAAACATGCATAATAAGCTCGCCCTTCTGCACATCGATAAGGGTCCTTTCAGTTGCTAGGAAAGGCCTTCCTAGGATGATTGGCACCTCTTTATCTGCTTCAAAGTCTAGAATAACAAAGTTAGCAGAAAAAATAAATTTGTCTACATGTACCAATAAATCCTTAATTTTTCCTTCTACATGTGCTAAGGATCGATCTTCTAATTGAAGTGTAACTGTAATAGGTCTAACTTCACCTATACCCAACTTTTGAATATGGACATGGGCATTATGTTGATGCTTGCACCCAAATCGCATAGTGCCTTACCACAATAAGTTGCTCCAATGTTGTAAGGTATGGTAAAACATCTAGGATCTTTCAACTTTGGGGGTAGTTTGTGTTGAAGATATGCACTGCATTACTTCGTCAATACTACCGTCTCAAATTCTCCTAGTCTTCATTTCTTAGACAGGATAACCTTCATGAATTTGATGTAATTCGGCATTTTTTCAAGTGCTTCTACCAATGGAATGTTGATATGAAGTTGCTTGAGTACGTTTAGAAACTTCTTGAATTGGACTTTCTATTTCTGCTTTTGAAGTCTTTGAGGGTAAGGTGGTGGAGGCTTCTTTACTTGAATTGGTTGATTCATCTTTTATGGCAATTTTGTATCTAACAAAGTTGTTAGTTTATCAAAATTAACTGGTTCAAAAGTTACCTTATCAGATTTTATAGATTTTGGTTCCAATGAAACTAGAATTTCAACACTCGATTGAACTTCTACTGAGTCTTGAGCATCAACTGGCTCCTCTTCAACTTCGTCAATGTTGGGCTGTAATGTCTTTTCGCTCCTCAATTTCAATGCTTTACAATGCTCTTTCCCCAGATTTCTCGGATTCTCCATATCACTAGGCAAAGCACCTTGTGGACGGTTTCTGAGTTTAGTGGCAAGTTGGCCCATTTGGTTTTTCAGGTTTTTTAATGTGATTGTTTGGCTTTGGATTAAGGCATCATTTTTTTCTCTGTATGTCTTCAATAAGTTTTCTAAGCAATTGGAAGTTTTAACTTGAGGTTTCTTCTAAACTTGCTGGGTAAAAATAGGAGGCTGGGGCGGTCAAGGTTAGGCATAAGCATTACTGGTTCTAGCCCCCTGGTTACTCTAAGAGAAATTAGGGTGGTTTCGCCAAGATGGGTTGTAAAAATTGGATTGCAGTCATTGCCTTCCTCGATTCTAGTTCTAATTACCTATGTAATATATGGATTCTGGGTTTTATGGACATTCTTTGAACAAATATCCTTTCCTACAATAGATACAGGCTATATTTTCAAAGTGATTAGGTGGATGAGTTGCAAAACTATTAAACCCATTAGTGGTAAAATTTTTAAGTATTGAAGAAATAGAAGATACCTGAGATGCAAATGAAGTGACTAGATCCACTTCATGTATTCCAGTGACTTGTCTTCTTGACACTGCTCGATTGGTTGGCCATTGATAATTGTTGCTGGCAATTCTCTCAATGATTTCATAAGCCTCGTTATAAGACTTAGAAAGGAGAGCACCATTAGTAGAAGCGTCCACTACCATCCTTGTGTGAGCATTGAGACCGTTATAGAACATCTCAAGTTGGAAGCAATGAGGGATTCTGTGATGAGAGCACTTCCATAATAATTCTTTGTACCTTTCCCATTCCTCAAACAAGGACTCATCATCCATTTTTTGGAAAGTAGTGGTCTCGTTCCTCAACTTTGCATTCTTGCTAGGTGGGAAATACTTCATGAAGAATCTTTCTGCTAACTCTTGCCATGTTGAAATAGAATTTGGTGGCAATGAATTCAACCAAGCTCGAGCTCTATCCCTTAGTGAATATGGGAACAGCTTTAATCGTAGCGCATCTTTGGGTACTCCGACTACCTTGAAAGAATCGCTCACCTCCATAAACAGTCTTAAGTGAATGTGAGGATTTTCGATAGCCATTCCACTGAATTGGCCCACTGTCTAAAGCATCTAGAACATGACTGGCTTCAGCTCAAATTGTTTTGCCTCGATTTTGGGTCTCCTAATACCTGGATTAAGATCATGAAACACTGGCACGACATACTGTCTTAGAGCTTTATCCCTATCATTAGCAATAAGGATAGGATTTTGAGTAGGTTTGCTCCGTTTCCTTGATTCAAATTTTCAAAGTTCATCTCTTCGATCCTTCTCTGACCTTCTTTTCTTCTTCACTGTCGAAAACTTCTTTCAATCTCAGGGTCTACGAGGACGTAAATTGATAATTTGATCAATACTCATAAACACCTAAAACAACATAGAAAAAAATTAATTCAATTAAAACTGAACAGAAAAATAAGCCAAAATGCAAAATTCATAAATTCACAAATAATGATTTTTAAAACAGTCTCCGGTGACAGTGCCAAAAACTTGGAACGACAGAAATGTGAAAGTGTACACAATGGAAACAAGTAATAAAGTGACAAGTAAATGTCGAATTATCATACCCATAGGGGCTATGAAAAGAATTATTTATGAATGCAATTAAAAACACTTTGTTGAAGAAAAATATTTTGATTTGAAGAGGTGTTTAAAAACTAAGATTTTTAACTAAGTAAAATAAATAAAGAGAAAATAAAAGTTCCAATGCACGATTTCAAGAGATGATTTTAATCAATATGACATAATTGTGTTATATTAATTACATTTCTTAACTTAGAACTACTAAACTCATGTTCATGTTGTTATAAATAAATTCACAGCAACTTGGTAATTTGCTAACTTATGAACATACTCACCTACCAAAATCCATTTATCTCTTGACTATATCTTTATGTCAATTCAACCGATTAAACATATTTTAATAAGCAAATGCGTTAATGCACATACACACTTATGAAATTAAAAATAATCTCTTGTACATATCTCTATGCCAATTCAAACAATTAATTCAATCTCATAAGCACATAAAAGATTACATGAGGTAACAATGTATTCGTACCTTGAAATAGTTTAATCACAATAATCTTGCAAGTAATGCAAGGCTAATGTACCGTTGGATACCGTTGCTAATTTAACCCTCAGCTACCTTAGATGATTAAACATGCACTTATTAAGAATTGTATCAGTTAATTACAATTTTAATCCATTTAAGTAATTAATTCATTAGTTACCTTACAATTGTAATGCAAGAATAACTTAGGTATGATTTTACTTAATCAAACATCTTATCAAGGCCTATAACAACACAAACAAATATTTTAATAAATTAAGTGGACAAAATGCAATCAACCTAACACAAATTAAATTTCAGCCATATTAATTAAATTAAACATATCAACATCACTAGTATTTATAGACATGTTCATAACAACAATAATAAAATTAAAAGGATAAGGAACAAGAATCAAATCCGGTGTTTCTCCGAAGCTTAACTAAGTTGCTCCGCTCCTCCTTCTCTGCTTGTTCCTATTGAACCGAGACTTCCACGAACGCTTGAATGCTGCTCCAAATGGTGGTTGAAGGACTCTTTTCAAGAGGTGAAATCGACAAGGGAATGGGGAAGAAAATGAAGAACAACGGAAGGGGATTGAAGAGAGAAAGTAAAAGAGAAGTGAAAGGATGAAAGGTTTTTGAGATGTGTTTCAAATGAGCTGTAACACCCCTAGCCTGAATCCGACATTGAAACAGGGTTACGGAGCATCACAGGACTTATAGTCCCTAATACGAGCCCTCAAGGCCCAAAATACACATTAGAAGTGAACCGAGACTAAACCAAGTACTTAAGAAATTTTCAAAAAAACATGAAAAATTTTCAAGGTGTAGGGGTCACACGCCCGTGTGTCCATGCCGTGTGGCTCACACGGCCAAGTGACACGTCCGTGTCCTAGGCCATATGGGCATTCGATGTAAGGCACACGATCGTGTACCAACCCGTATCCATACCCGTGTAACTCTCTGACTTGGGTTACACGGCCGAGCCACACCCCCATGTGCTAGGCCATGTGCCATACACGGCTGAGACACACACCCGTGTCTCTACACTTGTGAACTGTTCCGAGCATCCTGTTTCTAAATTTTAGAGATTCAAGGGACACACAGCTAAACTACACGCCCAAACTACACGCCCGTGCGTATGGCCGTGTGTCACACACGGCTGAGACACACGCCCATGCCTATGCCTGTGTGCACATAAATAGGTCATTTTCCAAGCCATATTTCTCACCCAAATTGGTAACAACCTAAATACAACAATTTGCATATAATCTTGGCATAATTAGGCATCCAAAGCCAAACAATATCAAGCTTATAACATATTATAATATCACATACCATCATGATACGTATACCAATATGACAAGACCATTTACGTATATATTTACATAACAACATGTATCAAAACAAGCCAAATCAAATGGCTAAATACTTGACCAAATCATATAGGCTACATTAGTCAAACAACCTATACGTGCCATTATAACCAAAATTATAAAACCATAAGTACCAAAATAGCCGATAGATAATGTGATGAAATCTCTGACAACTTCCAACCCTAACGAGCTTCCGATATCTATAAACCACGGAAAAATAAACAAAGTAAGTAATTTAGCTTAGTAAGTTCACAAACTAAAAATAACTAAAGTTCACCGCTTCAATTTATAAGCGTAATCCATTTAAGTTAATCCATCATGACTTGGCCTAAACCTAAACAACAATAACCTTTCAAGGTTAAATACCACAAGTCAATTTGGCTCAAAAGCCTAACATATAATCATCAATCAAGATAGCCATGTATTCATATAAAATCGAAAATCCCCTTTTCATGATCACAAGTATATTTCCATTTAGGCAATTATCATTTCAATGCATAACTTATAAGTTTAACGTGGTATAATCCAACTACAACTTAGCCAAAGCCTAAGCACATATATACCAATTATGTTAGTCATGTAAATTCACGTATGAATCAACAATCATGGATGAACTCGAAAATTAATTAAAGTTCCATATATTTCCTGTAAATACCTATACTAATCTTATGATACATACCTCACCCAAAACATGTTCACTGAATAACAATTGGTTAAAGGATGTCATAGTGTCTTTCAACAATGGTCTTATTCATCAGATTCATGATGCCATAGCATCTTTCAGCTAAGGTCTTACTCGTTAGAATCGTGATGCCATAACGTCTTTCAGTTATGGTCTTACTCATTTCCGGTATGATACCATAGTTTCTTTCAACTATGGTCTTATTCAGTTTCGATATAGTGTCATATAAACAACATTTATAAACCAAAACACGGATAAACTCAATCATTATTCAAATTGCTTACACATGTATCATCTATTTCATATATCCATATACCATATAATATCATTCTCTATGTAATACATATCTATACATGTAATAGTTCGTATCGAACTAATGTTATATCATATCAGAACCTTGCCCGTTGAACCATTTACCAAATTAGCCATATATTCATATATCATATACAAACCATTTACATGTAATTGTGTAAATACCTGTGCTAGTTCGTATTGATCTCATATAAACTTGTAACAGAATTATGTATGATTTTATCAATTATTAAGTTCCATGTACATGTAACATATTTATACTGTGTATCCGTATATCATATACATACCATTTTCATGTAAATACATGTACTAGTTCGTATCAAACTTGTATAATCTCGTAATAACATTATGCCCGTTGAACCACTTAAAATATCGTAGGATATGCGGGTAGTACACACGAAGTGTACTGTATGATAATCTGTCAATTCTTATTCATGTATGCTCATACGAGCGGTAAACGATACGCTCATCCGAGCTGAATATCGGTAAGCTCTTCCGAGCTAAATATCGGTAAGCTTATGCGAGCTGTGGTGAGTCTGCAACAAATGCTAGACCTCAACCAAAATAGTAACCCTAATGACATGTCATTTGTATCCTACGAAACTCCTAAGGTTCACACGGGACTCAGTATTTCTCATTTATCAATGTTTATACACTCGGTAATTGTACATAATAGTTATACCATTCACATAAACATATTTCAATTAAAGCATATAAATATTTAATTTAATTGCACAAACTTACCTCGACGAGTTTACGTAAATTCGAAGGTGATTAATTTGAGATTTTCTCTTTGCCTCGATCTAACTCCGTATGAGGTCTAACCGGATCTAAACAAATGAATTTAACTCAATTCAATACTAAACACATTCAATTTAGTCCAACACACATTTTTGGAAAAATTACCATTTTGCCCCTATTCTTTTAATTTCTTCACAATTTAGTCCTTAGGCTCGGAAAGTGAAATTAATGAAAATTTTCCCACTCCCAAGCCTAGCTGGAAATCTAATAAGCCTACAGCAGCCTATAAATTTCACAATTTTACATATTTAACACATTTTTCATATTTCTCAATTAAATCCCTATTTGACAATTTCATTAAAAAATCACTTAACAAAAGTTGTTTAATCAACAACAAGGATTTGTTTCCTTCCATTAAACTTCAAAAACAGCCAATATGTTGTAATGGCAAAACCCTTGACTTTCAATGATATTGCAAATTAGTCCCCTATTTAGCTAGCTTAAGCTACAACGGTCCCGAAAATATAAAAATCAACAAAAACGGGACAAAGAATCCCTTACATGAAAGGGTTTTATGTTGCTCAAATTTTCAAGCTTCCATGGCTATTTTCTTCTACTAGAAGTAGCTGGGGAAGGAGAACATGAAAAAGATGATAGCTTTCTTTTTGTTTTTTTTTTCATTATTATTTCATTTTTTACCACACCTATACCAACCTAATATGTCAAATTTCATGATTGAAATCCATGTACATCCACTACCTCAATTAATGGTTTAATTACTCAATAAGGACCTCCACGTTAAAGTTCTACAGCTATTTAATACCTTTAGCTAATAGGACACAACTGTCGCACTTTACACAATTTGATACAATTTAGTCCTTTTTATCAAATTGAACATGTAAACGGTAAAATTTCATAACGAAATTTTTATACCATATCACTATCATGCCGTAGATCATATAATAATATAAAAACTAATTTTTTCTACATCAGATTTGTGGTCCCGAAACTACTATTCCGATTTCACTAAAAATAGGTTGTTACATGAGCAGTCAATGGGGGTCTTTATAGGTTTGAGCTAAAAATAGAAAAAATCAGTAACCATATATTCCCCCCATGCCCAGCCACACATGTGGAAAATTTGAAGGTTTCAAACTTGCTATTTTAAGGTAGGGGCAAATCTAGAAAGGCATGAGTAGTAGAGGGGTTTGAATGCAAATTCAAGGAGTCTTCAAGGGCTATTTTGCAAGCCAAATAATCATCCAAACAAGATAATTGGATCAGCATGTGGGACGGTTTTGGGCTGCCCAGTGCTCGGCTGGATCAATTTTCTCAGTTTAGCTCAACTTGGCCTCTTTTCATAATTAATTGATAATAATTTATTTAACCCAAAATAATTTGGATTAAAATTAAACTTAATTATATTATGAATTAATATTCATAATTTGGACCGTCTTCGGCTGAAAAATTAATTCGCATTGATGCTTCAAAAATCGCTTCTCGATTTTGCACTTCTAGCAGTGTGTGCTGAGTCAATTTTTGCCCTTTGTGCGAATCTGTCGAAAATGATCAAAATTAATCAAAATTTATTATAAAATTAATTAAAATTCAACATGTTAATAATTTAAGTACAATTTACTTATTTTATAATTATTTATATTTTTTACAAGAATTAATACTAATTTGCATGAATTTGAGTTAAAAGGGTATAAAAAGTGTATATATTTTCGTGTTTCAGTCTATTTTTAAATTAAAGGTATTTAAAACTTATTTTTAGAAATTGATTTAATTTTTTAAAAACTATAATTGAAAAAAATACCGATTGAAACATTGGAGCACATTTTCCGTGATTGTCCTTTGGTTGCTAGGGTTTGGGATGACCTGCAAATCATATGGCCTAATGATTTCTCTAAAATATCATCCCAGGGCTGGTTTTATTATGTTTTAGTTGTTTCTAATATTACTGTTTCTAGGTAAGCGGTGTGTGTTATGATATATATGGCATGCCAGAAATCAACGGGTACATGCTAATGCTATTGTGAGTCTAGGATATTGTTCACAAGGTCATCTCTTATATCATGGAATTGGATGTGGTGCAAGAGAGGTTACCTGGTTGCCTTATTAGGTTGAGCACTGGAGGCCATCGGAAGGCACTATGTTGAAGGTGAATTTTGATACTGCCTTCAATGCGAATTCCATGTTGTCCTGCGTGGGAATAGTAATTAGGGATAATTTGGGCAGAGTTTTTGGATCACAATCAGTGCCCACCACGCACATACCTATAGCTTTTGTAGCGAAAGCTTTGCCATGTTCTTACACCGTTCATTTGGATTTGGATCTCGATCTGCAAGAGGTGACTATTGAGGGTGATGCACTCTGTTATTCACAAAGTTCGTTCCCCTCTATACGATGCATCATCTATTGGGGTTTACATCCAAGATGTGAAAGCGATGGCTTTGTTGTTTCACTAGTATTTTTTTTGCTCATGCCTCTCGTGATGGTAACACTGTGGCTTATCTCCTGGCTACAACGAGGTTGCAATATGGAGGCTGTAACACCCCTCACCCGTATTTAACGCCAAAATAGGGTTACGGAGCATTACCAGACTTATATCACATTTAAACATATATTTCACATACAATTAATCAAATCATATACATTCCATTCACAGCCAAACATTTTGTCCTTAATACGAGCCAACGAAGTCTTAAACATGCATTGGGAGTGGTTCGAAACTAAATCGATAACTTTGAAAACTCATAGAACACTTAGAAAAACTTTCTCAAAACAGGGGACACACGCCCGTGTGGCCCGGCCGTGTGTTTTACACGGCCAATAGACATGCCCGTGTCACAGCCCATGTGGACATTCGAAATGGAAGCACATTTCTGTGCCCTAACACGTGTCTGACTCCATGTAACTCTCTGACTTGGTCACACGACCAACACACACGCCCGTGTGGCTAGCTCGTGTGCCCTAAAAATGACCATACAATCCCGTGTGTCAGGCCGTGCCAAACCTGTAGGGTATACTGACTTATGCCATACAGCCAAGTCATACGCCCGTGTGTAAGGCCACGTGGAGCATACTTGTAACGCCCCGTACTCGAGACCATTTTCAGAGTCGAACACGAGGTGTTAACGGACTTAATTCATTACTTAAACAGCTCATACAATTCATTTTAAAATTTCCAGACAAGCTGGCTAACTGCATCACAGTCGCTTTAAAAATCATATCTCGAGTTTCGAAACTCGAAATCCAATTCCGTAAATTTTTCCTAAAACTAGACTCATATATCTATCTACTAATTATTTTCTAGAATTTTTGGTTCGGCCAATTAATACAGTTTATTAGTTAAAGTCTCCCCTGTTTCAGGGTTCGACTACTCTGACCTCTGTGTATTACTTAATCGATATCTCCCTGCATGAGCTTCAATGACTATGACGTTTGTCTCTAATAAAACTAGACTCAATTAAGGAATTTGTACATATAAATCATGACTTCTAATTATCTTTTTAAAATTTATGGTGAATTTCCAAAGTCAGAACAGGGGATCCAGAAATCGCTCTGTCCCTGTTTCACAAAAATTTAAACATCTCATAAAATATAGCTCATATACCTGTTTTGCTTCTTCCATATGAAAATAGACTCATCAAGCTTCGATTCCATAACTTATTCATTATTTAATTCCATTTCTACTATTTTTAGTGATTTTTTTAAATTCACGTCACTAATGCTGTCTGAATCTATTTTATGGTAAATTTTACCTATTTCATGGTTTCCATGGATTAGCTAGCAATTTGACATACATAACACCAAATATGATCATGATTAGCCATTCCAATGGCTAATCATTACCAAGCATTTCCATACCACTCAATAACCATATCATAAGACCATATATACAAAATGATTATAATGCTATACATGCCATACTCAAAATATACAAGCCATTATGCCAAGATGGTATACGGATAGTGTGAGCGAGCCTCCGACCGTTCCCGATTTCTGAGCTGGCTTGTCAAAACTACAAGGAATGAAAAGGAGGGAGTAAGCATAAATGCTTAGTAAGTTCACATGCAAATAGCAAGTAACATAAAACATCATTTGCATAATCATCACCGAGACATTCATATCACATTTTCTAAATATCATTCATCATCTTACGATCTTACCGTTGTTGTATCTATTTCCAACCCGAGGGTTAAGAACATACCTGTCTAAAGTGTCCATTTCACAACACTTACCAATACGTCCCTTTCATCTCGAGTATTCCTCCGCTTGAGTAGAATTTTACCCGTTGAACACATCGGAATATAATTCGGATACATGGAAAGTTTGCACATAAGTGCCACATATGTAGCCATGCTACTATGTAACCCGCCCATAAGCGAACTCGGACTCAACTCAACGAGCTCGGGCGTTCGCATCCATAAGTGAACTCGGACTCAACTCAACAAGTTCGGATGCCTAGTTACATCTCTCGAACTCGGACTCAACTCAATGAGTTCGGACATTTGCATCCATAAGTGAACTCGGACTCAACTCAACGAGTTCGGATGCTCAACCATCCTAGTGACATGTCACTTGTATCCTAATCCATTCCTAAGGTTCAACGGGACCTTTTTCCCAATCATGTGTCTCAACCATCTTCTACGGAATGCCGATACCGATACTCGGTAGTATTTCACATTTTCCAAGTATATCACATAATTTGACATATTATCAAACAATTGTCACAAGTATGATATTTCATAATAATTATCATATCATTTAAATAACATTAAAACATTTAAAATAATAACTATGTTACCAACATTTACATATGAACTTACCTCGATCCTAAAATGGCTACTTTTACCATTTCGTCCACAACTTGGTATTTTCCCATTTTAGTCCTAATTTTAGTTTTCCTTGCTCTATCATTTAAAATATAGTCTAATTAGGACTCACATTATTCAAATTGACCCAAAATCATATTTTGGAAAAATTACAATTTTGCCCCTAAACTTTTGCATATTTACACTTTTGCCCCAAAGCTCGTAAATTAAACTTCAGCCTATTTTCTTATGTTTTATGACATGATGATCATTTTTCCCTTCTATGGCAACATCAAATTCTCACTCTAACATGTACTTATGACTATTAGGTATTTTTACCGATTAAGCCCTTTTGCTCGCTTTTCACTTAAAACCGAGTAGCACAAGTTGTCTAACATAATTTAAAACCTCATATTCTATCATAAAACACCAAAATACACAAATTTCACCTATGGGTATTTTTTCCAAATATAAACCCTAGGTTAAATTATTGCTAGCATAAGCTTAATCGAGCTAGGGACTCCAAAACGTAAAGAACTTGAAAAACAGGCTAGAATGGACTTACAATCGAGCTTGGAAGCTTGAAAACCCTAGCCATGGTTTCTCCTTGTTATATTCGGCCATGGGGTTGAAGATGAGCAAAATTGGCTTTTAATTTTGTATTTTAATTCATTTTACCCTAAATGACCAAAATGCCCTTACACTAAACTTTCCAAAATTCCATCCATGTCCAATTTTGTCCATAGACTTAGAAATTGGTAAAATTGCTATTTAAGACCTCCTAATTAATATTTCAAAACAATTTCATACTAGAAACTTCTAGAATGCAAGTTTTGCAAATTATTCGATTTAGTCCCTAATTTCAATTTAAGCACTTTATGCATAAAATTTCTTCACGAAATTTTCACACAATCATGCAATCATATCATAGACCTCAAAATAATCATAAAATAATTATTTCTATCTCGGATTTTTGGTCACGAAACCACTATTTCGACTAGGCCCAAAATCAGGATATTACAATACTGACTTGATTTAAATTTCAATACCAGGGGACACACGACCGTATAACATAACCGTGTGTCACACACGGCTGAGACACACGCCCGTGTCTCTAACCTTGTGGATAAAAATAGGCTATTTACCAAGCCAATTTTGCCTCCCAAACTTGCATGTACCTACACTACATTAATTGGCACCAACACATAGCATAAATAAGCATTTAAACCAGCCAATTCAAACGTAAACCATGCACATTATATACTTCCTCAATTCATCAATATGACCATTATCAACTATGCATCATTTGATCTATTTTCTCAAGCATGTTAATCAATCAAAACTTGGCTATTAGATATCTATTATACTAACTATCCACTAGCATCACATGTCCAACTTTCAAAACATCACACAAGCCATATACACACATATATATATATACAATATTCAAACATACCAAAATAACCCAAAATAAGCCATCACTCATGGCTATATATACAAACCAAAATATAAACATTTACAAGCCATTTCAAATGGCACAATACATTACCAAATATACCAAAGTGACCAAAGTCCTTATACAAGCTATATACTAAAAATATGAGCTCAAAAGGTACCAAATTGATAGTCGGATAGTGTGACGAAGTCTCCGATGATCCCCGAATCCAAGCTAGCTTTGAAATCACTATAAAACACGATAAAATAAGCAATATAGCTTAGTGAGCTCGTATAAAATAAACTCAATCTTAACATAAATATAAAAATCATCAAATTGAACATATCAACATGTAGTTCATTTAACTAACAAACCTTTTACATTTTCAATCATAATATCATATATGAACTTCACAACTTCTTCGATTTACTTATGCGGTTCATGTACATACTTGTATAATCTCGTATCAATCTCATACACAACCACGTCTTTCTTTTACCCGTTGAACCATTCGGAATACTATCGGATACATGGGAAACTCACACCCGAAGTGCCACATATATAACCGAAGCTATTTAAATCTCATATCCACATAAACTGCTCACACTAGAGCTATCAACAGGCCTGCTCACACAAGTTGTCAAGTATCCGCGACACATGCTAGTATACTCAGCCACCGGTAGGACGTACAGGACCAGCACCTGGATCACATAATCACAATATTCCCCAATGATATGTCACTAGTATCCAAGTCTATTCCTAAGGTTTAACTAGGATTTCTAACATCGAATCGTCGTTGAATCATTGTGGAACATGTTCGTAGTCTCGTATTAGTAGTTTATACAATATCAAAGCATTTAAAATATATTTACAATGAAACTTATTACATACGAACTTACCTCGGATGTAAAAACGGCTAAATTGATCAATTAGTCGAGAACTTAATGAAACTTATTACATACGAACTTACCTCGGATGTAAAAACGGCTAAATTGATCAATTAGTCAAGAACTTTCTCTTTCCCTCGATCTAGATTCGAGTTTCGTTTTTTTTATCTATATGTAATCAAAATTAACTTATTTAATTATCTCTCTATTCAATTTAGTCCAAAATTCACTTTAAGGCATTTTTACACAATTGCCCCTAATATTTTACATCTTTTACAATTTAGTCCTTATTACCTTAAAACAAAATTTCATGCAATTTAACCACAACCCATGCTAGCCAAATTTCAATTAGGTCCCTAGCAACCCATATTTTTCATTTATTTTACATTTTAACCACAAAGTTTTCACATTTCACAATTTAATCTCTAATTTGCATTTTTACTAAAAATCACTTAACAAAACTTGTATTATTCACAACAAACATTCATAATCTATCAAGAAACTTCAAAACTCATACATATTCATCAATAGAAACATCCTAAACCTTTAAAAGTTTTTCAAATTAGTCCTTAGGCTAGCTAGGCCTAGTTGCAACGATCTCAAAAACGTAGAAATCATTAAAAATGGGACAAAAACTGACTTACAATTGAGCTAGGAGAGGACCGAATGCTTCAAGCCCTAAAAATGGCTTTCTTCCTTGCTATAACCGGTTAAGAAAGATGAATGAAACACATTTTGTGTATTTGTTTTATTAAATTATCACTCAGTTTCCAAATTACTATTATAACCTTAATGAACATTAATTATTTCAAATTTACCAAGCCACTATCATCTACTATTATATTAATGGTCTAATTACCACTTAAGGACCTTAACTTTAAGGTTCTATAGCTATTTAATACCTTCAACTATTAGAATAGCACTTTTGCACTTTACTCGATTTAGTCCTTTTTTTATCAAATTTACCAATCAAACAATAAAATTTCTTAACGAAACTTTCACACAATCATATATTCATGTTGTAGACCTTAAAATAATAATAAAATAAATATTTTGACTTCAGATTTGTGGTTCCAAAACTACTGTTTCAATTTGACTTAAAAGGGAGATTTGTGGTTCCAAAACTACTGTTTCAATTTGACTTAAAAGGGGCTGTTACAGTGGTTGTTCTTACTTGAGCAGTGTCATGCCCGAATATGCTTCACTGGCGGTAGAGCGGGATCGTTAAGCTATAGGGGTGAACGAGCATGGTGGCTAAGGCAGTTTCATGCAGATCTAGTTCTTCAGGATGGGTCTTTGGCTGGGGGTAAACTCCAAGGTCCACTGGTTCGACTGCAAGAAAGGGACATGTTTGCTTGGCCTCTGAGGAATCTGCAAATCTGGGTTACGTGGTGGATTTTGTACGACTGGACGCTATTGGAGTTTGTCGGTTCCTGCTCTCCACTCTAATTATCAATCGAGGCCATTCGGCCTGACTTTGGTTGCTAAATACCAAAGCGTTTTTGGAAGTTAGCTCCTTTTTAAGGTTTGGACATGCATTTCTTGTTTGGCTTGGGAGCTACTCGGACTAAGGTTTTATTTTGGATTTTGTTTCTCCGTTCAAGCATTTGTTTGTCCTGATTGCCTTCATCAATAAATGGCCCAATTTCCTTGAAAAAAATACATTACTCAAACCCAAACCCAAAATAAACCCATAAAAATATATTATTCAAAAAAACTAAATCCGAACTCGATTAATATTATACAAAACCCTAATTCCCTAAAAATTAGACATACCACCGTGATTTTCTAATTTGTAATTTTATTGAACATATTTTGGTTTGGATTGCGTAATAAGCAACTATAATTTGTAAGTTACTAAAACAATCAACAAATGATTCAGTGTAATTCTATTTCTAAGTCTAAGAAAAAAAATTAATCAATTTCCATTCTTTTTCTATGTTTAACCACAACAACAATAATGATAATAATAATAATAAAACTCAAACACCGGCCGGGCATTATAGAAATGATGAGTACACAAATTTCCAGAATTAATAAATATGTAAATTTAAGAATCATGGTAAGAAAACCATTAAGATAGAATAACAGTAGTGTTTAAAAGTGCAAGAACAAGATTTACAAAGATGAGCAAAAGACCTTATGATGTGTTCCAACCCAAATGGCAGATCAATTAGTACCAAAAATGAACCAGCAACAACATTAAACAAAAAATTACCTGCTCTCAACTTCTTGAAGCATTGCATGCAGCAACGAGTAAGATGCATTAATGGACACCGTTCTCATCACTAAAACAAGCTTTTTCAGATGCCAGAAAAAATGATGAAGATGCATTTTTCCTTTTCTTTTCTGATCAAGTAGTTTCTACTGAGAAGAAGGCTGAATGTCTAAACCAAGCTCTTTGAGTAGCTAACATTGAGGTCAACTGCAAAATCTAGCAAAAATTGGCTCCCTTTAGGGACTTCAAAATTTCTTTGGAAGCCAGTTTCTTGGCCATCTTCCTATCAGAAGCTGTTGATGTGTGCTTTAATACCTCGCCATTTGCTTCAACCTCTATGGTAACAGAAGAAACCCCATTGTCATGTGAAACAATGGGTTTTCTTTGTTCATAATGCTTCTTTTGACAAAGTTCATTCAACTCCTTCACGGGGTGGACCGTCATAGTCTCTAGAGTAATCAGGGGCTCCAACAGTGGCCTGATACTCCGGAATACAGTTTCCTTGTTGTATCCTGAATCAACAAATATAGCCCCAGCAAGTGACTCCATCACATCACCCAGTACCTGCATTAACAATGATATTTGGATAATTTAAGGAACATTGAAAATGATTTATGTGCTGAGCAATAATGACAAAAATAAAGCTTTTAATAACAAACCTTGGGGAAAGATTTTTCAGATTCCCAACCGAAAGTGCAATCCAACGATAATTCCCGAAAACTTTCAACAGTTTCTTTTATATGCTTGTAAAGCTTCTGTGAACTTTGGAGAATGTGCTTATGCAATCCAGCCTTAACAGCTGATAATGCATAGCAATTGTTGTTAACAGATGCTGACCTCAGATCCGTTAATAATCCTGGTGAGATCCCAGGATAATTATTATATAAATGCCGAGTGATGAGATAATCTAAAACGGAGTCCCCTAGAAATTCCAGCCGCTGCACAGAAAAGAATTTAATTATGGTCAATTTAAAACCAAAAGAGAAAATGGAACTTATGACATAGAATAATAAGAAGATATTAAGATACAACTAATTAAAAAATATATATTGCACTGTTAATATGTCATCTGCATAGCAGATTATCACCGGACTAACCTGATAACATCCTGGAATTTCAGCAAGCATGTAAGAACCATGTGTTAGTGCTTCCACTAAAAAAGAAGGGTCTTGAAATGAATAGTTAAGAAGAGACTCTAAATGTTGGACATTAACAAACTTTTCAGCCTGCACTTCGAAATGTCTTTCGTACGGTATATTTCTAAAATCAATAGTTATACCAATCCAATTCAAAAATAATAATGCAGCAGCTTCACCTCCCATGCTAAGATATGCACCGATAAGAGCCTCAACAACATCAGCAACCTTCTTACTCTTCAGCTTCCTTCTCCCACTAACATATATTTTTCTTGTATTCAATGTCTCCTCATCTAATGTATATCTTCCACAATTATAACCAGGAACCATCCAACCTTTGGGATCGAAAGGCTCATCACGGATAAATCCCTGCAGTAATTGGAAGCATATTAAAGAGAGAACTGACCAGATAAGGCATAAAACCACCCTAAGGATAACATGATTGGATAAATTAAATGAATGTCTAAATGAAAATTTACCGGAAGTTTCTTGTCACATCCCAGCATGCAAAGGGTTGTATTTGAAATCATTTTGTCCTTCCTAATACTAAGAAGGCCCTCATGATGATTCTGATGTTTTTTGAATAGCTGTTGACAAACAGCATACTTCAAAAAAGAATCACCAAGAGTCTCCAGTGATTCCAAATGAAAACTTTCCAGGCACTTTTTTGTGGTAATTGCCTCCAAAACCTACCAAGAATAGTTGAGCCAAGTCAACTAAAGAGGAAGACAACAATTTTCTGTAAAGCATAGGCTGTTCTAGAAAGAGGAATTCAAAAGTATGCTAGCTCACCTTCATGGTTGGAATAGCAACATTATGGACACAATGATCGAGAAGCATCTTTTTCAAGCTGGTAGCAAGGAGTAAAGACTCGAGTCGATGCATGATTGATGGAAGAAATGTGAAAGAATAAAATGTGCTAATCGATATGGGAGACATTATTACATCACAAAGCTCAGGAGGCAATTCTACAAATGCGTTACTGGATTCTGCAAAATAAATAAAAGCAAAATAAAAATAAAATGAACTGAACTGAACTTAACACTTGATAATGAAAAAAGATGAAAAGTGCATGCATTCCCTTTCACTAAGTGAACATTTGAAGGACAAAACCACCCAAATATTAAGAACTATCTTACTTTCTCTACAAAAAAAAAAAACTCCAATATGAAAACTAGTTCTTCATTGTTGAATTCATTCACAAAAATCATCTAAAGCTATCATTCCTAATCTCTAGAAGACGAGATGATAAGAGACAAACATGCCTTTCTCTTTCTGTTTTTTGCACCTTTGAATGTGATTTTGCACGGGGAAAATGTGTCGCCCAGCAAGGAAAGAGACTCGACTAAAACATAAATGGATACCATGTCTGTAATGTCACATGAGAATTGGGTTACTAACAAGAAACATAAGTATCACATGTTCCACATTAGTTCTTTGCAAAATTACCAAAAAAATGTTTACCGTTGTTCATAATATTCCTTGTAGGTCATTACTCCTCCATCACTCAGTGTCAAAAGTGAATTTGCATTTATATTATTTAAAAGACCGTCAATAATATATGTGTGACCATTATGAGGAGTAGAGACCAACGAATTTTTTATCATGCAAGTGCACACCAGACCACTTTTGGTCTGTATCATGCCAGCATTGCAGTTCACATGATTCTTCCAGACCTTCTCATAAGAAAATAAGATGGAAGAAATTGACAACCAATCAATCACGGGTTGGCCCATGTAATTTGATGGGAGAAGAAGATAATCGATTTCAGAATTGTTCCCTGACGTAAGGTCAGATAACAACTCTGTCAACTTTTCTGCTTTATGATCCATAAGAACTCGAAAAAGAGCAATCTGAAACCTTCTACACAAGATAACCTACCAACATGAAAAAGCGCAAGGAGTGAAAAGTTAAAATATGAATGCATTACAATATATTTTCAATTTTTACCACCTTAGGAGCAATAATAAAATTAAAAATAAAAATAAGATATAGCACCTGGTCAGAACTAAGACGTATCAGCCCAATATATTTCAAGTTAACTGTCAGAGTGCCCCTATCAACTTCTAACTCAATACTTTTTGCTTCCATTTCAAGCTGACTCCTGACAAGGAGTATGATGTTATGAACAGGAATCTCATAACCAAAGTTCTGCTTCAACTCCATTAAGTAGCAGTAGTATTTTGTCATGGACTCCTGTGAATCTTGATTCACCAGTTCAGGAGGAAAAAAAATCGGTTGATCATCATTATAGGATTCCTTTCCTACAAATCAAATAATTAAATAAAATAGACGAAAATCATATACTTGTTTTAACAACTTTAAATATCTTGAAATTACATACATAAATCATTGAAGATAAAGAAAGTAAAGTCATCCATTATTATTACCAATTTCTTCAGCATCATTTTCTTCCACAACAATATCAGGCACAAGATTATCTGTCAAAGCACCAAATTGATGGAGTTGCTTGCATGCTTCAAAGCATGCCTTCTGCTTTAGGCTTTTGAAGTTTCCCTTAACACAAACAGTTTGTATAGGGGAACTCTTGGGTAGATGGAGGGTGCAAATCCCCATTTGCTTGTCTATGATACACCTCAGAGTAGGTTTAAAATATCTAGAGAGAACAAACAAACATCGGAAAGAAGGCAAAGCATTAAGCCATGGACATAATGATAATAAAACCCTAACTAAATAAAAAAAGAAGTTACTAAATTTTAATAGAATGTACAATAACCAATGCTAATAATCACTAACCTGTCTGTAGGGAGGCGTGAGCAATAGAAGTATATCAAACCAACACTTGAACTAGGAGTCATAAATGCCCCTGTACTTGCAACATGGTAGAACTCTTCATCACATAAGTCATTGCTTAGAGGAGAACAAGGATCAGATGCATGGCACAGAGATTCCTTTCTCATTACATCTCCACTAGTAAGATAGTTCTTCAGTCGAGAATGAGTAGAAAAATCCCCGCTACAATAATCAAACAAGAAGCATGGTTAAGGACATAATAAGATCCATGATATCATTTTCTCTAAAGTATGAAAATCAAGCAAATTTATAGTATTCCAATTTTTTTATCAAGTGTGATTGTGGTAACCTTATATATAAACAACAAATAATAAAGTCGTCTTTGGTAGAACCGGTAATAAAGATTTTTAACACTTGAGAAATAATATATGGGAAAGAATAGAAATATAGATTATTACGTCTTCACCATTAATAGATAATCTGAATTCTGCATTCTAGCACGTCCTCGAGACTGTATAAAACTACAAACTGTCGGCGAAGGATCAAATCTGATAATTAAGTTGCATGCTTGAACATCCAAGCCTTCCTCAAGAATCGAAGTTGCAACAATTACGTTTACCTGCAAGAATGGAATATCATTGTTCAAATGCAGCTGCTGACAAATACATTATTTTCTACTGTACATGAAAAAAAACATACAATGCCTTTTCGGAATTCTTCTACAATTTCATTTTGTTTTTTCCTAGTCCGGTTCTGCAATCCAGAGTTATTTCCTGCAATGTATTTAGTCTTCCAGTTACCGTACTTCGGAAGCAATTCACTGAATAGTGATTGAAGCACAACTGCTGTTATAATTCTCTCCACAAAAATTATACACCTTATGTCTTTCAACACCCTGCATTGTAGCACATAACAGAATGAAACAAGAAGAAACATCGCAAAACAGAGCAAAAATGAGGGAGATGGAATGAATGGGGCTGTAGATCAGTCTTTTCAAATTCAGTTTTTAAAACCCTTTATACATTTATATTATTGACCTCATTAAATTAAGTTATTTATGTTTTAAAGTAAATAAAATCCAAGCGAAATGTTTTTGATAACCACAGTAAAAAAAAAACACAACAAACCATTCCTTAAATCGTTTCTGTATTCAAGACATTAATGCATCAGACTATCGTCCCAAAATAAACCTCAAATAATTGGAATGCAGAAGGATAACTTTCGAGGGAGACAATATTATCTTACCACTTAGTAAACACTCTGTTACCTGTATTCAGAAAGAGATTCAATAAGGCATAAAACTTTTGTGGTAAGAAACCCAGCATCCACACTGGCTTTAACATCATTAACGATGGTCCAATCTGGATCTATATGATGAAACAAGAGAGAGAAAGAGTATTTAAGAAAAATGATAGAGCAACATATTACTAACTCGCCATTAGAGGAATATACAAGTACCAGATGGTATGCATGTTCTAATGGCATGGAAAGCATCCACAGTGTAACTCCTAACAATTTTCTCGCCAAAGACATCCAATTTCCCCCACATAAGAAACTCACTTTCATAACATGACAAGTACTCTGCAGCCTATTACAACAGCAACAAACTCAATGATATACATATATGGCACTTTGGCAGAAATTATTGTCTAAAAAGGTACCTTTAAAGCCAACCAGACACCAAGCTCGTCCAAACAATGTATTAAAGCTGAATGCATCTTTGATATTTTCCTTCTCGTAGATTCTGCTGCAGAAGCTTCAAGATCCAAATTGTCCAACGAACATTCATGCTGAAAACCAGTACATCTATTGTCATTATCCTAATAGTAAAAACAAATGCATATCCAAGTATGAGAAAGAATCACATTCATGCCTTCAAATTTCAACAGACACCCGGAAGGATAAATAATATTCCATGAGTACGATTTTTCATTCCTCTTAGCCCAAGCATATGGTAGGTAACTAGGATTCCTAAACTAGCTAGATGGAACCATCATATATATCTAATGCATCTCCCATACCATGTATGCATAAATATATATGTAAAATGTTCTGATAAATTATCACAAGCATATTGTCTTTTAAGAGAAATTGCCACACTGATGACTGTACTGTAGCCACCAGTCTAAGTGGCATCAGAAGCAAAGGCCTTCAGAATCTATCTAGTACTCTTTTCTCTTTCTGCTGCTTTCTCCCCGGTGAAAGATCAATCAATTGGCTCACTCGATCTGGAATGGAACCGGAGAATATGAAATGGGCTCTCGACCCAGGCCTTGCTTTGTTTACCTGTCTTATCGTATCAAATAAGGTTTCCCAGCCTAGCCTATCTCGGTGTCAGACACCAAAAGCATAAGAAAAGGGGATGCCATCAAGACGAGATTGGGCTGGTTTTGAGCTGCCCATGATTTAAGTGAATATCCACAATCTACTTTCCTTGAAAAGAAAATTGTAATTATTTTTCTTTCTGCTTCTCTAACTATTTTACACTCCTCTTTCCATGTTGTTACCTTCCAATATGAACATGATCAGAACTATTTGTTCTTTAATAAAAAAAGCTGGCAACAGAGCAAAAAGTTTCAACAAAGAATATGCACCTTTACTTTCAAAACATTCAATTCCTGTACCATGCATGCATATAAAACATATGGAATTTCCATGTCTTGGTAAAACTTGAACTTTGGAGTCGAAAATGGAACGAACTGAGCAAGCACTGATTCACTTACACATGTATACACCTTCAATGGAGGAAAAAAGTACCATTTAAATATCATAATGTCATCTTCCTTAAACAACACAATTATGTCTCAAAGAAACAAATCATAAGCAGAGGCAAGAAATGCAAAATTTTATAATAAATTTCTCTGCATCAAAATATCATGTGAAAAACCATATAGAAGAAAAAATGTGAAAGAAGCAAGAATTACATGAACTTTTATCGGAAATAGATAGTTTATATTGAAGTTCACAATTAAGACCCAAAGGGACAATTACATAAAAAATTTAAAATGGTCTGCCCAGAAGATCAGTTCGTTTACTTGAAGATACAAAAGAGAAGGTCAATACGTGATATGTGTAAGTCTTATAGAAAAGAAGAAAAACCATCTAAACATTCCCAGGCCCTATAGGAGAGAAGAAAAAACATCCAAACAATCCCAAATACCATAGATGAGGCCCCATAAAACCAAGCTTGAAAAAGAAAGTTGTATGATTGACAATCAACCGTTGATAAAGTAGAAAATAACCCTAAACCTAAGCATGAAAGAATGAAATAAGGTTCAAGGAATTTTTTCTGGGATTTCATGATTGAGTGTAAACCTTTGTTTTAGCAGGGTGTGGGGTTCAGCCCCACCTCAGAAGTAGGGATGTGACCATTTGAGCCAAAGCTCAAGGTCACACGCAATTTAGTTTGCTTATACTTTATACATTTTGGACAGCTTTCCCATCAATTTTCTTTCAATCAATACTTTGATTCAAGACTTTCCTTTCTTTTCCGTTTTTCAATTAACAAACACCCCTAACTTAAACAAACCCTCAATGAAGTTATATAACTCCAATCCAAGATGAACTTGTAAAATAAGGAAACTAAATTAGAAAAATCCCTTTGCAACAGAAATGAAAAAAAAAAAAACAACCTTTGAATTCATAATCGTCTCTAGTTCATGGATCTTCTGCCAATAGCCATCAGCTGAGTTTGCCCCTGGGATAATAGAGTTGGGGGGAAGTTCAAGTATTGTAAAAAAGGAAACACAAATAACCAATAACTAAACTGAAAGCTTGAATGAAGCACCTTTTGTGTTTATAGGGGAAGCAGTCATCCCGAAAATCCTAGGAAGATCAGATACACCAGCTTCTAATTGCCGATGATAGAATTCCTGTAATGCAAACAAATCCTCAAAGTTCATGGTCCTCCAAATTCATTTCCCCCATCTAGTTACCAAGATGCAATTCTGACTAAATGTGAATCAGATTGCCATTCCATATGATAAGCATCAAGCATAGTGATGATGATTAGAGTAAACAAAATTAAAATCTAACAAAAGAAGAATAGAAAGACAACTCACTGTCATAATGGAAGCATAAGGGTGCTTTCTTCGGGCATGATGGCATTCATCAATTATCAAAACCTTAATCATGTTTATGTTGAAGAAGCCATGCCTCAATCCATTAAGTAAAATTTGAGGTGTCATCACAAGCACCTGGTAAGAAAGAAATGTTATTGCTAGACTCATGTACCATATCTAAGAAGGAAGAAAGAAACACAGTTATTTGACTTGAAACTATAGTACCAGTCAACAAAAGAAGCCTGTGCCAGTGAATGAGCAAACCATTTTTTTTTTTTTTATGATAAAGTTAATAATGCTTCGCACTTCACAAATTTTGCAATAACATGTAGAGGCTACTTCTGAAACCACAAGCCTCACTGTCCATCACCATTAAAAAGTATAATTACCTGAACTATTCCAATATATACCTGAGAGTAAACTGAGAGCTTGGAAACTTCTTATGGCTCCCTTTTTGACCGAACAGACAAAGGAAGTGTGACAACATAAACTTCTACATGCTAGAAACTATTTTGCAGGCTCTACCTTGGTGTTGGTGATCAATAGGGAGAGATACATGCAAAACCAGAAGCTCCATTTTAAAAGTATTACCAGTACAGACTAATGACCAATAAGTATCTTTTAAGCTTAAAAAACTGACTTTGATAACCTGTCAATCAATAACAACTCTAACTGCAGTCTATCTACCGATGTTTAAGGCTATTGCACAATTTGTAGACTAATAGTTCAAAGAAAAGCTTTTATAAACTTGAAATTGTGAAAACTGAAATGTAAAATCAATCTATGAAACAGATAAATAAATTTAGAAACGGAAAACATTATACAATTGAAATAATAATTAGAAAAAAGATAGTGAAGTAGCCAGTACATTGCACAACATACATAATCTAAATGATGAGAAAAAGAAGTAATTGCTCTGCATCACTGCCATATCAACTAAATAATACATATACATACCTCATATTTATCAATTTCCTGCTTCCATTTCGCATCATCCCAAAAGTCAACCTCCATATCTCCCCAATACTTGCCCACATTCAAGTCCGTATGCATTTCCACAGCATCAGCTTGCTAATCATTACGTAAAACAATAAGTGAAACAACAAATCAAAAGGTTTATAAGTAAATAAATAAAAACCCCCCATTAAAATCCATACACAAATAGTTCATAGATGTTATGCAATTCTCATTATATGGAAAGAAATGCACTATTTTGTACTGTCACACTCAAATTCATTCTTTATTTCAGGATTCTCTAACTAATTGCAGACATAAAAATGCAATTAGACCATGGGAATCCCTCTGAACTTGAATTTTCCTGTGTGCTAGAAATATACATGGGACAGGTACTATTCAAAAAGTCTCAACAACAAAACCACCCTGATTTCCTGATTTTTCTAGTAATAGCATGAATTAAAAAGAACGATATGTAATTTGTCATACTTGTTCAACCAGGACAACTTGGGGAACCAAGAAGACAGCATTAAAAGGTGAAGGCTTGCGAACAAGGTAGGCATATCTGCGAAGAAGCATGATGGCAATCAGTGTCTTGCCAGAGCCAGTTTCCAAGTAAGCTATTGTGTTTTGCTTGATAGCTTTCTCTAGTGCTTCAAGCTGATAGCTGTTGCATAAACAAACAAATGAAGGAAAAATTACGACTTCTTACATTAGTTCTTGACAAAACAGAGGGTGACTTGAGTACAGAAATAAAAAGAAAATAAAAAAAAAAAAGAGAAAGAAATGTATCCCATATCGTTAGCTAATCTGATCAAAAGAAAATGAGAAGGAAACACCTTCTGGCAAATGGGAGAGGATCAGAAGAGTGTTGTTGGGAAATGTTCATCTCCATGCCAACTGGCTCCATTTATCAATTTAATATTTTCTGCCTGTAAAAGCAAACACATTACCATAACAAAGAATTCACTCATGTCCGTCAATGCAAAGAAAAAACATGTTCAGAATTGTAACACGGATAAAGGTGAAAACAATGTGTGATATAGAGAAGATCAAGAAAACCCATTTCTTATTTTTCTCTAACAACATGACGTTCAAAAGGAAATCAAACTTATGCCCAGTATTCACTTGAGTGAAGTATAAGACAGGATTCAGCCGCCGATTCAATATGACAATAAAAAAAAACTACAACCCCAACCATTCTCGGTTAAACATGATAAGTCTGAAGTTAAAACACAAAATCCTAAATCACATTCTTTAGCATTCTAGTATTTTATTATTCTCTGACACTACCTTTTTTTAAAAATATATATATTTTGGCTGACATAAATATAAAACCTGGGTGACTTATATCAGAACAAGTCCAGAGTCCCACCTCCACACTTCTTCGACTGCAATCTATGATAGCGAGATCTCGCGGGCCCTTTCTCCGGCTAGTTCTCGCAACCCACCGCCAAGAACCCAAAAATTATTATCACAAGAAAACCCAACTTATATTTCCTCTCCTTAAATCAAATACCGATGTGATGATAAAAAGAAAAAGAAAGAATCTAAGAACAACCCAAAAAGAGAGCCAAAGAATCAAGAACATACGCGAGATTGAAGCAATGTTGAAAATGCCAACTTGTAAAGGACTTGAAAAAGGCAATAAGAAACTGAAAGTGTAAATGGAGGATGCTCGGTTTTTTCCTGCTTTTGTAACGATAGACGGAAGGGAGTAGAACATCTGAATTTATAGCAACAAAAAAGACAACAAAGTTGTTCAGTGCTGAGAAAGGAGTACAACTTAGTGACGAAGGTTTTGAGTGTATATAGTATACTTTGACTTGTATAATGTTTACATATATACGTAGAATGTATTATGTATACGATGTAGAATAAAAATAAATAAATATTGTAAAAAAAATAAATAAATAGAAAATAATCACTTATATGTAAAACTAATACGATTTTATATCATTCCCTAATTTTAATACGCTTTTATATCGTTTGGTAATTTTATCAATGATATTTTAACACTCTAATTATTGATATTGAATTTATTAGTATAATTATATTTATTATACATGTAAAATTTCAAATCGATCTAATATTTTAAGGACGGAATTATAAAATTTTTGTGGGAATAGGAAGTTATAAATATTGATAAGAATTAAAATGTAATTTCACCTTCAGTATTAGCTCATATTTTTATAATTTTTAAAAGAGTAAATTAAAATTTTAACATTTTAGGATTAAAGTATAATTTTATCATTACTTATTTATTAATTTTAATATATTTTAAAGGGTAAAAATATAATTATCTAATTTTGACCAGGCAATATTTGTATCATATTAATTTAAAATATAGTATATATTAATATATTTAACAATTAAAAATTCTCTTGTATAAAACAAATAATTAAAAAATTAATTCCAACATATATAATTTATATAAATGAAAATTTAAATTATTAAAATATTAATTGTAATAATTATAAGAAAATATAAAATATTTTAGTTTATACTAATATAAATGTATACCTCTCATATATAAATTTATACCATAAGATTAAAAACTTAGTAGTTACTTTCACCAAGATGCGTTTTCAGTTGAGGTGGCAAAATGTGAGCCATATAAGACACGTTTTCAGTGTACCTGTTGCTACCTTAGCTGCAAAAGCATAAGGTGTGCTTTCTGACACCTCAACTAATAACGCGTATTGCTGAACGCGTTTTGTCCTATGGTAACTTTTCCCAACAATCAAGTAATCTAACTATTAATTTTTTAACCGTTTTTTTCAAATGGCTAAATTTTTTTTTTCTAATAGCTAGTTTATTTGCTATATAAACCCAATTCATTTTCTTTCTTTCGTATTCAAATCATACTCTCTCAGATCTTTCAATTTTCTCAGTTCTATTCATCTATTCTCTCAACTATTTTGTTCTCAACTATTTTGTTCTCAATTTTTCTTTCAATTTCTCTCAAATTCTTGTTGTTTTAATTTTATATTTAGTAATTTTTTATTTGATTTTTATAATTTTAAAAATGCGAATGTTGCTTATTTTTTTGAATGAAATGTCGAAAAATCAGGTTTGAAAAACGCTGCGGAAAATAAATTTAAGGAAAAACCAAAGTTATAAAAAAAAATTTAAAACAAGAACTTGGTTATCATATCTAAAGTAATAAACACTTAGTCAAATTTGTATTTTTTGTTGGTCTAATATAAACGCTTCGACCGAGTAGTCTTCTCCACTATCCTCAAGCTCACGCCTGTCGAGTGTGGGCTCGCTTCGAATAAAAAAATTCACAAAAATTACAATTAAGGTAATTTCATAATTTCTCTAAACTTTTAAGCTAAGTTGTAAATAAGAAAAATATCTTTAGAAATTTTCTAAAATAATTTCTTTAGATAATTTTCTCTTTACAACTTTCTCTTGAATTTAAGTGTGTTGTCAAATAATGACACAATGCTCGTTTATATAAGAGATTTAGAAAGTTTCAACTATAATTAATATTAATCACTTTAATATTAAATTAATATAGTACTTATCAAGATAAATATTAGATTAAATTTAATATTAAGATAATGATTTTAAAATTAAATTAATAAAATACTATTAAGATAAGTATTAAATTTAATTTAATACTAAATCTATTAAAATAATATTATTTTTAGAATAATTAATTTGAAATCAAATTCTCTAGTAAAATCCAAATAGGAGTGTAATTCTTCCATTGCTCAACTACTAAAGACCCACCGCCTCCGATCATTTGTCGGCCACCGAAATGTCGTTGTTGGCACCTCGAGCTGGTTCGGTTGCTGTCAATTCGGTCAGGGCTAGTAATAGCCCGATCGGTCCGGTCCAGCCATCAATTGGTGTAGGCCCGGTTTCACATGACAGGTCGATTCAACTAGTTTTTGGATCTTGGTCTAGATCTTAGGCTCCATTCAGGTCAAATTTTCAAGTTTAATTACCCATTGGGCCAATTGTCTAACTTGAAAATTAATTTCCAAAAATATCATATTCATTTTAATTAATTTGATTAATTTAATTGTACTTGATCAAAATTAATTTTCCCAAAAATCACTTAGATTTTCCAAATTAATTTGTCAAGAAAATTCTTTAATCAAATTCTCTAGTTGAACAATTCTTACGACCATCCAATTTAATTCCACATCGAATAAATCGACTCAATTAAATTATTTCCAAAGTCATAGAATTTCCTTCTGATTCAAATACAGTCCGATCGGGCTTTTGATGACCTAGCGGAGGGACCAATCGGGACATATACAATTAGGCTCTAGTAATTGTAATTATGTCCAGAAATATTGTTCTGATAATTCACAATTACTTAATCATGGACTCAGTTCACAAGAAGTATCATAATTGAAAACTCCTTATTTTATACCCTTTACGGAAGTAATTCATCCAACTGTTTTGTCCAATGACATCATCATCTGTGTGTTACCCTCATATGATATCCTTGATTCCTTTGAGTTAAATCTATTCACTCAATACAATCCTATTTTATCTCATTGTCATCATTTTGTCTTCTTAATGATTAATGTGATCATTGCCAAAAAATGACTGTGACAAATTACTCGTTCAAGAACAAGCAACCAATTGTCACATTCTATATTTATCGATCCACACAATGTGAATGAAATGATATCGTTAACTCTTTAATTGAGCAATGAATTCCACTGTCGCTAGTAAAGTCATACCATACACAAGTCATGTATCCAACATATCGGTTATCGACTCGATCATCTTTAGAGCATAAGCCTCCACTTATATCAAAACACATGAGTTACATACGCATGGTCAGTGACTAACTCAGGATTTAAGTAAATCACACTATGAATGTCACAAGTGAACTAATTCAAAAAAAAATTTAGGTAAATCACAGCATGAATATCACAAGTGAATTAATTCAATCAATGAATACATCTATGTCTCTACCCGTGGAGTCAACTGCTCCAATACCCAAGGCTAGTTATCTCCTCAATTGGAATTGTAAATAACATAATAATCCTTCTCAACATTTGAACCAAATGCTCACTTTGATTCTTTTACGAGATTATGGACTCGTTAAAATTATCTACTGAATTAAGTTGTCTTTCTAGCAATGTAAATGTTCTTACAGTGCCACTTATCATCAGTTTGAACTTAGACAATCAATAAGCTAATATTTGTGTAATACCCCCTACCCGTATTCATTGCTGGAATAGGGTACGAGGTATTATCGGAGTTTACGATTTTTTTTTTATATTCAATATAGATCCTTTATAAATATCTAACCTTCCTTGCAATATTAAATCGAGACCAATCCACATCAACCAAACCAATTCAACATATTTTCAAGATAAATTCATGCATATTTATAATATAACGTCATCACATACCCAAAACCAGGTTTGTTAACCATACTAATGGCTAACTTTACATTCATTTCACGTTAACATTTACTTTATTAGCTTATACATGCCATTGATTTCCAAAATAAAGTTTCTTTATATACCTAAATCTTGAGGTTGATAGTGTGATGTGTCTCCGACCAAATCCGACCTCCGAGCTCTTAACACTACAAAATAGGGGAAAATGAAACAGGGTAAGCATTTTGTGCTTAGTAAGCTTATGTAACAAGAATTATACTTACCTAATATTTTCAATACAATACAATAAACATTCCTATATCCATTCAATGCATTATTACCCTAACATGAACAAACTCAACATTCAAGTTAGTACAATAATTTCCATGTACCAATAATATATACTATGATTGATAAGCTCATCAATACCATGATTTCCATTTCCTTGTTATTTTTTTCATATTTATCCGGTTGAATTTCTCAGAATTTCGATGGATTTTCAGAGGTACACTTTTAGTGTATATTTCCGAGTCCGTCAATTCATATTCATGTGCGCACATTTCCATTTCAGAGAGCACACTCCCACGAACCTCATCCTTACAGCGGGATTACTAGTCCAGGCTAAATCCCCTGTAATATAAACTCATAGAGTATTGTCGGGATTACCAGTCCAGGCTAAATACCCTGCAACGACAATTACTCTAATGAGCTTGGATCTGAATTACTAGTCTAGGCTAAATTCAGACCCTAATTTGGATTACCCGTCCGGGCTAAATCCATTTTCCACATATTCTTCAGGAGGGCTATATCAGGATAGGATCACTCGTCCGGGCTAGATCCTTTTTACCGTCAATTACTTTTCAGAGATCCATCGAAATTTCCTTTCATTCAACCGGGATTTCTTCCCCTTTTTATCAAATATATCAATGTTTCATAAATTTTCATACAATGAACTTTCAAATCGTATTCACATCAATAACATACATTTCAAGCATTTAAGAATATAATTCAAGTTACATGAACTTACCTTCATACTTGTTCGTGTACAAAAATCTACTAATCTGAACTTTTTCCTTTCCTCGATCTAGCTTCAGATTTGAATCTTCCGGATCTAAATAAATAAATTTAATTATCAATTTAATACATTTCATGTTCATATGCAACAATTTCTATAATTTCATTATTATTATTTATAGTTTATTCAAAGTTGTCTATTTGAGTTATAGTCACTAAATTATTTATAACTCGAGCTACGGAACTCCAAATTAAGATTCGTTAAATTTTAATGAAAATAGACTAATATATCTTCTTACCATAAAATTTTAAGAATTTTTGATTTAGCCAATAAGTACAGTTTATTCTTTAAAGTCACCCCTATTCTGCTGTCTGATAGTTCCAGCCCTTCTTCACTAAAAATTAATTATCTCTTCATACAAAATTCGGATAATGTTACTGTTTGTTTCTCTTGAATTCAGGATTCTAGGCATATAAATTTAAGCACTTAATTATTTTTATTCATTTTTTTATTATTTTTCAAAGTCAGAACAGGGGAACTCGAATTCATTCTGACCTTGTCTCACAAAATTCATTATATATCATGATTTACAGATCCATTGCTTACACTATTTCTTCTATGAGAAACTAGACTCAATAAGCTTTAATTTCATATTTTGTTCATCTTCTAATTCGATTCCTACAATTTATGGTGATTTTTCAAAGTTAGTCTACTGCTGCTGTCCAATATTGTTTTAGTGCAAGCTGTTTATTACCATTTTTCCCCTAAGCTTTTAATAAATAACAATTTTGTCCCTACTCAATTAGCCTCTCAATTGAGCTGATTTTTCTCAATTAACACTTTATTCTATCACCTTAAACTATTCTATCACCTTAAACTAGTTTACAACCTTTAGGAATCAAAATTTCAGCAATAGAATTTAATTCCAAACATTTTCACAATTTGGTCCGAAAAATCAATTTCTATTGAAATTACCTAATAAAATCATCTCATAAACAAATTAAAGCTTTAATTTCATTCTATTTCATCATAAACTTACAGCACTCAACCATGGTGACTTTCAATTTCATCCATGAAATCAAAAACTAATGAATTTAATAGTAGGACCTAGTTGTAAAAGTCTTAGAAACACAAAAATTACAAGAAAAAGGCAAGGATTAACTCACTTGGTGAAAAAATTATGGAATACCAGCTTAGAGAACCCTCCTATGGCATTTTTAGCTGCTGGAATTGAAGAGAAATGAAGAGAAATCTAGATATTTCCTATTTAGTCCTAGTTTTATTTAGTTAATTTTGCAATATTCCAATTTTGCCCTTAATTTATCAATTTTCCTGCTGATTTCATGCCCTTGCCGTCCAGCCCATATAAATTTTGGGTCTAATTGCCTTTTAAATCCTCTCTCATTAGGCACTTAAGCTATTTAATCATCCCATCCACTTTTATACCTTTTTCAATTTAGTCCTTTTTATTTAATTAACTATCCAAACATTAAAATTTCCTAACGAAATTTTAATACCACATTACTAACATTTCATAAATATTTATAAAATTATTTTCGACTCGATTTTACGAGATAGAGGTCCCGATACCTTATTTTACCCAATTTCTTCAATAATTTCTTTTTCTAACTAACCACTAAATCGGTAAAATTTTTCTATCAATATTTTCATACGATTTTCCTATCATATCAATTTTCATGCAAAAATATTAAAATAAATTTCTCTTTAAATCGGATTTGTGGTTACGAAATCACTATTCCAATAACCTTGAATTTAGGCTATTACAATTTGCTTATCACAATTTCACTATTCATGCAAAATATGAAAGACAGAAATACAAAAGACATAATAGTGAAATGTGAAATTAACTTTATTTATTTATTCATCGTTCAAATAAATAGAAAATAGTAACATGCTTACTATAATATGGGCACATTTTCTAACATGGCAATTACATTTCCGGCGTCCAATTGCAAATGGTAAGAAAATATTATTAAATTCAATTAATTTAATTATTAAATTGTTAACATTATTAATTTTATAATTTTTTATGTTTATATAATTAGACCAAAGATCGGGTACTCGAGACGTACACACACAATTTAAGTGCAAGGGCACCATGTGTTATTAAACAACACTTGCAAGAGGCAGGATTTTTGTACGTGTCTTGTATGCCTGAGGGGACTAAATTGGATCCCACACTTATCAACGCTTTGGTAGAAAAATAGAGACCTGAGACATACACATTCTATCTTCATTGTGGTGAGTGTACAATTACATTCGAAGACATAGCTTTACAACTCAGTTACTAGTTGATGGGGCAATCATTACAAGGTTGTGGGCATTGGCAATTGGAGTGCAATTTGCAAGCATTGGCGATTAGAGCACAATTTGAAAGCAACTATTAGGCAAGGTGTCAAACAAGTTTAGTGGTATTCGGATAGAGATGAAATGGTTAGCAGACAATTTCAATTATATTGACAACTCAACCAATGTCGTTGAAAGACAATAATATGTGCGAGCATTCATCCTAGGGTTAATCAGGGGTCCTCTAATGCCAAATAAATCTCAAGATCTGGTATATTTAAGGTCGCTACTACAATTAGCCGACTTAAAAGAAGCAGGTTTGTAACACCCCTAACCCGTATCCGTCGCCAGATTAGGGTTACAGAGCATTACTGTACAACCAAAACATTTAAATATACATCTCATACATAATCATAAACATGTCATAAAACAATAATTCACATACATATTGCCCCTAAATCGAGTCCTCGAGGCCCAAAAAATACCTTAGAAACGATTCGGGACAAAACTGGAAACATTTGAAAAGTTTAAGAAAAAGTTAGAAAAAATTTGACTACAGGGCTCACACGGCCGTATGCTTCACACGGCTGAGACACACTCATGTGTCTTAGGCCGTGTAACAATTGAACTAAGGACACACGGTTGTGTCCCAGCCTGTGTCCTCACTCGTGTAACGCACTGAGTAGGGTAATACGGCTGTGTAACTCTCGAAATAGCCCCACACGTCTGTGTGTCAGACCATGTGTTAGGCTATGTAACTATTTGACTTTTATGCAATAAAATCTACAGAGGGCACATGGCTGAGTCACACACCTGTGTCTCAGGCCGTGTGGACATGAATTTGCCTAAAATCAAGTCATTTCCAACACCACAACATGTATGTACCTATAAGCCTCTTGTGCACCTAAATAAGGCATCAAAACCTTAATAAAACATACATATGATGACCAATTCAACAACCTTAAATCAATCAACCAATATGTCATTTCAAAGCACCTCATAAGCAAACATCAAAGTTTACCTACACATGCATATTTGTTCAATTTCCATCATCAAACATAATTCAACTTCTAACTAATTATACCACAAATATGAGCATTAAAACTTCATCACAAACATATCATTTGAGCCATACCATTCATGCATCATAAGTACCCAAAATAAAATATTTTGGTAAGCAACAAAAGATACCAAAACCAAACAACTTGTGCATGCCAAAATCATCAACTAACATTCAACTAAATACCAATACAAGTCCATCTATACATGCTATTATAACTTTAGCCAAAACATCAAAAACTACCAAAATTTATGCTGGATAGTGTGATAAATCTTTGACGAGCCTCTAAACCAATCGAGCTTCCGATAATCTATAAAATATAGGAAAGAAAACTATGTAAGCAAATAATGCTTAGTAAGTTCGTAAAACATGAAACATAACTTACCATTTCATGTTATAACATTTAGTATAAGCATCATGTAATCCAAACACAAACTTGGCACAAGCCTAAGCACCATCATCAATACACAATTTAGTACACTCATACATAATTCATTTAAACTAATCATATGGTAATTCATTTCCATGAGAATATACATCATTTGATTCATTCATCTTTTCATGAACATGTGCATAATTCCATTTGGGAACTTACCTTTTCAATCCTTTTCATTGCTCTTTGAACCATTTAGAATATCATCTAATACTTGGGAAAGCTCATACGAAGTGTGCTTAAACATATAACTGTAACCTTTCCTTTACATCGTTCCTCACAAGAGCTGTGAAATGGGTCTACTCACACGAGCTGTGGATCAGAATGTAAGCTACACGATGCTACTCACATGAGCTATGGATCAGAATGTAAGCTACACGATGCTACTCACACGAGCTATGAAGTATTCACAACAAATGTAGGACCTCAACCATCGGTAGGACATTAAAGACCAGTACCCGAAATATGAAATCCCTAATAACATGTCATTTGTATCCTACGAATTCCTAAGGTTCAACCGAGAGTCGATAACCGTCATTGCATTTCTTTAGATATACATCGATTAAGAACATTATAAATACATAATATCATACAATTGAACAACATGAACATAGTAATCTGTACATACGAACTTACCTTGACGACTAGGGCGTAGAAATAAGATCGACTAATCTGAGGCTTTAGCTTTTCCCTAATCTAGATCCGTATATGGTCTATTTTGCTCTAAATAGACAAATTTAATCCATTTAATATCCCTAGCATTCAATTTAGTCCACATTTCATATTGTTCCAAAATTATTATTTTGCCCCTAACATTTTAACTTTTCACATTTTAGTCCTTAAGCTCATAAGTTGAGATTTAAACATTTCAATCCTCTTTTCATGTTAGCTGAATTCTCTAGGGACCTAAAAAAATCCATAAAAATCATCATTTCACAAATTTACCATGAACTTTTATCATTTTTACAAATAAATCCCTAAATACAATTTTCATCAAAAATCACTTTACAAAACTTTTTTATTTATCAACAAGGACTCATAATCTATCACTAAACATCAAAAAAATTCAAAAATCATTCGTGGTATAATTCTCAACTTTTTGAAGTTTTACAAATTGACCCCCGGGCTAGTTAGATTAAGCCAAAATAACTTAAAAACATAAAAATCATTAAAAAATGGCTTGAAAACACTTACATGCAAGAGAGGAAGTTAAACGAATGCCTAAAACCTAAAATGGATTCCTTTAAAACCTAAAATGGCTTCATTTCCTTCAAAATTTCAGTGAGAACAAAGCACAAAGAAGATGATACATCTTTTCTTTACTTTAATTTTAAGTTAATTTGTTAATTTACTAATTTAACCTTGGCTTATAACTTAAAAATCACTTAAATTGTGTCCATAAATGTCCACTAACATTTTGAATGGTCAAATTGCCAAATAAGTTCATCCACTTTAGATTTTCATAGCTAATTGATACCTTTAACAAATAGAACTCTAGTTTTGTACTTTTTACGATTTAGTCATTTTCATTAAATTAAGCATGCAAACGTCAAAATTTCTTAATCAAATTTTTATATGACCATATGAACATCTCATAGACACTAAATTAATTATAAAATAATAATTTACTCATCGAAATTGGGGTCCTGAAACCACTATTCCAATTTTGCTAAAAACGGGCTGTTACAAGGTCAACTCAATTGGGAATCAACTATGTTGGCGGCGTTGTACTGAGAGATGTGTCGGGCAATGGAAACACAAAAAATTAAAATCAGTGGTTACATACTTTTTCTGCAGTCATGGGCATGATAACAACTACCATTTTTACGTCCCCGAGTAAATGCCCCTTATGGATTCCCACTCGCAATAAGGTAAAATTCATTTAATAATATAGTTATCATAAATTTTTTTCATTATTTTATTTTTGAAATAACATATTATTTGAATAGGTGGAAAAATGACGGGAATCATGTGGGTATACCGGACGAGCTCGAAGATATCTAGTTATTGTTAGATCAACGATCAGAAGTCGTGGATAGTTTTTGAATTTTTTCAATTATATAATATTTATGTAAGGATTTGAAATTTAATATTAGGTACGTAAGATATCCTTATTTACAATTCACAAAAAAAAAAAAGCAATGAAAAAAATGAACAAATTGTTTTTTTTTATGTTTATCAAAAAAATGAATAAATGTTTTAATTAGGTCTTCTCTTCAATGTTGCTCCTAAGTGTGGGCATGTTGGCTTACTATGCCCCGAGATTCTACAATAACTGCATAACATTGATTGGTCTATCCCCACCTAAATATCCATATTGTCATGTATCCAAGTAGAATTCGGTCGTCCTTTTGACTTGCAATGCAACGTAATATCCAGTACCAACTTGAATGAAGCGCTCTAGATAGACAACCACATACTTTCACTTGAGACCGATGGGAATTTAGATTTCCATACTTTGTATATGTGTTTTAGTTTGTAAAGTTAATCAACATAGCTCATGCAATCCAAACATGTCAAGGCACATGCAATAATATGAAAGTGGAAAACAAAGTGCTTGAAATCTATTACAGTAAAAGGTCCTTCGTCCTAGGTATACACGATACAATCCCCCGATAATACCTTTGTGGTGTTTATGGAACTCCGTAACCCAAAATATTTGATTTGGACAAGTGAAACACTCTTGAAATAAAGTTCGCTCTTTCTGCATTTTCTCTAATATAATCCATTACCTCCTCACACCAAATGTAACCGCCCTTTATCTATCCAACATATTTTTTCGCTCCCTTTGGAAACAAACCTAATAAATGGATATATGTTTCTTTGACTACCGAAGTTATCGACAAATGAGACGCCCCTTCAATATAGAATTTATGCATTCCGCAAGGTTCGTTTTCATGTGCTCGTATCGTAGACCTCTATCATATGATTGAATCCATTTTTCCTTAGGTATTCGATCGAGGTATTCCACACCTTCTTTGTTTATCGCCTGCAAGTTCTCCCACATTTCATGAAAACGATGTTGGACGAGCTCGTACCCAATTGAAGAAAATAAAGAGTATATCTATGAATGCAAACAATGTATATGTTAAAGATAATATAGAAAATAATGAATGCTACATACCCATGTTAATAACATGTTATCACTCAGCATCCTTATGATATCGACCCATGTAATTAGACCCTATATGACGCATACAATACCTATGACATGCAGAGTCCTAGAGGCTTCCATGTCAATCAATTGTAGCCTATATTTTGGGTCCCCTATCAGAAATAATGCATATATCAGGTTGTGGCACAATATGTGTGACAGCCTTAAAACGACCCTAGTCGGAATGTGGTTTCGGGACCACAAAACCGAGGCATAAAAATATTTTAATATTCATTTTGATGTCAATAATATGTGTTAATTCGTATGTGACATTTTTGATGTTTTGATTTAGGGTTATAAATGTGAATTTCACTAAAAAGGACCTAGTAGTAAACTTTGAAAGTAGGATGGGGAAATGTGTGATGACTAATTGAATCATGCATGCAAAACAATGGTTTTGCATGTCAAATACCCCTCTTTTTATAAGTGGTGGCCGGCCATGACAAAGGATTATGGGCAAAACATGTCATAGACATGTTTTATTGGTGCAATATGGGAGGAAACATTAAACTAAAGTGAGGAATAAAGAAATGAAAAAAAAAAGAGAAAGAAGGTGTGTGATCCCCCCCATTGTCGTGAGTTGAAGAAAGAGAAAAAAAAATTTTGTTCATCCTTTCTTTGAGCCAAAACTAGGAAGAAAAAAAGAGAGAAAAAGAAAAGCTTCATCCCTTGGTTCTTCTTGGCCGGTTTGAAAGGAGAAAGGTTGTAGATATTCGGCCATATTTGCATCTAAGTTAAGGTATGTTTGATGTTGTGCCATGAGATTCATGCATGTTTTTGGTTGCTAACTTGATGTTCTTATTAGCCCATGGTTCAAATCCTTGCTAAGTCATGGGAATGGTATTCGGCCAAGGTGGATTTTGTGTTAATGCCATTGCATGTTAAATATGAAGCTTGCTAATGATACATGTGATGGTGGATTGATGGCTCTTGGACTTTCTTTTTAGCATTTTTGAGTGAGACATTAAGTTCTTTGTTTAACCATGACCAAAATTGAAATGGTATGGTGTTGTGATGTATTCGGCCATGGTACATCCATAAGTATAATTTATGCTTATTGCATGGTAGGTAAGATTTGTGTTTTGGATTTATGTTCATGTTTAGTTATAATCAACTTTGAGATTCGGCTCTAGCATATATACTATCTCAAGGTATATATTTGCATATGATGATGTTTCGGTTATGAAATAAATGATTGATGCGCTTTGAGTTACAATATGGAATGCGTTAGTTAGTAAAATGTATGCCGTTTTTGTGTGGTATTAAGTGTATAATTGGCCTCAACATGGACATGCATATTCGGCCACATGAGGGGGATTGGTGTGCATGCATTCGGTTAGAGGCAAGCATATTGATGCCTATTCTTGGCTTAGAAAATTCGGCTAAGGAGAGTACTAACTAATGTGTTGAGTTTGATTTATGATTTCCATACATATGTGACTTTAATGTCTAAAGAAAATATGTGGGCTAAGTACCTAGAATTCCTCTTTCGATGCTTAAATGATTAAATCAATTTATTTGTTAAATTAAGCTCAAGAGCAAAGGGGAGCTAAATCCGATAAAGGGAAGGAAAAAGTGGTCGAATAGCCATCGGAATCATTCGACAACATCCGAGGTAAGTTTTTGAGTAATAGAGCTTAAATTATGATTTGATTAGATCATGTTTTAAGCAAATCGAAATCATACTCTTTGTGTGTGGATATTGAGCCAAAATTGCAAGAGTGATAAGTGTCTTGTGTTTGAGTTTTGCTAATGAGAAATGAAATACAAATGTGTCATGATTTAGTGTTAAATGTGCATGATTATTCGAATGATATCCGGGCTAAGTCCCGAAGGCTTTTGTGCTAAGTGACTATAACCGGGTTAAGTCCCGAAGGCATTCGTGCGAGTTACTAAATTCGGGCTAATTCCCGAAGGCAATTGTGCGAATCACTATAACAGGCTATGTCCCAAGACAATCGAGCGAGTCGCTATATCCGGTTAAATTCCGAAGGTACGTGATTCGGGAATGAGCAATCTTGCTGTAAAAATTTCAGTTAATACGCTTGCAAAAATTCCAGCAATAAGGTATGTTCGTATGTGCTTTGAATTAGTTGAGCCCTTACAAGTAAGTATTCGCCATTGATAAAGGCCACCTAGGCCTTTGGCTAAGTTGATCTTTTGTGTATGAACATAAAGGTTGGTAATGTGAAGTAAGTATGATATTGAGAATGTGTGCATATGAAATTATCCGCTTAGCTATATGAATGCTATGCTTTTGTTGTGCTGGAATCCTTGCTCAAAACTTACTAAGCATAAATTGCTTACTCCGTTTCTTTGTTCTCTGCTTTATAGATTTTGGCCCGTCACTATTGGACTGGATTTTGGAAGTCAAGTCTCCCAACACTATCAAAGCCCCCTTTTGGTACAATTTTGGTTGAGCTTGAAATGGCATGTATAGGACTACCCTTTGCTGTTTTTCAAGTACGTTTTGTGATGTATGTGTGTACAGCCATGCGAAAATGGCTCGTAGAAGTAGAGTATGGCATTAGACCATTTGTGTTTATGTATATATATGTGGTTTCATGATGTGACTATGGACTGGAATGGAAGTGTTGGGCAATGATCAGCCCTTGGAATGGCTAAATATGATCATATGTGGACCTGTGTATGACAAAACTCTAGTTGGTCCATGGAAACCACGAAATAGGTAAAGTTACCTTGAAAACAGATGCTGACAGCAGCAGTGGTGTGGATGTGAAAAATCACTAAAAATAGCAGGAATGGAATTAAATAGTGAATAAATTATGTAAATAAACCTTGATGAATCTACTTTCATATGGAAGAAACGAAACGGTCATATGAGTTGTATGTTAAGAGATATTTAAGTTTTCGTGAAACAGGGCTAGAACGGTTTCTGGATTCCCTATTCCGACTTTGGAAATTTATTATAAATTAACCAGAGAAAATTAGGAGTCATGCGATATATGTGTAGATTTCTCTTTGAGTCTAGTTTCTATAAAAACAAACGGCATCGGTATTGAAGCCCTGTACAGGGAGATATCCAATTCGTAATACATGAAGGTCAGTATAGTCGAACCCTGGAATAGGGGAGACTGTAACTAATAAACTGTACTAATTGGCTCGACCAAAAATTCTAGAAAAAAATCTGTAGATGGACATATGAGTCTAGTTTCAGGAAAAATTTACGAAACTGATTTCTGAGTTTTGAAACTCAAGATATGAATTTTAAGGTGACAAGTGACGCAAAGAACCAGCTAGTCTGGAAATTTTAAATGGATCGGAAATAATTAAGTTAAGTCTGTTAGCACCTCGTATTCGACTCTGGCCACGGTCTCAGGTACGGGGTGTTACAATTTTATTGGTATCAGAGCTACGGTTTAGTCTATTCTAGGACTATCGTAATGCGTTTGGGTCTTGCTATACATGCCATTTTATGTGATTATTGGATAGTGTGGTGATTTCTGACATTTGAATTTGTGTTTATTTATAGTAATGGATCCCGATCCCAACCGAAGCGATAGCTGATGATGTGGAGAGTGTGGCGCTGCTCCAGACAAGGGACAGCCGCGGACTCTCAACCTAATGCTAGTAACCCGAATGATGAGGCTAGGCAAGCTTTTTATAGCGTGATGAATGATTGGTTCAACCAATACATTCGAACTAATACTACTGCTCCACAACCTCCATTCCCGACTAATACAACCTCAAGACCTACAATACCTCCAGAATCGACCAAATAAGGTCAAATAAGCCCCAGATTGATGTAATCCAAAACATGGGCTATGAATTTAAAGCTACGGATAGCGATGATGCCGAGCAAGTGAATTTTGGTTGGACAACACTATCCGCACTCGATGAGCTATCTTGTACACCGATGGATGCCTAAAGTGTACTATCTCCTTGCTACGCGATTCGCCTTCTATTGGTGGAGTATTCGACTTCACAGCCCCGAGAGCAAGTAACTTGGGAGTTTTTCCAAACCGAGTTTGGAAAAAGTATATCGATCGAGGTTTGTTGATAAAAACGGAAGGAATTTCTTGAGCTTAAGCAAGGTTCTATGTCGCCATCGATTACGAGCGAAAATTTGTTAGACTTAGTAGATACGCCGGAATGTATTTCGTCCGAGGCTATCATGTGTAAACGCTTCGAGGATGGGCTGAATGAAGATATAAAATATTCGTTGGCATTCTTGAAATACGAGAGTTCGTAGTACTTGTCGAGCGAGCTTGTAAAGTCAAGAGCTTAGAAAAGAAAAACAAAAAGTTGATGTGGGAACGAAGAGTTTCAGAAGAGATCCTCGGAAAGTCTCTTCAACAGCATCAAGAAATTTCGTGATGATGTGGGCGGTCTAGAGGCACTTCGGCCTTTTAGACGAGATCGCGATCGATCCCCGTGAGCACACGAGTCACTTCGATCGCCATGTTGGAAATGATCGTCGAGATAGAACGAAATGCCGATTGTGGCAAATGGCATTCGAAGTCAGAGGTTCCGTGACCGCCTCTGTTACAAGTGCGGATCATCGACCACTTTATTAAAGATTGCCCGAGGTTGCTGAGCAGTATAAATCAAAGTGGAAACCGGTGCTACCAACGCCGAGGTAGACCATCCGGAAATACGGCAATGCTAGTGGTGGTCGAGAGGATCTAGAGATGCTACGACCAGATCCGAGGCTCGCGCTCTCGCTAGGGCTTATGCTATACGCAAGACGCGAGGATGCTTCCTCGCCAGATGTTATTACCGGTACTTTCACTCTCTTTGATGCTAATGTGATTGCTTTAATTGACCCTGGTTCTACTCACTCTTATATAGGCGAAACCTTAGCATCCAGTAAGACTTTACCTATTGAGTCTACTGAGTTCGTAATTCGGGTGTCAAATCTCTTGGGTCGTTACGTGCTGGTCGACAAAGTGTGTAAGAAATGTCCCCTAGTAATTCGAGGTTCCTATTTTCCGGCGGACTTGATGCTTTTGCCGTTCGATGAATTTAATGTTATTCTTGGGTTGGATTGGTTGACCGTGCATGATGCGGTTGTGAATTTCAAAAGCAAGACTATTGATTTGAGGTGCACAAATAACGAGATGATCCGAGTTGAGTCTACGGACTTAAAGGGGTTGCCAGCTGTAATATCATCAATGTTGGCCCAGAAATATGTAAGAAAGGGGTGCGAAGCATACCTTGCGTATGTACTTGATGATAATGAGTTAGAAATAAAACTCGAATTTGTGCCGGTGGTTTGTGAATACCCGGATGTTTTTCCCGAAGAATTACCGGGTTTGCCACCTGTTCGGGAGATAGAGTTTGGTATTGAGCTTGTACCTAGGACTACGCCGATTTCGATAGCTCCGTATCGTATGGCACCAACCGAGTTAAAAGAGTTGAAAGCTCAGTTGCAAGAATTGACGGATAGAAGTTTCGCTCGACCAAGTTTCTCACCTTGGGGTGCACCAGTATTGTTTGTGAAAAAGAAGGACGGAACCATGAGGTTGTGCATTGACTATCGTCAGCTGAATAAAGTGACGATAAATAATAAATATCCGTTACCGCGTATTGATGATTTGTTTGATCAACTAAAGGGAGCCTCAGTATTTTCAAAGATAGATTTGAGATCGGGTTATTATCAGTTGCGGATTTGAGATTCGGTTGTACCCAAAACTGCTTTCAGAACGAGGTACGGTCACTACGAGTTCTTAGTGATGCCGTTCGGGCTCACTAATGCCCCTGCGGTATTTATGGATTTGATGAATCAGATCTTTAGACAGTATTTGGACCGGTTCGTAGTTGTGTTCATTGATGGCATCTTGGTCTATTCAAGAGATGAAACCGAACATGCTGAACACCTGAGATTAGTGTTGCAAATTTTACGGGATAAGCAGTTATATGCTAAGTTCAGCAAGTGTGAGTTCGGTTAAGAGAGGTTAGCTTCTTGGGTCATGTGGTATCTGCTGACGGTATTCGAGTCGATTCGAGCAAAATTTCACCATACTTATCTGGAAGCCTCAGAAATATTCTTGAGGTTCGAGCTTTTGGGACTTGCGGTTACTACCGACGGTTTGTAAAAGGATTCTCGATGATAGCCACACCCATGACGGCTACATCAAAAGATGTTAAGTTCGAATGGACGGAAAAATGCCAGAAAAGTTTTGATCAACTGAAAACTTATTTGACGGAAGCTCCAATTTTAGTGCAGCCCGAATTAGGCAAAGAGTTTGTCATCTATAGTGACGCCTCCCTACTTGGGTTAGGTTGCGTATTGATACAAGAGGGTCAAGTTGTGGCCTATGCGTCGAGACAATTAAAGCCACATGAGAAGAATTATCCGACCCATGATCTCGAATTAGTTGCCATCGTATTCGCCTTGAAAATATGGCGACATTACTTATTTGGTGAGAAGTGCCATGTATTTTCGGATCACAAAAGTCTCAAATATTTGATGACTCAAAGAGACTTGAATCTACGACAAAGGCGTTGGCTTGAGTTGTTGAAAGATTATGACCTGGTCATTGATTATCACCCGGAAAGGCTAATGTGGTTGCGGACGCCTTAAGCCGAAATCACTGTCGCTTGCGAAGCGATGAATGTACACTTGTCTGTTTCTACCCGACAATGTGTTAGTAGTGAATTAAAAGCCAAACCATTATTGATTCATCAAATTCGTGAAGCTCAAAAAGTCGATGATGAATTAGTTGCAAAACAGTGAGTGTGTTCGAACAAGGAATCGAGTTTCAAATTGATGATGATGATTGTTTGAGGTTCGAAGTCGTTTGTGTGTTCCAAGGAATTGAACTCATTTCGATGATTTCGAACGAAGCCCATTGTAGCCGAATGTCAATTCACCGGAGAGTACGAAGATGTACAACGATTTGAAACGTCGGTTTTGGTGGCATGGTATGAAACGAGACATCTCCGACTTTGTTTGAGATGTTTAATATGTCAACAAGTGAAAGCGGAACATCAAGTGCCTTCGGATTACTTCACCGATCAAGATACCGAGTGGAAATGGGATCGAGTCACAATGGACTTTGTGTCCTGACCGCCATTGTCCGCAAGTAAGAAGGATGCGATTTGGGTTGTTGTTGATAGATGAATAAGTCACTCACTTTATCCCCTCTGCGGATTTTTCAATGGATAAACTATTGAATTGTATGTTTCTCGTTGTGAGATTACACGGGTACCTATTTCTATCGTGTCGATAGAGATCCAAGATTCACCTCACGATTTTGGAAGAAATTGCAAGAAGCTTTGGGTACCAAGTTGCATTTCAGCACCGCCTTTCACCCCCAAACCGATGGTCAATTCGAGCGGATAATTCAGATACTTGAGGATATGTTGAGGTGTTGCATCCTCAAGTTCAGTGGTACATGGGAACGATATTTACCTTTGATTGAATTCGCTTACAACAATAGTTTTCAATCAAGTATTAAGATGGCACCTTACGAGGCTTTGTATGGGCGTAAATGCCGTACACCATTGTTTTGGACCGAGCTCAGTGAAAGCAAAATTTTCGGAGTGGATTTGATTAAAGATGCTGAACAGAAAGTAAAAGTAATCCGTGAAAATCTGAAGATAGCCTCCGATCGTCAGAAGTCCTACGCGGATCTGAAACGAAAAGACATTAAGTATCAGGTGGGAGATAAAGTGTTTCTTAAAGTTTCGCCTTGGAAAAAATTACTCAGATTTGGCCGTAAGGGCAAGTTGAGCCCGAGATTTATTGAGCCGTACGAAATCTCCGAACGAGTTGGTCCAGTTGCGTATCGTTTGATTTTGCCCCCTGAACTCGAAAAGATTCACGACGTCTTTCATGTTTCGATGCTTCGACGTTATAGATCTAATCCGTCGCACGTAATTAGTCCATCAGAGGTTGAAATTCAAGCCAATATGAGTTAAGAGGAAGAACCAATTTGTATCCTAGCACGTGAAGTGAAAGAGTTGCGAAACAAGAGGGTTCTGCTAGTGAAAGTGTTATGGCTCAAACACGGGATAGAGAAGCTACTTGGGAACCCGAGAATTCTATGAAAGAGCGATACCCAAACCTATTTACCGGTAAGATTTTCGGGGACGAAAATTTCTTAAGTAGGAGAGAGTTGTGACAGCCTTAAAACGACCCTAGTCGGAATGTGGTTTCGGGACCACAAAACCGAGGCATAAAAATATTTTAATATTCATTTTGATGTCTATAATATGTGTTAATTCGTGTGTGACATTTTTGATGTATTGATTTAGGGTTATAAATGTGAATTTCACTAAAAAGGACCTAGTAGTAAACTTTGAAAGTAGGATGGGGAAATGTGTGATGACTAATTGAATCATGCATGCAAAACAATGGTTTTACATGTCAAATACCCCTCTTTTTATAAGTGGTGGCCGGCCATGACAAAGGATTATGGGCAAAACATGTCATAAACATGTTTTGTTGGTGCAATATGGGAGGAAACATTAAACTAAAGTGAGGAATAAAGAAATGAAAAAAAAAAAAGAGAAAGAAGGTGTGTGATCCCCCCCCATTGCCGTGAGTTGAAGAAAAAGAAAAAAAAATTTGTTCATCCTTTCTTTGAGCCAAAACTAGGAAGAAAAAAAGAGAGAAAAAGAAAAGCTTCATCCCTTGGTTCTTCTTGGCCGGTTTGAAAGGAGAAAGGTTGTAGATATTCGGCCATATTTGCATCTAAGTTAAGGTATGTTTGATGTTGTGCCATGAGATTCATGCATGTTTTTGGTTGCTAACTTGATGTTCTTATTAGCCCATGGTTCAAATCCTTGCTAAGTCATGGGGATGGTATTCGGCCAAGGTGGATTTTGTGTTAATGCCATTGCATGTTAAATATGAAGCTTGCTAATGATACATGTGATGGTGGATTGATGGCTCTTGGACTTTCTTTTTAGCATTTTGAGTGAGACATTAAGTTCTTTGTTTAACCATGACCAAAATTGAAATGGTATGGTGTTGTGATGTATTCGCCATGGTACATCCATAAGTATAATTTATGCTTATTGCATGGTAGGTAAGATTTGTGTTTTGGATTTATGTTCATGTTTAGTTATAATCAACTTTGAGATTCGGCTCTAGCATATATACTATCTCAAGGTATATATTTGCATATGATGATGTTTCGGTTATGAAATAAATGATTGATGCGCTTTGAGTTACAATATGGAATGCGTTAGTTAGTAAAATGTATGCCGTTTTTGTGTGGTATTAAGTGTATAATTGGCCTCAACATGGACATGCATATTTGGCCACATGAGGGGGATTGGTGTGCATGCATTCGGTTAGAGGCAAGCATATTGATGCCTATTCTTGGCTTAGAAAATTCGGCTAAGGAGAGTACTAACTAATGTGTTGAGTTTGATTTATGATTTCCGTACATATGTGACTTTAATGTCTAAAGAAAATATGTGGGCTAAGTACCTAGAATTCCTCTTCGATGCTTAAATGATTAAATCAATTTATTTGTTAAATTAAGCTCAAGAGCAAAGGGAGCTAAATCCGATAAAGGGAAGGAAAAGTGGTCGAATAGCCATCGGAATCATTCGACAACATCTGAGGTAAGTTTTTGAGTAATAGAGCTTAAATTATGATTTGATTAGATCATGTTTTAAGCAAATCGAAATCATACTCTTTGTGTGTGGATATTGAGCCAAAATTGCAAGAGTGATAAGTGTCTTGTGTTTGAGTTTTGCTAATGAGAAATGAAATACAAATGTGTCATGATTTAGTGTTAAATGTGCATGATTATTCGAATGATATTCGGGCTAAGTCCCGAAGGCTTTTGTGCTAAGTGACTATAACCGGGTTAAGTCCCGAAGGCATTCGTGCGAGTTACTAAATTCGGGCTAATTCCCGAAGGCAATTGTGCGAATCACTATAACCGGGCTATGTCCCGAAGACAATCGAGCGAGTCGCTATATCCGTTAAATTCAAGGTACGTGATTCGGGAATGAGCAATCTTGCTGTAAAATTTCAGTTAATACGCTTGCAAAATTCCAGCAATGAGGTATGTTCGTATGTGCTTTGAATTAGTTGAGCCCTTACAAGTAAGTATTCGCTCAGTTGATAAACGAGCTACTGGCCTTTGGCTAAGTTGATCTTTTGTGCATGAACATAAGGGTTGGTAATGTGAAGTAAGTATGATATTGAGAATGTGTGCATATGAAATTATCCGTTTAGCTATATGAATGCTATGCTTTTGTTGTGCTGGAATCCCTTGCTCAAAACTTACTAAGCATAAATTGCTTACTCCGCTTTTTTGTTCTCTGCTTTATAGATTTTGGCCCGTCACCATCGGACTTGGGATTTTGGAAGTCAAGTCTCCACACTATCAAAGCCCCTTTTGGTACAATTTTGGTTGAGCTTGAAATGGCATGTATAGGACTACCCTTTGCTGTTTTTCAAGTACGTTTTGTGATGTATGTGTGTACAGCCATGCGAAAATGGCTCGTAGAAGTAGAGTATGGCATTAGACCATTTGTGTTTATGTATATATATGTGGTTTCATGATGTGACTATGGACTGGAATGGAAGTGTTGGGCAATGATCAGCCCTTGGAGTGGCTAAATATGATCATATGTGGACCTGTGTATGACAAAACTCTAGTTGGTCCATGGAAACCACGAAATAGGTAAAGTTACCTTGAAAACAGATGCTGACAGTAGCAGTGGTGTGGATGTGAAAAATCACTAAAAATAGCAGGAATGGAATTAAATAGTGAATAAATTATGTAAATAAACCTTGATGAATCTACTTTCATATGGAAGAAACGAAACGGTCATATGAGTCGTATGTTAAGAGATATTTAAGTTTTCATGAAACAGGGCCAGAACGGTTTCTGGATTCCCTATTCCGAATTTGGAAATTCATTATAAATTAACCAGAGATAATTAGGAGTCATGCGATATATGTGTAGATTCCTCTTTGAGTCTAGTTTCTATAGAAGCAAATGGCATCAGTATTGAAGCCCTGTACAGGGAGATATCCAATTCGTAATGCATGAAGGTCAGTATAGTCGAACCCTGGAATAGGGGAGACTGTAACTAATAAAATGTACTAATTGGCTCGACCAAAAATTCTAGAAAAAAATCTGTAGATGGAAATATGAGTCTAGTTTCAGGAAAAATTTGCAAAACTGATTTCCGAGTTTTGAAACTCAAGATATGAATTTTAAGGTGACAGTGACGCAGTAACCAGCTAGTCTGGAAATTTTTAAATGGACTGCGGAAATAATTAAGTTAAGTCTGTTAGCACCTCGTATTCGACTCCGGCCACGGTCTCGGGTACGGGGTGTTACAATATGCCTTCTCAAATTAGTCAAGAAGAAATCTCAAGCATCAGAGGATTTTCCTTCTGTTATTGCAAAAGCTATTGGTAGGCTTTTTTTATTACCATCCCGTACAGCAATAAACAGGAACCGATGCTCATATCTCCTATACATGAATGTGCAGTCAATTTGGACTAATGGCTTACAGTACCAGAATGCTACAATGCATTGCTTGAATGTCTAAAAAAAAACAATGGAAAACTTTTTTCCCTAGGACCGTTCGATTGTCATAATACACAGGTTCTATTTGTATCTATGACAGTACCTAGGATGTACAAATTCAGTACCTAACACCATTACCACATATCATTATATGATTTATCCCACCTATTATGCATCTTTTCTATAGCCTTCTATTTTTTAACTCATGTCTTGTAGTACGACACGGTGTAATTTTATTGACTACGAATATTAGTAATCAAAACTGGTACCGAAAGCCTAGGACTAGCTTTCACCATTGGTAAGATAATGTCAGAGATCATGTTAGAATCCAATTCGAGATAATTCTGTGACATACTTGCAACAACATGAGTATTTAAAAATAAGTAAGAAAATGTAAACGATTAGGTTAGAATTCAATTTCGGGTGATCCTGTGACGTTCTTGCAACAACACAAGTATGTGGAGCATTATATTTCTTAATTGTTCAAAACCTCGTCTTCTTTTTCACATATTCCATTTCCATAGACATATGCTATCATGCATTGCGTATTTGAAGCATACGAATCTAACCAAGTAGACGCGTTATAGAATAAGAAAAAAGGGAACAACAAAAGATGAATAACATCATCGGTGACTCCATTAAATTTAAAAGTATCGCATAATTGAAGGAAGCGTTTTAAGTGTTGGTTCATGTCCTCAGTCATAAAGCCTCAAAACTACAGATTACTCTGTATCATCTGAATTAATTTTTGATTTTATCTTGAAATTGTTAGCTTTTATAGTCGGTCTATCAGTGTTGCCTCACATAGCATCCAAAGTAGGCATTAATTAGTCACACAATATATTCTCTTGATTTTCCAAAGGGTTGGTGATTTGTGTTATTGGTACTGTTGGAGGTGATTTTTTTCGAGCGGTCCTCGAACAAAGGATTCTCTCATGGAAGATCTATTTTTGGTGGGTTATGTTGCAACATTTTGTAAGAACACAGATACACCCTATGGCGTAGCAAAAAAATTAAATCTGGCGATCACATCCAGGGATCCATGTACAAGGAAAGAATTAAGGTGAGAAGGGTATGAAAGATTACCTTTAATCATCTAGAAAACTAAAGATAACTATTTTGAAACTGAATACACAATTTTATGTCGATTCCAAGCCATTACGAAAAGTTTTGGCCTCTACGTAATCCACCCAGTGTGATAACGAATGTTAAGAACTCTCTTAAACTTTTCAAAGAGAATTCACTATATAGCGGCTACTAGAGCTCACTTTCTTTATTTCGGTATATTAGGTTTTTCTTAAAACCCTATATTTCCTAATTTGGGAATAATTGATATTTTAATATGAATAAAAAATTATAATAATTAACCTAATATAATAATTATAATTACCATAATTATAATAAGGTTTGACCGAAAAATTACAATTACAATAATTATAATAATATTCTATCGTAAATTATAATTACAATAATTATAACAAGGATTTTGGTAAATTATGTTTAGTTAAATTTTATATGAATCAAATTCATATATATTAATTTAACCATGTTCTCATTATGTTTACAACATACTTGTACATATAATTAGTTCGATATTTAACTACCCAATTAATTTATTCTATAATAAATTTAATCCATGTGATAACTAAAAATAATACCAACTATGTTTGGATTTTGTTCGTTTCAACCATAGAGTGTGACCTTGTAGGTTCTGGTAACGTTAGCGGTAATACTAGAATGATTCTAATATTACAAATAATAAGTGGAATCTAGCAATGCATCATTGCTACTTAAGCTACAAGAAGTCATGATTCGACATAACCGCTCTGTGATTAACCCTTCATGTATTAAATCCTTTTGTCCTTTATATCTAGAATTGACAAAAGTCATGAAATAGTCACACTTACATAGTCCACCTAATGTTCCTTGATATCCTGAGTAGACTATGATAAACAAATAAGTATGATATCTCATATCAACTTATTCAAGCATGGCCATGCATTTCTAGCCTCACTAAATCAAGTAGCCTAAGATATTGCTCCCTTTATGTAGGAGGGACAAATCCTATATTAATCAACCATATCCTACTACATAGATTGTGGTATATCCAACATCAGCCTTTATAGAACAACCAGTTATAGTGGACGTTTGACTGTATCAAAATATATGACTCACGATTTTGGGATAATGATAATTTCAAGTCTGAGAATTGTATACATAGTAATCACTCCTACAAGGACCTTTTTGAACAAGGAAAGAATAAGGAGGGACCTAAAGAGCAAATTACCTAACTTTTGAAATTAGTCTCCTACAAGGAGAAATCCACTTTCTTCCCTTTCTTTTCAAAAACCCCAAATCATTCAAAAGTTTTCTAAAACCTAAAATCAGAGAGTTTCTTCGAAATTGTTTCATTCTTTTGGATTTATTAACCTTCCAAACACCAAAACAACCCTCAATTTTAAACGAAAAACGTGTTTTCTTCCCCAAATATATCATTGTTCTTCTTAAGTTCAAATCCCAAATTAGAGTTGTAGATCGTCTTTTTCATCAAATCAATATAATATTATGACTTTTTATGGTTAAATAAAGAGTGTTGTTAATTCAAATCAAGTTTTAAATGGGTATATTTGGGTTTGATGTTTTAATGTATGTTTGGATTCAATAATGGTAGATTTCGAAATCTTGAGTAAACTTGTGTTTTCAAAGTTATTTTTGATTCATTTTTAACTTAATTAGAAGGTATTTCACTTCAATTTTATAATTCATAATCGAATTTTTAATAATCAAGAGTTTTCCCCTTTTTCATATTCTTGAAAGCTATAATTTTTTGAAAATTTTTAGACCACAAATTTAGGTGGAATTAATGGTTTAGTTATGAAATTAAATGTTATTTAATATTTTTGAACTTGAAATGGGGGATTAGAAATGAGGGTAGGGTGTCAAAACTTCAATTTTGGCAAAACTAGCTAGTTTTTGGTAGTAAAAAATGAGAGGCTTTAATTGTACATTTCTTATTGTTTGGTTGTGTTCAAGGTTGTTTTTGATGAGTTTGGAATGTGTTTATTATGTGTATTAAGTTTCAGATCAATGGGAGCCACTACAAGCAAGTCTAAAGGTAAGGAAAAGCTTGTTTGAGCTTTCGACTTGTAAGCGGAAGTGTAATTGGTAAGTCTCCAAAGTCCCTGTTGGTATGTGTGATTCATAGCAGTAATTGGGAGATTAGGAATAGTCTAAAACCCTATCCTAAGTTTCGAGTGTAAGCCTTTCTTATACTTTTTGTCTTGTTATAAAAATATGCATAATGTATGTTGAATTGTGGAATGTGATGCTGATGTGACAGGTAAAGTAAGTGAATACTGGAATGTGGTATGTGGTATGTGATAATCGGATTTTAATGCATTCATGTGTGAACGGATATGTGATGTCTTAATGAGTATAGTTGTGGAACTAAAAGTGCAAATAAATGTGAATCCGGTAGGCTGCATTATGTACAAATTTGTGATATGAATTGATGATTATGAACAGAGATTATATGCATTAAAATAGTAACTAAATGTGTGTATTTGTAGGATTTTTGCATTGTGATCTCTAGAAACCGTTGGATAGTTGGCATGCCATAGGATTTTGAGTACTCACTTTTGTGTTGTGACTTGGGTATTGCAGTTGGGATAGATTTGAGAGATAAAGGAATTTTGAGCTATGCTCTATTCACCAAGATATGTTAGACTCTTTGAGTCATTGGTGTGATGGAGATCCATTTATCCAATGTGTAGTGATAGAGCCCACTTTTATGTTTCATTATCTCAAGGTGTCAAATTATCATTAAATGACTTATATATTAGACATATTGTGTGTAATTGTATCTGAGAGTATATGTTATTTTTATGAATTAATGAAGCATGAACATGTAATTCTGACTCGATTAGAATATTGTTGTGAATGTGTTTAGTATGCTCTTTCTTAACCTTTGATGCTGTGTATGGTTTGTGGTTATTTTGGCATTCACTAAATTTGTTTAAGCTCACACACTCCACATTAACATATTTGCAGATAAGTAGTTTCTTTTCAGTGTGAGTGGAGTGGAAAAGGAAGTGATTTAAGTAAGGCAATATTTTTAAGTAGGTGGTTTTTGCGATTCTTTTAATCTCACTGAATAAAAGCAATATGGGTTAGAGTTTTAGTTTTGATCATTAACATCATTTTATTAATTCTATCTTGGTATTGGATTGATAGAATATGGATGTTGTTTTGGACTTCGTTTGCGACTAAATTGACATTTGAGATTAAGGTTGATTATACATGTTAGATATTCTTATTTAAATGTATAGATGTGGCATGATAAATGTTTAAAGGATGTTAATAAGTTCAGTTAAATTAGCCTATAATTGTGTGTTGAGTAGAACATTGTTTTGAGCATGGATAACATTTTAACTCGTGAATTTTTTATATTTTGGGTAAATGTATCGATACTCGGGATACGAGTATCGATACCTCGAAGTTAGGACATTTTCAAAATTTGACAAAATCCAACTTTGGTATCGATACCCGTATATTAATATCGATACTCGTGATAAAAATATAGATACTTGCTCATTCGATATCGATACCTACATGGTTTTTTTTTTAGATTTATTAAAAATGAACCTTAATTACGGTTAAAACTATTTCTATTGTCGTTTAAATGTTTAAATTAGCCATGAACTTTTCTTTAAATGTTAATTTTAGTAGATGCTGCTCTTATTTGAAACCGTATATGCATGCGATTAAGTTCCGTTGGTTGATGTAGAATCCTGTAACTCGGGTCTAGCTAACGGACTGGATTAAGGGTGTTACAGTTATAGGATGAATCGAAGTATAAGCACTCTTGAAAAGCAAAAATTGGTTTAGAAATCAACTAAATCCAGAAAATCGATGAAAATAATTACAAAAATTAAAAAATGAAATAGGCAAAATAACCTCGAAAAAGAAAAACCAGAGAATATATAAACCTATCTCCTAAAATACATCGTTTCGAAAAATAAGCGACACTTAATGATGACTCACCACCTATTTAAAAAGGTTATTGTTCATCATTATCATGATTTCCCAAAAATACAGTCCTCAAATATGACAGAATCTCAAAATTGTTTGTCACAACCTGTCATTGTCAAACAAGACCACTATCCGTAGAAAAGTCGTTAAATGAAAGGGAACAACAGACAAGCTATCTTGAGAAAGGCCACTTTAGAACCCCCCGTCTTGACTTGAATGGGAGTGTCCCCATCTGTATGGAGACATATGGCTAGCTTGGAGGCCATCGAAGTAGCAAACCAATCGAAAGAAACCAAAAGAACCCACATTTTTGGCATAACCACCTAGACAAGCAGACTCCATTCGATCACAAACCCTCGCTTTCATAAGAAATGTGATGTCATTGGTCACCAAATACCATGTGGGTCCAACTGCTCTATATCATTAAGTCAGAATAAATGACAAGATCTGTCCAATCGTAGACATCATCATCTTATCGAAGAAATCTGCCCTATGTGTTCTGTAATGATGGCTAGATGGGAAGTTCAACACGTTAACACCACCTTACAAGGAACCCCAACCTATAAATACCTCTAGGAATGATGAATAAATGATCAACTCTCCAAAGATAACTAGCCTACATTCTGCCAACTTACCTTCAGCACTTAGCTTTGACATTTTCCTTTACTCTTTGCAACCTCCGACTCTCTGCCTTAACTGGGTGAATCAACCTCTGTAACAGTTACCACTCTCTTTCATATCTCCTCCTTTTTATTATATCACTGTATGAACAACCGAAAGTTTTAATGTTGTATTTAACTTGAAAGGAATGGTGATTAGGTAGGATTCCAAGGAAATTGGATGGTGCACTCATACTATGAAAGTTTTAAAGAATAAAAAAAGTCAAAGGATGCACTATTTGAAATGATAAATATATAATGGAACTGATTCTGCAAATGCTTTTGTTGCAACAGATTCATTATTTCTATGTATTTATCTCTTTTAAGCGCTCATATTCTTAGTCACTAGGGAAAATAAATATAATCTACAAGTTTTTAGGGGTTACATTGTTTGGAAAAATCACTCTCCACTGATCATTAAAGACTGGTAAGACACCTTATTAATATATTTGCTAATGTTGAATACTCTCCGCTCGTAGGATGTTTTCATGGTTCTCATCCATTTGCATAAATGCTTATTTCCACTCTCCACTTCTTATAAGCTTTCACCAAAACAAAATTGATTATGAATTTGATCATGGTGGCTAATCTCAATTTCAACAATCTCTTCTATGATGAAACAATAGGAGAAGAATATTTTAAACTTTGATTGATTAGGCAATGGGTAGCAAAATCGAGAAAAAGAGAAGAGGAAAGAGACCATGAAATTTTTTAAGTAATCAGTATAGGAAAGGAAATGTGTTAATGTTTTTTTTTTGTTGTTGTTGTTGAAGGCATGTTTTAATGTTAAAAGAAAGAGAGAGCTTTAATTTAATCTTAACTTTTAAATTATTTCGATCTAACATTTAAAAAATTGTGTAATTTTACGTCGGTATGAGTGGATCTCTTCCTTTAATATATATAATTTTAATTTGATTTATATATTTAACTTTTGAATAAATCTCAAAATTATATATAAATTTTAACTTGATGTGTAAGGTGCTTTAATTTAATATAATTATACTGATTAATTATAATTTAATATATATGTAATAAATAAATATAAAATTATATCAATTTATAGCATGATTTATTGGTTAATATGTGGTTGAAAAAAGGATAATTATTTGGCACATGCAATAGAAAATTCTAATTCCACGATAAAAGTTAAGAGTTTACCACATGTCCTATTTATTAATTTTTGTAAAGGGAAAATATCTGATACACTACTAGTAAAGTTTTTAGACTTCACAAGCGGGGTCAGGGTTGACAAGTGTCCTATATGAAAATAGTAAAATATTAAAAATAAATATTAAAAAAATACTAGGGGTGAGCAAAACTCGATTCGATTCAAAAAAATAGAAAAAAAATCGAATTTCGAGTTAATCGAATTGAGTTATTCAACTTATTTGAATTATTTAGGTAAACTCGAATAAGTAATTCGAGTTTCGAGTTCGAATTAAATTGAATTTTACAATTCAAATAACTTGAATAATAGATTGGTGTAAATACCCTTTTTGGTCCTTGTCAAGTTTGAAATTGAACAAATTAATCTCTCTTAACAAAAATTCAAAAATTCAAAATATTTATAAAAATTCCAAAATTTATATTTTTAAAAATTATAAAAATTTCTAAAAATTTCTAAAAAATATATAAAGAAAGTTAAAAATTTAATTTTTTCTATAATAATAATTTAAGGGACCTAAATAAGTTTATCATACTAAAGTATTTTTTTATTTTGCTTTGAAAATTTTTCAAATATATATGGTTTCAAATTTATGAGCTCTAATATAGAATTAATTATATTGTAACAATATTTTAATTTGACATATTTAGGCTCTGTTTGTTTGCTAATAAAATATTTTCCGGAAAATAATTTCTAGAAAATGATTTACTTTTTGGTGTTTGGATGGATCTATGTAAAATATTTTTGTTGTTTGATGATTTCTGAAAATATTTCATAAAAGTTGTTTTAAATTAAATAAATATATATTTAACAATTTATTATTTTTCGTTGTTTAATTGAGTTTATTATATATATATTAATAAAATTTATATTTTAGATTGTTTTTACATATATTGCAATGATTTATTTAAAATAAATAAATCAAATTAAATATATAATAATTCTCAATTATTAAGCTAGAATATTAACGTCATAAATTGAAAACAACCAAAGTCAAATAAATTATTTCTAATTATGTTATAAAAAAGGATTAAATAATTATAAATTAGTTTCCAAACCATAATTAATACTAGAAATTAATAATATTATCCAAATTATACTAGAAACAAGGATTGTATGCACACACACAAAGACGTTCCTCTACTGAGCCAACCTCCTGCCGAGTTTTGAACAGCTCAGAGCCACGAATGGCAGCTCTCCATGAACAGGAAACAAGCTCCAACTTAGGATATAGGTAGAAGGAAGCTCGTGCTAGGCATCTAAGGGCAACAGCTTCTGGAAGACCTTCAATTAATCCAAACATACTAACCAAGGGTTCATCGAATCCAATAATTCTTCACTGACAAATTTTTACTATGTCAACCTCAGCAGTGGAATATGCAATCTGAAAGAGCAAATTTATAACTTGTGTGTAAGAACCAAATCAATAGTTTTGGACTTCAGAATTAATGCATTAATCGATGTCCAATTAGATCATAATTTAAATAGAATCACTATATTTGTGTTCAGTAGCATTTACAGCACAATTAGCATCGATTATTTCTTTTAAGGAAAGGGGGATTACCATCAATGACATCATCAAAAATTATGCTGTTAATCAATGTCATACCAGAGAAAAAAGAAGTAACAATCATACGTAAGATGAAGGTGAAACAAAACCATTCGTCAAATTTAAAAATTTTCCTATAAACTAGAAAAAGTGCTCCATAAAACACTGAAATGATATTGAAATCACTGTGAAAGAAATTAACCACCAAAGCATCGGTAACTCATCACATATTTTGTAGTAAAAATAGATTTTCTTTTTCTTTTTCATAATCAACAAGGCTTGTTCCATATTTCTATCAGATTGAATCAACCACCAAGCAAACATACCAACCACTAAAACTCAGTAAGTCAAACAATGAGGAATAACCTGTGGATTCATCAAGTCGATAAGGCATTGACTCGAAATAGATTGATGTGTCAGATACTCATCTTTTAGGTGTCATAAATCCATGTGACAAATGTCCTCCATGAGGTAAGTCCAGATCCTATACCAGTTATATTAAGAAATCATTGATTTGAGTACCATCTAGCAGAAAAACACTAATTTACGGTAGCTAAAACAGGCAGAAGAATATTAGCATTATTCGATCATGTGGATTAAGAATAGCGATATAAACCTCAAAGTTTGCCAGAGAACCAGGCAACGATTGAACATTAATGCCCCATTTCTTTTCATCCAAATGAAATGCTGCCAAAGCCCTCTTCTGGCAAAGCATTTTAAGTTCATCAATGTACTCATTGCCACCATAGTATCTGCAATAAACAAAAAGATCATTGGCTGCAATCAATTAAATCAAAACCAAAAACAAAATTAAATCTCTTTTCACTTTGGTCAATTATGCATAGTATATACCTTTTACGAAGTAGTCCTTCGAAATACTTGTTTGTGAGGCATGACCCGACTGCCTCCATCACAGCACGGGATGTAAAATTCTTAAAGGCTATAAGCTCAAGGCCATCAATCTGCCCCACTTAAAACACACAATAACAGAAGCCTCTTAGTTTCCAAATTATTGAACCATAAATTTCCGTTATCAACATCCACGAGATAGTCAAGCATTGAACATTGCTTCTCACAGAAATGCAAAGTCTTAAGCAACTAGCAATTCTAATTTCAAAACACTGCAACTAGTAAAAGACCTAAACTGAAATTTCTTCATCCAAACTTGTATCAGGTAGTACTAACCACAACAAAAAAGTTTTTCTCAAATTTTTAATCTATAATAACAACCACACAAACACTAAAAAAAAGGAACGCAGCTTCAATTCCGAATCAAATTCACAGCAAATTAAAACAACAAAAAGAATCAAAGAAGAATTAAAACAGATTAAGTGAGCCTTTCGAAGTGAAACAAATCTAAACAAGTTAAAAAGAACAAAAAAGAAGAAGAAGATTAAAACGAGTTTAAGATTATCACCTTAGTTGTCTCGAAGCAATTCAAATAAAAATTCTAAGGTTCAATTTTCAGTGAAACGGAAAAGATGGATGCAAATGGGGAGGGTGACTCCAAGTATATATGCCGACTGGTGGTGCAGTAACCATTTTGACAACGAAAGGCGAAGATGAGGAAAATCAAAGATGAACGCCGGTGTCTGATATTGAGAATCATTGTTGGTTGACGGCAAGCAGACGATCAAGGTGTCAAGGATGGGGAAGGGGAAGGGGAATAGGAAGGGAAAGGGAGATCAAGTGTTGAGAGTTCTTGGCTTCTTTTCCTGAAAATGTCTTACCGAAATAAAAACGGTAAGACATTTTCCCAAATTAAAGGCCTCATTTCCCATGTTTGGTAATTCATTTTACGTTATTAAATTCTTTTCAGCCAAACAAACATTGGAAAAGGCTGAAAAGCTTTTCCGGAAAATGATTTCATGGCAAACAAACGGAGCCTTGATTTTTTAATCTAACTCGCACAATTTCAATTAATTTGATTCGATTCGGCTCGACTCAAATTTTATTTCTCTCGACTCGATTCGAAAAAAATTCAAATTAAGTTAATATGATAAAATAGGACTCGTCAACTCGATTAACTCAAAAAAATTTCACTAAAAAAGACACATGACAAATTTTTAAGACTTATTTGTTGAATAAAAAAAATTTGTCTGTTTGCCAAATGCTCGCTTTTTTTAAATACAATTTAAGAGCACATAATACTTAAATGCTCGCTTTTTTTAAATACAATTTAAGAGCACATAATACTTAACTTCGCTTGTTTGTGAGTTTATTTTGGATTTAAAATATTTTAAAAATTTCTATATAAAAAATAAAATTAAAACACCGTTATAATAAATATATAAAAAATTAATAATTTTCAATTAAATTAATTAATTATTTCGTAACACTAATTTAATTAAACCTTTTAAATTATGTATACATGCCATTACAATGAAACTAAAATCCACAGATTGATTTTGTGATCAATAATATATGAATATTATAATTTTTATCAAATCTATGTACTAGTATTATTTTACATCAAATATGGATAAAATAAAATTCATTTTTAAAATAAATTATAAATCATTATTATTTTAGTTACACTATGGATTGGACCAGTTAATTGGAGGAAAAATTCAAACTCAGAGTGCCAAATTGCTAAGATTGACGTTTAAATGAATAGTAAAAAAAAAAAGAAAAAAGAAGAAAAGAATAATAATATTTATATATCAGCCACTATACCTAATAATAATGAAAAACTTATATAAAATGTAAGTTCATAAAATCAATGAAAAAATAGCTTCACACGCGTGGAATACATGTAAAGGAGACCTTGGGCAATACGCTAAATTTCAAAGGCCTCAACAAGCTCCAACGATGGCCTCTTTTCCCACCGGCATCACAACAGTCACCGGCTTCCACCACCGCCATATCACCAGGGGCCACTGGAGGAAACATGGGTAATGGGTGGTTTCTTCTACTTTGCCTTTTTTTCATATCATTTAGCTCCATCTTTGGTTCTATCTTTGATATCCCTATTAAAACCTTGTATTTTCTAAAAGAACTACTTTGAGATCTAAAACTTCTGGTAGAATTTGGCTTAGGATTCACTAAATAAAGAGAACCCAAATCTTTTTTGTTGTTGTTGAATTTCTTGGTCGAAGACAAATGGAAAAGATACCTACTTTGATCACCATTATCACCATGAACAAACCCTTGCTCTTTGATGAGATTACCACAAAAAACAATGTCATTTGCTTTGTTGTTGTTTAAAGGAGTACTTGGAATGATGGGAAACTCAAAAAATTGATGACCATAAGAAGGAGAGTTTGGTGAGTGATGAGAAGTATCATCAAGGTCTTAGTAATTTTCAAGTGAAAGATCACACAAGGAAAGAGTTTCATCAAGCTCTTCTTGGTTGATCTTATAACTATCCTTTATATCCATATTTTTGTAGGGTTTTGAGGTTAAAAAAAATAGGTTTTTTTATAGAATGAAATACAGGGAAAAAAAAGAAGAGAAATTTGAATGAATGATGGTATGGTTTTGAAAAGGTTTGGCAAGACAAAATTCGTTTATATACATGTATGGTTTGGGCTTCTAGAGAGTGGTTAAAAAAGGGGATATATAGAATTAAGGAAATATAATTGCTTTGTTAGGAAGGCTTCTAGATGGAGTGAGGAAGACGGTGGCAAAGAGCAAGTCAGAGATACAGTGGTGGGAGAAGACTTACTAGAATAGCGGAAGAATTGACACAGTTACTAGGAAAGAATAATACAAACATAATTCAAAAAGTATAAAATAAAGTTTATCTAGAAAGAAAGATAAATTGGAGCTTCTAGTCATATTTTTAAGCTTTTATATAACATATTTTATTTAAAAATATCTACCATCTAAAAATTTATTTCCTGCTAATTCATAAAAAATATCAATTTCATAAAAAAATCAGGAATTTCCTTCTTCAATATGTTTAAGGCTTTATTTAAATAATATTAGAATTTTTAAGAAAAATGTTCTCTTTATGTGCAAGAAAAAATATACCATTTCTAATATATTTTAAATATCAAATTAGCACCCATTAAATGCAAAATTTTAAAATCTATAAATATTAAATTTACATAAAATTATAAAGAATTTACTAAAAGATTATTAAAATTATAAAATACAATTTTCTTTAGATTTAAAAATATTTCCGTAGGTTCGGGCCCTGATAGACTGCTGCCAATCCATTGCTCCGCCCAAGAGGATCCACCTTGGCTGACTTAATTTGAAACTTGGACCAACAGAGTGGAAATGTTAAAAGAAGATTTTAAAATGGGATGATTTTGAGATTCTTTTGTTTATAAATCTGGACCAAAATTATAAATAAACTATTATAATATTTCCTATCAATTTTCATAATTTTATAATTACATATATTTAAATTTATATATTTTTCTTTACAAAAATTTAAGCGAGACTTAAACTTATTAAACACAATTTTAAAGTGACATACTATGTTTAGTTTAGCTTAAAGAAATAAGATCATAATGAAAATATTAAAAAATATTATTTAAAAAATTAAAATATCTGAAAATTAGAATCAATAATGAATTGTTTGCATTGTTTTCACTAAACATATTTTCTAAAACTAAAAATAAAAAATAAAAACAATGATTTTTAACTTTATTCTTAAAAAAAATTTAAATGAATTGAGCTAGTTTAAATACATATAAATAAAAAATTTATTTTTAACTTATATGAATCCATATAAATATATCAAACTTATTACCCTCTGAATCATATAAATACAGATTTTTTATTTTATTTCTCAAATTTTATTATAGGAAAATTTATACGTTTTCATTATTAAAACAAATTTTTATTTTTATTTTTATTTACCGCATTTTTTCCCTAATAAAAATAATAATAATATACAAAGTATTTTTATTGAATTGCATATAAAATAATAAGTACAAATTTAATTAAAAACACTATAAATACAAAATAAAAATATTACTCAAATTTTAATATAAAATGAAAAATTAGTATATAATAAATATACCTAATTTATGTCATGGGAAAGGTTGTTCTTGTGACACGTCTCTGTCTGCCGACTGGCACGTTTTTTTGAATTCTTTATCTGGTTTTTTTTAATTTCCTTATGATTCCTTGCTATTGGTATTGGTATTCTGTTAAGTAGAAAGGTATTTCGCTTTGTGAGGAAAGTGATAGAAAGAGGCCTGGCAGATCTGAGTTTGGAGGACGGTGAAGATGAGGCTTTTTCTATTCCGGTTAAGGCTGAAGTACAGAGTTCAGCATATATTTTCTGTTTGGTGGGATGCTTATTAACTGCTAGTGTGATCCATTTCCCAGCCATGAGAAATACAATGGCGAATATCTAACACCCTTTAGAGGGTGTGCAAATTTATGATTTGGGGGAAAAATGTTTTCTGTTCAAATTTTTTAAAGAAGTGGATATTCACCGGGTTATTACAGGAGCTCCTTGGACTTTCAATAATCATCTATTAATTTTCCATAAGATCTAGAAGAATGAAGATCCAATGCCTATTCCTTTGGTGTACTCAAATTGGTGGGTTCAGATTCCTAACTTGCCTCCGGGGCTTATTAGAGAGTCAATGGAGGTGCAATTTGGTAATTTCATTGGAAAATATTTGGATATGCTATGAAACAGTTATCCAATGGTTACAAAAATTTTCTGTGCATTCATGTTCAGATGGATGTTCGAAAGCCTCTGAAAAGACGAAAAAAATCATGATCTCTGAGTTAAATTTTACTTATACAAAATTCAAATATGAAAAATTAACTTTGTTTTGTTTTTTATGTGGCTACCTTGGGCATGGCGATAGTTTCTGCTCCATGAGGTTACAATGTGGGATGCAGAAAATGGAAATGTGTTGGGATTTGACACTGAAGGCTTCGCCGAGGAAAGTTACCACTGTAAGAAGCATTAGGCGAAGAAATGTATTGAGTAGTAATCTGGCCAAAATTCAAGGCACAGTTATGGGAGAGGATCATGGGCAGATTTTAACCCTATTCTTGGAATTAATTTGAAAGGTTCTAAATTTCCAAATGTTCTAGTACAGAGGCAGGAATCATGTCACATTTTTGGGAAAGATTTGGAGCCTTGTAAAAGTCAACAGATGGAGATTAGTTTGAATGGGGTGGAAATAAGGAAGGCTCTGGCTGATGTGGGCCCTGCTAATGGCTAGATTTGTCGAGAATGGATTATGAGTTAGAAGAAGATCCAATCGCTAATGAGGACGGTAAAAAATGACAAAGGTTTGATTCTTTGATTTCTAATGTTTCCATTGTTCAGGATTCGTTAGAGATCAGTGGTGGGCATTTAGTCCATCTTAAGCAATTATCGGTGGCTACCATCGGGTATGCTGACCAGAAGAAATGAAATTTTTTGCTGAAATGTCCTTGCATTGGGGAGTCTACGAGCAGTACGAAGACTTCAGTATATGCTAAAAATTTATCATCCCCAAATTGTCTTATTTATGGAGACAAAATTGAATGCTAATCGAATGGAGAATGTTAGGAGACAGTGTGGTTTTTTTAATGGTGTTGATGTCCCTGTGGGTGGGACATAGGGGGCTTAAGTATTGGGTAGAATAGAGGTCATTTAGTTACTTTGAATAGTTTCTCTAAAAATCACATTGATGTTGTAATTCAAGAAGAGGAAGGTAATCCACGCTGGAGATTTACGGGTTTCTATGGGGCCCCGAATTTAAGGGATAAAATCATGACGTGGGATTTGCTTTGACAATTGGGGAGAAATAATTCACTATCATGACTGGTTGGTGGGGACTTCAATGATATTCTCTTTGTGAATGAGATATAGGGAGGGATTTTAAGGGATGAGGCTAGAATGGAAGCTTTTCGTATAACTTTGGAGGATTGTCATTTGGAGGACATTGGGTATTCTGGGACATGGTTTACTTGGGAGAGGGGTCGAATATTGGAAAATAATATAAGAGAAAGAATTGACAGAGGTGTTTCTACTGACGCATGGATTCAACTTTTTCCAACTTATTCATTGAGGCATATTCCTTATTCTTTCTCGGATCACTGTCCATTACTTATTAAGATGGAGGTTGAAGAAAGGGGTAAAAGAACTAGAAGGTTTCGCTTTGAAGTGTGGTGGGTTTTGGAGAAGTCTTGTAAGGAAGAGATAAAAAAACTATGGGAGGGCAGTTCGGGTTCTTTTCAAAATCGTATTTTAACTCTTGCTAATGGCTTGAAATGTTGGGCGGTCAATATTAAACATAAACGAGGTCAAGATGTTAAAAGATTAACAAGGAGATTGGAGGAATTAAATTGTTCTGAGCGATAGGAAGAAATTTTGGCTGAACTTGTTGATGTTAAATTACACTTGAATATGAAGATGGATAAGGAAAAAAGATATTGGGAGCAACGAGCCAGAGTGAATTGGTTGAAATGGGTGATAAGAACACTTCATTTTTTTCATAAGTTTGCCTCTCAGAGACAGCGTACTAATCACATTCGAGGATTAAAAAGGAATGATGGTTCTTTAGCTATTGATTGTATCGAAACTGGAAATATTGCTTGTGCATATTTCTTGAACCTTTTCACTTCTAGAGGAATTGGCAATTTGGATCATATTCTATAGGGGTACCATGTTGCATTTTTGACAGCATGAATCAAAGTTTGATGGCTACTTACACAGAGGAGGAAATTATTGAGGCGTTAAAAGGAATGGGGCCTACAAAAGCTTCAGGTCCAGATGGTTTTCCGGAAGTATTTTACCAAAATTATTGGCATATTATTGGTAAGGCATATTGTTGGTAAAGATGCTAGTGCTTTCTGTTTATATATTTTGAATAATGGCAAATCTTTAGAAGAAATCAACAGAACTCAGTTGGCTTTAATTCCAAAAATTGCAAATCCCCTCAATTTGAAAAATTTTCGTCCTATTAGCCTCTGTACGGTTATCCATAAGATTATTGCCAAGTTAGTTGCTAACCGTTTACAAGAGGTATAGGATGTCTGTATTGATGACTCTCAAAGTGCTTTTGTGCTGGGTAGGCTTATAACTGACAACGTGTTGTTGGCGTATTGATAAACCGTAAATTATACATATTTTTATCCTATGCTTAGCACATTTATGGATGATTTCTCCTTAGATTTGGTGAATTTAATGCTCCTAATCCTTTAATTTCATGTTTAATACTTAGGAGAGCATAGGAGAGTAAAAAGAGCGAAAAACGGGCCGAAAACAGAGAAAATGGATCCACATGAAAAATCAACACGGCCTGGACTTTCTCACACGGGCGTGTCACACGGCCGTGTCCCTTTGGCAATATTGAAGCACGACTTACACGGGTATACGACACGCCAGTGCCTGTTTAACAGCCTTGACCACAAGCTGGAGTAATCACACACGGGTGTGTCCCTGTCGAGCCCAAGTATAACCCTATTCAGAAAAGGCTAATTTTGGGGGCTCTTAGGCATTCTAAAGCCTATTTAAATACCTGAGAAGGCACTTGAGAGGGGCACAGAGTAGGAAGCAAGGAATTACTCAAGGAAAGTCGATTGATCCATCTCAGAAGCCGGATTCATCATCAAGACTGAAGATCTCCCTTCAAGCTCCTTCAAGAGTTTTTAGGTTTTCTTATGTTTTGTTATCTTTATGCTTTTGAGATGTTTTCTTTCATAAGTATGAACTAAACCCCCTAAATACCTAAGGGGAATGAAACCTAAGACGGATCTTGTTATTATTATCTGAATTGTATGATAAATATTTGACTTGTTCTTAATTATGTGTTCTTAATTCTTGTTTTGATATTCCAGGATATTGATTCAAGTTAAGCTCTTATTCAGAGGAGGAATAGACCCTGTTTAACAGTAAATTTATCATAATTAAGCGGAGTTGATTGCACGCCTCGAGATAGGGTGATAAGATTTTACAGGATTAGGGTGAAACCTAATAAGGGAATTCATAGATCGAGTTAATACAATTCTAGGGTGTTAATTAGAAAGAGATTTCAATTATTCAACCTAGGGTTAAACATTATTAGTCTCGAGAGAGATAATAATATAACTTAGGGATTTCTACGGATCAAGTCAAATGAATAAATCGTCTGATTCAGAGTCAAATAACAAGTGAAGTCTAGGTAGATTTTTCCTTAGGTATTGTTTTAATCAATCGAATTTTCCCAAAAGTATTTTCCCAAATTTTCTTTCTGTGCATTCTTAGTTAGTAATTAGTTTAGATAACCAAACCTCTTAATTTTTAGGCTAGATAATAAAAATGAAGTAAATACTAGTACTCGTAGTTCCTTTGGGTTCAACAATCTGGTCTTGCTGAACTATACTACTATTCGATAGGTACATTTGTCTTAATCGTGATAATAAGTTAGTCTCAAGAATGATTCATTTATAATTTTTTAAAACCTATTACGATTATCACGCATCAAGTTTTTGACGCCGTTGCCGGGGAACTAGGATATTATAAATTTTTAAAACCTATTACGAATATCACGCATCAAGTTTTTGACGCCGTTGCCGAGGAACTAGGATGTTAGGAACACTTGATTTTTATTACTTTAGCCATTTTACTTTTATTACAATTTAAATTTTTATTTTATTTTCTAATTCTTCATTTATTTTCTTCTGACAGGTTTTTCTAGTTTATAACCAGAAGAAACCCGTCAGGACCACTACTTTTTTACGGTGAGATTGACCGCACAGTTCGCAAAAATCAAAGAGAAATAAGGCGAAGCTTAAGATACACAAAGGACGAGCAAGAGGACGACACTTCAACCACAACCGAGGAGATGGCTAAAAACCAAGAAAAAATCCGCTACCTCTTGCGATTGCTGCTGATCCAGTAAATCAGAATCCTGCTCCATGCAGTATATATGATTATGCTAAACCTAATTTAATAGGAACTGAGTCAAGTATTGTTGGGCCTACTATTGCTGTAAATAATTTTGAACTGAAACCTAACACAATTCAAATGATACAACAGTTTGTTCAGTTTGATGGTTTGCAGGACGAGGATCCCAACGCTCACTTGACAAATTTCTTAGAGTTTTGCGACACTTTTAAAATCAATGGAGTTTCTGATAACGTCATTTGCCTTCGGTTGTTCCCCTTTTCGTTGAGGAATAAGGCTAAACAGTGGTTGAACTCATTGCCACGAGGATCAATCACTACTTGGGAATAGATGACTGAAAAATTTTTATTAAAATATTTTTCGCCGGCTAAAACAGCCAACTTACGTAATGATATCTCCTCTTTTGTGCAGAGGGATTTAGAAACACTCTACGATGCATGGGAGAGATACAAGGACCTTTTACGAAGATGCCCTCACCCTGGGTTACCACCCTGGCTACAGGTCCAAACGTTTCACAATGACCTGAACCCTTCAACTCGGCAGATGATTGATGCAGCTGCTGGTGAAACTATCAATAATAAAACACTTGAGGCAGCTTACAAATTTATTGAGGAGATGTCACTAAATAACTATCAGTGCCAAGTTATGAGAACAAAGCCGACGTAAGCAGCCGGTGTTTTCAACCTCGACGCGGTTATTATGCTATTTAACCAAGTAGAACTCTTAAATAAAAAGATTGACGGTTTGTGTGGTTCTACTCAAGTACATCCAGTGATGAGGTGCGATTCGAATGGAGGAGGAGCATGCACAGAATATCAACCCTTCAACTCTAGTATCGAGGAGGAACAAGTCCAATATATGGGTAACAATAACTCTAGACCCCAAAATAACCTGTATAGTAACACTTATAATGCAGGTTGGAGGAACCATCCTAATTTCTCGTGGGGCGGTCAAGGAAATCAAAGGCCACAACATCCTCCGGGTTTTCAACAACTATCTTACCAGCAGGAAAAAAATCCGAACCTTCAGGAGATGTTAACAAAATTCATCTCAGTGTCAAAAATTCGTTTCCAGAATACCGAGGCAGCCCTCAAGAACCAACAAGCGTCGATCCAAGGGCTCGAAACTTAGATAGGTCAGCTCACTAAATTGATATCTAAACGACCACAAGGTAGCCTGCCGAGTAACACTGAATACAACCCAAAAGAGCACGTAAAAGTAGTTACACTAAAGAGTGAGAAAGTGTTAGCTGAATTTGAATAAAAGCCACCACAAGAAGCTGACAGAAAGGAGGTCGAACCGGAAAACAATGACAATCTAAGGCCAAAAGAATATAGACCACTAATCCCATACCCAGTAAAGTTGAAGAAAGACCGCATGGATGAATAATTTGGTAAATTTCTTGAACTTTTTAAACAACTGCATATTAACTTACCTTTTTTTGAAGCTATATCACAGATGCCTACATATGCAAAATTTTGAAAAGAGCTTCTGACAAACAAAAGGAAGTTTGAAGACTTATCTACGGTGGAACTTAATGAAGAGTGCTCAGCCATTCTCCAGAATAAATTGCCAACCAAATTGAAAGATCCAAGAAGTTTTTCTATTCCCTACTTAATTGGTAGTTTGAATGTTGATAAAGCACTAACTGATTTAGGCGCCAGCATTAATTTGATGCCATATAAAATGTTTAAACAACTTGGTCTTGGGGAACCTAAACCCACTAGGATAAGTATTCAATTAGCTGATAGATCTGTTAAATATCCTAGGGGAATTATAGAGGACGTACTTGTAAAAGTAGATAAATTTATATTCCCTGTTGATTTCGTTGTGCTTGACATTGTTGAAGATGTTGAGGTGCCTTTAATCTTAGGTCGGCCATTTTTAGCTACTGCTAGGGCTGTAATTGATGTGGGTGATGGTAAGTTGGTACTTAGAGTAGGTGACGAAGAGATTATTTTTAAATTTTATGATTCCATGAGATTTTCTAAAGAACAGGATGACTCATGTTATTTTATTGACTATATTGATCATGCTACTCAAGATTCTTTTCAGGAAATCGTACACAAAGACACGATAAAACTGTGTCTCGCCCAAGGAAAGGGGATGGATAATGATTCTGAAATAGGAACCGAATTAAACTTCAATGAAACCTCCCCAAAACTAACAGAATATGAGGGAATTAAGGTAAAAGATGAACTTAAGCAAAAACCCTCTATTGACGAACCTCCCAAACTAGTACTTAAGCAATTTCTGAATCACTTGGAATATGTATTCCTTGGAAATAATTCCACATTATCGGTAATTATTGCATCCAACTTGCAACCCAAGGAGAAAGAGGAATTACTCCAAGTATTAAGAGAGCATAAAAGGGTCATAGTTTGGAAAATTTCTGACATTAAAGGGATCAGCCCTTCTTTTTGCACCCACAAAATTTTAATGGAAGATGAATATAAACCATGCGTGCAAGCCCAAAGACGACTGAACCCCAACATGAAAAAAGTTGTTAAAGTTGAGGTAATTAAACTAATAGATGCTGGAATTATTTATCCTATTTCTAACAGTTCTTTGGTGAGTCCAGTGCAGGTTGTTCCTAAGAAAGGAGGCATGACTGTTGTGGCTAATGAGAAGAATGAATTAATTCCAACAAGGACAGTCACAGGTTGGAGAGTGTGCATTGATTATAGGAAGCTGAATGATGCCACGAGAAAAAGACCACTTTCTCCTCCTATTCATTGACCAAATATAGGAAAGATTGTCAGGACACATGTACTACTGCTTTTTAGACGGACTCTCTAGCTATTTCCAAATCCCAATAGCTCCTGAAGATCAAGAAAATACGACATTTACATGTCCATACGGTACGTTTGCTTATTGTAGAATGCCTTTTGGATTATGTAATGCTCCTGCTACTTTTCAGTGCTGTATGATGGCCATTTTTAACGAACTCGTAGAAGACGTCATGAAGGTATTTATGGATGATTTTTCGATTTTCGGTAACTCTTTCCATATTTGCCTCAAGAATTTAAAATGAGTGTTAATTAGATGCGAGGAAACAAACCTTGTGCTTAACTGGGAAAAATGTCACTTTATGGTTCAAGAAGGTATTGTGTTAGGACATAAAATTTCTAGTAGAGGGATTGAGGTTGATAAATCTAAAATTGAAACCATTGAAAAACTACCTCCCCCTAATTCGGTTAAGGCTATTAGAAACTTCTTAGGACATGCTAGGTTTTATAGAAGATTTATTAAAGACTTTTCTAAAATAGCTAAGCCTTTTACTAAATTACTAGAAAAAGATGTGCCTTTTAATTTCGACCATGAGTGTTTAGAAGCATTTAATACTTTAAAGGATAAACTGACTAAAGCTCCAATTATAATTGCACCTGATTGGAATTCACCTTTTGAACAAATGTGCGATGCGAGTGATTTTGCAGTAGGTGTAGTTTTGGGACAGTGAAGAGATAAACATTTTTAACCTATCTATTATGCTAGCAGGACTTTGATAGCCGCACAAGAAAACTATATCACCACGGAAAAAGAGCTGCTAGCTGTGGTTTTTGCATTCGATAAATTTAGGTCATATTTAATATTGTCTAAAGTTGTCGTTTATACTGACCATTCCACTCTTTGCCACCTTTTGACTAAAACTGATGCAAAACCTCATCTCATTCGATAAATCTTATTATTGTAGAAATTTTACTTGGAGATTAAGGATAAGAAAGGAGCTGAAAATCTTACAGCTGACCATATCTCCAGGCTTGAAAACTCAAGTACCAAAGAACCAGAGGACATTGAAATGAATGATTCATTCCCTGAAGAATAATTTTTTGCTATATCTGATTCTGAGGTACCTTGCTTTGCAGATATTGCAAATTTTTTAGGCGCTAACATTATCCCAAAAGGGTTGACACATCAGCAAAAAAAGCGATTCTTTGCTAATGTGAAAAACTACTTCTGGAAACACCCTTTCCTTTTTCGCAAATGTGCAGATCAAATCATAAGGAGATGTGTTACAAGGACAGAAGCATTGAAAATCTTGGAACATTGCCACTCAGGACCGACTGGAGGACATTACGGTGGAAATAAGACTGCACATAAAATCCTTGAATCAGGTTTTTATTGGCTCACTCTATTCAAAGACGCCAACAGGTATGTTACTTCTTGTGACAAATGTCAAAGGACAAGTAATATATCCAAACGTGATGAAATGCCTCAGATATATATGTTCTCATGTGAAATATTTTACGTTTAGGGTCTTGACTTCATGGGTCCGTTCCCTAGTTCATTTGGGAATAAATACATCTTAGTAGTTGTTGATTATATGTCCAAATGGGTTGAAGCCCAAGCTTTACCTACTAATGATGCTAGAGTAGTAGTATGATTCCTTAAGAAACTTTTCTCTCGATTTGGTACACCTAGAGCAATTATCAATGATAGGGGTACTCATTTTTGTAATGCCCAATTCGATAAGATCCTTAAGAAATATGGAGTTCATCACAGAACAGCTACCCCTTATCACCCTCAAACTAGTGGTCAAGTCGAAGTAGCGAACCGAGAGCTTAAACGTATCTTAGAAAAGATAGTAGAATTAAAAAGGAAGGATTGGGCGATGAAAGTAGATGATGCTTTATGGGCTTATAGAACTACTTTTAAGACTCCCATAGGAACATCACCTTACAGATTTGTTTATGGGAAAAGTTGTCACCTACTGGTTGTGTTAGAACACAAGGCATTCTGGGCTATAAAATTTCTAAACCTTGACCCTAAACTTGCAGATAAAAACAGGTTGGTGTAGTTGAACAAGTTAGATGAGTGGCGAACCAATGCATATGAAAATTCGCGCCTATATAAGAAAGCAACGAAGAACCACCACGACGCCCGTTTGAAGCAACGAAGGCAATTTGAAGTTGGAGATCTTGTCCTGTTATATAACTCGAGGCTTAAATTATTTCCTAGAAAGCTTAAATCACGATGGTCAGGTCCTTTCATAGTTCAAAATGTGTTTCTATATAGCACAGTAGAGGTAAGTCATCCACCACAAGGCACTTTTAAGGTAAATGGACATCGTCTCAAAATGTATAACGCTGAGAATTTCAAAGACGATAAAGAGGAGCTACGACTCCACGAAATTACCTAAATATACCCACAAGGTTGAGTCGAGCTTAGATTATAAACAAGAGCTTCTCGGGAGGCACCCCGAGCACTAACGGTGTTAACTTCTTTAAATTTTAGCCTCTAACATTTAAATCACTAACTGAGTCACTGAACACAAGATTTCCAGAACCACACGGCCAGGAACACGGGCTTGCCATAGGCCATGCACATACCACGGGATGCAATACGGCCGTGCGATACGGCCATGTGAAATTAGAGCAAAAACGTTTCCCCAACACGGGATTCGATAAAGTTGCTACGACAGTGCGACGTGGCTGTGGGCAATCCTGCGAAAGTAACACGGACGATCGACACGACCGTGCCTACCAACCGTGGTCGAGCATGTCAAAATAACACAGGCGTGTGCCTTCATACACAGGCGTGGAAGAAACGAATGGAGATCGACACGGTCGTGCAACATGGCCGTGTACACCAATGTGCCCAATTTTGAAAACCACGAAACACACGGGCTGATATGAGAGTACATGGGCGTGCCCCACAGCCGTGTGCCCCAATTTCTCTGTAAACACCTATTATTTATTTTATTTTATTTTTATATCTATATTTTGAAATTATTTTTTTATTTTTTTTTCCTTCTAATGCTATTTTATCCCGAGTTTTTATAATTTTTATTCTTCAGCTATTTCATTACGAGTAATTATGCTTCAGTATACCTCCTAAAGAGTTCCTGATTTTATCACAGTCATAAAGAGCTCCAAAGCTCATCATCAGTGTATCTATCTTTGTACATTGAGGAGAATGTACATCCTAAGTGTGGGGGGTTATTTATTTCTTTATCAGAAAAATCCCTGATTTTTGTCTTATTCTCATGTGATCTTCTCATATCATTATTAGAATGAATTTTAATTAATTTATGATTTTTATTGATATGTCTTAAATTAAAACATAGGCAATTATGCATTGATTGTTTAAACTTTAAGACATTAGGGAATCAAGCATGATGAGTTGATTTTTGAAGAATTAAAAACTTGTAGGTTGTTTCCCTAAGTTTAGGTATTATCTTGAGTTGAAATTCACAAGTTTAATCATCAAAAAGCCATAATTTTTGGGAGATCTTGAGCCTTTAGAGCATATTTTATTCCTTTCATGCTCACTTTCATTATGAATGCATCAGTTTTGATTTGTTATTCTAGAACTTGTTTGATTATGCATGTCAAGACCACACCATTTGATTTGATATGTCAAGATGATAAAGGCACTTAGGTTTACCCACTCACTCCACAAAAGCCTACCTTCATAATTAACCCTTAGTGAACCCCTTTGAGCCTAACAAGCCATTAATTGATTCACCCTCAATATTAACCCATAACCCATTATTGTTGAAATCCCCTAATTTGATCCCTATTTTTGTCGAGATTTGATTTGACCTAATTGCTTAGCTATGTTTTGTTCTTCTATGTATTTGATTTGATCTTAAAATAATAATAATAATAATAATAATAATAATAATAATAATAATAATAATAATAATTCATTACATATTAGTAGTAATTCGTCATTTTTGAGCTTGAGTGTTAATTCCATATTCTGAGAAGAAGCTCACTTGTATTCAATTGATGACTAGTTATTTTTTTAGCTAGGTAATTTTTCAATTCAATCTCGATTCTAACATTTTCTTCCAGCTTGTGACCACACCCCCTAACCAAAGCCACGTTACAACCCTCTAAAAAGACCTTTTTGATTGATGTATCAGCTCAATATATAGTGGTAGATATTTGATTTTCAAGCAAGCTTATGGTAATAACTTTTCATATTGACTAATGAGTGCTTTTATTGATGTCCTTAAAGACCTTGAGTGATTTTAGTGAATCTTTAGTAAGGATGTTAAACTCTATGATATCTTGATCAAAGGTAATCACTTAGATGAGGGGAGACACCTATGTTTTCGTGATAAAATGCTCAACTTGGAATGTTTGAAACTCTGATGTACTTTTAGTTGAATTTTCAATGTATGAATACTTATGGATTATTTTGAGATATTATTAATAGGGATTATAAATTGAGAATAATTTATTTTGGTTATAAGTTGAGGATTTTGCTTGAGGATAAACAAATGCTTAAGTGTGGGGGTATTTAATAAACCGTAAATTATACATATTTTTATCCCATGCTTAACACATTTATGGATGATTTCTCCTTAGATTTGGTGAATTTGATGCTCCTAATCCTTTGATTTCATGTTTTATACTTAGGTGAGCATAGGAGAGTAAAAAGAGCGACGAAAATAGAGAAAATAGACCCATGTGGGAAATCAACACGGCCTGGACTTTCTCACACGGGTGTGTCACACGGTCGTGTCCCTTTGGCAAAATTGAAGCATGACTTATACAGGTATACTACACGCCCGTGCCTGTTCAACAGCCTTAACCACGAGCTGGAGTAATCGCACACGGGCGTTTCCTTGCCGAGTCCAAGTATAACCCTATTTAGAAAAGGTTAATTTTGAGGGCTCTTAGGCATTCTGAAGCCTATTTAAACACCTGAAAAGGCGCTTAAGAAGGGCGCAGAGTAGGAAGCAAAGAATTACTCAAAGAAAGCCGATTGATCCATCTCAGAAGCCGGATTCATCATCAAGACTGAAGATCTCCCTTTAAGTTCCTTTAAGAGCTTTTAGGTTTTCTTATGTTTTGTTATCTTTATGCTTTTGAGATGTTTTCTTTCATAAGTATGAACTAAACCCCCTAAATACCTAAGGGGAATGAAACCTAAGACGAATATTGTTATTATTATCTGAATTGTATGATAAACATTTGACTTGTTCTTAATTATGTGTTCTTAATTCTTGTTTTGATATTCCAGGATATTGATTCAAGTTAAGCTCTTATTCAGAGGAGGAATAGACCTTGTCTAACAGTAAATTTGTCATAATTAAGCAGAATTGACTGCACGCCTAGAGATAGGGTGATAAGATTTTGCCAGATTAGGGTGATACCTAATAAGGGAATCCATAGATTGATTTAATGTAATTTTAAGGTGTTAATTAGAAAGAGATTTCAATTATTTAACCTAGGGTTAGACGTTATTAGTCTCGAGAGAGATAATAATATAACTTAGGGATTTCTACGGATCAAGTCAAATGAATAAATCGTCTGATTCAGAGTCAAATAACAAGTGAAGTCTAGGTGGATTTTTCCTTAGGTATTGTCTTAATCAATCGAATTTTCCCAAAAGTATTTTCCAAAATTTTCTTTCTGTGCATTCTTAATTAATAATTATTTTAGATAACCAAACCTCTTAATTTTTAGGCTAGATAATAAAAATGGAGTAAATACTAGTACTCGTAGTTCTTTTGGGTTCGACAATCCGATCTTGCTGAACTATACTACTGTTTGATAGGTAAACTTGCCTTAATCGTGATAATAAGTTAGTCTCAAGAATGATTCATTTATAAATTTTTAAAACCTGTTTCGAATATCACGCATCACGTATGAGGTACTTCACTCTTTCAAGAACAAAAGATCAGGGCAAAAAGGACTTATGGCTCTAAACCTGGATGTGAGCAAAGCCTATAATCGAGTGGAATGGCCTTTTCTTAAAGCTATGATGTCAAAATTGGGCTTTGTCGATCCATTTATTGATTTTATACTTCACTGTATCAGTTCGGTCCATTATTCAATTTTACTTAATAGTGAAGAAGGTCTTAGTTTCAATCCATCAAGAGGGTTGCGTCAAGGGGATCCTTTAAACCCTTACTTATTTTTGTTTTGAGCTGAGGGTTTATCTGCACTGATGAGACTTACAAGCCAAGAAAGGAAAATCTTAGGAGCAAAGGTATGTAGATCTTCCCTACCAATAACCCATCTCTTGTTTGCGAATGATTGTATACTATTTGGAGAGGTTTCGATAGGGGGATTAATGTGATTAGAGATATTCTAAGAGAATATGAATCTTGCTCGGGCCAATGTGTAAGCTTTGAAAAAATCAGGATTTTTTTCAGTTCGATTGTGAATGATCAGGACAAGAATTTGGTTTTCTAGGTACTTAATGTTCACTGTTCGACTGATCCAGAGAAATATTTGGGGTTACCAAATATGGTGGGTCAAAGAAGGAAAATGACTTTCCAAACCTTGAAAGATAGATTGAACCAGAAGATTAATTGTTGGAGTTTAAGGCGTAGCTCACAAGGTGGCAAAAAGGTATTTATCAAAGTCCTTTTAGAAGCAATTCCTACATACACGATGTCTTGCTTTCTTTTGCCAAATTTTTTTTATGTGGAGATGGAAAATATAATAGGGGCCTTTTGGTGGAAAAAAATCTAGGGAAGAGAGTAATGCACTGGTGTGACTAGAAGTCGTTATGTGCGCTTAAGAAAGAGGATGGTATGGGGTTTCGTAATTTAATTTTTTTAATATTGCATTACTGGCCAAACAGGGTTGGCGTTTGTTACGTAATCCTAATTTGTTACTAGCGCGTACTTTGAGAACCAACTATTATAAGGATTCAGATTTTTTTAAACTCCAGGTTAGGAAATTTACCTTATCTTACCTGTAGAGTTTATGGACTGCAAAAGGGCTCCTTCTGAAAGGTTTGGGCTGGAGAACTAGCGATGGGAAGAATGTCTCTATCTGGAGGGATGCATGGGTTCCTGGAAGTGATGATTTCAGAGTTCAGAACTTGAATGTTAATTCGAGTATATCAATAGTTGTAGATTTAATTGATGCCAATACAAGAAAATAGAAAACCGAACTGATCTGTAATACCGTTTTGGAGAAGGATGCGGAGCGGATCTTATGTATTCCTTTGTCTATGAATCCGTATGAGAACCATTTAATCTGGCTAGGTGTACGGAGCGGATCCATAATTTTTGTGTTTATTTTTTTTCTATTTGGTTTTTGGGCCTGTTTCTAGGTTGACCGACTGCTAATGTTTGCTCTTGTGTTTTTGCCTAATTTGGGCTTGATTTTGGGTTTTGCTTTTATAAATAAAAGATCCAGATGATATTTTAATATATATATATATATACCTAAATTTTTTATAGGTTTAATCTACAATTTGGCCTTTTAATTATATTCATTTTCCGACTTTGGTAATTATTTTTTTTCCCATTTTGGTACCTAAAGTATTCATTAATTATAGGTTTTGGTCTTATTTTTTAACATCGCTTAAAAGAGTGCCAATTTCATATAATGAATATGTGTCACATGACGTTCTTTTACCAAATATATAAATTATAAAAATACATAAAATAGAATGAAATATACAAAAATGTAAGAAGTATATATAAAATATCTACATATAAATTTAAAGAAGAAGAAGAAATTCATGGGGTTGTTGGTCAAAATTGGTGGACACTCGAATGACTAAAAGGGCAAAGCAAAGCTGTAAGGACACGACTGTTGCTAGTGTAAAAAAATGCAGTCTCAAAACTTTAATTTTGTAAATCTAGTCCGTACAGATAAAATAAAAATAATGATGGAGTAAGTATGAGAATGTATTAAAGAACAATTAAGTAATTTAACTGAGAAAATCGTTAATTTCAGCTTAGAGACTAAATCATAAAAGTCTAATAGCTATTAAGTTTTAATTTAAAAAATACTTGAGTACCTAATTGATATTGATAGTGGGAAATGATGACAATAGCCATTAATTGATATAAGTGTAATTAAAGAATAAATATATGTTAAATTAATGGATTAAACATGATTAATTAAACTTAAACTATCATTAACCTAAGTATCAATAGGAAATTAGTGGAATGAAAGATAAAGTTGCCATCTTCTCTCACCGTCTATACCACTGAAAAAGAAAGAAAACTTTAAGCTTTTAAGCAAACATTTGGCCATTGAAATTCCTAAGCTAAATAAGCCATTCCCTTAATTTTTTTTAATAGATTTTGAATCATGGGAGCTTGGTTTAACTAGTCTATGTATCAGTATCTTCAATTGTTAGGTATTTAACAAGTTGTCATTAAAGTGAAATTGATGAATTAGGCTTGAATATGAAAAGATTGGTAGTTAGAAAGCTTGAATTATATTAAGGACTAAGTTAGAAATAAAGTTAAGCTTGTTAGAAGAATTTTGTGACATTAGGGACTAAATTGGATAAGTTGAAAACTTTCATAAAATTATGCTATAGATAGAAAGTAAAATGTCCCTAATGAGAGGATGTGAAATCATAATTTAATCCAATGTTAGATATGGAAAAAATGAGTATCCCATATATAGGGACTAAAATGAATAAAATGCAAAATATGTTGACCTTTTATTTTAATGTGATATGGATGTGAACTAACATTGTTTTTATAAATGAACCAAATGTAGCTAAAGAAAACTTTGGGTAGTCTTGAAAGAAAAGAAAGATGAGAGTCGTAGACGAGTGGCAAAAATTCGATTTGTACTTTTATGATTCGAGTTCAACATATATATTCATGAATGTTGCAAACTAACTATTAAAGTAAGGTTATCACTTGTCTCATGAATTTATTCTTGTTTGATGATATAATATGTCAAAAATTGAATTGAGATATGAATAACATAATTGAGCATGATATGAAACTATATATGTGATCATGAACATATATTATGTAATTGGAACATCAGTTACCTTATTAACTATTTCGGGTAGAGTCGAATATAGTTGGCATGCCATAGGATTAGTGTACAGGATATACTTTAGTTTATACCAATGAGGCACAAGGTGCATATTATACTTTGGATGTCCGATAAGGTGCAAAGCACACTTTACTTTGGGTATATCGATAAGCCGTGGAGCGTAATTTATACTTCGAACATTCCGATGAGACATTAGGTGCCAAATTAGTGTGATGGTTGGAATATCCATGTATTTATCTTGAGTCCGTGTCTGGTTAATAGCGGTTATAAAACATGAACTTGCTAAATGATATGTGATATAAAATGATGATAAAAATGGTATAACTTGTGTATATATGAAATGAGACAAATGATAGCATGTGAAAGATCATGCGAACCAGTTAAAAATGAGCTTTGAGTGTCGATATGGATACGAACTAATTAATAGATTGAAGAAAGAAATGGAATAATGACATGAGTAAATGGTATGAAATGAAATGAAAATTAATGTATCTTGTTGTTAGAAAGCATGGTATGATATGTTCATATCAAATTGTCAATTGAGATAGTGTATGAATTTGGCATGTAACACTTGTTCGATCTAGTGCCCTAAATGTAGTATTTTTGTCTATGTATACGTGTAATTTTTTTGATCAGACTGGTTAATCTTTTGTACATTGTGTGACACCCCATGCTCGACCCAATCGTCTAATTCGAGTATGGAGCGACACAGGTTTACACAATTAAATAACACACCTTCCACCCTTCTATAAAGAAAAGACCATTATCAATTTTGGTGGATCCCCCCTTTACTAGGGTGGTATTCCCTTGGGTTAAGACCACTTTTATTTGAAAGTGCGAATTTAAAATAACAACCCGCCATTTTTAAAGATTTAAAGATGCATAGATTAATCATTGCCAATTACTTAAATTTACATCAATGAATCATAAATAACGTTATGCCGTCAAGGCTTCCATTCAACATTTGAAGTGTTCAAAATAACATTCAATACATATTAAAATTTCAAAATGACAATTTCTAATAATTGACCTAACAACCCGAGAAAATATATGTTAACCTCGAAAATAATAAAGCTCACAAATGGCAGCAAATCTGGCTTTATCCCTTCGGTTACCATACTTAACCTAAGAACTTGAAAGGAAGAAGAAACTCAATAAGTTCGTAAGAACTTAGTGAGTTCCTGGGAAGAACAATCCCACCATAATTACTAGTAGACATTAAGAAAAAGGGATCCGACTAGTTCACCATAGTTGGCAGATACATTATTCGTTTTGTAGATCAACTGTCAGATGATACCATAATCAAACTCAGCCTATTGGCGAACAACATTGGTTTCTAAACTCATATATAACAGTCACGGGCACATCTGTTCCGCAAATATGCTACTTGTGCGGACTACTATTTATGACTAACAGACTTACTATTTAGGTTTCCATACAACATGCGCTACCACACGCACCCTTCCACACGCACCCTTTTTCAATATACTCCCTTCCTTGTGTTAGCTTCTGATCCTTGGTTCTCGAAAAACCAATTTTTCTTGTAACTTCATATCCGGTCATCTGAGCTATATAACAACATCACCTCTATATCTTCCTAACTCTCCTGTTTGTATAAGCACATAGGTGTTCCCCCTTAAAGTCGGGTTTTCACCAATCATGGTTTGTAACAAAGTGCCATATCAGAGACAAATCATATTATCTTGTACCTTTTTTATCATTATTATAACATCCCTACGTTACCTCCTTATACCTATCTAGATACGGAGCTTGTGTACCATGGAAAGAATACTTCTAATGTGTATATACCAATTTTTTCGGGTCTATTTAACTGCATTTAACAATGCATGCACTAACTCTTGAATGGGTTTTCTTAGACATGAACATCAGAGACAAATGACAAAGCCACTTACCTGGCTGTACAATATTTAGGAGTAAATAGATTAACACAAGTACCAAACATAAGGTATAGAGGAACTCACCTGAATACTTTACTTAGAGCTTTGTCTACTCTACTGGTTCTTTCCCTTTGTTACTGGGACTTTCTCCCATTTCTTTAGCTAAAACAATAAAACAACTTCTTTAATCATCGAAAATGACTAAAACTTCAAGAATCTACAGACATGCAAATAGTTTTTGGTAAAAGTTTTTGTCTTAGCCAGTATTCCAAGAAATTCCTATCAATAATTTCTTAAATTAGTTATATTTTAAGAACTTACCAGTAAATAACTAGCACGAAAGTTTTCCTAAGCTTTTACAATTAACACCCTTGTTAGAAAAGAATAACTCTCCTAGTTTCTTCAATGATAACAAAGTTTAGTGGATAAGATGAATCATAAATCTTCTCTCAAGTATCACGTTATCCTATTTATAGATAACCCACATCCAAATCCTAATCAGGATTATCTCTAATCATTACTCGTTCTTGCACGCTTCCACTAATTAATCACATCCTACGAGGCATTACAAGTGTCATAATTACTGCCACGTTGCCTCAACTAGGAAGTCAGGTGACTTAAACGTATCCTACAAGCCATTATACTTACATAAGTAATGACACTAAAACACGGGTGGTGATTTTATTAGTGAGAAAGTTTACCTGATAAGGTCCTTGCCCTAAATATAATGTCGTTATCACTTAGATTGATACTTCATAGTTTTCGCGAAGTTCTTCATAACACTCCACCATGATGTTACTGGAAACACGAAAATATACACACATTTTTCATGCCCTTTTTAACTCAAATTCATACAGTTTTGGTAAAATTATTGTCGAAAAATATATAAATATTATAAAATAATTATTTTGTACTTAAATTATTAACATAATGAATTTTGCTTAATTTTATAATAAATTTTGATTAATTTTGATTATTTTCGACAGATTTGCACAAAAGGCAAAAATTGGCTTAGCAAACACTACTAGAAGTTCAAAACCGAGAAGCAATTTGAAGTATCAAGGTGAATTAATTTTTAGCCTAAGTCAGTCCAACTATGTGTATTAATTAATGATATAATTAATTTTAATTTATATCCAATTTAATTTGGATTAAATAAATTATTATTAATTAATTATGAAAAAGTGGTCCAATTGAGCCGAACCGAATGAACTGAACCGACCAAGAAGTGGACAACTCAAAACCGTCTATATGCTGACCAAAATCAGCTTATTGGCTAATTATTTAGCTTGCAAAGAGGCCCTTAAAGGCTTGTTCAAGTTGCAAACAAACCCCTCCACAATTTGTCTCCACTTTCTCTCTTCTTTTCCATTCCAAATTCTCTTTCTCTCTTCTTTTGTCTCTACAATTTGTCTCCTCTTTCTCTCTTCCCTCTACTTTCTATCTTCTTTTCCATTCCACATTCCCTTACTCTCTTATCGATTTCTCCTCTTGGAAAAGGGGCATTTATCAGCCATTTGGAGCAGCAATTAAGTGTTCATAGCAGCCTTGGTCGACGAGGACAACGGAGAAGGAAGAACAGAGCAAACTAATCAAGCCACGGAAAAACATCGGATTTGATTCTTGATTCCCTATCTCTTTAATTTTTTTTGTTATTATGATGAACATATCTATGGATATTTATGTTGTTGGAATGGTTAACTTAATCAATTTAGCTTGAATTTAATTCGTGGTAGGTTGATCTCATTTCGTTTGCTAAAATTATTAAAATTGTATTTATGTTGTTATAGGCCTCGGTAAGATGCTTGATTAAGTAAAATCATGACTAAGTTATTCTTGCTTTACAATTGTGAGGTAGCTAATGAATTAATTATTTAAACGGATTGAAATTGTAATTAATGGACACAGTACTTAATAAGTACATGTTTAATCATCTAATGTATCTAAGGATTAAATTAGCGACGGTATCTGACAATACATTTGCCTTGCATAACTTACAAGATTATTGTGATTAAACTGTTTCAAGGTAGGGATACCTTGTTACCTCACGTAGTCTTTTATGTACTTATTAGATTTAATTAATCGTTTGAATTGACATAGGGATATGTACAAGAGATTATTTCGATTTAATAAGTATGCATGTGCAATAACATATTTGCCTATTAAGATTTGTTTAATCGGTTGAATTGACATAGGGATATAGTCAAGAGATGAATGGATTTTGGTAGGTAAGTATGTTCATAAATTAGCAAATTACCGAGTTTCCATAAATTTATTCGTAACAATATAAACATAAGTTAATAATTCTAAGTTAAGAAATGTAATTAATCTAACACAATTATGCCATCTTGATTAAAATCGTATTTTGAAATCATGCATTTGAGATTTATTTATTTAGTTTACTTAGTTTAAAATCTTAGTTTTTAATCACCCTCTTCAAACAAATTTTTCTTCACCAAAGTGTTTTAAATAGCCTTCATAAATAATTCTTTTCACAGTCCCTGTGGGTATAATAACTCGACATTTACTTGTCATTTTATTACTTGTTGCGATTGTGTACATTTGCACATTTCCGTCGTTCCAAGTTTTTGGCGTCGTTGTCGGGGACTGTTGTAAAAAGTCATTATTTGTAAATTTGTTAGTTTTGTATTTTGGTTTATTTTTCTGTTCAATTTTAACTTAATTAATCTTTTTATGATTATTTCAGGTGTTTATGAGTATTGACCGAATTATCGATTTACTCCCTGTAGACCCTGAGATAGAAAGAACTTTTTTACAGCGAAGAAGTTAAGGGAATCAGAGAAGGATCGAAGAGATGAACCTTGAAAATTTGAATTAAGGAAATAGAGCAAACCCTGCTCAAAATCCTATCCTTATTACTGATGAAGGGATAGAGCTTTAAGACAGTATGCCATCCTAGTGTTTCATGATCTTAATCCGGGTATTAAGAGACCCGAAATTGAGGCACAACAATTCGAGCTGAAGCCAGTAATGTTCTAAATGCTTTAGACTGTAGGCCAATTCAATGGAATGCCTACCGAAAATCCTCATCTCCACTTAAGACTGTTTATGGAGGTGAGTGACTCTTTCAAGTTAGCCAGAGTACTTAAAGATGTATTACGATTGAAGTTGTTCGCTAAGGGACAGAGCTTAAGCCTGGTTGAACTCATTTCCACCAAATTCAATTTCCACATGGCAAGAGATAGTAGAAAGATTTCTCATGAAGTATTTCCTGCCTAATAAGAATGCTAAGTTGATGAATGAGATCACTGCCTTCTAACAAAGTCCTTGTATGAGGAATAGGAAAGGTACAAAGAATTATTACGGAAGTGCCCTTATCACGGAATTCCACATTGCATCCAACTTGAGACGTTTCATAATGGTCTTAATGCCCACACGAGGATGGTAGTGGACGCTTCTGCTAATGGTGCTCTCCTTTCTATGTCTTATGATGAGGCTTATGAAATTATTTAGAGGATTTCCAGCAACAATTATCAATGGCCAACCAATCGAGCAGAGTCAGAAGACGAGTCGCTGGAATACAGGAAGTAGACGCTCCCATTTCACTCGCATCTAAGGTATTCTCAATATCCTCAATGCTTAAAAATTTTACCGCTAATGGGTTTATAGTTTTACAGCACAGCCATCGAATCAATTTGAAAATGTAGCCTGTGTCTATTGTGGGGAAGGACGTCTGTTCGAAGAATGTCCATCGAACCCAGAATCCGTTTATTAGATGGGTAACCAAGACCAAAATCGAGGAAGACAAGGACTACAATCTAATACCTACAACCCATCGTGGCGAAACCACCCTAATTTCTCATGGAGTAACCAATGGGCTGGACCCAGTAACACATATGCCCAACCTAGACCAACCCAGCCACCTATTTTTACCCAACAAGTTCAAAAACAACCTCAAGCTAAACCATCCAATGGCTTAGAAAACTTATTGAAGGCATACACGGTTAAGAATGATGCCTTAATCCAAAGCCAAGCAGCTACATTGAAAAACCTAGAAAACCAAATGGGTGAGCTTGCAACTGAACTCAAAAATCGACCATAAGGTGCTTTACCTAATGATACGAAGAATCTAAGAATCCAGGAAGGAGCATTGTAAAGCATTGACATTGAGGAGCAGAAAGACATTAGAGCCCAACACTGTTGAAGTTTAAAAAAAGTCAACCGATGCTCAAGACTCAGAGGAAGTTCAACTGAGTGTTGAAATTACAATTTCACCAGAACCAGAGTTTGCCAAATCTGACAAGGTAACTTCAAAACTAGCTAATTCTGATCAACTAACAATGTCGTTAGATGCAGAATTGCTACAAAAGACGAATCAACCAGTTCCAGTAAAGAAGCCTCGACCACCCTACCCTCAAAGAATTCAGAAGTAGAAGTAGGAAATTCAATTCAAGAAGTTCCTAGACGTACTCAAGCAGCTTCATATCAACATCTCGTTGGTTGAAGCACTTGAACAAATGCCTAACTACGTCAAATTCATGAAGGATATCCTGTCTAAAAAATGAAGACTTGGAGAATTTGAGACGGTAGCCTTGACAAAGGAATGCAGTGCATATCTTCAAGACAAACTACCCCCAAAATTGAAGGATCTTGGATATTTTACCATACCTTGCAATATTGGAGCAACATATTGTGGTAAGACACTATGTGATTTTGGGTGCGGGTATTAACTTGATGCCTATGTAAATATTTAGGAAGTTATGGGATAGATGAAGTTAGACTGACTACAGTTACACTTCAATTAGTATATCAATCCTTAGCACATTCAGAAAGAAAAATCGAGGACGTATTGGTATGTGTAGACTATTTTTAGCAACCGGAAGGACCCTTATTGATGTGCAAAAGGATGAGCTTACTATGTGTGTTCAGGATGATCAGGTAACATTTAACGTTTTTAAGTCTATATGATTTCCTGACACAATTGATGATTGTTTTGCAGTGTTCGATTTAAATGATTGAATCAAGGATAAGGAACTCAACTATGTTGAGGATCCATTAGAACAAATTTTGACATCAGACCCTCAAAATGATGAAGAGAATGATGAATACTTAGCTTTGTTAGAAGCTAATCAAAGGGGATTTAATCCACAATCCCGTTTTGAATCTTTGGAGTTAGAGAATAGGGATTATGTAATATCCTAAATTAGGGCTTAATCGGAATAGTGGTTTCGTGACCACAAATCCGAGATAGAAATAATTATTTTACAATGATTTTGATGTTTATGATATGATTGCATGATTGTGTGAAAATTTCGTGATGAAATTCTATGCCTAAAGTGCTTAAACTGAAAGTAGGGACTAAATCGAATAAGTTGCAAAACTTGCATTCTAGAAGTTTTTAGTATGAAATTGTTTTGGAATATTAATTAGGAGGTCTTAAATAGCAATTTTACCAATTTTAAGTTCATGGACAAAATTAGGACATGGAAGGAATTTTGGAAAGTTTAGTAGTAAGGGTATTTTGGTCATTTAGTTATTAAAATAAATTAAAACAAAATTAAAAGCCAATTTTGTCCATCTTCTTCATTAGGCCGAAATTTCAAGGGTTCTCCATAGCTAGGGTTTGTTTCAAGCTTCCAAGCTCCATAGTAAGTGATTCCAAGCCCGCTTTTAATGATTTTTACGTTTTGAGATCTCAGTAACTCGATAAAGCTTATGTTAGCAATAATTTAACCTAGGGTTTATATTTGGAAAAATACCCATAGGTGAAATTTGTGTTTTTGATGTTTTATGATAGAATATGAAGTTTTAAATTATGTTAGACAACTTGTACTACTCGATTTTAAGCAAAAACGAGTAAAAGGGCTTAATTGGTAAAAATACCTAATAGTCACAAGTACATGTTAGAGTGAGAATTTGATGTTGCCATAGAAGAGAAAAGTGATCAGCATGTTGTAAAACATAAGAATAGGGAATAAAGTTTAATCCCGAGCCTAGGGGCAAAAATGTAAATATGCAAAAGTTTAGGAGTAAAATTGTAATTTTGCCAAAATTTGAGTTAAGGATTAATTTGATAATGTGAGTATTAAATAAGCTAAATGTGTTATTTTAGATCAAGAAAGACGTGGAATCGACCTCAATCGAGGAAAAGAAAAGATTGTGGACTAAATTGCAAAATCTTTGTATTTTGGTACCAAGGTAAGTTCATGTGTAAATAATGTAGCATAATGGTTATTTTTAAGTTATTGATGTTAATTATATGTTATGCTGAATTTTATTATGACATGTATGCTTTGTGGTTAATTTCAAATAATATGTAAATTATGTGAACTACTTGTTAAATATAATTGTTACTGAGTATTGATTTCGGCATTCTACGGAAGACGGCAAGGATAAGTGTTCGAGGAAAAAGCCCGTTTGAACCTTAGGAATAGATTAGGATACAAGTGACATGTCACTAGGATGGTTGAGCATCCGAACTCGTTGAGTTGAGTCCGAGTTCACTTATGGATGCGAATGTCCGAACTCGTTGAGTTGAGTCCGAGTTCGTGAGATGTAACTAGGCATCCGAACTCGTTGAGTTGAGTCCGAGTTCACTTATGGATGCGAACGCCGAGCTCGTTGAGTTGAGTCTGAGTTCGCTATGGGCGGGTTACATGATTGCTTGATTGAATATGTGGCACTTATATGCAAATTATCCATGTATCCGAATTATATTCCGATGTGTTCAACGGGTAAAGTTCTACTCAATGGAGGAATATTCGAGATGTAAAGAGAAGTATTGGTGAGTGATGTGAAATGGTTATTTTGGACAGGTATGTATTTAACCCTCGGGTTGAGTATTGATACAACCACGATAAGGTAATAAGATGATGAAGAATGATTAAAAATGTGATATGTGTTTTAGTGATGTATGCTAATGTTGACTGGTATAACTGTTTGTTATGTTACTTATTATTTGCATATGAACTTACTAAGCATTTATGCTTACTCCTCCTTCTTACTCATTGTAGTTTTGGACAAGCCATTTCAGAGTCGGGATAGGTCGAAGGCTCACCACACTATCCTAAGACTTTTGGTAAATGGCTTGTAAATTTAAGTATGGCATGTATAGCAATATACCTATTTTGTGTAAATGATCTTATGGTATGGTTGTGGAATGGTTGAAGAAATGCTTGATCATGATAAATTATGAAAATGGTTAGTGTAGATTATGTTTGATGTTAAGAAAAACTATTAAGATACTTAGTGCATAAAAACTCATAAAAGGATGAAATTTGCCATAAATGAATCTTGCAACAACAACGACGCGAGTTTGAAAATTTACTAAAATCATAGCAATTGAATTTGGTGATGGAATACATATCAAATTGAAGCTTATTATGTCTAGTTTCACATGAAACAAATGAAACAGGTAAAGGAATTATATGTTAGAAGATATTTGAATTTTATTGAAACAGAGTCATAGTAGTTTTTGAATCCCCTATTCCAACTTTAGAAATTCACCATAAATTGTAAAGATATAATTAGGTGGTGTATTTTATATCCTCAGAATCCTTATTGAGTATAGTTTTAGTATAAACAAACCTCATAGTCATATGAATTTTGTACATAGAGAAATGTGGTTCGTAGTAAACAGAGGTCAGACCAGTCAAGTCTTGAAACAGGGGTAACTTTAACTAATAAACTGTACTAATTGGCCCAACCAAAAATTCTAGAAAAAACTTAGTAGATAGGTATATGAGTCTAGATTCAGGGAAAATTTATGGATCTTGATTTCAAGTTTCGTAACTCGAGATATGATTTTTCTTGTGACTATGACGCAAGTAGCTTAAAAGCTGTGAATGTAGAAACAATAATCCAAAGTTCTAAAAATGTTAAACTAAGCTTAGTAGCACCTCATACTCGACTCCGGCGATGGTCTCGGGCGTGGGGGCGTTACATTTAGTGGTATCAGAGCAGGTTTAGTCGGTTCTCGGACTACGTGTTGTATGTACGGATTTTGCTATACATGCCATATGTATGAATTGTGATAGTGTGACGACTTGACCTTTTTAAATGAATTTTTATATATAGTAAATGGATCCCGATCCATTTGTGGCAGATGAAGTCTGAGTAATGCGCCAGCTCCGGTGATGGAGCAGCGCCGATGAAAACCCACCCCTCATGTTGGTCGGGGAGGAGGAGAAAGGGATCGGAAGCCTTTCTCCAAATGATGAGTGCATGGTACATCGAGTTCGTTCAGACGAACCCAAATGTACGACCTCCCCACCTCCCCAATTCCTCAACCTATACCCCGATGCCTCAAGGTATGGATATGATAAAATTTCACGAACCCCGTTGATGAATTCGTAAACAAGGGGTGAAGAATTTAGAGCAAATATTGATGATGATGCGAGAAAGCGAGTTCGGCTTGAAAATTCTATCCGGTATTTGATGAATTATCTTGTACACCGAAGAATGTTTGAAATGTGCTACATCTTTGTTGAGAGATTCAGCCTATAATTGGTGGAAGACTTTGATTTGGTGGTACCGAAAGAGAGGGTAACACTGGGAATTCTTTCAAGAAGAGTTTGGAAGAAATATATTAGTGAAAGATTTATTGATCGAAATGTAGAGAGTTTCTTGAGTGAAGCAAGGTAATATGACAGTTTGAATATGAAAGAGAGTTTGTTCGATTAAGTAAGTATGCGGGAATATGTTCCTCTGAAGCCAAGATGTGCCGACGATTTGAAGACGGGCTTAACGAAGACATTAAGGTATTTGTTGGGATCCTTGAACTAAAAGAAATGGTGGTACTTGTCAATCCGACTTGCAAGGTGAAGAATTCATGAAGGAAAAGAAAAGGTAGAATCAAACACGAAATTGGAAGAAAAGACCAATGAGTAATGCACCCTCACAAGAAACCGGAAAGTCAAGAAATATGAATCCTCGTTCCCAAGTTTCAAATTGGGCAATCATATGAAAATTTTAAGAAGCGAAATGTGGGTCCTAAATCTCGGACTACTACTGCGGCTAGTGTGGGAAATACGAGATTTGTTAAACCCGAGTGCCAGCGGTGTGGTAGAAATCATTTTGGTCCGTCAGAGCAAATGAATGTTTTTGATGTGGTTCTCCGAATCATTTTATTAGAGACTGCCCAAAGAGAGCTGAGAAAGAAAAATTTCAGAATGTACAAGCTAGTGGTGCGGACTCGAGGGAAGGTATCCGAGAAAAGTGGAAGTGAAACAAGCAGAAGAATGTAGCCGAGGATGCTTGGTTAGACTGAAGGAAGGGCTCGGCTAGAACTTATGCTATTAAAGCGTGAAGATGCTTCCTCACCGATGTGATTACCTGATGCGTTTTTCTCTATAATGTTAATGTTATTGCTTTGATTGATCCGGTTCTACTCATTCATATGTGTGCATGAAATTGGTGTCTAGTATGAATATACCGTTGAGAATCTGAAATTTATGATTAGAGTGTCGAATCCGTTAGGCAAATGTGTATTGTTGATAAAGTATGTAAGAAATGTCCTTTAATGATTCGGGATCATTACTTTTCGGCCGACTTGATGTTGTTGTCGTTTGATGAGTTTGATGTTATTTTGGGTATGGATTGGTTGACATTGCATGATGCTAAAATAAATTGCAAAGAAAAGGTTATAGAATTAAAGTGTGAAAATGGTGAAACTCTGCGGGTTGAATCAGATAAATCAGAGGCATTGCCTAGTTTGATTTCTTCAATGTCGGCTCAAAGATATCTGAGAAAGGGTTATGAAGCTTATTTGGCGTATGTAATTAATACAAAAGAAGTTGAAAAGAAAGTTGAATCAGTGCCGGTTATGTGTGAATTTGCGGACGTATTTCAAGAAGAATTGTCGGGTTTGCCTCGGTCGTGGAAGTAGAATTTGGTATTGATTTGATCTAGGGAACACTCCGATTTCGATTGCTCAGTATAGAATGGCACCAGCAGAGTTGAAGGAATTAAAGTCGCAGATTGCAAGAGTTGGTGATAAAGGTTTTGTGAGACCGAGTTTTTCACCTTGGGGTGCTCCCGTGTTATTTGTGAAAAAGAAGGATGGTTCTATGAGATTATGTGTTGATTATCGGCAGTTAAATAAGGTGACAATCAAAAACAAGTATCCGTTGCCAAGAATTGATGATTTGTTTGATCAGCTAAAAGGAGCGACATGGTTTTCAAAGATTGACTTGAGATCCGGTATTACCAACTGCGGGTAAAGGAGTCGGATGTACCTAAAGCGCTTTTAGAACAAGGTATGGTCATTATGAATTTTTAGTTATGCCATTCAGATTGACAAATGCTCCTACTTGTGTTTATGGATTTAATGAATCGCATATTTCGCCATACTTGGACAAATTTGTTGTGGTGTTTATAGATGATATTTTAATTTATTCAAAAGATGAGACAGAGCATCTTTGAGCATTTGAGGATAGTTTGCAAACTTTGAGAAATAAGCATTGTATGCTAAGTTTAGTAAAAGTGAATTTTGGCTCCGGAAGTTGGATTTTGGGTCATATTGTTTGGTGATGGTATACGGGTTGATCCTAGTAAAATTTCAGCCATTGTTGATTGGAAACCACCAAAAACGAATGAAGTTAGAAGTTTCTTGGGGCTAGCTGGGTATTATCGGCGGTTTGTAAATGGATTTTCTATAATTGCTGCTCCTATAACTAGATTACTCGAAAGGATGTTAAATTTGAATGGACGGAAGAATGTCAATGAGTTTTGAAGAATTGAAAAGTTATTAATGAAGCACCAGTGTTGGTACAACCCGAATTAGGTAAAGAATTTGTGGTGTATAGTGATGCTTCTCTAAATGGTTTGGGGTGTGTACTCATGCAAGAAGGAAAAGTGGTGGCTTATGCTTCGAGGCAGTTAAAACCTCATGAGAGGAATTATCCTACTCACGATTTGGAATTGGTGCATGGTGTTTGCTTTGAAGATTTGGCAACATTATTTGTATGGTGAAAAGTGCCGAGTATATACCGATCACAAAAGTCTTAAATACTTGATGTCACAAAAGACTTGAATTTGAGACAATGAAGATGGTTGGAGTTATTGAAAGATTATGAGCTTGTTATTGATTATCATCCCGAAAAGCGAATGTGGTTGCTAATGCTTTGAGCGAAAGTTGTTGTTTGCTTTGAGAGTTATGAACACTCGGTTGAAAGTGTCAAATGATGGTTTGATTCTAGCAGAGTTAAGAGCAAAACCAATGTTTTACAAGAGATTTCGAAACTCGGAAAAATGATCAAGATTTGCTAGCCAAAAGAAAAGCGGTGTGAAGTCGACACGGGATCGATTTGAATTGGTTCGATGGGTGCTTAATGTTTAAAGATCGGAGTTGTGTCTTAGAAGAATGAGGAATTGATTCAAAAGATCCTACAGGAAGCACATAGTGGTTATTTCTCGATTCATCCGGGTAGTACGAAAATGTATAATGACTTGAAGAAAATGTATTGGTGGAATGGAATGAAAAGAGATATATCGAGTTTGTGTCCAAATGCTTAATTTGTCAACGGTGAAAGTTGAACACCAAGTACCTTGAGATTACTCCAGCCTATTATGGTTCTGAATGGAAATGGGATCGGATTACTATGGATTTTGTTTCAGATTGCCATTGACTCGGAAAGAAAGATGCCATCCGGGTAATAGTTGATGATTAACTAAGTCGGCTCATTTTATCCCGATGCGTTTAATTATTCTCTTAACAAGTTGGCTGAATCGTATATTAAAGAAATTGTTAGATTACACGGAATACCATTATCGATTATTTCAGATAGAGATCCAAGGTTTACCTCGCGGTTTTGGCAAAAGTTGCAAGACGCGTTAGGTACGAAGTTAAATTTCAGTACTGTTTTTCATCCACAAACTGATGGACAATCAGAGAGAGTAATTCAGATTCTTGAAGACATGCTCAGATGTTGTGTATTGGAATTTCAAGGAAGTTGGGAAAGATACTTACCGTTGGTGGAATTTGCTTACAATAATAGTTATTAGACGAGCTTGAAAATGGCACCTTATGAAGCATTGTATGGTCGTAAGTGTCGAACGCCTTTGTATTGGACTGAACTCAAGGAAAATCAGATTTATGGAGTTGATTTAATAAAAGAAACTGAAGAAACTATGAGAAACCAATACCCACACCTGTTTACCGGTAAGATTTTCGAGGACGAAAATCTTTAAAAGGGGGGGAGAGTTGTAATATCCTAAATTAGGGCTTAATCGGAATAGTGGTTTCGTGACCACAAATCTGAGATAGAAATAATTATTTTACAATGATTTTGATGTTTATGATATGATTGCATGATTGTGTGAAAATTTCGTGATGAAATTCTATGCCTAAAGTGCTTAAATTGAAAGTAGGGACTAAATCGAATAAGTTGCAAAACTTGCATTCTAGAAGTTTTTAGTATGAAATTGTTTTGGAATATTAATGAGGAGGTCTTAAATAGCAATTTTACCAATTTTAAGTTCATGGACAAAATTAGGACATGGAAGGAATTTTGGAAAGTTTAGTAGTAAGGGTATTTTGGTCATTTAGTTATTAAAATGAATTAAAAAGAAAATTAAAAGCCAATTTTGTCCATCTTCTTCATTAGGCCGAAATTTCAAGGGTTCTCCATAGCTAGGGTTTGTTTCAAGCTTCCAAGCTCCATAGTAAGTGATTCCAAGCCCGCTTTTAATGATTTTTACGTTTTTGAGATCCCATTAACTCGATAAAGCTTATGTTAGCAATAATTTAACCTAGGGTTTATATTTGGAAAAATACCCGTAGGTGAAATTTGTGTTTTTTGATGTTTTATGATAGAATATGAAGTTTTAAATTATGTTAGACAACTTGTACTACTCGATTTTAAGCAAAAACGAGTAAAAGGGCTTAATCGGTAAAAATACCTAATAGTCACAAGTACATGTTAGAGTGAGAATTTGATGTTGCCATAGAAGAGAAAAGTGATCAGCATGTTGTAAAACATAAGAATAGGGAATAAAGTTTAATCCCGAGCCTAGGGGCAAAAATGTAAATATGCAAAAGTTTAGGAGTAAAATTGTAATTTTGCCAAAATTTGAGTTAAGGATTAATTTGATAATGTGAGTATTAAATAAGCTAAATGTGTTATTTTAGATCAAGAAAGACGTGGAATCGACCTCAATCGAGGAAAAGAAAAGATTGTGGACTAAATTACAAAATCTTTGTATTTTGGTACCAAGGTAAGTTCATGTGTAAATAATGTAGCATAATGGTTATTTTAAGTTATTGATGTTAATTATATGTTATGCTGAATTTTATTATGAAATGTATGCTTTGTGGTTAATTTCAAATAATATGTAAATTATGTGAACTACTTGTTAAATATAATTGTTCTGAGTATTGATTTGGCATTCTACGGAAGACGGCAAGGATAAGTGTTCGAGGAAAAGCCCGTTTGAACCTTAGGAATAGATTAGGATACAAGTGACATGTCACTAGGATGGTTGAGCATCCGAACTCGTTGAGTTGAGTCCGAGTTCACTTATGGATGCGAATGTCCGAACTCGTTGAGTTGAGTCCGAGTTCGTGAGATGTAACTAGGCATCCGAACTCGTTGAGTTGAGTCCGAGTTCACTTATGGATGCGAACACCGAGCTCGTTGAGTTGAGTCCGAGTTCGCTTATGGGCGGGTTACATGATTGCTTGATTGAATATGTGGCACTTATATGCAAATTATCCATGTATCCGAATTATATTCCGATGTGTTCAACGGGTAAAGTTCTACTCAATGGAGGAATATTCGAGATGTAAAGAGAAGTATTGGTGAGTGATGTGAAATGGTTATTTTGGACAGGTATGTATTTAACCCTCGGGTTGAGTATTGATACAACCGCGATAAGGTAATAAGATGATGAAGAATGATTAAAAATGTGATATGTGTTTTAGTGATGTATGCTAATGTTGACTGGTATAACTGTTTGTTATGTTACTTATTATTTGCATATGAACTTACTAAGCATTTATGCTTACTCCTCCTTCTTACTCATTGTAGTTTTGGACAAGCCATTTCAGAGTCGGGATAGGTCGAAGGCTCACCACACTATCCTAAGACTTTTGGTAAATGGCTTGTAAATTTAAGTATGGCATGTATAGCAATATACCTATTTTGTGTAAATGATCTTATGGTATGGTTGTGGAATGGTTGAAGAAATGCTTGATCATGATAAATTATGAAAATGGTTAGTGTAGATTATGTTTGATGTTAAGGAAAACTATTAAGATACTTAGTGCATAAAAACTCATAAAAAGGATGAAATTTGCCATAAACAGAATACTGCAACAACACTGACGCGAGTTTGAAAATTTACTAAAAATCATAGCAATTGAATTTGGTGATGGAATACATATCAAATTGAAGCTTATTATGTCTAGTTTCACATGAAACAAATGAAACAGGTAAAGGAATTATATGTTAGAAGATATTTGAATTTTATTGAAACAGAGTCATAGCAGTTTTTGAATCCCCTGTTCCAACTTTAGAAATTCACCATAAATTGTAAAGATATAATTAGGTGGTGTATTTTATATCCTCAGAATCCTTATTGAGTCTAGTTTTAGTATAAACAAACCTCATAGTCATATGAATTTTGTACAGAGAGAAATGTGGTTCGTAGTAAACAGAGGTCAGACCAGTCGAGTCTTGAAACAGGGGTAACTTTAACTAATAAACTGTACTAATTGGCCCAACCAAAAATTCTAGAAAAAACTTAGTAGATAGGTGTATGAGTCTAGATTCAGGGAAAATTTACGGATCTTGATTTCAAGTTTCGTAACTCGAGATATGATTTTTCTTGTGACTGTGACGCAAGTAGCTTAAAAGCTGTGAATGTAGAAATAATAATCCAAAGTTCTAAAAATGTTAAACTAAGCTTAGTAACACCTCATACTCGACTCCGGCGATGGTCTCGGGCGTGGAGGCGTTACAGATTATCCCCAACCAAAAGCATCAATTGAAGAGCCACCTAAATTAGAACTCAAGGTACTTCCTTCACATTTAAAATATGTTTATTTAGGTAACGCTTCTACTTTGTCTGTGATTGTTTCAGTAGAATTAACTAATGAGTAAGAAGAGAAACTCACCCTTGTATTGAAACAATTTAAGAAGGCTATCGGATCGACCATAGTCAATATTCACGGTATTAGTCCATCTGTATGCATGCATAAGATCATATTAGAATATGGCAAGAAAGGGACGATTGATGGACAATGAAGACTGAACCCCATCATAAAGGACGTAGTAAAGAAAGAAATCATCAAGTGGTTATATGCGGGTATAATTTACCCCATCTCAGATAGTTTATGGGTAAGTCCAGTCCAGTACATACAGAAGAAAGAAGGTATCATGGTCATTGAAAATAAGAATAACGAGTTGATGCCGACTAGAACAGTTACGGGATGGAGAATTTGTATCGATTATCGAAAGCTGAACAAAGTGACTAGGAAATACCACTTTCTTTTACTGTTTTTGGATCAGATACTGGATAGACTCTGGGGGTGAGACTATTACTATTTTCTTGATGGATACTTGGGGTATAATCAGATTATAGTAGCACCAGCAGATCAATACAAGACAACATTCTCCTGCCTGTACGGTATATTTGCATTTAGGCGTATGCCATTTGGTTTATGTAATGCACCTGTTAAATTTCAAAGATGTATGATGTCTATTTTTACTGACATGGTTGAGAAATATTTGAAAGCTTTTATGGATGATTTTTCAGTATTCGGAGATACGTATGATGATTGCCTAGCCAATCTAGCCAAGGTACTAAGGCGATGCGAAGAAAAAAACCTCGTACTCAATTGGGAAAAGTATCATTTCATGGTACAATAAGTTATTATTCTAGGCATCAGATAACGAGATATGGAATCAAGGTAAATAAAGAAAAAGTAGATATTATTGAGAAACTCCCACCCCCAACATCTGTAAAGGGTGTTAGGAGCTTTTTGGGCCACGCTGGTTTCTATCAAAGATTCATCAAGGACTTCTCCAAAGTTGCTAAACCCTTATGCAAATTATTGGAGAATGACGCGACATTTAAATTTGATGAAGAGTGCTTAAGAGCTTTTAAAGATTTAAAGAGTCGACTAGTTTCAGCACCCATAATCGTCATACCAGACCGGGATTTTCCATTTGAATTGATGTGTGACGCAAGTGACTTCACGATAGGAACTGTTATAGGCTAGCGAAGGAACAAAGTTTTTCATCCCTGACAAGAGCTCAACTGAATTACAAGGTAACAGAAAAAGAGTTACTTGCTATTGTGTTTGCTTTTGATAAGTTTCGATCTTATCTTGTAGGTACCAAGGTGATTGTTTATACGGACCACTTGACGATTAAGTGTTTGCTTGCCAAGAAAGACGCTAAGCTGAGACTGATCCGATGGGTACTTCTACTTCAATAGTTCGATTTAAATATTTAAGATCGAAAGGGAGTAGAAAACCAAGTAGCAGACCACTTGTCCAGATTGGAGCCGGAAGAAGGGAATTCTCCACTTATACCAATTCAGGAGACATTTCTAGATGAACACATACTGAAGGTAAATCATGTCCATAATACCCATTGGTTTGATGATATTGCTAACTATTTAGCTTGTGGTTTGATGCTGATTGATAAGACATATCATCTAAAGAAAAAGTTTCTTCACGATGTGAAGTACTATTTTTGGGAAGAACCATATATGCTTAAAAAGTGTGCAGATCAAATGATCAGGAGATGCGTGGCAGAAGATAAAGTATATAAGATTTTATACCACTATCACTCAGCTCCGAGTAGGGGACACTTCAGAGGTACACGTATTGCGGCCAAAGTATTACAAGCCAGATTCTTTTGGCCAACACTATTTAAAGACGTATATGATTATGTAAAGAGTTGTAATCGATGTCAAAGGGTTGGAAATGTCACCAACAGAAATGAGATGCCTCGAAAATACATTATTGAGGTGGAATTGTTCGATGTTTGGGGTATTGACTTTCTCGGTCCTTTCCCTCCATCTTTTGGTCACAAGTACATCTTGGTAGCTATAACTACGTGTCTAAGTGGATTGACCTGAAACATATCCGACAAATGATACTAAGGTTGTGATGAAGTTTTTGCATAAGCATGTGTTCATGAGGTTTGAAACCCCACGAGCCATCATTAGTGATGAAGGGTCCCATTTTGTGAACAAGTGGTTGAAATGGTTACTTGACAAACATGGAGTGAAGCACAAGGTTGCCACAGCTTACCATCAGCAGACGAATGGGCAAGCTGAACTGGCAAACAAAGAGATCAAAGGCATACTTGAGAAGGTAGTTTGCCCAAATCGATGAGATTGGTCCAAAAGACTGGATGATGCTTTATGGGCTTACAAGACATCATACAAGACACCTTTAAGGATGTCACCCTATGGGTTGGTCTTTGAAAAAGCCTATCATCTGCCTTTAGAGTTAGAATACAAAGTTTATTGGGCTCTCCAACAACTCAATTTGGATCTTAAGCTTGCTAAAGAGAGACAGATGATCCAACTCAATGAGTTAGAAGAATTCCAAATGTTCTCATATGAGAATGCCAAATTACTCAAAGTGAGACTTAAGAAATGGCATGACAAGCATATTCGAGTTCGAGAATTTGAAGCAGGTCAGCAGGTCTTATTATTTAATTCCAGATTAAAGTTCTTTCTAGGTAAGTTAAAATCACATTGGTCCGACCCATTTACAATTCACTGAGTTTATCCATACGGAGTTGTCGACCTTCAAGGTAAGGGAGGTATTTTCCGAGTCAATGCTCAACGCTTGAAACATTACTGGGGGGTTAAAATTGAACAGGATCAAATCTCGTTCATTTTATCAGATTTTAATTTCCCTTTTTTTCTTTTTAAATAAATATTTTAGGGTATATTTTCTGGATTAGTATGTTTAAATAAATTCTGTCTAAGAGATTGGAACTTAAGCGGGACCGTTTGTAACCCCCCCAATCTTTCCTGGGATTGATTTTAACATAATCTTGTGAGAAATTATCCCCTAAATGGCAAAATAAATTTTAGTTTCAAATAAAAGGGTCAATTTTGATCTAAGTTTTAAATTGCAACTCAATTTGATTTTTTAAGTCTAAGTACTTAATTAAATAATTTTCAAAATGTGGTTGTTCTTTTGTAAATATTAAAAATAAGATGCCTCTTTTGTAAATATTTTCAAAAGGCTTCTAGAATAAATGTTTTTAGTTTAATAAAAAGATGATAATTATTAATTTATAATTATATCTATTATAATATATATTAATTATTATCAACTTTACATGGAGTTAGGATTAGTTTTAATTTAATCATATTTTATTTGATAAGTTTTATCTTAATAAATTAATAACAAATAATAATTTAATATGCATTATATTAATTATTAATTGTTATTTACTTTGAGTAGAATTAGAACTTAGAATTTTAATTATTAAATTTCTCTAAGAATTATACTTTAACTCCTATTTCCCTCACTATAAATACCATAAACCTTCTCCATCTTTCTTCATTCAAACTTCCATCCCACCAAACCATCTAGTGCTATAGCCTTCAACTCCCTAGCCACAGCACTACCGACAGCCTAGTCGGTCAACACACGCCCAGCAGCCCTCGCACACAGGCACACTAGTAGCTCGCCTGGCCTTCTTCTTGGCGCTGCACTTGCTCCTCTCCTTAACCTGCACTCGCCCCATTGTTGCCTGCTGCCGAGCAGCTACCTACGCCAGGTTGTGCCGCTCCTTAAACCTGCTCGAAGCGTCTGCTTGCTGCCCAACACTCGTGTGGCACATCAGCCCTATTACTTACACCATCCTTAGTGGATAATCCTCCAACCTACCCTAAATCGACCTCTTTTGTTTTCTAATTATTTTTTTAGGAGTTCTTAATTTTTATAAAAAGGTGGTAAGACAAATTTTTCTCTTAAATTTTAAAATTTATCATTTAATTTTTTAATTTATTGAATTATTAATATTTTATATTAATTAAAATTTTGAGAAATTATTTTCCATCTTATGTTCAGGTTAATCATGCCTCGTAAAAGAACTCATGCCTCTGCCCAAATTGACGAATCACAAAGCAAATTCCATTGTGAAGAAGCCAAAATGAGATACGAAAGTGTTTTCAAAAATCAACAGATAGATCCAGAGAAAGGCTTCACATTGAAAGAAAGCAATTATATTGATTTCATGGCACGCATTCGTCAAGTTGCTGAAACTCTTTTTTGAGAGTTGTTTTGTGAGAAAAGACCTAGTATGGATGAGGAGTTAGTTCGTGAATTTTATGCAAATTTAACATCAAGCGAGTTGACGGAAGTATCTGTCCGCAGAATCAAAGTACCAATAACATCAAATGCTATTAATGAAATCTTTGAATTACCTGATTTTGGAAAACGATGAATATTTTTCCTTGATGAGTGATTTGGGCCTGAAAATTTGCAAGAAATTCTCGAGGAAATTACAGTTCCAAATTCCAATTGGATTGTGTCAAAACAAGGAATTCACACTTGTCGAAAAGAATATTTGACACCAGTTGTGAAGGTATGGTTCTATTTCATCCAATTCAGCCTTATGACCAGTTCACATGGAACTACGATTTCATTAAAACGAATGGTCTTATTATACTCGATTTTAACTGGAAAGACCATTGATGTGGGAAAAATCATCTCGAGAAAGATGCAGAATTGTGCTACTAGATGTTCTGGCCCAACTTACTTCCCTTTTACGATAACAATTTTGTGCTTGAAAGCTAAAATTCTTGTAAACGTAAAGAAGACAGGTTATAACCAGGGCGCAATCACAGAATGGGACCTCTATCAAATAGCTAGAGACTCTGTTCTACAGCAACAAGTTGAAGAAAATGAGGATCTAGAAAAAGAAGAAGAAGATCCTACAGAGGTCGAACTAATGCAATCAGCTGAAATCCCTAATAAGGTAAAACCAATGGAACCAGAAGCCGAACCTGATGTCACAACTTCAATGTTCAAAACCCAATCGCCTCGTCCAGGTCTTCGATATGAGCTATCAAAATTGATGGGCTTAATGCAACATATACAATGGCAGCAACAAGCTTATTAGAGATATTCAAATATAAGGGATGACTCTATGAGAAGTGCTTTTACAAAAATATACAATGACCCGTTTATTTTTGTGCCTGAGTTTCCAAATTTCATATTTGAACCATGGAGTCCACTATCGAAGAGGGAGCAAAGCGATTCATGCAAAAACAAAGATGATGGAGCAAAAAACGAGTCGAATTCGGAAGAATCTGCAAATAAATAAAAGGAGGGGGATCTTAACTTTATTTTATTTTTGTTTTTAAGTTATCTTAGGATTAAGTTTAATTAGGAATTTTTATTTTCGCATAATAAAACAAAAGGTGGAAATCATTAATAAACAAGTCGCAAAGTATAAAGTGTAGCAATAGATATATACATGTCTAGGATTAGATTTAGAGAGAGCTTGGTACTTAAGCAGTCAAATTGACTAACCTCCTCTTTTCTAGAATCCTACTTGGTGTATAGTATCTATTCACTTTTAAGAATGAAGACATTGTTTATCTTAAGTAGGGGGGCCAAAAAATTGAAATTGTTTCCAGTTAGAATAAATTTTTTTCTTTTAATTATGATTAGGATATATTTTGTCCAATAAATTTGAAATTTTGTTAAGTATGCTAAACTTCAGTATAAATAAAGTTCGATTATTTCAATAAATTGTTATGTTAGCTTAATAATGACATAAATTTATTTTTAATAAAGCATGCAAATCATACCATAAAATTTTTAGTTCCTTAGGAAAGTTAGGTATGCATGAAAGTTTAAGTCTCTAGAATTGACTTAGTAGTTTCTTGAGGCGAAATCCTAGGAAGCATGGAATGTTGAAAATGATTTAGGCAACTTTTGTTTGGATCGTTTAAGCCTTTCAAGCTGACCTTGATGAAATTTTACCTTTTGAAACCCAACTTTGAGACTATATGGCCTAATTTTATTTGAACCTATGCAATATTTAGTCATCACGTTTCTTTTAATTATCTTTAAATTATCCTAAACACTAGACTCAGTATTATGCTGAATATTCTTTGAAAATAAGTTTGGGGAGTTGAAAAGAAGTATCAAATGCTCAAAAAAAGAAAGAAAGAGAACATACGTACTTGAAGGAAAATAGATGTACAAAAGAGCATGTGAAAACAAAGTAAGTTGGTGTATTGAAGGTAAACATTTCGAAGGTCCGATTGAAGCTGAGTCTAGGGTCTTTAGCCTAAATTTATCTATCTTTTACCTACCCCTAGTAGAGCCACGTTACAACCTTTGTAAAGACCTATTGATTTAAGTTTCTATGCTACCTACATTAATGGAGAGAATTTGCTATGTTCAACATATGAAGGAATAAGTTAAACTTAATGATTGCAGCTTAATCTTAAATAAGAGAATAAAATCAAATTGGTAGGGATTTACATGTTTTAACTGAGAAAGCATTTAGTCTATTTTTGCTATTATAGTAGTTATTGATATTAATTTGAATGATATGTATACATAAGTAGCATAAATATCAAAATTCTTGTTCTTGAGCATAAGTATACCTAATTCATAATTTTGGGAAGAATGTTGTTCTGAATGAGTTTTTCAAAGGAGTTTCCGAGAAATTCTTTTCAGTTTGTGCATTACTCGGGACGAGCAATGAATTAAGTTTAGGAGTGTGGAAACACAAAATATACATACCTTTTCGTGCCCTTTTTAACTCAAATTCATACAGTTTCGGTAAAACTATTGTCGAAAAATATATAAATATTATAAAATAATTATTTTGTACTTAAATTATTAACATAATGAATTTTAATTAATTTTATAATAAATTTTGATTAATTTTAATTATTTTCGACAGATTTGCACAAAGGACGAAAATTGGGTCGGTAGACATTGCTAGAAGTTCAAAATCGAGAAGCAATTTGAAGTATCAAGGTAAATTAATTTTCAGCCTAAGCGGTCCAATTATGTGTATTAATTCATGATATAATTAATTTTAATTTATATCCAATTTAATTTGGATTAAATAAATTATTATTAATTAATTATGAAAAAGTGGTCCAGTTGAGCCGAACCGAGTGAATCGAACCGAACAAGAAGTGGACAGCCCAAAATCGTCCATATGCTGACCCAAATCAGCTTACTGACTGACTATTTAGCTTGCAAAGAGGCCCTTGAAGACTTGTTCAAGTTTCAAACAAACCTCTTCACAATTTGTGGCTTTATAGATTTGCCTCAAGCCTAAATTAGCAAAGTTGAAACTATCTACCTTACCACATGTGTGGCCAGCCAAGGGATGGCTCTTTGGCTGATAATTTTAGCTATTTTTAGCAGCCCTTTTCAGCTATAAAAACCCCCTTAGGCTGGTCATTTGAAACACATCTCAAGCATTCACATCTTTTCCCTTTTCTCTCCATTTTCTCTCTTCTTTTCCATTCCAAATTCCCTTGCTCTCCTGTCGATTTCTCCTCTTGGAAAAGGGGCATTCATCAGCCATTTGGAGCATCAATTAAGTGTTCATAGCAGCCTTGGTTGACGAGGACAACGGAGAAGGAAGAAAGGAGCAAACTAATAAAGCCACGGAAAAACACCGAATTTGATTCTTGATTCCCTATCTTTTTTAATTTTTGTTGTTATTATGATGAACATATCTATGGATATTTATGTTGTTGGAATGGTTAATTTAATCAATTTAGCTTGAATTTAATTCGTGTTAGGTTGATCGCATTTCGTTTGCTAAAATTGTGTTTATGTTGTTATATGCCTCGGTAAGATGCTTGATTAAGTAAAATCATGACTAAGTTACTCTTGTATTACAATTGTGAGGTAGCTAATGAATTAATTATTTAAACGGATTGAAATTGTAATTAATGGACACAGTACTTAATCAGTGCATGTTTAATCATCTAAGGTAGCTGAGGGTTAAATTAGTAACGGTATCTGACGATACATTTGCCTTGCATAACTTGCAAGATTATTGTGATTAAATTGTTTCAAGGTAGGGATACCTTGTTACCTCACGTAGTTTTTTTATGTGTTTATTAGATTTAATTAATCGTTTGAATTGATATAGGGATATGTACAAGAGATTATTTCGATTTAATAAGTATGTATGTGCAATAACATATTTGCCTATTAAGATTTATTTAATCGGTTGAACTGACATATGGATATAGTCAAGTGATGAATGGATTTTGGTAGGTAAGTATGTTCATAAGTTAGAAATTTACCGAGTTGCCGTGTTCATAAGTTAGAAAATTACCGAGTTCCCGTAAATTTATTCGTAACAATATAAACATGAGTTAATAATTCTAAGTTAAGAAATGTAATTAATCTAACACAATTATGTCATCTTGATTAAAATCGTGTTTTGAAATCATACATTTGAGATTTATTTATTTAGTTTACTTAGTTTAAAATCTTAGTTTTTAATCACTCTCTTCAAACAAAATATTTTTCTTCACCAAAGTGTTTTAAATAGCATTCATAAATAATTATTTTCACAATCCCTGTGGGTGCGATAAGTCGACATTTACTTGTCACTTTATTACTTGTTGCGATTGTGTACACTTGCACATTTCTATCGTTCTAGTTACCAACCCTATTCGGTTTAAGTCTCGCAACTTAGGCGGTCTTCACCGACATAGTCTCCCGAATTTATCCTAATGACTTGTATAAACTATTTATTTAACATGCAAATGAAGTTATAATTGCTCCGGCAATGAATGTAACATCTTGTATGTAGGACCCGACGACTAATTCGAGTATGGGATGCTAAAAAAGCAACATCTATAGGTTTTAGACAACAGGTTTGATGGTCTCTGACCATCATCGTGCAATAGGCGCAAATAGTGGAGTAGTAACCTAAAGCAGTGCGTCACACAGATGAATAGAGTTGTGCAAGGCAATCCTGGGTTGTGTTGGAGCAACATGTGAATGATGTTTTCGAGGTAATTCTAGGTAGGTGGGACAATTGGCATGTGTAGACATATTGAAGGGTTAGGTTACTCACTCAAGCTTAAAGACCCTCTTGAAATTTGGGAGGTTTGGACACAAATCTAAATGGGTTTGAGTTGGCCATTTACAAATATGAGTAGACTTGGTCAAAATTCGAAACTCTTATTTTACGCTTTATCGAGTTTAGACAACTACATATAATATTAATATTATGTATAGGTACGGCTGAGGGGTCACCCATAAACATCTCTAGGCGCATGGTAATGCTAGGCAAGTAGGAAAATTGACATATGATAGTGTTAAGTAAATGGGGTATATGGTAATGAAATGAGTTATTAACCTAAAATTTTTAATTTATATATATATTGACTTGTTAGAATTTTTAAATTTTTAAATGAGGTGAGAGACCGTGAAAAGAATTTGAACAAAAATAATTGAGAAAACCAATTTAATATGTATATTGAAAAAAGAATATATTTGCTTTAAATTGTTAGCATTTTTTAAATCTTTAAATGGGGTGAAAGAAATTGAGTGGACAAAAGAGGTGTTTTTACACAATATGGTAAAAGTTTTATTCGGTCTTTTTCAATTTCGATATTAAGGTAATTAATTTTGTCAAAAATTAAAGTAATTTAATTTTATCAATCTCAAAAGTGAGCATCAAATGATAATTAATCACAATATTAATGTTTTTCGTCAAATTTATATATTTTGATTTGTATAATAACAAATTTAGTCTTCAAAGTTTACATATTCATCTAATTGTTTATATATATTTGAAGCTAAAGTTACTTATTTATTTATTCTTTTTAATTTCTTTTAGGTTTTTTAGAATCGGGATCAAATTGACAAAATATATAAATATTGAAGGCTTAATTTGTTATTATATCTATCAAAATTATATATAATTGGCATAAAACATTAATTATTGTAATTAACTAGTGTTAGTTGCTCACTTTCAAAATTGACCAATTTATTTAATATCAAAATTGAGATGAATTAAAGAGATATTTTTACATAATAATCAAGAAAATTAATGTAATAATTGTCGATGTAGGGCACGTAACAATAATAACGTGTTCTTTCTTTTAAATAAAATTAACATAATTTCTTTTATATATTTAGATTATATATTATGAATTTTTATATATTTTTATTTTAAATTTTTAATATTATATATATTTGATAAAAACGTCATGTGATATGTTTTTGGGCAAAACTATCACTTATTCTTTTAATGGCATTAAGAAGTAGACCAAAATCTATATAGACAGAAAAGTTAAAAAAAAAAGTAAAAATATTAGGTACAATGTGAATTATATTTCATTAACAAATGGTGAATTAAAGAGTTAATTTACTATTTTCTTTCTAAATTAATCTCTAAGCTTGAAAAACATTTTAATTATATCTTTAAACTATTGAAATTATATCAATGAGATCTTTTCATTATTAGAACTATTAATTTATACATTAATTGGCACGTCGATCTTATACGATATAATTTAAAATGAAAATTTTAAAAGAATATAATAAAACAAATGCAGTAAAAATCTTGATTTTGAGGTTTGCAAAACTATTACAAAAGTTTTATCGTTCATTTTCTTTTTTAGTTTTACTTTATTTTTAAATTTAAAATTATTTGACAATGTTTCATTTAAAAATTTTATTTTAAATTATACCATATAAAATTTGACATGTTAATTAATAATTTTAATAATAAAAAATCTAATTGATATATTTAAGATGGAATTAAAATATTTTTAAAATTTAGGATGAATTTAAAATATGAGTAATAGTTTGAGGTGTTTGATAGAATCAACCATTATTTAAATAAAGGCTTTTGAGTTGTAATAAAATTATTAATGCTCTCTCCAAATAAAATTATATATCTCAAAAAGGATTTATAAAGTTTTCTTCAAAAATTCCCGACCCGCTCTCATATCTCTTCACACATTCCCTCCGCCACCGCCTCCGTGTCCTCCTCCAGTTTAGGACGCAAGCCTTCTATTCCAGCTGCCGACGGACCAGGAAATTAAGGTAGTTTTTGAAACCCTAAGTTTAATTTGAAGACTTGATTTCCACTTAAGTTATAAGATTTTGTTTACTTCGTTGAGAAGGCCAAATTATTTTAAAGTAATCGGTTGCTGAAGCAGCGGACCGTTTTCGCCTCTATTTTCCGTTGCACTGCTATTTGCGGCCGCGATTCCGCAGTGCTATTGGTGTGAAATTTGTTCACACCGTAGCCCACACCGCTGCCTCCGCTATTTGAAACCCTCCGGCTGCAGAAATTTGACCTTTTTTTTTTTCTTTTTTCGTTTGTGACAGTTAATTGAAGTTTGTTAAGGAAATAATGATCTATACGGCGATTGACAACTTCTATTTAACGGATGAGCAGCTAAAGAACTCACCTTCAAGTAAAGATGGCATAGATGAAGCAACTGAAACTACACTAAGAATCTATGGCTGTGATCTCATCCAAGAAAGCGGAATATTACTTAAATTGTAACTATTTCTTTACTTTTTTGTGGTCAATTTTAGTTCTATAAATCATATGTTATAAGGAATTTCCTGATTGCTTTATGTTTCTTTAATTTTGTACATACAGACCTCAAGCTGTCATGGCTACTGGCCAGGTTCTTTTCCATCGTTTTTATTGCAAGAAGTCATTTGCCCGCTTTGATGTCAAGGTTAATCTCTTTTCTTCTTTTCTTAGGCTGTTGATAACTTATTAAATTGGGAGGAAGAGAAAAATTAGTGTTAATTACCTATGATTTTGTTTTTGTGTAGGATCAATTAGTTTTGGTACATTTGAGTTGTAGTGGGTGTTTCCTACTGATTTCCCTTCCAAATTCTTCAAGATTGCAAAAATCTATCCTTGTTTGACATTTTAATTTCTTTGTAGATAGTTGCAGCTAGCTCTTTGTGGCTTGCATCAAAATTAGAGGAAAGTCCTCGGAGAGCAAGGCAAGTAATCATAGTTTTCCACAGAATGGAATGTAGAAGAGAGAACTTACCGATAGAGCATTTGGATCTATATTCAAAGGTGAGATCGATTAGTTCATATATTTTAGCAAATTCAGCACTTCCTTTTTAAAGCAGGTCGTCTAGGCTTTATTCCTAGTGGCTGTTTCTAACTTCCTGTTCGTTATTTGCAGAAATTTTCAGACTTGAAAGCAGAATTGAGCAGAACCGAAAGGCACATACTGAAAGAGATGGGTTTTGTTTGTCATGTTGAACATCCCCATAAGTTCATATCTAACTATCTTGCTACCCTTGAAACACCTCCTGAGTTGAGGCAGGAAGCATGGAATCTAGCAAATGATAGGTACTTTTGCAACAGAAGCATCCTTTATTCACAATGTTCATCTTTTTAGTGCATGTTTTATTTGCTCGTTTAGTTATTTTAGGTAATTAATAGTAATTACTGTTCTTAGTATTAATTCTATACACTTAGGTTCATAAGCAAACCAAAAAGGTTCTGCTATTATGACCAGTTTATAGTTGAAGTTAGATGGCAAGTTCAATTCCCAATTGATAACTCAGTGGATATAGATATTGGAATCTGTTCTTACTATTCTGTTGGAGTCCTTTCAACGAACCTAACAATTTCATGCAATAACAGTGGGGCATTGATATGACAAACCTAACATTGAGCATAACGTTTCTGAAGTAGCAATCTTGATATGTAATTGGAGATAGGAAAATGATATTTCTAGAAGGGAGAATTTCTAATATCTGCTGGATTGTTCGTCAACTCTTTAGAAGAGATTCAAAATTTTAGAAACCATAAAACAAATAAAGGGTTGATTACAAATTAAATGTAGGTTGTAAGGTTTCAGTAAGATAAATTTGAATTCCAAGTGGTTCTATGAATCCATATTGGAAAATGTTATAGTTTGCAGTTTTGGTTTATTTATTGTGGCTTCAAAACATTCTTTGGCAGAGCCTAGCAATGGAATTTCTTTATTTTTGGTGATATTAGCTTCAATTCTGGCTTTTCTTCTTAAGAAAGCTATTCAGGGTCATTATGCTTATACCCTTTTAAAACTGATTAATAGTGTTACATGTGGTTAAGAAGAACTAGAGAGAGGGTGAGTGGAAGGAAGATAGTGTAACAATGGTGGGAATGATAATATGCATATGGAGTAGTCGTGAGACACAAGAACAATCATTACATGAGAATGCAACACTTTTTGTAACTTGTTGGTAAGAATGACATGATTCTGGTCAAAGGAGTTAGAGCCTTTGCTTCAAGGCTAAGGCTTTGCTTAGTAGAGTGAAAAGAAAATTGGAAGGATGGAAAATCGAAGGGTGGAAAACTAGATGGATGGAAAACATAATTTTTCTTTCCATAGATGTGCTTGGTATGAAACATGGAAAAATGGAAAGAAAAAGTAATTTTCTTTTCATCCATTGCTTGGTAGAGTTGAAAAATGGAAGGAAAGAAAACAAAACATTTGAAAAATGCATAATTTTGATATAACATAAACGTCTCTCTCATTTTCTCTACTCTTATCATTTAAATCTGGAATGATTGATTTTTATGCATTACGATGGAGGAAATTGATCATTTCTCCTATTTTCTTTCCTCTTACTTTTCTTCCCAACCAAGCACACTTCAAATTTTTTTATTTTTCCACTCCCTCCCATCCCTCTACTTTTTCACCCAACCAAGCACACCCCAAGTGTTTTAACCTTTTCTTTTTTGGATCCCTGGAGGTTCATGCCAACTATTGACATAGAAATAGACATGGATGGTGTAGCTAAATTATGATTGCTTTGAAATTATGGTTGCAGATAAATCTTTTCTGATGCATTTTTTTATCTCCCTTGAGCTGTAATGTTCTGAAGTTTCTGCAGATAAATGTTCTTGTATGAGTTGATATTTCTAGTTCCATATTTGGATGACATTATGTATGAACTGCCTTAGAAAAGCCACTGCTAGTGTTTATATTTCGATTCTATGCATTTACATGGAAGTTCTACTTGCATCTAAATTTTAGTTTGTGTTGTCAATATCCTGTTCATTGAACCACTAGCATATGTTATTCTTTCTCTTGGTGGAACTTGTACTATTTTTTGTGCTGATGTTCATCAACTCTCTTTGGAGTAGCTTACGTACAACCTTGTGCGTTCGATTCAAGAGTGAAGTTGTGGCATGTGGAGTTGTATATGCTGCTGCTCGCAGGTTCCAAGTCCCCCTTCCTGAGAACCCACCATGGTGGAAGGCTTTTGATGCAGATAAATCTGGGATCGATGAGGTTTGTAGGGTTCTGGCTCGTTTGTACAGCCTTCCCAAGGCTCAATACATTCCTGTATGCAAGGATGGAAAACCATTCACATTTTCCACCAGATCTGCTGATTCACAATCTCAGCCACCTCCAAAGGTGAATCCGACTTTTAGTTTCTCACCTTCCATTCTTTTTGAAGTTTCACTGGCCGGATGTTCTGCTAAAATATTTATATTAAATCTCCAAGCACATAATCTCTTCTCTTAACTGCACCTATGGCATGAAAGAGCAAGGGGGATAGAATTGAGGAATTCCTGAACTTCCCTTTTTTATATAACTAAGCTAAATTCAACATATATGAGCTCTTTAGATTAATCTAATCAAAGGTGGAATTGAAATTTTCTCACCATTTTGCAGGAAGTTCCGCTTAGCCCGCCAGCTAATAATAATGCCAACGTTTCCACCACTACTGTAGCAGTAGCTGATGTAGAAACCGAGGGAGCAAAAGAAGCTAAGATTAAGATGGCTCTTGACAAGCTGAAAGAATCCAAGCAGAGTGATGATGAATCGAAGAGCATACCTACCACAGACAGTGATGCAAGAGAAGAACCGAGGCATAAATCCAAGTCTGAGCACAAGACAGAATCAAGCGGAGAAAAGAGCAAGGACAGGGACAGGGAAAGGGAGAGGGACAGAGAAAGAGACAGAGAGAGAGCAAAGGCCCGGGATCGTGACAGGGGCAGAGATTCTGACCGGGAAAGAGAGCGAGATGAGACCGAAAGGGACAGAGATAAAGTCAAGGATCGAGGTCATCGATCAAAGGATAGAACAAAGGATTCAGGTTGTTCCATTTATTCTCGTTACAGGAATGGATTAAATATTTCTGATTTTGATTACTCGTATACCTATTTACTAACCACTATGATTTTGTAGCAGGGGGGCATTCTGAAAAATCAAGGCACCACTCATCACGCGGTATGGTTTTAGCTTTCCACGAAGTTTTCAATCACTGTAATTTCTTTGTTATATAGATTAGTTCGTGATCTGAAACTGTTTCTCTTTTCCCAGATCGTGATTATCGTGGCTCATCGTATTCTTCAAGGGAGAAAGATCGTCATAGACATCACTCCTATGCTTAGAACAGTCTTGAAGGAGCATTGCATGTTTGGTACCTTGTAGCCATGACGGTTGCTTGCCAGGCTAACTGAAAAATGTCTGATATGCAGAAATGTAACAGTAGTTTATGTATTGCATTTGGAGTTAAAATGTCTTTGGTCCAAAATTATTATTTAAACATTTAACTTTCAAATTTGCTTAATGCAAACAGCTAATGGTTTCTTGCTACCAACTATTAGTTTGCCAGACCTTGAAACAGTCTTCGCAAAACACATTCGATATCTATATATAGACTAGGTTTAATGGTACAAAAATTATAAAAATACATAATACGGTAAATTAATTTAATATTTTCTATAGAATATAATTAAATTGTTTTTCTTGTATTGTATTAATTTAAAATTTAAATTGTAAATAAATATAATAAGAGAACTTTAATCTTAATATCAATAGAAAGAATTATATGATCTTTATTTTTATCTAAATTTGCACGTAAATTGTTTAAATATGATGAATATTATAATGCCTTACGATAAAATTTTGTTAATCAATTTTATGTATTTGCTCAAAATATAAGACAGGATGAAAACTCTAATCAACTCTTGAAGATGTCAAACAATTCCTTCACGGTCGTTTATCACGTTATGGTCAATGGCTCTTTCTATAAAAGCTTTAACTTGATGAGAGGTTTGCGTAAAAAGATCTTCTTTCACTTTATCTCTTCGTTTTATGCATGAGCATTCTCTTTCTCATGTTTCAAAAAATTGAAACAAATGGATTCGTACGAGGAATCAAAATTTTTAGGAATGCCCCTATTAGTTATTTTCTTTTTGTCGATGATTGCTAATTTTTTATATTTCCTCCGTACAAACTTGCATATCTCTCAAGACTTTGCTCAAAAAGTTCTGCTTCTTATCAAGACTTCAAATTAATTTTTATAAATTGGAGCTCTTTCTCAGTCCTTTTACTAGACTAAAAGCCAAAAAATACCAACCCAGGAAATATCTAGGTTTGGAATTAGGGAAACAACATAGGAAAAAAGAATTTTCAAAGTGAACAACAAACTCACTTTGTGGAAGTTTAAGTGTCTCTCGTCAGGCGAGAAACTCATTCTCATAAACTCTACTTTGACTTCGCTCCCCTTTACCCCTTATACGTTTTCAAGGCCCCAAACTACGTCTGTGATAACACTGAAAAAGCCATTCATGCCTTTTGATGGGGCCACGACACTAATAGGAAATTTCACCCCTATGGCTGGGACTAAATCTGTGCTGTTTTTCTGAAAGGGGGCTGGGAATTCAAAAAACTAGTCTTTTCAATGAAACCCTCCTTTCAAAAAAAATGCTTGGTGCATCATGACAAATCAAAACTGTCTTCTCACAAGAGCCTTATAATTCAAATATTGCAATCATCACCCTTTCGAATCCACCAAGCCCAAGCTTATAGATTCCTAAGCTTAGAAAGGTATTCTCAATGGGAGGATATCTACTCACAAGGAACAAATGTTCAAATTTGGGACAGCAAAAGCTGTTGGATTAGCACAAACATCGATTCCCCTTCGTGTACACTATCAAATCATCTACGTCGGGTATTGAAGTCCAGTCATGCCTCTACCCTCATGTCAACAACTAGGACCAAAAGAAATCTTTAAATTTAATCGACCCTAGTATAGAAATTCGATTACAATGGACCTTTTTCTATAAAGAATGTGTATGCTTTTCATCATCGGTCAGACCCTAATTCTTGTACTCAATTGGTTCCACATAAGGCTTGGACCAACCTTTGGCGACTCAAACTTTCTTACAAAATTATTATTTTCTTATGGATAATTTGCAATAATTGTCTTTCAACTAAAGATATTCTCTCGAGAAGACTATGTTTCGATGACAATCTATGTTTTTTCTACAAGACCAATAGAGAAATTGCTAACCACCTCTTCCTTTATTGGAATTTTGCCAAGTCTGTTTGGTTTGGTTCTTCTCTCATTCTCCGTTTTGGTTCCCCCCATGTTTCTTCCTTATCCAATTGGCTTTTCCATTGGCTCCAATCAAATAACATTAGTACTCTCTAGATCATTTGGAAATCAATTAATGAACTCAAGGAGATTTTACACCACTGTGGCATGCACTCTCTGGATTATTTGGAAATTAATGAATGAACTCATCTTTGAAAAGTTGATCCTATACCATCTGTTGCAGTTAGAAGGATTCATTATCTCCGCCTGTCTATTCTAAGTGCCTACCCCTTTGACACTTTTCAGGCCTCTCATCCAAGAACTCAAGCATATGTTTTTGCTCAAGTACCTCTCTCATTGGACTTGTAACACCCCATACCCAACTCGATCGCCGAGTATGAGCGACGACATGCCACATTTATTGCCTGGGCAACTACAACTTTCTTTTATATCAAATAAATAGCTTATGCAGTTCATTAGGGCTAATACTTGATTATAATATGATATTTAGTCAGATTATGGATTTAAACAAGCTTACAAAATCTCATCCAATAGCTCGATGTCTTTTGCGGACTAAAATGTAGCATTTTCAAAACTATTGGATTAACATCTCGATGTTAAGGGTATCATGTCGTGGCTTTGACAAAACAGTGAGTGACGTCGTAACATCAGAGGTTTGTGGTTGCGACGTCACTTTATTAATTTCACATCGCGACGTTGTAGGTCTGTTGTTGCGACGTCACCTACTATTTGCACAAAATCCATTGAGTACCAATTCACAACACCTAAAACAAATAACCAATTGCATCATTTCAACCATTTTAGCCTTCTATCATTCACATACATACTTTAACAAACCATAAGCAATACCATTTAATTATACTCAATTCCACATTTACTATCCAAATTATCAAAATGGACATACATGATACAAAGCCGACTCAAAACTTAAGTACATGCCATATATTGAAAACGTAAGTGTAGCGACGTAAAAAATTTGCTTTCGATCGCTAATTGAGGTGACTTATCAAAAATTTGAAGACCAACTTTCGGTTTTACTAAAAAGGGAGTCGCCCCCGATCTTTTTCTAGGTGTGATCGGACACCTAATAAATCGTCTTTTTTGAAAAGAAAATTTATTCTTGAACAAGAATGAAGGTCAAATTGGAGCCTACGCGAAAATCCAGAGAAAAATAGGGTTCGGGAGTCGGTTACGCACGAGGAAGGTTTTAGCACCCTCGTGACGCCCAAAAATTGGTATCTTGTTAAACATGTGTTGTCTTAATTTTCAAAAAACACGAATTCAATTTGACATTTAACCGTGATTCGATTGAAAAGACGAGAATTTTTAAATTTTGATTAGTTAGAAGGGCGTTTTGTTTTTTAACACGAGCCGATATGATTCACCCGACATAGCGATGAAATCAACGACTTAGTGTTAAACCGATACGCTGCCTCATGTATTGAAATTAATTAAAACCAGAATAAGATTTTCGAAATAATACAAAGCAAATTGATATGAAATAAAAAATAAATAAAAGACAGAGCTAGAAATATATTGAAGCAAATATAAGTGTGACAATAATATTGAAAACAATAAAAATATATGCGATATTAAGCGTAATACTAGAATTAAACGTGAAACGGAAACGATGAATGTAAATACATAATAATGATATTAAGAGTATGTACGTAATATATATATATATATATATATATATGAATAGTAATAGTGTTAGAAATATACTATATATAGTGTTTGAAGTATATACCTAAGATAGTAAAAATATAGCTAGTAATGTTAAAATATATATATAATATATACATATATATATAAAATAAATATCGAAAAATGTATGTACATGACATATATGAAAAATATATACACAATAATATTAAAATAAAATAATAAGTGATAATAGTGAAAATAATAGGTATAATAATAAATATAATGATATACGAAAATAATAATATATATAAAATATGTATACAAGAATAATAAAATATATATACTAATATTAATAATAAATATAGTAGGAATAAAATAAATGTAATAATAATATATACACAATATGGTATTAAAATATACATATACATATAATAATGTTTAAGAATATATACATAAGATGATATGGAAATATGTACATGGAATAATATATAAAATATAACTAATAATATTGAAAATATATACATAATATATATATATAACATATACGATATATACATATACATTAGAAATGATAGCAATATAAAAGGAACTTATTAATACGCTATATAGATACGTATATATATGGATATAAATAATAAGGATATTAGAAATACTTAATATATAATATTAGAAATATATACACAACATAAATATATATATATATATATATATATATATATATATATATATATATAAAATGTAGTATTAAAATATATACATAACATAGCATGCAAAATGTACACATAAGATAGTATAAAAACTAACTAATATAGTATAAACATATACATATATAATATTAAAATGTATATACATAATATATAAAAGAAAATATATGCATGTAAATATATCTACATAAAATCGTATAAAATATATAACTATGATACTAAAGTATATACATAATATATATGAAAACGAAATATAATATTAGAAATACACATACATAATATAGAATAAAAAAATATATATATATATATATATAGCACATGTTAGAAGAATATTCACATAAGTATACATATATATGTACTAAAATATATATGTACTAATATCATTTAAAGAAATACATATTAGAAATGTCTATACGTAACATGGGATTTTAAAATATATATACATAAATAATAATAATAATAAGTAATGAATAAATATAATGAAAATAGTAAATATAAAAGTAAAAGAGAAAATATTATATATAAACAAAAATTAAGAATAATGATGATATAAAGAAAATAAAATAATAATATGTTAAAAATAAATAATAAATATAATAATGTAAAATAGTAAAAAGGTATGTTCATACATATATAATAAAACATATATTAATGATAATAATACCAATAACAATAAAATAGTAAATATAATGATAAAAATATCAAAATTAATTAATTTAATAGTAAAGAAATGAAAATAAACTAAAAAAGACTAAAATTGAATAAAAACCAAAGTTTTAGGGCTGATTTGAAATAAAAATAAAAAGAAAAGGACGAAATTACAATATGCGTGCAACTTGGAGGGGCCAAAAGCACAATAAATCCCCTGGTCAAAACGCAGTGCAGCACGGGGGACCAAATTGCAAAACATGACGTATTTTTGGGCCAAATTAAAATAACTAAAAACCTGATTGTAAAATAATGAAAATACGGAAGGGCCAAACGTGCAATTAGCCCTTTCGCTATAAAAACACGAGGATCCTAGCGGGTCGGGTCGGGTCGGTCTGACCCGGGGCCAAAACGACTTCGTTTTATTGAAAGGGGAGGGGGACCAAAACACACCGTTTTGGTCCCTATAAAAGCCAAAAATTTAAAAAAAAAAACCATTTAGCAGCTTAGGAGAAAAAAAAAGAAAAGGGAAAGGGGAGAGGGAGATTTTCAGTGGGGAGCCCGGCCACCGTCCGGTCGTCGGACTGTTGCCGGCGCCGGCGCACGGTGGCCGGAAAAGGTAAATTTCTCCCTTTTGTTACAAGCCCAATTTAGCCCTACTGACCCACCAAAATTAAACCCATGACTCAAATAACCCAAAAAAATTTTAACCCAAAACCCAATTACATCAGCTCAAGTGATTAACCAGCCCAATACCTAAAACAAAAAAATCAAACAGAAACCCTAGCCACCTTCTGCCATCAGCCGCCTCTGTCCCATCGCCCATGCCTCTGCCACCACCTACTCTACCGGCCATACCCTGCAAAAACGAAGCAAACAAGCAAGATAGAAAAAAGAAATAGCAAAAGTAATAATAAAAACTTGTAAAAGATGGCTATAAAAAGCCATTCAAAAATCATGTAAAAAGGTTGGATTTTTGAGGAAACAATACAAACAATGAATCTCATTTTTCAGCATAGAACAGCCTAGAAAACAAGAAAAATACAGCAAGCATTGAGGGAAATAAACTGATTCAAGAGGCTAAGGTCCCATTTCTTTCCCTTTTTTATTTTTTTTCTTTCAATATTCGACTACACATACATATATATTTTTTATTTTTCTAAACAAAAACAGTATATATATTTATATATAAACAGAATATAAATAAAAAAATTAAAAATTTTACCTTTTTCATTTTCCGCCACTGTCTTGTGGTGGTCGACGACAACAACCGGCTGACGGTTCCCCTCGCCGGAGTGCATACCTGCAGAGAGAAAACAAAAAGGGGGAAAAGAAATTTTTTTTTAAAACAAGCTGGAAGTGATTTTTTTAAAAATTTTTTGGCCTTAAATAGGCCTCCAAAACTACGTCGTTTTGGGCAAGCCATTTAAGCACCAAAACGACGTCGTTTTGATGCGACCCGGTCCGACCCGACCCATACCCGCTTAGGATCAGCGTGTTTTTGACGGAAGGGCTAATTGCACTTTTAGTCCTTTCACTTTTTTTAGCCTTATAATTCAATTTTTCGTATTTTTAATTTTGCCCAGAAATTTAGTTTTTGTTTCATTTTGGTCCCACTGCTGCTGTGAGTTTTAGGTTGATTGGTTTATTGCCCTATCTAGTCCCTTTTATTTGTTTGCGCGTGTAATTTAGTCCTTTCCCCTTTATTTCCTTTTAAATTTGCCCCAAAACTTTGTTATTAGTTCAATTTTAGTCCTTTCAGTATTTATTTTGTTTCTTTATTAAATATTATTATTATTATTTCTAATATTATTAATATTATCAATATTATTTTTTTATATATTAGTGTATGTTTTCATTATACATGCATACGTATATATATTTATATATGGTATTATTTTTAGTTACTTTATTTCATATTGTTAATAGTAGTATTATAATATTATATTCATTATTAATATTAGTATATATTTTTATATATGTATATATATACTTTTTATATAGTATTATCGTTTTATTATTATATTTATTATTATACTTATTATTTTTACCATTATTATTTTTATCATTATTATATGTATATACATATAGATGTTTTTAAGTACTTATTATAAATAGATTATTTTCTCATTATATTACTAAGTATATTATTTTTACTCATTTCTTCATTTTTTATTATTATTTTAATACTCTTATATTGTGTATATTATTTTTATTTTTATTTTTTAATTTTCTATATATTATGTATATATTCTTTCTAATATCCTATTATTCATATATTATATTATATTATATATATATATTTTAATATCGTATTTTGTACATGTTATTATTATATCTATTTTTATCCCTATTATGTTTATTATTAATATTAGTACCTATTTTATTATATGGGTATATATATATATACTTTTATATATAGTATTATTTTCATATATCGTTATACTTATTATTCTACTTATTATTTTCACTATTGTCACTTATTATTTTATTTCAATATTATTATGTATTATTTGATGTATAAACATCTTTTGTTATTATTATCATTATCATTATTAACTTATATATATATATATATATATTATGTATGTTTCTTAATATTTTCTTTTATTGTAAATATTCTAATGTTATATTATATATATATGTTTTTCATATTATTATGTACATATGTTTTTATATCACATTTTTATATTATTGTGTATATATCTATATATAGTTTTTTATTTACTTTATTTTAGTATTATTATTATATTTTATTTACTTATGTGTGTTTCATTATTATTTCTAGTATCATTATTATTATTAACATTGGTATGTATTTTTATATATATGCATATATATACGTATTCATATCATAGTATTTCTAATTACCTATTTTTATATTATATTATATTATTAGTTTTACTACTATTAGTATTATTTTTAGTTTCAATAAATATTTTAACATTCATATATATATTTACTTTTATGTAACATTGTTAATAATTATTTTAAATATCATTATTATTTTTAATACATGCGTATATATATTATATGTATATTCTTTTAATAGATATTATGTATATATATTTCATATATTATTTTTAACTTTGCATTATGTATGTATTTTAATGTTATCCTTTTATATATCATATACATATTTTCAATACTATTAATGCGCCATTAATACCTATTATGGTACATATCTTAATATGTGTATATATGTAGTACTATTAGTATTTTAAATATTACGTTTACGTCATTCCTCTCATTGTTATATGTTTGTATATATGTCCATCTCTATCTTATGTTTAATGCTATTGTTATCATGTTTAATATCGCATACGTTATTATTATTTTTTTTAATATTATTATCGTAGATATTATTTGTTCCGACATATTTCTCACTCTGTCATGTCTTTTAATTTCAATAAATAAGGCAACGTACCAATTTAACATTAAGTCGTTGGTTTCATTGCTATGTTGGGTGAATATCATCGGCTCGTGTTAAAAAGGAACGTCCTTCTCAAAAGAGATCAAAATTATAAAATTATCATGTTTTGGTCGGATCACGATTAAATTTTAGATTGAACTTGTATTTTAAAAAAAAAATTAAGACAACACATGTTTAATAAGATACCAATTTTGGGCGTCACGAGGGTGCTAATACCTTCCTTGTGCGTAACTGACTTCCGGACTCTATTTTTCTTTGGATTTTAACATAGACCTAAATTTGATTTTCTTTTTATCAAAAATAAAACTTTTGGCTAAAATGAAGATTTATTAGGTGTCCGATCACACCTAGGAAAAAGGATCGGTGGCGACTCCCTTTTTAATAAAATCGAAATTCAGTTTTCAAATTTTCAAATAACCGCCTCAATTAGCGACCGAAAGCAAATTTTACGTCGCTACACCTTTTTTTTAAATATTTTTTTATTATATTTTTATCTGTTTTAATATATATAGGTGAGAAAATAGGTTTAAAAACGAAATTAAAAATAGGATGAAAAAATCACCTTAAATGTTTGATGTCGGTATCTTGGTTGTTGGATTGATGCTGTTCTCGTATTTTTCTTTTTTATACTTTCCCGAATCTGTTTGTATATATTGAAATCTGACTTTTTGTATTGATAAAAAAACCAAAAAAAAATCCCCTCATCTATTTGTTCATTTGGCTTATATAGCCTATTTACAAGCTATTTTTCTATTATTTCTATCTTGTCTCTTTTAATGTGTGCAAGTGCAGAGGCGGTGGCTTGGGCGGTGGATTTGACCTGAGTTGGTGGCCGGTGCATAGGAGGTGTCAGGGGCAAGTGGCTGTTGAGGTGTTCGGGTTAGGGCTGATTAGGGTTAGGGTGTAATTGGGCTATTGGGTATTTGGGTTTTTTGATGGGTTAGTGGGTTTAGGTTGTAAATGGGTTTAGGGGTTTGTATTGTTAGTTGGGTTTAATGCATGTTGGGTTTAAAGTGGGTTTTGTAAAATGGGGTTTAAATTTTGGGGTATGGAAATGGGTTTAAACCCGAGCAAATTTTTGGGCTATACAGCTGCCCCTCTTTGCTCATTGTCGTGTAACGAGAATAGAGCAAAGACTTTTAAGGGAGACCAAATTTGCCCGGTCTTGCTGGGTCTTGACTTCTTTGGTGCCCTTCTTTTCTTCAGGTAACCTCATTCTAATCCACCGCATCTTGTAGCTTTGGTTCAATCCGCTGCATCTTCTGATATATGCTTTGTAGCTTCGATCTACTCTTCTATCACTTTAGTCAGATAAGGTTTGTGATCTTCTCTTCTGCAACTTTGGAAAGGCAAGATCTGATATCCTCGATCAGCTCTACTGCAACTTCAGGGAGACAAAATCTGGTGTCTTCAATCAGCTCCAACCTTGATTCTTTACTCGGCATGTGATCCTGAGCTCAACTCACTTCTCGCAATATGAGTTAATTCTTTTAAAAAATAGACATTAAAAGCAGAAATTGAAAATATCTCAGCATGTGAGCCAATGCTCAACTCACTTCTCGCAATATGAGTTGGTTTTTGAAAAATATAAATTGAAAAGAAAAAAAAACAGAAATTGAAAATACCTCAGCGTGTCCTGAGGCTCAACTCACCTCTCGCAATATGAGTTGATTTTTTTGAAACTGAATTTGAAAAATAGAAATTGAAAAGCAGAAATTGAAAATACTGAGCGTGCCCTGAGGCTCAACTCACCTCTTGCAATATGAGTTGATTTTTGAAACATAAATTGAAAAATAGAAATTTGAAAATACCTTAGCGTGTGACCTGAGGCTCAACTCACCTCTCGCAATATGAGTTGATTTTTGAAACATAAATTGAAAAATAGAAATTTGAAAATACCTCAGCGTGTGACCTGAGGCTCAACTCACCTCTCGCAATATGAGTTGATTTTTGAAACATAAATTGAAAAATAGAAATTTGAAAATACCTCAGCGTGTGACCTGAGGCTCAACTCACCTCTAGCAATATGAGTTGATTTTTGAAACATGAATTGAAAATACCTTAACGTGTGACCTGAGGCTCAACTTACCCCTCGCAATATGAGTTGATTTTTAAAAATAGAAATAAAAATATCAGAATATCAAAACAAATCATCTGGTGGAACTCAAGTGTCTTTTCCTTGATCTAGTATAACTATCATTTAAAATTTCTTGCTCTGCTGGAGTACCTGTATATGTCATGCATGATGTTATCATGATATGCACATGTTGGTCTTAAATGCCTTTATGCCTACATGATTATGCTATGCGCCTTGGGCTTGTTTGTCATATGTCCCTTTTCGTTATGATTTTTGATGATCTACCTTCATTGCTTTGACTCTTGACTTTCTCTTTAGGCCCTGTACCCGTCCTCAAGCTTCACGAGTAATCTACGTTTCTCAGATATCACTCTTTTGCCCCTGGTTGAACTTTGTCCTTGCTTTGAGGCTCTTGTACTTATCAAATTCTTATCCGGGTAATGCTTAACATTTCTTTTGTTTAGAGTATGTCATTTCACTATTTATCATGTAAATGAGCCACATAATGAGATGCATAAAAATGGTCAGGTAGGGACAAAAGGATACCTCACATTTATTCATTTCAAATGTAGCAAACAAAGAAAGTTAACCAATGATAGTGAAAAAGTGTCATAAAGAGAAAAGGGATCGCATTCAACGGGTACAAATGCTTTAGATATTCAACACATGAACTCTTCCCTATTCTTCAATCAAGAATCTTTTCGAGCATGACTTCTTACGTAGAAGATTTCGAGCTGCTGAAAATGCTTCAAATACTGTAGTCTTACTATTTGACCCACTATTCAACCACCTTGCTCTTTAAGCCCGGGTTTGCTTCATTAGAACGCCTTCTCAGGTTTTCATCCTAATCTTTTGTGTTAATTAAGACGCCCTTTTCAGGTTTTCACCTTGATCCCCTTTTTTTTTTTTAGAATGCCCTTTCCGGATTTTCATCTTGACTTTTTTCAAGCATAATATTTCTTCACAGCATCTGAATTCACTTGATTAGGTAACTCCTTCCCATCCATCTCAGTGAGAATCAAAGCTCCACCCGAGAATGCCTTCTTTACGACGTCTGGTCCTTCTCAATTTGGTACCCATTTTCTTCGGAAGTCTTTTTGTATTGAAAGAATCTTTCTTAGCACGAGTTCTCCTTCGTGAAATTCTCTTGGCCGTACTTTCTTGTCATGGGCCGCGATCATTCTCTTCTGGTACATCTGTCCATGACAAATTGCCTTTAGACGTTTTTCTTCGATGAGGTTTAACTGGTCATATCGAGCTCGAACCTACTCTGCTTCCTCTAATCTCGACTCCATTAAGACTCGTAGAGAAGGGATCTCAACTTCGATAGGTAACACAGCTTCCATTCCATAGACCATAGAAAAAGGAGTTGCTCCCGTAAATGTCCGTACAGATGTGTGATATGCATACAAAGCAAATGGTAGCTTCTCGTGCCAGTCTTTATATGTCTCGGTCATTTTCCCAATAATCTTTTTAATATTCTTGTTGGCTGCTTCAACAGCTCCGTTCATTTTCGGGCAATAGTGTGATGAGTTATGATGCTTTATTTGAAATTACTCACACACTTCCTTCATCATTTTGTTGTTCAGATTCAAGGTGTTATCTGAGATGATTCTTTCAGGCAAACCATATCGACAAATGATTTCCTTTTTCAAAAACCTACAAACTGCAGTCTTCGTCACATTGGCAAACGAAGTGGCTTCTATCCATTTCGTGAAGTAATCAATAACCACAAAAATGAAACGGTGTCCATTAGAAGATTTTGGGGAAATTGGCCCTATAAAATCCATGCCCCACATAGAAAAAGGCCACAGAAAAGTCATGACATGAAGGGGCGAAGGGGCTACATGAATCTTATCGCCATAAATTTGACATTTGTCGCATTTTCTTGCAAAACTAATGCAGTCACTTTCCATCGTCAGCCAGTAATAACCAAGTCTCATAATTTTCCTGGACATAGTGAAACCATTGGCATGTATCCCACAAATTCCTTCATGGACATCTTCAAGTATTTTTCTAGCTTCAGCATCATCCACGCATCTCAAGAGCACTTGATCTTTTCCTCTTTTGTACAGGATGTCCCCATCAAGAACAAATCCCGTTGCTATTCTTCTGATTGTTCTTTTGTCGTTCTCATTTACTTGTTCGGGATACCTTTGATTCTTGATATATTCTAAGACTTCATGGAACTATGGCCATCCATCTGGCTCTTTTTCAATGCTGAAACAATGTGCAGGGACTTCATATATGCTCATTTGAAGAGGTATTATTTTTGTTTCTCTATTTGCTTTAAACATTGAAGCCAAAGTGGCCAGGGCATCAGCCAATTGGTTTTCTTCTCGTGGGAAGTAATTAAAACTTATTTCTTTGAATTCTTTATTTAGTCCTGCCACTAGATAGCTGTATTTGACTAATTTTGAATCTCTCACTTCCCAATCTCCACGGATTTGGTATATCACCAATGCTGAGTCCCCGTACACCTCTAAGATTTTGACGTTTCGTTCAATAGCTGCACGAAGTCCCATGATAAAGGCCTCATATTCCACTATGTTATTGGTATAGAAGAAATTTATCCTGGCAGTGAACGGATAATGGTTCCCTTCTGGTGATACTAAGACTGCTCCAATCCCATGCCCCAATGCGTTCGATGCACCATCAAAGCTCATCTTCCATAACTTCTCTTTTAGTAACTCGCACTCTTTTTCTGTAATGCACATCAAGTCTTCATCTGGAAAATCAAATCTCAATGGCTCGTATTCATCCATTATTCGAGTCGCTAAGAAGTCAGCTATTGCACTTCCTTTTATCGACTTTTGACTCACATAGAAAATGTCGTATTCTGATAGTAAGATTTGCCATCGTGCCATTCTTTCTGAGAGTGCAGATGATTCCATCATGTACTTTATTGGGTCTAGCTTTGAAATTAACCATGTTGTATGATACAACATGTATTGCCTGAGCCTCCAAACTACCCAAACCAGAGCGCAATAGTATTTTTCAATGGATGAATACCTTGCCTCATATCCAGTGAACTTTTTGCTGAGGTAGTAGATCGCCTTTTCTTTCTTTCCTAACTCGCCGTGTTGCCCCAGTACGCAACCCATTGAATTTTCGAACACAGTCAAATACAATATCAATGGTCTTCCCGGATTTGGCGGTACTAGCACTGGAGGGCTAGACAAATATTGTTTTATCTTATCAAAGGCCACTTGGCATTCTTCATTCTATTCTCCCGGGTTATGTTTTCGAAGAAGCCGAAAGATTGGGTCGCATTGGTTGGTAAGTTGAGCGATGAATCGGGCGATGTAATTTAACCTCCCTAAAAATCCTCTGACTTCCTTTTACATGCGCGGAGGTGTAACTCTTGAATGGCTTTTATTTTATCTGGATCAACCTTGATACCTCTTTCACTGACAATGAAGCCTAGCAACTTTCCCGAGGTAACCCCAAACGTACATTTGGCTAGATTAAGCTTTAGTTGAAACTTTCTCAGCTTTTCGAACAACTTCTTGAGGTTCACTACATGCTCTTCTTCCCCTCGGGATTTAGCAATCATATCGTCGACGTAGACCTCTATTGCTTTATGCATCATGTCATGAAATAACATCGCCATAGCCCTCTGATATGTTGCCCCAGCATTTTTTAACCCAAATGGCATCACCTTGTAGCAGAATATTCCCCACATTGTTACGAAGGTAGTTTTCTCCATATCCTCAGGGGCCATCTTGATCTGATTATTCCCCGAGAATCCATCCATGAAGGAAAACAATGAATGTTTTGCTGTGTTATCCACCAATGTATCAATGTGTGGTAAGGGAAAATTATCTTTAGGACTTGCTCGATTCAGGTCACGATAATCACGCACATTCATACTTTGTCGCCTTTCTTTGGTACAGGGATTATGTTAGCCACCCATTCTGGATATTTGGAGGCTTGTAGGAAGCCAACATCAAATTGTTTCTTGACTTCCTCTTTTATTTTCAACAACATCTCAGGTCTCATCCGTCTTAGCTTTTGTTGAATGGGTTTGCATTCTGGCTTTAATGGGATCTTATGGACCACTAAATTTTCATCCAATCCTGGCATGTCCTGATATGACCATGCGAATACATCTTTGTACTCGCGGAGCAAAGCAATCAAATTATGCCTAGTGCCCCCTAAAATAGAGGTCCCAATCTTCACTTCTTGCTTCCTTTTTTCAGTTCCCAAATTTATTGTTTCAACAGATTCTTGATGAGGCAAAATCTGTTTATCCTCTTATTCCACCATTCTTAGCAAGTCAGGCAACGAGAAATAGTCTTCGGCATTTTCTTCGGCTTCGAATTCTCCTAAACAAACAGGCTTCTCAAAATCGATTTCAAGACTCGTAACGGGTTTGTTCATGCTGTTGATATCTGAGCACCTGAAAGTTGAATGGAAAAGGAAACTATAGAGGGGCATCCAAGTATTGGAACCAACAAATGAAATGTTATGGCATGGTATGAGGCAAATGTAAGGATAGGCTATGAAATGAGAAAATGATTATGAAATTAGTGATAATGTGAAAGATCGTGACAAAATGCATCTTCATTAATATTCATTTAAATGATAAAGAGCGAATGCAAGCTCTTACAAAAGAATTCTATTATATCTAAGAACACAATAGAGGGTTAACGTTTGAGCATTGCTTTGAAGACTTATAAACTATAAGGAGGTGCTTAGCAGTTCAATTGTTCAACTTGAAACCCAGAGGACAAGGGCGTATCCTTGAAACATTTTTAATCGCATCAACCCCTTTGTCAATGACATTTATACTAATATTCTGAAAACCCTTCTCGATTAATACCAGCATGCTTCGCGAATTATCATGCCCCGGGTATATCACTCCTGCAGATGTAAATGTTCTTGACAAAGGAGGGTATTCTATGTGCTCCCATTCCAGTTCTCGGCCCAAAGTTCTCGCAATCATTCTCTCCTGATCCTTCTTCCACTATTTTCTTCTTTGACGCACATCTGGTTGGAACCCTAAACTGTATCGAGCTTTGTGATGTACCGACTTTAAACTTCTGACTATTCCTTGCAGATACCTTCCCAAACTTTTCCTTACTCGGGCTCCTCTTCCCACAGTCATCTTGATACCCATCCTGGTATTTCTCGACATTTTTGGCACGGGAATTCTGTTTCCTTCAGCAACGAATGTGGCATTGACAAATTCAAGGGATCGGAAGGAACATTCTATAACATCTTTGCTCACTTCTAGGTACGGTGCATCGGCAAAGATAGATGCGACAATGTCTTCTTCTCCCTCGACAGTGACCAAACAGCCATCCATGATAAATTTCACGTTTTGATGGAGGGATGATAGGACTGCTCCAACGGAATGGATCTAGGGTCTTCCCAAAAGGCAGTTATATGAGGGTGTAATGTCCATGACTTGGAACTCGACATCATATATGTAGGGACCCACTTCTAGAGGGATCTCAATCTTCCCCATGACTTCACGTCTTGTCCCATCGAATGTCCTTACTATGGAATGACAGGGCCTTAAATAGGACAGATCCATCGGAATTCTGGAAAGCGTGGCCAAGGGCATGACGTTGAGTGCTGACCCATTATCGATGAGCACGTTCGGTATTATGTAGCCCTTGCAGCGGGTTGTGATATACAATGCTTTCATAGAGCCTCTACCATCGGGTGGTATTTCATCATCACTAAAAGAAATGAAATTATCCGCGTTTAGATTATTCACCCATCTGTCAAGGTTCTCAACGGATATATTGTTTGCCACATAAGTTTGATTCAACACCTTTAACAAGGCGTTCCGATGTGGCTCTAAATTTAACAGTAGAGATAAAACCGAGATTCGTGCTGGTTGCTTATTCAATTGTTCTACCACATTGTACTTACTGTGCTTAATAAATTTCAAGAACTCCTGTGCTTCCTCCTCATCCACAGGCTTTTTTGTTTCTTGCACGGGTGGAGTTTCCTGCTCGACTTTGGCCTCATACAGCACTGCCTTTCCTTTTTGCTTCCAATCACTGTTCTTCTTTATCGGCTCAATCTCTTTAGAATAACACCGCCCACTGCGGGTAAAATGGCCTACCTCCCCAACATATCCAGTTGTGGTTTCGAATTTTTCACCTTCAGGTGTGACGATGTTGATATTGTATTTCCACGGTACCGCATACTTTAATGATCATCTTTGGTTTTACCGGCTCCTTCTTCGCGTCGTAATAAATTATTAACGGTCAGTCAGCGCTATACGGGAAACCTGACGATTGATTGTCAGAGGCGCATATTTCTCCTCTATCGGCCTCTTCGTTTTTATAAAAAATCCCAATCTCCTTATTATCTATCATATTTTGCAGTAATCTCCTGAGCTCCTCGCAGGACTGAATGTCGTGCCCTTCAATACCATGGAATTCGCAAAAACTTTGACTTTTTGCATTTCTTCCTTCGAATACTGTGTTAAGATGACTGAGCAACCTCTTTTCAACTAGTACCTCCCAGATTTTCTACAAAGGTGCTCTTATTTCAGAAACCCATCTTCTACTTTGCCGTTTGTCCTCTTCTCCCACTGCGCTCACATTCCCTTCGGTGTGGTTTGGGAATGGGTTCCTAGCCGTACTGCCAGCACCATCAAATCGCAGAATGCTCGCATCGATGAGTCATTGAACTCTCCTTTTGAAGGCAAGGCAATTTTCCTTAGAGTGCCTCTGGTTCCCGGCATGGTATGCACAACTAGCGTTTGGATCGTACCATTTCAGGTATGGAGGCTTAAGGGGTGCCATGTAATGCGGGGATATCAATTGCTTCTCCAAAAGTTTTGGGTACAATTCCCCATACGATACAGGAATAGGAGTAAATTGCGGTTTCTCAAGATTGGGTCTTGCTGGCCTTTATTCGTTTTTAGGCTGGCCCTGGAAGGGTATAGTATTTTGTGGAAATGTGGTGGTTGGTCTCGAGTTACTTGTTGCGTAAACGGGGTAAGAAGAGTAAGGAGGTGGTGTTTGGTAGTAAGGGGTTTGAGGAGGATAATAGAAATTTGGAGGTGGATAATTTCGAGGTCGGGGTTGGTTTCGATAAGAGTTTGGAGTGTAATGGCTTCCAGCTCCCACCATATGGGTTTCTGGCTCTCTTTTCTTTACTGGTGCTGCCCTTTTTAAACTATCAGAACCTTCCATCCTTCCACTCTTTATAGCATTTTCAATAAGTTCCCCAGATATCACAATATTGACAAAGTCCTTTGTGGCACTTCCTACCAACTTGTCATAGAATGACGCTTTCAACGTGTTGATGAAAAGGACCGTTATCTCAGTCTTAGTCAGTGGAAGCTCCACTTGGGCCGAGATATCTCTCCACCTTTGCGCATATTGTCTAAAGGTTTCTGCTGGTTTCTTTTCCATCATTTGTAGAGTTATTCGATCAGGCACCATATCCGATACATGCTTGTACTACTCACAAAATGCTGATGCCAAGTCCTTCCAAGATCAGACCTTTTCTCTACTAAGCTGGTTGTACCACCGAAGAGCCGACCCTACTAGACTATCCTGAAAACAATGTATGAGTAGCTTATCTTCATTCACATAACCGGCCATCTTCCGGAAAAAACATGATGAGATACGCTTTTGGGCATCTTGTCCTATCATACTTTTCAAAATCCGGTACCTTAAACTTTGGAGGCAGAACTAAATCGGGTACCAAACTGAGCTCTTTAGCGCTCAGTGCAGAGAAGACTTCAGTGCCCTCTATCGCCTTGAGCCTTTCCTCTAAGCTCCTATATTTCTCCTTTGCATCGTGATCATCCAATTTCAACCTGGCTATCTCTGTTGGATCGTCCAAATCTGTCACGAGTGGATCCGCAAGACTAGCCCCCGGGTTTGATATGAACACTCCTTGCCCTAGACTAGCAGGTGGCGCGGGTCGTTGCTCCAGGCCCGTAGGTTTCCATTGAGCGTACCCTCTTTGTGCTGCGTGGGCATGCGGTGGAGTAAATCCTGGAGGATGGGGCGGATCCTGATCGAGGTTAACCCTTGACTGTGGTTCTACAATGTCAGGGCTCATAGGTCCCTTTCCTTTTACTAGAGCTGACATCATTTCCATCATCTTGGCCATTTGGTCCCTTTGTTCGAGCGATTCTTCTCGAGATCTCACCATTAAGTCTCTTGTCTCTTGCTACGACTTGGCCAACTGCTCTTGTAATTCCCTTTGGACTCTTTCCATCCTTTCAATTCTTTCACTGAATTCAGCCTCCATTGCTCTAGCTTGTTGACGCATTCTATACGAATGACGTGATTCCAATCTTGTGGTATTACAACTGTGAGTTGTATGTTTTAACCTCAGCGAACGATTATGGGATATGCAATGAATGAATGAATGAATGAATGCATAAATGTCAAATGAATGTTAGTCATGCATGAATATGCAAGAGTTTAGTGTTGATTTCAAGACGGCCCCTATTTAGGCATTTCATTTATCAAAAAAGTCCATTACAAAATATTTTTCCATTTTCGATTCAGCCATTACACAAACTTCCTAGCTATATCGCCATATTTCTTTACTCGAGCTAAGAATTCTGATATGTTTGATCTTCGACTTGAAGGGAATTGGCAAATGAGAATTTCAACTTCTTCCGATAATTGTACCACGTGCATGGCTACCCCACGAACTTCATTGTTCAAATAGCTAAGTTGCATTTCTTTTTCTTGGAGGCCCTCTTTGTAAGCACGAATGTCTCTATCATACTGACTATTCTTTTCTTCCAAAGCCTCCAAGAGAGTATCTAGCTGTTGTTGACGATCTTGTAGCATGTCTTCTAACTCTCATATCCTCTTTTTTAGTTCTTGACATTTAGATCGACTAGTCATTACCTCGGCAGACACAGCTTCATATTCGGCGTTCTTCTTCCTTAGCTCCATCATAGCCCGCGCAACCTTTTCTTCTTCTTTCTTCGCTTTCCCTTTCCCGAATTCCATCCCTCATTTGATGTTGCTAATTTCCTCCTTCCATTCTGCTGACGATTTGCCCAACCCACTATTTTTTATTGTGCGTCTTAACTTTTTATTTTCTAGATGGAGGTCCTTTAAGTCATTTCTTACGACTTCAGCTTCTTTTTGCACTTTCTCGGTTCTGGATCTTTCAATCTGAACGTCTATCTTCAGTTGGTAGTTTTCCTCTTGAAGAGCACTAAGGTCCCGAGACATCTTGGCCTTCTCTCGTTTGAATTATTGTCTTGCATTTCTAGCTCAGATGGCTCTTCTTCCGAGAAAGGATTCTGGACGGTGTAATTTGTTGACGAGAGGTGCTGACTATTCACTCGTTGCTTTCTCCATATAACATAATCTTGGGTGAGAGTGTCAGCGTATAGAGCTAACTCCATGAGATAAATTCTCTTCTAAGACTTTGCGGTATCTTGACCCTCTTCATATATCCCCCACCCGCAAAAGTAGACTCAGACTGTGCTAATCCTCTGGTGACGGGTATGAATTGTCGTGAAGAGAATTACCTTTGGACCATTAACGGAGCATATCCAACTCCTCCCCATAACTCGAGTAGTGGCACCCAATCTTGATTTACAACCTTGTATAACAGAACCGAAGGGCGGATTCACGGTGCTCTCTAGGTTACATCTTCAGCTCGAAGGTTCTGAAAAACTGAAACCCAATACTCTTCAGTGACATCCTTTGGCCATTCTCTCTCAAGATAGGCTTCCAACAGGGCGAAGGTTTTTGAAAACATGTGGTACGGTGTGCGCTCTACTTTCCAGAAATGGCTCAAAATCTAGACATTGAGCAACTGCACGCATCCGATAAAGCGTCCTTCCCCTTTCCTCCTACAACTGCTTAGGGATTTGGAGGTCTCGGCTAGGATAGTCGGGACAGGGTTGATTCATTGTTTTAATCTTTCGAAGAAATCCACCACCGCAACTTCTATGTGTCCAAGGACTTTCGGGAAGATGATCAAACCGTAAATGGCCAAAGCGAATAGATTTACCCTTTTCAACATGTCGGGATGGTTCAAAACCAAATCTCGTAAGGAAGACCATGGAATGCAAATGGTTTCATTCTTCTTCTTTATTTATTTTTCGACCCATGCGTCATTCATGTCTGTCAATCTCACTAATTTTTTCTTGAAGGTCATCGGCTTAGGCTCCTTCACATATACTTTATAGAATTGTGCATTTTCAACACGAAGCAAAGCAACGTACTCCTCTATAGTCGGAGTCATATCTTCTCGATTGAAGGTAAAACATTGGTAAGTCGGATCCTAAAATTTGACCATGGCTTGGATCAATCGTTCGTCTACGTTGACAGCAATCAAGTTGGCTATGTCCCCATATCTTTCAGTGAAGATACCTCTAGTGTTCGAGTCCCACTGATTCCAGATTCGGACCAAGTCTTCCAGGTTATTCTGACGAACATTCACAGTTACGCGCTCGGGTAGATTAGAAACACATCCTTCCATTAAACTATCCCCTTTTTCTTTCTGGGTTTTCAAAGACCAATCCCGGACCACGGCATTCTTCTCTGTTGTTTGTATAATTAACTCTTCCATTAGAAACCAATTTTTTGTCAACCGATCTCTAGTCAACACCTTCCTAATATGATGCCTATAATGCATGATGAAAAATAAAAATAAAGATAAACAACCTTGGTTAGTAATCACAACAAATATAAATTATGGAAAATCCAAATAAAAAGTGTAAATGTCAAAAAAATAAAAGGTAAGAGGCGTTTCTCCCATGTCCTTATTTTGGTGACTATCAACGACAGAGGTTCGGCATGGCTCTAATTAGGTGGCTCATACGGTTCACTATATGCTATTTCGATTCTAGACAGGTACTCGAATTGTTCATACTATCGTCTACTAAGACTAGTATGAAACCTCGATCGTATCCCACCACAGGCTTACGAGTTCAATTCGAGGGATTACATTTACTTATGCCTATGCGGAGGGACAAGTTAACTGACGAAAGCATAAGTCATATGTAACCCGAAAGTATTCACTAGCCTGTGCGGAGGGACGAGTTAACTCACGAAGGCATAGCGTTTACTTTCACTTAAACGGACGGAGCCCGGGTAGAGAGCTCAAGTGATGCAAAAAATGCAAGTGCACGGTGTGTGGGGAGAAACTCACAAACCTTTACATTTTATTTAAAAACTAAACCAAAACTAAAACCATAAAAATTTAAAGCTGAAAAACAACCAGATAAAACGAGTTAGAAGAATATATACAACACGATGCAAATGCATGACTTTTCAAAAACACAATTTTGGGATCACGACTAAATATTAATTTGAACAAGGAATTTTAAAAATTTTGACAACACGCGTTTAATTCGACTCGACTCTAAAAAATACGGTCCCCAGTGGAGTCGCCAGCTGTAGCGACGTAAAAAATTTGCTTTCGATCTCTAATTGAGGTGACTTATCGAAAATTTGAAGACCGACTTTTGGTTTTATTAAAAAGGGAGTCACCGCCGATCTTTTTCTAGGTGTGATCGGACACCTAATAAATCGTATTTTTTGAAAAGAAAATTTATTCTTGAACAAGAATGAAGGCCAAATTTGGGCCTACGTGAAAATCTAGAGAAAAATAGGGTTCAGGAGTCGGTTACGCACGAGGAAGGTATTAGCACCCTCGTGACGCCCAAAATTGGTATCTTGTTGAACATGTGTTGTCTTAATTTTGAAAAAACACGAATTCAATTTGACATTTAACCGTGATTCAATTGAAAAGATGAGAATTTTTAAATTTTGGTTCGTTAGAAGGGCGTTCCGTTTTTTAACACGAGCCGATATGATTCACCCAACATAGCGATGAAATCAACGACTTAGTGTTAAACCGATACGTTGCCTCATGTATTGAAATTAATTAAAACCAGAATAAGATTTTCGAAATAATGCAAAACAAATTGATATGAAATAAAAAATAAATAAAAGACAGAGCTAGAAATATATTGAAGCAAATATAAGTGTGACAATAATATTGAAAACAATAAAGATATATGCGATATTAAACGTAATACTAGAATTAAACATGAAATGGAAACGATGAATGTAAATACATAATAATGATATTAAGAGTATGTACGTAATATATATATATATATATATGAATAGTAATAGTGTTAGAAATATACTATATATAGTGTTTGAAGTATATACCTAAGATAGTAAAAATATAACTAGTAATGTTAAAATATATACATAATATATACATATATATATAAAATAAATATCGAAAAATGTATGTACATGACATATATGAAAAATATATACACAATAATATTAAAATAAAATAATAAGTGATAATAGTGAAAATAATAGGTATAATAATAAATATAATGATATACTGAAAATAATAATATATATAAAATATGTATACAAGAATAATAAAATATATATACTAATATTAATAATAAATATAGTAGGAATAAAATAAATGTAATAATAATATATACACAATATGGTATTAAAATATACATATACATATAATAATGTTTAAGAATATATACATAAGATGATATGGAAATATGTACATGGAATAATATATAAAATATAACTAATAATATTGAAAATATATACATAATATATATAAAACATATACGATATATACATATACATTAGAAATGATAGCAATATAAAAGGAACTTATTAATACGCTATATAGATACGTATATATATGGATATAAATAATAAGGATATTAGAAATACTTAATATATAATATTAGAAATATATACACAACATAAAATATATATATATATATATATATATATATATATATATATAAAATGTAGTATTAAAATATATACATAACATAGCATTCAAAATGTACACATAAGATAGTATAAAAACTAACAATATAGTATAAACATATACATATATAATATTAAAATGTATATACATAATATATAAAAGAAAATATATGCATGTAAATATATCTACATAAAATCGTATAAAAATATATAACTATGATACTAAAGTATATACATAATATATATGAAAACGAAATATAATATTAGAAATACACATACATAATATAGAATAAAATATATATATATATATATATATATATATATCACATGTTAAAAGAATATTCACATAAGTATACATATATATGTACTAAAATATATATGTATTAATATCATTTAAAGAAATACATATTAGAAATGTCTATACGTAACATGGGATTTTAAAATATATATACATAAATAATAATAATAATAATAAGTAATGAATAAATATAATGAAAATAGTAAATATAAAAGTAAAAGAGAAAATATTATATATAAACAAAATTAAGTATAATGATGATATAAAGAAAATAAAATAATAATATGTTAAAATAAATAATAAATATAATAATGTAAAATAGTAAAAAGGTATGTTCATATGTATATAATAAAACATATAATAATAATAATAATACCAATAACAATAAATAGTAAATATAATGATAAAAAATATCAAAATTAATTAATTTAATAGTAAAGAAATGAAAATAAGCTAAAAAAGACTAAAATTGAATAAAAACCAAAGTTTTAGGGCTGATTTGAAATAAAAATAAAAAGAAAAGGATGAAATTACAATATGCATGCAACCTGGAGGGGCCAAAAGCACAATAAATCCCCTGGTCAAAACGCAGTGCAGTACGGGGGACCAAATTGCAAAACACGACGTATTTTTGGGCCAAATTAAAATAACTAAAAACCTGATTGTAAAATAATGAAAATGCGGAAGGGCCAAAAGCGCAATTAGCCCTTCCGCTATAAAAACATGCAGATCCTAGAGGGTCGGGTCGGGTCAGTCCGACCCGGGGCCAAAACGACGTCGTTTTATTAAAAGAGGGGGACCAAAACGTACCGTTTTGGTCCCTAGAAAAGCCAAAAAAATGTTTAAAAAAAAACCATTTAACAGCTTAGGAGAAAAAAAAAGAAAAGGGAAAGGGGAGAGGGAGATTTTCGGTGGGGAGCCTGGCCACCGTCCGGTCATCGGACCGTCGCCGACGCAGGCCACCGTGCACGATGGCCGGAAAAGGTAAATTCTCCCTTTTTTTAAATATTTTTTATTATATTTTTATATGTTTTAATATATATAGGTGAGAAAATAGGCTTAAAAACGAAATTAAAAATGGGATGAAAAAATCACCTTAAATGTTTGATGACGGTATCTTGGTTGTTGGATTGATGCTGTTCTCGTATTTTTCTTTTTTATACTTTCCTGAATCTGTTTGTATATATTGAAATCTGACTTTTTGTATTGATAAAAAAACCAAAAAAAAAAAGAATCCCCTCATCTGTTTGTTCATTTGGCTTATATAGCCTATTTGCAAGCTATTTTTCTATTATTTCTATCTTGTCTCTTTTAATGTGGCCGGTGCACAGGAGGTGTCAGGGGCAAGTGGCTGCTGGGTGTTCGGGTTAGGGCTGATTAGGTTTAGGGTGTAATTAGGCTGTTGGGTTAATTTAGATGGATAGTTTGGGCTGTTGGGTATTTGGGTTTTTTGATGGGTTAGTGGGTTTAGGTTGTAAATGGGTTTAGGGGTTTGTATTGTTAGTTGGGTTTAATGCATGTTGGGTCTAAAGTGGGTTTTGTAAAATGGGGTTTAAATTTTGAGGTATGGAAATGGGTTTAAACCCGGGCAAATTTTTGGGCTATACAGTAGGAAACTATACAAACATTGCGAAGTCGAGTGTTACGATCTAGATGCTGCTTCATGTTTGGAAACTTCAAAATCTACGAGAATATGTACAGAATAAATAAATCGTACGCTGAATGATAATTCTTAGTGGTATTTTTATGATTCAAGTCAATAATACAAAGCATTAACATGTTAAGGATACAATCAATACATGGTCGATTATCAACCATTTCAATTCACCTATTCAAGTCTTATATACTAAATTAATGCGCAATCCCATTTTACAATCCATATGTACATATTACCATTCTTTCAATAACAAATTACATTTTATCTATATGCGTAAACATGTTATACCAATCTCATCAATATTTCATAGTCCTTATTTTACTCTGTCATCTCAAGCTATTCGACAACGATGACTTTTAGAATTTGAATATTCTAACATCCTGAGTAGCCTGACAATGATGATTTTCACTATTTGTATCTTCTACTATCCCAAGTGGCTATTCGCATATTCTACCATCTCGGGAGGTCCGGCAATGATGGTTTTTACTATTTGCAAATTCTACCATCTCAGGTAGCTTGACAACGATGGTTTTAAATCACTATATCGATGACCCTGTAGCACGCCAATTAAGCTCGACTCTATCTGAGGCAGTTAATTAGGTAACCAATGAATCAATACACATCATTATCACACATCATAGTTTATATCATGCTTGTTTATGCTACATTCAATTCGATCCAAATCTCGACATTTGATACCATCATGTATAAATTGAGTCATACGATAGTAAAATGCTTACCTCAACAGGTAGCTTTGCAATAATCATATATGTATTTATGCATATGTATATGTATATGTGTTAATTTATTGAACTCGAATTATAAAATTACAAATCGAATTTACGTCACTTATCTACAACTTTCAATTTTCCTTACTCTCGAGATGGCCTGGCAACATCTTCAGCCGCGTTCAAAAACTTAATCATAAAAAAATATATCAGTTCACACTCAAATCATATTAAAACACAATATCAACATATTTTTTTATTTTATTCAATTTAATCCCTATATCCGGGACACTCATATTTTTTAATATCTAACATCGGATCAAAATTCGATTTCACATTCTTTCATTAGAAACCTTATACTTCCTATCTATAGCATAATTTCATGACAATTTTGACTTTATTCAATTTAGTCCCTAATGTCACAAAGTTATCTAACAAGTTTAACTTAGTTTCCAATTTAGTCCTTATCAAAATCTAAGCTTACTAGTTGCCAATTTCTTCAAACCGAGCTAAAAATCATCAATTTTTTTTGACAACTTGCTAAAAACTAAATAATTAAAGAAATTGATACATGGGCTATAACACCCTAGGCTCGACCTCTCCACTAGGTCCTGGTCCCAGATGATACAAGGATCTAAATAACTGGCAAACATATCTGTATTAATTATTATTTCATTCTCGATTGTATAATATACACATTAACCTATACTATCATATACATCCATTAAAGTTACTACTTTACAACTTTATTTAAAAATTTGACCTTTAAACTTGATAATTTTATGACTTGATTAGATTTTTGATACGGACTCGGTTCGATGTTGATTCGAGTCATTTAGTTTGCCCGATTGTGAAATTAAGCAAGTGTTGAGTTGTTTCAAAGTAAGCTGGAAAAGACTGAGAGTTAGGTTCAAAAACAAAGGGTAAGAGATGGTTGTGAATATGGATTAGTGAATTTGGCTAAGGCTAAGATTAAACCAACAATATAGATGATTGTTGACCCGAGTCTTAAACAACACTTAGGTGAAGTAGGTGGAAATGGTGATGGAAGTGAAGGTGAACCTTGACCCATTATTTATGTCAGATAGGAACCATAGGTATAAACAAACGCCACACTTAGACAAGTGATAAGTTTGAAACAAAGGAAGGAATGATGCCACAAGACTAGTTTTGATAAGTCAATTCAGTCCTAAAGAGAACAAGGAGAGTATGAATACTCATAAATAGTATAAAATTCATAAAAATGAGCAAAAGTCCTTGCAAGGTGAAATGAGCTCAGTATTTATAGGTTGAGCTAGCTCCAGCCGAATGGACACCTTGTTTCTGCTCAATTAAGCTATTAATGAGCTGACTTAACTCCTAAAATAATTAACAAATCCTAGATCTAAATGATGCCAATGGACAGCTTGTTTAGCATTCCCAATTCAGCTAATTAATTGAACTAAATGAGTTTAGCTGAATTTTTCAATGATTGATCAACCAAGGAGTTATGAGCTCCAATTAATCCTCTCTTGGGAAGTTGAATGTGCAGTAGCCCTCTTGAATGTGTTGTGGCGCACGAACAACCCTAATGGTGTGAACACAAGGATTTGTTGAGCCTCAAGGCATGAATGGACAAAATTGATCAGCCACCAAGGTGTGAAAATACTTGGTAGCTGAATGGACTAATGTGAATAGCCTTGTTTATTGATATCCACTAACAGACACTTAGAAAAGAGAAAGCAACAGCTTGGTCTTTAATTCAGCTTAATGCACTTTCCAAATACATGTTATTTCTTTAATGTCGTTCCTTGAATTTGAGCTAGCTAATTCAGCTGGTGTGAACACTTATAAACACTAATAAATTCGGTTAAGGACACAATTAATAGCTCATTTAAATTGTCTATGACACATTAAGTAGCTATATTAACTAAGACATATTAAATAAAGTTAGGACATATTAGATGGCTGAACTAATTAGAACACATTAATTAACTTAAGACATATTAATTGCTGAATCTAATTAGAACACATTAATTACTTAAACTAAAGTAACTAAGCATTATTGAAGTTTATTCCAGCAATCGATTAACTAAACATGAATAAAAACTAAAATTCAACTTTAAGTAAGCTGCATGGAACACATATAGTTGTACTCCATGAATGATCAACAAGGCCCGCCACTTCTTCTCCCTATGCTCGATCAATGTAGCTCTATAGGGTTTCTTGGAACTTCTTGGATCGTGACCGAGTGATGGGACCTAAGGGTAACTCGATGTGATCGGCAACAGCTTCTTTAGCTAGGATCGTATCATCCCCCCTTTTCAAGGCGATTTGTCCCCAAAATAGTCACCTATATCAAAAGGGGATAAGTCAGCAACATTGAAGTTAGCACTTACTCCATACTCACCCTGGAGGTCTAACTTATAAGAATTTTCATTGATCTTTTCCAAGACTTGAAAATGACCATCACCCCTTGTTATTAGCTTGAACCTCCTTTGTGCGGGGAATCTTTTCTTGCCCATGTGGATCCAAATCCAATCATTGGGTTCGAATATGACTCGCTTGCGTCCCATGTTCGCCTTATGAACATATTACTCGGTTCCCCTCTCAATATTCTCCTTAACTCTTTAATCCAACTGTCTCACAAATTCAGCCTTTTTCTTGCAATCTATATGCACTAGTTGATTAAAAGGAAAATGAACTAAATCTAAAGGAGTTAAAGGATTGAAACCGTATACCACTTCAAAAGGAGAATGCTTAGTAGCTGAATGAACTGAACGGTTGTAGGCGAATTCGATGTGTGGCAAGCATTCCTCCCACGTCTTCAACTTTTTCCTAATGATGGCCCGCAGTAAGATCGATAAGACCTGATTGACTACCTCTGTTTGACCATCCATTTGGGGTGGCACATTGTAGAAAACAAAAGCCTGGTGCTGAGCTTGCCCCACAATGTCCTCGAAAAGTGACTGAGTGTAACACCCCTTACCCATGTCCATCTCCGAAATAGGGTACGACGCGTTACTGGACTCAAACGCATGCATACAACATTTCTAAGTCATAAAATTTCGTTCAAATTTAAAAATTTTCAATTTCTATCTTAAAGTCCCTTTTATGGGCCTACGAGGCCCAAAACATACATTGGATGTGGTTAAGGACTAAACCGAGAACTTTTGAAACTTTTGAGACACTAAGAAAATTTTCATATTTTGGAGAGTCACACGCCCGTGTAGGCAGGCCGTGTGATCACACACGCCCATGTGGCTCAGGACACATCCGTGTCCTCCACTCGTGTAACTTTCTGTTTATGACATTATCTGTAATAGCCCGATGTAGGGCCAAAACGGAATAGTGGTTTTGAAACCACGAATCTGAGGTTGAAAATTTTATGATTGGGTGTTTAATTTGATGTTTAGGACTAAATTGAAATAGGTGAAAAATGTGTGTTCTATTTCATAAAGTACTTGATTGAAATGGGGGTTTTAAGTAGAGGTCCTTAAATGGAAATTAGACCATTATACTTTATATGGACAAAAATGGGCAAGAATAGGACAAAATTTTAAAGAAAGGCCTTAAGGGTATTTTTGTCATTTGGTAATTAAAAGAAATAAAATGGGAAAAATAAGCCAAAATTTTATCCATCCATCTTCTTCCTTGGCTGAAACTTGTATGTTCACCATAGCTAGGGTTTTTTTCCAAGCTTTCAAGCTCAATAGTAAGTGCATTCAAGCCCCGTTTTTAATGTTCTTTACATTTTTGAAATCCTCGTAGCTCGGTCTACCTATTTCTACCATTATTTCGAGTTAGGGTTTATGTTTAAAAATTTACCCATGAATGATATGCATGTATTTTGGTGTTTGATGGTAGAATATGAATGTTTGTAGTTAGGAGAATGATCTTTTCTAAGCGACTTTTAGCGAAAACGAGCAAAACGGCATAATCGGTAAAAATACCTAATGTTCATAAGTACATGTTAGAGTGAGAATTTGATGTTTCTATAGAAGAGAAAAATGTTCAGAATGTCATAAAACATAAGAATAAGGGCTGAAATTAAATTTTCGAGCCTAGGGATAAAATCGTAATTTTGTAAAAGTTAGGGGGCAAAAACGTAATTTTTCCATAATGTGATTTTTGCATTGAAATGGATAGTATGAGTGTTAAATGAGCTAAATGTGTTGTTATAGATCAAGAAAGGCATGGAATCGACCTCAAACGGAGGAAGGAAAAGATTTTGGACTAAATTGCAAAATTTCTATATTTTGCACCGATGTAAGTTTGTATGTAAATAATACATTATATTTATTTACGTTTTTATATTTCAGCATATTTTATATATTGTAGCTGATTTTGAATCATAATCGACTATTGGAAGAATGGAAATAAGTATTAGAAAGTGAAATACTTCCTGGTTGAACCTTCGGAATCAAAAGATACAAATGGTATGTAGCTAGGTCACATGTATGGTGCTAAGTGCACATCATGTGTACAAAAGAGCTATGAGATACTATGTGGTAGCTAGGTCACATGTGTGATACGGGATGTATACCATGTAGACAAGAGAGCTACGGGATAAATGTAGCAAGGTCGTATGTGTGGTTCCAGGTCAAGGACACCATGTAGACAAGAGAGCTACGAGATAAAGTGGCTAGGTCACATGGGTGTACTAAGTGTTCATGTTCACCATGTGTACAAGAGAACCGAATTATGTGATGGGTGGAACTACATGTTGAAACCACCAAGCATCAGGGACTCGATCCGAAGTGTTCAACGGGAAAATCGACTAAATGAAATTATGTATGACCCTGTAATGATAAGTGTAAGTATATACATGTGTAACATATGAGTAATAAGCTCGATATGTGATTGGAAGTTGAAAAAATTGTTAAGGATAAGCAATGAATGCAACTAAAGTGTGAAAGATCAAAATTGATAATAAAACTGTTTGGCCAGTTGCAGTGACATGAATTTGAAAAATCACCAAAAATAGTAGGAATTTAATTAGAGGCTGAATAAGATATTAAATTAAAGATTAATGAGTCTATTTTCATGTAAAAGAAACATAGGAAGTAAAGGAATCCTATATTTTGAGATATTTATATTTTTGTGAGACTTGTTCAGAAATTGTAAGAACCTAATTAAGAAATATAGTTTATATACCTAGATTTATTATTGAGTATAGTTTTAAATGAAACAAATTTCATGTCTATTTGACTTTTGTACAGGGAGAAAATCAATTTGTAGTGAACAGAGGTCAGATCAGTCAAGTTGTATAACAGGTGAAACTTTAACTAATAAATTGTACTAATTGGCTGGACCAAAAATTCTAGAAAAAAATTTAGTAAGAAGTTATATGAGTCTAGTTTCAGGAAAATTTTACAGATTTGAATTTCGAGTTTTGTAACTCGAGTTATAATTTATTCAGTGAACATGACGCAGGAGGGACAGCTTGATCAAATTGGAGTAAATAGTGAAATTAAAAATTGATATAATTGAGTTGTTTTGTAAACATATTAGATTCCTTATTTATTATTTATATACTTACTTACTAAGCTATAAGCTTACTTTCTTTTCTCTCTTTTGTCTTATAGTGTCATCCAGCTAGCACAGGAGTTAGAGATCGTTAAAGATCTGCCCACACTATCAATACTTTTGGTATTTGAACTAAACATTTTGAATAATGGCATGTATAGTAGGCTTAGTTATTTTGTTACGTGTCATAATTGCCTAGGTTTAAAATATTGGTTATAGTATTTGACCTATTATTTTGTACAAAGCCATTGAAGTTGGCTAATATTGTTAAAGGCATATGTTATAATGATTCATGATCTAATTGGATGCCATATTTCTGTCTCGGTTTTATTTAATGGTATGTGTTATGTTCTGGTAATACCTCGTACCCTGTTTCAGTGTTGAACGTGGGTAAGGGGCGTTACATCATCACCCATTTAGGGTTACATGGCCCTGTCACACGCCCGTGTGGCTATCTGTGTGGATGATAGTTAGGCTATTTACCAAGCCTTTTTCCATCCAAAAAACCTTGCACACCTATACTAAGTTTATCAACACACAACATGGCATTTTTAAGCATCCCAATAACCACACCATGGCATTCACACATTATTTATAAGTCACATTCATCGTGCACAACCACACACACACTTAACTAATTATAACATGAAACTTACTCAACCATTCACATTTAGTATTTTCCACACATAATTATCAGACATTCACTCATCCAACCCAAACAAGCATGCACATCCATGTAATACTTCATCATAGACTTATAACATAACAAATATTGGCTACACTAAATGGCCTTATACAACAATGACCTTCAATTAGTATAGGCCAATATTCTAGGCTAACTCATAACATCATGTACACAATAACCAAATCCCTATATATGCCAAACACTTAAGATGCTAGAAAATCATTGATACCCATCAATAGCTTGTTAGTGTGATAGGATCTCCGACGACCTCCAACTCGAGCTAGAATTTGTGACACTATAGGAAAAAGGAAAGGAAGAGAGAGTAAGCATATAGCTTAGTAAATAGGTATGTAAATAATAAAAAAATTATCAACATGCTTTTAACAATCCTCATAATATGTTCTTAAGATAATGCAATCATAATTGCACAAAATTCCACTATTCACTTATGTTCATATCAAGCTGTCTATGTGAGTTATAGTCACTAGATTATTTATATCTCGAGCTACGGAACTCCAAATTAAGTTCTGCTAATTTTTCCTGAAACTAAACTCACATATCTCCTTAATTTTTGGTTTAGCCAATAAGTACATTTTATTCTTTAAAATCGTCCTTATTCTGCTGTCTGACAGTTTTAACCATTCTTTACTAAAAATTAATTATATCCTCATACGGGACTCGGATGATGTTCTCGTTTGATTCTATTGAAAATAGATTCATTAAGAATTTAAAAAATATAAATTATAACTCGTAATTATTTTTATACTATTTTTAATGATTTTCCAAATTCAGAACAGGAGATTCTGAATTCATCCTGACCCTGTCCCACAAAAAATCAACCATCTCATAATATGAAACTCTTTTGCTTACAATATTTCTTCTATGTGAAACTAGACTCAATAAGATTTAATTTCATATCTTATTCAACCTCTAATTCAATTTTCACAATTTTTAGTGATTTTTCAAAATTATACAATTGCTCTTGTCCAGAACTGTTTTACTGCTAACTTTACTCTTTCATGATTTCTTTGTATTAACATCCATTTGATCATACATAACACCAAAGCATATCCTTAACTAGCCATTCTAATAGCTAGTCATTATCAAATATTTACATGCCATTCATTGGCCAATTTAACCTATACATCAACAACAAAACTTAAACTTATTATGTCTCAATTTAATTTAGCCTAAAAGCCTCACACATGATCATCAATCAAATTGACCATCTATTTATACATCATAAGTATAGACTTATAATCACTAGGTCATCACAAGATCATTTTCATAAGTAGGACTTACTCATTTACATTCTTACCAAATGTTTCATATACATCTAATTCATTACTCATGAATTTTGCGTACATACCTGTACCCTTTCAACATGATCATACCTTGTCATTTCTTTGACATAATCTTTGGATTTACCCGTCGAAACTCTTGGAATACTAAGGATACTCAGGAAAACTTATACATGATGTATCGTACCAATGCCATGTCCCAGACATGGACTTACATGGAAATCTCATATCGATTCCAATAGCCCAGTTATTGTCTTACACAATGCCTCATGCAGATGCCAAGTCCCAAACATGGTCTTACACTGGCTTACATAACGATGCCGATGCCATGTCTCAGACATGGTCTTACACTGGCTCACATAACAATGCCGATGCCATGTCCCAGATATGGTCTTACACGGTTCCACATATTGACTTGGTCCAACCATGGTATTTACCATCAATTCATAACATGTCGTAATTCGATCATACTCAACCCTGCATTTCTCATAATTTGATCTTTCAATACGATCTCGTATTTTTATATTATTCATGATCCAATAATAACATACGAAATAATACATGATATCGATTAAGCATTTAAACATATCAAATTTAATGCTTATTAACGTACGAACTTACCTCGGTATGAAACGACGAAATAAGTCAATTACTCGATTATCTTGCTCTTCCCCCGATCTAATTCTGAATTTCATCTTCCTTAATCTATAACAACACATTTAATTTATATATTCATCATGCTACTCAAATTAGCCCAATTTCACATTTTTGGTAAAATTAAATTTTTACTCCTATATTTTGTCATATTTACACTTTTACCCCTAGGCTCGTAAAATGAAATGTGTTCAATTTATTTACTACCCATGCATAACAGAACCTTTTTCGTGCTTAGAGCAGCCCACATTTTCTATTATTTCACACATTTACCACATATTTTACAACTTTTACAAAATGGCCTATTTTAGGTGTTTTCATGAAAATCATTTAACAAAAGTTATTTATTTAACAACCAATATTCATTTTCTTCCATAAAAATGCAAAAAACAATATGAATATTCTCATGGCAAAACCCTAGACTTTCAACCATTTTGCAAAATAGTCCCTTCATTAGCTAGATTAAGTTATAAGGGTTCCAAAAATATAAAAATCAACAAAAAAAACCCATCAAAATCACTTACTTGCAAGGGTCTAAAGTTGCTGAAAATTTCAAGCTCCCATGGCCATTTTTCTTAGAGAAAATCGTTGGAGAGAAGAAGATGGAAAAAAAAGATGATAACTAGGCTTTTTTATTATTTTTTATTCATTAGTCAAATTTTGTCAGCTAATGCCAACTAACCATTGACTTTTCATGATTTTTGTCTCCATATCCAGCCACCACATTAATATTTTTCTATTTCCTTAATAAGAACCTCTATTTTAACATTCCTTAGCTAATTAACACCTTTATCTAATAGAACAAAACATTTATACTTTATGCGATTTAGTCTGGTTTTCGAAATTAAGCATGCAATCGCTTAAATTAATTCACCAAAATTTTCAAACTTCCATATAATCATGCTATAACACATAAAATAACATTAAAATAATTTTTCAACCTCAAATTTGTGATCTCAAAACCAATATTCCTACTAGGCCCAAAATCAGGCTATTAAACTAAGAAACTTAGCATCTCGATCAGAGACGATGGTCTTTAGGACTCCATGTAGTTGAACTATTTCCTTAAAAAATAGATTAGCAATATTTAAAACATAGCCAGTTTTATGACATGCAATGAAATGGGCCATTTTAGAAAATCTATCTACAACGACAAAGATAGAGTCTTTTCCACTTTTGGTTTTAGGAAGCCCTAGAACGAAATCCATAGAGATATCTACCCACGGTGCTTCTGATATTGGCTGTGGTGTATACAAACCGGGTGGCTTGATTTGTGACTTGGCTTTCTTGCAAGTGCAATACTCACACACTTTAGTTACATTGTGCCTCATCTTCGGCCAATAGAAATGTTCTTGGAAGGTAGCCAAGGTTTTGGCTATGCCAAAGTAGCCCATAGGTCCTCCGTTATGTGCCTCGTTGACTAGCATGTCTCGAACCGCACCTTGGGGTATGCATAACTTACCCTCGCGAAATAAGTAACCATCTTGCTGAAAATACTTTTTAAAAGTGCCTTGCTCACATGACTTATACACTTCACCAAAATCAATGTTAGTTTCATAAAAATCTTTCAAGTAAGCAAACCCAAGCAGTTTGGCATCTAAATGATTAATAAGAGCATACCTATGTGACAAAGCATCAGTAACAATATTTTCTTTACCTTGCTTGTATTTGATCACGTAGGGGAAAGATTCTAGGAACTCCACCCACTTAGCATGGCACTTGTTCAGCTTGTTTTGTCCCTTAAGATGCTTCAATGCTTCATGGTCAGTGTGTATAACAAACTCTTTAGGCCAAAAATAGTGTTGCCATGTCTACAACACCTGGATTAAGGCATACATCTCCTTGTCATATATAGGATAATTGAGTGTAACCCCGTTGAGTTTCTCGCTGAAGTAAACAATTGGGCGTAAATCTTGATCGCCCCGATTCCTATTCCTGAAGCATCACACTCAACTTCGAAGGTTTTATTAAAATCAGGCAGACACAACAAAGGAGCACTAGTCAAACATTCCTTAATTTCATTAAAAGAAATTTCTTGTTCATCAGTCCAAGAGAATGGAGAGTTTTTCTTTATAATTCCCGTTAAGAGGGCAGCCAATGTGCTAAAATTCGGAACAAACCTCCTATAGAAGCTTGCAAGTCCATGAAAGCTCATCACTTGGCTGATGTTTTTAGGACGCAGCCAATCTTGGATTGCTTTAATTTTCTCTCGATCCACCTCAAGGCCATCAGCACTCACTACAAACCCTAAAAACACAACTTTGTCAGTACAAAAGGAGCATTTCTTAAGGTTAGCATAAAGAACTTTCTTACGCAAAACTTCCAACACAACACGCAAATGTTGAACATGATCTTCCAAAGATTTTTTATATATTAAAATATCATCAAAGTAAACCACGCAGAACCTACTAATGAAAGCATGCAATACATGGTTCATTAGACGCATAAATGTGCTAGGGGCATTAGTAAGGCCGAATGGCATTACTAGCCATTCATACAAACTGTATTTTATTTTGAATGTCGTCTTCCACTCGTCTCCTTCTCGCATGTGGATTTGATGATACCCACTCTTCAAATAAATTTTGGAGAAAAGCTTGGCTCCACTAAGTTTATCTAACATATCATCGAGACGAGGAATGTGATGCCTATACTTGACAGTAATCTTGTTAATGGCATGGAAATCTACACACATTCACCATGAGCCATCTTTTTGGGTACTAGAAGAACGAGCACCGCACATGGGCTCAAGCTTTTTCGTATGTAGCCCTTTTTCATCAAGTCAGCCACTTGGCATTGTAGCTCCTTAGTCTCTCGGGATTGCTCCGATAGGCTGGCTGATTTGGGATCGTGGCTTCGGGCACAAGGTCTATCTGATGTTCTATGCCTCGAATGGGAGGCAATTCACTCGACGCTTCCTCCGGGAATACGTCTTCAAATTCTTGAAGCAAGGAAACAACAGAAGAGGGTATATTTTCATCAAGCTGGTTAGTTTCAAAAAGACATTCTTTTTACATAAGTATAAGAATGGGCTATCTCATCAAAAGCGTTTTCCTCACTTCTCTTTTCCTATAAAAAACACTCATTTTTTCATTCTCGTTTTCTTTTTGCTTTTTTTTTTCCACTCGTGTTTTTGCTTTATTTTTCTCACTTTTTCCTTTTTTTTTTCTTTTTCATTCTTTCTCTCTTGTTCTTTTTCATTCTTTTTCTCTTGTTCTTTCTCTTTTTCCTTTTCTACAGATTGTTTTAATTTTAGTTGATCTTCGTACACTTGTTTCAAGGTGAGGGGTGCTAAAGTTAAATTTTTGCTTAAGTGTTTAAACGTGTATCGATTTGTATATCTGTCATGGATTACACGCTGATCAAACTGCCAAGGACAACCCAAAAGAAGATGTCCCGTGTGCATAGGTACCACATCGCACACTATCTCATCTTGATACTTCCCGATTGAAAACTCCACAACGGCTTGCTTGGTCACTTTGAGTTCGCCACCGTCGTTAAGCCATCGTAACTTATACTTATTTGGATGCTTGGTTGTGGCTAACCCAAGCTTCTCCACCAGCATGCTGCTCGTGATGTTGGTACAACTTCTTCCATCCATTATCATGCTGCACACCTTGCCTTGGACGTGACAAAGGGTGTGAAATATATTCTCCCTTTGCTGCTCATTTTCAGCACTTTGTATACTTAGACTTCTCTTCACAACAAGAATCTCACCTTTAACAAGGTACTCTAATTCTTCTTCTTCATCTGTGGGATTTTCGGGATCGTCCTTATTTTTCTCCTCGGTTTCGAACTCACCATCGGCCCTAATCACCATGACTCATTGATTGGGACATTGGCTAGCAATATGTCCCTTTCCTTGGCATTTGAAGTATTTGATATCCCTTGAATGTTGAGGGGTTGACTCCATCTTGCCTTTGCTCGTTTTTCCACTAGATTGGTTGGACTTGGTGGCTACAATAGGCTTTTTGGATCGGGTGGAGGCTTTGTTGGCTCTTTAACCCCACTTCATGGTTGAGGCATTGGAATAGGGTCGGCTAGCTCCTTATGCTTCAATTGCTTCTCGAATTTGATGGCCATATAGACCATGTCCACCACTTCGACATAGTGTTGTAATTCCACTATGTTGGCGATGTTACAGTTTAAACTAGCAAGAAACCTAGCCATCGTTGCCTCACAGTCTTCCTCGATATCGAATTAGATCATGGCCACTTCTATTTTCTTCTAGTAATCTTCAACACTCCTATTTCCTTAGGTGAAATTTTGCAAGCACTGGTACAAGTCTCAGCGATAGTAAGATGGAATAAATCGCTTCCTCATGTCTGCCTTCATCTCGGCCCAAGTTGAGATGGGTGTTTCCCCGTTTCTTCTTCGGTCATCACAAGTTGATCCCACCATACTATAGCATAGTCTGAGAACTCTATGGATGCAATCGTCACTTTCTTGCCCTCTGAGTAATTGTGACATTCGAAGACAAGTTCAATTTTTTTCTCCCACTCCAAATAGGCCTCGGGGTCATTTTTTCCTTGGAACGGGGGAATGGCCATCTTGATGTTCTTGAGACTATCGTCTACACTATCTCTTTATCTAAGGCCTCGGTTTCTATGGCATTGTTGCCTTACACTTCAAACAGAAGATTGGTCACTTTCATTGCCACTAAGCTCATAAAGATTTTCTCGGTTTTACCTAGAACGTCTACGCTCTCTCCTTGATTTTGTGGTGTCCTCTCACGTTGGACTTGTTCATCCAATTGCTCCAAATGCTCATGTATAGGTTCTAGTCATTGCTGAAGCAATCGGTCCATCTCGCGTATTAAAGCTTGATGCGCCAAGTCTAGCACACCGCCACCAGGAGCTGGATTTCTCACAGGATTCATACCAACACCTTCCATTGGATTCTTTTCCAGACTTCTTGACATAGGGTTTAACATACAACAAACCTCACAACTCCTCTCACAAAGGAATTTTGCACATTTTGGCTTTTACTCACTCGATTGATCTCACCGCACTCTTGCCTTTTTCCACTCAAGTTAGACTTTCTAAGTTCTTAATGGGCTACTTAGACTTAACAGCAATCGCTGTAGAATCGGTTTGCAAAAGTGATGTTTGGTTTGGATAGGGATTGATGTTAGGACAAAAGGGTAGGCTAGAAACAAAGTGAGAGGATTTCAAGTGTGGCCGAAATTGGTAGAATGGTAGAGAAATAGAACCGGGCAAAAAAAGCTATTATGAACTAACTTCTCTTCTCTATTTATTTTTTTAATATTTTTGTAACCTTTTTTTTAATATTCACAAATTTGTACTACAAATATATATTATCTTCTTTTTCATGAATTTTTTTAAATTTTTTTAAATTTTTTAATTTCAGGAGTGAGAAAACGTCAAGAACTTACTTAATTTTGACTAGCTCTGATACCAAATGATACGAACTCGGTTCAGTATTGATTTGAGTCATTTAGTTTGCCCAATCATAAAATTAAACAAGTGTTGAGTTGTTTCAAAGTAAGCTGGAAAAGACTGAGAGTTAGGTTCAAAAACAAAGGGTAAGAGATGGTTGTGAAGATGGATGGGTGAATTCGGCTAAAGCTAAGATTAAACCAACAATATAGATGATTGTTGACCTGAGTCTTAAACAGCACTTAGGTGAAGTCGGTGGAAATGGTGATGGAAGTGAAGGTGAACCTTGACCCACTATCTATGTCAGATAGGAACCACAGGTATAAACGAACGCCACACTTAGGCAAGTGATAAGTTCGAAATAAAGGAAGGAATGACGCTACAAGACTAGTCTTGATAAGTCAATTCAGTCCTAAAGAGAACAAAGAGAGTATGAACGCTCACAAATAGTATAAAGTTCATAAAAATGAGTAGAAGTCCTTACAAGGTGAAATGAGCAAAGTATTTATAGGCTGAGCTAGCTCCAGCCGAATGGACACCTTGTTTTAGCTCAATTAAACTATTAATGAGCTGACTTAACTCCTAAAATAATTAACAAGGCTTTTAACAAATCCTAGACCTAGGTGATGCCAATGGACAACTTGTTTAGCATTCCCAATTTAGCTAATTAATTGAACTAAATGAGCTGAGTGGAATTTTTCAATGATTAATCAACCAAGGAGTTATGAGCTCCAATTAATCCTCCCTTGAGAAGTCGAATGTGCAGCAGCCCTGTTGAGTGTGTTGTGGCATACAAACAGAATGTGAACACAAGGATTTATTGAGCCTCAAGGTGTGAATGAACAAAATTGATCAGCCACCAAGGTGTGAAAACACTTGGTATCTGAATGGACTAATGTGAACAACCTTGTCCATTGATCTCCAAGAATAGACACTTAGAAAATAGAAAATAGCAGCTTAGTCTTTAATTCAGCTCAATGCACTTGCCAAATACATGCTCTTTCTTTAATGTCGTTCCTTGAATTTGAGCTAGCTGATTCAGCTGGTGTGAACACCTATAAACACCAATAAATTCAGTTAAGGACACAATCAATAGCTCATTTAAATTGTCTAAGCTTATGACATATTAAGTAGCTGTATTAACTAAGACATATTAAATAAACTTAGGACATATTAAATGGTTGAACTAATTAGAACACATTAATTAACTTAATACATATTAATTACTGAATTTAATTAGAACACATTAAATACTTAAAAAAGTAACTAAGCATTATTAAAGTTTATTCCAACAACTGATTAACTAAACATGAAAGAAAAACTAAAATTCAGCTTTAAGTAAGCTATATGGGACGCATATAGTTGTACTCCATGAATGATCAATAAGGCCCACCACTTTTTCTCCCCATGCTCGATTAATATAGCTCGATAGGGTTTCTTGGAACTTCTTGGATCGTGACCGAGTGATGGGACCTAAGGGCAGCTTGATGGGATCGGCAACAGCTTTCTTAGCCATGATTGCATCAATTCCAAGGCATAGCCTCTAGGAGTGTCCCTTTATATGCATGTTACAACTACTGCTCTCTTCTTTCCTCGAGTTGGCGAAGCTTGACTCGACCCTCCACTCATTTTCTCAAGTAAAAAACTTTATCCTGCAAGTTAAGTAGACCACTGGTAAGTTCAATGGAACTTAATGAGATTCTACATAGCAATTATTTAACATAATTTATAACTTTTAAGGAATGAAATCTAAACTAGAAATTTCAATTTCCTAGTCATTCTTGGCCATTATCAGATTTTGCAGATGAGATATGTGCCTTCTTCTTTCTGTAGCTCACCACTGCATTGTTTATTCCTTATTTGAAATACATGTAACACCTTAACCCATATCCATCGTCAGAACAGGGTTACAGAGCATTACCGGGGTTTACAGATCAAATAGACAAAAATTTCAAACATTTCTTAACATATCAATATTCATAATAAAACCAATCAAAATCATATATACTGTCCCTTATACGAGCCCTCAAGTCCCTAAATACACATTAGAAATAAGTCGGGACAAAATAGGAAACTTATAAAATTTTCGAAAAACATAGAAAAATTTCAAAGTTGCAGGGGTTACACGGCCGTGTGGTCAGGCCGTATGCTAGGCCATGTAACAGCTTGACTTGTAACCCTTTAAAAACTATAGGGGACACATGACTGTGTCACCTGGCTGTGTGTTACATACGGTTGAGACACACGCCTGTGTCTTAGGCCGTGTGGACAAGAAAATGACCACTTCCAGGCCATTTCTTTTACCCTTTCAAGCATAAACCTACAAGAAATTTGTACATGTATACAAGGCCTTTAAACATACTCAAATTATGCAAAGAATGAGTAATCTCCACACCAAATGTTCATAATCTCCATACCAAATGTTCATACAACCAATATGCCAAAAGGCACATCAATCATCAAGCATCAACTTATATATCTATACATAATCATATTTGTTCAAACCTTAACCATACATATTTAATTAATCTCAATACTATTTCCATGCTATATCAAAAATAATCTCACTACGTTTGACCACATTTATACCATTTACCAACTGACTTGTTTCCATACCAATACATAACACAATTGACACATACCAACCTTATCATATTAGGCATACCATATTTCAGTCATGCACATCTATTCAAGAATTTTCCAAAACATACCATGTTTTGGCCATATTGAGATCGATACAACATATACCAAATTTGGTTATTTCTAAACATGTATCAAATTGACCATATTAACCATAACCAACAAGATATCAATAGTACATTAAGAACCTCAAATTCAATGCAACATTTCATGCCATAATTATCAACCAAAATGACATATATATACCAAACTCTTCAATTAAACATTAGACATAATCGACCTATACATGCGATTATAACCTTAACCAAGATATCAAAATCTACTGATATAATCGCTGGATAGTGTGATAGATCTCCGGTGAGCTTCCAACCCGATCGAGCTTCCAATAATTTGTAAAGTAAGGGATAAACAACTACGTAAGCAATGAATGCTTAGTAAGCTCGTACAAACATTCAACATAATATTTCAATTCAATAATAAACTTTATATGATAAATATAAAGCTATACCAATGCCTCAAGATTTATCAACTACATAACCACTAACTCATAAAGGAGTAAGTCTATCAGTATCATATATTTGTTCATTCCTAACATAATAAGATTTTATAAAACGTTTTACACCATCATTAACATTTTCATAAAATTACGAATAACTTCCTTTACTTACTTTCCATTCCATTTACTAAATATAAACTTGAATAACAACATCAATTAACTAATTAATATCAACATCAATTAACTAATTAATATATTTATTCATAACATAGGTAAGTTCAACCATAACATACGTAATTTCTCATACATAAGTACATTATTCAAATTATCAATCCCTTTTTCATCATATCACATTTGAATTATGAACTTACTGTTTCATTTGTATAATACCAGACATAAGCATATACATCAATCATAATCTCAAGCTTGACATAAGCCTAATCACCATCATTAATACACAAGTTAGTGTATTTATGTATATAACTCATTTTCATGTTTCAAATCACTATCCCATTTTTAATTCTCATACAATATCATCCAATATCAATCATAGTACCGTTTTATTTAATTATCCCTATTAACACGACTCGTACTCGGACGGATACACGAATCCAACCAACATTCCAGTTTGGCACCCAGTGCTTATCGAATAAATTTGAAGTAGTAACTGCGCCCAGCTCTATATAAATTGACACCCAGTGTCTCATGGGTTAAACCGAAGTAAATTGACACCTAGTGCCTTATCAACTCGAAGTCGAAGAAATATCTGAACTCTTCCTATCCTATGGCATGCCATCTATATCTGACTCAGCCCGATACAGTTAATAAGGTTCCAATTCACTTCTAGATACAACCAATATCCAATTATCATATTTGCAAATTATCACATTTACATATATATATATATATATATTCATTTCAATTCAAATAATCAACACATTCATAATTTATATACCAATTCAATCCATTTCAATCAACTATCAAAATGTCAAATACTCACTTCAAACACTTACCATGTGCATTAAATTGAATTACAACAATTAACAATTAGGTTCAAATTATAGAAATACAAAATGCAAAATTGAAATATAAACACATATTAACACATCATTTCAACATCATTTCGTACTATACTCAAATTACACATGCTAACATCTTTTATTTGATTAACAATGTCCCAATTCACACAATTGCTATATAAATAGCTATTCACATATCAAACCACAATTATTTATACATTGGCATTAGCCCTTCAATACTCAATTCATGAGTACATAACTCATGTATCTCATTTAGTCACAACATATCTCATTTTCATTTATGTTCAGGTCAATATTCAATAAATAAATAATCTTTCAAATTCATTAAAAAATTTACCTTACCGAGATTTTCCATACGAAGAACGACTTACGGATATGAGTACATTGTCATTCCAACCAAACACACCAGATGCTCACAAGAGCCAATCCCTCCAACACACCAATTCACGACTATACTCTATCCTGCGTTCAATTCAATCCAAGTAATCAAATTCAATATTATATCTTAAATTATCATTAATTATCAAAAATAAAAAAAAATAAATATACAAGTTGTACCATGTTAATCTACTCAAAAATTCATGTTGATGTTAAATTTTAACCGCGCGAACTTACCTGGCTAAATTGTAGAAGTGTCAAAGTACAAGGGTATTTTGGTAATTTTCTATTCTCCTCGATTTTCCACTCGACCTTGATCTAAATTAATAATTTCATTCAATTTATTAATTTAGACAATAAAAAAATATATTTTATGAAATTTATTATTTTTTACATTTTTAAAAAATTACTCCTAACATTTTACTTTTATTCAATTTAGTCTGTGAGCCTAAAACATGCAAATTAACCACTTTTAATGCAAAACCATGATAGCTGAATATTCATGGAACTCGTTACAGCCCAATTTTGAATTAATTTCACAACAAACCCTTGTATTTTTACCATTTCAACAATTTAGTCTCTAATCGAAAAATTCATCAAAATTACTTAACAAAATACTTTTAAATATCAACCAACATCTCAATTTCATCATTTAATAACTAAAATCATATAGATTCATCAATGGAAACATACACAATCTTTAACAGTTTCAAAATCGAAGGTACGGGCTAGCTGGACCTAGTTGCAACGATATCAAAAACATAAAAATTATTAAAAACGGGGCTAATTTGCACCTTATGAAGCATTATATGGTCGTAAATGTTGGACGCCATTGTATTGGACTGAACTCAAGGAAAGTCAGATTTATGGAGTTGATTTAATAAAAGAAACCGAAGAAAAGGTGAAAGTGATTCGAGATTGTTTGAAAGCTGCTTCAGATAGACAGAAATCTTATGCGGATTTGAAACGAAAAGAAATGGAGCTTCAAGTTGGTGAGAAGGTATTTTTGAAAGTCTCCATGGAAGAAAGTCCTTAGATTTGGACGAAAGGGCAAGTTAAGTCCGCGTTTTATTGGACCGTATGAAATAATTGAAAAAGTTGGACCGGTAGCATATAGGCTAGCGTTACCACCTAAATTAGAGAAGATTCATGATGTGTTTCATGTATCTATGTTACGTCAGTATCGTTCGGATCCTTCACATATAATTTCACCGACAGAAGTTAAACTATGACCGGATATGACTTATGAAGAAGAACCGATTAAGATTTTAGCTCGAGAAGTCAAACAACTAAGAAATAAAAGTGTTGCACATGTGAAAGTGTTGTGGCAAAAGCATGGGGTAGAAGAGACTACATGGGAACCTGAAGAAACTATGAGAAACCAATATCCACACCTGTTTACCGGTAAGATTTTCGAGGACGAAAATCCTTAAAAGGGGGGGAGAGTTGTAATATCCTGAATTAGGGCTTAATCGGAATAGTGGTTTCGTGACCACAAATCCGAGATAGAAATAATTATTTTACAATGATTTTGATGTTTATGATATGATTGCATGATTGTGTGAAAATTTCGTGATGAAATTCTATGCCTAAAGTGCTTAAATTGAAAGTAGGGACTAAATCGAATAAGTTGCAAAACTTGCATTCTAGAAGTTTTAGTATGAAATTGTTTTGGAATATTAATGAGGAGGTCTTAAATAGAAATTTGACCAATTTTAAGTTCATGGACAAAATTAGGACATGGAAGGAATTTTGGAAAGTTTAGTAGTAAGGGTATTTTGGTCATTTAGTTATTAAAATGAATTAAAACAAAATTAAAAGCCAATTTTGTCCATCTTCTTCATTAGGCCAAAATTTCAAGGGTTCTCCATAGCTAGGGTTTGTTTCAAGCTTCCAAGCTCCATAGTAAGTGATTCCAAGCCCGCTTTTAATGTTCTTTACGCTTTTGGAATCCTTAGCTCGATTAAGCTTATGTTAGCAATAATTCAACCTAGGGTTTATATTTGGAAAAATACCCATAGGTGAAATTTGTGTATTTTGATGTTTTATGATAGAATATGAGGTTTTAAATTATGTTAGACAACTTGTGCTACTCGGTTTTGAGTGAAAACGAGTAAAAGGGCTTAATCGACAAAAATACCTAATAGTCACAAGTATATGTTAGAGAGAGAATTTGATGTTGCCATAGAAGCGAAAAATGATCAGCATGTTATAAAACATAAGAATAAGGAATAAAGTTTAATTCCTGAGCCTAGGGGCAAAAGTGTAATTATGCAAAAGTTTAGGGGCAAAAGTGTAATTTTTCCAAAGTTCGTATTAAATGCTGTTTTGGTGAATGTATGTATTAAATAAGATTAATTTGGTATTATAGATCAAGAAAAATGAGATTCAAGTCGCGATCGAGGAAAAGAAAAGATTGTGGACTAAATTGCAAAATCTTTATATTTTGGTACCAAGGTAAGTTCATGTGTAAATGTAGTAACATAATTGTCATTTTAAGCAATTTAATGTTGTTTATATGATATGATGCTGATTATTATCATGAAATATTATGCTTTGTGGTTATTGTTGAATAATATGTAATTATGTGAATTACTTGATGAGTATGAACTATCACCGAAGTACCGATTTCGATATTTCGTGGAAGCCAGCAAAGATGTGTGATCGAGGAAAACGCCCGTTTGAACCTTAGGAATAGATTAGGATACAAGTGACATCTCACTAGGATGGTTGAGCATCCGAACTCGTTGAGTTGAGTCCGAGTTCACTTATGGATGCGAATGTCCGAACTTGTTGAGTTGAGTCCGAGTTCGTGAAATGTAACTAGGCATCCGAACTCGTTGAGTTGAGTCCGAGTTCACTTATGGATGCGAATGCCCAAGCTCGTTGAGTTGAGTCCGAGTTCACTTATGGGCGGGTTACATGGTAGCTTGATTACATATGAGGCACTTATGTGCAAATTATCCGTGTATCCAAGTTGTATTCCGATGTGTTCAACGGGTGAAATTTCTAGTGAAATGGAAGAACACTTAAGAAGCAAGCGACGTTTTGGTAAGTGTTGTGAAATGGACACTTTGGACAGGTATGTTCTTAACCCTCGGGTTGAAAATAGATACAACAATGATAAGGTGGTAAGATGAGGAATGATGTTTAGAAATGTGATATATGTTTTGGTGATACCATGCTAAAGTTGTTTGGTATATTTGTATTGTTATGTTACTTGTTATTTACATATGAACTTACTAAGCATTTATGCTTACTCCCTCCTCTTTATTTAATGTAGTTTTGAACAAGCCAGCTCGGGAATCGAGAAGGGTCGAAGGTTCGATCACACTATCCAAAGGACTTTCATCTGGGTAAATGGCTTGTAAAACTTAAGTATGGCATGTATAGCAATATACTTATTTTGCGTAAATAATTTTATGATATGGCCATGTTTGGTTGAGAAAATGTTTGATATTGATAAGTCATGGTGATGGCTAATTTAGATCATGTTTGATATTATGGAAGTTTAATAGGTTATCTAGTTCATAAAAATTCATGGAAAGATGAAACTTGCCTTAAAATAGAATATTACTGTAGCAATGACATGAATTTGAAAAATCACTAAAAATAGTATAAATGGAACTAAATGATTAGTAAGTTATGAAATTGAAGCTTAATGAGTCTATTTTCATGTGGATTGAACAAAATAGGCATATAAATTATATTTTATGAGATATTTAAACTTTTGTGAAACAGGGCCAGAGTGATTTCTGGATCCCCTATTCTGACTTAAAAAATTCATAATAAATTTTACAAAAATAATTAGAAGTTTTTCTTTATATGTACAGGTTCCTTATTGAGTCTAGTTTTAATATAAACAAACCTCATAGTCATTTAACTTCTGTATAGAGAAATATCTGATTCGTAATACACAGAGGTCAGAGTAGTCGAACCCTGAAATAGGGGAGACTTTAACTAATAAACTGTACTAATTGGCCCAACCAAAAATTCTAGAAAAACATTAGTAAATAGATATATGAGTCTAGATTTAGGTAAAATTTACGGATCTAGATTTTTAGTTTCGTAACTCGAGATATGATTTTTCTTGTAACTGTGACGCGGGTAGTTAGAAAGCTGTGAATGTAGAAATAAATGATTTGAAGTTCTTAATTTGATAAATATTGTTCGGTAACCCCTCAAGCTCGACTCCGGTGATGGTCTCGGGCGTGGGGGCGTTACACATACACATCCGAAAATAGAGTATAGAATCTCACATGATTCTTCATCACTTTATCAACTTAGCTTGTCCAAATGTCAGAGCCCCCTCGTCCTGGTATTAGTTCTCAATTTTTCTAGTTTTGGACTCTAAATCATACTACAACTACAACATACATAACTCCCTACAGCTATGTCCCTTTCTTATCCAGTGCGAAAGAAGAAGACGAATCTTAGAAAGAAAGATTTGGAACCAATAGGTTTCAATCTAATTAAACCAATATTGGAATCTAATAATTCCCAAACCAGCCATTTAAGTTTCTAAATATCTTATTAGAGTCCATAAATTTCTATCACTATACAATCGGCTCCTCAGCTCTTCCTTGAGCTTGAGTTTTTTAGAGATTCGGGTGTAACATGGGCTAGCTAAATCAAGCTCTCAGGATCAAGAATCTATAAAAATTTCAAAGAATTAGCTTTGATTACCTTGGCAATTATTGAACTGAAATTAAAATTGAAGCAAAGGTTTTATTTTCTTTTTTGTTTGGATGACATGAACTCAATGAGAAAGATGATGTTTTCATCTTTCACTAACATAAGTATATATACTAGGATTAATTAGTTAATTAAACTTCGTTAATCAAGGTTAATTCATTAGTTAAGTCATTTATTTACATTTTTAAGTATAAATTAAAAATAAGTGCAATTTGTCATCATTTCTCAGTATCAAAATGAAAAAAAAATGGTTTAATAACTATTTTAGTCCTTTGGGTAATTGCTAACTAGGTCCTTAAGCATTTTATAAATTAAAACTTAATAGCAATAGGACGTTTACAATTTAGTCTCTGAGCTTTAATTAACGATTGTCTCGGTTAAATTACTTAACTGATCTTATTTATATTTTCATATTAACTTCATATATCATCCTATTTTGTCTATATGGCCTCGATTTACGAAAATAAGGTTCTGAAACTACATTATTTGACACTACCTAAAATCGGGTCATTCTTTATGCATTGCCCATAATAACCAAAATGGTATGACTAGCAGAACTGCAATTGCCCAAGACCCCGAAGGCTCTTAGGTTTTTCCATCCAAAGCTTTAAATTTGCAAGCAAACTCTAGAATAGGCTTCTAATTCTATGCTCTATTCTTTTTAACTCTTAAAGCTCACAATATTGCTTCTTGTAGGCTTCTTGGCAATGATAAAAAATGGCAAAGCATTATACTGGGACGCATTAAGAGAGATTGGAAACTTCAAAAAGCTCATGAAGAAGTTAGACAACTCTTCCAATTTGTCACCATTCAACATCAACCATCAGGCAACAACCAACAACCAACAATGTAAAGAATCAAAATAATAGGCAATATGTGCCTCAAAAGCCTTTAATAGTTTCTCATGGCCATAACCTTTTCTTGTATTGTACCAAAAAGAAATTATGTATTTGCAAACTTGTGTATAATGGTAAAGGAAAAAGACCACTCCAGTCTCTCCTAGTTTAATATTGAATAAATTGGTTCTTCTCAAAAAAATTAAAGTTGTTATTCCTTCTCTATTTTTAAAGTAAGTATCTAAGGATAAATAATCACAGCATTAATGTTTTTCTATCAATTTTATATAATTTTGATTGGTATAGTAACAAATTTAACCCTTAAAGTTTTCACATTTTGTCTATTATATATATTTGAAGCTAAATTTTATATATTATTTTATATTTTTTTACATTTTTAAGCATTATTTTTAGAATCGGGACCAAATTGGTAGAATATATAAATATTGAGGACTTAATTTGTTGTTATGTCAATCAAAATTATGTACAATTGACAAAAATATTAATTATCATGATTAATTGTCCAGTTGCTCACTTTTGAAATTGTCAATGATTAAATTACTCTGTTTTTTTTTAAAGAGACTAACTTGCTCAATATTGAAATTAAGAGGGACTAGAGAGTTGTTTTAACTCTTAATTATTTTTCAATATAAGTATATTTCTAATTAAATATTATATAATTGATACTTATAAATAATTTTAAAATGTATTGTTATTTAATTAATAAGGTATACAAAATTTACAATCATAACTATAAAATGTATCATCTATACTATTATTTAAGCCTCTAGCTAAGTTGGTGTCACGAATTAATCAGGCACCAACTCAGTTAGTTAGCATAATTACAGAAATGTCCTTTCATATTTAAAATAAGTTGTATTATTCAAGGGTATTTTAGTCTTTTTATTTAGAAAATAATAAAAAATATATGCATATGGAGGATTTGAACTCACACTAATTGCATTAAAAAACCTTAAATTTACCACTCAACCAAAGTTTTATTTATATATATATATATTAAAATAAAACTTTGGTTGAGTGGTAAATTTAAGGTTTTTCTAATGCAAATGGAAACCATGTATTTAAGATACATGTGTGCATTTGAATATAACATACAATAAATAATGATAACTAAGGTTTGAAATTAATTAGTAATAACACATGCAATACATATAATATTAAATTGAATAGTTAGATTAAATTGTGAGTAAGACAAAATTTAAACACGTAAATACATCAAATTAAGAATATTAAATGCACTACAAATGTTTATCATGGTATTGTCATCAATCTCAAGTTGATATTGAGTTAACTTGTGATTCCAACTCAATCAATAACATCATCAACAGTAGAAATTCTATAACCTACTTATGTGTGTGGAAACTATGTACTTAGAACACAAATACTAGTTTAAAAATAACATATAATAAATAATGAAATGTATTATTTGAAACTAATTATTAATAACACATGATATATGTAAAATAAAAATAGATTAAATTGTGAGTAAAATAAAATTTAAATACGTAAATACATCATATAAAGAATACTTACTACAATTATTTATCTCAGTGTTGTCATCAATCTTAAGTTAGCGTCGAGTTGGCTAGTATACCTATCACACATGTATGCGGGTGAAAATAATCTATTTAAAATACAGATGTGTGTTTGAATATATCACACAATAAATAATTAAAATGTAGAAAATAAAACTTTGGTTTAATGGTAAAATCAATATTTTATTAATATAAATAATACAAGTTCAAATCCAACCACATGAAATTTTTATTGTACTTTTTAAATTAAAGGACTAAAACAACCTCGAATAATATAACTTTTTTTAATTACAAAAGGATATTTTCGTAATTTTCGTTATCGAGTTGGTGCTCGGTTGATTCTTGGCACCAACTCACCATGAGTTTAAATAATAATATAGACAATTGATAGATATAATAAAGTGTGCATAATAAAATTAAAATGTAATATATATATATATATATATATATATATTAAAATAAAATGTTAGTTGCCAAGAGTCAACCGAGCACCAACTCGATAACGAAAATTACAAAAATATCCTTTTGTAATTAAAAAAGTTATATTATTCGAGGTTGTTTTAGTCTTTTAATTTAAAAAGCACAATAAAAATTTCATGTGGTTGGATTTGAACTTGTATTATTTATATTAATAAAATATTGATTTTACCATTAAACCAAAGTTTTATTTTTTACATTTTAATTATTTATTGTGTGATATATTCAAACACACATCTGTATTTTAAATACATGATTTTCACCCGCATACATGTGTGATAGGTATACTAGCCAACTCGACGCTAACTTAAGATTGATGACAACACCGGGATAAATAATTGTAGTAAGTATTCTTTATATGATGTATTTACGTATTTAAATTTTATTTTACTCACAATTTAATCTATTTTTATTTTACATATATCATGTGTTATTAATAATTAGTTTCAAACAATACATTTCATTATTTATTATATGTTATTTTAAACTAGTATTTATGTTCTAAGTACATAGTTTCACACACATAAGTAGGTTATAGAATTTCTACTATTGATGATGTTATTGATTGAGTTAGAATCACAAGTTAACTCAATATCAACTTGAGATTGATGGCAATACCATGATAAACATTTGTAGTGCATTTACTATTCTTAATTTGATGTATTTACGTGTTTAAATTTTGTCTTACTCACAATTTAATCTAACTATTCAATTTAATATTATATGTATTGCATGTGTTATTACTAATTAATTTCAAACCTTAGTTATCATTATTTATTGTATGTTATATTCAAACGCACACATGTATCTTAAATACATGGTTTCCATACACATACATGTGCAATAGGTATCTTGATTATCTTTTATTAACAAGTTTTCTTGTATGTCAAAATGTCATTTACTATTGTTTTATTTATAATATTTTTATAATTGTAACGTCGCTTGGCCAACCTTGTGACATTAGGTTCAAATTTGACATGCCCTAATTCTTCCTTCCTTAGTGTTGCAACAACAAGACCAAGACATCTCGATGTTGTACCTGAAATTGCTTCTTTCATTTGTCCAATACCAGCCACATTGCAACGTCGGTCATCCAACTTTGGCTAAAACTCGTGTGGCAACTTCTTTGAAATCAACATTACTCTTGTTATTTCTTAAAAGACTCTTTTTTTCCCCTTTCCATAGCTTTATTATGTTGAATTTTTTAAGCTGAAAACTTATGAGTTATCCAAACATTGTCACCAAAATCTACAAATTCATTTTTTTTAAACTCTAAGCCATTATCACTCCTGATTTAAATGATCTTACCAATTATTTCTCCCCTTTTACTTATCAGTAAAAGCACCTTATTATTTTTACCTATTATTTTTTAGTCTCTTGATAACACAAAAAGCGTCTTATTTATCCTTTAAAAAGTAACCCAAGTAAATCTTGAAAAATCATCAACACAAATAAAAACATATATATTTTTCTCTCCTATGCTTTTTTTTTTTATTTTTTATTTTTGCATTGGACCAAATTGATCCGTGTGTAGAAATTCCAGTGGGCATTGTGTCACTACTTGTGGCAAAATTAGATGGGACAACATGTGTTGTTTCCCCAAAATACAATCTCTACAAGGTCTAGTCACAACACTTTTGGGTTTCGAAAGTCTTCTAATTGCATCGTATTGATCAAGTCTTTGTAAGTATCGATAGTCCACATCGCCTGTCTTTTGAGGTAACACCTCTAGATCTTTTATAGTAATTTTATTGCAAATAACTTCATTAAAAACTTTGTAACAATTTTCAATTTATTTTGCTCCTCTTATTATAAATTTTTTTTCATTAATTACATCACAGTTATTTTTGTTAAATCTCATATTAAGCCTTTGGTCACATAGTTGACTTATGCTTATTACGTTAGTTTTCAAACCCTATACAAGTAAATACATTATCAAGGTCAAGAAAATCTTTAATTGTGTCACAACTAGTGGCAAAATTAGATAGGTCACCATGTGTTGTTTCCCAAAAACACAATCTCCATAAGGTTTGGTCACAATACTTTTGAGTTTTGAAAGTCTTCTAATTATATTTATTGATGAAGTCTTTGTAAGTTTCGATAATTCACATCACCAATTTGTTGATGTCACACCTTTAGATCTTGTATAGTAGCTTTGTTACAAATAACTTCATTAAAAACTTTGTAGCAATTTTCAAAAATTTTTGCTCCTCTTATTATAACAATTCTTTTGATTAATTACATCTCCACTAATTTTGTTAAATATCATATTAAGCCTTTAGTCATATAGTTGACTTATGCTTATTAAGTTAGTTTTCAATCCCTATATAAGTAATATATTTTCAAGGTCAAGAAAACATTTAATTGTGTCACTACTTGTGGCAAAATTAGATTGGTCACCATGTGTTGTCTCCACAAAACACAATCTCTACAAAGTTTGGTCACAACACTTTTGAGTTTTGAAAGTCTTCTAATTGCATCATATTGATCAAGTAAGTTTCAATAATTCACACCACCAAACTTTCGATGTCACAAATCTAGATCTTGCATAGTAGTTTTATTGCAAATAACTTCATTAAAAACTTTGTAGTAATTGTCAAAAGTTTTTGCTCCTTTTATTATAACAATTTTTTTCATTAATTACATCACAACTATTTTTGTTAAATCATATATTAAGTCTTTGGCCACATGCTTGACTTATGCTTATTACGTTAGTTTTCAATCCTTGTACAAGTAATACATTTTCGAGTTCAAGAAAAACTTTAATAAAGTGTACATTTTCCAACGACCGTCTTTCTTCTCATCTTTAAAAGTTACTTTAACCTTAAAGCAGTTTGCAACATCTTTTAAGTTAATCATATCACCAATCATATGCCTTGAGCAACCACTATCGAAATACCACAAGGTGTTGGTGGAATCCATTTGTCTAGTATTACTTTTTAAGATCCAACCAATTGTTTATCCACACCATTATCATTGTCACTATTTTCTAATGAGGTCACCACCTATAGGCACAAAACCTCTAAGTGTAGCAAAAAAAAAAAAGCAACATAATTACTTAATGGTCATCATCGCAGTCATCAATCTTAGATTTATCACTCCAGGTGATGCTAAAGGACTTCTTCTTTTTCTTTAATTTGTTTGCACATCCTACCTAAATATACCTATATCCTTCACACTCATCGCATTGGATCCCTTTTGTTTTCTATTTTGATTTTGATTTAGAAAATGAATTTTTCTAGCTGCCTTTGCTCTCATTGTCTTTCGATTTATTAGAGTTTCAATTGAACATTTCTTTGAAATTCTTGTGAAAAAAGGCCAGTTGCTCTTGCAATTCTTCAATAGCCATAAAAGTCTTATCTATAGTTTGGACAAATGTGCCCACGTTACTTTTTATAACAAAGGAAAAAAAAATTTATACCCCTTTCACATCTGTTGCACTTGATTAGTTCAATTTTAATATGGTAATAATTGAATAAATAGACTAATCTATACAAACTAATTAAACCGAAGCAAATTAAGGACTGGAACCAGATTAGTCAAACCCAATAAGGTCGGTTCAGTTTGGTTTATCAATTTTGACTATTTTTTCCCTATTTGACTCTTGAATTTCTAAATGCATAGATTTTGACCCATAGTTTTAGTCAACCTTCAAGATTCAAAATCGTGTTTTTCTTTTTTTTTTCTCCTTCAATTTCTTTTCTTCAACTTCACATTGTTTCTTAATGAATATTTAAGATTATAACAAAGAATAAGGAACTTTTTTGAAAAAAATAAAATAAAATTATAAAAGATTAAATTGAGATGAGATCAAATGAAAAACAAGTTACCTTTGTGAGATCCAACAATGAATGTGCGTTAGGTCTGTTAGGAGGGAGAGAGTTAAAGCTTGAAGGCGAAGATGCATTAAGACTTATGGCATTGGGCGAAAAAGAAAAAGGAAATAGCATATGATGATAGTGGAGAATGAAGAGATCAGATGATGGATGATGGTGACGGACGAATGATGAATAGATTTGATGGTGACGTCAGGTTGTAACAACCTGTTTTTAGGATTAATCAGAACAATGGTTTCGGGGTCACTAAATCTGATGAGTAGATTTCTAAATATTATATTTAATATTTATGAGTTAATTGTGAGTTTAAAAAAGGTTTTTGATATTGTGATTTTTGTTTTATAAGCGATTTATTAAGCTCAAGTGATATGACCCTAAGGTCAAGTGGGTTTAGAAAATGAGGTATCGAGACCTCATTTCTATAAACTGAGTCGTAAATATTTTTATAAATATTTACGGAGTGGCAATGAGATGATATTAAAGTTTCGTTGAAAAATTTTATTGTTTTGATAGTTAATTAAGCAAAAAGGACTAAATCGCGCAAAGCGTAAAAGTTGTGTTCTATAAGTTAAAGATATTAAATAGCTATGGAATTAAATAGTGGGAGTCCTTAAGTGGTAATTATTCCATAATTGTTGATAGTGGAATTCCATGGCTTGGTATAATGGAAATTATTAATGTATATTAAGGTTAAATATGGTATTTGGTAATTATAATAAAATAAAATAAAACAAAAGCCAAATTACATGCTATCATCTTCATCAATAGCCGAATGTGAGAAAGAAAATAATGTTCTCAAAGCTTTGAAGGTTCGGCCATGGTTGTTCATGCATGTAAGTCCATGTCGTCTCGGTTTTTAATAGTTTTTACTTTTTTGAGATCGTTGCTTCGTAATCTAGCTGGCCCGTACGTCTAATTTTAAAATTGTTAAAGTATTTGGATGATGCCATTATTGAATGTTTGAGTATCTTGTTGTTTGATGATGAGTAATAAATCTTTGATGTTTGATTTTCATGTTTGATTAAGTGATTTTTGATAAAAATGTGTATTAAGGACTAAATTTAGAAATTTGTAAATTGAGGGTCAAAACGTGAAATAAATAAAATAAATGGGTTGCTAGAGACCTAAGGTAAATTCGCCTAACATGGGTTTGATGAAATTTTGAGTAATTTGTGTTATTTTGAAATAGGGATTAAATTGTAAAAATATGAAATGTTAGGGATAAAATGCAAAATGCCCAAATTATGTGTCTTTAGATAAAATTTAATGAAATGTTGAATAAGTGAGTTAATTTTGATATTAATTAGATTGGCAAAAGTAGAATTGGATTTGGATCCGGGAAAATCAAAATGGTCGATTAGTCGTCTCGTTCCGATTATCGTCTTCCGAGGTAAGTCCTTAAGTAATTATATTTGATTTGCTGCGTGCTTAAGATTATATAATATGATAAGTAATTATTTGACGTTTACAAGTTCGAATTGCAATAAGTATATTGAATTTCGGCTATAAAGCCAAATATGAAATGGATGATTTATGTATATAATGTGGCTGAATGACTATTAAGTGATGATGTGAAAGTGTGTAATATGTGTATACAATTTTATTGTACTTGTTTGTATAAAGTCGAATGTGAATTGAATGGTATATATGTGGTGACAGAATAGCTATTATGAAACAAAGTCAAAGAATGGGATATTTGTATAATAGATGAATTGTGACTATTGTTCCTACTTGATCGAGGTTGTGTGTGAAATAATTTGTGAATATGGCATATAGTCGAATGGTTATTAAAAGTGAAACTAGGATAATGAAAAGATTATGTGTTCCTTGTGTATGATTATTGAACCGAAAGTTAAAAGGTAGGTGTATATTTTGTGCTTATATTCGAATGAAGCAATTAAATTGCTAATGTGAAATGTTATGTGAAATGTGTTAACATGTGAATAAATATGCAAGACATCGAAAATGTATCCGGCTAAAGTCCCGCAGCTTCGTGGTTGAAATATATCCAAGCTAAAGTCCCGCAGCTTCGTCTTGAAATATATCCGCCAAAGTCGCATGAGCTTCGTCTTTGGAAATGTATCCGAACTAAAGTCCCGCAGCTTCAGGTTGAAATGTATCCGCCAAAGTCCCGCAGGCTTCGTGCTGGAAATGTATCCGGGCCAAAGTCCCGTAGGCTTCGTGCTGGAAATGTATCCGGGCCAAAGTCCCATGAGCTTCGTCTTGATAATATAATTTCGGTTTTATACCTAGTGGGCCAAGTGCTGATGAATTTGATAAAAGTATACAATTACAAGATCCTACACTAAGTTGACAAATTGAAAGTGCATTACATATTAAGTTGGCGGTATGTATCATGTACTGTATGCGATTTTGATTTGAATTAAATTATAAATATATAAAGTGATGCATCTGTGAATAAGTGTTATGACTATAAATGTGATTGCGATATATTCTGTAAATATGTGAAGTTATGTGAAGTGATTCTATGTTTATATTCAAATATAAACACTTGGTCCTTGTGGAAAGGTTTGTGGAAGTATATGATTTTATTTTTAGGTGATTACGATCTTGGAAAATTAAATGTGAATATGATATTGTATTTCATTCGTTTCAATTGAACTAAAGCTGATAGTGAAGCATTTTAATGCCTATGTTATATGAGTTCGATCTTGAATGACATGATATACATGTTTAGATAATTTGAATGCAAGGAATGTGTGAAAGAGCAAATTTGTAATAAATCTGCTTGGGACAGCAACTGTAGCGTGATTTTGGAAAATCACCATAAATTGTGGAAATTGAATTAGAAGCTGAATAAATTATGAAATTAAAGCTTAATGAGTCTAGTTTCTTATAAAAGAAACCATGTAAGCAAAATAATTTTAGATAATGAGATATTTGAAGTGGAGTGAGACAGAGTCAAAATGACTTTGAAATCCCCTGTTCTGTCTTTAGAAAATCACTGTAAATTGTAAAATGATGATTATAAGATAAAATTTATATTCTTAGACTCCTTAATGAGTCTAGTTTCAAATGAAGTAAACAATAACATATTTTGAATTCTATATAATGAGAAAATTGATTTGTAGTGAAGAGTGGTTAGAATAGTCAAACAGTGAAACAGGGGAAACTTCAATAAAAATCTGGTATTGATTGGTCAAACCAAAAATTCTGAAAATTTTATGGATGGAAGATATATAAGTCTATTTTCAGGAAAAATTAACGGAACTTTATTTGGAGTTTCTTATCTCCAGTTATAAATAATTTAGTGACTGTTGCTCAGGAAAACAGCTTGTAGTGAATTTGTGATTTTGTTGCAAACATGGTTAAAACTAGTTAATGAGATACTTTTCGAGTACTTATGATCTTATTTGTGATTTCAATATTTGGTTTTAATTGAGTTCAGATTCAAGTGAGGTGAATTTGCTAAATATGCATTATGTTCATGGATACTTGGCCGAAATGGCAATTACCTAGGAATGATTTCTTGAAAATTTGAAATAATCGAGCTATAAGTAAATTAATTGTTTGCATTGCTTAAAACTTACTAAGCATTGAAGCTTACTCCGTGTTCTCTTTTCCATTCCTTATAGGTTTATCCTTTAGTTCGAGTTGGAAGAGCCGGAGATATCATCACACTATCGAGTCATTATGTGAGTTGAGAAGATGGTATATCATCATGATTTAAGGCATGTATAGGATAGACTATAGGTAGAATGATATTTTGTCTTTGTATACATTATAGCCATGCGAAGATGGCTCGCTTATTTTGTTTAGAGAAGCCTTATAATTGAACTAATGTGTTGAAATGTTTTAGTTATAACTTGATAGTAGTTAATTTGTTATTAGATATTCGGTTATGTTTTGATAGTTAGTCATTTTGGAAATTTATAAGAGCTCTTATGAAAATCAATGAGACAAAGTTGCATTGTTGATAATTTATGTCCTGTAAATATCTTTGACCTTATAGAAGTTTTGTTCAGTCAAGTAATACCTCATAACCTTATTCCGGCAACAGATACGGGTTAGGAGTGTGACACAGGTGGTGGTGGTCTAGTGTGAGTGTGTTGGGTATAGAGGTGTTCATGGGCTGGGTCGGGTTCGAGCCGAGCCATAACAAAATTTTAGACTTGATTGTTAGGCCCAGGCTTTGCACGGCCCAAAAAGTGGGCCTAAATTTTTGTCCAAGCCCGACTCAAATAATAAATGTCAAGCCCAGACCGTATTAAATTTTTTGGTTCTTATAACCCCAAAGATGAGAATCAAGTTGAGTTAAAAATAAATAATGATTAAATAAGCCTACAAGAGAGACAAAGATCAAATGAAGAATCAAGAACAATAGTTCATAAATAGGGGTGAACCCAGGGGGGCTGGTAGGGACCCTGGTCCCCCACTAAAATAGAAAATTTTCCGTTTATGCCCTTTAAAGTTTTTAAAATTTTAAATTAATAAAGGTAAAATCGCACTTTGGTCTCTTCTAAAAATATAATAATTTGATACAAAAATCAAAATCGATTTATTCGGTTACTTCGATTTGGACCCCCAAAATTGAAAATTGAATCAATTTAACTATTTAAATCGAATGAACTAATTGAAATACCTTAAAATTGAGTTGCCAAAAATTTTCAATCTATTTGATTCAAATTTTTGGTTTAATTGGCTTTTAGAACACCCCTTTCTAGACTCTTCAATATTAATTTCAATTGTTTAAAGAGAACCAATAAGCTCATAAACACACATGGAACCAATATCTTTGGCTTTTTCAATAGCAACAACTTTTATATTAAACTTCTGTCATTGTGGCCTCAACACCTTTTAAACTTTAGAGTAGATCTCACCAAGTGCATGAGCTTCATTCAGATTCAGACATGCATATAGTTTCAAACTTGGTAGTGAACATTTGAAGTTTTGACATTTTTACTCATGATGTTCTTTCATGAGCTATCTTCAAAATGTTCCAAGCCTCTTTAGTAGATGCATATCTAGATATCCTCCTAAATTCTTGTTGATTTGCCCCATCAAATATGGTATATAATGCCTTAAAATTGTAATTAACAACCTTGCCTTCTTTAGTGGTTTAGGTTGCGTTAGGCTTAAGAGTTTTTTCAATAGTTTGATGATGCACCAATCCTGTTGGAGCAACTTTCCTCGCCTTTTCATCAATGGATTTAATGCATACCCTTATTATTTCTTTCTTGAAATAATTCAATCCATATAAGAGTGATGGCCGAGTTATTGATCCTTCTTCCTTCATTATTTCCATTGTAATTGGATAGAAGTAGGATCTTCACCAAACCAATTAGATGCATGCTTAGATTCCAGTTGAATTGAAAGTACACCTGGCTATGTTGTGATTATAGTTGTAGCCGAAACAAAAAATATTTTAAAAAAATTGCACACAAAGATCATTAATGTAGTTCAAACTTAACCTACATTTATGGAACCTTATTAAGAGAATCAATTCACAATTATCAATACAACTCAAAAAAAAAAATAATGATTTAAACCCAACTCCTTAAGTATCAAGTTACAACCTCACTTTTCTACATCTAAGTGTCCCTTTTACTACCCACTGTCATAGTCACTTAACAAGTAATTACAAAGTTATTCAATGATGACAAATTCAACAAAAAGTTCCAGACACGAACAAAATTGATTCTATCATACACCCAAAAAACTTCACTCCTAAGTTGGTAATGCAAGTAATCTAAATAACATCTTATCACTTTATTTTAAAAATGGCCAAAATTTTTACTACTTTTCACACTTTGTTTTTCATGGGCATCGAGATTTTCTTTTATACCTTAGTTTCTCATCCCGTGAATAGCAAATTCTTGAAGTATCTGTACCTATCAACCTAATTACTATTTTTGTTAATACAAAGTTGAAGTAAAAAACTACCATGCCAAAATGCTGTGGTTGCCAATGTTAGCAATACTCAAGCTGCACAACATTTTGTTTTTAGGCCTTTTTGGTATATAGGTTATTGGTAGTGGACATCTTTTTAAACTAAGTTTAAATAAAACAAAACTCAACTAAATAAATAAAATTATCATTTTAATTCAGTTACATCCAAATTTTTTTTTTAATTAATTGTTTTTATAAAATATTTAATTTAATGATTAATACTGTAGCGACGTAAAAAATTTGGCTTTCGGTTGCTAATTGTGGCAATTTATTAAACATTTAAAAACCAATTTTCGATTTTTAAAAAAAGGAGTCGCCACCGATCTTTTTCCGAGGTGTGGCCGGACACCTAATAAATCCTCTTTTTTTAGAAAAGAAAACTTATTCTTGCACAAAAATGAAGGCCGAATTTAGGTCTATGTCAAAAGCCAGAGTAAAGTTGGGTTCGGGAGTCAGTTACGTGCGAGGAAGGTGTTAGCACCCTCGCGACGCCCAAAATTAGTATCTTATTAAACAAGCGTTATCTTAATTTTCAAAATTGCAAGTTCAAAGTAAGATTTAATCGTGATCTGATTGAAAAGATGAGAAATTTCAATTCTTTTGATTTTTCAGAAGGACATACCGTTTTAACACGAGTCGATTAATTTTCACCCAACATAGCGATGAAATCAATGGCTTAATGTTAAATTGGTACGTTGCCTTGATTATTGAAATTAATTAGAAAACAAGAATACGGTTTTCGAAGTAATGCAAAGCAAATTAATAAATAAAAAATAAATAAAAGACAAATCTAGAGGTACATTGAAGCGAATATAAATGTGACAATAATATTATAAACAATAAAGATATATATGATACTAGAATTAAATATGAAATGGAAATAATGAATGCAGATACATGATATTAAGAGTATGTATGTAAACTATATATAATGTTTGATAGTAAGAATATAACTAATAATGTTAAAATATATACATAATATATACATATATACATATGAAAATGTGTGCACATGACGATATGAAAAATATATACATAGTAATATAAAATAATAAGTGATAATAGTGAAAATAATGGGTATAATAATTATAATGATATACTAAAATAATACTATATATAAAATATGCATACAAGTATAATAAAATATATGTCTTGATATTAATCACAAACATAATAGGAATAAAATAAATGTAATAATGATATATACACAATATGGTATTAAGAATATATATATATATATACACACACAATATAGTATTTAAAAATATATACATAAGATGGTATAAAAACATGTACATGAAAATGTATAAGAAATATACATAATTAGTAATATTAAAATATATACATAACATACATAAAACATGTACAATATATACATACCTTAGAAATGATAATAATAATAAAAACTACTTTGTACACTACACAAATATATACACACACACATATATATACATATATAAATAATAGTATTAGAAATATACAATATAATATTATAAATATACATATAATAGTATAAAAATATATAACTAATAATATTAAAATATATAATAATATATAAAAATATAATATTGAAAACATATATATATATATATATAACATATATGAAGAATATATAATATAATATTTAAACATTTATATAATATATACATATTAGAAATAAATAACGACTAATAATAATAATAATATTAAAATAATAATGAAATATATAAAAAACAAATATAATATAATAGTAATATTAAAATAAAGTAATTAAAATAGTAGTACTATATATAAAATATATACATACATATATAATATACATACACTAATATTAATAATAATAATAAACTGAAATAATAATAATTAGTAATTATAATACGTTAGAAAATAATTAATATGTTAATAAAAATAATAGTAATGAAAATAATACTAACAAGAATAATAAAGATAATAATAGAAATAAAATAATAGTAATGATATTAATAATATGTAAAAAAAGAAATGAAAATAAACGAAAAAGGACTAAATCGAACTAAGAACAGAATTTTGGGGCAAATTTAAAAAGAAATAAAGGACAAAGAGCCAAAATGAACACGCTGGCAACTCTGGGGGACCAAAAGCGCAATATTCCCTCATCCTAAAACACCACGCATGGCAGAGGACTAGATCACAAAGCGCGACAAATTTCGGGGTCTAATTAGGAAATATTAAAAACTCAATTGCGAAAACATGAAAAGGCGGAAAGGCTAATCGCGCAATTAGACCATCAAACAAAAAACACGCAGATCCTAGGGTAAGACGGGTCGGGTCGGATTGGGTTAGGCCAAAACGACGTCGTTTTGGGGCTTAAGTATAGCCCTCAAAACGACGTCATTTTGGAGGGCTATAAATAGGCCCAATTTCAGAAAAAAAGAAAAAAAAGAAAGAGAAAAGGAGAGAAGAAGAGAGAGGGAGAGGGAGGATTTGGGTGGGGGCACCGGTCCGGTCACGGACCACTGCGTCGTCCCGGCCACGGCCATCAAAAGGTAATTTTTTTTTTGAAATTTTTTTTAAATCTGCTTGTATATTAGAATCCTTGGTATTGAGACAAAATCCCCCCTTTGTTTTGATTTCTTCTCGGCTTTATAGCCAATTACAATAGTAGAAAAATATTGTTTTTCTTTGTCATTCTCTATTTGTCTGCTTCTGTCTTGGTGCTTGCTTCACTTTACAGGTGTCAGATGACTCTCAGAGGCGTGGTGGCGTGCGTGGTGGCTCCGCATGCAAGGGGCGTGGTGGCCGACATGGTGGCATAGAGAGCTGGGGCGCCAGGGTATGGGGCTGATGGCTGGTGTCAGAACAAGTGGAAGCCAAAAATAGGGCTAGGGTTTCGGTTGTAAATGGGCTAGTTTAGGGTTTGTGAATTGGGTATGGGTAATTTGGTTTTGGGCTTGCCGGGCCATTGTAAAAAAGGACTATTTATTTTGGTTTATTTGTAAATGGACTGAGCCAAAATTGGTCTATAACAAATACCATTTGAAAATCCTTAATACTATATTTATCCAAATAAAAATACCCCATGTGCTCAAAGATTTTCTAATAGGAACAAATCATAAATTTTGTTAAATGTTTGTCCACCTTATCTATTTTACTAACAAATATCAATGGTATATATAAAATTAAAAAAATATTTTTTTGAATTATAATAATAAGACAAAACAAAATAACCAATGTGAATAACATAACTTGAACCAAAATCATATCTAAGGTAATAAACACTCTTTATTATTGTACCATCATACAAGATTAGTAGAAAGAATATTTTCAAATCTCTTTTAAACACTATTACCAAAATAAATATCTTTTAAAGATCAATCTTCTTTTTCCTCAAGAAAACAGCACTCCTTTTCAAATTTACTTTCTGTTACGTTTGAAGCGATTTGTGTGCTACAAAGACCTGATGAAATCATTAATTGTTAATTAAAAGAATTTAAAAAATAAAATAAATGGTTTAAATTTATTTGCAGGTAAATCCATCGATTTCTTATTTGAATCAATTCTCGTTTAATCAGTTTAATTAGTTAAACTAATTAATTTAATTCGGTCTTAAATAAAAGTTGAATTATTTTTAAGTGAACCATTTAAAACTAAAAAAATTGAGATAAAAAATTTTTGATGGTAATAACTTAAATGGGTTTTACTATTTTAAATTGTTTTTAGTTTTGTAAATTTTAATGTTTTATTTAATTATTATTAGAGCAATAATTAAATCAAGTTCTTGATTTAGTTTCTAAAACATTGCATCTCAAAAACTTAGGAGCTGAATTTTTTATAGCATTCATGAGGAAATTGGGTTTTTGTGAGAGATGAAGTTCTTGGCTTAGGGTTAGGGTTAGGGTTAGTTTGAGGATAGGTTGCTCTAGGGTTGTGGTTAATGGCAAAAATTCTGAAGATTATTATACCGTCTAGTGAAGATCCATTTCACCAGATCTCTTTTTCGTAAAGGTTGAATGTCTTTCAACTCTTGTCTCATGCAACTTAAACAGACATGCTCCAAGGTGTTAAAAGTAAGCTCCAAAACCCTTATAATTGTCTCTTCTTCTTCTTTTCTCTTTTTGTTGATGATGCCTTAAGTCATATTTTGATATATGCAAATTTCCTTTTAAATATTTGATTGAGTCAATATCATTCATTAATTAGATTTCAATTTAATTAAAAATAATTTTTTATAAAATTAATTATATTATTATAATTTTTTTAAATTTTTATATAAATATAATATAAATCCACACATGATCGTTTTTAAATTTTTAATTTTATCATTTCAATCAAAATTTCATTTAATTCTTATATAGATTTTTAATAAATACATTTTATAATTTTTTAATTTCATCATAAGTGCAGCATAATTTAATAGATCCTAGTGTATATGTTATTATATTATTTTTTATGTTTATTAAATGTATTATGTTTGTATCATATTTTTATATTGTATTTATTTTTTGGCTAAGCTAAAATTATTAAATCTAGTATAACATTGTTATTTTGGAAGCCTGATTTAATAATATATTATTATAATTTAAATTTAAAGAAGTATTTTGCATATTTAAATTTAAGTCTTATCATATGTAATTACATGTATAAAGTGAAGGAAGAGGGCAAATAAAAATATGAAAAATTATACTTTTAGCTCTTGAAATTTTATAAAATTTTAAGGTAATAAATAATTAAATTATAAATTGCCCCCAATGCAACAATAATAAATTTACATTTTAGTTTTTATAAAATTATATAAGTCCCTGACAAAGTGTAAATCTTTAGTCCCAATATACATATATAATTTTGTCTAATTCTTTCAAAATCTTTATCTATTATACTTTTTATTAATTAAATTATATTTTATAATTATTAGAAATTATAGTGTGTAATTGTAATACCTTTGGGAAAAAGAAAATTAAAGTTCAATATTTCTCATTTCAGTAGTGGGTTGGTTCTGAAACAGTTGACCATCCACGTTTGAGTTTGAGCCATCAACCATATAAATTATCGCCAATTTTGTAATTAATGATAATGTATAATAATTTAGTATTAAATAATACGAATAATTTGAAAGGAGGATAGTTGGGATTATCCGTTTAATAATGTACCCTAACACTAATTGGGTTCTGGATAAACAGGTGCAGTCTCTTCCGATCTTCAATGGCCATATTCTGTAAAGGTAAACTGCAGCATTAATCTCTATGGATAAATTTTTATTTTAGTCACTTAACTAAAAATATTATAAATTAAATATTAAATTATTCAAAAATTTCATTTAAGTAACTGAACTTAAAAAATTATTTAAGTTACTAGACTATTAATCTTTTTATTAAAAAAGTTTAACCAGCGAGCTTTAAGGGATAATTCAATGATTGGTTAATATCTATCGACAAGTAGAAGAAAAGTTATTTGAATTTTAGTTCGTAGATTTATGATGTTCAAAGCTATTTCATGAAAAAAAATAAACTAAATGGTAGAAGAATGAAAAAGAAAACTTTCGATTAGTGCAACTAATGTGAACAGAAAAAATTGTATAACTTCAATTTTAATAATATTGTGACTTTAAAGAAAACTTTTAAATAATATAATAACTAAATTATAAATTTTTTGTGTGTTAAGTGACCCAAACAATTTCTTTTTATTAATTTAGTGATTAATGGTAAGTTTAACTTACTATCAAATGAATAATTATTCCATGAAAAACAAAAGAATAATAATTGACTAGTCATTCGACCTATAACTTTGTTTAAAAAAGAAAGAAAATAGTTCATATAATATTATTACTTATTTAAATACGATTTTTATATACTAAAATTATTCAAACTAAAAATTCTATCACACGATATATGCGTGTAAATTATAAGTTTATAACATAAAAATATGTTTTAAAATAATATATAATAAATAATAAAATGTAATTAACTAAAAATAACACATGAAGATGTACAATATTAAAATAAATAATTAGATTAAATTGTGAGTAAAATAAAATTTAAATATATAAATATATCAAGTTAAGAATACTAAATGAGTACAATTGTTTATCATAATGTTTTAATAAATCTTGAGTCAGTGCGAGTTTATTTGTGACAATAACCCAAACAACAACATTTACAATTGATGGAAGTGATAAAATGCGATAATAAAATTAAGATGTATAAAATAATCAAAATAAAACTTTAGTTTATTGGTAAATTTAAATTTTGCTAAAGTAACTAGCATGGATTCAAATCCTATCATATAGGTATATTTTATTACTTTTAAAATAAAAATATTAAAATACCATCGAATAATATAACTTATTTTAATTACGAAAGATATTTTTATAATTTCCAAGGGCTTAAGTAATGGTATATATATACAATTTAGTGAGAGAAACATTTTATGTTAATTTTTTTAATTTACTCAAGAATTATTGTTGGTATAATGGTAAAAATTTGTTTATAAATCCATTAAATATGAGTTTAATCCTAGATATATTAATTTTAATTCTTTTATTTACAAACTATATAAAAGTATGAAAAGACAAAAAAGCCATAAAAATAATAATAATAGTTATTTAAGAGAAAGGGTATATTAGTTATTTTTAACCGAGTTGGTACCGGTTAACTCGTAATATCAACTAAATTAAAAATTTTATTAATAGTATCGATTCTTGTTTAAAATTGTATGTAAAACAAACTATTTTAATCATAGATTTAATAATAAATATTATTGTAATGATGAAATATACATTTAGTCACCCAACTTTCATATATTTTTATTTTGGCCATAAAATATAAAAAGTTTACAAAATGGACATTGGCATTATCTACTTTTATCATTTTAGTCACTGTTGTTAATTTGTCATTACATACACTTATTTTAATTACTCAACTCTAGTAAGCTTTCATTTTGGTCATGTTTTCTTTGTTAGAATTAATTTATTTTTTCAAAAGAACTTGATTTTTACAAGAAACTGAGTTACTTAGCTATTGAGATGAAACCAAAATTTTCACCTATCCATGTAAAATTTCAAGTTTTCCTGTAAAAATTTAAAGAATTCTTTGTAAAACTCCAAAATTTTCCTTTTATTAAAAATAAAATTAATTCTGAAAAATATATAAAAGAAAATAAAAGATAAAATATATTTTTCCTCTAAAATTTTAAAATTTCTTATAAAAATTAAGATAATTCTGTAAAACTCAAATTTTTCCTTATAAAATTTCTTATAAAAATTTTGTAAAATTTTTCCTTCTTATGAAAAGACTAAATTAATTTTTTAAAAATAAAATAAAACAAATAAATTAGTTTTTCAGGTAAAACTCAAGTTTTTTTTCTATAAAACTTGAGTAATTTTCTGTAAAACCCAAAAACAAATAAATTTTCTCTTCCTTAATTCTAAAAGGAAATAAAGAAAAGAAGATAAAAGGGTTTTTTTCAATTTAGATTTTTCACGTAAAAACTCAGGTGTAAAATTAATTCTTAAAAAGTAAAAAGATAAAAATGAATTATAAAAATAAAAATTTATTAAAATTAGATGATTAAAATGTGTGTATGTAATACAAATTAATGATAAATTATAAAAATAATAAAAAATATATAAGATAAGGACTAAAATGTTTATATAGTACACTTTTTATTTTAATGCGAAAACCAAGAGCTTATTAGTAAAAATTAAAAGTGGAATCAGTTTTATCAAAAATGATTTTACTTTAAATTTCATTTTTATAAGAAACGATTGTGAATAATAAATGAAAAAACAAAGCTTTAATTTTTGGAAAAAGAAGTTAAAAAAAAAAAATCAGAAGGAATCCCCATTAGTGCTTAAAAGAAACGTGTCAAGAACACGTGCAAAAGAAAGGTAGATGTCAAATTTTTATTTGGCAACCGATTTTTAGCCACTAATCCAACTTTTGTTTATTTTCCCACACATATTTTTTCAAAAATATTTTTGTTGTTTTTTCCACTTGAATAATTTATTGTCTGTTAAAATGTTTTATGAATATGTAGCAAGATTTATGCTTATTCATAAGAATATATATATATACATATATTTTAGGTTTCTTAACTTTTTTCTTAATATATTTTAAATATTTTTATAATAAACAACAATTTAGTTTAAAATTTTACGATAATGCTAATTGAGTTAATATTTTTAATTAAATAATTATTTTATTTATTTCACAGATAGCACTCTATAATAAAGAAAATTATAATAATCATTGAATTTGTATAAAATAGAAGTTTACTTAAAAGTAACCACAAATAGACAAAGATACAAAATATTATACAATATTTCAATTATTATTTTTTTACCAAATGGATAAATACTTCGATTTTTAGATTTAAATTTAAATAAAATTATTATTATACTTTCGAGAAATGGAAGTCCTAACATAGGTCCTACAGGTTTATCCATTCCTGCTTATTTATCTCCAATTTTTTTTATTTAATTAAACATTTCCATAATTCGACAAAAATAAAATATCAAAATAAATAAATAAAAACAAAAAACCAGAGGCCTATTCTTCTTCTTCCTTCTTAGGTTCCTGCTTTGCCACCCCACAACCATATCTCTCGCTATCTTTAAAAGAAAATCAAAAAAAGGGGTTAAATTTAGCATATAGTCCTTGAATTTCCATTTTCCTTTTTGAAACAGCCCTTTGTTTCACTTCAAGAGGAACTGAGAACTCAGAATTCAGAAGAACCCATTTTGGAGATATAATTTTCTTTTTTCTTTTTGCTCTTTTTTTGGGGTGAAAATGGTATCTTCTTCCACGGAACAGACAAGAAACTAATACCCCATTTATCTGTTTTGTCAGTATGGATAAGCTTGATTTGCTTTAAGGAGCAGCATCGGTTTCTTCAACGGATCCTCCTCCCAAGTAAATTCTCCTTTTTAATTCATTTGTATATCCTTTTTATTGGCTATAGATTTAGTTTTCCCTCTGGGTTCTTTTTATTTTGTGTTGAATTGTGGTTCTAGCTTGGTGGGTTCTTTTTAAGTTGGTGTAAGAATCTTAGGAGAAGTGCTAATTTTTCTTTTTATTTTAGGAGAATAAAGATTTCGGGTTGTTCGAATCTATTTTTTGATATGATTTTTTAGTAGTATAAGCTTTTTTCATCCTTTGAGTTGCTTGAAGATTTGGTTTTTCAATTATTATGTTTTTATTTTATAAGTGTGTTGAATATGGTTCTTGTTGAATTTCCACAGAGGGGAGAAAATTGTACTGAAGAATTAGGAGTTTCTTGAGGTGGTAAGAGTAATGTTGTCTAAAAATGATCCAATTGAATCGATTTCGAGTTCGATTCAATTTGTAAAAGAAGCATTTTTACCTCTTGAATTGGGTATTAAGAAAGCTGCAAAAGATGTCGAAAGTTGTTTCGGGGTGTCGAATGATAAAGGAAAGCATGTTGAATTGATTCCCCAATTGAATGTTAGTGATAGGAATGATAAGGTTCAAATATTTGGTATGAAGAAGAGTGATGGTAATTTTGGTAGTATTCTTAATAATGGGCAATGTTGTGTTGGTAGTGAAGAGAGAAAGAAAGGGCCGTCTGTTAAAGTTCCGATCAAGGCTTTTATTGGAATGTTTTCGCCCGGAAATGGCAAGAACAACGAGAAGGTTGAGGCGGTTAGGAAAGGATTGAATGAAAAGGATGTGGATAGAGATGAAGGGTCTTGTATGAATTGCTTTCAGTTTTCTGCTACTTGGTCAGTGTTGGTTAACGGTTTTGTTCAGGCTATACCAAGCTCGTTTAACACGGGTAGGAAAAGAATTCAGAAAATGGGTGACAAAGATAAAGGGTGTCGACATTCAAGTACTCATGACATGAAATCAAAGGCTTCGTCTGAGTGTAAGCATAGAGAGGCAAAGGCTCAGTTTAGTGCAAAGAATGAGGGTTTGGAACACAGTGATGGGAAACATGTTGAATGTTTTATAGGGCTTATTCTTGATCAGTTGACTCAAAATCTTCAGAAGTTTGATCAACTTCTACAGGAAAGTAACCGTAAGCACTGTGAATGTCCACAGACTCCATCTCCTCCCTCTCAGTTTGATTACTTTAAAGTGGTGGCAAGCATTTGGGAAGGTCAAAAAGCTGATGTAAATGGGTTTTTGGGAAATTTGAAGTTTGCTAGAGTGGGAGGTGTTCCGTCAGGTATGGTTGGAGTTGCTTCTCATGTGAATGAAGAGGGTGATGATGATGTTAGTACCGGACGAAGGGAAGAATCGGCTGGTAATTCCCCACAGAAACTGGCCAGTGGGATTCTTAGCATTCCTCTATCAAATGTGGAGCGTTTGAGATCCACCTTATCCACCGTCTCACTGACAGAATTGGTTGAACTTCTACCGCTTTTGGGCCGCTCTTCACAAGACCATCCTGACAAGAAGAAATTATTCTCTGTGCAGGATTTCTTCAGATACACAGAGTCAGAAGGTATGGTTTCTCAGGCAACTTAGTGAATAACTACTGTTGCATCTTTTGCTTTCACTTTGTTTGGTTCCTTGAATTGCAGCATCCGTTAGTGTGTTTCTCTTCATGATGGAAGTTTAGGAACTGTGTATGTAGGATTCTGATTTTGGTTAACTCCTTTCCGTTAATCCTAAATGAACTTGAAGATTCTGATTTTCAGATTGTAATATTCCAGCTTAACATAAGTTCTGTTTTTGTTTTTATGACTTATCATTGATAATTTGTCTTCTACTCATTAGATTTATCAAACTTTCTGCTCAATGAGTTCATATTCTCTGAGTTTTTGTAGCATTAATTTCATGTTGGGTAATTTACCATGGTGATTAAGATTAGTACAGTAAACTAGCTATGCACCAATTTTACTCATGTATTCTTCTTCTAGGGAGGAGGTTCTTTGAAGAATTGGATAGAGATGGTGACGGACAAGTAACTTTAGAAGATCTTGAAGTTGCTATGAGAAAAAGAAAATTGCCACAGAGATATGCTCGGGAATTCATGCGCCGCACGAGGAGTCATCTATTTTCTAAATCTTTCAATTGGAAGCAGTTTTTGTCTTTGATGGAACAGAAGGAGCCAACTATTCTTCGAGCTTATACTTCTCTCTGTTTAAGCAAGTCTGGGACCCTCCAGAAAAGTGAAATATTGGCCTCACTTAAAAATGCTGGACTTCCTGCAAATGAAGACAATGCTGTTGCTATGATGCGATTTTTGAATGCAGACACTGAAGAATCTATTTCATATGGACACTTCCGCAATTTTATGCTTCTATTGCCTTCTGATCGCCTACTTCAAGATGACCCTCGGTAAGATTAATAATTCCATTTTAGTCTTATTTAGAAAATGCAGCTGAAGCTCAAGTTCTAATTTTATTTATGATTGGATTGCCTTTCTGTTCAGGCTGTATCTTTGAAAATTAAAACTTTATAATTTGGATCATGGCTACCCAGTTATTGTATGTAGGTCCTTTTTGTGAAATTGTTTTTTTTTTACTGCAGTACTGCTTTGTACTTCCTGTTTTGGATACCTTGTTAAAAAAGCTATTATTTCTAATTGAACCATGTATATGTTTAGTCTAAAGTTTTGGCAGCCTAATACTACTAGTGGCTACCTTCACCTTCCTTTCTCCTTTGTTAAACATGTACTTTTTGCTTTGCATGTGCACTCCTTTTCACTAGTTTTGTAGCGACTCACTTTGACATTACCTTCCTTTTATATTACATAAAGGAATATCTGGTTTGAAGCTGCAACTGTTGTTGCTGTTGCACCACCAGTGGAAATACATGCTGGAAGTGTTCTTAAGTCCGCGTTGGCTGGGGGTCTTTCATGTGCACTCTCCACATCTTTACTGCACCCAGTTGATACTATAAAGGCACGTTCTTCAGCTGATTGCTGTTTTACATAATAAAATCTACCAACTGTTAACATCTAGTCATCATATCTTTTTGTTCTTCTGCAAGGACACATCTAATCTGTCATCTTAGTGTTTATTTGTCTGTGTGGAGTATGGAGATTGGAGAGCTCATGTGTGACATTCACTTTCATAACCATTGATATTCCTTCACATGTGGTTGAAATAGTCTCTGTGAAACTTACAATATGTTGAGTTATATCACATGTGGTCTTAGTTTAAAATTTTTTATGCTTGCTTTTGTGCAATATAAACCTGCTAATGCTGTTGGACACTTGCTTTTCAGTTTTACGTACATTTTCTGGAAGCCTTATTCAAGTACTCCATAATTTGATACAGTTTCCTGGTACCTGAGTTTTGTCCGTTTTCCTTGATAAATATAGTTCGGGCTTTGGCCTAGTTGTGCAAGTAATGGAACATTGTCAACTTATTGTGTAACTGTTCTACGTGTCTTCTTGCCCCTGCTTATTATGTAATGTAATGTTGTTTACTTCAATATTTGTTATAAGATTTTTTTGTCTTCTCCATTTGGTAGAGGCATCTTTTTGGTAGTTCTAAGTTCCCCTACGGACTCTTCACCGATCCTTTTTCATGATTAAACAAAATAAAGTATCAATAGTAAAAAGCACTTGAGCTCAAAAAGGGGTCAAAGGAGTGTCTATGCTTAAAGATGCACGTAGTCTTGCATGCTTTCTTTCTGAAACAGCTCCTTTTTTTTTTTTTTTTGTTAGTATTAGGCTATGCCATTCTCTTTTATGGAATACATCTTGAGACAATCAACAGGGCTTTTCTTGATATATTTTTTTCTGTTCTTTCTGGTTGTTTTTTTTATCAGACTCGAGTTCAAGCATCAACGCTTACCTTCCCTGAAATTATTTCAAAGCTTCCACAAATTGGAGTACGGGGGTTATATCGGGGTTCAATCCCTGCAATTCTTGGACAGTTTTCAAGGTTTTACTTATTTTCTGTTCTTTTCTGACTTCGATTTGGCTTTTGTTTTCTTTCATTTATTTGTCTGATTGGCTTTCTTTCAACATTGCAGCCATGGCCTGCGAACAGGAATATTTGAAGCAAGTAAACTTGTACTGATCAATGTTGCTCCAAACCTCCCAGACATCCAGGTACTTCTTGTTGCACTATTATTCAATACACAATAGTGATCGAGTTTCTTTTGTTTCTCTATAACAGTATGCTTTTGCTTTCCTTAGTTTTCCCATTGGAAAGAATATCGTACATTGCACAAATTTCCTTAGAAATAAGAAAATGGACAAGTTGCTTGTGAAGCTGAAGTTTCTTCTTCTCATTGCATAAGCTATGTTGAACAGTCTACCTTATTCAAATATTTGTCCAGGGTTCGTGCAGTCATGCATGGTGCACTTTTGATGTGCACTCTATGCACGAACACAAAAAATAACCTAAGAAATTGTGGTTGTGTTTCTCTTGTTTCTTTATAACACTAAGCTTTAGCTTTCCTTGGTTTTCCTATCGTAAGGAATTTATCGTACATTGGTCAAATTTCCTTACAAGTGCCGTTCCTAAGAAAAAGTAAAAGTCACATGTTGAAGCTGGAGTCTCTTCTTTGTTGCGTAAGCTATATTGAACGGGCTACCTTATTCAAATATTTGTCTGGGGTTCCTGAGGTCATGCATAGTGCACCTTTGATACACACTCTATGAATGAAGTAGAACATAACTTTGTTTTTTGAGGGGAACAGAATAAAGCAAACTCGAAACTGTTTAATACAATTTTTTTCTTCAATACCACTTTGAAAAGTAACATCTAACTTCAAGTTAGCATTTACCCATTACTCTGGTTTTCAAATCCTCTTGTTTTTTTTTTTTTTTTTTTATTTATTTATGTGCTCAAGAAGTTTATCACTCCTTTGTATGCTAGTGCATATTTATGTGCTTTTGTGGGTTTGTCGCTGTTTTTGCTCATGCTGAAGGAACTGATCTTTGACCACTCAAATTCCCAATTTCAGTATGGTACACTTTTTTTGCTAACTGTGCTAAAATTTGTAGTTACATGTTATGTAGGTTCAATCCATGGCATCATTCTGCAGTACACTTTTAGGAACAGCGGTGCGGATTCCTTGTGAGGTACTAAAGCAGCGTTTGCAAGCTGGTCTTTTTGACAACGTTGGAGAAGCTATTGTTGGTACTTGGAACCAAGACGGTCTAAAAGGTTTTTTCCGTGGGACTGGAGCCACTCTCTGCCGTGAGGTGCCATTCTATGTTGCTGGAATGGGACTCTATGCTGAATCCAAAAAGGTAATGATTGTTGTCTCTTTTTTTTTTGTATAACCAAGGTATCTTCCATGTTCATTCTATGGTCCATGAAAACTAATCCTTTTGGGGATTTGTGAGTGCCCCTCTCAAGAATGTTGTCTCCAAGTTTGAACTTGTGTTCTCTTTGGAGTGCAATGTCATTTATGTTACACTCGATATTTGTTGGTGCTATAGATATTGGTCTTGAGATTGAGAATTTTTATTTATCCCGAGTCATTTGTTGGTGTAGTCAAAGCCCATGCTCAAGGCACTAGAACTTTGTTTGTATCACCCATGCATCAGTGCTAAAAAGGGGCTTTGTCTTAGATAAGCAACTTCCTTATAATTATAAAACTCCATATAAAACCAGTATGTATATAGGTCTCTAATGAACTACAGATTTATATGACGTTGGTCTAGGCCGTCTTTTATTGGAAAATATTCCTAGAAAATTTGGGTGCTTGATATAGTCTCCTACGGTATATGGACCCTATCAAAAAATATTTTCATCTACAACTTTGTTCCTTACCTTTTATAAGAATTATCATTTGGGTTCTGCATCTTGTTTTAGCTTGCCCAACAACTTCTTCAACGGGAACTGGAACCATGGGAAACTATTGCCGTTGGAGCTGTATCTGGAGGGTTAGCTGCCGTTGTCACTACACCTTTTGATGTCATGAAAACTAGAATGATGACTGCTCCAGGGGGCCGACCCATATCTATGTCAGTGGTAGCCTTTTCTATACTCCGTCACGAGGGACCTCTCGGTCTGTTTAAAGGAGCAGTACCCCGGTTTTTCTGGATTGCTCCCTTAGGTGCCATGAACTTTGCCGGCTACGAGTTGGCAAAGAAAGCCATGGTAAAAAATGAAGAGGATCAACTGTCCCAAAAGAAATTGGCTAAAATCTGAGTAAGGCTACAAATCCTTCCAAAAGACCTCTGGATTTTTTTGGTTAGAAAATTTTGTGCACTTGGGGTATAGTAGCAAGTTCTTCAAATTTAATTTGTTGACAACACCTTTTTCTTTTGGGGTAAAAGACATGTAATTTTTGTTGCAGTTTACTACTCATTTTTGTAACCTTACTTGACTTTGTTTTTGAACTATATATCTAGTATATGCCAGTGCCAGGGATGATTGGTTGATGGGCTTTTAGGTTACTTTTTGTATCTTAAATTCAGTTTTCATATATCTTTCTTATGTTTCACTTGTATAGATTGAAAATGCCTTTTTTATGAATCTGGCTTATGGACATTTTTTAAATATTACATGTATATTTTATAAATATTGTAGCCCAAATGTATTTCAATTACGTGCATATAAAATTAAAATATAAAATTATTAATTGTTTAATTATTTAATTAAATTATTTATATTATATTTATACAATTTTTAAAGAACTCTTAAATTCTCAAATTCATCGAGATGTTAATTAAATTAATACTAATATTTGGTTTAAGATATTAAATCTTTTTACCTGATAGAGGCATTTATGGGTTGGGTTTAACCAAAATTTTAGGCTGTTTGCTTAGTCTAGTAAAAAATGGGCTTAAAATTTTGTCTACACTTAGTCTGGATAAAATTATTGAAATCCACTTCTGGTCCGGTTTTTCAGTATTAATTTTTATATTTTTATTTTATAATTTTTTAAAATATAATACATCAAAAATACTAAAAACATTAAAATAAATATTGTTAACAAATTGAAAATAAATAAATATATATATATATATATATATATACTTAAATAGCACTAAAATAAGTCTAATTGAACAAATAAATATCTCTAAAATAATAATAAAATTAACAATAAAATAATAATTATACAATATTTAAATAATAACAATAAAATAATACCAATATAATAGTGAAATAGTAGCAAAATAGTGAAAATTAACAAGAGAATAGGAAAAAAAAAGCTACGAAAAAGCAGCAAAATTTTTTTGTATATTCGGATCGGGCAGAGCTCGGGCCAAAAAAGTATTACTTAATGCTCGATATGTTTTCTAAATCGGTTTTATTTTTTATCTAAACTTATTTTTTAGATCTATATTTTTATCCAAACTTTCTCACTTTTGGGGCGATTCTTCGGGTTAAGTCGAATGACCCGGCCCATGAATAGGTCCACCCGCTAATATGGACAAGTCATGAATATGAGTAAACCAAAACAATTGAAACACTTAGATCAAAACAAAATTTAAATCATATAATATTAATTGGTATCATGCGATAATAAATTCGAGTTGAGTGAGCTCTAAGTTGCAAAAAGTTGAATTTAAAATTGTAGTTTTAGGGGTGTGTTTAAGAGCTTGTTCGAGATTGCTTTTAGAATGTATTTTACAAAACACTATGATTGCAGAGCAAACCCAAATAGGTTGGGTTTAGAACCAAAAGCATTTTCAAGACGTGCTTTTGGGGTCGAAAATACTAATTCATTACATTAAACTCATTCATATCTACCCAAATACAAAGTGAAGTAACAATTTTTTTCATTCAAGCATAACTTTAGGATTTATCTACAAACATCCAGTTACAACCAAACCAACTTTTAGACCCATGTTTCAAAAAAAAATTGCAGACATGGTTCTTCAAGGTATGATAGTTGTTTAATGAGTTATTTCATTTTTATTTGTTTCGGTTCTTAACTTGTGCTAGCTTAATGTTAAAAATGGATATGGCATAGTTTAAAATTGTATGATGTATGTTTTGGGACTAACCTGCAATCAAGTATCGATACATAGAAAGCATGTTTATATTGAACAAAGGTATTGATACCCATAGAACGGGTATCAATACATAAGCAAATTAAGTAATGGCACTGATACCTACTATGGTAGTATTCATACCATAAGAAAAGTTTTAATAGGTTATCAGTGTTGCAACATCTGTTGTGAAGTTATATTATAAGAAATGTTTATTGAAATAACCATGCATGAGAAAAAATCAGGTGAAGCACAAGTCAAAGAGATTCTTGATGGTCATGATTCACGTTGCATGATTTATTTCAAAATGTTATCAACTGTATTTGTATTACGTTTGGTTCGCTGTAATGGAATAGAGTTGTAATGAAATAGGGTTGTAATCAGTAATTCAACTGTTTGATTGAATGGAATGGAATAGAACTGTAATAGTATTCTTGTATTGGGTTGAATGGAATGATGTTGTAATAGCACAACGAAAAAAATTAAAATAACCAGAGTACCCTTAGCAGAATTTTTTTTAGGTTGATGATTATTGTTATTGTTATTAAATTTTAATAAGATTACTATTAAAAATAATTTAATAAAAATAATAAATAATTTAATCATATTTTAATATTATTATTTAATATAATTTAATAAAAATAATATATATAATTTAATAATATTTTAATATAATTATTTTTATATTAAATTATATTAAAATATTTCAAATATTTTATTTTATATTTTCTAAGTGACTAATCTGAAAAATTAATTTTTTTTTGTTATTTAATATTGCATGGAATAGCCATTCCAAAAATAGCTATTATGAGAAAACAAATAATAGATAAGTAATGGTCATTCCATTACATGAGTATTACGTTCAATCAAACAAAGGAACAAAGGAATCGTTTACCATTCAATGGATAAGGGGGAATGATATTCCATTCCCCCCAACCAAACATGGTGTTGAAGATTGTTGAGGGTTTTGAAAACGATATAATTTGTAAAGTTCTAAGAAACTTTTTTTTCATGAAATGTTTGTTTGTATTTTTTTTTCATATGTTGAATGTTGGTGCAAAAGTTTCTCAATCTTAAGGGATATTTCAAGGGTTCGTATCAATAAGTCAATACTTTACAATCACGCCTGAAAAAGTTTCAAAGTTGGCTATTAATAGAATTGTAATTGATGATTGTACTTTTAGGTCAATATGTGCATGCATACTAAATATGATTATTTATTTGGGGTTGCATATGTGCAATTGATAATACACATATTGCGAAGATTCTTTCACCAAATGAACAAATTCTCTAGATCGAACGAAAATGGGTCTCAACTTAAAACATTATAGTTTAATTTGATTTTAATTGATTGGTATCTAATGACATATAATAAATATTATCTTGTTGATTTTGGATATATTAAAAAAGAGGTTTTCTTGAACCATATAAATGAGAAGGATATCATTTACTTTGACTTTAATAGATGCAGACTTATATCTGGTAAAGAAGAAGTATTTAGTCATGCACATTTATCATTATGTAGTGTGATTGAGCAAACTGTTGACATACTTAAAAAAATGGGACAATTTTAAGGGACATGCCAAGTTATAATTTTGAATAACAAAAGTTTATCGTTGTTGCTACAATGACGATACACAATTTTATTCGAAAACATGGAGGTTTAGATGATGTGAATGTTATGAAATGTGGAAATAATGATAGCGCATATGAGAAATATTATTAAGCCAAACGATATGCATGATGGTGAAAGTGATGATGATAGTCAATTCAACAATGCACTTGATTATGCAATAAAAGCTATAAGATGTCATTACTTGTAGTTTAATGAGTTCACTTTAATTTGAAAATATTATTATGTATTATTTTGTAATAATTAAATTGCATAAATGCATAGATCTAAAAATAATTGTTATTATCAAACTAATAATAATTGTTATTATTATTATTTTGTTCAAGTATTTGTTAAAATATTAATAATACCAAATATATAATTTATATACTTAAATTAAATTACTAAAATATCACTTAAATTAATTAATTTAATAATATTAACTAATTTCACAATAATTATGATTATCAAATTAAAAGTGGGTTTAGATAAACAATGTTTAGCTTACTTTTGTCTCACATTACATTGTTTTTACACTCAAATAACAATATCACTACAATATCTAATCTCACTGTTACTACTATTTTTATACTAACTACAAATAAATGCACCATCCATCCAAATCCACTTAACATTAGCATTTGTCTAAGTTTCTAACATGAATATTTTGACTTACCACAGCATCGTTCACAACATCATCCACTTAAAATTTACAAATCATACTTTTTGCACACTTCTGAACCATAAAGGCAATGCCAAAAGTTATTTAAGCTAGATTAAGAATCAAAATTACAACTTGTATGTGGGTTCCACTTTAAAAATAAGGATTTATTCATTCGCTTTGCACATCCCAAATGAGGCAGATGAAATAAAAGAATGTTCCTCATGAACATGGATGCCACTTAAATGAAAAGCATGTCTTACAATATCCACTTTGGTTCTCAAGTGAATTATCATATTATTAGTTCCCGATGAAATTACCACAAAAAACAGAGTTTCGGTAATCATCATTTGGGGTTAAAACAACAAAAGAAATGATAAGACCAACTCAGAAATACTGGTTGGGACTGTTTTATAGCCTGACCCTTATATTACCAAACATGTCTCAATAGCCCCAATTGTCATTGCGGATCTCATCATCAAATTTCTTTTTCAGTTCGGGATGTTTCTCAAAGTACTCATCTGCTGTCATGGTGCTGATCTTTTGCTGTTCAAATAAAGAAAAAAGAATAGAACAAAAATCAACAATTGCAATTACAATTACGATAAAGAGAAGATTCATTTGGGCAGTGTTTTGCAATTACCTTCAGTTCCTGAACGTCGGCAATTTCTTTCTCCAAACGCTCGGACTCTTTCAAAGAATTCTCTTCTGCTTCTTTCAATTCAACCAACTATTAACCACAAGTAAATAACCAAATCAGATGATGAAAAAGAAAACCAAAACCACTGAGACAGGTAAAAGAGGATCAAGAATGCTGTTGATTCTCACCAATGCATCAAATTTCGGTTTGAATTGAGGAGTGACTGTGTCAACAAACTTGGGGATCTCTACGCCTGAAAGAAAGCATATAAAATGTGTAAAGACTAGAGTTAATAACTCAAAATGTATATAAAATTAAAACAGATGAAATCACAAACTCCCCACAGCTTCATCGAAACCACTCACACAATAAACAACCGTGGATTCCAAAAGTTGTAGCCAAGTGACAACCCGGTTAGACAAATTCTATAATCAAAGCAAAAAAATTACACTAAAGAAAGAGTTAAACATTGTAACTAACCAGTATGGCAAGTAAACAGTGAAAAGGAGGCAGCTCCATTTAACACAGTTAATTCCAAGAAGGTGCTCGTGGAACACCTTACCGTAAAAAAAAACCTGAAAATCATCTAGTTCATTGGTTGAGTAACATTGTTCTTTTCTTTTCTTTTCTTTTTGTAACAAATAAAGGTCTGAGTTAAAGGTTATTTTACATCAAACATCCAAAGCATAGGAGTAATGAGAATCATAGTTGTTCTATAGAAACTTTTACAGCGTTTTGGACAAGAATCTGGTTTATATACAACAAGAATCACGTTTATATACAATATTAAGAACTTACCTATAAAAAATATAACAATCGATGAACACAACATCGTTATAGGCAATATGGCCATCGGAATAGGTTTAACAAAGATAAAAAATATCCACAATCGAAGAATGGATGACAGAATTAAATTCCACACTTCACTAATTATTTTGAGACAATAAAAACGAAAAAGGAACACTGTAGCTAGTCAAGGTGACCATATCATCATCCGAATCATAAAATTATCATCTCATAACAGGAAGCACAGCTTAAACAACAGTTAATTCAATTCACAAATCGAGGAAACTGCAACCATGTGAAGACTTCAAACATGAGGTAAGTAGACCATTTTTATGCTTTTAGGAACCCTACAACAGATCTAAGAATAAAGGGGGCAACTAGGAAATAGTATAGAATGAAAACTCAACCATGACAGAAAAAAAACTTACTCTCATAAGCCTCTTTGTACATATCCACCAATCGCGAGCCGATTCCTTTTCTATAATATTCCCAATCGATAGGCTCAGGTTCCTGCTTAACAGAATCAGATTATCACCAAGAAAGTTAATACAAGCATCAAATGAAAAATCACCCTTAATGACAAATAGAAGCTTCAAAAATGATTATTTATTTCAATAAATAACATTAATCAACCAAAAAAAAAGACTAAAACCCTAAAGATCTAATTATAGATTAACCCAAAGGTCCTAAGTTATTAAAAAAAACTGAGATGGGAGAGAATAGAAAACCCTAACCTGGCTGAACTTGGTCTGTAAAGTGGAGTTAACTTCATCGAAAGTGCGACGAAGAGTGGCGAACTCTTTGCGAGCCTCATCGGAGACCAAAAGCTTCGCCATCCCTTCCCAATCAATGCTCTTTCCTGCTTTGAAAGCCACATCTACTACTTTCTTTCCTGCTCCGCTCATTTTCTCGCACTTTCTCGCTTCCCAAACGTAATATTTTTTTCTCCACAACTTTTTTGGAGATGACTGATGAAGGCTGCTGCTTCTTGTTTAGGGAAATGAAATAATAATCTTAAATGGGAATTTTGATGTTTAATTGTGGACAAAATTGGAATTTTGAGAATTTTAAGATGGACCGGTTCGATCTACTTAGTTTGGGCTTAATCCAAATACCTCTGATCCGACCCATGATAGATCGGGCTTATGTGTCAACCAATTGGAAGTTTTGGACCGGGTTCATTAATTTATAAAACTCTTGCTTAAAAAAAAAAATATATATATATATATAAAAACTTTTATATTATTAATATTTTAATAATTTATCTATCACGCCTATTCAGTTTGGTATAAATTAAAAAATTTAACTATTTATTTTATATGAAAAACCTTTCAATCATTATATATATATTGACAATATTTTAAAATTGATAAGATAAAATATATAATTGATTTTATATACATGACAAGTACAAATATATTGAAAAATTTAATTGTTAGATTATTGAAACATTAATTATATAAAAAATTATGAAAAAGTGTAAAATCATTGATGTAAATAAATTCCTCTCTTGTGAAAAAAATGTTTAAAAGGCGAACAATCCGCCATCAATCTAATAAGGCGGGCTCAACTTAGATTAAGCATGGAAAAAAGGATTTTTTTTGACCTCTAACAAATTTAACCTGACTCGAATTACTATTTATTAATGAAAATATATTTCATTTAAATTTAATTACAAAAATATTAAGATTTTTTTTAAATTTCAAATGATTTAATAGTTTGACAAAAAATTATATAACATTTTATTTTTAAATTTAATTCACGGGTTGAGATAGTTTGATCCAAGTTCGGTCTGAGCTTAAGCATGATATTAACACACTTTATGTTTGCTCAAACTCTGCTTGGCTCGAAATACAAGTTTAAAATTTTACCCAAGCCCATCCATATTTTAAAAATTTTATATACTTTTCATTTATTAAAATTTTATATAAAATTATCTTAACATTTTTAATGTTTATATTATAGTAGTATTATATATTATTATAGATTTAATTTTTATGTGTTATACATGATATAATATATAAAAGTAACATAATATAAAATATTACAAATTTAAAAATAGGTTGGATCAAGCTCAAGTCTTGAATGCTCAAGTCCAATCCATATTTTAAACGGGTCAATTATTCTTGCACAAACCCTCCTAAATTTCAGATAGGTCTTTAAGTCTAAATAAATAGCTCGACCCATGAATAAATTTACTCAAGAGCTGCTTATGTTTACGATATCCTTTTTATTTTTATTTTGAGCTAAAAATATTAAAAGCTTAAGGCTAAATGCTTAAATTAGAATGTAACATTTTAAGACTTGCTGATTTAAGGACTAAACCTTTCAAAATGATCATATAAAGACCTAACCTTCACAAAAATCTTTAAATAAGAATTTTTCATGCACTTCAATCCAGTTTATAGTAAAAATTAAGTAAAGTTGACAGATTTAGAATAAAACACATAACTACTGCATAAAAAGGAAAAAAAAATAAAAACATAATTTAAAACTTCAGATATGATAATTGAGAAACAATTTTGAAAGATTTGACAGAGTATTTTATAAAAGATTAAACCATTATATGACCATTTTAAAAGATTTAACTTTACATGAACAACCTCTAAAATGTTGAGCTCAATTTGAACATTTAGCCAATTGTTGACTGAATTCCAAATAGTTTTTTTTTAATATCATTACAAATTGAAAGAAAAAGAACCCTTACTATCATACAATAATTTTATCATTTTATAATTCTAAATGTGATTATGTCAACGAATTTAAAATAAATTAAAAAAGAAGAAGATAATATTAAATTTCATAACTGCGTATAAAATATAACAAGAAAATCATAAATAAGTTTGCATTTTACTCTATTTTTAGCTTATAACATTGTTCGTGACTTTTACCAAAAATATCTGGATACCTATACGTTTTCATCATAATAGCATTCATTAACCTTAGGAATCCAAGATTATCCAAACTCGAAAAATCCAACTGTCAAATTTGAAATGACCCAATTTGAACTTAAAAAAAATCCAAACCTAATATTTTTAAAACTCAAAATGATCGGACCCAAACCAACCAGACCCACCCATAACGGCATTCTCCGCTTATTCAGCACCAACTTCGACGGTTCCTAATCATCATCATCAGTAAGAACAAGTTACACGCAAAGACAGCATCAATGGCAGAACCCAATGCTGCCCCAAGTTCTAAGGACTTGGGTCATTCAGGGGATTTGTTGTTGATAAACTATCTTCCGTGAAACAAACATTCAATATGAAAAAATCTTCCACTGAACAAATAGACCCTAAATGCTAGCAATTGATTTCTGTCAGTAAGAAGAATACTTTCAATCATGTTATCTTGTGTCTTGAAACATGCAAAACTCATGATCATGGTATTGACAAAACAACCACAACAGGAAAATTACTGTTGGGAAATCGAAATATATGAAAGCCAAACTCTAACAAGAGGACTATGCTCACGATGAAAACCTCATTACTTTCAAGAGTTTTGATTAAAAAATACAACACATCATGCAGAACATCTTGGATAAAGATAAATCAAGAATTTGTCTCATAAAAACTAACATATGAATTATATGAAATAAAATGATACCTGATGAAGAATTTTATTCTCCCCTAGACAAAGAAGAAGATGAAAATTATTATCCACCGACATCAAGGCTGATAAACCTCAGGAAGCTTGAGACCAACACTTGCAGCTGATTTTCCAAGTATTCTTTTCATTTCATCTGACCTATCAACCGCTATGTTGTATGAGAACAATAAGTCCTGCCAAATAAGTAGCAAAACCGGAAGCAAATCACATTCGTTTCTTTCAGGAAACTTCTTGCATTCAAAAGCACAAAAATGAAGCATTCGGTGGTAGCATGGATTGATACAAGTTACCGTAGTCCATACAAGCAGCATGAGAAAAAAAACAGGGACACTATAGCTATATTCCCATTAGAAAAACCAATGAACAAGCATCTTAAAGCCTTCTATTAATCCTTGGCCGAAAAGAAAGGCTTGTTTCAATCTTAGAAAAACCATGTCACATTCCCATAACATATCATCCAATATGTTTGGATATGGACATGAAGATATAGCCTTCCAAGAACCATCCGTAGAAAAAGTTTTTAAAAAATTGAATATACACGTGCTAGGCACAAAATCCGATTCCAACACTCACACCAGAGTCCACAGTCTAACAAGCAACAGCCAATGCTAAACTAGGAGAAAAAGACTCCTTTTGATTACTAGTTTTGCAGTTTAACTTTTATTTTATGAAAAATAAAGTTGTTGAGGATTAGACCCTCAAAAATTCAATATTGTCCCCAGTAGTTTTGTCTCCCAACTCAGCTGAGAGCCTTATAGCTTATGAGCTTGAGTCCAACTGTGAGCAAACTCTTCAATTTGTGCACGGTTTCATTCTGAAACGCTCTCACTCTGTGGGGCCACCAAGGCTTTTGGCAAAGTCAAGAGACAACATCCCAACCGAAGACAATACTTGACTTATGTGATGTATCCCTTGGACTCGTAGGGCTCTTGGCAGAGCCGAGGCGATTCAAAAAAAAAAAAAAAAGAAAAAGCAAAGGGCATTTAAATATAAAAATAAACATCTTTGGATAATTAGAAGTAAAAAGAAATCATCTTTTGTAACTAAGAAAATGCATAATATTACTTATATCAACAATTAGATGTTGTATAAACCTAGCAGACAAAATAAGATATGTGAATCTAAAATCAAAGCAATAAAACATAGCAATTACCTTGTGATGATGCACACTGTTAAGCAAATAAGTATAATCATTGGCAAGCTTAATTCTTTGAGCAACTAAAGAAGGGTCTGAAAGTTGACTGTTTTTCCTAAATTGCTCTGCTATATACTGGCTAAAATGCTTTTTATACTCTTCTTTTCCAATGTGGTTTTTCACTGCTTTGAGAAGGACACGATATACTTTGAATGCTTCCATAGCTTGTTGAGAACCCATTTTCAAGCCCTTTAATCTGAAAAGAAACAAGCAAAAGACTTTGCAATGTCAAGACTAAGCAATGTCGACACTAACTCTCTCTTAGGCATTTCATCGAACAGTATTAAGGTGTCAATGTCTGATTGAAATCTAGTATTTACCAATTATACTTTTAAAATAAACCCAATATTCGAAATGCACTAAACTAAAGATTAAAACGCAAAAACATGAAAGACGAAACCTATAATCAAGGTCCCAATGTGATAACTGATGAGGGAGTTACCTTCTATTAGATGAGAGTTTTTCGGGGTTTTTTTCCTGCTTTCATATTTATATTAGATTTGCAATTTTCGTTTGTTTGGTCTAATTTTGGTTTCAGTCCCTTTAATCTTTGCTCATTTAAAATTTAATCTCTATCCTTTTAATCTCGGAATTTTTTTGGCATAATGGTTAAATTAACCCCTAATATTTACCCCTTTTTTCACTTTGGTCCTAACTCTCAAAATTTAATCAAATTTCATTTTTCTAGATGGTAAAGTTGACTAAACCATAAAAATTTTAGCAAACTAAGGTGACAACTCATACCACAATTCACATGTACTTTATAAAAATATTTAAAAATAAAAATTATTAAATAATTCAACAAATTTCAAAAGGTTATAATTTTTAAAAAAAATTATGTATGGTAGCAATGAAGTATATGTAAACTGCCATACAAGATGCCACGTCAACTTCTCTAAAAATGTTAGCAATTTAATAATTTTTTTCTTCCCAAACAAAGAAATTTCACTAAATTTTGAAACTTAAGTTAAAGTAACAAAAAAATAGAACCCATTGGCAAAATGGATAAATGTTAGGAGCTAAATTTGTCATTATGCAACAAAGCTCTCTAAAAAACTCTCCCCAAAATTCTTCATCAAAATATATATGAACTTTTTAAATAGTGTTACAAAGACACATTAAATAGGCTAAATTTAGAGTGTTAATATAATTAAAATATCATAGATTAATCAGAGTTCAACTACGAAAAGATTGCAAAGTTTAATTAGGAAAAGAAACATGATATTTGTGGAAACACATTGCGACGTTGTCTCTTCTTCACTGTTTAAAATGTTGTCGCATCGGACCTGTTTTGGGCTTTCTTCAATTGCTTGTCGATTGTCTTTCTAATTACCTGCAAAGAGTTAGATATGTAACACCCCTCACCCGTATCTGACGCTAGGATAAGGTTCGTGGTGCTACCTGACTTAAACTCAACCAACTATATAAAATTGAGCCGTGAAATTTTAAACAGTTTAAAATTTTCTCTTTTCACAAGCAACTATCTCGTATATGGGCTTACGAGGCCCAATCATAAATCCAGGGTTGTTTGCAACCTAATCGAGACCTCAAAAAAACTTAGAAATTTTTTGTGCATCAAGACTCCACACGCCCGTGTGGGTATAGAACACACGACCGTGTGCCAGGGACACGCCCGTGTCCCGAACCCGAGTCTGAAATCATAAGCATTCTGCCAAAACCACACGGCCCACGAACACACCTGTGCCCTATAACCGTGTCCTTTACACGGCCGATACACACGGCTGTGTCTCTTGTCCGTGTGCTACAAGCATGCATACTGACTTTATGACACGGCCTGGGCACACGCTCGTGTGGCCTACCCGTGTGCTATAATGACTTTAAAAATTTAAGTGCAGGGGACGTACGGCCATAACACACACCTATGGGTGTGAACCGTATGTCACACACGGCCTAGACACACGCTCGTGTGTCTTACCCATGTGGACAAACTAGGCTATTTCCCAAGCCCTTTTGTCACCCATTTTGCACAACCTACACAAGATCATTTCAATATATAAGTCTCATCACAATGGACACTAATTCATCCATAGAAAGAACATTATATGCATTCATTAAAATGAATAATAGCTATTATTCCAGGCTTGATTTCAAAATGAAAGGCCTTTGACTTAAGCCAAAATACATGAATCATTCTCTTAATACAACATCTTAGTCTAGCCCTATACATGCCACCATCAAAAATATAAATCCAACTATACCGGGTATTGCGGCCGATAGTGTGATCGATATCTTTGGCTTTAAAGGATTTTAAGCTAGCTTGATAACACTGAAAGAAGAGGGAAAAGAAAGAGGGTAAGCATAAAGCTTAGTAAGTTGCATATAAATAAATATACAACAACAATCTCACCATTAGTCATCATGCTTATAGCTCAAAAATAAACATAATTTAACTTACTCATTTTCATCTACTCGAGTCACATTCTCTAAATTAAGCTTGTTACTCATGCTTACCATATAGGTACCTGTACCACTCACACATGATTATTCTTTGTTTATCAAACTTGATCTATAACTCTCATCATTGAAACGTTTGGAATACTACTGGATATTCTATGAACCTTCAACATGGGATATATTACCGATGCCATGTCCCTGACATGGTCTTACACTGGCTCTCATATACGCGTGCTGATGCATGTCCCAGACATGTCTTACACTAGCACAATTCTTAGCCGATGCGTGTCCCGCATACGCCTTACATCGCTATCTCTGCTCAAGGCCGATGCATGTCCCGGATATGTTTTACATCGGCACTCATCTTCGTGTCGATGCCATGTCCCGCATATGGTCTTACACCGCTATCATAGTATGGTCGATGCATGTCCCGCACATGTCTTACACTAGCCCTCGTCCGATGCCGATGCCATGTCCCAGACATGGTCTTACACTGGCTCTCATAATATGGCCGAAGCATGTCCCAGACATGTCTTACACTGGCACTCAAATCACCCAATGCCTTGGAACGAATATCCAGTTCGTATCCTAATGTTTCAACGGGATATTTCTATTATCTCAAATATTACCAGACATTCTCAATTCATAACTTGACAACTCATACAATATCAATTCAATGGCGATATGAATACCAGTATTAACAGTGTAGTTGTATCATTTACATACAACTTACCTCGGTTTATAAAAAGTATTTGGCTATTCGGTTTAGTCGGTTTGCTTGGCCTTCCCCCGATCTAGGTTCGGATTTGGTAATTCTTGATCTATAATGACAATATGCACTCATTTAGTCACTAATTAGGATTAAGCAATCATAAATTTGCATCTTTGGTAAAATGACCATTTTGCCCCTAGACTTTGGCAAAATGACCATTTTACCCCTATTTTCGAAAATCGATTTTCATCGAATTTCATTGTATCTTAGGCCTAATCGAACTATTTTTACTGTTATATCAACTTCAAATTATCACTATTTCATATACTTATTAACTATTTTACAACGTATGCAAAATAGCCTTTTTAGGGGTTTTCATGTTAACACCTTTTACAAAAGTTGTTTATAACACAACTAGGACTCATATTCTTCCATAAAAAATCAATAAACATCACAAATAATTTCATGGAAACACTCTAAACTCTTGACCATTTTGCAAGATATCACCCTTATTTGAAAACTCATGCTTTCAAGGGTCTCAAAAATGCAAAAATCATCAACAAAGGGTGTAGGAATCACTTACTTGTAAGGGCTTTTAGTTGTTGAAAATTTTAAACCTTCAAAACTACATTTTTTCTGATATTTTTGGTGGAGAAGAGAGAGATGTAGAAGAAAGAAATGATAGCTAGGCTTTTAGGCATTATTTTATCACCAAATCATGACATCATCCACCTAATACTTTGACGATTTGCTTAAAACCCATCAGATGGCCGGCCAGCACTAATAAAAAGGGTGTAATTTCCCTTTAAAAGCCCTCAATTTAATTTATTTAGCTATTTAACTTGTCTGGGTACTAAAATGAAACTTTTTCCTTTTATGCGATTTAGTCCTTTTTCGAAATTGGGCTAGGAAACATTAAAATTAGCTCACCAAATTTTTCATGCACTAATAAAATCATACTATAACCTCATAAAAATAATAAAATAATTTTTCCTAACTTCGAATTTGTGGTCCCGAGACCACTGTTCCGACTAGGCCCTAAATCGGGTTGTTACAAGATATATGCAAGGCATACCCACATGTAGGGTTTAAACCTTGGTATTTGGGTGCCAACAAAATGTCTTATTGCTCACTTATTTTGTTAGCAAAATTTAGTGTAAAATATATTTTAAATTAAACAAATTAGTGTAAAATATTTTCAATATTGTCAACATTAAAAGCTAATTTTAAAAATATATTTCATGTTTAAAATTTACTAATACATCGATAAAGTGTTGAAAAAATTTGATAAACTAAAAGTTAATATTTTCAGCAACTTAATTTTTAAACACCCACAATGAAAATCGCTAGATAAATTTTTTCTACAAAAAAAAAGAGAATAGAAAATTATAATTAATTCTTTCTCCTTGAAACCATTTTCCTACTAAATCTAACATAAATGATCAGTAAAAATTACTAAAACAAAAATTGTAAAACAAAATTAATTTATAATATTTAAAAATTTAACTGAAATTTGATGGTTTAAAAATTATGTATTGCCACTGGAATCATTCGATAACTCATTGAGTTCTATAATCGACTTTTTTTGCCTCTATTGATCATCACAGTCCGTCTAACAGAGTCCCTTCCAATCGGGATCTTTGTCCCGCTCCTTCGAATTTAGCTTACCTGCACTCACACAACTGTACAAGTACCTTCAATCAAGGTTGTTAAGGGTTATATTGAATAAAATGAAACATTCCTCCCCTAGTAATCCCTCACTTTGAGAATCATGATTGCATTTGAACACTTCAATTTCTCTATCGTTTTCATTATTAATTCACTTTTATAAAGATCGATCGATGGTCGATCTAGATGTGGAAAAAAATGGTCTACCCAATAGAATATGAATCTTTTGATTTTTCTCAAAGTTGAGGACTACAAAATCTATCGGGATTATGAAGCTTTTCACTTTAACTAATACATCCTCTAGCACACCTTTTGGGCGTACTAGGGACCTATCGACTAACTGTAGTGTTATCGAAGTATTTTTTAACTCCCCTAGTCCAAGTTTCTGATAGATCGATAGGGGCATTAAATTAATACTGTCACCTAAATCACAAAGAGCCTTTTTGAAATGCCTATCCCTATCTCTATTGGAATTGTAAAACTACCCGGATCCTTTAATTTTGGGGTTATCTTTTTCATGATGATAACATTACATGAGGCATCCATATTGATTTGCTCACTGTTGTTCAATTTCTTATGCCTTGCCATAATTTCCTTTAAGTACTTAGCATATTTTGAGATTTTATCAATGAGTTCTAAGAGTGACAAATTAACATTGAGGTATTTAAATAAGTTAAGAAAACTTACAAAATCTGCCTCTTCCCTCCTCAGTTTGTCCTTTAACCTTGACAGGAATGGTACATTTGTTGTGCTCGGCTTTGAAATTACTAAATCAACCATCGTTTTTGCTATTTTTTTCGATTGGATCTTTATGCTCGGTTTCCTCCACAAGCTTATCAACAAACTCAGATACAACCACTTCTTTATGTATTGGTGTACTTGAGTTATCAAGTGTCTTACTTGATCGTAAGGTGATCATTTGTTGCATGTAAAATAACTATTGCAATTGTGCAAGTGTACACATCATTCAAGTAATAAAGTGATAAGTAAATATCGTCTCCACAAGGATCATAAGCTAGTAAGAAATTGAGTACGTTATTATAATCCTGTTAATTATACCAAAATATTAGGAAATAATCTTACAGTAAATAAGAACCTTGAATAATGAATTACTAAAATTAAATGATAAAGAACAAATAATTGATATGGCAAATAAAATGATCTGGCAATTCAATTCACAAAGAATATCAAGAGTATTTCTGTTGTTGAATGAATAGGGGTGGAATTATTTAGGTGAAATGTTCATATCAAAATTATATCGTGGCAAAATATTGCCTAATCTACTGCCCAGAGATTCGCTATTGTTATCTTCCTCTTTCGATAGCTAGATTTTAAGCTAAAAATCTAAGTTCATGTATGTCTATAGAACTTGGGATTGATAATTGCAATGAACGTCCTCTCTGTACAACTTGCAACATCTATGTTTAGAGTGCTACGAATATTCTGTCAAGTATTTACTTGCATCAAACGATTTAAGATCCAATATTCTTAACCTTTTCAGAATTAGATACATCTAGGAACAGAACATACATTCAACTATGTCTAGAGCTTGCATGCATGTATTTAAAATAAGCATAAATCGAATGTAATAGTGATATAGACAATCTCAAATCCTAGGCATTAAAAATGAGGAAACATTTACCCAAACAACTTGATAAACCGTAATTTATACATATTTTTATCCCATGCTCAGCACATTTTTGGATGGTTTCTCCTTAGATTTGGTGAATTCGATGCTCCTAATCCTTTAATTTCATGTTTTATACTTAGGTGAGCATGGGAGAGTAAAAAGAGCAAGAAACGAGCCGAAAACGGAGAAAATCTAAGGAGAATTTGTAACCATTAAAGAGGAGGAATAGACCTTGTCTAAGAGTAAATTTGTCATAATTAAGCGGAGCTGATTGCACGCCTAGAGATAGGGTGATAAAATTTTTCCGCATTAGGGTGAAACCTAATAAGGGGATCCATACATCGAGTTAATGCAACACTAGGTGTTAATTAGAAAGAGATTTCAATTAATCAACCTAGGGTTAGATGTTATTAGTCTCGAGAGAGATAATAATATAACTTAGAGATTTCTACGGATCAAGTCAAATGAATAAATCGTCTGATTCAGAGTCAAATAACAAGTGAAGTCTAGGTGGATTTTTCCTTGGGTATTGTCTTAATCAATCGAGTTTTCCCAAAAGCATTTTCCCACTTTTCTCTTTGTGCACTCTTAGTTTAGATAATCAATTTAGATAAACAAATCCCTTAATTTTTAGGCTAGATAATAAAAATAAAGTAATTACTAGTACTCTCGGTTCCTTTGGGTTCGACAATCCGGTCTTACTAAAGCTATACTACTGTTCGATAGGTACACTTGCCTTCATCGTGATAATAGTTAGTTTCAAGAATGCTTAAATTATAAATTTTTAAAACCTGTCACGAATATCACGTACCACAACTCCAACCCAGAAAAGATTTAGTTCATGGGTGGAAAAGTAAACATTAAAATAGAATCGTTCATTAACATTTCTCAAATAATTTTGAATCACAGAAATTTCAATCTAGAAAATAAGGGCAGAACTGCAGGAAGTTATTTTCACACTCATTCTCTTCTTGGTTCTTCAGATTGCTCGTGAATCTAGGATAGATTTCTCTTCCCCTTCTTCACGTCTATATTCTTCTCTCTTCTAAGTTGCTACCCTTTTCTTTTCCTGGAATTCTCTAGAGTTCTTCTTTACGCAGAGAGAAAACTACTGTCACTAATCTCTTTCTCACGCTAATTCTCCCCTTCTCTTTCTTCTTCTCTCTCCTATTTTATTATGTGGATTCGTCCCTCTCAGTATACATTTGTTTCTCCTTTTTTTCAAGGTGGTTTTTCTGTTACACGTCCAGCTGGCTGAGAGTGACGTAGATAGAGTGCTGAGTCATCTTCCTATAATTACCATGGCAATTGTGTTGACAATCACTCTCACCATTTGCCACAGTAATGTTTCACTTTCCTTACTTTCTTTCTACATCCTCTTCTTCTACCTGCACCTGTGTCCAACCACAACCACAACTTTTCCTTCCCCAATTAATAAAAGTAATAACTGATGACCAATATAGCACAATCCAAGCTTTATTGTGCAATTTTCTAAAATTATCCTAAAAATACAGATGTATTTACTTAATTTCAAATAGTTAATTCCATCTAGAAGCCTAAAATATAACTCTTATCAATCATTACATGCTCTTTCCCATCTCTCTGAGGGTTATTCTCTGTGTTACTGGGGATACCTTGACTAATTTGTTTTTGTAACAAACCCATTATTTAGCGCATCTACTTCTTTATGTCATTCATCTCCGCTCGGTTTGAGTACATTATGAGTGTATGGCTTGCATCTCCACTTCGATTTGATCTAATCGTTGACCACATATAGTGCGGTCATTTCCTATAGGTTTCTTTTGAGGTCTTTGTAAATATGGAGGTTGGTATGGAGGGTTAGGTCTATTTTTCCCTTGGTTTCCTCATTCTTGATTACCTCCCCACTTAAAATTTCAATGACCTTCCAATTGAGATTATACGTGTTTGAATAGGGATTTCCACCTCTATTACTTATATAGCTCACCTCCTACAATTAGTTTTTCGAGTATGACTCCACTCTTGTAGGCTTAATAGTAGTCTCCAAACGGTTCAACTTATCTAAAATTTATTGATATTTATCCTCTTCACCGATCGTTTCATTGTTGGAGGTTTTAGTTTGTATGTGAATATCTCACTTAGCCACATATACGAGTTCATGGTCATATCTCTCATAAGTATGGTGCATAAGAGATCCTCTGGCTGCTCCATCTATGTCAGACTTGATGTTGCTATACATTATTATAGAATATCTGAATTTGAAGTCACTCTTGCAATTCATGGTGAGGGCACTTCGTAGCATTAATCTGAAATGCTCTCATGCGTTGTATAGTGTTTCACCTTCAAATTTCTTAAAGTTGGTAATATTGCGTCTAAGCTAGATGGTTCTGCTGATAGGGAAAAATTTATGTAGAAATTTTTCTGCTAACTCATCCTATGTTAAAGATATACCTATTAAAATTGAAAAAAAGATGAATGATGTTGTTGGTTGAAATCCTTTGCGTGATGTCAGTTTTAGCCACAAAAAAGTGTCTCGGCCTCTATGTGGTCTACCCAGTTAAGCATGAACAAAAAAAATCTTTAAGCTTTTTGGTTGCTAGACTTAGTTTGATTTTATTACTCACACTACATAATCTGGGATTGTATTCCTTTTATTAATATCATGTATATTAAAAATAGAATAATTCCCCTTTTACTTTTTATAGAAAATCATGGAAGATATTGAAATTATATTCTTTCCAAAAGATTACTAACTTCCATAAATATTAACTCTAGAAAGATATTGTGAATCGTATCCACTAGGCAATCTATTTTCCAAGCAATTTAATTTACCAAGTTATTTTATCTACCAACCAGGTGACACTATTCGACAGGTCATACTGTTCACCAGGCTATTTTGTCCACTAGGCGATATTTATCTGCCAAGGATAAGAATTCGCCATAATCATATGTAGGAGGGTATACACCCATTATATTGGCGTGAAGTCTGTTCCCTTTAATCATAGAGTGTGATCCTATAGGTTATTGTAACATTGGTAGTAATACTAGAACATTTCTAATGTTACAAGCAATAAGTGGCAGCTAACAATGCAACATTGCTACCCAAGTTACAAGAAGTCATGATTCGATATAACCTTTCTGTAACAAACTTTTCATGTATCATATTCTTTTATCTTTTATATCTATATTAGACACAAGTCATGGTATAGTCACACTTGTATAGTCCAATATCATATTTTTTGATATCCAGAGTAGACTACAATAAACAAATAAGTGTGATATCTCATATCAACTTATTTGAGCATTGCTATGCATTTCTAGTCTCACTCTATCAAGTGACCCAAGATATTACTCCCATTATGTAGGAGGGATAAATCCTATCTAGATCGATCATATCTCACTACATGGATTATGGCATATCCAACATTAGTATTTATAGCTCAACCTGTTACGGTAGACTTTTGGCTATATCAAAATATACAACTCACGTTTTATGTGTGAATTGGAAATTAATCATGAGCTTTGTTTGCATGGAATGTAAATTTGGACAAATTATGTAAATAGTTGGTAGCCTGTGAACTAATTAAATGATGATGATTTTATGAAGAGACACATGATGTTTTAATGAATCTTCCTAAACAATATTTATACGTATTACTTTACTATACTATTTTCAATCTTGTGAATTGGTGTCTTCCAACATTTTACTACATTACGATTTAGATCTAATAATTTGTTTTTAAATAAACTAACTTCTAAAATTTTTCCAAATATAAATTTTTAAATATGCTATCACTTGCATGAATGTTCAATTGAAGCTTTTAGAATGTTTTCTTATTAATAATTCAATTTACGAATTATGCTGATGGCCTGATAATCAGAGTAGTGAAACGAACGCTTGACTTTAGGACTTTACATATTTAAATGAATAACTGTGTGAGGTGTGATTGGTTGAATGGTGTGTTTTATGGTGTTTTGATAGAGAGTCACTTCGATGGCTAATGTGACGTTCGAAATTTGGGTCAGACCGTCTTAGTCAGGTTTGGGGCACCACATTTAGTGGTATCAGAGTCAAGTTACATAAAAATCGGGCGGACGTACAAGTTTCGTAAAACTATTATTTTTGAAAATATAAACAAACTAAATTTAAAATTAAATTAGAAATATTAAAATTTTGGATGAAAATACCCTTGCATGAAAATTAATTGCTTGAGTTAGGGTAGGAATGGGAACTAATTGCCTTCCTCAAAAATGTTTTATTTGCAGGTTATGCCTTGGATCACTTGTTACTTCCCACTCCTTGGTAATGTTTATTTATTGTTTATAGTAAGTCTGATTCAAAGAACCGCACTTGTGAGAGGCAGAGGTCGAATACAAGGTGGTAATGGGTGGTCACTTTGTGAGCATTATGGGTGTAAGCATTCGGGTAAGTGTTAGAGGTTGACTTGGGCATGTTTCCAATATGGTTCAAATGAGCATCGATTGAATGACTATTCGAAGAAGGTTGAGATTGCTCAGACTCAGGTTTCTGCACCTAGTAGAGACCAATACTCGACCGACGAGGTAATAGTTATTTTTACTTGCCATCAGTCCTTTCATTTTTTCTAGTTGATCCAGGTGCTATGAAATCAAATATGTAACGTCCCAAACTCGGCCTAGACGTTATGGCCGTATCTGACGATGTCACATGGAATGGAATTTTAAAATCGAATTACCAAGTCAAAATCGTTCTTGCTTATTATATTTTATTTATCTCTCATCAAATTCAAAATCGTTTTCTCATTAATTTAGATCGTTCAAAACCTTTTTTGTAGCGGAAGCTTTCAAAACCGTAATGTTTACAGTTAATCGTTTGCTTTTACGTTACGTTTAATAAAACCGAGTTTCGATGCAATTCAACAGTTCGTGAAAAAAAGTTAAAATCCCAAAAAAATTGTAAACAGTCCAAAAAGTCCCAAATTACATAAAAAATACCAGAAAAACAAATAGGAATTAAAACCATTAAAGAGATCAGAACTATTCAATAAACTTGTGGTCATCGTTAAGTCTCTCGTTGCACCGAACCGTCTAAGTCTGGGGATTACTTGTACAGATAAAACAGAAAGGGGTAAGTTTACGTAAATTCAGTGTGTAATCCCCATAGAAAACATACATACAGTCAAACAATAGTTATCAATCAAATGCAATATGGGCCTAAGGCCATTTCAGTCTCAGTAGCAGTTCAGGCCGTAGCCCACTTCAGTTTCAGTATCAGATATGCATCAATCAGTAAACAGAGTCCTACCCGACCACCCTCTACACACCATCTCCATCCATCCCTACACTCCATGTAGGGTTTAAAACACCCACCCATCTTTACACTCCAAGTAGTACCGAATGCGACACATAATCAGTAATTTGCAGCTGAACTGCTAGATAATAGGCTTAAGAGCCTTTCAGTGCACTTCCTCCAAATATCAACATCCCAACCCAATGCAATGCAACATAGAATGTATGACATACAAATACACGAATTCCAGTTATACATACAGTTCAGTATTCATGCATATAATCATCATACATACAATTCACGCATTTAGGGTCTAAGTAGTACTTACCGACCCTATAGTAGGTTCACAGTCGACTTGGGCGACCCGTGCAACCTTAGAACACATTTCAGTTAAATGGGCTCACACGCCCATGTGGCTTGCCCGTGTGGGCCCACGCGACCCAATTTGGTCTTGGCCATATGGATCACATGGCCTGGCCCAAAATTCCATATGCTCGTGTAGACTACCTATGTGGGCCCACATAGCCCAAATCAGTCTAGCCCGTGTGTCGCACACGGCCTACCTGGCCGTTACACGGTCGTGTCCCGTGTGCACGACCTGGCCTTGTCAATCACACGCCCGTGTTATGGCACACAGCCTGCCACACGGGCAACCACACGCCCGTGTGGCGTCGACAGTGGGGTTTTTAGTTTTCATCGAAACCCTATTTTTTTGCGTTTTGGGGTATACACCTGGTATTGGTTCAATGTGAAACCACTCCTAAGCCTCTTAAAACCTAAAAACCAGATTAACCAACATTGATTTAGCAATTAATTAACGGATTACGACAAAAGTGAACTAACAGAAACCCAACTTACCACCGACGAAGAACCTTCGTTAACCCTTACTAAACTGAAATAGCAAGTCTCACTGTTCCCGACCTTCGTTTACACCATCAATTGTAATAGAAGTCAGATTCTTAATCGATTATAATGCAACCACTGCAACGACATAAATAGAAGACTTACCAATCCCGTACCAGTGCAAACCACTTTACTAAGTGAAAAGATGAATTTAGGGAAACAAAAAGCAAAGAAAGAAGGGAAGATTCTAAAGGAAAAAACGGTAGAAAGATGGGGAGCAGAACATCAGAAGGTGATAGATTTTTTTCAAAAAGAACCAAAAAGAAACAAAATGAGGATAACTCTTAACTCCTCATATCCCTCAAATCTCTCCACTACTCCCACTACTCAGACTTTTAGTCCAACTCAAACACCTCCTCAACCACCTGAGTAAAAATATAAACATCTAAGCTTATGCAAGGACTCAAACATAGGACATGCAGCAAACCTTACACTCCTCTTAACCACCAGACCAGCAGGCCCATTCTATTGTGATTTCACCGACAATTAACCTTAAACCCACTGAGCAAGGGTAAGGCTTAAATTAGAAAAATTCCAAATTTTGCCAAAGCTAAGGCTTGAACTTAAGACCTCTCAGACACTCCCAGAACACTTAACCACTAAAGCAGATACACATTTATGTCATAATTTAACAGAAACTAAAATAAGAATTTTGGAGACAGCGTAGGGCTTTATGAGTTGAGAGTGTTGGAGAGTGTGAGCATTCGTGCTACACTTAATCGGAGACAACGTAAAGAACTTTGTGTCCAAAAGTGAGGCATTATGAGGAGATCCGTTTATCCAATGTGTAGTGATAGATTCCACTTATAGGTGGTGATAAAGTCCCCTATATGTTTCATAATCTCAAAAATGTCAATTTATCATTATTTGAGATATTGAGTTATGATGTGGTATGAATGAATTATTATATTGAATGAAATGTTATTATACATGAACTGTGTTAACTGTTATCTTATGTGAGCTTTGATAAAAAGTGAATCGTTTAAGTATGCCTATTTCACCTAATCTGACTGATGTGTTTAGTTGTAGTACGTTTGAGCACTCACTGAGCTTTCAAAAGCTCACCCACTCTTTTATATCATTGTAGTGATTTAGCTTGTGGAGAGGTGGGGAAGTGAGCCATCCAAATGATCCATAATGAGGCTATACCTTGGTATGTTGATGTGCTTCCAAATCAAACTGAGGAAGGCAATATGGGACCAAAATATGGGATTTAGAAATAGAACTAGTTATAATTGTTGGGTTGTAATTGGACATTATGGACTCTTTAATTGATTTGATTTGGAACTTTTATTAGTGTTTCAGATAGATAATTGAATGGTAGATTATGAATGCTTGATAAATGGTATGAGTAATTGTTCGACTAATTTATAAGTGCAAGTTGAAAAGCCATTAGTTATCGATGTAAGTCTTATATGTTTTATGTGTGATTTGGAAATTATTCATGAGCTTAGTTTGCATGGAATGTAAAATTAGACAAATTACGTAAATAGTAGTTGGTCTGTGAACTAATTAAATGATGATGATTTTATAAAGAGACGCATGATGTTTTAGTGAATCTTTCTAAACAATATTTATACGTATTACTCTATAATACTATTTTCAACCTTGTGAAATGGTGTTTTCCAACATTTTACTACATTACAATTTAAATCTAATCATTTGTTTTTAAATAAAACAACTTCTAAAATCTTTTCAAATATAACTTTTTAAATACGTTATTACCTACATGAATGTTCAATTGAACCTTTTTAGAATATTTTCTTATTAATACTTTAATTTATGAATTATGCTGATGACCTGATGATCAGAGTAGTGAACCAAATGTAACACCCTTAACTTGTATCCATTGTCGGAACAAGGTTACGGAGTATTACCGGAGTTTACGAAACATTTACATATAATTTATACTAGTTACTAAACATTTTCCGATATCAATGATAACGTCCCTTAAATAGACCTTCGAGGCCCCAAATGAACAGTAGAAATAAATTGAGACTCAATCGGGATCTCATAAAATTTTTCATAAATTTTCAAAATTTTTCTTATGAACAGTACCCACACGCCTGTGTGGTCTAGGGACACGCTCGTGTGGTTAGGTTGTGTGACTACACATACCTGTGTCCCAAACCCGTGTAGCTCTCTGACTTATAAGGCATGAAGAAATTGAAGTCACACGGCCAAGTCACACGCCCGTGTGTTAGGCTGTGTGACGAATTTTATTTTTGAAATTTAGGTGCGGTTTTCACACGGCTGTGTAACACGCCCGTGTCCAAGGTCGTGCCAACCACATGGCTGAGACACACGCTCGTGTCTCTGTTGGTGTGCCCAATTCTGAGCATTCTGTTTCTCATTTTTAAGATGTAGGGGACACACGACCGAACCACATGCCCATGGGACAAGCCTTGTGTCGCACACGGCCAAGACATACGCCCGTGTGTCTACCCATGTGGACAAAATAAGCCATTTCCTAGCCTCATTTGTCACCCATAATTCATCATTTTCCAAGCACATATCCACCAATCCAACATCATATTCACATAAAATTTGCCATCAATCATGTGGTATTAACTTATGCATCAATGGGTAATAACTTACTCTTATCATGAACTTATCTGCTAGCATAATTCCAAAAACTAACACATGATAAACACTTATGTGATTACCAAAATATCACTTCAAAAATAGCCAAACTTAGACCATCACTAGCCATTCCAATGGCTAGATTACAAATCAACAATTATAAGCCATCATTGGCCAAAAAAGCTTATACATTCCATTATACCAAAATGAGATTTCCATTTATACCAAAATGCGATAGTGGATAGTGTGATGATTGCTCCGACCAATTTCCAACCTTCGCGAGCTTTTGAGTACTATAAAATAGGGAAAATTAAACAGAGTAAGCATTTTATGCTTAGTAAGTCTGTATAATAGAAAATAAACTTACCAATCATATTTATCAATACAAGCATACATAGTCATACTTCCTATAAATTTTGGGTGAGTTTACTTAAACACAAACACTTAGTCAAACAAGTTAATCACATAACCTCATATAAGAATCAAGTAAACATAGATGAGCTCATCACCTTATCAGCATCCTTTAATTTTACCTTTCTACACTTCAAGAGTCTTTTCTGTCAAACTATTGAAAGTTCGATGGATGTTCAGTAATATACTAATGTGTAAAAGTACCCATTAGGGTACATAATAAAAAGATACACTCTTGAGTCGCACATTTTACATCTGGATTACCAGTCCAGGCTATATCCTATCTGTAGTATATGCTCTAGAGAGCTTAATTTGGATTACCCGTTCTGGCTAAATCCAATTTATAACCTAAGCTCAATAGGCCTTACATTAGAATTACCCGTCCGGGCTAAATTCTATCTACAACATATACAGTATTATTCTTATTCAAGAAATCACCTTAATCCATTGAAATTCAATATTAACTGGAACATGACAGTTTGTCCATATTTCACAACTTATGACTATTTCATTATGTATATCATCCCATACATATCAACACAATCATACAATTCAATTCAGGCATATTAACATACATATTTAAGTTACATGAACGTACCTTGATAATGGTTCGTATTTGAATTTCAACTAATCTGAAACCTTTTGCTTTCCTCGATCTAGTTCTGTAGTTGGTCTTTTCGGATCTATATGGGTAAATTTAACTATTAATCTATCACATTTCATATACATTTCCATCCTATTACATCCTAGGCAAAATTATCATTTTGCCCCTATTTTTTTCAAAAATTCTGATTTCGTCTCTAGGCTCAGAAAATAAAATTCATGAAATTTAACCCTCTTTCCAAGCCTAGCCAAAATTTATATACTACATTTATAGCACATAAATTTCAAAAATTTTAAAATTTTCCATGGGTTTTACCACTTTTTCATTTTAGTCCTTAAATCAAATTTTCATCAAAAATTTCTTTGTAAAAGTTGTTTATCTATGAATAACTTTTTTATACCATAAATTTCTAATTTTTAGCATATTCATCCATGACCCAAATTTCATACCTTTATAACTTTTCAAATAAATCCCCTAAATAGAAAGATTAGATTATCCCGATTCCAAAAATATAGAAATTACTAAAACGAGACTTGATTTCATACCTTTTTAAGCTTGAAAAGTTTTCTTCCTCTCTCCTAAGGTTTTGATAGAAAAATTGGGGAAGATGATATGAAAATAGATGATTTTTTTCTTTTTAATTAATTATCATTTATTAATTTTATTGATTTCTAATTTAGTCCCTACCCTTTTCTAATTTTTCCATGGATAAGTCATTAAAATATCTACTAACTACTCTTCAATGGTCTAGTTACCATAGCTATTTGATACCTACAGCTACTAGAACCCAACCTTTGCATTTTATGCAATTTAGTCCTTTTCCTAATTAAACACACAATCGGTAAAATTTTCGTATCAAAATTTTTATGTGACCTTCCTATCATGATGCCAACCATAAAATAAAAATAAAATAAATTTTTATTTTTGGCTTGGATTTTTGGTCCCGAAACCACTGTTACGACCTCACCGAAAATGGGTTGTTACAGTAAAAGTATGACTTTAGGACTTTACATATTTAAATGAATAACTATGTGAGGTGTGATTGGTTGAATGGGGTGTTCTTTGGTGTTTTGATGGAGAGTCACTTCAATGGCTAATGTGACATTTGAAATTCGGGTTGGACCGTCCCAGTCAGGTTTGGGGTGCCACAATGCAATGTCTATGGCATGACATAGGACCTAACGTGAGCCTAGGCCCTTCAAGGCTATTTTTGTGTCCACAATCAAACTTATACGAAGACCTAGGACATGCTGGGGACGTAGTTAGGGCTGCTAATACCTCTATAAATATGATGCTAAGGGTTCATTGTATCCAAGTCTTTTTGGACGCATCTAAAAACCCTAATAGTTTAGAATTTTTTTTAGTTTATTTTTCTCTTTGATTTTCTAAACTCTTTTGTTCTTTTATCTTAGAATCAGTTTTGATCCAAGATCTCTTTTATAATATCTAAGTATTTCAATTTATTTTCCTTTCCAAGCGACAATATCCTTTTCCCAATCGAGAGATTTACTACTCTGCACTCAATCTACATCGACATGATTATTTCTTTATCTCTTTTCTTTTTCGATTTAATTGTGTTTATTTACATGTTTATTTCAATTGAGATTGAGATTATGAATATCATGAGTAGCTAATTCCCTTAGGGGAAATTAATGAGTGGATGTGGGAGTGATTAACAGAGGAATAAGGGTTTCCTATAGAATTAGTTGGTATAAATTACGTGTTCTTAAGCCCTAAGCTTGACAACCCTATGAAGTAATCAAAGGTTAAACAAGGTTGGGAGATAAGCTTGCCGAGTAAATCGTGATTTATCTTGGTCAAGAAAGTGAGGTTGGGAGATAAGCGAGTATTGACTGATTAATTAATCAATTAGAGGCTGGGAGGTAATAATTAGTTAGTTAATAACTAATTCACCCTAAAATTCGAATACGAAGTTAATTAAAACCACTAAAACGAGTTAATATTCCTAATTGGTTTAACTGGTTTAGTTATTTGTTTATTTTATTATTTATGTATTTTAGTTATTTAGATTATGATATTATCCCTTTTATGATTAATCGTAATATATAATTTAATTATTACTATTTAGACTTATTATTGTAAAGAGATTTTCAATAGATATAATTCATCCTCCATTGGGTACGATCCTCGAAATACTTTTTTTGTGTTCCGTTGTAACACAATACTATATTACAATTTGACTTGTATACTTGTGGACAGCGCTGCTGTAATTTCATATATATGGTGTAGTATTTTTCAATCGAACATTTCCACATTTGTTGGAGGTCATTCATAAATACTTAAGTATATGCTTAATTACTTGCCAGTGTCTTGGATCTGGATTCACCTGATATCGACTCACCAAACCCACTGCAAAAAAAAATATTTGGACATATGCACTACATAACATACATGAGACTTTTTATCGTAGAAGCATAATAAACCTTTCTCATATTTTTATTTCTTTCATTATCTTAGGACAATCCTCTAAAGAAAGATGAAATCCCGATACAGAGGTTTGAGTTCCCTTCTTAGAATCAGTCATTACATAACGTTCCAATAACTTTTCATGTATGAATCTTGTGATAATTCTATCACTTTATTCTTGTGATCCTTAATGATTGAAATTCCTAGAAAAAAAAATTAGCTTCTCCCAAGTCATTCATGCTAAACTGTTGGGTTAACCACAGTTTAATCGATGACAATGTCCCTATATCATTTCCAATGAGTAGAATGTCATCGACATATAGAATGAGAAAGACCACCCCCATCCCCAATACATTTATAAAAAAAGGTTCATCTATGTTTTGCTCAAATCCAAAATTTTTAATCGTTTGATCAAATCTTTAATTCTATGAGTGGGATGTTTGCTTAAGTTTATATATGGATCTAAGCAGCTTGCAAAATTTATGCTTATTTCCTTATATCATATGGATGCTCTGTTCAAGATAGCCGTTCAAGAACACTGTCTTGACATCCATTTGCTAGATCTCGTAATCAAGAGTAGCCACAATGGATAACAATATGTGGACTGAATTGAGCATGAAAATTGGGGAGAAGGTTTTTCATAATCGATACCTTCATTCTGAGTATAAACTTTTGCTAAAAGTCTAGCCTTATAAGTTTTCACTTTTTCATCCTCATTTTTACTATTCTTTTAGATCCACTTACACGCTATGGGTTTTAGCCCTTCTAGTAAGTCTACAAGTTCCCACACCGAGTTTGAATCCACAAAATTCATTTCAGTTTTCATACCTATTTCCCAAAGCTTGGAATTAGCATTATGCATCACTTCATCATATGTGAGTGGGTCATCATCTTCTTATTTGGCAGTCTCAATGTTTAAAAAACTTTTACTAGATTGGAAGAACTTAGGCATGCGAGAAACTTTCTCATTGTGATGAAGTACTATATGTTGGTGACCGTTTATAGGTCTACTATTAGGAGTTAGTTTGAGAACAATTTCTATAGGGCTTTGTGTATTTCTGAAAAGTTCCTTGAGTCATTCTTTTCTTCAAGGTTTGAAGTCATTCATGTAACATTCCTCAGGGAAAGAAGAATAAGTTGAAACTATCATTGCTTGCTCTTTTGGGTTATAAAACAAACCATCCTTTGTTCTTTTTAGATATTCCACAAACATGCACAATTCTGTCAGTGAATCTAACTTCCTCACATCTTTATCCAATACGTAGGTCAAACATCAGTAAATCCTTAAATGGTTTAGATTTGGCTTCTTGCTTTGTCACAATTTGTATAGAGTTTTAATTGTTGCCTTAGTTGGTACATCATTTAGAATATCGAAAGTCGTTTGTAACGCATATCCCCAAAAGAAGAGTGACAACTTTGAATAACTTAACATCGAACAAACCATGTCTAACAAAGTTTGATTTCTTCTCTCTACCACGTCATTCTGTTGTGGAGTGTTTGGTGTGGTTAATTGGAATCATATTATCTATGAGATACCCTAAGAACTCATTTGATAATTATTCCCTACCTCGATCAGACTGAAGTGCCTTTATAGGTAAACCTATTTGTTTCTCTACATTCGCACTAAAACCTTTGAATTTATCAAATGCTTCACTCTTGCAGTGCATTAGGTACACATACCCATATCTGGAATAATCATCAATAAATGTTACATAATACTTGTAACCACCTCTTACACTGACATTCATAGGGCCACATACATCAGTGTGCACAAGTTCTAAGGGTTTCAAGGCCCTTGTTCTTTTTGCATTAAAAGATCACGTAGTTATTTTACCTTCTAAGCAATATTCTGTTAGAAAAAATCCAGTTTGAAAATAGTTTTCTTGCACTTGAAAAATTAAAATTTTAAAAATGGACCCGGTTTGTGATATTTATAGCAATAAACCTGTACTGAATATGCATTTTTATTTTCTGATAAGTGGATCCTTGATGTTTTTCGACATTCATGTAACAACCTATTTTTAGTGGTGTCAAAAATAATAGTTTCAGGACCACAAATATGATGAGTGAGTCCGTAAATATTATTGTTTAATATTTACGAGTCAAATATAGTATTATATTAAATTTTGATTTGATAATTTTTTATTTAAATGAATAGTTAAGTTTAAGTGGTTTGCCCCTAAAGTCAAGTGATTTTGGAAAACGAGGAATCAGGACCTCGTGTCTATAAACTGAGCTTGTAAATATTTTTCTTAAATATTTACAGAGCGATTATATAGGTATAATGAAATTTGGTCTAGAAATTTTGATGTTTGGATAGTTAATTAAGGAAAATGGACTAAATCGTACAAACTGCAAAAAATAATCAGTATAGGTTTATTTGTATTAAATGTTATAAAAGCATGAAATGAAGGTTTTACAATGCAATTAGAGCTTAATTGTTACTAATGGCCGATTAGTGGATGGAAATATGTTTATTTTATAATAATTAAATGTTAAATAATAAACAAAAGAAAACATGGTCATCTTCATCAATTTTCTTCCTAAAACCGATTCCTCCATAGCTTGAGAAACCAAAGTATTGACCAAGCTTTAATCTCCTTGCATGGTATGAAATTCAAGCCCGTTTTTAGTAATTTTTATATTTTTGAGATCGTTGTAGCTTAATCTAGCTAACCCAGGGACTAATTCGTAAAACTATTAAATGTTTTTGTAATATCCTGAATTAGGGCTTAATCGGAATAGTGGTTTCGTGACCACAAAGTCGAGATAGAAATAATTATTTTACAATGATTTTTATGTTTATGATATGATTGCATGATTGTGTGAAAATTTCGTGATGAAATTCTATGCCTAAAGTGCTTAAATTGAAAGTAGGGACTAAATCGAATAAGTTGCAAAACTTGCATTCTAGAAGTTTTTAGTATGAAATTGTTTTGGAATATTAATGAGGAGGTCTTAAATAGAAATTTGACCAATTTTAAGTTCATGGACAAAATTAGGACATGGAAGGAATTTTTAGAAAGTTTAGTAGTAAGGGTATTTTGGTCATTTAGTTATTAAAATGAACAAAATTAAAAGCCAATTTTTGTCCATCTTCTTCATTAGGCCGAAATTTCAAGGGTTCTCCATAGCTAGGGTTTGTTTCAAGCTTCCAAGCTCTATAGTAAGTGATTCCAAGCCCCGTTTTTAATGTTCTTTATGTTTTTGGAATCCCGGTAGCTCGATTAAGCTTATGCTAGCAATAATTCAACCTAGGGTTTATATTTGGAAAAATACCCATAGGTGAAATTTGTGTATTTTGATGTTTTATGATAGAATATGGGGTTTTAAATTATGTTAGACAACTTGTGCTACTCGGTTTTTAGTGAAAACGAGTAAAAGGGCTTAATCGGCAAAAATACCTAATAGTCACAAGTATATGTTAGAGAGAAAATTTGATGTTGCCATAGAAGGAAAAGTGATCAGCATGTTATAAAACATAAGAATAAGGAATAAATTTTAATTCCAGAGCCTAGGGCAAAAGTGTAATTATGCAAAAGTTTAGGGGCAAAAGTGTAATTTTTCCAAAGTTCGTATTAAATGCTGTTTTGATGAATGTATGTATTAAATAAGATTAATTTGGTATTATAGATCAAGAAAAACGAGATTCAAGTCGTGATCGAGGAAAAGAAAAGATTGTGGACTAAATTGCAAAATCTTTATATTTTGGTACCAAGGTAAGTTCATGTGTAAATAATGTAGCATAAATGTTATTTTTAAGTTATTAATGTTAATTATATGATATGCTGATTTTTAATCGTGAAATATTATGCTTTGTGGTTAATGTTGAGTAATATGCAAATTATGTTTACTACTTGATAAATATGAATTGCTACCGAGTATCAGTTTCGATATTCCATGGAAGACGGCAAATGTGAGATCGAGGAAAAAAGCCCGTTTGAACCTTAGGAATAGATTAGGATACAAGTGATATGTCACTAGGATGGTTGAGCATCCGAACTCGATGAGTTGAGTCCGAGTTCACTTATGGATGCAAATGTCCGAACTCGTTGAGTTGAGTCCGAGTTCGTGAGATGTAACTAGGCATCCGAACTCGTTGAGTTGAGTCCGAGTTCATTTATGGATGCGAACACCCAAGCTCGTTGAGTTGAGTCCGAGTTCACTTAGGGGCGGGTTACATGATTTCTTGATTACATATGTGGCACTTATGTGCAAATTATCCATGTATCCGAGTTGTATTCCGATGTGTTCAACGGGTGAAATTTCTAGTTTAATGGAAGAGCACTTAAGATATAAGTGACGTTTTGGGTAAGTGTTGTGAAATGGACACTTTGGACAGGTATGTTCTTAACCCTCGGGTTGAAAATAGATACAACAACGATAAGGTGGTAAGATGATGAATGATGTTTAAAGATGTGATATATGTTTTGGTGGTACCATGCTAAAGTTGTTTGGTATATTTGTATTGTTATGTTACTTGTTATTTACATATGAACTTACTAAGCATTTATGCTTACTCCTTCCTTTTCATTCACTGTAGTTTTGAACAAGCCGGCTCAGGAATCGGGACAGGTCGAAAGTTCGATCACACTATCCAAAGGACTTTTATCTTGGTAAATGGCTTGTACAACTACTTAAGTATGGCATGTATAGCAATATACCTATTTTGTGTAAATAATTTTATGATATGGCCATGTTTGGTTGAGAAAATGTTTGATATTGATAAGTCATGGTGATGGCTAATTTAGATCATGTTTGATATCATGGAAGTTTAACAGGTTATCTAGTTCATAAAAATTCATGGAAAGATGAAACTTGCCTTAAAACAGAATATTGCTACAGCAATGACATGAATTTGAAAAATCACTAAAAATAGTATAAATGGAAATAAATAATGATTAAGTTATGAAATTGAAGCTTAATGAGTCTATTTTCATGTGGATTGAACAAAACAGGCATATAAATTATATTTTATGAGATATTTAAACTTTTGTGAAACAGGGCCAGAGTGATTTCTGGATCCCCTGTTTTGACTTTAAAAATTCATAATAAATTTTAAAAAAATAATTAGAATTTTTTCTTTATATGTACAGATTCCTTATTGAGTCTAGTTTTAAGAAAAACAAACCTCGTAGTCATTGAAATTCTTTATAGAGAGATATCTGATTCATAATACACAGATGTCAGAGCAGTTGAACCCTGAAACAGGGGAGATTTTAACTAATAAACTGTACTAATTGGCCCAATAAAAAATTCTAGAAAAAAATTAGTAAATATATATATGAGTCTAGATTCAGGGAAAATTTACGGATCTTGATTTCGAGTTTCGTAACTCGAGATATGATTTTTCTTGTAACTGTGATGCGAGTAGCTAGAAAGCTGTGAATGTAGAAACAAATGATTTGAAGTTCTTAAATTGATAAATTATGTTCGGTAACCCCTCAAGCTCGACTCCGGTGATGGTCTCGGGCGTGGGGGCGTTACAGTTTTGATTTATGTCATTGATGAATTTGTGATGTTTTTGAAGTTTAATGATAGATTATTAAGCTTGATAGTAAAATATGACTATTTTGTAAAGTGATTTTTGGTTAGTTTTAATTTTCAGGACTAAATTGATAAAAATAGTAAATTATAAGAAAATTCTTGTGAAAATGATAACTATGGGCTGTATAGGGACTTTATAAAATTTGGCTAGTATTGATTTGGTTAAATTGTGATAGATTTGAAAGTTTTGAGTTTATGGACTAAATTGAATAAAAGGTAAAAGTGTAGGGTAAAAGTGTAAAATGTTGATAAAGGGTTATATATATGTGAATTTAAGTGTTTTAAATTATTTTAATTGGTTAATTGAATGAAAATATTATATTTAGATTAGGAAATAGATCAGTTGGTTGATAATCACGGGATAGGAAAAGTCGTTGTGTAATCGTTGTTGAAGTGTTCGTAGCTATTGACATTAGGTAACTTCGTAAATTGGTTAAACTAATTAGTTGTTATTTTTGTGATATAATATCTATCAATATATGTTCTGATTGAGTTCATTTACTTGTTAAATGGTAAGAGATGAAATAGGCTAAATTGTAACTTTAATTAAATTTGTGGTTATGTTTGAAAATAGGAAACTACATGGATGGACTCTTGTGATGAAATAATGTGTGTATGACTAAATGATATAGATATGAAACATGACCTGTATGAGCCTCATGAATGCTTAAGATACAAATGACATGTCATTAGAGTTTTTTATCGTTTCGGGTGTTGGTATTGGATGTTCTACCGATGGCTGAGGTCTTGCATTTGTTGCGGATTCTCCACAGCTCGTGTGAGCAGCACTGTGTAGTTTAACATCCTGACCCACATCTCGTGTGAGTAGGCCCATTTCATAGCTCGTGTGAGCATATACAGTTACAGTTATAGTTACAACTTGTGTGAGTATCTTCCCGTGTATTCGACGTAGTTTCATTTGGTTCATAGGGTGATAAATGTAATAATGGAAAAGGGTTATATGAAATGGTTACATGGAAAATATGTGAGTAAAGACTATGGATATGGATGCTTTAATTAAAATGTGAAACGTTAAGTGAAAATGAGATGGTTGAATTGAGTTTTTTGATGTGATTACTTGTGTATGATTCATGTCATGAAATAATTATATGAATTGATTATATGAAAATAGATAGATGAAATGGAACATTGGATATAGATATTTGAAATAAAATGTGAGTTGTTAAATGAATAGGTGATGGTTGAATTGAGTTTTAAATGTGCTTACTTATAATGTTTATGATATGTAACATCCCATTTTTCAGTCGTGTCGAAAACTGTAACGCCCTGAATTTTGGGCCTAGAAGTTGTAGGTTTTGATTATAGGGACAGGGAGGAGGTTGCACATTTGTGTATGGCTGTGCATTTTAGTGACAAGAATAGGCTTGCTGGTCTGGTGGTTAAGTGGAGTGTTAATATGCTGGTGGTCTTAAGTTCGAATCCCTGTATGTGTAAGGGAGTTATTTTTTCTATTGGTGCCGTGTAGGAGTTTGAACTGAACTAAAATGCCGAGTAGTGGATGTGTAGTGGGAAGTGTGGGATTAGAAACCTTGCCCTTTCATTATCATTTTTACAAAATTTCTGTTTCGACATATTTTGTTTATGTGTTAACCCGAATATTTTGGGTTCTAGACATTAGAAGTGAGGAGAGACCGCCACTTTGTGATATATTTTTGATAGGGCAAAGATTAGGGATGATTTTGGTGGCTTAGATGGTGGTTTCGGGCTATTTTGGGGGTGGTTTCGTGAACTCCCCGACGACCACACAGGCGTGTGCTGAGGCACACGGTCGTGTGGATTTGGGAATTAGGGTTTCTGGGTTAAATTAGGTGCCACAAGACCTGGCCACTTGGCCGTGTGATCGATTTGGAAGTTTTGTCGGAATTCACACGGTCGTGTCCCTTGGGCACATGGGTGTGTGAGTTTGGGAATTAGGGATATGAGATTTGAAGTCAATGGCTTGGCCACACGGCTGTGTGGCTGATTTGGGGATTTAAGGATCCCTCATGGGCGTGTGTTTCGGAACACACGACCGTGTCTGGTAGGCACACGGACGTGTAGGACCCTCACAGGGTCGTGTCTTCCCTGCACCTTATTTTAGTGATTTTGGATAGTGAGTTACATGGCCTATTCACACGGCCGTGTCCCTAATTGACACGGGCGTGTGCCTCTATCACACGGTCGTGTGCTACCCGTCACACAGGGGTTTGGACCCCAACACGGCCTGAATTGCTCCACACGATCGGAGTACATGCGCGTGTGGCCCTATTTCGCCAAATTTAAGTGTAATCACAACTTTGTGTGTTTCAACCCTCGACTGTGCTTTACTGAGGGTAACTATGACTCTGATCTGGGCCTGATGTGTGTGTTATTTGTGATTGGTTGTGCAATAAGCTTGATACTAAATTCGAGTTATGAGTGTGCACATGCATGATTCTGTAATTGATTGATTGGATGTGAATGTCTGCTTTTGACAAAATACCTGAGACTGGTATTCTGATTGTGTATATCTGACTGCATACATACATACATATGCATAAACTATTTTGGGTAGGATTTTGAAGAGAAGGGAGATTGAGATTGACTGAACTGGTAGCTGATCTGCTAGTTGTGAGTCCTTAATACCCAGAGGGTCATAGGCGGTCCCAATACCCTGAGGATTGTGGACAATGTGGATGGTCATCATTGTCGGGCAACCTGGGATGACATCATATCTGTATAGTGGATTACCGCATTGTACTGTGCCACATGTACGTTAGCTGTGCTACGTACCATTGACTGAACTGGCAGTTTTACTGCAATCTATCGGTATAGCAGATTACCGCATTGTACTGTACCACATATATGTTAGCTACGCTATGTACCACTATCTGATTTGGTAGTTCATACTGCATGTCTATACCGCAGTTCATTGCATTGCACAGTATAGCCTATATGCTAGCTTTGCTATGTAATTTACGTGACTAGTAGTTTATCTGTATACTGTTAGCCCAAATTCCCATAGGGTCGAGGGCAGTCCTAATACCCTAAGGATCATAGACAATGCTGATGATCATCGTTACCAGGCAACTCAGGATGACATCATATAGAGTGTAGGGTTGGATGGGCTTTGCGAGGTCCTGTATGGAGTGTTTGGTGGGACGAGCTCAAAGCTCTTATGAGGAGTGATAGGGGATGGAGAGATGTGTTGGCTGGATGGGTGGGTATTTTTAGAACTCATTTGCACTCATATGCATCTGATTGATCTGTTTAACTAAATTGGAACTTGTGAATGGTTGAGAATTACTGTTATTGTGATTGAATGTGATACTGTTCGACTGAGAGGCACTTGTGCCTATGTGAATTTTGTAGACTCTGACTGCGACTATCTAACTGGATTGTTACTATGACTGATTGAGATTTGTTGCTACTCTATCTGAGTGGTACTTGTGACTGAGTGTATCTAACTGATTGAGTTAAAACTAGTGGCAGAATAGTAATGTGTTTGTGTAGCTGAGTGTAATTTTTAATATGCTTTAACAAATATCTGTCTGCCGATACGTCCGTTTCGAACGTACCCTTTGGTTCTGAATAGCTCTGTAAGTATGTCCTATTTCTGAACTGCTTTTAGTTCCCTTTTTTTGTCTCTGTAGTTTAACTGGTTTGATCTCACACTGAGCTCGAATAGTTCACCCCCTCTTCCGTTTCCCTTTTTAGGTATAGTTCTGGATTCTATTGATGGACTCAGCACGCGAAGGTCTCAGATAGTCTCATAAATAAATAAATTATCAGTTTTGATTTCTATTATGATTTTGTTATTTGGTCTTTATAGTACTGTGGTACAGTTTCCGTTTTAGATGTTCATGCGTACGTTTATTTTTGGTTTTATATTGAGTCTTACTGTAAATTTTATTGACTGATTATTAAATTTTATATTGACTTCGGTGATCAATGTAGCATTCCGAATTTGGTCTAGACTTCTAGGCCGGGTTTAGGGTGTTACAAAAAGGTGGTTTTGGGGCCACAAATTTGACGGTTGAGTCCGTAAATATTATTATTTAATATTTACAAGTCAAATATAGAATTATGTTGAAATTTGATTTTATGATTTTTGTTAATTGAAAGAATAATTAGGTTCAAGTGGTATATCGCTAAAGTCAAATGGTTTTAGAAAATAAGATATCGAGACCTCGTTTTTATAAATCGAGCACATAAATATTTTATTAAATATTTACAGAGTGTTGTTAGGGTCATATTAAAATCTGGTTAAGAAATTTTAACGTTTAAATAGTTAATTAAGCGAAAAGGATTAAATCGTAAAAGTTGCAAAAGTAAGTTACTGTTAGATAATGGTGTCAAATGGCTAGAGAAGTATTAATAAGGGGACTTAAATGGAAAATGTACCATTTATCATTATAGTGGACGATTTTTATGGCAAATTTCATGAAATTTAATAGGTAATAAATGACAAAATGGTAATTTAATTAATAAAAGCATAAATTAAAATAACTTCAAAACCATCAACTTCTTCGTTGAGAATTTATCAACCTCAACACCATGGCAAGAAGAACCAAGGTTCGACTATTGATATTCTCATGCATGGTAAGCCATTTTCACCCATTTCTTTTAATTTTTTGTTTATGAGATCGTTGGAACTAGGTCTAGCTAACCTATATCTCCATTTTCAAAATTGTTAAAAAGTTTTATACTTGTCATTGATGAATTTGTAGTGTTTTTGAAGTTTGATAATAGATTTACAAGCTTGATAGTTAAATATGACTATTTCGTAAAGTGATTTTTAGTGATTACAATGTTTAGGGATTAAATTGTTTAAATGATAAAATTTAATGTAAATAGTGTGAAACAATTAGAAATATGGGTTGTAATGGACCCCTATGAAAATCTTCTAACATGGTTTTTCATTGATTACGGTTAATTTGTGAATTTCGGGTTTAGGGACTAAATTGCATAAAAGTTAAAATATTACGGTAATTTTGTAAAATGATGTTGTAAGGGCTTAATTGTATAAAATTATTTGTTTAAGTGATGAAATGATATTATTTGAATGAAGATACTATTTAGATCAAGAAATGCCACAATCGAATTTTAATCGAGGAAAAGCTAATGTCTCAGATTAGTTATCACTCTGTTTTTGCAACAATTGTAATCGAGGTAAGTTCGTATTTCAATTAAGTAATTTATTTGATTTCTAGAAGTAAATTGATACTTATATATATGTCTATAAATTGGTGATTGGATTTACTGAATTGTGAAAAGGAAAAGACCATGATTGAATGATATCATGACATTTTAATCGAAAAGGAAAATACCATAGTTAAAATATACTATGGCATCACTTCGGGATGTGTAAGACCTCTGTTAAAAGATACCATGACATCCTTGAAAAAATGAAAAGGTCAAAAATGATATAAATGAAAAGGTCGATATCTCATCCTTCAACCATTCGCTATTCAGTAACATGTTTCAGGTGAGATATGTATCATAAGTATGAAGATGAGATGAATGTTTTGATTAGTATAGATGGATAATGAATATTACTACCTTGGTGTAATTATATGTTTCATACGTCTATAAATATGCTATCTAGTTGTGTTTGTGGTGTGTTTAGAGAATTAAATGGTTATATGAGTATTTTCTTGAGAATCCGATAATATTCTATTTGGTTCAACGGGTAAATAAAGCTTTAAAGGGCATGTGATTACATGAAATGAACCATAATTTTTGAGTAATGATATGAATTATGATGTAATGTGTAATTGAAAAGAAAAAATGGTTTAATGTATATGTATGAGTGATGAATTATGAAAGTGAAATGTTAGATATGTTTTATGCCATGCTTTCATTGGATTTATATATGCAATGTTACACCAACTAACCTTGTGAGGTGGTCTGTATAGGAAAGGAAAGTTGGTTTATGACATAATAAAATTATGCTTGGTTGTTTACTTTAAATGTTCGGTAAGTTTAATTTTCCGTAATACGAGCTTACCAAGCACTAGTTACTTACATAGTTGTTTTTTCCCTATCTTGTAGATCATCAAAAAGCTTAATCGGTTGGAATCTTGTCAAAGCACTGTCACACTATCCCGTCAACCATTTTGGTAGTTTTTGGTTATTGCAGCTAACGATCATAAATGGCATGCAATAGGAGTTTTTATGTTATTTACCAACGTGATGTGGTTTAAGTTTATTTCCCTATATGCCTTGATGTTAGCTTATAAATGTAAATATGTAAGTATGTGTTTTGGTCACTTATGGATGTCTTGAGATTTAGATGGCTTTTCGTTCATTGAAATATGAATGAAGTGGTTAAATGGTAAATGTGTGATGTGAGTTTAAGGTATGAATTTATGGCATTGGATTTGAATTGATTTGGATGTTAAATTGTGGTACTATATTGGATACACATTTGGATTAAATGATATGTGTGTGTTTTGACATGTAATAGGGCTTGAATGTTGATTTGGTAACCTGGTTTGTTTTGAGTTTGTGCCAAGCTTATGTGTGTGTTTTAATGTCCTTAGTTGATAGATTGCAAATGAAAGTGTAAATATATGTTATATGACATTTATGTATGCTCATGTGAAAGTAGGTAAAATATGGTTGAATGGTATGCTTTGAAATGGTTATTTGATATATATGAATTATGCTTAATGAATGAACTTGAAATGTTGAATTGGGTCAAGTTGGTGTGTTGAATTGTGGTGTCAATTGATGGCTTATTGGTTAGGCACCTAAGTTGGTTGGTTTTGGTATGTTTTTTGTATGTTTTAAAGTGTTTTTGTCATGTGAAAATGATTGGAAATGGTATGGTTTGTTGTGCAAGAAAAGGTTAATGCTTTGGCTTATTTTAGGGTCACACATGGTCACCCCACAAGGTCGTGTGTCATTATTGTTTTTGGTGCAAGTTTCACATAGTTTGAGACACTAACTGCGACATGGTCATGTGTCTCAAGTTAGTATGTAACACGGTTTGGCACATGGCCTACGATACAGCCGTGTGACCTTATTTTGAATACCTACACGGGAAGACACATGGGTTGGGACACGACCGTGTGTCCAGACTTCGGATGTCCACACGGTCTGGGCTATGTCACACAGCCTGGCCATACAACCGTGTGACACCTGTTTCCCAAATTTTCATGTTTTTCCAAAATTTTCTATTTTATTTCAAATTGATCCCTAAATATTTCCAAGTTATTTTAGAGCCCCGAAGGCTCAATTTATGGCTCGGAAGTGTATTTTTACTATGATTATATTGAGTTGTTAGATGTTGATATTAAATTGCTTAATTGTTCTTGTTTTGAAATTAAATGTTCTAATTTTTACGGTAATGCTCTGTAAACCTAATATGGCGACGGAGAAGGGTTAGGGATGTTACATGACAAGATAAAGTTATATGTTTCTTTTACGTGAACTCATTAACCTTGTGAGATTTATGGTGTGGATAGGAAATAAATGAACTCATGACCTTGTTTATAAAATTTATTGCGAAATGTTTTAATTATAATAGTTACGGTAAGTTAAAGTTAAAGCTTAATACGGACTTACTAAGCTTTACTTAAGCTTACTCTATATGGTTTTTCTTCTTTGTAGATCGTCAGATACAAGCTGTTGATTGGATTGCTTTTGGAGATCACACTATCCTTCAACTTTTTCGGAAGTTATACATTTATTTTGGCCGATTATAAGTGGCATGTAATAGGGCTTTAGTTTATGCATGTTGGTTATCATTTGGTAATTTTTTGTGGTATTCAAATTATGAAATATGTGTATTGATCTAAATCCTTTATGGTATTTTGGTTGGTTTGGAATTTGATAGCATAGGTACGCTTAAAACTTAATGCATTGTTGGTTTGTTTAAATGTGGTGTCATTGAAGGCATGTTGGTTAGACACTAGGTTGAATGTGATTTGACATATTTTGGTATGCTTTGGTATACTTTGAATAGGTTAATGTGATGGTAAATATATGGCTTGATATCTAAGAAATTGTAGGTGAATTTGCTTGTGTTTGAAGGTATTTAGGTGCACACAGTCTATGACACGGTCTGCCACGTGGCTATGTGCCCCACACGGTTGCATGACATGGCCATGTCGCCTATTTGATTTTTGGTGCAAGTTTGTCCACACAGTCTCAGAGAGTTACACGGCCTGCGACACAATCGTGTGACCCTAAGTTACACGGACTTAGGTTGTTACACAATTTGGCCACACAACCATGTTTTTGAGCCACATGGTACGGGTTCTTTCATACGGCCATGTGACCCCTATTTTTAGTTTTTACCATTTTTTCTGTTTTCTTTCAGATTAGTCCGTACTTTGTTTCAAAATTGATTTTAAGGTTTCTTAGGCTCAATTTAAGTCTCATTTTCGAATATATGCTATGAATGATGATTGTTTAATAATTTATGATGTTTAAATTAATCTTTGAATTGTGTCATTGCATAGTCAGTCTTGCTAACTGTCATAATATCTCATAACCTTAATCTAACAACAGAGATGGGTTAGGGGTGTTACATTTCAACCAAACGATCTTCTCTGCTATTCTCATAAAACGAACTGCTTCAAGTGTAGGCTTGAACCAATTGAACCAAAATATGAAACTAGAAAATTTGTTCTTTTTGTGGTGAAAATGGAAATTCTCTCTCTTTTAATAGAAACTAGTAAAATTGTTATTTTGAAAAATATGTTTATAAGTTGAGAATAATTTCTTTCTATTTTTTGGAAGAATAATAATCTTTTAAAATTTGTGTTAATAGCTCTATCGGTGCCATCTATTTATAGGAAAAGAAGATAGAACCTTTGTAGAGTTGTAGAGGTTTATTTTAAATAGAAAAACAACATTTTACTTAGAGTAGGAGATGGGTGAATGACTCACCCTTATATTTCTACTAGGGTTGTCACCCCTTTCATGTTATATGAGGTGTTTTAGGCCAATTACGAGTACTTCCTAGGCCTTTTTGACCCAGTACTTTGTAATGCCTGATTCAGTTTTTCTATTTCCCAAAGGAAGCTTTAATATTTAAATATTAAATAATTTTCTCATCCCAATTTTACTCCAATAAAAATTTGACAATTTTACCCTTGGTAAAATTTCGAGAAAATTTGTTCAACATGTCACAACTCAACATGTTAACTATGACCGAATGGTTTATTTTCATTTTTATTTCCATTCCAATTTTTGAAAACCTACATTTATTTCCAAATGATTCCATTTCTCCATTTCGGAAAAAACCACAATCATTCTTGAATGTTTCCCATTTCTCTTTCTCTATTCATTTCGTTCATTTTTATTCAAACATTTAATTCATTTCTAGTTTTAATGAGCTAGTAGACGGACCAATTGAACATAGGAAGTTGAGGCTCAAATTATTTATAATTAAGTTGTGACTTTTCACCTATTAATTATAAACTCATTTAGTTACGAAGTCATTCCACTCTTGTATCATGACTGAGCTCTCCCCAATGACATACCATTACAAAAGAAACTACTTAATGTTTGTCCAATGACCTTGTCATTAGTGTGTTATCCTCATAGGATATCCTTAATCTCTTTGAGATAATAACCATTCTCCCAATATGATTATATTTTATCTCATGGTAACTATTACATTTTCCTTCATGAAAAGTCACTCACTATCAAATAGTGATCAAGTCATCTATCACAAAGACAAACAACCCATGGACACATTTACTTTTCATCAACTGTGTAATGCCAATGAGAAGATATCATTTATTCATGTTTTAGGCTATGAATTCCACTGTTTTGAATGATGCTACGTACTACAGAAGTCGTACACCCTACGCATCAGCTTTCGGTTCCTTATCTATTTGAACTCAAGCTTTTACTTACATCAAAATGTACGAGTTACGCATACATAGTTTTCCATCCACTCAGGATTTAAGTATGTCACACGTGAATAAATCCATAAATGGATTCAAGATCTATTCTACTTAGGTCCTATTTGATGTACTGTCAGTCCAGTCAGTAACATCTATGTCTCTATCTTCTAGGAGTCATTCGCTCTGATGCCCAAGACAAGGCATCTCCCAAATTGGACTTGATAGATGATATATTAGTCTTTCAATCAGTTTGCTTATTTTTTATTAGACTAAGGACATGTTTAGGTTCATCTACTAATACAAGCTGTCTTTCTATACAACGATTCAACCACGTAATATCGGTTAGTATTAGTTAAACATTTAGACAACCAATGAGAAACATGTGAGGACAATAATACAAAGTATATTAATTTAATTCATGAATGCTTTTACTAATCAATCTGTTCAGAAAAATTACAAGTGTACTTAGATGAAAATACTACACTCAAGGCACCAAATCCAATAGATTCACATTCTGGAAGAACAATTTCCTTAAGCAAACTTAAGGTGCCATCTTTTATAAGTCTAGTGATTCTTTCTTGGTTAATATTATAAAGTCTCAAATGTTATAGGTATGCCTCATTAGAGTGAAAAATTTTAAGTCTTGTATTTAAAATTTTAGTTTTAAGCATTGTGCAATTCTTTGGTTTGATAAAATAGAGATTATTTGACATCTATCCATTACAAATAAGTTTACAATTTCTAAATATTGCATTATTATTATTAAAAGTCACGGTCAAGCCGTCTTTATATATAAACACGAAATATAAATCAAAATTCTTTTCAAACTTGGTACATAGAAAATGTCTTTCAAAATAATCTTCCTAAAATTATCAAACTAAAGATGTTCATCTCCTACTACTTCAGCTACCACACTTGTCTTATTTTCGATCTGTAAAGTTAGGCTCTTATCTTTAAGATTTTTCATCTCTTTGAACCCCTATAGAGAAACACACACATGATTAGTGGCTCCAAAATTAGTGACCCAGTGGTCTATTGAATCTTCCACTAAGCAAGCTAGTACCATAAAGAGTTTCATATCTTTGTCTTTAGTGGCTAGGTAATCCTTCCACTTTTGGCAGTTTGCCTTGAAGTGCCCTATCTAGCTGCAGAAGAAATATTTAGACTTGGATAAGTTTTTAGGATTCTTGGTTCTCTTCCTTTCCACTTTAGGTGGCCTAGAGAACTTAGCAATGTTTCTTTTAGTGTGCTTTCCCTTCCCTTTAGAGGAAGAACCAACAATTAAGTTTGCTTTTGCTTTTTAGACTGGTTGATCGCCATTCAACATCAACTCATAGGATTGTAATTCCTTCATAAGTTGTATAAGTGTTAGATTCTTGTTCCTAAGGTTATATGCAGCTTGGAACCTACAAAGTCCTTGGACAAGCTTTTGAACATCATCTCTATTTGCATATTTTGGTCCAAATTGGCCTCATTATCCGTAACCTCAACAAAGTATCCCATAAGAGTAATGATACACTTTTTGACCGGAGTGCCATGTGTAACACCCCTAACCAGTATCCATCATTGGAATAGGGTTTCGAAGCTTTATCGAAACTTTCAGAACATTTTACAATAAGTCATGCCAGAATTTCGAATTCATTTGTAACATCCCTTAAATGGACCCCTGAGGCCTAATATGAACATTAAATTCAAATTAGGACTTAATAGGGAACCTCAAGAATTTTCGAGAAATTTTTAAAATTTTTCCAAGTTACAAGGCTCACACGCTCGTATGGTCCAAGGGACACGCCCGTGCTGCAGGCCGTGTTCGACCCCGTGTAACTCTCTGACTTGTGCACACGGCCATACCACACGCTCGTGTGCTAAGCTGTGTAGCACACACGGCCGAGACACACGTCTGTGTCTTTGCCCATGTAATCAATTCTAAGCATTCTGTTTCTCAAAATTTAGGGTGCAGGGGACACATGGCCTAACTACACGCCCATGTACTCGACCATGTGTCTGCCCGTGTGAACAAAATAAAGCCATTTCTAGCTTCATTTCTCACCCAAAATCACATCCATGACCTACACTTGAAACACACATCCAATACCAACCATTCCAAGCATTCAAATTAAACAAATTCTATCATTCAACATGGCCTACCATTTCATGCATACCTGTTCATAATCTTGCCTTAGTCTAATGCATATGTTAGACATAATAGATCAACTACTTAACACATATGTAGCTACCATAGTATGACATTACAAATATATCAAAATAAACCATTACTAGGCATTCCAATGGCTAGATTACAAGCATCATTTACATTTACATGCCAATATGACCAATATATCCTATACATACCATTACAACCATAATTGTTTTACCATATCATACCAACATGGGCCGATGGATAGTGTGAGTGATCTCTGCCAGGCTTCTAATCCAACGAGCTTCTGATTCACTATAAAACAGGGAAATAAAACTAAGTACGAATATAATACTTAGTAAGTTTGTATAACATGGTACTTAACTTACCCTTCATTCTATTTTGAGGTAACTATGTAAGGCATATTCAATCAATTTGCCCTCAAGCCCTACACATATCCTTATTATCCTTGTTAGTCATATAATCCATAATAACATCACAAACATATATGGGCTCAACAACAATCAAGTTTCCATGCACATATGCTTTCCACAACATGTATTCATTTAACATGTATAGATCATCTCTTTATATTACAAGTATAATTTCATAATAGTTCATCTCGAGTTTAGATCATTTCATTTAAGAACTTTACCCTTATTACTCGGAATATCAAGGTCACGATTAGTACACTCAAGGTCTACAAGTCTAGAATCAAGGATGTACATACTCATCAAATAAATTCCATGTACAATATCATCATTTCATATTTTTGTATATCAATTATCACGTATCGTCACTTTCATGTATTTCAGGTCAATATGTGTAATAACTCATTTCTTATTCATATCTTCTCATGTCAAGAGTTTTTACCCATTGAATTTATATGAAATATAGATGGATACACAGGTAGTACACTCGAGGTGTACGAATCAGAATCCGTCAATTCATGTCCAATGGTACCCATAGGGTACTATATCAGAGAGTACACTATCGAGCTACACATGTATACGACAGGATTACCAGTCCAGGCTAAATCCTTTTTATGACATATGCTCTAAAGAGCTTGATCTGGATTACCCGTCCGGGCTAAATCCAATCCATAACATATGCTTGAGAGGACTCATATCAGGATTACCCGTCCGGGCTAAATCCCGTCCCCAACAAATCTAGGACCTCATTCATTTCAGAAAATCACATATCCATCAAAATTTTCATTTATTCAACCGGGATTTAAACATTTTTTTCAGGTATTATCGGGCATGTGATTATTTCATACATCTATAATCATCCATATAATTCAAATAACCACATTCCACACTCATTCCAAGAATAAAAGTAACATTTTCATAGGGAATTTAGCATCTTTCAAGCATTATCAAGCATGTGGTCAATCTTATATATTTGTGCATTCATGCAATTCAAATGTTCACATTCAACTCAAATATATAATTAACATTTTTATCATTTTTATCAGGATTTAACGAGTATGTGATCATTTCACATATTTATGGCATTTATAGAATTCACAAACCCAACATTTAATTCAAGCATAAAAACATATACAATTTAGTTACAGGAACTTACCTCGACAAATGTTCGTGTACATAAATCTACTAATTCGACATTTTCCTCCTTTCCTCGTTCTATCTCCGAATTTGGTCTATTTGGATCTATACGAGTAAATTCAACATCAATTTATCATATTTTATATTCAAGTTCACTCAATTTTTATCCTTGGCAAAATTATCATTTTGCCCCTAACTTTTCCATAAATACCCATTAAATCCCTAGGCTTGGAAAAAATAAAATTTGTGCAATTTACTCCCTATTCCAAGCCTAACCAAAATCTCATTACAAAATTTACAGCACATGTATTCATAAAATTCAGCATTTTTCTTCAATTTCACAACTTTACAGTTTAGTCCCTATATCATGTTTTCATCGAAAATCACTTTGTAAAAGTTGTTTATCTATCAACAACCTTTCATTTCCTACCATAAATTTCTAATTTTCATCATATACATCCATGAACTATTTTCCATACTTTGATAACTTCTCAAATTGATCCCCAAATAGATAGATTAAGCTATACCGGTTTCAAAAATATCAAAATTACTAGAAACAGACCAAGAAAATTTACCCAATTTGGCCATGAAAGTTTTTTCTCTCTCTCCTAGGGTTTCCATGTATTTTTGGGGGAGAAGATTATAAAATAAAATGATATTTCTTTTTTATCATCTTTTAATTAATTAAATATTTTCACTTTCCAATTTAGTCCTTGCCCTTTTTCTAAATTTACATGGATGGTCACCAAAATATCTGTATACTTTTTATTAATGGTCTAATTACCATATAAGGACTTTAAGTTTTGAATTCCACAGCTATTTGATCCTTCTAGCTACTAGAATCCAACTTTTGCATTTTATGCGATTTGGTCCTTCCCGTAATTAAACACCTAATCGATAAAATTTTCTTATCAAAATTTTCACATGACATGTCTATCATAATACGGACCATATATTAAAATAAAAATAATATTTATTTTTCGGCTCGAATTTGTGGTCTCGAGACCGCTGTTACAACTCTTCCCCATTAAGAAATTTTCGTCCTCGAAAATTTTACCAGTAAAGAGATTCAGACATTATTTTCTAATAGTTTCCTCCAGTTCCTAGGTAGCTTCTTCTATATCATGTTATTGTCAGAAAACTTTTACTACAGCTATCTTTATATTTTTTGTTTCTTTCACTTCACATGCCAGAATTTCAACCAGTCCCTCACTGTAAGTCGTGTCAGGCTAAATTTAACATTTATCAAAACCATAACAGATGATGGGTCTGATCAATACTGTCATAACACATATACTCATAAACACATTATGAATTCTGTAGAACTCTAATTATAATACCAATTAATACGCAACAGGTCTAATTCTTTTCAATGATCTCATATGACCCATTAAACCACAGAATTAATTTGCCTTTACTACCAAGCCAGAGTGTGACAGCCCTAAGGTGACCCTAGTCGGAAAGCGGTTTCGGGACCGCTAAACCGAGTCACTAAATTATTTGAATATGATAATTATTGTCTAAAATATGTGAATATGAATGTGTGAGAGTTTTAAGCTTCGATTTAGTTAATTGCATGTGAATTTAGTTAATAGGACTTATGTGAGACACTTTTGAAATGTGATAGGTTAATCTATAAGGATCTATTAGTGCATGTAATCAAAAGGGTGGACTTGCATGTCAATTTCCCCACTTAATTAGTAGTGGCCGGCCATGACAAGGAGGGTGGACAAAATGGGATGGGTAAAACATGTCATAAACATGTTGTGTTAATGCTTTATGTTAGAAATGATAAAATAAGGAGCATGGTAATAAAATAATGAAAAGGAGAATGATGAAGAAAAAGAAAAAGAAAAAGTTCTCATGTTGTTGAACTTGGCCGAATAGAAGAGAGAAAAAGAAGGGAAAGAGCTTGGAGAAAATCGGCTATGGTGGTTCACTAGACTAAGGTATGTTGATGTTGTTCCATGAGATTCATGCATATTTTTAGTTGTTAGCTTGAGTTCTACCTAGCCCATGGTTTAAATCCTTGCTATGTGATGGAGATGATATTCGGCCATGGGTGTTGTCTTCTTGGTTGGTGTTTGATGTTGTGGTGATGAAGCATGAAGATGAGCTAAGTTTCGGCTAAGGTGGACTTGTGTTGATGTCATTTGCATGCTAAGTGTGAAGCTTTGTAGTGATACATGTGATGGCGATTGATGACTCTTGGATTTTCTTTTTAGCATTTTCGAGTTAGACATTAAGTTCTTTGTTTAACCCATGACCAAAATTGAAATGGTATTGTGTCTTGATGCATTCGGTCATGGTAGGAAGTAGATGAGAATTGGTAGTAAGGTGAAGTGCAAATGTTAGTATTTGATTACTAGTGTATATATGTGTATTAGCCGAGTTTTGAACTTGAAACAAAATGGTAAGTAGTCAATACAAGTAACCATATTTGTAGGAAGTATTAAGCATATAATCGGCCTCAACATAGACATGCATATTCGGCCACATGAGGTAGATTGGTGTTGCATGTATTCGGTTAGAGGCAAGCATATTGATGCTTTTATCTTGGCTTAGATAATCAGCTAAAAGAGAGTGTGGGCTAATATGTTGAGTTGATTCATGATTTCATATATATGTGACTCTAATGTCTAATGTATATATGGGTTAAGTACCTTGAGCTTCTCTTTTTGATGTTCAAATGATTAAATCAATTTATTTGTTAAATTAAGCTCAAGAGCAAAGGGGAACTAAATCCGATAAAGGGAAGGAAAAAGTGATCGAATAGCCGTCGAAATCGTTTGACAACATCCGAGGTAAGTTTTCGAGTAATGAAACTTAGTTTACGATTTGATTAAGTCATGACGTATAATCATAACAAATATACGGTGATATAACGATTCTACTTGAATTATATGTTGAGTTAATTAGTCTATACGTATGATGGGTAGCCGTATGTGCATAGAAATCATGTCATGAAGCAAACCGAATCATCTTTGTTCGTATGTGGCTATTGAGTAGAAAATGGGAATGCTTAATAATTGATTTGTGTTTGAATTCTAGTTATGAAAATGAAATAAAGATGTGTCATGATTTACTGATATGTGCATGAATATTCGGATGCTAACGGGGTTAAGTCCCGAAGACATTTGTGCTAGTGATTAATTCCGGGCTAAGTCCCGAAGGCATTTGTGCGAGTTACTAATTTCGGGCTAAGTCCCGAAGGCATTTGTGCGAGTTACTAATTCCGGGCTAAGTCTCGAAGGCACTTGTGCGAGTGGTTATATCCGGGCTAAGTCCCGAAGGCATTTGTGCTAGTGACCATATCCGGGCTAAGACCCGATGGCCTTGTGCGAGTGGTTATATCCGGCTAAATCCAGAAGATAATTGGGTTTGGGAATGAGCGATCTTTCTGTAATAATTTCAATTAATACGCTCGTAAAATCCCAACGATGAGGTATGTTTCGTATGTGCATTGAGATAATTGTTTCCTTCTAAATAGTATTTGCTCAATCGATTAACAAGCTTTCGGCTTTTAGTCAAGTTGATTTCTTATGTATGAATATAAGGGTTGGAAATGTGAAGTAGGTATGATTGCGAGAATATGTGTATATGAAATTACTCGTTTCGTCGTATGAATGCTATACTTCAGTTGTGCATGATTTCATTGCTCAAAACTTACTAAGCATTAAATGCTTACTCCGTTTCTTTGATTCTCTGTTTTATAGATTTTGGTTCGTCAGCTATCGGACTCGGGATTGTCGAAGTCGAAGTCGCTCACACTATCAAAACCCTTTTGGTACTCTTTTAGTTGAACTCTGCTAATGGCATGTATAGGACTGCCCTTGTGTTATTAGTCAAGTACTTTGGTGTTGTATATATTTGGATAGCCATGCGAAAATGGCTTATATATTTTGAGCATAGTGTTATAATCATTTTGTATGTATATGGTTATTGAGAGGTGTGGATATGTTTGGCAATGATTGGCCATTGGAATCGTTAATCACGATCATAATTTGTGCTATATATGCTAAAGGGCTAGTTGAATCATGGAAATTATGAAATAGGTAAAGTCTACCTTAAAGGCAGATGCTGACAGCAGCAGTGATGTAAGTTCAAAAAATCACTAAAAATAGTAGGAATGGAATTAAATAGTGAATAAATTATGTAATCGTACCTTATGGATCTACTTTCATATGGAAGAAACGAAACGATCATATGAGTTGTATTTTAAGAGATATTTAAGCTTTCGTGGAACAGGGCCAGAGCAATTTCTGGATTCCCTAATTTGAATTTGGAAATTCACTAAAAATTAACCAGAGATAATTAGAGGTCATGCCATATATGTATAGATTCTTTTTTGAGTCTAGTTTCGTTAGAAATAAACGGCATAAGCATTGAAGCCCTGTACAGGGAGATATATAAGTCGTAATGCATGAAGGTCAGAGCAGTCGAACCCTGAAACAGGGGAGACTTTAACTAATAAACTGTACTAATTGGCCTGACCAAAAATTCTAGAAAACAATTTGTAGATGGAAATATGAGTCTAGTTTCAGGAAAAATTTACAGAACTTGTTTTAGAGTTTTGGAACTCGAGATATGATTTTTAAGGTGACAGTGACGCAGTTAGCCAGCTTGTCTGGAAATTTTAAATGAACTGTGTTTTACAATGGAATAAGTTTGTTAGCACTTCGTGTTCGACTCCGGCAACGGTCTCGGGTACGGGGTGTTACACAGAGAACTTTCTTCCATGGCGAAACTTTCAAAAATATTTTGTCTCCTATCTAAAACTTTATTTCTTTTCCTTTTATATCCACATTGGATTTCTGAAAATCTAATACTGCTTTTAAACTGTCTCAGATCATTTTCATCTTTCTTTGTTTTTAAGGAATCAAACCTGCTACATATATCTTTTCTCGTTGAGCTCAGTGCAAAACTATAAAGTTTTGCACTTGTGACCATATAAAACCTCATACGGTACAATTTTATACTTGACTGTTAACTATTATAATAAGCAAATTCAACCAGAGACAAATACTTTTCCCAGTTACCTTCAACTTCAAGTACACAACATCGAAGCACATGTTCCAAATTCTGAATCATATGTTTAGATTGATCATCTGTCTAAAAATGAAATACGGTACTAAAATGTAACCGTATACCCAGAGTTTCTTGTAACTTGTTTCAGAATCAGAATATGAACTGTAGATCTCTATTAGAAATAACAGAAGCTAGCACATCATATAATCTGACAATCTAAAAAACAGATCATTCAAGCAATCTATCAAGTGTGAAATTCACTCATTCCAGAATGGAATATGTAGGCTTCATCAACCAATCGACAATTACTCAAATAGTATCTTTCTTTTTCATAGACAGGGATAATCCTGATATAAAATTTATGGAAACTTTGTCCCATTTCCATTTCGGTATTTTCACTGACTATACCCATCTTGAAAGTATCATCCTTATCTTGCTGACATATCCAACATTTAAATACAGATTCAGAAATACCACGTTTCATTCCAAGCTACTAATACATCTTTTTCAAATCATTATGCATATTATCATTTCCCAGATAAACAGACATAGTACTATTGTGATCATTCATGTAAAATTTTCTGTAAAAGTTCCAAATTCTTTAGTACATAAACTTTATCTCTGAATGATAGACATTTATCAGATCTATTCTAAAATTTTGAATCAGAAATTATTTCACACTGTATTCATTTAACTTACAACTCATTACCATTTTTCTAGGCTTCACAGATCTGTTGTAAAAACATCGGTTAAGCCCTACACTCAGCTAAAATTGAGCTATTATCAAACAATTATAATCGGTATCCATGGCTTGCAAAGTATATAGAGATTTTCTACTCAGAACATCTGTAATCACATTTGTTCCTTCCAAATGATATACAATTGTCAAATGATAATCTTTCAACAATTCAAGTCATATACACTATCTCAAAGTCAAATCTTTTTGCAACATCAGGCACTTCAACTTTTTTAATTGGTGAATATATGACATTTTCACCAAACAAGTAATGTTGTCAAATTTCAATACAAAAATAATAATCGTCAATTCTAGATCATGCATCAAGTAACTCTTTCCATGTGGTTTTTAACTGTCTGAAAGTACAGGCTATTACCTTGCCTTATTTCATCAAAACACAGTCTAATCATGTTCAATGGTGCAGTACTGTAATAACGAATTCCTTGCCCAATTCAGGCTGAACTAGAATTAATACTTTGATCAATAGAGCTTCCAACTGGTCAAAACTTTACTAACATTTGTCAATCTATTCAAATCTTACTTCTTTCTGTAATAACTATGTCATCGATATAGCTATTTCAATTATTAACATTGAAGCTTTGAGTTTTTCCAAAGCCACAACCATCAGATAGATTTAAAACCATTGTGCAATAATATGACTGACATTTTAGCTGTAGAGATAAAGCAACACTTCAACATTAATAGTGCACATCAACTTAAAAGAGGGAAAACCGAAAGTGGCCCTAATAATGATCAATGCAGTAATACAGTTTCTATAATCTGTGATTTCTATTACCATACCTCATGATCGAGTCAATATTTATAACAAAAATACATGTAATTACCCTTGATCAAAGAATATCTTTTACAGATAACCCATGTTTACATAATAAAGAGATTAATGATATCTTAGAGAAAATTCAGAAGAGTAATATCATGCACACTCAGTAGAAGCAACTGTGATTAAGACAATATAACTTGCATATTCGCAGTTCAGGGCCTCAATCAGTAGAAATAGAAAATAACATCATATGAATCTTATCCTCAAATCTTATATCAATCATGATGAACTAGAAAACCCAAGTAAGGTAGAGCAATACCGCTCATAAATCAACCTGACTTACAATAATTCCATCTATCGTGATTTACTAGCCTTTCAATACGACAAATATTGCATCTGAACATGAACAATTTCATATGCCTCTGAGAATAACAGAACTTATAGAGTACCCAGGAGATGTTGTAATATACTCAATTATAATAGCTGCATTCAAATATCTTTGCAATTTCATCACTATTATACTGGCTAATTAAGTCATCAATAATCTTACATTATTCAGTTCACTAAAAGAGTCAATTCGGAAGAATTTTTTGGCTAATCCGTTCTGTAAATATCATATCTGGATAAGTCGTTTGCTCATGAATAACTTATTCCGTAACAATGAAATCACATATTCAAAATAATTTTTAAAAAAATCTAATATCTCTTTTTAATACCGCCTTTACTTACCAACCCATTCTCATTCTGACTACATCATTATTCATTTAGTCTTTGAACTCTTCCTTTACACTTATGAGCTTAATACATATAAATCTTATGAATTTCATCGTATAAAACTGTACTGGAAAGGGGTGGAGATTGTAAGCCTCAAAATTCAACTTTCATAAATACACACACATATCACTTAACATTTATCATTAACATGTCTATTATAAAACATTTATTTCATACCTTTACAAGTCCCCTTTTTATCATAAGCAACATTTTTACTCAGACAAGTGTGTATCACTTTCAGCAGTATCAGAATTAGCTCGGCTAGAAAGCATCTCTGTCTATTTGCAAATCAATTTTCATCAGAGTCGAGAGATATCACACTATCATAGGTTATATAAGGGCATGTATTTCTAGACTCCACATATGCTACGTTCACTCCAAGAACTGACTAAACCGTAGCTTTGATACCACTAAATATAACACCCCTAACAAGTATTCGTCATTGGAACAGGGTTTCAGAGCATTACCGAAACTTTCAGAACATTTTACAATGAATCATGCAAGTTACTATTCAAATTTTAAATTCATTTGTAACATCCCTTAAATGGACCCCTGAGGCCTAATATGAACATTAAATTCAAATCAGGACTTAAGAGTGAACCTCAAGAATTTTTGAGAAATTTTTAAATTTTTTCCAAGTTATAGGACTCACATGCCCGTGTGGTCCAAGAGACACCCCCGTGCTGTAGGCCGTGTTTAACCCCGTGTAACTCTTTGACTTGTGCACACGGCCATGCCATACACCCGTGTGCTAGGCCGTGTAGCACACACAGTTGAGACACATGCCCGTGTCTCTACCCTTATGCTCAATTCTGAGCATTCTGTTTCTCAAAATTTAGGGTGTAGGGGACACACGGCCTAACTACACGCCCATGTATTTGGCCGTGTGTTACACACAGTCTAGACATGCGCCCATGTGTCTGCCCATGTTGACAAAATAAATCCATTTCTAGCTTTATTTCTTACCCAAAATCACATCCACGACCTGCACTTGAAACACACATCCAATACCAACCATTCCAAGCATTCAAATTAAACAAATTCTATCATTCAACATGGCATACCATTACATGCATACCTGTTCATAGTCTTGCCTTAGTTTAGTCCATATGTTAGATATAATAGATCAACTACTTAACACGTATATAGCTACCATAGTATGACATTACAAATATATTAAAACAAACCATTACTAGCCATTCCAATGGCTAGATTACAAGCATCATTTACATTTACATGCCAATATGGCCAATATATCCTATACATGCCATTACAACCATAATTGATTTACCATATTGTACCAACATAGGCCGATGGATAGTGTAACAGCCCGATTTAGACCCTAATCGAAATGGTGGTTTCGGGAACACGAATCCAAGTTATAAAAATATTTAAAAATAATTTTCTGTATTTATTATGTGTGAATTTATATTTTTGAAATTTTCATGATTTAATTTTATCGTTTTAGTGTCCGATTAAATAAAAGGACTTAATCGTGTGAATTGAAAACTTGATAGTTAAAAGCATAAGGGCCGAATTGTTAATGGCTTTCTAAGTAGGAGCTTTTATGTTGTAAATAACCCATTTGGGTAGGTAATGGTCTATTGAACCCTTGTTATATGTGATTTAGTTATTTAATTATAAAGGGTAAATAGGTAAATCAAATGTTAAGTTATATTATATTATAAAACATAAAATAATAAAACCAAATTCATATTTTCTTTACATTTCCAAAATAAAAGAAGAAAGAAAAGAATAGGAAGCTAGGTATTCGGTTATTGTTGAGCTTAACTCAAGGTTCGTTCTTACTCGGTTTTTGATAATTTTTACGTTTTTGAAATCGTTGCTAAGTAATCTTCAAGACCCATGCTTTAATTTTTGATTTTGATGAATATTTTGGTTATGCCATTGATGAGAGTTTGTGATTTTTGTTGTTTGATGATGAAAAATGAAAGATATGTTTTAGATTAACATGTTTTGTATTAGAGTTTTTGATGATTTTGAGTAATTAGGACTAAATTGCAAAAATAATAATTTGAGGGACTAAAATGTGAAATAAATGAAACATATGGACTTGAATGAACACTAGGAATATTTGGCCAAACATGGGTATAAGGAAATTTTGCATATTTTGTGTTTTGTGCAATAGGGACTAAATTGTAAAAAAGTGTAAATGTTAGGGGTAAAATGGTAATTTTCCCATTTATATTTTTTGGACTAAATTTAATGAAAATATATTTGAATGAGCTTAATTTGAATATGTTTAGATCAAGAACCAAAGAAATCGGATTTGGATCAGGGGAAAACGAAAGTTGTCTACTAGCTGCCCTGTTCCGTTCTGTATCATCTGAGGTAAGTTTATAGGCAAATAGACATGCCTAGTTGTAGTTAAATGCTAATTATATATGCTGGTAAGTAACATAGGAATTTATACATGCTATTTTCGAATGTGTATAAGCTTGGTAACCATGTTCAAGCATTCGTTTTGACCGAGTTACAAAGTCCGAAAGCCTCATATGAACCTTAGGAATAGTTAGGATACATATGTCATGACATAGGATTCCGATATATGTGTGCAAGTAAGACCATGGCATCGATATGTGATTCCGATATATGTGTGCGAGTAAGACCCTGTCTGGGACAGTGGCATCGATATGTGATTACATGTAAGACCACGTCTGGGACGTTGGCATTGTATGATATATGTGTAATTATCCGAGTATCCTACCCAATTCCGAATGGTTCATTGGAAAAAGATAAGTTATGTTTGAGTGTGCAAACGAGCTAAATAGACAGGTATGAATTAGCTTGTTACTATTTAAAATGTGGTAAGTATATTTGACCTTGTGAAAAATATTGAATGAGTTTCAATTATATATATGTGTGGTTTTGTATATTCGGCCACATATTTAATATATGTATATGAAATTATGTTGTGGCACATGAACTTATGTGTTTATAATATGTGAACTAGGTTTTTAATGATTATTTGTTTGTGGAAGTTAAATGGTAATAATGATAATTTGGTTATAAGAGCATTCAACCAAATGATATTTAAGAACGAATATATATGTAATATGAATTTTATATGTTTGGATTTAAATTGTGTCAGAATATTATAACTTGTCTTGGTTTAATCCTGTTGATAATGTTATCGTGTTGTATATTTGCTTATGACTTACTAAGCTATAAAAAGCTTACTTTCTGTTTATATGTGTTTTTGGTTTATAGATTTTAAATCAAGTTACAAGCTCATGGTGTTGTCAGCAAGATCATCACACTATCCAATCATTTCAGTACCTTTATAAGTTAAACTCATACTATGGCATGTAAAGGTTGGGATATATTTTAAATGATGAACCTTAGTTTTGTATAAAGGCCATGCGAAAATGGCTTAACCTTTATACTTGAATTCTGTTTTGCTTGGCTGTGGTTAAAATTCGTTTTAGTTATAGTATTATGTGCTATGCATGAATGGTGTTCGTGGAAGGAGTTTTATGTTTTAGGAATGGTTAATGATTTTTGGATTAATATATATATGGTTGATTCGGTTAAGGTATGTATAGGGTAAAGTATATATAAATGTGGTGGTTGTATTCGGTCAATGTATTATATGTGACTTGGTATTACAGGTTGTTTAGTTAAACTCGAACATGATATAATTTTGTTTGATATGGCTATCAAAATGACATGTGAGATTCGTATTTTGATTAAATGCCTATTTGGGGTTAATGTCTTATTTTTTGTGTAGTATGATTTATAATATCGTAAGTATAAAAAATGTTATAATAATGTATTAGTAATTTCGGTTGTAAAATGATAATATATATGAGGTAGTTACAATGAACTTGTATTTCGGCATTTACTTGTATAATTGTATAGCGCATTTGATAAATCGATTGATATATATATTTATATCATATCCTATGATATATATATAAATAAATGGCGCTGAATATATTAACTTGATTTGAATGGAGTAAAAATAGTTGTTGATATGTTTGGTTGGGGCTTATTATGTTTAGTTGTCAATGCTCGATAATGACTCAAATTTTGATATAAATAAAATGTATAAAGTTTATATTATTGTATGAAATATCCTTGATTTTCATTTTTAAAAAAAATGAAATTATTAAAGCCACATATGCTATTTGATAATACCATATGAAATAACTTAAATGACTATATATACATATATGCTCGTGCACAAATGTGAAATGAAATGTTTTTTTTTGTTAGGCATTGAATATCATTAAAGAAGTGGATGATTTATTATGTTTTATACATATAATATGTTTTTAATATATGCTGACTTATGTTTTAACTATGATATCATATGAATGATATGAAATTTAAGATTTGACATTAGGCAATATTATTATGAGCATTGATGTGTAATAATAAAAGTTGAATTATAAAATGTAATGCATGTTGGTAAGAACTGTGATATATTCAGTAATACTTCTTAAGCTTAGCGACGATGGACACGAGCTAGGGGTGTTACAGATAGTGTGAGTGATCTCCACCAAGCTTCCAATCTAACGAGCTTCCAATTCACTATAAAACAGAAAAATAAAACTAAGTAAGCATATAATGCTTAGTAAGTTCGTATAACATGGTACTTAACTTACCATTCATTCTATTTTGAGGTAACTATGTAAGGCATATTCAATCAATTTGCCCTCAAGCCCTACACATATCCTCATTATCCTTGTTATTCATATAATCCATAATAACATCACAAACATATATGGGCTCAACAACAATCAAGTTCCATGCACATATGCTTTCCACAACATATATTCATTTACCATGTATAAATCATCTCTTTATATTACAAGTATAATTTCATAATAGTTCATCTCAAGTTTAGATCATTTCATATCAGAACTTTACACCTATTACTCGGAATATCGAGATCACGATTAGTACACTCAAGGTGTTCAAGTCTAGAATCAAGGATGTATATACTCATCAAATATATTCCATGTATAATATCATCATTTCATATTTTCGTATATCAATTATCACGTATCGTAACTTTCATGTATTTCAGGCTGATATGTGTAATAAGTCATTTCTTATTTATATATTGTCATGCCAAGAATTTTTACTCGTTGAATTTATCTAAAATATCGATGGATACGCAGGTAGTACACTCGAGCTGTACGAATCATAATTCGTCAATTCATGTCCAATGGTACCCATAAGGTACTATATTAGAGAGTACACTCTCGAACCACACATGTATACTATAGGATTACCAGTCCAGGCTAAATCTTTTTAATGCAATATGCTCTAAAGAGCTTGATCTGGATTACTCGTCCGAGCTAAATCCAATCCATAACATATGCTCAAGAGGACTCATATTAGGATTACCCGTTCGGGCTAAATCCCATCCACAACAAATGCAAGACCTCATTCATTTTGCAAAATCACATATCCATCGAATTTTCTATTTATTCAACCGGGATTTAAACATTTTTTTCAAGTATTATCAGGCATGCGATTATTTTATATATCTATAATCATCCATATAATTCAAATGATCACATTCCACATTCATTCCAAGCATAAAAGTAACAATTTCATATGGAATTTAGCATCTTTCAAGCATTATCAAGCATGTGGTCAATCTCATATATTTATAATTTATGCAATTCAAATGTTCACATTCAACTCAAATATAAAATTAACATTTTTATCATTTACCATTTGTCGGCCATTATAATTGATTGGGCACTTTCATTTATTGGGATTTAACGAGTATGTGATCATTTCACGTATTTATGGCATTTATAGAATTCACAAACCCAACATTTAATTCAAGCATAAAAACATATACAATTTAGTTACAGGAACTTACCTCGACAAATGTTCGTGTACATAAATCTACTAATTTGACATTTTCCTCCTTTCCTCGTTCTATCTCTGAATTTGGTCTATTCGGATCTATACGAGTAAATTCAACATCAATTTATCATATTTTATATTCAAGTTCACTCAATTTTTATCCTTGGCAAAATTATCATTTTGCCCCTAACTTTTCCATAAATACCCATTAAATCCCTAGGCTTGGAAAAAATAAAATTTGTGCAATTTACTCCCTATTCCAAGCCTAACCAAAATCTCATTACAAAATTTACAGCACATGTATTCATAAAAATTCAGCATTTTTCTTCAATTTCACAACTTTACAGTTTAGTCCCTATATCATGTTTTCATCGAAAATCACTTTGTAAAAGTTGTTTATCTATCAACAACCTTTCATTTCCTACCATAAATTTCTAGTTTTCATCATATACATCCATGACCCATTTTTCATACTTTGATAACTTCTCAAATTGATCCCCCAAATAGATAGATTAAGCTATCCCGGTTTCAAAAATATCAAAATTACTAGAAACGGGCCAAGAAAATTTACCCAATTTGGCCATGAAAGTTTTTTCTCTCTCTCCTAGGGTTTCCATGTATTTTTGGGGGAGAAGATGATAAAATAAAATGATATTTCTTTTTTATCATCTTTTAATTAATTAAATATTTTCACTTTCCAATTTAGTCCTTACCCTTTTTCTAAATTTACATGGATGAGTCACCAAAATATCTGCATACTTTTTATTAATGGTCTAATTACCATATAAGGACTTTAAGTTTTGAATTCCACAGCTATTTGATCCTTCTAGCTACTAGAATCCAACTTTTGCATTTTATGCGATTTGGTCCTTCCCGTAATTAAACACTTAATCGATAAAATTTTCTTATCAAAATTTTCACATGACATGTCTATCATAATACAGACCATATATTAAAATAAAACTAAAATTTATTTTTTAGCTCGGATTTGTGGTCCCGAGACCACTGTTTCGATTTCACTGAAATTGGGCTGTTACACCGGGCTTTTGCTAGGCATTCATGAAACTAGTTATAGCCGATCGCCTCCTAACATGTCCTCTAGTTTGTCTAGAATCGCTTTGATTGTAACAGCCCTATACCTGGTATAAGACTATTACATTTGGTGCTAAATCGGTTTTGGCTAGACATTCTATAATTAAATCATTTATATATAGTGTATTAACTTATTTAACTAAAAAATTATTAATATAAACATCCGGGGTTATTAGTGGATGTTCGTTTGCATTTGGAAATGATTTAAAAATTGTTTTTACTCAAAACAGGGCAAAATATCGATACTTAGACAGAAGGTATCGATATTTTATGAAAAGTATCTATACTGCTACACAAAATTGATACTAAAATAGCATTCTGGAACTCCAAAAATTCAAGTTTTGATGAAGGTATCGATACCTTAGGTATATCGATACCCACTTAAAAAATGATACCAAAATTGCTCTCTGTTTCTAAAAAAAAAATTGATTTTTGGGTCCTCAAGTATCGATACCTTGGGTTATGATGACACAAAAATAGTTGGAAAAATTACTAAAAAGCCCCCTTCACTAATTCAAAACATTCAAACACTTCCAAACCAATTCAACTACCCTCAAACTCATCAAAATTCACCACAAAATTTATATAATAAAATCATATATGAATGCATATGTTAATCTATTATAAATTCCTTTCAAAAGCTAACAAAAATATACCATTAGATCACCAAAATAATAAGGTTTCCAAAGTTTGCATTTTAGTCCATCTACCATTCACCTATACCAAGAGCCTATGTACATGCATACTAACCCCAAAATTCAAACATACAACTTTGCCTCTTGGAATGGTGCTGAGATGGGATGTACGCGACCTCGATATTATCTCAACAGGATCTACTGCACCTACGCGTTAGAGAATTACGCGGTAAGTCTGTGAAGAATTAGTAAGTACTTCAAGATTTTTTTTAAAAAATTACTATTAATAATAATATAAAATAAAATTTTATTCATTTTATAGACATATAATTCTCATCAAATTAGTCCCTAAAGTTTAATATATTTTTCTTAAAACTCACAGTTACCTTTACTTACTGTTACCCATTAATTGATAATAGCTGAATTACGACACTTTAGCCCAATGTAGACTAGCTGAACACTTAGAATATACGAAAATAAATTGATAATGCATTGTTAATGCATATCACATATCACTAAGCACAAAGTGAAAATAACGAAAAGCACCGAAGTGCAAGATAATTACGATAAGCACCAAAGTGTAAATTTTTACAACGATAAGCACTGAGTGCGAAATAATACGATAAGCGCGCTATTTTTTCCTTAATGGCATGCTATCAATTTCCCAATAGTTCAGAACTCGTCTACATGGGATTTTATTGTTATTAAATCTTTTTATTCATTTACTTGACAGAAAATAATAGAACTTTATATTTTTCACGATTTAGTCCTTATCACAATAATAACACTAAACTTGTAAATTCTCTTCATTTTTACCACATACAACACTATAATTTTTACATCACTTCATTTAAACCCACTTTCCATATATTCATAATATCATAACATATTTTAATTTCTTTCAATTTAGTCCTTCTCCATTATCACCACAATACATCATATAATGGTACACTAAAGTCAAAATTCATAACATTTACATTACTTACCCCTACTAAATACTTATCATGATATCATTAATTTAGTAATTAAACTACTTAATTAACATAACTTAAACAAAATTACTACTTGAAGTACTTACAACCAAAATTTGGATGATGAGTTTTTCTTCTCTTCTACTCCTTGGCCACTTCTTTTCCTTTCCCTTCACTTTTGTCCTCAAGCTTCTTCTTTTTTTCTTCAATTTCATAACAACATATAACATTTATAAGTTAAAACTAAAATCAAATAACTTTTCTATGTTAAATTATGAAAATAAACATGTATGTTATGAGAATTTCCATCATTCTTACCTTAATTTTTTGAAAACCCAAAACCCTAACTCATGTATTTCTCTCTTTTAACCCATCTATGGAGGATTTCTCATGAAATAAAGTTGCTCACTAGTCTTCTTTTTAGCTTTTACCAAAGAAATTTCAAAGAAAAATGAAGGTTTGAAGCTTGGATGGTTCAACAATGGAGGAAGGACATGAAAGGAAATAAAAGAAAAGTTAGATGGATTTGGTAAGGGATGAGTGACGGTTTGGTAAGTTGGGAAAAGATGATATCTTTCATATTTTCTCCACTTTTCTACACATTTCCACTAAAAATATCTCACTTTTTTATTAAATGGTCAATTTTCTAATAAGTCCTTAAGCCATCCATATTTACACTTTTACCCATCATCATTACACCTTAAAATATCTACTTGGCTATTTACCATTTTATCCCAACTCATCTTTTATAATTCTTAGGATGACTCACACTTCACTTTGGTTAAATATCTTTTTAATCATTTTTTCCTTTCTACTACCACTATGTATCTCCTAACTTTTTAAATTCCTATTTATACCACCATAATTTTTATACTCTTTCAATTTAGTCTAAGCTTCTATTTAAATCTTTTCTATCTTATAAATATTTTCTATCTCCTATCAGGTCTAAATACTTCCTAATTTAATACTAAAAATCCCTATTTAGTAAATTTAAAAAATTTTCCACTATTTCCTGACCCAATCCATTACTGTACCTAGCTTCAAATAAAAACATGGTCATTACATTGATAGTTTTACAACTCTCTAGTTACTTATAAAGGGTGTTGGTCACGCTTGCTAGAATATAGCAACGAGTTACCTCATTAGACTCCTCCCAGCGTTTTCTAGCCTAAGATTAATTGGCCGAAAGGCATTTATTATCAAGGATTGTTTTTAGTTTCTCACATCTTAGGAAAATCATGAGGTTCCTTTTCCATTCCTTATAGTTATTTTCATTTAGTTTGTTCTCAGTGAGTATGTTTAATAAGGGAGTAGGTGTCATTTTTGAACTGAAAGTAAAATATCCATTCATTAATATATTTGTATTAAATAAATATTTTTGAAAATATTTTGCAACTTACGATATGCATTAAGATGATTCATGTATCTTACATTAAACCTTGAAAACATTTGTAGGCCATTGCAATTATAATTCCAACACCTATTGAATTAAGCCACCGTGGGGGTAGTCTTGATCAATTAGTAAGAACATAGAATTCCATACAATTAGTACATGAACTTAATTCCTTAAGCATTCACATGTACTAATAATCGTTTAATATTTGACCATCATTCTAACTTTAGTAGAGCTTCGTGGGAAGTTACTTAACTAAAAGATCTTAAGTGCACCACAAATGAATAATCGTGGGACAATCTCACTGAGTGACATGTTGTGACTAGTTATCCTCTTTTAAGAAAAACTTTTTGTAATATTACATGACAATACCTACAACAAGGCTGACCAACTATCATACGATTACAATATAATTGTTCTTACTTTCAGGAAATCTCCTCAGTTAGATTCACATAGCAGTCCTACCGAAGGGTAGGTAAGTTGCCATGCCATCAAAAATAGACCATTGATAAAGGTCGTAAGTCATGTTTAGGGATATTCTCTCACTCAATCTTTTAAAAACATGCAAGGTTTTTAAAACATGAATGATTAATAAATGCATGACAAGTACATATGACATTCTTTCCCAAAAATATATGGCATGCTTATCATACATATGCATGAACATACATTCGCAGTCAAATAAATATCATCATGCTATCAGAAATAAAAACATATAATTAAATAATCCTAACCAGCCAAAGTTTTCATGATTCCATCCTATAAAAATAGTAAAATTACAAAAGTCACACCAAAGCATACTTTGGGCCTTCTATTTTGCCACCATGGACTTCTGTTGTTGATGACCAAAGAACCAACTAAAAATTTTACTATGGTAAGTGCACCTATCAATTAATAGTAGAGTTACGATGAGAAAAGATATCATTCTCACGAAGACTAAAACTACTAGTAATTACAGCCTTTCTATTATTTAACCGAAAACTTCAAGTGATTTATTAAAAACTAAAATTAATTAGTTACTAATGAACACGATAAAGAACAAATTAGGAAAATAACCAAATAATAACCAAGAAGTAAAACAATACCTAAGAAAAAATTCACCTAGATTTCATTTGTCACTATCAATCTAAATTAAACAATTTCTTTACTTAGTAACTTGATCCATAGAAATCCCTAAATTATGCTAATATCTCTTTTGAGAGCAAAAGCAACTGACTCTAGGTTGATTAATTGAAATTTCATTCTAACTAAAACCCTTATTATCGCATTAACTTGATCTATGGATTCCCCTATTAGATTTGACTCTAATCTGGTAGTTTATGTCATCCTATTTCTAGGATCGCATGCAACTCCACTCAATTATGCAAGATCTACTCTTAAATTGGGTTTATTCCACCTCTGATATAAACACATCAAACATGAATCAATAATCTAGAAATATCAAACCAAGAATTAAGCACACATAATTGGGAACAAGACCTAAGTATTTATTGGGTAAAATAAAAATCAAACAACGGAATCCATCATAGGGTCTAGGTTAGGCCGTGTGGCCTATTAGAAAATTTTAAAAATTTTCTCCAGTGTTCACATGACCTGTAACACACCTGTGTGTCCAGGTCGTGTGTCACAAACGACCATGTGGAATCACCCAGATTGTGTGTTGTTGTCGCTCACTTCTCTCGCACCTGTGTACATGGGCGTATTGGTTACATGGCCATTTTTCCAGGCTGTGCAAGTCAAAAAAATAATTTTGAAAAATTAGTTCTAGTGTTCATATGACCAGTGAAACACTCATGTGTACAGGCTGTGTGTCACACACGATCGTGTGGATCACCCCAGACCATGTAGATCACTTTGTTTAAAAATTTTAACTTTTTTTTTCAATTGTTTTTCAATTTTTTAAGTAATAAAAAAAAAGTGTACTAAGCATACAAATTAATTAAAATAAAATAAACACTCTCGGGTTGCCTTCCAAAAAGCCCTTATTTAGAGTCTAAGCTCGACTTCCCTTTTCAAGCTAACAGTTAAGGTGGATCTTGGAGCCGAGGCTTCTTTCTCTCATTATCAATATCACCACCAAAATAAAGTTTGAGTAGATCACCGTTTACCTTAAATGTATCATATTCAGGATGTGTTACCTCACTGGTTCTGTATGAGAATACGTTCTGTACCACAAATGGGTTTGACCTTTTAACTTAATATCTGTAGGGAATATTCGTGGATCTGACTTGTTTAATAGCACTTTGTCACCAACTTTGAATTGATTAGTCCTCTTTAAATGCACATCATGACATTTTTTTGTTTCTTTATTGTAATTTCTTAGTTTCTCATAAACTTTTGCTCACCACTCATCTAGTTCATCGAGCTGTAACATTCTCTATTCACTTGTCCCTTGATTTCAATCACTTTGAACAAGATTTAAGTGTAACACATCTTCATGAGTGATTTCCTGCAAAGAATACCGAGTTACATGATTACTAACATTAACAGAATAACAAGTATCATCTCGCTCACTAGAATCTATCACAAACTCACGAGCTTGAAGAGTAACCTCTTCATCACCTACCCTCAGCATAAGATCATGGGTATTTTAATATCCTCATCCATGTCCAATATAACAAAATCAATAGGGAATACAAATTTATTGAATTTAACAAGTACATCCTCAATAATATTTCTAGGATACTTAATTGATCTGTCAGCTAATTGAATACTCAACCTAGTGGGTTTTGGTTCTCCAAGACCAAGTTGCTTGAACAATTTATACGGTATTAGATTTATACTATCCCCCAAACCAGCCAAATATTTTTCAACATTTAAGCTACCAATAAAATAAGGAATAGTAAATCTCCCTAGACCTTTAAGCTTGGTGGGTAGTTTGTTTTGGAGAATGGCCGAGCAATCTTTATTGAGCTCCACTGTTGACAAGTCGTCTAACTTCCTTTTATTTGTTAACAACTTCTTTAAAATTTTTGTATACTTAGGCATTTGCAAAAGGGCTTCAACAAAAGGTAAGTTAATATGAAATTTTTTCAAAAGTTCAAGAAATTTATCATATTGTTCATTCATGCGGTCTTTCTTCACTATTGCCGGAGATGGAATTCGTGGTTCGTATTCTCTGACCACTAAATTATGCTCTTTCTTGCTTTCCTCAAACCTATCATTTTTTTCAATAGCTTCTAGATTCAACTTCCTTTTAAGCTCGACTAACCCTTCCATGCTTCGAACAGTGATTGCATGGACTTGCTCTTTTGAGTTAGTTTTAGTGTTACTAAGTAAGTTACCTTGTTGTCTTTTCAAAACCAGTTTAGCGAGCTATCCAATCTGATTTTCAAGCCCTTGAATCAATGCTTGCTGATTTTTCAAAGTTGTCTTAGTGTCCTGAAATCTAGTTTTGGACACCAAAATAAATTTACTTAACATCTCCTCAAGGTTTGGTTTCTTTTCTTGCTAATAAGGTTGCTGAAAAATCGAAGAGGGTTGTAACCTTTGATTTCTTTGACCACCTCAAGAAAAATTTTGATGATTTCTCCTTATTGGAAAAATTTTGATGATTTCTCCTTATTGGATTATAATTATTGCTATAGCAGTTGTTCTGAGGTCTAAAATTGTTACTTATAAAGTTAATTTTCTCATGATCCATGTTAGAACCAAATGGTAAACATTCTGGGTTGATCATCCTTTCTCTAGTCGCATTGCGTTGTATTACCAAATTCTTAGGTTTATTGTAATTCAAACTATCAATCTTTTTACTCAGGGCTTCAACATGACTCACCAACATAACAATTGCATCCATATTAAAAACTGGCTACCTTGATCGGTTTTGTTCTCGTGACTTACCACTAATAATTATACATTGCCATCTCTTCAATAAATTCTTAGGTTGCCTCAGGTATTCAATGTTTCGCCAACTACTACATCAATCATCTATCTAGTCGAAGGATTCGAACCATCGTAAAATGTTTGAACATACAACCACAAAGGTAACCCATGATGAGGGTATCTTATCAAAAGATCCTTAAATCTCTCCCATGTATCATATAGTGTCTCAAGCTCAATTTGGGCAAACGAAGACATGTCGTTCCCTAATTTAGTTTTTTCAGTCGGTGGAAAATATTTCAATAAAAACTTTTCAATCATATGATCCCAAGTTGTGATAGAACCCCTTGGACATGAATTCAACCACTATTTTGTCTTGCTCCTCAAAGAAAATTAGAACAATCGTAAGTGTATGGCATCATCAGTAACACCATTGATCTTGAAAGTGTCACAAATCTTTAAAAAGTTAGCCAAATGAGCATTCAGATCTTCATCTTACAACCCATCAAACTTAACATATTGCTGCACCATTTAAATTGTGTTTGACTTAATCTCAAAATTATTTTTAGCAACTATAGGTCTGACATTGCAATTGCAACACTTATCAGTTGTTGTACCAGTTGAAATTGTTGTCATCATTGTTTTACAGTTGCTGTCGTTTGTTCACTGCTATTGCTGACCACTACCATCAATCACCACCATCAAACCATCGACAGTCTCCGTTGCTGGATGACCATAGGTCTTTTTCTAGTTTAGCTGGGATGGGTTTGCATCGTCTCGATTAGCCTAGATGCTTCTTGATTCTTTGGGTTCCACCGAAAATATTGTTTACATAATTTTTATGTCTGTTTCTGGCTCATATAAATTATCTGAGAATAATAAAATAAATAAATCCTACATGGAGATGATAGCCCACGATCTAATCACATACCCGGAAATTAATAATAATTACATTCAAATTTCACAATTTTGGAAAAATTACTTTATCATATAAATAACAAAATAATAACATAAATATCCTTAAAGATATTGATAATTACAAGAATGCCAAATCTTATAAAAATTCATCAAACATGAAGAAAAGAGAAATTTCGATATTAGTTTATACTATAAATGTAGCACACCTTGCCTTTGGTACAAATTGTTGGAAAAAAATTCTGGTTTGAAAATAGTTTTCTTGCACAACGGAAAAATAAAATTTTAAAAATCGAGTCGGTTTGTAATCTTTATAGCAATAAAATTTTTCCCGAAATAATACATGTGCTTTGAGCGAGATAGATCCTAGACGTTCTTAGTTTTCAATCGAGTAGTCTTCTTTATTATTCTCGTATCACAAATTGCTTCGAGTGTGGGCTCAAACAATTACAAATCAAACACAAAACCAAATATAATTTTCTTACTTTCAGTAGGAAAGTAAACCTCTCTCTTATAGAAACTAGTAGAATTATTATTCCTGAAAAATAGAATTTCTACTTAGAAATAAATTCTCACTATTTTCGAGAAGAATAACAATATTTCAAAAATTGCGTATCTTATTGAATTTTTAATTTTACCGATACCATATATTTATAGGGAGAGGAAGTGAAACCCCAGATGAATTAGTAGAATGCATTTAATGTTTATTTAATAGAAAAATCAATCTCCTAGTTGAACTAGGCTAGATGGGTGACTAATTGGGTGTGCCTACCCTCATATGTGTTATGATGGTGATTCAAGGTGTCTCTTGTATTGGGTCCAATTATATGTTCTTCTTAGACTTTTAACCCAACACTTTATAATTTAATCTAACCTAGTACATGTTTTTATAGTCTCTCAAAATAGACATTATTTATTAAATTAATTTAAATAAATAAAAGTTTCCAATTAAATAATTTTCTCAACCATATTCTTATTCCATTAAAATCATGAAAATTTTACCGTAAAAGAGTTTATGAGAAAATATATTTAATTTCTACATTCTCTGATTCACAAATACTTATTAATTTAATTTCATTTTCAAACTTAAATTAATTATCAAGTCATTTCCATATTTGAAGAGAAACCACATTCATTTTTTAATACAACTCATTTCTCTAATTTTATCATTTCTATCCATTTATGTTCATTTGATTCAACATTCAATTCATTTTTGGTTTCAAAGAGCTAACGGAGGGATCGATTGAACATATATGATTAGGGCTCAAATGATTTATATTTAAATTCCAGCTTTTTACCTATTAATTATAAATTCATTTAGTCATGAAATCATTCTATTATAGTATCGTGATTGAGCTTGTTGGAAAAAAATAGGTTTGAAAAAGGTTTTCTTGCACAATAAAAAATAAAAATTTTGAAAATAAACCCGGTTTGTGATATTTATAGCAATAAAACCTAGACCAAAATGAACTTGTGTTTTTAGATAGACGGATCCTTTTTATTCCCGGCTTTCAACTAAATGATCTTCTCTGCTATTCTCGTACCACGAATTGCCTTGAGTGTGGGCTCGGCCAAATCGAATCAAACACAAAAACTAGAAATAGTTTTCTTTTCTTTTGGGGTGAGAATGAAAATTCTCTTCTGAAATAGAAACTGATAGATTTTTTTTTCAAAAAATATATTTAATTCTTAGAGAATAAAAGTCTCTCTATTTTAGGGCCGAATAATGATATCTTAAAGTTTTGTAAATAGCTCTATGGGTGCAATCTATTTATAGGGAGAGAAGGTAAAACCCTTGTTGAATTAGAGAAGTTTATTTCAAATAGAAAAACACTCTCTACTTAGAATAGGATTAGGGTGGGCGTTACACCCCTAGTGTTCCTACTAGGGTTGTCACCCATTCATATTCCATAAGGGGATTTTGGTACTTTCTTAGATTGGGTTCAATTATGAGTACTTCTAGGATTTTAAAACCTAGTACTTTGTAATTTGATCCAACCTGATTCTTTTCTTCTATTTCCAAATTAAACTTTAATATTTATATTTAGTTAAATAATTTTCTCATCCCAATTTTACCCTTGGTAAAATAATGACAACTTTACCCCTGGTAAAATTATGACAACTTTACCCTTGATAAAATTTTTGAGACAATTTATTTAATATTTCACTATTCAACTTGTTCACTGTGATCGTATGGTTTATTTTCATTTTCGGGCTTTAAAATAGCTAAAAAACATAAACTCAATCTTCCGATCATTTTTGAGAATTCCATATTCATTTCTAAATGAATTCATTTCTCATTTTTATTTTCATTTTCATTTTCATTTCTTTTTTCATTTTAATTTTTAGAAAACCACATTTATTTTCAAATGATGTCATTTTCTCCATTCTCATTTTCATTTTCATTTTGGAGAAAACCATAATCATTTCTTGATTTTTTTTTCATTTCTCTATTTCTATTCATTATGTTCATTTTGATTCAACACGGAATTCATTTCTAGTTTTAACGAGCTAGGGGATTGGGCATATGCAATTGCAGCTCAAATGATTTATAATTAAGCTCTAGCTTTTTGCCTATTAATTATAAACTCATTTACTCAAGAAGTCATTCCACTATAATATCGTGACTGAGCTCTTCCTAATGATATACCATTTCAAAAGCAACTCGATTAGTGCTCCTCCAATGATCTTGTCATAAGTGTGTTACCCTCATAAGATATCCTTAATATCTTTAGGATAATATTCATTCTCCCAATATATTCATATTTTATCTTATGGTAACCATTACATCTTCTTTCATGAAAAGTCAATTACTATCAAATAGTAATAAAGTTATTCATCACAAAGACAAATGATTGGTGACCACATTTACTTTTCATCAACCATGTAATGCCAATGATAGGATATCATTTATCCATGTCTCAAGCTATGAATTCTACTATTTTGAATGATGCTACATACTATAGAAGTCGTGCACCCAATGCACTAGTTTTCGGTTACTTATCTATTTGAACTTAGGCTTTTACTTACATCAAAGTGTACGAGTCATGCTTACATAGTTCGTCATCCACTCAAGATTTAAGTATGCCACACTATGAACATCACAAGTGAATAAATCCATAAATAGATTCAAGATCTATTCTGGTTAGGTCATGTCCAATGTACTGTCAGTTATATCTATGTCTCTATCTTTTGGGATTCATTCGCTCTGATGCCTAAGACAAAGCATCTCTATAATTGGACTTGATAGACAGCATATTAGTCTTTCAATCAGTTTGCTTGTTTCCAATTAAACTAAGGACATGTTTAGGTTCCTCTACTACTACAAGTTGTTTTTCGTAGTAAGATTTGACCACGTAATACCACTTAGTATTAGTTTAAGCGTTAGAAAACCAATGAGAAACATTTGCTTCCATTTTTCTTTGCGTGCAAAAACCATACAAGGACAATCATACAAAGTATATTAATGTAATCCATGAATTTATTTTATTATTCAATATGTTCAAAAAAGTTACAAGTTTACCAATTAATATACTACACTTAGGGCAATAGATCCAACATGAGCTCTCCCGAATTGCACACCATTACGAAAGCTACTTGACCAGTGCTCGTCCAATGGCCTTTTCATAAGTGTGTTACTCTCATAGGATATCCTTAATGTCTTTGGGATAAATCCGTTCTCCTGATATGATCCTATTTTATCTCATGGTAACCATTACATCTTCCTTCATAAAAATTTAATTACTATATATAGGAATTAAGTCATTCATCACAAAGACAAAATACCTGTGGCCACGTTTACTTTTCATCTATCATGTAATGCCAATGAGAGAATATCATTTACCCATGTCTTAGGCTATTAATTCCACTATTGTGAATGATGTTACATGTTACAGAAGTCATGTATCCGACGTACTAGCTTTCAGTTCCTTATCTATTCGAACTCAGACTTTTACTTACATTAAAGTATACGAGTTATGCATACATAGTCCATCATCCACTCAGGATTAAGGTATGCCACATTATGAATATCACAAGTGAATAAATCCATAAATGAATTTAGGATCTATTTTTCTTGGGTCTAGTCCAATGTACTGTCATTCCAATTTGTCACATCTATGTCTCTATCTTCTGGGAGTCATCCGCTTCAATGCCTAAGACAAAACATATCTCCAATTGGACTTGATAGACGACATATTAGTCTTTCAATCAGTTTTCTCATTTTCAATTAGACTAAAGACATGTTTAGATTCGTATAAAAATATAAGATGTCTTTCTGTATTACAATCCGGCCATGTAATACCGCTTAGTATTAGTTAAATATTGGAAAACCACTAAGCTAATATTTGATTCTATTTTACTTTACATGCAAAAAACACATGAGGACATCATACAAAGAATATTAGTATAATTCTTGAATCATTTTATTAACCAATTTATTCAAAAAAACTACAAGTGTACAAACGAATATACTACACTTAAGGCACCGAATCCAACAACTGTCTATTGTGACAATTCAATTGCGACCAGCATATCAAAGATTCTTGTCTTACATTCAAGGACAAAACACATTGACAAGAATCACTATTTCAAAGGTGAGCTTGTGGAGAATGGAACAGTAGAATTACACCATGTCAAAATTGAACATCAACTAGCTAATCTCTTTTCTAAAGCCCTAAATGCAACAAGGTTTGAAGGCTTGAGAAACTCGGTTGGTTTGTGTCGAGTTTGAAAACTAGGCTTTTGATGTGGAAAGCATCTGAATATTGATCATTGATGTTGTGTCAATTCTTGATTGTTGAAGATATCACGGTTGGAGTGTATGAGGTTGTAATCATTTATTGTTGGGAAAGAATATCATTAATGATATTATTGCTTATTTTCAGAGGGTAATATTTATTTTGGACAAGGGCTTTTTTTATCAAATAATCATTATCTATATATTTGAGAGAGTTAGAAACCTTCAAAACCTCTTCATTGATTCTCTCGTTATCTCTTTTTAAAGTATATCCTCTTCCTTTCAAGTTTGTTTTTTATTCTTTATACCCGGTATTTTAGTTTGCTTGATATCCATGGCATGCATAAAGCTCACTCTTTTAGAAGATGAAGAGCCCTTTCAATCTATTGAAAATTTTAGGAACAATCAAAATGTGTTGAAGCATTAGTGCCCCAACCTGCTTTCACTAAGGGTGGCACTGACTAGGGTCACCAGGTAGAGCATCCCGTATGCTTGATGAAGGTGCTCATGTAACATCCCCACTTTTTAAAAAAAAACAGAGAGAAGAAGAATATTTATGGTAAAAGTCCTTGAATAAGTGATCTATAAATAAATAGTAGTATAAGAAATTGGGATCGTTTTTAGAGAAAACTATCAGACATGAAAACACAGAGGATTATTATTAGGAGTATGTGATTAAGTTAAAATTTTTTTATCGAGTTCAAGGATTAAATTGAACAAGTTAGAAAAGTATAGAGACTAAAGTGCAATTATCCTATTTTTTTTATGGAAAGGACTTAATGGCAATTTTACCTTTTCTTAAAAAAATCAAAAGTTTCATGATGACTTTAAATGATTTTGAATAATTAAAGCTTGTTTAACATATATATAACAATAGTTTAAATTTTATCAAGTATTTTGAAAGGTTCCATTAAAGGACATTGATGGAAGCTTAGAAAGCTTAACTGAAATAGATATATTTTGGGATAGGAAATGATTAGAAGATGAGTTCTAGCTTGTTAGAAGTGTGAAAAAGAAATAAAAATGGATGAAAAGTTTATTTAGTATATTTGGCCATGTTAAAGGGGAAGTAGAGAACATTGGCCACTTTGTGTAATATTGGCATTAAATGATAGCTTGTGAAGCAGTGAGTACTTTGGTGAAGACGGAATTGAAAACGAATAATCGAGTCGAAAGATATGCGAATTTTAGACTAGAAAATTTAAGTTGTCAATATGAATAATCATGCATATTTAAGATTGTTTTTATTAGTTTTAGTTTTAGAATGGATAAATGGTGTTGTTTCTTATTGAATTGCTCCTATTGTAGCTAAAAACAAAGCGAACATCTTGAAGGAGAAAGGCAAAGAAAATGAGTAAAGCGATTAAAACTTTGGTTTGTGCTAATATCTTATTTTCATTACATAAAGCTTTAGAATATTTAGTTTATTATGACTAGTTATTTTTATATTATTTTATTTTTATGATTTTTGGATGAGTTTGAAGGATTTAGTTAGTATTTATAAAATTATGTTTTGAGATGAATACTATATTTTTCATAAGATTAAATTAGCAAATTTGTGGTTATGATTTGAATTTGAGTATTATGATTTTAGATGATTGAGCAAGAAAATGTTTAATATGTTTCAAATTGGAAGCCTAATTTTACATTAGGCGATTGATGAGTCATGAAACTAACTAATACTTCGACTAAGGCGAGCGCACCTATCGATTAGTAGTATAGTTATGGAGAGTCCGGAATATCGTATCCATGAGGACTAAAAGTACTAGTAATAACTATCTTTCTATTATTTAGCCTATAATTAAAGGGATTTGTTTTAATCTAATTTTAACTAAGCTAATTAACAATGAACACGACAAAGAGCGAATTGGGAAAAATACTTGAAGAAAACTTATGAGGAGGACAATACCCAGGAAAGAATCCACCTAGACTTCACTTATTATTCTGACTCTGAATCAAACGATTTATTCACTTGTCTTGATCCGTAGAAATCCTTAAATTATGTTAATATCTCTTTCGATACTAAGAACAACTGACTCTAGGTTGATTAATTGAAATCTCTTTCTAATTAATACCCTTATCGTCTCATTAACTCGATTTATGGATTCCTCTATTAGATTTGACTCTAATCCGGCAAATTTATGTCGTCCTATTTCTAGGATTGCATGCAACCCCGCTTAATTATGCTAGATCTAGTCTTAAACAAGGACTTTTTCTCCACTAAATAAGCACATCAAACTTGGATTAATATCCTAAAAATATTAAGGCAAGGATTAAGAACACATAATTAAGAACAAGAACAAGTATTTATCATGTAATTCGGATAATTAAATAATAAGATCCATCGTAGGTTTCATCCTCCCTAGGTATTTAGAGAGTTTAGTTCATAATGTAAAAGGAAAACATCTAAAATTTAGAAAAATAACAAGACATAAAAAACCCAAATAAACTTCAAGAGAAATTTGAATAGAGATCTTCAAGCTTGAAGTGGATCTGCTTCGAGATGATTCCAATGGCTTCCTTCGAGTAATTTCTACTTGCTACTCTGTGTGTCCCCCTTAGGTTTACTTCTAGTGTGTTTATATAGACTTTAGAATGCTTCGAAACCCTAAAAATTGGCTTTTTCTGCATGTTTAGGAAATGGGGAGCGATATCGACACAAGCTACCACATGGGCGTGTGGCTAGCCCGTATGGCTCACACGGGCGTGTGCTCAACTCGTGTGGAAATGGTCTTGGCCATGTGGATCTTTAAATTAGCTCGTTTTGTCCCTTTTTGGCCTGTTTTCTGCTTCTTTTGTTCCCCCATACTCTCCTAAGTATAAAACATGAAATTAAAGGATTAGGAGCATCGAATTCACTAATTTATGTAATAAATCACCCAAAAACATGCCAAGCATGGGATTAAAACATGTTACATTTTTGGTTTATCAAATATCCCCACACTTAAGCATTTGCTTGTCCTCAAGCAAAATCCTCAACTCACACTTAAAATTAAACTTTCTCAATTCATAATCCTCATCAATAGTGTTTCGAAATAATTCACAAATAATCATGCATTGAAAATTCAACTAAAAGAGTCCTAAAGATTCAAACAGTCCAAGTCAAACATTTTTTTAACGCATGAAAACATAGGTATTTCCCTTTATCTAAATAATTACCTTTAATCCAAAACTGACAAGATTTAACATCCTTACTAAATATTCACTCAAATCACTCAAAGTGTTTGAGGTTCAAAAATTAAGCACTCAAGAGTCAAACATGAAAAGTTATTACCATAGGCTTCCATGAAAATCAAATCTCTACCACTATAAAATGATATGATACACAAATCAAAAGGTATTTAAAAGGTTGTAATTGGGCTTGGGTTAAAGGTGTGGATAAAGGCTGAAAAAGAAGGTTAGAATCGAGATTGAATTGATAAATTAACTAACTAGAAAATAAACTAATACTGAATAATTACATCAATCGAAATAATTTAAGAGCAACATGATCTTCTAAAATGAAATTAACTATTTAAGCTCAAACCAAGAAACTAGTAATAATCAACATAATTGTATTTTTTTCCTTTTTTTTGAATAAGAAAATAAAATTAAACAACTGAAAAGCAGAGTTAGGCAACTAACCAAATCAAATCTCGACAAAAAGGGAGTCAATAAAATAGGGAAAAAATTCTCAACGAATCAAAAATGAGTTATGGGTTAATATTAATAGGTAAATCAAGAAATGGTTTCTTAGACTCGAAGGGGTTCACTAATGGTTAATTTTGGAGGTAGGCTTTTTATGGGATAAGTGGGTTAAAACCTAGGTGCCTTTATCATCTCAGTATATTAAGTCAAAGGTATGGTCTCGACATGTATAATAGAAGCAAGTTCTAGAATAACAAATCAATATTGACACACTCATAACCAATAATAAAGTGAGCAAGAATAAATGTATGCTCTAAAGGCTCAAATTCTCACAAAAATTATGGCTTTTGATGCCAATCTTGCAAATTTCAAACTTCAAGGTAATACCTCAATTTAGGGAAACAACCTAAAATTTTTAATTCTGAAAATAGACTTATCATGCTTGATTCTCTAGTGTCTTAAAGTTTAAACAATCAATGCATAATTACCTATGAATTTAATCTAAAACACATCAATGATAATCATAAATTAATAAGAATTCATTCTAATAGTAATGTGAGAAAATTACTTAAACACAAGATATAATTTAGGGATTTTCTAATAATTCTATAGATAACCTCCCCACACTTAAGATGTACATTGTCCTCAATGTACAAACAAATATAATCATAATATTACCAGAATATCATAAGAGAGGGAGAGAATTGAAACCGCCCTAATTGTTGGACGAAATTCCCAGAATAGTGAAAAGCGGAATTGGAGATAAGTGTAGTTGTAATGCAAAATTCTGAGCCACTGATAAGAAAATAAACGCAAGGGTGAAGAGAATTAAAGGGTTACTCGATTAGAAACAACCATACTAATATAGTTCGAAATATGAAAGTGGTAAAAAAGTCTTATGAAAATACAAATAATCAGAAAAATAAAATAAAATAAAAATAAAAGAAAATAAAATAGACTCAATGGTCCTCATCATCAGAGAAGTCAGCATCGTGAGTCGTCGGTGCTGAAGATGAAATATAGAGGTGTTGACATATCTGCTGCAGAGTGGGATCAATGTTTTCGAACCTCTAAAAACATTGCTGCTCGAATCGAGTAAATCACTCTAAGAGATCCGCAAGGGTAGCAGTAGAATGAATAGGGCGGTGACTCGAAGGTGGTGGTGGAGGTGATCCTCGTGGTAGGGAGGAACATCATCAGTGAAGTCCTTTGGGTCATGCTAAACGTCAAACTGAAATAGTCTGTACTGAGGGACGTCAAATCCATGATGTCGCTCGATCATCCTCATGTGGATCATGCTTGGGATGCCCTAAAGGGACATCTGATCGACTAGGGTAAGTACGAGGACTGCTCCGATGTGCTGAAAAGACCAAAGTGTCGAGCGAGGCGAGTCACGTAAGGACCGAGACAGATGGGGCCCCTCCTATGGCGTTCATTCTGATGGCGAAAAGATAAAGTGATAAAGTACGCAAAATCAATAATATGGCCATGGGCCATGCTTCAGAGAAAGTACGCATTGTGTGTGCTCACTCCAGTGCTCTCTCTGTCCTGTCAAGGTATGAGCGAGGAGTGCGTGGATGTATCATTGGGCTAGAGAGAGAGAAGTCGCCTTCGAGCGACTCGCATCACATGGAGTCTGGCTACCGGTGAGATCGGTCCAACAACGTGAGGGCGAGTGATGAATATGTCGATGAAACTGAAGGAAGTTCTCAGCAGACATAAACTCCTCTGTATAGAGTCCCAAAGCAGCACTAAACTCTAGGATGCTCATATGTCGCACCAAACCACCGAGGAAAAAAGTGCTGGTGCCTGGTTCGTCATGGACTGACATGACCTACTGGATTGAAAATGTAGCACAGAGCTACAAGGTAAGCTGAGATAATTTTGATTGAGTTATTAATATGTTTTTTGATATAAGGAAAAAAATGAAGAAAGGAAAATAAGGCAGACTAAACAATACTTCTTTGAACTCACCCAATCAAAAAGCCTTCAATTCTTACAAGAGAATAGAAGAAATCTTACTTTCATACAATATCTTAATTGAATTTTGGTGAAGAATCTATCCCACGAGGCTGTAGCAATAATTACGCGTACATCATTAGCCAAACGGACCTGCTCCAATGCTGCCCAATCAATGCATCGGCCCAAACCAAGTGGTCGTACTCGGTGTAGCTGGTATAGATCCTTTTGTGGACCTACCGCAAATCAAAGTTAGGGGTGGCGAGCCTCTGCAGATGCACTCGAGGAAGAGGTCGCTCCGGGGCCCTTCCGCTTTTTCAAAGCGGAGACGGCTACCTTAGTTTTGCCTTGTGTGTTTGTCATGGTGTATCTGCAATAAAGCAAGAAAATATTAAAATAGACGAACCAACATGATAGATGCATGCTAATGAAGTTTCATAATTGGCTTAATAAATATGGAAACAATAAAACTAAGGAGAATCATGCTATGACCAATCAAAGAGCTGATATTGAGTAAAACTAAACATGAAAAAGCTTACTAACAACCAAAACACAAATCAAAATAACTAAACTAAAGACAAGCATAATACTACTAAATAAAATAACATCGATCAAAAACAATATATATATTTATAAAATAATATGTCCGAATTTCAATAAGGAATAAAAAGTCAATAGTGAATAAACAATATTCATGATATACTAACTAAAAGCGATAAAACTAATTAAAAATGAATAAATAACTAAAGAAATAAATAAAGAAAAAGTAAATAAAGCAAAAAATAATAATAATAATAATAATAATAATAATAATAATAATAATAATAAGATTAATAATAAAAAAGATAATGAAAATAATAAAGGAAATGTGATAATGGGCAAAAAGGGAAGAAGAAGGACCGACGGCGATAGAGAGGCTCGGAGTGGCACGCGACCTGTGGTCAGAGGAGGTGCGGTCGGGCTGGGGCAGGGTTGGCCTGGTTTGTAGGGGGTTGAGGTGGTGAGGGTGCGAATGGTGGTTGAACGTGGCTGGTCGGGGCTGGAGGGGCGTGTAAGGAGGAGGGGAAGGAGTGGGGTGATGGTCGAGTACAACGGCGCGGGGCTGGGGAGGTGAATGGTGGTTGGGATGAGGGGTGGGGGCAAATCGGCAGCTAGGGTTGGGGATTTTGAAAAGAAGACAAAAAAAATGAAAATAGAATTAGGGTTTTCTTTTAAAGACTGACAGGGACGTGCTTAGCCCCGTGTTGGGCCGCACGACCGTGTCATACGCCCATGTAGTCTAGTTCTAGCCCGTGTACATTTAAAATTTGTGCCCCAGTCATCACACGACCTTGGATGCACCCGTGTGTCCACGACCGTGTGCAATGTCATTCGCTTCTCTCACGCTTTTGTGGCCTCCTACACACCCGTGTGTTTGAACACACGACCGTGTGCCTCGCCCGTGTAGCTCTCTGACTTGTTTAAAAATTGAAAATTTAATTCCAATTTTGACACGGCCTAGGACAGGCCCGTACACGGCCGTGTCGCATGCTTGTATTTTCTCTTTTAGCCCATGTCTCTGTCGATTTTTGGGATTTTAAGCTTCAGGCCGAGGACACGCCCGTGTGCTGTGGCCGTGTGGGATACACAGCCCTATCACATGACCGTTTAACCTATTATTGTGCCCATGTTAAGTCACACAGCCTAGGACACGCCCATGTGTCTAGGCCGTGTGGGTCAAAAACCTGCATTTTAATGTTTAGTTAATTTTTAAAGAAATAATATGAAATAAAAAATGAGGAAATTAGCAATGTTAGTGCTCAGGTTGCCTCCCGAGAAGCGCTCATTTAAAGTTTAAGCTCGACTTACCTCGTATTCGCACAGTCACGATGGTTCGAGGAGTTGAAACTCCTTTCTCCTGTTATCAGTTCTAGCATCAAGATAAGGTTTAAGTCGAGTACTATTTACCTTAAAAGTACCAAATTTAGAATGAGTTACCTCGACCATACCTTATGGGAAAACATTTAGTACCATAAAAGGAGTTGCTCCGTTTGCGTTAGGCTTTGAAGTAACAACTCGGGGATCCATTTCATCTAACAGTACCTGGTCCCCAACCTTAAATTGATTGGTTCTATCGTTAAGCTCGACATGGTGTTGCTTCTGTTCCTCATTGACATAAGTCCGTCATTTGTCTAGTTCATCTATCTGTAGCATTCGTCTTTCATGGATGGTTCCATTGTTGGCACATGAACTAAAACGTGGCTCATTTGTGCTTCTTGAAAGTGTTTCCTACAAAGAAGGTTGAACCACATGATTAGTCTTATTAACATGATTTATAAAATTGTCTTTATAACTTGATGCTTTAACCAAATCACGAGCTTGGAGCGTGATCGTATTATCATCTAGACGTAGGTGAGTTCAACTGTACCAACATCAATGATAGTTCTAGCAGTTGATAAAAAAGGGCATCCTAAAATTAAAGGTACGTCACCATCCTTATCCATGTCTAAAATAACAAAGTCAACTGAGAATATAAATTTATCAATCTTTACAAGCACATCTTCAATTATACCCCTAGGAAATCTAATAGTTTTATCCGCTAATTGAATACTCATCCTAGTTTGTTTGGGTTTCCTAAAACCTAGTTGCTTAAACATTTTATAGGGCATGACGTTAATGCTTGCCCCTAAGTCAGCCAAAGCATTATTAACATCTAAACTACCAATTAAATAAGGAATAGTAAAACTCCCTGGATCTTTTAATTTACTGGGTAGTTTATTCTGCAAAATAGCCGAGCAAACTGCATTCAACTCCATGTGCGACGAATCATCTAACTTACGTTTATTTTTCAAAAGCTCTTTTAAAAATTTTACTGAGTTGGGCATCTGTGAAAGAGCTTCAATAAATGGTAAGTTAATATTCAAATTTTTCAAAAGGTTAAGAAATTTGCCAAATTGTTTATTTGTGAGGTCTTTCTTTGTCGCGTTGAGGTATGGTTCATTAGGTGTATACTTTACTTACCGGTTTTTGTTTACTCTGGTTTTCATCCACCTTATCTTTACTTACCACGCTTTCTTCTCTTGGTTCTGGTTTGGACTCAACTAACCCTTCTTCATATCGAACAGTAATCGCATGGAGCTACTCTCTTGGGTTAGTCTCGGTGTTGCTAGGCAAGCTACCTTGTGGTCTTTCTGATATCAGCTTAGTAAGCTGACTTATTTGATTCTGGAGCCCTTGAATCGACGCTTGCTGATTTTTAAGTACTGTTTCGGTGTTTTGGAAACATATTTCTGACACCGAGATGAATTTCGTTAGCATCTTCTCAAGGTTCGGCTTCTTCTCCTGCTGGTAAGGTGGTTGTTGAAAACCTGGAAGAGGTTGCAGTATTTGATTACCTTGACCACCCCAAGAGAAGTTGGGATAGTTCCTCCAACCTAGATTGTAAGTATTACTATAGGGGTTATTCTGAGGTCTAGAATTGTTACCCATATAGCTGACTTGTTTATTCGTAGTGCTAGGGTCGTAGGCTAGGCATTCTGGATTATTCATTCCTCCTCCACTTGTGTCACATTGCATCACCAAATGTACCTGCCTAGAAACACATAAACCATCAATCGTTTTATTTAAGAGCTCTACCTAGTTTGATAACATGGTGATCATGTCGAGGATAAAAACATCAGTGACTTTTGTCGACTTTGTCCTCATGACTTGCCACTTATAATTATTCAGTGACATCTCTTCAATAAACTCATAAGCCTCCTCAGGTGTTTTGTTATTTAGGGTACCACCGGCAGCTGCATCAATCAGTTGTCTAGTTGAGGGGTTCAAACCATTGTAGAAGTCTAAAATTGTAACCATAAGGGTAATCCATGTGAAGGCACCCTCTCAATAAATCCTTATACCTCTCCCATGCATCGTATAGGGTTTTTCAGTCCATTTGTACAAAGGACGATATATAATTCCTCAACTTTGCCATCTTGGCCGACGGAAAGTATTTCAACAGAAACTTTTCGGTCATTTGCTCCCATGTAGTGATGGACCCTTGTGGTAGAGAGTTCAACCACTGTTTAGCTTTATTGCTCAATGAAAAGGGAAATAACCGAAGGCGAATGGCATTATCAGAAAGCCATTAATTTTGAAAGTATCACAGTACTCCAGAAAGTTAGCCAAATGAGTATTTGGATCCTCATCTTGCAAACCATCGAATTGAATAAATTGTTAGATCATCTGAATGGTGTTCGGCTTCAGTTCGAAGTTATTTGCAGCAATAGCAGGTCTCACAATACTCGATTCAGCCCCTGCTAAATTAGGCTTGGCATAGTCGTACATAATACGAGGAGCAGGATTCTGATTTACAGGATTCACAGCAACCACAGGAGGTAATGGATTATTTCAATTTTCAGCCATCTCCTCAGTATTATTGGTATCATCCTTGTGCTCTTCCTCTATCTACTGTAGACTCCGCCTTATTTCTCTACGATTTCTATGAGTTGTGCTTTCATTTTCACTATCAAATAATAGAGGTCCTGACGGATTTCTTCTAGTCATAAACTAAAAAAAAACCTGCCAAAAGCAAATAAAAGAAAAATTAGTAATTAAAAAAATAAAACTAAAACAAAAATAAAATGCAATAAAATAAAAAATGACTAAATTAATAAAAATTAAGTGTTCCTAATATTTTAGTCCTCAGCAACGGCGCCAAAAACTTGATGGGTCATGAAACTAACTAATATTTCAACTAAGGCAAGCCCACCTATCGGTTAGTAGTATAGCTATGGTCAGTTCGGAATATCGTATCCATGAGGACTAAAAGTACTAGTAATAATTATCTTTCTATTATTTAGCCTATAATTAAAGGGATTTGTTTTAATCTAATTTTAACTCAACTAATTAACTATGAACACGACAAAGAGCAAATTGGAAAAAATACTTGAAGAAAACTTATGAGGAGGACAATACCCAGGAAAGAATCCACCTAGACATCACTTATTATTCTGATTCTGAATCAAACGATTTATTTACTTGTCTTGATCCGTAGAAATCCCTAAATTATGTTAATATCTCTTTCGAGACTAAGAACAACTGACTCTAGGTTGATTAATTGAAATCTCTTTCTAATTAAAACCCTTATCGTCGCATAAACTCAATTTATGGATTCCCCTATTAGATTTGACTCTAATCCGGCAGATTTATATTGTCCTATTTCTAGGATTGCATGCAACTCCGCTTAATTATGCTAGATCTACTCTTAAACAAGGACTATTGCTCCACTAAATAAGCATATTAAACTTGGATTAATGTCTTGAAAATATTAAGGCAAGGATTAAGAACACATAATTAAGAACAAGAACAAGTATTTATCATGTAATTCAGATAATTAAATAATAAGATCCATCGTAGGTTTCATCCTCCCTAGGTATTTAGGGAGTTTAGCTCACAATGTAAAAGGAAAACATCTAAAATTTAGAAAAATAACAAGACATAAAAAACCCAAATAAACTTAGAGAGAAATTTGAATGGAGATATTCAATCTTGAAGTGGATTTGCGTCCGAGATGATTCCAACGGCTTCCTTCGAGTAATTTCTGCTTTCTACTCTGTGTGTCCCCCTTAGGTCTACTTTTAGTGTGTTTATATAGATTTTAGAATGCTCAAAAACCCTAAAAATTGGCTTTTTCTGCGTATTTGGGAAATAGGGAGCGATATCAACACGGGCTGCCACATGGGTGTGTGGCTAGCCCGTGTGGCTCACACGGGCGTGTGCTCAGCCCGGTGGAAATGGTCTTGGCCATGTGCATCTTTAAATCAGCCATTTTGTCCATTTTTGGCCCATTTTCTGCTTCTTTTGTTCCCACATGCTCTTCTAAGTATAAAACATAAAATTAAAGGATTAAGAGCATCGAATTCACTAATTTATGTAATAAATCACCCAAAAACATGCCAAACATAGGATTAAAACATGTTACATTAATGGTTTATCAGGGATATATGATTTGAACATGAAATGAAATTGAAATGAGAATCATATGAAAATGGAATTGAATTGAAACAGATCAGGGAACTTGATTTTTACCCCGTTACACTATGTTAGAGTAAATCAGATATAATTGGCATGCCATAGAGTCTTTATATTTGAGGATTTAGAACTGTCTAATTCCTAGAGGGTCGAAGGAGGAAAGACCAAATTGGTCAGATTTTATTATTATTAGCCCCAATTCCCAGAGGATCGTAGGCAGCCTCAATTACCAGAGGGTCGTGGACTACTTTGATAGCTATCATTGCCTAACAACTCGAGGTGACGAATTCGTGTATCTAGTTATAAGTCTAAACTTTAGTATGAGATCTAAATTAAAAGGTAAGCAAAAACAAAACTTGAATTTATTTGAATTTCCATATTGTGCAAATTAAATTAATTACACTATTTTGAATTTAATTAAAAGCTTATTTTCTTTATTTAATTTGTCAATATCAAAATATTAAAGTTTATTAATATTAGAATTTTCTTTTATTGTGATGTTATTAATGATATTTATAATCATGTTTTAGTTTATTTCTATCAATTACTTTGTGTTCAATATTTATGTAATGATTTATATGATATTAGTATCACTAAGCATAAAAATTGCTCAGATACGTTTGTCTATTTTTCATGTAGCAGGTAGTTAGATTCGCTAGATCATTCCAGCAGCATCCGAAGAACCGAAGTTCAGCTCAAACAATGTTGGTGAAGAGTTTACTTTATAGTTAATGTAAATGGCATGTACCTAAGCTTGTATATATATATATATATATATATATATATATAATATTATGTCGTAAACTGAATTTAAATATTTTCATTATGTTTTCTTTGCTAGTACTTTATAACTAATGTTTTGGATGAAATAGTAAAGCGTAGAAATCTAGTTTATTGGCATGTTTTGAGAAATCGAAGTATGGGCGATTGATTTGGGAGATGAATTGAATGTGATTACATTGTGAAATCTAAATTTTTTTTGTAGGGGGTTTTAAGTAAAATAGGTAGAAATACTGCTGAAATTTTTATAAATTAATTTTACCACTATGTTTCCTTTTCAAAAAAAAAAAAAAAGGAAATGTGAGTTGCTTTGACAACAAAATGTGACATTTTATATTCGGATTCAACAATTGAGTCGGATATAAGGTGTCACTGCTCAGGCTATAACTATGGTTGAAGATACCGATGTGATTGTTGTCGAACTAGATAATCATGAGAAGTCAAGCCCTAATCCAAAAGACAAGCCTTTTTTTTAAAAAAAATCAAAATGATTGCTATTGAGATTGTTGAAATCTTTGCAATCCCTTTGTTGTTGAACATGAACCAATGCTAAAAGAGAAAATAGTTTCCCTAATTTAAGCTACAATTCAACAAGTTATATCCGATTCTACTCTTATTGAGAATCTTATTGAAAATCATGTTTCTGAAATTGATATTAATCCATCTTCTACTAATGAATTTGTGACAAATATTATTGGACTTGCTTTTATCGTTGACGATGTACCTGTTGAAAAACCATATTTTGAGTCAAAAGAATTAGAAATTGATGATTTAGCCCTAGAAAAGAACAAGAGAAAACCTAAGAAAACTAAAGCACAAACTATCGTATGTGTGGCCTCCTCTTTCCTCAACCAATTTTGGTTGATTTAGTAGCAAATTCTGACCAAAATGCCCTTGATCGGACCTCTCCTGGTTGGTGTTTCGATTGGACAAACATTGCCTATGCTGTCATTTTTTGTCCCTTGATGACAATGATATTGCGATATCCAGACAATGATATTGCGATATCCAACTCTGGATATCGCAATATCATTGTCAGTATTGAAATGGAGGTCGTCAGCTGAATATTTGAAATATTATACCCACAAATTAGATGAAAAACAATGATATTTGAAATATTTTACATATAAACATAATAATTATATTTAAAATAATTATTTTATTTTATAATATTAGAAATCACTATACCTACAATATAAGTGGAGAAAATAAATATTAATATATATAGCTATTATATATAAAGAAAAATATAAAAATTAATTGATGTTTTTAAAAATAAAATATATTTAACATAAGAATAAATATAAAAAATATTTTTATTATGTAATTATTAATTTATTTATATAAATAAATAACTTATTAATTTCAAATATTTATTATATAATTACATATTTATTATTTAATATTATAAATAAAAAGTTATTAATTAAAAAACTTAGAAAGTAATAATCATTTGGATGAAATTATTATTATTTATCCATCCAACCGGATTGCTCATGTGTTAAATTTCGGGCTTAGTTTGGATGGCGGTGTTTACCTCCGTTGAGATTAAAAACAAATGGCGGTGAGATTAATTCTTTAGCGGTGAGATTGGATCTTTAGCGGTGAGATTAGAAACAATGATTGGAGTGTGTGTTTGGATTCAAACGCAATTGTAGCGATGAGGTGAAAATGAAAAATGACTATTAAGGACATCATATTAGAATTGATATATAATAGAAGTTTTTAAATTATTTTACTTATATAAAATTATTAAAATATGTGAATTTATAAATTTATTTAATAAAATATTAAAATATATCTTTTAATATTTTATTATAAATATTTTAATGAATTATATAATCAATTTAAATTATTTATTAGATAAAATGATAATAATTTTTAATTTTTAATTTTTTATTATATAGCAAATGTTTAGAACGAATGAAATCATCAGATTTTCTTCCATATGCTCCATTCTTCCTTTACCTTCTAAAAATTTTAAGTTTTGTTCTCCATTCTTGACAGTAGCTAAAAGCTTGAACTTCAAGTATTTTTCTTTCATATTTTACCCGGGTATAATACGTTGCTGCTGGTACTCTATTTGAAATTCTTACTTTACCTGGTGTTGAAACTCTAACATAGATAGCAGAATTTGGCCGCCAAATCTAAAAAAAATAACAGATTGATAAAAAAACTTTAAGGATAAAATGATAAAATAATAAATGAAAGTTCAACCAGTGAAGTTACTGCTCCTGAAAGCTCCGATACCAAACAGCTTCAATCTCACAGCTTCAATCTCAGAATCAACCCACATCAAAAGGAAAAACTAGCAAAATCCGCAACGCAATAGACTTCATTAGGGTTCTTCGATTCCGTATTTACATATTCTTCTATCAATTTGTGAAATTTCATCTTCAAAACCCTAATTTTATTTTATTGATTCAACATGGCTATTGCATCAGGTACGTTCTCTATTCCTTTTCCCCCAATTTCTTCCTTCCGTTTTCTTTCGGTACCGGAAGAGAGATTTTTAAATTTTATCTGTAATTGTTTTGGAATTTCAGTGGCTTTTAAATCAAGGGAGGATCACCGGAAATAGCTGGAATTAGAGGAAGCTCGAAAGGCGGGCTTGCGCCGGCTGAGTTTGACGAGGATGGAAAAGAAATTAACCCTCATATTCCTCAGTATATATCATCAGCACCATGGTATTTTAACGCTGAAAGACCTAGTTTGAAGCATCAACGGAAGTGGAGATCCGATCCTAATTATACCAAATCTTGGTACGATAGAGGCGCGAAGATATTTCAAGCTGAAAAATATCGAAAGGAGCCTGCGAGAAGTAAGCGAACCTCTTTTTCTTTTTTCTATTATTGTGCACCCTACTTGTTGGTGTGTCTATGAATGCCTTGTTTCGTGTTTTAATGGGTTTTTTAGATTTTAGATCGCACTGGTTGATATAACCATTTCGGGGGTAGAAAAGGGAATTAAAATTCTGGTTAATAAGATGGATTCTTGGTTAATGTGAAGCTAAAATTGTAGGTTAAAATGTCGTGCAATATGACTTAAAGCTAATGTACTTCCTCTTGCCGTTTCTTTGAAATTTTCTGTTTAGCAAACAAGAATAAGGTTGTAATTCCTTTTTTTATATGTTCCGTATCTAACTATTTATTCGGAAGTGATGCAATAGATGTTTAGTTGTACTAGTAATGGCATTCCTCTCTAATAAGTGACGAGCCTATTTGTTGACATATTGAGATAGAAGTCATTTAGGCATTTTTGTAGCTAACCATATAGGGATAGATTCCAATGATAGAACTTTTTGCTGCCACATCAGACAATAGCTGGGTTATGTTGGCTAATGAAATTCATGTTTTCTTTCAAACACAATGGCATGAATCATGGAAGATACTTATTAATTGATCGAGTTGAACGTTCTGTAGCTTATGCACTCTATACTTGTTATATGGGATTAAATAGTTTTAGTTTAGATGGTGATGCTAGTTTGTGTCCTTTGTGCTTTAAACTCTTATCATGCCACAATTCATAATTTTTTATTCCCTTTTTATTGTTTGTTGTAGCTGTGGAGCCATGACACATGATGCAAAATCATGCATAGAGAGGCCTCGTAAAAAGCTTGCAAAATGGACGAACATGCACATTGCACCCGATGACAAGATAGAGACTTTCGAGCAGGATTATGATGGCAAGTGTGATACATGGAATGGTTATGATGCATCTACAGATGCTCGCGTAATTGAAAGGTATGAGGCAAGGGTTGAGGCTAGAAGGAAGTATCTGAAAAAACAGCAGCTGAAAAAGTTGGAGGAGAAAAATAGTAAAAATGAGGGATAGGGAGGAGAGGTTAGTGACGAAGATGATGCTCTGAACGGTTGATGAAGCTAAGATTGATGAGAGCAAACAAATGGACTTTGCTAAGCTTGCGAAACGTGTTCGTACCACTGCTGGAGGGAGCATGGGAACTGTCAGGTACATTTATTATACCTTTCCTCAATTGTATCTTATTTTTTATGTATTATTTTTACTTATTTTGGTTTCTAAAGTACATTTCTTCCCTGCAACATAAAACAAGTATTCTTATTTCATATTTGCCTTTTTCTTTTAGGAATTTGTGTATTTGGGAAGACACAGCGAAATATCTTTTGAATCTTGATGTCAATTCTGCTTATTATGATCCCAAAACTCGATCGATGCATGAAGATCCTCTTCCTGATGCTGATCCTAATGAGTTGTATGGAGTGAGTATCGTGCAGAATTTTTTCCTTTAATTGCTTTCATATCTATATGCCATAAAGTTGATTAAATAATGAATTCTGACTTGTTTATTTGTTATCTTGCAGGGTGATAATCAATATAGAATGGGTGGGCAAGCATTGGAGTTCAAGCAGCTCAATATTCATGCATAGGAAGCATTTGATAAAGGTCAAGATATTCATATGCAGGCTGCTCCATCCCAAGCTGAACTCCTCTTTAGGAATTATAAGGTCATTAAAGAGAAGGTGAAATGAAAGACTAAGGATACCATTATGGAAATGGAAAAGTATGGCAATGCAGAGCTTCTCTTGGGGCAAAGGAGGCAAGTTTAATATGATCGTGCTGGCATGATTATTAAGGGAATTGCCACGTAAGCATTAGAAATATCTAACTAAAGTTCGACTGTTTGACTGTCGCCCACCTGCCAGATAATATTTCTGCAAATATCTTCCCAAACTCTTGCAAGGGAACGCCAGAGCTGTTAGCCTGCGCAATGTTGTCCGTTCCATAATGTGATATTTGCTTCGAAGGACTTGAACCAGTGCTTTTGTATTGGTTAACAGTTCAATAATGTTTTTAGAATCAGAATTGTGATCAAACCATTGATTTTTTTAGAATCAGAATTGTGATCAAACCATTGGTTTTTAGTTCGACCATTTCGACCGGTTAAAAAATTAAAAAGAACACTCTAATATAATTTTTTTAGATAAATTTAAAATCCCATTCTTTTTTTTATCTTAATGCTTTTTATTCCTTGTTTCCGGTGCAAGCTTTCTCAATTCTTATGAAATTTAATTTTCATATCAATCAATTTACTTCAAAATTTCAATTTCTAACTCAAGTAAAGACTATCAATTTTAATACTTAAAATTCTCTCTATCTTTAATTCTTATTCTTTCAAGTTTTTAAAGTTTGAAGTTCAACTTTCAACTCTTCTTCATTTTCCTTTTCTCCAAATTGGTTTTTTTCTTAATCTATTCTTATTCTTTCTTTTGTATTCATTCATCTTCTTTTTTTTCCACCCATTTTATTTATCTATGATGGATTTAAAAGTTTCATTATGTACATATTTTTTCATTTCTTTTAAAATATAAAAATATAAAGATTGTTATTGTTTCTCCGTTCTTCTTGTTTTTATTCTTCTTATTTCTTCTAAATCACTTTAAAAAGTATGGAGAAAGCTTTTGATTGCTCAGTTTTTTTTATTTCACACTGCTTAGATTAGGGTTATTTTAAGTTCCTTTTTATATTGGTTTTAATCTGGGTAAAGGCTGGGTGTTATTTTTTAGGGCTGATTGGATTTGGTTGTGGTTTTTTCTAGTTTGGGCTAGAAGAAAATGACATAAAAATTGTAAAAATCGGTTCATTTACCGATTTATCCAATTTATAGTTGACAATTTCATAACGATTCAAAATGGTTCGCGATTCAAAATTTAGATACTTGATTTGAACAAAAACTAATTTAGATACTAACTCAAACAAAAGATATAATTTAAAGGTCTCCTATTCTATTAAGTCTTATTTCTAATTCAAAAAATGATTGCAATAATCTTTAGAAAAAGTTGTCGCACAACACAAACATATTTTAGCTAACACCACCATGAATCAAGCAATACCATCACCTACTTTGCTATCCTCAATATTTCCTACTACCCAAGGTTTGTGGCAGTTCAAGTACAAATACAAAACAATAAACACCAAGTGATGGCAAGGATTGAAAGTACTAAGCAATTGGTTATGGTTTCCAACCAAACTGTTTTCAAACATTCAAGATTCTCAAACCACCCCTTAGTCTATTGTCTTTATAGTCTTGAGTCCAACTAATGCAAGTACTAAGTATATTGCTAGAGTCAATACCATAATCGTTAAACACCATGGAATTATGCTTCTTCCAGAACATCCAACATACATTTCCAAAGAGAGTGTTCCAATAGGCATTACTAGAAACATAGGTAGTGGACATATTCAAATTAGCCATCCCTCAATCCACCAAATTTGATGCAAAGAAATTGACTTGAAGATAAGGAGGCACCAAGGTTTTCCACGCGTGTATCAGGCCTGAGCCACCCCTCATTGAATGAATAGAACTCTCCTGAACTTCCCCACATAGGTGAGAAGAGGCATTGATGGCAATTCCCTTGTTACATCTCTTCGTATTAGTTAAGAGTCAGTTCTTCACAAGAAGCCAAAGGAAACTCTTAACTTTTTGTGGACATTAAAGCTTCCAAAAAACTTTCTAACAACTATTAATGGCATCCAATTCTGAATTGCAATGGCAACATAAGCATCAGAAACTAAAAATCGACCACCAACTGTCCTTTTCCAAGTTATCATGTCTTTGCCCCCATTTAATCTCGAAGGGACGAAGGTACATATGCGAAGCAACATAATATAACCAAGCCATAAAGAGAGATTCCCCCAATCTCATTTCCCATATCAAGTTGTCATCTCATTAACCAAAGCATTTTGATTAATTCCTGTGGAAGAGTACTTATAATTCCAAAGAGGACCAAGATCCGAAATCAAAACACTTAACCAAAATTTGACTGTTTACCATCGCCCACCTGCCAAATAGTATTCCTTCAAATACAAAGGAACACCATACAAATGAGCTATTAGCTTGCGCAATGTTGTCTAGCCTATGTTCTATAATGTGATATTTGCTTCGAAGGTCTTGAACCCAAAGTGCTTATGTATTGGTTAACAATTGAACTGTCACATCCCAAATTTGACTGGTTTAACAAAAAGGTGAAAAAGGTTACCTATTTTGGCACACTATGGTAGCATAGTCCGCCATTTTACAAGCTTTTGGCAAACTAAATTTAGGATATAAAGTATTCGCCCGTAGAAGTATCCAAGGATTTCATTTAGGGGTATTATTCAATTGAAGAAAGAGTAAGCAAATGAAAGATACACATCAGAGTTTTGGTTGAACATAAAGTGCCTACTAAGTATATGAAAAAGTTGTAAGGGGCAAAGTGTCTTTAAGACCACACTATCACAAGTCACCGCCAAGGTGTAATAAGCCCGGTTTGCATGAACACTGTTATAGTTAGTTCTCATAATTGGATTAGTTGATGGTTAATTGGACTGTTTTGACTCTCTTTTTGATTGGCCTATCTTTAAACGTCAACTTCATCAGATTTTCTTTACTTGCCCCAAATTTTTAGTATGGAAAACAAAGTATAATTTTAGTAAATATAACCACTTGTTAAGATCTACTAAGAGAAGTTGGGTATATATATACGGTAAAAAGAGAACATAGGGATGGTTTTTCTTCTTTCTATTCCACCCTCTAGTTCTTCTTAGATCTAAACATTCTTTTCCTTTTCGTTAACCTAGAAGTTAAGGTTTTTGGGTTAATCGATGGATGTTTCAACCTTCTATTGCTGCTGCTGGTTCAGGAAGGATAATTGGATTTGGAACTCCTAGCTACAGTAAATGTGAGTATCATGTGAGTCTTTGTCCTGACTCTTGCATGTTAGTTTATAATGGTAGATATTGATGTCTTCTCAGATAGTTGGTGAATGTATGTGTGTGAATTATCATAAAGGTTCTGCATAATTACAAATGATATATATGATTTGCTGCATGATTAAGATGATGTGTGGTATATATGCTTATGAAATCATATATGAAAGAATATGAGTTCGTCAGAAGTGTGAACGAATTTGGGTAAGTGCATTTCATGTTAAGTGAGTAACACAACCATTTGTGATGCTTCCAGTAGGGCAAGTACATTGCTAACCGGGCTGATAGATCATTTTATGAAAATGTGTGTAAGACCATGTGGTAGAGATCCATGGCATTATATGATAATGAGAATACTCATGGTTTTGCCTCCGGTAATATATAAATCAGACAAGTAGAGCATGGTATGAAAATATGTACAAGACCATGAGGGAGAAACCCATGACACCCTCTGAGATAGTCCACCGAGACAGTAAACACATAACATTTTGTAAAGATTTTGTGGCGTATTCTGTAAACACTTTGTGGCATATTCTATAAAGCCTTTCTAGCGTATTCTGTGATACTTGTGTGGCGTATTCTGTGATGCCCTTGAGGTAAGATTTGGATAATTTCCTTTGAGGCAAAATTAGGATAAGTTTAGAGACTTCTTCACTTGATAACTTTGTGGTAGAGATTTGAGTAAGTTTGAAAACATCTCTATTTGGATAGCCTTGTGATGAAATTGAATATGACTTAAAGGTGTTTCCTGAAAAGTTCTCAACAGTATTTCTGAAAGGTGAATCCACCATAGTAGTCTGTCAGTACAAGTAATTTGGCATATTCGTAAATATGAGTAGTCTAAGAGTTTGCCAGATCTGAATTTGTTTACATTATGTAAGGAAGTAATATAAATTATATGGTATCTGCCAAATTTGAGTGTTTCATGCTGTATATAAAAATGTTATGTAAAGTAAAAGTTGTCCGGCAAATCAGAGCATTCTCATATATGTAACATGGTTGTCTGGGATTTCACGGGATGACTTAGAAGATTTTATCCATCAAAATAAGTTGTGATCTGATCTGATTGGTAATTTGATAGTTGCTAATTTAGTATGAGAATCTGGCAAATGTAGGATCTGTATGAAGTTCATCTTAAAAGATTAGTTAATATAAGTATCTGCTAAGAATAGTATCTATGAGTACACCATCTTGGGGAAGGTATTCAACATCCAACTGAGTGAGAAACCGTTGAAGGTAGGTTCTGTATGGATATCCTTTTGAGAAGTGTAGTTGTTTTCCAAAAAACATAAGATCTGTATTGGGTGGTGAAGTTTGGTGTGATAGCCCTAAAGTGACCCTAGTCGGAAAGCGATTTTGGGACCGCTAAACTGAGTCACCAAATTATTTGAATATGATATTTATTGTCCAAAATATGTGAATATGAATGTGTGAAAGTTTTAAGCTTCGATTTAGTCGATTGCATGTGAATTCAGCTAATAAGACTTATGTGTGACACTTTTGAAATGTGATAGGTTAATCTATAAGGATCTATTAGTGCATGTAATAAAAGGGTGGACTTGCATGTCAATTTCCCCCTTAATTTAGTAGTGGCCGGCCATGACAAGGAGGGTGGACAAAATGTTATGGGCAAAACATGTCATAAACATGTTATGTTAGTGATTTATGTTAGGAAAAATAAAATAAGGAGTATGGGCAATAAAATAATAATGGGAAGCTAAATGATGATGAAAAAAAGAAAAGAGAAAGAAAAAAAAAAGCTCTCATGTTGTTCTTGGCCGAATAGAAGAAAGAGAAGAAGGGGGAAGAGCTTGAGAAAATCGGCTATGGTGGTTTGATAGACTAAGGTATGTTTGATGTTGTCCATGAGATTCATGCATGTTTTTAGTTGTTAGTTTGAGTTCTACCTAGCCCATGGTTTAAATCTTTGCTATGAGATGGAGAAGATATTCGGCCATGGGTGTGTCTTCTTGGTTGATGTTTGATGTTGTGGTGATGAGGCATGAAGATGAGTTAAGATTCGGCTAAGGTGGATTTGTGTTGATGTCATTTGCATGCTAAGTGTGAAGCTTTGTAATGATACATGTGATGGTGATTGATGACTCTTGGATTTTCTTTTTGGCATTTTTGAGTTAGACATTAAGTTCTTTGTGTAACCCATGACCAAAATTGAATGGTATGGTGTCTTGATGCATTCGGCCATGGTAGAAAGTAGATGTGAAATGGTAGAAGGTGAAGTGCAAAATGTTAGTATTTGATTACCAGTGTATATATGCGTATTAGCCGAGTTTTGAACTTGAAACAAAATGATATATAATCAATACAAGTAACCATACTTGTAGGAAGTATTAAGCATATAATCGGCCTCAACATAGACATGCATATTCGGCCATAGGAAGAAGATTGGTGTTGCATGTATTCGGTTAGAGGCAAGCATATTGATGCTTTTATCTTGGCTTAGACAATCGGCTAAAAGGGAGTGTGGGTTAATATGTTGAGTTGATTCATGATTTCATATGTATGTGACTTTAATGTCTAATGTATATATATGGGCTAAGTACCTTGAGTTCCTCTTTTCGATGCTCAAATGATTAAATCAATTTATTTGTTAAATTAAGCTCAAGAGCAAAGGGGAACTAAATCAGATAAAGGGAAGGAAAAAGTGGTCGAATAGCCATCGAAATCGTTCGACAACATCCGAGGTAAGTTTTCGAGTAACGAGACTTAGTTTACGATTTGATTAAGTCATGACATATGAGCATAACAAATATGCGGTGATATGATGATTCTACTTGAATTATATGTTGAGTTAATTAGTCTATGCGTATGACGGGTAGCCGTATGTGCATAGAGATCGTGTCATAAAGCAAACTAAACCATGCTGTTTGTATGTGGCTAGTGAGCCGAAAATAGGATTGCTTAATACGTGACTTGTGTTTGAACTCTAATTATGAAAATGAAATATAGATGTGTCATGATTTATTGATATGTGCATGAATATTTGGATGATAACCGGGCTAAGTCCCGAAGGCATTTGCGCTAGTGACTAGTTCCGGGCTAAGTCCCGAAGGCATTTGTGTGAGCTACTATATCCGGGCTAAGTCCCGAAGGCATTTGTGTGAGCTACTATATCCGGGCTAAGTCCCGAAGGCATTTGTGCGAAGTTACTATATCCGGGCTAAGTCCGAAGGCATTGGTGCGAAGTTACTATATCCGGACTATGTCCCGAAGGCATTCGAGCGAGTAGCTATATCCGGTTAAATCCCGAAGGTACTTGTCTTGGGAATGAGCGACCTTGCTGTAATAGTTTCAATTAATACGCTCGTAAAATCCCAGCGATGAGGTATGTTTCAGATATGCATTGAATTAGTTGATCCTTACAAATAGTATTCGCCGATCGATAAATGAGCTCTTGGCCTTTGGCTAAGTTGATCTTTTGTGTATGAATATAAGGGTTGGTAATGTGAAGTAAGTATGATATTGAGAATTTGTGCATATGAAATTATTCGTTTAGCCATATGAATGCTACACTTTAGTTGTGTCTAATTTCATGGCTCAAAACTTACTAAGCATTAAATGCTTACTCCGTTTCTTTGAATCTCTTTTATAGATTTTGGTTCGTCACCATCGGACTCGGGATTGTCGAAGTCAAGTCGTCCACACTATCAAAGCCCCTTTTGGTACACTTTTGGTTGAACTTTGAAATGGCATGTATAGGACTACCCTTTTTGATGTTGGTCATGTACCTTTCGGTATTGTACAAATTTGGATAGCCATGCGAAAATGGCTTATATATATATATATTTTGAGCATAATGTTATAATCATCTTGTATGTATATGGTTATTGAGAGGTGTGGATATGCTTGGCAATGATTGGCCGTTGGAATGGTTAATCACAATCATATTTTGTGCTATATATGCTAAAGGGTTAGTTAAATCATGGAAACTATGTAATAGGTAAAGTCTACCCTAAAGGCAGATGCTGACAGCAGCAGTGGTGTAAATTTGAAAAATCACTAAAAATAGTAGGAATGGAGTTAAATAGTGAATAAATTATGTAATCGAACCTTGATGAATCTAATATCATATGGAAGAAACGAAATGGTCATATGAGTTGGATTTTAAGAGATATTTAAGTTTTCGTGGAACAGGGCCAGAGTGATTTCTGGATCCCCTGATCTGACTTTGGAAATTCATTATAAATTAACCAGAGATAATTAGAATCCATTCCATATATTTATAGATTCCTTTTTGAGTCTAGTTTCATTAGAAACAAACGGCATAAGTATTGAAGCCCTGTACAGGGAGATATATAAGTCGTAATGCATGAAGGTCAGAGCAGTTGAACCCTGAAACAGGAGAGACTTTAACTAATAAACTGTACTAATTGGCCCATTCAAAAATTCTAGAAAAAAATTTGTAGATGGATATATGAGTCTAGTTTCAGGAAAAATTTACGGAATAAGTTTTCGAGCTTCGGAACTCGAGATATGATTTTTAAAGTGGCTGTGATACAGTTAGCCAGCCTGTCTGGAAATTTAAAAATGAACCATGTAAGTCAATGAAATAAGTCCGTAAATACCTCGTGTTCGACTCCGGTAACAGTCTCAGGTACGGGGTGTTACAATTGGAATCTGTTTAATGAGTGAATTGTGTGTAGGATGCTTAAGTATGGAAGTTGGAGTATATGTATACGCTTAATATTAAGAAAGTATCCACCAAAGAAAGAAAGGAAATCAAAAGTCTTTAAGATGAAGAATTCAACATGAAATGCTTCAAGGTAATTTGGGTTAAAACTCACTAAGTTTGTGTCAACTTACAAATGTTCGTTTATGCTGTAGGTTCGCTTTAAGAGTGAGTACGCCATGAGGGACCAAGCTAGGATTGTGCCAGGGTGGTAGTTCGAGTTGCAATATTATGTATACAAAGAGCACTATAGGAGTATGACGCTTAGTATACTACGCGCTAAAGAATTACATTATATTTGGTTGGGTGTAATAGGAATAGATTACGGCCCAATTCAATGGGCCCACCACCAAACCAATGTTTGGTTGTAATGCCTATTACAGCCTCTTTCAATCCCTCCTCTATTCCCACTAAACACACTAAATAGCATTCAACACCCTACCCATAGAATAGCCATTCCTCAAGTCTCAGTTTCAACTTTACCCTTCTCCCTTCCTCACGTCTGAAACCTTTTTTTTTTCTTTCTTTTTCCCATTTCCTTCCTGCCTCTTCACTAACTTTACCCTTGCTCACATCTGAAGCTCTATCGATGCCTTCGCCCTTGACGCTTTCGCCTTCTCAGGTTAGGGCCATATTCCATTTTTTTAATTATTATTTTGATCATCTTCCAACAGATCGGCTTCAGATGGGTGGGGTAGTCTCTACAATTCCAAGTAGGTTTGCCTTTGTAGGCTACTCTCTCAATTATTCTTTATCATTCTTCTTTTGGGTCTTCATTGTTTTTTCTAAATGACTAACAGCTTTGATGCGCCATTTTATTGAACTCTTTTTTTGCAGCGATTGGGTTTAATGTAAAGACTGTACAATACAACAACATCAAGTTTCAAGTATGGGATTTAGGTAAGTTAACATTAATAAATCTGAAATAGCAGCTAATGTAGTTTATACAAATAGAGTTCAATTTAATTTATTGAATCATTGAAATTTACAATAATCCTTTTACTTAAAATACAATCATTGAATTTCATTTTTGATCCTATAGTTATCTGGTTGGCCTGCTTGCTTTGGCATTTGCCACAAGGCCTTTGGGAATTTTAGTTACAGTTTGAATTGTATAAAATTATATCAGCAGAAACTTTTGTGGCTTGAATTTACAGAGAAATTGTTTCAGTTGTTGAGTTTAAACATGTAGCTCCATTTTGCTTATCAGCTGTGAGATTCTATAAAGTTGTAACATTCATTTAACTCTTTGTTCTAGTTTAAATCAAATGTAGTTTTTTTTTTTTGCAGGTGGTTAGACAAGCATCAGGTACTTGTTTTTAAGCTATGTGGTCTCAAGGAAACATCTTAATACTTTTGGAATAGATAAGGTTTTCAATTGGTTTGTTAAAGTAGCTTTAACTATTGTGGTGTGTCTTCTAACTAATGGAGATGCAACCTCTAAGTTACTTTGCTTCTTCTATTTATTTAATTCTGATATGGGGACATCTTGTGGGTTTTTTTGGCTGCTCTTTAGCTGGACAATAAGGTGAGATGAAAGAAGATTCATCATTTTTCATTTATTTACTCAAGAAGGAGTTTTGTTTTTTGAAATTTTTCATCTCCAATTTACTTTCTTTGTGATGATTTTAGTCCTTTCATCGGGCAATTTGCTGCTTGTTGAACACGCCGATTGACTTCACCACCCTCTAACACTCGTCTTCCACTTTTCTTTTTAATCTGCATCTTTTACAAGGCATATTGGAGATGCTATTTCCCAAATACACAAGCAATAATTTATGTTGTTGATTCAAGTGACACAAAAAATTATTCGCTCTGCTATTGACTTTAAGAGGGACCCATGGCCTAAGGTTTCGGACAATGCAAAGGACCTTGTAAAGAAAATGCTTAATCCTGATCCAAAGCAGCATCTTACAGTACAGGAAGTGCTTGGTAACCTTCTGTACATGTTGCATGATTTATTTATATTGATATATATTTTCTATGCATGAAAAATAATCCCAACTATTGTATGCAGAACATCCATGGCTACAAAATGCCAAGAAAGCACCCAACGTTCTGTTGGGTGAGATTGTGAAAGCTAGGGTCAAACAATTTTCTATAATGTACAAGCTGAAGAAGAGAGCTCTAAGGGTAATAATCCACTTTGCACCACCTTTGACTAGTTTTTATTGATTGTATGTTGCATTTTTAAATGTTTTCCAGGGCCCTAGTGCTGGAACTAGCTCTAACTTACCTACTGTAGGTGCAATTGCTGATAGTCAGTCAAGCATGTTCTATTTTTCTTGCTTCTAATTTTGTCTGATCACATATTGCAATAGTTTATTTTTTACTTGATTATTTCTTTTATTTATGTATATTCAGTCACATAGTATTTTTAGATAATGCCCCATGGTTTATCTGGAGCAACATGATGATATGGTAGATTTTCCACAGGTGAAGAGACCAGACCTTCTGGTTGGTCTTCAGTAGATCCTACACGCAGGGAGCATTCTGGCCTGATTGCAAATTCTAGAAGTTTAGCTAAACAAAAAGGTCCAGTAGATAATGATCTTTCTGCTGCTAAAGATCCTATGGTGATAATTAGTATTGTTTTGTATTTTGTATTTGGGCTATGACTATTTGACCAAAACTGTCATTATATTTTGTATTTGACCGGTAGCTAATGATCTTTCTACATGCATGTGAATTTGTTCATTATATTTTGTATTTGGGCTATGACTATTTGACCAAAACAGTCATGGCCTCCATGTTGTTGCTGAATTTCAATTTCAGTTATTTTGGTTGGGATTTATTAGTAATAAATTATGTGAATATATCTTATGGAATTATTCATAATCTTTTTTCACTATTAAATACAAATATAAACACACTCTATGCAATTTACGTTCTCCTACAATCTCGACAATTCACATTCTTTTACTCTTGTAACAATATGAATGCTAATCAAATGACACATAATTAACGGAAGGCAGAAAAAATATACAAACGACACAAAAAACGGATAAAAACATAATAATAATTATGATTTTTAATTTATATAATAATAATTATATTAAGAATTTTATTAAATTATATATTATTTTATTAAGTTATATTTAATAATAATTATGTTAAAATATGGTTAAATTATTTATTATTTTATTAAATTATTTTTAATAATAATTTTATTAAAATTTAATAACAATAACAATAATCATCTACCTAAAAAAAATTTTGTTAAGGGTATTTTGGTCATTTTAGTTTTTTTTCCTTATGCTATTCCAACATCATTCCATTCAACCAAACACAAGAATACTATTACAGTTCTATTCCATTCCATTCAATCAAACAGTTGAATTACTGATTATAGCTCTATTCCATTACAGCTCTATTCAATTACAGTCTTATTCCATTACAGTGAACCAAACGTACTGTTAGTCTTTAGTAAAGTTTTGAGTTGTAATGTCTTATGCTGCTTTGAAAATCTATTGTATTCTTAAATATTTTCTTTATTTAATTTTTGTTCTGAAGATAGTTAATAAAATAATAAGAAGTATGTTTTAAAAATGGTTATACATCAGTTGTAAAATGTTTTCTAAGTGTTTATGTGTTGTAACATCCGATATTCAAATCTGATGATTCGGGTTAGGTAGAGGGTGTTACATGACCAATGCTTTTAGAATCAGAATAGTAACCAAACCGGTCAAACCATTGATTTTGGTTTGACTGGTTCAAAAAAAAAAACTAATGTAAAATGGTTTTAAATAAATTTAAAATCCCATTCCTTTTTATGTTAATGTTTTTCATTCCTTGTTTCTGGTGCAAGCTTTTCTCAATTCTCATGCATTTTAATTTTCAAATCAATCAATTTACTTCAAATTTTCAATTTCTAACTCAATTAAAGACTATCAATTTTTAATAGTAAAAAATTATTTCCATCTTTAATTGTGTATTCTTTCAAGTCTTTAACGTTTCAAGTTCAACTTTAAACTCTTCTTCATTCTCCTTTTCTCCAAATTGGTTTTTTCTTAATCTATTCTTTTTCTTTCTTTTGTATCCATTCATTTTTTCACCCAATTTCTTTATCAATGATGAATCCAAGAGTTTCATTATGTACTTATTTTTTTAAATCTTTCAAAATATAAAAATATAAAGATTATTGTGGTTTCACCGTTCATCTTCTTTCTATTCTTCTTATTTTTTCCTAAACCACTCTAAAAAATATGGAGAAAGCTTCTGATTGCTCAGTTTATTGATTTCACACTACTTAGATAAGGTTTGTTAAGTTATTTTTATATTGGTTTTAAGATGGGTAAAGGCTAGGTGTTAACGAAAATGACCCTAAAAATTGTAAAAACCACTTCATTTTCAAATTTATCCAATTCATGATTGAAGATTTAATAAAAATTCAAAATGGTTCACGATTCCAATGAATTAATGACTATCTTCGGATTGATGTACTGACCAGTTCTTGATTCAACCAATTTGACCAGTCGATTCAATTCGATTTAAACAACATTGCAATTGAATGCCTAACTTCATAAGGAAAGACATATTTCAGTGTTTCAACCATCAAATTCTGAGCCCTCCATTAGTAATTAATCGGTAGACTTCGTTCTATTTGACAAGATCTATCTTCCTCTAATTGCCCGAAGTACCTCAAATGAAATCCCAAAAAGCTGCTCAATCTATTTGCAAATACTAGTTGGTATCATGGCAACTTGTATAAAATAGTTGGGAATGGAAATTAGGACTGATTTAACCAAGGTTATATGGCTAAACAAAGATAAGGAATTAGCATTCCACCTACTTAGATGGTTTCTCACCTTATCAACAATGAATTGAAAGGTGCTCAACTTAACTCTTTTATGAGATAGAGGTATACGAAGATGAATTCTCAAATCATCAATCTTTTTTAACCCTAATGCTTAAGTAATGATATTCTGAGTACTAATTCTTGTATGTAGTGAGAAGAATAACTAAGTTTTTTGATGATTAATTTTATGACTTGAGTGAGTAGTAAACAGATCGAGGATATCCTTAACAACCATGGCTTGCTCCATACCCACTTCTAGAAAGAGGATTAGATCATCCATTGAAAAAAAAAAAGTGGCAGATCATGACCCAATTTGGAAAGATGAATAAACCTTCATTTCCTATTTCCAATTGCTATTAAAATATAGTACCCAAGCCTCTCCATTCCTGACAAAAAGAGATAAGGACTCAGAGGGTTCCTTGTCGGATACCTTTGGAAGGTGAAAATTTTGATGTTAAAGGTCAATTATGTAACGCCTTCCACACAACCCGATGAATCGAATCTGAGCATTAGGTGTTGCGTCCTATAACAGATGTAAATTAAGCTTTTTGCCTATGTAAAGATTCTATCTATGATTGTGACAGAATTTCTTATGGGCGTACATTCTATGGTTACATTTACAGTTTATGATAATAAAATTTTAGTATTCTCTATTTTATCTCTCAGTATACTATAGACACATTGGTACATTACTGAAACAACTTATGCTCTAACTTGAACTCGCCACTTAACTTCCTCTGTATGCATAACAACCCATTTCGCCACTTCCTTTTAGTGTAACCCTGGCGTCGTCCCTCTTGGGGAATATTTCTTTGTAATCTGAAACATAAAATAACCTTCATAAGTTCAAAAGAACTTAACGAGTTAAACTTTAAATACATGATTCATCACACCTAAGTGTCATTGACGCTTCGCACGTCCTACATATTTCGTTAGACTTTACCTTATTCCCTTTGTCAGGAAGATTTCCTTTAACAGATTGTAATTACTCCTTTTTATTTTAGAACTTTTTCTTCCTCATAGTTCCTTTAAGGGCTTATCTTCCTTTCATATTCATTAAGCCCTCGCTCTTCTAAGCTCCAAATTCGGGGTCCAAACTCAAAATATTATTTCTTTCCTTTGAGCTACTATACTTAAAATCTTTTCACTTTCTATGCACTTTCTTAAATCTTATCTTTACATAGTCATTAGCCATTTCATTTACCTTATTAACAAAATTAAAATCTCATTTCATACTTACTGATTTTTTCACTTTCTTCGGGTGAGATTGACTACACCCATTACTTAATACAAAGTTCGCCTAGATCTTTTTTACTTCAAGGTGCTATCCATACATGCCTATAACACATATCCTAGATTTTCCACCTATTCTAGTATGCTCTAGCTTCACTATTCTTTTCTTGTTATTATGTGAGGTTCGCCTTTTCATTACATATAGAGCCTTTCTTTTAGAATTCATTGGATACTTAGTTCTTTCTACTTGTCAATTCATTATCTCTTACACTTACCATACCTTAAGAGTTCTATATTTACTCTGCCTTCAAGGAGTTGTTCATGTCATTCTTTCCTAATTCCTTACACGTCATTCATTCAAAATTTTCCGTGAAGACATTCCTTTATTTAAATAGCCACAAATACTTCTTTTGTATTTGCCACAAGGGCTTTCCTTTATAGAATTGCCACCAAGGCATCCTGTCCTTAAGTTGCACCACAAAGGCATTTCTTTTTTAGATATAGCCAAAAAGGCTTCTTTTATGAAGATTGCCACAGAGGCTTTCCTGTGATAGAGATCGCCACAAAGGTGTTTCCTTTTAGATATTTTCCACAAAGGCATTCTTAAACAGAGGTTGCCACAAAGGCTTACCTTTCTAGATTTCCTCCACAAAGGTTTTCCTTTACATCTAGTACTCGCCACAAATGCTTTCCTATCCAATGTTTTACCACAAAGGCAGTCCTTTAAATCTAATACTTGCCACAAAGGCTTTCCTATCTAGAGTTTTACCACAAAGGCATCTTTTTTCTGGTGTTTTGGTGATGGGGATTTGCCTAGACTTACATTTCGTGAAGTTTGCCCTTCATCATCCTGGGATACACCGAGAGCCACGTTAAGTAATAACTTTCCTTTAGTCCTTCCTATATGATGCCATAACCTGCCAGTTACGATCTTACACAATATGGTCTTCTACTTATATGATGCCATAACCCATCAGTTACGGTCTTATACGATATGGTCTTCTTCCCATATGATGTCATAACCCACCAGTTATAGTTTTACACGCTATGGTATTTTTCCCATATGATGTCATAACCTACTAGTTACAGTCTTACACAATATAGTCTTCTTCCCATATGATACCATAACCCACCAGTTACGGTCTTACAAGATATGGTCCTACAATGCTATGACCATGGACTTGTCCTTTTAGAGATTCGTGTTTTTATTCCCAATGGCCCCTTTGGCGACTTTAGAGATAGACATAGACTCTTCATACTTTGACCCATTTTTCATGAACTCATCATATCTTGACGTACTTGTAACAAACACATCCGGACCTTTCAGACACATTAACACATTTCTATTATCCAAACACAAGCATCCTTTAACCTCAAGATTCATGTTTCATACTTTGACTATGAAACTTCATGCTATCCATACATTCAAGCTCATAAATCTTATGTTCCTCATTAGATTCATCACATCTGTAACATCCCAAACCCAACCTGGACGTTATGGCCGAATCTGGAGATGTCACATGTGAGTGGTTTTTTTTTTAAAAATGCATTGATACATTAAAATAGTTTCAATTATTATATTTTACTTAATCCGAACAGCGTGTTCTCACTAATTAGCTTTAAAACATATCTCTTTTACGCGGAAGCTTTAGAAAATCTTCTATTTTAGGAAAACTATTTACTTTAGAGAAAACTAGGTTTTAGTCGCGCTTATCATTTATAAAATCATCAACAATTCAAAAGCCGAAATTAAAAGCCAAAAAGTTCAAATTCTGAAAATTACAACAAAACCCCAAATAAGTAAGTAATCCAAAACAGGAAAGAAAACCAATGGAAATAGTCTAAAGTTACTACATGTGGCCACCGTCGAGTCCTCCACTACACCGATCCACTAATGCTAGGGATTACCTATGCAGATTAAAGAAAAAAATGTGAGTTTTGCAATTCAGTGTGTAATCCCCACAGATAACAAACATACAGAATACACATCATGGGTCATAACAAACAGTCTGGGGCTGGAGCCCCTTTACAAAATCGGTTAGGCCTTAGCCCAGCTCAGATATAGAGTCAGAAACATATTAGGGCCTGAGCCCAATCAAATATAGTATGCAGATCAAAATATCAGAATCCTACCCACCAGCCTCTACACACCATCTCCGTCCAACCCTACATACCATGTGGGGATAAAATCGGCCCACCCATCCCTACACACCTTGCTGTACCGAAATGCGGCACATTGACAGATAATCGCAGCTGAAATGCTAGATATCAGGCTTAAAATCCTTTCAGAACACTTCCTCTAAATATCTTTATCCCAACCCGGATGTAATGCAACAGACAAAAATGACATGCTATCATGCAATATATCAGATCATACATTCAGTACATGCTCACTACAGAATCAAATAGTTAGAATACTCAATGAGGGGTCTATTTAATGCTTACCGACCCTACGGTAGGTCCACAGTCAACTTGGGTGACCCGTGTAACCTTACAAATTATTTCAAAAAAATGGGCTCACATGCTCATGTGGCCTGTCCATGTGGGCCCATACGCCTGTGTGGCCCACACGGTCTAAATTGGCCTTGGCCGTGTGGATCACATGGCCTGGCCTAGAATCTCACACTTTTGTGTGGTTCACCCATGTGGGCCCACATGCCCGTGTGGCCCACACGACCCAATAGGTCTAGGTCGTATGTCACACACGGCCTCACCGACCTTCACGCAGTCGTGTCATGCGCTCGTGTCTTACGCACACGGCCTGGCTCGTTGATCACACGCTCGTGTGTTGCGACACGACCTACCACACGGTCGACCACATGCCTATGTGGCATCGACAGTTTCATTTTTCAACTTTCATCGATTCTTATTTTCTGTGTTTTCGGGTACACACTGTGACAGCCCTAATTTGGCCCTAATCGGAAAGTGGTTTCGGGATCACAAAACCGAGCCCCAAAAATAATCAAATGTTATATTATGTGTTTATTTCATGTGAAAGTGCATGTGTAAAAATCCCATGCTTTGATTCTGCCATTTGTGAGTGAAATTATGAAATAGGACCTATGTGAAAATTTTTGAAAATGCTATAGGCTAATATGTAGTGGCCTAATAAATAGTAGTGTAAAATAGGAGGATTTGCATGTCAAACTCCCCATTTTATGTGTAGTGGCTGGCCATGGTGTTAATGGTAGACAACATGTGCAAATTTTTTTATTGAAGTTATGGCATAAGTATGGCACAAATAATATATGTTATTTTGTGTCATAAAATGTTTAGTAAGAGAATAACAAAAAGGAAGAAAAGGAAGGTTTTTGTTCATTCTTGTTCATGAAAGTTGAAAATAGAAGAGAAAGGAGAGGAAAAGAGCTCTTGAATGTTCGGTCACTTGGGGAAGAAAAATCCAAGGTAAGTTCATGGTAGTTTGCTTCTATCTTGATGTTCATGAGTTCTTCTTGATTCTACCCTAACTCATGAAGCATATTTTTATTTTTGGTTGTATTGTAAGCATTCGGTCATGAATTAAAATGAAGGAAATGGTTGTTGTTTCATGTCCTTTTGATGAAAAATGGAAGATAGGTGAAGTTGAACCAAGCAAATGAGCATGCATGTGCCTTAGATGCTAAGGGAAAAATCGGCTAACATGTTGTGCTTTAAAATGATGAAATGAAGATTATGCTTAAGTAAAATTATAGATATGTGATGATTGATTGGTGATATGCATGTTTAAATAGCATGCATGCAAGGTATGTGTGAAAGAGTGATTTGGTAATAAATCTGTTTGGGACAGCAGGAGTAACGTGATTTTGGAAAATCACCATAAATTGTGGGAGATGAGTTAGAAGCTGAATAAATTATGTAATTAAATCTTAATGCGTCTAGTTTCTTATAAAACAAACTGTGTAAGCAAAAGAATTTCCGATAATGAGATATTTGAAGTGATGTGGGATAGGGTCAGAATGACTTCTAGATCCTCTATTCTGTCTTTATAAAATCATTATAAATTGTAAAACAATGTTCATAAGATGAAATTTATATGCTTAGACTCCTTAATGAGTCTAGTTTCAAATGAAATAAACGAGAACATATTTTGAATTCTGTAAAATGAGAAATTTGATTCGTAGTGAGAGTGGTCAGATTAGTCAAATAGTGAAACAGGGGAAACTTTAAGAAAAATATGGTATTGATTGGCCAAACGGAAAATTTTGAAAATTGTATGGATGAAAGATATATGAGTCTATCTTCAGGGAAAATTAACAGAACTTGATTTGGAGTTTCGTAGCTCCAGTTATAAATGATTTAGTGACTGTTTCTCAGGAAGACAGCTTACAGTGAAATTATGATTATGTGGTAAACATTGACAAAAATTTGTTAATGAGTTGCTTATTGATTTCTTATAAGCTTACTATGATCAGTAGGTGTGAAATTCGAATATATATATATATATGTATATATTATATTTTGAAAGTGATGCTTGAATAGTCGAATAATGACTGGTTTAAAATCTTTGAATTGAAGCTCAAGAGCATAGAGGGGCAAAATTCGGATAAGGGAAAAGAGAAAGTAATCGAATAGCCGTTGTAATCGTTCGGCAACATTCAAGGTAAGTTCTTAAGTGTTTAAGCTTGATTCCTTTTTATATGCCCAAGAGTTAAATTAATATGGAAAAGGGAATGTAAATTTTATTTAGTTAATGTGCCGAATATGTAATGATTTAAGGCTATAAGCCGATTATGGCTATTATGCTTAAGTTGAATTGGATTTAGAAATTTGATGCACTAAATGAGTGTTACAATGAATAAACTGTGGCGTATATGTGCTGGTGGAGATATCACGATTTGTGATTATTAAATACCTAAAGGAAACCATGATGTGTATAAAATTATTATTATTAGTCCTTTGTGGTAGCCGAATATGGCTTGGCACTAAAGTGATTAAATGTGAACTTCGATGAGCTAAACTATTAAAAGTGTGGTGCTATAAGACTATGGGCTAATACGATATGTGGATTCGTTCCGTAAAGTAAATTATTAAGGTATGTGATATGTACTTATGCATGTTAAATCGATTGGAATTGGATCATGAATGTGAATTGCGAAGCATAGGTAAAAATGCCTATGACATATATGTGAGTAAGGGTAAAACCATCATAAATTATCGATAAGGATGGGCTATGTACGGAACCATCTTATAATTGCTAATTTGAAAGGTTGTGTGTGAATCAGTGAGCAATATGTATATATTAGATGAATCGTGACCTTTTGGTTCTACTTGAATTAAGTTGTGCGATAAATAATTTATGTATATGACTTATAGTCGAATAGTCACTATGGGTTAAGTTTGAATGGTGAAATGGATATGTGATATTTATGAATGACTTTTGAACCGAAATGTAAACGATGGTGTTCATATGGAGCTTATACCCGAATGTTGCAAATGACTACGAATGTGATATGTTGAATGAGATGTATTAATATATGATTAAATATGCATGATATTTGATGTGTATCCGAGATAAACCCTGCAGGCCTAGTGCTGGTATTATATTCGGGCTTTCGTGCCTAGCAGGCTTAGTGCCGGTGATGTGTATGCGGGCCTTCGTGCCTAGCAGGCTTAATGTCAGTGATGTGTATTCGGGCCTTCGTGCCTAGCAGGCTTCGTGCCGGTGATGTGTATTCGGGCCTTCGTGCCTAGCAGGCGTAATACCGGTGAAATGATATTTTATGTGAATTCGATGTTCCTTGTAAGATAAGGGTTTAGCCGAATGTTAAAGATGAAATGATAGTGTATTGTATCATGCTTATATGGCCTAATGGCAAGTATAACATGTTGGTAAAAATGCAATATGCTTTTATAATCGAATGATAAGTTTGAAATGAACGTGAGTGAAATGTTATGCATAAGCTATCAAATGCTAAGTGTGAAAATGAGGTGAAAGAAAAGTGTTTGAGATGTATAATTATATACGTTCGAATGATGTTAGTACTTAATTGATATGAATATGTTATATGGAACTTGTTGACTTGATTATTCGGGCCTTTGAGCTTAGCAAACTATAATGCCGGTGAGATACTATTCGGGCCTTCAAGCCTAGCAGGCTATAATGCCGGTGAACTGATATCGGGCCTCGAGCCTAACAGGCGAAATGCCAGTGATTTGAGAAAAGTACATGACTAAGGTACCTCGTGTTAGGTTGACAAATGAATAAATTCAGTACGTTAAGTGGGCCAGGTACGCATTATGTACTCATATGTGAATTTGATCTGCAATGAATCATAAGCGTGCATTGTGATACATACGTGAATAAATGTTATAACTATATCTATGATCATGATACACGGGTCGTGGTGTGAAAGTATGTGAAAGTATTCGATTTAATTATGTTATACTGAATTGATTAAGTGTGATAAGAATTTGAACGTGCATTATGTGTTTGTGTGTATTTGGCGGATGGCAATATACCTAGAATATGGCCACTTAAGAAATTGAATAATCAAGTATAATTGCCTTTATTTGTTTGCATTGCTTAAGACTTACTAAGCTTATGAAAGCTTACTCGTTGTTACATTCCTCTGTTTTATAGATTGTTGACTTTTTACACTGCTTTCGGGTTGGAGTTCACGGAGATATTATCACACTGTCGAGCTCACGCTATTGGTGTAAGTAAATCCTAGTATTTCGAGTCTATGGCATGTATAGGGTTTTAATGTTGAGTATGTGATATTATAATTTAGCCAAAGGTGTTGGCTAGTGATGTTTTGGGCCTCGTAAGCCCATATATGGGACAGATTGCATGTGAAAAGAAAAGTTTTAAATTGATTGAAATTTTTCGGCATTGTTTTTGTGTGATTGACTGAGTTTAAGTCGGGCAACACCTCGAACCCTGTTTCGGCGAGGGATACGGGCGAGGGGTGTTACACACACCTGGTTTGTTTTTGTAGCAGCCACGATCCCAAGATTACTAGCACTTATAATTGACCAACAAACACCAATTAAACACTTATATCAAGAACAAATCGAAGCACCTTAACACGACCAACCCTTTATTCTACAAGAGCTCTTAACTTAGAACGAACGACAGTGAATCCAAACAACCCTAGCACCAATTGGAATCCACAACCCCTTAATCGTCTCCTAAACACGGAATAAACCCCATTAATCAATGATTCAAATCACAAAATTTTAAACACACTTACCCACTTACCAGAACACAGAACAGTGCTGAAATATCGAAATACTAGCTTACGATAGCAGAGAAACAAGGAGAAATGGCTAACTATTGTCAAAATGGTGAAAGAGAAAGAAAGTAACGGCAGCAGGAAGAAACAACAATGACAGAGTTTTTCTTTAAGAGGGAGGATCGAATTTTCAAAATAGCAAAAGAAAATAATGAAGATAATTCCAATAACCCCCTATCCCTCAAATCTTTCCCCACTAACCCACTAATAGCCAACTATTTAGAATCCAACTTCGGGACAACTTTCATCGAAATTCGAACAAAAATAATACCCCTTGCTAATGCAGAGACTCGAACCCAAGACCCCCAACACACTAACATATACCTTAACCATCAGACCAGTAAGCCCATTTTGATATAAACTTACCATCAATTAAAATAAAAGCCTACTGATTAGAAATAGGGCTTATTTCAGAAGAATACCAAAAATTTTCCCAAGACAAGGCTTGAACTTGGGACTTTTCACACACACCGAGAACACTTAACCACTGAAGCAAATACACAGTTATGTGTCATAATTTACCAAAAACATATACAGATATTTTTGTGCTACCGATTTACAAAAGTCAAAATTTACAAAATTTTAGGGCGTTACAACATCATACTTTTCTAGTTTCATTCACTATTTGGTCACTTAGCATAGAATTTCCTAGATACTACATGCAAAAGTCAACCTAGGGACTCACATGATAACCTCAAATGATAGTTTAGCCTTCAGATCCATCATTCAGTAGGATGCTACTACCTCTTTTGCCTTGTAGAACTGAAACACATTGTTAGAACCCATCCAGGTAACCATTATCATCATTTTAAATTCAGACATCTCTCAAAGCCATATTTCTTCATTCATACTTATAGATCTATGTTTCCTTGACAAATAGAAGAATTCTTTTCATGTTGGTTCTACAAGATGGTCCATGCTTCTTTAGTGGTTTCATAGGTTGAGATCATCCTAAACTATTCCATGTCAATTCTACTAAAAATTGCATAAAGAGCTTTTGAGTTTGTTTGGGCAGCCTTCTCTCATTAACTGTTTACTTGTTCTTTTATTTTCGCTTAGTTAACCTATCAGTACCTATAACTTCGGGCCTACTCCAACCTTCCTTAACTGCTTCCCAAGTAGATTCATTAACTGACATGATGAAAGATCTCATTTGGGCTTTCCAATAAGCATAGTTTGAGGAGTCAAATAGTAGAGGTGTTCATGTGATAAAATTTCCTTCTCTCATAGTTTCCATGAAAATATATAGTTCTTAGGACCATTTCTAAACAACATTTGAAGCCTGCTCTCATACCATTTGAAGAAACATGTCAATTTGCTATAAGTTTAATCTTTTTGTTCAATGTCGTGTTCAATTATAATATTGATTAGATAGCGATACAAAAAATGTAAAACAAAGAAAGTAAAGATAGATTTGCACACAGTTATTTGTTAACACAGTTTGGAAACAATTCTACTCTACGGATCTTCACTCTGTGAATAATTCTTATTCAACAATCTTTTGAAATAGTTATTGGTTTGATTCTAATCTACCCTTACACAAAGTAGTAATTGCAACCTAACACTGACCCCAATTGCTACAAATCACTCACTTAAAAAAACGCACTCACATAAAATATAAACTCTCTAATAAAAACCTAGCACAAGAATGTATACTTAGTAAAACAAAAAACAAAATAACCAGACGAAAGCACTCAAAAGGCCCCTTTCTAATGTGTGACATAACATCCTATTTATAGGCTTCACGGGCAACAAGGATGAGCTCAAATAAATCGAGATTAACTTGACTTTTTTTATGCCAAATATACTAAAAAATATTTATTAATAAAGTCTCAAGTTAAATAGAAGAAACCTCATTAAAAATAGCCATGAAACACATATTTGAGATTGAGAAAAAATCTCACTATAAATCCAAGTCGAATTCAATCTCTTCCACATGCTTAAACTCTTTATAAATACCTCTTTAATTTTAGCTTTGAATACTAGAATGAGAAGGTTGAAGAGGCTCATTTGCTTATTAAAATAACATCCAACAAGACCCATGCCAAAAAATTCAACATATAAATATGCCAAATTTGTCTCATACCTTGACTAATCTAGTCTATGATCGATCAGGTCATTGAACAAACATTGTTGGACAACCTTGTCTCTAACACCATATTTTAAGGGGATTAAGTCATTATAAAAAAATTGTGAAAAAAAAAGCTTAAATCACAAAATGATAATTAAATTATACTCATTTTCCTAAATTGATACCTAAACTATACCCTATTAGTAAAATTACCCAAAGTGTTAAAAAATCTTTTAGCCAATCATTTTGTCACACTTGCCAATTTTTAACTAAATAATCTAAAAAGTTCAATATTATTTCCTTCAGCCTTTGGAAAAAAAAAAGTTATAAACATATTTATCTTTTTTGTTCTTCATCAAAGAACTCCCATAATGGAAAATTCAAGAACTTACTGAAGAACTCATTTGGACCCAATTTTCAATGAAAAAACCTAGATTCCAATGAGCATTTTTTTGTTTTTAAATTCTTAATATACCTTATGTTGAAACCATCCCACGATTTTTTTTTTTAAAAAAATTATTTTAATGAAAAATGGTGGAATCGACTTTTTGGAAAATGAAAATATGGAGTCGCCACCGATATTTTGTTTTGGTGTGATCGAATCACCTAAAAATGAGGTTAGTTTAAATAAACATTTTTAGTTTATTAAAACAATAATTTTGGTCTACGAACTTTTGAGAAAACAGTTCGGAGTCTGATTCATGCATGAGGAAGGATTAGCACCCTCACTACGCCCAAAATTGGTACCAAGTCGATTAAATACTGCCCTTATGTCTAAAATTAAAAGTTTTTTGAAATGTGGTTCCTTTTATAACGTTTGAGTGATCCGACTTGGTTGCCAAAATTTCTTGTTTCGATGCCCGAAGGTATATAATTTGAGAATTACAGAAGGATGCTCAACTATTTAGTCCAACAAAAAATCGAAACCCAGCACAGTAGGGTACGATTCTTCGAATTTCCAAATATTGACCATTGCCTTACTTTATAAAATACGTGTGAAAATTTCGAGGAGATATTCGATTATTTTGGGCAAATGAGAAAACGCAACCCAGCATGATAGGGCTCGATTCTCAAATCGCCAAACATCGAACATCGCCCTCATTTTAAAAGATTTTAGAAAATGCGAGGGAAATTCAGAAGGGATCTTCAATTGTTTCGGACCAATGAAAAAGTGCAACCCAGCACAATAGGGCACGATTCTCAAATCGCCAAACGTTGAACATCGTCTTCGTTTTTAAGTATTTTTTTTTATAAACATGAGTGAGAATGTAAAGGAATGTTCGATCATTTTGAGCAAACCAGGAACCACAACCCGGCGCAATAGAGCATGATTCTCGAATTATCAAACGCCAAACATTGCCTTCGTTTAAAAAATTTTAGGAGATATGAATGGAATTTTGAAGGGAAGCCCGATTATTTTGAGCAAACGCAAAATTGCAACCCAACACGTTAGGGTACGATTCCCCGAATTGCTAAATATCGAACCTCGCCTTTGTTTTGAGGAATTTTAAAAGGCATGAGTGAAATTTCGAAATGATATTCGATTATTTTAAGCAAACGCGAAATCGCAACCCAACACGTTAGGGCACGATTCCACGAATTGCCAAACATCGAATCTTGCCTTCGTTTTTAAAGAATTTTTGAATGAATGATTATAGAGCTAGCTTAAGACGTATTAATTCAATTTGAAATAGTACGAGATTAATCATAAAATTTGGATTTTATAAAACCGCATTTCGAAAATCAAATGGAAAACGATGAATGAGGTAATATACACATACGAGATACAATACTTAACGAATCAACTAGCAGAACAAGCAATTAAATATAATTAATCTAGGAATTATAGCCTAATTTCAATCATATATGATGAGTAATTAACAGTTCAATAAGGTGGATGCCACGCAAGGAATGTACATATATAAAGCAACCAAAAGAGCGTATGCAAAACAAAATAGAATTTAGAAGTCAAAGTGGTATAAGACGATGTCGGAACAAATGCGATCTAATGAACCAAAAATCTTTATGACATGCAAATTAATGAATTGGTGCATTTTAAAATTTATTTGTAAAAAAGGAAAAACTAGAATTATACGCTTAATCATTTAAAAAAACATATTATAAAATGAATGTTTAAATCGAAAATCATACCAAAACGTAGAATAATATTGATTTTTTAAAAAAAAACGAGGATGTATATAATAAAAATGTAAAGTATGTAAAATATATTAAAAATGGTAATAATAAAAATGTATAGTACGATATAATCTTCAAAAACGCAATGGATCTACAAATTATATATATATATATATAAATAACCCCCTTTTTAAAAAATAATTATTTGTAAAAACATAGAAATATATGCAAGCTAAAACTGATTTTATTATAAATTATATAATGAATTGAAGAATATACTTACATATATAAAAAAGAGAAAAACTACATGCATAAAATACATAGATTTAATAATATATATATATATATATATTAAGTATAGATATCTATAAACATATATGTATATAATAATAATTGAGAAAATATATTATATAGGACCATGTAATAAACTACAATAATAAATTTAAGACAACACATGTATAAAATAACATAAGGTTAACAATGTATATATATATATATGAAATGAAATTGACTTTAATGTAAAGTACAAATATATATGTACAATAGCGTATATAAAGAAAACAATTACATGAGGTAATCATAAAATATGAAAGCATAGTTGCCCAAATTACAATAAGTAAATGATGCAAGTTAGACGATGAACACGAGTAAATGAACACAAGTAAAATAAAATAAAACATGAGGTGAATCTAAAAAATAATTGAAATCACATAAAGGAGAGGGTCTAATTGAAACCACGTTAAAATGGGATGATAATTTGTAAATCTGAGATAAGGGCAGTAGCATAATGTATACGAATATGCAAGGATCAAAACTAGAATTATTCCAGACTCCCAAAACGCTGTGTACATGTGCGGACCCCATTGCAAATGAGCTCAAAATACAAGCCTAAATTAAAAGAAATGGAATAAAAATATGGATTGATTTAAACGTGGCGTAAAAGGGAGGGATTTAATGTGCAAATAGTCCCTCACCGCAAAAACACGCGGGTCATCGGGTTTGGAATCGAATCGGGTCAGGCTTTGATGTCAATGCGACACCGTTTGAGGTCCTATAAAATGGCTCAATCAGCAGATTAAGCCAGCACCTCCAAACCCTAGCCTCCATTTTTACTCCCCTCAAACGAACCTTGACCCTCCATCTGCCATGCCAATCCACCGCAATGAATGGAGATTGGTTTGTTCGAGCCTCAAGATGGTTTTTTTTCCACCTTATACTCCTCTCGGACCCCGATTTCAACGAATCAGAGGAGATCTCACGGCGTATTCACGGGGTAAGATTTCATTTCCCCTCTCTTTTATACAACCCAAAATGCGAAAGAACAAAAAGAAATTCCAGGGAGAATGAAACTAAGCCAAGAAGAAAAGGAAAAAATCTCAAAAATTATGAATCGGAATCACCTTCGAATGCTCGTTGCTTTTTTGTATTTCAAAATGTATTGATTGTGTCTGTATGGCCTATTGTGCGTTTAGTTGCGTAAAAAACTCACCTAGGCTATTACATGGCCTTTATAGCCGAAAAGAAAGAAAAATCAAAAAATGAAAATGCTATTTTCTTCTTCCCTATTCGTTGTTGTTCTGTGTGTCTTTTTCGCAGGTACGGAGTCTGCTGGCATCATACGGAGGTACGGGCGTGGCGTACAAGGGCTGTGCACTGGTGCTGTTGGAGGCGTTGTCTGGTGCAATGTGGTTTGGCCGTTAGTGAGGGCTGCGGCACAAGGAGACCCTTGCCCTAGGGTTTGCCAAAATGGGGCTCAGTTTCTGGGCCGTTTGGGGTATTGGGCTATGTCATTTTGTAAATGGACTTGTAATTTGTGTCTTGAAACATTGGGGTTAATTTGGTTTGATTTTGGGTTGTAATTGGACAGATAATGGACTATTGATATCTAGATTTTTATATCATTTATTGTTTTTATTCGGGCATGGCAAATTTGGCCCACTACAGCTGCCCTTCTTTGCATATTGTCATGTAACGAGAATAGAGTAAAGACTATAAATGGGCCAAATTTGCTAGGACCTGCTGAGCCTCGACTTCTTGGTACTTTTTTTCTTCAAGTAGCTTCAATATGCTCCACTGCAACTTCAGGGAGACAAGATCTACAATCTTCAACCTACTCCGCTACAACTTTAGGGAGCTAGGATGGTGGCTTAAATCTACTTCATTGCAATTTCAGGAAGTCAAGATTCACAGTCTTCGATCTGTTTCACTGCAACTTCAGGGAAACAAAATCTAAAATTTCAACCTACTCCACTACAACTTTAGGGAACTAGGTTGGTGGCTTAAATCTGCTTCACTGCAACTTCAGGAAGCTCAGATTCGCCGTCTTCGATCTGCTCCACTACAACTTCAGGGAAACGAGATCTAAAATTTTAACCTACTCCACTACAACTCTAGGGAGCTAGGTTAGTGGCTTAAATCTGCTTCACTGCAACTTTAGGAAGCTCAGATTCGCCGTCTTCGATTTGCTCCACTGCAACTTCAGGGAATCGAGATCGAAAATTTCAACCTACTCCACTACAACTTTAGAGAGCTAGGTTAGTGACTTAAATCTGCTTCACTGCAACTTCAGGAAGTCAAGATTCGTTGTCTTTGATCTGCTCCACTGCAACTTCAGGGAAACGAGATCTAAAATTTTAACCTACTCCACTACAACTTTAGGGAGCTAGGTTAGTGACTTAAATCTGCTTCACTGCAACTTCAGGAAGTCAGGATTCGTCGTCTTTGATCTGCTCCACTGCAACTTCAGGGAAGTAGGATCTAAAATCTCAACCTACTCCACTACAACTTTAGGGAGCTAGGTTAGTGACTTAAATCTGCTTCACTGCAACTTCAGGAAGTCAAGATTCGTCGTCTTCGATCTGCTCCACTGCAACTTCAGGGAAGTAGGATCTGTAGGATTCGCCAATGTCACTACACTGTCTTCCAAAGACATGATTTGTAGAATTGGTTTCCTGTATCAAGTAATTAGGATACTATGATCGAGATGAATCAAATGCCCCTAACTAGATGTGGTGTTTATGTCAGATAATTAGAATGCTATGATCGAAATGAATCAAGTGCTCCTAACTAAATGAATGATTATGAATGTAGAAGTGCTATGAGAATAATTCCTCTTTAAACGTTTAAGGTATCATTGCTCATGATTCGTCCGGGTTCCATCATTGATGTGCTATCGCGTTTTCTTACTTAGCCGTCATCTCTGCCAGAAAATTTGAAGAAATAGTCCTAATTTGGATTTCTCTTTTTCCAATATTTTCCAACTTTGAACTTGGTTAGTTCTGACTAGTGGCCCTGTTTCAGGTCCTTGTACTATTTAGAGACATTTCCAGAGTAATATGCATAACATCTTTTATGTATATATTACATGTTCAAAAATCGCGATTTCGACAAAACTGCTCGAAAGAGATTATCATAATGGACAAATGGCATTTTATTAAGCAAAGTTTGATGTGAATACATAAGATAACGAATCTGGTAAGGTGCGAAAAATGAGAAAAAGATGCCCCAGATATCGTAGCACGAGTTTCACTATTCTAATTTCTCAAAGGTTCATTCGAACCAAATGTGTGTTCAGGAGATCTCGCGTATTTTGTTGATGCTCCAAGGTGTAATGTTCTTCTATCTTGTTGATTTTGGAAGGACAAGACCGCCATATGCCCCACACTCAAAATTTGAGCTGCCCGTTTTCGGGTTTTCAACTCAAAAGCCCCTTTGGTTCCAAAATACCCTTTGCGGGTTTTCACCTTGGCCTCTCCGGGTTTTTTTTTTTTTGGATTTCAGAGCACCCTTTGCGGGTTTTCACTCAGGCCTCTCTTTCTTCAGGTAAAATACTTCTTGACCGAATCCGAGTTTACAGGATTGGGCAAGTTTCTACCGTCCATCTCGGCTAGAATCAATGCTCCTCCAGTGAAAGCTTTCTTCACTACGTAAGGCCCTTCCCAATTAGGCATCTATTTTCCCCGAAAATCTTTCTGTATGGGAAGAATCTTTTTCAAAACCAGGTCTCCCTCATGGAATTCTCTAGGACGAACCTTTTTATCATAAGCCTGCATCATTCATTTTTGGTACATCTGACCATGACTAATAGCTTTTAACCTTTTTTCCTCGATTAGGTTCAATTGATCATATCGAGATTGGATCCACTCGGCTTCTTCCAAATTTAACTCCAACAACACTCGAAGGGATGGGATCTCGACCTCGATCGGCAACACCGCTTCCATTCCGTAGACCAAAGAAAAAAGGGTTGCCCCAGTTGAGGTTTTGACTGACGTTCGATAAGCGAAGAGGGCAAATGGTAACTTCTCATGCCAGTCTCTGTAGGTTTCGGTCATCTTCCCCACAATTTTCTTAATGTTTTTATTGGCCACTTCCACTGCCCCATTCATCTTTGGGCGATATGGTGATGAGTTGTGATGTCTGTTCTTGAATTGACTGCAGACTTCTGCTATCGTACTATTGTTCAAGTTTAATGCATTGTCGGATATAATCCTCTCCGGCATTCCATATCGACATATAATCTCCTTTTTTAGAAACTTGCTCACTGCCGACTTGGTCACACTAGCATATGAAGCGGCTTCTACCCACTTGGTGAAGTAGTCGATAACCACGAAGATGAATCGATGCCCATTGGTAGCTTTCGGTGATATTGGTCTAATCACTCCATGCCTCACATAGAGAATGGCCATGAAGAAACCATGACATGCAGCGGTGAAGGAGGCACATGAATTTTGTCTCTGTAGATTTGACACTTATGACATCTTTTAGCGTAATTGACACAGTCTCCTTCCATGGTGGACCAATAGTACTCGAATCTCATAATTTGCCTGGCCATTGTAAAGCCATTAGCATGTGTCCCACAAACGCCTTCATGGACTTCTTCCAAGATTTTCCTAGCCTCTACAGCGTCTACACATCTTAGTAGCACTTGATCCTTTCTTCTTTTGTATAATATATCCCCATCTAAGACGTAGTCGATGGCCAATCTTCTTAGCGTTCTTTTGTCATTCTCGCTTGCCTGGTCTGGGTACTCACGATTCTTCACATATTGCAATATATCGTGATACCAAGGGTGATCATCTTTCTCTTCATCTTCTTCAATATTGTAACAGTGGGCCGGAATTTCATAAATGCTCATTCGGATGGGTTTGACATCTTCTTGTTTGTTCACCTTGATCATGGAGGCTAAGGTAGCCAAAGCGTCAGCCATCTGATTTTCGTCTCGTGGAAGGTAGTGGAAGGTAATGTCCTCAAACTCTTTAATCAACTCAAGGACCAGCTTTCGATAATCGATTAACTTGAGGTCTCTGGTCTCCCATTCTCCCTTGAGTTGATAAATCACTAGCGCAGAATCTCCATACACCTCTAGCACTTTAATCTTACGTTCTATGGCTGCACGGATACCCATGATGCACGCTTCATATTCCACCATATTGTTTGTACAATCAAAATCCAATTTACTAGTGAATGGATAATGATCTCGTTTTGGGGATACCAAGATGGCCCCGATTCCATTGCCCACAGCATTTGATGCCCCATCGAAGTTCAGTTTCCAAAGAAGTTCTTCCAGAGCACCTTCTTCAGTCGTGGCAATACACATTAGGTCTTCATTCGGAAAGTCAAAGTTCAGAGGCTCGTAGTCTTCCAAAGCTCTACTGGCTAGAAAATCTGCTATCGCACTTCCTTTTACTGCTTTCTGGTTCACATAGACTATGTCGAAATTAGAAAGCAGAATCTGCCATCGGGCCATCCTTCCATTCAAGGCTGTTGACTCCATCATGTACTTTAAAGGGTCCAACTTTGATATGAGCCAAGTGGTGTGATACAACATATATTGCCTCAGCCTGCGGGTTGTCCAGATTAGGCCACAACACAACTTCTCTATCGACGGGTACATTGTCTCACATTCCGTAAACTTTTTACTGAGATAGTAAATAGCTTTTTCTTTCCTTCCTGACTCATCATGCTGACCCAGCACGCATCCCATAGAGTTCTCGAATATTGCCAAATACAGTATCAACGGCTTATCGGGGTTAGGTGGCATCGACCGACCGTTGGATAAGTCTTGCTTGACCTTGTCGAAAGCCCTTTGGCATTCTTCATCCCATTCACAGGTTATGTTTCTTGAGGAGGCGAAGATGTGGTCACATTTCTCGGTCGGGCCAGAAATGACAGAGCAATGTAATTTAATCTTCCTAGAAAGCCTCAAACTTCTTTTTGAGTGCGCGGCGAGGATAACTCTTGTATGGCTTTAACTTTGTCTGGATCGATCTCAATCCCTTTCTCACTAACCACGAATCCGAGCAACTTTTCGGATTTAGCTCCGAAGGTACATTTGGCTGGGTTGAGTTTTAGCTGGAACTTCCTCAACCTCAAGAACAATTTCCTCAAGACTTGTATGTGCTCCTTCTCTGTTCGAGACTTTGCGATCATGTCATCGACATAAACCTCGATTTCTTTATGCATCATGTTGTGAAAAAGGGTTACCATGGCTCTTTGATAAATTGCCCCCGAATTATTCAGTCCAAACGGCATCACCTTGTAACAGAATGTAACACCCCGTACCCGAGTCCGTTACCGGAGTCGAACACAAGGTGCACACAGACTTAACTTAATTGTTTTCACAGTCCATAAAAAAAATTTCCAGACTAGCTGGTTATTGCGTCACTGTCGCCTTAAAAATCATATCTTGACTTTTAAAGCTTCAAAATCAGTTTTGTAATTTTTTCCTGAAACTAGACTCATATTTCCATCAACATAATTTTTTCTAGAATTTTTGGTCAGGCCAATTAGTACAGTTTATTAGTTAAAGTCTCCCCTAATCCAGGGTTTGACTACACCGACCTTCATGCATTACGAATTGGATATCACCCTGTACAGGGCTTCAATACTGATGTTGTTTGTTTCTATAGAAACTAGACTCAAGGAGGATTCTATACATATATGGCATGACTCCTAATTATCTCTGGTTAATTTACAATGAATTTCCAAAGTCGGAACAGGGAATCCAGAAACCGTTCTGGCCCTGTTTCACGAAAACCTAAATATCTCTTAACATACAACTCATATGACCGTTTCGTTTCTTCCATATGAAAGTAGATTCATCAAGGTTCATTTACATAATTTATTCACTATTTAATTCCATTCCTGATATTTTTAGTGATTTTTCACATCCACACCACTGCTGCTGTCAGCATCTGTTTTCAGGTAAACTTTACCTATTTCGTGGTTTCCATGGACCAACTAGAGTTTTGTCATACATAGGTCCACCTATGATCATGTTTAACCATTCCAAGGGCTGATCATTGCCCAACACTTCCATTTCAGTCCATAGTCACATCATGAAACCATATATACATACATAAACACAAATGGTCTAATGCCATACTCCACTTCTACGAGCCATTTTCGCATGGCTGTACACACATACATCACAAAACGTACTTGAAAAACAGCAAAGGGTAGTCCTATACATGCCATATCCAGAGTTCAACTAAAAGACTACCAAAAGGGCTTTGATAGTGTGGATGACTCTGACTTCGATGATCCCGAATCCGATAGCTAACGAGCAAAATCTATAAAACAGAGAGCCAAAGCAACGGGGGTAAGCATTTTAATGCTTAGTAAGTCTCAAGTAATGAAATCAGCTTTGACTAAAGTATTACATTCACATAGCTAAATGGATCACTTTAGTAATACACATTCTCATAATCATACTTACTTCACACTTCATCAACATATACACACACAAGGTATCAACCTATCTAAGAGCCGAAAGTTCGTTAGTCGATTGAACGAATATTATTTCAAACGAATCAACTTTTCCGATGCACATGCAAACATACCTTATCATTTGGGTTTTTCGAGCGTATTAATTGAGTTTATTGCAGCACAAAACGCTCACCATCAAACCAAGTTTCTTCGGAATTTAGCCGGATATAACCACAAGCACAATTGCCTTCGGGTCTTAACCCGAGTATAGCAACTCGCACAAATGCCTTCGGGTCTTAGCCAGGATATAACAACTCGCACAAATGCCTTCGGGTCTTAACCCGGATAGAGCAACTCGCACAAATGCCTTTGGGTCTTAACCCGGATATAATCACTAGCATAAATGCCTTCGGGGCTTAGCCCGGGTATCATTCAATTGCTCACGCACATATATATCAATAATCACGACACATCCATATTTCATTTTCGTTACTAAGGCTCAAACACAAAACATTTATCAAACCTTTCCAATTTCGGCTCAATAGCCACACACAAAGAGCATGATTTCAATCGACTTTACAACGTAGTCCCTACGCACATTCGGCTATCCGCCATAATATGACAAATCATTTCAATATAATACAAGTAGGATCATTACTCGAAGACTTACCTCGGACGTGGCCGAACGATTTCGACGGCTATTCGATCACTTTTTCCTTCCCCTTATCCAACGGTGGTCCTCTAAGCTCTTGAGCTAATTCACACAAATTTAACTTATTAAAATCTCATTATGCTAGCTTATGGCCGAATATGACAAGGAGTTTAAATGGTCATATGGCCACCCTTTAGCTCGAATACACAATGGTCATGCACATTTTTAATTACATCAAGCAATTCAATACAATTCATTCAAACATCAAAGAGAAGCTCAAGGTACTTAGCCCATATATCCATTAGACATTAGAGTCACATGTGTACGAAATCACGAATCGAATTCAACATACTAGCTAATATTTCCCCCTTAGCCGAATTTCTAAGTCAAGCTAAAGCCATCAATAGGCTACCTAAGGCCGAATATACACATCAACATATGTACTCGTTCATGTGGCCGAACATACACATTTATGTTGAGGCCGATTTCAACACTTGATACATTCTACAAGTATGGTCGCTTGTATCGACTAAGCACCATTTTGTTTCAAGTTCAAAACTAGGCTAATACGCACATATACACTAGTAAATCAAACACTAACATTTGTACTTCACCTTACTAGCACTTCTCATTCAAATAACATGAACAACGACCATAGTTTTCTTTTACTTCCTACCATGGCCGAATGCCATACAACACCATACCATGCATCATTACAAGCTTTACTTTTAGCATGCAAATGACATCCACAAATCCACCTTAGCCGAACATTATCTCCATGACAGAGTGAAGATTTGAACCATGGGCTAGTTAGAACTCAAGCTAACTACTAAAACATGCTTGAATCTCATGGCACAACATCAAACTTACCTTAACTTAGATGCAAATATGGCCGAATATCTTCAACTTTTCTCCTTTCAAACCGGCCAAGAAGAACCAAAGGATGAAGCTTTTCTTTTCTCTTTGTATTCCTAGTTTTGGCTCAAAGAAAGGATGAACAATTTTTTTTTTCTTTCTTTTCCTTCAACTCACGGCAATGGGGGGGGGGGAATCACACACCTTCTTTCTTTTTTTTTTTTTCATTTCTTTATTCCTCATCTTAGTTTAATTTTGCCCATCCTCCCTTGTCATGGCCGGCCACCACTTATAAAAAGAGGGGTATTTGACATGCAAGACCATTGTTTTGCATGCATGCTTTAATTAGTCATCACACATTTCCCTATCCTACTTTCAAAGTTTACTACTAGGTCCTTTTTAGTGAAATTCACATTTATAACCCTAAATCAAATCATCAAAAATGTCACACACGAATTTACACATATCATAGGCATCAAAATGAATATTAAATTATTTTTATGCCTCGATTTTGTGGTCCCGAAACCACATTCCGACTAGGGTCGTTTTAAGGCTGTCACAACTCTCCCCCACTTAAGAAATTTTCATCCCCGAAAATCTTACCGGTAAATAGGTTTGGGTATCGCTCTTTCATAAAGTTCTCGAGTTCCCAGGTAGCTTCTTCTATCCCGTGTTTGAGCCATAACACTTTCACTAGCGGAACCCTTTTGTTTCGCAACTCCTTCACTTCACGAGCTAGGATACGAATCGGTTCTTCTTCATAACTCATATCGGCTTGAATTTCAACCTCTGATGGACTAATTACGTGCGACGGATCAGATCTATAACGTCGAAGCATCGAAACATGAAAGACGTCGTGAATCTTTTCAAGTTCAGGGGGCAAAATCAAACGATACGCAATTGGACCGACTCGTTAGGATATTTCATATGGCCCGATGAACCTCAGACTCAATTTGCCTTTACGGCCAAATCTGAGTATCTTTTTCCAAGGCGAAACTTTAAGAAACACTTTATCTCCCACCGATACTCAATGTCTTTTCGCTTGAGATCCCGTCGACTTCTAACGATCGGAGGCTATCTTTGATTTTCACGGATTACTTTTACTTTCGCTCAAAGATCTTTAATCAAATCCACTCGAAAATTTTACTTTCACGAGCTCGGTCCAAAACAATGGTGTACGGCATTTACGATCGTACAAAGCCTCGTAAGGTGCCATCTTAATCTTGGATTGAAAACTATTATTGTGTTTAATTCAATCAAAGGTAAATACCGTTCCCATGAACCATCGAACTCGAGGATGCAACATCTCAACATATCCTCAAGTATCCGAATTATCCGCTCGGATTGACCATCGGTTTGTGGATGAAAAGCGGTGCTAAAATGCAGTTTGGTACCCAAAGCTTCTTACAATTTCTTCCAAAATCGCAAGGTGAATCTCGGATCTCTATCCGACACAATAGAAATCGGTACCCCGTGTAATCCCACAATTTGAGAAACGTACAATTCAGCTAGTTTATCCAATGAAAAATCCGTACGCACGGGGATAAAGTGAGCTAACTTAGTCAGTCTATCAACAACAACCCAAATCGCATCCTTCTTACTTGCTGACAATGGCAGTCCGGACACAAAGTCCATTGTGACTCGATCCCATTTCCACTCGGGTATCTTGATCGGTGAAGTAATCCTCAAGGCACTTGATGTTCCGCTTTCACTTGTTGACATATTAAACATCTCAAACAAAGTCGGAGATGTCTCGTTTCATACCATGCCACCAAAGCGACGTTTCAAATCGTTGTACATCTTCGTACTCCTCGGGTGAATTGACATTCGGCTACAATGGGCTTCGTTCAGAATCATCGAAATGAGTTCCGAATTCCTTGGAACACACAAACGACTTCTGAACCTCAAACAATCATCATCATCAATTTGAAACTCCGATTCCTTGTTCGGAACACACTCAGCCCGTTTTGCAACCGATTCATCATCGACTTTCTGGGCTTCACGAATTTGATGAATCAATAATGGTTTGGCTTTTAATTTGGCTACTAACACATTGTCGGGTAGAATAGACAAGTGTACATTCATCGCTCGCAAAGCGAACAGTAATTTCCGGCTTAAGGCGTCCGCAACCACATTAGCCTTTCCCGGGTGATAATCAATGACCAGCTCATAATCTTTCAACAACTCAAGCCAACGCCTTTGTCGTAGATTCAAGTCTCTTTGAGTCATCAAATATTTGAGACTTTTGTGATCCGAAAATACATGGCACTTCTCACCAAATAAGTAATGTCGCCATATTTTCAAGGCGAATACGATGGCAGCTAATTCGAGATCATGGGTCGGATAATTCTTCTCATGTGGCTTTAATTTTCTCGACGATAGGCCACAACTCGACCTTCTTGCATCAATACGCAACCTAACCCAAGTAGGAGGCGTCACTATAGATGACAAACTCTTTGCCCGATTCGGCCGCACTAAAATTGAGCTTCAGTCAAATAAGTTTTCAGTTGATCAAAACTTTTCGACATTTTTTCGTCCATTCGAACTTAACATCTTTTGAAGTAGCCGTCATGGGTGTGGCTATCATCGAAAAACCTTTTACAAACCGTCGGTAGTAACCAATGAGCCCCAAAAGCTCCGGACCTCAATAATATTTCTGAGGCTTCCAGTTAAGTATGGCTGAAATTTTGCTCGGTCAACTCGAATCCCCGATCTGAGATACCACATGACCCAAGAAGCTAACCTCTCTTAACCGTAACTCACACTTGCTTGAACTTAGCATATAACCGCTTATCCCGTAATATTTGCAACACTAATCTCGGTGTTCAAGATGTTCGGTCTCATCTCTTGAATAGACCAAGATGTCATCAATGAACACAACTACGAACCGGTCCAAATCATCGCTCAAGATCCGATTCATCAAATCCATAAATACCGTAGGGCATTAGTGAGCCCGAACGGCATCACTAAGAACTTGTAGTAACCGTGCCGCTCGAAAGTAGTTTTGGGTACATCCGAATCTCGAATCCAGAATCGATAATAACCCGATCTCAAATCTATCTTTGAAAACACCGAGGCTCCCTTTAGTTGATCAAACAAATCATCAATACACAGTAACGGATATTTGTTCTTTATCGTCACTTTATTCGGTGACGATAGTCAATACACAACCTCATGGTTCCGTCCTTCTTTTCACAAACAATCTTGGTGCACCCCAAGGTGAGAAACTTGGTCGAGCAAAACCTCTATCCGTCAATTCTTGCAACCGAGCTTTCAACTCCTTTAACTCGGTTGGTGCCATACGACACTGAGCTATCGAATTGGAGTAGTCCCGGTACAAGCTCAATACCAAACTCTATCTCCGAACAGTGGCAAACCGGTAATTCTTGAGGAAAAACATCCGGTATTCACAAACCACCAAGACAGATTCGGTTTTATTTCTAACTCCTTATCATCAAGTACACGCAAGGTATGCTTCGCACCCTTTCTTACATATTTCGGGCCAACATTGATGATATTACGGTGGCAACCCTTTAAGTCTCAGTAGACTCAACTCGGATCATCTCGTTATTTGCGCACCTCAAATCAATAGTCTTGCTTTTGCAATTCACAACCGCATCATGCATCACAACCAATCCAACCCAAGAATAACATCAAATTCATCGAACGGCAAAAGCATCAAGTCCGCGGAAAACAGAACCTCGAATTACTAGGGACATTTCTTACACACTTTGTCGACCAAAGACGTAACGACCCAAGGGATTTGACACCGAATTACGAACTCAGAGACTCAATAGGTAAAGTCTTCTTGGATGCTAAGGTTTCGCATATATAAGAGTGAGTAGAACCAGGTCAATTAAAGCAATCACATTAGTATCAAAGAGAGTGAAAGTACCGGTAATAACATCCGGCGAGGAAGCACCCTCGCGTACCCGTATAGCATAAGCCCTAGCAGAGCGCGAGCCTCGGATCCGGTCGTAGCATCTCTAGATCCTCTCTGACCACCACTAGCATTGCCCGTATTTCCAGGTGGTCTACCTCGAGCGGTGGTAGCACCGGTTTCCCACTCGATTTATATTTCGCTCAGCAACCTCGGGCAATCTTTAATAAAGTGGTCGACCGATCCGCACTTGTAACAGAGCGGTCACGGAACCCACACTTCGAATGCCATTTGCCACAATGTCGACACTCGCTCGTCTCGACGCTCATTCCCAACACCGGCAATCAAAGTGCCTCGTGTACCTTGTGGGGTCGATCACGATCTCGTCTAAAAGGCCGAAGTGCCTCTAGACCGCCCACATCATCTCTAAATTTCTTCGATGCATGTTGAAGAGACTTTCCGAGGATCTTTTACGAAACTCTCCGGTTCCCACATCAACTTTTTATTTTTCTTTTCTAAGCTCTTGACTTTACAAGCTCGCTCGACAAGCACTACGAACTCTCGATTTCAAGAATGCCAACGAACATTTTATGTCTTCATTCAGCCCATCCTCGAAGCGTTTACACATGACCTCGGACGAAACATATTCCCGGCGTATCTACTAAGTTTAACAAATTTTCGCTCGAATCGATGAATCGACATAGAACCTTGCTTAAGCTCAAGAAATTCCTTCCTTTTTGATCAACAAATCTCGATCGATATACTTTTTCCGAAACTCGGTTTGGAAAAACTCCCAAGTTACTTGCTCTCGGGCACTGTGAAGTCGAGTACTCCACCAATAGTAGGCGTAATCGCATAGCAAAGAGATAGCACACTTTAGGCATTCATCGGTGTACAAGATAGCTCATCGAGTACCGGATAGTGTTGTCCAACCAAAATTCAGCTTGCTCGGCATCGTCGCTATCCGTAGCTTTAAATTCAGTAGCCCCATGTTTTCGGATTACATCAAGCTGGGGCTTATTCGACCTTATTTGGTCGATTCAGGAGGCATTGTAGGTCTTGGGGGTGTGTTTGTTGGGAATGGAGGTTGTGGAACAACAGTATTAGTTCGAATGTATTGGTTGAACCAATCATTCATCACGCTATAAAAGGCTTGCCTAGCCTCATCATTCGGATTGCTAGCAATAGGTTGAGAGTCCTTGGTATTGTCCTCAAAGGGAGCAGCGCCACACTCTCCACATCATCGCCTATCGCTTCGGTTGGGATCGGATCCATTACTATAAATAAACACAAATTCAAATGTCGAAATATCCACACTATCAATTAATCACATAATGGCATGTATAGCTAGACCCAAAGCATTTACGGTAGTCCTAGAATCGACTAAACCGTGGCTCGATACCAATAAAATTGTAACACCCGTGCAGAGTCCGTTCGAGTCGAACACAAAGTGCTACAGACTTAACTTAATTGTTTTCACATCCATAAAAAAATTTCCAGACTAGCTGGTTACTGCATCACTGTCGTCTTAAAAATCATATCTTGAGTTTTAAAGCTCGAAAATCAGTTTCGTAATTTTTTCCTGAAACTAGACTCATATGTCCATCAACATATTTTTTTCTAGAATTTTTGGTTGGGTCAATTAGTACAGTTTATTAGTTAAAGTCTCCCCTAATCCAGGGTTCGACTACACCGACCTTCATGCATTACGAATTGGATATCTCCCTGTACAGGGCTTCAATACTGATGTCGTTTGTTTCTTTAGAAACTAGACTCAAGGAGGAATCTATAAATATATGGAATGACTCCTAATTATCTCTGGTTAATTTACAATGAATTTCCAAAGTCGGAATAGGGAATCCAGAAACCGTTCTGGCCCTGTTTCACGAAAACCAAAATATCTCTTAACATACAACTCATATGACCGTTTCGTTTCTTCCATATGAAAGTAGATTCATCAAGGTTAATTTACATAATTTATTCACTATTTAATTCCATTCCTGATATTTTTAGTGATTTTTCACATCCACACCACTGCTGCTGTCAGCATCTGTTTTCAGGTAAACTTTACCTATTTCGTGGTTTCCATGGACCAACTAGAGTTTTGTCATACATAGGTCCACCTATGATCATGTTTAGCCATTCCAAGGGCTGATCATTGCCCAACACTTCCATTCCAGTCCATAGTCACATCATGAAACCATATATACATACATAAACACAAATGGTCTAATGCCATACTCCACTTCTACGAGCCATTTTCGCATGGCTGTACACACATACATCACAAAACGTACTTGAAAAACAGCAAAGGGTAGTCCTATACATGCCATATCCAGAGTTCAACTAAAAGAGTACCAAAAGGGCTTTGATAGTGTCGATGACTCCGACTTCGATGATCCCGAATCCGATAACTAACGAGCAAAATCTATAAAACAGAGAGCCAAAGCAACGGGGGTAAGCATTTTAATGCTTAGTAAGTCTCAAGTAATGAAATCAGCTTTGACTAAAGTATTACATTCACATAGCTAAATGGATCACTTTAGTAATACACATTCTCATAATCATACTTACTTCACACTTCATCAACATATACACACACAAGGTATCAACCTATCTAAGAGCCGAAAGTTCGTTAGTCGATTGAACGAATATTATTTCAAACGAATCAACTTTCCCGATGCACATGCAAACATACCTTATCATTTGGGTTTTTCGAGCATATTAATTGAGTTTATTGCAGCACAAAACGCTCACCATCAAACCAAGTTTCTTCGGAATTTAGCCGGATATAACCACAAGCACAATTGCCTTCGGGTCTTAACCCGGTATACCAACTCGCACAAATGCCTTGGTCTTAGCCGGATATAACAACTTCGCACAAATGCCTTGGTCTCAACCCGGATAGAGCAACTCGCACAAATGCCTTTGGTCTTAACCGGATATAATCACTAGCATAAATGCCTTGGGGCTTAGCCCGGTATCATTCAATTGCTCACGCACACATATATCAATAATCACGACACATCCATATTTCATTTTCAGTTACTAAGGCTCAAACACAAAACATTTATCAAACCTTTCCAATTTCGGCTCAATAGCCACACACAAAGAGCATGATTTCAATCGACTTTACAACGTAGTCCCTACGCACATTCGGCTATCCGCCATAATATGACAAATCATTTCAATATAATACAAGTAGGATCAAGATCAAGACTTACCTCGGATGTGGCGAACGATTTGACGACTATTTGATCACTTTTTCCTTCCCCTTATCCAACGGTGGTCCTCTAAGCTCTTGAGCTAATTCACACAAATTTAACTTATTAAAATCTCATTATGCTAGCTTATGGCCGAATATGACAAGGAGTTTAAATGGTCATATGGCCACCCTTTAGCTCGAATACACAATGGTCATGCACATTTTTAATTACATCAAGCAATTCAATACAATTAATTCAAACATCAAAGAGAAGCTCAAGGTACTTAGCCCATATATCCATTAGACATTAGAGTCACATGTGTACGAAATCACGAATCGAATTCAACATACTAGCTAATATTTCCCCCTTAGCCAAATTTCTAAGTCAAGCTAAAGCCATCAATAGGCTACCTAAGGCCGAATATACACATCAACATATGTACTCGTTCATGTGGCCGAACATACACAATTATGTTGAGGCCGATTTCAACACTTGATACATTCTACAAGTATGGTCGCTTGTATCGACTAAGCACCATTTTGTTTCAAGTTCAAAACTAGGCTAGTACGCACATATACACTAGTAAATCAAACACTAACATTTGTACTTCACCTTACTAGCACTTCTCATTCAAATAACATGAACAACGACCATAGTTTTCTTTTACTTCCTACCATGGCCGAATGCCATACAACACCATACCATGCATCATTACAAGCTTTACTTTTAGCATGCAAATGACATCCACAAATCCACCTTAGCCGAACATTATCTACATGACATAGTGAAGATTTGAACCATGGGCTAGTTAGAACTCAAGCTAACTACTAAAACATGCTTGAATCTCATGGCACAACATCAAACTTACCTTAACTTAGATGCAAATATGGCCGAATATCTTTAACTTTTCTCCTTTCAAACCGGCCAAGAAGAACCAAAGGATGAAGCTTTTCTTTTCTCTTTGTATTTTCTTTCTAGTTTTGGCTCAAAGAAAGGATGAACAATTTTTTTTTCTTTCTTTTCCTTCAACTCACGGCAATGGGGGAATCACACACCTTCTCTCTTTTTTTTCATTTCTTTATTCCTCACCTTAGTTTAATTTTTCCTCCCATATTGCACCAACAAAACATGTCTATGACATGTTTTGCCCATCCTCCTTGTCATGGCCGCCACCACTTATAAAAAGAGGGTATTTGACATGCAAGACCATTGTTTTGCATGCATGCTTTAATTAGTCATCACATATTTCCCTATCCTACTTTCAAAGTTTACTACTAGGTCCTTTTTAGTGAAATTCACATTTATAACCCTAAATCAAATCATCAAAAATGTCACACACGAATTTACACATATCATAGGCATCAAAATGAATATTAAATTATTTTTATGCCTCGGTTTTGTGGTCCCAAAACCACATTCCGACTAGGGTCGTTTTAAGGCTGTCACACAGAACGTGCCCCACATGGTTACAAACGTGGTCTTCTTCATATCTTCAGGATGCATCTTGATCTGGTTGTATCGCAAAAAACCGTCCATGAATGAAAACAGTGAATGTCCCGCCGTGTTGTCCACTAGAGTGTCGATATGAGGCAATGGGAAATTGTCTTTTGGGCTGTCTTTATTCAAATCTCTGTAGTCTACACACATTCGCACTTTTCCATCTTTCTTAGGGACAGGGACGATGTTGGCTACCCAATCTGAGTATTTTACCACCTTCAGAAATCCAGCGCCAAACTGCTTTCGAACCTCTTCCTTTATTTTTAGCAAGACATCGGGCCTCATTCTTCGGAGTTTTTGCTAAACTAGCTTACACTCTTCTTTTATAGGAAGTCGATGCACCACGATGTCAGTGTCCAACCCGGGCATATCTTGGTATGACCATGCAAAGACACCTTTGAATTCTTGAAGTAATTCAACGAGGTCTCGCTTCATTTTCGTAGTGATACATATTCCGATCTTCACCTCTTGTCCTTCTCCTAAGCTCACAATTTTGATTAATTCTTTGTGAGGTAGGATTTGTTTCTCGTCTTGTTCCTCCATCCTCAACAAATCAAGAGATAGGTTACAGCCTTGGTCATCTTCAAAATCCTAAGAATCATCCATACATACATCTTGCTCGAAAGGAAATTCTGAGTCGCCAGCTGTGACAGCCCTAAAGTGACCCTAGTCGGAAAGCGGTTTTGGGACCGCTAAACCGAGTAACCAAATTATTTGGATCTGATATTTATGGTCTAAAATATGTGAATATGAATGTGTGAAAATTTCAAGCTTCGATTTAGTCGATTGCATGTGAATTCAGTTATTAGGACTTGTGTGACACTTTTGAAATGTGATAGGCTAATCTATAAGGACCTAATAGTGCATGTAATCAAAAGAGGGGACTTGCATGTCAAATTTCCCCCCCTAATAGCTAGTGGCCGGCCATGACAAGGGATTATGGGTAAAAACATGTCATAAAACATGTTGGGACAATGGTGTATGTAAGAAAAAAATAAAATAATGAGCATGGGAATTTAATAATGAAAGGGAACAAAAAAAAAAAGGAGAATGGTGAGTGTTCCCCCTCCTTTGCCGTGAGTTGAAGAAAAGAGAAGAAAGAATTTGTTGTTCATCTTTTTTTTCATTTCTTTGAGCTGGAATTCTAAGGAAGAAGGAAGGGGTTCTTGCTTCATGCTTGGTTTGGAAGAGGATTAGGAGGAGGTTTGGCCATACTTGTGTCTAGATTAAGGTATGTTTGAGGTTGTGCCATGAGATTCATGCATGTTCTTAGTTGGTAGCTTGAGTTCTAATTAGCCCATGGTTCAAAACTTTGCTATATCATGGGGATGATATTCGGCCAAGGTAGATTTTGTGTTAATGTCATTGCATGCTAAATATGAAGCTTGTTAATGATACATGTGATGGTGGATTGATGACTCTTGGATTTTCTTTTTAGCATTTTTGAGTAAGACATTAAGTTTTGGAATTGATGGAATGGAGAGTATGCTTAAGTTGTGTTATGAACAACTATGTGTTAAATCGAGGTTTGCTAAGCTAGCTATTAAGATGAATGTGTTATGGAAAGAAATCGGTCTTCCTAAGAATATGATTTGTGAATCTTTATATTAGTAATAGCCGAAATTAAAGAGGTTTGATGTCTTGAACAAATGTTGATTATATGATTCGAAAATGAGATATGTTAATGATGAAGTATAATTGGCCATGGAGGTAGCTCATTTTGGAAGTGTGATTGTGGTATATTTTTCTTTGTGATTGATTATAAAAATTTGGCTTAAGTGAGGTAATTGGTAAAAGATGTGTTTATGATGTAATACATATGTTCTCGTAAGCTAAGTTATGTATATGTGATATCTTGCATATTGGTTGTTATGGTAAGGTTTGAGATATTGACGTATGAATATGTTTTGTTTGTGGTTCGACAACTAATGGTTAAGTTGTTAAGTTACATGCTTGAGTAGTAAATATGTTAAGAATGGTTCTAAAATGTATATGGATGCCGTGTGATTGTGTTTGATTGGGAAGTAAATTGTTTGATTTAGCTCAAGAGCCTAGAGGATCAAAGTCGGATAGGGAAAAGAGAAAGTAAATGAATAGCCGTGGGTATCTAGTCGTCAACCACTTCCGAGGTAAGTTTTAAGCGATTAATCGTTGAGTAAATTCAATCATAATAGGACATAATGAGTTGATTTAATAAGATATGATGTGGCCATGATATGTCTTAAACCCAAATGGTAAGTTCATAAGTGTTTGGACTTGGAAATTTAAGAGCAAATTGTGATAATTTGCTTGGACAGCAGCAGTAATGTGATTTTAGAAAATCACTATAAATTGTTGGTGTGGAATTATAGGCTGAATAAAATATGTAATCAAAGCTTAGTTGGTCTAGTTTCTTATAAAAGAGACCGTGGAAGCAAAGAAATTTCCTATAAAGAGTTATTTAAAGTTGTGTGGGACGGTGTCAGAATGACTCTGAAATCCCCTGTTCTGTTTTTGGAAAATCATTATAATTTGTACAAAAATGGTTATAAGATAAGATTTATATGCTTAGACTCCTTAATGAGTCTAGTTTTAAATGAAATCAAATAGAACACATTTTAAATTCTGTACAGTGAGAAATTTGATTTGTAGTGAAGAGTGGTCAGATTATTCAAATAGTGAAACAGGGGAAACTTTAAGAAAAATTTGGTATTGATTGGCCACACCTAAAATTCTGAAAATTTTATAGATGAAAGATACGTGAGTCTACATTCGGGGAAAATTAACGGAAATTGATTTTGAGTTTTGTAGCTCCAGTTATAAACAATTTAGTGACTGTTGCTCAGGAAAACTGCATGTAGTGAATATGTGATTTTGTTGTAAACTTTGATGAAACTATTTGAGTTGCTTATAAGCTATTGCTGAAATTGATGTACAAGAAAAATATGAAATATGTATGAGATATATATATATATATGTGATAAGGCCTAATGGCCGATGTGATGAATGTGAAAGTGTGTATATATGTGATAAGGCCTAATGGCCGATGTGATGAATGAGAAAGTGTGTATATATGTGATAAGGCCTAATGGCCGATGTGATGAATGAGAAAGTGTGTATATATGTGATAAGGCCTAATGGCCGATGTGATGAATGTGAAAGTGTATATATATGTGATAAGGCCTAATGGCCAATGTGATGAATGTGAAAGTGTATATATGTGATAAGGCCTAATGGCCGATGTGATGAATGTGAAATATATGTGTGATATGTATATGTGGTAAAGCCGAATGGCTAATGTGAATGTTGTAACATGTGATTAAATGTACATGAAACTTGAAATATGTTCGGGTGAGACCCGATGACTACGTGTGGAGATTATGTCCAGGTAAGACCCGATGACTACGTGTGGAGATTATGTTCGGGTAAGACTTCGTAATAAGAATTGCTTATAAATATACGCAATGCGAAAGGTTAAACAGGTATGTACTCCAAGTTTATATATGATGCACACGAGAGCAATCTATGGGACTATTCCTATGATTATGTGACATCGGTTTAGTGTGAGAGGTTATGTGAAATCATATGATATATCTATGTCACATGAGTTCACTTTTATGTGAGAGTTTATCGCCTATTGTATATGATGAGATGTGCATATTCGGAAAAGGGATAGTATGCTAGAAAGAAGAGTGAAATAAAATACGAACAACTATGTTATAATTTGGTTGTTATCTGTTGACATCGCTTAAAACTTACTAAGCATTGTAATGCTTACTCCGCTTACTTTGTTTCCTCTGTTTTATAGATCTCATTGGAAGCTACAGGCTCGGGGATCGTCAACAACTAGTCACACTATCACTACCCACTTTGTTTGGTACTGCTACGTTTTGGAATATCTTATGGCATGTATAGAATAGACTAGTAGCGGAGAATATTTTGGTTAATGTATATAAGCCATGCGAAAATGGCTTTAAGTATACTTTGATCATAGCATTGTAATCATTTTGTATGTCGTCCATCGAGAGGTATGGAAATGTTGGTAACGGTTAGTCATGGGAATGGTTATTCATGATCACTTTTGGTATATGTATGACAAACTCTAGTTGATCCATGGAGGATCATGAAATAGGTAAAGTTTACCTTAAAAATAAATGCTGGTAGCAGCAGTGATGTGGATGTGAAAAATCTCTAAAAATAGTAGAAATGGAATTAAATAGCGAATAAATTATGTAATCGAACCTTGATGAATCTATTTTCATAGGAAAGTAACAAAACGTTCATATGAACATTATATTATGAGATGTTAAAGTTTTCGTGAGACAGGGCCAGAACGGTTTCTGGATCCCCTGATCTGACTTTGGAAATTCATTATAAATTAACCAGAGACATTTAGAAGTCATGCCATATATGTATAGATTCTTTTTTGAGTCTAGTTTCTATAGAAATAAACGTTATCAGTATTGAATCCCTGTGCAGGGAGATATCTGATTCGTAATGCATGAAGGTCAGTGTAGTCAAACCCTGGAATAGGGGAGACTTTAACTAATAAACTGTACTAATTGGCCCGACCAAAAATTCTAAGAAAAAATATCTAGATGGAAATATGAGTCTAGTTTTGGGGAAAAATTACGAATCTGATTTTCGAGTTGTGGAACTCAAGTTATGATTTTTAAGGTGATAGTGATGCAGTTAGCCAGTCGTCTGGAAAATTTTTAATTGGACTGTGAGAGTAAATGAATTAGTCGGTTAGCACCTCGTGTTCGACTCCGGTAACGGTCTCGGGTACGGGGTGTTATACCAGCAGTGTCACTCGTATCATTAATATCTGGGGACCTGTTATGAGGACGAAGGCAGATACAAAGAATCAAAAGAATTCGAAACATTTATTTGCGTGATATGATTATGAATGACGAATGAAAGAATATTTAGAAGAATGTTTCAAGAATAAAAGAATCCGAAAGTAATCATTTGTATGGTTATGAATAAAATTAAGAGGACGAGAGAACATTTGCTCAAAAATGATAATAACTGTGCATTTTATTGAAATATCGTTTTTAAACATCAGCCTATTTCACAAAAGATTCTTATCACTCCTAGGCCTAGAGCAATAAGTGTGTTTTGGACATTACTCTGAATCCGTTCTAAAAACTACAAGGATCTCTTCCGCAGTCTAGTTGTCCAAAACACTTCCAGGCGTGTAGGGGCAAATGCCCGACAAATTTTCCCTTCCAGTCTCCTCTTCGTACATGACGTTGATGTCCAAACTTTCCAGACTTTCTTTTATAGCTCCCATCATTGGCGTGTCTCTCTCGGGATGAATGATTCCCCTGGACACAAATGTTTTCAATATATGGGGGAAGGTCATTGGTTCCCACTTGATTTCCTCCCCCGTTAATTGAGCTCTCCTTCTTTCTTGCTTCTTTTCTAGCTCCCTTCTCCTTTGTTTCACATCCGGCTTAAATCCTAAACCGAAGCGGTCTCTCTTTTCTTTCAGCATTGGTGTTTCGATCCTTCCTTGTAGATGTCTCCCAAGTCCCTTTCCGGGTAGGGCCCCTTTTCCAATCGTCAACTCGAGGCTCATCCTCATGGTTTTGGACAATTTCGGCACCAGAATTTTACTTCCCTCGGTGATGAACGTCGCGTTAACAAATTCCAAAGATCGAAATAAGAATTCGATTGCTTCGTCATCTGTCTCCAAATAGGGTGCATTATTGCTCACAGTTGCAATAATATCTTCTTCAGCCTTAATCGTTATCAACCTCCCCTCTGACACCAGCTTCAATTTTTGATGCAACGGGGAAGGCACTGCCCCAGCTAAATGTATCCAGGGCCTCCCCAACAAGCAATTGTATGAGGGCTTGATATCCATCACGAGAAAATCCACCTCATATGTGTTTGGCCCAATCTGGAGAGGTACCTCGATTCTGCCCATCACCTTTCTTTCTGTGCCATCGAATGCCTTCACGATGTTCTAGCACTCCTTCATGTGAGAGCTGTCTATAGGTAATCTGTTCAGCGTGGTCAATGGCAGGACGTTCAAAGCTGATCCATTGTCAATCAGTACGCCTGGTAGCGTGTACCCTTTACAGTGTGTGGTGATATGCAGAGCTTTAGTCGACCCCATGCCCCCAGGTGGTATCTCGTCGTCATTAAAAAAGATAAAATTGTCGGCACTTATGTTGCTCACCAACTGGTCCAGCTTGTTAACGGAGATATCATTGCCAACATATGTCTCGTTTAAGACCTTCATTAGTGCGCTATGATGAACTTCCGAGCTTAGAAGCAAGGCCAGCACTGAAATGCGGGCTGGTTGTTTACGTAGCTGTTCTACCACACTGTATTCGCTGTGCTTTAGGAATTTTAAAAAATCCTTGGCCTCGTCTTCGTTAACTGGCTTATTAACAAGTTTGGTTGTTTTTCCCTTCATTTCCTCGACCACCTGGGCTTTTCTTTTTGTGGGCTGTTCCTCCTCATTCACCGTATCGTAATGCCTCCCGCTACGTGTATAGGAACCTTTATCTTGATCCCCTATTGAAGTGCTAACCGAGCTCTCTTTTCCCGGCATCGTCACACTGCAATCATAATTCCATGGGACCTTTTTGCTGTTTTTGTAAGGGAAGACTGCAGGTCTTTGGATTATGACCCTTGGTGACATTTGTACTCCAGCTTCATTATTTTTGGGTCTCGAAATGATCACCACGGGATAATTAGGTGTTTCATTCTGCGCCTTTGATTCTCCCTCGGATCCGCATACATTTCCCTCTATGGGGCTTTTAGCTTCTTCATAGAATTCCATTTCTTTGTTATCTATCATGTTCTGCACGAGGGCCCTGAATTCCACATTCTTGGATTTCATGCCCCACCTCGTCATGAAACTCACAGTAGTTTCTCTCTTCTTCGGGTTCTTCCCTTGGATCCAATGCTATCAATCCTCTCTTGGTCATCTCTTTCCATACCCGCATCAACGGGGTCCTGATTTCTGTCACCTCATACTTGGTCTTCTTGTTCAAGCCTTTACTTATCCCATTCACTCCTTGGTCGGTATGATTGGGGAGTGGGTTTCCTGCTACATTGGGCGTGGCTGGGTCATCAAATCTCATGATTCCCACCTTAATGAGTCTTTCGACCACTTTCTTAAACGCAGTGCAATTTTCGATTGAGTGCCCCGTGATTCCCGCGTAGTACTCACATTGGGCATTCGCGTCATACTATTTGTGATACGGGGGCTGCAGTGGCTCCAGGTAGAAAGGGGATACCACATGAGCATTGAATAGGTTCTGGTACAACTCTCTATACGACATGGGTATAGGGTTGTATTGTGGCCTTTCTATGTTCTTTCTCGCATTGGATTCTTGCCTTACAGAGCTTTGTTGATTGGTAGTCACCGTTTTGGGTTGATTTACGGTAATTGACTTGGGCTACCCCTTGTTGAATGTGCTCGTGTTGTTCACTTCATTGTCTTTTCTCCTCGGGGCTAACTTCCTAGCACTCTCTCTCGATTCTATCTTGCCGCTCTTTACAGCATTTTCGATCATTTCTCCCATCATCACTATGTCGGAGAAGCTCTTGGTGGCGCTTCCCAACATATGAGTGATAAAAGGGGCCTTCAAGGTATTTATAAAGAGTATCGTTGTCTCCTTTTCTAGAAGTGGTGGCTGAACTTGTATGGCCACCTCCCTCCATCTTTATGCGTACTGCCTGAAGCTTTCATTCGATTTCTTCTCCATATTCTGGAGAGTGATTCTGTCAGGGGTCATGTCCGTCATGTGATTGTATTACTTCATAAAGGCTTGGGTCAGGTCCTTCCACGAGTTAATCTTAGAGCGGCGTAATTGGTTGTACTACTTAGACGCTGCCCCGACCAGATTATCTTGAAAGTAGTGGATTAATAGCTGGTCATTGTTAACATATCCCGTCATTCGCCTGCAGAACATAGTGATATGAGCTTCAGGGCAACTTGTTCCATTGTATTTCTTGAACTTGGGCATTTTGAATTTGGGGGGAAGGACTAAATCTGGGACTAAACTTAGGTCCTTGGCATCAATCCCTTGATGATGATCCGCGCTTTCCATGGGTTTAAATTTCTCTTCGAGCCATCTACACCGTTCTTCCAATTGTTTTTGCGAATCCATCCTCGCCTTTTCTTCTTCAGCAATTTCATCCAAATCGGGAACGGGCGGATAGTTTGGGTTGTTGACAAAGTTGGAGCCTGAGCCGGTTTGGAAATTCATCGGTATTGAAGCTCCAGCCTGAACCTGTTGGGGTATGATCGTGACAGATGGCTTCGGTAGATTAATCTCGGGCTTCACAGGTACATGTGTCAGAGTGAAGCCAGGAGGTATTAAGGATCCTCATTAGCTTCTTCAACTTTGTCCATGGGGCCCTTTCCCTTATCCGTTCCTCCTAACAGCAATTGGGATAACTGACTCATCATTTCCCTTTGGGACTCCATCATTTGCTCTTTCATCTCTCACTGAATCTTGGCTAGCTGCTCTTGCATCTGAGACTGCATTTGTTCTTGCATGTCTTTTTGCATCTGCTCCAATTTCTCGAGTCTCTTATCCATTGATTTTTTCCTTGTACCGTAGGGGTGCGTGGTTGGTTGGTTTTCGTTGGTTTCCAGGTTATTGAAATAATTTTTAGTTAATTAATTAGAAAACTCTAATGGCCTTTAATGCATAATGATATGATGTAATGCAAATGCATGAATGTAAAGGAGGCATCAATTTTGATTCAACAGCCCTTAGAAAATTTTACTTGAAAATAAAATCTTTTACATAAAGTCGAGCTACAAATAGAATTTCGCTTTAACGCTCAAAGTCCTAATTTTTCTAAGCAATAAGGCCAGCTCTTGTTCGCGCTCCGACTCTAACTCATATTTCACGCTTAGTGTGTCTGCCTGAACCGCTAGAGTTTGCAAGTAGTCCACTACCTCCCAGATCTGGGTTATGGCCTCTCCCATAAGGTAATCCCTATTTATGACTTGGTCTTGCGCATGGTGAAGTTGCTCCTTCCAACGATCCTCGTTTGCCTCAAAAAATGGATTCGCATCTCACAATTTTGCAGTGACGCCTCTAACTCTTCTATTCTTCCTTTCATTTCTTGTATTTTGCTCAAGCTTGCCCTCAATTCTGTCACAGTGTTGCGGTTTCGGTACTGATGTAGGGACTTCTCGAGTTCTGCCACTCTAGCCCTTAATTCCCCTCGCTCATTTCTGCTTTCTGACAGACTTTTCTCCAAATCTTCGTTTCGTGCTTGAGTTTCTCGAAATTTCCTTTCCCACCGGTCGGTATTGGCTTTTTCTTCCCGAATTTCATGGCGCCATTGTTCGGAAGTCTTACCTAAACCCGCAGTCCTCATAGATAGGCGTAACTTTTTGTAGTCCGTTTTCAAACTGTCTAGATCTTCTTCAGCCTTAGTTTTTCCTTTTCTCCACTTCTCAGCCTCTTACCTTTGGACATCAGCCTCTAATCTTAGGTGCATCTTCTCTTCCTCTAATTGTTCGATCTTCTTCCCATGCTCCAAACTCTTCTTCTCAAAATCTTGTTTTATAATCTCCAATTCTGATGGGGCGACTTGTAATTGTTCCCCGATAGGCCGAGCATTCTCTAAGCTTGGCCTAGGAATATTATCATTAATCCTCTTCGTAAACCACTTGCTATACTCGGGCGTTACCATGGAACCGACGGCTAACCTCTTTATCTAACAAGTTTGCTTCCAAGCATCCGATAACTCCCGAACTCTCTTCTTATAGTGAGCACCTTTAAACGAGAATTCACTCTGAGCAAGTCCATAGGTCGTGGGTACAAACTGCCTCGACTTGTATTGCCTCAAGGCTATCAACGGAGTATACCCGGTAGCTCCCCAGATTCCTAACAATGGCATTCAATCAAAGTTACCACATCGGTACATGATCTCATCAGGAACCATCCAATAAGCACTCCACTCGATATCCTCCTCCTTGAGGTTCTGAAAAATATCCATCCACTTCTCTTCCGAGATATCCTCTCTCCTCTGTATAGCTACCTCTTCTTTCAAAGGGGAATAACCTTCAGAAAAGACTCGATAGGAAACCTTGTCTACCTTCCAAAAGTGCCCATGAAACCATACCATCAATAGTTGAGCACATCCAATAAATCGCCCCTCGCCCGTCTTTTGACATGAGCTCAAAGATCTGAACGTTTCTGCCAATATTGCCGGTACCGGTGTGATTCCCTTTTCAAGACGATCAAACAAGTCAATGACCGCCTCGTCCACGTGCCTCAAAGCCTTAGGAAAGATCACTAATCCGTAGATGCTTAAGGCAAATATATCGACCCTCATTCTTTCGTCTGGATGAGTCAAGATCAAATCTCGCAAATTCTCCCAAGGGACACATTTGCTATCTCCTTTTTGCTGAATCCGAGCAGTGACCCAAGGCTCGCTTATCCCAGAAATGCTCATCAGTTTCTTCATGAAAGCCTGATTACTAAAAACCCGGGCATAAGTCTTCCGGACCTGAATCTTTGGACATCTAAGCAGCGTAGTGTATTCTTCCATGGTAAGTACCAAATGTACTTCTCCAAAGGTAAAACACTTATATGCGGAATTCCAAAACTGCACCAAGGCTCGGAACAAATGCTTATCCACTCTAATATCTAGCAGGTAGGATATGTCACTATAACTTTGGTAAAACAACTGCTTGATCCTTTCATCCCAACTAACCCAAATGTCTCTCAACTCTTGCAGCTCATTCTGTACTACATTGACGCGAGTGAAATCCTGCAGCTCCGACACATACCCTTCTGCCAAGCTATCCCCTCTCTCAGATTGTAGCCTCTCCGACCAAGCACGAACGGCCGCATTATCCTCGACTTTACTAAGAAATTCATTCTCCATGTCAAATTTTCTAACTTAGTAATTGAATGTAGATTAACGCCTCCTTTAATATGCAATGTCATGCAAAAAAGACAATCAAAACAAAACATCGGTTAGTATCAAATAATAGCGATAGAATGCAAGCACATAAATGGTGATTATAACACATATACGGGTAAGTACTAAGGCTCGACGCGGCTCCACCCAAGGATAGCTCCTAAGGTTCACTATATGTGGTTTAGTTCTAGGAAAATGGGTACCCGAACCAGCAGATTCCTCAATCCTCACCCATTATAGGCTCATATAGATCGAGTTCGGTTCGGGGGGATACATTTCCCTATGACCATGCGGAGATGAAAATCTCACGAAATCATAGGTACGGATGTACCCCGGAAGCAATCCACTAGCCCATGCGGAGGTGAAAACCTCACGGAAGCGTAGCTTCTTACTTCCACTTAGAAGGTGTAACCACAGTGGTCATGCAATGAAATGCAGTGCTATTCTACAAGGCCCGCACAAACATACAGTCAAATGCAATAGAAATATACATGATTTTTAAAATAAATTTTCAGTTTTTTAACAAAAGGACAGTAAATAATCGATTTTTATGGCTCGACTCTCAAGTTCAAATCCCCAGCGGAGTCGCCAAGCTGTCGAAACCATCCCACGATTTTAAAAAAAAAATTATTTTAATGAAAAATGGTGGAATCGACTTTTTGGAAAATGAAAATATGGAGTCGCCACCGATCTTTTGTTTTGGTGTGATCGAATCACCTAAAAATGAGGTTAGTTTAAATAGACATTTTTGGTTTATTAAAACAATAATTTTGGTCTACGAGCTTTTGAGAAAATAGGTTCGGGAGTCGGTTACGCATGAGGAGGGATTAGCACCCTCACTACGCCCAAAATTGGTACCAAGTCGATTAAATACTGTCCTTATGTCTGAAATTAAAAGTTTTTTGAAATGTGGTTCCTTTTATAACGTTTGAGTGATCCGACTTGGTTGCCAAAATTTCTTGTTTCGATGCCCGAAGGTATATAATTTGAGAATTACAGAATGATGCTCAACTATTTAGTCCAACGAAAAATCGAAACCCAGCACAGTAGGGTACGATTCTTCGAATTTCCAAATATTGACCATTGCCTTACTTTATAAAATACGTGTGAAAATTTCGAGGAGATATTCGATTATTTTGGGCAAATGAGAAAGCGCAACCCAACATGATAGGGCTCGATTCTCAAATCGCCAAACATCGAACATCGCCCTTATTTTAAAAGATTTTAGAAAATGCGAGGGAAATTCTGAAGGGATCTTCAATTGTTTCGGACCAATGAAAAAGCGCAACCCAGCACGATAGGGCACGATTCTCAAATCGCCAAACATTGAACATCGTCTTCGTTTTTAAGTATTTTTTTATAAACATGAGTGAGAATGTAAAGGAATGTTCGATCATTTTGAGCAAACCAGAAACCACAACCCAGCGCGATAGAGCATGATTCTCGAATTATCAAACGTCAAACATTGCCTTCGTTTAAAAAATTTTAGGAGATATGAATGGAATTTTGAAGGGAAGCCCGATTATTTTGAGCAAACGCAAAATTGCAACCCAACATGTTAGGGCACGATTCCGCGAATTGCTAAATATCGAACCTCGTCTTCGTTTTGAGGAATTTTAAAAGGCGTGAGTGAAATTTCGAAGAGATAGTCGATTATTTTGAGCAAACACGAAATCGCAACCCAACACGTTAGGGCACGATTCCACGAATTGCCAAACATCGAATCTTGCCTTCGTTTTTAAAGAATTTTTGAATGAATGATTATAGAGCTAGCTTAAGACGTATTAATTCAATTTGAAATAGTACGAGATTAATCATAAAATTTGGATTTTATAAAACCGGATTTCAAAAATCAATAAGGTGGATGCCACGCAAGGAATGTACATATATAAAGCAACCAAAAGAGCGTATGCAAAACAAAATAGAATTTAGAAGTCAAAGTGGTATAAGATGATGTCGGAACAAATGCGATCTAATGAACCAAAAATCTTTATGACATGCAAATTAATGAATTGGTGCATTTTAAAATTTATTTGTAAAAAAGGAAAAACTAGGGATATACGCTTAATCATTTAAAAAAACATATTATAAAATGAATGTTTAAATCGAAAATCATACCAAAACGTAGAATAATATTGATTTTTAAAAAAAACGAGGATGTATATAATAAAAATTTAAAGTATGTGTAAAATATATTAAAATGGTAATAATAAAATGTATAGTACGATATAATCTTCAAAATGCAATGGATCTACAAATTATATATATATATATATATATATATATATATAACCCCTTTTTTAAAAATAATTATTTGTAAAAACATAGAAATATATGCAAGCTAAAACTGATTTTATTATAAATTATATAATGAATTGAAGAATATACTTACATATATGAAAAAGAGAAAACTACATGCATAAAATACATAGATTTAATAATATATATATATATATATATATCAAGTATAGATATCTATAAACATATATGTATATAATAATAATTGAGAAAATATATTATATAGGACCATGTAATAAACTACAATAATAAATTTAAGACAACACATGTATAAAATAACATAAGGTTAACAATGTATATATATATATATGAAATGAAATTGACTTTAATGTAAAGTACAAATATATATGTACAATAGCGTATATAAAGAAAACAATTACATGAGGTAATACGCAAAATATGAAAGCATAGTTACCCAAATTACAATAAGTAAATGATGCAAGTTAGACGATGAACACGAGTAAATGAACACAAGTAAAATAAAATAAAACATGAGGTGAATCTAAAAAAAATAATTGAAATCACATAAAGGAGAGGGTCTAATTGAAACCATGTTAAAATGGAAGGATAATTTGTAAATACAGATAAGGGCCAGTGCATAATGTATACGAATATGCAAGGATCAAAACTGGAATTATTCCAGACTCCCAAAACGCTGTGTACATGTGCGGACCCCATTGCAAATGAGCTCAAAATACAAGCCTAAATTAAAAGAAATGGAATAAAAATATGGATTGATTTAAACGTGGCGCAAAAGGGAGGGATTTAATGTGCAAATAGTCCCTCACCGCAAAAACACGCAGGTCATCGGGTTTGGAATCGAATCAGGTCGGGCTTTGATGTCAATGCGACACAGTTTGAGGTCCTATAAAATGGCTCAATCAGCAGATTAAGCCAGCACCTCCAAACCCTAGCCTCCATTTTTACTCCCCTCAAACGAACCTTGACCCTCCATCTGCCATGCCAATCCACCGCAATGAATGGAGATTGGTTTGTTCGAGCCTCAAGATGGTTTTCTTTCCACCTTATACTCCTCTCGGACCCCGATTTCAACGAATCAGAGGAGATCTCACGGCGTATTCACGGGGTAAGATTTCATTTCCCTCTCTTTATACAACCCAAAATGCGAAAGAACAAAAAGAAATTCCAGGAGAATGAAACTAAGCCAAGAAGAAAAGGAAAAATCTCAGAAATTATGAATCGGAATCACCTTCGAATGCTCGTTGCTTTTTTGTATTTCAAAATGTATTGATTGTGTCTGTATGGCCTATTGTGCGTTTATGTTGCGTAAAAAGCTCACCTAGGCTATTACATGGCCTTTATAGCCGAAAAGAAAGAAAAATCAAAAAATGAAAATGCTATTTTCTTCTTCCCTATTCATTTCTTGCTCGTGTGTCTTTTTCGCAGTACTGGAGTCTTGGCATCGCTGAGAGGTGGGCGTGGCGTCTGAGGGTTGTCTTGCTGGTGCTATTGGAGGCGTTGTCTGGCGCAATGTGGTTTGGCCGCTAGTGAAGGCTGCGGCACAAAGAGACCCTTGCCCTAGGGTTTGCCAAAATGGGGCTCAGTTTCTGGGCCGTTTGGGGTATTAGGCTATGTCATTTTGTAAATGGACTTGTAATTTGGGTCTTGAAACATTGGGGTTAATTTCGTTTGATTTTGGGTTGTAATTGGATAGATAATGGACTATTGATATCTAGATTTTTATATCATTTATTGTTTTTATTCGGGCCGGGCAAATTTGGCCCACTACACCTTACAAGACACATGTAGTATCTTCAACTTGTTTGTGGAATTTTAAAAACTTCATAGACGGTGTATAAGATAATTGTTCTTTATTAAATTAAAACATTTCAATTTTTTACACTCTCTCCCTTCCCATGATTCTTTCTTTTCTTTTAATGCACTTTTTTAATTGTTAGATAATTTTTTAATATAACGATCTTACCATTTTTTCTACTTATCTTCTTCTTTGTATTTTGATTTCATGCTTTGTTTAGGATTTTTTCTTTATACAAATTCACACAACGTTAACTATTTTATACAAAATATATAGAAAAGAATAGAAAAGTTATATTAAAAAAATAATACATAGATTTTGTATTGGTCTGAATCGAAATCAAGATTTAAAAAGAAAAAAAAAAGCTCAATAGAATATGGGTTTTATCATTGAAAATTGAGTTGCGATAAATTTTTCAATAATTTGTTGATATTTTTCACTGAGTTCTTGAAGGAAAAGTAAAAGAGATGAAAATATTTATATTTAAAAAACCTTAAATAAATAATATTTAATTTTTTAAGTTAAAGTTGCCTGATGGCTTTGCTTCGGATGTTATGTAAACCATTTTAATTTTCTTCGAAAAATATTGAATTACATCTCTAAGCTTAGAACTCCCTACTAAAACAAAGACTAGGTGCTATTTAACTATGTATAATATTGTTTTATTTATTATTATTATTTTTTAAAATATTAATTGAAGTCATGCTTTTGACTCCATTTGTAAAATTAAAAGAAATTATTATTATAGCAAATAATTATTTATATACATATATAGAATTATTTGCTAGACTTATAATGGAGTTTTTTTTCATCTCAAGTATATTAAAAAAAAAGACAAGAAGTAATTGACAATATTTTAATTTGGTTTATAAAATTTAAAAATTCCGCAACAAGTATATTTAATAATATTCCATTATAAATACACAGGTTTCTTTCAGGTTTGATTGAATATATATATATATATATATATATATATATATATATATATATATGAAATCGATACTAATTACCAAAAAAAAAAGTTTATGAAATACTAAAGTAAGAGTATTGAATATCCTTAAATTTTAAATGAACATTTGATGTGTCACATTTATGATGAAGGGAAAAAGGGATAAAGTTTCCACTCGTGTTATAGCAAAGTGATTAAGTAGGGTCATGGATATCTAAGCAAATCTAATATAATGTTCCCACTTTATATCTCTAAGTAAAATGCCAAAGAGGGCAAGACAAATAGATATATACATATTAGTGGGCAATGGTGATGGGGGCAAAATCCACGACTTTCCAAACGCGCTTGAAACAAAACTACCAAGAAAATGCCATTTTCACAAGGACAAATGAGAAAACAAAAAGACATTTCTTATGTTTTCATGCAATTTTCTTTGTTAGAAAGGAGCTCCGAGCTTTGGATCATGTAACCACTTATAACAATTTATATTTAATAAGTTTAGCAAATAATTATTATCTTTTTAATTTGTAGAATACAAATTGAAAAAATGGGAATAAATTAACCTATCAACCTTTTGAACTGTGAATTAATTAGTTTGATGATTCAACTATATATTGAAAAATCATAGATTTGCCTTGAATTGATAAAATTGAATATCAGTAACTTGAAATTTTGTTAAAAACCATATATATAATTTTATTTAATTTTAGATTTTTAACAAAAACTGGACCTTTTATAATGCTTTGGTTCATTTTCAATCTTTATTTTTTATGAAAATTTATTAATCATTAATAATTTTTGTTCTTATTTTTAATTTTTTTCTAGATGCTCCAACTTTTCCTATTCAACTGACTAAACATGAAGAAAGAAAATCTGGGAAAATGATTTGATTAACTTGCATTCAGAAACCAAAACAATGAAAGTTACCAAACAAAGTCTTATCCATTGTCAGCTACAACTTGAGAAATTTAGGGACTCGGGATTTTACTTCTTGTCCTTGCTTCAAAAGAGAATAGAAATAATTGTGTTTAAAGTGTAGCCAAAAACAAATTGCTAACCCTAATCAAATTATTTATATAACTTCAACTAGCAAATAAACAAAATACAAGAACAATGAAAAAGCAAAAAAAAAAAAAAAAACAGCATATTCCTTCCACCATTACTAGACAGAGGAAACTCCCAAGGCATATATGTTGCTTTGGACCTAATCATACAAATTTTCTTTCATTTCCAATACTTGGAAAAAAAATAATCTTTTTAATTGTATGTTGAGTTTTATCAATTAGACCGACTAAATTATTTACTTAATTCTAAAAGTCTGTTCGAAAATTAAGAGGGATTAAGCAAATATATTAAGTTTGTAAAATGGATTTTGGAAAAAAATTAAGACTAAAATTATGAGATAAGTTTGGTATTCAATATTTAAAGCCTAAACTCCATCCAACCCATAAATAAGAGGATAATGAGCTTCATTACATTTGAATTCACGTTCTCTTATACTAACAATAATATTAATGCCAATCGAACTAAAACTCAATCAATTATTTTTCTTAATTATTTAAAATATATTATTAACATAAAAAAAATAGGTTTAAAGCAATATAGTTTCACAAAAAAGTATGACCTAAATGATTCCTCGAGATTGTTTAAGGGACTTGATAGTTCCATTTCTAGTTTTGACTACAGAAAATATCATTTAGAGAAAAAAAATTTGATTCTTTTATGAAGTGGTATCCTATTTTTGTGATTAATGTATATTATATTTAGAGGTATTCTCTTTTGTTTATGAAGATTCGGGTGGTGGTTCATTTAAATGGATATTATTAAAATTTTAAAAATTTTTTATGTAACTTTATTTGAGCATCTGCATATTAAGAATTAATATTTGACCGAATACGAATTTTTGTGTAGATGAAAAACTATCTACCGATGCTTTCTTCCAGAGGAAAAATAACTGAATAGTCAAATACGTATATGAATCCTACTAAAGCTCAAAGAACTAAGTTCAATGCATGGCAGTTTCGATATCAATTCGTTGAGATGCAAATATATTTATATTAAAGTTGGTTTTATTGAAAAAAATCCAGTTTAAAAAATCATTTTTATCACTGCAGAAAAATAAATTTGAAAACAAAGTTGGTTTGTAATATCTATAATAAATTTTTTTTTATAAAAGTATTTATGCTTTGTGGGAGACGGATTCTTGACATTCTCAATTTTCAACCAAATGGTCTTCTTCAGTATTTTCATACCACAAATCACTTCGAGTGTGAGTTGGGTTTAAATAATCATGAATCAAATATAGAATCATAAATAATTTTCTTACTTTCAGTAGCAAATTAAATCTCACTTTCTATTGAAACCGGCATAATTATTATTCCAAGAAAATAAAATTTATATTTTAAAAAAAATTCAATATTCTCAAAATTGTGTATTTTTAGCCCTACCAGTGCCATATATTTATAAAGAGAGATAGGAGAATACTTGTTGAATTAGTAGAATACAAATAGTATTTATCTGGTAGAAAAATTAATCTCCTAGTTCTACTTGGAGAGAAGGGATAATATTGGGCATTTCATGAATTGGGTCCATTTATACGTGTTTCCTAGACTTTTAACTCTACACTTTATAATTTAATTTTATAATTTAATCTAACTCAATACAAGTTTTTCTATTCCTCAAAATAAATATTATTTATTAATTTAATTTAATTAGATAAATTAATTTTTCAATTAAATTATTTTCTCAATCAAATTTTAATTTCGTTAAAGTCATGACAATTTTATCAGAGAAGAATATATGAAAATATATTTAATTTTCATATTCAACGGATTCGCAATGACCATCTAATTTAATTTATTTTTGAATTTCAATTATTTAATTAAATAATAATTTGAAAAACTTAAATTTAATCTCAAGCCCTTTTCATAGTTCTTGAGAAACCACATTTATTTCTCGAATGTAATCTATTTCTCTAAATTTATCGTTTCTATCCATTTTCATTCACTTGATTTTATATGCAATTTATTTCTGGTTTCAATGAGCTAGCAGATGGATTGATTGGACATATGTAATTAGGGCTCAAATGATTTATAAGTAAGTTCCAGTTTTTTACCTATTAATTATAAACTCATTTAATTATAAAGTCATTCTACTATAATATTGTGACTGAGCTCTCCCCAATTACATACTATTGCGAAAGCTACTCAATCAGTGCCAGTCTAATAACCTTGTCATAAGTGTGTTATCCTCAAAGGGTATCTTTAATCTCTTTGGGATAAATACGTTCTCCCAATATGATCCTATTTTATCTCATGATAACCATTACATTTCCATCATGAAAAATCAATTCCTAACAAATAGTAACTAAGTCATTCATCATGTAACCTCCCTAGCTCAGCCAAGACAGTAGACCCAAATTCGAGAGATTACATCGGCCACCAAGATGACCAAGTGCGATTAAAGACTCTAAATAGTCAAATTAAAACATTTGTCTATCTTTAGAAAGAAAACTTAGTCAATTTACGGAAAATCTCACGAGTTATCAAAAATTGATTCAGTTTAATTTTCCTATGTGACAATGATTATTTCAAAAACTTAGTTGACTTTCAAATTTCTTTCTTAACCAAACACCTTTACAATTTAGCAGTAGAAAAGTGATGTTAACGTGATTTTTAAATGAATACCATCTTTCATGTACAATTAAATAAAAATTCATATTCTAATAGCCTAAATATTTTAAATGACATGCATGCCTTAAATAAAAACCTGAAAACTAAATCCCATGCCACACTTTAAAGTAAATGAGTTTCAAATAACAAGAATTATAAAATAATAAGTCTAAAATGCTTTTCAGTAAAAATATAGATCTGATCTGAACCCTCCGAATGTCGCCTCTGCATCTTAACCATATGTGTTATCTGTAAAAAAGGAAAATAAGGGAGGTTGAGCTATGAAAGCTCAGTGTGAGTTCTAATACAAGAAAAATCAGTACAACCCAAAGACAAGGCACATGAATTTAACAATTTTGAGAATAAACACAATAAAAAAACACTTCAGATTTACGATTTTTCACATAAGAAGCTTTCTTATAATTTTATTAGAATTCAGAATAATCACAATCGAATAAAAATTCAAAATATCATTATTTTGAATAAACTCAACACAAGAATAATCAACGCAACGATTAATCATATAGAAATACTATTCATCAAATAATTCAAAAAAGCAATTTCAACATTTTAGATCACTCAACAATGTACATATGTATATATGTATGCATCATCTTAGAAAACTTTCAGTTTTGTATGCACATGTTTTATGAATGCTATACAATTTCGGTTTAACAAAAAGATCCTATCCCACCATTACATACCGCATTGGGAGCTTCCCAAAACTCCATCCACTAACACATTGGTTTTGTGGTTAAACCACTATTAATTCGTAGATAAAACTGTCAATGGCTGTGGACACACAGCAAAACATCACAGATGGAGTCTGCTATGGCGTGAATATAATGTAGAGTAATGCAGGTAAAATATTCCATTTGCTGTGGATGCAAAACATGTTTGCAGGTACTAGTTGTCAAAGGGGTTGTGGATGCACAGCAAAAATGTCACAGGTGGAATCTGTTATGGTTGTGGGTATATAGTAGGACCATCGTAGATAGGCTTTACTATGACTATAGGAACATGGTAAAATAATACAGATAAACTGCCATTACTTCCTCCATTTATAACTTTCTATGTGTACGGTTTAACTATAATAGCTCGGTTTAGAACTTAGCCTAAATAGTGGTTTCGAGACCAAAAATTAGAGTTAAAAAATATTTTAATATTATTTTTCCATGTTTATAGTATGTGGTTAAGCATGTGTGAAAGTTCCGTATGAAAATTTGATTGTTTGTGTGTTTAATTTGATAAAAGGACCTAATCGCAAAAAATGCAAAAGTGGCCCTCTATTTGTTAAAGTGCTTAATTGATATCTTTTATCAAGGGTAAGGTCCTTATTAATGAAATGGACCATTAACATGGTTAATGGACTTTTATGGACAAACATTATAAGCTTTTATATTATTTCATTAGGGGTAAATAAGTAATTTTTCAATTATGTTAATTAAATTATAAAAAAACATGAATTTTTTTTCATTTCTTTCCTTGTTAGCCGAATATTGAAGTAGAAATGAAGATATTTTCTTCCTTTAGGGTTCAACACATAGATTACTTGATTAAGGTATGGATTTTAATCCGTTTTTGATAATTTTTATGTTTTTGAGATCGTTGCTTTGAGTTCTAGCTAGCCCATGTCTTAATTTTTGAATTGGTTGATGTTTTTTAAAGATTCCATTGATGAATTCATGTGTTTTATGATGTTTAATGATGAAATATGAAAGCTTGGTGCTTGATATACATGTTTTGTAAAGTGATTTTGAGTAAAAATGCATATTAGGGATTAAATTGAGAAAAGTGTAAATTGAGGGATTGAAATGTGAAATAAATGATAAATATGGGCTGATAAGGACTATAGGAAAATTCATCGAAGGCATGGTTTTGATGAATTTTGTATATTTAGTGTTTTGTGTAATAAGGACTAAAATGTCAAAATGTGTAATTTTAGGGGCTAAAGTGCAAAAAGGCCCAAAGATGTGTTTTCGTATTAAGTTGAATGTGTTAGTGATTAAATGAGTTAAATTTGAATTTATATAGATCAAGAAAAGAGGAATTCGGACCTAGATCAAAGCAAAAACAAAGTGCTCGATTGATCGACTATTATCGTCGTTTTTGCGTCCAAGGTAAGTTTTTGTATAATACATATTATTTAAACAATGTTGGCATTAAGTGTGCGAATAAAGAATAACTACGGCTACTAAAATGGCACTAAGTGTGCGAGATTAAAACAGCGTTGGCTGAATAAAAGGCACTATGTGTGCGATACCGATATTAATTCAGTTTATTATAGTGGCACTAAGTGTGCGATACTATTATAGCTTCGACTACTTAATTGGCACTAAGTGTGCGAATTCATTGAACGTTTAAGGATGATCAAAGAAATTAGTACATCGAGCATTGAAGTGATAAATGTGATAGATAAGAACATGATGGTACAGGTATGTAAGGAACCTATGTGGTTGATGATATAGAGTATGAAATGGATGAAAGATTTTGTAAATGAATGATGAAATGAGTAATGTGATGAGTTGTATTAAGTGTTAGTTAATTAATTGAATTATATTTTAATTGATGAGTTAAATGTATTATATCATGAACTTACTAAGCTTTAAAGCTTACTGTGTGAAATGTTCTGTATTTTACAGTGTTATAAAGCTAGCTTGGATTTAGGGATCGTCAGCGACTCATTCACACTATCGGACATCTATTTTGGTACCATTTTAAGAGTTGTATATATATGGAATATGGCATGTATAGGCTAGATGTATTTGAATATGTTTTGTATTGTTTATATCTAGCTATGTGATATGGCTTGGATTTGGTTGTGTATAAGAATGAACTATGGCTATAAATTATGTGATGCATTATGGTCAATATGATATGTTCATGAATGGCCAAGTGAATTGGTCAATTTGGTAAGTTTTGGAATGTTCTTATTTGAGGGATTGGTAAGTTTATGACATGATATTAAATGAAATGAATTGAGGTTATGAAACTCATATTTGGTATGACTGTGGCTTAGGATTTGATATGTTTTGGTTTATATATTGAGGATGAAATTTGTTGATAATGATATGACATGAATGATTTATATTTTGGTTGTGAATTGGTTGAAAATTTGGTATAAAATATTTTGGTTTTGATGCTTGTAGGGATGGCCCAAAATGGGTGGCAATTTGGCTTTACAAATAGCCTATTTTTGTCCACACGGGTAGAGACAAGGGCTTGTGTCTCAGCCGTATGTGACACACGGTTATGTTACACAGCCGTGTGTCCCCTGGGGTACTGTAACACCCCAAACCCGGCCCAGACGTTATGGCCGAATCTGACGTGCCACATTGGAGTTGAAAACCCACGTTCCGTCTTAGTGTTTTAAAAACCATATATTTTGTTGAGTTAACAAGTGTATGGAAGCTGGGCACCAGGTAGGTATCCGAGATAGAGGAGGTGAGCCATGAAGGCTGCTTAAGTACCAAGCTCTTTGATTGGATCCAATCCTAGACATACCCACAACCATAGCCACACTTTGTTATATCGAGTTTAAAATTGTTTAAGTGGACGTCTTTGATAAATCGATTAATCGTGGCGTTGAGCTATTTTGAAAACAAGTATCGTTTTGAAAACACGTCCTAAGTCTAGCCCATTTGAATAATTATCAACCAGGTTTAAAGTTATTAAAATTAAAATAATCCCGAAAAGAAAAAAAAGGAAAGTTAAAATGGCCTTATTACAACCCAAAAATAAATAATAATTAAAGGAAATTTAATGAAAACCAACGCTTATTTAAAAGTCCAAAGGCGATCACCGTGGCTACTCTGAATCCCCTCCGGCCCAAGTCCCCACATCAAGGTTCACCTGTAAGGTTAAGGAAAGGGGGGTGAGTTTGGAAACTCAGTGTGCAACAAAGCCCCTTTCAGAGCCCAAAACAATAACAGCCTGTTGGGCCTAAGCCCAAATCCAATCTCAACATGTACTGGGCCATAGCCCTTTCCATATTTCATATTTCATAACACTGGGCCGAAGCCTTTTCATATTTCATATTATCGGGTCAAGCCTTTATCAGAAATGGTATGGCCCATAGGCCCATTTCAATATCACATATAATGTCAATGAAAGAATGCAAGCCCATTTGGGGAGACTACTCAACCTACCATCCGCTACTCTCCACCCGTACCAACCAACACACCATGTGGGATTAACTCGACCCACCCCGCCATAACTCTCCCTTTGGCAAAGATAGTGCTTTATCATATAACCGAGGCCTAGCCTCTTTTTAATAACTAGGGCAAAAGCCCTTTTAATAACTGGGCATAAGCCCTTTAATAACTGGGGCATAAGCCCTTTAATAACTGAGGCATAAGCCTTTTAATAATTGGGGCATAAGCCCTTTTTCACTTCCTCCATTCATATAAAACCCAACCCAATGCATTTATGATTACATCATGTGCATATCATACATATCATGTGCATATCATACATGTCATGTGCATATCATACATACCATGTTTATCAAAATCCCATGTATTAAATTCATACATAAACCCTAGGGGCAAAACAAACATTTTTACCTAGGGGCAAAACGGTCATTTTCATGTTATAAGGGTAATCTTGTAATTTTACCAAAAATTAGGGTTTCCATGTTCATTAACGGTTACTAACAATTCATGTGTGCAAACAGTGAGTCTGGCCCATTTTTAGCGAAATTGAGTTATTGGGCCTAAAAACCTCTAATAGGCCCTACTTAGCCAATTTCGTCATCTAGGCCCATTTAGCCTATATTCCATAACGGTTTTATCAGTCACGATGCGCAATTTAACAGGTTCTCCTTTTCTACCAATTTTACCCAAATGGGCCCGAAAGCCCAATAGGCCCCACTTTGGCCCCTCGAGGCCCAACTTACCGAGAACGCCAAAAATCACATTCTTATCGTTTCCATTGTTCCCGATCATCATCTCATCGATTCTAACTGACTAGTGAGCGTTCATTGCTCACGATCCTCGAAATGCCGAAATTTGAGCATTTTGACTTTTCGGCATTTATCGCTTTAAGCTATGAAAAAGGGTTCGTTACACACCTGTTTGGCTATATTCCTCGACGAGATCTCCTACATGATTTCTTCTATAATCCATCATTAATAATCAGCTTCCCATAATTGAACCAAACCAAAAATCATCTAATACTAATACTTACACATTCGGCCACCATCCATAATGGCCGTAGGAATCTTACCTTTGTCGCGATTGATGACTAGGTCTAGCCACTCCGGAGATCCAAGCTACCCCAAGTCGACACTACACCTTTCTGCTCCTCCACTAAATAAACCACAAAAAATATTAAAAGAAGACCCCATAAAGCCTATACCCATATTTGACTATCTCCCTAAATTATAGGGTTTCGGCTTTTGGCCAACAGTTACTCTAGGAATCGTTTAGAGTTTGGGCACTTACCACAGTCTTTCTCCTCTTAAATCCGGATGCCTAAAAGGTAAAGGAATTGAACGCCAACAATTGAAAAGGAAAGAAAAGGTTGCTGGTCACAAAGAATCGGCACCCCCCCTAGCTTCACTAATTTCGGCTTTTGCGGTATTTCGGCAGAAGTAGAGATAAAGGAAAGAAATAATGGGTGAATGAAGGGAAATAATGGGCTGGTTTGAAAGAAAGAGAAGGAAGAAAAGATGGAAGAAGAGATGGTAGGTTCGGCTGCAAAAAGAAAAAGAGAGAAGAAGGCTAACCTCAAGGGAGAAAACGGCACACCAATACCTAAGTGCCAAAAATCCCTAACTAAAACCCCTCTACCGAAAATCCCCTCTCCAATCTCCCTTATTCACCAACTCTATCTCCATATCAAATCCTAAAATCTCTCCCTTATCCCTCCTTAATCTATGCATTTGACTTGATCCAACTCTCCTCTTACAGAATCCACTTAGGTTCCAACACTTACCCTTCCTGCACATAAAAATAAATACTCTTATTTGCCAACACAGGGGATCGATCCCAGGTCTTCCCTTATGCTCCACACGCCACCTTTTTAGGAACTTAGTGGCATCACCCTTGCCACTTTACTACAGCTCTTTTTGTGATGCATGTTACCCACAACTTTATATAAGGGCACCTAGCCAGAACCCCTAACTCCAAAGTCCAAAATTTAAAAATTATATCGGGTTTTGGCCAACTCATGGGCCTTCCATAAGCCCATTTACATACCCAACTTATGAATTCCATAATCACATACCAAATTTTAGAAATTTACTTAAAATATTAAGAATCGCGAAAAACCCGAAAATCAGGATGTTACAGGTACCCTACGATTTAAAGTCAGTATACCCTACAGTTTTGACACGGCCTAGACACACGGGCGTGTCTATTGATTGTGTGTGGCACACGGGCTGGCACATGGGCGTGTGGTCGGCCATGTGACCCAAGTCAGTAGCGTCCCTAATTTTCACACAGCCTGGAATACAGATGTGTCTTGTGGCCGTGTGAACAAGTCAGTATGTATGCCCTGTTTGGCCACGGACTAGACACACGGATGTGTCTAATGCCATGTGAGGCACGGCCTGTTCACATAGGCGTTTGACCTTTGTAACTTAGAAAAATTTTAAAGTTTCGAAAAAACTTTGTATGTGTTCAATTTAGTCCCGACCTCTTTCTAAAACATGTTTAAGGTCTCGTTGACCTAAGAAATGGACTTTATGTTGATGTTTGACTATGATGCTATGATGTTTGTAAAATGAATGTGAAATGTTTCGATATGTCCGGTAATGCCTTTTAACCCTAGTCCGACGACGGATACGGGTTAGGGGTGTTACATTAATGGTATAAGGCATACTATACGTACAATCACAAATACAATACAACAGACATCTGAATTGTTCACAATTCATGCAAGTATATATAATTAACATATGAATTTTGTTCATCAAATAATAGATTCTAACATAACTCATACTATCAGGGATTTGATTGAATAAAATTAAACATTAAAAATAGTTCAGGGATCAATTAGAGACTAAACTGGGCAAATAAAAAAATTATGGGCAAAACTATAAAATCTGAGAAACAGGGGCACATGACTGTGTGGACAGGCCGTGTGAGATGCCTCAAGTCATATGGCCAAGTCGTGTAACAAACTAAGGCCATTGGTTTACGAACTACATTAGGGTTTCCAAGGCACATGGCTGTGTGGTCCACCCGTGTGGCAAACCGTGTGGAAGGGTCATGCCGATTTGAAATGCGAACTATCTTAGGGTTTGCAGGGGGACATGGTCATGTGGTCCACACGCCTGTATGGCCCTATCTTAGGCATGGTTTACCCGATTTACTCATAAAAGAACACACACCTTTCACCGGGATCTCAAACATTGTTCCTAGTGCCTAGATCTAATCCTGGGTACTTGGAATAGGTCCTTCAAATGAGATTTACACAAGAATCAATAATAATTTCTAATACTTATAAAAAAATATCAAGATTTTTAAAAAAATTCACAAAAGATTCGTACTCGAGTTTAAAGATTAACAAGAATGATGTTATTATAGGATTTATGGTTTCTACTTATTCGAAAATTGAATACTTGTCTATCTTTGATGAGATTTCGAGGGTTATTGCTGATAAATTCAAAAATTGGTAGGAAATTGTTTTAGTAGAGATTGATTTTGATTTGGGGTAAGCAAAGAAATAACTTTCAACAACAAAATAATGTGACAGAAAAGGGTAAGAAAGAAAATATGATGATACATAGAGAATAGAGGAAGGAATTCTAATTGGAATGAAAAAAGTAAAGCTAAATCCTAATGTAATTAGGAAAGGGATTAAATAGCTAGGTTTTCAAACTTTTAAGGGGCTGGAGGGTAATTTACCCTTTTTGTCGAAAATGAAAAAAAGAAATGGAAATGATGAATGAGTTTGGCGTGATTTGAACCTAAAGACAATGTGGAAATGAAATGCCTTACCACTTGGGGCTACTACCCATTCTTGGCTTATTTCTACCACTTTTAATATATATACTAGATTGAGATTGTTCCTTAGTTGCTTGAAAAAAAATAGAAGAAAATGGGAAAAGTAGGGTTTGAACCTTGGTTCTCTAAGGAGTATTCTAAGCACTTAACCATCAAGACTAAGGCTTATTTCTTGGTGATTTTATTAATTCTAACCCTATGTTAGTTGGCGTGTTACACACTACAAAGACAAATGACTCGTGGCCGCGTTTACATTTCATCTATCATGTAATTCCAATGAAGATATCATTTACCCATTTCTTGGGATATGAATTCCACTATTGTGAATGATGCTACATATTGCAAAAGTTGTATACCCAACGCACTAGCTTTCAATTCCTTATCTATTTGAACTAGGGCTTTTACTTACATGAAAGTATACAAATCACACATATATAGTTCATCATCCACTCAAGACTAAGGTATTTCAAAATATGAATGTTACAAGTAAATAAATCTATTCTACTTGGGTCATGTCTAATGTACTGTGTCAATCACATATATGTCTCTATCTTCGGGGAGTCATCTGCTTCGATGCTCAAGACAAAGCATCTCCCCAACTGGACTTGATAGACAACATATTAGTCATTCAATTGTTTTGCTCATTTTCAATTAGAGTAAGGACATATTTAGGTTCATCTACTAATAGAAGTTGTCTTTTCATGTTACTATCCAACCATATAATACCCCTTAGTATTAGTTAAACATTAGATAACCAGTGAGCTAATGTGATGACCCAAAATTCACGGGCATCGCAAAAGTACATTATCGAGCCTTCATCTTAGTGAAACGGGTTCGTAAATAATTATTAGGAATAATTATAAGTCTAGTAGTGTGTTTAATTGGGTCTTAATTAGGTGAATTTGGTTTAATTTAGAGTAATTAAAAAAAAAGGGGGATTAGATTGAATAAATGGTAAAAGTTTAATTATAGATTGATAGAAAATAAAAAGGACCAAAAGGGAAATTAAGCCACATTTGGAATTTGATGCGGCATAAAGGAAACAAAATCTAAGATTTTGTTTTAATTATATATATATATATATATATATATATATTATGTTATGTTATGTTAATTTATAGTATTATTAATTTATATACATGTAAAATATAAGAAAATACACTTGTAATATATTTGTGTATTTTCTTAAATAATAAGTAAAAGATATTTATTGATTATTATTATTTAATTGATATTATATTAGTGAATAAATTAATAAGTTGACAAATGTAGGATAATGAGATGATACATGTGTAATAATATGTATAATACAATTGTAATACAAGTATTATTTATTAAGTAGATATTTATTGTTTATTGTTAATAAGTAAAAGATATTTATTAGATAAATAATTAAAATTATAAGATTTTTGGTATGAAAAATAAATTAGATAATGACATTTGTAATAATATGAATATATATATTTGTATTATAATTATGTATTTACTTAAATTTTAAGTTAAAGATATTTATTAATTAAATATTGATATTATAAGATTTTTATTTGTTAAATAAATAAAAGAAAGACAAATGGATAGTAATGATAGTGTACAAATGTACAAACATACATGTATACAAATGTATTAATTATATTGTTATTAAATAGATATTTTATAATTATTAAATTAAATTTAAGATAAAATAAAGTAAACAAAATAAAAAGACATGAAAGCATAAAATAAATAAAGAAACAAAACAAAAGAAACAGAAAGCAATTCGAATAGGGAGAAAGAAAGAAGGAAAGAAAAATAAAAGGAAAAACTAGGGTTTAGGAGTTTTAAGCTTTAATAGCTAATAAAGAATCCGAGACGTCAACGCAAAAGGGGAAGGAAAAGATAGTCGAGGAGTAGCTCGAGAAAATTTACGGTTTGTATTACTATAACTCAAACTATTATTTATTAAATGTTATATTTAAATTTATATGTAAGGTAAGTACATTATAAGGTAAGTATTAATATTTGAAATGAAGTATGGATAAGTATGAGTATTGAATTACATGTGGATTGAGATTGGAAGTATATTGAATTGATTGTATATTGAAATGGAATTGAAATTGATATGGAAATGAAATTGAAATAAAATAAAAAAGTGAAAGAATACCCTATTAACTAGTCGGACTGTATCAAATATAATTGGCATGCCATAGGATTTTGAGAAGGGATTTGGAGATGTGATTTGGAGATGCTGATGTTTATATCCTTCGGATTTATCCGAAGAGGCACTCTGTGCTATTCTGGTGTATTTTGGATGGATTATATTATTCTGGTGTGTTTGGGAGGATTATATGATACTGGTGTGTTTTGGAGGATTATACTAGTGTGTTTTGGTTGGACATTTCTGATGTGTTTGGATGGAATCCATGTATCTGTCAAAGTCTGATTTATGTTAATAGGGTGACAAATGAAATGAGTAAATTGAATGAATTTGATTATTTGAATGATTGAAAATATGAGAAGGAGGTATAAGTTGATTTATGAATTATTGTGATATATGTGATATGATAATATGTAATTAGAGCTTATGAATTGATGGAAGAATAGATTGTAAAAATGTAATATTGTTGATGAAATGATATAATTGTTATATGTTATTAAATGGAAATTAATCTTTATGATTTATAATATTTATGATAAATACAATTTAAATTATTTGAATTATATAGTTTTGAGTTATAGTAATACTATTGAGTATAAAATACTCAAGCGCACAGTTATTTCCGTGCGTAGGTCAATAGAAGTCCAGAGTCCCGGTTTATCATCCAAATGGTCCCGACTTCAACGTAAAAATTTTGGTTATGTTTTCTTCCTTAAATGAAAGTGGCATGTACATAGGTATTATAATGGTTATTTTGGTATGTTATATAATTATGTTGTAAATAAAAGTATTTGGTGTTTTGATGTTTTAAACTAGTGAAATGGTAGAAAATTATTTATGGTATTAGTATGAATTAAAATGGTTTGAATGATTTTATGAATTAATTAGAAATGGTAATTAAGTTATCAAGTCAATATGTTAAGTATAATTTAGGTATATTTGAGTATGTAAATGTATTGGTTGAATTACTGGAATTGGTATTGGTTGCTATTTGAAAATTTGTAGGGAATGTTAGATATTTATAATGGGGATATATTGAGTTTTTTTTTAAAAAAATTTACAGAAAAATATCAAAGTACTAGAAGAAGTCCCGTTCCATTTTTACTATGTGATTTGGGCCTCGAAGGTCCATTAAAGGGGATTTTATGATTTAATTTTAATATGTTTGTTATTTATTTATGAATTGTGCATAAATTGATTGATATGTTCAGTAATGCCTCGTAACCTTGTTTTGGCGACAGTTTAGGGTTAAGGGGTGTTACAATTATTGGTATTAGAGCTATAAGGTTTAGCCGATTCTCAGCCTAAATCGGGTTCAGAAGTGAGTTTAGAAGTACACGCCACTGTTGAGTCGAAATTGAGTCGGGATTTTGGATGCTGACTTATTTGTTTGTTTTGTTTTGTAGATTAAAAATGTCAGATGAAAGGATAAATAACACAGATGAAGAAATGTATACCGGAGACGAAGAGTCATATGATTTAGATGAAACAAAGTCAGCTACTCCTAGTGTAAATCCGGTCAGAAGTCAACCCCCTAATGTAGAAAGAAAATTTTTTAGAGAAAGAGATAATTCTCATTTGTTAAGAGCAATAGCTGATGCACTGCAATGAGTAGTGGGGACTGTACCTGCTACCACTTCTACTCCTTCTACTAGACGGGCTCTGATTAAGGAATTAAGGAAGTACGGTGCCATAGAATTCTTGGGTCCGAAAGGAGTTGATCCGTCTGCTACTGAGAATTGGTTGGAGTCAACCAAAAGAGTTTTACAACAACTGGAATATACCCCCCGAGAGTGTTTAGTATGTATTGTATCATTGTTACAAGGTTAGACATACCTATGGTGGGAATCTGTGATCTGACATTTACCGTCTGATCAGGTAACATGGGATTTGTTTCAAAAAGAATTTCAGAATAAATATATAGGGGAAATGTACATTGAAGATAAGAAACAAGAATTTTTAATGCTGAAACAAGGAGAAATGACAGTGATAGATTATGAACGTGAATTCTCTAGCCTCGGTCGCTATGCTTCTGAGTTCATACCAACTGAGGCTGATAGCTGTAAAAGATTCCTATGAGGTTTGAGAGATGAGATTAAGGTACAGTCGGTATCACTTCGAATAATAGAATTTGTAGATTTGGTGGAGATAGCAAAAATGGTGGAACAGGTTTTAGGATTGGATAAAAAGCCTGAAACAACTAAATCAGCCAAGAAAAGAGTTGGAAAAACCAGTTCAAGTCCTTTACCAAAGAGATTTAGACAATTCAAAGGTGGTTGGAGGTTGAGTTTTTGATCAGATCGAGGTGAAAGAAGTCGGGGAAAGCAGACTACAGTTTCTACCGGTAGTATAAGAGGGCCTTCACGAAACATTGATATTCCTGACTGCTAACACTATGGGAAAAAGTACTTAGGTGAATATTGAAAGATAACTAGAAGGTGTTTCTGATGTGGATCCACAGATCATTTCATCAAAGACTGTCCAAAAGGAGAAAATACTATACCTGTAACATCTCAGAGATCGGTGTCTACTGCTAGAGGTAGAGGCACGAGCAGAGGTGGTTCTGTATCTAGAGGTGGAGGTGCACAAAAAAGTAGTGATTTAGCTACACAACAGTCAGAAACTAGAGCACCAGCTAGGGTGTACGTAGTTCAGACCAGAAAAGAAGGCGATGCACATGATGTTGTGATAGGTATATTTTTACTGCATTCTGAACCTGTTTATACTTTAATTGATCTAGGGTCGTCACATTCATATATTAATTAAAAACTGGTTGAGTTGGGAAAATTAAAATCTGAAATGTCTATAGTTTTAATAGAAGTGTCTAGCCCTTTGGGACAAACTATGTTTGACGATCGAGTATGCCGGAGATGCCCGTTGATGATACATGTTAAAATGTTTTCCATTGACTTGTTGATTATGCCTTTCGGCGATTTTGATATAATATTGGGCATGGATTGGTTATCCGAATACAGGGTGATCTTGGATTGTCATAAAAAGAGATTTAGTATTTAAACAGAGGATGGGGACAAAATTGAGGTGAATGGCATTTGTACCAATGGCTCGACGCGCATTATTTCGGAAATGAAAGCTAATAAATTGCTCCAGCAAGGTTGTACAACATATTTGGCATATGTTATTAATTCTGATTTAGTTGGGAGTCAGTGCAGTCAGATCAGGACGTATGTGAGTTTCCAAATGTATTTCATAAAGAATTGCCAGGCTTACCACCTGCCAGAGAGGTTGAATTTACTATAGAGGTGTGTATCCGGTTACATCACCAATCTCTATACCTCCGTATCGAATGTCGCCCACTAAATTGAAAGAGTTAAAGGTGCAACTACAGGATTTACTAGATCGTGGATTCATTAGACCGAGTATCTCACCTTGGGGAGCTCCGGTATTATTTGTTAAGAAGAAAGATGGATCTATGAGGTTATGTATTGATTATCGACAATTAAACAAGGTAAAAATCAAGAATAAATATCCATTACCTCGTATTGACGATTTATTTGACCAATTAAAGGGAGCTTTGGTATTTTCGAAGATTGACTTAAGATCCGGGTATTATCAGCTGAAGGTAAAAAAAAGTGATGTACCAAAAACTCTATTTCGTACTCGGTATGGTTATTATGAATTTTTGGTGATGCCATTTGGGTTGACTAATGCCCTAGCTGCTTTCATGGATTTGATGAATCACTTTTTTCAGCCATATTTAGATCAGTTCGTGGTGGTTTTTATTGATGATATACTAGTTTATTCTAAGTCAGAGTCAGAACATGATCAGCATCTCAGGATTGTACTACAGATTCTGTGGGAAAAACAATTGTACGAGAAACTCAGTAAATGTGAATTCTGGTTGTCAGAGGTTGTATTTCTGGGACATGTGGTATCACGAGTTGATCCAAAGAAGATTGAAGCGATTGTCGAATGGAAACAACCTAAGAATGTATTAGAGGTATGCAGTTTTCTCGGTTTAGTTGGGTACTGTAGAAGATTTGTCAACGAATTCTCAAAAATAGCTTTACTGATTACCAAGCTGTTACAGAATAATGTTCCTTTTATTTGGGATAATCAATGTCAAAGAAGTTTTGAAACATTGAAGCAGATGTTGACAGAGGCACCAGTTCTGACATTACCTGAATTGGGGAAAGATTTCATAGTTTACAGTGATGCTTCTTTGAATGGCCTGGGTTGTGTATTGATGCAGGATAGAAAAGTAATAGCCTATGCATCTCGACAGTTGAAGCCACATGAACGTAATTATGCGACTCATGATTTGGAACTGGCAGTTGTGATTTTTACTCTAAAGATTTGGAGGCACTATTTATACGGTGAAAAATGCTACATTTATACTAATCATAAAAGTTTGAAATATCTTCTTTCTAAAATAGAATTGAATTTGAGATAGAGACGGTGGATAGAGCTCCTAAAAGATTATGACTTTTAGAGGTGATGTTAAAACTAAAACATCACAAAGGTCAAAGAATTTTTTTCAACTACTAAGTTGGATATCATCTTGCAATGATGAAATAACAACATCTATAGAGACAGATTTAGAGAAAAAAATGTTGTATACACTTCACCAAAAATGTAAAATGAAATTTTACAAGTCCTTTTTTACTAAAGTAAAAAATTCATTCAAAATTGGGTGATTCTAAGTTTTGTATAATAGTTGGCGAACCTCGAGTTCAATCTAAAAATAAACAACTATCCATTGTTTGAGATATGTTGATAAAAGTCGCTATATATGAAAGAGTGGGTTTTTTTTTTTGGATTAGTTCGTGTTAAGGACATTGTTACATCTACATTGAAGGATGGATATTTTTTCACTCCTAATATAATTTTTTTGTTCATAACATTCGAGGACAAGGCTATGATAGTGCTAATAATATAGGAAAAGAGTGGAATGGCATACAAACTTTGATTTTAAGTGTATGTACCTATGCTTACTATGTTCATTATATGGCACATTGCTTGCAATTAGCATTAGTTATTGCTTTAAAATAACTTATCTTTATCCACTATTGCTTTAATAAATTGAGCTCTGTTATCTATATAGTTGTTGCATTAGGCAAGCGAAGCGATCAATTGAAAGTTGCCCATGCTATAAATGTTGCTCATTTACTTTATATTAATGAGATTTAATGTGAAAGGGAATTTAATCAAATTTGTAATTTGCAAAGGCTAGAATATACTCAATGGAGTGCACATTTAAAATCTATTTCTATCTTGATCAATATGTTTAGTGAAACATGTGAGGTTTTGTTCAACATTATTAACAATGGAGCTACTTCAACTCAAGATACAAATGCAGATGTAACATAGGAGGCTTTGACTTCCTCTAAGTTTGTTTTTATTTTACATCTTATAAGAAAAGTTCTTGAGATTTCTAATATGCCACATCAAACTTCACAACAGTAATCTAAGGATATTTTGAATGCAATGCATCATGTTTCATCTATTAAGCCACACATTCAAAAATTATGGAATGAATAATAGGATGATCTAATTGTAAGATGAGATCCTTTTTTGAATCAATTAACATATCTATCCCAAATTTGAATGCTCATTATGTTGCAAGAAAATGGCAAGCTCACAATTAACATGTGCATATTACATTGGAGCATCATTATAAAATACATATTTTAATATTGTGATTGATACTCAGTTACAAGAATTGAATGATAAGTTCAATGATCATACAATCGAGTTTCTTACTCTTAGTTCAATATAGATCTAAAGAAGCAGACTTCATTTAGAATTGATGAAATTTGTCAATTGGTCCACAAAATTTATCCTTTCAGACATTATTGAATAATAGATTATGCAATTAACGATGTAATTTGGGCATTTTGATAATTTGTGATAACTTTAGGATTTCAAAAAAGTGGAAACTATTTATGATTTCTGACAATGGTTGGTAAAAGAAAGAAAGTATTAGATTTATCCTCTTGTATGCAAAGTGGTGAATCTTATTCTTAATCTTATAGTTTCTTTAGCTACACGGAATGATCAATTTTGGTATTGAACATCATTAAAAATAAGTGCTGCAACAATATTGAAGATGAAGTTCTCTTAAATTGTTTGCTACTATATGTTGAAAAAGAAATTGCTGAGACATTTCATGTAGATTCATTTATAGATGACTTTCATGATCTAAAAAGTAATGTGTTCTATTTTGATATGTTGGATGTATGTATATTTGAATTATTTTAGCCATGAATGTTATTGCATTTTGTTATATTTTATTATTTATATTTGTTCCTCACCCCCAAATGCTTTATCTTGGTTCCTTCTATGATGTTTATCACTAAATTTTAAAAATATCATAATTAAACTTAATGAATTGAACAATTAGTGTTTGGGTCTAAATTGAAATTTCTAATATTGAAAAAATAGAGCAAACTAGAGTATAATGATTAAATTTACAACCACTACATGAAAAATGGGCATTATCAACATTAAAAGTCATTGCTAAATATTGTATTACTGTTGCTAAATTTTATTGTAACATCAAAAAGTCGTTGTGGGATCATTGCGTATACCTCTATTATCTAAAGTATACGCAACACTTTGCAAATTAAAAAGTCATTTTTATTTATATATATTACAATGACTTTTGTCGTTTTCAAATATGTTTTTTAGCAATGACTTAATTTATTTGTGCAAATATTTTTAGTTACAATAAAATCATTTATGAAATCTATAAATCAACGACAATATTTCAATTGAAAAAATTATTACATAATAATATATTGGTTGCAATTTAGAATTCATAACAATGTAAATTTAGATGCTAATTTTTACATAACTATAATATAATGGTTGTCAAATTATTTTATGAGGATATTTTAGTTGGTTGTATATTACATTACAGACGTTCCAAAAAAAAATGTTTCAACAACCATTATATATGGTTGCCAACTTATTTACGTAACAATAATACTATTGGTTTCCAAATATTATTTTGCAAGAGTAGTTTAATTGGTTGTGTATTACACTACACAACAGCTATATGTCATTGTCAAAATTTATTTTAACAATTATAAAATGTATTTTATCAAATACTTTACACAATAATAATATGTTTTTAATACTTTTACGTAATGATATTTATATAGCTGTAAAATATTAATTTTCGACAACATAATAATTGGATACATTTTATGATAAGTCCTAAAAATAACATGTTTTAACCTCATTCTTAATGTGTTTTGGGTAATTATCCAATGTTTATTGTGAATTTTATACTCCTAATACTTGAAATTAATTGTTTAATGCTCGATAGAGCACTTGGGAGCAAAGAGAGCAAAAGGAGCAAAAAAAGAGGGAAAATAAGAGCGTCAGAGAAAGCTGAGGGAACCACTTGAGCTACACCTTTTCACACGGCCAGACCACACGGCCATGTGAACCACATAAGCATGTGGTAAGTCGTGTCAATTTCATGGGATTGCACACTGAATAGCGAAAATCACGATTTTAGATTTTTCGGGCATTTTAAGATGTATATATGACAAAAGTAAGAAGATAAGAGAAAGTCGTCAGAAAATAATCAAGAAAATGACTCAAAAAACACCATTGAAGTCGAAACTAAAGCAGATTTTGGTCAAGTTTGAAGATTCTCAGTTGATTTCTCAAGAAGTTATCATGAGTTACTTTTATTCTTTCGGTTATATTGTATCTTTGATTTTTCTCTTTTTGAGTATGAACTAATTTTCTAAATACTTAGGGGGAATGAATCCTACGATGAATTATGAATAAACCCTATGATGAATTATGTCGTTTGATTTCTATTTGACGAAATAAATACATAGTTTCTTTGTTCTAAATTATATGTGCTTAATTATTGGTTTGATTTTTCTAAATTATTAATACATGTTTGATATGCTTAAATTGGTGGTTCAATAAACCCTGTTTAAGATTAGATCTCACGTAATTAAGTTGAGTTGCATGCAATCCTAAAAATAGGATGACATAAATCTACCGGATTAGAGTCAAATCTAATAGGGAATCTATAGTAGAAGTTAATAGGATAATAAGGGTTTTAATTAGAAAGAAATTTCAATTAATCAATCTAGAGTCAGTTGCTTTTATGTTCGAAAGAGATATTAACATAATTTAGGGCTTTCCACGGATCAAGGTGCTAAGTAAAGAAATTGTGTAATTTAGATTGAATTTGATAGATGAAATCTAGGCGGATTCTTACTTGAGTATTGTTTCATTTCTTGGTTGTTATTCAATTATTTTCTTATTTTGTTCTTTGATACATTCATTAGTTAATTAAATTAGTTAATTTTAGTTTTAATCGATCATTTGAATTATTCAGTTAAATAATAGGAAGACGGTAATTAATATTACTTGTAGTCTTCGTGGCAACAATATTTTTGCTCACCGTAACTATACTAGTAATTGATAGGTGCACTTGCCTTAGTCAAATTCTTAGTTAGTTTTGTGACCATTAAGTTTTTGGCGCTATTAATTTAGCCATTTTTTATTTTTATTTTAATAATTTTGTATTTAATTTAATTTTTAACTTTTGATTTTCTTTTGTTAGATTCTTACATGTTCCTTTTGTTTATGACTAGAGGTAACCCATTGGAACCATTACTTTTAGATAGCTAAATTCAAAAAGGCTACTCGTAGAAATCAAAAAAGAGGTTAGAGAAGCAAGGCAAGGTCAACAATAGATTTTCATAGATGATCAACAACAAAAGAAAATTACTGTGGAGATGGATATTAATCTTGGTTATTCGCAACTTCCTACATGTAACACTCCTCACCCGTATTCAACGCCAAAATAGGGTTACGGAGTATTACCAAACTTATGAAACAATTAAACATTCACTTTGCATACATTTTCACATTTCATGCAATTACCATTCAATCTCAATCAAAATGTCCCTAATATGAGCATACGAGGCCCTAAACATGCTTTAGTAAAGGTTCAGGACTAAACCGATAACTTTGTAAACTTATAGAACATTTAAGAAATTTTTCTTAAAACAGGGGACACACGCTCGAGTGGCCCGACCATGTGTCTCACATGGCCAACAGACATGCCCGTGTCACAGGCCGTGTGGACATTCGAAATGGGAGTACATGGCCGTGTCCCAGCCCGTGTCCAACCCCGTGTAACTCTCTGACTTAGGTCATACAACCAACACACACGCCCGTGTACCCTAAAAAAAGCTATACATGCCCGTGTGCCAGGCCGTGTGCTAGGCCATGCCAAACTTGTAGGCTATACTGACTTATGCCACACGGCCAAGTCACACGCCTAAGTCACACGCCCGTGTGTGAGGCCGTGTGGAGCATACTGACTTGATTTTAATTTCAACACTAGGGGGCACACGGCCATGTAACATAGCTGTGTGTCACACACGGCTGAGACACACGCCCGTGTCTCTGCTTGTGTGGACAAAAATAGGCTATTTACCAAGCTATTTTGCCACCCAAATTTGCATGCACCTACACCACATCAATTGGCACAAATACATAGCATCAAAAGGCATTTCAATTCAACCAAATCAAACATAATTCATGCACATGCAATACTCCCATTCTCTATACACATTAATCTCAAACACTTATATGAATTATTTCAACCAAACATTTTATCTTGCCTAAAATCACTAACATAAAATAGCCATCTCTAACCATTAGCTACCATAAATGCTAAATTACCACAAACCATTTGCAAGCAATTATGGACCATATCATAGGCCATTCTCACATATACATATACATTTAAAATAACCAACTTAAACCAAATCTCATGGCTATATATTTACAACCAAAATATAAACATAAACAAGCCATTTCAAATGGCACAACACATTACCAAGTATACCAAAATGACCAAAGTCCCTATACATGCCATATACTCAAAACATAAGCTCAAAAGTACCAAATTGATAGTTGGATAGTGTGATGATGTCTCCAACGATACTCGAGTCCGCGCTAGCTTTAAAGTCACTAAAAAACATGGAAAATTAAACAAAGTAAGCTATATAGCTTAGTAAGCTCGTATTAAATAAACTCAATCTTAACACAATTACACAAATCATCAATTTGAACATATCAACATGTAATTCATATAATTAACAAACCTTTCACATTTTCTATGATAATCTTATGTATAAACTTCATAACTTCTTCAATTTAAGCTTATACGGTTCATGTACATACTTGTACCATCTCGTGTCAATCTCATACACAACCACGTCTTTCATTTACCCGTTGAACCATTCGAAATACTATCGGATACTCAGGAAAACTCGCACCAAAGTGCCAATATCATGGCCCGAAGCCAACTCAATCTCATATCACATATACTACTCACACTAGAGCTATCAACGGGCCTGCTCACACAAGCTGTGGGTCAAGACGTAGCTACACGGTGCTGTTCACACTAGCTGTCAAGTAACCGCAACACATGTCATGTAACATCCCGATTTAGACCCTAATTGGAACGGTGGTTTCGGGACCATGAATCTGAGTCAAAAAATATTTTAAAATTATTTTCTGTGTTTATTTTGTGTGAATTTATATTTTTGAAATTTTCGTGATTTAATTTTATCGTTTGAGTGTCTGATTTAATAAAAGGACTTAATCGCGTAAATTAAAAATTGGGTAGTTTAATGTATAAAGGGCCAAAATGCCATTGGCCTTTAAAATGGGAGCCTTTATGTTGCAATTATCCCATTAATTTATTAAGTGGACGGCGATAGGTTTATATTATATTGTTTTGATATAAATATATTAAGGTTACTTTAGTAAACTAATATTATAAACCATTATAATATAACATATATCATAAAAAAAATAAGCCATGATTCACTTTATATTCTTTTGACCGAAACCGAAATAAGAAAGAAAAAAAGAAAAGAAAACCTAGTTCAGCAATAGTCAAGCACAATCAAGGTATGTAGCTAGTTCGGTTTTTGATAATTTCTACATTTTTGAGATCGTTGCTTCGAGTACTACAAAACCCATGCTTGAATTTTTTATTTTGGTGAATATTTTGAGTTATGAAATTGTTGAGAGCTTGTGATTTTTTTGTTGTCTGATGATGAAATATGAAACATATGATTTAGATTAATATGTTTTGTATTGGAGTTTTTGATGATTTTGAGTAATTAGGACTAAATTGAAAAAATAATAATTTGAGGGACTAAAATGTGAAATAAATGAATGATATGGGTTTGTATAGACATGGGTAAAATTCGGCCCAACATAGGTATTTTGAAATTTTGTATACTTTGTGTTTTGTGTAATAGGGACTAAATTGCAAAAGTTGTAAATGTTAGGGATAAAATGGTAATTTGCCCATTTATGTGTTGTTGGACTAAATTGAATGAAAATATGTTTGAATAAGTTTAATTTGAATATGTTTAGATCAAGAACCAAAGAAATCAGATTTGGATCGGGGAAAAACAAAAGTAGTCGACTAGCAGCCCTGTCTCGTATAACATTCAAGGTAAGTTTATAAGCAAATAGACGTACTTAATTATAATTATATGCAAATTATACTTGCTGAAATGAAATATGTGATTTTAATTATGCATTGGCCGAATGTGAGTAAGCTCGAATACTATGTTTCCGAATTTGTTCCAACCGAGCCATAACCTTTGGAATAGCTAGGATACGTATGTCATGACATAGGATTCTGATGTATGTGGGGAGTAAGACCATGGGATCGATATGTGATTCTGACATATGTGTATGAGTAAGACCCTGTCTGGGACAGTGGCATCGATATGTGACTACATATAAGGCCACGTCTAGGACGTTGGCATTGTACGATTTATGTGATTATCCGAGTGTCCTACCCAATTTTGAATGGTTCATCGGGCAAGGTAAATTGAGTTCGAATGTGTAAAATGAGTTATATGCCAGGTACTAACTTATTACTTACTTGAGGTAAGTTAAGAAAACACCTTGGTTATTTGTTACAAATCTTGTAAGATGCAAATAAAGAAAATATGTGTATGTGATGTGTATTTGGTTTATTGAATGAGTAATTTGTATGTCATGAATAACCCTTATATATGTGTATATATGATGAGGTATATTCGGTTATATCATTAATATATGTATATGAAATATTATTTCGATACTTGAGTTTATGTACTTGAGTGAATATGTACTAAGTTTTAATATGTCTATTTGGCTTTGTAAGTTGATTATTAATATGATAAAGTGGCTATATGAGTATTTGGCCAAATAATAAATATGTGTGTAAAATGTCATATTATGATTCTTGAACTTATTTAAATGGTATAAATATGCGTGATTATATGGTGATATTTTGACCTGAAAGTTGAATGACATTTAGTTAATTAGTTTAAATGAGTATTCGACCAAGGTAAAAAAAAAAGAGAAAAAAATGGTACATGGAAATATATTATTGTATCTTATTTGTAGGTTTAAGGTTAAGCATTCGTGATGACAATATAATTTGGTTTAGCTTAAAAAGGGTTGAATATATTTTTGAGCTGTTTATTTGCTTATGGCTTACTAAGCTAAGATAGCTTACTCTGTGTGTTCATGTTTACTCTGTTTTACAGATTTGGAGTCAAGCTACGAGCTTGGGGACTATCAGCAAAGTTCATTACACTATAAGCTATTTTGGTATCTTTATAAATTAAACTTAAATTATGGCATGTATAGGCTGAAATGTGATTTGAAAATTAGAATTTTGGTTTGTATAATCTAAGCCATGCGAAAATGGCTAATCTTTTATGTTGAGTTCGGTTAGGCTTGGTTGTTGCTTAAATTTATTTTGGTTATGATGTTGAGTGTTATAATGGAATGATGTTTGTGATAGGTGGTTCTATGATTTGAAAATGGTTAATGATTTGGATGAATACATGGTTGTTTTTGTTAACGTATACATAGAAAAAAATATAAGAATATGTAGTATTATTTAAATAATGCATAATGTGTAATTCGGTAATACAGGTTGTTAGCTAAGTTCGGACATAATATAAGCTTGTTAAAATATGGTTATTACATGGCATGATATACACAAGGTTTAATTGTATGCCTAATTATAGTTAATGTCTTATTCTTGTGATGTATAATTAGTAATATGAGTTGGTTTGGAAATTATATAGTAATGTATTATAAATTAGTTCATAAGATAAAAGTATGTGAGTTTGTTATACCTAACATGTGATTCGGCAAATGTTGTTATAAATATTTATTCATATGAGAAATTGATCTAATATGTATTTTATCTTAAGGTATATATAAATATGATGATGATATATTATATGTTTGATTATGCATTGATAGGAACTTATATTGTGTTATAACAAGTTATGTATTAATAAATTACATGCATTTTATTTATAGGAGAAGAATTTATGGTAAGTTGACGAAATATGAACTATCTTGTAATGAGCGAATATGACATGGTGAAATTGGAATGTTTTGGTGTACTTGATTTTATGAGTTCTACTTATGAATAAATTTTTAGATTGTAATGGAGGTATAATGCTAATTGTATATTTTGTATAATCTATAAGTTGAATCCATGTTACATTCGGTTATGTGATGTTAATGAATAAATTGACTATTCCTACCAATAATAAATTACTTAAAAATTTGTTTAAGTATATTCTTGTGATTATTTGAATCTGTGACTTGACTGGTTAATACCTCATAACCCCAGTCCGGCAACGGATACGGGTTAGAGGTGTTACATGTCAATATACTCAGCCAGTGGTAGGATGTACTGGACCAGCACCCAGATCTCATAATCACAATAATCCTCTAATGACATGTCACTAGTATCCAAATTATACATAAGGTTCAACCGGGATTTCAAATACCAAATCATTGGTGAATCATTGCCGTACATGTTCGTAGTCTCGTAATCAAATTTTATGGAATAACAAAGCATTTAAAATACATTTATAACAAAACTTATTACATACAAACTTACCTCGGATGCTAAAACGGCAAAACGAGTCAACTATTCCGTAACTTTGTTCTTTTCCCAATCTAAGTCCATATTTCGTCTTTCTTGATCTAAATATAATCAAAATTAACTTATTTAATCATCTCTCTATTCAATTTAATCCAAAATTCACTTTAAGGAATTTTTACACAATTGCCCCTAATATTTCACATCTTTTACAATTTAGTCCTTATTTCATTAGAACACAAATTCATACAATCTAAGACTAACCCATTCTATTCGAATTACTATTATGCCCCTAACAACCCATATTTTTCATTTATTTCACATTTTAACCACAAAGTTTCCACATTTCACAATTTAATCCCTAATTTGCATTTTTACAAAAAATCACTTAATAAAACTTGTATAGCTATCATAAGACATTCATAATATATCATTAAACATCAAAATAATCATGTATTTATCAATGAAAACAACTAAAATCTTTAACAATTTTGCAAAATAGTCCCTAGGCTAGCTAGACCTAGCTGTAACGATTTCAAAAACGTAGAAATCATTAAAAACGGGACAAAAACCATACCTAATTGAGCAATAATAGCATGGCCGAATGAAGGAGATGAAAAATGTATTTCATTGCCCTAGTTTCAGTTGAAACAAGAAGAAACAAAGATGATAGTTTGTTTTATTTTACTTATTTTAACTTCAACTTTTAAATTACTTAATTAACCTTTAGTATAAACTATTAAAAACACTTAATGCATGTCCATATTTGTCCACTAATATTTCAAATGGTCTAATTACTCATAAGGACCTCTAATTTAAGATTCCATTTCTATTTAGTACCTTTAACTAATGAAACTCCACTTTTACACTTTACGCAATTTAGTCCTTTTTCTCAAATTAACTAATCAAACAATAAAATTTATTAACGAAATTTTCACACAAACATATTATCATGCTGTAGACATTAAAATAATAATAAAATAATTATTTTGACTTCAAATTTTTGGTCCTGAAACCACTATTCTGATTTGACTAAAAACAGGTTGTTACAACTCTCCTCCCCTTAGGGATTTTCATCCCCAAAAATCTTACCAGTGAATAGGTTAGGGTACTATTTTCTTATAGCTTCCTGAGGCTCCCACGTAGCCTCTTCAACCCTGTGACTTTGCTACAAGACTTTTACTAAAGCTATGCTTTTATTTCTCAACTGTTTAACCTCTCGAGCTAGAATTCTGATCGGATCTTTCATATATGTCATATCGGGTTGAATTTCAATCTCTGCCAGAGAAATTACATGTGAAGGACATCGACACATGAAACACATTGTGGATTTTCTCTAACTTAGTCGGTAAAGCTAGCTGATATGCTACTGGCCTTATTCTTTCAATGATCTCGTACGACCCAATGAAACACAGACTTAATCTGCCTTTGCGACCAAATCGAAGGATTTTCTTCCACGGAAATACTTTTAGAAATACTTTATCTCTGATATGAAATTCAATGTCTTTTTGTTTCAAATCCGCATACGATTTCTGTCGATCTGAAGCTACTTTTAATCTATTGCGAATTACTTTCACTTTTTCTTTAGTCTCTTGGATCAAATCAACCTCGTGAATCTTCTTCTCACTTAACTCAGTCCAGTACAACGGGGTTCGAAATTTGTGACCATAAAAAGCTTTGTACAGTGCCATCTTCATACTTGATTAATAGCTGTTGTTATACGTGAATTCAACCAATGACAAATATTTCTCCCAGTTACCTTCGAACTCTAAAACACAACCTCGAAGCATATCTTCAAGAATCTGAATTACTCTCTCAGACTGATCGTAAATTTGCGGATGAAATGCTGTACTAAAATTCAAATTTGTACCCCGAGATTCTTGCAATTTCTTCCAAAATCGTGATGTAAACCTTGGATCTCTATCTGAAATAATCAAAGATGGCACCTCGTGTAATCTAACTATTTGAGATATGTACAATTCAACCAATCTATCAAGCGAATAATCAGTATGTACCAGAATGAAATGTGCTAATTTTTTCATTCGATCAACGACAACCCAAATAGCATCTTTGTTTTTCGAAGACAGAGGCAAACTCTATACGAAATCCATCGTAACTCTATCTCACTTCCACTCTGGTATCATCACAGGCTGTAGTATTCCCGATGGCACTTGATGTTCAGCTTTAACTTGCTGACAAACCAAACATCTCGATACAAGCTTTGGAATGTCTCGTCTCATACCCAACCACCAAGAAAATTGTTTCAAAACATTGTACATTTTGGTACTCCCCGGGTGAATAGATAAACAACCATTATATGCTTCGTGCAGAATTTTTTGAATAAGCTCAGAATTCTTTGGTACGCAGATTCTATTTCGGATCATTAAGCAATCATCGACTCTGATCTGATAGTCCGAATCACTAATCAACTCACCTTGCACTTTTTTAGCTTGTAACTCGGTATCACACTTTTGAGCTTCACAAATTTGCTAAAGAAAAACTGGTTTAGCTTTCAACTCTGCTAGAATCAAACCATCATCAGACAAAGTCAATCTTGTATTCATCGCTCTCAAAACAAATAGAGATTTTCTACTCAAAGCATCTACGACTACATTTGCTTTCCCCGGATGATAATCAATTACTAAATCATAATCATTCAATAGCTCGAGCCATCTCTTTTGTCGCAAATTCAAATATTTTTGAGTCATTATATACTTTAAACTTTTGTGATCGGTAAAAATATGACACTTATCACCATATAAATGATTTCGCCAAATTTTCAATGCGAACACAATAGTAGCCAACTCTAAATCATGGGTCAAATAATTCTTTTCATGCGGCTTCAACTGTCTGAAGGCATAAGCTATAACTTTTCCTTCTTGCATCAAAACACAACCCAAACCATTCAATGACACGTCGCTATAAATCACGAATTCTTTACCCGACTCAGGTTGAACCAACACTAGTGCCTTGGTTAACAATGCTTTCAGCTGAACAAAACTCTGTTGACATTTCTCAGACCACTCAAATTTCATATCTTTTTGTAGCAATCTGGTAATCGATGTAGCAATCATGAAAAATCCCTTAACAAAACATCGATAATAACTAGCTAACCCTGAGTTATTAAAAGATAGTTCTTGCAAACTTTATCAACTAGCACATACTTGCCTAAGGGGTTTGATACTTTAATTACAAACTCAGTAGACTCAACAGGCAAACTCTTACTAGACACTAAATTCTCACAAACATACAAATGAGTCAATCCAGGATCAATCAATGCAATAACATTAGTGTCATAAAGAGAAAATGTACCAGTGATAATATCGGGTGACAACGCCTCTTCACGAGCGCGAATAGGATAACCTCTAATAGGTGCACTGGCATCAGGTCTTACTGTACAGTCTCTTATAATATTGCGGTTACCACTAGTATTTCCCTCATTTCTTGGTGGCCTCCCCCTAGTGACTATGTTACTCGATCTTGCATTTTCAATATTATCTTTCTCTACTAGTTCTGGGCAATCCCGTATAAAATGAACTTGTAAACCACATTTAAAACAAGCTCGATTGTTCATTCTACATTCACCAGGATGTTGTCTTCCACATTGCTGAAATTTAGGTTTATAATTTCTCACACTGTCAACACTCGATACCGATGTAGCTTGAGCTTTAGAACTTGAGAATTGTTTTCCACGATCTTTGCTCGAATGCCCGATTGAAACATTTGGACAAATTAATGAATCTCTAAATTTCTTTGATGAAGATTGATATGACTTATTCATCGACATTTTTCTTAAGTCTCTAGCCTCTGAATCTATTTTTCTCTTTTCTTTGCTAAGCTCCTCGTCTTTGCAAGCTCATCAACTAGGACAACAAATTCTTTTAATTCTAGAATTCTGAATAGAAGTTTAATGTCCTCGTTCAAACCATCGACGAGTCGCTTGCACATGATTTCTTCAGTAGAAACATACTCCTGAACATACTTGCTCAACCATACAAATTCTCTTTCGTACTCGGTCGCAGTCATTCAACCCTGTTTCAATTCTAGAAACTCTTTGTGCTTTTGATCGAGAAATCTCTGACTCATATATTTCTTCTAGAACTCAATTTGAAAGAATTCCCAAGTCACTCTTTCTCTTGGTACTGATACGTAATATTCGTGACAGGTTTTAAATATTTATAATGAATCGTTCTTGAAACTAACTATTATCACGATGAAGGCAAATGTACCTATCGAACAGTAGTATAGCTTCAGCAAGACCGAATTATCGAACCCAAAGGAACTAAAAGTACTAGTATCAACTTTCTTTTTATTATCTACCCTAAAAAATAAAAGGGTTTTGTTTATCTAACTAATTAATTAAACTAAGAAATCACAGAAAAGAAATTTGGGGAAAATACTTTTTGGAAAACTCGATTGATTAAGACAATACCTAAGGAAAACTCCACCTAGACTTCACTTGTTATTTGACTCTGAATCGGACGATTTATTCATTCAACTTGTTTCGTAAAGATCCCTAAGTTATATTATTATCTCTCTCGAGACTAAAAACGTCTAACCCTAGTTTGAATAATTGAAATCTCTTTCTAATTAATGCCCTAGGGTCGCATTAACTCGATCTATGGATCCCGTTATTAGGTTTCACCCTAATCCGGCAAAATCTTGTCATCCTATCTCTAGGCACGCAACCAACTCGGCTTAATTATGACAAATTTACTCTTAGACAGGGTCTATTCCTCCTCTGAATAAGAGCTTAACTTGAATCAATATCCTGGAATATCAAAACAAGAATTAAGAACACATAATTAAGAACAAGTCAAATATTTATCATACAATTCAGATAATAATAACAAGATCCGTCTTAGGTTTCATCCCCCTTGGGTATTTAGGGGTTTTTGTTCATACTAATGAAAGAAAACATATCAAAAGAATAAAAAGAACAAAACATAAGAAAACCCAAAACTCATGGGGGAATTTGAAGGTAGATCTTCAGTCTTGATAATGAATCCGGCTTCTGAGATGGATCGATCGGCTTTCCTTGAGCAATCCCTTATTCCCTTCTATGCCTCCCCTGTCTAAGTGCCTCCCCAGGTGTTTAAATAGGCTTTGGAATGCCTAAGAGCCCTCAAAATTGGCCTTTTCTAAATTGGACTAAACTTGGGTTTGGCAGGGACACGCCCGTGTGCAATTATTTCAAGTCGTGGTCAAGCCTGTTAAATAGGCACGAGCGTGTGATCTACCCGTGTAAATCGTGCTTTGACCTTGCCAAAGGGACACAGCCATGTGGTATGCCCGTGTGAGGAAGTCCAAGCCGTGTTGATTTCGTACGTTTGCCCATTTTCTCTGTTTCTGGCCCATTTCTCGTTCCTTTCACTCTCCTATGCTCACCTAAGTATAAAACATGAAATTAAGGCATTAAGAGCATCGAATTCACCAATTTTAAGGAAAAAATCATCCATAAAGTGTGCTAAGCATGGGATAGAAATATGTATAAATTATGGTTTATAAAATACCCCCACACTTAAGCATTTGCTTGTCCTCAAGAAAATCCTCAACTCATAATCAAAATAAATTCTTCTCAACTTATAATTTCTATTGATAACATCTCAAAATAATTCATAGGTAATCATACATTGAAAATTCAACTGAAAAAACATCAAAGTTTCAAACATTCCAAGTTAAGCATTTTATTATGAAAACATAGGTGTCTCCCCTCATCTAAGTAATTACCTTTGATTCAAAATATCACAGAGTTTCATATCCTCACTAAAGATTCACTCAAATCACTTGAGGTGTTTAAGGCCAATAAATGAAGCACTCAATAGTCAATAATGAAAAGTCATTACCATAGGCTTGCATGAAAATCAAATCTCTACCACTATAAATTGAGATTGATGTTGATGAAACATCAATCAAAAGGTATTTAGAAGGTTGTAACGTGTCTTTGGTTAGGGAGTGTAGTCACAAGCTGAAAGAAAAGGTTAGAATCGAGATTGAATTGAAAAATTACCTAACTAGAAAAAGTAATTAAACATCAATTGAGTACAAGTGAGCTTCTTCTCAGAAGATGGAATTTAGATACTGCGGCTCAACAATACTGAATTACTACAAATATGTAAGTATGATTTTTTTTTTAAGAACAAGTAAGCTACATAGAAGAGCAAAACATAACTAAGCAATTAGTTCAAATCAAATCTCAACAAAAATAGGGATCAAATTAGGGGATTTCAAGAATAATGGTTTATGGGTTAATATTGAGGGTAAATCAATTAATGGCTTATTAGGCTCAAAGGGGTTCACTAAAGGTTAATTATGAAGGAGGCCTTTATCATTTTGACATATCAACTCAAATGGTGTGGTCTTGACATACATAAGCAAGCAAGTTCTAGAATAACAATTCAATACTGACGCACTCAAAGCAACAATAAAAGTGAGCATGAAAGAAATGATAGATGCTCTAAAGGCTCAAAATCTCACAAAAATTATGGCTTTTTGATGTTTAAACTCGTGAATTTCAACTCAAGATAATACCTAAACTTGGGAAAAACAACCTAAAAGTTTTTAATTCTTCAAAAATCAACTTATCATGCTTGATTCCCTAATGTCTTAAAGTTTAAACACTCAATGCAAAAATGCCTATGTTTTAATTCAAGACATATCAATAAAAATCATAAATTAAGTAAAATTCATTCTAATAGTGATATAAATGATTTACATGAGAACAAGACACAATTCAGGGATTTCTAATAATGATATAAAAGACCCCCCACACTTAAGATGTACGTCACCCTCAATGTACAAAGATAGATATAATGAAAAAGATAGATTTATAATCACAAGATAGGGAGAGAAGTGAAACTTCCTGAATGATGAATGAATTCCTTGAACTGGAGATTTGGAGGATAATCGGCGTGAGAGTGGAGAAGGATACTTCGGTGGTGGTAGAGGTTCATTAATCTATAAGTCCTGCACCAAAAGAATATTATATCTAGTGGTAGCTATGGTTGTGGTCGAGCAGGACATGGCAGTCGTGGAGAACCTTTCTTGGGGGAGTTTTTAGTTCCTATGTGAGGATGAGCTTTGGAGCTCTTTCTAACTGTGATAAAATTAGGAACTCTTTAAAAGGTATACTGAAGCATAATTACTCATAGTGAAATAGCCAAAGAATAAAAATTGTAAAAACTCAGGATAAAATAGTATTAAAAGGAAATAAAAAAATAATTTCAAAATATAGAGATAAAAATAAAATAAAATAAATAATAGTTGTTTATAGAGAAATTGGGGCACATGGCCATGGGGCATGCCCTTGTGCTCTAATCTCAGCCTGTGCGTTTCGTAGTTTTCGAAATTAGGCGCATTGGTGTACACGGCCATGTTGCACAGCCGTGTCAATTTTCGTTCGCTTCTCCCACGCCCGTGTATGCAGGTGCACGCCCGTGTTACATTGACAGGTTTACCCACGGTTTCAAAACACTGGCGTGTTGCACGCCCGTGTTATTTTGGCAGTTTCGCCTACGGCTGGGTCACACGGCCGTGGCTACTTATCGCATCCTGTGTTGGGGAAAAAAATTTTGCCCTATTTTCATACGACCGTATCGCACGATCGTGTTGCATCCCATGGTATGTGCACGGCCTACGGCACGCCCGTGTGCCTGGCCGTGTGGTTCTGAAAAACTTGTGTTCAATGATTTGGTTAGTATGTTAGATTTTAAAAACTAAAATTTAAATAAAGTAATATTGTTAGTGCTCGGGTTGCCTCTCGAGAAGCACTTATTTATAGTCTAAGCTCGACTTACCTTTCTGGTGAATGGTCATGGTGGTTCGAGGAGTTTATACTCCTCATTCCTGCTATAAATTTTATCAATATAAGGTTTAAGACGAGTACTATTTACCTTGAACATGCTGAATTTGGGGTGATTTACCTCGACTGTACCGTATGGAAAAATGCTAGTTACCGTAAGAGGAATTTCTTCATTTGGTTTGGCAGTTTCAATATGAGGATTTGCGGCATCTAATGAAACTCTATCTCCAACCTTAAGTTGTTTTGGTGAGGCATTGAGCTCGTTCTGGTGTAGTTTTGGTATATCGTGTTTTCTTGGTTTAAATTTTAGCCATTCATCTAACTCCTCGATTTGTAACATTCGTTCTTCATGTATAGATCCTTTGTTATGGATTGAACATGGCTCATGTGTGTCTTTTGAACTTATTTCCTGCAAAATAGGTTGCACCATATGATCAATCTTAGTAGAACAATTTGTACAATCACCTTCAATTTTTGACGTGTTGTTCGGGTTGTGAGCTTGAAGGGTGATTGTTTCGTCTCCTACACGAAGTGTGAGTTCACTTGTGCCAACGTCAATAATTGTTCTAGTAGTTGCTAAAAAGGGCCTTCCCAAAATTAAAGGAACATTACTATCTTATTCTATGTCTAAAACAACAAAATCAACTGGGAATATAAAGTTTTCAATTTTAACGAATACATTTTCAATGATGCCCCTAGGAAATCTGACAGTTTTATCTGCTAATTGAATGCTCATCCTAGTTTGTTTGGGTTTCCCTAGACCTAGTTGCTTAAACAATTTGTAAGGCATAACATTGATACTAGCTCCTAGATTAGCCAACACATTATTAACATCTAAACTACCAATTAAACAAGGAATCGTAAAACTCCCTGGATCTTTTAGTTTGTTGGGTAGCTTATTCTGAAGAATGGCTGAGCAAACCGCATTCAGCTCCACACGTGACCTTTCATCTAGCTTTCATTTATTTGCTAGAAGATCTTTTAAAAATTTGATTGCATTCGGCATTTGCGAAAGTGCTTCAATAAACGGTAGGTTAATATGTAGTTTCTTTAAAAGTGTAAGGAATTTACCAAATTGTTCGTCTGAGCAGTCTTTCCTTATCGTATTGGGGTATGGCACTCGAGGTTTATATCCTGTACTTACTGATTTTTGTTCGTTTTGGCCTACGTCATTCTTTCCTTTGCTTACCACCGGTTCTGGCCTTGGTTTTGCCACTAACCCTTCCTTATCTTAAAGGGCAATTGTGTTGAGTTGCTCCCTTGGGTTCGATTCAGTGTTGCTTGGCAGGCTACCTTGTGGTCGTTTGGAAATCAACTTGGCAAGCTATCCAATCTAAGTTTCGAGCCCCTGGATTGATGCTTGTTGATTTTTGAGTGCCGTCTTGGTATTCTAAAAATGAGTCTCTGACACCGACATTAATTTGGTTAGCATCTCTTCAAGGTTTAGCTTTTTCTTCTGCTGGTATGATAGTTGCTGAAAGCCTGGAGGGGCTGGTGGTTTCTAATTTCCTTGGCCTCCCCATGAAAAATTTGGGTGATTCCTCCAACCTGCATTGTAAGTATTGCTATAAGGATTGTTTTGAGATCGAGAATTATTACCCATGTAATTTAATTGCTCGTTCTCCATGTTGTGGCCATAAGGTGGGTATTCTAAATTGCTCAATCCACCTCCATCTGTTTCGCACTACATTACTAGGTGAACCTGTGAAGAAGTAAGAAAACCATCAATTTTCTTATTCAAGAGTTCTACATGATTAGAGAGCATGGTAACCGAATCGACGTTACAAACGCCGGCTATTTTCATTGGCTTTGTCCTCATGACTTGCCACTGATAGTTATTCAGTGACATCTCCTATATAAATTCATAGGCATCTCCTATATAAATTCATAGTTATTCAGTGACATCTCCTATATAAATTCATACATAGTGCGTGGAGCAGGATTCTGATTTACAGTAATCGCAGGAGGTAGCGGATTTTCTTGGTTTTCAGCCATCTCCTCGGTTGTGGTTTGAATATCGTCCTTTTGCTCGTTCTCTGTGTATCTTAAGCTTCGCCTTATTTCTTTTTGGTTTCTGCGAACTGTACGATCGATCTCACTGTCAAAAAGTAATGGTCCTGACGGGTTTCTTCTAGTCATAAACTAAAGAACTTGCCAGAAAAAAAGGGAAAAGAAGAATTAGTAATAAAATTAGAATAAATTTAGAATAAAATTTAAATTGCAGTAAAAGTAAATGGCTAAAGTAATAAAAATCGAGTGTTCCTAATATCTTAGTTCCCTGGTAACGGTGCCAAAAACTTGAAACGTGATATTCGTGACAGGTTTTAAATATTTATAATGAATTGTTCTTGAAACTAACTATTATCACGATAAAGGCAAGTGTACCTATCGAACAGTAGTATAACTTTAGCAAGACCGGATTATCGAACCCAAAGGAACTAAAAGTACTAGTATCAACTTTCTTTTATTATTTAGCCTAAAAAATAAAAGGGTTTTGTTTATCTAACTAATTAATTAAACTAAGAAATCATAGAAAAGAAATTTGGGGAAATACTTTTTGGAAAACTTGATTGATTAAGATAATACCAAAGGAAAAATCCACCTAGACTTCACTTGTTATTTGACTCTGAATCGGACGATTTATTCATTCAACTTGGTCCGTAGAGATCCCTAAGTTATATTATTATCTCTCTCGAGACAACAACGTCTAACCCTAGTTTGAATAATTGAAATCTCTTTCTAATTAATGCCCTAGGGTTGCATTAACTCAATCTATGGATCCCGTTATTAGGTTTCACCCTAATTTGGCAAAATCTTGTCACCCTATCTCTAGGCGCGCAACCAACTCGGCTTAATTATGACAAATTTACTCTTAGACAGGGTCTATTCCTCCTCTGAATAAGAGCTTAACTTGAATCAATATCTTGGAATATCAAAACAAGAATTAAGAAACCATAATTAAGAACAAGTCAAATATTTATTATAGAATTCAGATAATAATAACAAGATCCGTCTTAGGTTTCATCCCCCTTAGGTATTTAGGAGTTTTAGTTCATATTAATGAAAGAAAACATCTCAAAAGAATAAAAATAACAAAACATAAGAAAACCCAAAACTCCTGGGGGAATTTGAAGGGACATCTTCAGTCTTGATGGTGAATCCGGCTTTTAAGATGGATCGATCAGCTTTTCTTGAGCAATTCCTTGCTCCCTCTTGTGCCTCCCCTGTCTAAGTGTCTCCTCAGGTGTTTAAATAGGCTTTGGAATGCTTAAGATCCCTAAAAATTGGCCTTTTCTGAATTGGAATAAACTTGGGCTCCGCAGGGACATGCCCGTGTGTCATTACTTCAGGCTGTGGTCAAGCCTGTTAAATAGGCACAGGCGTGTGATCTACCCATGTAAATCGTGCTTTGAAATTGCCAATGGCCTTGTGGTCTGCCCGTGTGAAGAAGTCCAGGCCGTGTTAATTTTGTACGTTGGCCCATTTTCTTCGTTTTTGGCCCGTTTCTCGTTCCTTTCACTCTTCTATGCTCACCTAAGTATAAAACATGAAATTAAGGCATTAGGAGCATCAAATTCACCAATTTTAAGGAAAAATCATCCATAAAGTGTGCTAAGCATGGGATAGAAATATGTATCAATTACGGTTTATCAGGTACCACAAACAATAAAGTATTCCACCACTGATACGCAGTGTCCCTCAATAATGAAATAGCACATTTCAAACACTCAGCTGGCGTACACGACAATTCATCAAATACCCGAATAGTGTTTTCAAGCCAAAAGTCAGCTCGCTTGGGATTATCATCAATGGTAGCTCTGAACTATTCAACCCCGTGTTTTCAGATTTTATCTACTGGTTGCTTATTCATTCGTTGAAGTTCCACAAATTGAGGAGTTACGGGAATAGGTTGATATTAGGTGGAGGCGGAGGTTGTTGAGCAACCAGATTTTTCCAGACAAATTGTATGAACCATTCATTCATCATTTCGAAAAAAGGCTTCCTTAGCCTTTCCTCCGTAACTAGCCGATATATTTCTAGATTCAGAAGGTGCTGCCTCTTGAGTAGGAGCTGGTGCGTTACTCTAAGCAACATCAACTATAACTCGATCGAGATCTATTTACTACATAAAAACATATTTTATATTGTCAGGAGTCATCACACAATCACAAGTTGTATATGGAATGTATAGCTAGACTCTCACACATGCTACATTAGTCCGAGAATACCTGTATTCAACATCAGAATAGGGTTACAGAGTATTACCAGACTTATGAAACAATTAAACATTCACTTTGCAAACATTTTACATTTCATGCAATTATCATTCAATCTCAATCAAAATGTCCCTGATACGAGCACAGGAGGCCCTAAACATGCTTTAGTAAAGGTTCGAGACTAAGCCGATAACTTTGTAAACTTATAGAACATTTAAGAATGTTTTCTCAAAACAAGGGACACATGCCCGTGTGTCTCACACGGCTAACAAATATGTCTGTGTCACAGTCTGTGTGGACATTGGAAATGGGAGCGCATGGCCGTGTCCCATCCTGTATCCAACCCCATGTAACTCTCTGACTTGGGTCACACAGCCAATACACACGCCCGTGTGCCCTAAAAATGGCCATACACGTCTATGTACAAGGCCGTGTGCTAAGTCGTGCCAAACCTGTAGGGTATACTGACTTATGCCACATGGCCAAGTCACACGCCTGTGAGTGAGGCCTTGTGGAGCATACTGACTTGATTTTAATTTCAACACCAGGGGACACACAACCGTGTAACATAACCGTGTGTCATACACGGCTGAGACACACGCCCGGTCTCTACTCGTGTAGAAAAAAATAGGCTATTTACCAAGACATTGTGCCACCCAAACTTGCATGCACCTACACCACATCAATTGGCACAAATACATAGCATCAAAAGGCATTTCAATTCAACCAAATAAAACATAATTCATGCACATTCCATACTCCCATTCTCTATACACATTAATCTCAAACATTTATATGCATTATTTTAACCAAATATTTTATCTTACCTAAAATCACAAACAACAATACTTATCTGTAACCATTAGCTACCATAAATGCTAAATTACCACAAACCATTTGCAAGCAATTATGGACCACATCATAGGCCATTCTCACATATACATATACATTTAAAATATCTTAAACCAAATCTCATGGCTATATATTTACAACCAAAATATAAACATAAACAAGCCATTTCAAATGGCACAACATATTACCAAGTATACCAAAATGACCAAAGTCCCTATACATGCCATATACTCAAAACATAAGCTCAAAAATACCAAATTGATATTTGGATAGTGTGATGATGTCTCTGATGCTCCCCGAGTCCGAGCTAGTTTTAAAGTCACTAAAAATGGAAAATTGAACAAAGTAAGCTACATAGCTTAGTAAGCTCGTACGAAATAAACTCAATCTTAACACAATTAGACAAATCATCAATTTGAACATATCAACATGTAATTCACATAACTAACAAACCTTTCACATTTTCTATCATAATCTTATGTATGAACTTCATAACTTCTTCGGTTTAAGCTTATGCGGTTCATGTACATACTTGTACCATCTCGTCTCAATCTCATGCACAACCCGTTGAACAATTTAGAATACTATTGGATACTCGAAAAACTCCCACCAAAGTGCCAATATCATGGCCCGAAGCCAACTTAATCTCATTGTAACACCCCTCGCCCATATCCAACGTCGGGACAGGGTTAGAGGTGTCACCAGACTTAACTCAAGCAAACGCATGTGAAACTGGGCCATAAAATTTTGATTAATTCAAAACTTTTCATTTCATACTCAATCTGTCCCTTAATAGGACTTACAAAACCCAAAACATACGTTCAAGATGATTTAAGTTTAGGCTGAGAACTTAAGAAAAACTTGAAAAATTTCATGTCTTAGGGTTCCACACGCCCGTGTGACTCGAGACACGCCCATGCCCTTAGCCTGTGTGTAACATGACTTTAGGGCACGGTCATGACATACGCCCGTGTGGCCTACTCGTGGACAACACTGACTTATAGACACGGCTATGGCACACGCCCGTGTGGCCTACTCGTGGACAATACTAACTTAAAAGTTTAAGTGCAGGGGACGCACGGCCATAACACACACCCATGGGGGTGAGCTGTGTGTCACACACGACTTAGACACACGCTCGTGTGTCTTGCCCGTGTGGACAAACTAGGCTATCTTCCAAGCCATTTTGCACAACCTAGACAAGATCATTTCAATATACTAATTCCATCCCAAAAGACATTAATTCATTCATAGAAGGAACATCATATACATTTACCAAAATAAATAATAGCCATTATCTAGGCTTAATACAAAATGAAGGGCTTTTATCTTAAGCCAATATACATAAACAATTTCCCAATAATACAAATTCCTAGTCTAGCCCTACACATGCCATAATAAAAAATATAAATCCAATTATACCGAATATTACGGCTGATAGTGTGATCGATATCTCTGACTTCAAAGGATCCTTGAGAAATTTGGCAGTACTGAAAGAAAAGAGAAGGGAAAGAAAGTAAGCATAAAGCTTAGTAAGTTGCATATAAATAAATATACAACAACAATTTCACCATTTATCATCATGCTCATAGCTCAAAGGTAAGCATAACTGGACTTACTCATTATCGTCCACTCAAGTCACATTTTCTAATTGAGATCATTACATGTGTATACCAAAATAGGTACCTGTAACACTAAAAAAATTATCATGCTTTCCTTATTAAATATCTAAAAAAATTATCATACTTTCCTTATTAAATATCTTTCTTAACTCTTAAAGTTGAACCTTTTGGAAATACTACCGGATATTCTATAAGCCTCAAACATGGGTTAAGTTGCCGATGCCATGTCCCAGACATGGTCTTATACTGGCTATCTTCATCGAGGTCGTGCCATGTCCCAGACATGGTCTTACACTTGCTCTCATGTATAAGTGCTGATGCATGTCCCAGACATGCTTACACTAGCACGAAGCTTAGCCGATGCATGTGCCAAACACATCTTACACTGGCACTCATCTCCACGCTGATGCCATGTCCTAGACATGGTCTTACACTGGCTATCGTAATGTGGTTGATGCATGTCCCAGACATGTCTTACCCTAGCCATCGTTTCAATGCCAATGCTATGTCCCAGACATGGTCTTACATTGGCTCTCACATAACCCAATGTTATGGCATGAACATCTGGTTTGTTTCCTAGGGTTCCCACTGGATCTTTCTACTTTCTCAATCATAAATATGCATACTTAGTTCAAAATCTAGAAATTCATGCTATATCAAAATCAATAACAATCTAATACATGCATTTAACAAAATAGTTATATTATTTACATACAACTTACCTCGGTTTACAAAAAATACTTGACTAGACGGCTTAATCAGATTGCTTGACTTTACCTCAGTCTAGGCTCGGTTTTGGTAAATCTTGATCTATAATAGCAGAAATGTACTCATTTAGTTATTAATTACAATTAGGAATTCATAATTTTACATCTTTGGTAAAACGACCATTTTGCCCCTAGGCCTTGGCAAAATAACCATTTTACCCCTATATTCGAAAATCGATTTTTTTGAATTTATTCGTATTTCAAGCCTAGCTAAACTTTATTTACTCTCATAGCAACCCCAAATTCTCACTATTTCATACACTTATTATGTAACACCCTATCCTCGTAAATCGCGCTGAATAGGATGAGGCGTTACTGTAAATTAGAATAAGATCGGAAGAATAAAATTTTAAACTCCTTCTTTAATGTTGTTTTTTTTTTGAAATAACGAACATTCATTTAGATAAGTACTAAACACGCCAGGATAAAATCTAAACTTCTATAAGTAAACGTCCAACAGATGCCATTTTCGTATGGCTTATATACAATAGTCATAATATCATTCTACTTGTATTGTCTATCCTATACATGCCATAAGCTAAGTCTAATTACATAGTTGCCGCAATGGTAGATAGTGTGACGAAGTCTTGATGATCCCCGAAATGGTAGTCGAATCCACAACCTATAACCAAAACATGATTGAACAGAGTAAGCTTTTGCGAGCTTAGTAAGTTTTAAGCAACACAAAGTGTTCTCATTCACTATCATTGGTCATTCATTTCAACTGCTCGATGAAGTTAATCTAGAGCTTCATCTCGAACCATAATATCAATAGACGAATTACTTGGTGTCTTATATATATATACCTTGAATAATAGTGACCTAGATGGTCGAATATTTCCAAAGCACATTCTTCGTCAATTTTCAACTTTCCATGTTCCTTTCCACTTATTCATAATCACACCCTTATTTTTAAGTATTTCAACATGACAAATCTTGAATTATCAGAGGCACATAAAGAAACAAACATATTTCTTATCACATATACGTAAATGTGAAAAACATAATTCTTACCTTGTCTTGGTACATTTAGCCCAACCCATACTCAAATCATAAGGCTTTTGGGCGTAATATGCTCTAATACATAAGAACATTTCATCACATACTTCATTATACTGTGCATACCATTACCAATTAGATCATTCACATATTTGGAGTCATAATATTAATCACATTTACTTACCTCTTCGACATCGATAATTCACCTCGAAATCACTCCACCGATGAGTAAGTAATACGACCTTTTGAACATCTTAAATACATAACACTTATTTGATGGTAACTTATTGCAAATACTCAATATCAAAGTCTTACTTGAATCCTAGCATTTAGCCGTCGGGTCTTTAAAGCTCGGATATAGTACAAGCACGAAGCCTATGGACGTTAATCAAGATAATATTCTCGCATAAGGCCTGCGGGGTTTTAACCCGGATATAATCGACACAAATGCCCTTCGGGACTTATCACATTTATACACTTTCACATCCATCACGTTGGCCACTCTACCTGTCACATATATACACCTTCACATTCATCACATTGGCTATTCAGCCTTATCACATATATACACCTTCACATTCATCACATCTGCCATTAGGCCTTATCACATATATATACACTTTCACATTCATCACATCGGCCATTAGGCCTTATCACATATATACACACTTTCACATTCATCACATTGGCCATTCAGCCTTATCACATATATACACCTTCACATTCATCACATCTGCCATTAGGCCTTATCACATATATATACACTTTCACATTCATCACATCGGCCATTAGGCCTTATCACATATATACACACTTTCACATTCATCACATTGGCCATTCAGCCTTATCACATATATACACCTTCACATTCATCACATCTACCATTAGGCCTTATCACATATATACACATTCACATTCATCGCGTAAAATCTTAAACCAAAATATAAATTTTTCATGTATTCACATCACAATTATTCAAATATGCTTCACATACCACATATACTATCATGTACATACTTGGGCTTGGTTGAATCTACATCAATCACTTTTCCAATGAATAATTCAATTTCACGCCATACTATCATTTCATATTCGAATACTCATAAACTTACAATTTCACAAATTTTAATATCAAAGATCCATCTAACACTCATATATCATTTTACAATATCACGAATTAGAATTCAAGTATGGGTTTAATCAATAGCTTATGAGCAACTAAAACAAGTTTTATCCATGTTTACAACAAAAATCACATATTCACTACAAGCTGTTTTCCTGACCAATGGTCACTAAATTATTTATAACCGGAGCTACAAGGCTCCAAATCACTTGCCGTTAATTTTCCTGAATATAGACTCGTATATCTTCCATCCATAAAATTTTCAGAATTTTAGGTTTGGCCAATCAATACCAGATTTTTCTTAAAGTTTCCCTGTTTCACTGTTTGACTAACCTGACCAGTCTTCACTACGAATCAAAATTCTCATTGTACAGAATTCAAAGTATGTTCTATTTGATTTCATTTGAAACTAGACTCATTAAGGAGTCTAAGCATATAAATTTTATCTTGTAACCATTTTTGTACAAATTATAGTGATTTTCTTAAAACAGAATAGGGATTTCAGAGTCATTCTGACCCTGTCCCACACAACTTTAAATATCTCTTTATAGGAAATTTCTTTGCTTCCACGGTCTCTTTTATACGAAACTAGACCAACTAAGATTTGATTACATATATTATTCAGCCTATAATTCCACACCAACAATTTATAGTGATTTTCTAAAATCGCATTACTGCTGCTGTCCAAGCAAATTATTACAATTTGCTCTTAAATTTCCAAGTCCAAACACATATGAACTTACCATTTGAGTTTAAGACATATCATGGCCACATCATATCTTATTAAATCAACTCATTATGTCCTATTATGGTTGAATTTACTCAACGTTTAATCGCTTAAAACTTACCTCGAAGTGGTCGACGACTAGATATCCACGGCTATTCGTTTACTTTCTCTTTTCTCCTATCCGACTTTGATCCTCTTTGCTCTTAAGCTTAAGTAAAACAATAGATTTGCTTAAGTACTTAACTAATATTATTCACTCAACAATCACATTTGGAAATAACTTATCATTTAATCTATATCTAAAACAATAGATTTCAATATGTATCATATTTAATAAAACATGCCATGACTCAATTTCATGCTTATTTAATTTATATCTAATTCACATTCACAAGCAAAGAGTCACTTAATTTATCATGCTTCTTATACATGAATCTAATCATCTCTTGAATGTCCTCGTGTGTACATGGTACATACATAAGGCATATATATATATGTTCGTACCTATATATGACTATCATCATTTAACCATTTACTCCTAATTATGCACAACCGCATACACACATGCATATATGTATAATACATGCCTTAATATTATATACTTTTATTTTCAAATTACAGCATAGTTCCAAAACATATAGCTAATTCATTGTCATCTTATCAACATTTACCACAATACCAATTTCCATTTATCTTCAATGTTGTACACACGAATACTTACACTCTCATATGCATACAATCCATTTAAGATCATTATATGCCCCATTTAGCCCTAACCATTCAAGCTTAAACTTTCCTACACTCTTATCCAATGTCATACGTAATGCCGAATGTCCAATTTAACCAAACTTCAAAATTTAACCTTCATCACTTTAATTGACCATTACCTACTCTTCACAACTTTAAATCTGAAGTAATTAACACCCATACTTTTATACCGAATTAACTAACACTTATAGTCCTTAGCCAAATGTTATTAAACTTTTGTCATCATAGTATTTCTACTTATCACTTTACACAATATTATCAAAGCGAAACCTATGCATAACCCTACTCACATTATTCAAATTATACCCTTAAAATTCATATACAATGCCAAACCTCTAATTCATTCACTTCTATAACCCAAACGGCAATAGCTTACATTTTAACATTTAAATACCAAGCATTTGTTCAAGTAAATATAATTACTAACAACTAAGTATTAACTAACTCAAACTTCATTAAAACATGAGAACAACAATCTATCCTCTTCAATTTCTCCCATGGTCGAATGCTCAAATCCTTTCCAAAATCAAAATTTTAATATGGGTTGAATAAAGAGCTTGGTAGCTAACTTAAAATTAACAAGAATTTTAAGAATTGATTAGAAGTCTTACCTTGATTCAAGCCTAAAGTGACCGAATGGAGCTCCCCCCTTTCCCCTCTTACAATTCGGTCATGAATAACAAAGATGAAGCTTTTTTTTTTCTTCACCCAAATTCTCACTTATTTCTTCATTCAATAATATTATAAAAATTATAAAACCATTTAGTTGCCTTAAAACTAGTAAATAATACATATATATTGTCATAAACATCAACATGGCGGCCACTATCATGAAAAATGGGGACTTTGACATGCAAGTCCCCATATTTAATCCATGCAACAATTTGGCCATTTTAAAATTAACCAACACATTTTCAATGTTTCTCACATAAGCCCTTTTGATTAAATTTGCATTCAATTGACAAAATCAAAGCATCAAAATTTCACACACAAATTGTAACATAATATAGACATGAAATTTAACAATCAATTTCTTGTGTGACTCGGTTTTGGGGTCTTGAAACCACTTCCGACTAGAGTCAAATTAGGGATGTCACAACTCTCCCCTCTTTAGGATTTTCATCCTGAAAATCTTACTAGCGGCTAGGTTAGGATAATGTCCTCTTATTACATCATGTCCATATAAACATTAACTCATCGATAGCAATTGTAATTCATTATTGATTTAGCATCGATCTATAAAATCATTTTCTTATCTTAAAACAAATACATAAACATTTCTACAAGTAGGCACATATATCTCATTTTCTTGATTTCATAAGCAATAATCACTTAATTTAATTCACAAATGCGTTTCAAACACATATTAAGCACATATTAACATGTATAATTCACATCATCAACCCACATATTTGTAACCCACATTTTCATTCATGTATAAGTCAGTAATCTGACCGAACGCATACATATATTCAAACATCCCAATAAATATCCTTTATAACTCCATCATCTCTCACTATTCAACTTAACTTATTTCCAACAGAAAATCAACTTCCACATACCGGTATCGCTTATTCTAATCTTACTTAATTTATCATCTTAAATATACCCGTTGAATCATTCGAAATCATTACGGATACTCATTAAGCACATATAGCTCTTACAATGCCATATCCTAGATATGGTCTTACATATTCTCACATATCGAGCCGATGCCGTGTCCCGCACATGGTCTTACACACTATCTCAAATCAATGCCTTCGTCCTGCACGAGGTCTTACATGAATTCCACTTCACACACTTAGTGCCCATCGACCGATCTCGCACTCGTAGTGCTCGGTTAAAGGAATTCACACACACAGTGCCTCTAATCATTCACACACATAGTGCTCTTATTCATTCGTTATTACACATTGAAAACAAACTTAACCAAGTCTATAAAACATCATATATGTACACTTTAAACGTATTCTTTCATTTAACTTTGAATTCATACGGTAATGAACACTTAAACCTTGCTCGAATCACCGGCATTAAGCTTGCTAAGCACGAAGACCGAATACATATCACCGCACAAAGCACGCTAGGCTCAAGGCGAATACATATCATCAAGCACAAAGCACGCTAGGCTCGAAGGCCCGAATACATATCACCGGCACAAAGCCTGCTAGGCACGAAGGCCCGAATACATATCACCGGCACAAAGCCTGCTAGGCACGAAGGCCCGAATACATATCACCGGCACAAAGCCTGCTAGGCACGAAGGCCCGAATACATATCATCGGCACAAAGCACGCTAGGCACGGCGGCGAATACATATCACAAAGATGATCGCTCTTGAACTGGTGGGATACATCACTAGCATGAATGCTCTTGATTTAGCCGGATATATCACTAGCATGAATGCTCTTGATTTAGCCGGATGTAACACCAAAGACGAATGCTCTACGGGACTTAACCGGATATATATCGCCAAAGACGAATGCTCTTGGGACTTAGCCCGGATCATCGTCGAGACCTTTAGCTCGAATGAAATCTCCATATAAAGCCGCGGATCTTAATCCGCACATAATCTCCACACATATAGTCATCGGGTCTTTAAGCCCGGATTCACATCGTTGAGTCTCGTACATATTTATTCACATGTTACCACGATTCACATAGCAAAATCACATTTGAAATTCAAGTCCACTAATTCGCACATAGGCATATAACATGCTCATTGACTTTGTGTTGTGAACATCATTCAAATCTAATACATGTATACCTCTTTTACCAAACTTCCAGCTCAATGAGCAAACGCACATAAGAATATATACATATCCCCAATTTTGTTCTTTGTTAAATTCTCTAATAGCCATTCGGCTACACAAACAACATGTTTATGATTTCTTTCTCAATAACCTTATTATGGTAAGGACAATAGGATATCATTCATCTATCATACATGTATATCATGGCATTTTAAATTAAATACCAAATTCACTTTCTCAAAACTTACTCATATCATACCTTTCTCAATATTGACGCATCATAAGCATGTCTCAAGACTTTCAATACCATCTGCATTTCGATTGGGATCGAATTCATTACAATATGAGAAACACTTTTAACTGTCAGAAATCATCACACTATCTTATTATCACTCTATGGCATGTATAACTAGACTGACATGTGCTACGTTAGTCCTAGAATCGACTAAACCGTAGCTCTGATACCACTAAAATGTAACACCCCTATCCTGTAACCGTCGCCAGAATAGGATGAGGCGTTACCAGAAATTAGGAATAAGATCGGAAGAATAAAATTTTAAACTCCCTTCTTTAATGTTGTTTTTTTTTTGAAATAACGAACATTCATTTAGATAAGTACTAAACACAGCCAGGGATAAAATCTAAACTTCTATAAGTAAACGTCCAACAGATGCCATTTTCGTATGGCTTATATACAATAGTCATAATATCATTCTACTGTATTGTCTATCCTATACATGCCATAAGCTAAGTCTAATTACATAGTTGCCGCAATGGTAGATAGTGTGACGAAGTGCTGATGATCCCCGAGCTGGTAGTCAGAATCCACAACCTATAACCAAAACATGATTGAACAGAGTAAGCTTTTGCGAGCTTAGTAAGTTTTAAGCAACACAAAGTGTTCTCATTCACTATCATTGGTCATTCATTTCAACTGCTCGATGAAGTTAATCTAGAGCTTCATCTCGAACCATAATATCAATAGACGAATTACTTGGCTGTCTTATATATATATACCTTCGAATAATAGTGACCTAGATGGTCGAATATTTCCAAAGCACATTCTTCGTCAATTTTCAACTTTCCATGTTCCTTTCCACTTATTCATAATCACACCCTTATTTTTAAGTATTTCAACATAACAAATCTTTGAATTACCGTAGGCACATAAAGAAACAAACATATTTCTTATCACATATACGTAAATGTGAAAAACATAATTCTTACCTTGTACTGGTACATTTAGCCCAACCCATACTCAAATCATAAGGCTTTTGGGCAGAATATGCTCTAATACATAAGAACATTTCATCACATACTTCATTATACAGGCATACCATTACCAATTAGATCATTCACATATTTGGAGTCATAATATTAATCACATTTACTTACCTCTTCGATACTGATAATTCACCTCGAAATCACTCCACCGATGAGTAAGTAATACGCACCTGAACATCTTAAATACATAACACTTATTTGATGGTAACTTATTGCAAATACTCAATATCAAAGTCTTACTTGAATCCTAGCATTTAGCCGTCGGGTCTTTAAAGCTCGGATATAGTACAAGCACGAAGCCTATGGACGTTAATCAAGATAATATTCTCGCATAAGGCCTGCGGGGTTTTAACCCGGATATAGTACTGACACAAATGCCCTTCGGGACTTATCACATTTATACACTTTCACATCCATCACGTTGGCCACTCGGCCCTGTCACATATATACACCTTCACATTCATCACATTGGCTATTCAGCCTTATCACATATATACACCTTCACATTCATCACATCTGCCATTAGGCCTTATCACATATATATACACTTTCACATTCATCACATCGGCCATTAGGCCTTATCACATATATACACACTTTCACATTCATCACATTGGCCATTCACCTTATCACATATATACACCTTCACATTCATCACATCGCCATTAGGCCTTATCACATATATATACACTTTCACATTCATCACATCGCCATTAGGCCTTATCACATATATACACACTTTCACATTCATCACATTGGCCATTCAGCCTTATCACATATATACACCTTCACATTCATCACATCGGCCATTAGGCCTTATCACATATATACACATTCACATTCATCGCAGTAAAATCTTAAACCAAAATATAAATTTTCATGTATTCACATCACAATTATTCAAATATGCTTCACATACCACATATACTATCATGTACATACTTGGGCTTGGTTGAATCTACATCAATCACTTTTCCAATGAATAATTCAATTTCACGCCATACTATCATTTCATATTCGAATACTCATAAACTTACAATTTCACAAATTTTAATATCAAAGATCCATCTAACACTCATATATCATTTTACAATATCACAATTAGAATTCAAGTATGGGTTTAATCAATAGCTTATGAGCAACTAAAACAAGTTTTATCCATGTTTACAACAAAAATCACATATTCACTACAAGCTGTTTTCCTGACCAATGGTCACTAAATTATTTATAACCGGAGCTACAAGGCTCCAAATCACTTGCCGTTAATTTTCCTGAATATAGACTCGTATATCTTCCATCCATAAAATTTTCAGAATTTTAGGTTTGGCCAATCAATACCAGATTTTTCTTAAAGTTTCCCTGTTTCACTGTTTGACTAACCTGACCAGTCTTCACTACGAATCAAAATTCTCATTGTACAGAATTCAAAGTATGTTCTATTTGATTTCATTTGAAACTAGACTCATTAAGGAGTCTAAGCATATAAATTTTATCTTGTAACCATTTTTGTACAAATTATAGTGATTTTCTTAAAACAGAATAGGGGATTTCGAGTCATTCTGACCCTGTCCCACACAACTTTAAATATCTCTTTATAGGAAATTTCTTTGCTTCCACGGTCTCTTTTATACGAAACTAGACCAACTAAGATTTGATTACATATATTATTCAGCCTATAATTCCACACCAACAATTTATAGTGATTTTCTAAAATCGCATTACTGTTGCTGTCCAAGCAAATTATTACAATTTGCTCTTAAATTTCCAAGTCCAAACACATATGAACTTACCATTTGAGTTTAAGACATATCATGGCCACATCATATCTTATTAAATCAACTCATTATGTCCTATTATGGTTGAATTTACTCAACGCTTAATCGCTTAAAACTTACCTCGGAAGTGGTCGACGACTAGATATCCACGGCTATTCGCTTACTTTCTCTTTTCTCCTATCCGACTTTGATCCTCTTTGCTCTTAAGCTTAAGTAAAACAATAGATTTGCTTAAGTACTTAACTAATATTATTCACTCAACAATCACATTTGGAAATAACTTATCATTTAATCTATATCTAAAACAATAGATTTCAATATGTATCATATTTAATAAAACATGCCATGACTCAATTTCATGCTTATTTAATTTATATCTAATTCACATTCACAAGCAAAGAGTCACTTAATTTATCATGCTTCTTATACATGAATCTAATCATCTCATGAATGTCCTCGTGTGTACATGGTACATACATAAGGCATATATATATATGTTCGTACCTATATATGACTATCATCATTTAACCATTTACTCCTAATTATGCACAACCGCATACACACATGCATATATGTATAATACATGCCTTAATATTATATACTTTTATTTTCAAATTACAGCATAGTTCCAAAACATATAGCTAATTCCGACTGTCATCTTATCAACATTTACCACAATACCAATTTCCATTTATCTTCAATGTTGTACACACGAATACTTACACTCTCATATGCATACAATCCATTTAAGATCATTATATGCCCCATTTAGCCCTAACCATTCAAGCTTAAACTTTCCTACACTCTTATCCAATGTCATACGTAATGCCGAATGTCCAATTTAACCAAACTTCAAAATTTAACCTTCATCACTTTAATTGACCATTACCTACTCTTCACAACTTTAAATACGAAGTAATTAACACCCATACTTTTATACCGAATTAACTAACACTTATAGTCCTTAGCCAAATGTTATTAAACTTTTGTCATCATAGTATTTCTACTTATCACTTTACACAATATTATCAAAGCCGAAACCTATGCATAACCCTACTCACATTATTCAAATTATACCCTTAAAATTCATATACAATGCCAAACCTCTAATTCATTCACTTCTATAACCCAAACGGCAATAGCTTACATTTTAACATTTAAATACCAAGCATTTGTTCAAGTAAATATAATTACTAACAACTAAGTATTAACTAACTCAAACTTCATTAAAACATGAGAACAACAATCTATCCTCTTCAATTTCTCCCATGGTCGAATGCTCAAATCCTTTCCAAAAATCAAAATTTTAATATGGGTTGAATAAAGAGCTTGGTAGCTAACTTAAAATTAACAAGAATTTTAAGAATTGATTAGAAGTCTTACCTTGATTCAAGCCTAAAGTGACCGAATGGAGCTCCCCCTTTCCCCTCTTACAATTCGGTCATGAATAACAAAGATGAAGCTTTTTTTTTTCTTCACCCAAATTCTCACTTATTTCTTCATTCAATAATATTATAAAAATTATAAAACCATTTAGTTGCCTTAAAACTAGTAAATAATACATATATATTGTCATAAACATCAACATGGCCGGCCACTATCATGAAAAATGGGGACTTTGACATGCAAGTCCCCATATTTAATCCATGCAACAATTTGGCCATTTTAAAAATTAACCAACACATTTTCAATGTTTCTCACATAAGCCCTTTTTGATTAAATTTGCATTCAATTGACAAAATCAAAGCATCAAAATTTCACACACAAATTGTAACATAATATAGACATGAAATTTAACAATCAATTTCTTGTGTGACTCGGTTTTGGGGTCTTGAAACCACTTCCCGACTAGAGTCAAATTAGGGATGTCACATATTACCTATTTTGCAACTTATACAAAATGGTTCCTTTAGGTGTTTTCAAGCTAACACCTTTTTCAAAAGTAGCTTATAACACAACTAGGACTCGTAGTCCTCCATAAAAACTCAGCATCTATCACAATTACATCCATGGAAAAATCCTAAACTCTTGACCTTTTTGCAAGATATTACCCTCATTTGAAAGCTCATGCTTCAAGGGTATCAAAAATGTGAAAATCTTGAAGAAAACTCATTAAAATCACTTACTTGTGAGAGGAATAAGTTGCTGTAAAATTTAAGCTTTCAAACCCGCTTTCATGGCTGAAAATTTCAGCGGAAAGAGATGAGAAGAAAAGAAATTGACAATTTTTTTCTATTTTGTTTCTTTTTGGTCAAAATAGCTACCAAATTTCTACCTACTTTTAAAATTTGTCTCCTCTATGTCTCATGGCCGGCTATTCCATCAATTAAGGACCTATTTGCACACTAAAGACCCCTAATTTTTGGTTCTTTAATAAAATAACACCTTTAGCTATCAAATTATGACTTTTGCACTTTATGTGATTTAGTCTTTTTTTCACAATTGGGCTCACAATCATTAAGATTTACTCGTCAAAATTTTCAAACACTAATATAATAATGCTATAATCTCATAATTATAATAAATTAATTTTCCCAACTTCAGATTTGTGATCCCGAGACCACTGTTCCGACTAGGCCCTAAATCCGGCTATTACATTTCTCCCCCCTTAGAGATTTTCGTACTCGAAAATCTTACCAGTGAATAAGTTCGGATACTGCTCTATCAAAGACTCCTCGGGTTCCCATGTGGCTTCCTCGACTCCATGTCTATGCCATAAAACCTTCGCAAGTGGTATACTCTTATTTCTTAACTGTTTGACCTCTCGAGCTAAGATATTGACCGGCTCCTCACCATAAGTCATATCTGGAAGAATCTCAACTTCAGTTGGCGCAATTACGTGCGAAGGGTCAGATCTGTATCGGCGTAACATGGACACGTGAAACATGTCGTGAATCTTTTCTAACTCTGGCGGCGAATCCAAATGGTAGGCAGCAGGCCCTACTCTCTCGGTAACCTCATAAGATCCTATGAAACGAGAACTCAACTTGCCTTTTCTACCAAATCTGAGGACTTTCCTCCATGGGGAAACTTTCAAAAATACCTTATCACCGACCTCAAACTTAATCTCCTATCATTTCAAATCCACATAAGATTTTTGTCTATCCGAGGCGGCTTTCAAATAGTTGCGAATCACCTTAACTTTTTCCTCAGCCTCTTTGATCAAATCAACCCCGTGAATCTGAATCTCTCTCCACTCAGCCCCGAATAAGGGCGTTCAGCACTTTCGCCCGTACAAAGCCTCATAAGGTGCCATTTTTAGACTCGACTGATAGTTGTTATTATAGGCGAATTCAACCAATGGTAAGTATTTTTCCCAACTTCCTTGAAATTCAAGAACACAACACCTCAACATGTCTTCTAAGATCTGTATTACTCTTTCCGACTGTCCGTCAGTTTGTGGATGAAATGCCGTACTGAAACTCAACTTGGTTCCTAGAGCCTCTTGCAACTTTTTCCAAAACCACGAGGTGAACCTCGGGCCTCGATTGGATACAATTGATAACGGCACACCAAGAAGCCTCACAATCTTAGAAACATACAAGTCGGCCAACTTTTCAAGGGAGTAGTCGGCACGCACTGGTATAAAGTATGCTGACTTAGGGTTCCTTTGGTTTACCAGTGAAGGTCAGTGTGGTGCAGTGAAGGATAGTAAACTCACTGGTATGCTGTTTGGTTTAACAACACAGTCTAGTGAAAACTTTAATCAGCCACACTGATATGCTGAAAACAGCCTGGAGGATTCAACTGCATTTAACGCCAGTACGATTGTATGTATTTTTATGAGACAAACATACCCATACTTTTATTTATTATTTTACCTTTTTAGCCTTGAAACTTAAATTAATTTCTTTCCCAACCACAGTTGTTTTCAGATTTAGGAACGAAACAACTATTTTCTTTTTCATATTTGAGAAGTAAAACACTGATTTCTCCCCTCTTTTTTGCTTTGTTCTTGGTTGTGGCTACTTTTTGAAGGTATTTTCATTAATTTCTTGTTATCTCTAGTTTTGGCTTCTTCTACTCTTCTTTTTCATAGTTTTTATTATTATTACTATTATTTCTGGGAATGAAACAACCATTTTCTTTTGCTTTATTCTTGGTTTAGCAGTGTTTTAACACTGATTTCTCCCCTCTTTTTTGCTTTGTTCTTGGTTGTGGCTGAGGTATTTTCATTAATTTCTTGTTATCTCTAGTTCTGGCTTCTTCTACTCTTCTTTGTCAAAGTTGTTAGTCCTTTTGACTATTGATGTTAAAGCAGTAGATTAATGATATAATGTTTTAAAAGTACATTTGGTTAATTCTTTGTCTGTTTGCTGAGAAATGTGAGGTTAAAAAAAGAACTTTTACCATTTCTGTTTTGTTATTATTGCACTCAAATTTAAAACCCTGAACAACAAAAAATGAGCTTAGTTGAATTTGGATAATTGAAAGAAAATATGGGAATTGAAAAGAAAAAAGACTTTGGCCTTGATGGGGTTGAGTTTTTGGAAGTACATACGAATAATTCTTTGTTTGTTTGCTAATAAATATGAGGAAAAGAAAGATGAACTTTTCCCATTTCTGTTTTGTTCATATGAGGGTATTTTGATTTTCTTTGGCACTCAAATTTGAAGTCCTGAACACCAAAACTGAACTTAGTTGAATTTGGTTAATTGGAAAAATATATAGGAACTAAAAAAAAACAAGTCCTTATTGTGTTGATGGGATTGAGTTTTTAGAAGTGCATTGGGATAAATTCTTTGTTTGATTGCTATGAAAAGTGAGAAGAAAATGAACGTTACCATTATATAAGTTCTTTGTTTGTTTGTTATGAAATGTGAGAAAAAAAGTGAGCTTAGTTCGACATTCAATATTCCATTCTTATGATTTGTGTCTTGCAGGTTGGAGGCTCTAAGGTGCCTACTTCATCTATTAGTGTAGAAGCAGACAAGGTATGTATTTGAAATAGTGAAACTTGTTTAAAATCGTGTTGCAGCTTAAATAAGTTCTATTTCCAGAGTTAACTTCACTGTAAAAAACATTAGTTAGAATATGATATATCCACATCAATGATAATATAAGTGCTCTCCTTAATACTCTTTTGAAAGTATAGGGTATGTCGTTAAAACCATTGATAGAAGGAAATTCGTTGGCTATATTCTAATATGACTGTATGGATGCTACTAGAAGGTTAGGTGACAAAGTTTAAGGTTCTTTTTCTCCTTGTTGCAGTTTTGTAGCCTCTGTAAAAAGTTTTGTAGATTCACTAGGGAAACTTCTGAAATCTTTACCCTCTTCCTTAGAAATATATGATGAGTACGGGCAGCATCAACATAAGCATAAATTGATAGGTAATTGAGTCCTACAGTTAATACAGATAGATGGGTTGGTAAAACCAATGAAGGCATAGAAATGGTTATATTTTCTATATAAGAAGATTATATTGATATTGATTGCCTACAATTAAATCAGATCAGTCATCTGTGTCACTTTCAGAAGTTAGAGGCCTTGTTCCATTAGTTACTAAGATATTTTCTTGAAGTGACTCATAAACTGGAGTAATGATGGGACTGACATTTGTGTAAACATCAAGCTAGAATTGAAGCATTGAATCTATGGCACAAAAAGGTTCCTCTAGTTCACGAGGAAAAATGTAAAATCTTACCTACAAGTTTGATGTCTATGTTATCAACCAACCATTGTGCCCCATTTTCTTAAATCCTATAAAGTCTGAATCAAACTCTGTTTTATGCATCAGCCTCCTGAAAATGAAAACATATCAACAATTTTAAGCCATTTCTGTAGAATATCAAGTAGCATCACCATTATTAAAGACATCTGATATTGTCATGCTTCAAAAATACTCTTGATAGGAGCCCACTCAACTATATTCACTATATGCATATGTAAATGCAGACAAATCAATATGTGGTAAGTTCATATTGAGTTACCTGTCAGTGTTAAGTGTTTTAAAAAGCACACGATGTACTCCTCTAGTAATTTCTTAGAACTATTGAGTTCCGACCTCTAAGGGCATTGCAGGTTCTGTCACTATATGATATCTGAAGATGAAATGAAATGTTATGATTTTCATTGCTGAAGAGTTTGTTTTGGGGCATGGATAGGAAAAGTAATAGAACGTGTAGCTGTTTTTTAATTTCCTATACTAGACTAGAGGTGAATGTTATCTGTTGAAATTAATATAATTTATATTTTAATACAAGAAAAAAAATAGTAGTTTGACAATAGAAAAGGGATTGTGAATGTAAGATTGAAATCTCATGCTAAATGTCTATGACTTGGGCGAAATATTTTGATTTTGTTAATGCGTGTACTCATACTATACTTTTGTTATGTTTAGTTTCATTTATGATAATCATATTTAATATATTATTTATTTAAATAATTTTTAAAAATAAAACTTTTATTAAAGGACAAAAATAATAACCAAAACAAAAATTAAAGACAACGACGAACAATTAAGACCCCAATTAATAGATTTACCCATTACACCCATTCTTATATCCTTTAGAATCATTGATATGAGTAGTAGAAATATTATCATTCAAAACAGAAATAAGACTAGAAGGAATGATATTCCTTTATTGGCATCTGAACTGTTCAAAAGGACATATAAATAAAATTAAATTTTAACAGTAAACAATCTTGAATTAATAAGCCAAACTCTAAATGTTTGCATTAGGCTTCATAAAAGCATTAATAACCTCCAAACATCGAAATGAAAAATAACTCTATCAAAATGCAATGGTTTTAGCTAAGACAAGCTTTTAGAATTGAAAAATTTTGAGCGGTGAGATAGTTGAAAAAAATTTAAAAATAATACGTAGTTTTGATAAGACTTGAAATTGATTTGAATTAATTATTTACAATATGATTTAAGTTTATACTCAAATTTTTAACCAGCTCTACCTAACATATTAACACGTCTCTTAGCCAATGTGTGTGGAATTGACATAAGCATGGTTTATTGTACACATTATGAATAATAGAGCTAGAAATGATTTTAAATTAAAACATCATTTTTTCCCCTCCAAGTAAGGTATTTTTTATCTTCTTTATTTGGTTGGATTACTATTGAAATTTAGGTGTAATATATTATTTGGTATTTGAATTTCACAATTTTTTAATGTGGTGTTTGTGTTATTTTTTTTCATGCGGTACATGTATTTGGCAAAAGTTGTATATTTTGATACCAAAAGGGATCAGTTTTAACAATTTAATGTTTAATTGAGTTTTAGGATTGATTTGATGAAAATTCATAATTAATAATAATATTAGCTATTAACTTTTATCAAATCCAAATTGTATTTAACAAGCACACACAATTAAATAAATTCACAATTAATATTAAATTTATTTTATTAAAAATATGAAATTTTAAATCTAATAATATTTGCAATTAATTTTTATCAATTTAACCCTAAAACTTGAGTTACATACTAAAAAGCTGGTACTGCTACATTAAAAAAGACTCAAACTTAGGTACCAAATGATATATTAAGTCTAAAATTTATTTCCAAAACCAGTTATGTAGTTCAATTAGTCTTTGTTTAATTTTATGAAGCATAGGATAATCAATTATCCTTTCTATATCCTCATTATTGTTTACCATGAATCTTTGAGAATTTTTTCTTTACTGTTCATCTTATGGCTTTCATCTTTTTGTGATGTGTTATTCTTAATTTTTTTTATGAAACTATATTATTATATCTAATTAAATATTTATGGTTTTATGTCGGTTGACATTTAAAATCAAAATAATAATAATAGATGGTAAAGACACGAAAATTTGTTGAGGGAGATAGTACCTTAGCAACAAAAGCTGTTTGGGATGATGATTTGGGATGATGAGCTGACGTTGATATTTTGTGAACTTTGCGTGAATAAAGTCAATGCTGGTAATAGGCCGACAACTCATCTAAACTCAAAAGGATGGGAAAATGTCGTTGCTCTTTTTCAAGCAAAAACATAAAAAAAATTATGGAAAACCTCAATTGAAAAATAAGTGGGATACATTAAAAAAGGAATGGAGGTTATGGAGGGAGTTGTTTAAGGAATCTACAGGTATTGGATGGTGTCCATCTAAAAAGATGATCGATGCTACCAAAGAATGGTGGGCTAAAAAAATACAGGTTAGTGTTAACTTTATCATTATTTTAATGCATAAAGTTTATTGAAATTAATAATTTACAAATATAAAAATCTGATTATAACATTTAACATTTTACATGTTATGTAGGAAAATCCTGATTTTAAAGAAGAAAGGAATTGAACCACGATTGAATGATTTAATGTGGCAAATGTTTGGTGGCATTGTAGCCACCGGAGAGAATGCATGGGCACCTTCGTCTGGCGTTCTTCCAAGTGGGGTTCCTATGGGAGATGATACACCTAATGAGGGATTTGGTGATTCAGATGAAAATAGTAATGAGAATGAAGGTATCCCTCCTAATGAGGTACCATCAAACCCTTCTCATGAAACTCCTAATCGAAGAAAGGAAACACATAGGGTTGTACACGGTAAAGGAAAAAAATCAAGTTCAAATAGAAAATCATCAAGAAATTCATTAGCTACTCATATTGAGAAATCCTGTGAGAGTATGTCTAGTCCAAGGAAGTTAGTGAATGAAATTATTTTTCCTCACTCTCAATATACTATTTCAAATGCAATGGATGCTTTGCATGATTTGGGAGATGAAATTCCAAAAAAAGATGAACTGTACTATTTTTCCATCAAAATGTTCCAAATACCGGTGAAACGAGAAGTGTTTTTGAACTTAGATCCAGATGTTACGGTTTGGGGGCTTCGACGTGAGTATGCTGAACAAAATCCAATTGCATCGTTTTCATCCTTGGTAGCAACATCCTCATTTCCCTTCCAACCATACCATCCACCACCTCCATTATAAGCTCCTTATAATTATTATTGTAATATAACTATGCTACTTTTTTATATGTAAAACTAATGTATGATCTACTTTTTCATATGCAAAACTAATGTATGATCTACTTTTTTATATGTGAACCTAATGTATGATCTACTTTTTATATGCAAAACTAATGTATGATCTACCTTTTATATGTAAACCTAATGTATGATATTTTTATGTTTGGTATTTTTAGCTATGCTTTTATTCAATTTTTATGTTGTATAGAATGTCACAAGTTATTAATTTATTTTCATTTGATTACTTTTTCAGGTTATGGATGAATATAACAATATGTATAATAGTTTTTATATGAATTATGATACCCCTGAATTAAGTGAAGAAGCTCAACGAAGAATAGCCACAATTGTTACACAAGTTGAGCACAACAATTATCATGAAGAGGAAGAACAAGTGTTAAGCAGTGTATTACTACACCATGAAACTTATTTCACTAAGCAACCGTGTATGTATTCAAATTATAAAGGTCAAATGTGGTTGGAAGAAGTATTAAATGGGCATGATCATCGTTGCATGAATAGTTTTAGGATGCCAAAAAATATATTTCACAGCTTGTTGCATGATTTGCAAACAAATTATGGCTTAAAGTATGAGAAGGTATCTGTGATGGAGAAGTTAGCATTATCATTGCACATTCTTGGATATAGAGAATCAAATTCAAATGCAGAAGAGCGATTTCAACGATCTGAGGAAACTGTTAGTCGAATTTTTACTGATATGTTACATATATTTGCTCGAATGGGAATAGACACGATTAAACCTACTGAAGGTGAATTTGAGGAAGTACCGAACCATATTCGACATGATACAAGATATCGGCCTCACTTTAAGGTAAAATTTACACAATATTTATATTTTTAAAATATAAATTATTTCTAACTTTTATCTCATTACTTGTATTTATTTTAAAGGATTGTATTGGGGCCATAGATGGAACACACATAAAAGCATGCATTTCGCCTTCTTGTCAAATACCTTATATCGGACGGCAAGGTGAACCAACTCAAAATATTACGGCTGTTTGTGACTTCAACATGTGCTTTATTTTTGCATTTCCTGGTTGGGAAGGAACAGCACATGACAATAGAATTTTTTTGCAAGCACTTAGAAAACAAGAGTTAAAGTTTCCACACCCTCCACCAGGTTGAACTTTAATTTTTTTTTAAATTAATCTTTACATAAAAAGAAATATTAAAATTTTTAATTTATTTTTAAACTTGATATTATGTTTTACTTTTTTATCGGAAAATATTATCTTGTGGATTCAGGATATCCACAAATGGCAGGTTTTCTAGGTCCATAAAGGGGGGAACGATATCATTTACCTGACTTTCATCGAGGTAATCATCGAGCATCTGGAAAAAAAGAAATTTTTAATCATGCCCATTCTTCGTTACGCTCTGTGATTGAAAGAACATTTGGAGTGTGGAAAAAAATGGCCAATATTAAGAGTATTCCAAGCTATTCATTCGACAAGCAACTTTTAATAGTTATTGCAACAATGGTTTTGCATAATTACATTCGAAGACATGCTTGGTCAAATGATGAGGATTTTCGACAATTTGAGAATATACCCGACATGCCAATCTCTTCAGGCCATTTTGATAGAGGTGAATCGAGTTCTTCTAACAGTGAAAGTGACCTTGAAATTGCAATGTTAAGGGAAACCATTGCAAATAGTATAATGAATCAATATTTGTAAAAACAATTTTGTATCATAACCTAATTTCTAGTAATAATGAAACTTGTTATGTCTTATGTTACTACATTTTTTTTATTGAAAATCATTCGTTTAGATACTTCAAAATTTGATCCAAGTATAATGTTACTATTTGCAAAAATAATATTTGTCATTGTTATAAAAGAATATTTAACTATAAAAATTAAAATTATTATCATTTTATCTAATAAATAATTTAAATTGATTATATAATTCATTAAAATATTTATAATAAAATATTAGAAGATACATTTTAATATTTTATTAAATGAATTTATAAATTCACATATTTTAATAATTTTATATAAGTAAAATAATTTAAAAACTTCTATTATATATCAATTCTAATCTGATGTCCTTAATAGTCATTTTTTATTTTCACCTCACCGCTACAGCTGCGTTTGAATCCAAACACACTCTACCGTTGTTTCTAATCTCACTGCTACAGTATCCAATCTCACCGCTATAATAACCAATCTCACTGCCACCGCTATTTTTAACCTCACCGGAGGGAAACACACCGCCCATCCAAACTAAGCCTTAGTGAGTTTATCGACAATAACCCATACTGCATCTTTCTTTTTAGGGGTTAGTGGCAAACCCGTTACAAAATCCATGGTGATCTAATCCCACTTCCATTTAGGAACCATATTAGGCTGGAGTAACCCAGAAGGCACTTGGTGTTCAGCCTTTACTTGCTGACACACTAAACACTTGGAGACAAACTCTGAAATGTCTCTTTTCATTCCCGACCACCAGTACATTTTCTTCAAGTCGTTATACATTTTCACACTACTCAGGTGGACGGACGAACAAACACTGTGTACCCCTCGCAACATCTTTTGAATGAGCTCACTATCTTTGGGTACACAAACTCTATCTTTGAACATTATACAACCATTAGTAATAATACGAACATCTGACTAAATCTCTGATTCACACTGAGTTCTCTTAGCTTGTAGTTTCTCGTCATCTTTCTGAGCTTCACGAATTTCATGAAGAAAAGTCAGTCTGGCCCTCAACTCCGCTAGGACCGATCCATCACTAGATATAGTCAACTGAACGTTCATGTCGCTCAAGGCAAACAATGACTTCCTACTCAAAGCGTCAGCGACTACGTTTTCCTTTCCCAGATGATAGTCGATAATCAACTCATAATCTTTTATTAGCTGTAACCATCGTTGTTTCCTCAAATTCAACTCTTTCTGAGTCATCAGATACTTTAGACTCTTGTGATCGGTAAAAACTCGGCATCTCTCACCATACAAATGGTGTCGCCAAATCTTCAGTGCGAACACCACAGCTGCCAGCTTTAAATCATGGGTCGGATAATTTCTCTCGTGAGGTTTTAACTGCCTCGAGGCATAGGCTATAACCTTGCCTTCTTGCATGAGCACACACCCTAAACCGTTTAGGGAGGCGTCACTAAAAATTACAAATTTTTTACCCGACTCCGGTTGCACTAAAATTAGGGCTTCGGTCAACAAAGCCTTTAATTTCTCAAAACTCTGTTGGCATTCTACTGTCCATTCAAATTTGACATCTTTCTGTACAAGCCTTGTTATCTGTGTAGCTATCATAGAGAATCCGTTTACAAATCGTCTATAGTATCCCGCTAGCCCCAGAAAACTACGAACCTCTGTTACATTCCTCAGCGGTTTCCATTCTACAATAGTTGAGACTTTATTTGGGTCAACTCAGATTCTGTCACCCGACACAACATGCCCTAGAAATCTGACTTCGCTGAGTCAAAACTCGCTCTTACTATACTTGGCATAGAGTTGCTTATCCCTCAAGGTCTGTAACACAGTTCTGAAATGCTCCGCGTGCTCACTCTCGTTACGTGAATAAACCAAGATGTCATCAATAAAAATGACAACGAACCTCTCCAAATACGGTCGGAAGATGCGGTTCATCAAGTCCATAAATACCGCTAGGGCATTTGTCAATCCAAAAGGCATAACAAGAAACTCGTAATGCCCATATCTTATCCAAAAAGCAGTCTTCGGTACATCTTGTTCCTTGACTCTTAACTGGTAGCAACCCAACCTCAAATATATTTTAGAAAATACAGTGGCTCCTATTAGTTGATCGAAGAGATCATCAATCCTCGGCAAGGGATACTTGTTCTTCACTGTTACTTTGTTAAGTTTCCTATAGTCGATACATAACCTCTTCGACCCGTCTTTCTTTTTCACAAAAAGTACTGGAGCACCCCATGGTGAATAACTCGATATAGCAAAACCCTTGTCTATTAACTCTTGCAACTGCACTTTCAACTCTTTCAACTCTTTCAACTCAGTGGGGGCTATTCTATATGGTGCAATCGAGATTGGCATTGTTCTAGGAACTAATTTGATACCAAACTCAACTTCTCTTTCTGGAGGTAATCTGGGCAACTCTTCCGGAAAAAACATCTATAAACTCACAAACCACTGGTACTGACTCAATCTTCGACTCAGACACTTAAGTATTCAGCACAAAAGCTAGATAAGCCTCATACCTTTTTCTTGAATATTTTTCAGTGTTTAGAGACGATATTATCACAGGCGATTTATTCAAGTCACGTGGTCCAACCCGAAGAATATTCCCATCTTCACACTTTAACTCAATAATTTTCTTCCCACAGTCCACTATAACACTATAAAAAGTCAACCAATCCATCCGAGGATTACGCCGAACTCATTGAACTGTAATAACATTAAATTTATCGGGAAACAATGACCCCTAATTGTCAAAGGACAATTCCTACATACTTGGTCAACTAGAACATATCTACCTAAGGGATTGGACACTCTTATTACAAATTTAGTAGACTCCACTATCATGCTCGTTTGAGGAATCAGTTCTATACAAATATAGAAGTGGGTAGACCCCGGATCAATCAAACTAACAACATAAATATCATGAATAGAAAAAGTACCCGTAATCACGTCGGGAGACTCTGCCTCCTCACGGGCATGAATAGCATAAGTCCTCACAGGCACTCTGCCATCGGACTTTGCCACCGTATCTCTAGTCATGCCTCTACTATTAGCTCCAATACCGGAATTCTTTTGTGGTCTCCTCTTTAACGGAGCACTACTTGCCTTCATTTCTTGCTTCCTCTCTCTCTCTCTCTCCCATCTCAGGGCAATCGCCAATAAAGTGGTCTAGTGATCTACGCTTGAAACAACCCCTCTCATTTACTCGGCATTCGCCTAAGTAGCGTCTCCCACATTGTGGACACTCTTGCCTATCTGGTCGAGTACTACCAACACTAGCGATCGAAGTAGTCTGGGCTTTAGACGTCATATTTTGATGATTCTTGTTCCTCCTCGAGTATCCTACCGAAGCGTTCGATCGGGTAATAAATTCTTTCGACCTCTTGGAGGAGGACTGATGCGTCTTCCCCATCTGTCTTCTCTTTAAATCTCACGACTCATTGGCCGCCTTTCTCTTCTCCTTCACCAGCTCTTTTGCTTTACATGCTCTCTCAACGAGCACCACAAATTCTCTTAACTCTAAGATGCCCACAAACACTCGAATGTCTTCATTGAGGCCATCCTCAAATCTCTTACACATAGTAGCTTCAATGGATACGCATTCTCATGCATATTTGCTGAGCTTCACAAATTCATGCTCATACTCTGTCACAGTCTTACTACCTTGCTTCAACTCTAGAAATTCCTTCCTTTTTTGATCCAAGAACCTCTGGCTAATATACTTCTTTCGAAACTCTTATTGGAAGAATTCCCAAGTGATCCTCTCTCAGTACAACAGACACGAGAGTGTTCCACCACTGATAAGCCGAGCCTCGAAGGAGTGACACGGCACACTTCACGCACTCATCAGGTGTGCATGATAGCTCATCGAATACCCTCGTGGTATTTTCTAGCCAAAACTCCGCTCTCTCCGGGTCATCATCTACACTAGCCCAAAATTCCTCGGCCCATTGCTTTCGAATCTTGTCTACCAGAGACTTCTCTCTCCTGAGCATGTCCGCACCTTGCGAAGCCACCGAGGCATACTGAGGAATCGAAATAGGTGGGGGAGGTGGAGTGTTCGGGTTCACGCAAACGAACTCCGTATACCAAGCATCCATCATTCAGAGGTAGGCTTCCCTAGCCCCTTGCCTTGGCCCATACTTACATGCTCACTCTCTACTAGCACGGTCCCTTCTGCGGGAGCCGGCACATTACTTTCCACATCATCCACCATGGTTCTATCAGGATCCATTACTATATAAAAACACAATTTATGGTTGTCAGGAATCATCACACTATCAATATATATTTATGGCATGTATGGCTAGAATCGTACTTTAACTAGGTTAGTCCTAGAACCAACTAAACCATGCTCTGATACCATTAAATGCAACACCCCTTTCTCGTATCCAACACCGGGACAGGGTTCTAAGTGTCACCAGAATTCACTCAAGCATACGCATGTAAAACTGGGCCATAAAAATTTTATCAATTTAAAACATTTCATTTCATACTCAATCTGTCCCTTAATAGGACTTACGAGACCCAAAACATACATTCGAGATGATTTAAGTTTAAGCTGAGAACTTAAGAAAAACTTGGAAAAGTTCATGCCTTAGGGTTCCACACGCCCGTGTGACTCGAGACACACCCATGCCCTTAGCCCGTGTGCAACACTGACTTTAGGGCACGGCCATGACACACGCCTGTGTAGCCTACCCATGGACAACACTGACTTATAGACACGACTATGGCACACGCTCGTGTGGCCTACCCATGGACAATACTAACTTAAAAGTTTAAGTGCAGGGGATGCATGACCATAACACACACCCATGGGGATGAACCGTGTGTCACACACGACCTAGACACACGCCCGTGTGTCTTGCCCGTGTGGACAAACTAGGCTATCTTCCAAGCCATTTTGCACAACCTACGCAAGATCATTTCAATATACTAATTCCATCCCAAAAGACATCAATTCATTCATAGAAGGAACATCATATACATTTACCAAAATAAATAATAGCCATTATCTAGGCTTAATACAAAATGAAGGGCTTTTATCTTAAGCCAATATACATAAACAATTTCTCAATAATACAACTTCCTAGTCTAGCCCTATACATGCCATAATCAAAAATATAAATCGAACTATACCGAGTATTACGGCAGATAGTGTGATCGATATCTCTGACTTCAAGGGATCCTTGAGAAATTTGGCAGTATTGAAAGAAAAGAGAAGGGAAAGAAAGTAAGCATAAAGCTTTGCAGGTTGCATATAAATAAATATACAACAACAATTTCACCATTTATCATCATGCTCATAGCTCAAAGGTAAGCATAACTTGAATTACTCATTACTGTCCACTCAAGTCACATTTTCTAATTGAGATCATTACACGTGTATACCAAAATAGGTACCTATAACACTCAAAACATTATCATGCTTTCCTTATTAAATCTCTCTCTTAACTCTTAAAGTTGAACCTTTTGGAAATACTACCGGATATTCTATAAGCCTCAAACATGGGTTAAGTTGCCGATGCCATGTCCCAGACATGGTCTTACACTAGCTATCTTCATCAAGGCCAATGCCATGTCCCAGACATGGTCTTACACTAGCTCTAGTGTATAAGTGCTGATGCATGTCCCAGACATGTCTTACACTAGCACGAAGTTTATTCGATGCATGTCCCAAACACATTTTACACTGGCTACCATTATTGAGGTGAATGTATGTCCCAGACACGTCTTACACTAGTACTCATCTCTACGCCGATGCCATGTCCCAGACATGGTCTTACACTGGCTATCGTAATGTGGCTGATGCTTGTCCTAGACATGTCTTACACTAGGCCTCGTCTCAATGCTGATACCATGTCTCAGACATGGTCTTACACTGGCTCTCACATAACCTAATGTTATGGCATGAACATCCGGTTTGTTTCCTAGGGTTCTCACTGGATCTTTCTACTTTCTCAATCATAAATATGCATACTCAATTCAAAATCTAGAAATTCATGCTATATCAAAATCAATAACAATCGGATACATTCATTTAACAATATAGTTGTATTATTTACATACAACTTACCTCTGTTTGCAAAAAGTACTTGACTAGACGGCTTAATCGGATTGCTTGGCTTTGCCCCGGTCTAGGCTCGATTTTGGTAAATCTTGATATAGAATAGCAAAAATGTACTCATTTAGTCATTAATTACAAATAGGCATTCATAATTTTACATCTTTGGTAAAACGACCATTTTGTCCCTAGGCCTTGGCAAAATGACCATTTTACCCCTATATTCAAAAATTGATTTTTATCGAATTTATTCATATTTCAAGCCTAGCTAAACTCTTTTTAATCTCACTATTTCATACACTTATTACCTATTTTGCAACTTATGCAAAATGGTTCCTTTAGGTGTTTTCAAGCTAACACCTTTTTCAAAAGTAGCTTATAACACAACTAGGACTCGTAGTCCTCCATAAAAACTCAGCATCTATCACAATTACATCCATGGAAAAATCCTAAACTCTTGACCTTTTTGCAAGATATTACCCTCATTTGAAAGCTCATGCTTCAAGGGTATCAAAAATGTGAAAATCTTGAAGAAAACTCATTAAAATCACTTACTTGTGAGAGGAATAAGTTGCTGCAAAATTTAAGCTTTCAAACCCCCTTTCATGGCTGAAAATTTTAGTGGAAAGAGATGAGAAGAAAAGAAATTGACAACTTTTTTTTCTATTTTGTTTCTTTTTGGTCAAAATAGCTACCAGATTTCTACCTACTTTTAAAATTTGTCTCCTCTATGTCTCATGGCCAGCTATGCCATCAATTAAGGGCCTATTTGCCCACAAAGACCCCCAATTTTTGGTTCTTTAATAAAATAACACCTTTAGCTATCAAATTATGACTTTTGCACTTTATGCGATTTACTCATTTTTCGCAATTGGGCTCACAATCGTTAAGATTTACTCGTCAAATTTTTCAAAAACTAAAATAATCATGCTATAATCTCATAATTATAATAAATTAATTTTCCCAACTTCAAATTTGTGGTCTTGAGACCACTATTCCGACTAGGCCCTAAATCGGCCTGTTACACGCATATCATATATACTGCTCAGACTAGAGCTATCAACGGGCCTGCTCACACAAGCTGTGGGTCAAGAAGTAGCTACAAGGTTGTGCTCACACAAGCTGTCAAGTAACCGCAACGCATACTGGTATACTTAGCCACCGTTGGGACGTACAGGACCAGCACCCAAATCACATAATCACAATAATCCTCTAATGTCATGTCACTAGTATCCAAATCTATTCCTAAGGTTCAACCGGGATTTCAAATACCGAATCATCGTTGAATCATTTCGTACATGTCCGTAGTCTCGTAATCATAGTTTATACAATATCAGAGCATTGAAAGTACATTTATAGCGAAATTTATTACATACAGACTTACCTCGGATGCTAAAACGACAAAACAAGTTAATGATTTCGTAACTTTGTTCCTTCCCCGACCTAAGTCCGTATTTCGCCTTTTTTATCTAAATTGTAACACCCCTAATCCATAACCGTTGCCAGATTAGTGTTACGAGGTATTTCCGATCAAAAATGCAATTTCAAAACATTTAATAATATATATAATCACTCAAGTCAAACCGTTTATAAATAAAAATACAATCAACTCACATTTCAGAACATACATCGATTTACACCTTGCATATACAGGTCACAACAAATTTCAACTTGTTACTAACAGCATATAATGCATTTAATTGCACAGCAATTTCTATTACCAACAGGGTTAAACATACTTCCATTACCACTTATGTACTTATGCATATAGCCGATAAATCATGTACACATTCTTATAATTTAATAAGCCATAATTCACATCTTAAACCACTTATACGGCTTCGATCATAAGCAAATTAGTCTTGCATGCCTTTCACTTAAACTAATTAAAGCATTCATACGGCAATAGTCTTGCATTTTTATATACTTTATTAAAAGTAAATAATCATTAATGTCAACACATACCATTTAATCATTAGATTTTTTTTATGCATTTGACCTTAGTAAACTTAGCTATTTTAAGCACAAATCATTAAAAGGTACACTTATTACATATATTAGTTAATATGTCTAAATGTACTTACATATTAACAAAAATGTTAGTCATTATTTGAAGATCTTAAACTTTTAATCACATATTATCATTCTTGACCTAGCTTATACAGCAATTTCAAGTAACCAAGCTTACGCATACAAATATATTAAATAATCCAATAAGCAATCATATACATTTAATTCCATTATACCATAGCCGAACCCATATTATCATTCTTGACCTAGCTCATACGGCAATTTCATAGTAACCAAGCTTACGGATAAAAATATATTAAATAATCTAATAAGCAATCATATACGTTTAATTCCATTATACCATAGCCGAACCTGTAAATGAAGTACGTATATAATATATACAACTTACCTAAAAAAAGGGCCACATTTAACATAAAATACATACCAAATAATCAACCATATTTATCCACTAAGCATACACAGTATTTACCAACAATCAAGCTCAATGAATATTTAATCAAGAGCATATAAAACTGAATTGAGACATAACAAGCAACCATTTTTTCAAAACACATGATACTTAACGAAAACATTATACATACATGGCATGTAACTATAAACCAAAGTGAACGTAAACCGAACTTAACATAACCGAATTTGAAAGATAAAAGTTTAGCCATTTTCGCATGGCTTATATACATAACCAACATTCAACATTTTCAAAATATATTCCAGCCTATACATGCCATAATTTAAGTTTAGCTAATAAGGTACCAAAATAGTAGATAGTGTGATGAATTTGGCTGACAGTCCCTGAGCTTGTTATTGGAACGCCGGTGCCTCCAAGGCGCAGTGGAAAAAGAAAATAATTAAAGATATTCCGGCAATCCAAACCATGGATCCATGTGTAAGGAACGTATTGGGGTGATAAAAGGTTTCGAAATTATCGAAACTTCAATCTGAGTAGACAGCAATGCCTAGGCAACAGGAATCCTGAACCACTATCGAACCAAGCCGCAACCTTTCCGATGTCGGCCTCTACGTAGTCCACCCAGTTGACAATGAATGGTAGAAAAATCTCAGAAACTATTTCAGTGATTTTTATGCTTGACGGCTGCTAGACCCTTTAGCATAGTTTTGGGCTTATTTATATATTATTTCTTTAGGGTTTTTACCCTTGCCATATATAACACCCTTTTAATTGGTATATCTTTTTTCTTTAATGAATATTAATTCATTAAAATTAATCTGAACATAATAGTCATCATTAAAATAAATATAATAATGTTTAACCGAAAATTATAATTACATTAATTATAATAAAGATTTTGGTAAACTATATTTATTTAAACTTATATACGAACCAAATTCATATACTAATGAAATTATGTTCTAATTATGTGTACAACATCCTTGTACGTATAGTATGTTCAACAATTTGATTGCCCAATTAAATTAATTCTATAATTAATTTAATTCATCTGACAATCAGAATACAATACCAACTATGTTTTTCTCCGTTCATTTCAACCATAGGGTGTGACCCTATAGGTTCTTGTAACGTTAGCAGTAATATTAGAATGATTCTAATGTTACAAACAATGAGTGGCATCTAGCAATGCATCATTGCTACCTAAGTTACGAGAAGTCATGATTCGACATAACCTTTTGTGATTAACCTTTCATGCATTAATCCTTAAGTCCTATATCTTTGGAATGGACACAAGTCATTGAATAGTCACATTTGCATAGTCCATCCCATGTTTCTTGATACCTTAAGTGAACTATGATACACAAATAAGTATGACATCTCATATCAACTTATTTGAGCATGGCCATGCATTTCTAGTCTCACTTAATCAAGTGGCCTAAGATATTACTCCCATTATGTAGGAGGGACTTATCCAATATTGATCAACCATATCCCTCTACATAGATTGTGGTATATCCAACATCATTATTTATAGAACAACCAGTTATGATGTTCGTTTGACTATATCAAAATATACAACTCACGATGTTGGGATAATGATGATCTCAAGTATGAGGATCATATACATATTAATCACTATGAGTAATGTTGTGACAATTACATAATAATCCAAGAAACATACTCATAGCAGGTCAGTCCAATATGTTGTTCTCTAACACACATATTCATGCATTGATTTTGACACTCCAATCAATGACAACTCTTTATCATCAATCAACTACATGTTAGTCTTAATGCATTATTGTTGTCCTAGCCAACAATAATACTTGACTAAACATCTTTTAAGAATAATCATATTATTCTCAGGATATTATTATAAAACAGTTTATTTATGTACACGGAAAAGAAACTGAAATAATAATGGCAACGCCCTATATCAATAAACATGATAAATCAAGTATGTTATTACAACCATCTCGCGATTGATCTTTGGGCATACTCTTACACTTGTAACTTGACTCCAAAATCTATAAAATAGAGTAACATAATACACAGGATAAGCTATCATAGCTTAGTAAGTCATAAGCAAATAAACAACTTAATAACATATTCAACTTTTTTAAGCTAACTGAATTAAATTATCATTATCAATGTTTAACCTTATACCTACAAATGAGATAAAATAATACATTTCCATGCACCATTTTTTTTTTACCTTGGCCGAATGCCCACCGAAATTAATTAATCAAATGTCATTCAACTTTCTAGCCAAAATATCACTATATAATCACACATACGTATTTACATTTAAATAAGCTCAAAAATCATAATATGACATTTTGCACACATATTTCTTATTTGGCCGAATATGCACAGTCACACATATGTATATACACATAGTTAAAAATCACTTTAATAAAACTAAGTTACTTATCTTTAAGGTCGGATTCACATACCATATTCGCACATATTCATTATTAGTTTCACACACAACTTGTAACATACATAAAATAGAATACTTACCATATTTCAATAGATAACAGATTATTTCATACTTGGTCTTTTAGTTTATATTTCGTATTTCAATAGATGAACCATTCAGAATTGGGTAGGACATTTGGATAATCACACATATATCATACAATGCCAACGTCCCAGACGTGGTCTTACATGTAATCACATATCGATGCCACTGTCCCAGACAAGGTCTTACTCGCACACATATATCGGAATTCTATGTCATGACATACGTTCCTAACTATTCCTATGGTTTATACGGGACTTTCGGATGTCGTAACTCGACCGAAACGAATGCTTGAACATGGTTACCAAGCTTATACACATTCAACAATTACATGTATAAATTCATACATTGCATACCAGCATATATATTTAGCATTTAACTACAATTAGGCATGTCTATTTGCTTATAAACTTACCTCGGCCGATGTAAAACGGAACAGGGCAGCTAGTCGACGACTTTCGTTTTTCTCCGACCCAAATTCGATTTCTTTAGTTCTTGATCTTAATCAAGCTTGATAAGTAGCCGAACCCTAACTTTCTTTTCTCTTTTCTTTGTTTAAGTTTCGGTCATGAAGATGATGATATAAAACCGTATTATAAACTTTTACGTTTTATTATACATATATTATTTCATGTTTTACTATTTTACCCTTGTATAATTTAATTAAAAAACCATATATAACCTGCCCATTACCGTCCACCTAAAAACACAATGGTATAATTGCATTATAAATGCCTCCACTAACAAAGAAAACAACAATTAAACACTTTCACATTTAACCACCAAATTTTTATTTTACGCGATTAAGTCCTTTTATTAAATCGGGCACTCAAACAAAAAAATTAAATCATGAAAATTTCACAGATATAAACTCACACATAATAAACACAGAAAATAATTTTTAAATATTTTTTGGACACGAATTCGTGGTCCCAAAACCATCGTTTCGATTAGGGTCTAAATCTAGCTGTTGCAACTCTACCCCCTTAGGGATTTTCGTCCCCAAAAATCTTACCGGTGAATAGGTTCGGATAACGTTCTCTCATTGCATCCTTTGGTTCCTACGTTGCTTCCTCAACTCCATGTTTATGCCACAGTACTTTAACTAAAGGAATATTCTTATTTTGCATCTCTTTAATCTCACGGGCCAGAATACGAATCGGTTCTTCCTCGTACGTCATATCAGGCTTGATCTCAACCTCAGCCAGACTAATCACATGTGAAGGGTCTGATCGATATCTACGAAGCATCGAAACATGGAATACATTGTGAATCTTTCTAACCCAGATGGCAACAGTAGTCTGTAAGCAACCGGTTCGATACGCTCTATAATCTCATACGGCCCAATAAATCTTGGACTCAAATTGCCTTTACGACCAAATCTAAGTATTTTCTTCCATGGTGAGATTTTCAAGAAAACTTTATCTCCGATCTGAAACTCTATATCCTTACGTTTCAAGTCTGTATAAGATTTCTGACGATCCGATGCTGCTTTCAGACTTTCACGAATTACTTTCACTTTCTACTTAGTTTCTCCGATCAAGTCAACTCCGTCACTAAGCTCAGTCTAGTACAGTGGTGTACGACATTTAAAACCATACAAAGCCTCAAAAGGTGCCATTTTGATACTCGATTGAAAGCTGTTATTATACGCAAATTCAATCAAAGGTAGGTATCGTTCCCATGTATCTTCGAACTCGAGAATGCAACATCTCAACATATTTTCAAGTATCTGAATGATTCACTCAGACTGACCATCTGTTTGTGGATGAAAAGTAGTGCTAAAATGTAACTTTGTACCTAATGCATCTTACAGTTTCTTCCAAAACCGTAATGTAAATCTCGGATCTCTATCCGAAATAATAGATATAGGCACACCATGTAATCTCACAATCTGATAAATATATATTTTAGTGAGCTTACCAAGTGAGTAGTCTGTACGTATCAGAACAAATGAGCCAACTTAGTTAATCTATCCATGACAACCCAAATTGCATCTTTCTTGCTCGGTGTCAACAGTAAACCAGATACAAAATTCATAGTAACTCTGTCCTATTTCCACTCAGGTATCATAATCGGCTGAAGTAATCCAGAAGGTACCTGATGCTCTGCTTTTACTTGTTGACAGATTAAACATTTCGAAACAAAGTTAGAAATGTCTCGTTTCATACCATGCCACCAATAAAGTTGTTTCAGATCATTATACATCTTTGTACCACTTGGGTGAACAAATAACCGATTGTTGTGAGCCTTATTCAAAATCACCTGAATCAACTCTGAATTTCTCGGGACACATATTCGGTTTTGAAATCTCAAACAGTCATCAGCATCAACTCAAAACTCTGAATCAATATTTATCACATTGAGCTCGTTTTGCTATCAACTCATTATCAACCTTCTGGGCATCACAAATTTGTTGAACAAAGAACGATCTTGCTTTCAATTCAGCTATCACCTAACCATTATTAGACATAGCCATATGTGCATTCATTGTATGTAAAGTAAATAGTGATTTTCAGTTTAAAGTATCAACAACAACATTAGCCTTTCCCGGGTGGTAGTCAATCACAAGCTCATAGTCTTTTAGCAATTCTAGCCATCAGCATTGTCTTAAATTCAGATCTTTCTGAGTCATCAAGTATTTCATACTTTTATGATCAGAATAAACATGACATTTCTCACCGAACGGATAATGACGCGATATCTTCAATGCAAATACAATAGCTTCCAATTCCAAGTCGTGCCGGATAGTTCCTTTCATGTGGCTTCAACTGTCTCAAGGCATACGCTATAAATTTGTCTTCCTGAACCAAAAAACAACCCAACCCATTCAAAGATGCATCACTATAGATAACAAATTCTTTACCCAATTCTGGTTAAATTAACACTGGAGCTTCGGTTAGAAGGGCTTTCAACTGATCAAAGCTTTTCTAGCACTTTTCTGACCACTCGAACTTAACATCTTTCTGTAATAACTTCGTCATCAGGGTTGCAATCATAGAGAAACCTTTCACGAACCGTCTATAATAACCAGTAAGTCTTAGAAAGCTTCGGACTTCTGAAACATTCTTCGGAGGTTTCCAATCAAGTATAGCTAAAATTTTACTCGGATCAACCCGAATACCTGATGCTGATACCACATGACCCAGAAAACTGACTTCACTTAACCAGAACTCACATTTACTGAATTTCGGATATAACTGCTTATCCCGCAAAGTCTGTAACACAAGTCTCAAATGTTCAGCATGTTCAGTTTCATCTCAAGAATAGATCAAAATATCATCTATGAACACAACCGCAAATCGATCCAGATACGGTCTAAAGATCTGATTCATCAAATCCATGAAAATAGCAGGTGCATTAGTAAGTCCAAATGGCATAACCAGAAACTCATAGTGTCCATACCTCGTCCGAAAAGTAGTCTTTGGCATGTCCGAGTCTTTAACTCACAATTGATAGTAGCCTGACCTCAAATCTATCTTTGAAAACACTGTAGCCCCTTTCAGTTGATCAAACAGACCATCAATCCATGGTAACAGATACTTATTCTTTATAGTCACGTCGTTAAGCTGTTTATAATCAACGCACATTCTCATGGTTCCATCTTTCTTTTTCACAAACAGTACTGGTGCACCCCAAGGAGAGAAACTCGGTTGTGCAAAACATCTATTTGTCAACTCTTACAACCGAGCTTTCAATTCTTTTAATTCTGTAGGTGTCATTCTGTACGGAGCTATGGATATCGGAGTTGTCCCAGGCATTAATTCAATACCAAACTCTACCTTCCGAATAGGTGGCAAACCCGGTAATTCTTCAGGAAATACATCTGGATACTCACATACAACTGGTACTGATTCAATGTTTCTTTTAGCCACTTTACTATCAAGCACATATGTAAAATAAACTTCACACCCTTTTCTCACATATTTCTGATCTAGCATTGAAGAGATTATAGCTGGTAACCCATTCAGGTCATTAGATTCAATCCGGATAACCTCATCATTCTGGCACCGTAAATTAATAGTCTTTCTTTTGCAGTTTACAATAGCATCATGCAAAGTCAGCCAGTCCATACCCAAAATTATGTCGAACTCATTAAATGGCAACAACATCAAATCAGTCGGAAAGCACGAATCTCGAACCATCAAGGGGCAATTCTTACATACTTTGTCAACCATAACACACTAGCCCAAGGGGTTTGACACTCTAATCACAAACTCAGTAGACTCAACAGGCAGAGTCTTGCTAAATACTAATGTCTCACACATATAAGAATGAGTAGAACCAGGATCAATCAATGTAATTACATTAGTATCATAAAGAGTGAATGTACTAGTAATAACATCTAGGGATGAAGCCTTGTAGGAATATTCTGTAAATATTTTAGGAATATTTTGTAGATATTTTTTTTATTAAAATCCCTTATTTTAAGGGATCATATCTCCTATTTAGTATCTTTCCTAACTTAGAGTTTCCTAAAGTAGTGTCATAGGTTGTATATAAAAACTCGATTTATGTTCTATTTAGTATAAAAAATACTCGATTTCTACATGGTATCGACTTAGGTTACGATTTCTTTTCAACCTAGACCATGTCCGAAACTCCTTCTCCTACTTGGAGATTACTTCAAATCTAGAAAATTTTTCTAGTTCGATGCTCCATCGATTCGTCTGCAGTCGACTATCACCGCCATCGATTGAATGGCAACAATTTTCTTGAATGGTCCCAATCGGTTAAGATTTTTCTCTTGGGCGAGAAAGATTGGACTACGTTCATGGTGAAATCAAGAAGCCTCATTGTGATCGATCTTTGGTTTTGCTAAGTGGATGCGTGACAATGGTCGTTATGACTTGGCTCCTTAATTCCATGACCCCAGTATAAGCGAAACTTTCTTCTTTACACCACGTACCGCTGAAATTTGGAGTGCAATCCATGAAACCTACTCTAGCACGGATAACATTTGTGAATTATATCATGTTGAAGATCAAGCGACCACTCTTAAACAAGGAACCATGCTGTTACTCTCTACTACAATACCCTTATCGCTCTTTGGCAACAATTAGATTTGTATGCACATTATGATTGGGTAGATCCAAGAGATGTTGCTCTTTATCAACAAATTGTTACTCAACGAAGACTTTTTCAATTTCTCTAAGGCTTAAATAAGAACACGGACGAGGTTCGCGGCGAGGTCCTGGCTATTTCTCCTCTTCCTCCCTTCGAGAGGCTTTCTATGGTCAAGAAGGAAGAAAGCCGAAGGTGTGTGATGTCGTCGATGAACCATCTTCCACTTCGAAAGATCGCCTTATTGACCCATCAATCATCTCCCTCTTCCAAACGGGAGACCTTGGTGTGATCATTGCAAAAGCCCGCCACTCTAAGGAGAAGTGTTGGAAGCTTCATGGTAAGCCTCGGGATTGGAAGTCCAAGCACTCTCGAGATAATAAATCAAGCCTTGTTGCCACTCTCGTCACTAGTTTCACTAAAGAATGATTGTTGAACTTTAAAACTATTTGGAAAGTTTCAAGGGTCTTGTGAGGTAATCTGGTCATAAAAGATCCGAAGGTAACCTTTCTTCTCTGCATTTTCTCCTCCCGCTTGACTCCTAATTGGATCCTCGATTCGGTGCTATGGATCATATGATCGGTAACAAGGCATTGTTTCACAATTTTTCCATACCTTTGGTAAAGTCACAAAACGGTGATGGTACCTTGTGCAAAATAGAGGACATGGCAATCGTTATTCTCAATGAACAGATTGCACTTAAAATGTTCTCTTTGTACCAAATCGGCGTGCAATCTCATCTCTGTTAGTAAATTGTCCACAGACTTGCAATCGCTCTGTAATTTTTAATGATCGTGATTGTACTTTGCGTGCAATCGAACTCAAGAAGATGATTGGTAAGGCCACTTGCATAATGGTCTCTACATCCTCCCTACCTCTCCTAAAATCGAGATCTCCAAGTCATTTACCGCTTTAGGAAAAGTTGATACTGTTATGTTATGGCACTTTCGTTTAGGCCATCCTAGTTTCCAATACCTTGCAAAATTGTTTCTGCTCTATTCATTAATAAAAGGCCTAATTCTTTTTCTTGCAAAGTTTGCTCTCTTGCCAAACATACTAAATCATCTTATTTTCCTTCTACATACAAGCCTTCTTACCCTTTTGCTTTGATCCATAGTGATATTTGGGGCCCTTCTCGGGTGAAGAATGCTGATAATTGTAAGTGGTTTATCACTTTTATTGATGATCACAGTAGGATAACTTGGACTTATTTGCTGAAAGATAAATCTGAAACTGCTAGTGTTTTTGTGCAATTTTATAACATGGTTCTCACTCAATTTGGGTCTAAAATCCAGCTCTTTAAATCGATAATGGCGTTGAATTTTTGCTAGGTCTTTAGGTGATTTTTTAAGGAAAAAGGCATAGTTCAGATTAGTTCTTGTGTTGGAACCCCACAAGAAAACGGCATTGCCGAAAGAAAAATAGGCACCTTTTGAAGTTACTCGTTCTCTTCTATTTACCACTAATGTTCCTAAATATTTGTGGGGAAGCCTTATTAATCGCCACATATTTAATCAACCGGATACCTAGTAAGGTTTTAAAATTTCAAACGCCTCAATCTATATTTTTGCAGCCCTTTCCTCATTTTAAGCCTATCTCCTCCATTTCGCCACTTAAAATTTTTGGTTTGACTGTTTTTATCCAAAATATTACTCCTAATAAGTCCAAGTTGGATCCTAAGTCTTTAAAATGTGTATTGGTTGGGTATTCTTCACTTAAGAAGGGTTATAAATGCTATCATCCTCCTTCTAAACTATTTTTCACCACTATGGATATAACATTTAATGAGCAGGATTCCTATTTCACTCAGCTGAAATTTGGGAAACATGGAGTGATTTTCACCACAACAGTATCTCCTCCTAATCTTCATTCTCAACCTTCAGAATTGCCATCTTGTTCGCCATTACCTGCAGATCTGTCACCTGTGAATGCTCCCATTGATTCTCTTGTAGTACCTATGACTAATTCACCTACACCCACTTTAAACACTCTTCCGAAAATACACCTACTCCAATTGATGTCTTCAAAAACACCACCACCCAAACAAATTTCGTGTCTACACAAGAAAAGAAGACATATCCACGAGACTGTTTTGTAATCTGATTCTTGCCGAGAATTGGATTTGGGTCCATTGCCGAAATGGAAGAAAAATCAGAAGTCCACTACTCTAGATGACTTTCCTATTGCTATTAGAAGAGGGGTTAGACAAGGCACCAAGCATCCTATTGAAAAATTTCTTGGTTATAATTCATTGATGCCGTCTTTTCAAGCATTTACAGCAACTTTGGATAAAGAACAGTTCCCACAAGCATAATGAAGCTCTAAAAGATCCAAAATGGAGAAGGGTGTTGAAGAGGAAATTTGTGCACTAGAGAAAATGCTACTTGGACCATTACGGACCTTCCTCAAGGAAAAAAGGTCATCATCGGTGTAAATGGATCTTTTGTAAAGTATAACTCCAATGGCAGTATCCAACGATACAAAGCTAGACTAGTGGCTAGAGGTTTCACGCAAACATATGGGATAGACTTCACAGAAACTTTTGCACTTGTGGCAAAGCTTAACACTATTCGAGTACTCCTAAGTTTGGCTGTAAATTGCGATTGGAAATTACACCAACTTGATGTAAAAAACGCATTTCTTAATGGCAAGCTTGAGGAAGAAGTCTATATGCAATTGCCACCTGGCTCAAAGTCTATTGAAGGTAGCAACAAGGTTTGCAAGCTCAACAAGTCTCTATACGGGTTAAAACAATCACCCAGAGCTTGGTTCGAGAGGTTCACTAAAGTCATTCTTCAAAATGGCTACAAGCAGTCCCTTGCCGATCATACGCTTTTCATCAAGGTAACTTCTACAAATAAGAAAGCTATCCTAATTGTGTATGTGGATGACATCATTCTTACTGGAGATGATGAGGAAGAGATTAGCAATTTGAAGAAGTTGTTAAACAGGGAATTCGAAACCAAGGACTTGGGAAAGCTAAGGTATTTCCTAGGAATGGAGGTGGCAAGATCAAAAGAAGGACTTGTGATCAACCAGAGAAAGTATGTACTTGATTTACTCAAAGAAACCTGGTTTTCTTGGTCGTAAGCCGGTGATACACCAATGGAGGCAAACTTGAGATTCAATAAAGAAGATGAGTCCTTAGTAGACAGAGAGAAATTTCAAAGGTTAGTTGGGAAACTAATCTACTTATCCTTGACAAGGCCGGATATAGCTTTTCCGTAAATGTGATAAGTCAACACATGACTAATCCTCATGAAGAGCATATGGCGTGACAAATAGAATTCTCAAGTACTTGAAGAAAACTCAGGAGACACGGCTTAATGTTTAAGAAGACACAAGATGAATCTGTTAAGATTTTTACAGACTCTAGTTGGGCTGGAGATCTCACCGAAAGAAGATCCACTAGTGGGTACTGCACTTTTGTTTGGGGTAACCTTACAACTTGGAGAAGTAAGAAACAATCTGTTGTTTCAAGAAGTAGTCTTGAAGTTGAATTTAGAGCACTAGCTTTGGGGATATGAAGGAATTTGGCTACTTAAATTACTAAAAGAACTTGGCACAAATCAGAGGATCACTTTGAAGTTTTGTGTGATAATCAATCGCCATTCAGATTGCCAAGAACCCAGTTCAACATGACCGAACAAAGCATGTTGAAATTGATAGGCATTTTATTGCTGATCAAGTCAACAAAAGACAGCCACTCTTTCTTACATTCCTTCGAAGGACAGATTGCGACATTCTTACCAAGGCTTTGCCAAAACACGTGTTTAATAAATTCCTATTCAAGCCGGGATTATACAATGTATATTCTCCACTTGAGGGGAGTGTAGGAATATTCGTAAATATTTTAGGAATATTTTGTAGATATTTTTTTATTAAAATCCCTTATTTTAAGGGATCATATCTCCTATTTAGTATCTTTCCTAACTTAGAGTTTCCTAAAGTAGTGTCATAGGTTGTATATAAAAACTCTGATTTATGTTCTATTTAGTATAAAAAAAAATACTCTGATTTCGACAAGCCTCTTCTTGGGCGCGAATAGTATAGGCTCTGGTAGGTGCACGAGCCTCAGATCTGACTGCTATATCTTTAATTCCACTCTGACTGCCATTCGCATTACTCGTATTTCTCGGTGGTCTCCCCCGAGCCGCAGTATTACTTGATCTCATGTTCTGCACTGGATTTTCTTCAGCCAATCCTGGGCAATCTCAAATATAATGATCTGCCTATCCACATTTAAAACAAGCCCGATCATGCAATCTGTAATTTTCGGGATGTTGTTTACCACAGTGTTTACACTCGAGTTGATTTGATCTGACATTCCCCACACTAGCTACTGAGGTAGCTCTCGAGCTCGCAGGTGGTCTATTCTGATCCCGTCTAGAGTAACCCAAAGTGGCTCTAGAACGACTAAAATAATCTCGAAACTTCTTTGGTGTAAACTAAACTGACTTACTGAATGATCTCTTACCCGAGTCTCTAGTTTCAAAATCAGCTTTTCTCTTCTCTTTCTCGAGCTCTTCAGCTTTGCAGGCTCGCTCAACCAGTACTACAAACTCTTTTATCTCAAGTATGCCAACTAACAGTTTAATGTCTTCATTCAGCCCATCTTCGAATCCTTTACACATTATAGCTTCGGTAGAAACACACTCTTCGGCATACCAACTGAGTCTCACAAATTTTCGCTCATACTCTGTCACGGTCATCCGACCTTATTTCCGCTCCAGAAATTTTTTTCGCTTTTGATCAATAAATCTCTGGATGATATATTTCTTACGGAACCTAGTCTGGAAGAACTCCTAGGTCATTCACTCTCTCGGAACCACTGATACTAGGGTATTCCACCAGTGATATGTTGTATCTCAAAGCAAAGATATGGCACACTTCAAACATTCATCTGGGGTACAAGACAGCTCATCAAACACACAGATAGTATTATCAAGCCAGAACTCAGCCCGCTCAGCATCATCATCATCAGTAGCTTTAAACTCTTCAGCCCCATATTTTTTTATTTTATTAACAGGTGGCTTATACGATTTCAACGGATCACTTACTTGAGGTACAACAGGTATTGAGGATGGATTAGTCGGGGGTGGAGGTTCTTCTGCAGCCGGGTTAGTCTAGATATACTGAGTAAACCAGTCATTCATCATTTGATAAAAGGCTTGTCTAGCCTCTCCTTCCTAGTTACTCGAAATCGATCGAGAATCAACCGGTGTTGTCCCTTGCGCGGGAGCAGGCGCTACACTTTTGACATCATCAGCTACAGCTCTATCGGGATCCATTTACTATATGAAAACACATTTCAAATGTCAGAAGTCATCGCACTATCGCAATATATAATTATGGCAAGTATAGCTAAACTCACACACGCTACGTTAGTCCTAGAATCGACTAAACCGTAGCTCTGATACCAATAAAATGTAACACTCCTAACACATAACCATCGCCGAATTAGGGTTACAAGGCATTTTCAATCAAAAACACAATTTCAAAACATTTAATAATATATATATATATATAATCACTCAAGTCAAACTCATTTATAAATAAAAATACAATCAACTCACATATCAGAACATACATCAATTTACACATTGCATATACAGGTCACAACAAATTTCAACTTGTTACTAACAACATATAATGCATTTAATTGCACAGCATTTTCTATTACCAATAGGGTTAAACATACTTCCATTACCACTTATATACTTATGTATATAGCCGCTAAATCATGTACACATTCTTATAATTTAATAAGCCATAATTCACATCTTAAACCACTTACTTATACTGCTTCGATCATAAGCAAATTAGTCTTGCATGCCTTTCACTTAATACTAATTAAAGCATTGATACGGCAATAGTCTTGCATTTCTATATACTTTTTTAAAAGTAAATAATCATTAATGTCTACACATACCATTTAATCATTAGATTTTTTTATGCATTTGACCTTAGTAAACTTAACTATTTTAAGCACGCATCATTAAAAGGTACACTTATTACATATATTAGTTAATATGTCTAAATTTACTTACATATTAACAAAATGTTAGTCATTAATCGAACATGTTAAACTTTTAATCACATATTATCATTCTTGACATAGCTCATTTCATAGTAACCAAGCTTACGCATACAAATATATTAAATAATCTAATAAGAAATCATATACATTTAATTATACCATAGCCGAACCTGTAAATGAAGTACGTATATAATATATACAACTTACCTAAAACAAGGGCCACATTTAACATAAAATACATACCAAATAATCAGCCATATTTATCCACAAAGCATACACAGAATTTACCAACAAACAAGCTCAATGAATATTTAATCAAGAGTATATAAAACCGAATTGAGACATAACAAGCAACCATTTTTTCAAAACACATGATACTTAATAAAAACATTATACATACATGGCACGTAACTAAAAACCAAAGTGAACGTAAATAAAACTTAACATAACTGAATTTAAAAGATAAAAGTTTAGCCATTTTTGCATGGCTTATATACATAACCAACATTCAGCATTTTCAAAATATATTCTAGCCTATACATGCCATAAATTAAGTTTAGCTAATAAGGTACCAAAACAGTAGATAGTGTGAAGAACTTGGCTGACAGTCCCTCAGCTTGTAACTTGACTCCAAAATCTATAAAATAGAGTAACATAATACACAGGGTAAGCTATCACAGCTTAGTAAGTCATAAGTAAATAAACAACTTAATAACATATTCAACTTGTTTAAGCTAACTGAATTAAATTATCACTATCAATGCTTAACCTTATACCTACAAATGAGATAAAATAATACATTTCCATGCACCATTTTTTTTTTTACCTTGGCTGAATGCTCACCTAAATTAATTAATCAAATGTCATTCAACTTTCAAGCCAAAATATCACTATATAATCACACATACATATATACATTTAAATAAGCTCAAGAATCATAATATGACATTTTGCACACCTATTTCTTATTTGGCCGAATATACACAGTCACACATATGTATATACACATAGTTAAAGATCACTTTAATAAAACTTAAGTTACTTATCTTCAAAGTCGAATTCACATATCACATTTGCACATATTCATTATTAGTTTCATACACAACTTGTAACATACATAAAATAGCTTACTTACCTTATTTCAATAGATAACAGGCTATTCCAAACCTGGTCTTTCAGTTTATATTTCGCATTTATTCACAATTTTTCGTTGCCCGATAAACCATTCGAAATTAGGTAGGACACTAGGATAATCACACATATATCGTACAATGCCAACATCCCAGACGTGGTCTTCTATGTAATCACATATCGATGTCACTGTCCCAGACAGGGTCTTACTCGCACACATATCTCAAAGTCACATATCAATGCCATGGTCTTACTCGCACACATATATCGAAATTCTATGTCATGACATATGTATCCTAACTATTCCTAATGTTCATATGGGGCTTTCGGATGTCGTAACTCGATCGAAACGAATGCTTGATCATGGTTACCAAGCTTATACACATTCGACAATTACATGTATAAATTCATACATTGCATACCAGCATAAATATTTAGCATTTAACTACAATTAGGCACGTCTATTTACTTATAAACTTACCTCGGCCGATGTAAAACGGAACAGGGCAGCTAGTCGACGACTTTCGTTTTTCCCCGATCCAAATCTAATTTCTTTAGTTTTTGATCTTAATCAAGCTTGAGAAGTAGTCGAACCCAAAATTTCTTTTCTCTTTTCTTTTGTTTAAGTTTCAGTCATGAAGATGATGATATAAAACCATATTATAAACTTTTAGGTTTTATTATACATATATTATTTCATGTTTTACTATTTTACCTTTGTATAATTTAATTAAGAAACCATATATAACATGCCCATTACCATCCACCTCCACTAACAAAGAAAACAAAAACTAAGCACTTTCACATTTAACCACCAAATTTTCATTTTACGTGATTAAGTCCTTTTATTTAATTGGGCACTCAAACAACAAAATTAAATCACGAAAATTTCATAGATATAAATTCACACATAATAAACACAGAAAATAATTTTTAAACATTTTTCAGACTCGGATTCGTGGTCCCGAAACCACCATTTCGATTAGGGTCTAAATTGAGTTGTTACATAAATATAATCAAAATTAACTTATTTAATCATCTCTCTGTTCAATTTAGTCCAAAATTCACTTTAAGACATTTTTATACAATTGCCCCTAATATTTCACATCTTTTACAATTTAGTCCTTAATTCATTAGAATACAAATTCATACAATTTAAGACTAACCAATGCTAGCCAAATTACTATTATGCCCCTAATAGGCCATATTTTTCATTTTTTTACATTTTAACAATAAAGTTTCCAAATTTCATAATTTAATCCCTAATTTGTATTTTTACTAAAAATCACTTAACAAACTTGTATAATTATCATCAAACATTCATAATCAATCATTAAACATCAAATACTCATGTATTCAGCAATGTAAATGTCTAAAATCCTTAACAATTTTGCAAAATAGTCCCCGAGCTAGCTAAACCTAGCTGCAATAATCTCAAAAATGCAGAAATCATTAAAAACGGGACAAAAACCATACCTAATTGAGCAATAATAGCATGACCGAATGAAGGAGATGAAAATTGTATTTCCTTTCCCTATTTTTGGTTGAAACAAGAAGAAAAAAAGATGATACTTTGTTTTATTTTTCTTATTTTAACTTAAATTTTTAAATTACTTAATTAACCTTAATTATAAACTATTAAAAACACTTAATGCACGTCTATCTTTGTCCACTAATATTTCAAATGGTCTAATTACAACATAAGGACCTCTAATTTAAGATTCCATAGCTATTTAATACCTTTAACTAATGGAACTCCACTTTTACACTTTACGCAATTTAGTCCTTTTTTTATCAAATTAACTAATCAAACAATAAAATTTCTTAACAGAATTTTCACACAAACATATTATCATGTTGTAGACATTAAAATAATAATAAAATAATTATTTTGACTTCAGATTTGTGGTCCTGAAACCACTGTTCTGATTTGACTAAAAACGGGCTGTTACACTACACATCATGCTCCTCAGACTATGTATGACCATGCTAAGCCCACTCTGATTGAGGCTGAATCAAGTATTGTCAGACTGATTATTTATACAAATAATTTTGAGATTAAGCCAAACACAATTCAAAAGGTGCAACAGTATGTCCAGTTTGATAGGTTGCAAGATGAAGATTCGAATGCTCATTTAGTTAACTTTTTGGAGATTTGCATCACATTGACTATCAATAGTGTTACTGATGATGCCATACGCTTACGATTGTTCCCATTTTCTCTGAGGAACAAGGCAAAATAGTGTACGAATTCACTTCCATGAGGTTCTATCACTACTTGAGCTGAGATGATTGCAAAGTTTTTGTTAAAGTACTTCCTATTGTCAAAACAACTAAGTTACTGAATGACATCTCTTCTTTTACTCAATTTGAGCTTTAGATGTTATATGATTCATGGGAGATATTTAAGGATATTTTGAGAATGTGTCATCATCATGGGTTACCTTTTGGTTACAAGTTCAAAATTTTTATAATGGTTTGAATCCGTTGACTAGGCAGATGATTGATGCAATAGTTGACGAAACATTGAATAATAAAACACTTGAGGCAGTTGGAGAATTTATTAAAGAGATGGAACTAAATAACTATCAGTGGCAAGTTATAAGAACAAAGCTTACCAAGTAGCCGATGTTTTTAATATAGATGTATTTGATATGTTGGCAAGTCTAGTTGAAGCTCTTAGTAAAAAAATTTGATGGTTTGAGTTTCAGTAAACAGGTGAATCTGGTAATGCAATGTGATGCGATTGGAGTGGGGATGATCAATCCGGAAGTTTTGCCTTCAAGTCTAACATGGAGCATGAGCAAGTCCACTTTATGGGTAATAATTTTAGACCTCAAAATAAACCTTATATCAATAATTGTAACCCATGATGCAAGAATCATTCGAATTTTTCTTGGGGTGGTCAAGAAAATCTCACAACCCTCTCTAGGCTTCCAACAACTTTATCAGTAAGAAAAGAAGCTGAATCTTAAAAATATGTTGAGTAAATTTATTTTAGTGTCAAAACTGGATTCCAAAACACTAAAATAGCTTTGAGGAATCAACAGGAATCTATTCAGGGTTTCGAGAATTAGATTATCCAGTTTGTTAAATTTGTTTCAGAGAGACAACAAGGCAGTTTACCTAGTAACACCGAAACCAACCCAAAAGAGCAAGTCCATGCAATCACTTTACGAAGTGGAAAAGTGTTAGCCAAGCCTAAAAAGAAGATGAATCCAAAAGCTATTGAGAAAAATGATGAGGTTGAGGAATGCAAGAAAGGGCATAAGCTGGCGGTCAAAGAATACAAACCACCAATTCTATATCTGGCAAAGTTGAAGAAAAACCACATAGATGAACAATTTGGTAAATTTCTTGAACTTTTTAAACAATTACATATTAACTTACCTTTCATTGAAGCTCTTTCAGATATACCAAAATATACCCAAATATACAAAAATTTTAAAGGAGTTGTTAACAAATAAAAGGAAGTTAAAAGAGCTATCTATTATGGAGCTAAATGAGAAGTGCTCGACCATTCTCCAAAACAAACTACCCACCAAGCTTAAAGATCCAGAGAGTTTTACTATCCCTTATTTTATTGGTAGCTTAAATATTGAAAAAGCTATGGCTAATTTGGTTGCTAGTATAAATTTAATGTTTTATAAAATGTTCAAACAACTTGGCCTTAGGGAACCAAAACCCATTAGGATGAGTATTAAATTATTCGACAGATCAATTAAATATCCTAGGGGTATTTTTGAGGATGTCCTTGTTAAAATAAATAAACTCATATTCCATTTTGATTTTGTTATACTAGACATGGATGAGGATATTGAGGTACCCAAGATTTTAGGTCGACCTTTTTTAGCCACTACTAGAACTATTATTGACATGAGTAATGGTGAACTTGTGTTGAGGGTAGGTGATGAAAAGGTTACTCTTCAAGCACGTGATGTTGTGAGAGTTTCTAGTAAGTGAGATGATACTTGTTATTCTATTGATTTTATTAAACATGCAGTTTAACATTCTTTACAGGAAATTAGTCATGAAGAAGTGTTAGACTCATGTCCTGTTTAAGGTGATAGAAGTCAATAGGCATGTGAAAAAGGAATGGTCAGCTTCATAAACTAGATGAATGATGAAAAAAGGTTATGAGAACCCAAGAATGTAAAAGAAAGTAACAAAGTAACGTCATGATGTGCATTTCAAGAAGACAAAGTGTTGCTAGACAATTTAGATATATGAATATTCCCTAAAGAACTTAAGTCAAGATGGTCAAATCTTTTTGTGGTAAAACATATGCTTCCATCTAGACAAATTGAGGTAACACACCCTAGATATGGAATGTTTAAGGTAAATAGTCATCAACTCAAACTTTATCTAGGTGGTGATATTGATAATGAGAGAGAAGAGCTCCGAATCCAAAATCTGAATTAACTGTGTGCTTGAAAAGGGAAATTGAGCTTAGGCTCTAAATCAGAGCTTCTCAAAAGGCAATGTAACACCCCGAACCCGAGACCATCGCCGGTGTCGGACACGAGGGGTTAGCAAGCCAAGTTCACTTGTTTTGCCCATCCATTGGACATTTCAGTCAGGCTGGAAAAACTGCGTCACTGTCGCCTTTAAAATCATATCTCTAGTTTCAAAACTCGAAACTGGTTTTGTAAATTTTCCTGAATTTAGACTCATATATCCATCCATGGATTTATTTCTAGAATTTTGGTCGGGCCAATTGGTACAGTTTATTAGTTAAAGTCACCCATGTTACAGGGATCGACTGCTCTGACCTTCGCGCGGTATAACTTGAATATCTCTCTGTACAGGGCTTTAATGCTGGTGCCGTTTGTTTCTAATGAAACTAGACTCAAAATGGAATCTTTACATATAAGGTATGTCTCCTAATTCTTTCTGGATAATTTATAGTAAATTTTTAAAGTTGTGACAGGGAACCCAGAAACCGTTCTGGCCCTGTCTTACAATAGCTTTAATATCTCTTAACATGTAACTCCTATGACCATTTCGTTTCTTCCATATGAAAATAGACTCATCAATGTTAATTTACATAGCTGATTCACTATTTAATACCATTCCTACAAATTTTGGTGATTTTTCACATTCACGTTACTGCAGCTGGCAGCATCTGTTTTAAGGTAGGTCTTACCTATTTTGTAGTCTCCATGAACCAACTAGTCTTGCCTTACATAGGTCCACATATGATCATTTTAACCATGCCAATGGCTGATCATGTGACCAACATTCCCATTTCCAATTCATAGTCACATCATGACACCATATATATATATACAAACCGCAAATAGTTTAAGTTGATACTTCACTATTACGAGCCATTTTCGCATGGCCGTATACATATACATCATAACATATTTAAACCAACAAGGGTAGTCCTATACATGCCATTTCAAGTTCAACCAAGAATTTATACCAAAATGGGGGCTTGATAGTGTGGATGACTTCGACTTCAACGATCCCGAATCCGATTGCTATCGAGCGAAATCTAGAAAACTGAGAGCCAAAGCAGCGGAGTAAGCATTTTATGCTTAGTAAGTCTCAAGGAATATAATCAACTCTAATTACAGCAACACATTCACATAGTTAAATGCATCATTTCATTAATGCACATTCACATAATCATACTTACTTCACCATCCCAACTCTTATGTTCATACACAAATAACGGCTTCATTAAGGCCGATAACTCGTTCCATCATAGGAGCGGATATTCACACGCCTTACTCCTAGCCCGCAAAGCACACACCGCACTTACCTTGTCATTGGGAAATTTCACAAGTGCATTAGCTGAAATTTTCCAGCAAGCTTATAATTTTCAAATCACATACCTTCGGAGTTTAACCGGATGTCGCTACTCGATCAATCGCCTTGGGACATAGCCCGGTTATGGTAACCCGCACCAAGGCCTCACGGGACTTAACCCGGATATCACGATTTGCACAAATGCCTTCGGGTCTTAGCCCGGATAGAATGACTCGCACGAATGCCTTCGGGTCTTAGCCCGGATGTAGCCACTAGCACAATTGCCTTCGGGTCTTAACCCGGTTATAATTTCCAGCATAATTGTCTTTGGGGCTTAGCCCGGATATCATTCAATTTCTCATGCACACATACATCAATAATCATTGGACATACATATTTATTTTAGTTACTAAGGCTCAAACACAATTATAATCACTAACATAATCGCCTTCGGGACTTAGCCCGGGTATCATTCGAATACTCATACACACATAAATCAATAATCAATACATCCATATTTCATTCCACATAATTCAAGTAAGGTCACTTCTTGAGGACTTACCTCGGATGTTGTCGAACGGCTATTACGGCTATTCGATTACTTTTCCTTCCCTTGTCCAATTGTGGCCCTCTTAGCTCTTGAGCTAATTCAAACAAATTCAATTTATCAAAACCTCATTGTGCTAGCTTATGGCCGAATATGACAAGGAATTTAAATGGTCATATGGCCACCCTTTAGCTTGAATACACAATGGTCATGCACATTTTATACTACATCAAGCAATTCAATACAATTTATTCGAGCATCAAGGAAAAGCTAAGGCCTTCAATAGGCTACCCAAGGCCGAATATACTTGTCCATGTTGAGGCCAATTATGCACTTAATACCACACAAAAACAGCATGCATTTTACTAGTTAATGCTTTGCATATTGTAGCTCAAAACTTACAATATAGCATCAAGCACTCATATGTGTGCTAGGTCGAATGTGCTTACAATTTCACAATTATTCTTCAACATCTTCTTCTTTAAACAAACTTATTCATCACTTCCTTCATAACCAAAACATCATGTGCAAACATATATATACATATATGAGCATGGCAATTTCAAGGTGTCCATAGCCATCCAAAACACAAATTTTAACTAACATGCAAGAAGCATGAACCATGCTCATGAATGCATCATGGCCGAATATGACAATCATGCTCCTTTTCAACTTCAATCATGATAAAACAAAAGAAAGCTCAAAATCTTACTCAAGAGTAGACAATCCATCATTGCATGCATCATCATCAAGCTTCACACTTAGCATGCAATGGCTTTATCACCATAACAACTTTGGCCAAATACCATTTCCATGGCTTAACAAAGATTTGAGCCATGGCTAACATGCACATCAAGTTAGCAACCAAAACATGCATGAAACTCCTAACACAACCTCATACATACCTTAATCTTGATGCAAACTTAGCCAAATCTCCTTCTAGATCTCTTCCAAACCAAGCATGAAGCAAAATCCTCCTTCTTCCTTAGTTTTGGCTCAAAGAAAGGATGAACAAAATTTTTTTCTTTCCTTCTCTACAACTCACGGCAATGGGGGATTACCACACTCACACACATTTTTTTTCATTTTTTATCACCCATACACCTTTGTTTATTATTTCACCCTAATGCACCAACAAAACATGTTTCATGACATGTTTAGCCCATCCTCCTTGTCATGGCCGGCCACCACCTATAAAAGGGGAATTTGACATGCAAGTCCATTATTTTGCATGCATGCTTTAATTAGTCATCACACATTTCCTATCATATTTCAAAGTTCATTACTAAGTCCTTTCTTGTGGAATTCACCCTTATAACACTAAATCAATCATCATAAAATGTCATACATGAGCACACACATATTATAGGCATCAAAATAAATTTTAATTATTTTTATGCCTCGGTTTTGTGGTCCCGAGACCACCTTCCGACTAGGGTCAATTTTGGGCTGTCACAACTCTCCCCACTTAAGAAATTTTCGTCCCCAAAATCTTACCGTAAATAGGTTTGGATATCGCTCTTTCATAGAGTTCTCGGTCTCCCAAGTAGCTTCTTCTATCCCGTGCTTGAGCCATAACACTTTTACTAGCGGAACCCGCTTGTTTCACAACTCTTTCACTTCGTGATAGGATACTTAATCGGTTCTTCCTCATAACTCATATTAGCTTGAATTTCAATTTCGATGGACTAATCACGTGCGATGGATCGGATCTATAGCGTCAAAGCATCGAAACGTGAAAGGCATCGTGAACCTTTTCGAGTTCGGGGCAAAATCAAACGATATGCCACCGGATCGACTCGCCGGATATCTCATATGGCCCAACGAACCTCGGGCTCAACTTGCCCTTACGGCCGAATCGAGTATCTTTTCCAAGGCGATACCTTGAGAAACACTTTATCACCCACCGATACTCGATATCCTTACGCTTCAGTCCGCGCACGACTTCTAACGATCGGAGGCTATCTTTAGACTTTCACGGATTACTTTCACTTTCGCTCAAAGATCCCTAATCAAATCCACCCGAAAATCTTGCTTTCACCGAGCTCACCAAAACAATGGTGTACGGCATTTACTAATCGCATAAGGCCTCGTAGGGTGCCATCTTAATACTTGATTGAAAGTGTTGTTGTAAGCGAATTCAATCAACGGCAAATACCGCTCCCATAAACCACTAAACTCGAGGACGCAACATCTTAACATATCCTCAAGTATCCGAATTATCCGCCGGATTGACCATCGGTTTGGGGGTGAAAGGCGGTGCTGAAATGCAACTTGGTACCCAAAGCTTCTTGTAAATTTTTCCAAAATCGCGAGGTAAATCTCGGATCTCTATCCGACACGATGGAAATAGGCACCCGTGTAATCTCACAACTGAGAAACGCATAATTCAGCTAATTTGTCAATTGAAAAATCCGACGACGGGGACAAAGTGGGCCGACTTAGTCAATCGATCTACCACGACCCAAACCGCATCCTTCTTACTTGTCGACAATGGCGGTCCGGATACAAAGTCCATTGTGACTCGATCCCATTTCCACTCGGGTATCGTGATTGGTCAAGTAACTCAAGGCACCGATGTTCCGCTTTCACTTGTTGACATATTAAACATCTCAAACAAAGTCGGAGATGTCTCGCTTCATACCATGCCACCAAAACCGACGTTTCAAATCATTGTACATCTTCGACTCCCGGGTGGATTGCCATTCGGCTACAATGGGCTTCATTCGAATTATCGAAATGAGTTCAATTCTTTGGAACACACGACGACTTTTGAACCTCAAACAATCGTCATCATCGATTTGAAACTCAATCCTTGTTTGGAACACACTCGGCCCATTTTGCAGCCAACTCGTCGTCGACTTTCTCGAGCTTCTCGAATTTGATGTATCAATAGTGGTTTCGCTTTCAATTCAGCTACTAACACACTATCGGATCGAATGCATAAGTGCACGCTCATCGCTCGTAAAAGCGAATAAAGATTTACGACTCAAGGCATCCGCAACCACATTTGCCTTTCCGGGTGATAGTCAATGACCAGCTCGTAATCCTTTAACACTCGAGCCAACGTCTTTGTCGCAGATTTAAGTCTCTTTGGATCATCAAATATTTGAGACTTTTGTGATCCGAGTATACATGGCACCTTTCACCAAATAAGTAATGTCACCAAATCTTTAAGGCGAATACGATGGCGGCCAATTCGAGATCATGAGTCGGATAATTTTTCTCATGTGGCTTTAATTGCCTCGACGATAGGCCACAACTCGACCTTCTTGCATTAATACGCAACCTAACCCAAGTAGAGAGGCGTCGCTATAGATGACAAGCTCTTTGCTTGGGACTCGGGTTGCACTAGAATTGGGGCTTCACCAAATAAGTTTTCAGTTGATCGAAACTTTTTGGCATTTCTCCGTCCATTCGAACTTAACATCCTTTTGGAGAAGCCGTCATCGGCGTGGCTATCGTTGAGAAGCCTTTACAAATCATCGGTAATAACCTAAGAAGCCCCAAAAAGCTCCGAACCTCAAGAATATTTCTGAGGCTTCCAATTAAGTATGGCTGAAATTTTATTCGGTCGACTCGAATACCGATGCAGATACCACATGACCCAAGAAGCTAACCTCTTAACCGTAACTCACACTTGTCTGAACTTAGCATATAATTGCTTATCCCGTAAAATTTGCAAAGACTAACCGCAGTGTTCAAGATGTTCGGTCTCATTTCTTGAATAGACCAAGATGTCATCAATGAACACGACTACGAATCGATCCAAATATGGTCTAAAGATCCGATTCATTAAATCCATAAATGCCGTAGGGCATTAGTGAGCCCAAACGGCATCACTAGGAACTCATAGTGACCATATCTCGCTCAAGGCGTCTTGGGTACGTCCAATCTCGGATTCGCAATTGATAATAGCCCGATCTCAAATCTATTTTCGAGAACACCGAGGCTCCTTTAGTTGATCGAACAAGTCATCGATACGTGGCAACGGATATTTGTTCTTTATTATCGCTTTATTGTCGACGATAATCGATGCACGTACCGCATGGTTCCATCCTTCTTTTCACGAACAACACCGGCGCACCCAAGGCGAAAAAACTCGGCGAGCAAAACCTCTATCCACCAATTCTTGCAACCGAGCTTCCAACTCCTTTAATTCCGTTGGTGCCATACGATACGGAGCTATCGAAATTGGAGTGGTACCAGTACCAATTCGATGCCAAATTCTATTTCCGAACAGTGGTAAACCCGGCAATTCTTCAGGAAAACATCCGGTATTCACAAACCACGCACGATTCGAGTTTCTTTTTCGATTCCTTGTCATCGAAAGCACGACGCAAGGTACGCTTCGCACTCTTTTCTTACATATTTTCGGGCCAACATTGCCGATATTACGGTGGCAACCCTTTAAGTCCGTAGACTTAACCCGAATTATCTCGTTATTCGCGCACCTCAAATCGATAGTCTTGCTTTTGCAATTTACGACCGCATCGTGCATGGTCAACCCATTCAAACCAAGAATAACGTCAATTCATCGAACGGCAAAAGCATCAAGTCCGCCGGAAACAAGAACCTCGAACACTAGGGACTTTTCTTGCACACTTTGTTGACAAGCACGTAATGACCCAAGGGTTTGACACCGAATTACAAACTCAAGAGACTCAATAGGCAAAGTCTTCTTTGGATGCTAAGGTTTCACATATATAAGATTGAGTAGAACCGTGGTCAATCAAAGCAATCACATTAGTATTGAAAAGAGTGAAAGCACCGTAATGACATCTAGAGAGGCAAGATCCTCGCGTGCGCAGATGGCATAAGTCCTCGCAGGAGCACGAGCCTCGATCCGATGGTAGCATCTCTAGATCCTCTCGACCGCCAATCGACATTGCCCATATTTCTAGGTGGCCTACCTCGGCGATGGTAGCACCCGAGTTTCCACTCGACTCACATTCTGTTCAAGCATCCTCGGCAATCCTTCCTAAAGTGGTCGGCCGATCCACACTTATAGCAGGAGCGATCACGAAACCAACAGCTCCCCGAATGCCATTTGCCACAATGTTGACACTCCGCCCTCTTTCGGCGATCATCTCCACCACTGGCGATCGAAGTGACTCGTGTGGTCACAGGGGGTCGATCGCGTCCTCGTCTAGAAAAGCCCAAAGCGCCTCTAGACCGGTTCACATCATCTCGAAATCTCTTCGGTGCCTATTGAAGAGACTTTCCCGAGGACCTCTTTCAAAATTCTCCAGTTCCCACATCAGCTTTTTGTTTCTCCTTTCTAAGCTCTTCGACTTTACAAGCTCGCTCAACAAGTACTACGATCTCTCGTATTTCGAGAATGCCAACGAACATCCTTATATCATCATTCAGCCCATCCTCAAGCGTTTACATAATAGCTTCGGACGAAATGCATTCTCGCGTGTATCGGCTAAGCCTCACAAATTTTCGCTCATAGTCGGTAACCGACATAGAACCTTGCTTAAGATCAAGAAATTCCTTCGCTTTTGGTCGATGAATCTCGATCGATATTTTTTTTTTTTCGAACTTGGTTTGAAAGAATTCCCAAGTCACTTGCTCTCTAGGTACCACAGAAGTCGAGTACTCCACCAATAGTAGGTGGAATCACGAGCAAGGAGATGGTACACTTTAAGCACTCATCGGTGTACAAGATAGCTCATCGAGCACCCGGATAGTGTTGTCCAACCAAAATTCAGCTGTTCGCATCATCATCATCCGTAGCTTTAAATTCAGTGGCCCCATGTTTTGAATCCTATCGATTGGGGGCTTACTTGACCTTATTTGGTCAGCCACGGAGGTATTGTAGGTGCGGGGTTGCATTTGTCGGGAATGGAGGTTGTGGGACAGCCGTGTTAGTTCGAATGTATTGATTAAACCATTCGCTCATCACACTATAAAAGGCTTGCCTAGCCTCATCATTCGGATTGCTGGCCATAGGTTGAGAGTCCCGGCGCTGTCCCTTGTGCGAGAGCAGCGCCACACTCTCCACATCATCAGCTATTGCTCGGTTGGGATCGGGATCCATTGCTATAAACAAACTCAAAGTCAAATTGTCAGAAATCACCACACTATCGATTCATCATTTAATGGCATGTATAGCTAGACCCCAAACACCTCACGGTAGTCCTAGAATCGACTAAACCGTGGCTCTGATACCAATAAAATTGTAACACCCCGAACCCGAGACCATCGCCGGTGTCGGACACGAGGGGTTAGCAAGCCAAGTTCACTTGTTTTGCCCATCCATTGGACATTTCCAGTCAGGCTGGAAAAACTGCGTCACTGTCGCCTTAAAAATCATATCTCTAGTTTCAAAACTCGGAAACTGGTTTTGTAAATTTTCCCTGAATTTAGACTCATATATCCATCCATGGATTTATTTCTAGAATTTTTGGTCGGGCCAATTGGTACAGTTTATTAGTTAAAGTCACCCATGTTACAGGGATCGACTGCTCTGACCTTCGCGCGGTATAACTTGAATATCTCTCTGTACAGGGCTTTAATGCTGGTGCCGTTTGTTTCTAATGAAACTAGACTCAAAATGGAATCTTTACATATAAGGTATGTCTCCTAATTCTTTCTGGATAATTTATAGTAAATTTTAAAGTTGTGACAGGGAACCCAGAAACCGTTCTGGCCCTGTCTTACAATAGCTTTAATATCTCTTAACATGTAACTCCTATGACCATTTCGTTTCTTCCATATGAAAATAGACTCATCAATGTTCATTTACATAGCTGATTCACTATTTAATACCATTCCTACAAATTTTGGTGATTTTTCACATTCACGTTACTGCAGCTGGCAGCATCTGTTTTAAGGTAGGTCTTACCTATTTTGTAGTCTCCATGAACCAACTAGTCTTGCCTTACATAGGTCCACATATGATCATTTTAACCATGCCAATGGCTGATCATGTGACCAACATTCCCATTTCCAATTCATAGTCACATCATGACACCATATATATATATACAAACCGCAAATAGTTTAAGTTGATACTTCACTATTACGAGCCATTTTCGCATGGCCGTACACATATACATCATAACATATTTAAACCAACAAGGGTAGTCCTATACATGCCATTTCAAGTTCAACCAAGAATTTATACCAAAATGGGGGCTTGATAGTGTGGATGACTTGACTTCAACGATCCCGAATCCGATTGCTATCGAGCGAAATCTAGAAAACCGAGAGCCAAAGCAATGAGTAAGCATTTTTATGCTTAGTAAGTCTCAAGGAATATAATCAACTCTAATTACAGCAACACATTCACATAGTTAAATGCATCATTTCATTAATGCACATTCACATAATCATACTTACTTCACCATCCCAACTCTTATGTTCATACACAAATAACGGCTTCATTAAGGCCGATAACTCGTTCCATCATAGGAGCGGATATTCACACGCCTTACTCCTAGCCCGCAAAGCACACACCGCACTTACCTTGTCATTGGGAAATTTCACAAGTGCATTAGCTGAAATTTTCCAGCAAGCTTATAATTTTCAAATCACATACCTTCGAGTTTAACCGGATGTCGCTACTCGATCAATCGCCTTGGGACATAGCCCGGTTATGGTAACCCGCACCAAGGCCTCACGGACTTAACCCGGATATCACGATTTGCACAAATGCCTTGGTCTTAGCCCGGATAGAATGACTCGCACGAATGCCTTCGGTCTTAGCCCGGATGTAGCCACTAGCACAATTGCCTTCGGTCTTAACCGGTTATAATTTCCAGCATAATTGTCTTCGGCTTAGCCCGGATATCATTCAATTTCTCATGCACACATACATCAATAATCATTGGACATACATATTTATTTTCGTTACTAAGGCTCAAACACAATTATAATCACTAACATAATCGCCGCCGGGACTTAGCCCGGTATCATTCAATACTCATACACACATAAATCAATAATCAATACATCCATATTTCATTCCACATAATTCAAGTAAGGTCACTTCTTGAGGACTTACCTCGGATGTTGTCGAACGGCTTTTACGGCTATTCGATTACTTTTTCCTTCCCCTTGTCCAATTGTGGCCCTCTTAGCTCTTGAGCTAATTCAAACAAATTCAATTTATCAAAACCTCATTGTGCTAGCTTATGGCCGAATATGACAAGGAATTTAAATGGTCATATGGCCACCCTTTAGCTTGAATACACAATGGTCATGCACATTTTATACTACATCAAGCAATTCAATACAATTTATTCGAGCATCAAGGAAAAGCTAAGGCCTTCAATAGGCTACCCAAGGTCGAATATACTTGTCCATGTTGAGGCCAATTATGCACTTAATACCACACAAAACAGCATGCATTTTATTAGTTAATGCTTTGCATATTGTAGCTCAAAACTTACAATATAGCATCAAGCACTCATATGTGTGCTAGGTATAATGTGCTTACAATTTCACAATTATTCTTCAACATCTTCTTCTTTAAACAAACTTATTCATCACTTCCTTCATAACCAAAACATCATGTGCAAACATATATATACATATATGAGCATGGCGAATTTCAAGGTGTCCATAGCCATCCAAAACACAAATTTTAACTAACATGCAAGAAGCATGAACCATGCTCATGAATGCATCATGGCGAATATGACAATCATGCTCCTTTTCAACTTCAATCATGATAAAACAAAAGAAAGCTCAAAATCTTACTCAAGAGTAGACAATCCATCATTGCATGCATCATCATCAAGCTTCACACTTAGCATGCAATGGCTTTATCACCATAACAACTTTGGCCAAATACCATTTCCATGGCTTAACAAAGATTTGAGCCATGGCTAACATGCACATCAAGTTAGCAACCAAAACATGCATGAAACTCCTAACACAACCTCATACATACCTTAATCTTGATGCAAACTTAGCCAAATCTCCTTCTAGATCTCTTCCAAACCAAGCATGAAGCAAAAATCCTCCTTCTTCCTTAGTTTTGGCTCAAAGAAAGGATGAACAAAATTTTTTTCTTTCCTTCTCTACAACTCACGGCAATGGGGGATTACCACACTCACACACATTTTTTTTCATTTTTTATCACCCATACACCTTTGTTTATTATTTCACCCTAATGCACCAACAAAACATGTTTCATGACATGTTTAGCCCATCCTCCTTGTCATGGCCGCCACCACCTATAAAGGGGAATTTGACATGCAAGTCCATTATTTTGCATGCATGCTTTAATTAGTCATCACACATTTCCTATCATACTTTCAAAGTTCATTACTAAGTCCTTTCTTGTGGAATTCACCCTTATAACACTAAATCAATCATCATAAAATGTCATACATGAGCACACACATATTATAGGCATCAAAATAAATTTTTAATTATTTTTATGCCTCGGTTTTGTGGTCCCGAGACCACCTTCCGACTAGGGTCAATTTTGGGCTGTCACAGGCAACCCGAGTTTTTTTTTAAATTTCATTTATTTTTGTTACATACTTAGTATTTTATTTCCTTACATTTATTTTTATTAATTGTAAAAAAAGGGACCACATAGAGACACGGTCGTTTGGCCTACACGGCATAGGCACACGCACATGTGCATATGAGGAATGGATTAAATCAAAGCCACATGGCTCCAAAGAGTCACATGGCCTAGGCACATAAGCATGCTATGGATAGTGTGAATGCTAGAGTAAATTTTTAAATTTTCTTATGATACACACATCTCTAGAGAGATACACGATTAAGAGACACGGCCCTGTAACACACACAACCTCAATACATGGTCGTGTGATGATTGGAATAGGATTATGAAGAGCCACATGGGCTCAAAGTGATACACGGCCATGTGAACCAATACGGGCCATATACATAATCATGTGAAGGTTGGAAAGGGGTATGCCAATAGCCACACAAGCTCAGAGACATACACGATTGAACGACATGGCCCTGTAACCCAACACGGGCTAAATACATAACTGTGCCATCCTTTTTTCTCTAAAACCCTATATTTTTTCTCTGTTTCTTTTTCTCCCCCTTCTCTCATTCTCTCATTTTCTTTATTTCTCCTTGCATTCATTTACCCCTTTGGCCTTCATTCACCACTCACGCCACCGGTTCCGCCATTTCTTCCCTTTTTCCAGTCTTTCCCTTATTCTTTCCCCTTTAGTCATCTTTCTCCACTCAAGCTGTCGTTTCCCCCTCCACGTCCAATCCCCAAACTTTTTCCCATTCCCTGTTTCTTCCTCTTCTCCTTTCCAATCATCCACTATCTAAGCATCCCCTACCCCTCTGCTTACGTCATTCATTTCCTTTATGCCACTATCAGCCATAGCCCTTGCCATTCTATCACGTCATTGCCACCTCTCCCGTAACATCACTAACCCGTCTCTGCCATCAGATTAAGGTTACGAAGCATTGTCGATCAATCGAAAAACATTTATCATTATATTATAAAATAAATAAAACTTATTAAAAATCAATCAATCATATGCATTTTATCCCTAAATCGACCCTTCAAGACCCTAAAAATAGCTTAGAAGTGATTCAGGATTAATTTGAAACAAAATAAGAATTTTAAGAAAAAGTAGCAAAAATTGGAAAACAGGACTCACACGGCCGTGTGGCCAAGCTGTGTAACATTCGAACAAAAGGACACATGACCGTGTCCCAACCCATGTCTTCACCCGTGTCCTCACTTGTGTAACTCACTGAGTAGGGTCACACAGCCATGTGCTAGGCCATGTAACTATCTGGGTTGCCATGCATGGCCGTGTGCTAGGCCATATAACTCATTGACTTGAAACACTAAAAAATTATAAATGACACACACCCATGTCGCCAGGTTGTGTGACTGCCTGTGTCGTATACCTTGTAATCCATAATTTGATCCTAATTTCAAGCCATTTCAAACCAAAACCATACCTAACCATCCAAAACATTTGAGCATACATTCAAGTGATCTAAACATCATTCAGACACTCCTAAATAAGCCATTTCAAACATCCTAATGCATCTAAAGGATATGTCATTCAAAGGCACCGTAATTGTATCAAACATTATTGTAAAAATCACACATTTACAACCTATTTCCATCAACTAACCTAAACACCAACACAATCAACATCCCAACTATTTCAAATATTATATATATACATCAATTATCAAATTTACAAGCATAAACACAAAAATACCAAGCCTATCTTATAAACATCAAATGATCATTTATAATATCTAATTCCACTACAAAATATCAAAGTCTTATAAGAATCTTCCTATTACATGCCACTTTAAACCAACTTAAAAATAATTACAAAATGACTACCAAGGCATAGATGATAGTGTCTGAGCTTCCAAGTTCATCCAATCTATTCTACGATTCCAAGAGTCCTACAAAATCAAATTAAACAAGTAAGTATAAAAAAGCTTAGTAAGTTCGATAAGTCAACTCATTTACTATCAATTACCAAATTTCCAAGGGACGTTATCATTTACTACACTGACTCAAAGCCTGCTAGGCACTAAGCTTGATTAACACCGGCATTAAGCCTGTTAGGCACTAAGCCTGAGTAACATCGACTCTAAGCCTGAATAACACTGGCACTAAGCCTGAGTAACACATCATTTGAAAATACAATACGATTCGACATTCAAATAACAATACAAAATAGAACTAAAAGATTAATTCATTAACAAGGAATTGAATATAACCATGCATATACATAATCAAACTTACAGGATTGATTTGCAGTACTCCATAATCTTTTCTTTTCCACGGTCATCAACACACTCGTGATCTAAAACAATATTTTCATTCAATTAAGTACTTCTAGACTTTATTTTAATCCATGATTCATATTTATGTAAAATTACAAAATTACCCCTAACATTTTAACTTTTCACAATTTAGTCCTTAAACTCATAACTTGAAATTTAACCATTTTAACCAAAATCCAATTTAACCAATGTTACAAGGAACCTTGAAACAAACCAGCATTTCACAAAAAAAAAGCCCATGGATTTATACTTTTAACAATTTAATCCCTATTTCTAAAATTCATCAAAAATCACTTAAACAAAATATGTTTATTTAACCACAAAGATTAATAATCTATCAACTGACAACTAAAAATTGACAAAAAATCCATGGCAAGTCCCTAAACCTTTAAAAGCTTTGCAAATTAACCCCGAGCTAGCTAGATTAAGCTAAGACAAACCCAAAAAACATAAAAAATCATTAAAAACAGGGCTTGAAAACCTGACATGCATAAGAAATCAAAAACCGAAGCTCTCCTCCTCTTCAACGGTGAAATTTAGCAAAACTAATGAGAAATGGGGAAGATGATAGCATTTTTTTTCATAGTTTATTTTAGATTTATTTACTAATTTACCATTTTATCCTTATATAATAATAAAAAATTTCAATAAAACCTATCCATATTTGTCCACTAACATTAAGGATGGAATAATTACTATCTTAGTCCATTATCTTTCCTTTCCATAGCCATTTAGCCCCTTTTAACTAATAGGATTTAACTTTTACACTTTTTATGATTTAGTCCTTTTCACCTAATTAACTATTTAAACTCTAAAATTTTAAACAAAACTTTTACACGATCTTAATATAATCTCGTAGGCATTAAATAAATAATAAAATAATAATTCACTCATCAAAATTATGGTCCCGAAATCACTGTTTGTTTTCTACCATTCTCTTTCATCATTTTTTTACTTTTTATTTTATTTTATCTTATTTTATTTTATTTTATTATTACTTTTCCTTTATATTTTTTTATGTTTAATTCTATCTATTGCTTTACATTTTACGCTCTCTGAAATTGCTTGATTCCCTACTTTGTGTTTTAGTTTTGTTTAATTTAATGTTGTTCATAGTCCTGTTTGACTTGATGGCAATGTTGTTTTGACTTTCTATATACTAGTCCTTTATGTCTTATAAATATTTTCTGTTGCAATAAATGAATTTTGGCACCGAGTTTTTGTTTTTCATGTCTATGTTGATATTGCCTAAACTGTACCCTGTTGAATGATTCTAAGGTTTAGCTTGGTTTTACTAACCATCATGATGCTTTCATGGGCTGAATCAGAATTTTTTTTTTTGGCATATATACCTACTATAGACTTTCGTTTCTCACACAATTCTAGTTACTGTTTCACTAGCCATTGCACTGTCACTTCTATACGTCGAACTTGAATACTACTGCCCTATTTATCATTTCAATAGCCTGATACATCTTATTGGCCATTCTTATTTTAGGTACATATTGACAAATACAATAATACAAGAGATAAGACTAAGGTCCCTGTCAGGGGCGAAGCAAAAATTTTTTTTCGAGAAGTTCAAAATTAAATTTTAATTTTTAATAGTCTATATCTTTATAATTTTTAAAGGATTAAATCAATTTTTTATCATTTTTAGGGGGTGCAAAAGTGCAATTTTACCTTTATTAATTTAAAATTTTAAAATTTCTAAAGGGCTTAAATGGACAAATTTCCATTTTAGGGGGGTCATGGCCCTTACCAACCCCTAGATACGCCACTGGCCATGTCCCCTCCTTTAAAAAGCGAAAAACAATGGGTGCATCTTCTTCTTCAACTCAAACCATGGCAACCAGACACATGTTTCTCTGATTTAGTCCAGGTCCACATGAGCATGTTTCTCTGATTTAGTCCGGGTCCACATAAGGACCAATACCAACACTTAAAGAGGAAACCCTTAGGAATGGGTTGATGCATCAGTTGGGATACCTTATAAGCAGTCGGTTTGTCTACCCAAGTTTGTGTATTGATCGACAAAATTCTTTACCATATTAAAGCCCACTTACGCAAAACTCACATTAGAGTTTTGCTCTACTTTCTTTTTACAACAAGCTATATCATGGTGGGACAAGCCTCGCACCATTTTGTTCTGGCTAGAGGTTACAATGCGTTACTTTAACATCTCGAGTTTTGGAGCTACACTTAGATTATATTCTGACGAGTTCATGAGTACTCTTGAGTTTTTGACATTATACAAGCATATCCATTAACTAACCCTACTCTACTGGTCCAATATTTCCGTAACTCAACAGCCATATAACTCGAGAGCCACATGCCTACCCCTACTTTACAATACACCCATGCCATATTGGCACACACGGTAACGAGATGAAAAGAAAGCACAGAGGCCATGAGTACTTTGGACACATATTTTTTATGAAGTATGGAGGAGCGCCACCCGATTGATATTGAATATTTTGTGGCTCAATGTTGTCGCCACTAGTCTAATCGGCACAAGAAGGGACCAATTTGTATGCGTCCCTACGTGACTCATCTAGCAAGGTATTCTGGCTTCTCGACACTCCGGAGTAGACTTTTTCCTTTAGTTTGGTCGGATAGATAGTCCTTCAGGGGTTGAATCACATACAGATGATTCACTGTCAGCCTAGAGTTGATACAAACCATTTTACGTTGCTTAGTCCAAATCCACGGGATGAGCTTGAGGAGCTCCTGAATGATGATCCACCCAGGCATGAGGACCTAGCTCAACCCATTCCTCTCATCAGCCATTCCAATGTTGCATATATTGTCACACTTGAGGACATACATCGAACACAACAGTAGCAATCAAAGAAAATTAGACACTTACAACAATAGTAGGATCGTATGGAAGCCTATTTACTGTAGTTGTGCCAGCACTTTCATCTTTCGTAACCAATTTGCACGACTGACCCAAAGCCTCTCGATCATGATATTCCTCGCGATGTCAATCTGTGATTTTACCTAATTTTATCTTTCATTTATTTTTTTTATTTGTACTTTTATTTTTTTATTTATTTTTCTTCTTTTCTGGATTGTTATGTTTTTTGTGCACTTTGTTTTTAATGTTATTTTGACTATTTTTCTGTTTATTCTGCTACCTCTTTATCTTATTTTATTTTTGTCTATTTTCTTATTAGTGTGGACGAAACCATGTAATTAATTTAGGATCTTCTATGTTTTTAGATTTCACTATCGCGATTCATTCATCTAAATTCAAGATAGTTTCAGTTCTCTTCCTCCATTTCTTAAGATATTTTGCTTATTGTGGCTCCCTTTCTTAAGATATTTTGCTTATTGTGGCTATCTTTGTTTGTACATTAAGGATAATGTACATCTTAAGTGTGGGGAGGATTTTATAGGTTATGTGATATAGTCCCTTATTGTTTGTGTTTAAGTAATTTCCTCAAACCTTACATTAGAGTTAATTTTTCTAAATCTGAAGTTTTTATTGAATCTGTTTGGGATTAATTTGTGGGTTTTTATGCATTTTTTTGTTTATACTTTAAAGTATGAGAGAGTCAAGCATGATAGGTCATTTTTAGAAAACTATAATTTTAGGTTGTCTCCCTGAACTGAAGCCTTATCTTAAATTTAAATTTACAACTTTAACATCAAAACCATAATTTTGTGTGAGCTTTTAAGCCTATACAACATTTACTCTTTCGTGCTCATTTTATTTTGGTTGTGAGTATGTCAACTAGATTTGTTATTCTAGAACTTGCTTTAGTTATACATGTTGAGACCACATTATTGATTTGATATATTTAGATGATAAAGGCACTTAGGATTTAACCCGCCTAACATTTAAATAGCTTAGCCATTGTATTATCCCCTAATAAACCCCGTTGATCCTAATCTATTTTTGTTTACTTATCACCCGTTGATGTTATCCCGAAAACTACATTAATTTTGTAAATCAGCCTTTTTATTGATTCTCTTTTGTCAAGATCTGATTTGGTTAGTTGCCTAACTATGTTTTATCATTTGGGTTGCTGAATTTCTTTTTGTTCTAAAAAAAAGGCCAAAAAAATGTTGGAGCAATCTTGATCAATTAATAAATCAGTATTAAGTCTATAAACCATACTATCTTATTTGAACTTAAATCATTACTCTCATCTTTTGTATAAAAGCTCACATCTACTCTTTATTTCTCATTGATGTTAAATTCTTGTAATTCAACAGTTCATTCTTTTGGTTTGGTAACCTATCAATTTGACTTTCGATTGTAACCACCTTTTATGACCTTTTCCGTACCCTTAACCTAGGCCTCGTTACAAACTCATAAAGACCTCTTGATTGCTGTCTCATCTCATATCTATAATGGTAGAGATTTGATATTCGAGCAAGCCTATGGTAATAGCATTTCTTGTTTGACTATTGAATGCACATTACTTGAACCTTAAACAGCTTTGTACTTTGAGTGAACCTTAATGAGGGTGTTAATTCTTGTTGAGTTTGAATTTCAGGTGATTTTTTAGATAGGGGAGACGCTTATACTTTTATGCCTTAAGAAATTTCTGCTTGGATTGCTTGTATTCTTTAGTGTCATTTTAGTTTAAATTTCCAATACGTGAATATCTGTAGATTATCCTAAGACATTGCCGGTGAAAATAATAAATTAAAGGAAGTTAACTTGAATCTGGGTTGAGAATTTTGCTTAAAGACAAACAAACACTTAAGTGTGGGAATATTTTATAAGTTCTAAAAGTAACATGTTTTAACCTCATTCTTAACGCGTTTTGGGTGATTATTTGATGTTAATTGAAAATTTTATACTTCTAATCCTTTAAATTCATGCTTTAATGCTTAATAGAGCACAAGGGAGCAAAAGGAGAAAAAACAGGAGCATCGGAGCAAGCTGAAGGAGCCACACAAGTTGCACCTTTTCACATGGCTAGACTACATGACTGTGTGAACCACATGGGCGTGTGGTAGGCCATGTTAGTTTCACAGGATTGTGCAATGAACAGCAGAAAATCATGATTTTTAGGTTTTTCAAGCATTCTAAGACGTATATATGACAAAAGTAAGAAGATAGGAGAGAGCCGTCAGAGAATAATCAAGAAAACGACTCGAAAAATACCATTGAAGTTGACTCTGAAGTAGATTTCTGTTAAGATTGAAGATTCCCAGTTGATTTCTTAGAAAGTTGTCATGAGTTTCTTTTATTCTTTCGGTCATATTGTATCTTTGATTTTTTTCTCTTTTCGAGTATGAACTAATTTTCTAAATACCTAGGGGGATGAACCCTACGATGAATTATGTCATTTGATTTCTATTTTACGCAATAAATACTTAGTTTCTCTGTTTTCAATTATGTGTGCTTAATTCTTTATTTGATATTTCTATAGTATCAATCCATATCTGATGTGCTTAAATCGGTGGTTGAATAAACTCTATTTAAGATTAGATCTTGCGTGATTGAGTGGAGTTGGATCCAATCCTAGAAATAGGATGACATAAATCTACTGGATTACAGTCAAATCTAATAGGGGAATCCATAGCATGAGTTAATGTGATAATAGATGTTTTAATTAAAAATAAATTTCAATTAATCAACCTAGAGTTAGTTGCTCTTATACTCGAAAGAAATATTAACATAATTTAGGGATTTCTACGGATCAAGGTGCTAAGTAAAGAAATTGCGTATTTTAGATTGAATGTGATAGATGAAATCTAGACGAATTCTTACCGAATTATTGTTTCGTTTCTTTATTATTATTTGATTGTTTTTGTGTTTTGTTCTTTGATGCGTTCATTAGTTAATTAAATTAGATAATATAGTTTTAATCGATCATTTGAATTATTCGGTTAAATAATAGAAAGATGATAATTACTAGTACTTGTAGTCCTCATAGGTACTATATCTTTGCTCACCGTAACCATCCTATTAATTGTTAGGTGCACTTGTCGTACTCAAATTCTTAATTAGTTTTGTGACCATCATTTTATGTTACACAACAAAATTTAGTTTTTTGTGTAAAGATAATTTTAGAAACCATAATATTCTATTCCAAAAGTTTATACGGGAAGTTATCATTACAACTGCTTAATTTTATTTTGCAATAAAATATAAACTGATTGGTAATAAAATAGGCAATGAAAATCTTAAATATACTAACTATTTATTTAAAAATAATATTATTTAGTTAAAATTGAATTAAATTAAAATATAATAAAATTAAAGAAATTTGTAAGAAATATTGTAATAAAAGATAATTTCACAACTAAAACTGAAATAACCCGTAAAATTTAAAGTTTAAAATTGTAAACTCATATATATTGTATCATAATAATAACATAACTAAAGTTTATATAAAATATTGCTAAAATCATTAGCAAGAAATGTATTAATTAAAATTGATGGCAAGAAAATAAAGGTTTACATCACCTAAACAATAACGAAGTTTAAATTGGCAAAAATAAAGTTTACATCACCTAAACTAAGTCGTGATATTTTTCTTAAGGGACAAGTTGAGGCATATATATTTGAAAGCTATTGGAAGGAAATTAGGAGCATTGAAAAATTTTATAACTAAATATGAAATGCATAAGGAAACCAAACATTAGATGCAACGAAGTACTTTACTTACCTATGGAGTCATGTAGAAATAATGCTAATATTGCATCATCAAACTAATTTTTTCACTTAAAATAATGAATATGTAAGCAAATTTCCTCAACCTAACACAAACTATATAGATAGATAAATAGATGTTTATAACATCATCTTGATAGCAATTCTCCAATCTATATATAAGCAATAGAGAAAAGAAAAAAACAAAGACCATTGATTAAAGTAAAACAAACCTATATTAATATTAAGAGTATTGATTTTAGATAAGTCGTTTGATAAGTTGTATTCATCTTCTTCAATTTCTTTGGTATTATATAGTAATTGAATTTCATCTTTATCTACAAAAGCCCTTTCTATAAAATTCCTTCTAGATCTTTTAAAAAATCATCACCAACCCTTTGAAATTTCCCTTTTCTTCTACTTGACTAACCATCCTATACAATAACATAAATATTTAAAAAATAATAAAAAATAATTGTGTATATAAATTCGTTATAAAATAGAATATGGAATCTTAAAATACCTAAAGTTTAATTTTTTTCCTTCACAAAGAAAAAAAAAACGAGAAAGGATAACTAGGAGAATGAACTTGCAAAACAATTTTCAATACTTCTTTGTAAAAGCGTTTTAACCTAATGGTGAAAATTTTTGGTACCAAAGTTATAAGAAATTGCCTCCAATTTCCCATGTTAACTTTTCAAAACATTTGTAAATTTTGGGTTAACTCATAAAAGGAACAATATAAGGTAATTATTAAAACCTTACATATCTTATTTTAAACTTTATAGATCTTATTAGAGCTAATAAAACAAAATAGAATGTTTGTTGTTTTCACAAATTATTAATTGTTGTCAATTATAAAACCTTAATAATTAAATCTACCCTAAGAAGATGGAAAATGTTAAGTTAAATTTGAAATCGTTAAACCCATTGTAGCACCAAAAGCAACCACAATGATCTCTATGACTTTCAAATTTATACAGGTAAAAAAAAAAAAAACACCTTTCAATTTTATAAACTTTGTGTATTGGAAAAGAAAATTATATATAAAGTTAGAAGAGAGCTAATCAAATATAAATTTTATTAAAGATATTTGAGAAGATAGTAAAGCTTAACCATGGATGTTGAAAGCGAAATTTTATTGTTTCTTTAAAAATATTTTTGTTTTGATGAACTGTAAATCCCCTAACCCGTATCTGTCGTCGGATTAGGGTTACAAAGTATTACCGTACAATCAAGAATAATTAAACTTGAAATCATTCCATAACATAGTTAAATCATAGACCAATTGTAAACATACATACATACTGTCCCTAAATCAAGCCCTCGAGGCCCTAAAAATACCTTAGAATTGATTCAGGTCAATTTCAAAACATTTGGAAAGTTCAGTAAAAAGTCACAAAATTTTGGTAACAGAGGTCACACGGTCGTGTCCTACCTCATGTCCTTACCCGTGAAACTCTTTGTAGGGCCACACGGTCATGTCACACGCCCTTGTGCCTAGCCATGTGCTAGGCCGTTTAACTCACTGACTTACATGCAAAAGAACCAACAGAGGACACACGGCTATGTCACCAGGCCGTGTGTCACACGTGGTTAAGACACATGCCTGTGTATCAGGCCATGTGGACTAAAATTTACCTATAATCAAGCCATTTCAAATCCATTACATGCATAATTGATGGTCACTAAACTAACTATAAATACAACTAAGGTAAGCGCACCTATCGAACAATAGTATAGTTATGGTGAGTAGGGAATATCATATCCACGAGGACTAAAATTACTAGTAACTACGTTTTTCTATTATTTAACCGATAAATTGAAGTGATTGTTTTTAGTCCAAAATTACTAATCTAATTTAACTACGAATGTGACAAAGAATGAAATGGGAAAATAACCAAAGATAACCAAAGAGAAAGACAATACCCAGGAAAGAATTCACCTAAACTTCATCTATTATTCTGAATCTGAATTAAATGATTTATTCACTTGTGTCTTGATCCGTTGAAATCCCTAAATTCTATTAATATCTCTTTCGAGAGTAAGAACAACTGACTCTAGGTTGATTAATTGAAATCTCTTTCTAATTACAACCCCTATTATCGGATTAACTCGATCTATGGATTCCCCTATTAGATTTGACTGTAATCCAGTAGATTCATGTCGTCCTATTTCTAGGATTGCATGCAACTCCACTCAATTATGCTAGATCTACTCTTAAACAGGGACTTTTACTCCACTGAAATAAGCACATTAAACTTGAATTAATATTTCAAAAATATTAAAACAGGAAATAAGCATACATAATTGAGAACAAGAATAAGTACTTATCGCGTAAATCAAAAATCAAATAATAAGATTCATCATAGGTTTCATCTTCCCTAAGTATCTAGAGAATTTAGTTCATAATTCTGAATGAAAAATCTCAAAGTCAAAATAACCACAAGTCATAAAGAAACACAATAAATCTTCGAAAGAAATTAAATGGAGATCTTCGATCTTGAAGGAGATTGATAAACCATAAAATTAACATGTTTTTAATCCCATTGTTGATGCGTTTTTGGATGATTTATTATGTAAAATAGTGACTTTGATACTCATAATCCTTTAAATTTAATTTTCTATACTTAGGTTGTAACACCCCAAACCCAGCCTAGACGTTATGGCCAAATCCGGACGTGCCACAAGAATGGGTTTTGATAATGAAATCTACATGTTAAAACCATTTCAATTTTTCAACTTTTATTTGCTTTTATCCATTGTCAAAACGTTTATTCAATTAATCAATTTGCCTTAAAACGTGTTTTATAGTGGAAGCTTACGAAAAGCGTTGTTTTTAAAGAAAGTAGTTTGTATCTTTAGAAAACGTTTGTTTTAGTAAAAACCATAGTTTTTAGATATCAGTCGCAAATTAAATACTAAAACAAAAATCTAAATTCAAAAGGAAATCAGCCAAAAAGTCCGGAGAGTCCAATTATTACAAAAATTCAGAAATAATCCTTAAAATAAAAACCATAAACCTAATCAGTTTACGAACTTGTGGTCACCGAGAGGCTCCGTCGCACTGATCCGCCTAAGTCTGTGGATTACCTGAATAGAATAGACAAATGGATGTGAGTTTTCATAAACTCAGTGTGTAACCCAATAAAATTAAGCATGCAAACATACAGAAATAGAGTCAGGTTCATGCCTTTTTTAGATACAGTAAACAGAATCAGATATATAGAACCTTACCCCTATCTCTACACACTAACTTTGACCATCCCACCACACCATGTAGGGTTAAAAACACCGACCCATCCCTACAAACCATATCGTGCCATTACGACACATATCAGATAATGTGTAGCCAAGCTACTAGAATCTAGGCAATGATCGCCATACAGAATAATTTCTCCTCATATACAAATCTCACCCCACAATTATATACAGAAACAGATATAGAATAACATACTAGACATACTCAACATGCTTATGTACAGATATCAAAATAATCAGACATGCATAGCATTATCATACTCAGAACAAAATATCAGACTATCAGATCTACATTTTTAGGTTTTGGTTAGCCCTTACCGACCTTACGGTAGGCCCACATTCGATTGGAACGATCCGCGCGACCCTAGGAAATTTATCAGAAATATGGACCCACATGCCCATGTAGCTTGCCCATGTGGATCCACGTCTGTGTGGCCCAAACACCCAAATTGGCCTTACTCGTGTGGCCCACACGACCTGGCCCAAAAACCCACACACCCGTGTGGACCTACACGACCGTGTGGCCCACACACCTAACTTGGCCTAGCCCATGTGGCTCACACGGCTACACTCTGGCCACCACACGGTTGTGTCTTGTGCATGACCATGCCTTCGTCGACCATACGACCAACCACACAGGTTACCACACGCCGTGTGGCATCGACAGAACAGTTTTTCGGCTTTTTTAATAATTCAACTTTCTGCGTTTCGGGCACACGCCTGTTATGATGTTGATGCAAAATCATTCCGGAGGCCTTGAAACCTAAGAAAGAGGCACCCAAATGCCGATTTAGCAGTCAATTTACGAATCAGCACAAAACCCAAAATAACACTTAAGACTTGCCGACAACGAAAACCACTGCTAATACCGCTCAAGCAAATGGTGCGAAATTCACTGTTCATAGCCTTCTCCTACACCAAAATAATGGCAGAAAAATCAAATTCCACGATTACACCAACAGAAACTAATGCATAAACATAACTATCTCAAAAATACAACGAAACCCTTACCTATTAAACAACACGAAAGAAACGAAACATCAATGTATCGCGGTTTGAAAGGAAAATTTTGATAGAAGTTAGAAAAAGAAGCCGAAAGTTGAAAGTGGCAAACAGAGAGAAAAACAAATGCTAGAGGGGAAAAAATTTTGGGAAATAGAAAAAAAAACTGCTAGCATATCCCTAATTTCTCTCTACTAACCCACTAACAAACAACTTACTCAGGATCCCAACTCCAAAAAAACTCTATCGCTTAACAAAGCAAAAATATAACACCCTCACTAATACAGGGATTCGAACATAGGACCATAGAATAAGCTAACACCTTACCATTGAACCAGCAGGCTCATTCTATTATGGATTAACAAACAGTTTTATAAAAGCCCACTCCATAAGGATAAGGCTTAGATCAAAAATAATAAAATTGGAAAAAAAATGATACTTGAACCCAAGACCTTTCATACAGACCCAGAACACTTAACCACTAAAGCAGATACACAATTGTGCTAAATATTTACAGAAGTAGAAATAAATTATTCAGGGGGTTACGACTCTACCTCCTAAAAGAAATTTCGACCTTGAAATTTACCTGATCAGAACAGATAAGGATACTGTTGACGAATCGAGTCCTCAGGTTCCCACGTAGCTTCCTCAATGCCATGATTTTGCCACAGAACATTTGCTAACGGTATGGACTTCCTCCTCAAAATCTTAACATCTCGATCTAGAATCAGAACTGGCTCCTCCTCAAAAGTCAAATTCGGTCTAACCTCAATCTCCTCAACAGAGACTACGTGAGATGGATCAGACCGGTACCGCTTAACATCGAGATGTGAAACACATCGTGAATATGATCCAAATCTGGAGGTAGCTCCAACTGATCAACGACCGGCCCCACACGCTTTAAAATCTGACACGGCCCAATAAACCTAGGGCTTAACTTGCCCTTACGACCGAACCTCAGAACTTTCTTCCATGCAAAAACCTTAAAAAATACAAAGTCCCTCACAAAGTACTCAATATCTCTCTTCTTCAGATCTGCATAAGATTTTTGTCTATCAAAAGCTGCCTTCAGATGATCCCGAATTAGTTTAACTTTATCTTCGGTCTTAGAAACCAACTCAGGACTCAAAACCCGTCGTTCACCCAACTCAGTCCAACAGAGCAGAGTACAACACTTACGACCATATAAAGCCTCGTAAGGTGCCATTTAAATGCTAGACTGGAAACTGTTATTGTAGGCGAACTCAGCTAGCGGTAGATAATCCTCCCAACTACCTCGAAAGTCAATTACACAACTCCGAAGCATATCCTCTAGTATCTGAATCACCCTCTAAAATTGATCATCGGTCTGAGGATGGAACGCAGTACTGAAGTTCAATCTCGAACCCAGAGCCTCTTGTAATTTCTTTTAGAACCGAAAAGTGAAGCGAAGATCTCTATAAAAAATAATCGAAACAGGAACCCTATGCAGTCTTATTATCTCAGAAATATATAGCTTCACTAACTTCTGCAAAGAAAAGCCTATCTGACCGGAATAAAATTAGTGGACTTGGCCAATCAATCCACGATGACCCAAACAGAATCCTTCTTAGTGAGGGTCAAGGGCAACCCACTAACGAAGTCCATCATTACTCATCCCTATTTCCATAAAGGAATCTTAATGGGTTGGAGCAAACCCGAAGGCAACTAGTGCTAAGCCTTATCTTGCTGACACGAACAACGAGCAATGAAATTCGTAACCTCACGTTTCAAACCTGGCCTCTAGTATAACCCACGAAGATCGTGATACATCTTACTACTACCGGGATGCATAGCATAAGGGTTACAATGTGCCTCCCTCAGAATTGACTGTCTTAAATCGAAATCATTCGGCACACAGATTCAACCTCGAAAACACAAAACACCATCATTATTCAGCCCAAAATCTAAAGTATTGCCACTCTCAACCTGACAAAACTGCAAACCTAGAGACTCATCCCTTAACTGCTTAACTTGAATCTGATCAATCCAAGTCGGCTTAACTTGCAACTCAACTAACAGACTCCCATCATCAAATAGACTATGTCAAGTGAACATCGCTCTCAAATCATTCATCGCTCTACTACTTAGAACATCGGCCACCACATTGGCTTTACCAGGATGATACTCTATCGTGCAGTCATAGTCTTTGAGCAGCTCAATCCATCGCCGTTGTCTAAGATTCAACTCCTTTTAGGTAAGGAGATACTTGAGGCTGTTGTGATCAGTGTAGATAATACATCTCTCACTATACAGATAGTGCCTCTAGATTTTCAAAGTAAAAACCACCGCAGCCAACTCAAGATCATTCGTCGGATAGTTCCCATCATGTATCTTAAGCTGACGGGACGCAAAAGCCACAACCTTACCATCTTGCATCAGTACACATCCCAAACCGACGTGTGACACACACTGTACACCACAAACTCTTTTCCAAATTCAAGTTGTATTAGAAAAGGAGCCCAAGTCAGAACAGACTTGAGCTTCTCAAAGCTCGATTGTTGTGCACCATTCCATACAAAAGGAACACCCTTACGCAGAAGCTTAAATACAGTAGCTACATTCAGAGAGAACCCCTCGACAAACCGTCAATAATACCCCGCCAGACCTAGAAAACTGCAAATTTTAGATAAATTCTTAGGCTGTTTCCAATCAAGCACAGCTTCAATCTTTTTAGGACCAACTCAGATCCCCTTAGTAGAAACCACGTGCCCTAGAAAATTTACCTCTCGCAACCAGAACTTGTATTTGCTCAACTTAGCGTAAAACTATTTTTCACGAAGAATCTAAAGCACTACTATAAGATGCTTATCATGCTCATCCTCAGTCTCAGAATAAACCAGAATATAGTCGATAAAGATAATGGCAAACTGATCTAGATATGGCTAAAAGACTCAGTTCATCAGATCTATAAATGCAGCTGAAGCATTCGTCAGAACAAAAGGCATAATTAGGAACTCATAATGCCCATAACAAGTCCTAAATGCAATCTTATGAACATCCACTTCCTTAACTCTCAACTGGTGATACCAAGAACGAAGATCAATCTTTGAAAACACAAAAGCCCCTGGGAACTGATCAAAAAAATCATCGATCCTCAGAAGTGGATACTTATTTTTCACAGTCAACTTATTTAGTTACCGATAATCGATGCACATTCTTATGGTGCCATCCTTTTTCTTCACAAACAAAACTGGTGCCCCCCATGAAGACACACTAGGACAGATGAAACCACGATCCAAAAGCTCTTGAAGTTGAGCTTTAAGCTCTGTTAGCTCCTTCGGCACCATTCAGTAGGGAGCGATGGACACTGTAGTTGTACCTGGTAGAAGCTCAATTCCAAACTCAACTTCTCAATTAGGTGGTAAACCCGATAACTCCCCAGGAAAGACATCCAAAAAATCCCTCACTGTTCTAATATTCCCGACAGAAGAGTCCCTAGAAACAGAAGCACTAACGTAAGCCAAATATGCCATACACCCTTTCCGAACCAATTTTTCAACCACAAGAGTAGAGATCACATTAGACAGATAATCTCGACACTCACTAATCACAACCACCTCCCTATCATCTTCAGTCCTCAGAACGACCCTCTTAGTTACGCAATTCAAACAAACTCGGTGCTCTACCAACCAGTCCATACCCAAAATCAAGTCGAACTCTCCAAACGGAAGCTCTATCACATTTGCCGAAAAGACAACCCCTTGAACTTCTAACGAACCATCCCTATAAAGCTTACCAACCCGAACAGACTGCCCTAATGGACTCAACATAGTGATCTCACTAGAAGTGCTCTCAACAGAAATTCCCAGATTTTCAAATACAGAACTAGTTACATAGCTATCAAAGTAGTATAAGGTACATCAAAAATTAAGAACGTACAGGTGATAACATCTAGAGCATCTCTATCCTCTCGGCGACGAGTAGTATAAATCAATGCAGGTTGCCTCACCTCAGTCTAACTAACACCTCTGCCCAGTGCTCTCTGCCCATGACCCATACCATTACCACCCCTAACCAGTCCACGGCCCCTAGGTGGCTGCTGAACTGCCCTTTGAGGTTGTACAGAACCCGGTCCCAAAGCTTGCATCTAATCTATCCACTATGGACACTCTCAAATTCGATGCTCTAAGGACCAACACCTCAGATGAGCCTCAATCCTCCTCCAACACTAACCCGGTTCGCACCTACCACAATCTCCACATGGCTGAATCCCAGTAGGTGCAACAGGAACCCCCACTCTAAAAGACCCATCAGGTTTGACCTTTTTCTTAGGCCTCTGAACAAAAATAGAGGGCTCTGAATCTCTCTTCTTTTTACCCCTCTCTCGGTCCCTTCGCAACTAGAATCGCAAACTCTCACTTCATCTGAGGAGTAATCAATACCCTCAAATTATCCCTCAAGATATCCTCAAACTGAACGCACCGCTCATACTTAGACGCCACCATGCCTCGAGAATAGCGGCTCAGCTTCAAAAACTCGACCTCATACTCGGCCATAGATCTATCACCTTGCATGAGATTCATGAACTCAAGCCTAATAGCATCTACATAGCTCGCCCCCACGTACTTACTCTAAAATGTGGTCTTAAAGAAATCCTAGTTTAGAAAGTCCGGCTGAGTACCCTCATCATCCGTCAACCACTGTTGATATGCCTCGTCATGAAGCAAAGAAACTACACCCTTCAATTTTTCCTCGTGAGTACAGCCCAAATCATTTATAATCCTCTCTGTGGCCTCCAACCAATACTCGGCCACAGTAGGGGTGACTCCTGTGACACCCCTAAACAACTCAGCACCATTGGACCAGAGTCATTCAATTACCAACCCATGGCCCCCAGGTCTAGTATGGGCCCAGCGATCCTCTCTAATATCTTAACATGGCTTAGAATAGTGCGTCGTCCCCAATCAAACGGCTTTGAGACCCTTTCGGTAGCAGGTGAAACTGGTGTCTCACTTGTACCTAGATTTGGCATACTGCCCAAAGAATAAGACTCAGCTCGAGCCCCCTACGGCCTCTACCAAGGCCACGAATACCACGTTCGCGAGTTCCACGATCGCTCATTATATAATTTGAATTTATCTACATTATAAAGTTTTATGCAACAGTTCCAGTATTTATTAACAGATATTTTATGCATAAATTATCAGAAGTTCAGAGATGCTTTCAGAAGTTTCAATCTCTAACTATTTCGGTACAGTTTCAGAAAGTGTCATCTACAGTGTTTTCAAAGTATACTATCTAAGTTTTAGAAATACTTACAGGATCGGCGTCGAAGACTGGAATGACGGAAATATGCAAGCGTACACAATCGCAACAAGTAATAAAGTGACAAGTAAATATCGAGTTATCGTACCTACAAGGACTGTGAAAAGAATTATTTATGAATGCAATTTAAAACACTTTGGTGAAGAAAAAAAATATTTTGATTTGAAAAGTGATTAAAAGCTAGTAAACAAAGTAAATAAATAAAATAAAATAAAGTTCTAATGCACGATTTCAAAAGCTGATTTAATCAAGATGACATGATTGTGTTAGATTAATTACATCTCTTAACTTAGAATTATTAAACTCATGTTCATGTTGTTACAAATAAATTCACGGCAACTCGATAATTTGCTAACTTATGAACATACTCACATGCCAAAATCCATTTATCTCTCGACTATATTTCTATGTCAATTCAACCAATTAAACAAACTTTAATAGGCAAACGTAATTAAAATAATCTCTTGTACATATCTCTATGCCAATCCAACAATTAATTTAATCACATAAGCACATAAAAGATTACATGAGGTAACAATGTATTTCTACCTTGAAACAGTTTAATCACAATAATCTTGCAAGTTATGCAAGGAAATTGTATCGTTCGATACTATTGCTAATTTAACCCTCAGCTACTTTGGATGATTAAACATGCATTGATTAAGTATCATGTCAAATAATTACAATTTCAATCTGTTTAAATAATTAATTCATTAGTTACCTTACAATTTTAATGCAAGAACTTAATCAAACATCTTGCCGAGGCCTATAACAACACAAACACAATTTTAATAAATTAAGTAGAAGAGATGCAATCAACCTAACATGAATTAAACTTAAGTCATATTAATTAAATTAAACATATCAACATCACAAATATTCATAGAGAGGTTCATCATAACAATGATAAATCGTAATTTATACATATTTTTACCCCATGCTTAATGTATTTTATGGATGATTTTCCATTAGAATTGGTGAATTTGATGCTCCTACTGCTTTAATTTCATGTTTTATACTCAGGAGAGCATAGAAGAGAAAAAGGAACAAGAAACGGGCCAAAAACGGAGAAAATGGCCCAAAGTACGAAATCAACACGGTCTGGACCTCCTCACACGGGCAGACCACACGGCCGTGTCAATTTGGCAGGCTCGACCACGGCCTGAAGTAATCGCACACTAGCGTGTCACACGGGCGTGTCCCTGTCGAGCCCAAGTTGAGTCCAATTCGGAAAAGGCTAATTTTGAGGGCTCTTAGGCATCCCAAAGCCTATAAATACACCCTAGAGGAGGAAGAAAAGGGAGGCAGATAATAAGGAGTAAGGAATTACTCCAAGGAAGCCGATTGATCCATTTTAAAAGCCAGATTCATCATCAAGACTGAAGATCTCTCATCAATTCCCCCTTCAGGAGTTTTGGGTTTTCTTTATGTTTTGTATTCTTTATCATTCTGAGATGTTTTCTTATTTAGTTATGAACTAAAACCCATAAATACCTAAGGGGAATGAAACCTAAGACGAATCTTGTTATTATTTTCTGAATTGTATGATAAATATTTAACTTGTTCTTAATTATGTGTTCTTAATTCTTGTTTTGATATCCCAGGATACTGATTCAAGCTAAGCTCTTATTCAGAGGAGGAATAGACCCTGTTTAAGAGTACACTTGTCATAATTAAGCGGAGTTGATTGCATGCCTAGACATAAGGTGACAAGATTTTGTTGGATTAGGGTGAAACCTAATAAGGGGATCCATAGATTGAGTTAATGCAACCCTAGGATGTTAATTAGAGAAAGGTCTCAATTATTCAATCTAGGGATTAGACGTTATTAGTCTTGAATAGGGATAATAACATAACTTAGAGATCTCTACGAAACAAGTTAAATGAATAAATCGCCAGATTCGGAGCTAGAATAACAAGTAAAGTCTAGGTAGATTTTTCCTTAGGTATTGTCTTAATTCAATTGATTTTCCCAAAAGCATTTCCCCAATTCTATTCTCTGTGAATTATTAGTTTAGATAATTAGTTAGTTAAAACAAAAACCTCTTTATTCTTACGCTAGATAATAAAAAGATAGTCATTACTAGTACTTTTAGTTCCTTTGGCTTCGACAATCTGGTCTTGCTAAAACTATACTACTATTTGATAGGTACACTTGCCTACATCGCAATAATAGTTAGTTCAAGAATGAGTAAGTATAAATATTTAAAACCTATCACGAAATCACGCGATCAAGTTTTTGGCGCCGTTGTCGGGGAACTAAGATATTAGGAACGCTCAATTTCTATTACTTTAGCCATTTATTTTTCTTGCAATTTAATTTTCTTTAATTATTATTATTAACTATTAATTTAATTTTTCCTTCTCTTGGCAGGTTTTTATAGTTTATGACTAGAAGAAACCCATCAGGACCACTACTTTTTGACGAAGAAATCAATCGCACAGTTCGCAGACATCAAAAAGAAATAAGGCGAAGCTTAAGATACACAGAGAACGAGCAAGGGGACGATACTCAACCCCCAACCGAAGAGATGGCTGAAAACCAAGACAATCAGGTACCTCCTGCAATTGTGGTTAATCAAAACCCTGCTCCACGCACTATGTATGATTATACTAAACCTTCTTTAACAGGAACTGAATCGAGCATAGTTAGACCTATTGTAGCTGCAAATACTTTTGAACTGAAATCTAACACTATTCAAATGATACAGCAATTTGTTCAGTTTGACGGTTTGCAGGATGAGGATCCCAATGCTCATTTAGCCAACTTCTTAAAACTATGCGATACATTTAAAATCAATGGCGTTTCTGATGATGCCATACGTCTTCGGTTGTTTCCCTTTTCATTAAGGAACAAAGCTAAACATTGGTTGAACTTATTACCACGAGGGTCAATCACTACTTGGGAATAAATGACCGAAACTTTTTTACTAAAATATTTTCCGCCTGCTAAAACGGCTAAATTACGTAATGATATCTCTTCTTTTGTGCAGATGGATTTAGAAACACTCTACGACGCATGGGAGAGATACAAGGACCTTTTGAGAAGGTGCCCTCACCATGGGTTACTGCTTTAGTTATAGGTCCAAACATTCCATAATGGCCTGAATCCTTTGACTCGACAGATGGTCGATGTAGCTGCTGGCGGAACCATCAATAATAAAACACCTGAAGATGCCTATGAGTTTATAGAGGAGATGTCACTGAATAACTATCAGTGGCAAGTCATGAGGACAAAGTCAACGAAAACAGCCGGCATTTATAACGTCGATTCAGTAACTATGCTCTCTAATCAGGTAGAACTCTTGAATAAGAAAATTGATGGTTTTCTTTGTTCTTCACAGGTTCACCCAGTAATGCAATACGAAGCAAGTGGAGGTGGAACAAGCCATTCGGAATACCAACCTTATGGCCACAACATGGATAACGAGCAACTAAATTACATGGGTAATAATCCTCGACCTCAAAACAATCCATATAGTAACACTTACAATGTAGGTTGGAGGAACCACCCCAATTTCTCGTACGGTGGTCAAGGAAACCAAAGACCACAACCACCTCCAGGCTACCAACAACCACCCTACCAACAGGAAAAGAATCCGAACCTTGAAGATATGCTCTCAAAGTTTATATCGATGTTAGAAACTCATTTTCAAAACATCGAGACAGCACTTAAAAATCAACAAGCATCGATCCAAGGGCTTGAAACTCAGATAGGCCAGCTATCCAAACTGATTTCAGAAAGAACACTAGGAAGTTTACCTAGTAACACCAAATCAAAAGAGCATGTGAAAGTAGTTACACTAAGGAGTGGGAAAGTGTTAGCGAAAACTGAAAAGAAGCTAACACAAGAAGCCGTGGTAAGCGAAAAAGGGGAAGAACAACCCGAAAATAGTGACAAACCAGTGCTGAAGGCACATAAACCACCAGTTCCATACCTAATAAAATTGAAAAAAGACCGTATTGATGCACAATTCGGTAAGTTTCTTGAACTTTTTAACCAATTACATATCAACTTACCTTTTGTTGAAGCCATCTCGCAGATACCTACATACACAAAATTTTTTAAGGAGTTTCTAACAAATAAAAGGAAGTTCGAGGACGTATCTACAGTAGAACTCAACGAGGCGTGCTTAGCCATACTCCAAAACAAACTGCCAACTAAACTGAAAGATCCAAAAAGTTTTACTATTTATTGCTTAATTGGTAGTCTGAATGTTGAACAAGCACTAGCTGATTTAGGCGCTAGCATTAATCTGATGCCATATAAAATGTTCAAACAACTTGGTCTTGGGGAACCTAAACCCACTAGGATGAGTATTAGATTAGCTGATAGATCTATTAAATATCCTAGGGGTATTATAGAAGACGTACTTATGACAGTAGATAAATTCATATTTCCTATTGACTTTGTTGTGCTTGACATGGATGAAGATGTGGAAGTACCTTTAATTTTAGGGCGCCCATTTTTAGCTACTTCTAGGGCTGTAATTGATATGGGTGACGGTAAATTGGTACTTGAGTAGGTGACGAGGAGATTATCTTTAAAATTTATGATGCTATGAAGTTTTCTAGGGAACAGGATGTCTCATGTTATTTTATTGACTCTATTGATCATACTACTCAAGATTATTTTCAGGAAATTTTACAGAAGGACACGACTGAACTATATCTAGCTCAAGAAGAGGAGACAGATGATGAACCTAATGAGCATTCTTCAAGACGAGTAGAATATGAGGGAATTAAGATAAACGATGAACTTAAGAAAAAACCCTCTATTGAAGAGGCCCCTAAACTGGACTTAAACAATTACCAAACCACTTAGAATACGCATTCCTTGGAAATAATTTCACATTACCAGTTATCATTGCTTCTAACTTGCAACACAAGCAGAAAGAGGAATTAATCCAAGTATTAAAAGAACATAAAAAGGCCATAGCTTGGAAAATTCTGACATTAAAGGAATCAGCCCTTCTTTTTGCACCCACAAAATTTTGATGGAAGACGAATACAAACCGTGTGTGCAAGCTCAAAGATGGCTGAACCCCAAAATGAAGGAAGTTGTAAAAGCCAAGGTAATTAAACTTCTAGATGCTGGGATTATTTATCCTATTTCTGACAATTCTTGGGTAAGTCCAGTGCAGGTTGTCCCTATCAAAGGCGGCATGACGGTTGTGACCAACGAGAAGAATGAATTAATCCCAACAAGGACAGTCACAGGATCGAGAGTTTGCATAAACTACAGGAAACTGATTGATGCCACAAGAAAAGATCACTTCCCCTTGCCATTCATTGACCAAATGTTGGAAAGATTATTCGGGCACATGTACTACTACTTTCTAGACGGACTCTCTGGTTACTTCCAAATCCCAATAGCTCCTGAAGATCAAGAAAAGATGACATTCACATGCCCATATGGTTCGTTCACTTATCGTAGAATCCCTTTTGGATTATGTAATGCTCCTGCCACTTTTTAGCCCTGTATGATGGCTATCTTCGACGAACTCGTGCAAGATATAATGGAAGTATTTATGGATGATTTATCGATATTCGGTAACTCTTTTCATCTCTGCCTTAAAAATTTAAAACGAGTTTTAATAAGATGTGAGGAAACGAACCTTGTGCTTAACTGGGAGAAATGTCACTTCATGGTTCAAGAAGGTATTGTATTAGGGTATAAAATTTCTAGTAAAGGGATTGAAGTGGACAAATCTAAAATAGAAACAATCGAAAAATTACCCCCTCCTAGTTCGGTTAAGGTTATTAGAAGCTTTTTAGGACATGCTGGTTTTTATAGAAGATTTATTAAGGATTTTTCTAAAATAGCTAAGCCTTTGACAAATTGCTAGAAAAAGATATACCTTTTAATTTCAATCAGGAGTGCTTAGAAGCATTCAATACTCTAAAGGATAAATTAATTAATGCTCCAATTATAATTGCACCTTATTGGAATTTACCATTTGAATTAATGTGTGATGCGAGTGACTTTACAGTAGGTGCAGTACTGGGATAGAAGAGAGACAAGCATTTTCAACCTATCTATTATGCTAGCAAAACTTTGACAGCGACACAAGAGAATTATACTACTACGGAAAAAGAGTTGCTAGCTGTGGTTTTTGCATTTGATAAATTTTGATCATATCTCATATTGTCTAAAGTTGTTGTTTACACTAACCATTCCGCCCTTCGCTACCTTTTAACTAAAACTGATGCAAAACCTCGACTCATTCGATGGATTCTCCTATTGCAGGATTTCGACTTGGAAATTCAAGAAAAGAAAGGAGCTAAAAATCTCGCGACTGATCATCTGTCCAGGCTTGAAAACTCTAATACTAGAGAACTAGATGAAGTTGAAATAAATGATTCGTTCCCCGAAGAACAATTTTTCGCTATATCTGACTCCGAGGTATCTTGGTTTGCAGACATCGTGAATTTTTTAGTTGCTAACATTATCACAAAAGGGTTAACATACCAGCAAAAGAAGCGATTCTTTAATGATGTGAAAAACTACTTTTGGGACGACCCCTTTCTTTTTCGTAGATGTGCAGATCAAGTCATTAGAAGAATCGTTACAAGATCAAAAACATCAAAAATATTGGAACATTGCCACTAAGGGCCAACTGGAGGACACTATAGTGGAACTAAGACTGCACACAAAATACTTGAATCAGGTTTTTATTGGCCTTCATTATTCAAATACGCTAACAGGTACTTTACTTCATGTGAAAAATGCCAACGGACAGGTAACATATCTAAACGTGATGAAATGTCTCAAAACTATATGCTTTCATGTAAAATATTTGACGTTTGGGGTATCTATTTCATGGGCCCATTCCCCAGTTCATTTGGGAGTAAATACATCTTAGTAGCAGTTGATTACATGTCCAAATGGGTGGAAGCCCAAGCTTTACGTACTAATGATGCTAGAGTGGTAGTACATTTCCTTAAGAAACTCTTCTCGAGATTCGAAATACCTAGAGCAATTATTAGTGATAGGGGCACTCATTTTTGTAATACCCAGTTTGAAAAAACCCTAAAGAAATACGGAGTTCATCATAGAACAACCACCCCATACCATCCTCAAACTAATGGACAAGTTGAAGTAACAAACCGAGAAATCAAACGGATCATTGAAAAAATAGTAGAATCAAACAGAAAAGATTGGGCAATGAAAGTAGACGATGCCTTATGGGCTTATAGAACGGCTTTTAAGACCGCCATAGGGACATCACCTTATAGACTTGTTTATGGAAAAAGTTGTCATCTACCATTCGAACTAGAGCATAAAGCTTTTTGGGCTATTAAATTTCTAAACCTTGATCTTGAACTTGCAGGAAAAAATAGGTTGATGCAGCTGAACGAGCTTGATGAGTGGTGAGCCAATGCATATGAAAATTCACGCCTATACAAGGAAGCAAAAAAGTGGCGCCATGACACTTGTTTAAAGCAATGAAAGCAATTTGAAGTTGGAGATTTTGTCTTACTATACAACTCAAGACTCAAATTGTTTCCTGGGAAACTTAAATCATGATGGTCAGGACCTTTCATATTTCAATCTGTTCTTCCATATGGCATAATAGAGGTAAGTCACCCATCACACGATACTTTCAAAGTAAATGGACATCGTCTCAAACTTTATAATGGTGAGAATTTTAAAGAAAATGGAGAAGAGCTACGACTCCACAAACTGCCCTGAATAAACCAACAAGGTAACAGTCGAGCTTAGACTATAAACAAGCGCTTCTCGGGAGGCAACCCGAGTACTAACGGTTTTAAATTATTTGAATTTCAAGTTTTAAACATCTCACTAACAGAGTCTTTTGAAGCACAGGTTCCCAACTCGACACGGCCGATCACAAGGCCATGCTTAAGGCCGTGTGACCAACACGGACCGAAACACAGCCATGCGATACGGCCGTGCAAAAATAGGGTAAAAGTTATCTTTCCCAACACGGGATACGGTAAGTGGCCACAGGCGTGTGACCTGGCCGTGGTCAAATTTTCCAAACGAACACGGGCGTTTGGCACGCCCGTGTCTAGCACCCATGGACCGCATTGTCAGAATGACACGGGCGTGCGAAGGCCTACACGACCGTGGAAGAAGCGAACCACGCCAGCCACGGCCATGCGACAAGATCATGTAGCCACATGGCCTATACACACGGGCGTGCCAGAAGGTTGTGTGACGACATCTCAATTCGCGACGAACACGGATGGGACACGAGACACACGGGTGTGTGCACCGGTAGTGCCACCTAAAAAAAAGTAGAATAATTCTCTTATTTTATTTTTCTTTCATTAAGTTTTTAAGATTCAGTTGTTTCCCTTTTAAACACGGCTTATCTTCATGGCTACTATCCGATTATTCCCTTCACTCTCTTTTTATCATTCAGAATCATGCTTGCCATCCAGATTTATTTTCAATACTCGATCTTGCCAGTCCAAAAATATCATCCATTATTAATACAGGAAGTTTCACCTCTCTCCTTATCTTATTGTTATATTCTAATATCTATCTTTGTACATTGAAGGCTATGTACATCTTAAGTGTGGGGGGTATTTATTTCATTATCAAAAAAATCCCTGAATAACTGCCTTGTTCTCTAGAAAAGCTCTCATATCATATTTAGGATAATTTTTTATTGATTTATGATTTTTGTTGATATATCTTGAATTAAAACATAGGAATTTATGTATTGATTGTTTAAACCTCAAGACATTAGAGAATCAAGCATGATAAGTTGATTTTTAAAAATTTAAAATCTTAGGTTGTTTCCCCAAAGTTTAGGTATTACTTTGAGTTAGAATTCACACGTTTTAAACATCAAAAAGCCATAATTTTTTTGAGATTTTTGAGCCTTTTGAGCATCTATTAATTCTTTCATGCTCACTTCTATTATAGCTTTGAGTGCGGCAGTATTGAACTGTTATTCTAGAACTTGCTTGATTATGCATGTCGAGACCACACCATTTGATTTGATATGTCAAAATGATTAAGGCACTTAGGATTAACCCACTCATGCCATGAAAAGCCTACCTCCATGATTAACCCCTAGTAAACCCCCCTTGAGCCTAACAAGCCATTTCTTGTATTACCCTTAATATTAACCTTTAACCCATTATTGTTGAAATCCTCTAAATTAATTTGAGCCCAATTTTTTTTCAAGATTTGAATTGAAATAGTTGCTTAGCTATGTTTTATTCTACTTTGTTATTTAACTTGTTATTAAAAAAAAACATGTATACTTTGTAAGCTTTAGTATTTAAATTCCATATTCTGAGAAAAGCTCTGTTGTACGCAAGTGATGATTAACTCTTTTTCTAGTTAGGTAAATTTTCAATTCAATCTCGATTCTAACCCTTTCTTTCAGCTTGTGACCACAACCCCTAACTAAGGCTCATTACAACCCTCTAAAGACCTTTTGATTGATATTTCATCTCAATATATAAGTGGTGGAGATTTGATTTTCATGCAAGCTTATGGTAATGACTTTTCATTATTGACTATTGAGTGCTTCATTTATTGTCCTTAAAACACCTCGAGTTATTTGAGTGAATCTTTAGTGAGGATGTGAAACTCTGTGATATTCTGAATCAAAGGCAATTACTTAGATAAGGGGAGACACCTATGTTTGCATGATTAAATACTCAACTTGGAATGTTTGAAACTTTTATGTTTTTTTAGTTGAATTCTCAATGTATGATGACCTATGGATTATTTTGAGATATTATCGATAGGAATTATAAGTTGAGAAGAATTTATTTTGATTATGAATTGAGAATTTTGCTTGAGGACAAGCAAATGCTTAAGTGTGAGGGTATTTGATAAACCGTAATTTATACATATTTTTACCCCATGCTTAATGTATTTTATGGATGATTTTCCATTAGAATTGATGAATTCGATGCTCCTAATGCTTTAATTTCATGTTTTATACTCAGGAGAGCATAGGAGAGCAAAAGGAACAAGAAACGGGACAAAAACGGAGAAAATGGGCCAAAGTACAAAATCAACACGACCTGGACCTCCTCACACGGGCAGACCACACGGCCGTGTCAATTTGGCAGGCTCGAGCACGGCCTGAAGTAATCGCACACTGGCGTGTCACACGGGCATGTCCTTGCCGAGCCCAAGTTGAGTCCAATTCAGAAATGGCTAATTTTGAGGGCTCTTAGGCATCCCAAAGACTATAAATACACCCTAGAGGAGGAAGAAAAGGGAGACAGATAATAGGGAGTAAGGAATTACTCCAAGAAAGCCGATTGATCCATCTCAGAAGTCGGATTCATTATCAAGACTGAAGATCTCTCATCAATTCCCCCTTCAGGAGTTTTGGGTTTTCTTTATGTTTTGTATTCTTTATCATTCTGAGATGTTTTCTTATTTAGTTATGAACTAAAACCCCTAAATACCTAAGGGGAATGAAACCTAAGACGAATCTTGTTATTATTTTCTGAATTGTATGATAAATATTTAACTTGTTCTTAATTATGTGTTCTTAATTCTTGTTTTGATATCCCAGGATACTGATTCAAGCTAAGCTCTTATTCAGAGGAGGAATAGACCCTGTTTAAGAGTACATTTATCATAATTAAGCAGAGTTGATTGTGCGCCTAGACATAAGGTGACAAGATTTTGCCAAATTAGGGTGAAACCTAATAAGGGGATCCATAGATCAAGTTAATGCAACCCTGGGATGTTAATTAGAGAAAGGTCTCAATTATTCAATCTAGGGATTAGACATTATTAGTCTTAAATAGGGATAATAACATAACTTAGGGATCTCTACAGAACAAGTTAAATGAATAAATCGTCCGATTCGGAGCCAGAATAACAAGTAAAGTCTAGGTGGAGTTTTCCTTAGGTATTGTCTTAATTCAATCGATTTTCCCAAAAACAATTCCCCAATCCCATTCTTTGTGAATTCTTAGTTTAGATAATTAGTTAGTTAAAACAAAAATCTCTTTATTTTTAGGCTAGATAATAAAAAGACAGTCATTACTAGTACTTTTAGTTCCTTTGAGTTCGACAATCCGTCTTGCTAAAACTATACTACTGTTCGGTAGGTAAACTTGCCTACATCGCGATAATAGTTAGTTTGAGAATGAGTAAGTATAAATATTTAAAACCTATCATGCAATCACGCAATCAAACAACAACAAAAATTAAAAGGATAAGGAACAAGAATCAAATCTGGTGTTTCTCCGTGGCTTGGCTGGTTTGCTCCACTCTTCCTTCTTCGCTTGTTCTTGTCAAACCGAGGCTGCTACAAACACTTTAATGCTGCTCTAAATGGTGGATGAATGACTCTTTTTCAAGAGGTGAAATCAGCAAGAGAATAAAGAAAAATGAATAGGAAATGAAGAGAGAAAATTGAGAGAGAAGGGAAAAGATGAGAAAAGTTGAGGTGTGTTGAAATAAGCCACCAAGAGGGGTTTTTATAGGGTGAGAAAGCTGCTAAAAATAGCCAAAATCAGCAGCCAAAGAGCCCTCCCATGGTCGGCCACACATGTGGCAAATTTGAAGTTTTCAAACTTGCTATATTAAGGCTGGGGCAAATCTAGAAAGGCACAAATAGTGGAGGGATTTGTTTGCAACTTGACAAAGTCTTCAAGGGCCTTCTTGCAAGCCAATTAATCAGCCAAGCAAGCTGATTGGGTCAGCATGCTAGACGATTTTGGGCTGCCCAAAGCTTGGTTGGTTTGGTTCTCTCGATTCAACTCAACTGAGCCACTTTTCATAATTTAATTAATAATAATTTATTTAACCCAAATTAAATTGGATTAAAATTAAAATTAAAATATATTATGAATTAATACACAAAATTTGGACCGTATTTAGTTGAAAAATTCATTCGTCTCAATGCTTCAAAAATTGCTTCTCGGTTTTGCGCTCCTAGTAGTGTTTGCTGAGCCAATTTTTGCCCTTTGTGCAAATTTGTCGAGAATGATCAAAATTAATCAAAATTTATCATAAAATTAATTAAATTTCATTATGTTAATAATTTATGTCCAAAATAATTATTTTATAATAATTATATATTTTCTTACAATAATTTTACCGAAACTGCATGAATTTGAGTTAAAAAGGGCCTGAAAAAGTGTGTATATTTTCGTGTTTCCAAAAACTCGGTGTACCACATATTTTCTCAAACTATCCAAAATATTTGAAAGCTAATTCTTTTTAAATCACAATTTTGGAATCGAAAATTCACAGTCCGAATTTTGCAACTTGACTCTGATACCACTAAATGCAATACCCTAAACCCAACCTAAACGTTATGGCCAAATCTGGAGGTGTCACAAGAATGGGTTTTGATAACGAAATCTACACATTAAAACTATTTCAGTTTTTCAACTCTTATTTGCTTTTATCCATTGTCAAAACGTTTACTCAATTAATCAATTTGCCTTAAAACGTGTTTTATAGCGGAAGCTTATGGAAAATGTTGTATTTAATGAAAGCAGTTCGTATCTTTAGAAAACATTTGTTTTAGTAAAAACTGTAGTTTTTAGACATCTATCGCAAATTAATTACTAAAAAGAAAATCCAAATCCAAAAGAAAATTAGCCAAAAAGTCCGGAGAGTCCAATTATTGCAAAAATCCAGAAATAATCCTTAAAATAAAAACCAGAAACCTAATCAATTTACGAACTTGTGGTTATCGAGAAGCTCCGTTGCACCGATCCACCTAAGTGTAACACCCCTTACCCGTATCCGTCGCCGAAACAGGGTACGAGGTATTAACAAATCATAGTACATACTATTTAATAAAACCGAGACAAAAATATGGCGTGCAATTAGATCATGAATCATTATAACATATGCCTTTAACAATACTAGCCAATTTCAAAGGCTTCGTACAAAATAATCGGTCAGATACTATAATTAATATTTTAAACCTAGACAATTATGACATGTAACAAAATAACTAAGTCTACTATACATGCCATAATTCAAAATGTTCAGTTCAAATACCCAAAAGTATTGATAGTGTAGGCAGATCTTCAACGATCCTTGACTCCTGTGCAAGCTGGACGACACTATAAGACAAAAGAGAGAAAAGAAAGTAAGCTTATAGCTTAGTAATCAAGTATATAAATAATGAATAAAGAATTTAATATGTTTACACAATAACTCAAGTGTATCTACTTTTTAATTTTACTATTTACTCCAATTTGGTTAAGCTATCTCTCCTGCGTCATATTCACTAAATAAATCATAACTCGAGTTACAAAACTCGAACTTCAAATCCGTAAAATTTTCCTGAAACTAGACTCATATTACTTCTTACAAAAAATTTTCTAGAATTTTTGGTCCAGCCAATTAGTACAGTTTATTAGTTAAAGTTTCTCCTGTTATACAGCTCGACTAATCTGACCTCTATTCATTACGAATTGAATTTCTCCCAGTACACAATTAAAATATCCATGAAATTTGTTTCATTTAAAACTAGACTCAATAAGGAATCTATACATATAAACTATATTTCTTAATTTGTTTTGTACAATTTTTACTGATTTTTCAAATTTAGAACAGGGAATCACATAGTCATTCTGAGTGAGTCACATACAAATATAAATATCTCAAAATATAGAGTTCCTTTCTTGCTCTATTTCTTTTACATGGGAATAGACTCATTAAGCTTTAATTTCATATCTCATTCAGCCTATAATTAAATTCCTACTATTTTTGGTGATTTTTCAAATTCACGTCACTATGACTGTCCAAAACAGTATTATTGCTAATTCACTCTTTCACACTTTCTTTGTATTAACCTCATTTTAACATGCATATCATAATTCATTTTCACCACATTTCATACATCACAAGTAGAGGTCCATGATTACAATGTCACCTTAAAACCATCCCGTTGAACAATTCGGATCAATCCTCGATACTTGATGGTTTCAGCACACAGCCCCACCATCATATTTCATATAATTCGGCTCTCTTGTACACATGGTGAACACTTAGTACCACCCATGTAACCTAGCCAATTTATCTCATAGCTCTCTTGTCTACATGGTGTCCTTCACTTGGAATCACACATGCGACCTCGCTACATTTATCTCTCCCGTAGCTCTCTTGCCTACATGGGATACATCCCGTATCACACATGTGACCTAGCTACTACATAGTATCTCGTAGCTCTCTTGTACACATGATGTGTACTCAGCACCATACATGTGACCTAGCTACGCTCCATCTATATTGTCGAAACCATTTTCAAATCGAGTTTTGGAAAATGGGAATCGATTTTAAAAAATGAAAATGGGAGTCACCACCAATCTTTTTAGGTGTGGTTGGATCACCTTTAAAACATTTTGTTTTAAAATCATTAGTTTTGGTCCACGAAATAAAAGAATGGGTTCGGGAGTCGGTTACGTACGAGGAAGGATTAGCACCCTCGTAACGCCCAAAAATTGGTACCTAATTGATTATCAAATGTCTTTAATGTCGGAAATTTAAAAAATTTTAAGATATAATCCTCTTTAAAATACTTTGATTTTGAAAATTTGGGTTCACTCGTATCAAAACATTGACACTAAGTTAACCTTTTGGAAATCCCTATCTCAAAACGACAAATCGCCACATCCAATAAGTTAGGACACGCTTTGAAATTCCAAGACAGGTTGCTCGTATTTTGAAAATCTTAAAAACTTAGAAGGGTACTTGACTATTCGAACTCAACGAGAAAAGTTGCAACCCAATAAGTTAGGGCACTACTTTTCTCGAAGCTTTCAAATACTAAGCATTGCCTTTTTTTATTTTTATAAAACTTTTAAATATTGTTTTAAATGACCTTTTAGAGTGCCAATTCTATATTATGAAACATAGATATTCAAATAGCGTTTATTATAAAGTATTATAACACTTTATATAAATGCAATCACTATATAGAGGGTAAAATAGAATAATAAAAATAATCATGCTAAGCAAATAGGAATATACCAAAAAGAAAACATAATAAATGCACTAATTATATACAATATATCATAAATAAAACATTAAATAATATAAAAACATGGTAAATATTAATGTGTAAAATATGTATGAGTAAAAATAGATGACATGCATAGGAAATGGATAAATAGAATCTACATAAAATATAAAATCCAATAATTTAATGTACACATGAATGGATTAATAATTAAAATGATGCATATAATACAATATATCAATGTACATATATAGAAATATGCATTTGAAAGTAAATTATATAAGTCCAAGATATTACATAACATATGAAATACATAACATATCAATAATACATTAATGCTAAAGTAAAACAAATATTGTATAATAAAAAAATAAGTTTAAAAATATATGTATAATATAAACAATTGATAAATAAAATGAGCATATAAAAAATGTGATATTTAATAATAAATTTAAAATACAATATATAATAAAAATATATTTATAAGAATAATAATTATATAAAAATATAAAATATAATGGTTTAGAAAAATAATGTATAAAATATCAAATATGTAAAATAATTTACATTTATAATGAAATGATTATATAATATATATACATGCATAGAAAATATATATTTGAAAATAAACTATATAAAAGGTTCAATATTATGATATATAAAATACATAATCAAATGTATAAAAGATAGGAAAAAAATATACATATTTGAAAAATGAAGAAATTAAAGAGTTGCAAAACTAAGATAGACGAAGAATAAAATAAGAACAAACCACAGAGAGTAAGAACGCAAGATGGAGAGAAATTTGAGTGAATGCTCTTCAAGAATTCTTATTGCTTCCCAAAACTCCAGTGATTTACAATAAAGGGAGAGGCCTCTATTTATAGTTGAGCCTCCCAAATCCAACGGTACAGATCAATTACATCAACGGTTAAGATTAAAGGATATCTACAAATTAAATCTCTAAGATTATAAAATCATATCTTCTAAGATTGTATATCATATCTAAGATTGCAATCATATCTAAGATTGTATCATATCTAAGATTGCAATCATATCTAAGATTGTATCATATCTAATATTGCAATCATATTTAAGATTGTATCATATCTAAGATTACATATCATTGAAGATTATATTTCCATATGAGTCAAGCTTGTAGATGGACCTTAAATCTTTCCGAATGTTCAACTGGGATTTTTCTCTCTATTACTTATTTCCATTCTTCCAATAGTCGATTTATGCTTTAAAATCAGCTAAAATATATATAATAGGCTGAAATATAAAAATGTAAATGAAATTAATGTATTATTTACATACAAACTTACCTCGGTGCAAAATATGGAAATTTTGCAATTTAGTCCAAAACATTTTCCTTCCCCCGTTCGAGGTCGATTCCACACCTTTCTTGATCTATAACAACACATTTAGCTCATTTAATACTCATACTATTTATTTCAATCCAAAAATCACATTATGGAAAAATTACATTTTTGCCCCTAACTTTTATAAAATTACAATTTTGCCCCTAGGCTCGGAAATTTAATTTCAGCCCTTATTCTTATGTTTTATGACATGCTGATCATTTTTCTCTTCTATGACAACATCAAATTCTCACTCTAACATGCACTTATGAGCATTAGGTATTTTTACCAATTATACAGTTTTGCTCGTTTTCGCTAAAAATCGCTTAGAAAAGATTATTCTCCTAACCTCAAACATTCATATTCTACCATCAAACATCAAAATACATGCATATAATTCATGGGTAAATTTTTAAACATAAGTCCTAACTCGAAATAATGGTAGAAATAGGTAAACCGAGCTACGAGGATTTCAAAAATGTAAAGAACATTAAAAATAGGGCTTGAATGCACTTACTATTGAGCTTGAAAGCTTGAAACAAACCCTAGCTATGGAGAACATGCAAGTTTCGGCCAAGCTAAATGAAGATGAACACATTTTTGTGTTATTTTTCCCATTTTATTTCATTTATTATACAAATAACCAAAATGCCCTTACTACTAAACTTTCTAAATATTTCATCCATGTCCAAATTTTTGTCCATATAAAGTATAATGGTCTAATTTCCATTTAAGGACCTCTACTTAGAACCCCTATTTCAATCAAGTACTTTATGAACAAGAACACACACATTTTTCACCTATTTCAATTTAGTCCTAAACATCAAATTAAACATCCAATCGATAAAATTTCGCAACGAAATTTTCACACGATTATGCAATCATAATATAAACACTAAAACTTAATCAAAATAATTTTTTTTCAACCTCGAGTTCGTGGTTTCAAAACCACTGTTCTGTTTTGGCCCTAAATTGGGCTGTTACACTAAGTCTGTGGATTACCTAAACAAAACAGACAAACGGAAGTGAGTTTTTGTAAACTCAGTGTGTAACCCAACAAAATTAAGCCTGCAAACATACAGATACAGTAAACAGAATCAGATATACAGAATCCTTCCCTCCATCCTCTACACGCCAACTCCGACCATCCCATCACACCATGTGGGGTTAAAGACACCCACCCATCCCTACACACCATATCGTTCGATTATGACACATGTCAGATAATGTGCAGCCAAGCTACCAGAATCTAGGCGATGACCGTCGTACAGAATACTTCCTCCTCATATACAAACTCCACCCTACAATCATATAAAGAAACAGATACAGAATAACATACTAGACATGCTCAACATGCTTATGTACATATATCAAAATAATCAGACATGCATAGCATTATCATACTCAGAACAGAATATCAGACTATTAGATCTATAGTTTAGTGTTTGGTTAGCCCTTAACGACCGGTGTAACCCTAGAGAAATTTTCAGAAATATGGGCCCACATGCCCGTGTAGCTTACTCGTGTGGGCCCACATGTCCGTGTGGACTGCCCGTGTGGACCCACACGCCTAACTTAGCCTAGCCCTTGTGGCTTACATGACCATACTCCAGCTACCACACGGCCGTGTCTTGTGCACGACCATGCCTTCGTTGACCACATAACCAACCACACAGGTGACCACACACTCGTGTGGCGTCGACATAATAGTTTTTTGGCTTATATCAAAATTCGATTTTTTGAGTTTTGGGTACACACCTGTTACAATTTTGATACAAAATCACTCCCTAGAACTTGAAACCTAAGAACGAAGCACCCAAATGCTGATTTAGCAGTCACTTTATGAATCGGTACAAAACCAAAAACAGCGCTCAAAACTTACTGACAATGAAAACCACTGCTAATAACATTTAAGAAAATGGTGCGAAATTCACTATTCACAGCCTTTTCCTACACCAAAATAATGGTAGAAAAATCAAATTCCATAATTACACCAACAGAAACTAATGCATAAACATAACTATCTCAACAACACAACGAAACCCTTACCTATTCAACAACACGAAGGAAAAGAAACATCAATGTATCGCGGTTTGAAAGGAAAATTTTGATAGAAGTCAGAAAAAGAAGCCGAAAGTTGGAAGTGGAAAATAGTAAGAAAAACAAATCCCAGAGGGGAAAAAATTTTGGGAAATAGAAAAAAACCGCTTGCATATCCCTAATTTCTCTTCACTAACCCACTAACAGACAAATTACTTAAAATCCAAACTCCACAAAAACTCTATCGCTTAACAGAGCAAAAATAGAACACCCTCGCTAATGCAGGGATTCGAACATAGGACTATAGAATAAGCTAACACCTTACCATTGAACTAGCAGGCTTATTCTGTTATAGATTAACAAACAGTTTTATAAAAGCCCACTCCAAAAGGATAAGGCTTGGATAAAAAATAATAAAATTGGCAAAAAATGAGACTTGAACCCAAGATCTCTCACACACACCCAGAACACTTAACCACTGAAGCAGATACACAATTGTGTCAAATATTTACAGAATAGAAATAAATTATTCAGGGAGTTACAACTCTACCCCCTAAAAGAAATTTTGACCTCGAAATTTACCTGATCAAAACAGATAAGGATACTGCTAATGCATCGAGTCCTCAAGTTCCCACATGGTTTTCTTAATGCCATGATTCTACCACAGAACCTTCGCTAACGGTATGGACTTCCACCTCAGAATCTTAACATCTCGATCTAGAATCTGAACTGGCTCCTCTTCAAAAGTCAAATCCAGTCTAACCCCGATCTCCTTAACATAGAATACGTGAAGTGGATCAGACTGGTACTGTGTCACACGGTCATGTGGAGTATTTTTAGCCTGTGTACAATTAAAAGTTAACCCAATTTTCACACGGCCGTGTGTCAAGGCCGTGTGTGATCTCCTTCACTTCTCCCACACCTATACGAGATGCCACACACCCGTGTGGCCAGACCGTATGAGTCACACGGCCATGTCGCCAGGTCATGTAACTCACTGTCGATTACCCCATTTCACACACGGCTTGCAACACGCCCATGTGTCCAAGTCTTGTGGGTCAAAAACACATTTTTTTTAAGATTTTAAATTAGCATGTAATGGAATTAAAAGCATTAGCAAAAGTTAAATATTCGGGTTGCCTCCCGAAAAGTACTTATTTAAAGTCTAAGCTCGACTTACCTCGTATTCGTATTGTCACAGTGGTTCGTGGAGCTGAAACTCCTCTTTCTCATTATCAGTTCTAATATCAAAATCAGGTTTAAGTCGAGTACTATTTACCTAAAATGTGTCAAATTCAGAATGAGTTACCTCAACTGTACCATATAGGAAGACATTTAGTACCGTAAAGGGATTTGATCCATTTGCATCAAGCTCCGAAGTGGCAATTCGAGGATCCGTTTTATCTAAAAGTAACTTGTCTCCAACCTTAAATTGGTTCGTTCCATCCACATGCTCATCATGGTGTCTCTTTGGTTCTGCATCGTGTATTCTCGGTTTTTCCTTGACATGTGTCTGACATTCTTCTAGTTCATCAATCTATAGCATTCGTTCTTCACGAGTCATTCTATTTGTATCACATGTACTAAAACGTGGCTCCATCACATTTTTTCGAGGGGTTTCCTGCAAAGATATTTGAGTCACAAGGTTACTCATATTAACAGAACTTGTATAATCATCTCGATCACTAGATGTCTGAACAGAATCACGAGCTTGGAGTGTAATCATGTCATCACCTACACAAAGTATTAATTCACCTGTACTAACATCAATAATAGTTCTGGCAGTTGCTAAAAAGGGCCGACCTAGAATCAGAGGTACGTCACTATCCTCATCCATGTCTAAAACAACAAAATCAACTGAGAATATGAATTTATCAAATTTGACAAGAACATCTTAAATAATCCCCCTAGGAAATCTAATGGTTCTATATACTAATTGAATACTCATCCTAGTTTGTTTGGGTTTTTCAAGACCTAATTACTTAAACATTTTATAGGGCATGACATTAATTCTAGCCCCTAAATCATCCAAAGCATTATTAATATTCAAACTACCAATTAAACAAGAAATAGTAAAATTCCCTGGACCTTTCAATTTGTTGGGTAGCTTATTTTGTAAAATGGCTAAACAAATTGCATTTAGCTCTACATGTGACGAATCATCTAACTTATGTTTGTTTGCCAAAAGCTCCTTTAAAAATTTAATGAAATTGGGCATCTGTAAAAGAGCCTCGATAAACGATAAGTTAATGTGTAATTTTTTCAAAAGTATAAAAAATTTACCAAATTGTTCGTTCGTGTGGTCTTTCTTCGTCGTGCTAGGATATGGCACTAGAGGTTTATATTCTTTACCAACCGGTTTTTGCTCATTTTGGCTTACGTCAACCTTACTGTCACTTACCATGCTTTCTTGCCTCAGTTCTGATTTAGATTCAACTATCCCTTCTTCATCTCAAATAGTAATTGCATGAAGTTGCTCTATTGGGTTAGTTTTGGTGTTGCTAGGAAAGCTACCTTGTGGTCATTCTGAATTCAGTTTAGCGAGTTGACCGATTTGATTCTCGAGTCCTTGAATTGATGCTTGCAGATTTTTAGTGCTACTTTAGTGTTTTGAAAGTAAGTTTTTGACATCGAGATAAACTTCGTCAATATCTCCTCGAGATTCAGCTTCTTCTCTTGCTGGTAAGGTTGTTGTTGGAAGCCTGGAGGAGGTTGTGCTCTCTGATTTCCTTGCCACCCCTAGAGAAATTGGGATGATTCCTCCAACCTATATTATAGGTGTTACTGTAAGGATTATTTTGAGGCCTAGAATTACTACCCATATAATTGATTTGTTCGTTCTTTGTGCTAGGACTGTAGGGTAAATATTATGGATTATTTATTCCTCCTCCATTCGTATCGTACTACATCATTGAATGTACCTGGGTAGAAACACATAAACCGCATCTAAATTGAAAACATCGGCTGCTTTCATCGGCTTTGTCCTTATGACTTACCACTAATAATTATTAAGTGCCATCTCATCTATAAATTCATAAGCCACTTCAGGAGTTTTATTGTTCAAAGTTCCACCACCTGCTGCATCGATTAACTGCCTAGTTGAGGGGTTCAAATCGTTGTAGAAGGTCTAAACTTGTAGCCATAGAGGTAACCCTTTGTGAGGGCACCTTCTCAATAAATCATTGTATCTCTCCCATGCATCATATAAGGTCTCTAAGTCGATCTGAATGAAAGAAGAGATATCATTCCTTAACTTGGTTGTCTTAGCTGGTGGGAAATACTTTAGTAGGAATGTCTCGGTCATTTGATCCCATGTCATGATAGAACCTCGTGGTAAAGAATTCAACCACTGTTTAGCTTTGTTCCTCATTGAGAAGGGAAACAACTGTAGGTGAATGGCATCGTCAAAAATGTCATTTATCTTGAAAGTATCACAAACTTCCAAAAAATTAGCCAAATGAGTATTTGGATCTTCGTCTTGCAAACCATCGAACTGAACAAATTGTTGTACCATCTAAATAGTGTTCGGCTTCAGTTCAAAATTATTCACAGCAATGGTGGGTCTCACAATACTCGATTTAGCCTCAGTTAGAGTGGGCTTGGCATAATCGTACATAGTACGAGGAGTAGGATTTGGATTTGGATTTGCAGGATCCACAGCAACTGCAGGAGGTGGCTGATTATTCGGATTATCACCCATCTCCTCAATAATAATAACAACATCCTTTTACTCTTCAACTATACTCTTTCGACTCTGTCTTGCTTCTCTATGATTTTTGCGAGCTGTACTTTCAATCTCACTGTCAAATAATAATGGTCACGACGGGTTCTTCTAGTCATAAACTAAAGGAACCTGCCAGAAGCAAATAAAAGAAAAGAAAAATTAGAATGAAAAAATTAAACTAAAAATAAAAAATATATATAATAAAAATAAAAAATGGCTAAATTAATAAAAATAGAGTGTTCCTAATATTTTAGTTACCGACAACGGCGTTAAAAACTTGATGGTCACTAAACTAACTATAAATACAACTAAGGCAAGTGCACCTATCGAACAATAGTATAGTTATAGTGAGTAAGGAATATCGTATCCACGAGGAGTAAAAGCTAGTAATTACCGTTTTTCTATTATTTAACCGATAAATTGAAGTGATTATTTTTAATCTAAATTTACTAATCTAATTTAACTACAAACGCGACAGAGAATGAAATGGGAAAATAATCGAAGATAACCAAAGAGAAAGACAATACCCAAGAAAGAATCCACCTAGACTTTACCTATTATTCTAAATCTATATTAAACAATTTATTCACTTGTGTCTTGATCCGTAGAAATCCCTAAATTATATTAATATCTTTTTCGAGAGTAAGAACAACTGAATCTAGGTTGATTAATTGAAATCTCTTTCTAATTAAAACCCCTATTGTCGCATTAACTCGATCTATAGATTCCCCTTTTAGATTGACTCTAATCTGGTAGATTTATGTCATTCTATTTCTAGAATTGCATGTAACTCCATTCAACTATGCTAGATCTACTCTTAAATAGGGATTTTTACTCCACTGAAGTAAGCACATTAAACTTGAATTAATATCTCAGAAATATTAAAACAAGAAATAAGCATACATAATTGAGAACAAGAATCAAGTATTTATCGCGTAAATCAGAAATCAAATAATAAGATTCATCACAGGTTTCATCTTCCCTAGGTATCTAGGGAATTTAGTTCATAATCCTAAATGAAAACATCTCAAAGTCAAAATAACTACAAGATCTTTGATCTTGAGGGAGATCCACTTCCGAGTTGATTTCGATGGCATTCTTCAAGTGCTTTCTTCGATCTTCTCTGAGTGCCCTCTTAAATCTTATTCTAATTGATATTTATAAACTTTAGAATACTTAAAAAGCTTAAAAATTGGGTTTTTTGCGTATTTGGAAAGCAAGGTGCGATATCAACACTGGCTGGCACATGGGCGTGTGGCCAGCCCATGTGGAAATGCCTAGGCCATGTGGATCCTGGAAATAGCTTTATTTGCCTGATTTTGGCTCGTTTTTCACTCCTTTCACTCCCAAATGCTCTCCTAAGTATAGAAACATGAATTTAAAATATTAGGACCATTAAATTCACTAATTTATATAATTAATCATCCAAAAATGCATTAAGAATGGAATTAAAATATGTTACTTTTATGACTTATCAATAATCATTCAACCTATTTAAGCACACTTTAAAAGGGACCTTAAACAACATCAAAACACAATTAAATATGCTCAAAAACATACCAAAACAAACATCTTAAGTGCCTAACAAATGTGCCCTTATTGACGCCACATTTAATTCATCCATCAACAACCAATATACCATTCATAGATACCTCAAATAAATTTCAAACATTCATAATTGAATATGGTAAATGCATAACCTAGACTAATCATTCCCAACCAATTATTAACCAAAATGGCTCAATGAATAAGCTTTCTTCATTTACTAATCAAGCACCTCAAGTATAATATAAAAATGACCAATTCATTAAAGCAAACACCAAGTGAAAGTAACTCCAAACATGTATTTACAATCATTTAGAACTTATAAGACTACATTCTCTAGGATTTACTAAACAAAAGGATATTATATTAATATTGACACTCTAGGTACATGCCAAGACTCAAAAAGAAATACATCACCAACTTTGAGTATAGGATTTGTCGTGGATGTTGAGACATAGGACAATAGTAATAATTAACCTGCAACCATGTAGAAATTCAAGTAGTAAGCAACTCATAATCTCAATGGATCCCCCTTTCAACTATTAACCAAAAATTCAAATATCATAACATATAAATCACCTCGTGAACTATTTACCTTACCAAAATATATAATCCAAAAAATGGCACCCGGTGCCTAATGGTTAGACCGTGATTAAGGTTTTTGCGCCCAACGCTAATTGTTTAACTCGAAAAAATCATTTGTGTTCCCAACGCTAGTCGAACTAGTCGACAAATTATTGCACCCAGCGCTAATCAGATAACTGATGACAGTTGCACCCAACACTTGTCAAACGAGTCGACAATTTATTGCACCTAGTGCTAGTCACATAACCGGTAATAATTGTGCCTAACACTAGCCAGATAAACTGACAGAAGATTTGCACCCAGTGCTAGTCGGATAACCAATGGTAGTTACTCAATCGAAATTCCATAATATCATTTTTATCACTAACTATCACATTTTATATAAATCCATATACTTCCATTCACTTGAATTAGCAATTACATTAGAGATATAATAAAACATTTAGTAATAATTAGATTAATTAAATCAATTTATAAAGTTCGAGTTCAAGGAATACACACTTACCTTCGAGTTCAAGGAATACAAACTTACCTTAACAAAACAATTGTAATAGTAAGGCTGATAACTACTTCATTACTTTAGTTTTTCCACGGTTCACGTCTTGTCGATTTGTTCCTTGATCTATGTTACAATTTCATTTAATTAATACTATTCCATCACTCTAATAAATAAATTTATAAAATTAAATCCTTCCATTATCTATTATTAAAATTATCCCAACATTTTATCACTTGCACAATCTAGTCAACAATACCAAACATAGAATTTGACCACATTCTATCATTAACATCAACATTTAACTAAATCACATCTTCATTAAATTTCCATAGCTAACCAATAATTTCCAACCATATAATAGTCTAAAATAATCCCTATACTTATCATAATTTATCCATTTAATACCTCAATTAATTAATCTTTTTATAAATAAGTTCTTAATGCAAATTTTCATAAATACATCTCTAAATTTTAAACTAATCAAGAATCATTCAAGAAAAATGTCTATTAAATTACTAAACTTAATTTCCAACAAAATAACACAAAAAACTTAATTTCCCACGATAGCAATCCCCGCAAATTTCCTTAAATCTAAAAATTCCAATATGGTAAGTTAGTTCATGACTTTAAAGTTCCAAAACTATAAAATTTAAGTGAAATGAATCAAAACTTACAAACCAATTTAAGCTCACAATTGAGCAACAATGGCCGAAATGTTCTTTCTCCCTACCCCAGACGGCATGCAAAGAAGAAGAAAAATAAAACTTTTTAATTTTATTTTCTCCCCACCCACCCCACCCCCCACTAATCTATTTGTTTTCCTTTATTTTATTACCATTTTCATTTCATTTTACTTTTACTATAACTTAACATAAATTACTAAATTAAGCATAACTTCACTAACACATACATATATTAGTTATATATATAATTTCCTCATAATCATCCACTAACAAACTTAAGATTTTAATGTTTAACAACATATTTTTTTGTTACAAATTTTATTAAGAATTTGCAATGAAAAATTGTGTCATTGCAACGAATAAGCATAAAATTAAATTTCATAACAATATTTTAAGGTTGTTGCTAATATTTTAACATTTACAACAACTTATTTTGTCTTTACAAATTTTATTAAGAATTTAAGTCGTATCAGGTGGGTATCGGAAACCCCTTCTTCTTATAATTTTAGTCGTAAAAAAATGGACTGTCGATGCCAGACGATCATATGCCAGGCCATGTGCAAGGTCGTGTAACTTACTGTTCACAAAAATTGGAGGCACATGGAGTGTGCCCAGACCGTGTGTGGTTATGAATTGTGCACTGTTCACACGGGCCAGTGACATGGGTGTGTCTCCAGGCTATGTAACTCACTATTTGCAAATTAGGACCTCACGAGCGTGTGTCAAGCCTTGTGGGACATACGGGCAAGCACATGTGCGTGTGCTAGACTGTGTGGAGTCACACAGGTCAGTTCTCCAGGCTGTGTGAAACCACACGGATGTGTGAAACAATATTTAGAACTTTTTCCTCGGGCCAAAAGCATCGTTCAAAACGAATACAGGCCTGTTGTAGGGTCCTTACGATCTGAATTAGGCTATGGAACCTGATATCTAACTATCTGATAACGATCAACTTGCAACTGTACGTATGTCTGCTATGCTTGAACCTAAGTAAGTAGGATCTGTCAGAACGTAATATGCTATTGTCAAATGTATGTGAATTATCCAGGTATGATATGTATTCTGTTAAGTTTGTTAGTATGCCTTTACGTGACTTTATTGCTTAAGAACATGTGATATCTAAATATGTTGAATTGATTGGTACTGGTTCTGATCTATAACCATGCATGTAACTTCATGACAAATATGATATTATTTGTTAATTTTCGATAAATCTATTTTATAACACATGAACTCCCATGCCTACTAACTCTGTTACTGTACAATAGCATGACTTACATGCTTATCACTCTACTTCAGTATATGCATGCTTGGACGGATTGCATTGGACTTGGGATAATGTGAAAGGAGGAAGTTTCTAGCAATTTGATTATCCGCATTATCGGGTTGTCTATCCACATTTTTGTTCTGGCAGCTTGGCTGCAATTTAGTGGCTTAACCACATGTATCCGATCTGGTAGTTTTAACTGCAAACGTTTTAACTCTGAAAAGATTTTCTGCCACGAATCAAGTAAAGTTTTGAATGTTTTTTGGATAATTGCTAAAATCAGTTTTCAATACGTTGGTGTAACTCATCCAAATTCGGCTTAAAACTTTTAGGTCGAGTTTGGAGTGTTACAGTAAAGTTTAACCATGGATGTTGAAAGCGAAATTTTATTGTTTATTTATAAATATTTTCGTTTTGATTAACTTTTGACAAAAGAGTAAATTACAGTAAAAAGTAGAAAATTAGTTTTTTGAAAGAAACTAATATGAGGAAACATATAATTGGAATATATATGCTTTAATAACTATGTTTATTACTTTATAGAAAGGAATTGATCCTTCTAACATAAGGAGCAATCCTTTTTTAACAATTTTTTATTGAAAAGGATTGGACCCTTTAATATAAAGACAAGTTTTTTTTTTTATAATATAAAGATCGATTAATCTTCTAGAAAAGGGATCAGTCCCTTATATAAATGGACCAGTCTTTTTCTTAACTAATGTTTAGTGTATATTACAACAAAAGGATTAATCCTTTTAATATAAGGATCAATCCTTTTCTTAACTAATGTTTAGTGTATTTTTAATCAAAACGAAACAATATTGTAATATATGTAGTGATCTATTTTCTTTGCATAATCATCATTAGTGTCATTTTATTGAAAAACAAAATCAATCTATGTAATAGAAGGTCATTATCATTATTATCAAATTTAAAATTGGTTTTGCTTGGGAAATTTTTTCCCATGAAACATTAATCCAAACCCCTTCATCTATTTCTCTTTTGATTTTGCAAGATCAGTTATTACATCTAACCTTACAAACAATATAAGACCTTAATATATTTTTTTCTTGAATGAGGAAAAAAAACTTAAATTCGGTCATTTTTGTTGTTGAACAACATTATAATTTTATTAAAAATACTATAAACAACACCATCTTAAAGACATTATCAAGCACTTGCAAATGTCAAACAATGTCAAAATCACCTCATAACTCAAAATTTTAGCATTGTTGCTAATATCAAACATTTGCAAAAGATAAATATATATTCCATAAGCAACGAAAAGAAATAACTAATAACCCAAAAATAATAGTGTATAAAAGATTTAAATAATGTAAAAATTTATAACCAACCAATGATGAAATAAAATATCAAATCAACAACATCTTAAGGTTGTTGCTAATATTTAACATTTAACAATGACTTATTTTGTTGTTACAAATTTTATTAGTATTTCACAACTACAAATCATGTCATTGCTATTAATAAGCAGAAAAATAAATTACGTATCAATATTTTAAGGTTGTTGCTAATATTTTAATGTTTAACATGTTTTTACTTACAAATTTTATTGAGAATTTGCAATGAAAAATTGTGTCATTGCAATGAATAAGCATAAAATTAAATTACATAACGATATTTTAAAGTGTTGCTAATATTGTAACATTTACAACAACTTATTTTGTCTTTACAAATTTTATTAAGAATTTGCAATGACAAATCATATTGTTGCAATGAATAAGCATAAAATTAAATTATGTAACGACATTTTAAGGTTGTTACTAATATTTTAACATTTAGCAATAATTTATTTGATCGCTAGCATTTTATTAAGAATTTGTAATGAAAAATCGTGTTGTTGCAATGAATAAGTATACAATTAAATTATGTAACAACATTTTAAAGTCGTTCCTAATAATATAATATTTAGTAACAATTTATTTTATTGTTATATATAAAATTAAATGATTAATATCTTAAAATTAAATTTAGTGGCAAAAATTCTACCTTGCAAAATTTAGCTACTAATGTTATTTTTCTTGTAATGAAATGAAGTAATAACAGAATTTTAAGTTTTGAAAAATGATTAATTATTGGGGAATTTGTCTGCTAATTAGTTCCTTATATATTAGTTAAAAGGGTTGGTGAATTATGATACCTACGCAATCTTGTAAATGACAAGCAATAGCTTAGGATTCTCATCTAATTTTTCAACACCATTGACAATGTGATATGTTTCCTAATGAAAAGGCACCAATTTTCTAGCCCATGTTATACTCCATATATTGTAAGACTGACCCCAATGTAACCTCAGAGGGTGCAATTCCTTGTGGGGGGAGAAATGACTTTCTGGCTTCTTGGGGATGGAATTTTGCAGAAACCCTAGAGAATACCACCAAGACAAGTTGCATGAAGATGAACTCCTTTTCTTTTTCTTTTTTTCTTTTTTTTGAGTGACACTTAACCTAACATTGCTCCGAAATGTTTCTTTATCCCAATTCCTTTGTCTGAATTCCATTGGACATATACAAATATTTGTCTTTCAATTAGGGTTCAAACACTTATGATTTACTATAATTTAAGATTATTTTACTAATTGAAGGCATATATATCGGCACTAGTAATTTGTCGAAAATTAAGAAAATGTAATTATATGTGTTATGTGATTATATATATATATATATATATATATATATATATGTAAAAGAGATGTCATAATATATTACTAGTTAGAATTTAAATTCCACACATGCTGAAATTACTTTTAAATTTAAGATTTGGTTTATATACTTTAGATTGAAAATTTGACTTCAATTTTTATAATACCATTTGTTAATTTAAACAATTGATACCGTTAATCAATTTAACTAAAACATTAATGTGAAGTTTTCTTTATAACACTCTTTCCAACACAATAAAATAATATTGGTACGATGAATTAAAAGGTGTGCTTTAAAGAAAAAATCGCATAAGCATTTTAACTAAAATAGTTAATGGTGTTATCTATTTAGAAATAGCATTTAAAAGTAGAGAGATCAAATACAATCAAATTAAAGTATAATGATAAATTTTCAAATTAATTTAAACATAGTAAAGATACAATAATTTAACCTAAAATTGCTATTATAGAGGTGAATAATTACATTGTGAAGAGACGGAAAGTAATGTTAAGTCTTAAAATAGTGTGATATATGTATTGTTTGAAGTCTCCTTCAATTTTTCTGAAAACCATGAAATTGTTTTCTATGAAGAAACATATTAATTTTGTAGACAAGTAATAATGGCCACCTCAAAATTTGAAATAAATATACAATGGGTAAGAAGTCAATTTGACACTCATGAGTTTACATAACACCATTCTTTCAAAATCTAATTTAATTGTGGCTACAAATTAAACAAATTTAAACAACTAAAAATTTGAGAAAATTTTAGGATTTTACAACTTTTCCATCTTTTTAACTTGAATTTTAAGTGAAACCCATTCAATGGAATTTTTGGTTTTAGAGTAAATCATCACAAATCTTATTTATGTACACACAAATTTTTACATATAATAGTGGGTCCATTCTCAAAATTATTATGTCTTAGACATGAATGTGATATAGGTGCTCATGAACTTAAGCACCCATCAAAGTTATCCAAAAACTTATATCACCTATCAAGTTTGAAACTCTTTAATATCACATGGTAAAAACTTATTTTAAATAGCATTATGGATGGGCACAGTTTAACCAATACAAAGAAAGGGCAAGAATTTAATATTTAATATCAATCAAGATTTCATTTTTAACTTAAAAAATAATGTTATTTTGTACTTAACAATTTTAAGACAATATATATATAATTAATAAATTTATTAAAAAGTATTCAAGGCGTTTTAGAAAAAAAATTTGCTTCAATGCAACACTTTCACAAAATTTAAGAGAAGATAATGCATTAATTAATGTTATAAGGTATCGATTAGTGTTTTGCTTTAATTAATTGATTAATTACTTAATCTTTAAATTATAATCAATTATTACAGTTTTTCATACTTTCTTGACTTGGAGAGAAAGCAAGCTGTTATACAATATTGTTCGCCAATTACTTAGCTTCATCATAGTTCTTCAACTTGTTCTTTTATATTTTGTTAATGGAAATACACATAACGTAAACTATTAAAATAGTCACTTTTTTTTTACTGCAGGTTATATTTTAGTCACTTATATTTGAAATATTATGTTTTAGTCACTTACATGATCGTGTTGTAACAGTTTTGTCACTAAGCCGTTAATTTCCATTAATAGTGTAACTGTAAGTTGACATGGCATATTAGATCATCATTTCAAACAAAAATTTTAGACTAAATTCTACAATTGGTCCCTATTTTTTTTTTTGAGCAATTTAATTTTTTTAACTTTCGTTTTTTTTCCATTCTCTTTTGTTTCTCCCTTTGTTTCCTCCCTTCTTCATTTCTTTTAACGTAGTTTTTTTATGTTTTCCATTTGTTAAACCTAGTTTACAAGTTTGCCTCACTCGAAAAAATTAAATTGTTCAAAAAAATTAAAGTATAAGGGTTAGTTTTAATAAATGAAAAATATAGAAAAATTACGTTAAAAGAAATGGAGAAAGGAGAAAAACAAAGGGAGAAGCAGAAGAGAATGGAAAATAAAGAAAAAGAAAAGCAAAGTTAAAAAATATAAAAGTATGGGGACCGATTGTATTAATTAACCTAAAATTTTTGTTTGAAATAATGATTTAATGTGTCACGTCAGCTTATCGTTACACCGTTAACGGCAATTAATGGCTCAATAACTAAAATGTTATAACGCAATAACATAAGTGATTAAAATGTAACATTTCAAATATAAATAACTAAAATAAAACTTAAAGTAAACAAAAGTGATTGTTTTAGTATTTTATCCTAAAACATATATTGAAATTTAATCCATCATATAGATGTATCATATTCAATAAGAAATTCATGAAATGCCCAAAAGTAAACTGCAGGGTACGTATCTTTTATGATTAACTCATTTTATTTAATCTAAAAGTCTTTAAAATATATAAATATAGTAGGGTGTAACTGAGTAAATCCAAGTTCGAATAGAATTAAGGTTTACCTCGATACTTGACTTGAGTTTAATTGAATATCAATTTTTAAGCTAAAACTCGGTTCAAGATATAATGGAGTTATTAACGCGCTCGAATAAGTTCATTCTTATTTTAGTTTAAGTTTGTTTATACTTAAAAGTCTTTCTATATAATAAGGGTAAAAACATAATTTCATAATATAAAAATATATTAAAACCAAAAATATGATTAGACTTGTAAACTGTTTAAATTAAGTATCACAATACTTGAATTCGATTTGATCGTTGGCTTGAGCTTGAGTTCAATAATTATCTAATTAAATTCAATTTTTTTTAAGCCAAATTCAAATGATTTGCAAGCAATTTACAGCCTTAATATAATATAATATAGTACATGAAAATCAGTAAATCGGAGATCTCCAAATCTTTTAGAGTAATTATTTGAGGTTGACTTATTGTAGTTTGATCTATTGAGAAAATGCGTTTTATATTTTTATATTTTGGTAAATTTATGTGAAAAAGAACTCTATAATATATATTATACAATATGGTACACTAATTAAATGACACATAATGAAATTTTAAATTACTTTTGAGTTAAAAATTTTATACATAATTTATCAACAAGTGTTGGGTATAATAGGAAGGCATATTGCACTCTCGAGTCTCAATAAAAGAACTATGTTCAAACCTTGAACACAACATTATTAGGAAAAGCATCGACAAACTCAAATATGGATTATAAATCTGATATCAAGGATACCAAAAAATTATGCAAATTTTGAATAAAATATTAAAATTACTATTATCTATTAAAATCATAATTTAATATTTAAAAAATTCAAATTCATGTAAGTTGAAATTTTTAATTCTCAAGATAATATGAAGCCATAGTTAAAGCTCTTATTTGACACGGGTTTAAATCTTATCACCTTCATCTCTCACCCCTAATATTGTATTTAAAAGATTCATAAATCTCATATAATATAATTTTTTATTATAATTATCTACTAAAATCATAATTTTAATTATTGTTACCAACAAATAACTCTATAAATACTATGCCTGGAGTTTTTGTCAATTTACAACTTTGATTTTGAAAGGTGTGATTTTTGTACAATTTTTAAATTTAATTTTTTTTTACTAAATCACAATTATGTTGGCTCAATTTTTAATTAAATGTATTTTTGAAAAATGTTCCACCAAGTTTTTTTTTTGTTACTAATTTTTTTATTTTTTATGTTATATATTCTTACAAGATCACTATTATAGCATAAGATGAAATCAATGAAGAAAAAGTTAATTATCTATATTTTTTTTCGAGTAATGCAATTTCATCATTATAATAATTTTAAAAATTTAAATAATAATATTAAACTTGATTAATAATTAATCAAAAATAATAAAAGAATTTATAAATTAAAATTAAAATTTAATTGTTAAAATAACCATTTCAAATCAAATTGACAAAAAATCGTGGCATATAATAACTTTTATATTTATTTATGATATTATGCATAAGATTTATCAAAATAAATTATTACATATAAAAGTTAATGTAGAAATAAGCCATGTGATGCATAGGTAAAAGACTAGTTTACTTATATATGTGTGTCTAATTTACTTTCATTTTTTTATATAAAAAGAAAAAAGAAGAAGCAAATATCAAAATTTGCATTCTATTTTATTAGATAATCTTTTGCATACATCATTTAAATAATAATAATAATAATAATAATAATAATAATAATAATAATAATAATAATAAGACTTTGAACCACCTAATTTGTAGTTATCCTATCCCAAGGTGTTGGAATTCTCTTGGGAATGCGAAAGGAAAATAATAATTGAAAATTTCATCAGATTTTGGGCATAAAATTCTATCAACCAGTAGCTACGCTATTGCTATCTTAATTTGTGGGTTCATGTTGTGTATTAAAAAATATTAGTGCCCCTCTAAGCCAGACCATCTTTTTCAAACAAAAATATTGAACATAAGCATCATTGAAAAAGAAAGGCCAACATCAAAGAGATATGCAAAACTCAACTCACCTTCCATTAGTGGCTTAAGAGTAAGAGAAGGCCCTGATTTCCCTCTTTCCAAATTCCCACACATTCCAATTTAGTTGTAACTTTCTTTTTCCCTGATTTCAAGCAGCTTACCAGGTTTATTTTTTATTTAATACATTGTTTTTGTTGAATTACAAAAACCTTAATTTCAATTTTATTCTTTAAATACAATTTTAACTATTCTCACTACATACCTGTTAATATACTTATATTTATATTTATTTTAGCTTTCGTATCACTCACACAGTCCACATACAACTCTGTAACTTAATTTTTATTTGGCAACATTTGGGTACTATTTGAAGAGTCACCTAATAATTAGATTTTGGTGTAACTGCTTGTAATCACATAAGGGTGTCATATTTAGATAATCATTGTAATTGATGGGTCACATCAAGTAGGTGTATTTGAAGCACCCTAATTATATTTTTCAATTCTTACGGGCAGGTGAGAATTGGAGTAATTACACCCAAATCTAATTTTAGAAATTATTTTTATACAAGTTTTAAAAATATATTATAAGCATAAACACGTATGAGTATTTAGAAGGGCTATGGCAAAAATTTCTTATATTATAAATCTTAAAAATTATATTATAAGAATAATTTGTGTGTTTTATAAAGTTATAATAAGAAATTATATTATGTAAATCCTAACAAAATTTCTAAAGTTATGGCAAAAAGTTTATAAAAAATAATTTACATGTTATAATATATTTATTTATAAAAAATTATGGTCAATATATAGACATAACTTATTTACGAGTCCATGTTATATATTATCAAAATAATCTACTTATTCATTAAAATTTTATATTTTTTATCGTAATTTATTTATAAAAATAACTTTCTAAGGTTATGACAAAAATTATATTACTTATAGGAAGTGTTATGAAAGTTTTGTACAATTTATAAAACCTTATTTCTAAAAGTTATGTATTATAAATTATATATTATTTTTTACTTAATTTACATATTATAAGAAGGGATATAACCTAGCATAAGTCTTTCTCCAAACTAAGTTTATATAAGTTTGTATAATTAAAGCTACAAGCTAATTGAACAAAAAACCCAAGTATTATAAGGTCGAAGCTAGTTATGCAGATAGAAAATATTTTCATGCACCATATTGTAGGGTATGATACAATTTAGGAGAATGGTGATAGACACAAGTACCAGAAACAACTCCTGAACTCTTTAATATAAGACATTCAAGACTTCAAAATGTGGTTGAGAATATATTTTTGGCTAAAAAGATATTTCTCATATTAACAACATAACCATAGTATATATAAAAAAATAAGGTTGAACCATACTAGCATGTTGCATATTTCATAACTTCAATCATATGTAGAATTGAGATGATCCATACTTCAAAGAATACATGGAGGAAGGAAATTTTGATAATCTTAATTATGCATATTCAAATTCAAATGATGACAGGAAGCATATGTTAAATATTAAAGAGGACATAACCCAACAAATATGCACTAGAACAATTACTTAAAATTGTATATGATGTTTATTTTTCTTGCTATTTTTATTAGTAATCGTATTATCAACTACTTTTTATACTAACATAATAAATATGATTATTTATTTTAATTTTTGTTACTTGTTTAGAAATTATTTTGTCATACTAATAATATCTTATAGTTATTAATATTTATATATATATATATATATATATATAAATTATGCAACTACAAAATTACGATGTATTCTACCAAACATGACATAGGAATTACGATATAATAACACTCTGTCAACCAAATACGTCTAAGGAATTACAATTCTTTGTAATTACAAGAGAGTGTAATTACTACCTTAGGAACACTTTCATTTAATTACTCCAGTTGTCCAAACAAACCCTAGATAAAAAAACCTTTGTACCTTTTAAAGCAATGACTTTTTGAAGACTACTAATGAGATCGATTTTCCTTAATTAAAGTACGTGTTTTCTTAAGAAGTATATTTCTAGAATATCTTTATTTTATTTTTTTCCAAATTGAAGACATGTTCGAGCTAAATTCAAGGAACTTAAAGTTCACATTGATTGAAGAATTGCAAGCCAATATATGCCTATTTAAAAGAAGACTTATTATTGTATTTAGTATGAGACTGAGAGCACTTATCTTGTTCATTGTGAGGAACTTATTTTAGTGCAAAATTATTGGAAACAAATTGTTCTCTTTGTTCAATTTGTAGTCTTAGTAGGGAAAATAATCTAGTTAAGTCTAGGAGTGAGATTGAAACATGGTGAATGTTTTGAACTTAAATCACATACTGTATTAAGGATTGATAGTGGATTACTCTTTAGGCAAGGCTTCTCAAATGTAGGAAATTTTTTAATTGCATAACTAACTTTGTGTCCACATCGAATTTTTACTCTTGTAGTCAACAAGGCCAATTGCAATTGAATGTGCAACGAGGAGGCAAAATCAAAAAACTTTAAATTGGAATCAAATCTAGACACTTGACAAACGAAGTGAAGATCTTGTTGTTGATTTTTTGGAAAGAAGGAAGGTATGTCAATCTCGAGATCCCCTATGTTGGATGGCATGAATTATGCCTATTGGAAGGCAAGGATGAGAGTGTATCAAGTTCATGGACTAGAGAGCTTGGTGCTCAATATCGATTGGATTGTAGCTTCCAACAGTTGATGTGGATGGTGTGAATACTCTAAAACCTAAATTCATATAGACTAGTGATGATGACAAGCTGGCTAATTGTAACTTTCCCAACCCGACCTAGACGTTAAACCCAAATTTAGGAGATTACATCAGCCACAGAAATGGCCTAGTATGATTGAAGTTATAAATTAATCATTTTAAAATATTTGTTTATCTTAAATGAAAACTTAGCCTATTTTTAGTAAAACTAGCGAGTTAACAAAATCCAATTAATTTTAACCTTATTCTTGTAACAGTGATTATTTTTGAAAACTTAGTTAATTTTTCATTTATTTATTACTCACAATTCTTAATTACAATCTAGTAGCGGAAAAGTGATTTTTAATGTAACGCCCCGAATTTCTTATTTTTTCTTTTGTGAAAATGTAACATAAGTGTGTATCTGCTAAAGTGGCTAAGTGTTCTGGGAGTGTGTGTGAGGTCTTGGGTTCAAGGCTTACCCTGGGAAAATTTTGTTATTTTTGGAATAAAGCCCTATATTTGTTCAGAGGGCTTATGTTTAATTATTTGTAATTATATATTAGAATAAGCTTGTTGGTTCTAGTGGTAAAGGAACTAGAGTGTTGGTGGTCTTAAGTTCGAATCCTTGCGTGAGCGTGGGTATTTATTTTTTCTCTATTATCTAATAGAGTTTCAGTTGTGCTGGAGTTTTGAGGGAGTTCTTAGTAGTAGGGTAGTGGAGAGAATTAAGGGATCAGTGGGGATATTAACTAAGATTTTATTTTATTTTTGTTTTTTTTTTCAAAAATTTCTGGGTTCTGACGTTTTCCTTCTTTCTCCCAAATAGGATTTTTCCCTTTGATTTCTTTCCTCTTTTTTTCTTCTACCTTTGACGAAATAATAGTAAACCATCCCTTCTTCGCTTTCTGATTCTATTATTAAATTCTGCTTGTGGACATTCGAATCTCGGTTGTTATGAAATCAGTAAGTGAGGTCATTGTGTTCGTTTAGTTTCTGATTTCTGAAGATTGAAGTTCTGTAATTTGTTATGTAGGGGACGGTAGTGAACAGTAGATTTACTCCAACGGTCTGTGTAACATCCCAAAATAGGGCCTAGTCGGAATAGTGGTTTTAAGACCACAAATCTGACGTTAAAATATTATTTTTTATGATTTTTATGAGGTTTAGAATATGAATATATAGATATGTGTTAAAGTTTCATGAAGAAATTCTAAGTATAAGGTGTCCAATTGGAAATTTGGGATCAAATTGAATAAATAGCAAAATTTGTGTTTTAGAAGCAATTTGTATGAAATTGATTTGGATTATTAATTAGGAAGTCTTAAAGAGCAATTTGCCGAATTTCTAAGTTTTTGGAAAAAAAATGGGCTTGTATGGAAAAAAATTTGAAGGAAAGGCATCAGGGGCATTTTGGTCATTTGGCATATTAATGAAATAAAAAAGGAAAAAAAGCCAAAAATCAGCTCATTCTCTCCATGTTACTGTTGAAATTTTAGGGTTCTCCATAGCTAGGGTTTTCAAGCTTTCCAAGCTCTATAGTAAGTGCTCCCAAGCCTCGTTTTTAATATTCTTCGTATTTTTGAAATCCCAATAACTTGCTCTCTCTTTTTCTACCAATATTTCATGCTAGGGTTCATGTTTAGAAATTTACTCATGCATGAGAAGCTTATGTTTTGATGATTTATGGAAGGATATGAGAGTTTAAAAGATGGTAAACAACTTTTACTAAGTAGATTTTCATGAAAAGGCCTTTAAGAACTATTTTGTAAAAATTGTAGAAGAGGGTAGAAAAATGTGGAAGGAAGGAAAATGTGGGATGTTATGAACATGAAAAATGTTCGGCTAGGCTTGGTAACTAAGAAATCTCATACATTGTACTATTCGAGCCTAGGAACTAAATTGCAAATATATGAAAATATAAGGATAAAATAATAATTTTAAGCAAATATGAATTTTGGATCGTTTTAAGTAATGTATGTATTAAACGAGCTAAATTTAGTACTATAGATCAAGAGAATCGAGATACGGGCCTTGATCGGGGAAAGAACAAGGTTTACGAGGTTTAGGCTCGATTTCTAGTATTTTGTACCTAGGTAAGTACATATGTAAATAAATACATTAATTATTGTTATTAAATGATTTATTGATATATGTATGCTTAATATGCTTATTTGGCTATGTTGATAATATAATATGTTTTGATGCTTTGCTACATGATTATGAGACGTTAGCCATGTGAAAGCAACCACTTATGCGAGTATGTTCGGTAAAGGTCTGGAAGTCTTAAATCTTTTTTAGACCTCAGGAATAGTTGAGGACACAAGTGACATGTCACTAGGATAGTCATGTGTGTTATGAGCTTATTTAATATGGGATACATGCTAGGGTCCGGGTGCTGGGTATCCTGAGTTGTGTTCGGATACTCTCTTAACTCTTTGAGTAGCCCCGTTGAGATCAGCATGTGATTTTGTGATATGAGTTACTTCGGTGCACTTTCTGTCAGGTAGCCAAGGCTACGTTTAGGCACTTCCATACATTTCTTCCGTGTGTCCGAATCATATTCCAAGTGTTCAACGGGTAACGTAATATGAATTTCGAAAGTAAAATTTAAGTAAGACATATGTGTGCAAGATGGCACAGGTATATACTAAAACCCTATGAGGACATAGTATATGATGATATTATGGAAAGATATGTATTTGGATAAGCATGTACATATGAATATGAAAGGTAAGTAAATATATATGACACGATGAAAAGTATCATAATAGATAAGTAATTATGCGTAGATTACCAATAATTGCAAAAATGTAGATTATTTGTATGTGTACTTACTAAGCTTTATAGCTTACCCTCATCTCTTTTCCCTTCTCTTTAGATACGTCAAGCTAGCTCAAAGGATCGGGAGACGTCAGAGCTCAGATCACACTATCTTTAAGGATTTTGGGTATAAAAGGGTTCAATTATTTTGGTCATGGCATGTATAGGGAACTTGTCTATTTTGTATATATGTGTCATGTTGAAGTAGCCAAGTGTAATGGCTCATTTGGGCATTGATTATTTTGTATGTGGCCATGTGATTTGGTCCATATTAATAATTAGAATGTATCCCTAAGTTTACCTTTGCATGCATTCTAAGATGTGTATGTGTTGGTTTGATGTATGACTATTTATTTGCTTGTATGTGGTTGTGTGATTTAGCACTCCTAATGGATTGATAATAAGGAATATGGTAAACCATGAGATTGGTGTGGAATGACTAAAAGATAAGGTTGTGTGAATACTAATGGACTAATATGAAAAGGGGTCATAGTGATGCTATAATGTTGCATGTTTAAATGTCCAAATATATCATGAGATACGCCATTGAACATATGGAAGTGTATAATTGTTTAAGGGTGACCAATGGCTTGAAGAGCAGCCTCCAAATAATCCACACGGGTAGACACACGGGTATGTGTCTAGGCCGTGTGTGACATAAGGTCAGCCCCATGGGCATGTCGTTCGGCCGTGTGTCCTCTGCACCTTGAATTTTAGGTTAACATGCATGGTAGTAAACACACGGGCAGAGTCGCGGCCATGTGTCTCAACTGTGTGGAGGATACAGCCTCTGGCCACGGACGTGTGCTTGGCCTGTGCCTCAAATTTGTATGATGACATCATAAACAGAATGCTCGCTAAAATCACATGGGCTACTACACGGGTGTGTCCCAGGCTGTGTGAAGAACACAGGCCAAGGACACTGGCGTGTGCTCAGCTGTGTAAAAACCCCTGTAGGTTCGAATTGGAAAATAAATCCAATAATTCCACATGGGTGTGGCATGTACATTGCCTCCACACGGGCGTGTGAGACTTTAACCTAGAAATTTTCTTAGAATTTCTGTGAGTTCTCGATTTAGTCCCGGACCACTAATGATGTATGTTTTGGGCTTCTTAGGTCCATAATAGGGACAAATTAACTTTAATTGATTGGTTTTAGTTTGAATGAAATTTTGTGGCCCAATTCTGTATGTTTGGTTCTGCTTAAGTTCGATAATGCCTCGTACCCTGTCCCGACATCGGATATGGGTAAGGGGTGTTACAGTCTGCCTTACGCGATTAAACGGGTGTGATTACTGTAAGTGAGTGTGTTTGGCTCGATTTGGGTTCGATAAATTCATGACTTAATTGATAATTTCGATGTTGGGTACTTTGTGTTAGGTCTTAAAAGGCTCGGGATCATTTTAACATCAAAATTGTACTAGGTGTGTACCTGAAACATTGAAAAGCAAGATTTGACGAAAGCCGAAAAACACTTCTGTCGACGCCACACGGCTGTATAGCCGTGTAACATCGATACGGTCATGTGATCGACGAAGGCCAAGCCGTGCGTAAGACATGACCGTGTAATTTTCGGGGTGTGGCCGTATAGGCCACATTGGTTACGCCAAATTGAGCGTGTGGGTCCACATAGGTACATCACACGGGCGTGTGATATCTGGACCAGCCGTGTGATCTACACGTACAAGGCCAATCAGGTGTGTGGGCCCACACGGGCAAGCTCTATGGGCATATAGGCCTATTACACTGAAATTTTTCATAAGGTCGTACAAGTCGTCCTAATCTACTGTGGGCTTACCGTAGGGTCTGTAAACGTTATCTAACCCTAAATTTTATGTGATCTGATAGTCTAAAATCTGTTCTGAGTTTGATATTATTATGCTAGGTGAATATCTGTTATCTGTTATTTAATGCATGTCAAGCATGATATATCTGTTAATTCTGTATGCATGTTATGTTTTCTGATATTGGGGATGGGTTGATGTATATTGGAGGAAGTGTTTTGAAAGGCATTTTTGCACCTATTATCTAGCAGCATGGCTGCATTTTATCTAATATGTGCCGCATCAGTACAGCGTGATGTGTAGGGTCGGGTGGGTGTTTTAAACCTCACACGATATGTAGGGATGGTCAGAAATGATGTGTAGAGGATGGGGGTAGGATTCTGTTATCTGATTTGCATATATGTGATTGTATCTGTATCTAAAATGGACTCAGGCCCGAATCTGTATCTGTATCTGACATGGGCTCAGACTTGATTGTGAATCTATCTGATTTGTGATATTTTGTATGTATACATGCTTAACTATGCTGGGTTACACACTAGGTTTACATAAACTCACCCCCTTTTTCTGTTTGTCTGTACAGGTAACCCACAGTCTTAGGCGAATCGGTGCAGCGGAGGACTCAATGGTGACCACTTAATTTACTGTTTCATTTTTATTGGGTTATTAAGTTTTGGCATTAAAGTTGTATTTTCTGGGACTTTGGACTCTTTTAATATTCTGACATTAGTTTTGGGTTTTGGTTTTTACTTATTTAAAACTGTGATGGTTTTTTAAAATCTTGAACGGTTTTCTAAGCATAACGTTTTTACAAGCTTCCGCTACAAAACGTTTTATCTCAAGATGATTAAATGAACAAAAGGTTTGAAATTAATAATAACTTTAAAGGCTAATAACTAGAAAGTTTTTAACTTAACGACAATGTTTTTTTTTTCAACCCATTTCATGTGTCACTTTCAAATTCGGCTATAACGTCTAGGCTGGGTTTGGGGTGTTACATTTAGTGGTATCAGAGCCAGGTTATAAAACTCGATTGTGAATTTTGGGTTCCAAAATATGTTTTAAATAATTGGTTTGCAAAATGGTTTAAAAATAGTTGGTTTAAGTATGTGGTACACCAAGTCTCCGGAGTCGATCCTGTAAGTATTTTTGTACTAGGTTAAACTATTCTGAAATACTGTAGATAGTACTTATTGAGACTGTACTGAGATAGTTAGAAAACTGAAATTTCTGAAAACAACTCTTAAATTTCTGATAAATGTTGCATAAAATATTTGTTAATAAATATTGAACTGATGCATAAAACTCTTAATGTAGATAAACTCGAATTAGACAATGAGCGCACAAGGTATTCGAGGATGTAGTACTCGAGGATGAGGTAGAGGCCGTAAGGGGGCTCAAGCTGAGTCATCATATTTGAACAGCATGCAGAACTTAGACACTAGTGAGACACCAGTGTCACTACTACTAAGATTGGGCCTCAGATTCGATCGGCTGGGGATGACCCATTGTCTTAAGCCACGTTGAGGATATTAAAGTAGGTTACTGGACCCAATTCTGGATCTAGAGGCTGAAGGTCGGTAACTGAACGACTCCGGTCTAATAGAGCAGAGTTATTTAGGGGTGTCACAAGAGTTACCCCTAATGTGGTCGAGTACTAGTTGGAGGCCACAAGAGGATTATGGATTATATGGACTGTACCCCTAAGTAAAAATTGAAGGGTGCAGTCTCTTTGCTTTGCGACGAATCATGTTAATGGTGGTTGACAGTTAAGAAAGGCACTCAGCCTGACCATGTGACTTGAAAGTTCTTTAAGACTACATTTCAGAGTAATATGTGGGAGCCAGCTATGTAGATGCTCACAGGCGTGAGTTTTTGAACCTTACGCAAGGTGACCGACCTGTGGCCGAGTATGAGACCGAATTTTTGAGGTTGAGCCGCTACGCTTGAGGCATGGTGATGTCCGAGTATGAGAGGTATGTTAGGTTTGAGGACGGCTTAAGGGATAATTTGAGGATTCTGATTACTCCGTAGAGGGTGGACGAGTTTTCTGTTCTAGTAGAGAAGGCGAAGATCACCGAAGATGTTAAATGTGCTGAGCTCTAGGATAAAGATAGGGAGAAAGGTAAGAATAAGAGGGATTCAAAGCCCTCTAGTTTTGTTCTGAGGCCTAAGAAAAAGGCCAGATCTGATGGGCCAGTTAGAGTGGGCGCCCCTGTTGCTTCTGTTACTCCTATTGGGTTGCAGCCTTGTAGTGATTGTAGGAGACTCCATCCAGGCAAGTGCTGGAGGAGGACTAGGGCGTGTTTGAGGTGTGGGTGTCTTAAGCACCGTATTAAAGAGTATCCACAGCGTACAAATCAAATGCAAGCTCCAGCTTCGGGTACTGTACAACATCATAGAATAGTTTAGCAGCCACCTAGGGGCCGTGGATAGGCTAAGGGTGGTAATGGTATGGGTTGAGGGTAGAGAGCACCGGGTAGAGGTACGGGTCAGACAGAGGTGAGGTAGCCTACTTTGGTTTGTGTTGTACGTAGTCGAGAGGACAGAGATGCTCCTGACGTCATCACTAGTATGTTCTTTATATTTGGTGTACCTTATGTGGCTTTGATAGACATAGGGTCTACTCACTCTTACTTAGCTAGTACTGTATCTGGAAACCTAGGGATTACAGTTGAGAGCACTACGAGTGAGGTCATTGTATTGAGTCCATTGGGGCAATTTGTTCAGGTTAGTAAACTCTATAAGGATGTACCTTTAGTGGTGCAAGGAACTGTTTTTCTGGCGGATTTGATGGAGCTTCCCTTTTGAGAGTTCGATATAATTCTGGGAATGGACTGATTGGTTAAGCATCGGGTTATTCTGGATTGTGCGACTAAGAGGGTCATTCTGAGAACTGAGAAAGATAAAGAGGTGGTTGTGATTGGAGAGCGTTGAGATTATCTGTCGCATGTGATCTCCATACTGGTAGTTGAGAAACTGGTCCAGAAAGGGTGTGAGGTGTATTTGGCTTATGTCAGTACTACTGCTTCTAGTAACTCTTCAATTGGGGATATCAAAACTGTGAGGGATTTTTTAGATATTTTTCCTGAAGAGTTACCGGGATTGCCTCCAAACTGAGAGGTTGAGTTTGGGATCAAGCTTCTTCCGGGTACAGCTTCGGTGTCTATCGCTCTCTATCGAATGGCGCCAAAAGTGCTTGCAGAACTTAAGGCTCAATTGTAAGAGTTGTTGGACCGTGGCTTCATTCATCCGAGTATGTCTCCGTGGGGAGCACCAGTACTGTTTGTTAAGAAGAAGGATGAGACCATGAGGATGTGCATAGATTATCGGTAGTTGAACAAGCTGAACATTAAGAATAAGTATCCACTTCTGAGGATTGACGACTTATTTGATCAGTTCCGAGAGGCTTTGGTGTTCTCTAATATTGATCTTCGATCGGGATACCATTAATTGAGGGTTAAGGAGGCTGATGTTCATAAGACCGCATTTAGGACTCGTTATGGACATTACGAGTTCCTAGTTATGCCTTTTGGTTTAACAAATGCCCCGGCTGCATTCATGGATCTGATGAATCTGGTATTTTAGTCCTATCTGGATCAGTTCATTGTGGTCTTCATCGACGACATCCTGGTATACTTTAAGACTGAGGATGAGCATGATGAGTTTCTTAGAGTAGTGCTTCAAATTCTGCGTGAGAAGCAACTATACCTTAAATTCAGCAAGTGTGAGTTCTGGCTACGTGAAGTAAGTTTTCCGGGGCATGTGGTTTCTGCTGAGGAGATTCGTGTTAATCCTCAAAAGATTGAAGCAGTACTGGATTAGAAACAGCCTAAGAGTGTATCTGAGATCCATAGCTTACTGGGTTTGGCAAGATACTATCTGCGTTTCATTGAGAGGTTCTCTTTGATTACTGCACCGTTAACAAAACTCCTGCGTAAGGGTGTACCATTTGTCTAGACTGATATGCAGTAATCGAGCTTTGAGAAGCTCAAATCTATTCTGACTCAGGCTCCTATTCTAATGCAGCCTGAATTTGGAAGGGAGTTTGTAGTATATAGTGATGCGTCGCATGTTGGATTGGGTTGTGTTTTGTTGCGAGATGGTAAGGTTGTGGCTTATGCGTCCTGTCAGCTTAAGACACACGAAGGAAATTATCCGACGCATGACCTCGAGTTGGCTACTTTGGTCTTTACACTGAAAATTTGAAGGCACTATCTGTATAGTGAGATATGTATTATCTACACCGATCATAAAAGCCTCAAGTATCTCTTCACTCAGAAGGAGTTGAATCTTAGATAGCGTCGATGGATTGAGCTACTTAAGGACTACGATTGCATGATAGAGTATCATCCGGGTAAAGCTAATGCGGTGGCCGATGTTCTAAGTCGTAGGGTGATTATTCATCTAAGGGCGATGTTCGCCCGCCTTAGTCTATTTAATGATAGGAGTTTTTTGGCCGAGTTGCAAGTTAAGCCGACTTGGATTGAGCAGATTCAAGATAAACAGCTAATAGATGAGACTCTGGGTGTACGATTCCGTCAGATAGAGAGTGGTACTATTACAGATTTTGGATTGAATAGTGATGGTATTCTGTGTTTTCGAGGCCAGATTTGTGTGTAAAATGACTCTAATTTGAGATAATCGATTCTGAAGGAGGCACATAGTAGCCCTTATGCTATGCATCTCGGTGGTAATAAGATGTATTGTGATCTCCGTGAGTTGTATTGGTGGCCAGGGTTGAAGCGTGAGGTTACGAATTTCGTTGTTTGTTGTTTAACTTGTCAGCAAGTTAAGGCTAAGCACCACTTACCTTCGAGTTTGTTGCAGCCAGTCAAGATTCCCTTATGGAAATGAGAATGAGTGACTATGAATCATTAGTGGGTTGCCCCTAACACCCACTAAAAAGGATTTTGTTTGGGCCATTGTGGATCGATTGATCAAATCTGCTCACTTTATTCGGGTTCGAACTGATTACACTCTGCAAAAGCTAGTGAAGTTGTACATTTCTGATATTGTAAGACTGCATGGGGTCCCTGGCTCGATCATTTCTAACAGAGATCCTCACTTCACTTCTCGATTTTGGAAGAAATTGCAAGAGGCTTTAGGTTCAAGGTTGGACTTCAGTACTGCATTCCATCCTCAGACTGATGGTCAATCTAAGAGGGTGATTTAGATAGTGGAGGATATGCTTCTGAGTTGCGTGATTGATTTTCGAGGTAGTTGGGAGGATTATCTGCCGCTAGTTAAATTCACCTATAACAGTTTCCAAGCTAGCATTCAGATGGCACCTTGCGAGGCTCTGTATGGTTGTTAGTGTTGTACTCCTTTATGTTGGACTGAGTTGGGTGAATGTTGAGTTTTGGGTCCTGAATTGGTTTCCGAGACTGAGGATAATGTTAGACTAATTCGAGATCATCTAAAAGCGACTTCTGATAGACAAAAATCGTATGCAGATCTGAAAAGGCATGAGATCGAGTATTTTGTGGGGGACTTTGTTTTCTTTAAGGTCTCTCCGTGGAAGAACGTTTTGAGGTTCGGTCGTAAGAGCAAGCTGAGCCCTAGGTTTATTGGACCGCACCGAAATTGAAGCGTGTGGGATCAGTTGCTTATCAGTTGGAGTTACCCCTTAAACTAGACCGTATTCATGATGTGTTTCATGTCTCGATGTTGAGGCGGTACCGTTCTAATCCATCCCATGTTGTCTCAGTGGAAGATATCAAGGTTAGACCGGACTTGACTTTTGAGGAGGAGCCGGTTCAGATTTTGAATCATGATGTTAAGGTTCTAAGGAAAAAGTCCATTCCATTAGTGAAGATGTTGTGGCGGAATTATAGCATTGAGGAAGCTACGTGGAAACTTGAGGATTTGATGCGTCAACAGTAGCCTCATCTGTTCTGATCAGGTAAATTTCGAGGTTGAAATTTCTTTTAGGGGGTAGAGTTGTAATGCCCCAAATTTCTTATTTCTGCTTTGTGAAAATGTGATATAAGTGTGTATCTGCTTCAGTGTCCAAGTGTTCTGGGAGTATGTGAGAGGTTTTGGGTTTAAGGCTTATCCTGGGCAAATTTTGTTAGTTTTGGAATAAAGCCCTATCTTTGTTCAAAGGGCTTATGTTTAATTGTTTGTAATTTTATATCAGAATGAGCTTGCTGGTTTAAATGGTAAGGGAACTGAAGTGTTAGAGGTCCTAAGTTTGAATCCCTGCGTGAGTGTGGGTATTTATTTTTGCTCTATTATCTGATAAAGTTTCAGTTGTGCTGGAGTTCTGAGGGAGTTGTCAGTAGTGGGGTAGTGGAGGGGATATTATTTAGGATTTTATTTTGTTTTTTTTTTTTTTCAAAAATTTTTGGGTTCTGACGTTTTCCTTTTTTTTCCCAAATAGGATTTTTCCCTTTGATTTCTATTCTCTTTTCTTTTTCTGCCTTTAAGAAATAATAGTAAACCCTTCCTTCTTCACTTTCCAATTCAGTCATTAAATTCTACTTACGGACATTCGAATCTTGGTTGTTGTGAAATCGATAAGTGGGGTCATTGTGTTCTTTTAGTTTCTGATTTCTAAAGATTGAAGTTCCGTAATTTGTTATGTAGGGAACGGTAGTGAACAGTAGATTCACTCTAACGGTCTGATTTGCGCGATTAAACGAGTGTGATTACGGTAAGTGAGTGTGTTTGGCTCGATTTGTATTTGAGAAATTCGTAACTTAATTGCTAATTTCGATGTTGGGTACTCTGTGTTGGTCTCAAAAGGCTCAGGATAGTTTTAGCATCAAAATCGTACCAGGTGTGTACCCGAAATGTAGAAAAATAGGATTCAAAAAAAGCCAAAAAACCCCTCTGTCGATGCCATACGGCCGTGTGGGATGACACGACTGTGTGATCGAAGAATGCCAGGCCGTGCACAAGACACAGTTGTGTGATGGACGGGTGTGGCCATGTAGGCCTCATGGGTTACGCCAAATTAGGCGTGTAGGCCCACACGGGCACATCAGACGGGCGTATGATATCTGGGCCAGGCCGTGTAATCCAAACGGGCACAACCAATCTGGGCGTGTGGGCCCATACAGGTATGCCCCACGGGCATGTAGGCCCATTACACTAAAATTTTTCGTAGGGTCGCACGGGTCGTCCTAATCGACTGTGGGCCTATAGTAAGGTCGGTAAAAGCTATCTAACCTTAAATTTTATGTGATCTGATAGTCTAAAATCTGTTCTGAGTTTGATATTATTATGCTAGGTGGAATATCTGTTATTCGTTATTTAATGCATGTCAAGCATGATATATTCGTTAATTCCGTATGCATGTTATGTTATCTAATATTGGGGATGGGTTGATGTATATTGGAGGAAGTGTTCTGAAAGGCATTTTTGCACTTATTATCTAGTAGCATGGCTGCATTTTATCTGATATATGCCGCATCAGTACAGTATGGTGTGTAGGGCTGGGTGGGTGTTTTAAACTCCACATGGTATGTAGGATTGGTCAGAGATGTTGTGTAGAGGATGGAGGTAGGATTCTGTTATATGATTTGTATATATGTGACTGTATCTGTATCTGTATCTATATCTGAAATGGGCTTAGCCCGAATCGTATCTGTATCTAACATGGGCTTAGGCCCAATTGTGAATCTGTCTTATTTGTGATATTCTATATGTATACATGCTTAACTCTGCTGGGTTGCACACTGAGTTTACGTAAACTCACCCCCCATTTTCTGTTTGTCTGTATAGGTAACCCACAGTCTTAGGCGGATCGGTGTAGCGGAGGACTCGACGGTAACCATTTAATTTACCGTTTCATTTTATTTTGGGGTTATTAAGTTTTGGCATTGAAGTTGTATTTTTTGGGACTCTGGACTCTTTTAATATTCTGACATTAGTTTTGGGTTTTGGTTTTTACTTATTTAAAACTGTGATGGTTTTCTAAAATCTTGAACGGTTTTCTGGGCACAACGTTTTTACACGCTTCCGCTACAAAACGTTTTATCTCTAGATGATTAAATGAATGAAAGGTTTGAAATTAATAATAACTCTAAAGGCTAATAACTCTAAAGGCTAATAACTGGAAATGTTTTAACTTAACGACAATGGTTTTTTTTTCAACCCATTTCATGTGACACTTCTGGATTCGGCCATAATGTCTAGGTCGGGTTTAGGGTGTTACATTTAGCTTAGTTTTTTGAAAAATATATTTCATGCTTAATTAAATAAAAATCATGTCTTAAAAATTAAGTTAAATGTCATGTATGCTAAATAAAACCAAAACTTAAATCCCATCCCAAGTTCAAAAATAAATCCATACAATTTCTGAATAGTAATTTATCAAATAATAAATCTAAAATATTTATATAGAAAAAAATATCCGAGCCGAGCCCCTCTGAATGTTGTGTCTGCATTCTAACCTGGTGGATTATTTGAAAAGATGGAAATTTAAAAGAAAGTGAACTATAAAGTTTAGTGTGAGTTTCATCACAATTAAAACTAGTGCAAACAATTCATAAGTTATACTAAATAATAACACATAGAATAATTGTGAATAACTAACAAATTAGAGTATCGATTTTTCAGATTAACCATCAATAGTATCTCAGAATTCATAATAACAATCTCAGAATATCGGTATTTCAGTTTACTCAACAATTTATACAAAAGTATAAATATGTCATCATAGAAAATCTAGTTTGTTATACATAACTGACAAATCTTTCTCTATCCTTTTCAAAATCAAAATAGGTAGATATTAATAGCAAGAGTGATTCATACCAAATGTAATATTTCCTCATTCACAATAACAAAATGAGATCCATTACAATGAATATATTTTAAAACTTAATAACTTCTTTGAGATTGACTAGAATATAATGTGTTAACCATCACAAATTTTGTTCCTTCAAGTATTAGCATATTAGCTCTTTTGAAGCTTTCAACTAATTTTATACTATTAAATATTGCATTAATATTAATTTGTTTCAGTGCCAATTAAGATAAACACTTTCTACATATAAGGATATTATTCATAGTTACATTGTCATTGAAGCATATATTTCTTTCCTCAAAGGATATTAATAGGGTTGAACAAAATATTTGGATATAGATGGTATGTGACCAATAATCCTTCATATCATATTGATAATATAAATTATCTCTTACTTTTAAGGATTATCTTGAGAACTTTTATTGTTCTCTTATTTAATACTATATTTCCACTTCTCGTGGTCATTATTATGTCACTTATCACGTTCATGATTATATCATTTAATTTTTTCTATGCTTGTATTCACTTTAGAGAATGCAACATAACTAGTATGACAGATGTCTAAATGTCCCAATAGATTTTTTATTTAAAGGAACCAATACCATAAAAGCTTAAGTTTGAGTTGACAGTTAATATATATATATATATATATATATATATATATATATTTAAACAATCAAAAATATTTAAGGTAACCCAAACAAACAAAACTTACTATATGTACTCAAATATAAAGCAACATGATTTTAATATATTTCTACCCAAACCCAAGCCTTTAAAATATTAAATAAAAAAGAATATTACTATACGATGTTTTTTAAATATTATACTATATTAGACAATTATTTAAAAATAATATACTAGTAAATCTTATGAACATGTGAATATTTAATAATTTAATTCAATAATTCTATCAAATTTTGAAAAATAAAATGGTAATGGTCACAAACATACTTAAAAAAAATCATGGAAGTTTCTTACCAATCTAAATTTCTCAATAAATCCAATATGAGTGCTGAAATAGAAAAATTCACCATCCTTGAAAAATATAGAAATAAAATAAGTTAATGAAATGAATGATAAATTAAAATTAAAATTAATTGCTCTAAATTTGTACAGTGGGAGAATAGCCCATAAAATATAAAAGCTTTATAGCAGCTAAGTGGAAAAGAAATTTGAATGCGTCTAGTATGGCTGGTTTTGTTTTGATTTTCTTGAATCCAATTTACTCTAAAAACCTACAACAGCTGAGTGATTATGGCTTCTTGTTAGGATTTCGACCCGATTAAGCAGCAAACAAGTAAAATAGCGGAATAAATTGAGAAATTGAATACACAAATTTAACGTAAAAAAACCCCTCCAAAGAGGATAAAAAATCACGGGTAAAGATAATTTTACTATAATAGCAAAAGAATGAAGAGTACAAAAGATGGAGATTAAGACTAAACCCCGAAAACCCGAAAACAAAGAACCCTCAAAACGTAAACACAAAATTCTCTAAATGTGTTATGAGTTCTAATCTCTAATGGGTGTATTTTCTAAGGTTGTAAATTCATAGATAAAATAATAATAAAATAATCTAAACTAATCAGTGTTTGATTAAAACAAGTAAACAGAGTTTAACTGAAAGACTGTTTTTCAAATTTAACTGAAAATATGAGTCATATTTAACACTTTTTTAAATAGCAATAGCATGTTTGGTTCAAATCCCTTTTTCTTTTACAATCTAAACAAAAGTTGAACTGAGAAACTTAGGTTTTAGTTTAGCAGAGGAAGTTAAGGGATAAATTTTATTTTTTATAAACATTAGAGTCTGGATGTGTATTAAATTTCTTATTCTAATTCTATAATAATTTCTTTAAATTGATTTTTATCACCTTTATTTTTCTGAAAAATAAATATTTTCTATCCTTATATTAAAGGATTTTTTATACAAAATAATAATATTAATAGAGAAAATGATTTCTCATTTGCAATGAACCTACTCTCTCAATTGTCCCTTCTCCCAGGAGGATTAATTGAAATTTACTTTATTAAACCTTGATTCTGACTAACATTTTCAATAACAAATACATCAATCATCACAACAACAAAGAATTTGTTACATTATTCTCCATTTCCTTTCTAATTTTGTGTCTATTATAATAAGAGTTTTAACTTTTTTAGTGCCAAATAAGAATTTTTTCATTTTTTAATATTAAGAAAGTATTTTTAAAATATATTTTAATTAATATTTTCATTATATAAATGGTTTATAATATTAATATATAATCTATTTTTACATTATTTAATTATAATATTCCTGCCATTCTCATAAAAAGAAACTTTAATTTATTTTATTAGAGGAATACTTGTGTTGATAATTATTTTAGTTTATATATACACTCAACTCTCTTTATAACAATCAAATTTCAAGAATAGTGGATTTTTGTGTTCTATTTTAATTTTTATAATAATTTTTCACTTATAACAACAACATCCATAGTTATGAAGCATGTTCTTTATTAAATTAGTTATCTATAACAACATATGGTCTAAATTATAATTATTTCATATAAGCAAGCATATTAATTATCTATCATTTATTAAATAAAATTATATTAATTAAAATATTATTTCAATAAAATGATTAAATTTCACTTATTAATTATAATTTATTAAATAAAAGAATCTTCAATGAGTAGAATTAAATATATTAATTCAATAAACTATTAAATTTCCTGTTAAATATTCTATTTTAAATTTAAAACATTATAAATTTATAAATTAATTAATTAATTTAATTTGATAACTCATTAATTATTTAGATTTTACAATGAAAGAAATCTCAGCTTATTTATAAAAGATTTTAACGTTAACAATTAGATGTTTTAATAAAAACAATTAGACTTAAAGAAAAATCATGATTATGCTACATTAATACAAAATGAGAAATAATAATTAAACAACATAATATATACATTAAACAAATATATCTAATTAATTCCAATTATAAACTTTTTAAAATTAATATAAATTAATAATATTATAATTTTTACAGGAAAAACAATACAAATATACAAATTAAAATACATTTTTTAACTATAAACATGTTTATAATTTATGGATTTTATAATAAGCTAGTTGTGGAGATAAAATTTGATTTACATCACAATTTATTCACCTCTAACTTGTATTATTCAATATATTCTTTAAATGTGTTTGAAAAAAATGTTAGAACTAATTATGTGCATATATTGTATCTATAGTGCTGTGGCAGAGCTATTAAGAGACCCAAAGGATCACAGTACCTCAAAGTTTAAGATTTTTCAATTTCTCTTCTTATATACATGCTATGACCCTCCAAAATATAGAAGTAGGTCTTTTCAATATTTTTATAGTATTAAAAATAATATTATAAAATATTATTCTTGATAAAAACAAATTTTTACGTAGTACATCTCATTTTAACTTGACCCTTCCAAGATTAACATCCTAACTCCGTCACTACTATAGTGGTTAGAAAAACAATACTTTCAAGTAACTTAAGTATATTACTAGCATTTCAATATTTAATCTATTGGTCATTGGTGTTTATTGCTAGAACCGTAAAATAATATCTGATATAAAACTTAACAAACCATAAGCCAGGATTTGTCATGTCAAATCATTAAGAATAAATCAAGAACAAAACTAGATGCAGAAGCATACCAGAATTCATCGATTTCTTGAAATCTATGGATCTTGTAGTTTTTATTTTCCAACATAAGTAATCTAAAGAATGTGGCTCTCTCTTTTCTAAAGATGGGATATGTAACACCCCTAACTCGAATCCATCACCGGAACAAGGTTATGGAGTATTACCGAAGTTTATGAGTCAAGTAATAGACATTTCATAAATGTTTAGCATTCATATCAGATTTCAATCAAATTTAATCATATAGTCTCTTACATGAGCACTCGAGGCCCAAATCATGCATTAGAATCATGTTAGGACTAAACCAGGTACTCAGAAATTTTTTCGTAAAATTTCAAATTTTTTCCTAAGTGTAGGGGTCATACGCCCGTGTGGTTAGGCCGTGTGAACCACACAGCAAGGGATACGTCCGCATCTGAAGCCGTGTAACTCTCTGACTTGGGTCACATGGTTAGGTCATACACCCATGTACTAGACCATGTGTAGGTGCAGTGGTCACACGGCCAAGCCACACGCCCGTGTGCTAGGCCGTGTGATCAATTCTGAGCATTTTGTTTTGACATTTTAAAGATGTAGGGGATATACGGCCAAATCACACGCTCATGTGCTAAGCCGTATGTCACACACGGCTGAGACATATGCCCGTGTGGACAAAAATAGGCTATTTTCCAAGCCACATTTATCACCCTTTTTGTCTTTCACCTACACTAATACTTGAACACCTTCACAAACCATGTCAAAGCATTCAACACAAGTCTAAATCATATCTTGAACATGACATAATATAACATACAACCAATGTACCTGTAGGTACCTTAGATGACAATTTATTTTCATTTTAGTCTATTATTTGTACTCATCTAGTTACCAAATGCATATATGTAATATCACATTCATTATTTAAACATGATAGAACCACTTATAAATATATCAAAATATGTCAAACACAAGCCATTCCCAATGGCTAGTTTCATTCAAAACATTTATATGCCATCATTTGGCTAAATAACCTATATATGCCATTATAACCATAAGTGATTTACCATATATACCGAAATAGGCTGATGGATAGTGTGAGTGATCTCCGCCTATGCTTCCAATCCAATAAGCTTCCGAATCACTATAGGATAGGGGAAAATAAAACAGAGTAAGCATATTTTGCTTAGTAAGTTCGTATAACTTGGAATTTAACTTACCACTATCTTAAATATAGGTAAACATTCAATTTATTTCCAAGTCATGTTGGCCAAATGCCTAAACACATATCCTCATTAACCCTGCCAGTCATGTATTCTGGGTAATAACTCATAATCACGAATATACACAATCGTCAGACAAGTTTCATACACATATGTCTTCCATCACATATTTTCAAATATATTACAAAAGTACAAAGTTATTAAGCATGTTCCACATTCTTGTACGAAGTACATCATACTTCAACACAACAAATACTATCATTTCCATATATCTCAGGCTTGTTTCAGTAATAGTTTGTTTTGAATTCATGTTAAACATATATTTTTCATGAATATTAGAAAATATATTAACTCAACACTAGTCAAATTTCCTTGTTCAAATATTTCTCATAATTCGTGTTCATGTAACAGGTATAATTCAAATCAATGTAATTCAAGTACATTTTCATAATAATTCGTTTCATGACCATATTTCCTCATGTTAGGATTTTACCTGCTGAATTTATTTGAAATATCGATGGATAAGCATGTAGTACACTCAAAGTGTACAAATTAGAAATTCTTCAATTCATATTCAGGAGTACCTAATTAGGGCACATAATCAGGAAGCACACTCTCGAGCTTTGTAACGGAAAGCTCACACAGAGCCATTTCGGGAAGCTTATAAAAAGCTTATCGGGAAGCTTATTCGGGCTATATAACGGGAAGCTTATAAGAGCCATAATCGGGAAGTTCACAAAGAACCTTGTCAGGAAGTTCACAAAGAACCATATCAGAAAGCTCCGGATAGCTAATATCGGGAAGTTCGAACGAGCATTTTTATTTGACATTACTACCATACTGTAGATCATAAAATAATATTAAAATAAATTTCCTTTCCAGAATCAGATTTGTGGTCTCGAAACCACTGTTCCTATTTTACCAAAATCGGGCTGTTACAGGATATTAGAAAAGTTATCTTATGTGTAATTTGGGGACTATAACTTTAATATATAAATTTTGCACATTAACCATAATTTCTAATCAACCCATCATTAATTAGAAATTAGTTACTAGAGTATCTACACACATTTCACCTATACTTTTTTTAATAATTAAAGCCCAATAAACTTTAATCAAATTAGATCACTTTTAATTTGGGCTAACCTATTATGATAGTAAATAATAACATGTAATTACTTTTATTATATATGTGGTGTCCATATTTTCTAACAATCTCTCACTTGGACCACATATATTAATTACTCTATAATTATATGTTTATAAAACCTTATGAGCTCAAAACTTTACTTCATATTTAAAAAGGTATTCCGAACAATCCCGTCCATTAATTATGTTGACATATAACCAATGCGACTTTCATTGCATATACCATAACTAAGTTCATCCCTGATCATGTATATTAACACAACCAAATGATATAGATCAAGTATGGATGTGTAGCATAAAAATTTCATGTAATATGATCTAAACATGTCTATTTTCAATTGGTCCTCCTTAAACCTTAATGAGATCAAACCTTACCAAAATCAGAGTGTGAATAAACCAAATAAACTTTATTTCTACAGAAAATAAACTTAATATTTGTAAACTGAAATAACTGAAAAGATGTTTATAACATAAAAGCATTAAAAAGTACAAACTCTCACTAAAACCAAATATCTTTAAATAACGTTACACACATATAAGTAGTGTGCTCATGAAAAACCTTAAGTGGTGGTTTCTTAATAAGTGGATCCACAATCATGAAGTTTGTCTCAATATGCTTTATAGACACCTAACCACTGTGATATTTTACTTTAACAACTAGGAACTTAAAGTCTATGTGTTTTGACTTTGATGTGCTCTTGTTGTTATTGGAATAGAGGACTACCTATTATTGTCACAATTTGCACCTTAGTGACAAAATTTTGCATCAATATTCCATCAAAATCAGATTTTGTATACTTAATGATCTCTAACTTATCTGACCTCCGATATGTGAGTATGTAACTTTTTCTTCTTTAAAGATACCTCATAATCCTCTTGGATGTTATCCAATGGTCCAAACCAATGTTGCTTAAATATCTACCTAACATCCCAACAATGTATACAATATTTGAATGTGTACAAACCTAAACATACATTAGACTCCCCACTCTTGAGACATAGGGAATCTTTTGCATTTCCTTAATCTCAAAATCATTCTTGGGATATTGGTCGAGACTTAACTTATTATTGATAAGTAGTATGTCATTAACATATAAAACCAAATACAAAACCTTACTCCTATTGAACTTGTGGTATATACAATTATCTACTAAATTTATCTCTAAACCAAATGAGATAATCATTTGGTAAAATTTGTAATACTATTAAGGAGAAGTCTGCTTAAGTCCATAGATCAAGTTCTTTAATTTGCAAATCATTAACTTTGCATCATCAAACAAAAAGTTTTCTAGTTGCACCATATAAATGTATGATCAATGTTACCATTAAGAAACCATTAACTTAACATTCATCTAATGAAGTTTAAGGTTAAAATATTCCACTAAAGCCATTCTTGAGGTTGTTGAGTTTTTTCTACTAGAACAATTACCTCATCTTGAATAGGGAGTTGTTCAACATTGTCTTATTAAGGTTCTGGATTCACTTCTTCATCAATGATAGGTATGAGAACCTAAACATTGTAAAAATTGATAGCAGGAATTGAGCTAGAATCCAATTCCTTCTCAAAAGCAATGTCTCTAACCTTATTTCTCCCTCTAAACTCAACATCCTTAAAAAAGTTGCAATTCCCGTATAAAAAATATTCCTAATTGTGGGATCATAAAATTCATAACCTCTAGATCGCTCAGAATAACCAATAAAGTAGTTGCTTACTATTTTTTAGTTTAATTTCTTTTCATGTGGCCTTGCTTCAGGTGGACATCCCAAAATGTGAAAGTGCTTTAGACTAGGCTTTCAATTTGTCCAAAGCTCATAAGGTATTTTTGTATCTGCTTTAGTGAGTATTCTATTCAGAATGTAAGCTACTACATTTAAAGGCACTGGCCAAATGAGCACTTTCAAACTTATCATGTTTCAACCTTTCTTCCTTTTACACGCAATAAGAAATGAGCTCATTTAGTGTCTATTTCTCCTATTGACAGATTTAACTAATTTTAAATTGGTTAAACTGTGCAGGAAATGATAGCAAAACCAAAAGAACAAACAATTCCTCAGAAAGCTCGATTTTAAGTGCCTTAAGTCTTAAGGCAACATAAAACATCTCTATAATGTACTCCATCATGTTTCCTTGACCCTTATACTTCATAAGCATCAAAGAAGTTAGAAGTGATGTCATCTCAACCTTATCGCTTCTAGCAAAACGTTTCTCAATTTCGTCAAGGAAACACTTGTCCTGAGTAACTTTTCAGATTCTGTGCCCCTAAAGGCTTATAAAATACTGTGCTTCATCATCATTAGACTCATGCGATTTGAACGATCTCACCTCTTAAAATCCCTTTTAACATAAGAGGTGCTTTCTGCAGTAAGAGGTTCGTATTGTTCTTCTTTTAGTGTAAGGTCATGTCTATACAACTAAGCACTATAAGTAAGTCCCTTTTCCATTCATTGAAATTAGTCTCATTAAGCATGAGTATATAATTTATATTAGTAGATATTGTGGCAGTAACAAATAAGCTAGCTGAATATAAAACAAAAATAAATATAAACTCACATCAATATTCATAAGTAAATATTAAATTTAGGATAATGGGTGGTAATCCCATTCCAAGATACCAAACACAACATTAATATCAAGTTTTTGGACAATATTATTAACAATAAGTGGTACTTTTGTTGTAGCAATCAAACATTGAAAATAAATTTTGTCAAATAATAAATTAATCTTTGGACTAACATATTACTCATATAAAGTACCTTATGATTGTCACATATTTATCCTTACAGATGTCGTTGAAATTCTGCCAAATATTAACTTACTTTTGGATCAATTAATAAACGCATAAATCATAAAAACATATAATGATCTTTATATTTTAAATAAACTAATCTACAAAAAAAAAGTCACTTTGACGGCATTTTGTTTCAACTAACCTATTTAAAATATTTGACATTCTTAATTAAATCCTAAAGCCAAAATTTGAATTTATTTATTTCAAAATATTTCTCTTAATTTCATCTTTCAACCAAATTAAAAGATAATAGTATATATATATATATATATATATATATATATATATGTATTTATCCCAAAACAACATACAATAATGTTGGCAAATATAATAATATTTGAATAAAAAAACAAACTCACATAAGACTTCAAATTTAAACCAAAATATTTTTTTAACAAAGGTAAACTCTATCTCAAGATATGAAACACTCTATTAAAATATCATCTTTGGACAAAATATTAACTTGTAAGTAATATCTTGGTGTAGTAATCAAACACTAACAATAAGAACATGTCAAAAATAAATCTTCCTTTGGATCGATTTATTACTCACATATAAAACTGAATAATTGTCATATGTTTATTACCACGATTGCACATGTAATATTATTAACCTTCATTTTATTTTAAAACAAAATAATTTCAATATTAGAGGTCACTTTGACAACTTATTATTTCAATTAAGTTATTTTAAAAATATATAAATATACCAATATTTAAATATGAAATTTTCATAACAGTTAAAGGTCAAAACTTTTTATTGCTTTATAATTTCCAAAATAATTCAAAATAAGGTTGTCTAAATAGTGTAATAAAAAACTGAAAACCTTAATATTTAACTGATTTTTTGTTGCAAAACCATATCTGTCAAAATCAAACAAAAATAATGTAGTGATTTAAAGCCAAATAATTAACAAGTATATGTATTCATAATTTTAGCATAGACAAAACACCAAAACAATTCACTTGAGATACCATGTAAATCCAAAATTGTATTTACGATTAAATAGAGACTTACATAAATACTTAAAAAATATTTTCAAGCCAATAAATCTCAAAAACAAAATATAAAAGTATAATAAATATTAAAAACTCGTATCTTAAATCTATAATTTTCCTTGCACCCAATTATTCTACTCAACTCTACTAGAGTATTGTATGAGGAAAAAAATATCTTAATCACCAAATCAATTAATACATCCAAAGTATATATTGATTTAAGCCTATGAATTAATGGTTTTCGATCGACGTAAACTTCAATTTACCCAAAATAATTCTTGTGGATTCCACTAAAGCAATTCATACCAAACCAATAACAGTCAAAGATTTCGATCCATACTTATAAACCCAAAGTTTTAATCCAATAATAAAACCCCCAAAAAATTCAATATGAATCTCAAACATTAATATACATAATCGAAAATTAAAATATTAAAAAAAATTAATCTAAAAATAATAGAGAATCAATTCGTTCTCAATGATTCAACATGACAAGGTTCGGATGTCATTTGCTAGAACCGTAAAATAATATCTAATATAAAACTTAACAAACCATAAACTAGGATTTGTCATGTCAAATCATTAAGAATAAATCAAGAACAAAATTAGACGCGAAAGTTTACCTGAATTCATCGTTTTTTTGAAATTTACAGATTTTGCAGTTTTGATCTTCCAAATTAGCATATAAGTAATTTAGAGAATGTGACTCTCTCTTTTCTAAAGATGAGATATTAAAAAAGTTATCGTATGTGTAATTTAGGGATCATAACTCTAATATATAACTTTTGCACACTAACCTTAATTTCTAATCAACCCATCATTAAATAGAAATTAGTTGCTAGAGTATCTACACATATTTGACTCATACTTTATTTAATAATTAAAGCCTAGTAAACCTTAATAAAATTAAATCACTTTTAATTTGAGCTAACATATTATGATAATGAATAATAACATATAATTATGCTTATTATTTATATGATAGTAGATTTATTTCGTAATTTATATCTTAAATTTTGTGGTTGAAATAACTCAACTTTTTTTTTCATTCAACTTGCTATTGAATAATCCTTATAAATATTATTTCTCTTTGTTTCTTTGAAAATCAATTTTAATATTTTCTTATTGATGTTTTTCTATTGAAAAAAAACATAATGAGTAAATCTGTTAAAAAGAAGTCTACTTTTATACAAACTAATTAGGTCAAAACTTTTATACAAAGCTAAATTACTAACTTGTTCCTAGGAAAATAAAACACTACTTTTAGGTTTTCTTATTTAAGAGCATTTAAAGGTAAATAATGGAAGTGGAGAGAGGGTATTGTAGACGAATTTTGAATGAATAGTAAAATAAACATTAAAAACCAAATCATGAATAGTAAAAATGTGGAATTTCAAAAGAATAATTAAATTATATATTGCTACACATTTAATTTTATACCAAAGGTTGAAAAATAATGTAATTATGACATAAAAAGTGGTGGACCAACATGCTTAATCTTGCCCCACTTCTCTTCCAATACACACAATAAGAAAGTGACAAATACTTTATTGCCTTTACTATTAGTATTATTTAGGACTAAAGCATATATATATATTTTTAAATCTGTGTGGCAAAAATATTTTGAAATTTACCCAATTTTAGATTATTAATTGAAAATTTTGGATTATTTTATTAAATAAATATTATTATATTTTTTTCTTTAATTATTTTATATTTTAATTCATGAACACAAAATATATTTATATAAGTGCGTTATAATTTAAATACATAAATAGATCATATCACAAGTTTAATTGGAGAATAGGTAAAAAGAAAAATAAATTAAATTAAGTTAATTTAAATTTGAACTTGAAAATATTTTAAAATCGACTATGATTTAGTTTGAAACATGATATATTTAAACTTATATATTTTTTTGTATACATATAATTAGTGTTATTTATTGATCAAATAGATCGATTGATTGACATATTGAACAAGTTTTATAAAATTATTATTTTGATAAATTTATTTAATTATATTTCAACCAATGATCCTTAGTAAACTAGTAATTGTTTTAAGAAAATTTGTAATAATTATTATACTATTTTTGAGAGACGAATTATTATTATTATTTTATACAAAAATAAAAAATAGAGTGGGGGTTGGGGTGTGATTGAGCATGAAAAAGAAGAGTGAGTGAGTGAGGTGAGTGGGTGACCGAGTCTTTTCCAAAAAATTGATGACGTGTCCTTCACAAAAATGTAGAATTTCTTAAAAAAGCCAAATTTATTATTACGTGTAAGTCTGTTGTAAATCGGCGCGCCTCTTTTTTCCCCTTAAAAAGTTAGTAATTTTATTTATAGAAATAAATAAAAACCACTAAAAGCAATAAAATTGAAAAAATAGAGATAAAAATAAGTTTTCTCTCTCTTTCTTGTAATAATTATTATAAATTTCTCACATCATTCTCTTCCTTTGATCTCTCCCCCTCCTTTTCTTTCGTTCTTTCTTTTTTTTTTTTTAAAACAATTTTTCTATCCAAACAAACAAGATTTCTGTTTTTTGCAGTTTCCTGTTTTTCAATTTTGAGGGAAACAATTTTCCCACATTTTTAATACACGAAAAAGAGCGAAAGAAACTTCGGGTTTTTTTTTCTTTTCCTATTGTAATACATCACTGGTACGTCTCCATTTTCACCAGAATATTTCTTCATTTTCTACGAATTTCGATTAAAATCTTTTATTATTATTATTATTATTATTATTATTCATTTCTTTTGATCCCTTTTTTTGGTTTTTTTTTAATTGTTGTCAGGTTAAGAAATGAATGGGAGCTATTTTCGTATCCAATTCTAGGGCGTAGGGCATTGTTTTTTTTTTTGGATGAATTCTGTAAGCCAAATTAGAGTTTGGTTTTGTAATATTTGATATAATGATCTAAATTTTGTGATCTTATTGGGTACTAAGGGGAATGAGGCAAATTTGCTTCATGGAAAAGAATTAGGTGTACAAGTGGGGAAAAAAATGACAGATTTTCAAGCTCTACAGCAAAAACCAGACTCCTCAAATGATGCCACGGCTGAATTTGAAAGGGGTTTGGAGGAATTAATGAGAGGGCATTTAGATGATTGTATGTCATTTGCATCATGTAGTTCTAATAGGAATCCTGATGATGAAGATGACGAGGGTGATCAGCTTATTAGGAGGAGAAGAAGGTCTGATCTCGAAGGCGATGATTTGGCCGAATCCTCCGCCGCTAGAAGGCGGCATTCTAGGATTTTGAGTAGGTGGGCTGCTAGGCAGGCTCAGGAAATGATAACCACGATTGAGAGGAGGAATAGGGAGTCTGAATTGATGGCTTTAGCTGGTTTACATACTGTTTCCACGCTCGACTCTTCGTTCTTGCGAGAGTCACCCTCGGCTAATTCGAGGCGACAAGGAGGGACTGTCGAGAGGCCTAATACTCGGGCTTCTTCGATTTTGCAAATGTGGAGGGAGTTGGAGGATGAGCATATGTTGAATAGGGCACGTGAGAGGGTGAGGGAAAGGTTGAGGCAGCAAAGGAATGCTGATGGCAATACAACTATATCGAGTACGACGTTGTCTGAGAGTCATGAGAGTGAGAATCATGGTAGTGTTGTTGATGCAAGTGAGAGTGAGAATGAGTATGGAACATGGTCGAATGAGCAGGGTGTGTCGCAGAATGAAGTTGGGGATAATAACGGGTCTAGTAGGGAGCAATCTCCTGATCTCGGTGAAGTCGAGAGGGAGAGGGTGAGGCAGATCGTTCGGGGATGGATGGAGAGTGGGATTAGTGATCATTCGTCATCACGTGTATCCCGTGTTGGTGGCCCTAGAGCTGAATGGCTTGGTGAAACAGAGCGTGAGAGAGTTAGAATTGTCCGGGAGTGGGTGCAAATGACGAGTCAACAGCGAGGAGTTCGTGGTGGACGAAGGGAAGATCATCAGGCAGCAGCTACAGTTGGCACACAAGTCAATCAACCTCGTGAAGGCTCAGTTGCTGACCATGATGAAGGCCAACCAGAGCATATTCGGAGGGACTTGCTGAGGTTGCGGGGACGACAAGCTGTTATTGACTTGCTTATGAGGATTGAAAGAGAGAGACAGAGGGAACTTCAGTCTCTATTGGAACACCGTGCTGTATCTGATTTTGCTCATCGAAACCGCATTCAGGTATATGTTTAATATTTATTTTACCTTAGCTAATCTGCGCAATATGTCTCTAACATGCTGGAGGGGCAAATTTTATTTTTTTACTAATATTGTGCTATATGCTTTTGCTTGAGTCATGTATTTCATATATTTGGTTGTAATAAAAGGACTATAGGTTGTTCTCTACTTGCATGGATGGTAGTTCCATTGTTATAGCAAGGTTTTGAATCCACTAGTATTATACTTTCATGTAAGATTGGCTTGTTTCAATAATAACGTACTTAAGGCATTCTACGGTAAGTTGAGCCATTCTACTGGTGGAAGATAAGCCTCTTTGATTGACTGAACACTTTGCTGGACTTAATATATGGTTTTGTCAATGTTATATAATTCTAACCTTCAATGATGCTCTAGGTTGACTTAACATATTGTCATATGTATAACTTATTTTTCTTCTTTCTATTTTTTTAAATAAAAAATTCTTCATAAATACATTTTACTTCAGTTTCCACTATTTTTTCTTTCTCTGCATCTGCCTGTTTGGAATTAAGATGCCGAAATTTTCATGCCCGGCTGGAAATTGGAAGTCCATCGTTGTAGAAGAATAAAACTTGCTATATATGTTTTATTCTATAGTAAAACATTATGATGTTGGAATTATCTTTTATGGGTTACACATGGACTGTTCTGGAATCACATATCTTGATGTTATTGTATTTTTTTGGTTTTGCCCAATGAAAGTTCTTTTGTATCTGGGCTTTTTTTTTTTTTTGCATGGGTGGCTATTCTTAACTACCAATACATTTAACTTTGCAGTCCCTACTCAGAGGTAGATTCTTACGAAATGAAAGACCTGTTGAAGAAGAGAGGCCGCCTTCAATGGCAGCGAGTGAATTGATTCAATTAAGACAACGACACACTGTATCTGGTTTGAGGTATGATTGTTGTCATTCATGCTCAGGTTACAAATTTTTTGAACAGCTTTTCTCTGTTGTACTAAATATTTTGGTATGGCTTGAAAATTTCCTTGTAATGCCGCTTTCAGCTCCTTTGAGCATGAAGCTCTCATGGTTTCCATTGATTTGTTTAACAGTTAATTCTTTTCTTATTCAGGGAAGGGTTCCGTAACAGATTAGAAACCATTTTCCGTGGTCAAGCAAGCAGCAATCCTGAAACCACGTCTAGCAATGTCATAGATGATTCTAGAAACGAACTTTCTCAATCAAACACATTACAGGATGCACAACATGAACGAAGTGAACATACACAACCTAGGAGTTCAGAAAGTGACGTCTCACGGTCACAAACAGGAGATATGGTTAGCACCATGGCTGCTGAGAGCATTAGTTGGCAAGGAAATGCTAATCAAGGTGGGAATTGGCAGGATCATACAACCAATGATGAACAAGGAAATTGGCAACAGCCACCGTATGGTCAGTTCAATGAATGGAGAGAAGGCAATGCAGAAGAACTGGATACAAATTGGCAAGAAGGTTCAGTTCGCGAGTATCGTCAAGAAAATCCTGGAAATGTAAATGGGGAAGAAAGTCATTCACAGGGTGCCCAAAGGGTTTGGCGTGAGGATGGCTCTCGGGAAGCTGTTGATAATTGGTCAGAAGGGCCTTCTGGTCCTCCAAGACCACGTCGTTCAATCCCAGTTAGAAGGTTCAATAGATTTCATCCACCTGAAGATGATAATGTGTATAGTATGGAACTTAGAGAGCTTCTGAGCAGGTAACCCTCGCATGGTTTTCTTTACTCTTAAAAGAAAAATATTGCGACTTCTTTGATTTTTTATATAAATTTAATTTGCAGGAGAAGTGTCTCTAATCTTCTTCGAAGTGGTTTCCGGGAAAGTCTAGACCAATTAATACATTCTTATGTGGAAAGACAAGGCCGTTCTCCCATTGATTGGGATCTGCATAGAAACTTGCCAACTCCAGCCTCACCAGAACGTGATCAAGAGCAGCAGAGGGATGAAATAAATGATGACCAGAACAATGCTATCAGCAGACCGTCACTGGTGTTACCTTCTCCTCCTGTACCACCACCACAACCGTTATGGCATCAAGATTTACATCACACTAGCTGGTCTCGGCACAGCATGCATAGATCAGAAATTGTGAGCCATCCTTTTATCTGTTCAATGCCATACTATCGAATCATTTCCATTCTGTTATCTCTGTTGCTGAATATCATAAAGAAATAGGCCCAGAATCTTACTTGTTACTATGCATGCATCTTTTAAGTTAATTATAAGGCTCTACTTATTTTGAGCAGGAATGGGAGATGGTTAATGATCTTAGAGCCGATATGGCAAGGCTTCAGCAGGGCATGAGCCACATGCAGAGGATGTTGGAAGCCTGCATGGATATGCAGCTTGAGTTACAGCGATCCGTCAGGCAGGAAGTCTCAGCAGCATTGAACAGATCAGTTGGTGAAAAAGGTTTGTAAATCCTCCCAACGTTTTTCTCTTTAAAAATAATTATTTCGGACTAACTTTTTATTACAGTTCTGAGTGTAGAAACATCGGAGGACGGATCTAAATGGGGTCATGTGAGGAAAGGAACCTGCTGTGTTTGTTGCGATAGCCATATCGATTCACTTTTGTACAGGTTTATACCTTGTCGACTTTTTCTTTTCATAAAATCATTATATTTTCGGACTAACACCGGAGTATGCGCATATGCTGATGATGCATATTGATGGGATTGCAGATGCGGACACATGTGCACGTGTTCAAAATGCGCGAACGAGTTGGTACGAGGGGGAGGAAAATGCCCATTGTGTCGAGCACCGATTGTGGAGGTAATCCGAGCATACTCGATATTGTAAAGAGGAGAGGAATAAGTAAGAGTAAAGAGAAAGAGAGAAGCCAATGTGAGATTATGTAGAGGAGGGGGCTCCATCCCAATTAGAAAGGGTGTATGTTTAAATATGTGGAACACTATGCTTTTTTGTATAATTGGAATAACAATTGGCATATCAATTATTATTCATTCTTCTTTATCATTCTTACGTAAATAAAAATGTCACTCTTTTTTTTTTTTTCTTCTCCTTTCCGTGATGGTTCAGTTTTGGGGATAAAAGAGAAAATTAATTAAAGTTGGTTTTACTTTTCGGAATTTTGAGTTTACTTTTTGAAGCTTTGATGTCACTTTATTTATGACATGGCAATTTTAGTGTGTATTTTTTATTCAAATTTAGCTGACAAATTTTAACCCTAAAATGAAAGGATTAAAATTCAAGAGCATAGCATCTTTTAACCGAAAATTAGTTGAATATATTTAATTTAAAATAAAAATGAAAATTATTGTAAAATTTACATCTTATTTTAACAAATTTTTATTTTAAATTTAATTATACATATGTAATATATTAATATAAAATGATACTAATTTAATAATATTGTTAATGATTTATATAAATCAAATCAAATTAAAATTTTATGTGATAATGTCATATAGTTTTAATATTTATTCAACTTAATTTCACTCAATATTACAAGTTGTTTTAAATCTCTCTCCTTCTATAATGTATTTTTATTAAGTTTTTAACCTTTTTTAAGGAAAAAAACAGAAAATAAGGCAAAATAATGATTGAAAAACAAAATAGTCTTTATTACTAAAATTTATTCATTAAAATTGTGAAAATATTGGCAAACAACAATAAAATTGAAGTAAAAGAGTAATTAAGCAGTTTCATCATGATGGTTCTTCATCTCAGCCTTTATAGCTTCAGCCAATTGATCATAAGCTTCACCCCAAGCATTCTTCATCTCTTCATTCCATTTCTCTTCTCCAATTGCTTCTTCAATTGTCCTTATGAGTGCCTCTTTCACCACCTGCATTAACATTATTCCTCAAAATTTTTTTAATTAACCACTGCATCCAAATCAAATTTATTATTAAAAAATAAAATAAAAATGTACCTCGAAATGGGGGTCTTTGACACCACTCTTGACATGGACAGTGCCCAAATACTTCAAAGTAGTATCAGCCACTACCACTTCCCCTTTCTCTCTCAGTTGTATGGCTGACTCACATGTCTTCAACAACAATTGTTTAAGTATTTTAATTTAAGTAGGGATATATATGCAATGAATAAAATAAAAGGACTGACCATCTTGAAAACCTTGACAGCATGAGCTTTGAGCTTTGGATTATTTTGAGGAATCTCCTCTGACTCCCTCAAGAAACTGAACATGTTCTTCGCACCTGGTGCTATCTCCAATATCCTAAACAACACTCTCAATTTAATCAATACTCAGTGGAAGAGAAATTCTCTTAAAAGACACAGCCTCACTCGTTTGGCCGACACTGACCACTGTTGGGTCCGAACGAAGAATTCATAAAAAAGGAAAGAATTAAAGGTCTTACAGTGAAAAGAAACGCAAGCTGAAGTGAGGAATATCTTGCTTCAAAACCTCCCATGATTCTTTCACCAACCCTTCTTGCTTCTCTGTGAAACCCATCTCTGATTTTCTTCTTCTCAATGATAACCAGGGAGTGGTGGAGCTCTATAAGAAAAGAGAAAACTAGTGTGGGAATCTTGAAGAAATAAATAATATTAATGACAAACGCAAACTCAGAAATTTAACTGCTGCTTTCCTTTATTAATATAATACCAATACAGCTAAGCTTTATTTGTCTTCTTAGACGTGCATTGATGATTGTGTAAAAGATGGCTCCTTATTTTCCAGAAATTTAAAAAAGGATGTTATTATTCACAAAAAATCATTTTGATTTCATTTGGTTGAATTTTGACAGAAAAATCTCCCAAGTTGTAACCTGTCCAGATATTTTCTATCATTACAAAATAATTCATGCTTACACCATACAAAATTAAATTACTATTCAAATGATTAATATTTTAGTAATTCAATCATTTAGTCTATTTATATATATATCTTGCATATCAAATTAGATGTATATTTAAAAATTCTAACTATTTATTTTATATATAAAATTCACCTCTTGAATATATATATATATATATATCAACTATTTTTAGATTAATATAATACGGATATCAGATGAGTTCAAAAATTTGAATGCATGACAAGTACAATTATATTAATAAATTTAATGATTAAATCGTTAAAACATTAATCATATAAATAATTATAAAAATGTGTAAAATTACTCTAATTTTTACTGAATTTTTCCCAATATATATTATTTTATGTAAAACATAACAATATTTCATTCAATGTACCAGTTGAGATAAACATCTACCTAATCATTAATTAACGGTGTATTAGAGATACTGAAGAAACAATAATCCAAGATTGATAGCATAAGCACCATGATTTTATTTATTTATTTTTATAAAAATCAAACAAATGAACAAAAAACCACTTATTACGAATCTCATGCTCCTCACCTTCCCAAAAATAATTTATATTTTTGTATTTAAAAATCACTAAATAAATTTTTTATGCATATTTATAAATTTTACTTTTTTCTGGGCGCATGGCTAACGTCAACTTTGAGAAATTTCCAAAAATTCACTTGTTTTTCAATCAAATTCCAGTTTTTCATTTAAACATTTTTGTAGAATAATCTTGAATGGAATTTTTGTTAGTACGTAACTTAATTGAAATGGTAAATTTAAGCATGATGGATTTTCTTTTTTGATAATAGGTTTGTGATCTCCTTCAATTGATAGCTTTTTGTTTTCTGATTTTGGCTTTCCTCCTTTCAATTTAGGGAAGGAAAGCCTTGTTGTTACGAATTGATGAAAGAAAAATAGTGGGCAAATGTCACCTCAAATGCAGAGCTGAAGGTTGTGCAACTATTACAACGACATTTTAAATGGGGCCCACAAGTTGAAGGTAAGCATCCTATTATCCATGGGTTAAACTATGACTGATGGGAGGCACACCAAGGTTTTTATAAACCCCATTGATGAGAGTAGAGATTGTAAGGCCCAAATTTTGCCTGGCCCGTACACATACAAAACAATAAAATAAAAAAATACAACAGTCCAAATCAAGGCCCAATAAAATAAAAATACAAAGGCCAGATAGGCCCAAAGCATTGGGGTTTTTAGAGACCCTAGGTCTCCTTTTGCTTCACGCCGCGGCCTTCACCAGCAGCCTCCACACACGCCCTTCGCACGATCCCCAACTACGCGTTGCCTACCCCACGTCTGTGCGCTCCGTTTTCATGGCTTCACGACCTGCAACATGGGCAAAATAGCAGAAATCGCTTGTATATTGGCTATAAAGCCTTCGGTTTTTAATTGTAAAGGGGGGGAATACAAATACAAGACAGATATAAAGAAAATAGAGAACAGAATCTGAATTTTCCATATGCAGAGCAATTTTTCAATTAAATGAGAACGATTTTTTCTTCTTTTCAAAAGGTGATTTGCTATTTTGATTTTACTATTTAAGTTTTTTTACAACAAAAGAAATGGAAAAAGAAAACAAAAGGGACGAAGGTACCTGATTGTGGCTTCTCCTGTAGCCGTTCTTCATGATCAAGGCGGATTAGCAGCAGGGGGCTGATCCATTTGTGCCCTGGCAGAGGAAGAAAGGAGAAGACCCTTTGTTCCTTTTGATTTTGGAACAGAGAACTTTGGGGAAGGGATTGAGGTTTTGTTGCGGTAAAAGGAAAAATGGCAGATTGCCATTCATTCTTTTAGTTTTAGTAATAAATAAAACGGCGTCGTTTATAGCTTTGGACCGAATAGTCCATTTGCGCGTTAGCCCCTGTCGCATTTCTATTTGTTTTAATTTAGTTTTTTTATATATTTTTAATTTTCCCTTCAAATTTCCTTTATGTTGCATTTGAGTCCTCTCAAAAACGCTGCATTTTGAGGGCATGGATTAATTTCTTAATTGATCCCTGTGATTTTATGCGCATTATAATTTGGCCATTGTGCGCATGTTCCTTGTTTTGTCCCTTAATTTTTATTTTTCTTCTGATTTAATCTCTAGCTTATTGGTTTTTTTTTATATTGGGCATTTATTTATCCATTTTAATATTTTATATTTTAAAAATTGTTTTATTTTGTAATTTTTATTTTAAATTTTCTTATATACGATTTACTTCTTTTAAAAATCCTATTTTTACTATATATTTATTTTTTTAAAACACTATTATTCCTTATTTTTATATATTACCTTATTTTTATGTGCATTATAAGTTGTTAATAAACAAACTTTGCTTTATTTTTTATGATCATTAAAATTATATTATATAAATTGTAATTCATATGTATTCTTTAGCATATTTTTATATGATGGTTTTATAATCAATTTATACTTTTTAGGTATGTATATTATTCGCTTTAAAATTTAGCTTAGGCATACGTTGCAACTTTTTTTTATATACATAATTGATGTTATATTTTTACTTATTTTAATTTTAGCCTTAATGTTAAATTTCAGCTTATAATGTTGGTTTTGAAATTCATTTTATGATGAACTTGATATTTATGCATTGATGTTTATGTATTGTTTGTTTGTCTATTGTTGTTTTTATGTGTTTTAATTTTCATATGTGTACCTCTGAATTATTGTCTATAAATGGTGAGTTATATTAACCATGTACATGTTTCATATTAGTTTCCTTGTTCTTAAGTTCTGTGTATATTTATAATTGGGATTATCAACTTGTTTATTTTAAATCGTTCATTTCATTTTTATTATTATTCCAAATAAATTGAATAAATGTGCTCCAACGTTTTTATAACCACTCGCGTTTCAAAAAAAACCCTCAAACATAGGGAAATATTTCGTGTTTGGGAGTTTGAGAAATCGTGCCCTACCGTGCTGGGTTTCGATTTTTTGTTCAATTGAATAACTGAATATCCTTGTGAAATTTCATTCATGTTTTCTTAAATTAAAATGAGGCAATATTTTGTGTTTGGAAATTCGAGAAATTGTGCCTTACCGTGCTGGGTTTCGATTTTTCGTTGGGCCAAATAACGGGATACCCTTTTAAGATTTCGTTGCGTGTTTTGGAAATCGTGAGGTGATCTCAGTTTTTGGAGGCTTAAAATATCGTGTCCTAACGTGTTGGATGTGGTATTTTATTCCTTAGGAATGAGTGAATCTTAAAATCCAATTCGAGTTGTTCACTTTTTTAAAGGAATCGCATTTTAACCTTGTTCCAAATTTTTGACATTAAGGGCATAAATTGATCAATACGGCACCAATTTTGGGGCGTTGCGGGAGTGCTAATCCTTCTTCACGCGTAATCGACTCTCGAATCCGTTTTCTAATTTTTCGTAGACCAAAAACGTTGTTTTAATAAACCAAAATGCTTTATTAAAATGATCAATCACAGGTGACCCGATCACACCTAAACAAAAAGAATTGGTGGCGACTCCATACCTCACTTTTTAAGTCGATCCCGTTTTTTTTTCAAAATAAAAAATGGTTTCGATAGAGATCTTTTAATTACTTTGATTAATGGTAATAAGATTTTCAAACTAGCTACAACTAAAAGCTTTGAACATAATCTTAAATGATATACATCATTAGGAATTCATCCACATCTCCAATTGCATTTTTGCTCATTAGGTTTGGATTATTCTTGAAATCATATTTGAGAGAACTACAAGTGTAAAACAGTAAAAACTCTATATGTTGATAACCAGGTTTGAGAATGACAAAAAGAAAAAGAATTTGTTTTAGATTTCTATGTTAAATTGTGTGACATTTCTAACTAAGCTTCTTCTTTTGGTGAAGAGTACTCAAATGCAAAACTAGTGTGCAAAATTTTAAGATCTCCCCCAAAAGATTCTCTATCAAGGTGATAGATATAGAACAAGTCAATGACATCAATACTATGAGATAAATAAGCTTATTGAGTCTTTGCAAAAGTTTGGAATAAACTTTGGACAAACATAAAAGGGATAGAATCACATCAGAAAAAAAAATTGATTTGCAAGTTGCTTCTTTAATTGCAACTGATGAAGAAAACTAGCCATTCTCACAAAAAGGAAAAAAGCTATCTAGGAAAAACAAACGGAGTAACATATTTTTGAAAAGTGTAGGATATAGTGGATTGGAGATTTTTAGACTTCTTGATGAAACGTATGGGTGTTAGGGATAGATGTCGGAAATGGATATGGAATCGTGTTTCGTCTGCATCAATTTCGATATTAATATGACAGAAAATTGTTGGGTAACTATTACACATATACCAAAATTTTCTTGCCTCACATGGATGGTCATTTTAGACGAACTCCCTATAAAAGACAGGTTGGTTAGAAGAGGCGTGAATATTGATAGCCAATGTTTGCTATGTCATGGGAACATAGAGACGAGAGATCATCTCTTTGCAGACTGTTCTTTTGCCAAGAAGGTCTGGGAACAAATTTTGGGCTTTTGCAACATTCGAAGAGCTATGCAGGGTTTGCGACATGAATTTTAGTGAGTTTCTATGAAACATGGATACAGACATGCAATACGGGTATGATACAAGGACACAATAATTTTTTAAAAATGAGGACAGGAATACGGCATGATACGGAAATAAAAAATATATTTAATATTTATATATATATTTTATGTTAAAATACTTAATGTAAACGAAATTATTGATATTTTTCATTAGAAAGATCTAAAACTTTATATTCAACTCAGTATTTTAAATTAATTTACAAATAGCCTAAGATAAGACCTTGGGCTGCCCACAATAATAAACAGAAATTAAATCCAGCCCAGTATTTTAAATTAATTACAAATAGCCCAAAATATGACCTTGGACTGCTTCAAATTTATCTGAGAAAAAAAAAAAAACCCTTTCATTTCCTTTCACAAAAACTCTTAAAACTTTCAAGCTTCAAAAAACCATTCATTTCCTTTCACTCTCAACTATGGTTTTTCAATCTGGGGCTTCTATCCATTGTGACAGTGTTGGGATCGCGTTTGTTTTTAGACACCCGTATCGTGATCATGTCTGTTCTTTTGTTTTTTTGACGTATTCCAGAGTGTCCCGTACATATCCGGACGTTTTTGACGAGTGTCCATATCAAACACACGTACAACATTGCTACGAGGAGGAATAAGCCGTATCCGTGCTTCCTAAGTAGTTTTGTGAGAAACTCAAGGCTAAATCCCTCGTTACTTTATTCTTAAAGCTAGCATGGAATGCAATTATCTACCATATTTAGAGAGAGAGAGAGAGAAGTAGAAGACAACTCAAGGGACTCGATACCGGTGCAATGGATGTAGTCAACAATCAACATGAGAGAGGATCGATAATAATTTCCTTTTTAAAGTTTAGAATATACTATAATGGACATGAGATGTATAAGCCAATGGTGTAAGTAGTTATCATGTAGTAGTATATACTGCCAATGGTGTAAGTAGTTATCATGTATTAGTATATACTGCTTTCTTTGGAGAATCCAACTTATCCCCCACCAAAAAAAATGCCATCTAAACAACGTCAGCAGCAAAATAGGATGAAAAATTAAAATTTTTAAATAAAAAAAAATCAAGGGCTCAATAATTCAAAGTTAAAGTATAAAGATTAAATTTTAAAAGAGTTTGAACAATTTATATTATATTTAAACCATTAAATAGCGTATTAATTTTTCTAAAAGAATTTAAATAACCTACCAATAAAAGAATACCCGTATGGTTTCTAAAGATTTGCATTAAATTAATTATTTGTTTAAGTCATATTATAAAATAAAAATTGAATATTTAAAATGTTTTATGTCTCCGTACATTTCGTTAGCGGTGGATTTTGGCATTAAGATTGGGTAATTAAAGTTTTCAAAAATTAAATAATATTTAAAAATTTTGGTAAATTTATTAAAATTAAAAAAAGTTAAAATTTTGAAGGACTTAAATGAAAATTTTCAAAAATATGTTTTTTTGGGAGCAGACGGGGACTAGGCCCAAATTACCATCTGTCATTACACTTTGTACATTTGAATTTTGATTTCCATATATTTATTTTCAAGAATTTAGTCTTTCTATTTTTCAAATTTAAAAATTCTAACCAGTTGTTATCACCATTAAAATTTTTTTGTTAGATTTACGAGGGTGACAATCACAATTTTTTTTTTAAAAAAATATTTGATAGTGACGTAACAAAAAACATGGTTGAAAATACTTGTGTGGTTTTTTTTTTTTAAATACCCATTTGAACTCGTCATAATAAAATAAATTTTTTGTTGGAATAATGCTCGTAAAAAACCGACATCAACATTGTAATTGAAATAGTTAACAATATTAATAATTTAGACTAACTAATGATATAATAAAAGTAGATAGACCAAGTTATATTAAAACTTAAAGTATATGGATTAAATTTAAGTTTCAACATAGTGTAGGGGTCAAAACTAAAATTTGACCATTGTCTTATAATGTAAATTAAAAAAAAAGGCAAATGCAAAAGATGTGTTAGTCTTTAGGACCATTAAGGCATTACAATTAAATATAATCGCATAACATTTTAATCGAAAAGTTATCAATATTAACTATTTGGACTAACTAATAAAATTATAAAAATATGGGTAAACTACAAAACTAGTCACTTTTGTTTGCCTCATGTTACATTTTAGTCACTTATGTTTGAAATGTTACGTTTTAGTTACTTATATTATTATTTTGTTACGAAGTGATCACTCTTCCGTTAAGTTTTGTTATCTCCCTAACGGTAATCTTACGTGGCAGTCCAACTAGATATTACTGAATCTGCTAATATATTTACGCATGTATCACATTACAAAAACAAAATTTTAAATACTTATACCTAATAAAACATGAATCTCATTACAATAATAGTTATTTTCCAAATAACATATTGTTTTATAATTTTATTTCTTATTTAATATTTTAATTTAATTTTAATAATGCATACTTTATCCGGATGAAGTATGTATTAGCGATTCAGTAATATCTAGTTGGATTGCCACGTATGATTACCGTTAGGGAGATAACAGAACTTAACGGAAGAGTGATCACTTCGTAGCAAAATAATAACATAAGTGACTAAAACGTAACATTTTAAACATAAGTGACTAAAATGTAACATGAGGCAAACAAAAGTGACTATTTTATAATTTACCCTAAAAATATATAGACCAAATTATGTCGAAATTAAAGTATATAAATTAAATATTAAATTTAAGCACAATAGAAGGACTAAAAATGAAATTTGACATTTTACTATAAAGAGAAAAAGAGAATCATATATCTGCAATCAAAAGGAAGGCACTAAATCTCAAATGTTAATAGTTGTGGGATCAAAATTGATATTTTACAATTATCTTATAATAGGAAAAAAATGCAATTAGCTCTAAGGACCATCCTTTTATATATATAATTAGTATGATCTACCTATGTTTTATGTTGGGTTGATTATTTATTTATGTCAAATTATTGAGTAAAAATTTGAATATTAAAATATACTCTAAGTCCTATACAGTTCTTACATTTTGAATTTAATCTCCCTACTTTTATTTTCAAGAATTTAGCCCATTTGCTTTTCTAATCTACCATCTCGCTTTTAAATTATACATAACCATGAAATAAATTAATCAAAAGTTAAAAATATTAACTATTTGGACTAATTAATAAAATTATAAAAATAAAGACTAAATTTTGTTAGAAATTAAAGTAAAAGGATTAAATCTCAATTTTAAACATATTAGAGGAACCAAAATGAAATCTAATCATTTTTCTATAATGCAAAGAAAAAGAAAAATGCTTAAAATTTAAAGATTAAAATATGCTCTTAGTGTCTATAAAATTCATACATTTGGAATTTAGTCCCCCCACTTTTATTTTCAAGAATCTAGTCCCTCTACTTTTTTATCACCGTTAAAACCCTTCTATTAAATCCACGTGTCACATCCCAAAACTCAAGTTAGTAGAATCAAGTTAGTGGACTAGATATCTGATTCGGAATCCGAAATTAGGATCGTAGTAATTAAATAAAAATATTATAAAAATAATTGGGACTAAAATTTAGGTTAGGGAATTAAAATTAGGTATCCCAAAATTGATTTGCTTGAAACAGATTTAAAAGAACAAAATCAGATTTAAAAATAATTGAAGATATAGGTTTTAATTTGAAATAAGAACTGATTTGAAAAAGGGTAAAAATTGAAAGTTTTTATTCCCAAAATTTAAAAATCAGTTTTTCCTCCCCTTACCTATTTAAACCAATGAATGTCCCTTCCCTCCTTCACATTTTCCATTTGAAAATTTTTCTAAACATCAAACCTAAGCTTTTTCTCTCAAATTGGCTAAACTACACTGATTTTCCTACCTTCCAAACACTAAATCATCCTCCAATTTTAAAGAAAATTCATGTTTTCTTCATCAATTTCTTCATTTTTATTCAAAGTTTTTTCACCAAATTAGATCTATACTTTGTTTTCCTTCTCAAATTGAGGTAATATTTTTATTCTTATTGTTAAATCTAACCTTCTTGTTTTTATAATTCGAGATTTGATAAACTATTACGAGATTTTAATAGATCTAAAGTTTTCAAACAAAAAATGGGCTTAAAAATGGTGAAATCCGAATTTTTAAGTTAACTTGTTATTTTAAATTGATTTTCAACTTATTTTGAACTAATTAGAATGTTTATGAACTCAATTTAATAGATCGTTAAAGAATTTTTATGAATTTAGAGTTTTCTTTCTTAGATCAAACTTGTATGCTTAAATTTTTGGAAAAGTAGATCTAATAAATTAGGTGATTTTGATAGCTTAGATTTGTAATAATATGATATTTAGGATTTTAAGAATCTTGTTTAAGGGTTAGAAACAAAAATTGAGGGAGGAAATCTCTTTTTTCGATTAATTAGTTAGTTTTCAATATTAAGATGGGGAAAGCATAGATCTATGATTTTGTTGTTGTTTAAATGTGATTAAGGCTATAAATGATGGGTTTGTAATGTGTTTAGTATGTACAAAAAGTGTTAGATTCGTCGGGAGGCTCTACGAGTAAATCAAAGGGCAAAAAAAAGCTTATCTAGCCTTCAACCATTGAATGAAAGCGACTAGGTGAGTGATTGGAATTGCTGCTTCTAAGCATGATTCCTAAAGTTAAATGGGAGCTTAGGTTGGCCTAAACACCTAATCTAAGTTTCGAGTGTAAGCCTTCTTACTTGATCTTTGTTTTATTACGTATGATGCTTGTATATTGTGACATGTGATACAAGTGAAGTTTTCAAGCATGTGTTATGTGTATATGATAGTGAATGTTAAGTGGCCTGCTGGTCTTATACCCACCATAGTGATTTAAAGTGAATATGGCTTTTTAAGAAATTATGTGAGCACTTGAAAAATGTATTATAAGTCATTTGGAGTGTTTGGAGATCCATTTATCCAATGCATTATGTTTTATACATGTTTCTTAGACATAATATGTCAATATGTCAATATGAAATGCTGTGAAATATACTTAATTCCATGCCATATTTGATTGATATAATATGCTTTCTTTTAACCATGGAGTTTGTGTTCATTTGTGGCTGACATAGCTCACACTCTTTTAGGCATAATGTTGCAGAAAAATAGCTGAAAAAAGAAGGAGAAGTGTGATTGACAAAGTGATCCTATCTAAGACAAACATCTTGTGTCTGTGATGTGTTTTCACTTTTCCAATGAAGGCAATATGGGACTAGCTCTTGAGGGAAATTAGACTTTGTCTTTTATGGTTTTTGGGAAGTTTTAGTAGCCTTACATTCTAGTCCTATGTTTTATACAATGGAATTGAAGTCCTTAAATGCTAGGAATTGCTAAGAAAATTTGCATGATTAAGATTATATGTTTAATTTCATAAATTTAATTTTACTTTTGTAAAAAGATTTTTCAGATATTTTGACGATTTAGTCTTTGAACCTTTGTTTTAAAATTACTTGGGTTTTACTTGTCAATTTTAGTTTATTCCTTCAAATCTTGTTTTAATAATATTCTATACTAAATGCATGTTTAATTTACTGTTTCACAAATGCTTCGTGTATCATATGTAAAATGACGATTTTACCCCTACTTGTTATTTTAATGATTTTGTTAGAAGAGTGTGATTTTAGGATTTATATGTTTATTTTTACTTAGTGATTAATTGTTATGCATGAATATTGTATGGTGTGAATGGTGGTATTGTGGTGTGATTAGGGGTCGGTAAAGAGGTCATGTAAGTGACTAATGGGACGTTCTACATTCAGGTTAGCCTGTGTTAGTTGGGTTTGGGATGCCATATTTGATGGTATCAGAGTCAAGTTTGTCAACACTTGAGCCAAGGTTTATCAACTCTCGGGCTTGAAATTTTTGAAAATTAAATTGATTTTAAAATAAAATCAAGAATTTTTATACTTTGGACAAAAATACCATTGTATAAAATAGATTGTTTTTGAGGGTAGGAATAGGAACACATTGCCATAATTTGAAATGTTTTTTTTTTAGTAGGAATATGCCTTGGATCACTTGCCACTTGCCACTTTTCACTCTTTCATATTGTTTATTTTTATGTTTATAGTATTTATATTATGCCTCTTAGGCGATGAAGTGTTAATATGAATGTTTTGGAGGGTGGTGGTATGTCTGCTGCACCACATATACCGCCACAGAGGCAAGTTATGCCTGAGGTGGGTGTTGAACCCCTAATGAAAGCGATGATTGGGGTGTTTCTGTGGATCGCCTTTGGTAACCTTACACTTGCCAACCATAGAGTGCCACTTAAGCGTTTGTGAGCTTTAAGTGGTAAAGAGTTCAAGGGAGTAAAGAGAGCTGGTCCTTCTATAGTTGAGTGTTGACTCGAGAGTGTAAAGAGGATCCTTTAGTAGATATATTGCTCGGACAAGGAGAAATTGGGCTGCACCATATCCCTGCTTAACGGAGAGGCTTATCACTAGTGGAACACTGTGAAGAGAGGAACTACTGCTGATCGTTTGATTTGGGACTATTTCTTGGAGATGTTTAGAAGATAATATATAGAAGAGCAATATATAGAGGCTTGGAAGAGAGAGTTCCTTGATTTAGTTTAGGGTAGTACGTCTGTTGCTAAGTACGTATGAGTCAGAGTTTTTATGACTCAGCCAGTATGTTTTGGAGATGGTCACCACCGAGAAGGATCGGTGTAAGAGGTTTCGATTGGGCTGAATTGGGACATCCATGTGTATCTGGTAGTGTACGATACTAAGGCCTTCGACGATATCGTTGAGAAGGCTAAGGTTGTAGAGGAAGTATTGGTTGAGCCACTAAGGCCAGTAGTGACCAAGTTCAAAAGAGGGGCTCTAATTAGTTTGGTGTTTCATCGTGATAGAATGAGAGGAATCACAAATCGTAGAGGTCTAGTAGGAGTGCATGACAGGGATCCTAACTAAACTAGTCTCGTCTGCAGGGCACTATATTAGTTACTTCTAGGGGTACATATAAGTGGCCATCATTTGAGCATTACGATTATAAGCACTCTAGTGAGTATTGGAGGTTGACTAGGTCATGTCTACGATGTGGTTCAAAGGAGAATTGGTTGAAAGACTGTCCGAGGAGGGTTGAGATTGCTTAGACACAGAGTTCGACACCTTCTAGAGATCGTGGCAAGTTTGTGGTTCTAACGATAGAAAGAGTGGAAAGAGGACTATAGCGCACACACACTAACTACTCAGACTGAGTCCAGATGACCAACTCGAGTCTATGCTGTCAGGAAGTTGGGGGACTGTGACTTGACCGACCTGACTATAGGTTCTTTTACATTGCAATTAATCATTTTTATTTTCATTTGTAGATTTTGGTTCTACGCATTCGTATATATTGAGGGATCAAGCCGGTGAGTTGAGAATTTCGGGAGAGACTATTAGATTGGGTATGATCATTATAAGTTCTTTGGGTGAAAGTATTGTAGTGGATAGAGTGTACTGAAGGTGTCCTCTGATGATTTAGGGATAAGTCTTTCTCGTGAACTTGATAGAGTTATTGTTTCATAGGTTCGATGTTATTTTTGGGAAGGATTGGTTGACTGAGCATAGGAAAAAAGTAGACTTTGAGATGAAGCGGTTTACCTTGTGAGGTAAAGATGGGGTGGAGATAGTGATTGTTGGGGAGAGACCCAAATTTCTCTCTAATGTGGTTTTAACGACTAAGGTAGAAAAGATGATGTGCAAAGTGTGTGAGGCGTACCTAACATATGTGTTGAATTCAAGAAGCAAGGAGCTGAGGTTTCAAGATGTCCACACCGTAATGGATTTTCCTGATGTATATGTGGGGGAGTTGCTTGGTTTGCACTAGATTGTGAAGTGGAGTTCGATATCAAAGTTTACCTTGGTACTGCACCAGTGTCCATTTCACCTTGTCTTATGACACTAAAAGAACTCAAGGAGTTGAAAGTCTAGTTGCAGGAACTGCTTGACTGAGGTTTCATTCGACCAAATGTGTTACCTTGGGGTGCATTGGTTTTGTTCCTAAAGAGGAATGGTACTTTAAGGTTGTGTATCAATTACTGACAACTGGATAATTTAATCGTCAAGAACAAGTATTTTTTGACTTGGATTGATGATTTGTTTGATCAATTTAGAGGGGCGACATTATTCTCGAAGATAGACCTAAGGTCAGGATATTATCAGCTCATGTTGAAGGAGTCGAATATTTTGAAGACAACTTCCAAGACCTGGTATGGTCACTATGAATTCTTGGTCATGACGTCTGGTTTGACTAATGCATTATCTGCGTTCATGGATATGATGAATCATGTTTTCCACTTGTATCTGGATCAATTCATATTTGTCTTTATAGATGACATTCTTGTATATTCTAGTACCTAGGATAATCATGATACACATTTGTGGATTTTTCTTCAGATATTGCGAGAGAAACAGCTGTATGTTAAGCTAAGCAAGTGTGAGTTTTGGTTGAAAAAGGTCATACTTTTGGGGCATGTGGTATCTGCTGAAGGAATTCACATAGATCCGAAGAAGATTTAGGTGATTTTGGAGTGAAAACAACAGAAGAACGTTACTGAGGTTTGGAGTTTCTTAGGGTTGGCTGCTTATTATCGTATATTTGTAAAGGGGTTTCCCATTATAACTTCACCCTTGATGAAACTACTGTAGAAGAATGTGGTTTTTGAGTGAACCGATGTGAGACAAAAGAGCTTTGAGAAGCTCAAGACAGTTTTGACTGAGGCACTAGAACGAGAGAAATGTGCAAGTGTACACAATCGCAACAAGTAATAGAGTGACAAGTAAATGTCGAGTTATCGTACCCACAGGGACTGTGAAAAGAATTATTTATGAATGCAATTTTAAAAACAGTTTGGTGAAAAAAAATATTTTGATTTGAGGAGGTGATTAAAAACTAGGATTTTAACTAAGTAAAGTAAATAAAAATAAAATAAAAGTTCCAATACACGATTTCAAAAGATGATTTTAATTAAGATGACATAATTGTGTTAGATTAATTAAATTTCTTAACTTAAAATTATTAAACTCTTGTTTATGTTGTCACGAATAAATTCACCAAAACTCGATAATTTGCTAACTTATGAACATACTTACTTACCAAAATCCATTTATCTCTTGACTATATCTCTATGTCAATTCAACCGATTAAACAAATTTTTATAAGCAAATGTGTTAATACACATACAGTTAATTGAAATCAAAATAATCTCTTGTACATACCTCTATGCCAATTCAAACAGTTAATTGAATCTCATAAGCACATAAAAGATCATGTGAGGTAGCAATGTATTTCTATCTTGAAATAGTTTAATCACAATAATGTCGCAAGTTATGCTAGGCTAATGTATCGTTAGATACCGTTGCTAATTTAACCCTCAACTACCTTAGATGATTAAACATGTGCTAACTAAGTACTATGTCAATTAATTACAATTTCAATACGTTTAAATAATTAAGTCATGGTTTTACTTAATCAAACATCTTACCGAGGCCTATAACAACACAAACACAATTTTAATAAATTAAGTAGATGAAATGCAATCAACCTAACACGAATTAAATTTAAGCCATACTAATTAAATTAAACATATCACCATCATAAATATTCATAGACATTTTAACAACAATAATAAAATTAAAATGATAAGAAACAAGAGTCAAATCTGGTGTTTCTTTGAGGCTTGACTAGTTTGCTCTACTCCTCCTTCTTCCTTATTCTTGTTGAATTGAGGCTTCCACAAACACTTGAATGCTGCTCCAAATGGTGGTTGAAGGACTCTTTTTCAAGAGGTGAAATCAACAAAGGAATAGGGGAAGAAAATGAAGAACAATGAAGAGAGAAAAGTGGGAGAGAAGTGAAGAATGAATGGTTTTGAGATGTGTTTGAAGTGAGTAGCCAAGGGGGGTTTGAATGCAATTTGAAGGAGTATTCAAGGGCCATTTTGCAAGCCAAATAATTAGCCAAACAAGATGATTGGGTAAGCATATGGGACGGTTTTGGGCTGCCTAGTGCTAGGTTGGATCGGTTTTCTCGGTTCAGCTCAACTAGGCCACTTTTCATAATTAATTAATAATAATTTATTTAACCCAAATTAAATTGGATTAAAATTAACATTAATTATATTATAAATTAATATAAATAATTTGGACCGTCGTAGGCTAAAAAATTATTTCGCCTCGATGCTTCAAAAATCGCTTCTCGATTTTGTGCTTCTAGCAGTGTTTGCTGAGCTAATTTTCACTCTTTGTACAAATTTTTTGAAAATGATCAAAATTAATCAAAATTTATTATAAAATTAATTAAAATTCATCATGTTCACAATTTAAGTACAATTTAATTATTTTATAATAATTATAAATTTTTTGACAAGAATTTTATTGAAACTATATGAGTTTGAGTTAAAAATGCATGTAAATGTGTGTATATTTTCGTGTTTCTTAGCACTAGTGTTGATTCAGCCAGAATCTGGGAAGGAGTATGTGGTCTACAATAATGATTCATATATGAGACTTGTTTCTGTTCTGATGCAAGATGGTAAGGTTGTAACTCATGCCTCGAGATAGTTGAAGCCATATGAGCTTAATTACCTAACCCATGACTTGAAGTTAGCAGTAGTGGTATTTGCACTTAATTTTTGACATCACTATCTGTATAGTGAGAGGTTTTTCATCTACACAGATCAAAAGAGTCTTAAGTATCTCCTTACTCAGAAGGAGTTGTGTAACACCCCTTACTCGTACCCGAGACCGGGATCAAGTACGAGGCGTTACCAGACATGCACTCGAACATTTTTCAGGAAATACGGGTTATAAAATTTCGTTCCAATTGGAACCCAATCAAACAACATCTTAGTGTCCCTAGTATGGGCCTACGAGTCCCAAAACATACATTGAGAAAGGTCCAAGACTAAACCGAGGACCTGAGAAAGTTCTTGAAAAATTTTCTAAGTTAAGCCTCGCACGCCCGTGTAGAGGCAATGCACACGCCCGTGTGCTTTGGGACACGCCCGTGTCCCCTACCAGTGTGGAATTAATTGAATTTATTTTCTATTTTGAACCTACAGGGGTTTCACACTACCAAGTACACGCCCGTGTCCCTGGCCCGTGTCCTTCACACGGCCTAAACACGTCCGTGTGGTTGCCCGTGTCCAAAAGCTTGAGCATTCTATTTATGACATCAATATGCATTTAGGGGCACACGGCCAAGACACAAACCGTGTGCTAGGCCGTGCCCTCCAGACGGTTGAGACACACGGTCATGTCTCTACCTGTGTGTTTACTACCATGCATTCTGACTTAATATTTTTAGGTGCAGGGGACACACGGCCATTTCACACACCCTTGGGGCAGTCCATGTGTCACACACGGCCTAGACACATGCCCGTGTGTCCACCCATGTGGACCTTGTTAGGCTATTTTCCAAGCCTTAGGTCACCCTCTAATAACCATATCCACTCATAGTTTTCAATAACACTTAACATGTTATAATTATACTGTTAAATGACCTTAATACACCTCATTGCTTGTAAACCTCATCTCATCGGTTTTTATACATGCTAGGTTTTCCCCTTTATCTTAAGGATTTCCATGACTTGTGACTCAATTAAGATTGGCTCATTATCTTAACTCATTTCCAAAATTGTGGCCTAACCACCCTATGTGATTTGGTCATGCTACAAATGACAAATTGTAATACACCATATTTAATCATCACAAGAACATTGGAACATAACATGCACAATTTGGTAGGTCATAACCTATACCAACATGAGCCAATTTCCATGGCCATATACAAGTGAATATGTATACTTTTATAAGCCTTTATATTGGCTAATCAAATGACATATATAACAAAATAAAAAATGGCCTATACATGCCATTGAACAAAATAAGAATATCTATATACCAAAGCTAGACATGATAGTGTGTTGATTCTCCAACCGTCTCACAATCTTCGCGAGTCCATGAGCTTTGTAAGACAGGGAAAAGAGAGGGGTAAGCATTTACATGCTTAGTAAATCTAAATAACTAGAAAGTAAACTTACTGATTAATTAGCATGCATCAATATTAGGCAATAAAACCAACAAGCATGAAATAGTTTCCCTATCACATGCACTCAATGAACAAGTTAGTCTCATAACAATGCACCATGTAATTTGTCTTAGATGAGTTCAGCATTCAACATTTTCATTTTTATATCTCATGTTAATCCCGTTGAGTTTCTCGGAAGTCTTGATGGATTATCCATTTACCATTAAGTCATAAGAGTGATCATCTCAAGTATGCACTCCTGCGAATCTCACATCATACGGTGTGATTACTAGTCCAGGCTAAATCCCCCGCAATGTAAACTCATAGGGTGATTTCGGGATTACCAGTCCAGGCTAAATCCCTTGCAGCAACAAACACCTGTAATGAGCTCGGATCTAAATTACCAGTCCAGGCTAAATCAAACCCTAGTCAGATTACCTGTCCGGGCTAAATCTATAATGCTCACATATTCTTCGGGAGGCTCGATCACTCAAGGAACACCTGTTCGGGCTAGATCCTTCCTATATTTGTGATTAACAGATTACCCATCCAGGCTAAATCCTTTTCTGCAACACATACAGGATCTCAAGTCATGTAAGCTATGGTTTATCCATCGAATTTTCCTTTTTGACTTCAACCAGGACCTTTATTATCATTTCATTATTATTAACATACTTCATGGATTCTCATGCCATTATTATAACCAATTATCATACATTCATAAAACATGTAACTATGCATATTAATAGTTTACTTAAAGTTATTCGAACTTACCTGGTATCTGTTTCGGCTTTGCGTCTCGATTATTCCGAAACCTTTCGTTTTCCTCGATCGACCTCCAGAATTTGTTCCTCGGGGTCTATAACAATAAAAAATGAATCATTAATACCTCAAATTATTATTTTCGAGGCTAAATTTCACCCCAGACAAAATGACCATTTTGCCCCTAACCTTTCACATTATTTACGATTTAGTCAGTAGGCTCGTATGATGAAATGCATGAATTTTATACATTACCCAAGCCTATCTGAATGTTCTTTCCTCTTATGGTAGTCCACTTTTTTCCATTATTTCACATTTCTGCCACATATTTTACACCTTTTGCAAAAAGGTCCTTTTAGGGGTTTTTCATGAAAATCACCTAGAAAAAGATGTTTAACATGTGACAGCCCAAAATTGACCCTAGTCGGAATGTGGTTTCGGGACCACAAAACCGAGGCATAAAAATAATTAAAAATTTATTTTGATGCCTATAATATGTGTGTGCTCATGTATGACATTTTATGATGATTGATTTAGTGTTATAAAGGTGAATTCCACTAGAAAGGACTTAGTAGTGAACTTTGAAAGTACGATAGGGAAATGTGTGATGACTAAGTAGAGCATGCATGCAAAATAATGGACTTGCATGTCAAATTCCCCTTTTTACAAGTGATGGCCGGCCATGACAAAGAGATATGGGCTAAACATGTCATGAAACATGTTTTGTTGGGCATTAGGGAGAAATAATAAACAAATAAGCATGGGTAAGAAAAGAATGAAAAAAAAAATGTGTGTGAGAGAGTAGCATTCCCCCCCCCATTGCCGTGCAACCAATAAGAGAAAACAAAAAAAATTGTTCATCCTTGTTCTCTCCTTTTTGGCCAAAAATACTAAGAGGAAGAGGGGATTTTTGCTTCATTTCCTTTGTTTAGAAGAGATCTAGAAGGTGATTTGGCTAAATTTGCATCAAGAGTAAGAGCTTAGAAGACCACAATTGGACAAGGGGAAGGAAAAGGTGATCGAATAGCCAAAAAAGCCGTTCGACAACATCCGAGGTAAGTCCTCAAGAAGTGACCGTACTTGAATTGTGTGAAATAAAGTATGGATGTGTATTGATTATTGATTGTGTATGCATGAGTATTTGAATTCTACCCGGGCCAAGTCCCGAAGGCGAATATGCTTGTGACTATAATTGCGTTTGAGCCTTAGTAACGAAAATGAATTATGTATGTCCAATGATAATTGATGTATGTGTTCATGGGAAATTGAATGATATCCGGGCTAAATCCCGAAGACAATTATGCTGGAAATTATATCCGGGTTAAGACCCGAAGGCAATTGCGCTAGTGGCTACATCCGGGCTAAGACCCGAAGGCATTCGTGCGAGACATTTTATCCGGGCTAAGACCCGAAGGCATTTGTGCACGTGATTATATCCGGTTATATTCCGAAGAATCTTGGGCTGGAGGTGAGTGTTGGTTGCTGTAATAAATTCAATTAGCACACTCGAAAAGCCCAAAGGATAAGGTACGTTATATGTGCATTGGAAAGTCGACATGTTTGAGCAACATTCGCTCAATCGACTAATGAATTTCAGTTATTGAATTGATTGATACTTTGTGAAATTATATAATGATGAAGTGTGAAGTAGGAATGTGTACAAATGAAATGATGCATTTGGCTATGTGAATGTATTGCTGTAATTAGAGTTGATTATATTCCTTGAGACTTACTAAGCATAAAAATGCTTACCCGTTGCTTTGGCTCTCGGTTTTCTAGATTTCGCTCGAGGCAATCGGATTTGGGATCGTTGAAGTCGAAGTCATCCACACTATCAAGCCTCCATTTTGGTATAAATTTTGGTTGAACTTGAGATGGCATGTATAGGACTACCCTTGTTTGTTAAATATGTTGTAATGTAAGTATGTACGGCCATGCGAAAATGGCTCGAAAAGGAAGCATGAACTTAGACTAATTGTGGGTTGTATGTATATATTTGGTGTCATGATGTGGCTATGGCTTGGAAATGGGAATGTTGGTCATATGATCAGCCATTGGCATGGTTAAAATGATCATATATGAACCTATGTATGGCAAGACTAGTTGAATCATGGAGACTACCAAATAGGTAAGTCCTACCTTAAAACAGATGCTGCCAGCTGCAGTGGCGTGAATGTGAAAAATCACCAAAATTCATAGGAATGGAATTAAATAGTGAATAAGCTATGTAAATGAACCTTGATGAGTCTATTTTCATATGGAAGAAACGAAATGGTCATAGGAGTTACAGGTTAAGAGATATTAAAGCTATTGTGAGACAGGGCCAGAATGGTTTCTGGGTTCCCTGTCGTAACTTTAAAAATTCACTATAAATTATCCAAAAATAATTAGGAGACATAACTTATATGTACAGATTCCATTTTGAGTCTAGTTTCATTAGAAACAAACGACACCAGCATTAAAGCCCTGTACAGAGAGATATTCAAGTTATACCACGCGAAGGTCAGAGCAGTCGATCCCTGTAACATGGGTAACTTTAACTAATAAACTGTACCAATTGGCCCGACCAAAAATCCTAGAAATAAAACCATGGATGTATATATGAGTCCAAATTCAGGGAAAATTTACGAAACCGGTTTCCGAGTTTTGAAACTCGAGATATGATTTTTAAGGCGACAGTGACGCAGTTTTCCAGCCTGACTGGAAATGTCAAATTGGTGGGCAAAAACATGTGAACTTGGCTTGTTAACCCCTCGGGTCCGACACCGGCGATGGTCTCGGGTTTGGGGTGTTACAATTTTATTGGTATCAGAGCCACGGTTTAGTCGATTCTAGGACTACCGTGATGTGTTTGGGGTCTAGCTATACATGCCATTAAATGATGAATCGATAGTGTGATGATTACGACAATTTGACTTTGTGTTTGTTGTAGCAATGGATCCGATCCCAACCGAGCGATAGCTGATGATGTGGAGAGTGTGGCGCTGCCCGCGCAAGGGACAGCGCGGCGGACTCTCAACCTATGGCCAGCAATCCTAATGACGAGGCTAGGCAAGCCTTTTATAGTGTGATGAGCGAATGGTTTAATCAATACATTCGAACCAACACTACTGTTCCACAACCTCCATTCCCGACAAATGCAACCCCGCACCTACAATACCTCCGGTGATGACCAAATAAGGTCAAGTAAGCCCCGATCGATAGGATTGAAAACATGGGGCCACTGAATTTAAGGCTACGGATGATGATGATGCCGAAATGGCTGAATTTTGGTTAGATAACACTATCAAGGGTGCTTGATGAGCTATCCTGTACACCCGATGAGTGCTTAAAGTGTACCATCTCCTTGCTACGTGAGTCCGCCTACTATTGGTGGAGTACTCGACTTCGTGGTGCCTAGAGAGCAAGTGACTTGGGAATTCTTTCAAACCGAGTTAGAAAAAAGTATATCGATCGAGATTCATCGACCAAAAGCGGAGGAATTTCTTGATCTTAAGCAAGGTTCTATATCCGTTACGACTACTGAGCGAAAGTTTGTGAGGCTTAGCCGTCTGCGAGAATGCATTTCGTCAGAAGCTATTATGTGTAAACGCTTGAGGATGGGCTGAATGATGATATAAGGATGTTTGTTGGCATTCTCGAGATCGAGAGTTCGTAGTACTTGTTGAGCGAGCTTGTAAAGCCGAAGAGCTTAGAAAGGAGAAACAAAAAGCTGATGTGGGGATTGGAGAATTCCGAAAGAGGTCCTCGGGAAAGTCTCTTCAACAAGCATCGAAGAGATTTCGAGATGATGCGAGCCGGTCTAGAGGCGTTTGGGCTTTTCTAGGCGAGGACGCGATCGACCCCTGTGACCACACGAGTCACTTGATCGCCGATGGTGGAAATGATCGTAGAGAGAGGCGAGTGTCCACATTGTGGCAAATGGCATTCGGGGAGCTGTTGGTTTCGTGATCGCTCCTGCTATAAGTGTGGATCGGCCGACCACTTTATGAAGGATTGCCCGAGGATGCATGAACAGAATGTAAGTCAGAGTGCAAACCCGGGTGCTACCACTGCTCGAGGTAGGCCACCTAGAAATATGGGCAATGTCGATTGGCGGTCGAGAGGATCTAGAGATGCTACCATCGGATCGAGGCTCGTGCTCTGCTAGGACTTATGCCATCTGCACGCCGAGGATGCCTCTCCGGATGTTATTACTGGTACTTTCACTCTTTTCAATACAAATGTGATTGCTTTGATTGACCCTGGTTCTACTCATTCATATATATGTGAAACCTTAGCATCCGAGAAGACTTTGCCTATTGAGTCTCTCGAGTTTGTAATTTGGTGTCAAACCCTTGGGTCATTACGTGCTTGTTAACAAAGTGTGCAAGAAAAGTCCCCTAGTGTTACGAGGTTCTTGTTTTCGGCGGACTTAATGCTTTTGCCGTTCGATGAGTTCGATGTTATTCTTGGTTTGGATTGGTTGACCATGCACGATGCGGTTGTAAATTGCAAGAGCAAGACTATCGATTTGAGGTGCGCGAATAATGAAATAATTACGGTTGAGTCCACGGACTTAAAGGGTTGCCATTTGTAATATCGCGATGTTGGCCCGAAATATGTAAGAAAAGGGTGCGAAGCGTACCTTGCGACGTACTCGATGACAAGGAATCGAGAAGAAACCGAATCTGTGCGTGGTTTGTGAATACCGGATGTTTTCCAGAAGAATTGCGGGTTTACCACTGTTCGGAAATAGAATTTGGCATCGAATTGGTACTGGTACCACTCAATTCGATAGCTCCGTATCGTATGGCACCAACGGAATTAAAGGAGTTGAAAGCTCGGTTGCAAGAATTGGTGGATAGAGGTTTTGCTCGCTTGAGTTTTTCGCCTTGGGGTGCTTGGGGTGTTGTTCGTGAAGAAGAAGGATGGAACCATGCATTTGTGCATCGACTATCGTCGACAATAAAGCGACGATAAAGAACAAATATCCGTTGCCACGTATTGATGACTTGTTCGATCAAGCTGAAGGAGCCTCGGTGTTCTCGAAAATAGATTTGAGATCGGGCTACTATCAATTGCGAATCCGAGATTGGGCGTGCCCAAGGCGCCTTGAGCGAGATATGGTCACTATGAGTTCCTAGTGATGCCGTTTGGGCTCACTAATGCCCTCGCGGTATTTATGGATTTAATGAATCGGATCTTTAGACCATATTTGGATCGATTCGTAGTCGTGTTCATTGATGACATCTTGGTCTATTCAAGAAATGAGACCGAACATCTTTGAACACTGCGGTTAGTCTTGCAAATTTTACGGGACAAGCAATTATATGCTAAGTTCAGCAAGTGTGAGTTACGGTTAAGAGAGGTTAGCTTCTTGGGTCATGTGGTATCTCAGCCGGGTATTCGAGTCGACCGAATAAAATTTCAGCCATACTAAATTGGAAGCCTCAGAAATATTCTTGAGGTTGAAGCTTTTTGGGGCTTTAGGTTATTACCGACGATTTGTAAAGGCTTCTCAACGATAGCCACGCCGATGACGAAGCTACTCCAAAAGGACGTTAAGTTGAATGGACGGAGAAATGCCAAAAAGTTTCGATCAATGAAAACTTATTTGTTGAAGCCCCAATTCTAGTGCAACCCGAGTCCGCAAAGAGTTTGTCATCTATAGCGACGCCTCTCTACTTGGGTTAGGTTGCGTATTAATGCAAGAAGGTCGAGTTGTGGCCTATCGTCGAGGCAATTAAAGCCACATGAGAAAAATTATCCGACTCATGATCTCGAATTGGCCGCCATCGTATTCGCCTTAAAGATTTGGCGACATTACTTATTTGGTGAAAGGTGCCATGTATACTCGGATCACAAAAGTCTCAAGTATTTGATGACCCAAAGAGACTTAAATCTGCGACAAAGGCGTTGGCTCGGTACATTAAAGGATTATGAGTGATCATTGACTATCACCGGGAAAGGCGAATGTGGTTGCGGATGCCTTGAGTCGTAAATCGTTATTCACATTCGAGCGATGAATGTGCACTTGTCTATCCGATCCGACGGTGTGTTAGTGGCTGAATTGAAAGCCAAACCATTATTGACACACCAAATTCGAGAAGCTCGAAAGTCGATGACGAGTTGGTTGCAAAAGCGGGCTGCGTGTGTTCGAACAAGGACTCGGAGTTTCAAATCGACGATGACGATTGTTTGAGGTTCAAAAGTCATCTGTGTGTCCCAAAGAATTGAACTCATTTCGATAATTCGAATGAAGCCCATTGTAGCCGAATGGCAATCCACCGGGAGTACGAAGATGTACAATGATTTGAAGCGTCGGTTTTGGTGGCATGGTATGAAGCGAGACATCTCCGACTTTGTTTGAGATGTTTAATATGTCAACAAGTGAAAGCGGAACATCGGTGCCTTGAGATTACTTGACCAATCACGATACCGAGTGGAAATGGGATCGAGTCACAATGGACTTTGTATCCGGGTTGCCATTGTCGTGAGTAAGAAGGATGCGGTTTGGGTCGTGGTAGATCGATTGACTAAGTCGGCCCACTTTGTCCCGTCGTCACGGATTTTTCAATGGACAAATTAAGCGGAATTGTACGTTTCTCAGTTGTGAAATTACACGGGTGCCTATTTCTATCGTGTCGGATAGAGATCCAGAGATTTACCTCGCGATTTTGGAAAAAGTTGCAAGAAGCTTTGGGTACCAAGTTGCATTTCAAGACCGCCTTTCACCCCCAAACGGATGGTCAATCCGAGCGGGTAATTCGGATACTTGAGGATATGTTAAGATGTTGCGTCCTCGAGTTTAGTGGTTCATGGGAGCGGTATTTGCCGTTAATTGAATTCGCTTACAACAACGACTTTCAATCAAGTATTAAGATGGCACCCTACGAGGCCTTATACGGTCGTAAATGCCGTGACGCCATTGTTTTGGGTGAGCTCGGTGAAAGCAAGATTTACGGGTGGATTTGATTAGGGATGCTGAGCAGAAAGTGAAAGTAATCCGTGAAAGTCGAAGATAGCCTCCGATCGTCGAGAAGTCGCAGCGGATCTGAAGCGTAAGGATGTCGAGTATCGGTGGGTGATAAAGTGTTTCTCAAGGTATCGCCTTGGAAAAAGATACTCGAGTTCGTAGTAAGGGCAAGTTGAGCCGAGTTCATTGGACCATATGAGATATCGAGCGAGTCGGTCCGGTGGCATATCGCTTGATTTTGCCCCGAACTCAAAAGGTTCACGATGTCTTTCATGTTTCGATGCTTGACGCTATAGATCCGATCCATCGCACGTGATTAGTCCATCGAAATTGAAATTCAAGCCAATATGAGTTATGAGGAAGAACCGATTCGTATCCTATCACGGAAGTGAAAGAGTTGCGAAACAAGCGGGTTCCACTAGTGAAAGTGTTATGGCTCAAGCACGGGATAGAAGAAGCTACTTGGGAGACCGAGAACTCTATGAAAGAGCGATATCCAAACCTATTTACGGTAAGATTTTCGGGACGAAAATTTCTTAAGTGGGGAGAGTTGTGACAGCCCAAAATTGACCCTAGTCGGAATGTGGTTTTGGGACCACAAAACCGAGGCATAAAAATAATTAAAATTTATTTTGATGCCTATAATATGTGTACTCATGTATGACATTTTATGATGATTGATTTAGTGTTATAAAGGTGAATTCCACTAGAAAGGACTTAGTAGTGAACTTTGAAAGTACGATAGGAAATGTGTGATGACTAAGTAGAGCATGCATGCAAAATAATGGACTTGCATGTCAAATTCCCTTTTACAAGTGATGGCGGCCATGACAAAGAGATATGGGCTAAACATGTCATGAAACATGTTTTGTTGGGCATTAGGGAGAAATAATAAACAAATAAGCATGGGTAAGAAAAGAATGAAAAAAAAAAATGTGTGAGAGAGTAGCATTCCCCCATTGCCGTGCAACCAAGAAGAAAACAAAAAATTGTTCATCCTTGTTCTCTCCTTTTGGCCAAAAATACTAAGAGGAAGAGGGATTTTGCTTCATTTCCTTTGTTTAGAAGAGATCTAGAAGGTGATTTGGCTAAATTTGCATCAAGAGTAAGAGCTTAGAAGACCACAATTGGACAAGGGGAAGGAAAAGGTGATCGAATAGCCGAAAAAGCCGTTCGACAACATCCGAGGTAAGTCCTCAAGAAGTGACCGTACTTGAATTGTGTGAAATAAAGTATGGATGTGTATTGATTATTGATTGTGTATGCATGAGTATTTGAATTCTACGGGCCAAGTCCCGGCGAATATGCTTGTGACTATAATTGCGTTTGAGCCTTAGTAACGAAAATGAATTATGTATGTCCAATGATAATTGATGTATGTGTTCATGGGAAATTGAATGATATCGGGCTAAATCCGAAGACAATTATGCTGGAAATTATATCCGGGTTAAGACCGAAGGCAATTCGCTAGTGGCTACATCCGGGCTAAGACCGAAGGCATTAAATGCGAGACATTTTATCCGGGCTAAGACCGAAGGCATTTGTGCACGTGATTATATCCGGTTATATTCGAAGAATCTTGGGCTGGAGGTGAGTGTTGGTTGCTGTAATGAATTCAATTAGCACACTCGAAAAGCCCAAAGGATAAGGTACGTTATATGTGCATTGGAAAGTCGACATGTTTGAGCAACATTCGCTCAATCGACTAATGAATTTCAGTTATTGAATTGATTGATACTTTGTGAAATTATATAATGATGAAGTGTGAAGTAGGAATGTGTACAAATGAAATGATGCATTTGGCTATGTGAATGTATTGCTGTAATTAGAGTTGATTATATTCCTTGAGACTTACTAAGCATAAAAATGCTTACCCGTTGCTTTGGCTCTCGGTTTTCTAGATTTCGCTCGAGGCAATCGGATTTGGGATCGTTGAAGTCAAGTCATCCACACTATCAAGCCTCCATTTTGGTATAAATTTTGGTTGAACTTGAGATGGCATGTATAGGACTACCCCTTGTTTGTTAAATATGTTGTAATGTAAGTATGTACGGCCATGCGAAAATGGCTCGAAAAGGAAGCATGAACTTAGACTAATTGTGGGTTGTATGTATATATTTGGTGTCATGATGTGGCTATGGCTTGGAAATGGGAATGTTGGTCATATGATCAGCCATTGGCATGGTTAAAATGATCATATATGAACCTATGTATGGCAAGACTAGTTGAATCATGGAGACTACCAAATAGGTAAGTCCTACCTTAAAACAGATGCTGCCAGCTGCAGTGGCGTGAATGTGAAAAATCACCAAAATTCATAGGAATGGAATTAAATAGTGAATAAGCTATGTAAATGAACCTTGATGAGTCTATTTTCATATGGAAGAAACGAAATGGTCATAGGAGTTACAGGTTAAGAGATATTAAAGCTATTGTGAGACAGGGCCAGAATGGTTTCTGGGTTCCCTGTCACAACTTTAAAATTCACTATAAATTATCAAAAATAATTAGGAGACATACCTTATATTTACAGATTCCATTTTGAGTCTAGTTTCATTAGAAACAAACGACACCAGCATTAAAGCCCTGTACAGAGAGATATTCAAGTTATACCGCGCGAAGGTCAGAGCAGTCGATCCCTGTAACATGGGTAACTTTAACTAATAAACTGTACCAATTGGCCCGACCAAAATCCTAGAAATAAAACCATGGATGTATATATGAGTCTAAATTCAGGAAAATTTACGAAACCAGTTTCCGAGTTTTGAAACTCGAGATATGATTTTAAGGCGACAGTGACGCAGTTTTCCAGCCTGACTGGAAATGTCAAATTGGTGGGCAAAAACATGTGAACTTGGCTTGTTAACCCCTCGGGTCCGACACCGGCGATGGTCTCGGGTTTGGGGTGTTACATAACACACATCCAACTTTCATATTCCTCCATAAACCATCAAAGAATAAACATGTCACATATGGGTTACTTTACATACATGAACCCTAACTCAAAATATGGGTAGAAATGGATTGAGTAAGTTATCGGGATTTCAAAAATACGAAGAACATTAAAAACGGGGCTTAGGAGCACTTACTATTGAGCCTGAAAAGTGAAGAAACCCTAGCTATGGTGGCTCTCAAATTTCAGCGGCAAGGTGGAGAAGATGAGCTGAGTTTTGGCTTATTTTCCCATTTTATTTCATTAATTAACCAAATGACCAAAATGCCCTTAAGCCATTCCTTTCAAATTTTATCCATACATGCCCATTTTTGTCCAAAAACTTAGAAATTGGAAAATTTTCTCTTTAAGTACTTATAATTAAAAATCTAAAGCAATTTCATACAAATTGCTTTTAGAATCCAAGTTTTACACTTTATTCAATTTGGTCCTTAATTTTCAATTGGACACCTTACTCATAGAATTTCTTCATGAAACTTTAACATATGCATATACTCATATTCTAAACCTCATAATAATCATAAAATAAATATTTCAATGTCAAATTTGTGGTCCGGGAACCACTGTTCCAATTAGGCCCTATTTTGGGATGTTACAAGTAGAACTTGAAACAGAGACATTAGATTGAGCTGCTGAAGGAATATGACTGTGTGTGTAACACCCCGAATTTGGGCCTAGAAGTATTGGGCCTTGAGTGTGGGTTTGTAAGGAGGTTTTATATAGGTATTTAATTGTGCAATGAAATGACACAATTAAATGCCCGCTTTGGTGGTTAATGGCCTTGAGAAGTGTTAGAGAAATCTTGGGTTCAAACTTGGGCTTTAGCAAAAATTTTGGTATTAAGTGAAAAAAAAAACCTGGATGCTTGGATGAGGGTTTTTAAATTATTGTGTTAAATAAATGACACAAAAAGCCTTGTGGCTTAGTGGCAAGTAGCGTGTGGAGCATCTAAGGGAGGCATAGGTTGAATCCCATGGCAAGCAAAGAGCATTTATTTTGCTAACGAGGGAGCGGCAAGAGTTGGTGTTGAATTTAAACTCTAATGTTGGAGGGATCCCACATCGGAAGCTAACATAAGAGTGGATACAAAGTCGGCTTTAAATAGAGGAACCATGAGGAGAGTAAAGGCACCTTTCTTGGTGATCCCTTTCATTGTATGGCGTGCTTTCGTTTGGGTTGGGCGTCGGCTAAGAGTGCTCGAGTGTGGATTAACTCTAGTCTCCTATCGGTGTGTATTTCTTACTACTCTAGGCTGTAGGATGGCTACTTGAGACATGATGGGTCGAAAGGGGTCATGTGGGCCTAATGGGCCTACAAGCCCAATTGGATAAGTTGTTTGATTGTGTAGTAAATATTGGGCCAGGCTAAGTGAATCTAATATTTGTGGCTAGATTTGGGCTAAAAGGGCTACACGAGCGTGTGGGCCCATTTGGGCCAAGAATGGGCTTTAGAGCCATTAGTATTGTTATCCATGTTTAGAATACTTTAGTTTACTAAAATTACCGAAATACCCTTAGTTTGTAAAAATCTTTGAAATACCTCGATTTGTAAAATTCTTGAAATACCTTCGACTTGTAAAATTACCAAAGTACCCCCGATTTACAGAATTATCGTTTTACCCCCGATTTACATAATTACCGTTTTACCCCTGATTTACATAATTATCGTTTTACCCTTGACTTACAAAATTACCGTTTTACCCTCGATTTACAGAATTACAGTTTTACCCTCAATTTATAGAATTACTATTTTACCCTTGATTTACAGAATTACTATTTTACCCTCGATTTACAAAATTACTAAAATACCCTTAGTTTGTAAAATTACCAAAATACCCCTAGTTTGTAAAATTATCAAAATACCCTTGGTTTGTGAAATTATCGAAATACCCTCAATTTGTAAAATTACCAAAATACCCCTGATTTACAAAGTTACAGAAATACCCTTGACTTTCTAAAAATTATAGAAATACCATTGCTTAACAAAATTCTTGAAATACCCTTGGTTTGTAGATTTACCAAAACACCCTTGTAGGATGAAATGACTAAAATACCCTATTAGGTAAAAAGACCGTAAAGCCCCAGTAGGGTAAAGTGGTAGTAATACCCTGTATGGTAAAATGACGAATATGCCTTATGTTAGTATGGTGATGTGCTTAGGATTTACATATATTGATATTGGAATAGTTGAGTTTGAGTGGCGGTGGTGGTTATCGTAGGTGATTGATTATGGAAGCGTTTCAACTTCAACCCGTAACGGTGTGTACTAACCTTCGTAATAGCTTAGATTAATATTTCTTTGAAAAGTCGAAAGCTTCATATTTTAGTGATTAGGAATTAATATTTAGATCTATTTTTGCAAGACGTTTAAGTTGGATTCTAGCGGATATGGGGTAGGAAGGTATTTGGAGCGTTCTTCAACGAGTAGATCTCGTGGTAAGTATTGAACCTTCTTTCCATTTGTATCTTGTGGTTTAAGAAAAGTGAAAACCCTCTCGTCGACTAAGGCTAAAATGGTTTTGGTGTTATTTGGTTTGTTGGTGCTAGTGAGGATTAAAGGCTACCGATCGAGGAGTGTGTGAAAAGCTTTGATCATTGGATTGACTAAATCTAGTCATCAACTTCTAAGAAAGTATGAACCCAAGGGCCATTGTGGATGGTGGTGAATGTGTAAGTGATGATAATAGGTAGTTTTCGATTTGGTTTAATAATAACATGGTCTAATCTATAAGTGGTTGATTATAGGAGAAATCGCATAGGAGATCTCGTCGAGGAATATCGCAAATCGGTGTGTAACGAACCCTTTTCATAGCTTAAAGTGATAAATGCGAAAAGTCGAAATCCAAATTTCGGCATTTCGAGGACTTATGAACAATGACGCTCACTAGTTAGTTAGAATCGATGAGATGATGATGGGAACAATGGAAGCAGTAAGGGCGTGTTTTGGTGTTCACGGTAAGTTGGGCCTCGAGGGTGAAATAGGGCCCAATAGGCTTTCGAGCCCATTTGGGTAAAATTGCTAGAAAAGCGAAATCATTAAATTGCTGTTAAAACTATTAATACTATTATGGATATAGGCTAAATGGGCCTAGATGACAAAATCGGCTAAGTAGGGCCCATTAGGGTTTTAGGCCCAATAACTCGGTTTAGTTAAAAGTGGGCTAAAAGCGTGGTTAAACAAATGAATAGTTAGTAACTGATGATGAACATGGAAAAATCCCTAATTTTCGGTAAAATTACAGAATTACCCTTATAATATGAAAATGACCGTTTTGCCCCTAGGTAAAAATGACCATTATACCTCTAGGGTTTAATATGAACTTAATGTATGGGATTTTGATAAACATGATATGTATGATATGCACATGACATGTATGATATGCACATGATATGTATGATATGCACATGAGATGTTCATAAATGCATTGGGTTGGGTTTTTATATGGATGAAGGAAGTGCAAAAGGGCTTATGCCCCAATTATTAAAGGGCTTATGCCCTAGTTATTAAAGGGCTTATGCCCCAGTTATGATAAAGGGCTTATGCCCCAGTTATGATGAAGGGCTTATGCCCCAGTTATGATAAAGGGCTTATGCCCCAATTATAAAAAGGGTTTTTGCCCCAGTTACTAAAAGAGGCTAGGCCTCCAGTTATATGGTAAAGCACTATATTTGCCGTTGGAGAGTTATGGCGGGGTGGGTCGAGTTAATCCCCACATGGTGTGTTGGTTGGTACGGGTGGAGAGTAGCGGATGGTGGGTTAAGTAGTCTCCCCAATTGGGCTTGCATTCTTTCATTGACATTATATGTGATATAAAAATGGGCCTTTGGGCCGTACCGTTTACAGTAAAGGCTTCGGCCCAGTAATATAAAATATGAAATATGAAAAGGGCTATGGCCCAGTACATGTTTGAGATTGGATTTGGGCTTAGACCCAATAGGCTGTTATTGTTTTGGGCTCTGAAAGGGGCTTGTTGCACACTGAGTTTCCAAACTCACCCCCTTTCCTTAACCTTGCAGGTGAGCCTTGATGTGGGGACTTGGGTGGGAGGGATTGAGTAGCCACGGTGATTGTCTTTGGACTTTTAAATAGCGTTGGTTTTCATTAGTTTCCTTTAATTATTATTTATTTTTGGGTTGTAATAAGGCCACTTTAACTTTCCTTTTATTTCTTTTGGGATTATTTTAATTTTAATAACTTCAAACTGGTTGATAATTATTCAAATGGGCTACACTTAGGGCGTGTTTTCAAAACAATACTTGTTTTCAAAAGAGTTCAACACCACGATTAATCGATTTATCAAAGTCGTTCACTTAAATAAATTTAAACTCGATATAACAAAGTGTGGCTATGGTTGTGGGCATGTCAGATTGGATCCAATCAAAGAGCTTGGTACTTAGCGACCTTCATGGCTCACCTCCTCTATCTCGGATACCTACGGTGCCCAACTTCCATACACCTTGTTAACTCAACAAAATATATGGTTTTTAAAACACTAAAACGGAACGTGGGTTTTTCAACTCCAATGTGGCACGTCAGATTCGGCCATAACGTCTGGGCTGGGTTTGGGGTGTTACAGTGTGGTCAAGTATCATCTAGGTAGAGTGAATGTAGTTATTGATACTTGGATCCGAAAGTCGATGATCAAATTGTGATCTATCTTTGCACACTTGTGTGTAACCGATGATGATGGTTTGTTGGCTAAACTCCAAGTGAAGCTGACTTTGTCCCAGTAGATTAAGAAGAGGTAGATGATTGATGAGACTTTAGTAAAGAAGATCCAATAGGTTGAGCAAGGTAGTGGTGGAGATTTCAAGTTGAATGCTGATGCTATTTTGAGTTTTTGAGAGAGACTTTTGTGCCTGTTGATATGGAACTAAAGCATGCGACTCTTACCTAATTGCATCGTAACCCATATGCTATGCATCCCAGTTGTAACCAAATGTATCGGGATCTTCAAAAGTTATATTGGTGGCCTAGGTTGAAGCGTGATGTGACAGACTTTGTATCTAGATATTTGATCTGTCAGAAGGTGAAGGCAGAGCATCAACATTCTTTAGGTTTGCTTCAGCCGATTAGGATTCTAGAATGGAAATAGAATAGGATCATTTAGAATTTGTTTTGGGTTTTCCTTTAACCTGGACAAAGAAGGGTTTAATTTGGGTGATTATTAATCAGTTTTCAAAGAGTACACATGTCTTGGCTATGCATACGAATTACTTGTTACAGAAGTTGGCAGGGTAGTATATAGCTGAGATTGTATGACTTCATGGAGTGTCAGTTTCTATCATTTCTAATAGAGATCTATGTTTCACTTTGAGATTTTGGAGGAGCTTGCAAGAAGCTTTGGGTTCAAAGCTTAACTTATCATCTTAAGATAGATGGCCAGTTGAAAACGGTGATTTAGATTCTCGAGAACATGTTGCATAGTTGGGTCATTGAGTTCGATGGTAGTTAGGAACCATATCTACCATTAGTGGAGTTCGCCTACAAAATCTATTTTCAGAAGAGTATATAGATATCACCATTTGAGGCGTTGTATGGTAGGAATTAGAGAACTCCTTTGTCTTGAGCAGAGTTGGATGAGAGACAGATTGTTGGGCCGGATATTGTAACACCCTACACCCAACTCGATCACCGAGTCTAGGCATGGAGCATCATAATCTAAAACAAAATTGACTAATGAAAAAAATTGAAATTCTAACACTTTAAGTTTGATAGATTACTCCACGAATTGGGGCATTAACCTAAATATCGATGTGATAGTACTAGAAAGAACATATGTTTTATCCCTACTTATTTGTTAATTTTTCCCTATTTAGTTATCTTTAGCACATATTTTAACATTTTTAGTTCAGTAAATTGCATTTTATAACTCAGTGGATCTTAGCTTATTTATCCTTAATTTTTTCATGTTTTGGTACCGATGTCGATGCATGAGTATTTCCAGATTGCGCCCAGAATTGTCACCGCACCTGATAGCTATCCGGATAAGAACAAAAATGTGTGAGCTGTCCCGTTTGGTATAACCAACTTGTACGTACGAAGGCAGCATGATTCTGATGAAAGGACACCTGTACTATTTGGAAGAACAAAAATATTCACGTAAAAATGAGAAAAAAAAGGGAGGCTTTTTGTAAGGTATTATTTTCTTCAACCTATCCTTTGAAGCTTTTCGGCTATGGCAGCTTAAGTCTCCTACGAGTGAACCTACGTGAAAGGGATGCAGATCAGCTTCTGATGAGGAGCCCTGAGTGCAACACAAGAGGGAATGGAGAGATTCAAGTCGAGATTTCTAGGAATAGTATTCTCCACTTGTTTCTTTTATATTTCTTTTCTAAATGATGGTGATTACTTTCTATTTCATGTTTGTACGAAAGTACACATGATTTCTAGGTTAAATGTTATTTTATTCAATCTTGTGTCTACTGTTTAACTTTTGGGTTTGAATGTTTTAGCATGGAAGTGTTATTGCGGTCACTGACACTGAAAAGTGCAGGGACAATTCAAGCTAACAAGCACGACAGCGGAAGTTGCTTGAGGATTAGAGGAATTTAATCCTCTTGTTCTTAATAGTGTTCCATTGCCATAATCAGAAGGTGTGGTTAATGTGCATGTTGAAGTCTTAGATTAAATATAGAAGTTAAGCTTGGTAAGATATTTATTACAATTTAATGCATCGATAATCACCTATCCTTTTATACCTTGTGAGCACTTAGTATTCTGTTGAATATTCACATTGGGGATCCTAGTTTCTCATGATCATATTTTATCTTATTGTTTTCAAGTTATTGCACTGACATTGATAGACAAAAGACAACTATCCTCCTGGGATCGATATCCGATAGTCTCATATCTGTCTATTATACTTGCATCGGCAGTGTACGTTTGTACATTATTACTATGACGTTAAACAGTCGATCACGATGACATATAAATATAAGAAAAACCACTTTATGCAGTATTATGCCATGTATAATTAAGCATAGTCTAAAAAACATTTGGCGGAAGCCTTATAAACATCGACATGTCTATATAAAACATAAAATAAGCTAACACTCATAAAGAAGTTCAAAATTCATTACTGGCTGACTATCATCATTAAAAATGTTTGGTGTATAACCTAGTGATGTTTCTCACCAAAGCCCAAAGATACAAATCAACAGTCCAAATACAAACTTTCAAGTTTAAAACTAGTGGAAACTAACATTCATTCTATCTCTAGCGATTACATGTTGCATACAAAAATAAAGATGGCTCACTAAAGAGGCCACAATTCTGGCTGAATCCCTTCAACAATTCTTTCTACCTAACATGTAATACCACATACTCGACCCGATCACAAGGATTGGTGCTCAATGTCACGAATGACCCACTAATGTAACGCCCTAAAATACTTGTATATGTATCTATAATTTGACACAACTGTGATCGATTTCAGTGGTTAAGTGTTCTGGGTGTGTGTGAGAGCTCCCAAGTTCAAGCCACAACTTAGGTAAATTTTGGTATTTTAATGAATAAACCTGAACTTGGTTCATTAGGCTTATATTTTATTGTTTGCAAAATATGTCAAAATAAGCCTGCTGGTCTTATGGTTAAAGGGTGAATTGTTAAGCTGGAGGTCTTGTGTTCGAATTTCTATAGTGGCAAGGGGATTATTTTGCTGCGAATTTCGGCTAAGAGTTTGTGTTTTACTGAAAGTTTGAGTTGAGGGGTTAGTGGAGAGAAGTAAGGGATGTGGATTAGGGGGTTATCAGTTTTGGTTGGCATTCTGCTTTCTTTTTTGGCAAATTTCAACTACCCTCCTCCCTTTTCCCTCTTTTGCTGTCGATTTCCCTTCCCCTATTTCTGTTGCTGCAGAAATTTCTCTTGCCTTTCTCTTTTCCATTTTGTTTTCGTAATAGCCAGCTTTGGTGACTCTTAGACATTGTAATCATTGGTAAGTCAATCTTTTATTTTAGGGATTTATTAATGGAGACTGGTTTTAGAATTTCTAAGGGTTGAATATCTTGATAATAGGTATCAACGATCTCGGGGTTGCGAAAAGTGCAAATACGAACCAGGAGTGTACTCGAAAAAATAGAAAATGAGAAACAGCGAAAGCCAAAAAATGATTCTGTCGATGCCACACGGGCGTGTGGTCGCCTGTGTAGTAGGCCGTGTGGCAGTACACAACCGTGTGAATGACGAGGCCAGGCCGTGTGCGAAGGACACGGTTGTGTGATGGCCGGGTAAGGTCGTGTGCAACACACGAGCTCAACAAACTAGGCCGTGTGGGCCACACAGGCGTGTGAGATTTTGGGCCAGGCAGTGTGATGCACACGACCAAGGTCAAATTGGGCCGTGTGGGCCACACAAGCGTGTGGGCCCACATGGGCAGGCCACATTGGCGTGTGAGCCTATTTTTCTAAAATGATTTGTAAAGTTGAAAGGGTCGCCCAAGTCGACCGTGGACCTAATGTAGGGCCGGTAAGCATTACTTAGACCCCTAGCGAGTATTACGGTATGCGATTTGATCTCGAGCATGAACGGTGATATCTGAATTGATTGTATGATCTGATAAATTGCATATCAGCATGTCATATTTGTATGCTGGATTACATCGGGATTGGGTTGATGTTTTGGAGGAAGTATTCTGAAAGGCTCTTAAGCCTGATGTCTAGCAGCTCAGCTGCAATTATCTGATTATGTGCTGCATTTTGGTACAGCATGATGTGTAGGGATGGGTGGGTTGATTTTATCCCCACATGGTGTGTAGGGTTGGACAGAGATGGTGTGTAGAGGCTGATAGGTAGGATTCTGATATTCTGTCTGCATTCTGTATCTGACATGGGTTAACACGCTAAGTTGTATCTGATTCTATATCTGATGGGCTAAGGCTCTAATCGAGTCTATAAAGGGCTCCAGCCCTAGACTGTTTATGTATGACACTTGACGTGTATTCTGTATGTGTGATTTCTGTGGGGATTACACACTAAGTTTACGAAAACTCACCATATTCTATTTAATTTGTGTAGGTAATCCCCAGCAATAGTCTGATCGGAGTAGCAGAGGACTCGGCGATGACCACCACGGTTTCGTACTTTATTAATGCAGTTTTTCTTAGTTATCTTATAACAGCCCAATTTCAGTGAAATTAGAATAGTGGTTTCAGAACCACAAATTCGAGTCCGAAAAATGAAATTATTTAAATTTCATAAAATGATAGGTATTATGATAGGAATATTGCATGAAAATGTTTATTGAAAAATTTTATCAATTATGTGTCTAATTGCAAAAAGGACTAAATTGAATAAAATGTCAAAGTTGAATTCTAGTAGTTATAAGGATTAAATAGCTATAGAATTAAAAATGAGAAGTCCTTATATGGAAATTAGACCATTGATGAAAAATATGTAGACATTTTTAATGAATCATACATGGAAAAATTGAAAAAGGTTAAGGACTAAATTAGAAATTGAATTAAATAAAGTATGATAAATGATTAAATAGAATTAAATCCATTTTATATCATCTTTTTCTTCATAAAATACATGGAAACCCTAGGAGAGAGAAAAGAAATTTCTCAAGCTTGATTTGGTAAGTTCTATGTCCCGTTTTTAGTTATTTTTATATTTTTGAGATCGGGAAAGCTTAATTTCTTTATTTGGGTGATTAAATTGAAAGAAAATAAAAGTTTAGAAAATTACCCATGGACGAATATGCTGTAAATTGAAATTTTTTGATAGAAAATGAAAGATTATTGATAGATAAATCACTTTTACAAGGTGATTTTTAGTGAAAACAAGTGTAGGGACTAAATTGCAAAGTAGTGAAATTCTTGGAAAAATTTAAAAATTATGAAATACATGTGCTGTAAAAGTTATATTGAAATTGTTAATAAGCTTGGAATAAGGAGTAAATTGTATGAATTTCAATTTCCAGGCCTAGGGACGAAATTGAAATTAATCAAAAGTTTAGGGGCAAAATGGTACTTTTGCCAAAAATGTGAAGTAGGCTTGATTGAATGTAAAAATCATAGAATTGATGATTAAATTTATTTATATAGATCCGAAAGTTTCGAACAAAGAAAAAGATCGAGGGAAAGAAAAAGTTTCAGATTAGAAGATACGATCAATTGTTGAGGTAAGTTTATTTAACTAAATTAAGCATGTAAATGTGTTGAATTGATTGTTGAATATTGTGCATTATGATTTGTAAATGGTATGCACATGTAATAAGTCAATATGATTTGTAATTGGTATGTACATGTAATAAGTCAATCTTGATTTGTGATTTACATGTAAGTGATGAAATATTACATGAATCCGTTTGAATATTGATTTCCGATTAGACAGGTGATTACCATGTATATGAGATCCTGCATATGTTGCAGTAAAGGTTGTTTCGAAAGGGATAATATTTTGATCTCATTATGAAATGGAATGTAACCCAAAAGGGTGATACTTGAAAAGGATTTATGTACCCAAATGGTACAACTTGAAAAAGTTATGTACACTTTGTGTGTACACTTGAAAAGGAAAGGTATACTTTGTGTATACCATATGAAATGGAAATGTATACTTTGTGTATACCATATGAAAAGAAAATGTATACTTTGTGTATACCACTTGAAAAGGAAAGGTACACTATATGTGTACATTTGAAAAGGTTATGTGCACTTTGAGTGTACAAATTGAAAAAGGGTATATACATTTCGTGTGTACCACTTGAAAAGGGAATGTGCACCTCGAGTGTACAACTAGAAAAGGAAAAGTCCATCGGAAATTCAAAAATTCAACAGAAATGTATTAACAAGTGAAATAAGAAGAAATAACATGATGAGCTCATCTATGCATAATAATGTTTTTGTACTAACCAATTTTGGTTGAATGATTGTGTATAGGTCATATTTGTTAGTTTGCTAAATTGATGGATAAATTGCTTTATGTGTAATTTACTTGTTATATATGAGTGGTAAGTGTAGTTTGGATATATGAACTTACTAAGCATATAATGCTTACTAGGTTTATTTTTCCCTGTTTTATAGTACTCAAAGCTCGTGATGGTTGGATCCAGTCGGAGTATCATTACACTATCAACTCCTTAATATTGGTATAAACGATAAACTCATTTTGATATAATGACATGTATAGGCTACTGAGGCCAAATGATGATGTAATATGTTTGTTTACAACTTAGCCATTGGAATGGCTAGTAATATGTATTTTGTGGTAATGTGGTATGTTCATGTTCAACAAGATACAAATCATCTGTCATAAAACTTGTTTTACAAACCAATGTAAAGGTAAGCTTTAAAGTATGTTTAAATGTTGGAAATGTTAGATTGAATGATGGAAATTGGCTGAAATGGAAGGTATATATTTATAAGTTTTCATGCAAGAAAATGGTTAAGCTTGGGTGAGAAATAGGGCTAGAAAATGGCCTTATTTCATCTATACGGGTAAGGCACACGGGCGTGTGTCTAGACCGTGTGTGACACACGGATAGCCTACGGGCGTGCGAAATGATCGTGTGTTCCCTGTATCTTTAAATATGAAGTCAGGATAGTATACGGGCAGAAGACACGGCCGTGTGTCTTGGTCGTGTGAAGGACACGGGTTTCAAGCATGGCCGTAAGTCTAAACTATGTAAAAATGGCTTAAAAATGGAAAAAAATCAGTGTGCCACACGGCCTAGCCACATGGACGTGTGCCCAGGCCGTATGCCCATTTGATACTTAAGAAATTGCAAGTCAGAATTCTACACGGGCTGGCAACACGGCCATGGGATCCCCACGGGCTCCCCACACAGCCATGTCTCAGGCCACAAGGTGTGTGCCCCTATGTTCAAGGAAAAATTTTCAAAGTTGTCGGTTTAGTCCCGAACCATTTCCAAAGCATGTATTGGGCCCTGTACGTCCATATTAGGGTCTTTAAGTTGAATATTTGAAAAGAATTGATTTGAAATGCATATTTATAACTCGGTTTTGTATAAATGTTAGTGTATAAATCTAATAATGCCTTGTAACCCCATTTTGGTAACGGATACGGGTTAGGGGTATTATATTATTGGCATCAGAGCTACGGTTTAGCTGATTCTCAGACTAACGTAGTAAGTGTGAATTTAGCTATACATGCCATTATATAATTGATGATAGCGTGATATCTCTTGACCATTTTAAATGTGTTTTTCATATAGTAAATGTCTTCCAACCGAGCAAGAGCAGAATCTGAGGAAACTGAGAGTGCTTCTCAAGCTTCCGTACGGCGAGCTATAAATGGTAGTAGTAGTAGGTCCAAATCAGAGGGCCGAAGTGAATATGCTAAAGAGGCTTTCTTTGAAATGTTGGATAAATGGTTTCCTGAATATTTGAGAAGAAATTCAACTGCTTTCCAACCACAACCTCCCCCACCAAATACTCAGATTATTCTTGAAAGACCATCGGGTACTGAAATTGTTAGAATTGGTAAGGCTCCAATGGACAAACTCAGAAAATATGGAGCTAAGGAATTTAGAGCTACAATCGAAGATGATCCAGAAAAAGCTAAATTCTGGCTAGAAAATACTACCCTAGTGTTGGACGAATTATCATGTACTCCAGCTGAATATTTGAAATGTGTTGTATCTGTGTTAAAGGACACGACTTATCACTAGTGGAAAACATTAAGTTCAGTGGTTCCAAAAGAAAAATATTACTTGAGAATTCTTTCAATCTGAGTTCAAAAAGAACTATATTAGTTAAAGATTCTTAGATCAGAAAAGGAAAGAATTTATAGAATTAAAGCAAGGGAAAAGATCTGATAAATCGTAATTTATACATGTTTTTATCTTATGCTTAGCACATTTATGGATGGTTTCTCCTTAGATGTGACAGCCCAAAATTGACCCTAGTTGGGAGGTGGTTTTGGGACCAAAAAACCGAGGCATAAAAATAATTTATAATTTATTTTGATGCCTATAATATGTGTTAATTCATGTGTGACATTTTGATGTTTCGATTTAGAGTTATAAATGTGAATTTCATTAGAAAGGACCTAGTAGTAAACTTTGAAAGTATGATGGGGAAAGGTGTGATGACTAGTTGAACATGCATGCAAAAATAAAGGATTTGCATGTCAATTTCCCCCAACATGAAGTGGTAGGCCATGGCAAGAGTGGATGGGCAAAACATGTCATGAAACATGTTTTGTTGGTGCATTAGGGTGAAATAATAAAATAAAGAGCATGGGCAAAGAAAGAAAAAAATGGTCTCATCCATGCTTCCCCCTTGGCCGTGAGTTGAGAGAAAGGAAAAGAAAAAATTTGGTTCATCCATTCTCATTTTCTTTGGGCTGAAAATTCTAAGAAGGAAGGAAATTTTGCTCCATTTTTAGTTTAGAAGAGATCTAGAAGGAGATTTGGCTATACTTGTATCAAGATTAAGGTATGTTGAGGTTGTGTCATGAGATTCATGCTTGTTTTGGTTGCTAACTTGATGTACATGTTAGCCATGGTTCAAATCCTTGCTATGCCATGAAAAATGGTATTTGGCCAAGGTTGATATTGTGTTAAAGCCATTGCATGCTAAATGTGAAGCTTGTTGATGATGCATGTAATGATGGATTGACTACTCTTGAAATTTCCTTTTAGTATTCTTGAGTAGGACATTGAATTCTTTGTTTAACCATGACCGAAGTTGAAAGAGTATGGTTGTGATGTATTGACCATGGTGCATTCATGAGCATGATTTATGCTTGTTACTTGATTGGTAAAATTTGTGTTTGGATGGGTATGAACCCCTTGAGATTGACCTTGCACCTATATGTGTATACATGTTTGCACATGATGTATTGGCATGACATATATACTATTTCAAGGTATATATTTGCTTGTGATGATGTTTGGTTATGAAGTACATGAGAGATGTGTATTGAGCTACAATATGTAATCGTTAGTTAGTAAAATGCATGCTGTTTTGTGTGGTATTAAGTGCATAATTGGCCTCAACATGGACATGCATATTCGGCCACATGAGGGAAATTGGTGTGCATGCATTCGGTTAGAGGCAAGCATATTGATGCCTATGCTTGGCTTAGAAAATTCGCTAAGAGGAATATTAACTAATGTGTTGAGTTCGATTAGTCATTTCGTACATATCGACTTTGATGCCTAATGAGCATATATATTGGCTAGGTATCTTGAATTCCTCTTCGATGCTCAAATGATAAAACCAATTTATTTGTTAAATTAAGCTCAAGAGCAAAGGGAGCTAAATCCGATAAGGGAAGGAAAAAGTCGTCGAATAGTTGTCGAAATCGTTCGACCACGTCCGAGGTAAGTTTTGAGTATCGAAACTTAGATTTTGATTCGATTGAATGAAGTAATAAGCAATCGAAATTGTGCCTTTGTATGTGGCCATTGAGCGAAATGATATTTTGCTAAGTGAATTGTGCATAAAAGTTGTGTTATGAAATTGAAACAAAGATGTGTATGAATGTTCGAGTGATATCGGGCTAAGCCGAAGGCAATTGTGCGAGTTATGATATCCGGCTAAGCTTAGAAGGCAATTAGGCGAGTTATGATATCAGGGCTAAGCAAGAAGGCAATTGTGCAAATTGTGATATCCGGGTTAAGTCCCGAAGGCCTTTGTGCGGGTTACCATAACAAGGGCTATGTCCCGGCGTTTGAGCAGTAGCTATATCCGGATAAACTCGAAGGTATGTGATTCGAGAACTTTGAACTTGCTGGAAAATTTTCAGTTAATGCACTTGTGAAATTCCCAACAACAAGGTATGTTTTGTGTGTGCTGCCGCACACTATGAGTAAGTGCGTATGAATATTCGCTCTAATGATAAATGAGCTATCGGCATTAACTAGGCCGTTATTTGTGTATGAATATAAGAGTTGGGATTGTGAAGTAAGCATGTCTTTGAGAAATTGTGCATATGAATTATTGTTTAGCTACTTGAATGCTATGCTTTGGTTGTGTGTATATTATGGCTCGAAACTTACTAAGCATAAATTGCTTACTCCGTTTCTTTGTTTCTCTGTTTATAGATTTTGCTCGTTAGCGATCGGATTCGGGATCATAGAAGTTGAAGTCAACCACACTATCAAAGCCCTTTTGGTACTTCTTTAGTTGAGTTTTGGATATGGCATGTATAGGACCACCCTCGGTTGTTTTTAAGTACTTTGTGATGTATATGTAATGCGGCCATGCGAAAATGGTTCGTAAAAGTGGAGTATGGAATTTGACCATATGTGGTTTGTAATTATATTTGGTTTCATGATGTGATTATGGTTTGGAATGAGAGTGTTGGTCACATGATCAGCCATTGGAATGGCTAAATATGATCATATGTGGACCTAAGTATGACTAGACTATAGTTGGTCCATGGGAACTACAATATAGGTAAAGCCTACCTTAAAAGCAGAGGTGCCATTGCAGTGATGTGGATGTGAAAAATCACTAAAATTTGTAAAAATGGTGTTAAATAGTGAATAAATTATGTGATCAAACCTTGACGAGTCTATTTTCATATGAAAGTAACGAAACAATCATATGAACAGTATCTTGAGAGATATTAAAGTTCTCGTGAGACAGGGGCGAACGGTTTCGGGTCCCCTGTCATGACTTTGAAAATTTACCATAAATTATCCAGAATGAATTAGAAGTCATGTCTTATATTTCCAGATTCCTTTTTCAGTCTAGTTTCATTAGAAACAAAGCGGCATAAGTATTGAAACCATGTACAGAGAGATATTCAAGTTGTAACGTGCGAAGGTCGGTGTAGTCGACCCTGTAACATGGGTGACTTTAACTAATAAAGCTGTACCAATTGGCCCAACCAAAATTCTAGAAAAAATCCAGGATGGATTCATAGAAAATTCTGAATCGGTTTCGAGTTACGTAACTCGAGATATGCTTTTAAGGCAACAAGTGACGCAGTTTTCCGGCTTGCACAGGAATGTCAAGTTGGTCGGTGCTATAAGTGGTTTTGGCTTGTTAACCTCGTGTCCAAACCAGGAAGCGGTCTCGGGTTCGGGGTGTTACATTAGATTTGGTGAATTCGATGCACCTAATTCTTTAACTTCATGTTTTATACTTAGGTAAGCATAGGAGAGTAAAAAAAGTGAGAAACGGGCTGAAAATGGAGAAAATGGACCCACATGGGAAATCAACACGACCTGGACTTCCTCACACGGGCGTGTCCCTTTGGCAGGATCGAAACACGACTTACACGGGTAGACTACACGCTCATGCCTATTCAACAGCCTTGGCCACGGGTTGGAGTAATCACACATGGGCATGTCACACAGGCGTGTCCCTGCCGAGCCCAAGTATAACCCTATTCGAAAAAGGCCAATTTTAAGGGCTCTTAGGCATTCTAAAGCTTATTTAAACACCTAAGAAGGCACTTGGGAGGGGGACGCAGAGTAGGAAGTAAGGAATTACTCAAGGAAAGCCGATTGATCCATCTTAGAAGCCGGATTCATCATCAAGACCGATGATCTCCCTTCAAGTTCCTTCAGGAGTTTTGGGTTTTCTTATGTTTTGTTATCTTTATGCTTTTGAGATGTTTTCTTTCATAAATATGAACTAAACCCCCTAAATACCTAAGGGGAATGAAACCTAAGACGGATCTTGTTATTATTATCTGAATTGTATGATAAATATTTGACTTGTTCTTAGTTATGTGTTATTAATTCTTGTTTTGATATTACAGGATATTGATTCAAGTTAAGCTCTTATTCAGAGGAGGAATAGACCCTGTCTAAAAGTAAATTTGTTATAATTAAGCAGAGTTGATTGCACGTCTAGAGATAGGGTGATAAGATTTTGTCAGATTAGGGTGAAACCTAATAAGGGAATCAATAGATCGAGTTAATGCAATTCTAGGGTGCTAATTAGAAAGAGATTTCAATTATTCAACCTAGGGTTAGACGTTATTAGTCTCGAGAGAGATAATAATATAACTTAGGGATTTCTACGGATCAAGTCAAATGAATAAATTGTCTGATTCAGAGTCAAATAACAAGTGAAGTCTAGGTGGATTTTTCCTTAGGTATTGTCTTAATCAATCGAATTTTCCCAAAAGTATTTTCTCAAATTTTCTTTCTCTGCATTCTTAGTTTAGTAATTAGTTTAGATAACCAAACCTCTTAATTTTTTGGTTAGATAATAAAAAGGAAGTAAATACTAGTACTTGTGGTTCCTTTGGGTTCGACAATCTGGTCTTGCTGAACTATACTACTATTCGATAGGTACACTTGCCTTAATTGTGATAATAAGTTAGTCTTAAGAACAATTAATTGATAAATCTTTAAAACCTGTTACGAATATCATGTATCATGTTTTTGGCGCCATTGCCGGGGAACTAGGATATTAGGAACACTCGATTTTTATTAGTTTAGCCATTTTACTTTTATTGCAATTTAAATTTTTATTTTATTTTTTAATTCTTCATTTATTTTCTTCTGACAGGTTTTTCTAGTTTATGACCAGAAGAAACCCGTCAGGACCATTACTGTTTGATAGTAAGATCGATCGCATAGTTCGCAGAAACTGAAGAGAAATAAGGCGAAGCTTACGATACACAGAGGAAGAGCAAGAGGATGATACTTCAACCACAACCAAAGAGATGACTGAAAACCAAGAAAATCTGCTACCTCTTACGATTGCTGTTAATCAGAATCCTGCTCCGCGCACTATGTAAGATTATGCTAAACCTTCTTTAACAGGAACTGAATCGAGTATAGTTAGACCTGATGTAGCTGCAAATACTTTTTAACTAAAACCTAACACAATTCAAATGACACAGCAATTTGTTCAGTTTGATGGTTTGCAGGACGAAAATCCCAACACTCACTTGGCAAAATTTTTGGAACTATGTGATACATTTAAAATTAATGGCGTTTCTGATGACGCCTTTCGCCTTCAATTATTCCCTTTTTCATTGAGAAACAAAGCTAAATAATGGTTGAATTCGTTACCACGGGGGTCAATCACTACTTGGGAACAAATGACTGAAAAGTTTTTATTAAAATATTTTTCGTTGGCTAAAACGACTAAATTACGTAATGATTTCTCTTCTTTTGAGTAGATGGATTTAGAAACACTCTACGATGCATGGGAGAGATACAAGGACTTCTTGAGAAGATGCCCTCACCATGGGTTACCACTCTGGCTACAGGTTCAAACCTTTCATAATGGCCTAAATCCTTTGACTCGACAAATAGTTGACGTAGCTACTGGCGGAACCATTAATAATAAGACACCTGAAGATGCCTATGAATTTATAGAGGAGATGTCACTGAATAACTATCAGTGGCAAGTCATGAGGACAAAGCCAACGAAAACAGCTGGTGTTTATAACGTCAATTCTGTCACCATGCTCTCTAATCAGGTGGAACTCTTAAATAAGAAAATTGATGGTTTTCTTAGTTCTTCACAAGTCCACCCAGTAATGCAGTACGAAACAAATGGAGGTGGATCAAGTAATTCAGAATACCCACCCTATGGCCACAACATGGAGAACGAGCAGTTAAATTACATGGGTAATAATCCTCGATCTCAAAATAATCCTTATAGTAATACTTACAATGCAGGTTGGAGGAACCACCCAAATTTCTCATGGGGAGGCCAAGGGAATCAAAGACCACCACTTCCAGGCTTCCAACAACCACCCTACCAACAAGAGAAAAAGCTGAACCTTGAGGAGATGCTAACAAAATTCATCTCAGTGTCAGAAACTCGTTTTTAAAATACCGAGATAGCACTTAAAAATCAGTAAGTGTCGATCCAAGGGCTCGAAACACAGATAGGTCAGCTCATTAAATTGATATCCGAACGACCACAAGGTAGCCTGCCGAGTAACACTGAATCTAACCCAAGAGAGCAAACCAATGCAATTACCATTCAAGATGAGGAAGGGTTAGTTGCACCTGAACCAGAACAGAGGTAGGAAACTGTGGTAAGTAAAGGTAAGGGTGATGTGGACCACAATAACCAAAAAATGGTAAGTAAAGAGTACAAACCACGGGTGCCATACCTCAATGCGACAAGAAAAGACCGTACAGATGAACAATTTGATAAATTCCTTAAACTATTAAAGAAATTACATATTAACTTACCGTTTATCGAAGCTCTCTAGCAGATGCCAAACGCAGTCAAATTTTTAAGGGAGCTTCTAGCAAACAAACAAAAGTTGGATGAGGCGTCGCATGTAGAGTTGAATACAGTTTGCTCAGCCATATTACAGAATAAGCTACCCAAAAAATTGAAAGATCCAGGGAGTTTTACGATTCCTTGTTTAATTGGTAGTTTAGATGTTCATAATGCATTGGCTGACTTAGGGGCAAGCATTAATGTTATGCCTTATAAAATGTTTAAATAGCTAGGTCTTGGGAAACCCAAACAAACTAGGATAAGCATTCAATTGGCTGATAAAACCATTAGATTTCCTAGGGGTATCATTGAAGATGTTCTTGTTAAGATCGATAAATTTATATACCTAGTAGGCTTTGTTGTTCTAGACATGAAAGAGGATAGTAACGCACCTTTGATTTTAGGACGACCCTTTTTAGCTAGTGCTAGAACCATTATTGATGTTGGTACAGGTGAACTCACACTTCGTGTGGGAGACGAAAAAATTACCCTTCAAGCTCGTAATTCGAGTAACACATCAAAAATTGAAGGTGATTGTATAAATCATTCTACTAGTACTGATCATGTGGTGAAACCCTCTGTGCAGGAAACAGTTATGAAGAACGCATATGAGCCGTGTTCAAACAACAACAAAGGACCTATTTATGAAGAACGAAGGCTACAAATCGAGGAGCTAGATGAATGGCAGACACAGAAATCGAGAACACCCGATAAACTGAAACCGAGCCAAGACGAGCTCAATACCTCACCAAATCAACTTAAGGTTAGAGACAAAGTACTACTAGATGCAGTAGATCCTTGCATTACCACTCCTGAACCTAATAAAGGAATTCCTCTTACGGTACTCAGTATTTTCCCATATGGTACAGTCGAGGTAATTCATCCCAAATTCGGTACTTTTAAGGTATACAATACTTGTCTTAAACCTTATGTTGATAAAGTTGATAGTAGGGATGAGGAGTGTAAACTCCTAGCACCACCTTGACCATGCAGAAGAGAGGTAAGTCCAGCTTAAGACTATAAATAAGCGCTTCTTGAGAGGTAACCCGAGCACTAACAGTAATGATTTTTTTAAGTTTTAGCTTTTAACATTTAACATACTAATCGAATAATGGAACGCAGGCTTTCTAAAGACCACACTGCCAAGCACACGGGCGTACATTAGGTCTTGTGAAAATAGGGCAAATTTTTTTCCCCAACACGGGAAGCGATAAGTCACCACGGCCGTGCGACATGACCGTGGGCGAACCTGCCAAAACAACACGAGCGTGCGACACACCCGTACCTTGAAACCGTGGGCGAACATGTCAAAGTAGCACGGGCGTTCGACACGACTGTGCCCATCATCCATGGGCGAACCTGTCAAATTAACACGGGCGTGGACCTATGTACACAGGCGTGAGAGAAACGAATGAAGCAAGACACAGCCATGCGATACGACGTGTGCACCCAGACGCCCAAAGAACACGAGCGTGGGCCAAATGTCAGACGTGTCCAAATTTAAAATTCGCAAAACACATGGGCAAAAATTAGGCCACACGGGCGTGTCCCACTGCCGTGTGCCCTAAAATCTATATAAACCCCTCATTATTCATCATCTCCCTCCCCAAAAATCCCTAACCCTAGCCGCTGCAACTTTACACGCCCTACCCCCCACGCCCGTGCACCGCCTACAACACCGATTCCAACGCCCCAAGCTCTTTCCTTTTGCGTTTGTTTACTCTTTTCTTTCTATTTTTCTTTAAATATGTTGTTTATTTCATGATTTCTCTGCTCTATTGAACTATTTTTAATGAATATTCATAGTTAGAATATTAAAATACTCATGCTTGTTTTATAAAAATTTTGTCATTCTAGTTACTACATTATGCTACACTCTTTCATTTTTCCTTGTTTCCATGAAATTTATGCTTACCCAATGCATTCATTCATATTCTCGTTACATTATAATCCCATAACTTGATATATTTAGTTGTTTTAGTTTGTATCATCTAGTACGTAAATCTCATAAAATATTCATATTTAGTCTTGATTTTCCATACTATTCTTAGGGCATATTGGTTGAACTTTGATTTTTCAATGCAGGTACAATGTCGTCCTCACGTGGTAAGAAGACCGCTGTTCCCGACTTGAAGAAGAGAAAATGAGCAACGTCATCCCGGGTCCTACCACAGAGATTCGCCACCCGTTCCTCCAGGTTCCTTTGGGACCCCAAGAGGAATTATATCAAATATTATGGGCCAGACCCCTAGGTATGGGCCGTTTCATTGACTGGGCCGCACTTGAACAGATTTATTTGGCTGATGCGGTCTGAGCCCTCCTGACGATTGATCGTTGAGCTGAGGTATCTCGAGTTCACATTGGAACTCTGCTCGATGTTCCATCTTCAGACTGTCATGACCAACTTTGACGATCCTGGAATGGTCCAGTTCGGCCTTGGTGGTCTAGTACGCCAGTTGAGCGTACCCGAGTTTAGGGTTGCACTAGGGCTATATACGAAGGAGTTCATGAACGAAAATGAAGTCGACACCCTCCACCACCACATCCACTACTCCCCATCAAAATGCTGGAGGGACCTCGTCCCTGCCTCGGCCACCTACGATCCTAGCCACTCCAAGGCATCGGCTCTCCCTCTATCCTTGAGGTATCTACACGCCATCTTGGCTCACACTCTGACAGGGAGACGAGAGAGCACCGACGTCGTCACCACCTACGATGCCTATTTCTTATGGAGCATGGCGAACGGACACGTCCTCGACCTTGCCTACTTCATTGCCCTCGCCATCCGCTATCAGACGGAGCAACATAGGAGAGGGGTCATCTCTATCGGGCCCTATATGACTCGACTGGGTCAGCACTTCGGGCTCCTCAACACAGCAGCCCAATCATCCTCCCTCACTTTCATTGACTAGATGTCCCCACAGGGTATCTCGAGCATGATAAGTATGAGGATAATCAAGGAACGACGTGGCACCTACCCTCCTCAGTATTACCTCATCCAGTCCACCGAGGAGGAGGATCCAGAGGACATTACTTATGATGTCCCTCTACATCATAAGGACCCACCGTCTCAGCCACCACCCCCCTCTCGTCCAGTTCATACGGCGGCTTCATATGCTGACATCTCTGAGTGCCTTACTCGATTCGAGCAGCAGTGTTTTCAGCGCTTCGATAACATTGATGCTATTCTACAGCAAATTTGTCAGCACTTCCACATCTCATCGCCACCCCCACCTCGCGAACCATCTAGCGTTGAAGATGTTTAAAAAATTTTATTTATTATTTTATATTTTTACTTTTATTCTATTTTAAGACTACTTTTTATTTTTCTTTAAGCTTATTTTTAGGTTTTATAATTATTATTTTTACAATTTTTAATTTCGGCTATTTCATTACGAGTAATTATTCTTCTTTATATATTTCCTGAAAGGTTCTTGATTCTATCACAGTTATAAAGAGCTCCAAAGCTCACTATTACTTAGAAACTTGAAACTCCACTGGGAAAGGTTCTCCACGACTGCCATGCCCTGCTCGACCACGACTATAGCCACCATGAGATATAATATTCTTTTGGCGCAGCATTTGTGGAACCCAACCTCTACCACCATTGGAGTATCCTCTTCCATCCTCATCATTGCTTTGGCCGATTATTCTCCATAACTCCAATTCAAGGAGTTCATTCATCATTCAGGAAGTTTCACTTCTCTCGCTATCTTATGATTATAAATCTATCTTTGTCAATATATCTATCTTTGTACATTGAGGGCAATGTACATCTTAAGTGTTGGGGGTCTTTTATATCATCATTAGAAGTCCCTGAATGTTGTCTTATTCTCACGTGAATCACTCATATCACTATTAGAATGAATTTTGATTAATTTATGATTTTTATTGATATGTCTTGAATTAAAACATAGGCATTTATGCATTGATTGTTTAAACTTTAACACATTAGGGAATCAAGCATGATAAGTTGAGCATAGGAGAGTAAGAGCGAGAAACGGGCCGAAAATAGAGAAAATAGACCCATATGGAAAATTAACACGGTCTGGACTTCCTTACATGGGCGTGTCCCACGGCTGTGTCCTTTTGGCAAGATCGAAGAACGACTTACACGGGTAGACTACATGCCCGTGCCTATTCAACAGCCTTGACCACGGGCTGAAGTAATCACACACGGGCGTGTCACACGGGCGTGTCCTTGCCGAGCCCATGTATAACCTTATTCGAAAAAGGCCAATTTTGAGGGTTCTTAAGCATTCTAAAACCTATTTAAACACCTAAGGAGGCACTTAGGAGGGGTACGCAGAGCAGGAAGAAAGGAATTACTCAAGGAAAGCTGATTGATTCATCTCAGAAACCAGATTCATCATCAAGACTGAAGATCTCCCTTCAAGTTCCTTCAGGAGTTTTGGGTTTTCTTATGTTTTGTTATCTTTATGCTTTTGAGATGTTTTCTTTCATAAGTATGAACTAATAGGGGAATGAAACCTAAGACGGATCTTGTTATTATTATCTGAATTGTATGATAATTATTTGACTTGTTCTTAATTCTTGTTTTGATATTCCAAGATATTGATTCAAGTTAAGCTCTTATTCAAAGGAGGAATAGACCCTGTCTGAGAGTAAATTTGTCATAATTAAGTGGAGTTGATTGCACGCTTAGAGATAAGGTGATAAGATTTTACCGGATTAGGGTAAAACCTAATAAAGGAATCTATAGATCGAGTTAATGCAATTCTAGGGCGTTAATTAGAAAGAGATTTCAATTATTCAACCTAGGGTTAGTAGTCTCGAGAGAGATAATAATATAACCTAGGGATTTCTACGGATCAAGTCAAATGAAGTCTGATTCAGAGTCAAATAACGAGTGAAGTCTAGGTGGATTTTTCCTTAGGTATTGTCTTAATCAATCGAATTTTCCCAAATTTTCTTTCTGTGCATTCTTAGTTTAGTAATTAGTTTAGATAACCAAACCTCTTAATTTTTAGGCTAGATAAAAAAAAGGAAGTAAATACTAGTACTCGTGATTCCTTTGGGTTCGACAATCTGGTCTTGCTAAACTATACTACTGTTCGATAGGTACACTTGCCTTAATCGTGATAATAAGTTAGTCTCAAGGACAATTCATTCATAAATCTTTAAAACCTGTCATTGATATCACGTATCACCGTTACGGAATATGAAAGGGAGTTTGTTCGGTTAAGCCAATATGCTAGTGAATGGGTCCAAACAGAGACAGAAATGTGTAAACATTTCGAGGAAAGATTAAATGAAAATATAAAATTACTGATTGGTATTTTAGAAATAAGAGAGTTTCAGCACTTGCTGATCGTGCAAAGAAAGTTGAGGAGCTAAGTAAAGAAAAAAAGAAGGCAAACAGAGAAACTCGATTCTCTGGGAAAAGACCTATTAGTTGGTCTCAATCATTTTCTTCAAAGAAATCAAAGACGTATCAAGAAGGATCTACTACTTCAGCTGGGTATTCCGGTAAAGAGCATGGTTTTCAATGATTTAATCCCAAGTCTTCGTCATCGTCAGTGACTAGTGTTAGAAGTGTGGGAAACGTGAAGCCAAAATGTAAACATTGTAACAAATTTCATCATGGGGAATGTCGAATGAAAATCGGTGCATGTTAGAAATGTGGTTCATTTGATCATTTCTTGAAAGATTGTCCAGAAATAGTAGAAAGAGATGCTGAACAGACTTCAAAACTAGGTATCACCGCTTCAAGGGAAATATTAGTGGTAGCTGAAGCACTACAAAAGATTCAAATGCTAAATCTGAGGCCCGAACTCCTGCAAGACATATGCCATACGAGCCCGAGAAGATGCTTCAACGCTAGATGTCATTACTGGTACTTTCTCTTTATTAGATACTAATATTATTGCATCAATTGATCCTAGTTCCACACACTTGTATATATGCACAAATTTAGTAGATGTTAAAAATTTACTTGTTGAATTTACTGAATTTGTGGTCGAAGTTTCAAATCCTTTGGGTCAATGTGTAAAGGTGGATAAAGTTTGTAAAAACTATCTTTTGATGTTTCTTGGCTGATTTAATGCTACTGCCTTTTGATGAATTCGATGTGATATTGGGAATGAATTGGTTAACCAAACATGATGCACTGGTTAATTGTAAGCAGAAGTATATTGTGTTGAAATGTCAAGACAGTGAGTTACTTCATGTTGAATCTGACAAGCTAGATGGATTATTTAATATGATTTCAGCAATAGCAGCACAGAAATGTATGAGGAAGTGGTATAATGCTTATCTTGCTTATGTGTTGGATACTAAGGTAACCGAGTCAAAGATTCAATCTGTGCCAGTCGTATTGAGTTTCCAAACGTGGTTCCAGAAGAATTGTCTGGTTTACCACCTGTTAGAGAAGTGGAATTCTCTATAGATTTAATTCTGGGAACAACAACAATATCGATAGCACCTTATCGAATGGCTCCTGCCGAGTTAAAAGAGTTGAAGACACAGTTACAAGAATTAATTGACAGGGGTTTTGCTCAACCTAGTTTCTCAGCATGGGGTGTTCTGGTGTTATTTGTAAAGAAGAAAGATGGATCTTTGAGGTTGTGTATTGATTATAGGCAACTCAACAAAGTCACTATAAAGAATAAATATCCATTACCTCGAATTGATGACTTATTTGATCAGTTGAAGAGAATTACTGTATTTTCAAAGATTGATCTTTGTTCGGGTTATTACCAGCTCCGGGTGAAGGATTCAGATGTTCTAAAGATAGCTTTCAGAACTAGATATGGTCATTATGAATTCTTGGTGATGCCATTTGGATTAACAAATGCACTAGCAGTGTTTATGGATTTAATGAATAGGATTTTCAGACCGTACCTAGACAGGTTTGTCGTGGTATTCATAGATGATATTTTAGTTTATTCTTGAAGTGAAGATGAACATGTTGAACATTTGAGGATTTTGTTGAAAACTTTATGGGAAAAACAATTGTATGCCAAGTTTAGTAAATGTGAATTTTTGCTACGAGAAGTTAGCTTTCTTGGTCATATTTTATCTGTTGAAGGCATCAGGGTTGATCCGAACAAAATTTCAGTAATTATTAATTGGAGTCCACCAAAGAACGTGTCAGAGGTTAGAAGTTTTTAGGTCTAGCCAGATATTATCGGAGGTTTGTTAAAGGATTTTCAATGATTGCTTCTTTTATTACTCGTTTGTTGTAGAAATATGTAAAATTCGAGAGGAATGATAAATATCAGCAGAGTTTTGATAGACTGAAGACTTTGTTGACTGAAGCACCTGTGTTGGTACAACCTGAATTGGGTAAGGAATTTGTAATTTATAGTGTGCATCTTTAAATGGTTTATGTTATGTTTTGATGCAATAAGGTAAAGTGGTTACCTATACTTCAAGACAACTTAAACCACATGAAAGAAATTACCCAATATATGATCTTGAACTGGCAGCCATAATGTTTGCATTGAAAATATGGCAGCATTATTTATATGGTGAAAAATGTCATATTTACATTGACCGTAAAAGTTTGAAGTATTTAATGACACAGAAAGACTTGAATTTGAGGCAACGCAGGTGGCTCGAGTTAATAAAGGATTATGATTTGATTATTGACTATCATCCGAGAAAGGCCAATGTTGTGGCGGATGCACTGATCAGGAAATCTTTGTTTACTTTAAGAGCAATGAACACCCGGTTATCTTTGTTAGATGATGGTTCAGTTGTAGCTGAATTGAAAGCTAGGCCGACATTTATACAACAAATTTATGAAGCACAGAAGATTGACAATGAGTTGCAAATTAAATGGGAACAATGTCAAAAGAATTTTGATTCAGAGTTTCAAATTGCTTCTGATGATTGCTTGTTGTTTAAAAACAGAATATGTGTTTCGAAAAACTCAGAACTGTTACAAAAGATTTTGTATGAAGCTCATAATGGTACAATGTTAGTTCATCCCGATAGTAATAAAATGTATAATGATTTGAAAAAGATGTATTGGTGGCTGGGAATGAAAAGAGATATTTCTGAATTCGTAGCCAAATGTTTAATATGTCAACAAGTGAAAACTGAGCATCAGGTGCCTTCAAGGTTATTACAGCCAATCAATATACCAGAGTGGAAATGGGAAAGGATTACCATGGACTTTGTAACGGGATTGCCTAGCCACCAAGAAAGAAAGATGTCATTTGGGTAGTTGTTGACAGGTTAACAAAATTGGCACATTTTATACCATACGTATGGACTTTTCATTAGATAAATTAGCCGAATTGTATGTCTCTGAAATTGTTAGATTGCATGGTGTACCAGTTTCTATTGTTTCTGATAGAGATCCTCGGTTTACATCCCGATTTTGGTATAAATTGCAAGAAGCACTGGGAACACAGTTGCATTTTAGTACTGCATTCCATCCTTAAACTGATGGTCAATTAGAACAGGTGATCCAAATCTTAGTAGACATGTTACGGTGTTGTGTGCTTGAATTTGAAGGTAACTGGGAAAGGTATTTGCCTATGATTGAATTTGCCTATAATAATAGCTACCAATCTAATATTAAAATGGCACTGTATGAAGCTTTATGTGGTCGAAAATGTAAAACACTATTGTACTGGACAGAGCTCAGTGAAAAGAAGATTCATGGCATTGATTTAATTCGAGAAACTGAAGAAAAGGTAACGGTGATACAAAATAGCCTGAAAGTAGCTTCAGACAGACAAAAGTCTTATGCTGATCTTAAAAGAAAGGAAATTGAGTTTAAGATTGGTGATAAGGTATTCTTGAAAGTGTCACCTTGGAAGAAAGTTCTCTGGTTTGGCCGTAAAGGAAAATTAAGTCCTCGGTTTATTGGACCATATAAGATTATTGAAAGAATTGGACTGGTAGCTTATCGGCTAGTATTACCGCCAGAACATGAAAGAATTCACAATGTTTTTCATGTGTCAATGTTAAGACGGTATCGACCGGATCCATCACATGTTATCACTCCAACAGAAGTAGAAATTTAGCCCGACCTGACATATAGTGAGGAACCAATTAAGATCTTAGCAAGTGAAACAAAAGAATTAAGAAATAAAAAGATAGCACTGGTAAAGGTTCTTTAGCAGAAACATGGAATTAAAGAAGCTACTTGGGAACCTGAAGATATCATGAAAAGGCAGTACCCGAATCTCTTCACTGGTAAGATTTTCTAGGACGAAAATCCTTAAGGGAGGAGAGTAGTAACAACCCAATTTCAGTGAAATTGGAATAGTGATTTCGGGACCACAAATCCGAGTCCGAAAAATGAAATTATTTAAATTTCATAAAATGATAGGTATTATGATAGGAATATTGCATGAAAATTTTTATCGAAAAATTTTATCAATTATGTGTCTAATTGCAAAAAGGACTAAATTGAATAAAATGTCAAAGTTGAATTCTAGTAGTTATAAGGATTAAATAGCTATAGAATTAAAAATGAGAAGTCCTTATATCGAAATTACACCATTGATGAAAAACATGTAAATATTTTTAATGAGTCATCTATGGAAAAATTGAAAAGGGTTAAGCACTAAATTGGAAATTGAATTAAATAAAGTATGATAAATGATTAAATATAATTAAATCCATTTTATATCATCTTCTTCTTCATAAAATACATGGAAACCCTAGGAGAGAGAAAAGAAATTTCTCAAGCTTGATTTGGTAAGTTCTATGTCTCGTTTTTAGTGATTTTTATATTTTTGAGATCGGGAAAGCTTAATTTCTTTATTTGGGTGATTAAATTGAAAGAAAATAAAGTTTAGAAAATTACCCATGGATGAATATGCTGTAAGTTGAAATTTTTTTATAGAAAATGAAAGATTATTGATAGATAAATCACTTTTACAAGGTGATTTTTAGTGAAAACAAGTATAGGGACTAAATTGCAAAGTAGCGAAATTCTTGGAAAAATTTTAAAAATTATGAAATACATGTTCTGTAAAAGTTATATTGAAATTTTTAATAAGCTTGGAATAAAGAGTAAATTCCATGAATTTCAATTTTTGAGCCTAGGGACGAAATTGGAATTAATCAAAAGTTTAGGGGCAAAATGGTACTTTTACCTAAAATGTGAAGTGGGCTTGATTGAATGTAAAAATCATAGAATTGATGATTAAATTTATTTATATAGATCCGGAAGTGTCGAACAAAGAAAAAGATAGAGGGAAAGAAAAAGTTTTGGATTAGAAGATACGATTAATTGTCAAGGTAAGTTCGTATAACTAAATTAAGAGTGTAAATGTGTTGAATTGATTGTTAAATATTGTGCATTATGATTTGTAATTGGTATGTACATGTAATAAATCAATCTTGATTTGTGATTTACATGTAAATTATGAAATATTACATGAATCCGTTTGAATATTGATTTCCGATAGAACAGGTGATTACCGTGTATATGAGATCCTGCATATGTTGCAGTAAAGGTTGTTCCGAAAGGGATAATATTTTTATCTCATTATGAAAAGGAATGTAACCCGAAAGGGTGATACTTGAAAAGGATTTATGTACCCAAATGGTACAACTTGAAAAGGTTATGTACACTTTGTGTGTACACTTGAAAAGGAAAGGTATACTTTGTGTATATCATATGAAAGGAAATGTATACTTTGAGTATACCATATGAAAAGGAAATGTATACTTTGTGTATACCACTTGAAAAGGAAAGGTACATTATACGTGTACATTTGAAAAGGTTATATGCACTTTGAGTCTACAAATTGAAAAGGGTATGTACTCTTTGTGTGTACCACTTGAAAAGGGAATGTGCACCTCGAGTGTACAACTAGAAAAGGAAAAGTCCATCGGAAATTCAAAAATTCAACGAAAATGTATTAACAAGTGAAATAAGAAGAAATGACATGATGAGTTCATCTATGTATAATAATGTTTTTGTACTAACCAATTTTGGTTGAATGATTATGTATAGATCATATTTGCTAGTTTGCTAAATTGATGGATAAATTGTTTTATGTGTGATTTACTTGTTATATATGAGTGGTAAGTGTAGTTTGGATATATGAAATTACTAAGCATATAATGCTTACTAGGTTTATTTTTCCCTGTTTTATAGTGCTCGAAGCTCGTGAAGGTTGGATCGGGTCGGAGTATCATCACACTATCAACTCCTTAATATTGGTATAAACGATAAACTCATTTTGATATAATGGCATGTATAGGCTAATGAGGCCAAATGATGATGTAATATGTTTGTTTACAATTTAGCCATTGGAATGGCTAGTAATATGTATTTTGTGGTAATGTGGTATGTTCATGTTCAACGAGATACAAATCATCTGTCATAAAACTTGATTTACAAACCAATATAAAGGTAAGCTTTAAAGTATGTTTAAAAGTTGGAAAAGTTAAATTGAATGATGGAAATTGGTTGAAACCAAAGGTATATTTTTATAAGTTTTCATGCAGGAAAATGGTTAAGCTTGGGTGAGAAATAAGGCTAGGAAATGGCCTTATTTCATCCACACGGGTAAGACACACGGGCGTGTGTCTAGACCATGTGTGACACACGGATAGCCCATGAGCGTGTGAAATGACCGTGTGTCCCCTGCATATTTAAATATGAAGTCAGGATAGTACACGAGAAGAAGACATGGCCATGTGTCTTGGTCGTGTGAAGGACATGGGTTTCAAGCATGGCCGTGTGTCAAAACCGTGTAAAAATGGCTTTAAAATGGCGAAAAATTAGTGTACCACACGGCCTAGCAACATGGGCGTGTGCCCAGGCCGTGTGCCCCTCTGATACTTAAGAAATTGCAAGTCAGAATTCCACACGGGCTGGCCACACGGCTATGTCCCAGGCCACACGGGCGTGCCCCTATGTTCAAGGAAAAATTTTCAAAGCTGTAAGTTTAGTCCCGAACCATTTCCAAAGCATGTATTGAGCCCCGTAGGCCCATATTAGGGACTTTTAGTTGAATATTTAAAAAGAATTGATTTGAAATGCATATTTATAACTCAGTTTTGTAAAAATGTTAGTGTATAAATAAGATAATGCCTCGTAACCCTATTTCGGTGACGGATATTGGTTAGTGGTGTTATATATATGTTTCCTCTTTTAATTTGGGTTTACTTTGTAATTTTCGATACTTTAAACTATCTAGTTTTAACTTGGTTTTATACTGTTGATGTTTTATTTTTGACAAGCATAATCAAAACTCTACTTTCGCTAAAAACAAACAATTTTTACTCGTCAAGTACGATTTCAAAAGCACTATCATTTGACATCGCCAAATTCGGCCATAACGTCCCTGCCGGGTTTTGGGTGTTACAAATAATCTACCAAATCTTTTTGAATAATTTATTTAATTATTTTGATTCTGCCACATTAAGAAATATAACTTTTAAAAATTTACTATCTTAACAATCTTAATGGTATTTACAATTCTAAATTAAAAATTTTAATATTGTTACAATCAACTTAATTCCCGAGGTATGACCTCTAAGGGAGCTCCTCTATACATATGAACAACTTCCACACCTAACCCTTAAATTTGGGAGTGCTAGGCTTGATCCCTCCACTTGATTTCCAAGTTAAAACATTTATCCTGCAAACAGGTAATAAATTTGTAAGTTCAAATGAAATTAGTAATATTTTGTGAAACAATGCAACCACAATATTTCGTAGTCTTTAAGAAATAAAATTTAAAGCAAAAATTTCAAACTTCCTGTCTATTCTGGTAGACTTATTCTCTATCTTAGAAGTAAGTGTGTCCTTTACAATAATGGTTTTCTATGGTCCTGGTCTAATTCTGCCTTATCCCAATTCCTCTATATCTTAACAAGCTTAACTCTCACAGTTAACCATAAACTTGGATGCAAAGTTTGTTGCTACCGCTGACTGTCTTCCAATACTAGATTAAACTTAGGATTTTCCACTTTAACACTTCCTCCAGTCCAAATTCACAATACTAAACATGATGATAAGCTAACTTTATAAATGCCTCATCTTCCTGGCAGATTCGTAGTTTAAAATCTAGCCCTAAGCTATTAATTCACCTTGTTCCAAACTTCTGAAAATTTGAAATTAACAGATAGTTCTAATGTATCATACCCTCCGTTGCTTGCCCTTGGTGGAATTTTTCTTTTGTCAGCCCTTGTGGTTTATCCCAGGTCACATAGTCTTAGTAAAAAATCCTTCATTTTTGTAGATTTCTGGTAGACTCTGCCAGTCAGATTGTTCTCATGATCATTACCTACAAGTGAACATCGATGGACTTACTCGTATCTGGCTACCTTTTTACCTGCAGACGCTTAAGCTTAGGTTTTGCTTGATCATCTCATTATTGCCAACTTCCGGTTTACTCGCCACAAACCTACGAACTACTACCCGCGGATACTTCACACTTTAACATAGTTATCCCTCTTCTTTCCCCTGCATCATTAAAATTCGAATATTCCAGTTTCTTTTTTCATAACAATTTGGAAAAATCCCTCGTCAACAACTTACATGCATTCTCAGTCATTTCTACTCACTTTTCTTATTTTCGTAATTTGACAGATCCTTGAACTCTCTCCTTTACTCGTGTTCTCAAACGTGCCGTATGTGTCTGATCATACAACTCTTCGTGTGAGTCATACAACGATCTCTCTTTCCTTGTCCTATCAGCTTCCTAGTTCAACATTTTGGAGAACTTTATCTGACGCCATAGCCCAGCCATTTTCTTATATAGTATAAACCCATGTTTAATGTCCTAGCAGACTCCCTTTGATGCCATAGCCTAGCTATGGTCTTCCATAGTATGAACCCACGTTTAATGTCCTAACGGACTCTAAATTTCGAGGAATCACTAAACTTCTTTTGATGTGTTGCCCTAAAGGACCTGATAAGCATTTCTACAGTGTCGCCCCAAAGGACTTACCTATACCGTCATTGCGGTGTCTCGAGGGATTGCTGTCAACATGTTGCCCTATCGCCGTCGTGGTGTCATTCCATAGAGTCGATAGAGCATCATCAAGATGACCTTCTAACGAGCTAGTCGATTACATTCCACGACACTACCATACTCCCTTGTAGCCCTTTAACAATTCGCCAATTCCTCCATTCTATCAATTATTCCTAACTTCATCTACCCATTCAAACTAAATTACCTCCATACTCCACATATACTATAATCATGTATTTCATACAATTCATTGTGCTAATTACTATCATATACAATACGTCATGCATCTATTCACCAATTCGCAACCATATAATAGTGAACCACTACATTTGTAACATTATGCATACACAGTTTACTTGACATCCATGTTCACACACAACAATGGTTTTAGACACAACCTACAGCAAGCACGGATGGGGTTCAAGCAAGCAACACAACATCAATGATCACCCAAAAGTTGAGTACAAAAACTCATCGTACTTCCTTTATCCTTGACAGCTTTGCTTGTCCAAATGCCAGAACCTCTTTTTTCTTACTGATCAATTCGAAGGTATTTTGAACCTTAAAACTCAGAATCCATAATTATACAGAAACTTTTTGAAATTTCTTACTTCTCTTTCCTCTAGTCCACGAGTACATAGAGGCTTAAGGGCTTACCATCTTATCCAATTATCTTCTTTCCTGGGTTCGAATCTCACGTTTATATCCAAGTTAATTTAGGAGAATTATTTCCTCTCCACACACATATATATCCAAAGTTTGCATGATCTCCTTAGACCATTTTAATCATTCACTGTTAATTATTTTGTCTCCCACTAAGGACATAGACTGTAATACCCCTACCCGTATTCATTGCCGGAATAGGGTACGAGGCATTACCGGAGTTTACGAATTAATTTTTTTTTTATATTCAATATAGCCCTTTTATAAATATCTAACCTTCCCTGTAATATTAAATCGAGACCAATCCACATCAACCAAATCAATTCAACATATTTTTATGATAGATTCATGCATTTATATAAAATAACGTCATCACATATCTATAACCAGGTTTGTTAACCATACTAATGGCTAACTTTACATTCATTTCACGTTAACATTTACTTTGTTAGCTTATACATGCCATTGATTTCCAAAATAAAGTTTCTTTATATACCGAAATCCTGAGGTTGACAGTGTGATGTGTCTCCGACCAAATCCGACCTCCGAGCTCTTAACACTACAAAACAGGGAAAAAGGAAACGGGGTAAGCACTTTGTGCTTAGTAAGCTCATGTAACAAGAATTATACTTACCTAATATTTTCAATACAATATAATAAACATTCATATATCTATTCAATGCATTATTACCCTAACATGCACAAACTCAACATTCAAGTTAGTACAATAATTTCCATGTATCAATAATATATATATATACCATGATTGATGTACTCATCAATACCATGATTTTCATTCCTTATTATTTTCATATTTATCCGTTGAATTTATCGAATTTCAATGGATTTTCAGAGGTACACTTTTAGTGTACAATTCGGTCCGTCAATTCATATTCATGTGCGCACATTTCCATTTCGAGAGAGCACACTCCCATGAACCTCAACCTTGCGGCGGGATTACCGGTCGAGCTAAATCCTCAACGACAATTACTCTAATAAGCTTGGATCTGAATTACAGTCAAGGCTAAATTCAGAACCTAATTTGGATTACCCGTCGAGGCTAAATCCATTTTACACATATTCTTCGGGAGGGCTATATCAGATAGGATCACCCGTCCGGCTAGATCCTTTTACCGTCAATTCCTTTTCGAAATCCATCGAATTTTCCTTTCATTCAAACGGATTTCTTCCCATTTTATCAAATATATCAATGTTTCATAAATTTTCATACAATGAACATTCAAATCATATTCATATCAAAAACATACAATCTCAAGTAATTTAAGAATATAATTCAAGTTACACGAACTTACCTTGATACTTGATTGTAAACAGTAAAATCTATTAATCCCGAACTTTTCCTTTCCTCGATCTAGCTTCGTATTTGAATCTTCTGGATCTAAATAAATAAATTTAATTATCAATTTAATACATTTCATGTTCATATGCAACATTCTCTATAATTCAACTATTATTTATAGTTCATTTAAAGCTGTCTACTTGAGTCATAGTCACTAAATTATTTATAACTTGAGCTACGGAACTCGAAATTAAGATCCGTTAATTTTTCCTGAAACTAGAATCATATATATTTTTACCATAAAATTTTCAGAATTTTTGGTTTAGCCAATCAGTACAGTTTATTCTTCAAAGTCACCCCTGTTCTGTTGTCTAACAGTTCTGACCCTTCTTCACTAAAAATAAATTATCTCTTTATACAGAATTCAAATGATGTTCTTGTTTGTTTCTATTAAAAATAGACTCATTCAGAATTCTAGACATATAAATTTAAGTCCCTAATTATTTTTATTCAATTTTTTTTATAATTTCTCAAAGTCAGAACAGGGGAACCCGAATTCATTCTGACCTTGTCTCACAAAATTCATTATATCTCAAAATTTACAAATCTATTACTTACAATATTTCTTCTATGAGAAACTAGACTCAATAAGCTTTAATTACATATTTTGTTCATCTTCTAATTCGATTCCTACAATTTTTGGTGATTTTTCAAAGTTAGTCTACTGCTGCTGTCCAAACTGTTTTAGTGCAAGCTGTTTATTACCATTTTTCCCCTAAGCTTTTAATAAAGGATAATTTCGTCCCTACTCAATTAGCCTCTCAATTGAGCTGATTTTTCTCAATTAACATTTTATTCTATCACCTTAAACTAGTTTACAACCTTTAGGAATCAGAATTTCAGCAATAGACTTTAATTCCAAACATTCTCACAATTAGGTCCCAAAAATCAATTTCCATTGAAATTGCCTAATAAAATCATCTCATAAACAAATTAAAGCTTTAATTTCATTATATTTCATCATAAACTTACAGAACTCAACCATGGTGACTTTAAATTTCATCCATGAAATCAAAAACTAATGAATTTAATAGTAGGATCTAGTTGTAAAAGTCTTAGAAACACAAAAATTACAAGAAAAAGGCAAGGATTAACTCACTTGGTGCAAAAATTATGAAATACCAGCTTAGATAACCCTCCTATGGCGTTTTTAGCTGCTGGAATTGAAGAGAAATGAAGAGAAATCTAGATATTTCCTATTTAGTCCTAGTTTTATTTAGTTAATTTTGCAATATTCCAATTTTACCCTTAATTTATCAATTTTTCTGCTGATTGCATACCCTTGCCGCCAGCCCAAATAACTTTTGGGTCTAATTACCTTTAAATCCTTTCTCATTAGACTAATAAGCTATTTAATCACTCTAGCAACTTTTACACCTATTACAATTCAGTCCTTTTCATTTAATTGACTACCCAAACATTAAAATTTCCTAACGAAATTTTAATACTACATTAATAACATTTCATAAATATTTATAAAATTATTTTTTGACTCGGTTTTACGAGATAGAGGTCCCGATACCTTATTTTACCCAATTTCTTCAATAATTTCTTTTTCGAACTAATCACTAAATCGATAAAATTTTCCTATCAATATTTTCATACGATTTTCCTATCATATAAATTTTCAAGCAAAAATATTAAAATAAATTTTTCTTTAAATCGGATCTATGGTTACGAAACCATTGTTCCGATAACCTTGAATTTAGGCCATTACATAGACAGTCCCAAACTAACTAAACAAGAATTGAGATCCAACTAGTCACAATTTAGCCACTAAAATTTCTAAATTTCCTAGTGAAGCCTGACAATTCACCGGTATGTTCAATTTAATCCTAACTTTCCTTAAATTTCTAGACATAAAAGATAATCAAGTGTGACATAACACATGAAAATAAGAAAAAGAGACTAAGTAAGGGTCCATTTGTTTAACTAAAAATAGTTTCCAGAAAATGATTTCAGGAAAATGACTTACTTTTCTGAAAAAGTTAATATTTTTTGGTATTTGGATGAACTCTATGTAAAATATTTTCTGTTGTTTGACAGATTTCCTGAAAATTTTTCATTAAAGTTGTTTTAAATGAAACAAATGTTCATTTGAGAATTTATTATCTTTTATTGTTTAATTGATTTTATTTTATATCTATAAGTTTATATTTTACATTATTTTTACATATATCGCAATGATTTATTTATAAATAAATACATCAAATTAAATATATAATAGTATTCAATTATTAATTTAGAATATTAATAGTCATAAATTGAAAACAAACAAAGTGAATATATGATTCTTAACTATGTTATAAAAAAACAAATATTGAATAATAAAAATTAGCTTCCGAACCATAAAAGAACACCATATGATAACTACATAATTGCCTAAGTGCATTACTAGTATTACACCACATTAAAACATCAATATCTTTAACCTTGAGAAAATTTTTGAAGCCAAAATTTTCTATGCTTTGTACTTTTAGTCAAGAAAGCTTTGGCCTCGGATTCACGACCCACAAGATAATCAAACACACTACAAAGGAAGTCATCATCAAATCCTTCCACCTCTATTGACATCACCTGCACCTAATTTAGCATTTGCAAAACATGCAGGCATTACAAGTTCAATGTATGTTTTGGTTCCTATCCTATCATTTTGGCAATACATATTACAGTAAAAGAAAAGTGAAAATCCATAAACTATCACACTCGAGTGCTCGATTGTTTTCTTTTTTTAGTTTGCCCAAAATCAATTTTATTAATCCAAATAAAAGATGAAAACAACCATCACCCAAAGACACACACGAACTACATAACAATGAAAACACCCAAAAAGATCATCAGCACTCATAGCTTAACCAAAAACATAATATGAACAAGAAAATTGTCCAAAATGGGGATAGATAAAACCCAAAAAATTATTAAAAGCATACTCTCCAACAACATCACACAAGCATAACTCACAAACACCTTAAAAGAAACAACTCCAAAAATCTGATCAAACGAAGATCAATCAAAAGCCAACGCCCCTAATGTCCCAAAACACTGAAAATTGCATAAAGAATTGATTCCCCCTAGGAACCTTAAATTTCAACATACAACCATTCAAAAAAGAGTTGCTAAATTCAACAACACCTTACACCAAAACGTTAGTAAAATTAACCATCAAAATTTTTTCTACTCTCTTCTTCGCACAAGCTTTTTAATAAACTCTTCGTTATCATCGATAACTCGAACGCTAAACTTTTTACCATGCATCCGACACTTTTATCCACAATTTCTTCTTATTCTTACACTTTCTACCCCAAAATAACCACAACTCATATTCGGATTACAACACTTGGTATAGTTGCTTTATTTTTTCATGAAATAAAACAATTTCCTATTCTGTAACCAATAATATCCCGAATTATGTGGTTGTGAGTGATTGTTTTTATTGTGTGATATACCACACATACTCCGTTGCTTTATTTTGACTCATACCAAGGTTAGCACAGTTAATAATATCAACTCATATTCAAACATAGCAATAGTGATAATCCATAAACACAAATGAAGGCAATCCCTAGATCCACATCCACACATACTACTAGGCATAATTCATGATTAAATCCTAAATATAAAGTCTCACCCAATTAATCAATCTTCACTAAAGAAAAACATCAACTTTTACCAAAACATAAACTCCATGTTAACATCATCTTAATATTAAAACCCATAATTTTCTCATTAAAAAAATTCAAGAAATGAAATAAAGAGAACTCAATTAGTTGAAATCACAAGCAATTTTGAAAACAATCAAAGAATAAGAAGAGAACCCCCTTGAGAAACTTTCCATTGTTTTGTTCAATCGAACATGCAATAGAATCAAGTCAACAAAAAGCCCAATGAAAATCATATACTTTGACCTATAAATGAAACACTTCTAAAAAATAAAAATTACAAGAATAAAAATTCAGATAAAGACAATACAAAAAAATATTGTAGATTAAAGTGGAAACAAAACAAGACTAAGGAGAAAGTGGCTAAAGAGTTAAAAAAGAGTAGAAAGAAAAAGTTGAAAAAATCAATCAATAAAAATAACATTAGCTAGATTTTTTTTTTGTTCTTACCTTCGAGAGAGGAAGATGAACACCATCATTGATTGGTGTAGTGTAGATTTCGACAACGAAAGGCAAAAAGGGAGAAGATCAAAGATGAATGTTGGCGACTGGTGCTGAGAAACGTTGCTGGTTGACGGCAAACACTAGATCGAGGTGGCAAGGAAGAGGGAAGGGTAAGAGGGAAGGGAAAGTTTGTTGGGGTGTGAAGAGAATAAAATTGCAAAATATCTTTGGGAAAAGAAAATGGTAAGATATTTTCCTAAAAAAATCTTCTTTTCCTGAATTTTGGAGAATGGTTTATAGTGGGAATTCATTTTCTACCAAACAAACATGGGAAAATAATGAAAATATTTTCCGTAAAACCTTTTACAGGTAAACAAATAGACCTTAAGTTCATAAGAACTTAATGAGTTCCATGGAAGCACAACCTTAAAATAAAGTTCAACTAAGACCAGAAGACCAAGGCATAAATCATCTAAAAGACACGTCATTATAGTCAGATACAATCTTTCACTTTCAAAGCATCTGCTGACAAATACCATCCGTAAGTGGATATGACAATTGGCGGATACTATCTGCAAACAGAGACTAACATTTGATGGACACATGTCACGAAGACTCTATTAATATGTTGCATTATAGACCAATCTTTATAACCATTTCACGTGCTCTTAAACACCATGCACATTTTCCACACATCATCTAACACATTTATGCACCTTTGTACTAGTACAATCACATCTTTCTTTATTCTATTTTCTGATCCTTGTTTCGAAGAACCAATATTCCATTTTCTTCTGGCCACTTCGTAGAACTAGTAGACCAATTATACCCACCAAACCTCCAACATTCTTCCTTGTTAATTTGAGCATGTAAGTGTTCCCCCACAAGGTTGAGTGTTCACCAATCACAATTAGCATTAAAGTGCCATATCGGAGGTGAAACATATAATACTGTCTTTTATTTTCACCATAATACATATCAAACCTTTGATAACTCCTTACATCATTCTAGATATGGAGTTAATGTACCAAGGAAGGAGTTTTCATATCAATGCACATGCAGGACTCATGTAAACAATTTACTGACATCAGCAATACATGTATCGTCCTATTTCCACTTTCCGTTAATAGACGTACAAAATCTAAAGGTTAAGGTGAGTTACCTGGATAAACAACAGGACAATTTAAACAATTTAATACATTTAATAGACACAAAGTACAGAGGAACTCACTAGAAACCTTCACATTGGGTTTTCTACTTAACAAGTTATTTTCCCTTAACATTGGGACCTTCTTCCGTATCTTTGGATAAAAATCATAAAATAATTTTTTTGCAATACAAGAACAACTAAAATTCAACATAATAACAAGAATCGATAAATATGCAAACTGTTTCCAAAAGGAAGTTTTCTACATGTCTAGTCTTCAGATAGCCCTTACAACTACTTCTTCCTAACTTAATAGTTTACTAGGAAACAACTTAAAGAAGATAGCTTCTATAAGATTAACAATTAGCTCCTCTAAAATTAATAAAGAACATTTTTTAGTTTTCTTCAATGATAACGAAGGTGAGCAGAGAAAATGAAATAAAAATATTCTCCCCACTACCGGGTTGTCCTATTTGTAGCTAATTCTAGTCCAATTCCCACTCAAAGTAAATATCTAATTAATAATCATGCACATACATTTCCATTAATTAATCATATCTTACGAGGCTCTACAAGTGTCCTGGTTATTAACACTTTACCTCCACTAGGATGCCAATGACTTAAACGTGTACCATTAACCACTATTTCTAATACACAATTATGTTTACAACAACACAAAACATGAGTGGTAGACTTATTAACAGGAGAATCCACCAAATTAGGATCTCGCCAAAGCAAGAAACTCGCCAACTGCGAAATAAGAGTCCATAAAATTGGTGAAGCTCAGTAAAATAAATCACCAGGTAATTTGCTAATGCTAACCAGTCTAAATCTCATAACTTAGGCGGTTTCGCCAGAACAACCCTCTAAAAATATCGGTTCACCAAACAAGAGTGTGATAGATCTGATTCGGGAGAATGAGGAGAAGGTGAAATTGATCTGTTAAAGGTTGAAGGCTGCTTCAGATAGGCAAAAGTCTTATATAGATTTGAAAAACCATGATATCAAGTTTCTAGTTGGAGACAATGTTTCTAAAGGTTTCACAGTAAAAGAAGGTCTTAAGGTTCGAGCAGAAGGGTAAGATGAGTCCGAGATTTATTGAACCCTAAGAGGATGTTGAGAGGATTGGACTGGTAGCATATTGACTTAGGTTGTCAACAAAACTTGATTGTATTCATGATGTGTTTCATGTGTCTATACTACATAAATACCGATATGATATATCACATATAATTCCGATTGAGGAGATTTTAGTTCGACTTGATATTACGTAGAAGGAGGAACCAATTGAGATTCTGGCATGTGAGGTGAAGGTACTGCGTAATAAGAGTGTACAGTTTGTTAAGGTTTTGTGGCATAATCACAAAACTGAAGAGGTTTCTCGGGAAACCGAGGACGTGATGAGGCGTCAATATCCCTATTCTTTGGTTTAGGTAATTTCGAAGACAAAATTCTTTTTAGATGGGGAGAGTTGTCACATCCTAAAAATCAGGTTAGTAGAGCAGGGTTAGTGGACCAGATATTCGATTTGAAATTCAAAATTAGGATCATAATAATTAAATAAAAATATTATAAAAATAATTGAGACTAAAATTTAGGTTAGGGAATTAAAATTAGGGGTCCCAAAAATAATTTGCTTGAAACAAATGGAAAAAAATGAAACTGGATTTGAAAATAATTGAAGAGATGGGTTTTAATTTGAAATAAGTACTGATTGGAAAAAGGTGAAAACTGAAAATTTTTAAACGACAAATTTCCCTAATTTTAAAAGTTAGTTTTTCCTAAATTAGTTTTTCCTTCCCTTGCTTATTTAAACCCATGAACATCCCTTCCATCCTTCATACTCCCCATTCGAAAATTTTTCTAAAAATCAAATCAAAACTTTTTTCTCTCAAGTTGACTAAACTATATTGATTTTCCTACCTTCCAAACACTACATTATCCTTCAATTTTAAAGAAAAGTCATGTTTTCTTCATCAATTTCTTCATTTTTCTTCAAACATTTTTCACCAAATGAGATCTAAGTTTTTTGTTTATATAATTCGAGATTTGATAAACTATTACTAGATTTTAATAGATCTAAAGTTTTCAAAATGAAAATGGGCTTAAAAATGGTGAAATCAAAATTATGAAGTTAAGTTTTTGTTTTAATTTGATTTTTAACTTATTTTTAATTAATTAGAAGGTTTATGATCTCAATTTAATAGATAGTTAAAGAATTTTTATGAATTTAGAGTTTTCCTCATAGATCGATCTTATATGCTTAAATTTTGGGAGAAGTTAGATATGATAAATTAGGTGATTTTGATAGCTTAAATTTGTAATAATATTATATTTAGGATGTTAAGAAATATGTTTAAGGATTAGAAATCAAAATTGAGGGAGAAAATCTCTTATTTTGGTTAACTAGTTAGTTTTCTATATTAGGAGGGGAAAAGTATATATCTAAAATTTTGTTGTTGTTTGAATGTAATTAAGGCTATAAATGATGAGTTTGTAATGTGTTTAATATGTAAAAAAAAGTGTTAGGAGGCTCTACAAGCAAATTGAAAGGCAAAGAAAAGCTTATCTAGCCTTCAACCATTAAACGAAAACGACAAGGTGAGTGACCGGAATTGCTACTTCTAAGCGCGATTCCTAAAGTTAAATGGGAGCTTAGATTAACCTAAATACGTAATCTAATTTTCGATCGTAAGCCGTCTTACTTGATCTATGGTTTATTACATATGATGCTTGTATATTGTGATATGTGATAAATGTGAAATTTTCAAGCATGTGCTAAGTGTATGTGACAGTGAATGTTAAGTGGACTACTAGTCTTACGCACACTATAGTGACTGAAAGTGAATATGGCATTTTAAGAAATTATGTGAGCACTTGAAAAGTACATTATAAGTTAATACGAAACTGTTATGAACATATGAATATGATAAGTGAATGTGTGCATAAAATAGTAGGTAAATGTGTATATAAGTGACATGTTGGCATTGTGATCTCTTGGAACCACTGGATATCATTAGCATGCTATAGGATTGTGAGCATTGATCTATCACAATTCATTGTATCATATTAAACTATTTTTTGTACTTAAAGAGCTCATATTAAAGCAATTTAATTATGTTTTCACTTAGTTTTCATCTTTAGGTAATTAATAATAAAAAAATTATAATTTGAACCATTTATATGACCTTAAGGGCCAAAATAGACCTAAAGGAAGGGTAACTATTCAATGAGTGTGCAGGACATCATTCAGAGGCATAAGAATACGAGATTAGCTGCAATTTTGCAACACAGAGTACCAATGTTGCAACGTTATGAGCAAAGCACTCAAAAGGAGCATATTGCCTTCAGTGTTGTGACACAGTCAAAGGGTATCGAGAATGTTAAGTGGACTACTGGTTTTAGGCACACCATAGTGACTTAAAGTGAATATGGCCTTTTAAGAAATTTTGTGAGCACTTGAAAAGTGCATTATAAGTGAATATCAAATTGTTATGAACATATGAATATGATAAGTGAAAGTGTGCATAAAATAGTAGGTAAATGTGTATACAAGTGATATGTTGGCATTGTGATCTCTTGGAACCACTGGATATTATTGGCATGCCATAGGATTGTGAGCATTGATCTGTCACAATTCATTGTAGCATATTAAATTATTTTCTATACTTAAAGAGCTTATATTAAATCTATTTAAATATGTTTTCACTTAGTTTTCATCTTTAGGTAATCAATAATAAAAAAAATTGCAATTTAAACCATTTATATGACCTCAGGGGCCAAAATAGACTTAAAGGAAGGGTAACATATTCAGTGAGTGTGCAAGACAGCATTCAGAGGCATAGGAATACAAGACTGGCTGTAATTTTGCAACACAGAGTGCCAATATTGCAACATTATGAGCAAAGCACTCAAAAGGAGCATATTGCCTTCAGTGTTGTGACAGAGCCAGAGGGTGTCAAGACACAACCTTATAGTCAAGCCTCAACTTGTAAAGTGCCATCAGTGTCGCGGCATAGGCCAGAGGGCGTCACGACACTACCTTAACCAGGAGAATTAATGACCTAAGGGTGTTTTGGTCTATACAACAAACTTTAATGTAAAACATCAACCGAAATAGGTTAATAGACAACAACCAACCTTAAGCCTATAAATAGACGTCTCTAAACACTTCATAAACCGTTATTATACAAGTTTTAGGATACAAATTTCATTCAGTTTTATTTTCAGTTTCTTTCTAGTTTATTTTGTACTTAGGTTATTTTCATTTGTAATTTTATTCTAGCTTTTATTTTCATTCGTTGTGGAACTCGACTTGTGGATTCATCAACTCTTTGTGGATTTCTGTTCTCACAATTATCAATTCATAACGATAATATTTGGTTGCAAGATTTACACTCTAGACGTTAGTACGTCCAGAGGTGATCAAGTTGTTGGGGCTGTTGTCAGGGAGGCAACGCCTCTAGATTAGTTTTAATTTTTACATTTAATAGGATAGTTAGAAAATTTTTAAATTATAGATATGACTTTAATTTTATTTTTTGTTTTTATTTTCTTTTATTTTTCTCTACTAACGTTTTTTACTTTTCTTTGTGGTTTCAATGTATGACTCAAGGTAAGGGCATGCCTATAGAGCCAACCATTGATTTAGAGAGAATTATTCGTAGAAATCGTTGACAGCAGCAAAAATAGATGTAAAATACCCCACCTACTACGATTAACCGACCTTGAGAAAATCCACTATTTGACGATTCTAACTTACTAGACTTAACACCACCACCTCTATCGCAATTACCGTTAGAATTGTCAAAGGCTCGAGAAGAATGTACCCTAAGAGCACTACCAAATCTAGACATGTTACAAGGCAACATTGCAAGGCTGATCATTTCAACGAATAATTTTGAGATGAAATCGACCATGATTCAGATGTTATAGAATAATCTGTAATTCAAAGGGATAAGGAAGGATGACCTAAACCAACATCTAAAACAATTTCTCAAACTTTGTGATACTTTCAAATTTAACGAGGTCACCGATGACGCTATTCGTCTTCGGTTGTTCCCTTTCTCCTTAATAGATAACGCTTTCTCTTGGTTAGATTCACAGACACCAGGATCTATCACAACATGGAATGAACTTGTAGATAAGTTCTTATACACGTTCTTTTCTATTAGGAAAATGATCCAATTTATGAAGGAGATTGCAACGTTCAAGCAATTAGAAGGAGAAATTTCTCATAAAGCTTGAGAGTGATTTAAGATGTTGGTACAAAGATGCCCTCACCATGATCTACCTGACTGGTTACAATTTCAGATTTCTATACTGGGCTGGATGCAAACTCACGATCAGGATTAGATGAAGTCACAGAAGAAGCCTTAATGAACCGAACATACGAGGATGCGTATGAATTAATAGAGAATATGGTGATGAATTCCTACAAGTGGCCAAATGAACAATTTACTTATGGCCAGAGACCCACCACAGTTAAAGTTATCCATAAAGAAGACAAATACAAACAATTTTTAGGTAGACTTAACCGGATCGATTAAACATCCAGTAGATCCACAATATATGATGGAGATAGACAAATCGACCAGTATCCTATAAATGCAGTCGAGAACGTAAACTACATCTAGAATAGAGGTGGAAATCCCTATTCAATTACTTATAACCTTGGCTGGAGAGGTCACCCAAACCCGAGATGAGGTGACAATCAAGGAAGGCGTAACAGTCCTAACCAAGTTAAATAAAATATTGCTTACCAACCTCCATATCTGTAGAAACCTCAAGAAAGGGCCAACCTAAATGACCATACTATATGTGGTCAAAGAGTGGATCGAATCGATGGAGAGATATAGTTAATACGAACTAAAGTAAAACAGGTGTAGTCTGAGTGTACCCAAACGAAAAAGAAATTGACAAAACTCAAAGATCAAATAAGCCAACTCATGAGCATAATGAGAGATATTAAACGACGGATTGGTACAGGCATTCCAAGTAACACCGAAAATAATCCTCGGAGAGAAGAGAATGAGTACGTGAAAGCAATAGCTCTTCATTCGAGGAAAGTACTAAGTAGCCTAAATAACCCAACTCAAGAGGAGGATGCCAATGATCTTGAATAAGAAATCCCTCAAAATGGCAATGCTAAACTAGATCCAGAAAAGGTAGCCGAGCCGAAAGTTGAGCCAAAAATCGAGCCGAACATAGAACCTGTACTTACAAAGGTACCATTCCCCTTACGGTTAGAGGACAAATGAAAACGGATGAAGCTAGGTTTGTGAATTTTTTAAACCTATTTAAATAGCTAAATGTTAATTTGCCTCTTATAGAATTAGTTGAAAAATTTCCTAAATATGCTAAATACTTAAAAGAAATAATGGCTAGATGAAGGAAAACTAAAATAGGAAAGCAAGTTAATATAAACGCATCTTATAGTGTGATTATTACAAAACAAATACCCTCATAATTAAAAGACCCGGGGATTTTTACTATTCCAATAGAGATAGGATACATTCATTTTAGTGAGGCCCTATGTGACCTAGGAGATAGTATTAATTTAATGCATTTATCAATTTATAAAAAACATGGGTTAGGGGAACTTATAAATATGCATATCACTCTATAGTTAGCTAACAGATCTTCGATACAACCGAAAGGGATACTTGAAGACATGTTGGTTAAAGTGTACAGTTTTAGAATCCCAGTAGAATTCATAATTCTAGACTTCTAAGAAGATCGTGAAACCCCTATTCTATTAGGGAGACCGTTTCTAGCCACATCACTATTTCTAGCCACATCTAGGTCCACTATTGACTTAGAAAATAATGAATTAATCATGAAAATCTATGGTGAGACTGAAGTATTTAAATGTAGTCACAAACAGAACAAGGGTAATAGGGAAATTCTTGGGAAAATATGCTATAAAATATCTGTAAATTTCCTTAACTACCTTGATCTGGGAAGGGTATTCTCTGTAATTGGTGCGAGAAGAAAAGGCAAGTTTTGAGAGCGAGAAAAGAGGAGCACAGTGGAGTGAAATGACAGATGCTGGACCAACACGAATAAAACATCGATAAAAGATATGTCCATGTACAAACTGACGAAGCTAATAGATGAGTCCAATAGCAACACAATCTACAAATACTTTATTATTTTTGTTGTAATTTTTGTAAAGTTAATTTGTTTAATACATTTGAGTAAGAGTAGGAATAAGTAAGATAAATTAGGATTTAAAATACTGTAAGGATAGGATATTTGAATCGAACACCTTGAAATTCAAGAAAAAGGGCCAAAACATGGTCGATGTCACAAGACGACACCTTCGTGTAGCAACACTGAGGCCAAACTCGAAAGATTTCAAAAATCCAGTCAATGTTGCGACACGAATACCCCTATGTCACAAAATTGAAGATAATATCCCTGAAATCCCAAGATTTCAAGGTGTGTTGCGACATCAAGACACTGCGAGGGATGTCACGACATTGTTGCAATTTTCTACAGGGTCAACCTGACCCATTACGCAACCCATCAGTCAAAGTCATAACTTTACCCAATTTTTTATTACATAAAATCACAGTCCTATTTAAAATAAACCACTAATTCTAACATTTGTTTAAATCTAAAACATCTCACCTCTCTTTTTACTTTTTCTTTTCTTTGTATTTTTGGCTACAAATTTTCATTCTCCTCTTTTTTTGTTATTTTGTGTAGGGACAAAACTCCACAGTGGCGAGGAATTTGTAATGAACTTACGTAAGAAGCAAAAAACATTTGATATACTAAGGTTATGAGTTCCTTTCCAAGTTCTGCTATTGCATTACATTATTTTGGGAAATATATTGCTTGATTTTTTTAGGTCACCTAGTCGAATATATTTGACAATGCCTCTTAAGAAAACTAGAAGAACCAATGAACAAGAGACACCAGTGCTCACAAACCCCTCAAAATTTTAATTCCAGAATGTTGAATACTACTTTTTAGAACTACAAGGGAAGACATTCATCCAAGAAAAGAGTTTCGAACCATCTATGATTCTTTGTAAAGAAATTTGGGCACTAGTTCGATATCATAGGTGGGAGCATTTTTGCGTTACCCCCAAATAACTCACTTTTATCCCAGTAGTCCAAGATTCTATGAATTCTTTAGGGATCAAGAATCTAGGATATCATTTAGTGATGAAATTTGGGAGGATATAAAAGTGAGGGGAAAGAAACTGCACATCAGCCCTTGAGAAATTTGCAAATTTTACAATGTTCCATACTATGAAACTAATTTTTTTGGTAACACTAATTTAATAAATTTTAATGACATAGAAATGGATAACCTTGTAAACTATCCAATTGAGAGGAAGGGTGAATGGAAACACCGACTGGATACCGAACTACCAACCAATTTTAATCAATCGATAATGTTTCCTATTGCAAAAATGTGGATACAATTTTTATGCACCCAAATTTCTCCTGCTTTAAATGATTCTAATGTAAAAACTTTCTGAGCGATTTTGTTATATGTTGTTTTGCAGAAAAAAAGAGGTATGTATCGGGATGTAGATCTACCACTACATGAAGAGGTGCATCAGTGGCTAGAAAGTTGAGGTTTTCTTCCCCCATTTAGTGACAGTCTTGTACAAAAAGGTCGGAGTTCCAATGACCACCACAAAATAGTTTATAAAGCTGTCCAAGAGTCTCATCCGAGATTCATTATACAAGCAATATATGGAGCTTCAAAGAAAGCAAATATGGGATTGGTACAAATGACAAAAGGAGAAGATGGATGTCTTAGCTTCACTAAAACAAAAAACAAAAAAAAATCAGCATCTTGGAGAGAGTAGAGGGAAGCAGCATTACGTACATAGAATAAATTATATGGTGGATTCAGGAGATGGGCCTGACAGAAAAAGGTTTCCATAGCAAAATGGTATTTAAATACCAAATTTTCCACTGAACGAATATGGCCCCATACACTCCCACCATAGATCTGAGGAGCAAGAAAGTGAAGAAGAGGAAGGAAGTGATGACGAGGAAGTTGAGAAGGAGGAGGATATGGATCGAGACTCTCAAGAGTAGAAGTATGAATATGAGGTGGTGTTTTAGCCATAATAATTTACATAGAAAGGGCCAGACATTCGTAAACCAACTTGGCATGCACATTTGTTAGGTGGAGGCTCCTCTCGAGGCCATACCTCAGGGAGAGGGAAAACTCTGATGGAGAGGAGGCAATCACCCCATTTTGATGATTAAAATATGATTTCTAATTTTTGGATTTGTAAAACAATTAAATAGGATGATTTTTTTTCTTGTTTTAGATTATGAGCAAGAGTAACGGTAGTTTATATATATGTTTTGTTCTAAAATATCTATGTAGGAACCCTGTACGATGAAAGAACTATAATTACGAGTGTAAACAAATAAGGAAGGAGGCACTCACTACAAGACTACAACAATGTCATAATCAATCGAGTAATTTTATTTCTTGTCTACTTAGGGGTTGCACATTATAGAAAATGTGTTATCTAAAGTGTGGGGGATAACAGAGGAATTTTAATTTTTATATTTTTATGTTGTTTCTTTTATTTTTCTTGTCCAAAGTGTGCTTGAGCTTGTAGAAATACAAGTGATTGATTAGGAATATTTATATAGGTTGATTGTATTTATCTGTAAATTTATCATGATAGTGATTGATTTTAAATTTTGAATTATTAGACTACTAAACTCTATATATTACACTGTAAATAGGCATTAATTAATTAAATATACTAGATGATAGAGAGAACATAGAGAAAAGAGCATGCTAGTATGAACGATAAATTATTAGAATTGTAATTGTTTGATCAATTAAATATGTGAATATTGAGATAAACAGGGATAACCTAAGGCATTGTTTGGTATGACCTAAAGCCAAAAAGCCAACCATATTCATCAATCTCTAGTACACATATTTGAGCTAGAAAACTCTTCTTGATGGACCTTCATACAAAACCTGAAACTGAAACACAAATTTGTACTTACCCTTTTTATTTGGTCTCTGGATTGCATGAACTTAGACATCGAGCCATACGTATTGAGGGATAGGTATAGACATAACAGTGGTTTTGTAAAATCAGAGTGAAATAGGAAAAATCAGTGTGATATAATGATCATAGGACTAGCTAAAATGTGCAAAACAAATGGAAAATTCAAAAAAAAAAGTCAAAACTAGTAGAAAAAGTACTTGAATAACTAAAAAAGAATTGTGAGTGAGACATGTTGAAAAATTCAAAAGTGACTCAAAAACAAAGTTACAAAAATTAGAAAACTCAATTATTAGTGCACAAAAACTTGTAAGCTGATCGTTTATCATGTTGTCACTTCCTACATGGAGAAATAAAGAAGCTGAGAGAAGGAGAAATAAGGCGGTGAGTGGGAAAGGGTCACTAAGGGGAGAATATGAGATAATACGATATGTCAAACTAATTTTTTCCTTGAAACTGTTTTGATGCTCTTTGTTCTTGAATGTCATACCAACCTTAAGCCTTAGAACATTACAATCTGAAAAGTCCTATGTAACCTAGGTAAATCTATTTGTGAATGGACATTGTACTGAGTGATTGCAATAATAATTGTTTGAATTTTGCTAGGATAATCAAATTAAATGTATAATTTATCGATGGATCAATATATTTGAGGACCTTGTTGTTTATATACTCTGTAATATACTGAACTTAGATGTTTGAAATTGAGAATGGCAAGTCATGCACATATCATGTAACACACTAAACCCAACCTAGACGTTATGGTCGAATTTGGAAAGTTATATAAATAAAATGATGTTTTGACAGTTAATTTTCAAAATGGATCTAATTTTGAAATAAAAAATTGAAGACTTTATAAAAACTCATTACTACTTACTAGTAGGAGAAATCTAACATTCATAAAAGTTTTTTGTGAAATCTTAAATTGTTTTCTTATGAAACTTGATTTTTACAAAATGGTCTCAAACTTAATTTTAACCACTTGCCTTGTAAAACACATGATCTTATTTAGATCCTTACAGTGGAAAACTTTTATATTTGTTTAATTTTGTAAAAATGCTCGCTTAATTCAAATTATCATAAAACCATGTCAATTTTAAATATCTAATTAAAAATATTTAGCAAAACCCAAATACCAATGTTAAAGTTCAAAAACAGTCCAACAGTCCATAAAATCCATAACAAAGTTTCCGTAAAATTTAATTTAGTGATCGAACCGAGCTACCAAGTGCCATCAAATCCTAAGTCTGAGGATCACCTGAAACTTATAAAAACAAAGGAATGAGCTAGAAGCCCAGTGTGTGACTTGGCCCACATACAGAATTTTTTTATCATGCACAAACGCAAATATCGAAACTGAGTTTTACTTATAATGTACATATATGAGAATATCATATTAGAATGTCATATATCAAGAAACATATATCAGATCAGAAAAAACTCAACACTAGTTCGCGTATAAAATCTACTAATCCGAAATTTTTTCTTTTTCTCGATCTAACCTCGAATTTGTGGTCCGAATCTATATAAATAATTTTAATCATCAATTTCACACATTTCATATTCATTTGAACCCAATTTACGTCCTAGGCAAAATTATCATTTTGCCCCTAACTTTTCTATAAATTCCAATTTCGTCTCTAGGCTTGGAAAATGAAATTTATGCAATTCACTCTCTATTCCAAGCCTAACCGAAATTTCAACATAAAATTTACAGTACATACTTTCTATAAATTTCATAATTTTTCATCAATTTTCAAAACTTTACATTTTAGTCCCTAAATTATGTTTTCATCAAAAATCACTTTGTAAAAGTTGTTTATCTATCAACAACCTTTCATTTTCTACCGTAAATTTTAAATTTTTAGCATATGCATCCATGACCTAATTTTCATACCTTGATAACTTTTCAATTTGATCCTCCAAATAGATAGATTAAGCTATCCCGGTTTTAAAAATATCAAAATTACTAAAAACGGGACAAGGAAACTTACCCAATTAAGTCATGAAAGTTTCTTCTCTCTCTCCTAGGGTTTCCATGTATTTTTTTTGGGGGGGGGGGAAGAAGATGAGTAAATAAGATGATATTTTATTTTTCATCTTTTAATTAATTAAATTATTTCAAATTCCAATTTAGTCATTGCCCTTTTTCTAAATTTCCATGGATGAGTCACCAAAATATCTACATATTTTTCTTTAATGGTCTAATTACCGTATAAGGACCTCAAGTTTTTAATTTCATAACTATTTAATCCTTCTAGCTAATAGAATTCAACTTTTGCATTTTATGTGATATAGTCCTTTCCCTAATTAAGAAAATAATTGATAAAATTTTATTATCAGAATTTTCACATGACATTTCTAGCAGATTACGAACCATGTAATAAAATTAAAATAAATTTTATTTTTGAATCGGATTTGTGGTCCCAAAACCACTATTCTGATTTCACTGAAAAAATGGGCTGTTACAATTAGATCGTTGTAGGACCATCGAATGACTCTCTATCTTCCCCTAACAGCACATTAAACAATTAAACTAAACACCAGAAACCACTTGTAAAGATCACCCCCTAAGCATATATAAAAATTAATAACTAAAGATCACCGCAATAACCACTGAAACAAAAATCATTCACTTACCTGATAGAAAAAGAATTCGAATGATGGAAATACACCACACAATTTAATAATAAAGTAGCATTTTACCCCTGCTTATGCAAGGCCTTTCAAATATATTTTTGTAATTTATTCTATATTAAATTTTATGTAATAATAATTTTTTTTGTTAATAAAAATTTTAAATTTATGATATTTAGGATTAGGTATATAGATTTCAAGTTGGCTTGTAAGTCGACACGAATCATTTTAAAATTAAAAGAAAATAACTTTTTCATTATCAAATCTTTTATGTACATTTAAAATTAGGCAAAACAAAATTTTGCAAAGGATTAAGACGAATTGTAAATCAAGTTGCGAATAAATGTACAATTATTTAAAAACAAATCTTATTGGTTTAGGGTTTTAATTTCTTTAAAAACAATTCTCATTGGTTTGTTAAAGATTATTTAAATTATTTTACTTTATTTTTTCCAATTTAGAGAAAAGTTAAGAAATCCCAAAATTTTGCTCATGTTCCTCTTTTTGCTCTTCCTCTCTTTCTTGTCAATCACCCTCTCTCTTTTCCAATTCTAAATTTGTGTTTCTTTTTTGCCATTAATTTTTCTTCCTAATTCTTAATTTTGTTGTTTTTTCTTTGGTTGCTATTGTTCACTTGCTGCAAGGGTTTTATTATTTTTTTAGTTGTTCCTTTTGTTACAAGAATTTTTGTCGATTTCTGCTTCTTAATACTTTGTTTGTTTTTTTGTTTCGTTCAATCAGGATCTTTACAGGTAAGTAATGTTGTTTAGGTTTCTATCAATTGTGTTTGGAATATTCTATTATGTTGCAAATGAAAACTTCCTTGGTTTTTGCGTACTTGTGTAAATTGAGTTTTTAGTTCAGTTTGGTGCTGACAAATAAGTTGATTCTTGGTGTTAGGAATAGCACATTTTAGGTGTGTTTCTCAAACATTAGTTATTAGGGATGAGTTTTGTGGTCCTGTTCAATTTTTGCAGTTTTCACTCTTTGTTCAGAAATTGACTCGTTTGGGTCCCCAAGAAATTCGTTGCTCGTCTAAACCTATTTGAAAATATTGCTGCAAATGAAATAAAATCTGAAAATTTAGGAGAATCATCTACTCAACCAGTTCCACACAGAATAGATGATCTAAACAAAAGAAATGTTGCTCAAAGAGGAATATATTTAGATCTAACTAATATTCCTATAGCAGACGAAACCATAGATGATTGGGTACAATCTATGACAATAGTTGTAAATAATAACATATGGTCAAAAGAAAAAATTGTAAACTTTTTTTGTTGGAACATTTCAAGGAGATGTTCTACAATTCCTAAGAAGCTGGGGAGAATCAGAAAAAGAAAGAGAGCAAAAAGGGTAGTTAATCAACCAGATTGAAACTCCCAAATATTTATTAAAAGGGAACTCCCAAATATTTATTAAAAGGGTTAATTTTTATTCTAAAAATAGAATTTTGTGGATATCTTGATAAAAAGATCAGGATTGTTTGTCTAGTTATGTATTGTTAAAAATAAAATTATGTGATATAAGATACCTAGAAGAATTTTCTAAAAATTTCTTCATAAATATCAAAAACTAAAAATGAAAATATAATTTTTGGAAAAACCAATATTTTCATAAATTACCACCACCATGGGATGAGATTTATATAAAAAATACAATTCTTATTTAGAAAAGCATAATAAAATAGCTGATGTAGAACTAGAAAATATAGATTCTATAGGAAATAGAATTAATTTTGAAGTAATATCTATTAAACTATTAAAACTATTAAAATTGTAAACTATTTTGTTGGAACATTTCAAGGAGATGTTCTACAATTCCTAAGAAGATAGGAAGAATCAGAAAAAGGAAGAGAACAAAAATGGCAGTTAATCAACCAGATTGGAACTCCCAAATATTTATTAAAAGGGTTAATTTTTATTCTAAAAACAGAATTTTGTGGATATATTGATAAAAATATCAGGATTGTTTGTCTTGTTATGTATTGTCAAAATAAAATTATGTGATATAAGATACCTAGAAGAATTTTCTAAAAATTTCTTCATAAATATCAAAAACTAAAAATGAAAATATAAATTTTGGAAAAACTAATATTTTCATAAATTACCATCACCATTGGATGAGATTTGTATAAAAAATACAATTCTTATTTAGAAAAGCATAATAAAATAGCTAGTGTAGAACTAGAAAATATAGATTCTATAGGAAATAAAATTTAATTTTGAAGTAATATCTATTAAACTATTAAAAGTCCTCTGAGAGCTGATAAGATTTTGTCTTTTCAGCTATCCCAATAAGACTGCTAATTTCAAGGTAAAAATAATAATAATAATCATCTTCATATATCATTCGTAATAGTATAGTTTTAATAAATGCAGAAAAATCTTTTAGTAAATGAAAAGAAAATTTTTGAATTGTTATTTATTTAACAAAACCCCAGTCAATACTGCTTATATCAAATGGTTCATGATCAAGTCTAAACTTTATAGTAGGAAAATTTTTATTTAAATCAATTGTAAAAACATAAGCTTGTAGAAAGTATCCTGAAAAAATTTTTTGAAATTAAACTTGCTGGTTGCAAACAGCTCCATTTATTTTTGTAAATATTTCTACAAGTAAAATATTCCTAGCCTTATTATATAAACATAATCTAAATATTTTATTTATAATCAGGCTATTTGTTCCCTTATTAATAAAATACTGAAATATATCAAGAAGATTGTTTATCTCCTTAATACCTAAGTAACTAATTTCTAATTCTTCCTAATCTCGATATAAAATGGATTTTAATAAATCATGAGCTTCTTGTTCTTTAGTTGTTTTTTCAACTAAGAATTGTGAAAGCTTAGTAAGAGCTCTCCTGAATTTAGCTCTTTGTTCAGAAATATGGGGACTTCGTTAAGTTATATCGTATATGTGTGTGTGTTGCACTTAAGTCATATCATGCTACCATTCCTGTAATACCCCTACCCGTATTCATTGCCGGAATAGGGTACGAGGCATTACCGGAGTTTACGAATTAAATTTTTTTTATATTCAATATAGCCCCTTTATAAATATCTAACCTTCCCTGCAATATTAAATCGAAACCAATCCACATCAACCAAATCAATTCAACATATTTTCAAGATAAATTCGTGCATATTTATAAGATAACGTCATCACATATCTAAAACCAGGTTTGTTAACCATACTAATGGCTAACTTTACATTCATTTCATGTTAACATTTACTTTGTTAGCTTATACATGCCATTGATTTCCAAAATAAAGTTTTTTTATATACCGAAATCCTGAGGTTGACAGTGTGATGTGTCTCCGACCAAATCCGACCTCCGAGCTCTTAACACTACAAAATAGGGAAAAAGGAAACGGGGTAAGCACTTTGTGCTTAGTAAGCTCATGTAACAAGAATTATACTTACCTAATATTTTCAATACAATATAATAAACATTCATATATCCATTCAATGCATTATTACCCTAACATGCACAAACTCAACATTCAAGTTAGTACAATAATTTCCATTTATCAATAATATATATATACCATGATTGATGAGCTCGTCAATACCATGATTTCCATTTCCTTGTTATTTTTCCATATTTATCCCGTTGAATTTATCGGAATTTCGATGGATTTTCAGAGGTACACATTTATTGTAAAATTCTAGGTCCGTCAATTCATATTCATTTGCACATATCCATTTCAGAGAGCACACTCATGAACCTCAACCTTGCAAATGGATTACCGGTCGAGCTAAATCCTCGCAATATAAACTCATAGAGTATTGTCGGGATTACCGGTCGAGCTAAATCCTCTGCAACGACAATTACTCTAATGAGCTTGGATCTGAATTACTAGTCCAGGCTAAATTCAGACCCTAATTCGGATTACCCGTCTAGGCTAAATCCATTTTACACATATTCTTCGGGAGGGCTATATCAGGATAGGATCACCCGTTCGGCTAGATCCTTTTACCGTCAATTCCTTTTCGAGATCTATCGAATTTTCCTTTCATTCAAACGGATTTCTTCCCATTTTATCAAATATATCAATGTTTCATAAATTTCCATATAATGAACATTCAAATCATATTCATATCAAAAACATGCATTTCAAGCATTTAAGAATATAATTCAAGTTACACGAACTTACCTTGATACTTGTTTGTAAACAATAAAAATCTACTAATCCCGAACTTTTTCCTTTCCTCGATCTAGCTTCGTATTTGAATCTTCCGGATCTAAATAAATAAATTTAATTATCAATTTAATACATTTCATGTTCATATGCGACATTTTCTATAATTCAACTATTATTTATAGTTCATTCAAAGCTGTCTACTTGAGTCATAGTCACTAAATTATTTATAACTTGAGCTACAGAACTCCAAAATAATATCCGTTAATTTTCCCTGAAACTAGACTCATATATCTTTTTACCATAAAATTTTAAGAATTTTTAGTTTAGCCAATAAGTACAGTTTATTCTTTAAAGTCACCCCTGTTCTGCTGTCGACAGTTCTGACCCTTCTTCACTAAAAATTAATTATCTCTTCATACAGAATTCAAATAATGTTCTCGTTTGTTTCTATTAAAAATAGACTCATTAAGGATTCTAGAAATATAAATTTAAGCCCATAATTTTTTTTCTTAAATTTTTTATGATTTTTCAAAGTCAGAACAGGGGAACCCGAATTCATTCTGACCTTGTCCCACAAAATTCATTATATCCCACAATTTACAAATCCATTGCTTACACTATTTCTTCTATGAGAAACTAGACTCAATAAAATTTAATTCCATATTTTTTTTCATCTTCTAATTCGATTTCTACAATTTATGGTGATTTTTCAAAGTTAGTCTACTGCTGCTGTCCAAACTGTTTTTGTGCAAGCTGTTTATTACCATTTTTCCCCTAAGCTTTTAATAAATGATAATTTCGTCCCTACTCAATTAGCCTCTCAATTGAGCTGATTTTTCTCAATTAAAATTTTATTCTATCACCTTAAACTAGTTTACAACCTTTAGGAATCATAATTTCAGCAATAGACTTTAATTCCAAGCATTTTCACAATTAGGTCCTAAAAATCAATTTCTATTGAAATTACCTAATAAAATCATCTCATAAATATATTAAAGCTTTAATTTAATTCTATTTCATAATAAACTTACAGAACTCAACCATGGTGACTTTAAATTTCATCCATGAAATCAAAAACTAATGAATTTAATAGTAGGGCCTAGTTGTAAAAGTCTTAAAAACACAAAAATTACAAGAAAAAGGCAAGGATTAACTCACTTGGTGTAAAAATTATGAAATATCAGCTTAGCGAACCCTCCTATGGCATTTTTAGCTGCTGGAATTGAAGAGAAATGAAGAGAAATCTAGATATTTCCTATTTAGTCCTAGCTTTATTTATTTAATTTTGCAATATTCTAATTTTACCCTTAATTTATCAATTTTTCTGCTGATTTCATACCCTTGCCGTCCAGACCAAATAACTTTTGGGTCTAATTGCCTTTTAAATCCTTTTTTATTAGACTCTTAAGCTGTTTAATCACTCTAGCAACTTTTACACCTATTACAATTTAGTCCTTTTCATTTAATTGACTACCCAAACATTAAAATTTCCTAACGAAATTTTAATACCACATTAATAAAATTTCATAAATATTTATAAAATTATTTTTGACTCAGTTTTACGAGATAGAGGTCTCGATACCTTATTTTTACCCAATTTCTTCAATAATTTCTTTTTCTATCTAATCACTAAATTGATAAAATTTTTCTATCAATATTTTCATACGATTTTCCTATCATATCAATTTTCAAGCAAAAATATTAAAATAAATTTCTCTTTAAATCGGATCTATGGTTACGAAACTATTGTTCCGATAACCTTGAATTTAGGCCATTACAACTCTTCCCCTCTTTAAGGATTTTCATCCTCGAAAATCTTACCAGTAAAGAGGTTTGGGTATTGTTTCCTCATTGCCTCCTCCGGTTCCCATGTCGCTTCCTCAATCCCATGCTTTTGCCACAATACTTTCACCAAATTTATCTTTTTATTTCTAAGCTCTTTTGTCACCCGTGCCAATATCTTGACCGGTTCTTCACTGTAAGTCATATCCGGTTGAATATCTACTTCTGTCAGAGAAATAACATGTGAAGGATCTGATCGATATCGTCGTAACATAGATACATGAAAAACATTATGGATTCTATCAAGTTCCGGTGGTAATGCAAATCGATAAGCGACCGGTCCAATTCTTTCTATGATTTCATAAGGCCCGATAAATCTTAGACTCAGTTCACCCTTTTGACCGAATCGAAGGACTTTCTTCCAACGAGACACTTTTCACAAATACCTTGTCATCGACTTGAAATTCAATCTCTTTTCGTTTAAGGTCGGCATATGATTTTTGACGATCGGAAGCTACTTTTAGACTATCCCGAATAACCTTTACTTTTTCTTCTGTTTCCAGGATCAAATCAACCCCATGTATCTTCCTTTCACTAAGCTCTGTCCAATATAACGGTGTTCTACATTTTCTACCATACAAAGCTTCATACGGAGCCATTTTAAAACTAGACTGATAACTGTTATTGTAAGCAAATTCAATCAAAGGTAGATACCTCTCCCAATTACCTTCAAACTCTAGTATACAACATCGGAGCATATCTTCCAATACTTGAATTACACGCCAGATTGACCATCCGTCGAGGATGAAATGCAAAATCTTGAAATACAACCGAGTACTTAAGGCTTCTTGCAATTTGTCCCAGAAACGAGACGTAAATCGGGGATCTCTATCTGATATAATGGAGACAGGCACTCCATGTAGCCTGACAATCTCAGATATGTACAGTCCAGCTAGTTTATCTAAAGAATAATCCATACGTACTGGAATAAAGTGAGCTGACTTTGTTAATCGGTCAACAATCACCCAAATAGCATTTTTTTTCCTCAGAGACAAAGGTAGCCCCAATACAAAATCCATAGTGATTCTTTCTCATTTTCATTCTGGTATAGTAATTGGCTGAAGTAACCCCAAAGGTACCTGATGTTCAGCTTTAACTTGTTGACATATTAAACACCTTGATACAAACTCAGAGATATCACGTTTCATTCCCGACCACAAGTACATCTTTTCAGATCATTATACATTTTATTACTCCCTGGATGTATAGACATAATACCGCTGTGAGCCTCGCGTAGAATCTTCTGTATGAGCTCTGAATTCTGAGGTACACATACCCTACCTCTGAATAATAAACAACCATCAGAACCAATCTGAAATTCAGAATCATTACGTGACTCACACTGTGCCCGTTTAACTTGTAACTTCTCATCATTCTTCTGAGCTTCACATATTTGCTGTAAAAATGTCAGTTTAGCTCTTAATTCTGCTAGGATTGAACCATCATCAGTCAATGATAACCGGGTATTCATAGCTCGTAAAGCAAACAGAGATTTTCGGCTCAAAGCATCAGCTACAACATTAGCCTTACCCGGATGGTAATCAATAATCAAATCATAGTCCTTTATCAGCTCAAGCCACCTGCGCTGTCTCAAATTCAAATCTTTCTGTGTCATCAAATATTTCGAGCTTTTATGATTAGTATAAATATGACATTTCTCACCGTACAACTAATGCCACCATATCTTCAGCGCAAATACAATAGCAGCTAATTCAAGATCATGTACTGGGAAATTTCTTTCATGTGGTTTAAGTTGTCTTGAAGCATAGGCTATTACTTTACCTTCTTGCATCAAAACACAACCTAAACCATTTAATGAGGCATCACTGTAAATAACAAATTCCTTACCGGTTCAGTTGCGCTAATACAGTGCTTTCGTTAATAGGTCTTTCAATCGGTTGAAACTTTGTTGACATTCATCAGTCCACTCGAACTTTACATCTTTCTGAAATAATCGAGTCATTGGAGAAGTGTCATAGAGAATCCTGCACAAATCTCCGATAATAACCAGCTAAACCCAAGAAACTTCTAACTTCAGATACATTCTTCGGTGGATTCCAATTGACAATAGCTGATATTTTACTTGGATCTACCCTGATGCCCTCGGCAGATACAATGTGTCCAAGAAAACCCACTTCTCGAAGCCAAAATTCACATTTATGAATTTAGCATATAACTGCTTTCTCGTAGAATTTGCAACACAATTCTCAAATGTTCGCATGTTCTTCTTCATCCCGAGAATAAACCAAAATATCATCAATGAATACTACTACAAATCTGTCTAAGTATGGTCCGAATATCCGGTTTATCAAATCCATGAATCTGCAGTGCATTAGTTAGCCCAAACGGCATAACTAGAAACTCATAATGCACATGCACGGTTCTAAAGGCTATTTTGGCACTTCCGACTCCTTTACCAGAATCGATAATAACCGATCAAGATCAATCTTTGAAAACACAAGAGCACCTTTCAGGTGATCAAATAAATCATCAATCCGGTAACGGTACTTATTCTTTATGGTTACTTTATTAAGTCGCGGTAGTCGATACACAATCTCAAAGACACATATTTCTTTTTCACAAACAGAACCGGAGCACCCCAAGGTGAATGACTCGGTCAGACAAAACCCCTGTCAACAAGTTATTGCAACTGTGTCTTTAACTCCTTTAATTCTGTAGGAGCCATATGATATGGAGCTATGGAGATCGGAGTAGTTCCCGAAATCAAATCTATAGAAAATTCCACTTCTCTTTCTGGTGGCAATCCTGGTAATTCCTCTAGAAACACATCGAAAAATTCACATACCACTGGAACTACCTGTATTTTTGACTCAGATACTTTGGTGTCAAGTACATAAGCCAAGTAAGCATCATACCTTTTTTTAACATACCTCTGTGTTGCCATTACCGAAATCATATCAGATAACCCTCTGTCTGATCAGATTTAACCCGGAATAACTCACCATTCTGACATTTTAGCACAATATATTTTTGTTTACAATTTATTACCCATCATGCTGGGTTAACCAATCCATGCCCAATATCACGTCAAATTCATCAAATGGCAATAACATTAAATCTGCCGAGAAACAATAACCTCTTACCATTATTGGACAATTTTTACAAATTTTATCCACCAACACAGACTGGCCCAGGGGGTTCGAGACTTTAACCATAAATTTAGTAGGTTCAACAGATAAATTTTTAATAATTGCAAGTTTAACATATATATATGAATACGTAGAACCAGGATCAATCAATGCAGTAATATCAGTATCAAGTAAAGAAAATATACCAGTAATAACATCAGTCTTGAGGCATCTTCTCCGCACGAATGGCATATGTCCTAGCAGTGCTCTTGCCTCGAGCCTACTGCAAGATCTTTTGTAGCTCCTCGACTACCACCGACATTACCGGATGGTCGAGGTGGTCTACCTCTCAAACCGGATTACTCACCGATATCTGTTCAGCTTCTTTTTCACCCCTTTCTGGACAATCTCTGAAGAAATGGTCAAAAGAACCACATCGGTAACAAGCCCCGCTCTTTAATCGACATTCACCAAAATGAGCTTTATTACAGTACTGGCATCTCGGTTTAGGAGTGCCAACACTGCCAACACTGGTCACTGATGGAGTAGAAGGCCTTGGATTAGTGCGTTGAGAACCTCGCTCTTTGCCCGAATACCCAATGGCTGAAGTAGAACGATCCTGATACTTCTTCAATTTCTTTGAAGCAAAAAACTGGGATTTTCCTATCGGTCTTTTACTAAAAATTTGAGCTTCCCTCTCAGCCTGTTTCTTTTCTTTGCTCAATTCTTCTGCTTTATAAGCTCTCTCTGCCAATGTAGCAAACTCTCGAATTTCAAGAATTTCGATCAGTAGTTTAATGTCTTCATTTAACCCTTCTTCGAATCGTTTGAACATTTCAGCTTCTGACTGTACCCATTCTCGAGCATATTTACTCAATCGAACAAATTCTTATTCATATTCAGATACTGATCTGTTACCCTATTTCAACTCAAGAAATTCTTTTCTTTTCTAATCGAGAAACCTCTGGCTGATATATTTTTTTCTGAACTCGGTCTGAAAGAATTCCCATGTAATTTCTTTTCTGGGAACAACTGAAGCTTTAGTATTCCACTAATGGTAAGCTTTGTCTTTTAGCAGTGAGACGGCACATTTTAGACATTTTTCTGGTGTACAAGATAATTCCTCCAGAACCCGAGTAGTGTTTTCTAACCAGAATTTAGCCTGTTCGGAATCATCATCAACTGCTGCTCAAAATTCTTCGGCCCCATATTTTCAAATTTTATCTACTGGAGCTTTCCCTTTTCTGATAGATTCAGTACCTGTACCTTGTGGGATCTCCGGAACCGGTGGAGGAGCAGGAGGGGGAGCTTGAACTTGCTGCACTACAGGGTTAGTTCTTAAGTATTGATTAAACCATTCATTCATCATTTGCAAGAAGGCTGTTTTTGCCTCCTCCCTCGACCTTCTGTCTCGGGCCTTCTACTGCTAGTTTCTTCTCTTTGTACTAAAGCCGGAGCATGACTCCCAGCTTCTTCAGATTGAGCTCGGTCGGATGACATTACTATAAGAAAAACACATTTTAAATGGTCAAGAGGTATCATACTATCAATAATAATTTAAATGGCATGTATAGCTAATCCCGTATTTGCTACATCGGTCCTAGAACCGCTAAACCGTAGCTCGATACCAATAAATGTAATACCCTACCCGTATTCATTGCTTGGAATAGGTACGAGGCATTACCGGAGTTTACTTAATTATTTTTTTATATTCAATATAGCCCTTTATAAATATCTAACCTTCCCGCAATATTAAATTGAGACCAATCCACATCAACCAAATCAATTCAACATATTTTCAAGATAAATTCATGCATATTTATAAGATAACGTCATCACATATCTAAAACCAGGTTTGTTAACCATACTAATGGCTAACTTTACATTCATTTCATGTTAACATTTACTTTGTTAGCTTATACATGCCATTGATTTCCAAAATAAAGTTTTTTTATATATCGAAATCCTGAGGTTGACAATGTGATATGTCTCCGACCAAATCCGACCTCCGAGCTCTTAACACTACAAAACAGGGAAAAAGGAAACGGGGTAAGCACTTTGTGCTTAGTAAGCTTATGTAACAAGAATTATACTTATCTAATATTTTCAATACAATATAATAAACATTCATATATCCATTCAATGCATTATTACCCTAACATGCACAAACTCAACATTCAAGTTAGTACAATAATTTCCATGTATCAATAATATATATACCATGATTGATGAGCTCGTCAATACCATGATTTCCATTTCCTTGTTATTTTTCCATATTTATCCCGTTGAATTTATCGAAATTTCGATGGATTTTTAGAGGTACACATTTATTGTACAATTCTGGGTCCGTCAATTCATATTCATGTGCGCACATATCCATTTCAGAGAGCACACTCGCTGAACCTCAACCTTGCAATGGATTACCGGTCAAAGCTAAATCTCGCAATATAACTCATAGAGTATTGTTGGGATTACCAGTCTAGGCTAAATCCCCTGCAACGACAATTACTCTAATGAGCTTGGATCTGAATTACCAGTCCAGGCTAAATTCAGACCCTAATTCAAATTACCCGTTCGGGCTAAATCCATTTTACACATATTCTTCAAGAGGGCTATATCAGGATAGGATCACCCGTTCGGGCTAGATCCTTTTTACCGTCAATTCCTTTTCAGAGATCCATCGAATTTTCCTTTCATTCAAACGGGATTTCTTCCCATTTTATCAAATATATCAATGTTTCATAAATTTCCATATAATGAACATTCAAATCATATTCATATCAAAAACATGCATTTCAAGCATTTAAGAATATAATTCAAGTTACACGAACTTACCTTGATACTTGTTTGTAAACAATAAAAATCTACTAATCCCGAAATTTTTCCTTTCCTCGATCTAGCTTCGTATTTGAATCTTCCGGATCTAAATAAATAAATTTAATTATCAATTTAATACATTTCATGTTCATATGCAACATTCTCTATAATTCAACTATTATTTATAGCTCATTCAAAGCTGTCTACTTGAGTCATAGTCACTAAATTATTTATAACTTGAGATACGGAACTCCAAATTAAGATACGTTAATTTTCCCTGAAACTAGACTCATATATTTTTTTACCATAAAATTTTCATAATTTTTTGTTTATCGAATAAGTACATTTTATTCTTTAAAGTCACCCCTATTCTGCTATTGACAGTTCTGACCCTTCTTCACTAAAAATTAATTATCTCTTCATACAGAATTCAAATAATGTTCTTGTTTGTTTCTATTAAAAATAGACTCATTAAGGATTCTATAAATATAAATTTAAGCCCATAATTTTTGTTCTTAAATTTTTTATGATTTTTCAAATTCATAACAGGGGAACCCGAATTCATTCTGACCTTGTCTCACAAAATTCATTATATCTCAAAATTTACAAATCCATTTCTTACACTATTTCTTCTATGAGAAACTAGACTCAATAATATTTAATTCCATATTTTTTTCATCTTCTAATTCGATTTCTACAATTTATGGTGATTTTTCAAAGTTAGTCTACTGCTGCTGTCCAAACTGTTTTTGTGCAAGCTGTTTATTACCATTTTTCCCCTAAGCTTTTAATAAATGATAATTTCGTCCCTACTCAATTATCCTCTCAATTGAGCTTATTTTTCTCAATTAACATTTTATTCTATCACCTTAAACTAGTTTAAAACCTTTAGGAATCAGAATTTCAGCAATAGACTTTAATTCCAAGCATTTTCACAATTAGGTCCTAAAAATCAATTTCTACTGAAATTACCTAATAAAATCATCTCATAAACAAGTGAAAGCTTTAATTTAATTCTATTTCATCATAAACTTACAGCACTCAACCATGGTGACTTTCAATTTCATCCATGAAATCAAAAACTAATGAATTTAATAGTAGGACCTAGTTGTAAAAGTCTTAGAAACACAAAAATTACAAGAAAAAGGCAAGGATTAACTCACTTGGTGCAAAAATTATGAAATATCAGCTTAGAGAACCCTCCTATGGCATTTTTAGCTGCTGGAATTGAAGAGAAATGAAGATAAATCTAGATATTTCCTATTTAGTCCTAGCTTTATTTATTTAATTTTGCAATATTCCAATTTTACCCTTAATTTATCAATTTTTCTGCTGATTTCATACCCTTGCCGTCCAGCCCAAATAACTTTTGGGTCTAATTTCCTTTTAAATCCTTTCTCATTAGACTCTTAAGCTATTTAATCACTCTAGCAACTTTTACACCTATTACAATTTAGTCCTTTTCATTTAATTGACTACCCAAACATTAAAATTTCCTAACAAAATTTTAATACCACATTAATAACATTTCATAAATATTAATAAAATTATTTTTGACTCGGTTTTATGAGATAGAGGTCTCGATACCTTGTTTTTACCCAATTTCTTCAATAATTTCTTTTTCTATCTAATCACTAAATTGGTAAAAATTTTCTATCAATATTTTCATACGATTTTCCTATCATATCAATTTTCAAGCAAAAATATTGAAATAAATTTCTCTTTAAATCGGATCTATGGTTACGAAACCATTGTTCCGATAACCTTGAATTTAGGCCATTACAATTCCATGTTTGTATACTAATTTTACACTAAATATGTCGATTTTTTTTATCATTTTGTGCTGGAATGGGCTGTTGTTCGCATGTTGATTTTTCGTGAAAATACCCTACCATTGTAATAAACATTTTGTTGCTATTTTTGTTGAGTAAATGTCGCATTTGTGTACACATTTTGTTGTTGTTTTTGTTGAGTAAAATGCCGCATATGTGTGCACATCTGCTACTACTTTTTGATGAGTTTAATTATGCATATATAAGCCTAGTTGTTGTTGTTTTTAGTACGTAAAATGCCACATATGTGGTTGGTTTTTGTTGTTGTTTTAGTGCATATACATTGTGCATATATGTGAAGTGGGCTACTGATTTCTTATTTAGGAACTTGTGTGATATAAGTATGTTGTTTTTGTGATAAGTTTGTTCACTGAATTATAACTATAGCATGAAATGTTACGATGTATGTATGACATTTCGTATCTACATTTGGGTTTGGGTTTTGTTTGAAGAAAAGGAAGTTTGATTTGGCAGTATTATTATTAAAATATGGCAGGGATATCGCAATCATATTAGCAGCTTGACTGCATAATAACTCGAGTGGAAAATGACCACAATAAGGTGTGTTCGGTTGGATGGGTCCACCATAACCCATATATTAGTGTGTAGAGTTGGAAAGGGTTAGTATACCCTATTTGATGTGTGACGGATGGTTGAAAATGGTGTGTAGAGGCTAAATAGGTTGATATTGGGACTGGTACATGTGTGTATGAATTACATTTGTTCTGCTTTTGAGTAAGTACTTTACTTATAATTGTTTGATTATGAAATGAGCTAAGCAATTGCAAGTCTGAGAGCAACTTCACGTGATTACATTTTTCATATTCATTATGTGATATGATAATGTGATACGTCAAACTTTTATGATTTATGTTAATGTTATGATTAAGTTAATTTTAATTCCAAACATCTATTCGACTCTGTTTTATTATTTGTGTTCGTTGTCTTGTTGTGTCACTGCCTTATTGCAATTGTTTTAGACTCACACTGAGCTTTGGTAGCCCATTCTCTTAGTTTACTCATTTTCAGGTAATTCACCAGATCTAGTCCCGGACTCAGCGATCCGGTGGCCTCGAAGTTACTCAAACTGGTTTGGTTTAATAAAGATTTTCCTAAGCAATGATAATTCATTTAGAATTGGGTTTGTAAATAATTTTATATGAACCGTGGTATGAAATTTGGACTAGACTTTTGAAAAGCTACAAATTTTTTAAGTGAAACTTGCATAGGTTTTAAACAATTGGTTATATATTTTTTTTTCAGTTTAAGTTACCTTAGTGTTTAAAGCATGAGCATAAATTTTAAATTTGTTTTGCTTAAATAAACATTCAAATTTTTAAATGTTAAACTTACGAATTATAGAAAAATAACGGTTTTCCGCTGCAATAATGTTTTTAAATTTCGTGTAACAATTTGTTAAATCTGAAATGTTTGCATATCAGATAAGGATTTGGTAATTCGACTTTAAACTTATTTGAGTTATGATAAAATTAATGATTGGAAATGCAAGCTAGGTTAATCACAAGAATTTTTGTGATACATGACAAGAAAGTGATTTTCGAAAAAAAATTCAAAATTTTCATCATCGTTTTGTTTTGGGCCATTTTGGTGGCCTATGTGACCTCTGGAATCCGATCAAAACTTTTGGGTCGGGTTTTAGGGTGTTACAATACATAACATTGTAATTGAAATAGTTAACAATATTAATTATTTAGATTAACTAATGATATAAAAAAAGTAGAGGGACCAAGTTATGTTAAAAATTAAAGTATATGGATTAAATTTAAGTTTCAACATAGTGCAAGAGTCAAAAATAAATTTTAACCATTGCCTGATAATGTAATTTTAAAGAAATAAAAAAGATATGTCAGTACCATTAATTACAAATTAAATATAATCACATAACGTTTTAATAAAAAAGTTATCAATATTAACTATTTAGACTAATTGTAATACCCAAATTTTGCCCGGGGCCCAATAAAATCACAGCCCAAATACTAAAACTCAACTAAAACTTAAAATACCCCAAGCCCAAATACAACCCAAAATAAAAAATAGAAAAATAAAAAAATAAAGAAAAAGAAAAAAACCTAATCTCTTCACTCTATGTGCCGCCCTAAGCGCCGTCCTAGTCCTCTTTTGTCTACCACTTGTAAAAAGAAAAGATAGTAAATAATAAAAAAAATGTTGTAACAAGGCTATAAAAGCCATCATAAAACCAAATGTAAAAGAAAATGAGGGATAAAAAAAAAACATTGTATTTTCACATAGAGATCAAAAATCCAAAGCAAAAAAAAAGGTTGATTTTAATTTCTTGTATTCCCTTTGTTCATTTTTCATTTTTGTTATTTTATTTTATTTTCTTTATTTTATATATATATATATATATACATAATTTAATTGAATTACTTATTTGAATTCCCTTGCAAACATGTTTATATTTTTCCCTTTAAATCTATTTATGTATACCATTTATTCCTCAATTTTAAATTATACTTTGTTTATTTTGAACACTTGCCTATATTACTATTTTTTTTATATACAATGTTTATATTAAGTTTTCGCTTTATGTATCTTGTTAATTGTTGGTAAGTAAATCTTGTTTCAAATTATTTTGTATAATTATTGATTAATATTATATAGTATGTCATTCTTATATTCTTTTGTATATTCTTACATGGTTGCATTTATATAATTCATCTATGTTACAACTTGTTAATATGTACATTATTCGTTTTAAAATTTTATATAGGTACACATTACTATTGCTATGCACATAATATATATTATATACATATATATATTTTTGAATCTTGGTTTTAAATTATTTTGCATAACACTAACTTTAAATTTCCTCTTATAATACTTATTTTGAAGCTCATTTATATGTTAAACTTTATATACTTTATGTATTATTTATTTTTATTTTTATTTATTTTATGATCTATTATAAATTTTTGCATGTATTATCTGTTTATGTATATATATATATATATATATATATATATAATTTAGCTACTTTTAAATTGTTCATTCCAAGTTTATTTGTTTTAACATTTTTATTACCTTTTAAAATATTTTTCTTAAAATAGATTTTTATTTAACCATTAGTTAGAAACGTTAAATAGTGTATGTGGTAAGATTATTATCATTGGGCATGTTTCAATTTTCGTGTTTGTACTTTTCAAAAATTGTATAATATATTATTGATATATGTTTTCCATATTTGTTACTTTGTTTTGCATCCCTATGTATTATATTATGATTGAGATTGCCAACCTATTTGCTTGAAATCAACCTATTTGCCTGAAATTATTCATTTCATTTTCTTTGCTTCAAATGAATCGGATAAATACGTTGCAAGTTTGTTTCCATAATCACTCCCTTTTAAAAAAATAAAAAAAATAAAATTTCAAAGCGAGGTAATATTTCGTGTTTGGTAATTTGAGAAACTGTGCCCTACCTGGAAGAGGACTTGGGAGACATTTGCAAGGAAGGGCTGAAACGCCAATGCCGAAAGACAAGAGAGACCGCTTCGGTTTAGGATTTAAGCCTGATGCGAAACAAAGGAGAAGGGAGCTGGAAAAGAAGCAAGAAAGAAGAAGAGCTCAATTAACGGGGGAGGAAATCAAGTGGGAACCAATGACATTCCCCCATATATCGAAAACATTTGTGTCCGGGGGAATCATTCATCCCGAGAGAGACACACCAATGACGGGAGCTATAGAAGAAATGCTGGAAAGCTTGGACATCAATGTCATATGCGAAGAGGAGACCGGAGGAGAGAATTTGTCGGGCATTTGCCTCTGCATGCCTGGAAGTGTTCTAGATAACTGGACTGCGGAAGAGATTCCTGTAGCTTTTAGAACGGATTCAGAGTAATGTCCAAAACACACTTATTGCTCTAGGCCTAGGAGTAATAAGAATCTTTTGTGAAATAGGCCGATGTTTGAAAACGACATTTCAATAAAATGCACGGTTATTATCATTTTTGAGCAAATGTTATCTCATTCGTAACCATACAAATGATTACTTTCGAATTCTTTTATTCTTGAAACATTCTTCTAAATATTATTTCATTCGTCATTCATAATCATATCACGCAAATAAATGTTTCGAATTCTTTTGATTCTTTGTATCTGCCTTCGTCCTCATAACAGGTCCCCAGATATTAATAATACGAGTGACACTGCTAGCGACTCAGAATTTCCTTTCGAGCAAGATGTGTGTATGGATGATTCTCAGGATTTTAAAGATGACCAAGGCTGTAACCTATCTCCAGATTTGTTGAGGATGGTAGAACAAGATGAGAAACAAATCCTACCTCACAAAGAATCAGTCAAAATTGTGAGCTTAGGAGAAGGACAAGAGGTGAAGATCGGAACATGTATTACTGCGGAGATGAAGCGAGACCTTATTGAATTACTTCAAGAATTCAAAGATGTCTTCGCATGGTCATACCAAGATATGCCCGGGTTGTACACTGACATCGTGGTGCACCCCCATAAAAGAAGAGTGTAAGCCTGTTCAACAAAAACTCCGAAGAATGAGGCCCGACGTCTTGCTAAAAATAAAGAAAGAAGTTTGAAAGCAGTTTGACGCTGGATTCCTGAAGGTGGTAAAATACTCAGATTGGGTAGCCAACATCGTCCCTGTCTCTAAGAAAGATGGAAAAGTGCGAATGTGTGTAGACTATAGACATTTGAATAAAGCCAGCCCAAAAGACAATTTCTCACTACCTCATATTGACACCCTAGTGGACAACACGGTGGGACACTCACTGTTTTCATTCATGGACGGTATTTCGGGATATAACCAGATCAAGATGTATCCTGAAGATATGGAGAAAACCACATTTGTAACCATGTGGGGCACGTTCTGTTACAAGGTGATGCCGTTTGGACTGAAGAATGCGGGGGCAACTTATCAAAGAGCCATGGTAACCCTTTTTCATGACATGATGCATAAAGAAATCGAGGTCTATGTGGATGACATGATAGCTAAGTCTCGAACAGAGAAGGAGCACATACAAGTCCTGCGAAAATTGTTCTTGAGGTTGAGGAAGTTTCAGCTAAAACTCAACCCCGCCAAATGTACCTTTGAAGCCAAGTCTGGAAAGTTGCTCGGATTCGTGGTTAGTGAGAAAGGGATCGAGATTGATCCAGACAAAGTTAAAGCCATACAAGAGCTATCCCCGCCGCGCACTCAGAAAGAAGTTCGAGGCTTTCTAGGAAGATTAAATTACATTGCTCGGTTCATTTCACAACTGACCGAGAAATGTGACCCTGTCTTTCGCCTCCTCAAGAAACATAACCCGGGTGAATGGGATGAAGAATGCCAAAGGGCTTTCGACAAGGTCAAACAGTATTTATCCAACGCCTCGGTGTTGATGCCACCTAACCCCGATAAGCTGTTCATACTGTATTTGGCAGTATTCGAGAACTCTATGGGATACGTATTAGGTCAGCATGACGAGTCGGGGAGGAAAGAAAAAGCTATTTACTATCTCAGTAAAAAGTTCACGGAATGTGAGGAAGGTACCCGCCGATAGAGAAGTTGTGTTGTGCCCTAATTTGGACAACCCGAAGACTGAGGCAGTATATGTTATATCACACCTCTTGGCTTATCTCAAAATTAGACCCCTTGAAGTATATGATGGAGTCAACAGCTTTGAATGGAAGGATGGCCCGATGGCAGATTCTACTTTGTGAATTCGACATAGTCTATGTGAACCAGAAAGCAGTAAAAGGAAGTGCAATAGTAGATTTTCTGGCCAGTAGAGCCTTGGAAGACTACGAGCCTTTGAACTTTGACTTCCCGAATGAAGACCTAATGTGTGTTGCTACCACTGAAGAAGATGACCCGAAAGAGCTTCCTTGGAAACTAAACTTTGATAGGGCATCAAATGCTGTGGGTAATGGAATCGGGGCAGTCTTGGTATCCCTAAGAGGAAATCATTACCCATTCACTAGTAAATTGGATTTTGATTGTACGGATAACATGGCGGAATAGGAAGCGTGCATCATGGGTATCCGTGCAGCCATAGAACGCAAGATTAAAGTGCTAAAGGTGTATGGGGATTCTGCGCTAGTGATTTATCAACTCAATGGAGAATGGGAGACCAGAGACCCCAAGTTGATCGACTATCAAAAACTGGTCCTTGAATTGGTCAAAGAGTTTGATGACATTACCTTCTGTTACCTGCCACGAGATGAAAATCAGATGGCCGATGCTTTGGCCACTTTAGCTTCCATGATTAAGGTGAACAAACAAGAAGATGTCAAACCCATCCGGATGAGCATTTATGAAACTCCTACCTTTATTCTGAGATTGAGGAGGATGAGGAAAAAGATGATCACCCTTGGTATCACAATATATTACAATATGTGAAGAATCGTGAGTACCTGGACCAGGCAGACGAGAATGACAAAAGGACGCTGAGAAGATTGGCCATCGACTACGTCTTAGATGGAGAGATCCTATACAAAAAAAGAAAGGATCAAGTGCTATTAAGATGCGTAGATGCTGTAGAGGCTAAGAGAATCTTGGAAGAAGTCCATGAAGGCATCTACGGGACACACGCTAATGGCTTTACAATGGCCAGGCAAATTATAAGATTCGGGTATTATTGGTCTACTCTGGAAGGAGACTGTATCAATTACGCCAAGAGGTGTCATAAATGCCAAATCTACGGAGACAAAATTCATGTGCCTCCTTCACCGCTGCATGTCATGGTCTCCCCATTGCCTTTCTCTATGTGGGGTATAGACGTGATTGGACTGATATCACCTAAGGCTTCCAATGAGCATCGATTCATCTTTGTGGTTATTGACTACTTCACCAAATGGGTAGAAGCCGCTTCATATGCCAACGTGACAAAATCAGCAGTGAGTAAATTTCTGAAAAAGGAGATCATATGTCGATATGGAATGCCGGAGAGGATTATATCTGACAATGCCTTAAACTTGAACAATAGTATGATAGTGGAAGTCTACAGTCAATTCAAGATCAAACACCACAATTCGTCACCGTATCGCCCGAAAATGAATGGAGCAGTGGAAGTGACCAATAAAAACATTAAGAAGATCATGGGGAAGATGACTGAAACCTACAAAGATTGGCATAAGAAGTTACCATTTCCCTCTTTGCTTATCGAACATCAGTCAGAACCTCAACTGGGGCAACGGCTTTCTCTTTAGTTTACGGAATGGAAGCAGTTTTGCCAATCGAAGTCGAGATCCCATCCCTTCGAGTGCTATCGGAGTTAAAGTTGGATGAAGCAGAATGGATCCAGTCTCGATACGATCAATTGAACTTGATTGAGGAAAAGAGGCTAAGAGCTATCCGTCATGGTCAGATGTACCAAAAACGAATGATGCGGTCTTATGACAAAAAGGTTCGCCCTAGAGAATTCCATGAGGGAGACTTGGTTTTGAAAAAGATTCTTCCCATACAGAAAGATTTTTGAGGAAAATGGATGCCTAATTGGGAGGGGCCTTACATGGTGAAGAAAGCTTTCTCCGGAGGAGCATTAATTCTAGCCGAGATGGATGGTAAAAACCTGCTCCATCCCCTAAATTCAGATGCCGTCAAGAAGTATTTTACCTAAAAAAGGAAAGGCCGAGGTGAAAACCCGCAAAGGGCGCTTTGAGACCAAAAAAAAAAAGATGGAAAGGCTAAGGTGAAAACCCGCAAAAGGGCACTTTAAGACCAAAGGGGTTTTTGAGTTGAAAACCCAAAATCGGGCAGCTAAATTTTTAAATGTGGGGCATGTGGTAGTCTTGTCCTCAAAGAGGAAGAACAGTACATCTTGGGGCATCAACAAAATACGGGGGATCTCTTGAACACACATTTAGCTCAAAAGAGTCTTCGAAAAATTAGAATAGTGAAGCTCGTGCTGCGATATCTGGGGCACATTTTTTTGCACCTTATCAGATTTGTTATCTTATATATTCACATCAAATTTTACTTAATAAAATTCCATTTGTCCATTATGATAATCTCTTTCGAGCATTTTTGTTGAAATCATGATTTTTGGACTTATAATATTCACACAAAAGAAGTTACGCATATTACTCTGGAAAGTCTCTAAATAGTACAAGAACCTGAAACAGGGCCACTAGTCAGACCTAACCAGACTCAAAAGTGGAAAACACTGGGAAAAGAGTAGTCCAAATTATGACTATTTCTTCAAATTTTCTGTCAGAGATAACAGCTAAGCAAGAAGACGCGATAGTACATCAATGAGGGAACCCGCATGAACTATGAGCAATGATACTTTAAGCGTTTAAAAAGGAATCACTCTCATAACATTTCTACATTCATAACCATTCATTTAGTTAGGAACATTTGATTCATTTCATAACATCCTAATTATTTGACATAAAGCGTCACATTTATTTAGGAACATTTGATTCATTTCAATCATAGCATCCTAATTATTTGGCATAAGCATGGATACATGAAATTGATTTTACAGATCATGTTCCTCAGAGGACAGTGCAGTAGAATCAGTGACTTCACAAGTCTTAATCCCCTAAGCAGTGGGGCAACAAGCTGAAGATATCCAAGATGATTTGGCATTTCTGTATCAGGCGGTGATTTGTCTTTCACGTGTTTACGTTGAAGCAAATCCAAGATGATTTGGCGTCTCTGTAGCGACAGAGAGCAGATCGAAGATAACAGATTCGTCTCTGTAGCGGCGGAGAGCAGATCGAAGATAACAGATTTGGCGTCTCTATAGCGGCGGAGAGCAGATCGAAGATAACAGATTTGGCGTCTCTGTAGTGGCGGAGACCAGATCGAAGATAACAGATTTGGCGTCTCTGTAGCGGTAGAGAGCAGATCGAAGATAACAGATTTGGCGTCTCTGTAGCGGCGGAGAGCGATCGAAGATAACAGATGAAGCGTCTCAGAGCGGCAGAGAGCAGATCAAAGATAATGATTTGGCGTCTCAGAAGCGGCGGAGAGCGATCAAGATAATGATTTGGCGTCTCTGTGGCGCGAAGAGTAGATCGAAGATAACAGATTTGGCGTCTCTGTAGCGGTGAAGAGCAGATCGAAGATGATTTGGCATCTCTGTAGCGGCGGAGAGCAGATCGAAGATAACAGATTTGGCGTCTCTGTAAGGCGGAAAGCAGATCAAAGATAACAGATTTGGCGTCTCTGTAGCGACAGAGAGCATATCGAAGATAACGGATTTGGCATCTCTGTATTAGACGGGGAGTAGATCAAAGATAGCAGATATCGCCTTCCTGAGTTGCAGTGAAGCAGATTAAAGCCGTCAAGAGGCCATTTAAAGAAGATCAAGGATCAAGAACTCAAGACTCGGTGAGCCCGGGCAAAATTGGTCTTTTTATAGTCTTTGCTCTATTCACGTTAACACAAAGAATGAGCAAAGAGGGCAACATAAGACCCAAATTTTGCTCGGGGCCCAATAAAATCACAGCCAAAATACCAAAACTCAACTAAAACCCAAAATACCCCAAGCCCAAATACAACCCAAAATAAAAAATAAAAAAATGAAGAAAAAGAAAAAAACCTAACCTCTTCACCCTATGTGCCGCCCTAAGCGCCGTCCTAGTCCTCTTTTGTCTACCACTTGTAAAAAGAAAAGATAGTAAATAATAATAATAAATGTTGTAACAAGGCTATAAAAGCCATCATAAAACCAAATGTAAAAGAAAAGGAGGGATAAAAAAAAACATTGTATTTTCACATAGAGATAAAAAATCCAAAGCAAAAAAAGGTTGATTTTAATTTCTTGTATTCCCTTTGTTCATTTTTCATTTTGTTATTTTATTTTATTTTCTTTATTATATATATATATACATAATTTAATTGAATTACTTATTTGAATTCCTTACAAACATGTTTATATTTTTCCTTTAAATCTATTTATGTATACCATTTATTCCCCAAGTTTAAATTATACTTTGTTTATTTTAACATTTGCCTATATTACTATTTTTTATATACAATGTTTATATTAAGTTTTATGCTTTATGTATCTTGATAATTGTTGGTAAGTAAATCTTGTTTCAAATTATTTTGTATAATTATTGATTAATATTATATAGTATGTCATTCTTATATTCTTTTGTATATTCTTACATGGTTGCATTTATATAATTCATCTATGTTACAACTTGTTAATATGTAGATTATTCGTTTTAAAATTTTATATAGGTACACATTACTATTGCTATGCTCATAATATATATTATATACATTTTTGAATCTTGGTTTTAAATTATTTTGCATAACACTAACTTTAAATTTCCTCTTATAATACTTATTTTGAAGCTCATTTATATGTTAAACTTTATATACTTTATGTATTATTTATTTTATTTTTATTTATTTTATGATCTATTGCAAATTTTTTGCATGTATTATCTGTTTATGTGTGTATATATATATATATATATATAATTTAGCTACTTTTAAATTGTTCATTCCAAGTTTATTTGTTTTAACATTTTTATTACCTTTTAAAATATTTTTCTTAAAATAGATTTTTATTTAACCATTAGTTAGAAACGTTAAATAGTGTATGTGGTAAGATTATTATCATTGGGCATGTTTCAATTTTCGTGTTTGTACTTTTCAAAAAATTGTATAATATATTATTGATATATGTTTTCCATATTTGTTACTTTGTTTTGCATCCCCATGTATTATATTATGATTGAGATTGCCAACCTATTTGCTTGAAATCAATCTATTTGCCTGAAATTATTCATTTTATTTTCTTTGCTTCAAATGAATCGGATAAATACGTTGCAAGTTTGTTTCCATAATCACTCCCTTTTAAAAAAAATAAAAAAATAAAATTTCAAAGCGAGGTAATATTTCGTGTTTGGTAATTCGAGAAATTGTGCCCTAACGTGTTGGGTTTCGATTTTCTGTTTGACCAAATAAATATTCTCTCGAGATTTCGTCCATGTTTTTTTCAAATTAAAAATAAGGCAATATTTCGAATTTAGGAAATTCAAGAAAATAGTACCCTAACTTACTAGGTTTCAATTTTTCTTGTTTAACCTAAATAACTAAATATCCTTTTGAAATTTCAAAAGCATGAGTTTTGGAAATTATAAAATGATCTTGTATCGAGGATTTGAAATGTTGTGTCCTATCGTGCTGGGTTGCGCTTTTTCATTTGTTTAGAACAATCGAAGATCCCTTTAGAATTTCACTCACGTTTTCTAAAAACTCTTTAAAATGAAAAAAATGTTCGATGTTTGGCAATTCGGAGAATAATGCCCTATCGTGTTGGGTTGCAATCTCCCGTTTGTTCAAAATAATCGAATGTCTCTTCGGAATTTCACTCATATCTTCTAAGGTGAGGCAATGGTCAATATTTGGAAATTCGAGGAATCGTGCCCTCATCGAAATGGGTATCGATTTTTCGTTGGACCAAATAGTTGGGCATCCTTTTGTTATTTTCGAATTATAAATTTTCGAACGTCAAAACAAGAAGATTTTTGGCAAAGGACTCGGGTTATTCAAATGTTATTAACAAGAGCCACATTTCAAAAACATTTTTAATTTTAGACAAAAGGACAGTATTTAATCGATTTGGTACCAATTTTGGGCGTAATAAGGGTGCTAATCCTTCCTCATACGTAATCGACTCGAGCCTATTTTCTCATATTTTCAGAGACCAAAATCATTGTTTTAGTAAACCAAAATGTTTTATTAAAACAACCCAAATTTCTAGGTGATCCGATCACACCTAAACAAGAAAAGATTGGTGGCGACTCCATTTTCGCTTTCCAAAAAGTCGATCCATCATTTTTAAATCGAAAAAAAAATGAAAAAAATGGTTTCGACACTAATTAATAACATTATAAAAATATATCGACCAAATTATGTTAAAAATTAAAGTATAGAGATTAGATCTCAAATATAGGCACAGTAGAGGAACTAAAAATGAAATTTGACATTTTACTATGATGTAAAGAAAAAAGAGAATCATACATTTGTAAACAAAAGGAATGCCCTAAATCTCGAATGTTAATAGTTGAGGGATCAAAATTGATATATATTTTACCATTATCTTATCATAGAAAAACAATGCAAGCACACATGTGTTATTGAAGGCCCTAAGGACCTTTCTTTTATATATAAAACTAGTATAGTTCACCTACAATTTGTGTTGGGTTGATTATATGTTTATGTCAAATTATTGAATGAAAGTTTAAAAATTAAAATATACTCTAAAATCTATATCATACATTTTGAATTTAGTCCTCTTCTTTTCGAATCAAATATTTACTTTCAAATTATATATAATCACGAAACATCTTGATCGAAAAGTTAACAATATTAACTATTTGGACTAATTATAAACATTATAATAATAGAGACCAATTTATGTTAGAAATTAAAGTATAAGGATTAAATTTCAAATTTAAACATAACAAAGGGACCAAAACAAAAATTTTGCCATTTTTCTATAATGTAAAGAAAAATGGAAAATAAGAAAAAAGATGAAGGTTAAAATGTTCCTATACAATTTGTTTGTTTGGAATTTAGACTGCCTACTTTTATTTTTCAGGAAATTATCCTTCTACTTTTCGGATTTGAAAATTTAGGTCTAATTGTTATTACCATTGAAATCCTTCTATTAAATCTATTATTGTGGCATTTTGAAAGTAAAAATATATATTCAGTCATGTAACAATAAAAATAATATTGAAAATTCTTATGAGGACTTTTTTCTTAAAATACTTATTTGAGCTCATCATGATAAAATTTTTTTTTTGGAGCATAGTTCTTAAGGAAAATTGACGTAAACATTTTGATTGAAATAATTTATAATATTAATTCTTTAGACTAACTAATGAAATTACAAAAGTAAATGAACTAAATTATCTCAAAAATTAATTAAATATCAAGTTTCAACACAATATATGGACCAAAACTAAAATTTGACCATTGCCTTATAATATAAGACCTTTAGAACATTCAAATTATATATACTCAAATAACATTGTAATAAAAAATACTAACGGTATTAACTATTTAAATTAATTAATAGCATAACAAATTATATAATGATTAAATATCAAATTTAGGCATAATGGTTTGGATTTTTTTTTATTATGTATAGTGTATAAATATAGATTAGAAAGTAACTTTTGAGCTTAGGGTGGCCTATTCTAATTTACAGCCACATCACTGAAGAAGCTTTGTAAATTCAAATTTAGGGAGAAAAACAAGTGTTAATTGGGGGGTCCATAATTATAAATTAATAGCATCACACATGATAGATTGATGAATAAAATTAGGATAGTCATGCTTCCAAAAAAAATCGTCTTCACTCATAATAACACTATGTCTAGCAATTAAATTAGCCACTTGGTTCCCTTCTCTTTCAATATGATGAAAATAACATTCTTCAAGTTCCCCCATCACCCTTTTACCCTCTTCAACTATACATCTTACGTATGACCCATCTTCAACATCCTCCATTAACAAAATGTTCAAAACCCAAAAACAATCGCTTTCTAAAATAATCCGGCGGTACCCCATTTCCTGCGCCACCTTCAAAGCCTTCACCGCCGCCCAAGCTTCATTAATGTTTCCTTCCATTACATCATCTATTTTAATGGCCGCACCTCCCCAAACGAAACCTTCATTGTCTCTAATTATAACGCCTATACCTCCTTTCTTTCCATCACCATCAAATGCCCCATCAAAGTTCACTTTATGTAAACCCATTGGTGGTGGAATCCACCGATTCTTTGTCGAGAACACGGTCGGTTTTGACATCATTGCTTGGTCTAAATCCGGATCTTCTTTCTCGTTTCGATCCTTTTCCGGTATCAAGTTGCCATTCTTAGCAGACCATAACGCCCATAGGATGGTAAGTAGCCGTTCATAATCTTCGTTGCTTATCCTTGGTGATACAAACTCCAACCAATGGGGGCCATTTGAGAAAAGGTGGTGTAGAATGAATTGGCATAATCTCCATGCAAAAGCTGCTAGTTTGGTTGGCATAGTGATTGCCCACATCGTTTTCCATATTCTTACTTGAAGTCCTATGAAGAAGCCCAACTTATCACATTTATAATTGTCAATATACTTGAATTCATGTCAAGTTTCAAACTATCTTCTCTAGGGTTTTTATAAGGTTAAAATTTATTATTATATTAAATTTCTAATTGAGTTGGTGTCATGAGTCAATTAGATACCAACTCGATTCAAAAATTACTAAAATACCCTTCTTTTTTACAAAGTAACAAAGATTAATATAAGGGTATTTTTGTCTTTTCATGTTTTAGTAACAATTTGTGCTACAAATCAACCACACACCAACTTGATTTGAAAATTACTAATATATATTTACTTTTACAAAGGAACGAATATTTCTATAAAAGTACTTCGTCTTTTCATTTTTTTAAATAAAATAATATTATAATAAGATTTGACACAATACTTAGAACTACTAATAAATAGGAGGATAATGCGTTTCAACGCACTTAAACTCACGTCCTCATGCATTGACAACAATATCTATACTAATCGAATTAAAACTCAATCGTTTAGAAGTAGTATTAAGTAATTCCTTAAAAATTATTTTATATTATTTTGTTTCATTTCATTTCATTTCTTTTTCTATACACAAAAATAAAAGTGTAAAGCTCAAATAAATTGCATTTGAAAAAAGCATAAAAAAAAAAGATTAAAGATGGGGATTAATGAATAACAGACTTACCATCTTGAACAGCTTGAGAGCAATAAAGAGAGGAAAATCATACTTCAAAGCCCCCCATAATCCCATCACCACTGCTTCTTTCTTCTTATTGAAACCCATATCTCTCATCTCTCAAACATAGGGCTAAAATGGAGAGCTCTCCCTCTATATATTTTGTCATCCATGTGAAGAAAAAAATATAAGTTACATATTTTTTCACGTGAAAATGAAATAAATTATACATATTTTCTTTTGTCTTTTATGTCCAAATGAAATAAAATAAAGATTGTGCAAGAACTGTGGGAATCTTCAGAAATTAAATATTTGTATTGAACACCACTGCCAGCCAAATTCAATTTATAAATATATATGAAGTACAGCCAAGCATTTTATGTTTGTTGGTGATTATTTGGATATCTTAAGAGTCGTGCATTGACGATAGTGAATGAAGATTTTGTATTTATTTTCTCACATTTCCAAAAGATATTTTGAATATTTTAATGTAAGTAACATAGAGGTTTCTCTTAAGAGTATTTTAATTTTTCTATTAAAAAATAATAAATTAGTCTATACACATTAGATCAAAAGAAGATTCTATTAAAAATTTTATTTACTTGTATTGTTAAAATCTGACATGCTTGATGGAATAATTAAATTGTGATATTTGGAGTGTCACATTTACGTCACGTTGATATACATAAATCAATTTTTAACAGTAGAAATGATGAAATTTTTAATAGAATAACTAGTTTACTCTTTGACTTACGTACAGAGACTAATTTATTCAGATTTTTAATAGAGGAGGCAAAATATATTCTGACTCCTAATACAAGAGTCACCATAATATTTTTACCTCTATAATATTTTATTATTATTATGGGATGTGTTAGAAACTTTATCAATTATTATCTTTTTAAAATATTGGATAAATGATTCAACGGAGATTTGTATTTCAATTTTCAATCATAATTTCATTAAAAAAAACAAAGTGCCTTATTTGATTAGGTTTTAATGTAGTAACTTTTTGGAAGATATTCACAGAGATTTTGTAGTTGGTTTGACTTGAAGATGAGGGATGCGGTTAAAGTCAAAATACATGTTTTTATTTGGAGGATATTTTATCAAGTCTTTCACAAATCAATTTTGATTGAGGAATATATTGAGTGTATATTTGTTATGTTTTTTCTAGGAGAATGACTAGATACTTGTGTATTGCATACTATTGTATAACTGTGTGGTTGAATTGAGTGCATAGAAATGTATAATAGTGAATTAAAATGGAAATTTTCCCTTTTTCAATCCTTTATAATGGATAAAATTGAATTTTGGTTTCTCAAAAATAAAACTCTTGCGTTGTACTGTGAAGTTGTATAGTGAATTTATTATCTGAAAAAAAAAAATACAATTAATCCATCTCTATGTATTTTATAATTCAAGTCTGCTTTGCAACATTTGATATAAAATCCAACAGAATGATGGAAAAATATTTATTTCAACACTGACTAGTCATTGGATCAACCCAAACAGCTGCTTGACTGCACACTCTTAATGTATGTTTAAACATAATACGACTACACGAAAAAAACAACAATTTGAAAAACTTCAATCTCCCATCAGGAGTGAAAGCAATGTTGTCGCAATTGGGAATTAAATTGGACCTTTCAAAGGCCAATCTACCATCGCAAGCAGCAATTGTTAGCAGATTGATATACTTGAAAAACGATATCGGTAGGTGAGTTTAGCATTTGGTATAGCGGATGTGATATGTTAAATAATATTGTATGTATTAAAAAGATAGATGTTACCATATCAAAGGTGTTTAGCTGTTTCAAATTTGTGATATTTATTACTTTTCTTTCCTTGTGTTTGGATAAGTGTTATTTGTGAATATATCATCTTATCCTTAAAACTTCTAATTTCATTTTTTTTCATTGTTTTGACACTAAGATAATTTTAGATAAATTATTTTACCTATAAACTTAATACACTCACATCATCACACACAAGCAAATACAACCTACACACAAATAAAAACACTACAGAATCGTTCAATTCCTAAAAAAATTGTGTTGGCAATTGATAAAATATCATGAACACTTTCTCATCACTCAAATATATTAGCAAACCATTAAAAATATAATAAAATTGAATTGAAAAATAAATAAAGAAAAAGGAAAAAAGAAAAGAGTTTCTTGAATCCATTGTCACGGGGCTAGAATTTTAGTCTAGCAAATCGTGTAGTCTTAAGCGATTTCTTTGCTCCGAATTTTCTTAAGTTAGCCTAACTCTCGCAAAGTGAGAATTCTTGTAGAAATTCTTTAAGGCACCGAAAATATAGCAGAAGCACACTCAAAATGAAAGAGCAACGAAAAACAAAAAAGCCAAAGGAAAATAGCACACTAAGTGTTTGAGTAAATAATACAATGTATATTAATTGTAATTGATTAATTTGTTTTATTAACCAATATATTAAAAAAAATTACAAGTTTACAAACAATATACTACACTCAGTGCATCAGATTCAACAATGGCATGGTCACTTGATTTGAACATCTTTTCCCTTGAAAGATAAGTGGCAAGCTACATCTGATCCATGATGAGAGACTTTTTTTGACTCATGAGTTGGTGAAAATGAATCATAGAGTGGATTTTTATTGAGCATTGAAGAAATTTGAACAGGCTACAAGATTAACTTGAGCAAGCTTGTCAATGATGATCTTTTTTAAGGCCATCGTAACTTTAGATTTTGACTTTGAGAGAAGAGATGAAAGGCAAATATTGTCTCAATAAGCATGCCATAAATTTGTATACACAAAGTTCGAGTCAAAAGTTGACTTGAAAATTCGAAGTCAAATTTATTAATGACTTTGTAAGAAAGTTGCAATCTTTGGAAATTTCTCGAATACAAAGGAAAATATTATTTTGTTCTTTTCTCTGGTTTGGCTTCAATTCAAGGGTCATCTAACTTAATCTTGGATGGATGTGGATTGTTTCAAGTGTCGACTTAACTTACTCTTGAAACGGATTTGGACATCTTTTCTTCAGTTGAAACAAATCAAAGGCGGCTTTCTTCAAAAATAATTTTTGTCTTCTTCTCTGCAGTTGAACTACACCGTAAGGCGGCTTTTCTTCAAAACATGTATGGTGTTCTTCATAATTTCTAAGTTCTTGGGCTTCTTCAGAGAATTCTAAAGAGATTTTTACAGTGCTAATTACATGAATAAAAGGAAGTTATTGTAGAATTTAACTACTTTATTTGATAGTTTTACAAGAATTTAAATTTTTTATTTATCTTTATTAATTTAATTAATTAAAGATAAAATAATTATTTGATATTTTCACTTAATTATTTTATTTTTATTAGTGATAATATACAATTTTAATATTAATTCCTCAATTAATTTAAATTAATCGAAAAAATTATGATAGAGATATGATGTCATATTTTTACTATAATAATTTTGACATTAACCTATAATAATTTCCACTTAACATATGACACTTTAGTCCAAAAAAACTTTTTACCTACATAAAACAATCACCAACTTCAAAAACATCAATGTGTATACAAAATGTCAAAACCATTTTTTTTCTGAAAACGGGGATCGACTTTTTGAAAACAAAATATGGAGTCGCCACCAATCTTTTTGTTTAAGCGTGATTGGCTCAACTGATAAAACATTTTATTTCATTTAAATCAATTTTGGCCTACGTAAATTTGAGAAAACGGGTTCGGGAGCCGGTTGCATATGAGGAAGGATTAGCACCCTCACCACGCCCAAAATTGGTACCAAATTGATTAAGTACTTTCATTATGTCTGAGATTTGAAGTTATTTTTGAAATATGGTTCCTTAAAAAATTTGAATAATTCAAGTTGGTCGTCAAAATTCTCTTGTTTCAAAGGAATACAGCATCATATCTAACACGATAGGACACGATATTTTATTCCCTTGAGAACACGATAAATTTTTTACTTTCAAAAATCTATATGTTGAAAATTACAAAAGGATGTCCAACTATTTAGTTCAACGAGAAACCGAAACCCAGCACGGTAGGGCACGATTCCTCAAATTTCCAAACATTGGACATTGCCTTGTTTTAGAATTTAGAGAATACGAATGAAATTCTAAAGGAATATCTGATTATCTTAGACAAACGAGAAATCAAAACCCAACACGATAGGACACGATTCCCCGAATTTTCGAGCATCAAACATTGCCTTGTTTTAGAAAACCTTATCTCGGGATGAAAAAGAGTCACATCCAATACATTAGGACACGACATTTCGAATTCTTGAGAATAAGTTTTTTTTTATCTAAAATTTTTGTATTTGTTTTTTTTAAAAAAAAGGGATATTCGGTTATTTATGTTAAACGAGAAAAAACGAAACTCAATACGTTAGGGCACTGTTTCTCGGATTCCTAAATACCGAATATTGCCTTTGCAAAAGAATCATTTTTGTGTCGAATAAAGGTTAATATAACATGAATTTGTAATAAAATGTAAAAACAGGCTACGATGATGATATATACAAATAAAATAAATGCATTAATAGAAAATTATATAAGAGACAAGCATAAAGAAATTAGCAAGAACACAAACTAATTACGGATCAAAGATAACAAAAAAATAAAATAAATAAATACATAAATAAATGACATATATAAGAATAAATAATGAAAATAATGATACAAATAATGAAAAATATTATAATATAATATTAGAATAATAATATTTACAATAAAAATAATAATAAAATAATGTACTAATAATGTAATAGTAATAATAAAATATAATAGTTAATATAATATTAAAGTAATACTAAATATAATATGATAATAATAATTATAATGCAGTACAAAAAGTAAATAGAATATATTAATAATATTAAAAAGTAGCAAATAATAAGTATAATAATAATATTAGAAAACAATAACAATACCTACGGTAATAAACCTAATAATAATAATAAATAATATTAAATATGATATAATAATTATATTAATATTAAAAATAATTAATTTAATGATAAAGGCATGAAAATGAACAAAAAAGGACTAAAATCGAAACAAAAACATAGTTCTGGGGCCAAATCAAAAATAAAAGTAAGAGGAGGGACCCATTTAAAGTGCGCGAATGACATGGGGGACTAAAAAGGAAATTTTCCCTTCCCTCCAAAATGTTGCGCTTTACACGGGACCAAAATGAAACAATAATGAAATTTCAGGGGTGAAATTAAAAAGAAAAGAAAGGGGAATGGGACCACATTGAAATTTGCCTCAAAAGCGGAGGGACTAAGGGCGCAAATAGACCCTCAGTCCAAAAACACGCGGATCCTAGGCGGGTTAAGGTCGGGTCTCGAGTTTGGGTTGCTAAACGACGCCGTTTTGGGTGTTGAATGTTTGCCCCAAAACGACGCCGTACTAGGGGGTTATAAAAGTCAAATTTTTTTTAGAAAATTTCATTTCTTCCGAGTTTTTAAAAAAAAAAAAAAGAGGGGAGGGAGGAGTTTTTCTCTCTGGGGAAAACCCAAAACTGGCCAAGGGATCCGGTCACCCCCCACCGTAGCTCTGCTGTGCCGGCTGTTACAGGCTAATTTGGCTCACTTACAAACAGAAGCCCAAACTAAACCCAAATTACCCCCAACCCATTCCTAAATACTAACCCCTACCCAACATTAACCCACTAACCTAAATTACCAGACTCAATCAGCCCAAATAACACCTAATCAGCTAACCCAAATTACCCCCAACCCATTCCTAAATACTTAACCCTCAACCCAATACAAGACCCATTAAACCCACTACCCGGTTGGCCCAACACAACAACCCAACTGACCCTAGCCCAAATCCTTGACCCAAATCCTAACCTAGGGTTTCAGAAATTGAAACCCTAATCTACCCTAGCCGCCTCGCCTTTGACCAACCCTCGACTCCTGTCACCACCCACTCCTCCACCGCCACGCCTGCAAAGACGCCACCGACGCGTCCCCTCTCGCTTCCAACCACTACCAACTTGCACCTGCAGAGAGAAGAAATAATCATCAACTAACACTTGTAAATGGTTATAAAAACCAAATGGAAACTCTTTGTAAGGGGTTCGGCATTTTCTAAAAAATATACAAAGAGAAGCATTCGATTTTAAAGCAAAAAAGATAATGATTCCATCAATATTGAAGAGAATAATCACCAAATCAAACACAAAAGAATCAGAAAAATAGAGAACAAAATCGAAATCAGAGAACGAAGGTGATTTCTTTTTTTTTTTCTATTTTATTTTCGTTTTTTAAGCTTATCTACTCACCTATATATATTAAAACATATAAAAACATAATAAAAAAATATAAAAAAATTTTAATTAATTTTTTAAGCTTATCTACGCCGGCGAGACTCCGGTAACGGACCGGTGCCCCCTCCCCCCACCGGATTCTCCTTCCCTCTCCCTCTTTTTCTTTTTTTTTTTCCTTTCCCCGGCTCAAAATGATTTTTTTTTAAAATTTTTTTACTTATATAGGGGACCCCCCGGGTTAATAATAAAACGACCTCGTTTTGGGCCCCGGGTCGGGTCGACCCGACCCGCTCTGACAGGATCCGCGTGTTTTCTAAACGGAAGGGCTATTTGCGCAATCGGCCCTTCCTCTTTTTAAACGTTTTACAATCAAGTTTTTATATTTTAATTTGGCCTCAGAATTTTTCCTGTTTTTCAATTTAGTCCCCCCGTGCTACGCTGCGTTTTGTATAAATGGGAATATTGCGCTCTTGGTCCCTCTGAGTCACATGCGCGTTGCAGTTCAGCCCCATGGCTTATTTTATTTCAATTTTCTCCCCAAAGTTTTATTTTGTGCTCGATTTAGTCCTTTTGTTAGTTTATTGTTTATTTTCAAACTATTTTGTTATTATTTTTATTATATATTATTATAAGTTATAATCTATATAGTCATTTTATTTATTTATTACACATATAGTATAGTATCTTTTATATATGTATATGAACTTAGTATACTTAGGTATTATATTATATATATTTTATATATTATATATACTTTTAATATTGTATTTTATATATATCATATATTTTTAATGTTGTATTATTATATTTTAATATTATACTACATATATATTTTCATATTACATTATATACATATATTTTTATATATATTATCATGTATATATTTTGATATTACTAGTTATATATTACTTATATATTTCCATGTATATATTTTATCTTGTCCCATAAACACATTTATGTAGTGTTGTTAATATTTTTATGTTATTAGCATTTCTAATATGTATGGTATATGTTCATTGTCATATATTATATATATCTATATACTTTCAATATTATTAGTTATTTCTTATATACTATTCCATGTACATATTTTCATATTATCTTATGTATATATATTCTTAAATACTTTTACATGTATATGTATATTTTTAATACCATACTATATATATATATATTATTGCATAATTAGTACACATGTTTTATTATACATATATATATATACACTTTTTATTTGTATTATTTCCGTATATCATATTATTCATTTTTATACTTATTATTTTCATTATTGTCACTTATATATTATTATTATTTGGTGTACATACATCTTTTATTATTATTATTAGTATATAAATATATTTTCTATGTTTATAGTATCCCTAATATATATTGCATGTGCTCATTTATATTATGTATACATGTATCTAGTATGTATATATTTTATCTTTATTACTATTGTTGTTAATTTTAGCATATGTTTTATGTGTGCATGTATATATATCTCTAGTATATGTATATAGGTATATATCTATGTAGTATCGTAATAGGTTTCTATTATTATTCCCAATGTGTATATAATATGTAAATATTTTAGTACTATAATATATATATGTTTTCATGGTGTATTTGCATTACGTATAACGTATCTTTTAATATTATATCTTCATATACGTCATATATATATTTTTCAAGCTATATTACATGTTACATTTTATCTTATAAATACATGTATATATATTATTTTAACTATCTTATGCACATTATTTTTAACTTTATATTATGTATGTATCTCTCATATCATTAGTTGTATATATTTTCATGTTACCTTATGTATATATTATCTTATGTTATTATTACTAAGTGTATTTTGTATTTGTTCATGATTTGTCTTTATTATTGTTTCTTTTGTAAATATCATTATTATTGTTTTTGAATGTTCTAGTATCCCATGTTAACATTTTTCATTAATAATGTTATTGTTTGCATCCTTGATTTATTTTCAATTCTTACTTCATAAATATTTTTATGTTTTAATTAATAATCGAGGCAACATATCGATTTAACATTAAGTCATAAATTTCATCGCTATGTTGGATGGAATTTGTCGGCTCGTGTTAAAACGGTATATCCTTCTCAAAAAACCGACAAAAAATTAAAATTTCTCGCCTTTTCAATCGGATCACGATTAGAATTTAAATTGAACTCGTATTTTTGAAAATCAAGACAACACATGTTTAAAAGATACCAATTTTAGGCGTCGCGAGGGTGCTAATACCTTCCTCGCGCGTAACCGACTCCCGAACCCTAATTTGTCTCTGGAATTCGACGTGGACCTAAACTTAGCCTTCATTTTGTTTTAAAAATAAAGGAATCTAATGGGTGTCCGATCACACCCTAAAACAGATCGGTGGCGACTCCCGGTTTATTTTAAAATCAAATTTCAATTTCTAAGTTTCTTAATAAATCGCCACAATTAGCGACCCCAAACAAAAAATTTCACGTTGCTACAGTTGGCGACTCCGTTGGGGAATAGTTTTTGAGAGTCGTGTCTGGAATTAAACGCGTGTTGTCAAAATTTTCAAAATTCCTTGTTCAAATTAATATTTAGTCGTGATCCTAAAATTGTGTTTTTGAAAAATCATGCATTTGCATCGTGTTGTATATATTCTTCTAACTTGTTTTGTCTGGTTGTTTTAAAGCTTTAAATTCTTATGGTTTTAGTTTTGGTTTAGTTTTTAAATAAACGTAAAGGTTTGCGAGTTTCTCCCCACACATCGTGCACTTGCATTTTGCATAACATGAGCTCTCTACCCAGGCTCCGTCCGTTTAAGTGAAAGTAAACGCTATGCCTTCGTGAGTTAACTCGTCCCTCCGCATAGGCTAGTGAATACTTTCGGGTTACATATGACTTATGCTTTCATGAGTTAACTTGTCCCTCCGCATAGGTATAAGTAAATGTAATCCCTCGAATTGAACTCGTGAGCCTGTGATGGGCTACGACCAAGGCTTCGTACTAATCTTAGTAGATGACAGTACGGACAATTCAAGTACCTGAATAGAACCGAAACCGCATATAGTGAACCGTACGAGCCACCTAATTAGAGCCATGCCGAACCTCCATCCGTTAATAGTTACCAAAATAAGTACATGGGAGAAATGCCTCTTCCCTTTTATTCCTTTGACATTTACACTTTCTATTTTAATTTTTCGTAATTCATATTTGTTGTACTAACCAAGATATTTGTCTGTGTTCTTATTTTGCATTATGCATTATAGGCATCATATTAGGAAGGTGTTGACTAGAGATTTGGTTGCCAAAAAACGGGTTTCTAATGGAAGAGTTAATTATACAAACAACCGAGAAGAATACCGTGGTTCGGGACTGGTCTCTAAAAACTCAGAAAGAAAAAGGGGATAGTCTAGTAGAGGGATGTATTACTAATCTGCCCGAGCACGTAACTGTGAATGTTCACTAGAATAACCTTGAAGATTTGGTCCGGGTTTGGAATCAGTGGGACTCGGACACTAGGGGTATCTTCATCGAGAGATATGGAGACGTAGCCAATTTGATTGTTGTCAACGTAGACGAACGATTGATCCAAGCCGTGGTCAGATTTTGGGATCTGGCTTACCAATGTTTTACCTTCAATCTAGAAGATATGACTTTGACTATTAAGGAGTACGTTGCTTTGCTTCGTGTTGAAAATGCGCAATTCTATAAAGTATACGTGAAAGAGCCTAAGCCGATGACCTTCAAGAAAAAGTTAGTGAGATTAACAGACATAACTGACGCATGGGCCGAAAAACAGATAAAGAAGAAGAATGAAACCATTTGTATTCCATGGTCTTCCCTACGAGAATTGGTTCTGAACCATCCCGACATGTTGAAAAGAGTGAATCTATTTGCTTTGGCCATTTACGGTTTGATCATCTTCCCGAAAGTCCTTGGACACATAGAAGTTGTGGTGGTGGATTTTTTCGAAAAATTAAAACAGGGAATCAACCCTGTCCCGACTATCTTAGCCGAGACCTTCAGATCCTTAAACAGTTGTAGGAAAACGGGGAAATGACGTTTTATCAGATGCGCACAGTTACTAAATGTCTAGATTTTGAGCCATTTTTGGAAAGTAGAGCGTACGCTATACCATATGTTTTCAAAAACTTTCACCCCGTTTGAAGCCTATATTGAGAGAGAATGGCCAAAGGATGTCACTGAAGAACATTGGGTTTCAGTTTTTTAGAACCTTCGAGCTGAAGATGTAACGTGGAGAGCACCGTGGATCTGTCATTCGGTTCTATTATACAAGGTTGGAAATCAAGATTGGGTACCACTACTTGGGTTATGGGGAGGAGTTGGATATGCCCCACTATTAGTCCAAAGACAATTTTCTTCGCGACAATTCATACCCGCCACTAGAGGATTAGTACAGTCCGAGTTCGCTTTTGCGGGAGAAAGGTATATGAAGAGGGTCCGAGACACTGTAAAGTCTTGGCAGAAAATTCATCTGATGGAATTGGCTCTATATACTGATACCCTCACCCTAGCTTACGACATCTGGAGGAAACAACGGGTGAATAGTCAGCAAATCTCATCAATGAACTACACCATCCAGAATCCTTTCTCGGAAGAAATGCCGTCTGAGCTAGAAATGGCAAGACAAGAATTTGAATGAGAAAAGGCCAATATGTCTTGGGACCTTAGTGCTCTTCAAGAGGAAAACTACCAATTGAAGATCGACGTTCAGATTGAAAGATCCAGAAACGAGAAAGTGCAAAAAGAGGCTGAAGTCGTAAGAAATGACTTAAGAGATCTCCATCTGGAAAATAAAAAGTTAAGAGGCACAATAAAAAATAGTGGGCTGGGCAAGTCGTCGGCAGAATGGAAAGAAGAGATAAGCAACATTAAAGGCGGGATGGAATTTTGGAAAGGAAAAGCGAAGAAAGAGGAAGAAAAGGCTGTGCGGGCTATGATAGAATTGAGGAAGAAGAACGCCGAATATGAAGCTGTGTCTGCTGAGGTAATGACTAGTCGATTTAAATGTCAAGAACTAAAAGAAAGGATAAGAGAGTTAGAAGATATGCTGCAAGATCGTCAACAATAGCTAGATACTCTCTTGAAGGCTTTGGAAGAAAAAGATAGTCAGTATGATAGAGACGTTCGTGCTTACAAAGAGGGCCTCCTAGAAAAATAAATGCAACTTAGCTATTTTATCAATAAAGTTCGTGGGGTAGCCATGCACGTGGTACAATTATCGGAAGAAGCTAAAATTCTCATTTGCCAATTCCCTCCAAGTCAAAGATCAAACATATCAGAGTTCTTAGCGCGAGTAAAGAAATACAGCGATGTAGCTAGGAAGTTTGTGTAATAGCTGAATCGAAAATGGCAAAATATTTTGTAATGAACTCTTTTGATGAATGAAATGCCTAAAATAGGGGCTCTCTTGAAATCAACACCAACTTCTTGCATTTCTTTCATGATTAACATTCATTTGAAATTTATGCATTCATTCATTCATTGCATATCCCATAATCGCTCGCTGAGGTTAAAACATACAATTCGCAGTTGTAACACCACGAGACTGGAACCACGTCATTCGTATAGAACGCGTCGACAAGCTAGGGCAATGGAGGCTGAATTTAATGAAAGAATTGAAAGGATGGAAAGAGTTCAGAAGGAATTACAAGAGTAGTTGGCCAAGTAGCAGCAAAAGACAAGAGATTTAATGGTGAGATCTCGAGAAAAATCACTCGAACAGAAGGATCAAATGGCCGAGATGATTGAAATGATGTCAGTTTTAGTTAAAGAAAAGGGACCCATGCAGAGCCCTGACGTCGAGGAACCTCGATTAAGAGTTAATCACAGTCAAGATCCACTCTATCCTCTAGGATTCACTCCGCCGCATGCCCACACAACACCAAGAGAGTACACCCAAGGGGAACCCACAGACCTGGAGCAACAGGCGGTGCCACCTGCTCACATAGGGCAGGGAGTATTCGTATCAAACCCGGGGGCTAGTCCTGCTGATCCACTCGTTCTAGATTTGGACGATCCAGCAGAAATAGCCAAGTTGAAAACCGTTGACCACGAGGCTGAAGAGAAGTATAGGAGCTTAGAGGAAAGACTCAAAGCAATAGAGGGTACTAAAGCCTTCTCTACACTAAGTACCAAAGAGCTCAGTTTGGTGCCCGATCTGGTTCTGCCTCCAAAGTTCAAGGTGTCTGATTTCGAAAAATATGATGGCACGAGATGTCCAAAGACGCATCTTGTCATGTTTTGCCGGAAAATGACTGGTTACGTGAATGAAGACAAGCTACTCATACATTGTTTTCAGGATAGGCTAGTAGGATCGGCTCTTCGGTGGTACAACCAGCTTAGTAGGGAAAAGATCCGATCTTGGAAGGACTTGGCGTCAGCCTTTTGTGAGCAGTACAAGCATGTATCGGATATGGTGCCTAATCGAATGACCCTACAAATGATGGAGAAAAAGCCGTCAGAAACTTTTAGACAGTATGCGCAGAGATGGAGGGACGTCTCGGCCTAAGTGGAACCCCCACTAACAAAAACGGAGATAATCGTCCTCTTCATCAACACTTTGAAAGCACCGTTTTATGACAAATTAGTCGGAAATGCCACGAAGGACTTTACGGATATTGTAATATCCGGCGAGCTTATAGAGAATGCCATCAAAAGTGGAAGGATGGAAGGTTCAAAAAGTTCAAAAAGGGCAGCGCCCATGAAGAAGAAAGAACTAGAAGCCCATATGGTGGGATTGGGAAGCCGTTATACCCCTAATCCATATCCAAGTCAATCCCGACCTCAAAATTATCCTCCTCCGAATTTTTATTATCCTCCTCAAGCCCCTTACTACCAAGCACCACCTCCTTCCTACCCTGTATACGCCATGAATAACCAAAGGCCCATCACTACATTCCCACAAAACACTCTACCCGCTCAAAGCCAACCCAGAAATAAACCAAGACCAACAAGGCCCAATCCCGAGAAACAGCAATTCACCCCTATTCCTGTGTCGTATGGGGAACTGTACCCAAAACCCCTAGAGAAGCAATTAATATCTCCTCATTACATGGCACCCCTAAAACCTCCATACCCAAAATGGTACGATCCAAATGCTAGTTGTGCATACCATGCCGGGAACTAGGGGCACTCTACGAAAAATTGTCTGGCCTTCAAAAGAAGAGTTCAAGGACTCATCGACGCAGGTATTATGCGATTTGATGGCACCAGCGGTACATCCGGGAACCCATTCCCAAACCACGCCAAAGGGAATGTGAGCGCAGTGGGAGAGGAGGACAAACGACAAAGTAGAATATGGGTTTCTGAAATAAGAACACCTCTGCAGAAAATCTGGGAGGTGCTACTTGAAAAGGGGTTACTCTGTCATCTTAACGAAGTATTCGAGGGAAGGAATACAAAAGATCAAAGTTTTTGCGAATTCCATGGTATTGAGGGGTACGACATTCAATCCTGCGAAGAGTTGAGGAGATTACTGTAAAATATGATGGACAATAAGGAGATTGGGATTTTTTATAAAGGCGAAGTGGCCGATAGAGGAGAAATATACGCCTCTGACCATCAATCGTCAGGTTTCCCGTATAGCACCGACCGACCGTTAATAATTTATTATAACGCGAAGAAGGAGCCAGTGAAACCAAAAGTGATAATCGAGGTATCATCTCCTTTCCCCTACAAGGACGATAAAGCAGTACCATGGAAATATGACGTCAATATCGTCACACTTGAAGATGAAAAAACCAAAGCCATGACTGGAAGCGTTGGGGAAGTAGGTCATTTCACTCGTAGTGGAAGATGTTATTCGAAAGAGGTCGAACCAGTGAAGAAGAACAGTGACTTGAAACAGAAAGGAAAAGCACCAATGCGTGTGACCGAAGATGAGCATGAAACTGTGCTTGAGCAAGAAGCTAAAAAGCCTATGGACGAGGAGGAAGCACAGGAATTCTTAAAATTTATTAAACACAGTGAGTACAACGTGGTGGAACAATTGAGTAAGCAGCCAACACAAATTTCGGTATTATCCCTACTGTTAAATTCAGAACCACACCGGAACGCCTTGTTAAAGGTGTTGAATCAAGCTTACATGGCAAACAATATATCCGTTGAGAAGCTTGACAGATGGGTGAATAACCTAAACGCGGATAATTTCATTTCTTTTAGTGATGATGAAATACCGCCCAATGGTAGAGGTTCAGTGAAAGCATTGCATATCACAACCCGCTGCAAGGGTTATATAATATCGAACGTGCTTATCGATAATGGATCGGCACTCAATGTCATACCTTTGGCCACACTTTCCAAGATTCCGATGGATTTATCCTATCTAAGGCCCTGCCATTCTACAGTAAGGGCATTCGATGGAACAAGACGAGAAGTAATGGGAAAAATCGAGATCCCTCTAGAAGTGGGTCCCTATATATATGATGTTGAGTTTCAAGTCATGGACATTACACCATCATACAATTGTCTCTTGGGAAGACCTTGGATCCATTCTGCTAGAGCAGTTCCGTCATCCCTCCATCAAAAGGTGAAATTCATCATGGATGGCTGTTTGGTCACCGTCGAAGGAGAAGAAGATATTGTAACATCTATTGCTACCGACGCACCATACATTGAAGTGAGTAAAGATGCTTTAGAATGTTCCTTCTGATCCCTTAAATTTGTCAATGCCACATTCGTTGCTGAGGGAAATAGAATTCCAACGCCAAAACTATCAAGAAATACCAGGATGGGAGTCAAACTGACTGTAGGAAGGGGGCTCGAGCGAGAAAAGGTTTAGGGAGATATCTGCAAGGAATAGTCAGGGCTCTAAAGCCAATACACTACAAGGCCCGATACGGTTTGGGGTTCCAGCCAGACATACGTCAAAGAAGAAAACAGTGGAAGAAGGATCAAGAGAGAAGGATTGCGAGAACTTTGGGCCGAGAAATAGAATGGGAGCCCATAACGTACCTGTAATATCCTGATTTTGGGCCTAGTCGGAATAGTGGTTTCGTGACCACAAAATTCGAGATAGAAATAATTATTTTATGATTATTTTGAGGTCTATGATATGATTTCATGATTGTGTGAAAATTTCGTGAAGAAATTTTATGCATAAAGTGCTTAAATTGAAATTAGAGACTAAATCGAATAATTTGCAAAACTTGCATTCTAGAAGTTTCTAGTATGAAATTGTTTTGCAATATTAATTAGGAGGTCTTAAATATAAATTTTACCAATTTCTAAGTCTATGGACAAAAATTGGACATGGATGGAATTTTTGGAAAGTTTAGTAGTAAGGGCATTTTGGTCATTTAGGGGCAAAATGAATTAAAATACAAAATTAAAAGCCAATTTTGCTCATCTTCAACCCCATGGCCGAATATAGCAAGGAGAAACCATGGCTAGGGTTTTTCAAGCTTCCAAGCTCTATTGTAAGTCCGTTTTAGCCTCGTTTTTAATGATTTTTACGTTTTTGGAGTCTCGGTAGCTCGATTAAGCTTATGCTAGCAATAATTTAACCTAGGGTTTATATTTGGAAAAATACCCATAGGTGAAATTTTTGTATTTTGGTTATGATAGAATATGAGGTTTTAAATTATGTTAGACAACTTGTGCTACTCGGTTTTAAGCGAAAACGAGCAAAAGGGCTTAATCGGTAAAAATACCTAATAGTCATAAGTACATGTTAGAGTGAGAATTTGATGTTGCCATAGAAGGGAAAAATGATCAGCATGTCATAAAACATAAGAAAATAGGCTAAAGTTTAATTTACGAGCTTTGGGGCAAAAGTGTAAATATGCAAAAGTTTAGGGGCAAAATTGTAATTTTGCCAAAATATGATTTTGGGTCAATTTGAATAATGTGAGTCCTAATTAGACTATATTTTATATGATAGAGCAAGGAAAACTGAAATTCGGACTAAAATAAGGAAAATACCAAGTTGTGGAGGAAATGGTAAAAGTAGCCATTTTCGCATACGAGGTAAGTTCATATGTAAATGTTGGTAACATAGTTATTATTTTAAATGTTTTTATGTTATTTAAATGATATGATAATTATTATGAAATATTATACTTGTGATAATTGTTTGATAATATGTCAAATTATGTGATATACTTGGAAAACGTGAAATACTACCGAGTATCGGTATCGGCATTCCGTAGAAGATGGTTGAGACACATGATTGGGAAAAAGGTCCCGTTGAACCTTAGGAATGGATTAGGATACAAGTGACATGTCACTAGGATGGTTGAGCATCCGAACTCGTTGAGTTGAGTCCGAGTTCACTTATGGATGCAAATGTCCGAACTCGTTGAGTTGAGTCCGAGTTCGTGAGATGTAACTAGGCATCCAAACTCATTGAGTTGAGTCCGAGTTCACTTATGGATGCAAATGTCCGAGCTCGTTGAGTTGAGTCCGAGTTCGCTTATCGGGTTACATAGTAGCTTGGCTACATATGTGGCACTTATGTGCAAACTTTCCATGTATCCGAATTATATTCCGATGTGTTCAACGAGTAAAGTTCTACTCAAATGGAGGAATACTCAAGATGAAAGGGACGTATTGGTAAGTGTTGTGAAACGGATACTTTGAACAAGTATGTACTTAACCCTCGGGTTGAAAACTCGATATAACAACAATATGGTAAGATGATAAATGAAAATGTGATATGAATGTCTTGGTGATGATTATACAAATGATGTTTTATGTTTGCTTATATGATTATGTTACTTGCTATTTGCATGTGAACTTATTAAGCATTTATGCTTACTCCCTCCTTTTCATTCCTTGTAGTTTTGACAAGCCAGCTCGGAAATCGGGAACGGTCGGAGGCTCGCTCACACTATCTGTATACCATCTTGGCATAATGGCTTGTATATTTTGAGTATGGCATGTATAGCATTATAATCATTTTGTATATATGGTCTTATGATATGGTTATTGAGTGGTATGGAAATGCTTGGTAATGATTAGCCATTGGAATGGCTAATCATGATCATATTTGGTGTTATGTATGTCAAATTGCTAGCTAATCCATAGAAACCATGAAATAGGTAAAATTTACCATAAAATAGATTCAGACAGCAGTAGTGACATGAATTTGAAAAATCACTAAAAATAGTAGAAATGGAATTAAATAAAGAATAAGTTATGGAATCGAATCTTGATGAGTCTATTTTCATATGGAAGAAGCGAAACAGGTATATGAGCTATACTTTATGAGATGTTTAAATTTTTGTGAAATAGGGCTAGAGCGATTTCTGGATCCCCTATTCTGACTTTGGAAATTCACCATAAATTTTACAAAGATAATTAGAAGTCATTATTTATATTTACAGATTCCTTATTGAGTCTAGTTTTATTAGAGACAAACTTTATAGTCATTGAAGCTCTGTACAGGGATATATCTGATTCGTAATACACAGAGGTTAGAGTAGTCGAACCCTGAAATAGGGGTGACTTTAACTAATAAACTGTACTAATTTTCTCAACCAAAAATTCTAGAAAAAAATTACTAAATAGATATATGAGTCTAGTTTTAGGGAAAATTTACGAAATTGGATTTTGAGTTTCGTAACTCGAGATATGAATTTTTAAGAGACTATGATGCAGATTGTTAGCTTGACTGAAAATTTTAAAAATAAATTGTTTGAGCTGTTTAAGTAATGAATTAAGTCTGTTAACACCTCGTGTTCGACTCCGGTGACGGTCTCGGGTACGGGGCGTTACAGTACCCTCCTTTGTCAAAAACATTTACATCTACAGAGATGATATACCCCGGATAGGATAATATACAAAGCACGCTGTTATTAATTGAAAGGGGTCTTCAGAATGTCAGTATAAATGTCATTGATAAAGGAAGTGAGGCTATTAAAGATGTTTCAATGATCCGCCCTTGTCCTCCTGGTTTCATGTTGAACAATTGGACTGCCGAGGAGCTTCTTGTAGTTTATAAGTCTTCAGAGTAATGCTCAAACATTAACCCTCTATTGTGTCCTTAGATATAATAGAATTATTTTGTAAGAGCTTGCATTCGCTCTTTATCATTTAAATGAATATCAATGAAGTTGCATTTTGTCACGATCTTTCGCATTATCACTAACTTCATAATCATCTTGTCATTTCATAGCCTATTTGTACATTTGCCTCATACCATGCCATAACATTTCGTTTGTTGGTTCCAATACTTGGATGCCCCTCTATAGTTTCCTTTTCCATTCAACTTTCAGGTGCTCGGATATCAACAGCATGAACAAACCCGTTACGAGTCCTGAAATCAATTTTGTGAAGGCTGTTTGTTTAGGAGAATTTGAAGTCGAAGAAAATGCTGAAGACTATGTCTCGTCTTCTGACTTGCTAAGAATGGTGGAACAAGAGGATAAACAGATTTTTCCTCATCAAGAATTGGTTGAAACTAAATTTGGGAGCTGAAGAAAGGAAGCAAGAAGTGAAGATTGGCACCTCCATTTCAGGGGGTACCAAGCATAATTTGATTGCTTTGCTCCTCGAGTACAAAGATGTATTCGCATGGTCATATCAGGACATGCCAGGATTGGATGAAGATGTAGTGGTCCATAAGCTCCCATTAAAGCCAGAATGCAAACCCATTCAACAAAAGCTAAGACGGATGAGACCTGAGATGTTGTTCAAAATAAAAGAGGAAGTCAAGAAACAATTTGATGCGGGCTTCCTACAAGCCTCCAAATATCCAGAATGGGTGGCTAACATAGTCCAGGTACCAAAGAAAGACGGCAAAGTACAAATGTGCGTGGATTATCGTGACCTGAACCGAGCAAGTCCTAAAGATAATGTTCCCTTGCCACACATTGACACGTTGGTGGATAACACAGCAAAACATTCATTGTTTTCTTTCATGGATGGATTCTCGGGGTATAATCAGATCAAGATGGCCCTTGAGGATATGGAGAAAACTACTTTCATAATAATGTGGGGAACATTCTGCTACAAGGTAATGCCATTCGGATTAAAGAATGCTGGGGCAACGTATCAGAGGGCTATGGTAACATTATTCCATAACATGATGCATAAAGAAATAGAGGTTTACGTCGACGATATGATTGCTAAGTCCCGAAGGGAAGAAGAGCATGTAGCGAACCTGAAGAAGTTGTTCGACAGACTGAGAAAGTTCCAGCTAAAGATCAATCCGGCCAAATGTACGTTTGGGGTTACCTCGAGAAAGTTGCTAGGCTTCATTGTCAGCGAAAGAGGTATCGAGGTTGATCTAGATAAAATAAAAGCCATTCAACAGTTACCACCCTCGCACGCAAAAGGAAGTCAGAGGATTTTTAGGGAGATTAAACTATATCGCCTGATTTATCACTCAACTTACCAACCAATGCGACCCAATCTTTCGACTCCTTCGAAAACATAATCCCGGAGAATGGAACGAGGAGTGTCAAGTGGCTTTTGACAAGATAAAACAGTATTTGTCTAGTCCTCCAGTTCTAGTACCGCCAATGCCGAGAAGACCATTGATATTGTATTTGACTGTGTTTGAGAATTCAATGGGTTGCGTACTGGGGCAACATGACGAGTCAGAAAAGAAAGAAAAGGCGATTTACTACCTCAGCAAAAAGTTTACTGAATATGAAGCAAAGTATTCGTCTATAGAAAAATACTGTTACGCTCTGGTTTGGGTAGCTCGGAGACTCAGGCAATATATGCTGTATCATACAACATGGCTGATTTCAAAGCTAGATCCAATAAAGTACATGATGGAATCACCTGCACTCTCAGGAAGAATGGTACGATGGCAGATCTTACTATCAGAGTACGGCATCATCTATGTGAGTCAAAAGTCGATAAAAGGAAGTGCAATAGCAGATTTTTTAACGGCTCGAACAACAGAGGAATACGAGCTATTGAGATTTGATTTCCCGGATGAAGACTTGATGTGCATCACGGAAAAAGAATGCTAGTCACCAAAAGAGAAGTCATGGAAGATGAGCTTTGATGGTGCATCGAATGCATTGAGGCATGGGATTGGAGCAGTCTTAGTATCACCAGAAGGGAACCATTATCCGTTCACTGCTAGGCTGAACTTTTTCTGCACCAATAACATAGCGGAATATGAGGCCTGCATCATGGGACTTCGTGCAGCAATTGAATGAAACATCCAAAGTTTAGAGGTATACGGAGACTCAGCATTGGTGATTTATCAAATCCGTGGAGATTAGGAAGTGAGGGATTCAAAATTAGTCAAATACAGTGATCTCGTGGCAGGGTTGATTAAAGAATTCAAAGAAATAACTTTTAATTACTTCCCACAAGAAGAAAACCAGTTAGCTGATGCCCTGGCCACTTTGGCTTCAATGTTCAAAGCAAACAGAGAAACAGAAATAATGCCTCTTCAAATGAGCATTTATGAAGTCCCTGCACATTGTTTCAGCATTGAAGAAGAGCCAGATGGACGGCCATGGTTTCATGATATCTTAGAATACATTAAGAATCAAAGGTATCCCGAGCAAGCAAATGAGAACGACAAAAGAACAATCAGAAGAATGGCAACAGGGTTTGTTCTTGATGGGGATATCCTGTACAAAAGAGGAAAAGATCAAGTGCTCTTAAGATGCGTGGATGCTGCTGAAGCCAGAAAAATACTTGAAGATGTCCATGAAGGAATTTGTGGGACACACGCTAATGGTTTCACTATGGCCAGGAAGATTATGAGACTCAGTTATTACTGGCTGACGATGGAAAGTGACTGCATTAGTTTTGCACGGAAATGCCACAAATGTCAAATTTATGGTGATAAAATTCATGTAGCCCCTTCGCCCCTTCATGTATTGACTTCTCCGTGGCCTTTTTCTATGTGGGGCATGGATGTTATAGGGCCAATCTCTCCAAAAGCTTCTAATGGACACCGGTTCATTTTTGTGGTCATTGATTACTTCACAAAATGGATAGAAGCCGCTTCATTTGCCAATGTGGCAAAGACTGCAGTTTGTAGGTTTTTGAAGAAGGAAATCATTTGTCGATATGGTTTGCCTGAAAAAATCATTTCAGATAATGCCATGAATCTAAACAACAAGATGATGAAGGAAGTGTGTGAGCAATTTCAAATAAAGTATCATAACTCATCACCCTATCGCCCGAAAATGAACGGAGCTGTTGAAGCAGCCAATAAGAAAATCAAGAAGATCATTGGGAAAATGACCGAGACATATAAAGACTGGCACGAAAAGCTACCATTTGCTTTGTACGCATATCACACATCTGTGCGGACATCTACGGGAGCAACCCCTCTTTGGTCTATGGAATGGAAGCTGTGCTACCCATCGAAGTTGAGATCCCCTCTCTACGAGTCTTAATGGAATCAAAACTAGAAGAAGCAGAATGGGTTCGAGCTCGATATGACCAGTTAAACCTTATTGAAGAAAAACGTCTGAAGGCAATCTGCCATGGACAGATGTACCAGAAGAGAATGATCGCAGCCCATGATAAGAAAGTACGGCCGAGAGAATTCCACGAAGGAGAACTCGTGCTGAGAAAGATTATCCCAATACAAAAAGACTTCCGAGGAAAATGGGCACCAAATTGGGAAGGTCCATACGTCGTAAAGAAGGCATTCTCGGGCGGAGCTTTGATTCTCACTGAGATGGATGGGAAGGAGTTACCAAATCTAGTGAACTCAGATGCTATGAAGAAATATTATGCTTGAAGAAGAGAAAACCAAGATGAAAACCCGAAAAGGGCATCTTAAAAAAAATGGGATCAAGGTGAAAACCCGAAAAGGGCGTCTTGATTAAACACAAAAGATTAGGATGAAAACCCGAAACGGCATTCTAATGAAGCAAACCCGGGCTTAAAGAACAAGGCGTTTTGAACGGTGGGTCAAACAGCGAGACTACAGTATTTGAAGCAGTTATGAAAGCTCGAAATCTTCTATGCAAGAAGCCATGCTCGAAAAGATTCTTGATGAAGGAGCGTGGAAGAGTTCATGTATTGAATATCTAGAGCATTTGTATCCGTTGAATGCGATCCCTTTCCTCTTTATGACACTTTTACTATCGTTGAGTAACTTTCTTTATTTGCTACATTTGAAATAAATAAATGTGAGGTAGCCTTTTTGCCCTTACCTAACCATTTTCATGCATCTCATTATGTGTTTATTTACATGATAAATAGTGAAATGACATACTCTAAACAAAAGAAATGTTAAGCATTACCTGGATGAAAATTTGACAAATACAAGAGCTTCAAAGCAAGAACAAAGTTCAACCAGGGGCAAGAGTGTGATATCTGAAGAACACAAATTACTCGCGAAATTTGGAGACGGGTACAAAGCCTAAAGAGAAAGTCAAGAGCTGAAGTCATGAATACAGATCATCATGATGAATTGTGACGAAAAATGACATACGACAAACAAGCCCAAGACGTATAGCATAATCATGTAGGCATGAAAGCATTTAAGACCAACATTTGCATATCATGATAACAGCATACATGACATATACAGGTACTCCAGTAGAGCAAGAAGATGTGATGATAGATGTACTGAATCAAGGAAAAGACACCTGAGTTCCACCAGATAACATCTTTTGGTATTTTGATCTTTTTATTTCTGTTTTCAAAAAAATCAACTCATATTGCGAGAGGTGAGTTGAGCCTCAGGACACGCTGAGGTATTTTCAATTCCTGTTTTTAATTTCTGTTTTTCAAAAAATCAACTCATATTGCGAGAGGTGAGTTGAGCCTCGGGTCACATGTCGAGGTATTTTCAAATTCTATTTTAATTCATGTTTTCAAAAACCAACTCATATTGCGAGAGGTGAGTTGCGCCTTCGCTCACGCACTGAGCTATTTTCAATTTCTGTTTTTAATGTATGTTTCAAAGAATCAACTCATATTGCGAGAGGTGAGTTGAGCCTTTTAATTTTTGTTTTCCAAAAATCAACTCATATTGCGAGAGGTGAGTTGAGCCTTTTAATTTCTGTTTTTCAAAAATCAACTCATATTGTGAGAGGTGAGTTGAGCCTTTTAATTTCTGTTTTTCAAAAATCAACTCATATTGCGAGAGGTGAGTTGAGCCTTTTAATGTCTGTTTTTCAAAATCTACTTTTCAAATTAAGTTTCAAAAATCAACTCATATTGCGAGAGGTGAGTTGAGCCTTGGGTCACATGCCGAGGTATTTTTAAATTTTGTTGTTCAAACTCTGTTTTTAATTTCTATTTCCCAAAAATCAACTCATATTGTGAGAAGTGAGTTGAGCCTTAGGACACGTTGTGGTATTTTCAATTTATGTTTTTCACTTTTTATTTTTCAAAAATCAACTCATATTGCGAGAGGTGAGTTGAGCCTCGGGTCACATGACTAGGTATTTTCAAAATTTGCTTTTAAGTTTCAAAAAAAAAAACCAACTCATATTGCGAGAGATGAGTTGCGCCTTGGCTCACGCGCTGAGCTATTTTCAATTTATGTTTTTAATGTTTGCTTCAAAGAGTCAATTCATATTGCGGGAAATGAGTTGAGCTCAAGATCACATGCTGAGTAGAATAAAGATTAAAGTTGATTGAAGACACCAGATTTGGCCTCCCTGAAGTTACAGTGGAACAATTCAAAGTTGCAAGTCTTGTCTCCCTGGAGTTGCAGTGGAACTGATCAAGGATATCAAATCTTGCCTTTCTAAAGTTATAGAAGAAAAGATGACAAACCCTAACTCACTGAAGCAATAGAAGAGTAGATTGAAGCTGTGGATCTCGTCTTTCTGAAGGTACAAGTGAAGTGGATCGAAGCCACAAAATCTCATATCCTTGAAGCTACATTGAAGTAGATTGAAGCTACAAGGCATATATCAGAAGATGCAGTGGATTGAACCAAAGCTACAAGACACGGTGGACTGGAAGGAGACTACAGGAACAAGAGGAACACCAAAGGAGTCAAGATTCGGCAAGATGGGGCAAAATTGGCCTTTCATTTTGTCTTTGCTCTATTCTCGTTACACGACAATGAGCAAAGAGGGGCAGCTGTTACAGGCTAATTTGGCCCACTTACAAACAGAAGCCCGAACTAAACCCAAATTACCCCCAACCCATTCCTAAATACTAACTCCTACCCAACATTAACCCACTAACCTAAATTACCAGACCCAATCAGCGCAAATAACACCTAATCAGCTAACCCAAATTACCCCCAACCCATTCCTAAATACTTAACCCTCAACCCAATACAAGACCCATTAAACCCACTACCCGGTTGGCCCAACACAACAACCCAACTGACCCTAGCCCAAATCATTGACCCAAATCCTAACCTAAGGTTTCAGAAATTGAAACCCTAATCTACCCTAGCCGCCTCTGCCTTTGACCAACCCTCTGACTCCGCTATCACCACCCACTCCTCCACCGGCCACGCCTGCAGCACGCCACCGACCTCAGCCCTCTACTGCTTCCAACCACTACCAACTTGCACCTGCAGAGAGAAGAAATAATCATCAACTAACACTTGTAAATGGTTATAAAAACCCTCCCCCCACTGGATTCTCCTTCCCTCTCTCCCTTTCCTCTCCCTCTTTTTCTTTTTTTTTTCCTTTCCCCGACTCAAAATGATTTTTTTAAAATTTTTTTGACTTATATAGGGGACCAAAACGCACCGTTTTAGTCCCCCCGGGTTAATAATAAAACGACTTATATAGTGCAGCATGTTATGAGAATGATCCCTTTTTAATGTTTGGGTTGCCATCGCTCTTTGTTCATTAAGGTTCTGTCACTAAAACAGTATCCTATCTTCTTGTTCAGCTCAGATTTTGGACCAAAAACCCAAAGAAGTAGTCCCAAATTAGACTCTTCTTTCGCAAATATCTCCAATCCTTAGGTTTGATTGGTTCTAATTAATAGTCCTGTTTCAGGTTCTTGTACTATTTAGAAACTTTCAGAGTGATATACAGAACTCCTTTTGCGAAAGTGTCATTAGTCCATTAATCGTTATTTCAATGCAGAATGCTTGAGAAAGATCGTAACAATGGACAAAATTGAAAATTATCAGAAACAAAATTTGAAAGGAATGGATTAATCACAGAAAGTAAATATTGCTGGAATAAAAAATAAATAAAAGGAAAAATAGGTGCCCCATATATCGCAGCATGAGCTTCTCTGTACAAACTTCTTGAGGACCCCCTTTTTTAGCCCAATATGTGTTTAAGGAACTTAAAGTACTCTTATTGATGCCCCAAGATGTAACATCTCTCCTCCTTGCTAATTCAGATATTGCAAGAGTACCGTATGCCCCACCTTTGATCAAAGCTTGAATCGCCCTTTATGGGTTTTCAATTCAAAATCATTTTGGTCTCAATGTTCTCTTTGTGAGTTTTTCACCTTGGCCTCTCTCCCTTTTTCTTTTAGGCAAAGTATTTCTTAACCGAATCTAAATTTACAGGGTTGGGTAAAGTCTTACCATCCATTTCGGTCAATATCAACGCTCCTCCAGAAAAGGCCTTATTCACCACATAAGGTCCTTCCCAATTCGGCATCCATTTTCCTCTAAAGTCTTTTTGTATAGGCAGGATCTTTTTTAATACTAGGTCTCCTTCGTGGAATTCTCTGGGATGAACCTTTTTGTTGTAAGCTCGCATCATCCGTTTTTGGTACATTTGACCATGACAGATAGCCCTTAGCCTCTTTTCTTCAATCAAATTCAACTGATCGTATCGAGACTGGATCCATTCTGCCTCATCCAGCTTTACCTCTGACACAACTCTGAGGGAAGGAATCTCAACCTCGATGGGTAAAATCACCTTCATTCCATAGACCAATGAGAAAGGAGTTGCCGTAGTAGAGGTCCTGATGGATCTTTGATAAGCATAAAGGGCGAACGATAACTTCTCATGCTAATCTTTATAAGTTTCAGTCATCTTTCCCACAATCTTTTTGATGTTCTTATTGACTGCTTCAACTGCACCGTCCATATTCGGGCGATACGGTGATGAGTTGTGGTGTCTGATTTTGAACTGCCTGTAGACCTCTGCTATTATACTGTTGTTCAAATTTAATGCATTATCAGATATGATCTTTTCTGGCATTCCATATGACAGATAATCTCTTTTCTCAGGAACTTGCTAACTGCTGATTTTGTAACATTGGCATATGAAGAGGCCTCCACCCACTTGGTGAAATAATCGATAACCACAAAGATGAATCGATGCCCATTTGAAGCTTTGGGTGAAATTGGCCCAATCACATCCATGCCCCACATCGAGAAAGGCCATGGAGAAGTCATAACATGTAGAGGTGAAGGAGGCACATTAATCTTGTCTCCATAGATTTGGCACTTATGACATCTTTTGGCGTAGTTAATACAATTTCCTTCCATGGTGGACAATAATAACCAAACCTCATAATTTACCTGGTCATTGTAAAGCCATTAGCGTATGTCTTACAGACGCTCTCATGGACTTCTTCCAAGATTTTCTTAGCCTCAATAGCGTCTACACATCTTAACAATACCTGATCCTTCCTTCTTCTATATAAGATCTCCCCATCCAAGACATAGTCACTGGCTAATCTTCTTAACGTTCTTTTGTCATTCTCAGTAGCTTAGTCGGGGTACTCACGATTCTTCACATATCACAGGATATCGTGATACCAAGGGTGATCATCATTTTCTACTTCTTCTTTGAGGTTATAACAATGAGCTGGAACCTCGTAAATACTCATTTGGATCGGTTTCACATCTTATTATCTATTCACCTTAATCATGGAAGCTAAAGTTGCTAGGACGTCGGCCATCTGATTTTCTTCTCGAGGAAGATAACAGAAGACGATATCATCAAATTCTTTAATTAATTCAAGGACCAGACTTCAGTAATTGATCAACTTGGGATCTCTCGTCTCCCATTCACCTTTGAGTTGATAAATCATTAGCACAGAATCTCTATATACTTCTAGTGCTTTAATCTTGCGTTCTATGGCTGCACGAATGCCCATGATGCATGCTTCATATCCTACCATATTGTTCGTCCAGTCAAAATCCAATTTACTAGTGAAGGGATAATGATCTCCGTCTGGGAATACCAAGACTGCCCCAATTCCGTTACCCACAGCAGTTGAAGCTCTGTCGAAGTTCAGCTTCCAAGGATGACCTTCTTGAGGGTCTTCTTTAGTGGTTGCCACGTACATCAGATCTTCATTTGGGAAATCAAAGTTCAGAGTCGTAGTCTTCTAGAGCTCTACTGGCTAGAAAATCTGCTATTGCACTCCCTTTTACAGCTTTCTGATTTACATAGACGATATCAAATTCAGAAAGTAGAATTTGCCATCGGGCCATTCTTCTATTTAAAGCAGTTGACTCCATCATATACTTCAGAGGATCCAGTTTAGAAATCAGCCAAGTTGTGTGGTACAACATGTATTGTCTCAGTCTTTGGGTTGTCCAGATTAAGGCACAACACAACTTTTCAATTGGTGAGTATCTCGTCTCACACTCAGTGAACTGCTTACTAAGGTAATATATCGCTCTTTCTTTCCTTCCTGACTCATCGTGTTGGCCAAGTACACATCCCATAGAATTTTCAAATACTGTCAAATACAGTATCAGTGGCTTATTTAGACTAGGTGGTGTCAACACTGGGGCATTGGACAAGTATCGCTTAACCTTGTCAAAGGTCTTCTGGCACTCCACATCCCAAACACCAAGGTTATGTTTCTTAAGGAGACGGAATATGGGGTCACATTTCTCGGTTAATTGTGAAATGAACTGAACGATGTAATTTAGTCTCCCTAAGAATCCCCGAACTTCCTTTTGAATACGCGGCGGAGGTAACTCTTGTATGGCTTTGACTTTATCTGGGTCAATCTCAATCCCTTTTTCACTGACTACAAATCCTAGCAGTTTCCCTGACCTAGCCCCAAAGGTACATTTTGCTAGATTGAGTTTCAGTTGAAACTTCCTCAACCTCAAAAATAATTTCCTCAAGACTTGTACATGCTCTTCTTCTGTTCAGGATTTGGCGATCATGTCGTCGACATAGACTTCAATTTCTTTGTGCATCATATCATGGAACAGGGTTACCATGACTCTCTAATATGTTACTCCCACATTTTCAATCCGAACGGTATCACCTTATAGCAAAAGGTTTCCCACATGGTTACAAATGTGGTTTTATTCATGTCTTCAGGATGCATCTTGATCTGATTGTACCCTGAGAAACGATCCATGAAGGAAAACAGTGAGTAACCTGCCGTATTGTCCACTAAGGTGTCAATATCAGGCAACGGGAAATTATCCTTTAGGCTGGCTTTGTTTAAATCTCTGTAGTCTACACACATCCGTACTTTTCCATCTTTTTTAGGGACGAGGACGATATTAACTACCCATTCCGAGTACTTAACTACTTGTAAGAAACCAGCATTGAATTGCTTCTTGGCCTCTTCTTTTATTTTCAACAAAACATCCGGCCTCATCTTTTGGAACTTCTGTTGAACTGGCTTTCATTCTTCTTTAATGGGGATTCTGTGTACCATAATGTTAGTACTTAGCCCAGGCATATCTTGATACGACCATACAAAGACATCCTTGAACTCTTGGAGTAACTCAATAAGGTCTCATTTTGTCTCTATGGTAATGCAAGCACCGATCTTTACCTCTTTCCTTTCTAGTTCACCTTCCAAGTTTACGACTTCTACTGACTCTTTTTAAGGTAGAATCTATTTCTCTTCTTGTTCTACCATCCTTAACAAATCAGGGGATAAGTTACAGTCTCTGTCATCTTCAAAGTCCTGAGATCCCTCAAAACACATATTCTGCTCAAAAGAAGACTCTGAGTTAGTAGCAACGTTGCTCATATCGTTGATATCTGGAGACCTGTTGTAGGTGTGATTATGAATGAACGAATAAAAGAACATTTGCACGGAATAAGACAAAAGGATGCATTTCATTGAAATAACAATTTTGAACATAAGCCTATTTCACAAAAGGACACTTATTACTCCTAGGCCTAGAGTAATAGGTGTGTTTTGGGCATTACTCTGTGTTAGTTCTAAAGATTACAGGAATCTCTTCCGCAGTCCAATTATTCAGAACACTTTCTAGCTTATAAGGGCGAATGCCCAACAAATTCTTTACTCCAGTTCCTTCTTCGTATATGGTGTTAATGCTTAAGTTTTCCAACATTTCTTCGGCAGACCCTTTCCTTGTCGATCTTCCTTCGGATTAAATAGTTCCTCCCGACACGAATGTTCTGGATATGTGAAGAAAGGTCATCAGCTCCCACTTAACCTTTTCCCCGCTTAAACGCGCTTTTTTCCTTTCTTGTTTCATCTCTTGCTCCTTTTTCTTTTGATTTGCATCTGGTTTGAATCCTAATCCAAAGCGGTCTTGTTTTTCCATGTGCATAGGTGCCTCAACCCTTCCTTATAGGCTTCTTCCAAACCCTTTCCCTAGCAAAGCTCCTTTCCTAACCGTTAGTTGTAGGCTCATTCTTGTAGTTTTGGAGATTCTGGGCGTCGGGACCTTATTTCCTTCGACAACAAAGGTCATATTTACAGATTCTAACAATCAAAAAAAACATTCTATGGCTTCATCATCTATCCCTACATACGGTGCATTGCTGGTAACAGATGCAATGATATCTTCTTCCGCGTTTATGGTCACCAATCATCCTTCCGTTATAAATTTGAGCTTTTGATGTAACGATGATGGCACTGCCCCCGCTGAGTGAATCCATGGCCTTCCCAATAAGCAATTGTAGGAGGGCTTGATGTCCATTACCAAGAAATCTACCTCGTATGTGCCAGGGCCGATTATATCCCCATTACTTTCCTTTTGGTACCATCAAACGCCCTTACTACATTTTGGCATGTTTTCATATGGGAACTATCCACGGGCAGCCTATTCAATGTGGATAGGGGTAGGACGTTTAGTGTCGTTCCATTATTAATCAATACCCCCGGCAATGTGTATCCCTTGTAACGTGTGGTAATATGCAGAGCCTTTGTGGACCCCATACCTCCCGGTGGTATTTCATCATCGTTAAAGAAAATAAAATTATTGGCGCTGATGTTGTTGACCAGACGATCCAATTTGTTGACAGAGATGTCATTCGCGACATAAGTCTCATTCAACACTTTCATTAACGCGTACCAATGCGTCTCCGAGCTTAAAAGTAAGGCTAGCACTGAGATGTGAGCCGGTTGCTTGTGTAGCTGTTCAACAATGGTGTACTCACTATACTTTAAAAATTTTAAGAATTCCCTAGCTTCATTCTCGATTACTGACTCATTGACTGGCGATTCGAACCTGACCGTCTTCTCCTTCCTTTGCTCAACTATTAGGGTCTTTTCTTTAACGGTTTCAGCTTTTGTACCCGCAAGATCATAACGTCTCCCACTGCGTGTATAAAAGCCTATATATTGGTTCTTCTGTAAAGCACTAGCTGGGCTCTCTTCCCCTAGGATTGTCACATTACAGCTATAATTCCAAGGTACCTTTCTGCTATCTTTATAAGGGAAAGCAACGGGCTTCTGGATCACGACTTTTGGTGTAACTTGTGCCCCGACTTCATTAATTCTCGGACGTGATATGATAACCACTGGTTGGTTGACTTTATAAGTATTCTTCGTCGACCCCTCTTCTGAGGCGTACACGTTTGTTCCTTTTGGGTTCCCAACATACTCAAAGAATTCTAGCTCCTTATTATCCATCCATCCTTGTACTAGATCCCTGAATTTGCTGCATTTCTGAATCTCATGGTCCTCTTGACTATGGAACTCGCAATAATTCTTTACTTCTTGGTGTCTGTTCCTTGAATTTTGTGTCATCAACCCTCTTTCCACCATTTTCTTCAATACTTCTTTTTGCGGGGTATTCACTTCTGCGATATTCATCTTAATTTCTTTCCCTGAACTCTCGATTATCGTATTTATCCCTTTATCCCCATGGTTAGGTAATGGATTCTCTGCACTAGATGTATCATCAAATTTCACGATGCCCATGTTGATGAGTCTTTCAACCAGTTTCTTGAAAGTGATGCAGTTTTCTATCGAGTGTCCTATGGCTCCCGCATGGTATTTGCATTGGGCGTTTGCTTCATAACATTTGGGGAATGGGGGTTGCATTGGCTTTAGAAAGAAGGGTGACACCACATGGGCATTGAATAAGCTTTGATACAATTCCCTGTAGAACATCGGGATAGGCGTAAACTTGACTCTTTCCTTGTTAAGCCTTGGGTTGGAGTCTTGTCTTGTGGAGCCCTGATGGCTGGTAGTCACTATCCTCGGTTTGCTCACTGTAATTGGCTTATTATACACACTCGTGTTATTCACCTCATTTTTTTTCCTTCTCGAGGTTGATTTCTTAGCACTTTCCCCTGCTTCAATCTTCCCACATCTTATCGTATTTTCTATCATCTCTCCAGACATTACTATGTCTGAGAAACTTTTAGTAGCACTCCCTAACATGTGGTAGATGAATGGAGCCTTCAACGTATTGATAAAGAGCATGGTCATTTCTTTCTCTAGAAGAGTGGTTGGACTTGCGTCACCATCTCTCTCCATCTTTGGGCGTACTGCATGAAGCTCTCATTTTGTTTCTTCTCCATGTTTTGTAACGTGATTCTATCAGGGGCCATATCTGTCACGTGACTGTACTACTTCATCAAAGCCTGTTCTAGATCCCTCCACGAGTTGATCTGGGTACGACTCAGTTGGTTGTACCATTTAGATGCTACCCCAACCAGACTTTCTTGGAAACAGTGAATCAATAGTTGGTCATTATTGACATAGCCTACCATTCGTCTGCAAAACATGGTGATATGAGCTTCGGGATAACTAGTCCCGTTATATTTTTCAAATTCCGGAGTTTTGAACTTGGGGGGAAGCACCAAGTCTGGAACCAAGTTTAATTCCTTAGCATCGATTCCACCACGATAGTCAGTGTTTTCTATTTCTTTAAATTTTTCTTCCAACCATCTACACCGTTCTTCGAGTTCTTTCGGAAGCTCTACCCTTGTCTTTTCCGCTTTTATTACATCATTAAGATCAGGGACAACGGGGTTAGTCAGGCTATCCCCCGGATTAGAGCCTAAGCCAGCCTGATAGTTTATCAGCATCGAGGTATCGGCTTGGAATTGTTGGGGCCTGATTGTAATGGACGGCCTTCGTGTGTGCAGCTCGGGTTGCGTTTGAGCATTCATCGGGGTGAAACCAGGAGGGTAGAGAGGATCCTCAGTAACGGATGGCCTCTGCGTGTGTATCTCATGCTGTGTTTGAACGTTTTCTGGGGTAAAACCAGTGGGGTAAAGGGAATCTTTATTGTTATTTCTAATACTGGTCATAGGGCCTTTTCCTTTGTCCATCCTACTAGTCAGTAGTCGGGTTAGCTCTTCCATCATATTTCTTTTTGATTCCAGCATTTGGTCTCTCATTTCCTGCTGGATTTTAGCTAACTGTTCTTGCACTTGTGCTTGCATCTGCTCCTACATCTCTTTCTGCATTTGTTCCAGTCTTTCTAATTTTTTATCCATTGCTTTAGTTTTTCTTCTTGTACTGTAGGGATGTGCACTTGAGAGATTTTCGTCGGTTTCCAGATTACTGAAACATATTTAATTAATTAGAATCTTTTTATGGCCTTTAATGCATATGAAGTAATGTAATGCAAATGCATGAATGTAAAGGAGGCATCAATTTGATTCAATTCCATTTAGAAAACTTTACTAGAAAATAAAAATCTTTACATAAAACTGAGTTACAAATAAGACTTCGCCCTAATGCTCAGAGCCTTAATTTTCCTAAACAACGAGGCTAGCCCCTGCCCCCGTTCTGACTCCAATTCGTACTTCACGCTCAGTATGTTTGCTTGTACTGCCAAAGCTTGCAAGTAGTCGGCTACCTCCTGAATCTGGGTTGTGGCTTCTCCCATAATGTAATCTTTATTTCTGACTTGGTCTTGTGAATAGTGAAACTGTTCTTTCCAATGCTCTTCACTTGCTTCGAAAAACTCAATCCACATCTCACAGCTTTGTAATGACGCTTCTAATTCTTCGATTTTTCCTTTCATTTCTTCTACCTTATCCAGGCTTGCTCTCAGTTCCGTTACGATATTACGGCTTTGGTACAGATGAAAAGATTTCTCAAGTTCTGCCACTCTAGCCCTTAATTCATCTCGTTCATTTCTGCTTTCTGACAGACTCTTCTGTAAATCCTTATTTCGCGCCTGAGCTTCTCGGAATTTCCTTTCTCATCGGTCGGCTTTTGTAACAGCCTAATTTTCAGTGGTGTCGGAACAGTGATTCGAGATCACTAAATCCGACAAATGAGTAGGAAATATTATTAATTTAGTGAGTATAAATTAAATGTGAAGTTAGGAAAAATTTTGAAATAGTGAATAGTGTACTAAAAATAAATATTAAAATAATTAGAATCGAAAATGAGATATCGAGACCTCGGGAATTTTAAATCGAGCCATAAATATTTTTATAAATATTTATGGAGTGTTAATATGTTAGTATTAAAGTTTCGTCAAGAAATTTTAAAGTTCTGATAGTTAATTGAACAAAAATGACTAAATTGTATCAAATGCAAAATTGTGGGAAATGATTAAATAGTTTAATTGATAAAAGAAAGAGGGTTTAAAAGGAAAATAGACCCAAGGTCTATTTGGGCTGGACGGAAAGGGCATGAAATCAGCAAGAAAATAAGGAGAATTAAGGGCAAAATTGAAAAATTATAAAATTTACTTAATAAAGCTAGGACTAAAGTGGAATTATCTAGATTTCTCTTTATTTTTCTGCATTCTCATCAGAAAAACGCCATGGAGGAGTTCTATTAAGCTAATTTTTCATATTTTTACTCCAAGTAAGTTCAATTCTTGATTATTTCTTGAAATTTTTGTGTTTTTGTGACTTTTACAACTAGGTCAACTTGTTGAATTCATTATTTTTTGATTCTATGAAAGAAATTGAAAGTTTCTATACATATTTTCTGGAAGTATATGATGATTTGGCATGTAATTAGAGCTTTAAATTGTTTATATGTTGATTTTATTGAAAGAATTTAATAGAAAGTGAATGTTTGGGACCTAATTGTAAAAGAGTTTGAACTTAGAGTTTTATGTGGAAATTCTGAATTTCAATAGTTATGAAATAACTTATAATGTTTATGAAAAGTATTAATTGAGAAAATTATCTTAATTGAGGGGTTAATTGAGCAAGGACTGAATTGTATGAATTGTGAAATTTGGGGCAAAATGGAAATCAACATTTTGTACTAAAACTGTTTTGGACAAAAGCAGTAGTCTAACTTTGAAAAATCACCAAAAATTGTAGAAATGGAATTAGAGGATAAATAAAATATGAAATTAAAGCTTATTAAGTCTAGTTTCTTATAGAAGAAATAATGTATGCAATGGAATTGTAAATCATGAGATATAATAAATTTTGTGAGATAAGGTCAGAATGATTTCGGGTTCCCCTGTTCTGACTTTGTAAAATTATAAAAAATTGGATAAAAATAATTATGGGCTTAAATTTATATGTTTAGAATTATTAATGAGTCTATTTTCAATAGAAATAAACAGAAACATCATTCAAATCCTGTATGAGGAGATAATTAATTTTTAGTGAAGAAGGGTCGGAACTATCAGACAGCAGAATAGGGGAGACTTCAATGAATAAACTGTATTAATTGGCCCAACCAAAAATTATGAAAATTTTATGGTAAGAAGATATGTGAATATAGTTTCAGGGAAAATTAGCGGATCTTAATTTGGAGTTTCTTATCTTCAGATATAAATAATTTAGTGACTATGACACGGGTGGATAGCTTGAATATTCATATAAGTAATTAGTGAAAATTATGGATAAGGTTACTTATAAGTGTGTTATTTATACCAAGGATGTGGATGGGGAGGAGGAGGAAAAATATATGAATGACTCGTGTATAAATTGATCACATGTCCGATTATAATCGATAAGTGTTGAATTAGAAACAATATAATGTTTTATTTGGAATATTTATTATGAAATTATGATTATCGCTATAATACAAAAATCGAACTTGTGAGTTTATATAACTAAATTTAGTGACCATTTGTTAATATTATTAAATTTCAATATTATTTTATGAATGGTGATTAATATTTATGTATGTTAATTGTTGAAAATAAGTAAATTATGTACAAAAGTTATGAAATTGAACTGAGAATTTGGAGGAACTAACGCAGAAATAAGTACAATCTTTCAGTTCTCCTTAAGCATGTTTGTCGGATATCCATTTAGCCACGATTGTTGAGGATCTGTGCTCATTGCTTTGATTCTCGACTTTCTCTTCAGGCCTTATACATGTCTTCAAGCTTCACGAGTAATCGACGTTTCTCAGATATCACTCTTACGCTTCGATTGAACTTTGTTCTTACTTTGAGACTCTTGTGCTTATCAAATTTTCATCCAGGTAATGCTTAACATTTCTTTTGTTTAGAGTATGTCATTTCACCATTTATCATGTAATAATGAGATGCATGAAAAAGGTCAGATAGGGACAAAAATGATATTTCATATTCATTTATTTCAAATGTGGCAAACAAAGCAAGTTAAACAATGAGAGTAAAAAATGTCAAAAAGAAAGAAAGGATCGTATTCAACGGATACAAATGCTCTAGATATTCAACACATGAACACTTCCTTGTTCCTCAATCAAAACTCTTTTTGAGCGCGGCTTCTTGCGTAGAAGATTTCAAGCTTTCAGAAATGCTTCAAATACTGTAGCCTCACTGCTTGACCTATCGTTCGACCTCCAGGTTTGTTTCATTAGGACACCCTCTCGGGTTTTCATTCTAATCTTTTTGTAATAATCAAGACGCCCTTTTCGGGTTTTCGCCTTGATCCATTTTTTTTTTTTAAGATGCCCTTTTCGGGTTTTCATCTTAAGCATAATATTTCTTCACAGCATCTGAGTTCACTGGATTCAACAACTCTTTCCCATCTATCTCGGTAAGGATCAAAGCTTCTCCTGAGAATGCCTTCTTTACGACGTACGGTCCTTCCCAGTTTGGTGCCCATTTTCCTTAGAAATCTTTTTGTATTGGGAGAATCTTCCTCAGCACGAGTTCTCCTTCGTGGAATTCTCTTGGTCGTACCTTTTTGTCATGGGCTGCGATCATTCTCTTCTGGTACATCTGTCCATGGCAGACTGCCTGCAGACATTTTTCTTCAATAAGGTTTAACTGGTCATATCGAGCTCGAACCCATTCTGCTTCTTCTAGTTTTGATTCTATTAAGACTCGTAGAAAGGGGATCTCAACTTCGATGGGTAGCACAGCTTCCATTCCATAGACCAGAGAGAAAGGAGTTGCTCCCGTAGATGTCCACACAGATGTACGATATGCATACAAAGCAAATGGTAACTTCTCGTGCCAGTCTTTATATGTCTCGGTCATTTTCCGAATAATCTTTTTAATATTCTTATTGGCTGCTTCAACAGCTCCGTTCATCTTTGGGCGATAGGGTGAGGAGTTATGATGTTTTATTTGGAATTGCTCACACACTTCTTTCATCATCTTGTTGTTTAAATTCAAGGCATTATCTGAGATGATTCTTTCAGGCAAACCATATCGACAAATGATTTCCTTTTTTTAAAAATTTGCAAACTGCAGTCTTCATCATATTGGCAAATGAAGCGGCTTCTATCCATTTTGTGAAGTAATCAATGACCACAAAAATGAACCGGTGTCCATTGGAAGCTTTTGGAGAGATTGGCCCTATAACATCCATGCCCCACATAGAAAAAGGCCACGGAGAAGTCATGACGTGAAGGGGAAAAGGGGCTACATGAATTTTATCACCATAAATTTGACATTTGTGGCATTTTCGTGCGAAATTAATGCAGTCGCTTTCCATCGACAACCAGTAATATCTGAGTCTTATAATCTTCCTGGCCATAGTGAAACCATTGGCATGTGTCCCGCAAATTCCTTCATGGACATCTTTAAGTATTTTTCTGGCTTCAACTGTATCCACGCATCTCAAGAGCACCTGATCTTTTCCTCTTTTGTATAGGATGTCCCCATCAAGAATAAATTTCACTGCCATTCTTCTGATTGTTCTTCTGTCGTTCACATTTGCTTGCTCGGGATACCTTTGATTATTGATGTATTCTAAGATATCATGGAACCATGGCTGCCCATCTGGCTCTTTCTCAATGCTGAAACAATGTGCAGGGACTTCATATATGCTCATTTGAAGAGGCATTATTTTTGTTTCTCTATTTGCTTTGAACATTGAAGCCAAAGTGGCCAGGGCATCAGCCAATTGGTTTTCTTCTCGTGGAAAGTAATTAAAAGTTATTTCTTTGAATTCTTTAATCAACCACCTTACGAGATCATCAGTATTTGACTAATTTTGAATCCTCACTTCCCAATCTCCACGGATCGATAAATCACTAATCTTTGAGTCTCCATATACCTCTAAAGTTTGGATGTTTCGTTCAATTCTTGCACGAAGTCCCATGATACAAGCTTCATATTCCGCTATGTTATTGGTGCGAAGAAATTCAGCTGGCGGTGAGCGAATAATGGTTCCCTTCGGTGATACTAAGATCGCTCCAATCCCATGCCCCAATGCATTCGATGCACCATCAAAGCTCATCCTCCATGACTTTTCTTTTGATGACTCACATTCCTTTTCGTAATACACATTAAGTCTTTATCTAGGAAATCAAATTTCAATGGCTCGTATTCCTCCGTTGTTCGAGTTGCTAAGAAGTCGACTATTGCACTCCTTTTATTGACTTTTGGCTCACATAGGCGATGTCATATTCGATAGTAAGATCTACCATCGTGCCATTCTTCACGAGAGTGCGGGTGATTCCATCATGTATTTTATTGGGTCCAACTTTGAAATTAGCCATGTCGTATGATACAACATATATTGCCCGAGTCTCAAGAGCTACCCAAACCGAGCGCAGCGATATTTTTCTATGGACGAATACTTTGCCTCATATTGATAAACTTTTCTTTGAGGTAGTAGATTGCCTTTTCTTTCTTTCCTGACTCGTCGTGTTGCCTCAGTACGCAACCCATTGAATTCTCGAACACAGTCAAATACAATATCAATGGTCTTCCCGGCATTGGCGGTACTAGCACTGGAGGATTAGACAAATACTATTTTATCTTGTCAAAAGCCACTTGGCACTCCTCGTTCCATTCTCCGAGATTATGTTTTCGAAGGATTCAAAAGATTAGGTCGCATTGGTTGGTAAGTTGAGCGATAAATCGGGCGACGTAGTTTAATCTCCCTAAAAATCCTCTGACTTCCTTTTGCGTGCGCGGGGGTGGTAACTCTTGAATAGCTTTTATTTTATCTGGATCAACTTCAATGCCTCTCTCGCTGACAATGAAGCCAAGCAATTTTCCTGAGGTAGCCCCAAACGTACATTTGGACGGATTGAGCTTTAGCTGGAACTTTCTCAGTTTGTCGAACAACTTCTTCAGGTTCGCTACATGCTCTTCTTCCCCTCGGGACTTAGCAATCATATCATCGACGTAGACCTCTATTTCTTTATGCATCATGTCATGGAATAATGTCACCATAGCCCTCTGATATGTTGCCCCAGCATTCTTTAACCCAAATGGCATCACCTTGTAGCAGAATGTTCCCCACATTGTTATGAAGGTAGTTTTTTCCATATCCTTAGGGGCCATCTTGATCTGATTATACCCCGAGAATCCGTCCATGAAAGAAAACAATGAATGTTTTGCTGTGTTATCCACCAACGTATCAATGTGTGGTAAGGGAAATTTATTTTTAGGACTTGCTCGATTTAGGTCATGATAATCCACGCACATTCGTACTTTACCGTCTTTCTTTGGCACCGGGACTATGTTAGCCACCCATTCTGGATATTTGGAGGCTTGTAGGAAACCAGCATCAAATTGCTTATTGACTTCCTCTTTTATCTTCAACAATATCTCAGGCTCATCCGTCTTAGCTTTTGTTGAATGGGCTTGCATTCTGGCTTTAATGAGAGCTTATGGACCGCTACATCTTCATCTAATCCTGGCATGTCCTGATATGACCATGCGAATACATCTTTGTACTCACAGAGCAAAGCTATCAAATTATGCCTGGTGCCCCTGAAATAGAAGTCCCAATCTTCACTTCTTGCTTCCTTTCTTCAGTTCCCAGATTTATTGTTTCAACAGATTATTGATGGGGCAAAATCTGTTTATCCTCTTGTTTCACCATTCTTAGCAAGTCAGGGGACGAGACATAGTCTTCAGCATTTTCTTCGACTTTGAATTCTCCTAAACAAACAGCCTTCTCAAAGTCGATTTTAGGACTCGTAACGGGTTTGTTCATGCCATTGATATCTGAGCACCTGAAAGTTGAATGGAAAAGGAAACTATAGAGGGGCATCCAAGTATTGGAACCAACAAACGAAATGTTATGGCATGGTATGAGGAAAATGTACAGATAGACTATGAAATGAGGAGATGATTATAAAATTAGTGATAATGTGAAAGATCGTGATAAAATGCATCTTCATTGATATTCATTTAAATGATAAAGAGTGAATGCAAGCTCTTACAAAAGAGTTCTATTATATCTAAGGACACAATAGAGGGTTAATGTTTGAGCACTACTCTGAAGACTTATAAACTACAAGAAGGTCATCGGCAGTCCAATTGTTCAACATGAAACCAGGAGGACAATGGCGTATCGTTGAAACATCTTTAATAGCCTCACTTCCTTTGTCAATGACATTTATACTGACATTCTGAAGACCCCTTTCAATTAAAAACAGCGTGCTTTGTATATTATCCTGTCCGGGGTATATCATTCCCGCAGATGTAAATGTTTTTGACAAAGGAGGGTATGTTATGGGCTCCCATTCTACTTCTCAGCCCAAAGTTCTTGCAATCCTTCTTTCCTGATCCTTCTTCCACTGTTTTCTTCTTTGATGCATGTCAGGCTGGAACCCCAAACCGTATCGGGCCTTGTGGTGTGCTGGCTTTAAAGCCCTGACTATTCCTTGCAGATATCTACCTAAACCTCTTCTTGCTCGAGCTCCCCTTCCTACAGTCAATTTGACCCCCATTCTAGTATTTCTCGACAGTTTTGGCACCGGATTTTGTTTCCCTCAACAATAAAAGTGGCATTGACAAATTCAAGGGATCGAAAGGAACATTCCAGTGCATCTTTGTTCACATCCAAGTACGGTGCATCGGCAGAGACAGATGCGACAATATCTTCTTCGCCCTCGACTGTGACCAAACAGCCGTCTATGATAAATTTCACCTTTTGATGGAGGGATGATGGGACTGCTCCAGCAGAATGGATCCAGGGTCTTCCCAAAAAGCAATTATAAGAGGGCGTAATGTCCATGACTTGGAACTCAACATCATAAATATAAAGGCCCACCTCTAGAGGGATCTCAATCTTTCCCATAACTTCTCGCCTTATCCCGTCAAATGCCCTTACCGTGGAATGACAGGGTCTTAAGTAAGACAAATCCATCGGTATTCTGGAAAGCGTGGCCAATGGCATAACATTTAACGCTGACCCATTATCGATGAGCACGTTTGGTATTATGTAGCCCTTGCAGCGAGTCGTGATATGCAGCGCTTTCACCGAACCTCTACCATTTGGCGGTATCTCATCATCACTAAAAGAGATGAAATTGTCTGCATTCAGATTGTTAACCCACCTATCAAGCTTCTCAACGGATATGTTGTTAGCTACGTAAGCTTGATTTAACACCTTCAGCAAAGCGTTCCGGTGTGGCTCTGAATTTAAGAGTAGAGATAAAAATGAGATTCGTGCTGGCTGCTTGCTTAATTGTTCCACCACACTATACTCACTGTGCTTGATAAATTTCAAGAATTCCTGAGCTTCTTCCTCGTTCACGTGCTTTTTAGTTTCTTGCGGGTGGAATTTCTTGCTCGACTTCGACTTCGTGCATCAACGCTTTCCCTTTTGCTTCAAGTCACTACTTTTCTTTACGGTTCAATTTCTTTAGAATAGCACCGTCCACTTCGGTAAAATGACCTACCTCTCCCACATCTTGATTATGGCTTTGGAATTTCCAACTTAGGTGTGAAAATATTAACATCGTATCTCCACAGTCTTGTTTTATTGTTCTTATAAGGGAAAGGAGATGGTACTTCGATTATCATTTTTGGCTTCACCGGCTCTTTCTTCGCGTCATAATAAATTATTAACGGTCGGTTGGCGCTATAAGGAAAACCTGATGATTGATTGTCAGAAGTGCATATTTCTCCTCTATCGGCCTCCTCGCTTTTATAAAAGATCCCAATCTCCTTGTTATCCATCATACTTTGCAGTAATCCTCTAAACTCATCGCAGGACTGAATGTCGTGCCCTTCAACGCCATGGAACTCACAAAAACTGTGACCTTTTGCATCTTTTCCTTCGAATACTCCGTCAAGATGATAGAGCAACTCTTTTTCAACTAGTACCTCCCAGATTTTCTGCAGAGGTGTTCTTATTTCAGAAACCCATCTTCTACTTTACCGTTCGTTTTCCTCTCCTACTGCGCTCACATCCCTTTCGGTGTGGTTTGGGAATGGATTCCCAGTTGTACCGCCAGTACCATCAAATCACAAAATGCCCGCATCAATGAGTCCTTGAACTCTCCTTTTGAAGGCAAGACAGTTCTCCGTAGAATGCCCCTGATTCCCAGCATGGTATGCACAACTAGCATTTGGATCGTACCATTTTGGGTATAGAGGTTTAAGGGGTGCCATGTAATGGGGGGATATTAACTATTTTTCCAAAAGTTTTGGGTACAATTCCCCATACGACACAGGGATGGGAGTAAACTACGATCTCTCGGGATTAGGCCTTGCTGGTCTTGGTTCATTTCTAGGTTGGCTTTGAGCAGGTATAGTGTTTTGTGGGAATGAGGTGATGGGTCTTTGGTTGTTCGTGGCGTAAACGGGATAGGAAGGAGGTGGTGCTTGGTAGTAAGGGGTCTGAGGAGGATAATAGAAATTCGAAGAAGGATAATTTCGAGGTCGGGGTTGGTTTGGATATGGGTTAGGGGCATAACGACTTCCCATTCCCACCATGTGGGCTTCTGGTTCTTTCTTCTTCATGGGGGCTGCTCTTCTTGAACTTTCTTGACCTTCCTTTCTACCGCTCTTGACGGCATTCTCTATAAGCTCACCGGATATTACAATATCCGCAAAGTCTTTCGTGGCACTTCCCACTAGCTTGTCATAAAACGGTGCTTTCAAAGTGTTGATGAAAAGAACGGTTATCTCCGTTTTTGTTAGTGGGGGTTCCACTTGAGTTGAGACGTCTCTCCATCTCTGCACATACTGTCTAAAAGTCTCTGATGGCTTTTTCTCCATCATTTGCAAGGTCATACGGTCTGGCACCATATCCGATACATGCTTGTACTGCTCGCAAAATACTGACGCTAAGTCCTTCCAAGATCGAATCTTTTCTCTACTAAGTTGATTGTACCACAGAAGAGCTGACCCTATTAGACTATCTTGAAAGCAATGTATGAGTAGTTTATCCTCGTTCACATAACCGGTCATTTTTTGACAGAACATAATGAGATGTACTTTTGGGCACCTTGTCCCATCATACTTTTCAAAATCAGCGCCTTGAATTTGGAGGCAAGATTAGATCAGTACCAAAGCGAGTTCTTTGGCACCTAGTGCGAGAGAAAACTTGATGCCTTCTATTGCTTTGAGTCTTTCCTCTAGACTTCTATATTTTGCATCATGATTATCCAATTTCAACTGGCTACCTCTCTTTGGGTCGTCCGGATCTGGAACTAGTGGATCGCCAGGGCTTGCCCACGGTTCGACACGAATATTCCTTGCCCAGTTAGTGGGTGGAGCGGTGGCATAGGTCGTTGTTCCAAGACTGTGGGTTCCTCTTGAGTATACCCTCTTTGTGTTGTATATGCGGGTGGTGGAGTGAATCCAGGGAGATAGAGTGGATCCTGATCGTGGTGAATTCTTGACTGAGGTTCCATAGCATCGGGGTTCTGCACGGGTCCTTTTCCTTTGACCAAAGTTGTCATCATCTCCATCATTTTAGCCATCTAATCTCTTTGCTCGAGTGATTCCTCTCGAGATCTCACCATTAGGTCTCTCTTTTCTTGTTGCGATTTGGTCAGTTGCTCTTGTAATTCCTTTTGAGCCCTTTCCATCCTTTCAATTCTCTCATTGAATTCAGCCTCCATTACTCTAGCTTGTCGGCGCGTTTTATACGGATGACGTGGTTCCAGTCTTGTGGTATTACAACTGCGAATTATATATTTTATCTTCAGCGACCGAGTATGGGATATGCAATGTATGAATGAATGCATGAATGTCAAATGATTGTCAGTCATGAATGAATATGCAAAAATTTGGTGTTAATTTCAAGATAGCCCCTATTTAGGCATTTCCTTAATCAAAGGAGTATTACACAATGTTTCGGTCACTCGTATAATTGACTCCTCCACTAGAAACCCGTTTTTGGCAACCAATCTCTAATCAACACCTTCCTAACAAGATGCCTTCGATGCATGATAAAAAATAAAAATACAGACAAACGACCTTGGTTAGGGCAACACATATAAACAGAGAAAAACTGTGGAAAATCTAACAAATTAAGCTACTTGGTCCAGTGGACTTGATTCCCTTACTTAGAAAGCACAAATGTAAAAGAAATAGAAGGTAAGATGTGCTTTTCTCGTGTACTTATTTCAGTGACTACTAAACGAGCGGAGGTTCGGCATGGCTCTAGTTGGGTGGCTCGTATGGTTCACTATATGCGGTTTTGGTTCTAGACAGGTACTCGAATTGCTCGTATTATCATCTGCTAAGATTAGCACGAAGCCTCGGTCATAACCCATCACAGGCTCACGAGTTCAATTCGAGGGATTAAATTTACTTATGCCTATGCGGAAGGACAAGTTAACTCACGAAAGCATAAGTCATATGTAACCCGAAAGTATTCACTAGCCTGTGCGGAGGGACGAGTTAACTCACGAAGGCATAGCGTTTACTTTCACTTAAACAGACAGAGCCCGAGTAGAGAGCTTATGTTATGCAAAATGCAAGTGCACGGTGTGTGGGAGAAACTTGCAATCCTTCCATTTATTTTAAAACTACAAAACTAAAACGAAAGATAAAACAAATTAGGAGATACGTATGTATGATTTTTTCGAAAACAAAACTTAAGGATCATGATTAAATATTAATTTGAACACGAAAATTTGAAAATTTTGACAACACGTGTTTAATTCAACTCGACTCTCAAAAATGGAGGTCCCCAGTGGAGTCGCCAGCTGTAGCGACGTAAAAAAAATTTTAGTTTCGCTTGGTCACTAATTGTGGCAATTTATTAAACATTTGAAAACCAACTTTCGATTTTATTAGCAAAGGGAGTCGCCACCGATCCTTTTTTATAGGTGTGATCGGACACCTAATAAAATTATTTTAAAACAAAAAGAAGGCCAAATTTAGGTCTACGTGAAAGTCCGAGAAAAATTGGGGTTCGAGTCGATTCTGCGAGGAAGGTATTAGCACCTCGCGACGCCCAAAATTGGTATCTCATAAACATGTGTTGACTTGATTTTCAAAAATACGAGTTCAATATAATATTTAATCGTGATTCGATTGAAAAATGAGAATTTTTAGTTTTCGATTTTTTTAGAAAGGGTGTCTGTTTTTAACACAAGCCGATTTAATTTCACCCAACATAGCGATGAAATCGATGGCTTAATATTAAATCGGTACATTACCTTATTTTTGAAATTAATTAAAACATGAGAAAAATATTCCTAAAGTGAGAAATTAAAATAGATAAAGAACGCAAAAAATGATATCATTAATGAAAAAAATTAACATGGAATACTAGAATATTAGAATAACAATAATAATGATATTTACAAAATAAAAACAAATCATGTACTAATAATAAAATAGGAAAAATGATATATTTGGTAATAATAATATAAAATAATAATATGTACATAAAAATACATATATATATATATGCATATAATAAAAGTATGTAATAATAATAATAATAATATCTACAATAAAAGAAAATATTAGGAAAGCGTACATAAAAAATATATACATAAAAAATTTACAATAATAATATAAAATAATGATATGTACAAAAAATATATATATATACATATGTACATAAAATATACACTAATATAATAATAGTTATAATAATACTTGCAATAGTAATAATTTGTAATAATAATATATACACAATATGGTATTAAAATATATATATATATATGTATATATAATAGTATTTAAGAATATATACATAAGAAATATATAACTAATGGCATTAAAAATATATACATAATATATATAAAATACCTAAAAAAAGAAGGGGAAAGAAGAGAGGGAGGGGAAAGTAAATCCGCCAAGGGGGCGGTCACGTCGATCGTCGGTCGCCGCCATCGTCGACCACCGCCACACATACAGTGGGCGGAAAAGGTAAAATTTTTAACAATATATGTATATATAAAGAAAGAAAAAAACAACACAAAAAAAAAGATTCGAAGAAGAGGAAAAAAGAAAAAGATGCAACCTTTTTATTGATGTTTCTTTTGTGTTCAAAATTTGAAGGGATTTTTGTGTTTTTTTTTTCAATCTTTGTAAAATCCCCCCTCCTTCCTTACATGATTTTTGAATGGCTTTTTATAGCCATCTTTTACATGATTTTCTATTATTTCTTTTTCTATTTGTAGGTGGTGGTGGTAAACAATGGATATCAAAAATGGGAGGAAAAATGGGGCAAGTGGGAAAGTGGCTACGTGGCTAGGGTTTCTTGGTTTTTTTTTTTTTGGGGTTAGGTTTTTCTTTTTTTTTTTTTTTTTTTGGGTTAGGTTTTTTTGGGGGGGCTTAATGGGCTTTTAAATTGGGTTTAATATTTGGGTTTTGTAATGGGTTTGGGTAGATGTAAATGGGTTATGGGTTAAGGGTTTTAGTGGGTTTAGAGGTTTGGTTGGGTTTTGATGAAATCGGGCCCGGGCAATTTGGGCTTCTACACCTGTCTTCCGACACATGCTCAAGGATCTGAACATCTCAGCCAATATTGCGGGTACAGGTGTGATTCCCTTTTCAATACGGCCGAATAAGTCAGTGACTGCCTCATTCACATGCCTTAAAGCCTTAGGAAAAATCACCAATCCATATATGCTTAAAGCGAAGATATCGATCCTCTTCCTTTCATCTGGGTGTGTTAAAACCAAATCTCTCAAATTCTCCCAAGGAATACACTTACTATCCCCCTCTTGTTGAATTCGAGTAGTGACCCAAGGCTCGCTCATCCCCGAAATAGCCATCAATTTCTTCACAAAAGTTGGACCATTGAAAACCTTAACATAAGCTTTTCTGACTTGAACCTTTGGATACCTCAATAGGGTAGTATATTCCTCCACGGAAGATAGCAAATCCACTTAACCAAAAGTGAAACAATTGTAAGCAGAATTCCAAAACTGAGCCATGACTCGGAACAGACGCTTATCCACCTTAATATAGAGTAAGTAGGCTATATCACCATAGCTCTGATAAAACAACTGTTTGGTTCCCTCATCCCAACAAACCGATATATCTTTCAATTCTTGCAACTCATTTTGCGCTACATTGATGCAAGTGAATTTCTACAACTCTGATGTATATCCTTTTGCCAGGCTATCCCCTTTCTCCGATTGTAACCTCTCTGACCATACACAGACGGCCGCATTATCCTTAACTTTACCAAGAAATTTATTCTCCATGTTAAATCTTCTAACTTAGTAATCGGATATGAATCAACACCTCCTTTAATATGCAATGTTATGCAAAATACAATCAAAACAAGACAAGTCAGTATCAAATATTAATAATAAAATACAAGCACAATAAAGATAGTCAAAGCATATATATGGGCGACTACTACAGTTTAACCTAGCTCCACCTAAAGAAGGCTCTTAGGGTTCACTATATGTGGTTTGGTTCTAGAGTAAGGGTACCCGAACCAGCAGATTCCTCGATCCTTACCCATTATAGGCTCATATAGATCGAGTTCGGTTTAGGGGAATACATTTCCCTATGACCATGCGGAGATGAAAATATCACGAAATCATAGGTACAGATGTATCTCGAGAGCAATCCACTAGCCCATGCGGAGGTGAAAACCTCATGAAAGCATAGTTTCTTACTCCCACTTAGAAGGTGTGACCACAGTGGTCATACAATGCTATGCAATATTATTCTACAAGACCCGAACCATAATAATCATACAATCGAATACAATTAAAGAAATCATGATTTTCAAAAAAAAATTTCTATTCATTGACAAAAGTATAGCAAATAATCAATTTTATGGCTTGACTCTCTTATTGGTTCCCAGTGGAGTCGCCAAGCTGTCGAAACCATTTTTTCTAAAAACGGGGATTGACTTTTTGAAAACAAAACATAAAGTCGCCACCAATCTTTTTGTTTAGATGTGATTGGCTCACCTGGTAAAACATTTTATTTTATTTAAATCAATTTTGGCCTACGTAAATTTGAGAAAATGGGTTCGGGAGCCGGTTACGTATGAGGAAGGATTAGCACCCTCACCACGCCCAAAATTGGTACCAAATTGATTAAGTACTATCCTTATGTCTGAGATTTGAAGTTATTTTTGAAATATGGTTCCTTAAAAAATTTAAATAATTCAAGTTGGTCGTCAAAATTTTCTTGTTTCAAAGGAATGCAACATCATATCCAACACGATAGGACATGATATTTTATTCCTTTGAGAACACGATAAATTTTTGACTTTCAAAAATCTATTTGTTGAAAATTACAAAAGGATGTCCAATTATTTAGTTCAACAAGAAACCGAAACCCAGAACGGTAGGGCACGATTCCTCAAATTTCCAAACATTGGACATTGCCTTGTTTTAGAATTTAGAGAATACGAATGAAATTCTAAAGGAATATCCGATTATCTTAGACAAACAAGAAATCAGAACCCAACACGATAGGGAACGATTCCCCGAATTTTTGAGCATCAAACATTGCCTTGTTTTAGAAAACCTTATCTCGGGATGACAAAACGTCACATCCAATATGTTAGGACACGACATTTTGAATTCTCGAGAATAAATTTTTTTATCTAAAATTTATGTATTTGTTTTTTTTAAGGGATATTCGGTTATTTATATTAAACGAGAAAAATCAAAACCCAATACGTTAGGGCACGGTTTCTCGGATTCCTAAATACCGAATATTGCCTTTGCAAAAGAATCATTTTTGTGTCGAATAAAGGTTAATATAACATGAATTTGTAATAAAATGTAAAAACAGGTTACGATGATGATATGTACAAATAAAATAAATGCATTAATAGAAAATTATATAAGAGACAAGCATAAAGGAATTAACGAGCACACGAACTAATTACAGATCAAAGATAACAAAAAAATACATAAATAAATGACATATATAAGAATAAATAATGAAAATAATGATACAAATAATGAAAAATATTAAAATATAATATTAGAATATTAAAATAATAATAATAATAATTACAATAAAAGAAAATAATAAAATAATGTACTAATAATGTAATAGTAATAATAAAATATAATAGTTACTATAATATTAAAGTAATACTAAATATAATATGATAATAATAATTATAATGCAGTACAAAAAGTAAATAGAATATATTAATAATATTAAAAACTAGCAAATAATAAGTAAATAATAATATTAGAAAACAATAACAATATCTACAGTAATAAACCTAATAGTAATAATAAATAATATTAAATATGATATAATAATTATATTAATATTAAAAATAATTAATTTAATGATAAAGGCATGAAAATGAACAAAAAAAGGACTAAAATCGAAACAAAAACATAGTTCTGGGGCCAAATCAAAAATAAAAGAGGAGGGACCCATTTGAAGTGCGCGAATGACATGGGGGACTAAAAAGGAAACTTTCCCTTCCTTCCAAAACGTTGCGCTTTATACAGGACCAAAATGAAACAATAATGAAATTTCAGGGGTGAAATTAAAAAGAAAAGAAAGGGGAATGGGACCACATTGAAACCAACCTCAAAAGCGGAGGAACTGAGGGCGCAAATAGACCATCAGTCCAAAAACATGCGGATCCTAGGTGGGTTAAGGTCGAGTCTCGGGTCTGGGTTGCTAAACAACGCCGTTTTGTGTGTTGAATGTTTGCCCCAAAACGACGCTGTACTAAGGGGTTATAAAAGTCAAAATTTTTTTAGAAAATTTCATTTCTTCCGAGTTTTAAAAAAAAAAAGAGGGGAGGGGGAGTTTTTCTCTCTGGGGAAAACCTAGAACAGGCCAAGGGATCCGGTCACCCCCCACTGTGGCTCCGTCGTGCCGGCCACCGTGGAAATCTCCAAAAGGTAAAAATTTTTATTTTTATTTTGCTATATTTATATCTAATATATATATATATATATTGTTTTTAATAGAATAGGGTTTGGTATATACAAACAAGTTCGAAAAAGAAAGAAAAAATAAAAAGAAAATAAATAGACCTTTGATTCTGTCTTTGATATTTCTTGCTACTATTTGAGTTAGTATTTGAAGCCTTTTGATGATGTTTTTCTTTTGTATTTCGACAAAGAAAAATTCAACCTCTACAATCTGATCTCTTAGGCTTTTATATAGCCACTACATATATTTTCTATTATTTTTCCTGTTGTTTGCATGTTCCTCTTGCAAGAGCAGTTGGGACGGTGCTAAGTAGGTGGTGGCAGACGTCAGCGGTGGATGGGACAAGGGCAGACCTAGGTGCGGTGCACCTAGGGTTTCGTTTTGGTTTTTCTGAATTGAAAAGTTGTGTGCTTGGTGGGCTAGGTTTAGTTTTTAAGTGGATTGGGTTCACAAAATTTGGGCTTTATATTTTTTCTATTATTGTAATGGGCCCAGGTAAAATTTGGGTTTCACACAAAATACTTTAATTCTATTTGCAATGAGAAATGGTTCCTAAAGCCACGTATTTTAGTGTCTTGAGTCGAAATCTTAAAGGTATATTTTTTATCAATTCGAGAAACATTTAAAATTATTATTTTAATAATTTCATTATAAATTTTCATACACATAATATTTAAAATTATCATTAATCCTTCTTCAAAATATAAATAGAAGGATAATACGTTTAAAGTATACTTAAACCCACGTTCTCTTACATTAACAATAATAATTATACTAACTAAATCAAAATTTTAATTTTACCTTTAAATTATTTTAAAATTTAATTAAGTCATTTAATTATTTCAATGTAGCAAATGGTTAATTTTAATCTGATATATTTAAGATAACAATACTCAGAATATCAAAATAACTCAAATTCATTGAGTTTCGACTCCACAAAGGCCAAGTTTTAAATTAACTATGTTGAAAATCAAACATTAATATTCTAAAATATTATGCCCAACATCAACACATGTTTGGGATCATAAAATTAAATCTAAATTATACTAATCACTACATTATGTTTTATGTTTTCTTCATTCAATTTTAATTTTTTTAATTTAAATATTAATGTTCAATTCATTTCGCTTTAGTCATTTGTCATTAAATTGATAAATGAAAAACTTTCTATCAATTTGATTCTAATTCTAAATAGTCCAATAAATTGAACCTTTCACATTTACAAATTCTATCCTTTTGTCCTTAAATTTCTTAACCAAAACTTTTAACTTTTAAAATAAAAGCATTCAATATCTATAAATTTACAAATCTACCCCTAAAAAAAATAGCTCTTTTCCAACAAGACAAATGGTAAAAGGCTATATATATATATATATATATATATATATATATATATATATCTAACTAACTTAATAAAGCTTTTTTTTCTAATTTACAGTACTCAAAATTTTAGATATTAATTTTTGTTATTTAACTCAATAAATATATGATTTACAAGCAATACAAAAGACTAGGGCAACTGAACAAATTTTTAGGGGCCGAATGAAAATTTAATTTTTTATAGCTTATATCTTTATAATTTTTAAAGGATTAAATTAAATTTCTATAATTTTAAAAAGGTTAAAGTACAATTTTACTTTTATTAATTTAAAATTTTAAAAAATTTAAAACCTAAATAAAAATTTTCCATTTTAAGGGAGTCAGAACCACTGGAGAAGACATCCAAAAAACAAACACACCATTTTTAACGTAAGTGCAATTTCATTGAGTAGGGAGACCATCCCTTGTATGCTTTAGAATTAATTATTTAATATTACATATTTTCAAGGTTTACCTGTGTCCATTGCTTTATTAAAAAAAAAAAAAAAAAAGCTTATACTACTTAACAAGGCTCATTTAACATTCAAATGTATTCTCTGATGATTGATTCAATAATTAAAAAATTGTTCATTCTGAATGTGAAATTCTGAAAATTTACCAGAAAAGAATTGTCTTGAAAAACAGCTCATTAGTTGATAGAAGTTTTTTTAGGATTTACAAATTTATAAATATGAAATACATTTATTTTAAAAGTTAAAAGTTTTGATTAGAAAGTTAAAAGTTTTGATTAGAAAGTTTAAGGATCAACTTGATAGAATATATAAGCATTTAGGACTAAATGATTATATCTGTTAGAAAAAATACTTTTCGTTATTAATTTAATAGCGAATGACTAAATCGAAGTGAATTTAAATGTTAATACCTAAATTGAAAATTTTTAAAGTTTGATGATCAAAATAAGAACGTTGACATAGTTAGATGACCATTTGTATTATTTACCATTAAATTAATAATCATTATCATTAAATAGATGGAAGGATTGCATTTATCAGAAACCTCTAAAACCTTGTCTAAAATATCAGAAACAATTATTTTTAGAGAAAATGAAAGAGTTAAAAAAAGGAAAGAGTAATGATGGAACTCAACCTTTTTCAGTTAAATTTTCACTTCTTACTTGTAAAATTTCAATCTCCTTTTTACCTTAAAAAAAATTATTGGAATTTGGAAATTTTGTTCTCCTAAAAATAAAATCCTGGAAATGTTTGGACTTCTTTTTCCTTTTTGGATTTTTTTTTATACTTTTTTATCGCACTTTTCCGTGATTTTCCTTTTCTTAGATTTGTTTTTCATTTTTTTAAGGATAATCTATAAAAATAGTCACTTTTGTTTATTTTAGGTTACATTTTAGTCACTTATGTTTAAAATGTTACGTTTTAGTCACTTACTATTTTGTTACGAAGTGATCACTCTACCGTTAAGTTCCGTTATCTCTTTAACTGTAATCCTACGTGGCAGTGCAACTAAATTTTAGTTGGATTTCTAAATGGGATGAAAATAGATTTTTAATTAAAAATTTAATTAATTAAAATTTTTAAACCTAAACCTTAACTAAAAAAACTGTTCATCTCCTCTTTTTAATTTACCTTCAGTCTCTTCTTTTTTTTAATGGTTTTTTTTTTCATTTAAGTGAAAAAACTATTATTAAGATCAAAATAGTTGATATCAAAATTGTCTGTTTCATAAAGATGGATTCAATGGAGGGTTCAGGTATGTCTTCTTTGCATTCCTCTATCTCTTTTATTCAATACTGAAAAATAAAATATTGGATTTTTTATTGTTTAATCCTACATTAAAATTCTTAATATGAATATTAACAACTAAAAGAATTTCAGACCAGAAGAAAGAGATACCCACAAAGGGATTATGAACAAACAAGCCGATTCAGATCAGAAAAAATCGAATTGAGAAACCAAATATTCAAGAACTTGAAGAATTGGAAAATACAATGATTAGGAACAAAAACGATTACCATCTTTTTATTTGTCGACAACCGCTTCATTTTAAGTCTTAGAATATAAATTTGTCGGTGAAGAAGACATACATGGACCCTCCATTGAATCCTCTTTTGTTTTTGTACCTAAATAAAAAGTTTTGATCATAATAAATTTTTTAGTCAATTGAAAAAGAAAACTAAAAAAAAGGGGGAGATGAACGATTTTTTAACTAAGATTTAAGGTTTAAAATTTTTAATTAATTAAATTTATTTAATTAAAAATCTATTCTCATCCCATTAGAAAATCCAAGTTAACACTTAAAATCTAGTTGGACTGTCACATAGGATTACCGTTAGGGAGATAATGGAACTTAACGAAAGAGTGATCATTTCGTACCAAAATAATAACATAAGTGACTAAAATGTAACCTGAGGCAAACAAAAGTGACTATTTTTGTAGTTTACCCTTCTTTTATTTATATTGTGTAGTTTCACTATAGCCTCTTCTTCTTCTTTTTTTTAAAATTATTTAATATATTTAAATATAAACTAAATTATAATCCTTCAAATAATTTTAAAAAATAAAAGATATTTACTATGAATTCATGATTATAGCGTGGGTTTAACATTAATTAAGTTTCTCCGATGTTTGGGGTTAAAGAAAATATCATAATTTTCACATATGATTTGTGTATCAACCAACGAAATTAAATCTGAAAACCATCATTCCAATTTTCTTATTATGTAATAAACATCCTTCAAATACAAACAATATTTTTTCCCTTTTTCTAGATTTCTCCTCCAAGTTATTCCTCAAGTTGCCTATTTCTTTTTCAAATATTTAAATCTGAATTAAAAGAGATCCAAAATCAAACCCATATAGATGGAGTTTATGGACAAATAACTGACCCTTTAGGCGCATCCTTTTTTCTCTCCAATTTTCACACATGTAAACTCTCTAACTATTAATAATTTTTAGTCACTCAATTATAAATAATTATAAAATACTCCTCCAATTATTTTAATTTCTTTTATATTATTATTTTTAGTTAACCATCCACCAATTATTTTAATTTCTTTTATATTATTATTTTTAGTTAACCAGCCAGTAAAATAAAATAATTAAATGATATTTTATAATTTTTCGTCTATCATAATTTAATTATATAAATGGTTACATCTTATATGTGTATGTATGTATATATATATACACCTTTTCTATAATAATTATTTCAGCAGCCATTATTACATAGATTAAGTATCCCTTACTCAACCATGCAGAATGGACCCCAGGCTTCATCAATTCAATATATTTCAGTGCTTGTCTACAGTTTTCACTCATTACACTATGGATGAAAAATAATATAATATTTTATTATTAAATAATATAAAAATTATTAGAAAGTTTATAAATAAATACTAATAATTTTATTTAAATATAATTAATTAATTAATTATTAATAAATGTTAAAACTTTAAAATCTAAATCTAAGATTCTAGATCCTAAATTCAAAAATTATTAATATTTATTCATAATAATTATGGTTAATTTTTAATTATGTTTAAATAAAATTAGTATTTATTTACAAGTTTTCCATATATTTTTTATTTAATAATAATATATTATGTTATTATTTATCGATTATGCATGAGTCTTATGTATTGATTATGCATAAAATATTATTCATTAAACTATTTCTTTTTAACTTAAAAATACTTCTTTTTGTTCCAAATCACAATGGAAAATTAAATTTTATTTTTTAAAATAAAAAATCACATGTCTTTTTCCTAAAATTAAAATAATAAAAAATATTTAGATCAAAATTTCCTATTTTAAAGTTAATTATATGAATTTCTTATTAATCAACTTTTGGCCTCCAAATTTCAATATGAAAATTGAAAATAATGAGTTAGCTTTAATTGAGTCCAAATGGGGACTGAAATGAATTTGAGAAGTTGAAGGTGGGAGGAAATTAAAAAAATAATAATAAAGCTTGCATTTTATTAGTTCCTAATACAGCTGAAAAAATATTTAGGGTAAATTACATCATTAGCCATTATATTATGGGTAAGTTTTTGTTTTGATCACTTAATTAAAAAAGTTACAATTTGGTCACTAAGCTATTCGAAAGTTTTCATTTAAGTCAATGAACTATTCAAAAGTTCTTATTTAAGTCACTAGGCTATTAAGTTTTTTTTTTCTTTTTAAAGTTCTACCAGCAAGCTTCAAGAGACAATTCGACAACCGGTACGGTGGAATAGTACCCATTAATGAGTAGAAGAAAATACATTAGATTCAAGTTAATCGGCTTGTGGATCAAAGCCCGTGACGAATACACACAAATCGTCCCATAGAGGTCAACTAATTAAATGAGGCCCATTTAACCCACATGAACTAGCTCGATTTATGGAACATATGGAAAAGCCCATTTACTTGAAGTCTTAGTAAACACTCCAACAAAACTAAAGTTATCATGGTGAATATTTTTTAATCCTAAAAGATAATATTGTATAGTGTTTAAATCCATTAGGACTCTCATCTTGTAGGCATGAATCTCAGCCATTAATGCAATTCAATTTGTACCGTTGGATCTAGGGGAGCTCAACTATAAATAGAGGTCTTCCCCCTCATATGTATTCATTCCATTTAGAGTTACTGAATATATTTGAGAGTATTTACTTAAACGCATTGTGTGCTTGCTTTATTGTGACTTTTTTTTGTTTTTGTTTTTGTTACTTTATCGCTTTGAGTTTGCTTCCACTTTACTTCTGTGCCTTAGAGAATTTCCTTTGTGAATTCTCACTTTTGAGAGTTAGGTTGACTTAGTCGAATTTTAAGCTAAATTTTTGCTTAAAGTCGTGCAATTTGTGAGACTAAAATTCTAACCCCGTGATAGTTGGTATCAGAGCCAGTGTTTGGTAAAGCATCGATTGATATGACGAAAAGAGTAGATGATCAAATTGGTACTAAGGAGACCTAGGGGTTGGAAGAGGAAAGCTAACAGATTAAGGGATATGCTGTCGGGTTTGGAAGGTAGGGGTGCCAAACTCGAGGGTTCCATAGGTGATATGAAGGAGATCCTAGAGGTAATCGAGAGACGCATCATAAAATTGGACTCAGGGAAAGATTAATTTAAAGAACAGGTGTTGGGTTCCATCGGTGCTAATATGGGCATGTCAAATCCTATTTGTGAGGAACAAGGGGATCTTGATTGAGACAAGTCAAAATGGGGAAAAGTAATAACTATGGGCTATTGGGATCGATATATACAAATGAGAGAAAAAGTTTGAGTTAAACAACAATAGAGACATAAGTTGAAGTAAATGTTTAGAGGGAGTGAGCTACCCAATAAAGAGACAATTTGGGAAACAACTGAGGCATTGAGGCAATTCCAATATGAGTTAAACTAGTTTGTTCCGAGGATACGGCAAGGGCGTTAGGAGAATGAGTGAAGGAAAGTATCACGGGTTGTGTATCAAAGCCCATGACGAATGCACACAAATTTTCCCGTGGAGGTCAACTGATTAAATGGGGCTCATTTGACCCACATGAATTGGCCTGATTCATGGATTATATGGAGAAGTTTATCTACTTGAAGCCTCAGTGGCTCAATGAAATACTCCAGTAAAACTAGCGTCACTATGGTGTATATTTTGTAATTCTAAAGGATAAGATTGTATAATGTTTAAATTCTTTAGGATTTTCATCTTTTAAATAGCTTTCCCTTTAATTTGTATTTGTTCCATTCAAAGTTACTAAATATATTTGAGAGGATTTACTCAAACACCTTGTGTATGTTGCTTTCTTATGGTTTTTTTTAGTTATTTTGTTGCTTTCTCGCTTTGAGTTTGCTTCTGCTTTATTTCGATGATTTAGAGAATATCCTTTATGAATTCTCACTTTCAAGAGTTAGGTTGACTTAGGCGGATTTTAAGGTAAGTTTCTGTCTAAGGTCAAGCAATTTACGAGACTATAGTTCTAACCCCATGATAGAGGCAGTGCAAACAAAAAAAAAAACCATATAACATCTATTTTAATAAACCAATGACTTAAATGAAAACTTGATGTCCACGAAACTAACTAAAATTTGACTAAGGCAAGTGCACCTATCAATTAATTGTATAGCTACGGTGAGCACATATATCATTCCCACGAAGACTAAAAGTACTAGTAATTATTGTATTTCTATTATTTAACTGAATAAATCGAGTGATTGATTAACACTAAAATTAACTAAATTATTAACTATGAACGCGAAAAAGAACAAATCAGGAAAATAAATGATTAATAACCAAAAAGAGAAACAATACCCAGGAAAAAATCCACCTAGATTTCATTTGCCACTATCAATCTAAATTAGGAAAATTCTTTACTTAGTATCTTGATCTGTAGAAATCCCTAAATTATGCTAATATGTCTTTTGAGAGTAAGAGCAACTGACTCTAGGTTGATTAATTAAATTTTTATTCTAATTAAAACCCCTATTATCGCATTAACTCAATTTATAGATTCTCCTATTTGGATTAGACTCTAATCTGGTAGATTTATGTCATTTTATTTCTAGGATTACATGCAACTCCACTGAACTATACAAGATCTATTCTTAAACAAGGTTTTTTCCTCCTCTAATTTAAGCATATCAAATATGGATAAATAATCTAGAAATATCAAATCAAGAATTAAGTACACATATCTGAGAACACAATCTAAGTATTTATTACATAAAATAAAAATTAAACGACAAAATCTATCTTAGGGTTCATCTCCCCTAGGTATTTAGAAAATTAGTTCATGCTTGAAAATAAAAACATTTAAAACATAGTATAACCAAAAGAAACAAAGAAAATCATGATAATCTCCTAAGAAATCAAATGTGAATCTTCAATCTTGATAAAAATCTGCTTCAGAATCTACTTCAATGGTGTTTTTCGAATTATTTTTTTGATTATTCTATGATGGCTCACTCCTATCTTTTTATTTTGTCATATATACGCCTTAGAATGCCCAAAAAACCTAAAAAATAGCGTTTTTCTGCTGTTCAGAGTGCAAATCTGGGCAATTGAGGAGACCTACTACATGGCCGTGTAGCCGTGTGGTAGCCCATGTGGAATTGGTCAACCCATGTGGACCTTGTAGTTCACTCTGATTTTTTTATTTTAGCTTGTTTTTTGGCTCATTTTGATCCCAAATGCTCTATAAAGCATCAAAACATGATTTTAAAGAATTAGGAGCATAAAACTCACAATTAACATTGAATAATCACCTAAAAATGCATTAAGACTGGGGTTAAAATATTTTACTTTTAGCACTTATCAAAACTTGAATAGTTCAATGACCAAATTGTAACTTTTTACTCATAGTTTAGTGACCGATGGTATAGTTGGAAAAAATCTGGTTCGAAAATGATTTTCTTGCACAATAGAAAATAAAAATTTTGAAAATGAGCTAGTTTATGATATTTATAGCAATAAACCCTTTTCTAAAAACGCACCTATGTTTTTGGCTAAACCGATCTTTGTCGTTCCTAGCTTTCAACCGAATGGTCTTTTTCAGTATTCTTGTACCACAAACTGCTTCGAGTATGGACTCAAACGATGCAAATCAAACACAAAACCAAAATTAGTTTTCTTTACTTTAAGTGTGAAAGCAAAATCTCTTCTCAATAGAAATCGATATAATTTTTATTTTGTCAAATATATTTAGTACTTAGATAATAAACTCTCACTATTTTTGAGCAGAGTAACAATATCTTAAAGTTATGTATTTAACCCTATTGGTGCTATCTATCTATAAGGAGAATAAGTAAAAACCCTTGTTGAATTGTAGAAATCTATTTTAATAAAAAAAATGTAAATTAGGATTAGGTGGGACAACAACCCTAGTTAAACAAACTAGGATTTGTCGTCTTTCTCTTAAACATGAAGGACTTTTGGGCCTTTCCCATATTAGGTCCAATTACCAGTATTTCTTAGACTTTTAACCCAATACTTTATAATTCAATCCAACCCAATATTTATTTTTCTATTTCCCAAAATAAACATCTCAAATAAATTAATTTCCTAATTAAATAATTTTTAACTCAATTTTAATTCCGTTAAAATCATTATGAAAATATATTTAATATTTCTACATTAAACGGATTTATTATGTTCAAACGATTTATTTCCATTTTCGAACTTCATTTAATTCATAAACCATAAATTCATTTTAGGTCATTTTCATTTTGGAGAAAATCACATTAATTTTCAAATGTTTCCTATTTCTCCATTTTAACCATTTCTATTCATTTATGTTCATTTGATTCAACATGCAATTCACTTCTAGTTTCAACGAGCGCTAGCGGAGGGATCGATTGAATATATGCGATTAGGTCTCAAATGATTTATAATTAAGTTCCAGCTTTTTTCCTATTAGTTATAAACTTATTTAGTCACAAGGCCATTCTACTATAGTATCGTGATTGAGCTCTCTCCAATGGAATACCATTACGAAAGCAACTTGATTAGTGCTCGTCCAATGACCTTGTCATAAATGTGTTACCCTCATAAAAGATCATTAATGACTTTAGGATAAATCCTCTATCCCAATATTATCTTATTTTATCTCATAGTAATCATTACATCTTCCTTCATGAAAAGTCAATTACTATCAAATAGTAATCAAGTCATTTATCACAAATACGAACGACCCGTAACTACGTTTACTTTTCATTAACCATGTAATATCAATCAAAGGCTATTATTTACCCATGTCTCGGGCTATGAATTCTATTGTTGTGAATGACACTAGATACTGCAAAAGTCGTACAACCAACGCACCAGTTTTTGGTTTCTTATCTATTTGAACATAGGATTTTGCTAACATTAAAGTATACGAGTCACGCATACATAGTTCGTCATCCATTGAAGATTTAGGCATGTCACACTTTGAACGTCACAAGGGAATAAATCCATAATCGGATTCAGGATCTATTCTTTTTTGGTCTAGTTCGATGTACTATCAGTCCAGTCAATCACATCTATGTCTCTATCTTCTGGAAGTCATTCGCTTCGATGCCCAAGATAAGACATCTACCTAATTTGTTTTGATAGACGACATTTTAGTCTTTCGGTCGGTTTGCTTATTTCCGATTAGACTAAGGACATATTTAAGTTTGTCTACTAATATAAGTTGTCTTTCCGTATTATGATCCAACCATGTAATACCGCTTAGTATTATTTAAACATTAGATAACCAGTGAGCTAATATTTGCTTCTATTTTGCTTTACATGAAAAAACCACATGAGAGCAATATACAAAAGGTATTAATGTGATTCATGAATAATTTTATTAATAAATTTTTTTCGAAAAAATTACAAGTGTACATAGATGAAATTACTACACTTAAGGCACCAGACTCAATAGTAGTTTACCCAAATATTTAATTAGGAGTTAGGGGAGGGATCCACTTACATTAGTGTAAAACTAAAGTTGTTTTACATTTTTCCATTTATTTTGTACAATTAATATTTTAATAATCCAACGATTTTATTTATCAATATAATACTTATCGTACATGTAAATTTTAGAACTATTTGATAGGTTTGTCATATTGATATAAAATAATATATATTAATCTTTGTTGAAGTTATCCATGATCAATTTAAGACGACATTGAAATTTATTTTAACATTTTTATTAATTTGAAAATAAAAATTTAAATTATTATTACTTTCAAAGTGTTATTATTATTATTTTTGTTCTTTTTAAAAATCAAAGCATCAGTTGAATTAACACAATTACTGGTTTATTTTCTTTATATATATAGAATGCACAATAGGAAAAATAAAATAAAACATAGAATGGAAGTAAAATATCATTCTTAATGATTATATTTATGTATTGAACTATTGAAATGATGACAAACTTCCAATCATAAAGGATTTGAAATTTGGGAAAGTTAAAAAGGTTTAAATATTAAATTTTAAAATTAAGTTTGGGTTTGGAAATTTTATTCGAAATTTAGTAAATTAAATATTCAATAATATATTATAACATAAACATAAACATAATAAATATATTTGTATTTATTACGTATTAAATAATACCATTATACTTTTAAAAATAATAATAACAAAATTGGGCCTAAATAAGTTTAATTAGTCACTTACAAATATAAGTGGATTAGAGTAGAACTTGATGCTTATATTTCAACCCAAGTTCAGTTTGAACAATTATGAATGACATTGATATAATGCATAAGTTCGAGCCCAATCTAAGCGCAACTTTGTTTAGTATCAAGGTATTAGAAAATGAAATCTTTTATTGCAAATTTATTTCATTAAATTTAAAAGGCATTTATTTATAGATAATTATTGTATTTGTTCGTGAAATAAAACTTCACAACATGATTTAGAATATTATCATGTCTCCTTATAATATATATATTTAAAAAAAAAACTACATGGCGGCATCCTAAATCTTCATTGAGAACTCGATAATTATTCTTTATTTATTTAAAAAATATAATCATAAAATATGTAATAAACTCATTTTTCTCAAATAATAATGATAAGGTTAATATTTTGGTATATTCTATTTTACGATTTATGTTTAGAGTTTGTAATTATCTCTCAAAATAATATTATCTCCAAAGTTTAAATATTTATTCTCCCTTAAAAGTATTTATCTCTATATTCAATACTTAATGATAAAAATTAATATTTAATACACTATCAATTTATCTCATTTTTAATATTTTCTTTTTACTTTTTATTACACTTGCACGCTTTAAATTTTAGTCGTGAAATTTAAAAACTAAATATTAGGTTCTAAAGTCAACTATTATATAGTATTAAATCATTTTAATATCCTTCACTAATTAAATTAAATCATATATATATATAATTAATTAATTAGAAAGAAGGAACAGGGTCAAAGGCAATCAGTTTAGGTTTGCAGAAACTTTAACGACTGATGGTATGTCGTGACTGAAAGTAGTTTGAATTTGTCAGTAAAAATCCGATCCCTACGTAAAACATAAAAATTGTCTCAACGCAACATGAAGTCAAAATATAGACTCCATAAAACAACAAAACTAAATAAATCAATCGTTTTATAAAATAAAAATAAAAAACATGAAATCAATGATTTCTTACCAAAAGAGACAAAACACTTGCTTATGCCCAAAGCACATTGCACCATTCTCGGTTTCTATCACTTTCTCGAGAAAAAATAAAATAAAATCATCTCCGAGAATTTCAAATCTAAATAAGTTTTTTAGCAGATCCCAATGCCTTTCTCAATTACTCAGAAAGTTTCCCACATGCCAAACGCCCCCCAAAAAAGGAAGAAAATCAACCATTTTTAACCAAATAACTAACAAAATAATAAATTTATAACACAGATTGGAAGAGTATATGTCATCTTATTAATCTAGTTTTTATTTTTAAAATTTTAAACTATAGTTAATGATGATCATAAAACAAATTTTGTGTTATAAATTTATTATATAATCATCATTAACTATAATTTAAAATTTTTAAAATAAAAACTAGATTAATAAGATGACATATACTCTTCCAATTAATCTATTAGAAGTACCAATATATATAAATATATATATACTAATCTCTTAATTTTCATCTACATATCTCAAGATCAAAATTCCAATCCTAGTTCCTTTTTTTTTTTTTTTCATCTTGGAACTCATTTTATTAGTTTTAAAAATGGGATTAAAGGAATCTTAGTTGATATTAATTAAGAAGGGGAGTTGGATTCAAATTTGGAAGAAAAATTACAATATATATAATGAATTTAAATTGAAATTAACAAAATTCATAAGGAAAGGATTTAACATGTATAGATCGGATCCCATAAATAAAAAAGTCTGAATATTACAGACTTATATAAAGTTTTTGAATTCTAGTAATAGATTTGCGTGTAATTTCAATTCAATACATACATACAAAGAAAAAAAAAAAAAAAATTACATATATAAAAAAATAAAAATATACGTATAATATTATTGTTCATGTAGGAGGGCACCTTCTTTTGGAGATAGAATGATCAAAACCAGTATTGAAAAACGCATCAACTTCTTCTCTGTTAATGATGTCGAAGAACTGGAATTTAGACAACAGCTTCCTTTTACAAGACACATATGTTTTCCTAGGTTTCTTTGGTGCTCCTGGACATGACAAAACTGCTGGGATCTTGTGTTCTTTCGATGTTGGCGTTACACAACACTCTTTACTGCTACTGCTGCTGTCATCTGGATTCGTGTTTTCGTTTCCTGTTTGATTTGAAGATTGAATCTTTAGTTTGGGTAATTTGGTTTGCGACAAATCTTGTAATAATCCATGATCTGCAGACATTTTTTTTTATATAAAAAAAAGGAAAGAAAGAGAGAGCAGAAGAAGAATACGTGTACTGGAAGGTAAGAGAAAGGGGTTGAGAGGGAGAGATGGTATCCTTTTATATTCATTCTCTAAACAAATTACTGTTCATTTAAAATGAAATAAAAATAAAAATAGTGAATGAAAACTTTGTGTTTAAGCTTGGCTTGAGGTATGATAATGACATGGCTTTTAGGAGTTAGGACTTTAAGTTTTAGCCTTTCTTACCTCATTTTCCTTTTAAGTAGCTGTGGATAGGAAAATTGAAGAAGTAAAACCTATTAATGTATTCCTTTGAATTTTATAAATATTTAAAATCAAGCTTCAAAAATATGAGGTAAGAAAATCATATTAATTCAAAACACAAATGATGATATAAGTGGTGAATTTGACTAATTCAGAAAACCAAATTTCTTTAATTTTAATTTCATATAACCCAATATTTTGAATAAATTTAAGTTTTAATTAATTGTAGTTTTACCATCAGATTTCAAATTTATTTTTCTGGATAAATTAAGATCCTAAACCTTTTTTCAGCTCAAAATAATTTTTAAGCCACCTTCCGATAATATCCTTAAAACTAAGGACAAAATGTGAGACCGGAAACAGGCAATTAAACCCCACTTTATCCTTTATTAACCTAAGGGTTTCAGCCACTTTAGCGGATTCCATTTCTAACATGAGGAACGTAAAACTTACGTCGGAGACAAAAGGTGTAACTATTCTGTCTTCCGTACTCCACCCACTCTTTCTCATGGAGCGTGTAATACACACTCCTACTTTCTTATTTTTTTCATCTTACTTTTTCTTTCTTTTTAATGAAAAACCTTACGATGTTTCCTTTTATTCCCTATTAATTTATGATCATGTCTAGTCTTATTTAGCAATAAACATATAATATTTTTCAATTATTATTGTAAATCATCACATCCATATTTTTTTTAAAAGTTATGTTATTAATTTTTACTTACCATTTTGGTAAATTTTATATAGTTTTAAGTATCTATTTCAATATTTATATATATATATATATATATATATATATATAGAGTAAGTTTGTGCTTGAACTATTATCTAAATTCTCACCTTTAAGAAATTTGAATTTGAGATTTTAACTAAAATATATAGTTTTAACTCATTTCTTACTTTGGTTCTAATAAAATATATATATATATATATATATATATATACACATTTCATGTAATTAAAGAAAATAATACTTAATATAAACAAGAAAATAAATAAATAGAAAAACAAAATGAAGATGATGTTGTTGTTTTGGGTGACAATATAGTGAATTATGTTGGATTGATCTGCCAATTTAATGTTCTTAGATGACTCCCTGTAAACTTGTAAGGATGGCATCTAAACCCTAAAATATTAATGAAAATTAAAATCATTATTGATTAATCCACCTTACTCCTTTATTACTCTTCATCATTCATTTAAATCCAATCTTTCACACACATACAAAATAAAAAGCACTGACAATTAATAAAACACTAATTAACCATTCATCAAATTTTATATATTAATAACCCACACAAAATGATTTTAAAATTCATTTTCTCAATTTTAAAAATTTTAATTACATCCCATTTTTTGGAGAAATTTACATGCCCAAAATCTGATATACACTTTAAATTATAATTTATAAAACTGATAAAAAAATTTAAGAGAAATGTAGGAATAAATATAGCTAAGTTGAATATGACATTGGTTTCTCTCCCCTCCTATTATATATATAAAAAAATAACAAAATAGCATAGGATTCCAAGTGATGGGAGGTCGAATACTCTTATATATCTAGCCAGATCTCTTTGCTTTCACTATTTTATTGCAAATTTAATGGATTTGGTTTCACCAAATACCGAGCTCATCTCTTCTATTCACACACAAAAGAGATCCATAATGAATCTTTCCACGTGAAATCAACTGTCTGCTTCTGCTTAATCAGGCCCCCCCTCAACATGCCTTCTCTATTGCATGAGTTTCACCACCTAACCCCCCTTTCTTTTTCCATCTCTTTTTAAAAAGGATTTAATATATAGTAAAAGTGTAATGGAGACCACCTGAATTAAAAGTTACATTGGATTTTATTTCTTCTATTGAAAAAAAAATGACAAAATAGTTCTTGTATATTAAAACAAAGATTAAATTGATTTTTTTGTTAAAATTTTATCCAATTGTACTATTAAAAATTGACCTGGCTAATAGATTAATCAGACTGTGAATCAATTTTTAACTGTAAAAATAGATAAATTTTTAATAAAATGAAAATTTATTTTTTATATAACATATAGAGATTAATTTACTCTTTTTTTCAATAAAATAGACAAAATACAATCCGACTCCTAAGCCTCCATGATACTTTGACCAATATATTCCTTAAAAACCAAAAGAAACCCTTCATTAATCTAATCTTAACCCACGTCTAAAGCTGCTAAAACTACTATCTTTTTTTAAATAAAAATAAAAAATTATTTATTCATTTTACTGCTTGTCATATTGTCCCACTTTTGGAGGGTCATTTTTCTTTTCGTAAATTGTGAACAATCATTTTTACCCCAGAAATCTAGGGATATAAAAAAACCCTAAATGATATGAAAGTCAATGGATGAAAACCCTTTTCTTGCAGGTTCTTCATGAACTAATAAAACCAGACAACAAGCTTCCAAATCTTCCCACTTTATTCCTTGTGTCAAAGCTTGTTTTACAATTTTTTTTTCTTTTTCTAAAATATTCTTTTCTTCTCTACTATATAATACTATTATTACCAGATATCATATTATCTAAGAAGAGTTCACAACAAGCCTTGTTCCATGGTTCCTTCTCTTGTAATCTTTTTGGTTTTTTTTTTTCACTGAGTTATTTTGAAGATTATTATATGTAATATAGAGAATATTTAATGTACCGTTAATGTATAAATTAATGAATAATAATATGTCAGAACCCTTTGTGATGGTACAATAATTATGGGTGTTTATTATTTTAGGGTATGGTTTGAGTTCGAGTAATGTTAGTTGCATTTATCGTTCAGATTTTGTCTTATTATTATAATTCACCAAAAAAATAATATGTCATATCATTATTTATTAAAATAAAGTAATTTGTGGATGACTAATAAACAAATACTAATAATTTTATTTAAATAATAATTAATTATATATACATATTAGAACACAAAATCTTAAACCTTAAATCCAAGAGTTATTGATATTTGTTTATAATAGTTATGATTAATTAATATTTATTTATGTTTAAATAAAATAGATGAGGTGACATGTTATTATTCATCGGGGCCTACTCTTCAAATTGGAAAATTGCAATTCTAGTCCCTTATATGATAAATTATAAATTAATATAAGAGAATTCTATTTAATCCCTTCAAAATAATAAAATCATAAATTAATACATGATAATATTTATATTTGACATCTCAAAAATTTGAAATCAATTTTGCTCCCCACCCTTAAAAAGTTTCTAAATTTGCCCCTGTTATTTATTGATAATGCATAAAATTCATGTACATACGCTACATCAAATATTATTTCTAACATTAAAATCTTAAGATTTAAAGATTAAGACGGGGAGGCCCAGAAAAGCAAGTTGATTACCATGTAGTTCTTTCCTAGCTATAGTTGCATTATTGAGGTTTTGTTTGAATTTGTATGTGCTTTTTTTTTTCTGCTTTCCCTCTTGATTAAGCATTATATATATTTTAAGTATATTTGTATTTATTTTCAAATATATATCAAAGACGAATATTTAAATTAAAAAAAAGAATTTGGTATAGCATAAAAGCATGGATGGGCATGTCTGGTGATGGGTCTACTTTCAACAGGAATTTTTTAAAAGCTAAAATAAATGGAATAATATATATCAACCTTTAACGTAAGTCAATTATATGAAGAATAAAAAAAAAACGGATAATATATACGGTCCCTATATACTTTATTTATTATGTTTCACTTTGTCTGGATAAATAAAACTATATAAATAATATTTTGCTCTTAGAAATTGAATTTATTGTTTTTTTTTTACTCTTTTTATCATATGGCTACTTATTTATCATGAAATATATTATGTAATGCATAATAGTCTTACAGTCAAAATGGATGAGAATTTTCAGTATATATTTGAAAGAAAACATATATAATATGCTATGAAAATAATGGTTTACACCTAAAGTGAAAGGGTATTAATTTCTTATCAAAGTATTTAAATAGCTTTGATTAAGCATATGAATTCAACTTTCATACACCCATAATTAAGGATTTTGACAGGGTTTGGTATGATTTTAAATTATATAGCAATTTATTTCAATATAATAAGACATCCAAAATTGTTAATTTTATGTTTTTTTATTCATCTTTGTAATTTTTTACTACTAATATTTTAACGAATCGATCATGGGTTTAGTAGTATTATTGTATTTGATATGTATGTAAAAAGTTTAAATCGAACAATAAGAAAAGCAATATATGAATAGACATTATATTGAAAAAATATTAATCATATAAAATTAATTATATTCAATAAGTAAAGAAAAACAACACTAAGAAAAAAAAGGTCTACTCATTTTATTCAATAAGCTCTAATATTCCCAATAGAACCGAGCTTCCATTTATACAATTATGGTTTAATGCTTCAGCAAGAATTCAGCCTAACAACGAACCTAATTGACTTCTAGTTGATGCATTAACTGAAAAAACAGATTACATTGAAGACTAATTGCACTAACTAACTTCTTAACTAAAAAAATTTGCCTAAAAACTAATTACCATAGCACTACTTAGCTAACAACTTAGAACACTAGCTTGATCAAGTCAGCAGCTAAAACACAAGCTCATACCTTAACATTTATCCATCTGCTACACCTCATTGATGACCGACCTAATGCTGCCCATACTTACTAACAATAATAAGACTGATCCTAAATTTGTTGAAGAATGGTGCAGACAAGGGTTTTGTAAGCACATCTGCAATGAAACAAGTTTTCTATTGGAAACTGTGTCCATATTGTAGTAAACATGTAACTGTTTTCTATTTAGTTGAACGACTAATAAATAAATAAAGTTAATTTTCACATTTCACTATTATGTCTTTTGTATTTCTGTTTTTTATATTTTGCATGCATAGCGAAATTGTGACAAGCAAATATTAGCTCATTAATTGTCTAAGTTCAAATTGAAGATAAGTGACATTATAAGAACGTTTACATTGCGAGAAAGACAACTTACTTCAGTAGATAATCCAAATAAGTCCGGAATCCCGTAAGAGAATCGAAGTGAGCATTTGATTCAAATACCGAGAAGGATTATTATGTCGTCTAAAAATCCAATCGAGGAGATGACTAGTCTTAGCTATCGGAGCAGTTGACTTCACAGGTAGAGACATAGATGTATTAATTGGTAGAATGATACATTGGATTGAACCCAAGATGAATTAATTCTGAATCTATTTGTGAATTAATTCACTTGTGACGTTCATGGTATGAGTAGTATGAGTAGAAACTTTAATCATATTATCTTTTGGATTGTAGAATAATCCTCCATTTGTTCCTTTTGGATATCCTACAAACATGTACAATTCTGTCCGTGCATCGAACTTATTTGAATCCTTATCCAAAACAAGTGCTGGACAACCCTATATTATAAAGTAATTTAGAGCGGGTTTTTTTTCATGCCACAGTTCATAAAGTGTCTTACTAGAAGACTTGGTTGGTACATCATTCAGAATATATCAAGTCGTTTGTATTGCATATCCCCAAAAGGAAGTAAGAAGTTGTGAATAGCTTAACATTGAATGAACCATGTCAAGTAAGGTTCTATTCCTTCTCTCAGCTATGACATTCTATTGTGGAGTGCCTGACACAGTTAATTGGGATAAAATCTCATTCTCTATGAGGTATCCTAAGAACTCATTGGACAAATATTCCCATTATAGGTCAAACTAGTAATAGCGGATTATTGAGCCAATGCGACTTGGCCTCCGAGCAAATCTTCCAAATTTGCCATGATCTCTTTGGCAGTACGAAAATTCCCTTGTTACTTTTGTAGCACACTACTCATGCTCTCTATCGTATAACATCGAGCAACCGAGTCAGAATCTCACCAACGATTTCTTGCTTTGTGCAGAGCTCCAAGAGGGAACATTTTGTCAAAAACGAACTTGTGTTTCTCACAATTGGAAACTATTAGCAAGTTCTATTTCCATTCTCAAAAGTTATCCCCATTTAATTTATTCTCAGTAAGAATGCTAATAAGAAGAGTAAGAGACATATTTGAACTAAAAAACTAAAGATTTCACTAATTACTATCTTTGTATTAAGCAAATATTTTTCATTTCAACAACATATTAAGAATGCAGTATGATGCATGCGTCTTGAATTAAAACCTTTAAAAAAAACTTCATTGCTACAATCATTTTCACATGCATCAACCATGTCGTATTGGGGTCCCATGATTAACTAGTAAGAACATGGATTATGTCCAATCAGTACGTGAATCTTAATCTTCAAGAATCCACACGAACTAACGATCTTTTAACGTTTGGACATCATCTCTAGCTTAAATATTGTTTTCTGGGAAACTATTTAATAAAAGATGATATTGAGTGTGTAACCATTGACTCAACACCCATCATGAACATGCTTTCATTTGTTAGTCATCTTGGGAAAATCTCTTTGAAAGTCATGTATGACTAGTTGTCCTTAAAAGGAATTCTTATCTAGTGATCCCACATGACAAAGTTTACATTGGGGTGCGGCTAGAGTAAGAACCGACTTGAAACTTTATCATGCTATCACTTAAGGACCACCAATGAAGGTCGTAGGTCTTGTTCAAGGACCTCCTCCCACTCAATATTTTAAAAACAAGCAAGGTTTTTTTATCCCAAATTCCAAGAATGATTATACAATAGTCCTAGTGGCATTCTTACCTAATCTAAATGACATACTTCCAACATATGCATGGCATGCTATGACAATTTTATAATATCCATTCACAAAAATCAATCAATCATAAAAATAAATAATTTTGATTCTCCACATTTTTTCTTTTAAAGGAAAAACCAAGGAAGTGAATACAAACCGTGCACCAAGTAGGGTCCCAAGAAAGGGAGGTGAGTCAAATTTGACCGCTTAAAATCAAGCCTTTCCTAGCTAGAGCCAATCCTAGACATGCACATTCTCATTACCACACTTCTTATTTTTAATTGATCAACTATGGATTATCTCATATATATATCACAATGATAACATTACATAATATAAATATTATAAACAATTATAAAATAGATATATAATGAGATACGTAATTAAAATAAAATTTCCAGTCAAGGTTTCCATGGTTTTATTTCTAGAAAATAAATGAAAAAAATAAAATTACATAAATTTTCACCATAAGACATTCCTTGGATCTTCAACAGCCATCACATCTTTTCCTCGTCATGGACTCCTTTTGAAAAAATTACATTTAAGTCCTATATTCATTTCTGGCTCACAAAACTTTTATTAATTTAAAAAAAAAAACCCTACATGGAGATGATAGTTCACAGTATCTTTCCTAAGAACCATAACCTCGACAAAAAAATAATTATATAACAAATATATAATATCGCATCTATTCTCATAAATAACTCAAAACATGATAAGATCTAAAGAATGTCACTTTCTATGTAATCAAATCATTCAAGAAGAAGATAAATTTATTTTGATTATCTATTTATACTTATAGATAGAATATAACCTGGCTCTGATACCAATTATTAAAAAAATGGGTTTGAAAAATGTATCAAAAAATAAATTTAGGGAAAAACTAGAGTTTTAATTTTTTTTCCAAAACAAGACCTTGATTGTGATATCTAAAGTAAAAAACACTTAATCAAATTTATACATTTTTTATTCTCCTAGGATGAGCGCTTCGACTGAGTGGTTGTCTTCTCTATCCTTAAGCTCACGTCTGTCGAGTGTGGGCTCGCTTCGAATTAGAAAATTTTTCACAGAAATTACCAGTTGGATAATTTTACAATTTCTCTAAACTTTTGAGTCAAATTATAAATTAGAAAAATATCTGTAGAAATTTTCTAGAATAGTCTCTTCAGAGAATTTCCTCTCTACAACTTTCTCTTGAATTCAAGTGTGTGTAAATATTAACCCAAGGCTCCCTTTATACAGGGAGAGTTTAGAAAATTCAACTATGATTAAACTTAATCACTTTAATATTAAATTAATATAATATTTATCAAAATAAATATTATATTAAATATTATATTAAATCTTATTAAAATAATATAGTGTTTATCTACAAGATAAATGTTAAATTAAATTTAATATTAAGATAATCATTTTAATATTAAATTAATAAAATATTATTAAGATAAGTATTAAATTATTAAAATAATATTATTTTCGGAATAATTAATCTGAAATCAAACTCTCTGGTAGAGTCCAAGTAGGAGTGTAATTCTTCCACTACTCAACCATCAAAAACCAACCACCGTCGGCCACCGGGACATTGCCGTCGCAATCATCGGCACTGCTGTGTCTAGTGATGCAGGTGCAACACCCTTACGGCACCTCGAGTCGGTTCAGTCCAGGTCAATCATGATCCGACCGGTCTGGTCTAGCCATCGGTTGGACCGTCAACCTAGTTTCACATATTGGGCCCAAATCGACCAGTTTTTGGTCTTGGTCTAGGTTTCGGGCTCCTGGGCCCAATTTATGAGCTCAGGTCCAATTTTCAAGTTCAATTACCAATTGAACCAATTGTCTGACTTAAAAATTAATTTCTAAAAATATCATATTAATTTTAATTAATTTGATTAATTTAATTTTACTTGATCAAATTAAATTTTCCAAAAATCACTTAGATTTTCAAAATAATTTTTTTGAGAAAATTCTTTAATCAAATTCTCTAGTTGAACAATTCTCATGACCACCTAATTTAATTCCACATCGAATAAATAGACTTAGTTAAATTATTCCCAAAGTCGTAAAATTTTCTTTTGATTCAAATGTAGTTTGATCGAGCTTTTGTTGAGCTAGCAGAGGGACCAATAAGACATATACAATTAGGCTCTAGTGATTGCAAGTATGCCTAGAAGTATCGTTTCGATAATTCGCAATTACTTAATCATAGAGTCAGTTAACAAGAAGTATCATGATTGAAAACTCTTTATTGTATACTCTTTACGAAAGCAATTCATCCAACTACTTTGTGCAATAATCTTGTCATATGTGTGTTACCCTAGTATGATATCAATGATTCCTTTGAGTTAAATCCGTTCACTCTGTACAATCCTAGTTTATCTCATTATCACCATTATATCTTCTTAATGATTAATATGATTATTGTAAACAAATGACTGTGGTAAATTGCTCATTCGAGAACAAGCAACTCGTGGCCACATTCCATATTTATCAATCCACACAATACCAATGAGAGGATATCATTAACTCATTAATTGAACTATGAATTTCACTGTTGCTAGTAAAGCCATGTCATACACAAGTCATGTACCTAACATACCAACTATCGGCTTAATCATCTTTAGAGCATAAGCCTTCATTTATATCAAAGCACATAAGTTGCATATGAATGGTCAGTGACTAACTAATGATTTAGGTAAATCACACCATGAACATCACAAGTAAATTAATTCACAAAAGGATTCAAAACTAATTCATCTTGGGTCCAGTCCATTATATCATTCTACCAATGAATACATCTATGTCTCTACTCGTGGAGTCAACTGCTTCGATAGCTAAGACTAGCCATATCCCCAATTGAAATTATAGACGACATAATAATCCTTCTCAGTATTTGAATCAAATGCTCACTTTGATTCTTTTATGGGATTACAGACTCATTTAGATTACTAAAGTAAGTTGTCTTTCTCGCAATGTAAACGTTCTTTACAATGCCACTTATCTTCAGTCTAAACTTTAGACAATCAATATTGCTAATATTTACTTGTCACAATTTTGCTATGCATGTAAAATATAAAAGAAAAAAATACAAAAGACATAATAGTGAAATATGGAATTAAATTTATTTATTTATTCATCATTCAAATAAATAGAAAATAATTACATGTTTACTATAATATAGGCACATTTCCCAACAGAATCTACATGTACAACAAGTACACTAGCACCATTTCCCATAAACAACTTACTAGTACCTGTGTATGGAACAACTTAAGTAAGATTGGAGATATCATTTGTCGCATGATTAGTAGCCCCTGAGTCTGGATACCAAACTTGCTCACCACCATTGGCAGGACCAGCAGCAAAGTGACATTCTAGTTTGGCAAAAGGAAAGTTACTAGATTGAAACTTTGGATGAACAAGAGACTGCCACCTAAGATGAATGACACTAGGAATATTCACCTAGTTAGAAGAAGAAAATTGACCACAACATTTTTGTTGTGGAAAAACACCATAATTCTGAGAAAATTGCCTCTTATCATCAAATCGATGACAATTTACATGCATTTTCCCCCTTTGGTCAAAATCAGAAACACCTGGGAAGGTTTCAACGAACCTATGGTAACACTTTTGCATAACATGGCCAACGCGGCCACAAAGTTGACATTAAGGTCGATTATAAAAAAACAACCCCCATGGTCGTTACCTTTAGAGGAACTTCTACCACCTTTAAACTGTTGTTTGGATCCTTGACTGTAACTTCTACTTGAACCAGTAATGAAGTGAGAATTCTTGGACTGATCTACTCTATCACATTTTTGCTACTAAGCCATGTTTGCTTGCATAGGAGAGTATTAACAAATTCAAGCTTCTTTGACTCACAATCATTCAACATTTCAACAACAAGATCAAGAGAGACACTAGTTGCTGAAGCAACTACTCAAACAGAATCATACTCAATTGAAAGACCAACAAGAACAATGCTTATTTATTCTTGATCAGAAATAACACTTCCAACTATAGCCAAAACATCACACACAATTTTTTTATCTTGGAAAAATACTATTTGGCATTTAGTTGTCATTTCTTCTGAGAATAAAGCACATGCCTCAAACTCGAAAGCTTAATGCTAGATCAAGTTACAAAGCTCCTTTCAATTGTCATCCACACATCAAAACTAGTACGAGCATTGGTCAGATATGCTAAAACATCATTAGATCCAGTAGAAGGCAACCACAAGGCTAACAACTTATCTTGTTACTTATATAGCAAGAAATCAATATTTTCAATTAGATTACCATCTGCATCAATTAGAAAATGAGGAATGTTGAAAGGGTTTAACACATAACTTTGCAAACCATACCTTTCAAGAATGAGCATGATATGATGTTTCCATAGGAGGAAGTTGTTCTTACTAAGCTTAACCATGTTATGCTTGGGAAACTGTTGGACTCTTTTGGCCACTCCATTGGATCTGAATTGGGAGAAAAAATTTGCTCACTAACATTTAAAGATGAATGGTGTTAACTGCCACCATTTATAGATACCACTTTTAGAAGCATGAGTACCTTGAAAACTTCACCAAGAACTGATTTTGATAGCCAAGAAACAACAAAGAACCACCTTACATAGCCCCAAAAGAAAATCTGGCTCTGCTACCATATTTGAATCACTCAAATAAGCAAAGAAAAACAACACTAAGAAAAAAAAAGTCCACTCATTTTATTCAATATGCTTTAATAATCCCAATAGGACCAAGCTTTCATTTATACAAGTATGGTTTAATGCTTCAGCAAGAAGTTAGTCTAACAGCCAACCTAACTGACTTCTATTTGATGCATTAACTGAAACAACAGATTACACTGAAGACTAATTGCACTAACTAACTTATTAACTGAAAAAACCTACTTAACAACTAATTTCAACAACACTACTTAGCTAACAGCTTAGACCACTAGCTTGATCAAGTCAGCAGCTAAAACACAAGCTCATACCTTAACACTGATATACAAGTTTTTTTAGCTTGGTTAATCAATTTGTACTAGTTCACAAGTGAAACGATTTTTTTCTTGCTCCAACAGAAAAACTAGTCATTTCCTAATCCGATTAGTTTGAACTATAATTGTATTTAAATATTTTATATTTATGTAAATGTTTTTTTAGAGTATATTTATATAAATGTTAATGCATTAATATCTTTTATTATATAAATGTTGAAATATTCAAAAATACATTACATTCGTGTCAAATTATTGTTATTGTTATTTTAAAAATATATATATTATTATTAGAATTTAAAACCTTTTAAGAATCATTTCCTAGTTAAAAATGTTGTCAACTCCAAATAAAAATGTTTGTTCAATTTGATTTATTTTGAAAATTCGTTTTAATGTTTAAAATATATTAAAGATATTTTTATTATTGAATTTAAAATTAAAAATTGACTTTGACGAAAAACTTTTTAACTTGTTAATAAGACATTGGCATAGTTAACAAAATTGAGACTGGTTTATATAAAAGGTATTTGTAATATGAGAATGTCAATCAATGAATTCTGAATTAATCAATAGTTTGAATTTGCTGGCATCGAATTGAATTATCAAAATTTTATTTCACAACACCTGTTTGTGATATTGCTGCTGCTTCTTTTTAAGTTATAAGATGGTGCTTAATTTTCAATTCTAGTCCATCTATCTTTTGAAATTATTTAAATTTGATTTATACTTTTATAATATTATTAGTTAATTAATCTAAATACTTTATTTGATTCAAATATTTATGTGAATTTTGAGAATTGCTAATATAGTTAAAATACTTCTCTCTTTCTTTTTTTTCTTTTTTTGTTATATGACTACCAAGTGAGTTTTATTTTAACTATTTTCAAAATGTCACCACAACAAATTTAAAAGAAAACTTTTAACATGTTAATATTAAGTAGAGGAACTAAATATTTGAAAAGAAAGATACGAAGACTAAATTCCAAATATATAAAAAGTGAGCATATTGTATTCTTTAAATTTTTACTCTATAATTTAACCCCAAAATAATTAACTCAATGCAAAAATGAAAAACATACTACTTTTATTCAATTTAAGTTAAATTTATTTTTTTAAGTGATAATGTAACTTTTGGCCCTTAAACTTTTTTTTATCCACTTTAACCTTAAACTAAAAATCGTTATTCATTTAGGCCGATTCTGTTAATGACCATAAAAGAATAAAAAGAAAAATTGTAAAAAGGAAAAGAAATAGGTTAGAGTACCAGTTCGATTGGTCTGACTGTCGAACCAACAAGTAAAATCGGTTTTGTACTTTTTTTTTATATTTTTTTCACAATATTGACTTAAATGAATAACAAAATTTAAGTTCTAAGGATCAAAGTGAATGAAAATTTTACAGACATTAATATAAATCTACTTATCAAATTTAGAATCGAAAAATTATATTATTTTTTTAAAAGAAAATCTCATAACTCAAGTAATTAACTCAGACACAATTTTAACGTGATGAGAGGACCACGCATTATTACTAATTTAATTATGGAGTCAAAATGAATAGCACAGTCTAACCGTTACACTCATTATAATTTTTATAATAACACATGATGACAAACGTAGGGCAAAGGGAGACGAAGAGAGTTAAATGAAACACAAAAACAAGAAAGGGAGGGTAGATGAAAATAACAACTGCTTTTATCAACGCTGTCCCATTTCATGCACTGCCGTTGCAACGCTGTAACATCAATTTATGGATTTTTATTTCCCTTTCTTATCATCCTATTTTCATCTTTATTGTATCTCTACCCTTATCTTTTAAATTTTTTTCCTAATTTTCATATCTGGCTTATAGTTAATATTTGAAGTTTGTGATTATTTCTTTCAATTCGTCTTTAAGATTTGGATTTATGATTTTTATTTTTAAGGATGTAATGTGTTTTACTATTATATCAAATATTTATTAATTTTTTTAACATAAATATCTATCGTTAATAACAATAATTAGTCCCTTAAAAAATAAAAATAAGCTTACATCATGATGCGACTTTTGAATTATTTATATATATATATATATATATATATATATATATATATTAATGTATGTCTTTATTATAGGTTTTAGTCCAAAATTTAAACGGAGTTAAAGAAAATAAAGAAGAGCTAATGATATTGTGCCACTTGTCAATGAAGTCTTGATATTGTGGGGATGTTTTTAGCTAAAAATGGAATGATAGGAGTGTATTAAGACTTTAGGAGGATGGGAGTAATTAGGAATTAGAATACTTGTTGGTGGTTTAGAAAATACTTAGAATTCGAAGGACCTGTTCAAAAACAATATATATGGTTTTGAAGGATAAATGTATTTTACTATTTGAGGGAGAGTAAAATACCTTTTAACAAATTAAAAAATTTTATTTGACACATTGCAAATTAATTACTCTACAAGCAGGATCACGGGATTGACAAGTATTTTATAGAGATATAGAAAAATATTTTAAAAATACGTGTCAAATTTTTAAAGTTACTTATAGAATAAAAAAGTATACCATCAATGTACAAAGTACTCATTCTTAAAATTGATATATATATTTTTATTTATAAAAAAAACAAAATTTACCAAAACAATATGATGATATGGGAAAACATAGACTCGTGTCACAATACCATTAGGTTTTTTTAATGGATTCACAGTTTTTTTTACGCCATGCAAAATGGGTATATCTGAAAATGTCTTTTTCTTAATAGATTATTTTTAAAAAAATTCAGAATGATACATTTTATAAGTAACCACTTAATAAAAAAGATCGAATTTAAAAACTCAACTTTTAACAGAAATGTTTACATTTTTTTTTAAAATTCATCAATCGAATTTTTAATTTAATTTGAAAATTGGTTGTCAGAAAGCCCTTTGCTTAAAGCTATCAATAATAATGGAGAACGGTTGGATAATCATATCTTGCTCTCTAGGTTTAGATCTGCAAATTTCACCCGCCTTTAAATTTTAAAAAGGTTAATTCACTATTTCAAGCCAGAATTTAGCAACTTTTCTTATATAGTTAAGTTAGGTCTTAAACTTAATAATTATTGTAACACCCCATACCTGAACCGACCATTGAACTCGAGTTATAGGATGCTACAACAGTTACTAGAACATTATAACAAATTTTATAACATTGAATCGAATCTTAAATCATTAATCAATTTAATTACATGCACAATAGAAGTTATGAATACGTCATGGATTCAATCGAGCATACAAACATAGATTAATAGAATTGAGTATGAATTAAGGGCCAACTTGAAAATTTTCAAAAGTTTGAACTAAGTATCAATACCAAAGAAATAAGTATCGATATTTTTGTGATAGGTATTGATACAATTTTGCCATTCTGTCAATATTTGAAAACTGTTTATTTAGTCAAGTATCGATACATTGATCCCTAATATTGATACTTTTACCCAAATAGTAAAAAATCACAATTTTAAAGGATACTTTTCATGCTCAAATTTATAATTCAAACATTGGAGCATCAAAACACACAATCAACCTTCATAATTATCATACAAAGCATTCTAAAACATATCACATATCATCCTAAGAATGCCTCAAACACATTAAGCAATTAAGCCAAATTGTGATACCAAATAACCTAAAGTGTCTAACCAATACGCCATTTTGGCACCATCACAATCAAGTTCTAAACTTAGCCAACATCCAACAATTACAATACCAACATGATTCTTTCTAATGATTCATTCAAGCATTTTATCACATAATGAAATGACACCTTCTTGCCATACTAAACTTATCAAAATCTCATTTTCAAATCAACCAAAGCATGTTATAACTCCGAAACAAATATGACCAAATAGATTCATGAATATTACTACTTATTAACATGTATAATTCCACTTTTCATTCAAGCATTACCTTTTCAAAAGCTTTCATGATCCAAGGTTATGTTCACAACATACAATTATCATTCATCAATACCAAACATTTCATCTAATTTTTACCATTTCCCAACCATTTCATGATTCAAGATCAAGCACACAATCTCTAAACATGCTTTCATGACCTACCATATATGCAAACCATAGTAATCTTTAAATTCAACCTATTACATGGCATATATACATGCCAAAAAACTGAAATATAACTTCAAAACAACAACCCAAATATAGCCTATATAGATTCCACAAAACCAAAATGAACAAGTCAAAATCTACCGAGATTGAAGCTTGATAGTGTGAGCCTTAAAGTTGATCCAACTGTCAAGTTCTGCAAAATGTTAACTACAAAAAATAGTAAATGAAACAGAGTAAGCTTATATAGCTTAGTAAGTTCATAAGTACTTAAACAAAACTCTTACCTCAGTTTACAACTAAGTAAACAGATATAACTAATTTAATACGATTTCTTGTCCAGACATTTATAACAACAAGGTGAGCACTTCACGTATCGATCATATAATCTCTTAATCACTCAGTACGACATATTTCCGTATAATTCTATAGGAAAAATACAACATATAAATCATACTAACCAATTGATCATGTCAATTCATATTCACAATCATATACAATTTCTTTTAAACATACAACTATGTCACTAATATCACATTTACAAAGTGAGTGTTTCATACATATAACTATAAGCTTTCCAATCATTTGGATATTGTTTCAAACAACTTTTAAACACATATTCATAATTCATTCAATTTCATCAGTTAACATTTCAATAGTTATATAAACATATCATTTCCAAGTAATTCATGAAGCTAATAGATTACTTTCTTTTAACAGATTACTCGATGAACTATAGTAACATAATTCAAGATATTTAGGTAACTACACCACACCAGAGAGCATCGTAATGTTATACAGAGGCACCGTAGTGCAAAAAGAGACATAATTGTGCAATCAGAGGCACCGAAGTGCGAACAGAGACACCAAAGTGAAACAAAAGCACTGAAGTACAATCTCGTACAAGCATGCATTCTAACCTATTGTCATGCTAATCGTATCCTAATCATTTACTATGTTCAAACAAGCATTAAAAAAGGATTCATAACATTTAATGATCAGAGGCACTTTCATGTTATAAGTATACATGTTGTAACAATTCATATTCATTCAAAAATCCATATAAATCATACTTTCCAGTATTCAACAATTCTCAATTTAGTCCTTACTCACCTTAGCATTTGATTATAGCATTTCAATTCTATCTCACAACATTGACAATCTATACCCTCAAGATTCAACAACAATTAATATGTATAAACACATTTTAATACATTATGAACTTACCTAATACAACTAGTAAGCAAATTTGTGTTGGCAAATGAGTCCATACTGTAGTAAACATGTAATTGTTTTCTATGTATTTGAATGATGAATAAATAAATTTCACATTTCACTGTTATGTCTTTTGTATTTTTGTCTTTCATATTTAGCATACATAGCGAAATTTTGACAAGCAAATTTTAGCTCATTGATTATCTAAGTTCAAACTAATGATAAGTTGTATTGTAAGAACGTTTACATTATGAGAAAGATAATTTACTTCATTAGATAATCTAAACAAGTCTATAATCCCATAAAAGAATCACTGTGAGTGTTTGATTCAAATACTGAGAAGGATTATTATGTCGTCTAATATTCCAATTGAGAAGATGACTAGTCTTGGCTATCGAAGCAGTTGACCTCATTGGTAGAGACATAAATATATTCATTGGAAGAATGATACATTGAACTAGACCCAAGATGAATTAATTCTAAATCCATTTGTGAATTAATTCACTTGTGACATTCATGGTGTGATTTACCTAAACCTTTAGTTAGTCACTGACCATACGTATGTAACTCATGTGCTTTAATATAAGTGGAGGCTTATGCTTTAAAGATGATCGAGCCAATAGCCTGTATGTTGGGTACATTACGTGTGTATGGCATGGATTTACTAGAAACAATGAAATTCATAACTCAATTAAAGCGTTAACGATATCCTCTCATTGGTATTGTGTGGATTGATAAATATAGAACGTGGTCACGAGTTGCTTGTTCTCGAACGAGCAATTTATCAGAGTCTTTTGTTGAGAGTGATCATATTAATCATGAAGAAGACACAATTGTGACAATGAGATAAAATAGGATTGTATTGAGTGAACGGATTTAACTCAAAGGAATCAAAGATATCATATGAGGGTAACACACACATGACAAGGCCATTGGACAAAACAGTTGGATGAACTGCTTTCGTAAAAAGTATACAAGAATGAATTTTCAATCATGGTACTTCTTGTGGATTGAATCCATGATTAACTAATTGTGAATTATTGGAAGGATGCTTCTGAACATAATTGCAATTACTAGAGCCTAATTGTATATGTCTGGTTGGTCCCTCCACTAGCTCAACAAGAGCTTGATCAGACTGCATTGGAATTAGAAGTAAATTCTACGACTTTGGAAATAATTTAATTGAGTCGATTTATTCAATGTGAAATTAAATTGGGCAATCGTAAGAATTGTTCAACTAGAGAATTTGATTAAAGAATTTTCTTGAAAAATTAATTTAGAAAATCTAAGTGATCTTTGGAAAAATTAATTTTGATCAAGTAAAATTAAATTAATCAAATTAATTAAAATTAGTATGATATTTTTGGAAATTAATTTTCAAGTTAAACAATTGGTCTAATAAGTAATTGAACTTGAAAATTGGATATAAGATCGTAAATTAGGCCCGAGAGCCCAAAATCGAGACCAATACCCAAAAATTGGTTGAAACGGGCTTGGTATATGAAACTGGACAGACGGTCCAACTGATGTCTGAATCAGACAGGTTCGGTCATCACTAGCCTGGACTGAACCGGTAGAAACCGAACTAGTTCCAGTGTCGACGGCAACATTCCGATGGTCGGAAAATGGTCTACAGCGATGGGTCTTCGATGATTAAGCAGTGGAAGAATCACATTCCAACTGGGACATTACCAGAGAATTTGATTTTAGATTAACTATTCCAAAAATAATATTATTTTAATACATTTAATATTAAAATTAATTTAATAGTTATGTTAATAGTATTTTATTAATTTAATATTAAAGTAATTATCTTAATATTAATATTAATTTAAAGTTTATCTTGTAGATAAATATTCTATTAATCTAATAACATTTAATATTAAATTTAATCTAATATTTATCTTGATAAATATTATATTAATTTAATATTAAAGTGGTTAAGTTCAATCACAGTTGAACTTTCTAAACTCTCCTATATAAAAGAGTTATGAGTCATTATTTCCATACTTTGGAATTCAAGAGATAGTTGTAGAGAGAAAATTCTCTAAAAATTATTTTAGAAAATTTCTAAATATATTTTTCTTATTTACAAATTGGTCCAAAAGTTTTAAAAAATTACGAAATTAACTCACTGGTATTTTTTGTGAAACTTTTTATGATTCGAAGTGAGCTCACACTCGGCAGACATGAGCTTGAGGATAGCGAAGAAGATTACTCAGTCGAAGCGTTCATCCTCGACGAATCGAAGAGGTACAATTTTGATTAAATGTTTATTACTTTAGATATCACAACAAAGTTCTTGTTTTGGAAAAAAAATTAAAACTTAGGTTTTTCCCTAAATTTATTTTTCATTGCGTTTTCCAAATCTAATTTTCCAACAATTGATATCAGATTCAGGTTGTGCTCTATCTATAAGTTTAAACAGATAATCAAAATAAAATTCTCTTCTTCTTGAATGATTTGATTACATAGAAAGTGACATTGTTTAGATCTTATACATGTTTTGAGTTATATATAGGAATGGATGCAATATTATATATTTGTTATATATATAGATTTGCCAAGATTGTTGTTCTTAGGAAATAGACCGTGGACTATCATCTCTACATAAGACTGTTTTGTTTTTTTTTTTTAAATTCATAGAATTCTTGTGAGCTAGAAATGAACAGTGGACTTAAATGTAATTTTTCCAAAAGGAGTCCATGACGAGGAGAAGTTGAAGTGATGGCGGTTGAAAACCCAAGGAATACCTTGTGGAAAAAATCTATGTTATTTGATTTTTTTTTTTGCATTTATTTTCTAGAAATAGAATCATGGAAACATTGGCTGACAATTTTATTTTAATTACCTATCTCTTTATATAACTGTTTTACAATTGTTTATAATATTTATATTATGTAATGTTATAATTCTGATATATATATGAGATGATCCACAGTTGATTGATTAAAAAATAAGACGTGTGGTAATGAGAAAATACATGTGTTGTATTGTTATATTCACTTTTTTAGGTTATTTGATTATTTTTAGAAGTGTGGTAATGAGAAGATATATGTCTAGGATTGTCTTTGGCTAGGAAAGGCTTGGTTTTTAAGCAGTTAAATTTGACTCACCTCATTTTCTTGGGACCCTACCTAGTGCACTGTTCACATTCGCTTCTTCGGTTTTTCCCTCAAAAGAAAAACTATAGAGAATCAAAATTGTTTGTTTTATGATTGATTGATTCTTGTGAATAAATGAATGTGAATATTATAAAATTGTCAAAGCATACCATGCATATATTAAAAGCATGTCATATAGATTAGGTAAGAATGCCACTAGGATTATTGTATGATCATTCTTAAAATATCGAGTAAAAAATATTACATGTTATTTTAAAATATTGAGTGATAGAAAGTCCTTGAACAAAAGCTACGACCTTCATTGATGGTCCCTAAGTGATAGTATGATAAAGTTTCGAGCCGATTCCTCCCCTAGCCGCACCCCAGGGTAAACTTTATCACATGGGTTCACTGGTTTAAGGACAACTAGTCATGTATAACTCTCAGTAAGAATGTCCCAAGATGACTCATAAATGAAAGCGTGTCCATGATAGGTGTGGAGTCAATGGTTACACACTCAAGATTTTCTATTATTAAATAGTTTCCGAAGAAATGATATTTAAGCTAGAGATAATGACCAAACATTAAACGGTCGTTGGTTCGTGTGGAGTCTTGAGAATTAAGATTCACGAATTGATTAGATGTAATCCATGTTCTTATTAGTTAATCATGGGACCCTCAAGGCGACATGATTGATGGATGTGAGAATAATTGTAGCAATGGAAAAACGTTTTTTTTTCAAGGTTTAAATTCAAGACGCATGCATCATATTGCATTATTGATATGTTATTGAAATAAAAATATTTTCTTAATACAAATATGGTAATTAGTGAATCCTTATTTTTTTCAGTTCAAATATGTCTCCTACTCCTCCGTTAGCATTCTTACTAAGAATAAATTAAATGGGGATAACTTTCGAGAATGGAAACAAAATTTGCTAATAGTTCTCAGCTGTGAGAAACACATAATCGTTCTTAATAAAACGTGCCCTCTTGAAGCTTAGCCCAAAGCGAGAAATCATTGAAGAGATTCTAACTCGATTGCTCGATGTTATATGTTAGTGATCATGAGTAGTGTGTTGCAAAAACAACACGAGAATTTTCGTAGTGCCAAAGAGATAATGAAAATTTTAGAGGATTTGTTCGGAGGCTAAGTTGCATTGGCTCAACAATCTACTATTACAAATTTGATGAACTATCAGTAAAAAGTCGACACTACAGTTAAAAAACATATGCTTAAGCTTATTGGATTCTTTTCGTAAGCGAAGGACAGTGGGGCTGAACTAGACATGAACACTCAAATTGAAATAATGTTTAAATCCTTAACCAATGAGTTTTTTTTTTTTTTTTGTTTTAGGGCCACTTACAAAAGGTGTTTATCTTGACTCAACTCATGAAGGAATTACAATCCTATGAGTTGGTGCTAAATGGTGCTAAGCGGTTCAGGAGAAACCTGAGGCAAACTTAATTGTGGGCCTCTCGTCCTCTAAGGGGAAGTAAAAAGCTAAGTGAAAGAGTAAACAACTAAGTCTTCGGTTCCACCTTGTATGGATAGGAAGAAGGCTAAAAAGTTAAAAAATTCTAAAAAGATCAAGTGTTTCTTTTGCAACTGGAAATGGTATTTCAGATCAAGCTACAAGGAGTATTTGGATTACCTTGTAACGCCCCAAAATTTTGAGTTTTTGATATGTTAAATTTTGTCAAGTAAATTGATCTGATTTAGTGAATAAGTGCTCGAGATGTGTGTTTGAGGTCATGTGTTCAAATCTCTCTTGGAAATTTTTGCTATTTTTATTATTATCCCTATCTTTGTATATTGGGCTTAAATTTAATTTTATGCAACTTGCGTCAAGAATGAGCCTACCGGTTCAGTGGTAAGGCTTCAGCTTAATTTTTGATCTTGTGTACGAATTATCGCGCAAGCAAGTGGGAATATTTTTTTATTGTTTCCTATGTGTGTTGTTCACATGGTAAAGTAAGGGTTGAATTTAAATTATGGAATTTGATAAGTGGTTAGTGGAGGGAGGTTTGTTTTAATTTTATCCCTAAAAAAATCCCAAAATCTCTCACATTTTTTTTCATGTTTCCTTCTCTCTCTCTCTTTCTCTTTTTCTCAGTTTTTTGTTTCTTTTTGCCTTTTTTTTATATCTTCCTAACCAAAGTTCTTTTCAATTTTGTTTCCTCTTTATACTATCAATTGATATTGTTCTACTCATATTCTATTTGTTTTTCAATTTCTTCTCTACTATTCTGATCTTGTGTGTTCGGGGTATTGGGTAAGATTATAATTTATGTTGGTTGAAGTGCATGTTGAGGTTATTTAATTTTTTGTGCAGGAAGTGATTTTGGTTTTTGATCTATTTGTTTAGATGCAATTAAGAGAATATCTTAAGACAGTTGGCTCTCTGACAAACTAAGTTCGTTTTAAGTTATTGATTTGTTCGGAGGTAAGTGATTTCATCATTGCAGAGATTGTCCATTTCTGTTATTGGGTTCGACCGATGGTGGTTCTGCTAAATTATTCAATTGGGTTTAGTAAAATTTTGGTGATTAACCCCTATTAATTGTTAATTTAGGTACTGGAATACTCAATTTTTGAATCTACGTAAAAAGAAAATCCAGGTGTGTAACGAAAAACCTAAAAAATAGCAAACAACAGAAAGCCAAAAATTGGACTTTCGATGCCACACAACCGTGTGTTAGGCCATGTGCCAGACCATATGACGCACACAGTCTGGGTCAATTGGGCCGTGTGGGCCCAAATTTTGAAATTTTACCCTAGGGTCATAATTGTCATGCAAATTGAGTTTAGCCCTTCTGTAGGGTCCGTATGGTATAAATTTTTCTATAAATCATGATTTTTAATGCTTTGTTTTTATTAAATGTAACTTATGAATGCATGAGTTGTATGTTATATGTAATAGCATAATGTGTTTTATGCTAATATGATCTAAATCCGATGTGTATGACATGTATGTCATACACACATTCGATATATGTTTAGTTCTGCATGTGCGTTGGGGTGGGATTATGATTATGGAGAAAGTTTTGAAAGTTTAATTTATCTTCCTTATTTGGTGGCTCAGCCACATATATTTGTTTTTGGCGGATTACCGCGTATTGTTCTAACAGCTAGACTGCAAATATTCTGAAAAGTGACACACGATCACTTAGCAATGTATGGGGATAAAGGGGTATTTAATACCCTAATTGGTGTATAGAGATGGTCAAAGATGGTGTGCAGCGGATGGGGGTATGATCTGAGTCTGTATTTGTTATGCATCTATTTTTGTATCTAGTTATGAATTAAATTTGACTGGTATCTAAACTCATATCTACTATTTTATCTTATGAATCATGTATGTCTGATTTATTAATTGAAATAAGTTACACACTTAGCTCGTAAGCTCACTTTTTGTTCGTTTGCTCTTAGGTAATCCATAGACTTAGGACGGATCGATGCAACAGGAGCTCGGTTATTTATTAATATTTCATTTCTTTTAACTTGTTTGGATTAAACCTGTTTTGCTCATGGATTGTTTTTAGACTTTTGGGTCTGTTTTTAGCTTTTTGGATTTTATCTTCTGTTTTAAATTGTTTTAACGTTTTTAGATAATATTAATTCTATCTGCAAAATGTTGGATTTTCAATAACAAACCACATTTTCCAAAATTGAATTTAACTAAGAATTCTCGCTGCAAATTTAAGTTTTTTTAATACACATATAATCGAAAATTTTAATGAATTATTTAGGAGGAAGTATTTTCCCAAATAAACTGGAATTTTTTTTATCAAAAGCTAGCGCTATTTGTGGAATTTCAAATAAACCGTGGTAATTTCTTCAGATCTGGTCGTTACGTTTAAGCAGGGTTTGGGGTGTTACATGCCTAGTCGAAAAAGGGAAAAGTTTTGGAACTCTTTGTGGTTAAAACTTGATTAGTGGAAGAATCAATTTACAACTGGGTTATTGATTCTGGAACCACTAACCATGTGTATCCTTCTTTACAAGGTTTTAGCAAAACAATAAGTCTGCGTGGCAAAGCCTCTCATTACGGGCCGGAGATAGGAGCTATGTTTCAATTAAAGTAGTGGGAGAATTTATTTTACATTTTGATAATTTTAGAAAGATTGTTTTAAAGAATTTATTTTATGTACCTCATTTTAAGAGGAATTTAATTTCTATAGCATGTTTATTTTATGATAGTTATACCTTGACATTCAATAAAGGGATTGTTATTCACAAAAATAATTTTTTAATCTGTAATGGATGGATGGAAAACAATCTTTACTTTATCAAACCAAGTAACTACTTGATGCTTCAAACTGAAATAGTGAATAAAAAGCTTAAAACTTCTCACTCTAATGAGGGGTACTTATGACACTTAAGACTTGGTCATATTAACCAAGAAAGAATCACTAGACTCGTGAAAGATAATCCCTTAAGTATGCTTAAGGAAGTTAGTCTTCACAATTTGAATATTGCTTAGAAGGTAAACTGACTAAGAGATCTTTTAATACGAAAAGTATAAGGGCCAACCAACATTTAGAACTTGTGCACACTGATGTATAAGGTTCCATGAACATTAGTGCCAGAGGAAGTTACAATTATTACATGACTTTCATCGACAACTATTCTCGATATGGATATGTATATCTAATGTACTGCAAAAGTGAAACCTTTGATAAATTTTGAGAGTTTCATATGGAAGTCGAAAATCAATTAGGTTTATCTATAAAGAATCTTCAGTTTGACCAAGGTGGGGAATACTTGTCCGACGAGTTCTTAGGATACCTCATAGAGAATGAGATTTTATCCCAGTTAACTGCGTCGGATACTCTACAGCAGAATGTAGTAGCTGAAAGAAGGAAGAGAACCTTACTTGACGTGGTTCATTCAATGTTAAGTTATTCACAACCTTTACTTCCTTATGGGGATATGTGATACAAACAACATGTTATATTCTAAATGATGTGTCAATCGAATCTTCTTGTAAGACACCTTATGAACTGTAACATGGAAAGAAACTCTTTCTAAATAACTTTAGAATATGAGGTTGTCCAACACACGTTCTAGATAAGGATGTAAAGAAGTTGGATGCGCAGACAGAATTGTACATGTTTATAAGATATCCAAAAAAAACAACTAGTGGATTATTCTACAATTTGAAAGATAATACGATCAAAGTTTCTACTCATGCTACTTTCCTTAAGGAAAGCTACATGGATAACTTTAAGCATCAAAGTAAAATGGTACTCGATGAACTTTCGAGAGTTGTAGAATAATCACCAAGTTCAATTCTCAAGAAAGCTCTAGAAAGACCTGCAAACAATCAACAACATAGAGGAATCTGTCGTAATGGAAGAGTTTCTAAGGAATTAGACTTTTTCAACTATGATGGTAGTATTTATAATACAGAAGCCAATCATGAGGATGATGATCCACTCACTTATGATGAGGCTATACATGGCGTTGCCGAGATGGATTCTATAAAATCCAATATAGTGTAGGAACTTGTAGACTTACCGGTTGGGATTAAACCTATAGGGTGTAAGTAGATCTACAAGAAAAAGAGAAATGTGGAAGGAAAAGTGGAAACACATAAAGCTAGACTTATAGGGAAAGGTTATACACAGAAAAAAGGCGTTGGTTACAAGAGACCTTCTCTCTAGTAGCCATGCTCAGGTCTATTTGTATACTCTTATCTATTATCATTACTCTTGATTACAAGATCAAGCAAATGGATGTCAAGACAGTATTTTTGAATGGTTATCTTGATGAGACCATTTATATGGTTCAACCCACTGGCTCCATTTATATGGTTCAACCCACTGGCTATGTTGTCAAAGGAAAGGAGGAGAAATTTTTCAAGCTGCTAAGATCCATTTATAGATTTGAGTAGGCGTCCTGCTCATGGAATAAAAGATTTGACCAAATGATCAAAACTTTTGGGTTTGACTAAAACGCTGATGAACCTTGTGTTTATAAGTGAATAAATGACAAAAAGGTGATCTTCCTCGTTTTGTGTGTTGATGATATTTTACTTATCGGAAACGTTGCAAGAGAATTTTCATCTGTTAAACTATTGTTAGCTTAACAGTTTTAGCATGAAAGACTTGGGTGAATCTAGTTATATTTTTGGAGTTCGAATCCTTACGGATCGAAAGAATAAAAAGATAGCTCTATCACAAGCTTCATAAATTGATAAGGTACCAAAATATTTTGCAATGGCCGATACGAAGCCAGACACTCACTGATCGCATCAGGTTTTTATCTTTCTTTAGATAACTGTCCTAAGACAGTAGAAGAAAGAGAGCATATGAGTATAGTTCTATATGCTTCAGTAGTTGGAAGCTTTATGTATGACACTCTTTATACACGTCCAGATATCTGTTTTGTAGTACGAATGGTTAGTCAATATAAGGTGAATCCTGATCTCAAGCATTGGTAAGCTATAACGCATATGTTAAGGTATCTTAAAAGAACCAGGGATTATATGTTTGTGTATTATGAGGAGAAATTTACTTATATTGGATACACAGACTCAGACTTCCAAACTTGTAAAGATTCAAAAAAATCAAAATTGGGAAATGTATTCATCCTAGGTTGTGAAACCATAGTATGGAGAAGTGTAAAACCAACTTGCACTACCTACTCTACTATGGAGGCCGATTATGTGGTTACTTCTGAGGCAACGAAAGAAGCAATATGGCTTTGAAAGTTCTTAACCGATCTTGAAGTCATTCCTGGTATGAAAAAAGCTATAACATTGTATTGTGATAACAGTACTGAAATAGCTAATACCAAATAAATGAGAAGTCACAAGAGGATGAAACACATTGATCGAAATTATTACTTGTTACAAGAGGCAGTAGCCAAAGAAATTATAGATGTGGTGAAAGTAGCTTCTGAAGATAACCTTACAGATCTGTTTACTAAGACTCTTGTAACTAGAAAATTTAACACGTTGAGGATATGTGAACGCGAAACATAACACATTTACTTCACTAGGACAAGTGGGAGATTGTTAAGAAATGTGCCCATAATATAGTAAACATGTAATTGTTTTCTATATATTTGAATGATGAATAAATAAATTTCACATTTCATTGTTATGTCTTTTGTATTTCTGTATTTCATATTTTGCATGCACAGCGAAATTGTGACAAGTAAATATTAGCTCATTGACTATCTAAGTTCAAAATAATGATAAGTGGCATTGTAAGAACGTTTACATTGTGAGAAAAACAACTTACTTCAATAAATAATCTAAAAGAGTTCGTAATCCCATAAAAGAATCAAAGTGAGCATATGATTTAAATATTGAGAAGGATTATTATGTCGTCTAATATTCCAATTGTGGAGATGGCTATTCTTAGCTATCAGAGTAGTTAACTCCATGGGTAGAGACACAGATGTATTCTTTGGCAGAATGATACATTGGACAGGACCCAAGATGAATTAATTCTGAATCCATTTGTGAATTAGTTCACTTGTGACATTCATGGTGTGATTTACTTAAATCCTTAGTTAGTCACTGACCATACGTATGTAACTCATGTGCTTTAATATAAGTGGAGGCTTGTGCTCTAAAGATGATCGAGCCAATAGTCGGTATGTTGGGTACATTACTTGTTTATGGCATGACTTTACTAGAAACAGTTAAATTCATAACTCAATTAAAAAGTTAACAATATCCTCTCATTAGTATTGTGTGGATTGATAAACATAGAACATGGTAATGGGTTGCTTGTTCTCGAACAAGCAATTTATCACAGTCATTTGTTGATAGTGATCATTTTAATCATGAAGAAGACACAATTGTGACAATGAGATAAAATAGGATTGTATTGAGTGAACAGATTTAACTCAAAGGAATCAAAGATATCATATGGAGGTAGCACACACATGACGAGGTCATTGGACAAAACAGTTAGATGAACTGCTTTCGTAAAGAGTATACAATAAGGAGTTTTCAATCATGCTACTTCTTGTTGACTGACTCCATGATTAACTAATTGCGAATTATCGAAAAGATACTTTTGGACATAATTGCAATTACTAGAGCCTAATTGTATATGTCTGATTGGTCTCTCCACTAGCTCAATAGAAGTTTGATCAAACTATATTGAATTAGAAGTAAATTATATGGCTTTGGAAATAATTAAATTAAGTCGATTTATTCAATGTGGAATTAAATTGGGCAGTCGTAAAAATTGTTCAACTAAAGAATTTGATTAAAAAATTTCTTTAAAAAATTAATTTGGAAAATCTAAGTGATTTTTTAGAAAATTAATTTTGATCAAGTAAAATTAAATTAATCAAATTAATTAAAATCAATATGATATTTTTAAAAATTAATTTTCAAGTCAAACAATTGGTCCAATGGGTAATTGAACTTGAAAATTTGATCTAAGATTGTAAATTGGGCTCGGGAGCCCAAAACTGAGATAAAAACCCGAAAACTGGTCAAACTGGGCTTGGTATGTGAAATTAGGTCGACGGTCCCATCGATGACTAGATTGGACCGTCGGGCTATCACTGGTTAGGAGCAAACCGGCAAAAATCGAACCAGCTCGATGTGTCAGCCACTACAACGGCGACATTCCGGCGGCTAGGAAATGATCGATGGCACGTCTTCGATGGTTGAGCATACAATCCTACTAGAACTCTACCAGAGAATTTGATTTCAGATTAACTATTCCAAAAATAATATTATTTTAATATATTTAATATTAAATTAAATTTAATACTTATCTTAATAGTAAAATATTGAGAATTCAAAGGACCTGTTCAAAAACAACATATTCGATTTTGAAGGATAAATGTATTTTACTTTTTGAGGAGAGTAAAATAGCTTTTAACAAATTTAAAAATTTATTTAGTATATTGATAGTTAATTACTCCACAAGTAAAATCATGAGGTTGATAAATATTTTATAAAGGTATAGTAAAATATTTTAAAAATACAAGTAAATTCTTAAAGTTGCTTGTAAAATAATATATATATGCTGTTAGTGTATAAAGTACTCACTCTTAAAACTAATATATGTTTTTTATTAAAAAACAAAATTTACCAAAACAATATGATGATATGGGAAAACATAGACACATGTCACAATACCATTGGATTTTTTTTATGGATTCATCGTTTTTTTTTTTACGCCATGCAAAATAGACTTTTAAATAAAATTTAGAATGATACCTTTTATAGTTAACCACTTAATAAAAATGATTGAATTTTAAAACCTCATTTTAACCGAAACTTTTACATTTTTTTTTAAAATTTATCAACTGAATTTTTAATTTTATTTGAAAACTTGTTGTGACAAAGCCCTTCGCTTAAAGCTAGCAATAATAATGGAGAACAGTTGGATAACCATCTCTTGCTTTCTAGGTTTTAGATCTTCAAACTTCAAGCCCTTTAAATTTTAGAAAGGTTAAATCACTCTTTTGGGTCCAAATTTAGCAACTTTTCTCATATTAGAGTTTAAACTTTTTTAGTATAAGTTAAGTCTTAAAATTGATTTTTTTTATCTAATTTTTTCAAGAAAATATCAAAACTAACTTGAATAAAAAATTTCAAACCTCAATGAACAATTACCAAACTTAAAGCCAAACTTGCACCAAAAAAATTTATATCCAAATGTAGAAAAGCATTATATAAAAAAGCTATATTGATATAATTATATTGAATCTCTAGTAATTTGTATTTGTCCCATAATTTGTATAACAAAATAAAATTCAAATCCAAATTTTTAAATTCAGGTTCCAAATGTAACCTTATCTCAAATACCCAAAATAAAACATTAATTTTGGTTGATTTTATATTCATGTTACCAATTCATTAACTACTCTCAATAAATTTGATAAGTTGATATTGTACCGATTGACTCTTAACTCAACTGATCTCGTTGCTATTGTAATAACTAAAAAGATATGAGTTCAAGGGTGCTTAAATGCATATTGTCCGAGATTATATAAAGAAGTCCATAATGTAAATATTAAATGTCTCTGATTTTTATCTTGATATATACCCGAAAACAGATAGAAAACAGGGACTCAGAGAGTCATATTTCCCCTGCCTGCACATTTCATACTTGTCATCCTACATACTCAGGGATATCACCGAACGATATACAAAACATATCACCTTTGATTGCATTTGAAATTCAAGCTAATTCTGTTCACAGAATAGCACCATTGTGTTCCAATAGACCGAAGGAACATTGCACTAAACTATATAACCATATCACTAGATGCCATATCTAGTTCAGTCCATGAGCCACCGATATACCCCCAGAACTCTTGTAATATCGTAAACAGTACTTAGTATGGTGCAAACATTTAATAGGCTAACACAACAGAAAAGAACAACACGCTCTAGTAGTTACTAATCCCTAATAAAATTTGTATCACTCTCCTGCGAACTGTTACTCAGACCAGAAGTTTATAAAGGCGGTAACAAAGGATTTAAAGATAGTCCAAAGGGGGTTAGTTTCAGATTCTGCACTGCTTTTCGATGTCCCTTCCCATGATTCACTGTCCATAGAAACCAATGGAATACCCTAAGGAACTCTATAAATTCGACTTCAAAAATATAATGAGCAAAGACTAAGGATACTTACAGATTAATTCGGTCTAATGTTTTACTGCTTCCTTTCTTTGAGTTGACATGCTGAGCGTCAACTTTACTTTCAACTGCAACGGCCCTCTCCGATGTTGACTCGTAAGTGCCATGATTTTTTGGGGGGACACCATTTGAAACATTTATTGCCTGATGAAAAACATAATCATGCATATTAAGCAAACTTATAATTAGTGAATATAGGCAAAGGCAAACAAACATTCACATGCTAATAGACAAAAACTGTTAAATCATGCATATTAAGCCATGTTTCGTTGCTTGATATCAGACATAGACATTCACAAAGGTTTTGGACCAAAGCTCACCTTTGGACCAAAGCTCACCTCTCCAACAATTGCTTTGCTTTGTTCATTTGTATCCGACATTAAAGTATCAGTACGAGAGACCTCTAATGCTGCACCATTGGGAGTATCAAGCTTAGCATTTTCCCCAGTCGAGCATTCTGAGCTTTCTGATAACGGATCTGAAATGCTTTCCACCATTTTCTTATCTGTTAAATTGGAATTCTTTTCCAACAACAAATCCACATTGTTTTCTACTTCTTTACCATCATCTGTCAACACAGAAACCTCAGAGGAATTCATACCATCCAACTTAAAACTACCATTTTCTTGACTCACATTGAGCTTCCCATTTTCCGTTTTATCCAAATTTTCATTTAATTTCCCAACTTCGCTAGACATTCCATTGATGCTGTCTGTTGGTTTAGCAACAGGCCGCAAGGGAAATGTCTCTACTACTATATCTGCTTCTACTTGAATGACTTTAGATGTGAATGCATCTGTTTCCTTCTTACTTTTATCACTTTCAGGAGGTTCAATTACTTGCCCGTCTACAAGGGCTGCTTTATCAGTTCCATTTGTCACATCAATAAGATTCCCATTAATAATTTTTTCACTGCCAAACTCTTTATATTCAGATTCCATAGAATTCCCATTAGTAATCATAACCGATTCATCACTTCCATCCTCATGATGACTAGGAACAAAAGAACTTCCATTTGATCGTTCGGACAGAAGAGGTTCAGGTGGAGTTGAAATGGAACCCAGTGGATTTTGTTGCAAGAACCGATCAATGTCATGTTCCCCTTCAGTCAACTTAGCAGGACCCAACACTCTATTTTCTTGAATTATCTCTCGCACAATCTCCCGTATTATGTAGAAAGACCCACCAACTTCCTTGTGGGTGAGGTTAAGAGATGGAAAATTCCCATTGTTTGATTCTTGATACCTGCGACAAGTTCATCAATGGGTGAGTTTTAAGACAGGAAATCTTCTAGTAAGTTTAAAATCGAAGAGAAAAATAGCCTATAAGTTTAAAAATCCACGTGAAAGGAAATAAAAGAAGTACAAGGTTTATAGAAATGGGTACACCAAATTGAAGCCAACATGGAAATTGAACTCTTCCACATTCTACATAGGTTTAAAAATCTAATGTGGCATGTTAAATGAACCATAAATGATGCTCCCCCATGAATAACAGCAAAGAATCATATCAACAAAGTTAGCAAGAGGTCACATTTCAACTTTTACTACCAAGTATGCTGACGGCAACATTTTACATTTATATTTGCACAAAAATCCTTATATCAAACAAAGAAAGTCCAGTTTGAACTTTGAAAAGAAAGCCAAATGTGTCTTAGCATACAGTCTTCAAAGAAATATAATACATTTAGGCAAATGCCCTACTATATACACAAGAATTCCATTATGAATACCATGTCACAGGGTAAATAGAAGTGGATTGGAATGACAAAAGAGAAAACCGGTCCTGGTAAAGACTAAATTAAGATGAAATAATTAAATTCATCAGTAGTAGCAAACAAAAGGAAGAGGAACTATGTGAGATTACTTCTTTATAAAAGATTCAACCATTGACTTCCTTTCCTCCTTTGAACGCCGAACCCGAGTCTTCTTCCCTCCGGACTCATTGCACTTAGCTAGAGCAAATGTTTGCCCAACCCACCCACCTTTTATAGCATGCATGAGGATAAGAAGGTTTACCAGCTTACAGCATTACAACCTACAGAATACAGAACCAAGATCAAGATCAGAAAAGTCTAATCCATAAACATAAACCCTTTCATAATGAGCTCAAATTACGCAGTCCAGAAGGGCAGAGTGCAAGAACAGCCACTCAATTATTAGCAAGTGCACCATGACTATATATTATTTTATATTTTAGATAATGATAAGACTAACAGCAACTCAAGAATTCACACAAAAAAAAAAATGAAGAAGAATATTTTATATTTTATATTTTAGATAATGATGATGTTAACACTCAATTATGATATAAAGGACAAACACTTTCCATTTGCAAGATCCTCCAAATATTTTTGCAAAGTAGTGGATATCTGCTTTACGTCCTAATGTAATGAAAATCCAATCTAAAATCTAATAATAAAGTCTTACTATCGAATTCTCAAATTAGAAAAAACGATAATTTGGAGCTACCTGATATTGAAAATAAAAAAGGTATTCAAAAGCTAACTCTTGACTCTATCATAAACTCAAAAAGGCCAAATGTAACCGTAATACCAACATACTTAAAACATAAGCAAAAACAAATTGATATAGAATAATGCCAACATTATAAAAAGTAGCAACAAAAATATAGAAAGACGCAATTATCATTACAAACCAGTATGAGAAATCCCAAAGTTTTCAAAAGCAGCAGTTCAAAGTCAATCTAGTAACTATAAAACCAGTATGAGAGATGCTTAATTCATGCAAGAAATCTAGTTTGAGAATGAAAATCTTGAGAAGAGAAAGATAGAAAACAATAGATGAAAAGAAAAGAATGAAAACCATACAAACATTGACAGGATGATAATGAGATAACACTCTGTTTCGATCAACATTACTTTCAGAATGTACACATTCTAATCTACTTATACATAAACTGATTAATTGCTAAAGAACTAACTAACTACAACTGAATTAACTGCTTAACAACCAAAACAGCTGACTAACATCTAACTCCCTCAGTTAACTAACAGCTAACTCCCCATTTATCACATACTAAAGTCTTCATGAGCCTTCAAGCTGTTGATTCAACATTATACAACTTTTCTTAGGTAAACTATTGGCTTTTTTATTCCTAGTTATGAACACTCAAAACTTAGGCCTCGCTGGTACTCACATCTTTTTATCCACTATTTGCACTTTGTTTTCTATAAGAATGTTATTTCTTAGTTTGAGTAAAATGGATAAAAATCTAACCTCTAATAGTAATCATAATGGTACTCTAAATTAAAGAAAATTAATTTATGTCACTCCCCATGAAATTCCAATTCTAGTTACTGATTCTCCCAAAAAATTTCTATTAAAAAAAAAAAAGCAAATGGAGCCTTACTCAAGCCAGGTGAATTCAAAGTGTAGCCTCTTGAGCAAAAGAACTTAAAATTAAAAAAAAAAAATCAAAAGATTAAAATTGAACCCAAATTGCATCAGTTTCTTTTCTTTTTTTTCGAGAAATCATTTCCCCGGTATTTACGTAACATGAATAAGACCCACTCCTTCTCAAGCACTAGGCATTGTAAAACCAACATCAAATAGTGTTGAAACTGGAAAAAAGCTACTTCAATGATCAATAACAAAAATAAGTCATTTTAGGCCAAATTAAAAAAAAAAAGAAAAAGAAACAGCTTAGACAAATGAACTTTAAGAGCAAGTGAAAGTAAGAAGATAATCAGATTTCATAAATGAAAATGAAATTCAAAGATCACCCAAATAAATAAATAAAATGGAGCTGAGAATGAGTGCTCACCTAAAGAGAAGATAGACAGAATGGGAATTTCTTCGTTTTCCTTTTTAATGCTATTTGGGGTTTATAAAAAAGGTTTTAAAACCCTAAAAAATTATTGTAAATAAATTAGCAGTGAGGAACAACAGTGTCCCCATTTTACTATTGGTTTTGTTGGAGGTCTGGGCGGCGGCTGGTACATTGCTTGTATTGTTATTGAAAATGTTTTGATAATTATTTAGGGCTTTTTTCAATTTTAAAATATATATTTAAATTAAAAATTAATTATCTAATAATAAAATATATATTTGAAAATGTACATTACTCCTTAGTTCTAATTTAACTTTTAATATTTACATATTTATGTCAATTTGATCCTTACTCTAAAGAATTCAAAAAATTAAGAAAATACAAAAATTCAAAAATATATAATTCAAAAAATATAATAAATTGAGAATACATTAAAATTATTAAAACTAGAATATTTTACCCCTTTTGTTGGGCTTCAAATTTTAATTATAATTATAATTATTTATTAAAATTGTAATATATATTTATTAAAATAATTATTATAGATTAAATCTTAAACTTTAGAAAAGTAGAGGGTCAATACTAAATTTTGTCGTTTTAGTACATTCTTTTTATATAAATAACTAATAAAATTATAAAAATTTACATGCTAGATTATATAAAAATAAAGTATGAAAATTAAATATTAAATTCAGGCGTAGTATAAAGATTAAAATTAAAATTTAACCATTTACAAACATAATAAAAAATGAAAAGAAAAACCTAGGTGTCAAAGAAGACATAGGGCTTGTATCGATTGTAAAAATTAAAGGCACAAAGATAAATTTAGCTCCTAATGTTTACTCATTTGGTTATTTTGGTTTTTATTGCTTTTTTAGGTTATTTTGGCCATTAACATTTAAAATTTAGTCAAATTGTTTGCTTCTTGACCAAAAATTCGATTGAACTGTTAAAATTTTAATGCCATTGACATGGCAGCTCATATGACATTTTAGTATACTTCAATGCTAACATGATTAAACTTTTTAAAAGTTTTTATGAACTTTTTTTAAATTTGTTGATTTCTTAAATGTTTTTATTTTTTAAGTTATTTTTAAAATAAAAATTATATGTGAACTACCATGTTAGTGGACACATCAATGTTCGTTAAAATTTTAATAGTTCAATCAATTTTTCCATAAAAAACAAAAAAGCAAATTGACTAAATTTTAAATGTTAAGGGCCAAAACGGCAAAACAAGTAAACATTAAGGGCTAAATTCACATTTACCTTTTCTATATTGTACGTGGAGGATACCAAGTTTAAAAATGTGTTGGCCTATGCCTTCCACAGCCATTGCCATGAAAGCTCTACGGCTAAGAACAAAGTCCATTTGGTTATTGTGATTAAGATCAGCCCCTTCACTGCTGCAAACACTTGAATTCTTCCACCTAATCTACCATAACATGATTTTTAAAATAAAAAAAAAATCAAACTCAAATTTCCACTATAGAAACAAGATTAAAATGTTAGAAAAATAAAAAAGTAGATTGTTGTAGAAGAAATCAGCACCACAGCTACCTCCCATCTTTGTATAATAGAAGAAACACCACTTGCAAGGTGTGCACACAACTTAAGCCTAATAATGCCAAGGAACCCTATCCGCAACAACAAAAATCACTCACTAAAAAATTATCTTTTGTAACACCTCGAATTTAGGCCTAGAAGTATTGGGCCTTGAGTATGGGTCCGTAAGGAGGTTGTATATAAGTATTTAATTGTGCAAGGAAATGACACAATTAAATGTTTGCTCAAGTGGTTAAGGGTCTTGAGAGGAGTTGGAAAAGTTTTGGGTTCAAACCTGGGCTTTAATAAAAATTTTGGTTTTAAGTGAATAAAACCTTAAGTGCTTGGATGAAGGCCTTCTAAATTATTGTGTTAAATAAATGTTCCAAGGAAACATGTGGTTTAGTGGTTGGGGCGTCATTAAAGTTGTAAGGGAGTCAGGGTTTAAGTTTTTGGCTCTTGCAATTTATTTTGGTTTTTCTTTTAAAAGAACCTGTACTTTAGCCTATAGACCTTATAATTAATTGAGGCTAAAACGGTAACACTGTAACACCTTCTATAGTATGTACATACAAAAAGGGTAAAAGTGTAAGGACTTGAGCTTAATGTATAACATCATACAACTAAAACTTTTCTATTCATTTGGTGATTTTTCTCCTCTTAACCGAATACACATACATAATATGTATCTCAAATGCTTAACATGTTAGTTCAAGCATAACATAATTACACTCATATCACAATATGAACTTATAAGTCAAGTTGATTTCACTTCAAGATTTATATCTAAACCATTATCAAATCCATACATAGAACTTTAGCCATATTCACATGGCTTTATATACAATACTATCAAAATAGCAACCTCCCAAAATATCATTCTATACATGCCATAATGTCTACTAGAGTTTTAAACAAAGATACCAAAAAGGTGGTCAAAAGATGCGATGACTTCGTAACGGTTTCCAAGCTTTCCTCGACAAGATGATCTATACAAAACCAATAACACACCAAGTGAGTTATTAACTCAATAAGTCCTAAGAAATTTCAAGAATGTAATGATCCAATTATCTTAACAAAAAAAAAAAGAATAAAGCTTTAATCCAATATTAGCCGAATTCAAACATGATATCACAAGGAAATCTTATGTCACATGTGTGCATTATGAATTTTGTACATACTTACCCGAATTCACTATGTACTCATACACCATTTAATTACAAATTGAATATACTATGGTAAATGTCATATACAAATCATTGGCGTATATACATATATAAATGACAAACAATGTTCAATTATTTAAATAAAACACAAATCAAGCCGCTCCATCTATCAATCAAATCTCCAATCCATTTAGATTTATTTATCACTAATTTATATCTTTGTTCAATTATATACTAATTGAACCGATTACCTTTCTCTTCTTTCTCTCTTCCCAAGCATTTTCTATTAATATACAGATTAAAATCAAATCCCATGTCTAGTATCCATGCACATTTGATTTCTCCCAATTTAATGTTTTAATAATTTCCATTTGCACAAGTAATTCTCCACAATCGATGTCGCACACTTAGTGCTCGATTTAAAAGTCCGCACACATAGTGCTCTTACTTATTCTCACACATAGTGCCACGTTTCCTCGCACACAGAGTGCCATGTAGTCTCGCACACATAGTGCCACTTAGTTTTTGCACATATAGTGCTGCATAACCTTGCGCACATAGTGCTGAAATTTCTTATCTATAGCTACCACAATATCATAAATAGGTCAATAAATCTCACATTCGATTTTCAAAAACTCATACATACCATGGTTTCTTATCCAACCTATTTTGTGTCATTTATGTGCATTATTAATCGTAACCTAAATTACTTAGGAACTTACCTTTTTAGTCGGATGAACAACTCCGATCAGCTACTCAACCGCTTTCGCTTTTCCTTTGGCTGAACTTGGCTCCCTTTGATCTTGAGCTCCAACTAAGCAAATAAAATAATTCAATCATCGTAACCCTAATTTATATTCATTCCTCATAGACACACACAGAGATTCGATATCCCATCTAATATTAACCAAGCCATAACAATTTAAAGTTTAACCCTTAAACTTAATAAACATCATCCAAACATACTTCTCATCTATTCCATTTATTCGCTACATATACAAGATAAATTTCGGCAAATTCACATTTCCAAATTTTTCAATACTAAATAATTTGTAAATTAATTAGCTAAACTTATTTTCGGTTAGTATTCATTTAAATACTATCAAGCTCGTATACTTCTAATTTCATGAGTTCAACATCTTAATGTCCATTGTAATCACTCAAATAAATTTTTAATACATAAATTAAGCTACTCAAACAATCTAAATTTAAATTCGGCAAACACCATACCAAACTATTTTAATCAAATTCTCCATAGCACATAAACTAAAATATAAAAATATAAATCTTATTCCTTCATCCATATCTCGGTCAATTGCTCAAATTACCCCATAAACATGAATTTTGCAATTTAACTAATCTACCATGAATCATTCGGCCTTAACACTTATTTGAATTATTTCTCATACAAGAAAGTAGAAAAAAAATAAAATGAACATTCTATTTAAACCACATATAGCTGAATGCACAAAGTATTACCCAACTAACAATTCAACAAGATTTACCTCATTCTAACATCTACTTATTCAATTCAACATGAAAACAACCTCAAATTCCAACATCTTGATACACGGCTTAGTGCCCAAACCACCATAAAATTTTAATTTTCTTGACATGGCCAAGAAATGCATTTAACAATTAACTTAAACACATAAAAAAAACTTCAAAAATCATTTCAAAACTTACCTCCAACTAGCAAAAGAGGGTGCCGAAGTACTTTAGTGAAATTTCTCTTTTTCTTTCCTTTGGTTTCGGTTTTTGCAAGAAGAAGAAGAAGATGAACACTTATTTTTAATTTCTTCTTTTATTCATCTTAATATTTTTTTATTCATATTATTTATGATATTATAATCATTTATCAATATAATATTATGATTAAATTAAACTTAGTGGAGGAACATCATTGCTTGGCCGGCCACTTAATGCATATTGGGCATTTTGCCATGCAAACCAAAACTTCCATACTTTGAAATTTATTTGGTCCTCACACATTTACCTAACATATTTTCTAAGTTTCTCAACTAAGTCCTTTCAAGTGAAATTCCCATTCATATAACTAAATTAAAACATCAAAATTTTCACACATGCACTATCACACATAGAAGATAAAAAAATTAATTTAATAAATTTTATGACTCAATTTTGTGGTCCCGAAACCACATTCCGACTAGGGTCAAAATTAGGGCTATCACAAACACAAAGAGCCTTATGGTGTTGTGGCAAGATGGCGTGTTATATAACTGTGAGGTCTAAGGTTCAAGTCTTGGGATGCGCAATGGAGTATTATTTTGCTGTTTGAGCTATGTAGGAGGTGGAGTTAGACTGGAACTCTGTGATTGAAGCTGAAATTTCGGCATTTGGGGCCTCACGAGCGTGCGATCGCTCGTAGGGTTAACCAAGCCCACGAAACGTGGGCGTACGTCGAGGAAGGCCACCATGAGCAATCTCATGGGCTTGGGTCGTATGAGCCCAACGGGCCCGTGGGCCTGCGTGGGTAAACTTTACTATTAAGTGGTACGTAGATAGACTTGTCATGTCGCGCACACGACTTAGGTAGTTATGGGCTACGTTGGGCATAGATGGGCCATATGGGCCTAATGGGCTCGTGGGCCCTACACGGATTAAATATGTAATTTGTAATAATTATCGGACTAGGCTATGTAGGTCACATAGCCGTATCTAAATTTGGACTAAATGGGCCACACGAGGGTGTGGGCCCACTTGGGTCGAGTAATAGGCCTTAGGGCCATTTGCATCGTTATGACTGTTTAAGTTACTTAAGTCACTCGAGGCGACGGTGGACCTTCTGTTGGGTCGTTAAGACCCCGGTTTGTAAAATCATCGAAATACCCTTGTAGTGTAAAATGACCGTAATACCCCTGTATGATAGAATGACGATTATGCCCTTATGCTCCGTATGACTGATGTGCCTATGATTTACATATATGATTGTACTGAGTATGACTTTACATGCATGTAATACTTATGACATGACATATTGCATATGGTTGGGTTATTATGGACAGAGGAAATGTACGGCTTGTAGCCGTTCTGTACAAGGCTTTCAGCCTTTTTGTGATACTTATGGCTTATAGCCGTTCTGTTAACTGGCACCATTGCTACGATATTTATGGCCTTTAGCCGTTCTGTTGACTTAGTGCCGCAACCGATGCTAAGCTTAGTGTGTTGGCTAGGTGGGTCGATGTTATCCCCACATGGTGTGTTGGTTGGTACGGGTGGTGTGTTGGTTGGACTGGTTGGGAATCATCGCATATCTCGCATCGACATCGATTACATTATTGGGCTAAGGGCCACCGACATCTTGTTTCGTGATGGGCTCAGGCCCAGTCTGTTTCTGCATATCGTATATCTGACTGTTTATTTTTTTAGGGACTACACACTGAGTTTTCGCAAACTCACCATTCCTGCCTAACTGTGTAGGTAATACTCAGACTTAGATGATTTGGAGTCGCGAGGGACTCTGAGGTGGCCACACGATTGCAGTGGATCTGCAACTTGACTTTATTTATTTTAAATTTCATATTGGGTTTTGGATTATGTAATAAGGCCATAGTGGGTTTAAGTTTTAAGTGGGCTTTTAATTTCTTATATTAAACTGCTAGTTTAAGAAAACTCGAGTTTTCAAAATATTCAAAGTTTTCAAAATGCTTCCGCAATTTAAGTTGAATTAATATTCCAATGGAAAATATTTTGGCAAACGTTTGTGACGAGATGATTTGCTAACCTCGTAGAAAAGGTTTTAATTTTAGAAATAAACTTTTAACGGCAACTCAATTCTTGAACGATGCTTTGATGCAACACGCCAGATTCGACCATAACGTCTAGGTCGAGTTTGGGGTGTTACAATCTTTGGTGTTTCTCAATTTCATTCTTTAAAGTAAGAAAACAATTTTGGGTATTAACCCAATTGTTAGGGAAAAGAAAATAAGTTGTTAGTATGGTTGTAGTTGTGTTAGTTTTACATGTTAATTACAACACAAATTGCAACTTAACGGATAACGGGCACTATGATAAAAGTTGTTTTGTTTTATTGGCATATTTTTCTTATCAAATCTATCTAGACGGTTAGGCCCAAAAAATATTAAAAGAGGGTGAATTGGTATTTTAAAATTTTCTACAATTTTTTTTCTAAATGATAAGGAAAGGGAAGAAAAGCTTGAACAATTCAATTTATAGTGGTTCAGCCCCAATTGCTTACCTCCACTACCTTAGTATACTTTAACCATGGATTTCCCAATTCATTATACTAGAATCATTACCTGTCAATGAAAAACTATAACATTTGCAATCCCTATTTATTTTCATAATGTTAAGATAAAATCATCCCCTTAGTTTTTATAGCTTAACTAAAACACTCTAGCTTTTGTGGTGTAACACCTCTCATCTATCTTTGTCGCTAGATTAGGGTTACGGGATGCTACAGTAAATAATAGAACAGAATCATAATATTTCATTTCAAAATGTTTTTCTTTAAACAATCATTAATCATCAATCATTCATTCAAAACATGTTATTCGTACTAAATCGATATTAAATTGAGCTTATGAAAGCTCTAAAAATAGTTCAAAACTATGGACTAATTTGAAACATTTTAGAAAAATGTGATAAAAATGCAAAATAGGGGTTACACGGCCATGTGATAGGTTGATGCTATATATTGTAGGGTCACATGGCCGTGTCGCTAGGCCATGTAACTAATTGTGGTTGTGTGGACCTAATTGTAAAACATTGCAAACATTCACACAACTGTGTGGTTGGGTCGTATAAGAGACTGAGACCATGTCAATGATCCTGTATCTAACTTACCGATGGCACAAGGTTCTGTCAACCAACCTTGTATGACACACTACCGTGTGGTAAACCGCGTAACATCAAACTGACTATTTTTCAAATGATGTAATCCAAACCTTTACACATTACCAAAACACAAGTTTAGGTGCATTTTATCATACCTAAATCACTTCATAAACTCAATTCAAAACATGATATAACACATCCTAGTAGTGCCTAACCAATATGCCATTATGATACCATCATATCCAAATATTAAACATACAACTTAACCGTTTATACAAGTATAAATAAGCATCATTGTGCATTTTACCATAAATACATACCAAATCTTACCTTTCTACCAACAAAAAATATGCTTTAATACAAACCAATATTAACTATATAGGTTTCAAGCAAACAATTAAACTTATAACATGTAAAGTTCATCTAAATCTCAATTTTCATTCATCTATTCATGATTCAAGGCATATCATATAATTAATAAGCAACCATTCATCAAAACATTACCATTTCATAATCTTTTTCGTGATTCAAGGATAATCACACATCCAAAGGCATGTTAAAACCATTCATTCCATCAAACATGTTAAATAACCTTGAAGAACACATTCCATATAGACCATATAAATCACATTATAACATCTACCACATAATCCCAAAATAACCTATATACGTGACATATAACCATTCAAAACATAAACCACAATCAAGAACCAAAGTACCAACATTCAAGATTGACCAAAAACGAATCGTCTATATGTACATGCCACAAAACCAAGTTTTAAATGATAGAAAGACTACTGAATCAATATCGAGATAGTGTGAACTTTGGACGACCCGTTTGACGTGTTCTGCAAGTTGACAATCTACAGGAAAATGGAAAAACAAATGAGGTAAGCTTATACAATGCTTAGTAAGTTCACAAGTATTAAACCAAGTAACTTACCTCAGGTTATAAATATACACTACATGCTACTTAGCTTGGTAAAGTTTACCTATCATGGAAAATCAAATATAAAAAAGGTGAGTTCAACATTTATTATTTTTAATATTTATCATACCATATAGTAACTCAATCATATAACATTTCAATTCACTGATTCAACATTTCATTACCATTCACAAAACAAATAATCATTTAATCAATTCACTTTCTTAATTATATCATACAATCTACTTACCTACAATACAATCCATTTCATATTAATGCCAAACATTATTTTCATTTCATTATTTGAATTTCTCAATCCATTTCATATTAAACCATATGAACTTTATTCCCATATCATATCAATTCATTTTTATACCAAATAGATATTAAATGTCAATTTAATGTCAATTACAATTTTGTTTCATAGTACAAATTCTGAATCACATTCATCGATTTGTCACGTTTTCATATAAGCCCCTTGGGCTTGTATAATCAATTCTCATTATGTTTATGTATCATCTGATCATCATATCAACTCAATCTAAATATCATTTATTCCATTTACAATATACATGTCCCTATTAACTTGACTCGGACTTGGATAGATACACGGATCCAACCAACACATCAATTTGGCACCTAGTGCTTGTCGGGTAAATTCGAAAATAATAAGTTGCACCTTGTGCTGGTTGATATAACCGACAAATGAGGTGCCCAACACTTCTCGACACGTAGTCGTATAACTCTGAACTCTTCCTATTTTGTGGCATGCCAACTATATCCGACTTTTCCTGAAAATTTAATGGGGTAACAGTTTCTCAATTTCGTTACATAATTTCATCAACCAAACAATAAATTCTCAAAACTAATAGCACGTCACATAACCATACTGATTCAATTTCATGTTTACAACATTATATCATACTTTCACATATATTTACTTCAGTCTTTATCACTATCAACCTGTCTAAATCAAATCAATTTAGCTCATTTCATCACATCATCACACAACATATCCTATTTCAGTCCAATTTAAGGTCAATTCCATAATTATTTCAATTTGCAATTTATCGTATTCAATTTAATCCTCTATCTCACCTTTTGTGTACTGAATTATAAATAATTAAAATTTCAATTAAACATAATTACAATTATAATTCTAAATGTATAACAATTTAACACAAACATACCGTTTGAACTTACCCGGTCAAGACAACAAACAAACAACTCTCTAAGGACTAATTAACAAGTTTTGCCATTTACTTAATTATATTCAATTTGGTCCAATTTTCAGTCTATTCAATAATTCAATTTAATTTATCAATTCCAAACATCTTATGTAATCCTACTATAAGTATATATCAATTTAATTTTATTATTCGAATGCCCCTAAACTTTTTTATTTTATTCAATTTAGTCCCTAAACCAAAGCTATTATAACTTTCACAACTGAACTTCGTTTTTCATTTTGATTTCAATTATGTCCTTCGAAATCCCTCTAAACCTAAATTACAGAAACCTCATGAGAATTTCATCAAATTTTCATTTTAGTCCCTATATGCAAAACTAACAAAATTTACTTAACAAATTAAGCTTATAATCAAACTATTAAACATCAAAAACTTCAATTTTAATCAATGGAAACTTTAAAAATCTTTAACAGTTTTGAAAACGAAGATACGAGTTAGTTGGACCTAGACCTGTCCACCCAAAGGCCCACTCGAAAAGTGGGAGGGTTTGGGTAAAACTATAGGCCCGAAAAATGGGCTTGGACAAAAAAATAAGGGTAAGGCTTTTTTGGCTCGGGCTTGGCCTGGCTCGAATATGCAAAAAAACTGTTGTTTTTTCTTCTTCTTTTTTTTTGCTATTTTCTTGTTATTTTTTTTCACTATTTTGCTAATATTTCACTATTATGTTGTTACTATTTTGTTGTTATTATTTGGATATTGTATAACTCTTTTATTGTTAATTTTGTTACTATTTTAGAGCATTTGTTTGTTAAGTTGCACATATCTTAATGTTATTTAAGTATACATATATTTTTAATTTATTTTCAATTTGTTAATGTTATTTAAGTATACATATATTTTTTCATTTATTTTCAATTTGTTGGGAAACATTTATTTTAATATTTTTAGTATTTTTGATGTACTATATTTTTAAAAAATTGTATAATAAATAGTATAAAAAATTAATATAGGCAGGTTGGGTCGGGCCCGAGTTTTAGCTTTTTATCCGGGACGGGCTTGGGCAAAATGTTAGATCCATTTTTCGGGTCGGGTCGGGCCCGTGCCTAACAAGCAGGCCTAAAGTTTTGGTTGGGCCGGACTCATGAACACCTCTAGTTGGACCTAGTTTCATCAATCTCAAAAATATAAAATATACTAAAAACGGGTAAAACATTCACTTACATGCATGAATTTTTGTTTGACCGAAAGCTCCTAGATGTTCTTCAATGGTGTTTCAGTTTGGAGCTAAGACAAAATTAAGATGATGGTTTCTAATTATTTTTATGTTTTATTAACTTTTAATTTTAATTTAATATAAATTTTATCATATAATTTTAAGTAAAATAAAGTCTTAGCCGCCCATGCCAATCCATTATGGTCAAAATATCATTTAAGTCCTCCCACTTTTACTAAATAAATATTTTAATTAATAAAATTCAATAAACATCAAATTTTACGTCTTTTATTATTTGATCCTTTTTCCTTAATTAACTATTCAATCGCTAAAATTTTTGGACCAAACTTCAATTCACCAATTTAAAAGCTCCGTAAATATTTACTAAAAGTATTCATGGGCTCGGTTTATAGAAATGAGGTCCCAATACCTCATTTTCCAAAACTACTTGACTTTCAGTACGCACCACTTATACCTTGACTAACTGACAAATTAATAAAATCTATTAAATTACGATTCACTATTATACTATATTTAACTCATAAATATTAATTAAATATATCTATGGGCTCTCTTGTCGGAATTGTGGTCTCGAAACAACTAAAAAACGAGTTGTTACATGTAGCTCAACTAGAAACCGTTTACAATCTGCTTAAGGTTTTATACCTCAAAAACCTGGTATGCTCTTTACAACAAATAGAAGATGAGCAAACTAACAATAAACCTCTAGTAGGTTTGAGTTTGCAAATTGAAACTCTAAATACAAAGATTTGAGAGTGAGAAAAGATATTACAATAAACTCTCAATGAAAATGTACAAGAGAAAATGAAGAAAATAAATAATTGAAGGTTTTTCTCTTGATTTTCATGCTTGAATGTTCATCTCTTGTATCTTGATGTGCTCTTGATGTGTATATATGGCAAGGGAAAATTTGCAATTGTTTATAGCCATTGGGGATAGTTTCTAGTCGTTAGAAGCATTGCTGACAGACTTGTATTGATAAAACCCACAAAATGTATAGGTAGAAGTGAACTTGTATCAGTAGAAGTCCCCTTGAGTATCGATAGAAGTCTAGAGGAATATTTAGGGTGCTCTCTGACTTGCTTCTATTGATAGAACTTCCTCCAAGTATAGATACAACTTCACAAACTTGTATAAAATGGGTTTATAACACTTAAAAACAGTTTGGATTAACTCAAAGACATTTAGATAAATTAAAACATATTTAAAACGTGTTTTTTTAGTACTTTTAGAAGTCTTTGAAATGCTTTTAAAATGTTTAACAAAATTTTCAGTAGTTATTTTCACCAAATGACTTAGGAAATATAAATAAAAATTTATCTTAAATGTTGTTATATCAAAAGTTTGAGACATCAAAGTTAACATAGACCATAAAGTGTTGAATCATGAGAATTATTAGCTGCTTATTACTTAAGACAAACGTCTAAGAATCAAAGAAAGCAAGGATCGGATGAAGACATTTAATACAATTCAAATCCCCTAAAATAGAAGATTTGATCTTCAAGGAGATTTATGCCTAAAAGATCTTTACTTTAAGAAGAGTAGCGAAGACATGTTTTGTGGCTACTTTAGTGGAATCAAGTTATTGTAATTGATTATAACTTAACAAGACATATTAACTCTTATATATGGATGACTTGTTTAGACTATTTTTATTATGCTTATTTACACAAGAATTGTATTGTTGAGTGCAAAATTGTAAGTAAAAAATGATTTGAGTAAAATAGTTTTTTAAGGAGGAAAGTCTTCGAGGGAGAATTATCTAATCTAAGTATAGAGGTGAGGTTACTACTTGGTGAGTGAGTAGAACTTAAATCACAACTTATACTCATTTAGTCTAATGGATTAACTCTCTAGGTAAGGCCTTGCAGATGTAGAAAGTTTTCGAACTGTGTGAACAAAATTTTGGTATCCATCTCTATTTTTCTTACAATTGTTACTTAGTCCAATTGCAACTTAGAATATCTAGATTAATATCTGACATGCAAAAATCAATAAATTTGCAAATGGTACCAAATCTAGTCACTTGAAATTAATTGCAATCCTTTTTCTTTTTTTCTTTTGCTTTTAGTTTAGCATGAAAGATTCAAAATCATATAATATTTTTTTGTAGACAATTATTAAAGATAGTTATTTGAGTTGATTTTTTAAGGATAATTTAGAAATATAAAATAAAATTTTAAATTTGAGGATATTAAATTAATTAAATTAATTATTTCAATATTATAGTAACAAATCTGTTGGCGTTATCAAGAGTAAAAATTTTCAACAATTGATTTAATTGATTCGATATTTTGAAACATAAAATTTCAGTATTGTAAAAATTAAAATTTTTGGTAATGAAATAAACAAGTACAATTTGACAGTATTTTAATGCATTTTTTAGTTTCTATCTCTTTTTCCTTTTAATCCTTAATGTTTTTTTATCGAGGTCAATACTTAAAAAATAATTTGTTTGAGTGACTAAAATGAAAGCACCTTAAAAATTAGGTGATCAAAATAAAAGCATAAATATGATGTGAACATGATTTAACATGTACAATCAATTGCCATTGGAGATTTAATGCTTGGGTAACTTAGATGAAAGCGTTCATTAATGATGGTGACAAAATTGCAAGGATTTCTTTTTGAGTAACTAAAATGAAAGCACTTAAAATTTGGGTGACCAACTAAATGGTTTGCCCTTTGATTTTTAAAGGGTTAAAGTACCCTGAAAGTCCCTATATTATAGGAGTTGTATCAAATTAGTTCCTCTATTATTAAATGGATCAATTTAGTTCCTATACTATTTAAAAATTAAATAAGTCCAAATTGTAACAAGATTAATATTTATTGTATAAAAATATCTTGAAAGCTATTTTCTCTAATTGTAGATCAATTCGAACAAAAGATTTCATTTACAAAATTTTAAATACTTCAAATATATAAACTCGTTAAATTGTAAATGATATTTTTATACAATAAATATTAACTCTATTCCAGTTTAATATTATTTAAAATTTTTAATAGTAATATTAAAATTATTAATTTGATACAAGAATTTCCAAAGTATATTCACCACTTTTAAAGTATCAATAACAACCACACAATAGCTTAGACTAGGAACATCCTCTCAATTAGACATTAGCTTGGACTTTTTAAAAGGAAACATATAGTGTCATTGAAATTTAATACAGTTTTTCCATTTTAGCATAGAGAATAATATCCAAATGCTTTAGTTTTGCTTTAGATTAGAGGAATTCGTGGTTGCATTGGGTCAATTCAGGTTAAGCTTAAACTTGATATTAATGCATTTTATGTTTGAACAAGTTCACTTGATCCTAAATATGAGCTTAAATTTTTATCCTGGTCTACTCATGTTTGTAAATGACTAGTTCAAGCTATTTTAAGTTTATCCATGTTATTTTTAAAAATATATATTTATATTATTTTTAATTTGATATTTAGTTATTTTATATATTTTTATTTTTAAAATTTTATATTTGTTATGAATATCTTATTAAGTGGATGTCCATCAAGATAGGTTTTAATGTACTTTAAATTCTAATAGTCATTAGAAGTAGATATCTACTTCATTTATAATTCTTATATCTATAAATAGAGACTTTTGAGAAGCTTTGTAAATATTCCGATTGATCAATAAAATACGCTCTCTCTTTTGCTCTCCCATTTTCTTTGTTCTTCACTCTTTGTTTATTTATTTTATAACACGTTATCAACATGATTCTCTTTTAATTATTTTTCTCCATAAGTCACAAAATAATTTTCCCTTTCACTAAGCTTTACCCATTTCAAGCAACAACCAATGCAATAGCCGGCCAATCAAATTTGCTACTTATGTAACACCCCAAACCCGGCCCAGACGTTATGACCGGATCCGACATGCCATATCGAAGCGTTCAAAACATTTTATATTGTTGATCCAAAAAAACTTACTTGGTGTTTTAAAAGATAATTTCATTATAGGTTAAAGTGAATGGAAGCTGTGCACCAGGTAGGAAACCAGAAAAGAGGTGGTGAGTCCATCGGACTGCTTAAGTACCAAGCTCCCTTCGAATCCAATCCTAGACATGCATACCGCCGTTGCCACACCTTAACGTCATGGATATTTCTAGGAAACTGATTTGATTAAGTCATTTTTAGGAAAAGTGATTAATTTTGGAAAATATTTTTATTGCGGAAGCTTTGCTTGTTGTCGTGTTATTTTGAAATCAATTGTTGTTTTTGAAAACGCACGCTAATGCTATCCAATTTCAACAGTTAAAATAAGTAATACTTATCTTAGTAATACATAGTAAAACCATCAAAAATAATTAAGCGGCCTTATTACATTTAAAAACCCAAAACTTCAAACGTAAATAAAAGGATGTCCAGTTTACCAGAAGAAAATCAAACTTTCAGAACGGGTGGCCACTCCGAATTCCCTCACAGCTCCAAGCCCACTATGGTTGGGGTTTACCTACGTGGATGAAAAATAAGGGGTGAGTTTGAGAAAACTCAGTGTGTAAAATAACCCAACCATAGTCTAAATCAGCTCAAACCACAGAAATAGAATAAGTTGGCCTTAGCCCGAGCAGATTTCAAAATGAAGCCCATAGGCCCATAATGAGCGAGCAGATATTACATGTTTATGCGAAACCAAACCCGATTCATCCATAACACCCCGCACCAGCCTTACATCATGTGGGAGACTACTCGACCCACCCAACCGCTACACACCACGAAATCGCATGCGAGGTCGCCGGATATTGTGTGAAGTCTCCAGATCTGATATTGTGGCAGAGCCGCCAGAATAGATATATGTGGCAGAGCCACCAGATCAAATAATTGTGGCATAGCCACCAGGACGCTTCCTCCATAGTATAACCCAAGTCCCCATGCAACAGATATGTAATCATGGCATACATCATACAGAATCAGATCGTCATGCTTTTCAGTCAAAAGTAACCCTAGGGGTATAATGGTAATTTTGCATACATAGGGGTATTCAAGTAATTTAACTGTTCTTAAGGTTTTCATACATAACATAGTCATTTACGTACGATCAGAAACACTTACCGCGTTTTCTTCCGTTGGCCCATTATCCCGTTTTTGGCCCATTAAGCCCAAAAATATCGAAATGCACAGAATCGCGCACTCTGCAGTCTTATCACTTTAATTTACCATATACATCAAACTATTAATCTCATGAGCATTCACACACTCGCAATATCTCAAAATACCGGCTTTTCGGCTTGTGCCGATCTAGTCTATAAGAGGGTGTTAGTTACACACCTGTTTGCGACGATATGCTGATGAGATCCACACACGAACCGCTTACAATTGGATTACTAACACGTTAATCTAACTATTCAAATACAAACTACGTATTAACCCCTTACAATATTCAACCAACCACACCTAAAGATCATAGTAAGCTTATAAGAAAACAATAAGCAACTCATTAACAAATTTTTGTCAATGTTTACCACATAATCATAATTTCACTGCAAGCTGTCTTCCTGAGCAACAGTCACTAAATTATTTATAACTGGAGCTAAGAAACTCCAAATCAAGTGCCGTTAATTTTCCCTAAAAATAGACTCATATATCTTCTATCCATAAAATTTTCAGAATTTTTGGTATGGCCAATCAATACCAGATTTTTCTTAAAGTTTCCCATGTTTCACTGTTTGACTAATCTGACCACTCTTCATTACGAATCAAATTTCTCATTGTACAGAATTCAAAATATGTTCTCGTTTATTCTATTTGAAACTAGACTCATTAAGCTTTAATTACATAATTTATGAAACTTCTAACTCATCTCCCACAATTTATGGTGATTTTTCAAAGTCACATTACTGCTGCTGTCCCAAGTAGATTTATTACCAAATCACTCTTTCACACCTAACTTGCATGCTTGTTATTTAAACATGTATATCACCAATCAATCATCACATATCTATGATTTTACTTAAGTATAATCTCCATTTCATCATTTTAAAGCACAACATGTTAGCCGATTTTTCCCCTTAGCATCTAAGGCACATGCATGCTCATTTGTTTGGCTCAACTTCACCTATCTTCCATTTTTCATCAAAAGAAAATGAAACAACAACCATTTCCTTCATTTTAATTCATGGCTAAATGCTCACAATACAACTAAAAACCAAAATATGCTTCAAGAGTTAAGGTAGAATCAAGAAGAACTCATGAACCTCAAAATAGAAGCAAGGTACCAAGGACTGACCTTCAATTTTCCTCCTCCTAGTGACCGAATACTCAAGAGCTTTCTCCTCTCCTTTCTCTTCTCTAACTTTCGGCTATGATGAACAAAGATGGGCAAAACTTTGTTCTTTTCACCCCTTTTTCTTTTAATAAAATTTCATATTTCATCCATTTAATTCTTTAATACAAAAGACATGAAATGCCCATTATGGAACATTTACCTAAACCATTATCATGGAACATTTACCTAACCCATTATTATAGAATATTTACCTAATCCATTATCATGGAACATTTACCTAACCCATTATCAATTTGTACCATGAATTATGGATATCAAGTGCTCATATTGTCTACAATAACATGATGGCTGGCTACTTCATGTAAAATGGGAGGTTTGTCATGCAAATCCTCCTATTTTGCATTCCTATTTATTTGGCCACTTCAATTTAGCCTATAACATTTTCAAACATTTTCACATAGGTTCTATTTCATAATTTCACCCCCTTTTTCTTATGGAACAAAAATTAACTAAAATTGCCGGGTTCTATCTTAAGCTTGGGCCTTCTAGAGGCCCACTAACATAATTAAACCTATGCCAACATTCACAGAATTCCCGAAAATTGGGGCGTTACAACTTAAGTTGTTGTCAATTGCATTCTAGAGCTACTGCTATTTCAGTTTTCATTTGAGGCCTGCGTATTATAGGTAATCATTATGCAAATAAATTTATATAATCTTTACGTGCTATGTTTTTCTCATTTGTTAATTGATTTTTGGTAGTATTTTATGAAAAATATTATTACTTTAAGGTTTCTTTTAAACTAAGATTCTTTTATTAAATTATAATATGTATGATATTTGGATGATTAAAATTTTTATGATTAAATTATTGTTATTAAGTATGCTTGAAATTATTGTATTATATCTTTTAAAATTAAATTTATAAATATTTGATTAGAGCATCATAAGATTTTATAACATATATGTGGTATTGAAATTTGGTACAATGTGTATCAGATAACTTTCAAGCATCATACACAAAAATTTTGATTTTGTTTATTAAATGATTTTTTTACTATTAGATTATAAATGTTGTTATGAAAACAAAGTTGTTTTACTAATTGTAATAGTGCTCGTGATAATAGCTAAGGTGATAACAATGATGTTAAAGAATCTCAGGTATATTTTACTATGATTTATTTATTATGTCATGTTTATTATAATAGGAGACTAATCATGACAACATGAATAGATAGGTTTTGATTTGAAATCCACACATGTTTTGTGATGATGATTATGAAATAAAGAATCAATGGAGGCGTTTAGAAGTTTGTCTTACCAGATTTGTTGCATTCCCTAAAGTGAATGCAAATATAAAGAAAATAAAAGATATAATCATGGACCACTAAAAATGGGAACATAGTATCAAATAAGAGAACAATGAGAATTCTCAAGATTACTCTCCAAATGTAAAGATAACCTATGTTATCAATGTGATATGAAAGATTATTGGCCACATATGTGACATACGCCCAAATATTTTGTTTTTCTTAATATTCTTTAAGGAAAGATATGAGAATATAGCAATGAATTCTATCATTACAGGTAGAAAATATTTATCTTATTTCAGACTAAAATAAACAAATATTATTTCAATATTTGATAGTACAAAATTAGTTAAAGCTCGAGAAAAACTAATATATCAATATCTAAAAGCACAAAATTTTTATAGTTAATGCATTAGTTTTAAAATATATTCATTATAATGGATATCATATTGGGATTGTGAATGGAGAAAATTATATTTCATATGAATCAAAAGAGGACTGGGTTATTGATTTATATTTATTACTCTTGTTATAAATTAAATTGATCGTGACTATCTTTGTGATCTTCTTTTGTCATCATCTTCATTAAGGGGCTGAAAGCGAAATATTTGGTTGTGAAAGATCTACTTATAAGCAATAGAGTATGGTAAATCTATGTAAAGCTCATTATGAATAAATGCACCTAAAATTGCTAGCTTTTTAAAACTGTGACTGTGAATATAACTCTACAGTATTCAGAATAAGTTCTCAATTAAAATATTACTGATGAGAGCCTTGCAAGAGAGAACTTATTCAACTTTTCATGATTCAAATGTGCTCCTACGGTAGCAATATCATGAAAAAAATTACTTATAATTGAACAAAAGTTTTTAACCACAAAATCTAATCATTCCCTAAAGAGAATGAAACAATATGTAATAAATTTGAAAGACAAAATCTTTAACGTGGATGTAGCAAATTGGACTATAATAATAGTCATGGGATTGCCGTAATAAATTTTCTCACCACCAGAAGTGGAAAAATGAAGAAAGTAAGAAAAGAACAAGAATTTCTAAGAACTTTTGAAGAAGAGAGACAATTTATTTATGAAGAGCCATTGATTATGTACCTATTGTACACTTGGAAAATAAGATCCACTTGCAAAGTTTGCTATTAATAGATTTTAATTGGATTCAAAGTCTACTACTGAAGTTTAATTTGCTTACTTCTTATCGTCAATACTCAACGTAGAACCAAAAAAAAAAAAAAGATACGTCTTTAGATATTAAATCAACTTGATATATGATTTAAATATTTTGATATAGTCTTCTTTTTAAATTTGTGTTACATAGTGTTAAGCATCTCATTTGTTCATGAAAATGAATATTAACTGATTTATTTATATCATTATAGCAAATTTTTGTTAACGAACCAATGAATTTTATGGTTATTCATATTTGATTTAGTTTAAATAATTGTTAAAGTAGTTCATACATTTTATATTATTGCATTTGTTAATTATTTAGAGAAATAACATGAGCAATTGTAAATGAAAAGTTCTATGAGCTTGAATGGTTGTATTTTGAATTAAATTTCATGCATGTTTATGATGATGGTTATGAAAAAAATTGTTGTTTTTTATTATGTCATATTTTTATGTTTGATATGTGATGTTTATTGATATATTTAGCATAGGCTTGTTTCTATACATGACCTAGGAAGTTATTCTTGGTAGTTAACTGACTATGCAAAACTCTTGTTAAAAGGGTTTTAAAAGTATTTTAAAAGTATTTTGAATCGAACTCGAGACTTTTCGCATATGAAGTGAGAATCATACCATTAGACCAAATGCCATGTATTTGAAGATTTTGGCATATTACCTGAAGTGAATATTGCATATAATTATTTGAAAATTATATTTATTAACTTAGTAGCATTATAGACTTCACATTAATTTAGACATTTTCAGTAGTAAAAATCACAATAGTACTTATATGTGGATATAAAGTAAAAACAATGATAGCAAAATTATCAATTTGTTACAACTTAGTACAATTGAAACGTATGTTAAAGTAAACCAAAAGTTTACTGATACAAATGCATTTACTACTTGGCGTGACCAGTTAAATCATCCTGGATCATATATGATGCGAAAATTAATTGAGAATTCATATGTATATTCATTAAAGAACCAAAAGATTCTTTAATTTAAAAATTATTATTTGTTGCTTGTTCTCAATGAAAATTGATTGTTAGAAACTCACTAGCTAAAGTTTTAATGTCTTACATTTCTGAAATGAATATGGGCTCATTCATCCACCATGTGGATGGTTTTGATATTATATGATTTGGGTAGATTTGTCTACAAAATAATTACGTATGTGTTATCAACTTGCAACCTGTTGTTTGCAAGATTGCTTGCTTAAATAATTAATTTCAAATTAAGCAATTAAAACAATTCATCTTGCTAATATTAATGTCTCAGTCTTTTATTGATTGAGTTTGAAAAAATTTTGTGCACATAATGGTTTAGAGAAATTATTAATTGAACAACTCTGATTAATGTCTAAACCACTACTTATAAGAACTAAACTTCCTATTTCAACATGAGATTATGTTGATTTATGTGTTGTACGTATCAAGCCAATAAGTTACAAATACTCCCCATTACAATTGGTTTTTTTATCAAGAGTTAAATATTTCTCATCTTTAAATTTTTGTATGTGCGTATATATTTCAATTGCTCTACCACAACGCACAAAGATAAGTGAATTCTCAAAGAAAGTTGAGAATATATATTAATTACAAGTCTCTTTGTATTATTAAATGTTTTGAATGCATTGAAGATTCAATTATGATATGATTTGTGATTACAATTTTGATTCGATAGTTTTCTTAACATTCGGGGGAGAGTAATTTGAACCAGAAGTTCAACAAGGATAACTCATTACAAGTTAACTGTTAGATGTATTTACAAACTTAATGAGAATAACAAAGTTAATATTTTATTTTGAATTAAAGTCCTAGTCGGACAATCAGTTAGAATAAATAATAGATTGATCGGTTCCAAAAATGAAATTTTTTCTAGATGGTCATATAGTGGAGGTAGGTGCTCCAGAAGAGAATCAGGACATAACTAATAAGTAAAACTCCAGAATAAATTCAGGTACCTGAAATTGAATTTTAAAATAATGAAAATAAGATATCTCGGTAAATTATGTCAATTCGAGAAAATGTGGAACCGAATAATAAAAGTGGTCGACAATAATTTTGCATGCAATATTATTATTGAAATAATGAAATAAAAGGAGGATGTTGAATAAATCTATTGAGAAATATAGATATGGAATAAATTGATCAAAATAGAAAGAAGCAACTCAAGTACAATTAAATTCGTGGAGTTTTTGGACCATAAATCCAAATATCTAAATGTATAAAACCAATAAGGGTACAAATGAAGTAGTTTTGCGAAAGCGAAATAAAAATATGAAGTTTTTCGATAAGTCTTGGCATTGATTATGAAAAGATATAATATTCTTTTGTGGTGGATGCAATAACATTTAGATATATTATTTTGACAATTCATAAAAGATTTAACTTGTGTCGTTGTTGTTATAACCTTTTATGAACTACTATATATTAAAGTTTATATTAAAATAAGGATTTAGGATGCTAGAAGCATATTGAAATTCTCGAGAAATTGTTCATTTATATGAATTGAAATAATTTAAACATATGTAGTAAATAGTAGCTGGAGGATTATAAAATGATCCAAATTACATATTTGTGTTTTTATAGAAGAATTACGATTAAAGTTTACTATGATTATTGTTAAAACTCCTGAAGTGATCAAAATATATTTCCCTCCAAATTTTTTCCTCGTTCATGACTTTCAAAAGAATGGTGATATAAATGTTTAACAAATACATTCAAATAGTTATTTGAAAGACTAGTATTTAAGATTGAATAAGTAAAATAAGAGAAAGTATGTGATGTTTACGCATTGTACTCTTTTTTATGTACTTTAAATCCTAATAATTATTAAAAGTAAATATCTACTTTATTTATATTTTTATACCTATAAATAATAACTTTAGAGAAACTTTGTAAATATTCCGATTGATCATACTCTCACTCTTTTACTCTCCCATTTTTTTGTTCTCACTCTGTCTATTTATTATTTAATTATCTTAACATTTTTTACGATTTACATTATAGTAATATATAATATTACTATAAATTTAATTTTATGTATTATAAATTACATAATAAAAATATAACAAACTTAAAATTGACACAAGCTAGGTCAATCCAAGCCTTGAATATTTAAACCTAAGCCTAACTCATATTTCATACGAGCATAATTCTAAAAACATTTAAATGAGAATGTTTGAGATGTTAACTTGACTGACGCCATATGCAAGAAATTACTTTACTTCAAACAAAGTAAAAATTTTAGTGAAAAAAAACCCAAATATAATAGAAAACAATGAAGTTATTTAGCACCCTCTTCCAAAAGCAATCTAATATCATACATTTAGCATGGAACTGAAAGTAATGTGAACACTTTATTTTCTAGTTTTGATGGTATTTTCCAAATAAATAAAAATAATCACATATCAAGCGGTCCAAACACATTTGGATCATCGGACTGTGCATCCCCTAAAAACGAGTCTATGTTCCGTCTCGTTTGTTCTCTCACGATAGGGAAGTTCCAAAATGAATCCGATTTCTCGAAGAATATGTAAAACACAACTGCCGACGCCAAAAATAGTCCTAAAAGCAGCAAATAGATCTGCCACTCTGCACACACATACACAAAAGATATATCATTCTTGTATTCTTTTTATATTTTTCACATTCATCTGAGGATTATGTTTACTTCAGCTTTTCAGGTTTCTTGAACTACCCGTACCAGATACTTGGACCTGAGTTAAGAGTAAAGTAATTTGAGAGGGAGAGGAAGAGATGGATACCTTTCCAGTCGGCAGGGACGTTTAGTTTTGTTACCATTCCTCCCCGCTGACTAGAAGTTGTAAGTACAACCCTGCAACAAAGCAACAATGACGGAAATCAAGCAGCTGAACCCGGTATTATATTATTGGAGGAACTATCTCAGCAATCTTTGATAGTTAAGTAAATTTTGGAGATATAATCCGTAAATCAATGGCAAGTCTAGTTGGTCGAATATATGTACATCATTACGGAGTGGAAAAGCAAATAAGGTTAAAATTAAAGCGGACGGAATAAATTAAAAGGGACCATATTGATTATCAAATTGAATCTTTAAAAATTTGGGACGAGTCCTTGGTCCAATGGTGTGTACATGGAATGGAGAATGACATGTTTAGGGTTCATACTTCATACACCTATTTCAGTTATCTATACTATAATGCATGGTAACAACAATAAGCTAGTATGCAAATAAATTGGTTTCAAATTTAACCTACATCCACAAAAAATAATAATAACAAAAAGAAGAAAATAACTATAAAAGAACTGCAAAAGTACGCGAATTGAATCCGTAATAATATTTGTTGAACGAATGCCAAAAGTTCATTTAGATAAGGTTAGAATTGTAATCCACAGAGGAGATTAGGGAGTGCCAACAATGATAATGGGGTTTGTTGAATACCAAGAGATGGCAAAGCACAATTGATATTTACCAACCTCATGTTGTCGGGAACACAGCAAAACCAGGATTTAGAATTCATTGCTTTCAAGAAAGATCCACGTAGACATGCGAAAATTAAGTAAAAACAACATAAACAGTATCCTTCGGCACCATTTAAACCATTTCTCAGGTTATCATTATGATAATAGCAATCAGGTTATCTTTGTTTAATGCGATCCACTAAATCTGGAAAAGGTCAAGGGCTCCATGATCCTTTAAGTTCGATCACATGACTAAAGCGATCTCAAAATGCTACTTGGAAAAACCTAAATACCAGAAAATTTGCCTTGGAAATGATTAGCCAAAGTAGTACTTGTTTCATTGAAACTTACCTTTGACTAGGGCAGAACTCTAGTGATGCAATGGATGTACCCAAGTGTAGCCTCTTGTTCCAATGGCTGATCTCCATCTTCTTTACTTCAACCACACAGATGTCTCCATCTTTGCTTCCCCTACAATAGAAACAGTTGAGCATATCCATTAAAGGAACATATACACTGACAAGTAATATAAATGTAATTAATTCTCCAAAACTTTCCCAAACATCATATACCAGTCCTAGGCACATGGCCTATATTCTCAGACTCAGGGTCCATTCAATTTTTCCAAGTTTTTCCATGTATTTGGAGGATCCTTATATGGGAGTACTCTAAGAAAAATGAAGAGTCGGAGCAACATAAATCCTGACTATTCCGCCCTTCCCTCTTTCTCCAACTCTTCATTCATTTTCATCTGTCCCTACTCGATTCTCTTCATGAGAACCCAGCCAAGTAATAACAAATACACAGATGACATGTATATCAAGTATTGACACACAGACACGTCTACACCACACAATTCACGCCTTCAGCTACAATATAACCATGGAAATAGAGCTCTTAAATACATAAAACTGTTTCCAGCACAAATTTCTGCAGTGAGAAAAACATGAATCGGGAATAAATTTGAAAATAAATACCATTAAGAGATTGACATTTTCAAACAGTCAAACCAAAAGCAAAGATGTACATTTTGTTATTTCCAAACATGAACCTTTGATAGAAGCCGAAAATCCATAAGGCAAAGCTGAATACTTACAGAGCAAGATATTTTCCATCCAGGCTAACAGACATAACAGAAGCAGGCTTTCCGAGTAATCTTTTATGCCCAATTTTATTCCACGTGCTTATGTCATAAACTGCAGTAACTGCTTTATCACCTTCCAAAAGACAGCATAGAACTTTCATAAAAGTGAAACATTAACAGAAGGTAAATTGTTTACAAGAAACAAAACATGCATACCCCTTTGAACAGTGCAAAACAAAAATGGTTTTGTCCCATCCTTGGAGAACCGACATAATTCAATCTTTTCATCCTACAAGATGAGGCATTACCAAAAAAATTGTCAGGAAGACTGAAAGCTGCAGTATTCGACAAGAAACTGCTTGGTTAAAGAAATGGTACCGAGTTGCGAGCTAAAGTCATCAAAGGAACACCATCTTCTGTCTTCCATATTCTTGCAGAACCATCAGTTGATGTTGAAGCTAAGAACTCAGAATCTAGGCTAGATTATGACAAACAAATCAGACCAAATTCAAAAGTTAGGTTGGAAACCAAATTGAGTTTAATCAATTTAGGAAAATATACTTTATGATTCATGTATTTACCAAAAGCCATAGATGAACAAAAAGATGTTCAGACCATTTTCAAATGGTTATTTGATAATTGATGAGCAAATAAGTCTTATAACACTTATCTTGTCAATAACATTTCTATAGGGTAATTAGATTATTGCATTTTAAAAAGAAACAGAAACTTAAATAATTTAAGATTGTATGAAAAATAATGAGCAAAAAATATTTTCTGCATGATTGCATACAGATAGGCTCGATTGTTACCTAAAATCCATATCTCGAAAGGATTTATGCGCTCTTACTTCATCTACAATGATGCGTAGAGTTGGCCATTCCAAGATTCTAAGCCGTCCATCCTATTGTTAATCAATATTAGAAGATAACAACATGAAAAAAAAACCCACAAAGTATTGATTAAATTCCTAGCAACTACTTACCACCCCACCAGCAGCAAATCTAGAACCATCAACACTGAAAGCTAGGCATTTTTGCGGGCCCGCATCTAGGAGAGGAGGTAATTCTTTGGTAGACAGCTGTAAATGTGTTTCTTGACCATACAACTCAAACAACCTGCATATTACAAGAAATATCTCATTCTATAAGAACATTATGCCTGAAAATTATAGCCATAATAATCATCAATCTGAAAATTTTCAAAACTTCCCCTGTTTCCCTGGTCACAATGCATAAAAGCAATTGTTCAACTCCTCTTCTACCCAACACTCCCCAGTCCCCAGTTAAATACATGCATATATATATATATATATGTATGTATGTATCTCACTTTTTTCCATCCAACAGCTCCAAAGCCAAAAAGGGAAACCTTGTGCAAGCTATATGATGACTACGCTGAAGATGGAAAAATCCCATACTCCCACGCATCACTCCATGACCTTACTTAAACTAATAAAAACAGAGAGAGATGCAAAGCAGAAGTTCCCCAAAAGGCCAAAACATACAACAAAACCACTAGTCACAGACTTAATCAGCAAATTCTCATACACAACTTGCCCAACCTCAGACATGATTTCAATCTCATAAACAGATTAAACAAAATTTCTTATAACTTCAATAAAACAGCATCCTAATATTCATCAAGAAGCATTTTGTAGTAATATTAATTAATACTTACAAAAATTGACTACTCGCAAGTTTTTGAGCTATGGCAATAAACAAGTAAAAAAACCAGTGAAATAAAAAGAAAAGAAAAAACTTACTTGCAGCCTCCATTAGTGGTAGAGCAAACAAAACAATCTCCACTTGGGTGCACTGCAATGGTTATTGGATCACCATCACTTTCTTCAAGCTCATGCCTAGCCTAATATAACAAATGTAAATATATAAACATCAAGTCCAACTAACTAATATAAAAAAATAAATCAAATAACATAAACCAGACAATGACCCTTATTGTAGTTATACAAAAACAATGCTTCCCTTTTTAGAAAAAATATTAAAAGAACTCTAAACTATTCCACTTTTCTCAAGTAAGGGTATAGCTTTATTGTATCAAAATAATTTATCTTCAAGGTATAAAATTAAAAGTCAAGCACTAATTTGGTGCAACAATAAAGTTATTTTAGCCTAGAAAATTATACAACAATGAAGTATGAAAGTAAATTTTCTTCTACAATGAAGAAAACAAGAAAAACCCATGAAACTTGTTTCTTCAACTAAAATAAATTTAATAATAATAAATAAATAACCATCCCCCCTTTAAAATTGGAGGGAGAATTGCCACAGTCATCCAAAAAAACCCTGAAAACGACAACCTCGTTTGCTTAAAAGAATAAAAACCCTACTTCCCGAAAACCAAAAATGGAAACCCCAATTCCATGATTTAAAAAAGAAAAAGCAAACTTTTTATTTTGTGATAACTTACCAATGGAGATGAAGAGAGAGAAGTGGTGTTGGGATCAAAAGAGAAAATCTCAATAACTGAAGAAGAAGAAGAAGTGGGTCGGGTCATTACCCGGGCCAAGACAACCCAATTGACGTTTTCGGGGCGACGGATCCATGACCCACACGAGACGGACCCACCTGCTTCACCTTCCATTGAAGAAGTAAGAGATGATTGAAATGAAAGATATTTTTAGTTTTAGATATTTAGAATTTTGCTGGGTTTTGGAACGGTTGAAGAAGAAATCTATAAAAAGTAGGAGTCTTTGGGAAAGAAAATATAGTAGGGTGGGAGCAGGACAAAGCGAGAGAGGCACAAGGCTAACAAAGCGTGTCTGGTTGTGGATTTTGGGGGGTGGATCCCACAGAAGGGTATTTTGGAAGCACCGCCTCGCCTGTTTTACCAACATAAACAAAAGTCAACTCCGTTTTGAGATTTTGGTTTTGGATATGCGAATCATCCCATATGATTCTGCCCAATTGGTGAACAATGTTTTCTTTTTTTCTTTTCTTTTTTTAAACAAGGTTGGTTTTCTCTGGTTTTTTATTATTATAAATTTTAAATATTTATTTATTTAAATTAAAATAATCAATCAAATCAATTAAACCAATAAACATACTTTTTATTGATTTAATAGTTGGTCTGATTTTAGAAAAATATTTTTTAAACAACTTTTACGGGTTATATTTATTAAATTTAATTATAAAAATAAGGTTTGATATATAATTTGACATTTTTTTTTGTGGTATATGTATTTCATAAAAATTTACATTTTGGTATTCAATTTTAGTTTTAAAATTAATTTTATAAAAGTTAATGGCTAATAGTGTTATATTTGAATTTTTATTATTTTGTTAATAGAATAGATTTAGTGTTAATTGTGAATTCATTTAATTTATATTTGTTTTTTTTTGTTAAATACATTCTAATAGTAGTGATTGTTTAGAGGATTTTAGGTTGATTTAATAAAAGTTAATTACTAATATTATTAATTAATTATAAATTTTATCATCTTTAAAATATAAATTAAATACTAAAAATTAATATAATTACCTTCACATATCGAAATGTATAATTTTTTATCAAATACAAGTATCAAAAGGATTAAAAGACATTAATACCATATTAAATATGATGACAAATTTGAATATTAAATAAAATGTTAAACCTAAAAAAAAAGTAAAATCTTAGACATCAAATTGAAAATTAGATAAATAATAATTTTCTATTCGACATTTGATAATAAGATTAATTTATAATTTGTTAAAAGAAGAAAATAAAATTGACATTATTGAGTAAGTGCAAGTACGAAAATTTTATTGGGTTTGAACAAAGCATGCTCCAATAATGTAAACAGAATATTAAGATGATCACCTATCACATCAATTGACTAAAATGGTAATGAAATAGTACAATTTTCCATTGGTTGTAGTCCAAATGTATTTCCACATCCTCCCTCTATATGATTGTAAGTTTTCGTTGGGTGAGAAAACATTAGAGCAAAATCAAGACTGATAGTTAAAAGTACAAAAAAAAAGTTTTAATTAATTTTTTTTACGGTAAAGTCATCATGACTTTATTAGAAGTATAATTGAGTGAATTAATTAAATTTATTTTAATCAATTAGTTAAACAATATTTTGGGAATAGAAAATTAATTATTGGGTTAGATAACTTATATGAATTGATTTGAGGTTCAAATAACATATATAATTATATTCAATACATGAAACAGGTGTAATACTCCATTTAATACATGATGGGTGCAAATCCTACTCCCAAAAGAGGGTGACGCTGGGTGGCATCGCCCAGTTTATATAGTCCTAGTGGGACTATGTATTTTCTATTAAAATAATATTATTTTATCCCCTCTTATTCAACTGGATCTCATGTTTTTCTCTATAAATAAAGACCATGAGTTAGGTCAAAATATATCATAGTAAGTGTTGTTACATTTTATAGTGATATTTATTCTATAAATAAATTATATTTTTAGAGATCAACCTAAGTTTCTAGTTTATATAGAGAAATTGATATTCCTAATAGATTATCAATAACTTTTCATTGTGTGAAATAGGTTTAGTGTAATTAGAGCTCACTCTTTAAGCAAACTAAGGGTATGAGAATAGCAGAGTGTTGGATTTAGTGCCTAAGTGTAGTTTTTTTCTTCTAAGTACACTCGTAGTTTTTTCGAATAGATTGTTTAATAAAACAAATTCATTAATTACATTAATATACTTTGTATAATTGTCCTCACATGGTTTTTGCACGCAAAGCAAAATGGAAGCAAATAGATAAGGAACCGAAAGACAACTAATACTAATCAGTATTACGTGGTCGGATCGTAGTATGAAAAAACAACTTGTATTAGTAGATGAACCTAAACATATCCGTAGTCTAATAAAAAATGAGTAAACCAATTGAAAGACTAATATGTCATCTATCAAGTCCAATTGGAGAGATGTCTTATCTTGGGCATCTGAGTGGATGACTCCCAGAAGATATAGACATAGATGTGACTGACTGGACTGATAGTGCATAAGACAAGACCCAAGTAGAATAGATCCTGAATCCGTTTATAGATTTTTTTCACCTGTGACATTCATAGTGTGACATACCTAAATCCCAAGTGGATGGCGGACTATGTATGTATGACTCGTACACTTTGATGTAAGTAAAAAACTAAGTTCAAATAAATAATGAATCAAAAGTTGGTGCATTGGGTGTACGACTTTTGTAGTATGTAGCATCATTCATAATAGTGGAATTTATAGTCTAAAATATGGGTAAATGATATCCTTTCATTGGAATTACATAGTTGATGAAAAGTAAACGTGGCCACGGGTCGTCCGTCTTTGTGATGGATGACTTGATTACTATTTGATAGTGATTGACTTTTCATAAGAGAATATATAATGGTTATCATGATATAAAACAAAATCATATTTGGAGAACAAATATTATCCCAAAAAGATTAAGGATATCCTATAAGGGCAACACACTAATGACAATGAAATGGGACGAGCATTAATTAGTTGCTTTCGTAATGGTATGTCGTTGGGGAGAGCTCAGTCATGATACTATAGTGGAATGACTTTGTGAGTAAATAAGTTTATAATTAATAAGCGAAAAATCAGAACTTAATTATAAATCATTTGAGAATCATCTAAGCCTCAATACATATGTCCAATCGGTCCCTTCGATAGCTCGTTGAAAAAAAAATGAATTGCGTGTTTGAATAAAAATGAACGGAGTGAATAGAAAAAGAGAAATGAGAACATTCATAAATTATTTTGGTTTTCTCTAAAATAGAGAAATGGAATCATTTGGAAATGAATGTGAGTCTCCAAAAATGAAAATGGAAATTTGTAATCCTGTATAGGATTACTTAAAAAATGATAGAAGAATGAGTTTATGTTTTTGGACTATTTTGAAGCCTGAAAATGAAAATAAATCATTCGGCCATAGTGAACATGTTGAGTTGTGACATATTGAACGAATTTTCTCGAAATTTTATCGGGAGTAAAATTGTCAAAATTTTATTGGGATAAATCGGGGTGAGAAAATTATTTAATATGTAGATATTAAAGTTTATTTGGAAAATAGAAAAACTAAATCGGGTTGGATCATATTATAGAGTACTGGGTCAAAAAGGCCTAAGAGTACTCGTAATGAGACCCGATGTAAAAGTGACCCAAAACCCCTCATATAACATGAAAGGGGCAACAACCCTAGTAGAAATACAAGGGTGAGTCTTTCACCCCTCTCCTTCTCTAAGTAGGATGTTGTTTTTCTATTTAAAATAAATCTCTATAACTCTACAATGATTCTACCTTCTCTTCCTATAAATAAATGACATCGGTAGAGCTATTGAGATAACTTTTGAGAGATTATTATTCTATCGAAAAATAGAGAGGATTTATTCTCAATTTTTAAATATATATTTCCAAAATAACAATTCTACCGGTTTCTATTAAAGAAGAGAGAATTTCTATTTTTACCCCAAAATGAAAACTTTTTCGAGTTTTGTATTTTGATTCAATTAGTTCTAGCCACACTTGAAATAGTTCGTGGTACAAGAATAGCTATGAAGATTATTTGGTTGAAAACCAAAAACATCAAGTGTAACACCATACACCCGACTCAATCATCGAGTCCGAGTAACAGGATGTCAAATTCGTGGTCGGAGCGATTACGATCAATTTATTTCAACTTGAAGCCATTGTAAGATTTAATTCAATCAAACAAAGATTAATCATAATAATAAACCATTTACGATATTTATACACATTCATAAAAGCTCCAAGAACTAATTTGAGGTTGAACATGAACCAAACATCCATCATATGATACCAAATTCAACAGGAGCATTCACTTAATAACAAACTTGTAACACCCCAAAATAGGCTTAAGAGTTTTAGGGTATTTTAGGAATTTTAGCCTTAGAGTGTTCAAAATTTTGCGACATGATATATCAGTAATGTTTTCAATTATGGTTTTTATAAAATTAAATCAATTTCTGATAATAAGTTCTAAATACCTTGTTCTCTCTTGCTATTTCAATCAATTTTGAACTCCAAATCCTAATTCATTTTGATTTCTATGATCTCTTAAGTTACAAACCTCTATAAAAAGACCAAGAAAAACACCCAAAAACACTATAGTTTCCTCCATTGTCGAGCTTTCAAGTTTTTCCGGTTTTTGATCTAACGCTTGGATTTTCATCGTCTAAGGTAATGATTCAACTTTTAAATAGTTTTAAATATTATTTAGTCTTTAAAACTAAGTCTTTAGCCATTAAATCGCATGTTTTAAATAAAAGTTGAAATTTTTATCGTTAATGGTAGATTTTGGGATTTTGGATAAAAACATGGTTTCAAAATGTTTTTCAATTAGTTTTGATGCAATAAAAAGGTTTCTAAACTTACTTTGAAGTTTCGTTAAAGGTTTATTTAGTTTTAACGAAATTTTTAAAAAATAGTCATAAAACATGTCGAAAAAGTCGATACTATGAATTGAGTATTTATTATAGTCTAAAGGTTAGAAATTAGTCGTAAGTGAATTATAAGATGAACGGAATTGGTTATAGGCGAAAGATTAAGTATAGATCGAGTTATTCGAATTTAAAGTTTTCTATGTTATAAGTTTCAGTTACATGAGAACTTAGTTTAGGCTTATGTTTTGTATGCTTGTAATGAGTCATTGGTTGATTTTTGGATGTATTGTTGTGTGAATTTGTTGTGTTGAAGCTCGGATTCGATAGAACCTTCTACTACTAGAGATAAAGGCAAGGAAAAACTAGTTTGAGCTTTCAGTTTTTGGCAAAAGTGTAATTGGTGAGTGTTTGGAATAATTGCTTGTGGACATGATTCAATGCGCTATTTGAGAATTTAGTAGTAGCCTAAGCCCCTACTCTAAATTCCGAGTGTAAGCTTTCTCATACCTATGCTATCTTGTGAACAATGTGCTTATGTGTTTGTGAATATGTGAATTGAGATATGTGGTTATGTTAACTTTTGTGAAAGTGCAAATGTGTACATGTTATGTATATATTCCATGTTAGTGACAGGGTTTTGCTAAATATGCAAATATGCAGTGATAGTGCAAGGATAATCGGTAAGTGATATGTGTTTGATTTCAGATATTTTGGCCTTGTAATCTTGAAACTATTGAATATAGTTGGCATGCCATAGGATTATTAGTACTCACCTATATGTATAGTGATTTTGGGCGTTGAGGCCCTAGGACATGTTAGAGGTATAAGGAAATGGGAGCTAAGCTCTATTCAATGGGACATGTGAGGGGAAATAAGGATAGTGTTAGCTTTATATTTCACTTTTGGGACATGTTTGACTCTATGAGTCTATGTTTGGTGTGTTGGAGATCCGCGTGTCTGATAAGTGATGATAGAGCTCATTTTTATGTTTCATAGCTCAAGTGACAAATTATCTTAAAATGTATGTATGTGTAATGTGATGTATGCCTAAATGAGTATGTGATTGCTATGCAATTTATTTTAAGTTATGAATATATGTGTATTGCGATATGTGTTTATATGAATATGACCATTATGCAATTTATCTATAAACATGTTTTTGAGTATTGTGATATATGCTTGAATGTTAGGTGATTATATGTGTAATAAGATATATGCTTAAAAGTGAATATGTTTACCATGTAAAAGAACTAGAAAATAATGCACGAGTAGGTATATTATGACACTAGTGTCAGAACAGTTGAGGTTGTGCTATATGGTTGTTTTGTCAGTGCTTGATGAATTGTTTGCATGGTAGTTATTCTAGGCATTCACTGAGCTTGTTAAGCTCACCCACTCCTTTAAACCATTTTAGATTTGTTGTGTACCGGTGTGAGCAATGTGGCTTCCGAGAGGTGACTTAAGCAAGTTTATTTGTTATTTCGTAGGTGTTCTATATTTATTTACATTTTGGGGAATAAGGCAATGTGGTAGACTTGTTATAGCCATGTTAACTCCTAGACATTTTGTAAACATGTGGATGGATTGATGTTACTTGCTGAAACACTATTTTGCGATATTTAACTATTAATTAGGCCATTGAATGATAATTTGTTGAAGTAATTGATGCATGATGTTTAGGAACTAAGTTGAAAATGATTAATTGCTTATGTATGCGACATTTTTTAGGTCTAGAGTAGAGGTATCGATAATCAAGTTTTAAAATCGATACCTATGTGTTTTGAAACGTACGGGGTGTAACACCCCCTAAATCCAAACCGTCGCCGGAACAATGTTACGAGCATTACCGGACCTATTGGAAAATTTACAATTAATTCAAAATAAATGACATACATATCTTGATTTAATTATAAAGTCCCTATAATGGATCCTCGAGGTCTAAATCACATGTTAGAATCGAATCTGGACTTGTTCGGGTGCTCCAAAATTTTTTTTTTGCGAACTCAATATAACCCCTTTATAAATATCTAACATTCCCTGCAAATTCAAATTGAGACCAATCCAAACCAATCAATTAATGAATTTATACATCTCTAATTATAACAAACTAATAATAATATAAAGTTCTAACATTTTTATGTTTATAACAATCTAACGTAAGATGTCTAATTGATTCATTTAAATTATCATTCAACAAAATTGCTCAAAACTAAGATATAGACTATGTTTAAGATATACGTAATTGTATGGAACAACCATTACCATCATTTATCATTAATGTTTATGTATCAAAATAACAACAAAATTACAACCTAAGTACATGCCATTTTCAAAAAAAAAAAAAGTACATCACCACCTATTTGAGTTCGGGATCAGATTGGATGCTGAGTCATTAATCACTTTTGTACTTAACCTGCGCACGAAAACAAACCGTACGCTGAGTATGCACTCAGTGGTATTTCTATAAACCAACACTTAAATAATTATAAAATACATATATAATACTACTCAAATTCAATAACTATTCAAATATTCACCTTTCAATCCAGTGCTCTATTTTATTTTAAACTCAGTATCAATCATTATTTTTCAATAACAATTATTTGTTTATTGTTATTCAATAACATTCAGTTATTCAGCATCAAACAATCAATAACAATAAGTTATTTAGTCCAATAATACAGTCATTCAGTGCAATAGTTTACCCCTATTAACATAACTCGGACTTAGACGGATACACGGATCCAACCAACACACCAGTACGACACTCAGTGCCTCATCGACTCTGCCGAAGAAAACAGTAGTAGTACGATACTTAGTACCTCATCGGATTAAATCGAAGTAACAATAACAATACGACACACAAAGTGCCTCATCGACTCGAAGTTAAAGTAATAGTACGACACTTATAGTGCCTCATCAACTCAATGTCGAAGTATCCCTAAACACTTCCAATCCTATGGCATGTCAACTATATCTGACTCAGCCCGATACAGTTAATAGGGTATTTCAATTCACTTCTCAAGTCACAGTAATTAATCATTTCAATATTCATTTCACAATAAATACATACTCATATACATTCAATTCAATATCAAAACACTAATACTTACCTTTATATCTTTCCATACACATATAATAATAAAAACACATATAATAATAATAACAACAATTTAAATATTAAGTTCGGTTTGTAGAAATACAAACCGTAATTTTTGAATTACTCTTCGTCAACCTTCTCATTTCCTTTCTTTGTCGAGGTCTCCAATATTACGTTAGCTACGGAAATTAAAATAATTATATCATTAATTGCAGCATTAATTTATAATAATAATTGGATTTCTATCCAATTTTACAACATTTGTACACTATCGTCACCCTAAAATTGTCACCATTTGATTCATTTATCAAATAAAACCTCATTATATAATTATTTAATTACTAATTATCTTTTAGTTAATTTTTCAAATAAATATTTATTTACTTAAATACAAAGTAATTAACTATTTATTTTACAATTGTATATATATTATTATTTCATTTGTATATTATTATCACCTTACACTTGTCATATTCTAATTTATTTTCCTAATATAATAATATAATTTTAATAACCTTAATAATTATAAAATACATAAAATCTAAAAGAAAATCTCAGATTTTCCTAAGTTTGTCATTCATCTTATGCAAAATGGCTTAATTGCCATTTTGGTCCTTTTTACTTTCTTTTCATCCATAATTAAACTTTTACCCCTTATTCAATTTAGTATTTTTTCCTAATTACTCTAAATTAAGCTAAATTCACTTTATTAAAATCTAATTAAACACACCACTAGACTCATAAATATTTCTAATAATTATTTACGAACCCATTTTGTTAAGACGGAGGCCCGATAATATACTTTTTCGATGCTTGTGAATTTTGGGTCATTACAAGGGGAGTTAGAATAAAGATTTGGTATCGATACCTTTACTCGAGTATCGATACTCAGGGTTAAAATATCAATATTTCATGGCAGGTACCATTAATTTTCGAGACTTTGGCTTTTAATTAAGAAACAAAATGCCAGTTTGGTATCGCTTTTCCAGGGGGTATCAATACCACTTAAAGAAAATATCAATACCCTAGTGTCAGTATCGATACCTACAGACAAGTTTTGGAAATTTTGTTAAATGGACCTTATGCATGTTTAATTATTGTTAAAAGACTATTTGATTTATGGTTAGCAAGTAACATTGATAACTAACAACTATAATTGACTTAAAACCTATATGAATACTAAAATGGAATATGCTTCATTTGGAATGAACTTTTACTTGTTGTATATGACATGAGACGATGGTGTGGCATCTCGTATTCGAGCTTCGCGACCAGGCCGAGTATAAGGTGTTACAAAACCAAATTAGACTCAACTAGGTACATGCCAACTTAGAATAAAAACATAATATACAAACGTTGACGAGTTCAAGATTGTTGACTGGATGCTGAAGCCGTTCAAATATCTTGAATTATACCTAACCTGTGCACAAATAACAAACCATATGTTGAGCAATGGAACTCGATAGTATTTTTATGATTCAAATAACAAAATTACAAGTTAAGAAAATTGTAACATCCAACTAGTATGTCATTCATATCAAGTGTCGAACCAATTCATTTAGCATTGCAATAAAAGTGATTAATTTCATTTACATGCCAACACCTATTATAAAGCCTTTTTTAAAACTCAATACCAATAGTGAATCAATCATTTATATCATTAACATTATAATAATCAATTCCATGTTCATTCCACAACAATAAACCATTTAAGTCTCTTTCTAGAGTTAGTCGACTCATTTGTATTCATTTCATCCTCCCCCAAAGCTCGTTTTCAATTTATTCACACAGAAGTTCATGTATTTCCTTTATCATGGTCCACACACACACACACACATATACACAATTGATTCCATAGCATTATACTGTTTCATTTCGATATTTTTTATCAAGTCGTTAACTCATACCAGTTTCTCATAACTCATTTCATTATCATATTTATTGTCAATCTATTTCATTACATTGTTAAGTTTCTAATTCCAATTATAATATCACACCCAATAGAACCATTCATATTTCTGCATATCATATCCTAAATTTGATCGTATTTGCATACTCGTACCCTGTATGTTGTTCTTATTGTATGATAATGATTTCATTACAGTTCAATCCAATATATATATTCACATTCAATTTCAAAATCACAATTCAATTAATCATCAACACACAATATCTCATTATAAAAGTGTCTTATGAATCATCTTAAATATGAACAAATAACTAGTTAGAAATATATCATATTAACATGTCATTTCCCAAATTGAATCATTGAAATTGTCACAATTTCATACTAATCTTTCAGACTTATTAGTCCAGTTTAGAAATTTCTTTCACATTAACAATTCTTTTCATTATAATTATAAATTTTTACATATTAAATCCTTATTAACTTGAGTCAGACACAAATGGATACACAAATCCAACCAATACCTCAATTTGGCACCCAGTGCCTCATCGGATAATTTTTGAAGAAAATAGATTGCACCTAGCGCTCATCAATATGATTGAAGTAAATATTGTGCCCAGCACTCATCAACACGTAGTTGAAGTAACCATTTGACACCCAATGCCTCATTAGAACGTCCGAAGTAATTAGTTTGTACCCAACACTCATTGGAACGTCTTAAGTAAAATGTGCTAATCGATATATAGTCGAAATAACCCCACCCGAGCAATTAATAAGGTAATCATTTATCCAATTCCCTGATAAGTTTAATTCTCATCCTATCGATCTCAATATCATCAATTTATCACTCATGATATCATTTCATATATAACATAGCATACAATTTCAATTCCAAACTAATTTCACCATTTCATTTAGTTTTAATATTTTCACTTTTATTCAATTTAATCATCTATCTCAATAATCAAATAAAATTACACCAATATGATTTGATCAGTCATAATCAACTATTAATTTATTTTATAACTCTTCTATTATTTTTCCTCATCCTCCTCTCCATTCCACTTCATTTATTTAAAAGTATTTATACAATAATCTTTAGCCTTCAGATGACATGGTTTTATGTGACATGAGTTATCCTTTCACTATTTATGCATATACTTTTAACAAAATTGTCTTCTTGAGTAGTAGTCACTAAAGTATTTATATCCAAACCTATAGAATTCAAAATTAAGATTCGTTTATTTTTTAAAACTAGACTCAATGAAATTTTTATCATAAAAATTTCAAAATTTCTTTCTAGGTTGATTAATACCAGTTTTTTAAAAACCTCCCATGTTCTGCTGCTAGGCAGCTTCAACTCTTCTTCACTAAAAATTAAATATATTTCAGTACAAGTCTCAGATTATGTTTTCATTTGTTTCTTTTGAAAATAGGCTCATTAATATTTTAGGCATATAAATTTCATCACCTAAAAGTTTTTGTACAATTTATAATGATTTTTCAAATTTAGAATAACTGAACTCGAAATCATTCTGACATTGTCTCATAAAAAGTATTATATCTCATAATCTACAATTCCATTGCTTTCACCATTTCTTTTTTTGCAAAACTAGCCTCAATAAGCTTTAATTTAATGTTTTATTCAACCTCTAACTCGATTCTTACAATTTTTGGTAAATTTTCAAATTTGTAATGCCGCTGCTGTCCATAAAGTGTTTAGTTAAACAATCTGCTCTTCCATGATTTGAGTAAGTTCTTCTAATTTCATTATATAACATAATACATTCCAACCAAATTCAATGCCAATATATATAATCACTAAGTTACATAAAATTTCATTTCTGTTCAAATTAGTCCTCTAGTTCGATAATCAATCTCAAACATAACATTTTAAACTCAAATAATTATTTTCAATTTCCCTCGATATCATACCTTGCATAACAAAATAAATATGTAACAAATATAATTGTTCAATTTATAGAAATAAAAACATAACATGAATTAACTTAGTAAGTTCCATATGAACTTACCTGGTGAAACAGTAACCAAATGAGCTATTAAAGACTATTCGACAATTTTTGCTTTTCCTCGATTCGGTTCAATTCTTGATCTATACAATAATTGAGTTCAAGTTATCAATTCCAAACATATCACACCATCCTATTATAAGCATGTATCAGTTCAATTTTATTTTTCAACTGTCATGTAAACTTTTACATTTTATTCAATTTAGTCCCTAAAATCGAAATAGCCATATCTTTCAAATTTAAGCTGTGTTTTCTAATCAGATTTCAATCTCATCCTTTATAAACTCTCTACTATCTATTTTTATTAAAGTCTCATAACAACGTTACAAATAATTCATTTTAGTCTTTATGTTACAAAACTAACATTTAAACTTTACAAACTAGTCATTTTTCATATCTAAGCTCAAAATCTAACAATTTAACACCAAAAACTTCAAGAAATCAACAATGATAACTTTGGAATACTTTAATAGTTTTGCAAAATAATACATGGGCTAACTAAATCAAGCTTCCACGATATTAAAAACATAAATTTTACAAAAGAAAAAAAAAACTTGAAATAGCTTACCATTCGAAGGGTTAAAATTGAAACGTTTGAAACCTCCTTCTTCTTTTGAACATTCAGCCAGAGAAAGAAAATTGAAAAAGAAAAAAAAAAGGATGATAAACATCTTCACTTTTCTGTTACTTTTATGTTGTTGTTTTTTTATACATAATTTTATTTAAAAAAATTACACCTGCCAACCATCCATCATCATTAAAACCCACCTACTAAACAAGAACAATTGTTTAATAACCATTGTGGTCCTCAAGCCTTTTATAAATTAGAATTTTATAATATTTAAACATTTAGTCTCTAAACATTAATTGATAACTAATTTGACCAAATTACCAATCCAAAATTCAATTCACTTATAAAATAATTCCGTAAATATTTAATAATAATATTTATGGGCTCAATTTACGGAAACAAAGTCCCAAAACCGTATTAATTTTTTTAACACCACTAACTTTTGGGTTGTTACATCAAGGATCAACTTATCCAAAAACACGGGTACGAATTAAATAAAGGTTTATTACTATAAATATCACAAAGCAGGTTGATTTTCAAATTTTAAATTTTTCGCTACGCAAGAAAATCATTTTCAAACCAGGTTTTTTCCAACACGGATAAGATTGTGTTGGTAGAAAGTCGGGAAATGACTATGTCCACTTAGCCCAGAACACATGTACTAATTTGGTAAAGGTTTATAACACAATGGTTCGGCTTTAGAAAATTTTTAATTTTTCGCTGTGCAACAAAATCATTTTCTAAACCAAAATTTTCTAACAATAATTTCTTGTCAACAAACTCTCTTTAGAACCTTTGATCAGACCAGAATTAAGGTAACCACTGATACGAAGCTCGAAGGGCTTGTTTAAGATCATACAAAGCCTTGCTCAACTTGTACATATAGCTTGGATAGTTCGAGTCTTTAAAGCCTTTTGGTTGAGCCACATAAACCTCTTCCTTTAGAAAACCATTGAGGAGGGCACCCTTAACATCCATCTAGTACAAGTTGATGTTAAGATAAGTGGCTATAGTAAACAACATTATAATGACTTCAAGTCTTTCAAAAGATGCAAAGGTTTTCTCAAAATCTATCCCTTCAACTTGAGTGTATCCCTGGCCACAAGTTTGGCTTTGTTGTGAGTACTATATGCCCATTTCCATCAATTTTATTCTTGAAAATCCACTTTGTGCCTATGATGTTATGCTAGGCACAAGTTGCCAAACTTTATTCCTCTCAAACTATTGAAGTTCCTCTTGAATAGCTTAACTCTAGTTAGCATCTTTCAATGCATCTTCAATACATTTAGGCTCAATTTGAGAGGTATAGCAGGCAAGTCTCAACATATCTCGATAGTTTTACCTTGGTTTTTCTCTTGTTCAAACCCCATAATTGATATTTCAAATGATGGTATTAACTAAATGATTCTTCCTAATTCTGGAAAAGGGTTAAGGTAGTTAAACATCTTGTTTTTGATCAATTAAATCAACAAATTAATCTTCATGTATCTTACCAATATGCTTTTCAAGACATTCTTAATGGCAAGTGTAGTGGTCACTTCAACAAGTACTATGGGTGACACTTCAACAAGTTCTTATTTTTCTGTCTTTTCTTGTTCCATCATCATTTACCAACAAATTGAATGATTTTATAACTTCTGAGTTCTTTTATTGTTTACTTGAAAGATCTTGTTATTACTTGAATATCCTAAAAAGATTCTTTCATCAATCTTTGAATTGAATTTCCCTTAATATCCTTGATCCTTTAAGATATAGTAGGTACTTCCAGACACATAGAAATACTTGACATTTAGCTTTCTCCCCTTCCACGTTTCGTAAAGTGTCATATGAGTCTTTGGTCTAATAAGAACCCTATTGATTACATAGGTTGTAGTGTTCACAGTCTCAACCCAAAACCTAAAAGCAACTCCTTGTTGTTGAGCACCATTCTTACCATCTTCTGTAGGATGCGATTCTTGCGTTTTACAATTCCATTATGTTGTTGTGTCTTAGAATCAGAGGACTTGTGTTTAATCCCTTTCTCGTCATAAAAATTGGTAAAGTCTTCATTCTCGAACTCACGTCCATGATCACTTTTGATTTTTCTGATCATCTCAATTATCTGACCCTTTTCATTCATAATTCTCTTGCACAATTTTCTAAATTCTTCAAATGTGTTAGAGTTTTCTCTAAGAAATCTTACCCATGTGTACCTCAAAATGTCTTCTACACACATTAAGATAATATTTTCTAGTGATGCTCTCAAATTGCATAGGTCTAATAAGATCAATGTGGAATAGCTCGAAAGGTGTAGTAGTTTAGATATGTAACAACTATTAACGATTCTCCATGTGTTGCATCCGTTTCAAGCATCCACTACAAACTTTAGGAATAACACCACTCAACTTCGAAATTTCTTTTACAGCATCATGTTAAACCAATCTTTGAAACGTTTTGTAATGAATGTTGTAACACCCCTTACCCGTATTCAACGCCGGAACAGGATACGAGGTATTATCAAACTTACATCGCATGCAAACATACAAATCGAGTCATAAATTTGCATCCAAATTAAAACCATTTGTATTCAATCATAAAGTCCCTAATACAAGCCTATGAGGCCAAAAATATGTTTTGGAAGTGGTTCGGGACTAAATCGATAACTCAGGGAACTTTTACAAAACTTAAAAATTTTTTACTATAAACAGGGGTCATACGTCCGTGTGGTTTGGGACACAACCGTGTAGGCAGGCCATGTAGTCACACACGCCTGTGTCCCTAACCCATATAACTCTCTGTTTTGCAAAGCATAAACAAATTGAGGTCACACGCCCATGTGCTAGGTCATGTGGTTAATTTGATTTTCATAAAATAGGTGCAAACTTCACACAGTCAGGACACACGCCCATGCTTGAGGCTGTGTCCCTCACACAGCTAAGACACACGCCCGTGTCTCTGCCCGTGTGTTCAACTCTAAGCATTCTATTTCTCAAAATTAAGGTACATGGGACACACGGCCAAAACACATGTCTATGGGGCAGACCGTGTGTCACACACGGTCTAGACACACGCCCGTGTATCTACTTGTGTGGACAAAATAAAGGCTATTTACCAAGCCATTTGTCACCCCTATCTACACCTATTCACACTCAAATTTCAATGGCATAAATCATGGTATACTTAGGCAACAAAAACATCCATAATCAAGGTTAGACCGTTTCAATTCATTATCACACATAACATACTTACAACATTTTTTTCTACCAAACCAAATCATACCAAACTCACATCCACAATTACCAACAGAAATACTTTTATCATGCATAATTCTTCTTAGATTTCCTAGCATACCAATGAGCCAATCTCAATTATTCAACAACAAAACCATTAAGTCACATTCAACCATTCACCAATCATATATATAGATCACATCATGAAGGACATATTTGCACATGTATGAATATGCTTAAGCTTCAGCCAATTTAACCAAAATGAGCCAATTTACATGGCCAAATACCAAATCAAGCCTTTGACAATTACAAGCCAATACATTTGGCTAAAATCATGATGACATATATAACAAAATGACCAAATCCCTATACATGCCATATACTCAAAATGTTAAGATCATCAATACCCAAAATGACAGTTTAATAGTGTGATACGATCTTCGGTGATCTCCAATCCGAGCTAGCTTTGTGACACTGTAAAACATGGAAAGGAAAATGGAGTAAGCTATATAGCTTAGTAAGCTCGTATGAAAGAAATAATCAAATCTTACCATACATTTAACATTCAAGTAACATAATATAAGGCGATGTAATTTACCATAACCTCATAACCATAATTCGTTCCATCACAAACTTACCTTAAATTCATCATTTCGTGAATTTAATAATAATAAGTTTTAAGCACATACCTGTACCAACTCATAATGGTTTCATACTTATTCTTATCTTTGACATACTTAATGAATCACTCGGAATAATAATATTGGATACTTGGAAAACTATGCACGCAAGGTGCCACATTTGTAGCCATTGCTACCTCTATATCAGAACACATATATGCTCGCTCTCGAGCCATCAACGGGCCTGCTCACACAAGCTGTCAGTCAAGACATAGCTACCGGTGCTGTTCACACTAGCTATCAAGTAACCGTAACATATGTCGGTATACTTAGCCACCGGTAGAACGTACAGGTCCAGCACCCGGATCACATAACATAAAACCTTAGTGACATGTCACTTATATCCTAATCCATTCCTAAGGTTCGATTGGGATTTCTTGTTTGCCAAAACATTGTCGAACGTGTCCATAGAGTTGTTTGCACAATTCATACAAAATTAAAGCATTCAAAATACAATTATAATAAAGCTTATCTAACATACGAACTTACCTCGGTTGCAAAAATGGCCAAAGGGATCTATTCGTCAATTACTTTATTTTTCCCCGATCTAGACCCGAACTTCGTTATTCTTGATCTATAATACCACATTTAACTTATTTAATCATGAAATTATTCAATTCAGCCCAAAAACACATTATGGCAAAATGTACATTTTTGCCCCTAACTTTTCAACATTTTATAATTTAGTCCCTAGGCTCGTAAAATGAATTTCTTTCAATTTCATCACAACCCAAGCCTAGCGGAATATTATTTGTACTCATAACAGCCCACATTTTTCATTTATTCACACTTTTCTACACATTTTTTAGACTTTTACAAATAAGTCCCTATTTAACGTTTTTTATCGAAAATCACTTTACAAATGTTGTTTAACTAACAATGAACATGCATTTTGTACCATCAAATATCAAAATACAAACATATTCAACATGGATAAAATTTTAGACTTTAACTTTCTTTCAAATTAGTCCTTGAAATAGCTAAATCAAGTTACAACGATCTCAAAAATATAAAAATCATTAAAAACGGAACAAGAACGGACTTACAATCGAGCTTGAAAACTTGGCTAAAACCCTAGCTATGTCTTCTTTGTGAATTTCAGCTATGGGGAGATGAAATTGAGAATATGGACATCTTTTATTTAGTTAATTTTGTCTTTATTAGCCAAATTACAAAAGTACCCTTAATGCATAGCTTTGAAATTTCACCTAACCATGTCCATTTTTGTCCACCCTAAGGTACAATAGTCTAATTGCCATTTAAGACCTCTAATTAAAATTTCATAACAATTAGACACTTTAACTTATGGAATTCAAGTTTTGCACCTATTGCAATTTAGTCCTCTAGTCAAATTGGGCACTCAATCTATAAAATTTCTTAACAAAACTTTCACACAATTATTCTACCATCTTGTAGACCTTAAAAAAATAATAAAATAAATATTTCTACTTCAGATTTATGGTCTCAAAATTATTGTTCCGATTTGACCCAAAAACGAGCGACTACAAATGTGCCCAAGTTTCTCATGCCACAACTTTAACTCATACACACTAGCTTTGTTTGTTTTGTTAGGACAACTAATAGCTCACTGTATTCCTTTGTTAATCTGATCACTACTAGTATCATCCTTACAAACCATATTTAAGAAATTCTGGGTAAAAAGTCTCACCCTTAGTCTTACGCACTTTTGAAAGGCACATATGTCACACACTTCTTCTTCCTTAAAAGAATTTCCCCATTTATTTCAAAGTTATCTCCTTTGAAACCAAAGACTCCAACTAGAGGTGATCAAAACTTGATTTGACTCAAAAAAATTAATTTTTTTTAATTTCGAGTTAGAATCGATTTGAGTTTTTGAATTCGAATAACTCAAATAAACTGAATATAAAACTATAATAGTTTATATTTTTATCCCCAAACCCTCAAAATATTTTTACTTTTCCCTAAAACTTTTACTCCTTCCCACTTTTTCCTTAAAACTTTTACTCCCCTCCAATCTCACCCCCTATCTACCCTAAACCCATTTCCCCCCTTTTTTTTTTGGATGTTTTTCTTCCAAAATTTTACTCCCCCTAAAAACCTACAAAACTTTTTATTTTCCCTCAAAACTTTTCCTCCCCTCCCATCCCAACCCTATCTACGCCAAACCCATTCTCCCCTCCCCCATTTTCTTTTTGAATATTTTTTCTCCAAAATTGTACTCCCTATTTATTTTCCCCTAAAATTTTACTTCCCAAAACCCCCCAAAATATTTTATTTTCCCCTAAACTTTTTACTTCTCACCCTTTATCCCCAAATAAAAATCAAAATCATCCAAAAATCCTTAAACATAAATAGTAATAATTTTATTTATATCTACTATTTATATTATTAAATAAAATTTCACATTTTTACTATTTATATTATTGAAATTTTAATCTTATTGAATCTTTATATTAAATTGAATTATTAATGATCCCATAAAATATTTGTGTTAAAATTTTATGTTGGTATCAATTTCACATTTTATCTTTAAAATAAATTTTATTAAAAAATTACATTTTTACATTTAATATATTTTTAATTTCAAAATACATAAGGACAAGAATCAGAAGATAATTGAAGCAACTAGCAAGCAAAGAAGCTAACCCGTATGTAAAAGGTTAATAAATAAATTATAAGGTGATGAAAGTTAATAATAAATTTGATTACGGTGGGTAATAATGGTTACAAGGACCCAAAGTTATTTTTTTAAAATTTAACCCGAAAAAATATATTTGATTCGAATTCCATCTCACTCGACTTGATTCAAGAAAATTTCAAATCGAGATAGGATAATAAAATAGGATTCATCAACTTGATTAACGTGAAAATTTTTCACTCAATTCGATTCAATAAAACGCTCACCCCTAGCTCCAACTTTTCGAGCTAATAATTCGGCTTCCAACCAAAGACCATATGCTTTAGCAATTTCCAATTGGTCTAAAGATACACCTTGTAACTCTCCAAACCCAGCCTAGACGTTATGCCCGATTCTGGCGATGTCACCTGGAATGGGATTTGAAAATGAGTTTGTCGGGTTAAAACCGTTCCAGTTAATTAGCTTTTATCTTAATTCGAAGTAAAACACGTGTTCTTTGTTATGTCTAAAATTGTATCTTTTAAGCGGAAGCTTTGGAAAATACTTATTTTAGAAAAACCGATTAATCTTAGTGGAAACTGAGTTTTATCATGCCTAGTAGTAATAGATCGTAAAATAATTTAAGAAACTGAAAACTTAAAGCCAGACAGTCCAAAGTCCATTAGCTACATCAAACCCCCAAATAAGTAATAAAATCTGAAAATTAACAAAAAAAGTCTAAAATTTACTGGTGGCAACCATCGAGTCCTCCTCTGCGCTGATCCGTTAAGTCTAGGGATTATCTGTACAGGTTAAACAGAAAGGGTAAGTTTTCACAAACTCAATGTGTAATCCCCACAGGAAACATGCATACAAAATCACATCAGATTGCAGTCAAATACAGGCTGGCCCGAGCCCATTAAAGATTTAGTTTGGGCCTTAGCTCCATCAGATACAATTTTTGATATATATATTAGGGCCTTGGCCCATCTTAGATATAGTATGCAATAGCAGGAAATTGGAATCCTACCCACTAACCTCTACAGATTATCTCTGTCCATCCCTACACACCATATAGGGATTAAATCAACCCACCCATCCCTACACACCATACTGTACCGAAATACGGCACATAATTAGAAATTTGTAGCAGAGCTGCCAGATATTAGGCTTCATAGCCTTTCAGACACTTCCTCCGAATAATACTAACCCACCCCGATGTAATACAACATACAAAAGATGTCATGTTATTCTGTAATCACAATCCATATAATCAGATCAGCATACATGCTCAGTTCAGACACCATACAGATAGTTCACACAATTAGGGTTTAAGTAATACTTACCGACCCTATAGTTGGTTCACAGTCGACTTGGGCGACCCGTGTAACCTTAAGAAACTTTTCAGAAACATGAGCTCACACACCAAGTATAACAATCGAAGGCAAATTGAAAACAAAATCAACAGAAAATAGGGAGAGGGAGATGGGAATTTTGGCAGAGAAAAAGAAGAGAGAACAGAATTTTACAAAAAGGAATCCAAAAGAAAAATCTCGATAACCCCCTATCCCAACTCCCCTTAATTCCCTCCACCAAAGTCTCCACTACTCAGACGTCTAACACAGCTCAAACTCTCTCTCTCAGAGTCGAACAAAAATATTGCCTACGCAAGGATTTGAACACAGGACCTTAAACACACCAACACTCCAATTAACCACTAGACTAGCAGGCCCATTCTGTTATAGACTTACCGACAATTAAACATGAGCCTACTGAGCAAGGTTAAGACTTTATTCCGAAAAATACCAAAATCCAACCCAAGTAAGCTTGAACTTGGGACCTTTCACACGTACCCAGAACATTTAACCACTGAAGCAGATACACACTTGTGTCAAAATTCACAAATGCTGAAATGAAAATTTTAGGGCTCATAACTCTACCCCTTAAAAGAAAATTTCCTCTTCAAAATTTACCTGATCAGAATAGATGAGGATACTGCTAATGCATCGCATCCTTAGGCTCTCACGTAGCCTCCTCAGTACTATGATTTCGCTACAGCACCTTCACTAATGGAATGGATTTCCTCCTCAGAACCTTAGGGTTGCAATCCAGAATCTGAACCTGCTCTTCCTCAAAGGTTAGATCTGGATGAACCTTAATCTCCTTAACAGGGATAATATGCTAGGGATCAGAGCAATAGCGCCTCAACATCGGGACGTGAAATATATCATGAATGCGGTCTAGCTCCGAAGGTAACTCTAATTGATAAGTGACCAATCTCACTCGTTTTAGAATCTAGTACGGCCCAATAAACTAAGAGCTCAACTTACCCCTACGACCGAACCTCAAAACCTTCTTCCATGGCGAGACCTTCAGAAACACGAAGTCTCCCACTGAGTACTCGATCTCACGTCTCTCTAGATCAGCATAAGACTTCTGCCTATCATAAGCTACCTTCAGTTGATCCCTAATCAGTAGAACCTTATCTTCAGTCTTGGAAACAAACTTAGGACCTAGAATACGTCGCTCGCTTAACTCAATCCAATATAAAGGAGTGCGACAATTATGACCATACAGTGCCTCGTAAGGTGCTATCTGGATGTTAGACTGGAAGCTATTATTATAGGCAAATTCTGCCAACGGCAAGTATTCCTCCTAACTGGCTCGAAAATCAATCACACAGCTCCTAAACATATTTTCTAATATCTAAATCACCCTATCAGATTAGCCATCTGTCTGAGGATGGAAAGCAGTACTGAAATCCAACCTTGAACCCAGAGCCTCATGTAGCTTTTTTCAGAACCGAGACGTGAAGTGAGGATCCCTATCGAAAATTATTGATACAGGTACCCCATGCAATCTCACTATTTCTGATATGTAGAGCTTAGCCAATTTCTGAAGAGAAAAGTCTGTCCTGACCGGGATGAAGTAAGCTAACTTGGTCAATCGATCCACAATGACCCAAACAAAATCCTTCTTAGTGGGTGTCAGAGGCAAACCACTAACGAAGTCCATCGTTATTCACTCCCACTTCCATAACGAAATCTTAACAGGTTGCAGTAAGCCCGAAGGTAACTAATGTTCAGCCTTAACCTGCTGATAAGTCAAGCAGCGAGGAACGAAGTCAGTAACCTCACGCTTCAACCCAAGCCGCCAGTATAACTCTTGAAGATCTCTATACATCTTATTCCCGCCTGGATGCATAGCGTAGGGACTACTATACGCCTCCCTCAAAATCGACTATCTTAAATCCTCATCATTTGGTACACAAACCTGACCGCGGAAACAAAGTATCCCATCACTGTTTATCCCAAAATTAGTAGTGCCACCATTTTCAACCTGACAAAAATGTAACTCAAGAGACTTATCCCTCAACTGTTTAATTCGAATATGTTCAATTCATGCCGGTTTAACTTAAAATTCTACCAACAGACTTCCATCATCGAGCTAAGTTATGCGTACATCACTCTCAGATCAGTCATAGCCCTACGGCTCAACGCATCGGCCACTACATTGGCCTTGCCGGGATGGTACTCAATGATACAATCATAATCTTTAAGTAGTTCGACCCCTATACGCTACTTAAGATTTAACTCTTTCTGAATGAGGAGATACTTGAGGCTTTTGTGATTGGTACAGATAATACACTTCTCACCGCACAGATAGTGTCTCTAGATTTTTAAAGCGAATACAACAGCAGCCAATTCCAAATCATGCGTCGGATAGTTTGCTTCATGATTTTTGAGTTGACGAGATGCATATGCCACCACCTTACCATTCTGCATCAATACACACCCCAAACCAACATGTGAAGCATCACTGTAAACCACAAAGTCCTTACCGAGCTCAGGTTATATCAGAACAGGAGCCTGAGTCAGAATAGGAGCCTGATTCAGAATAGTCTTAAGCTTCTGAAAGCTCTCTTGTTCGTGCATCAGTCCAGACAAATGGAACTCTCTTACGTAAAAGCTTAGTCAACGATCTGCAATCAATGAGAACCCTTCCACAAAACATCGATAATAACCCACTAACCCCAGAAAGCTGCTGATTTTAGTTACATTATTTGGTTGTTTCCAATCCAAAACTGCCTTAATCTTATGAGGATTGACTCGAATCCCCTCAGCAGAAACTACATGACCCAAAAAGGTTACTTCTCGAAGCCAGAACTCACAATTGCTGAACTTCGCATACAACTGTTTCTCACGTAGAATCTGTAGTACCACTCTCAAATGCTCATCGTACTCATCCTCAAACTTAGAATACATCAAGATATCATTGATGAACGCTACCACAAAACGATCCAGGTAAGGCTTGTAACAGTCTAGTTTAGATCCTAGTCGGAATAGTGGTTTCAGAACCACAAATCTGAGTTAGAAAAATATTTTAATATTAGTTTTCGTGCTTATTATATGTGAGTTAGTATGTATGAAAGTTTCGAATGAAAGTTTCGTATGAAAATTTAATCGTTTGTGTGCTCAGTTTGATAAAATGACCTAATCGCATAAAATGTAAAAGTGACCTTCTAATTGTTAAAGTGCCTATTTGATATGTCTTTGTAAATGAAAGGTCCTTATGATGATATTTGACCATTGTAAGATTGAGTGGACATTAATGACCTTGTATATTAATGGTTTAAATGTTTATTAATTAAGGGCATAATGATAATCTATGTATAAATGATGAACTAATAAAACAAAAGCTAAAGTTTGCTCATTTTAAGTTTTCCTCAACAGAAAATCAAAGAAAAATAAAAGAAAAAGAACCATCTAGGGTTCGACTATGCTAAAGCTCAATTGAGGTATGAGTTTTGTTCCGTTTTTTATAATTTCTACGTTTTTATGATCGTTTCTTTGTGTTTTACTAAGCCCATGTCTCAATTTCTAATTTTGTTAATGATTTTGAGTTATGTCATTGATGAAATTATAAGTTTTTTGAAGTTGGTAGTTGATAAATGGAAGATATGTTTTGTGTTAACATGTTGTCTTTGAATTTTTGATGAAATTGAGTAATTTGGGCTAAATTGTAAAAATGTGATTTTGAGGGACTAAAATGTGAAATAAATGAAATATGTGAACTTATATAAGCATTAGGAATATTCAGTCAAACATATGTCTAAGGAAATTTTGAGTGTTTTGTGATTTTATGAATTAGAGATTAAATTGTCAAAATATGAAAATCTGAAGGTTAAATTGTAAAGTGCCCTAAATATGTGTTTTTTGATTGATTTGAATGAATGTGAAAGTGAATAAGTTAAATTTGAATTGATATAGATCAAGAACCAAAGAAAATAGAATTAGATCGGGGGAAACGAAAGTCGTTGAATAGTCGCTCGTTTTTGTTCATTTCTGTACGAGGTAAGTCAATATACAATACATGTGTTTGGATTGAATTCTTATTATTCATATGATATTGAATTGTGATGAATGAATGTTCGAGCTAAATATGTGCTATTCAAGAAAGTATCTACAAAGTTCCGACATCCGAAAAGCCCCGTATGAACCTTAGGAATAGTTAGGATAAATATGTCATGACATAAGATTTCCAATATGTGTTATCGTGTAAGACCACATCTGGGACGTTGGTATCAACTTCTGTTTTACATGTAAGACCATGTCTGGGACATTGGCGTCATTAATCGATTTCGTGTAAGACCCTGTGTGGGACAATGGCATCAATGTTTGATTACATGTAAGACCACGTCTGGGACGTTGGCATTGTATTTACTTTCTGAGCTATCTGCGTATCCTTATGTTTCCGAACGGTTCAAATGAGCATTTCAAGAAATCAAATGACTTTGTAAAATTGTATCCGATTCAGGTATGTTTGCATTGTATATTATGTTTGAGAATGAAAGGTAAGTATATGTACGAATGATAATCTATGATCAAGTATATGAATATGAGGTTTGCATTGGTATTTGGCTACAAAGTATAAGTAATTTGAAGATGTTTATATACTTTAAATGATAAGTTTACTTGTATATAGCTTAGTAAGCTTTTGAAAGCTTACTTTGTGTGTGTTTACATTGTTTTATAGATATCGAAGCTACTGTGAGCTCGGGGATCGTTGAGGATTGTCACCACACTATTGAATCTCATTTTGATACCTTTTGAAAATGTATATAGTAAAGTATGTCATGTATAGGCTAGAAGTATTTTGGATATGTTTTGTAATGTTTATACCATGTCATGTGTGGCTAGCTTGTGTTTAAACTTATAGTTTGAAAATGGTATATAATATATGATCCTAATGTGCTAATGTGATATGTTTTTGGTTGGCCAAAAGAAATGGTCAATTTGGTAAGGTTTTAGTATCATATTTGGTTGTATGTTTGGAATTGATTGGAAATGTTATGATTTGAATGTCATATGTTTTGGTATTGAAATTGGTTGTAATTGTAGTGAACATATGCTTGGTTTGGTGCTTGTAGGTTTGACCTAATTGGGGTGGCAAATTGGCTATTCAAATGGCCTATTTTTGTCTACACGGGCAAATACACTAGCATGTATCTCAGCTGTGTCCGTCACACGGCTATGTTGCATGATCGTGTGTCCCCTGGGATACCCTACGAATTAAAGTCAGTATACCCTCTAGTTTTACACGACTTAGACACACGAGCGTGTCTATTGGTTGTGTATGGCACACAGGCGTGTGGTCGGCCGTGTGGCCAAGTCAGTAGCCTTTCTAATTTTTCACATGGCCTGGCACACAGACGTGTCTTATGGCCATGTGGAGAAGTCAGTATGTATGCCCTGTTTCGCCACGGCTTAGACACACGGGCGTTTCTAATACCGTGTGAAGCACACAACCTATTCACACGGGCTTGTGACACTTGAAAAGTTAAAATTTTTCTAAATTTCTGAAACTTCCATATGTTACCGATTTGGTCCCGAATGCATGATTTAGGCTTTGTATGCTTGACTTAAGTTCATATTGAATAAGAATGACTTATATTTATTGAAATGAGATGATATTTGATATATGATTATTCTAAATTGAGTTACAAGTCTGGTAACACCTCTTAATCTATTCCTGCGAGGGTTACGGGTTAAGGGTGCTACAAGGCTGGAACACTCAGTTCATCAAATCCATAAATGCCGCAATTCAAAGGGCATTACTAGGAACTCGTAGTGACCATAACGAGTTCTAAATGCTGTCTTATACATATCAGCCTCCTTAACCCTCAATTGATGATAACTGGAATGTAGATCAATCTTGAAAAACACAGAAGCCCCTCTGAACTGGTCAAATAAATCATTAATCCTTAGAAGTACTTATTTTTAATCGTTAGCTTGTTCAATTGTTGGTAGTCGATACACATCCTCATTGTCTCATCTTTATTTTTCACAAACAATACAGGTACTCCTCATGGAGACACACTAGGACGAATGAACCTACGATCCAACAATTTCTGAATCTGAGCCTTAAGCTCCGTAAGCTCCTTCGGTGCCATTCGGTAGGGGACGATAAACACCAGGGCTGTACCTAGAATAAGTTTATCCCAAATTCCACTTCTCGGCTTGGAGGTAAACCCGGTAGTTCCTCAGGAAAGACATCCGGAAAATCCCTGACAGTTCTAATGTCTTTAACTGAAGAATCCCTAGAATTCGAAACATTTATGTAGGCCAAGAATGTCTTACATCCCTTTCGACTCCAAGTTTTCTGCCACTAACGCCGAAATCACATTAGTCGAATAATCCCGATGTTCCCCAATCACAACCACCTCGTTGTCCCTCTCGCTTTTCAAAACGACCCTCTTAATCGGCAATCCAGACTCACCCAATGTTTGACTAACTAGTCCATTCTTAGAATCAAGTCGAACTCCCGAAACGGGACATCAAATCAGCCAGAAATATTGTCTCTTGGACCTCTAATGGTACGTCTTTTTACAATTTGCTAACTCGAATAAATTGCCCCAAAGGACTCATAACAGTTACCTCACTAGAAGTATTCTCAATTGAAATCTCTAAAGTTTCAGACACAGTGCTAGCAACATAGGAGTGTGTAGAACCTATGTCTATCAATGCCAGATAAGGTATATCATAAATTAAAAACGTATTCGTAATGACGTCTGAAGCATCTCTGTCATCTCCTCGACAAGTAGGATAAACAATAGCGGGCTATCTCGCCAAGATGTCCAAAGACTTCGCCCGTGCTTTCTCGTCTACGACCTCTAGATGGTCTGTTGAACTACCCTCGGCGGTTTATGCAGATGCGAAACGGAGCTTGCATCTAATCAGCCCTCAGCAGATACTCTCAAGCACGGTACTCAATAGACCCACATCTCAAACATACCTTAGTCGTCCTCTAACATTCGCCCGTATGGCATCTACCACAATACCCACAAGGCAAGATTCCAGTAAGTGCAACAGGGGGCCCAACTACTGGCCCATTAGATCTGGCTTTTTTCTTAGGCCTCATCACAGAACTCAAGGGCTCTGAATCCCTCTTATTCTTGCCTCTCTCTTTATCCCAGTTTTCGTGCTCAGTGCGCTTTACCTCCTCGGCAATCTTTGCCTTCTCTATCAGTGCTGAAAAGTCACACTCTATCTGCGAAACTATCAGAACTCTTAAACTGTCCCTGAGTCTATCCTTGAAAAACGGACACAACGTTCATATTCAGTCATCACCATGCCTCGCGCATAGCGGTTCAATCTCAGAAACCCGTCCTCATACTCAGCAACTGAACGATCCCCTTGCGTGAAATTCAAAAACTCACGTCTCCTAGCGTCGATGTAGCTTGCCCCCACATAGTTACCTTGGAAAGCAGACTTATATAAATCCCATGTCAATTTTTCGAGCTGAGTGCCCTCCTTAACGATCAACCACCATTGGTATAGTTCATCGCGAAGTAAGGAAACAACCCCTTTCAATTTCTGTTCAGGGGTAAAGTCCAAATTGTCCATGATTCTTTTCGTGGCCTCCATCTAGTACTCAGTCACGTTGGGGGTGACTCCAGTGACACCCCTAAATAACTCAGCCCCGTTGGACCGAAATTGTTCCGTAACCGACATTTGGCCCCCAAATCCAGTATTGGGCCTAGCGACCCTCTCTAAGATCCTTAAGATAGCTTGGGACAATACGCCATCCTTGGTCATGCAGTCTTGAGACCCAGTCTCTGTGGCAGGTGAAACCGGTGTCTCACTCATGTCTAAATTTGGCATACTGCCTAGTGATGAGGACTCAGCTCGAGCCCCTTTATGGCCTCTACCTTGGCGCCTCGTACCCCGTTTGCGGATACCTCGTGTGCTCATCATAGATTCGAAGCTTATCTGTGTTAACAATTTTATGAATTAGTTATAGTTCTGATATTTATTAGCAGATATTTTATGCAAAATAGTATCAAAAGTTTAGAGTTTGTTATCACGAATCGCAGTCTTACTACAGTTTTCAGTATACACTATCTATAATGTTTTCAGTACAGTGTTCTACCTATAGTAGTTTCAGAATATGCTAATCATATTTTCAAAAATCTTATCAGGGTTTTCAGAATACTTATAGGACCAGCACTGGAGACTCGGTGTACCACATATTCAGTCAAAAATATTTTCAAACCATTTAAAAAAACCATTTCTTTAAAACCTAGTTTTAAAACCCAAATTCACAGTCGAGTTTTGTAACCTAGCTCTGATACCACTAAATGTAACACTCCAAATTCAGCCTAGACGTTATGGCCGAATCTAGCAACGTCACATGAAATGGGATTCAAAAATGAGTTTTTTGGGTTAAAACTGTTCCAGTTAATTAGCTTTTATCTTAATTCGAAGTAAAACATGTGTTCTTTGTTATGTCTAAAATCGTTCTTTTTATCGAAAGCTTTGGAAAACACTTATTTTAGAAAAACTGTTTGATCTTAATGGAAACTGAGTTTTATCATGCCTAGCAGTAATAGATCGTAAAATAATTTAGGAAACTGAAAACTTAAAGCCAGACTGTCCAATGTCCATTAGCTACATCAAACCTCCAAATAAGTAATAAAATCTAAAAATTAATGGAAAACTGTCTAAAATTTACGTGTGGCCATCGTCGAGTCCTCTGTTGCGCTGATTCGTCAAGTCTGGGGATTACCTGTACAAATTAAACAGAAAGGGTGAGTTTTCGCAAACTCAATGTATAATCCCCATAGAAAATATGCATACAGAATTACATCAGAATACAGTCAAATGCAGGCTGGCCCGAGCCCATTACAGATTCAGTTTGGGTCTTAGCTCCATCAGATACAGTTTTAGATATATATATTAGGGCATTAGCCCATCTCAAATATAGTATGCAATAGCAGGAAATCAGAATCCTACCTATCAGCCTCTACATATCAACTTCGTCCATCCCTACACACCATGTTGTATCAAAATGCGAGACATAATCAGAAATTTGCAGCAGAGCTGCCAGATATTAGGCTTAATAGCATTTCAGACACTTCCTTCAAATAACAATAACCCATCCCGATGCAATGCAACATACAAAAGATGTCATGCTATTGTGCAGTCACAGTCTATACAATCAGATAGCATATATGCTCAAGTCAGACACCATACAGATAATTCACACAATTAGGGGTCTAAGTAATACTTATTGATTGTATAGTAGGTTCACAGTCGACTTGGGTTCACACGACCATGTGGCTAGCCCGTGTGGGCCTACATACCTATGTGGCCTATATGGCCCAAATCGGCCTTGGCCGTGTGGGTTACAAGGCCTGGCCTAGAATTCCACACGCCTGTGTAGGCCTACACGCCTGTGTGACCCACACGGCCCAAATTGTTTTAGCCTGTGTATCGCACACGGCTTACCTGGCCATCACACGATTGTGTTATGCGCGCACAGCCTGGCTTGTCGATCACATTCCCGTTTACCGTCACACGACCTACTACACGGGCAACCACACTCCTGTGTAGCGTCGACAGAATACTTTTTTTGACTTTTCGTTGAATCCTATTTTTTTGCATTTTGGGTACACACCTGTAACGTTTTTTATGCCTAAACACTCCCGAGCACTCTAAGGCCTAAAATCAAGATACTCCTCATCAGTTTACGGATTTACAAGTGAATTCAACAATCAAGAATGGATAAAAACTCGACTTACCGCTAGTGATACACTTCGTCAAATGATGCTAAACACGAGATACGTGATTTACTGCCCACCGTCTCTTCCTACGCCAGTAACAGAAGAAAAAACACATCACTAACAATCATTGTCAATCTACGATGGAAAGGATGAGGAGACTTACCGAACCCGTGAAAACCATTAGAACAACCAAAGGCAAATTGAAAACAAAATCGAATAAAAAATAGGGAGAGAGAGATGAGAATTTCGGCAGAGAGGAAGAAAAGAGAATAGAATTTTGCAAAAAGGAATCCAAACGAAAAATCCCAATAACCCCCTATTCTAACTCCCCTTAATTCCCTCCACCAAACTCTCCACTACTCAGACATCTAACACAACTCAAACCCTCTTTCTCAGAACCAAACAAAAATATTGCCTACGCAGGGATTTGAACATAGGACCTCAAACGCACCAACACTCTACTTAACCACTAGACCAGCAGGCCCATCCTGTTATAGACTTACCAACAATTAAATATAAGCCTACTGAGCAAGGTTTAGACTCTATTCAGAAAAATACCAAAATCCAACCCAAGTATGGCTTGAACTTGGGACCTCACACACACACCCAAAACACTTAACCACTGAAGCAGATACACATTTGTGTCAAAATTTACAAATGCTGAAATTAAAATTTTAGGGCGTTACACACCTTTTATACCTATGATCCAAACGATCATACCTATAATAGAACTTTGGAAACCTCTCATATTTATACTTGGCTTTAACCATCTTTTTTACTTGATCGTTTACGCTTAAACTCAATTTTCAAGGTTTCACTAATGAACTCCTCAAGTTTTATCCTTAAGGAACTAAGCTTATTGGTTTAGAAATAAATTTTCACAAGATAAGGAAAAAGGTTCCCTATCTTAACAATATTTTCTTTGGTCAATAGATGTAGAGGAATATTAGAGACATGGACCCAGAACTTAGAATTTGAGGCATATATGTTAGTCTCTTCCAACATTTCTCCCATAGATAAATCTTTGAGACATATATGTTTTTCCATAACAGACCATAGATATTACACCCAAGTTTGGCAAACCGGTTCGATTTAAGAGACTATGTTGGTGAAGATTGCTTAAGTTGCAAAAATTAGACCAGATAAGGTTGGTAACTTCATGGCTTAGCATTTTGTAGTATTTTGCCAAAATTGTGGAGTTCCACTTGCGGATGAAAAGTTCTTGATGGTGATGAAAACCTTATTAGGCAGACCTTCTTATTAATAAGTCTGCCACCTGTGTTTTTGTGTTGTTGCTGATGTAAGCATAATAGTTAGTGGGACATGTTTAAGTTATCTAGTATCCTAGTGGAGGTAACGTGTTAGTAATTAGGACACTTGAAGAGCCTTGTAGAATGTGATTAATTAGTGAAAGTGTGTGAGAACAAGTAATAATTAGAGTAAATCCTGAGTGGGATTTGGATGTGAGTTCTCTATAAATAGGATAACTTGATAGTGGAGAAAAGATTTCAATTTGATCTTTTCTATTAGACTTTGTTGTTATCGAAGAAAAACTAGGAGAGTTCTTCGTTGACAATGAATGTGTTGTCTGTTAAGCTTAGGAGAGCTTTTGTCCTAATCCGTTTGTTGGTAAACTGTTAAACCTTCTTTTAAGTTTTACCAGAAAGGAAGAAGTTACTGTAAGAGTGGTTTAGTAGGATTTTCATTCGGATACTAGGTAGGAAAGAAACTTCTACCCAAAAATTGTTTACATGCCTATAGATTCTTGACACTTCATAAAGTTTTGATTATTTTTTATGTTTAAAGAGGCTGTTTTATTGTTTTAGCCAAAAAAATGGGAGAAGGTCCTAATAACAAAGGGAAAGAACCAATAGAGTAGACAAAGCTCTGAGTAAAGTATTCAGGTGAGTTCCTATGTACTTTAAGTTTATAAATCTGCATTATTTTGGTTAATTGTTATCACTGTACAACCATGTAAGTGGCTTCATCCTTTGTCTTTGGGGTTCGTGTGTATAGAAATTTAGTCAAAGTGTCATTGCATGCAAGGGTATAAACGTGAAACAGACCTAGAAACTTGGCATATACATGGTATAAATACTTATTTCTTGGTGCACAAGCTTCGTATCTAGACTAGGGTAAGGAGACAACAGAAGGATGTTTTGTCTTCGGTATGACATTCTAGTGCAAACCATGACTAGTGAAAAACTGGACCTTGTTGAGGAACACGTGGGTGTTTGGAAACAAGAAGGAAAGTTAAGATGGCAAGAAGGTGATGAATGGTAAAAAGCTCTAATGAGCGGTATGAAGATATAGGAAAAATGGTTCTTCAAACTGGGATCAAAAGCTAGCATAAGGAAGGGGGTATGTGGGAAAAAGGGTGTATGTGTGAAAATATTAGTACACGTTGCATGTAAAATAAACAGTAAGTCTGATTGTGTAAAACAATAGTCATGCAAGTGGCGTATTCACTGTAGGACCAAATTTCTACCCGGGCCCAGCCAAACCAGCCCAAATTAAACACCCCACTAAACCGACCACTAACTCCATCACCCTACTAAACCATCCACTACCTCCATCACCCCCACACCCTACTAAACCATCCACTACCTCCATCACCCTACTTGTTATAAGTTGTAAAATTTGGCTACAAAAGCCATGGAAAACTATTATAAGGGGGAATTTTTTTTAGAGAATACACATACGAAATCAAAGAGAATACAAATCAGATTTTTAAGGTAACTTTTTATATTATTCAATTTTGTTTACTTTGGTATTCACATTTTTTTCTTTACACAAACAAAAGAAGGGAAAAGAGAGGGAGTTTACCTCTGATTTTATTTCCTTATTGATTTGGCCCCAAATTTTTCATTTTTAATTTAATTTAACCCTTTTTTTATTTTTGTTATTTTACTGTTAAATTAATTAATTTGAGCTTTATTCTCATTATTTTTATATTTGTTTTTTATTATTTTCTATTAATTTAATTAATTTGAGTTATGTTTCATATTATTATATTATTTATTTATTATTATATATTTATTATGTAAATATATATCTATATATACTTTTAAGCGAAGTTAATTATTTTAAATATAAATTTCTATTATACATAGACTTATTATATTATTTTTTTATACCATTGTTTATTATCGGTTACCATTTTTATATCAAATTATTATTATTTACTATTTCTCACTATTACTAATTTAACATTGTTATTCTAATTTTTTTACTATTATCCCCAATATTTAATGCTATCATCAACATATTTTTGTTATTATCATCATGTTTTTAATATTATTATTAATACTATTAGCACAATGTTTATTACATTATTGTATTTATTATTACTGTTGTTTTATTAATTATTTCTATTAATTACTATTATTATTATTATTTATTATTTATATATGGTTAGCGTTATTCTCATATTATTATTTTCATGTTGTCTATTATCATCATTTTTAAAAAAATATATGTCCTTAATTCATTTATCCATTGATCTTCTCTAAAAAAATTTTAAAATAAAGGCAATGTTCGGTATTTAAAGAATTCGAAGAATCGTGCCCTAACGTACTGGGCTTCGCTTTCTTTGTTTATTTTGAATATTCGAATATCCTCTTAAGGCTAAAATGCACGTTTTAAAGGCAAGCTCACAATTGAGGGTAAAAAATGTTGTGTCCTAACGTACTGGATGTAATGTTTTACCTTGAGGTGAGATGGTCTTTAATACATATTTGACTTGCCTAAACTTTTAAAAGCCAATAAAAGGAGGATCGCGTTTTGAACTCTGTCCAAATCTTTAATTTTTGACATTAAGACACTAAATAATCAATCAAGTACCAATTTTTGGCGTGTCGAGGGTGCTAATCCTTCCTCGTACATAACTGAATCCCGAACCGATTTTCTATTTTCGCACACCAAAATTGTCATTTTGGAAAATTTATTTATTTATTAAAAACGACCGTGTTCTGAGGTGATCCAATCACACCCTATTAAAAACGATTGGTGGCGACTCCCAACTTTTTGTTTTCAAAAGTCGATTTCCCGTTTTCAAAAAAATAGTTTCGACAGCTTGGCGACTCCACTGGGGACCAATCAGAGAGTCGAGCTGTAAATTGATTGTTTTCTGTCTTCTTGTCAAAAATTGGAAATTTGGTTTTTAAATCTACGATCCTCTCATTGCATTTTCTGTGTCTTTGTCGGTTTTTATCATGTGGGTTTTACTTTATTTGTCGAGTCTTTCGATATATTCTTGCATCATATTGCATGACCGTTGTGGTCACACTTTTTAAGTGGGAGTGAGGAACTATGCCTTCGTGAGGTTTTCACCTCCGCATGGGCTAGGGGATCGCTTTCGGGATACATCTGTACCTATGGCTTCGTGAGGTTTTCACCTCCGTATGGCCATAGGGAAATGTATCCCCCTGAACTGAACTTGGTCCATATGAGCCTATAATGGGTGAGGATTGATGAATCTGTTGGTTCAAGTACCCCTTTCTTTAGAACTGAACCACATATAGTAAACCCTAGGAGCCTACCCTAGTTAGGGCTACGCCAAACCTTAGTGGTTACCCAGATAGGTGTTCTAGGTTGTTTATTTCTCCTGTACTAACATGTTTCATTTTGTTTATGTTTGCATCACATTGCATAGCATTTTTATCATAAAAAGGAGGTGTCGATTCACGGTTCGGTTACTAATAGAAAGTTTTTCCATTGAGAGCAAATTCCTTGATAAAGTGGAGGATAATGTGGTTATCCAGAAATGGTCAGAGAGCACACGATCAGAAAAGGGCGGCAGAGTTGGAGAAGGCACTACACCAGCATCGTAGCCGCAACTCGGTAATGGAATTTAGCATAAAGCCTATATGTAATCCACTTTATGTAAAAGATTTTGTTTTCCAGTGAAGTTTTCTAAATGGAATTGAATCAGAGTCGACGTCTTCTTTTGCATTCATCCCATGCATTTGCATTACATCATATCATGTGCATTAATTCAAAAAAGAACCCTATTAACTAGAGGTTATTTCTAGTTACCCTAGAACATCGCTATTACACTCGAAGAAAAATAAAAGCCATGGATCAGAGGTTGGAAAAATTAGAACAGATGCAAAATGAAATGCAAGAGCAGCTGCATTTACAGATGATGCAGGAACAGTTGGCCAGAATCCAACAAGAGATAAGGGATCAGATGCTGGAATCCCAGAGACACATGCTAGAATCCCAGAACAACATGATAAGTCAGCTAACACAACTATTTAGGGGAGGGTCTGACAAAGGCCCAATGGTTGATACTAGGAATGACAACAAAGACTCTGCTTGTCTTACAAGCTTTGCCTCAATGAACATACAAGCACAGCCACCAAGGGTGTCTGTTAACGTTAAACCCCTATATCAAACCGGTACTTCAGCACCGGTAAATTACCCAATAGGTTCAAGTTCATACCCTGGAGACCATCCTGTAACCCTCGATGTCCCCGACTTCGATGATGCAGCAGAAGAGGAAAAGCTGAGCTTCCAAAACAGTTCGAAGATCGATGCAAATGGTTGGAGGAGAAGTTCAAAGCATTGGAAAGTGCTGATTACCAATGCGGAGTGGATACTAAGGAGTTAAGTTTGGTCCCAAATTTGGTACTCCCTCTAAAGTTCAAGATGCCAGAGTTCGAAAGATACAACGGGATCAGCTGCCCCGAGGCCCATATTACAATGTTCTGTTGAAGAATGACAGGATATGTCAACAACGACCAATTGTTGATTCACTGTTTTCAAGATGGTTTAACTGGGGCCTCGGCTAAATGGTACAATCAGTTGAGTCGGGCTCAAGTCAAATCATGGAAGGACTTGGCACGGACCTTCATGAAGCAGTATGGTCTTGTAACGGATATAGTACCCGATAGGATTACACTCCAGATTATGGAAAAGAAGTCAAGCGAAAGTTTTCGGCAGTACGCTCAGAGGTGGAAGGAGGTCGCTACACAAGTCCAACCACCATTGCTAGAAAAAAAACAACCATGCTCTTCATCAATACCTTGAAAGCACCTTTCATCAATCACATGTTAGGGAGCGCAACTAAGAGCTTCGCAATATAGTGATGTCTGGTGAAATGATTGAGGATGCAATAAGGTGCGGGAAAATAGAAGCTGGAGAAAGCACGAGGGGGTCAGCTCCGAAGAAGAGAGAAAACAAAGTGAGTAGTATGAGCTCAGGAAATTCAAAGCCTTTCATTGTTAATCAATTGAGAACGGTAGTCACAGGCCAGCAAGTTGCACCGAGGTAAGAGCCCAGCATAAAGAGAAATACGGAGATGATACAGTTTACCCCTATCCCAGTGACATATAAGGAGCTATACAAAAGATTATTTGATGCACATGTTGTAGCACCATTCTACTTCAAACCCGTATAACCTCCATACCCTAAGTGGTACAATAAAAACGCCTAATGCGAATACACGCAGGAATCACGGGACAGTCGATAGAATATTGCATCCCTTTTAAGAAGTTAGTCGAAAGGCTCGTTGAAATGGGTATTGTGAAGTTCGACAACAGGTCTGGCATAGAAAATCTGTTACCCAACCATGCTAATGAGGGAGTAAACGCAATAATCAATGATGCGGAGAAAAGAATTTGACAGGCATTCACCTTTGCATACTTGGGAGTGTTTTAAATGATGGGACGGTGGAAGAGATCCCTGTATTTTTTAGGGCTAATCTAGATTCATATTCAAAACACACTTGTTGCTTTAAGCCTAGAGACAATAAGAATCCTTTTGTGAAATAGACTTATGTCTAGTGTCTTTATTTCAATAAAATACATTCTTTTGTTTCTTATTTCAAACATTTGTTTTTTTCCATTTCATTCATGATCATACCACACGAGTAAATATTCTTAGTTTCTTTTGTTCTTCAAAATTTCTTTCATCCTTATAACAGGTCTTCAGATATCAATGATATGAGTGACACTGTTGCTAACTTAGAATCTCTTTTTGAGTGAGATATGTGTTTAGTGGGGCCTCAAGACTATGAAGATGACTAAGATTGTAGCTTATCTCCTGATCTGTTGATGACGGTGAACAAGATGAGAAGCAAACCTCATGTTGCAAAGAATCAGTGAAACCTATAATCTTTTTCTATATGGGGCATGTGTGCCGTCAGGCTGATTTCACCAAAAGCCTCTGACGAGTATCGATTCTTTTTGTGGTCGTCGATTATGTTGCCAAGTGGACAGAAGCTGCCTCATATGTTAATGATGCGAGGTCAATAGCCAGCATTTTCTATGCTAGTATAGAGTAGAGAAAGGGACCATATCTGACGATGTACTAAATTTAAATAGCAGTACAATATCTGAAGCATCCGGGCTGTTCAATATTAAATACCATATCGCCCGAAAATGAACGGTGCAAAAAAAAAAGGATCATGGGAGCCTCTATCAGAACCTTCACCGGGGTAACGTTTTTCGTTGATTTATGGAATGAATGCAATTTTGGCAAGGTTTCTTCTCCACGAGTTTCGCCAGAGTTGAGTAAATCCAATTCCGATGATCAAGTGAACCTGATTGAAAAAAGAGGTCGGAAATTATCCGTTACGGTCAAATGATACGAAGTGATGACGGAAAGATCATTCCAGAAAATTTCATCAAGAAAACTTAGTTTTGAGAAGGATCCTTCCCATACAAAAGGATCTCAGTGAAAATAGATATCAAATTGGGAATATCCTTATCCCTAGTGGGGGCATTGATGTTGATTAAAATAAATGGCAAGAACTTGCCTGACCCTGTGAACTTGGATTTAATCGAAGAATACTTCACTTTCAAAAAAAAAAAGAAGAGAAAAAGGAAAGAGAAAAAAAGAAAAGGAAAAAGAAAAGAAAAACAAAAAAAGAGAAAGAAAAGAAAAGCAAAGGAGAGGCCAAGGCGAAAACCCGCAAAGGACGCTTTGAGACCAAAGGGGATTTGAGTTGAAAACCTAAAAAGGGCGACTCGAATTTGGATCGAGAGTGGGGCATACAGTAGTCTTACTATGCCTGAGTTAACAATGAGGAAGTATACTACATCTTGGGGCATTGACAAAGTACTTCGGATCACTTAAACACATGTTGAGCTCAAATGGTCATCAAGAAGTTTGTACAGAGAAGCTCAGGCTGTAATATCTGGGGCACTTAATTTTCTATCTTACCCATGTTTACTATTCTTGGTTGCCTTATTCTTTTCGAGATATGCCCCAATCATTTTTATTTTATTACCTTGGATATCTCCGATTCTTTTAATTGTTGCGAGCTATGCTCTTAATTAATTTCATTCTTATCCTTTGCCATAATCTCTTTCAAGCATTTTGCATTGAAATATAGATTAAAATATTTTCCACAAAGGAGATTCTGCTTATGACTCTAGAAGTTTCTAAATAATACGAGAACCTGAAACAGGACTGTTGTTATTTACCGAGCCTAAGGGTTCGAATTGTCTGAGGGACTACCCCTTAAGATTTTCTGTCAAATATATCAGAGACAAATATTGCATCGAAGGTAAAATCTTGACGAATAGCAAGCAATGTCAACCCAAGCTTTAAAAGGGGATCATTCTCTAGAGAAAGATGGTATTTTGCATCTATACAAATATCAAGCATATACATTTGGTCATGACACCTAAGAATGGTGTAGCAGACCGAATTAATGGAAGAAGAGTCAAATATTGTACCCTTAAAATTACGGGGGGAATGAATTGAAGAGGAATCAGATTATATTCCCTCGAGTTGCAGTAGGAGAGTTTGAAGATGGTGCAAGCCTTATATCCCATAAAGTACAGTCGACTGGACCTTGAAATTATAGTGGGGCAAACCAGTTGAACAAAATGGATTGTTTCTATGATTTTTCTGTAGGAAAGTAGCAGCTGAACAAGAAAGACTCATGTCAGTGAAGCGATAGCCTTAACAGACAGCGAGTAATGGTAGCCCAAGCATTAAAATGGGATTATTTTCATGACATTCTGCATTCATACAAATGTCATTCATAATACATTTAGTTAGGGGCATTTGATTCATGTTGATTATAGCATCCTAATCATTTAGCATAAGCATAAACCACAGGAAATCACTTCTACAGATGGATTCCCCAGTGGACAGTGTAGCAAGATTGATTAAAATTACATATTTCGGCAAGCCTTATCCCACTGAGCATGTAGCACCCCAAACTCGGCCCAGAAGTTATGGCCGGATCTGGCATGCCACATCAAAAACGTAAAAAAAATTTCCATTCTAAGTCCAGAAAATCGTACTTGATGTTCAAAAGATTAATTCATTAAAGGTTAAAGTGAATGGAAGTGTGCACCGTAGGAAACCGGAAAAGAAGTGGTGAGTCCATCTGACCGCTAAATACCAAGCTCCTTCGGATCCAATCCTAGACATGCATACCGCCATTGCCACACCTTAACGTCATGGATATTTCTAGGAAACCGATTCGATTAAGTCATTTTTAGGAAAAGTGATTAATTTTGGAAAATACTTTCATTGCGGAAGCTTTGCTTATTGTCGTGTTATTTTGAAATCAATTGTTGTTTTTGAAAACGGGCCCTAAAGCTATCCAATTTCAACAGTTAAAATAAGTAATACCTATCTTAGTAATATATATTAAAACCATAAAAAATAATTAAGCGGCCTTATTACATTTAAAAACCCAAAACTTCAAACGTAAATAAAAGAATGTCCAGTTCACCAGAAGAAAACCAAACTTTTAGAACAGGTGGCCACTCCGAATTCCCTCACAGCTCCAAGCCTACTATGGTTGGGGATTTCCTGCGTGGATGAAAATAAAAGGGGTGAGTTTGGGAAACTCGGTGTGTAAGGAAAACCCATTCAAAGCCCAAGTCAGCTCAAGCCTATTGGGCCTAAGCCCATTCAGTAACAGTGGTACTTGGGCGAGCCCTTTCAGATTACAATAAAGCGGGCCTTAGCCCTTATTGAGATAAAAGTATGGCTCATAGGCCCATTTGGAAATACATGCAACATCAATAACATATGCAAGCCCATTTGGGAGACTACTTAACCCACCAATCACTACACTCCACCGTACCACCATACACTCCATGTGGGAATAGCTCAACCCACTCATTAACACTCCACGATTCTTGCTTCTTTGCTTCAGTTATCAATAAATTGAGGCAAAGCCTCCAAGACGTGGACAAGCCACTTTCAGTACTTCCTCGTCGATATCCCGGTCCATGCATCAGATAATAACAACATGGCATGCAGTAAATAACAACAATCAAACATGCATTTAGGTCAATTTAACCCTAGGGGTATTTCGGTAATTTATCTACTAGGGGTAAAACTATAAATTTTCCACTTTTAAAGGTATTTCAGTAATTTATCTATCTTAGGGTTTTTCATGCATATTCTTACTTTTCACGTACTAACAGAATCACGTATCGAGGGTTCTTACCGAATTGGGCCCATTGGCCAATCATTCCAATTTTGGCCCATTAAGCCTAAAAATATCGAGGGCACAGAAATCATACACTTTGCAGTCCAAACATTGCAGTTTACCAAAAAGATTAATCGATTTACCTCACGAGCATTCTCACACTCGCAAATCTACAAAATATTGATTTTCGGCATTTCGGCTTTTCGACTTTTGCCGATCCAGACTAAGAAAGAGGGTGTTAGTTACACACCTATTTGTGACGATATGCTGACGAGATCCACACACGAACTGCCTACAATTGGATTACTAACACGTTAATCTAACTATTCAAATACGAACTACGTATTAACCCCTTACAATATTTGGCCAACCACACCTACAGATCATAGTAAGCTTATAAGAAATCAATAAGCAACTCATTAACAAATTTTTGTCAATGTTTACCACATAATCATAATTTCACTACAAGCTGTCTTCTTGAGCAATAGTTACTAAATCATTTATAACTGGAGCTACGAAACTCCAAATCAAGTGCCGTTAATTTTTCCTGAAAATAGACTCATATATCTTCTATCCATAAAATTTTCAGAATTTTTGGTTTGGCCAATAAATACCAGATTTTTCTCAAAGTTTCCCATGTTTCACTGTTTGACTAATCTGACCACCCTTCATTACGAATCAAATTTCTCATTGTACAGAATTCAAAATATGTTCTTGTTTATTTCATTAGAAACTAGACTCAATAAGCTTTAATTACATAATTTATTCAGCTTATAATTCTTCTCCCACAATTTATGGTGATTTTCCAAAATCACATTACTGCTGCTGTCCCAAGCAGATTTATTACCAAATCACTCTTTCACACATACCTTGCATGCATGTTATTTAAACATGTATATCACCAATCAATCATCACATATCTATGATTTTACTTAAGTATAATCTCCATTTCATCATTTTAAAGCACAACATGTTAGCTGATTTTTCCCTTTAACATCTAAGGCACATGCACATTTGTTTGGCTCAACTTCACCTATCTTCCATTTTTCATCAAAAGAACATGAAACAACAACCATTTCCTTCATTTTAATTCATGACTAAATGCTCACAACACAACTAAAAATAAAAATATACTTCAAGAGTTAAGGTAGAATCAAGAAGAACTCATGAACCTCAAAATAGAAACAAGGTACCAAGAACTTACCTTCAATTTTCCTCCTCCTAATGACCGAATACTCAAGAGCTTTCTCCTCTCCTTTCTCTTCTCTAACTTTCAGCTATGATGAACAAAGATGGACAAAACTTTGTTCTTTTCACCCCTTTTTCTTTTAATAAAACTTCATATTTCATCCATTTAATTCTTTAATACAAAAGACATGAAATTCTTATCATGAAACATTTACCTAACCCATTATCATGGAACATTTACCTAACCTATTATCATGGAACATTTACCTAACCTATTATCAATTTGTATCAATTTGTACCATAAATTATGGATATCAAGTGCACATTTTGTCTACAACAACATGATGGCTGGCCACTTCATGTAAAATGGGAGGTTTGTCATGCAAATCCTCCTATTTTGCACTCCTATTTATTTGGCCACTTCAATTTAGCCTATAGCATTTTCAAACATTTTCACATAGGTTCTATTTCATAATTTCACTCACAAATGACAAAATTAAAGCATGAAATTTTGCCAACATTCACAGAATTCCCGAAAATTGGGGCGTTACAGAGCAGGAGTGGAGCAGGCTAAATACTAGATCTTATCTTCGCTGTGCAGGAGCGGAGCAGATCAAATTTTGGTGAATCTTATCTCCATGTATCGGCAATGGAGCAGATTTCAGCCACTAGCCTTATCTTCACTGAGCAGGAGTGGAGCAGGCTAAACATACCAGATCTTATCTTCACTGAGCAGGAGTGAAGCAGATCAAATTTTGGCAAGTCTTTCTCCATGTATCGGCAATGGAGCAGATTTCAGCCACCAGCCTTATCTTCACTGAGCAAGAGTGGAGCAGGCTAAATACTAGATCTTATCTTCGCTGAGCAGGAGCGAAGCAGATCAAATTTTGGTGAATATTATCTCCATGTATCGGCAATGGAGCAGATTTCAGCCACCAGCCTTATCTTCACTGAGCAGGAGTGGAGCAGGCTATATACTAGATCTTATCTTCGCTGAGCAGGAGCAAAGCAGATCAAATTTTGATGAATCTTATCTTCATGTATCGGCAATGGAGCAAATTCCAATCATCAGCCTTATCTTCACTGAGCAGGAGTGGAGCAGGATAAACATACCAGATCTTATCTTTACTGAGCAGGAGTAAAGCAGATCAAATTACAGCAGATCACATCTCTGTGAAGCAGCAACGGAGCATTTTGAAGTAATAAGGTGCGGTGGGTTGCGGCAAAGAAAACAAGACTCAGCTAGCCCAGGCAAATTTAGCCCTTCTAAAATCTTTGCTCTATTCTCGTTACATGACAATAAGCAAAGAGGGGCAGCTGTAGGACCAAATTTCTGCCCGGGCCCAGTCAAACCAGCCCAAATTAAACACCCCACTAAACCGACCACTAACTCCATCACCCTACTAAACCATCCACTACCTCCATCACCCTTCTTTTTATAAGTTGTAAAATTTGGCTATAAAAGCCATGGAAAACTATTGTAAGGGGGAATTTTTTATTTTAGAGAATACACATACGAAATCAAAGAGAATACAAATCAGATTTTTAAGGTAACCTTTTATATTATTCAATTTTGTTTACTTTGGCGTTCACATTTTTTTCTTTACACAAATGAAAGAAGGGAAAAGAGAGGGAGTTTACCTCTGATTTTATTTCCTTTCTGATTTGGCCCCAAAGTTTTCATTTTTAATTCAATTTAACCTTTTTTTATTTTTGTTATTTTCTTGTTAAATTAATTAATTTGAGCTTTATTCTCATTGTTTTATATTGTTTTTTTATTATTTTCTATTAATTTAATTAATTTGAGTTATGTTTCATATTATTATATTATTTATTTATTATTATATATTTATTATGTAAATATATATATATATATATATTTAAGCGAAGTTAATTATTTTAAATATAAATTTCTATTATACATAGACTTATTATATTATTTTTTATACCATTTTTATTATTGGTTACCATTTTTATGTCACTATTACTAATTTAACATTGTTATTCTAATTTTTTTACTATTATCCCCATATTTAATGTTATCGTCAACATATTTTTGTTATTATCATCATTTTTTAATATTATTATTAATACTATTAGCACAATATTTATTACATTATTGTATTTATTATTACTGTTGTTTTATTAATTATTTCCATTAATTACTATTATTATTATTTTTATTATTTATATATGGTATGCATTATTCTCATATTATTATTTTCATGTTGTCTATTATCATCATTTTAAAAAATCTATGTCCTTAATTCATTGATCCATTGATCTTCTCTCAAAAATTTTCAAAATAAAGGCAATGTTCGATATTTAAAGAATTCAAAGAATCGTGCCCTAATGTACTGGGTTTCGCTTTCTTTGTTTATTTTGAATATTCGAATATCCTCTTAAGGCTAAAACGCACGTTTTAAAGGCAAGCTCACAATTGAGGGTCAAAAATGTTGTGTCCTAACGTACTGGATGTAATGTTTTACCTTGAGGTGAGATGGTCTTTAATACACATTTGACTTACCTAAATGTTTTAAAAGCCAATAAAAGGAGGATCGCGTTTTGAACTCTGTCCAAATCTTTAATTTTTGACATTAAGACACTAAATAATCAATCAAGTACCAATTTTGGGCGTGTCGAGAGTGCTAATCCTTCCTCGTACGTAACTGAATCCCGAACAAGTTTTCTATTTTTGCACACCAAAATTGTCGTTTTGGAAAATTTATTTATTTATTAAAAACGACCGTGTTTTGAGGTGATCCAATCACACCCTATTAAAAACGATTGGTGGCGACTCCCAACTTTTTGTTTTCAAAAGTCAATTTCCCATTTTCAAAAAAATGGTTTCGACATTGACCATAGGCGAGTTTTCAAAAGTAGATAGTGTAAGCTGGTGAGATGAGTTTGATTGCGGTAGTATTCGGTAGCGGATACTTCAGATCATAGAAAGTTGTATCCGCCAAGTATGGCGTGTTAGCTCGTCAGTTTGAGTCTGACCTTTTATTGCCTGATGGTATGTATTGTGGGATGTATGTCCCAGGAACTCACTAAGTTCTTACAAACTTATTCCGTTATTTCTTTCTATTTTTATGTTCTTAGGCTGAATGTAGTGATCGGCCATTTGTGAGAATGTAGTGATCGGCCATTTGTGAGACTTCTTTATGTTTCGTGGGTAACATGTTATTGCTGGGGGTATTAGGATGATTCTTAGATGCCACCATTTAAAAATCATTAAATTGTATTTTGAAACAATATTTTGTACTTCGAATGTTTATTGACGACCTTGTTGGCTTATAATCAATTGTGGGTTATAGTACTTTCAAATTAAATTAAGTAGAGTTTTAAACTACAAGCTCGAGCAATAACTCGAAAGGAAATTTCGTTTGATTTTATGAATATTTTCTAAACCGACTTCAAAGGCTATAAACTCGTATCTTTAAACTTTTAAAGTGGTGTGGTACCATTTTAAAAATTTTGATTTCAATTATATATATTTTCTAGTTAGTTGAATGCCACTCTAGTAAATGGGTACCCTCCTAAGGAAGATGTTGAAAGGTTTAGTGTTTTCAACGATTCGGCTCGTGGCACTTCATATCTGAATCCAACGAACGGGTTAAGCGTGGGAAATTACAATGGACAGTGAACCTCAACCCTTTATCATTTTCATTGCTAAAAGTAAAAAGAAAAATATTGTGTTTCAGCTAGAAAATATCAATTGTACCTTTAATAGGCCAAAATTTCAGAATAACTACTTTCAAATATCCCGGTTAATACCTTTCTTAGACATGAAATATGGGTTAATGGTTAGGTTTAACTTCCCATATCTTTGCAGCCCTAGGAGTTGGAAGCTTTCATTGCAATGTGTAGGGCCATATGACATGTTCCTTTGTTCTGTATAAATACTATCAATCTCCAAGAACTAAGTCATAAGAGAAAAGCAAGAAAAAAAAGTACAAAGAGAACAGAAAAAAGTTTACATAAAGAGACAAAGCATCACTTTAGTAAAAATATAAAAATTATTCACTATTGTTTAGACTTTATTAACTTCACCGTCCATTGTTGCCCTACTTTTTAAATAATAATCAACTCATATTTTAATTAAAATTTAAGGTGTTATTTTTACTATCGTATATTTTTTTGTAATGTTTATTATTATTTTTATAAATATGAATTTGTTTTTATGTTTTATTTTTATGGAGAAGTCAAGATTGTGGAGTTTGTTTCCATGTAATAGGTGACGTCCCAATCAAAGGGCCGTTCCAATGCTTTTCTTTGGGAACCCACTTGGCCCACATTTCTTGCCTACACGTAACCTGGGTCCTACCGCCCATGCTTTGGACCTACTTACTACTCTCAATAATTATAATTTACTCTATTTTATTCAACACGTAATTGAATTTCAATTTAAAAGCGTTTTCGTTATCGAATTTTTATTTTTAATATTCACAAAGAAAATTACCAAATTAGATACCAATTCATAAATCTATATTGAAAACAAATAAAAGAGAAGAAGATAATTGATTAAAAGAAGTATAATTACATATATATATATATATATATTGTTAATTTAACTTTTATCCTTTTAAGTTAAAAGTTAAATAGTCTTTTTAAACACCTAAAAGATTAAATTTTTAACGATGTTAGCTTGGTAATTCACGCGATAATTCAAGTGTATCTCATCTTATTATAGTAATATTTGTCTTATATAACACATTAATAAATAATTTTAATTTTTTAAAATTAAAAATAAAAATAAACAAATTCAAAAATTAGTATAAAGTGATATGGATTTAAATTCAGCTTAGTAGAGCAATTAAATTAATTTATAAAAGAATGTAATAAACTTAACCTTCAATCAGGTTTTTTATTTTTGAGAGATTGTTTATGGAGAAAAGAGAAAATGATGTAGCATATATTTATCCTTCATCAAATTCCTCACTCACTTCAATATTATTTTTACGGATTCGAATAATATTTAAATTTTAAAATTACTATTTGTGATGGTTTTAGAGCAGATGTGAGTTAAATATTGGAATATAATAGTTATAATTAATTAGTTAGAAACATAATTTATTAAAATAAAACATAAAATATGTAACTAAAATAATTTTAAACCATAAAATTCATTTAGCAAATATTGAATTGGGAAAAAGTTACTGCAATAAAAGAATCAAACTCACAACATTCTTGTCATTGCTTGGTTTTTAAAACTGAATTAGCATTACCATAAATTAGAAACCTACTTTTAATTTAAAATTTACAATCAAATTAAAAGTTATTAACTCAAATCATTCCCAAACTCGTAGCTACAAATCATTATCAATAAATGTTAAAATATTTTAAAAATATAATTATTCCAACAGATAAGTTGAACCCTTATCAGTTAGCATACAGACAACTCTTTCACTTTTTACATATATTAATTTTTTCTTTCTAGGGTTTTGAAATTCGTCAAAAGCTGATCACTCTCATTTTCATCTTTTTTCCTTTAATATAATATAATATAATATATATATTTTAAATTATAGTTACACAAATTTGTATAAATTTCATAAAATTATATTATAGTGACAAGAAAAGAATCAATTTCAACTTTTTTTCCTCATTTTTCAGAAGAATATTTAAGGAAGATCCAATCTATCTCAATAAAGAGGAAAAAGGATTCTTTTTCTTTTTTTTCTCTTTGACTGGAAACAAAAATCGAAAAAGAAAAGCTTCTCTCAATAATTATTTTTATTGCTGTGATGTTGTAAAAGGGAAAGTAAGGGGATTTTTGGGAGAGAAATGTTGGCCATGGAGAAGGATTTTGATTCAAAGCTTAGGGTTCAGGGAACTGATGATACTAACAAAGACAATTCTTCTAATACTGTTGCTTCTAACAATGTTCAGAGATCTAAAAGCTTTGCATTTAGAGCTCCTCAAGAGAATTTCAGTATTCAGGATTTTGAACTGGGTAAGATCTACGGTGTTGGTTCTTACTCGAAGGTTAGTTTTTTTTTTTTTTTTTTGTACTTGAGTTTGATTCTAGTCAAATCACTCTAAGTAGATCACACACTGTTTTTGGTTATAATTTATTATTATTATTATTATTATTATTATTATTATTATTATTATTATTATTATTATTATTTGTATGTATGCTTGCATGCTTTAATTTATGAACTTGATAGGCAATGATGCTTTCTTTATGAATTGTGTGTTTTTGGTATAAATTTAGCTATCTTTGTGAATTTTGTGGGTTTTTTTGGTAGTGATACAAGCTATTTGAATGAAAGGGAAATAATTTTGCTTAGTTTATAGAAACTTAGTGTAAAGAAAAACATGTTCTGTTGAATAAAAAATGTGTTGTTCTGTTTCTGTTTCCTATATTAGCTGACTGTGTAATATTTAGGCTATGCTTGGAAAGAGGATGAACGGAAAATCTTTTAGCCTACCGCACTCATGTGCATGTTGAACTATCTATGCTTTATTTAGGCTATGTGTGATATTTTACTACCCTCAGATATTTACTTAATCGGCAATAGTTCAACTTGCACATGAGTGGAGTGAGGGATTTTGAGCCTACTGCTTTTCCTTTTACTGCTGGATCAAGATCTTATTTATTTCTCTCTTTTTGTTTTATGTCTTACAGATAATGACATTGATATCAAATATTTTTTTTGGTTAATTTTTATGCTGTTCATCTCTTTTTCCCTTTTTTCTCTTTTGTCTTTTCACCATCTCAGAATCTAAATAACTTATTGATAAACACTTTTTATTGTTACTCTTTTAGAAATTTGAGTTTTTGTAAATGTGAGGCTAAATTAAAGTACTTTCTGTTATTTGAGCACTTCAGCCGTGTACTAGACATTAACGATGTGAATGAAGAAGTTTCTGATATTTTTAGTAAATTAATGTATATATTGGATAAGAGCAGAAAAGGCAGAAACTGTCTGTATGGTTAAGACTTAAGAGTGAAAAAGGATGACCCAAACTGGACAAATTTATTTATGTTTCATGCTACTCCTTTACGAAATGAAATTTGTATAGAAGTGTCGGCTGCTTGATATGTTAGTTTAGAATATATACATACATATATGTGTGTGTGTGTTCATTGACATTGCTTGGGGGGGTTATTTTTTATTATCATTAGTTTTTGCTGCTTTAAACATTTCTTCTTTTTATTTTTTTTATTGGAAATTGTTTTAATTTATTTTAGTATATCCTTTTCTTCACTCACCATTTCTCATTTGAGCTTCTTATTCACGTTGTTGTTATTTTGAATATCCATCAGGTTGTGAGGGCAAAGAAGAAGGATACGGGAATGGTGTATGCTTTGAAGATCATGGACAAAAAGTTCATCACTAAGGAAAATAAAACTGCATATGTAAAGCTGGAACGTATAGTGCTTGACCAATTGGAGCATCCTGGTGTTGTGCGGCTCTATTTTACATTTCAAGATACTTTTTCGCTATGTAGGTATTTTTAGTTGCCTTCTATTAATATTATGCGCATACTTGTTTAGTTAGTTTTTACAAAAAAAAAGGAAAAATTCTTCCTTGATCTTCTTCCATTAATTATGTATTGCCAGTTCATTCAATTTGCTTCATTGTTTGACGTTGTTTTCTTTGATATATTGTGAAGACATGGCACTTGAGTCCTGTGAAGGTGGAGAACTTTTTGACCAAATAACAAGAGTAAGTTACTCTTGGCATGTATTCCTACATCCTCATAGAAAACTCATACATCAAAGAGGGTGTGTTGTGTGGTAGCTTTTTTTCCCCCCTCGGAGCATTGATTGAGCTGTTTGAAATTGATTAGTTGCTCTCAATTAATCTGGTGAACATTTTCAATTGTATATTTGTTCTCTATTTTTCTGGCAAAACTAATGATAAGAAATCTGGGATAGTCAGATATACTTCTTTATCTATGATATAAAGTCTTACTCAATCACCAGTTTGGAGCCGTTTAAAGTTCATTGCATAATGTTGCCAACTCTATCCCTTAGTTATAGCTTTGAATGCCTGTATTATCTTGAGCTCAAACTTTGTTGTTGTTATTTAGCACTTGGTCTGATATCTGTTGGTTTATTCATGGTTCAGTATCACAATCTGGCTATTTTTTTGTTCAGAAAGGTCGTTTATCAGAGGATGAAGCTCGCTTTTATGCTGCAGAAGTTGTAGATGCTCTTGAATACATACACAATATGGGATTGATACATCGAGATATTAAGGTATTTTCACAGCATGCATGTTCTATTACATTGACATTTTAAAAATGCTAATGTTTGTTGTTACATGGCAGCCAGAGAACTTGCTTCTTACTACAGATGGGCATATTAAGATTGCTGACTTTGGCAGCGTAAAGCCAATGCAGAATAGCCAAATTACAGTCCTTCCTAATGCATCCTCAGGTAAAATCAGGATAATTTTTTTTCGTGTTGAAATCCCCCCTCCCTCCCCATGTTTAAGATTAACATTGTCATCTCCAGATGATAAGGCATGCACATTTGTGGGGACTGCTGCATATGTTCCTCCTGAAGTTCTAAATTCTTCTCCAGCTACTTTCGGGTAAGAGACCTTCAATCTCTTAATGAGCTTGTCAATAATCTTGATTAAAATTGTCAAACTTGAAATGAAATCTTAAGCTTGCTTTAATTGTGGACTTTTTTTCTCTTTGTTTTTTTTTTTCCTTCTCCCATGCCCCCTTTTCCACCACACTTTCCCCTCTACCATTTGGGTTCCTAAATAATTCAATTGTTTTGGCCCAGAAAAATAATAATAATTCAATTGTAGGGACTTGTGATTGGACTTAGTTGTTTTCCTTGATCTTGTTCATAGGATAACTAGCTTGTTCTTTTGAACATATTCAAACAGAAATGACCTCTGGGCACTTGGCTGCACCTTGTACCAAATGCTTTCAGGGACTTCTCCTTTTAAAGATGCAAGTGAATGGCTAATATTTCAAAGAATCATAGCCCGAGATATAAGATTTCCAAATTATTTTTCTGAAGAAGCTAGAGACCTTATTGATCGCTTATTGGTGAGCTCCAAATTTCTGCTTATTGGATTTCGTATCTACTGTGCATCCATAAACGTGCATGTTTAAGACTTTTTAAAGCAGTTGTTATCTTCTTCTCTTATTAGATGCATATCATATTTGTTTCTGTATATTTATGATGGAAAGATCATAGAATAAAAGCAGCTTGGTAACTAATATATATTTGGACAATCTGATCGGTCAATTTGAGCCAAGTTTTCAAAGGACTCAGAAACTGCAAAGAATTCAATACGCGTCGGGTTCTCTGCACCCATTGGGATGGAAAATCAATTTTCGTTTTTGAAATTATGAGATAATTTCCCTTATTATTGTTTTAGGGTATCCACTTTCCTAATAAACAAGAAATGACTTTGTTTATAAAACTTTTACATAAATTTTTATAATTGTTTTATGTATTCTAATGGTTGCTTTAATTGGAGACTGTTGTTATTTTGTAGTATTTCTATGGAGAGTTAATGTGAAAGCTTCCTCTAGATTGCTTCTCTACATTTTCAGATTATTCATTTATTCATAGTGAAGTATAATAGAAGAAATAAACCTCTAGGAGCACTCATATTAAGATGGCAATACAAATGGTGAATCCTGATTGAGAAATTATTTACGGACTGTTTCATTTTTCTCCTTTTTCCCAATCCCGGTTTGAATATCAATCCTTCTCTTCTCTTGTATTTTTACTGTCATACCTTTCGAGTTACTACCCCTTTTCCTTCTCTCCTATCTCTATTTCCCACATCCCCTTCCCTCCCCCTCTAAAACAAGCCATCATGATTAAATTCATAAGCTGCAATCTTAAGCACAAGCAAAGATTATTTTTCTTGTGATTTCTCTTTGGGACAGGATCAGAGTTATGCACATCCAACATTACTACTGTTTCCCCTTTTAGCTTAAGACACGTGTGATGTTAACTTCTGAGTTACAAGTTGTGGCCTCAGAATTATAATGCAACTATTCGGTGCAGGATCTAGATCCCAGTAAACGACCAGGTGCTGGACCTGATGGTTATGCCACGCTCAAGATGCATCCTTTCTTTAGGGGAATTGATTGGAGTAGTTTGAGAGCACAAACCCCTCCAAAGCTTGCTTTAGAGACAGGGGTATGATGGCAGCATGTTTTTCAATCATTGTTTATGATAGAATCCAACTTCCCTTTATATATTGTGTTTTGTAAGCTTTAGAATATTATTATATGTTAAAATTTCAGGCTCAATCAAGTGATGGCGATGATTATAATGATTCTTCATGGAATCCTACGCACATTGGAGATGGTTCTGCCAGGCAGAGTGATGGAATCGTCAGTTCCTCATCATCAGCTGAATCTTCTGGTCATATAACTAGACTTGCCTCAATTGATTCCTTCGACTCAAAATGGTATTTATCATCATCCTGTCTTGTTATTTTTTCAGCACATGCCGTTTGATTTTGTTGAAAAGACAACTTTTGCTTGTTTGCGGACTTCTAGAACCTATTAATATTTAGTAGCATCATTGATTTGTCCATTTTTGCTACTTAGGGAAACAGCTATAGATTAGCATTATATTCCACTTGGTAGGAAAAAAAAAAGAAAACGATAAGGAAAGTGTTTGATTCTAAAGGTTGAGCTACATATAAGAATTCGCTACTTTGTCGGCTCAACTATTAAATTCGATTTTTTTTCCGTCCTTAACCAATAGAGCCTTAATGTTTGTGTTGTTTCTCTCCCCACTGCTGATGTAAACAGGCAACAATTTTTGGATCCGGGAGAATCTGTTCTTATGATCTCAATGGTGAAGAAGCTACAAAAGTTATCAAGCAAGAAGGTGCAGCTTATCCTCACCGACAAACCAAAATTGATCTATGTTGATCCTTCAAAACTGGTCGTGAAAGGGAACATTATTTGGTCCAACAATTCTAATGACCTCAGCGTCCAGGTCACAAGTCCATCGCACTTCAAGATTTGCACAGTAAGTATATGATCATGTCCTGATAGGAAATGAAGTCCTCAAATTTATTAATGGAATGATACTGCAAATCTGGAATTATAGTACACACTGACTCTTTGTGTTCCATTTTTCTCAACACAGGGACTGTTCTATGGTTGATCAAAATATTATATAGTTATCATAGGTGTGAATTATGAAAGAAAAAAGGATTAATATTTGGTTAAAATATGCTGTTAGTCCCTGTACTTTGACAAAATTTGAAATTTAGTCATTATACCTAAAAAAATTAAAAATTAGGTCATTCTACTTTTTTGATTTAAAAATCTCAGTAGTCATTAAAATCGTAAGTATTTACTGTCAAAACTTGTCAATTTGGAATTCTGATTTGATTTTTCTCATAAGCTGTAGCATATGATTCATAGAAATAAATGTTAAATTGACAAAATTTGATAGAAGCTACCCACGACAATGGTAATAATTGAGCTAGAAATTTTAAATTGAAAAGGTAGGAGGTTTAAAATTTTAACTTGGTACAGGGGCTAAATCTCAAATTCTATACAAGTACAGGGGCTAACAACACATTTTAACCTTTACATTTCAATTGTGGCTAAGCTTTTGTGCATTTTCTGATTTATGGTGCTTCAGCCAAAAAAGGTACTATCATTTGATGATGCGAAACAAAGAGCATGGCAGTGGAAAAAAGTGATCGAAGGGCTTCAAAACCGGTGAAGGGATTCTATTTGATGGACATCACATGGGAAACTATTAAACAATGGACATCCGGAAGCTATTTGTTATTCAGCTGTCCGCTGGTAGTTCATTGTAAGCTTTCATTCCATGTTTCGTAGAATTGTTGTGATGAAGACTTTTATACCTGTTTCAAGCATGTAAAATCTGAAATACAGTTTTTAAGTGAAAAAAACAGAGTGGGGAAGAGGAAGGGGTTTTGCTGTCAATTATATGTTATTCAAAGGATGTCACCATCAGCCATTAATGAAAATTTCTTTTCGTGATTTATCTTTTTCTTGGGTTTGCAGAGACTTGAAAAGTTAGGGTGTTTTATTATGTTTTGTTATACAATGCCCAAAAATTGTATCTTTTCAATTATGAATGTAACAAATAAAAAGCAATTGCTTTTCAAAGTTCTGTTTGAAAAAAAATTAGAAACTTACATTTCTATTTTCTTTTACTTTTATATTAATATCAAAATAACAAATTTGATACACTCACATTTGATTTTATTAAAAATGCAACTCTTATATTCCAGTTTAACACCCGGAACAATGTATCCATATAATGCACATATAGCTATAAAATCCGGGCCATCAAAAAAGGTTAGCTTAAGAAAAGTCGGCCAATTCAGATATCCTACATTGTCGGTATGCATCAATTTGCAAATTATAGGGGTGACGTTACTGCAAATGAATAGTCTAAAAATCTGTACACAAACTAGTCTTCGTTCAAGAAAAGAATCAAGTTATAGCAAAATACTGAAAATACCTTCTTATGAAAGGTACCCAGCACCAAATTGGCATTTAGCTGCATTGCCTCTACAATGTACACTTTCTTGCTTCTGTCCTCCATCAATGTCTAAAACTAGAACGGTAACAATGAAATCGACTCTACGTTCTCTGTACAACATATCCTGAGACCCATCCAAAAAGCTAGGGTCATATCTATGTGCCAAATATATCTCCAAACCTGCTTTGGAGCAGAGAGCCAAGATATCCAGTTTCTTGTACCAAATCTGATTATCAAGGCAAAAAACTGATTATCCATATTTTTATTCTGACTTAAAATATCGGTCATAAATAGAAAGCCGGTCAAATGCATCGAAATTTGCTTTCAGTCCAACAAACTGGCTACCAAGCTGAGCACAGGCAGCATCTGGCCATTGGCAACCCCTGCCCTGTGTACGCAAAGGACACAATGTTTCACAGACTTGACCGAGTGGACTGCTGCTGGGAGCAACATCATCTGCCTCAACTGTAATCGAAACAGATAAATCTGATCTGTCATTATGTTCCATTGTATATTCAGATTCTCTTCTAGGAAGAGAGAGCCTTTGCGAAGTTTCCATCAGACTGCTTTCAACATCAACGGTAGAATCACTGCTATTTGTAAAATTAACCCTGCACCCCAGTGATTGTACAGCTCGCTGTATGGCTGCGTTTTCTTTGCTGGCTCTTTTTGCCAAGTTCATTGCTGAGCTGCTGACCTGTTTCTCATTTTGTAGATCCACATTCAATATTTCCATGGCCGCCAAGTATTCTTTAGCTTTCATTTCAGCCACTTCTTTAGCCTGTTAGCATCACAACACCAGATAAATATTTCAGAAAAACCTTGTGCTTGGTAATACCATTACATGCTTCCAGTTCATGCCATGCACAAAGAATTTCTGATTAACCAGAAGGGATAGTGACCAAAATCATAAGATTTAATACCTTTTGCAGTTCGGAAAACTTTATAGCCATGTTCCTGCATTCAGCCTCAAGCTCACCAGCTTGGGATTGAAAGGACATGCCCAACGAAGATGGAATTGGGGCCAAAGTGTTGGGGCTAAAGCAGCTGCCGGAGGTAAAAGTGGCCCGTTGTGTTTCAATGTATCATAGAAAAGGTTATAATGGGCATGGGACCTCCCCTCCGAAGAACGCATATCAGCCAAATAGGCCCACAAGCATCCACAACTTTCATCTACACCACATATTTGTCTCTCCTTCTCACTGAAATTTTTTAAAAAAATTACCAGAGAAATTAGAAGGAATAAAAACTTCATGACAATTGAAGCTAGCTCAGAATTCAATTTAGAATCACAGTTTTCGGACTAATAAACAGTGAAGGAACAAATGCTAGGTTCATTAAGAATTTATAAAACAACATACCATAGTCGTAATCTAAGGTACAAAGAACCATAAGCTTTGTTCCACATTTCTGCAAGCTTATAAATCTAATGATCTTGTGAAATGCAAAGATAGTAAAAATAAACACACTGCTCCTGGAATGAAGGGATTAAACACAAAGATTCAACTACTTTCCTACAAAGGCACCAACATACGGAAAGAAGGCAGTGTAAGTTTAGATGACGGACAGAAATACAGATGACTAGCTTCCTAAAGATCACGTGGAATGAACCCAATGTAATCTCAGAAGCAAAGTACCTATATTTGAAGTAAACACATCGTTGATAATGTTAACTGTCTCAGCGTACCTTAAGTAAATTTTAAGTTGTTTACAAGGCAATTTGATCATTAATGAACCAAAATAAAGATGAATTTAGTACATGAAAACAAGTTTAGAGAGCATTCCACAGTATTTGGATTATATTTAGATATGCATGCAGATCCCAGGAATTTCAAAATGTCGCACTTCTCAAATTACCTGTTACACAAGAAATTTCCAAAACGGCAAGAAAGCACACAATCCAAGAAATCCACTAGGAAATTCTGAACCACCATAAAGTAAGAATGTCGTTAACTATGGGAGGATAAAAAGAATAATACAAATGAAATGTCAGCCTTAAAAAAAAAAAGTGAAAAACAAGAAATGCATGTCCGGTGTCAAAGAAAGATACGTACTGAGGAGAATTCGAAAGCGAATGGATAAATCCTTAACAACTGTGAAACACAATCAACCCACTGCAAAAGAACCAGATGTGATTTCATCAGAAAATACTGCCTCTTTTTCAGCATGTTCCATCAGGCTTTTAATGGTGATCTCATGATGTTTCTTTTTCAGGTAGGACAAAGGACATCTTTTAAACTAATGAAGGTAACTGTATTTAAAAACTTCACGAGGATCATGATAGAATTTTAGCAGTCCATCAAAATTAACAAAACTACAAAAAAAATGCTAGTTTGTTGATAGAATAACCAAGAATATATGTCAGCACGTGCACCTGCAAGAATATGGGGGAATAATTGTTCTGTGCATGAGATGAATTAGATGCCTGAGATGAGCCTGAAGATTGGCGCAAGGGTGATGATGAAAAACTTCCCGTAGAAGAAGCATTTCTGCTTAATTCAAATGAAGATCCAGATATGCTTGGCATTCCTACACGATCTGAAAATGGATGCCCAAAAGCTAGCCAGTCTTTTTCAACAAGTGCCTGCATCGAGATAAAATAGTCCAGAACTTAAAAGGAAACTGGTTATCACAAGTTCATAGCACACACAAAAACTACCAGCATATTATGTGGATGTGGCCTGTTGAAAATAAACAGTAAAAACACATTTTTGAAGTAGAAAGGGCACATGATATTAACATCATTGACATCAAAACTAATGGCAAACATGTGATGATGTCTCACAAAGAAAAAGTGAACCGGGAAAAGGTACAAGGAAAACCTGGTACATGCTATGCAGCTTGTGCTGTAATGCTGTGAATGAGAGGTGGGTTCAAGAAATGGAGAATGCAAAAACAAGGATGGTATCCTTGTTCAGAAAGTACCTGAAAACCAGTGAATGTCCGGTAATATGGATCAAGCATCAGGTTTGCAAGTGAAACCAGCTGACTTGTTCTATCCCATCCATCACTGCACAATGAAACAGCCAAGAAAGAAGTAAGAAACACCAGGATAGAGGATAAAAAATATTTAGTAGGTCTAATGTGCATTTGAATGTGATTTTTTTTAAGAAAAAATAGAAGGTAAACAACGAGAAATGTATTGTCATTCACATCATTTACTGGTAGATGCATTTGTTATGAGACAGTTTTCTTATCATAAATTCTGTTATTTCTTCTGTTAATAGGTTAAGTCAAACACTGCATTTAATATAATCACATTAGTGAAATGGTGAGTTTAAAGGTAAAGAGTACGGTGTGTTTTAGGGAAGCCTTGTTTATCAAAATGGGAGCATGTCGTTTACACAGCTGTCATGGTACGGCTAACAAACTCCTATTTTGTTGCAACGGCACAAATCCCATTAAATAGCAGACAGGAATAGCTTTATCATTCATGCAGAATATGAAATGAAATTTGTTTCTTTCTATCTCTCTTTCTTATCTGATCGTTATCCAATCTATCAAATCAATCCGTCTTCTAAAAAAGGTATCAGAGCCATAGGATCTACGATGATCAGTGAAGGGGTAACCACTCAGAGTCAAAAGGACATTAACAGTCTTCAGCCGGACGTGTCCAAGTTGAAGTAGGATTTCTCACAGTTGGAAGTTCGCTAGGAGGGTAGGATGAAAGAGTGGAAGGATGAGTTCAAGGTGGAGCTTAAGCTCGAGCTCTAGACCCTGTTTGAGCAGTATTTGGGTCGCTTGTCAGCTTCGTCTTCTGTCAGGCAGCCACCAGATAAAGGAAAGGGTGTCTTGGGAGGACCCCCACCTAGTTTTCCACCCAAGGAACCACAATCTGGTCATCCTTTGAAAGATCCTCTTCCATCTTTTGCTGGCATTGACATGGGTACCTTTGCGCAGTGGGGAAATCACAAATTGGAGTGTCCAAAATTCGACGGTACTGGTTTCAGAGGATGGTGGCCCAAACTCAAACGGTATTTTGAGGCTGAAAGAGTTCCTCCTACGGCGAGAGTCAAGACCGTAATGCTGTACCTTGAGGGCAAGGCCCTAGACTGATATCATTTCTACGAGCAACGACAAAGAGGTTTCCACATGCTCATTTGGGAGACATATGCTGAGAGACTACATGAACGCTTTGGATCGAATTATTTCTAGAACCCAACGGCAGACTTAGTCGCATTAAAGCAACAAATCAGTTTATTGAACCAAGTCCAGCTGCCAGAGCCTTGTGCTGTAAGTATTTTCTCAAGTAACTTGAAGAGTGAAATTAGTCAATACATGCAGTTGTTCAAACCCAAATCCTCGGTGGAAGGTTTTTTACTAGCCAGGCAAGTCGAGAACATTCTGAACCACTCTCTCAAGTGTGGGTTCCTATCACCATGCTCAAGTCCAGGTCGCTCATTTGCTTCTGTACCTATGCATGGCCAGAGTTCCAAAAACCAACAAATTGCCACTTTGAGGGTTCACAACATGGGAACCATGGGTTCTGGCAACAATAATAGCTCAGCTTCAACCACGGGATCATCTAACGGCGTCAACAAGACATTGTCACTAGCAGAAACCGAAGATAGGAGAAGGAAAGAATTGTCTTTTTGGTGCGGGGCAAAATATGGTGCGGGTCATAAATGTGTTAGGTCACAGTTGTATAAGTTATTGATGGAGCCTTGTTCGGATGGAGAAGGTGAGGAATTTCTTGACTGTCCAGATCAGATGGAGGAGTCCCCTTCTAAAACTGTACCTAAGGATCCCATTCTTTCACTTCACGCAATTCAAGGGTCTCAAGGTCCACATACAATGAGGGTAGCAACCTTTGTTGGAACCACGAGTGTCATCATTCTCATGGACTCGGGTAGCACGCATAACTTTATAAGTGCGAGGCTCATGAGGCAGCTTTCAATCCCTCACAATCAAAGACACAAGTTGAGGGTTATGGTGGCTAACGGAAGAAGTTTGTACACTCATGGAATATGTCATGGAGTTCTTTGGGAGTCCCAAGGGGTTAGTTTCTCTATTGACTTATTTATTTTGCCTTTCAACGGTTGTGACATGGTTCTAGGAGTGCAATGGCTTCTCTCATTTGGGACCACCAAATGGAACTTTGGTGACCAAATCATGCAGTTCATTTATGAAGACAAATCTTGTCTACTACAAGGAATTGCTCCGAGGTCTATTTAGATCATGAGCAACACCAAAGCCACTAAGAGCTTCTCCATCCTTCGACATCCTATGGGACCTTGTACGCTGTTTATGGCTACTACCGAGCACACTTCTTTACGAATACCTTCAGAATTGATCCCTACAGCACTGCTCACCCTTTTAGAAAAGTTCACGGATGTCTTTCAATTACCAACCGGGTTGCCTCCTCCAAGGCTGCATGACCATAAGATACCACTCATGAATCCGTAATTGTTAAAGTTAGACCCGATCGCTACCATGTCATTCAGAAGACAGAGATGGAACAATTGGTACAAGAGATGATGAAGACTGGGATTATAAGGATAGTAATAGTGCCTTCGCTTCACCAATCGTCACGGTAAAAAAAAAAAAAAAGGATGGAAGTTGGTGTTTGTGCATAGATTACAAGCAACTAAATTAGATGAAAATTCGAGACAATTTTCCCATTTCCGTAATAGAAGAGCTTTTGGACAAGTTCGGCCAACCAAAGTTCTTTTCTAAATTGGACTTGTGATCTAGTTATCATCAAATTCGAATGTATGAAGGGGATATCCACAAGACAGCCTTCAAGACACACAAGGGTCATTACGAGTTCTTAGTAATGCCCTTCGGGCTCACTAACGCACCTTCAAGCTTCCAGACCCTCATGAGTTCAATGTTTAAGTCCTTATTGAGGAAGTCGGTGCTGGGTTTCTTTTTGACAACATACTGGTGTTTTCAAAGTCCTAGTCTGAGCATTTGTTACAACTTGAAGAGGTGCTTAGCTTGTTGAGGTCCTATCAACTATTTTCCAAGAAGGAAAAATGTCACTTTGGAGCCACCAATATCGAATATCTCAGCCATGTTATTTCCCATGGCACCATGGCTATGGATCTGGCCAAAGTTGATAATATGTTACAATGGCCAACCCCACAATTAGTGAAGGATCTTCGGTCATTCCTAAGGCTCTCCGAATATTATCGAAGGTTCATAAAGGGCTATGAATCATTGCCAAGCCTCTGACCAACCTCTTGAAGAAAGTTGAATGGAAATGGTCTACTTCAGCTATTGATGCATTTCAAGCTTTAAAGATTGCAGTCAGCTCGACCCCTGTTCTCGCATTACCTGATTTCCATAAGGAGTTTTGTGTTGATACGGATGCTAATAACTTGGGAGTTGGGGCTGTTCTCCATCAACAAGGCCAACTTGTAGCATTCTTTAGCAAAGCTTTAAGGGTTAAATATCAGGCTTTGTCGGTCTATAAGAAAGAAATGATGGCAGCATTGTTGGTTGTCAAGAAATGGCACTAGTATCTTGTTGGGCAGCACTTCAAAATTCGAACCGATCATCAAAGCCTTTGGTTCCTCTCTGACCAGCAAGCCATCACACCCTTCCAACAAAGGTGGGAGGGCAAAATGCTAGGTTACAGTTTTGACATAATCTACAGGAAGGGGAGTAAAAACTTAGTGGCCAACGCCCTTTCTAGTCAACCTACAGATGCCACTGCTCAATTCTTTCAAATGATTGGAAGTTCCATAGTCTCAGGTCTTTGGCCTAGGGTACAAATGTCATGGTAGTGGGACCCCAAGTTGAGTTGACTGTGTGCGGATATACAATGTAACCCTGCCTCTCATTGTAAGTATTCTTGGGATCGCACTTGCCTTAGAAAGAAGGGAAAATTGGTGGTAGGGTCACAAGCTGACCTTCAAAGGGAGCTTTTCCAATTTTTTCATAGCAATGGTATAGGAGGCCACTCGGGCATGTCAGCAACACACCATCGCATAGCTAGTTGGGTCTTTTGGGAGAGGATGACAAAAGATATTAAGAAATGGGTGAGGGAGTGCGATGTTTGTCAAAGAAACAAGTATTATATAGCTGCATATCTGAGGCTCCTTCAACCATTACCAGTGCCTACAAGAGCATAGGCCGAGATAAGCATGGACTTTATAGAAGGCTTGCCGTTGTTAAGAGGGAAGGACACTATATGGGCGGTGGTTGATTAAATTACAAAATATGGTCACTTTGTGGTGTTAGCTCATCAGTATACAACTTTGACCGTTGCCCAAGCTTACTTAATCACATTTTTAAATTCCATGGTCCACCTGACATCATTGTCTCTAATAGAGACAAGGTTTTTGTAAGTGTTTTTTGCCAAGAACTTTTCACCAGACCAAGGACCAGACTCCACTTTTCAACCGCCTACCACCTGCAAACGGATGGACAAATGGAAGCCTTGTACAAGTGCCTAGAAAATTACTTGAGACGCATGAGGCGAGATCGACCTAAAGATTGGACCTGTTGGCTACCCCTAGTAGAATGGTGGTACAATTCTACCCTTCATTCAGCTATCCAGGAAACTCTATACGAGGCACTATATGGATAGGCACCGCCCTAACATCCGCCTACCTAGCTAGCTCCTCTAGCATAGCATGTGTAGATAGAAGCCTTCAACAACGAGAGGCCACAAGGAATCTTTTGCAGTTCCACCTCAAACGCACTCAAGAGAAGGATGAAACACTTTGCAGACAGGAAGAGAAGCGAACAAGCCTCTCAAGTGGGTGATATGGTTTACTTAAAGCTTCAGCCCTATTGTCAGCAATCTGTTTGCAAAATTCTCAACCAGAAGTTAGACCAGAAGTATTTTGGGCCATTTTGGGTAGAAGCCAAGATGGGAAGTGCGGTGTATCGTCTCCAACTGCCTCCGGATTCAAGAGTTCACCCCACCTTTCATGTGTTGCAACTCAAAAGATGCATTAGTAACCAAGCAGCACAGCCCTTGCTTCCAGCCATGAACATTGATGGAACCATGAAAAAAACCCATCTGAATCGTTAACAGGAGGATGTTCAAAAAGGGTCACCAAGCAGTGACTGAATTTTTGGTTGAGTGGGTGAATGCCTTTCCAGAAGATGCTACTTGGGAAACTTTCACTGACTTGCAGCGTCGATATCCAGCCTTTGATCCTTGGGGATCAAGTTTGCATGGGATTATTTGTTATGAGACAGTTTTCTTATCGTAAATTTTCTGTTATTTCTTTTCTGTTAATAGGTTAAGTCAAACACTGCGTTCAATGTAATCACATTAGTGAAACGATGAGTTTAAGGGTAAAGAGTACGGTGTGTTTTAGGGAAGCCTTGTTTATCAAAACGGGAACATGTCATTCACATAGCTGTCATGGTACGGCTAAAAAACTCCTATTTTGTTGCAATGACACAAATCCCATTAAATAGCAGAGGGGAATAGCTTTATCATTCATGCAGAATATGAAATGAAATTTGTTTCTTTCTATCTCTCTTTCTCATCTGTTTTCACCTCTATTTCTTCTCTGATCGTTATCCAATCTGTCAAATCAATCTGTCTTCTAACAATGCAGTTGTCAGCATGAGGGATGAAATTTGACAATTCACTTTTCTTTTTTTTTTTTTTTTTTTTTTTGGGGGGGGGGGGGAGGTGTGTGGAGAGGGCGAAGAAAGAGACTAAGCAGACGAGATGAGCCTGGTAGTGGCCTTAAGGCATACTATGTACCGACAAGGAGAGAAGGTTACAAGTTTCTTTTATCTTTTTCATTTTTTTGTCTTAGTTGCTTTTTATATCTCAATCGAATTTAGTGTTGAGTTTTCTACTAGGATTAGGACTGCAAAACTGTCTTTTCATGTTTAATTTTCTTTCTCATTTTACAATATTAGGTTTCAGTTCAGCCAACCCAGTACCAGTTAAACAAATTCATGTGAATGGCCTCAATCAAACCTAACTGAAAAGTTAAAGGGAAAAAATTGTAAGAAAGAGGATGGAGTTGGTCTATCCTCAAATAAACTTAAAAAATAAATTAAGAAAATGCAACAAAGAACTGATCAATAAATGAAGGTATGAATTTAAAAGGATTCTGACCTGCAATGTACAAGCACTGCCGCTGATTCCAAAGCAACACGTGCAGCAATCCAAGCAGATCCAGCTAAGACACTTTGAACATGTATTAACCAACCACTGTCACCAAGGGTTGATACTGAAGCAGACATACTGCTCAGGTTTCCCCCACCCCAAGTCCAACCACCATGTCTCTGTCAGTTAAAATTGCAATGGACTAGATGTTAACCACTATGCTGTTACAATTCAACATAGTCAACAAGATAAAAAAAAAATTCAAATGAAATTCTTGTCTATATATATCCTTTGATAAATACCAACTTCATGAGACCCTAAAAAGCTGACCGACCACCAGGAAACACTGGGAACAGCCCAGCATACAAACAAATTCATATTCAAAATAAGGAAATACTACAAATCTTTGAATAGATCCACTCCTAACAATGGAAAATCAAGTAAGAATATACACTAGGAATTCAGATAAAGAAACTATCAGCTTGCTTTTGATTCACACACACACACACACACACAAAAAAAAAAAGGTTCTAGCATGAAGGTCCACACGTATTCATGCTTTTACAAATTTTTACCAACTTATGCTCTAAATATCAACATGATTCTCTGTAAATCTACCTCCATTATGAAAAGGTTTCTTGATGCACTTGAACAATAATAATAGATTAAGATCTTCATAGGGCTATGACTATAGGACTAACCAAGAATGATGACATTCCATCTGATGATGCGGCACCGTGTGTATCTAAGTAGTCTCTAAACCGAGCAAAACTTTCTCTCATTGCATGTATGTTGTCTATCCCAAAGAAAACTATCTGACAGAATAAAAGAAACTGATATCAATAAACTATAATGCCAATTTTCATGAGCCACAGAAGCATAACTTCCCAGCTCAAACCTTAGACAGACCTCAGATTGAAAATAATTTGAAGATGACTCTGAGCCCCCTCCCATTGCTCCATTTGCCAATGCATTTTTCCTTGGTCTCGCATCAGCAATATATAGCTTCCTGAATTGAAAAAGGAATAATATGAAAATAAAAGTAAATGTGGTTCCTTTAGGAACATTACTTCATCCTATTGGACCACCAGCAAAATGGAAACACACCATCAAGAGTTCTAAACTAGTGTAAACTAGTCAGGCATATGCCAACAAAAAGAAAAAAAGAAAAAAAGAAAAAAACTGGTTCCTTAAAAAAAATGAGGAGCTTTCTCTGTGAGCAAGCTCCCATGTCATGATGAGGATCATCATTTTAAATCTAGTGGGAAGAAAAATACATAACCACATTTTAAGTTGATACCTCACATGCACCTCTCATTGGGAAGCTAAAAATTATCAAGTAGACACGATACATATGAAAAGGACAAAACACCTATGAAATCATATAGGAAAGAACTAAAAGGAATACCTCCTCGAATCCTTTCCGTCAATGAGTTGAGCGCAAAGTGCAGCAACCAACTTTTCATCAGCAGTGCTATAGCAGAATCACAAAAAGGAATTATCAGATGCACCATATTCTGAACCTTGAAAGGTTCATCAAAAGGAAAACCAAATAACATGTTTGTCATAGAAATCATTATTATCTAGCATAATTTTATTATGAATTATTTTACAGAAGGGCTTTGGGGCAAATTGAGAACTTAGGAATACCTCCTTGTATTCATAATACCAACCAAAGGTTGAGATGAACGTGCAAGAACTGCTCCAGTTTCTGTTATTCACAATATCACATTACAATCACAAAATAAGAATGGATGGATCGATCTCATTGGAAAAAACATGCAGACACAATTATATCTGTTGCATACCAGGGTTACACCAAGAAACTGCAGGTACCCTAGACCTTGCACGAAAGTTTGAAGCTTGGATAATTTCATCATCACTAGCATTAGTAACCAGGCATAAAAATTAGTTCCTTAGCTCTAGCAAAATATCAAAATCAGCCTTATCATAGATTGATGTAATTCAAAAGTGAAAATGAGGAAAGAACCCAATCTAATTAATTTTTCCTTCTTCCTCTAGCTATCTCAAAAGATCTCAGTATCTTACCTAACACTTTTTGGAACAAGCAATGCGAATGGATAACTCTGGCACAGAGAGTAGTTGAAATTTATATCACTTATTCTCCAAGAATCATTAGACATTGTAAACGATCCATCTTCAATCATCCTCATTGATGCATGATGGAAGCCTTTTCCAAGAAGGCGAAAGTACTCATTCAGTAACCGCACCTTTGGGCTTAAGTTACTGAATTTGGACGGTCCACAAGTAAAAGCATAAAGATCCCAAATTCTTTCTGGCTTTGTACATCTTGACAATGCATCAAATATAGCACGTCTCTACATGGATAAAAAGAATTACAACCACATTAATTTCTTCATATAAATTACTTAAATCTCTGAGCCATGATGTCAAAGAATAGTTTTGTTTTTTGTTCAATAAGAATAGAATAGGTTTACTACTTTTTCTTTTCCAAATAAACTACAATTGAAAACAACAAATTGGGAAGTTAAGACTTCTTTCACTCTTGTACAAGCAATACAAGTATTTGTTTTTCCATGAAGTTAAAACAAAAGTTTCACTTTTACAAGTGGATAAATCTCCAAGATATGCCTAGAAGAAACTTTGACAGACTCATTGTCCTCGCTACTCAATTCTGCATATTTATTTCCTTTGAACATATGAACGAACTTAATTGAGGCACTGCACTATCTCAGCTCAAAAAGATAAGAAGAGAATAAAAAATGAAACAAGAATAAAACTTAGGACAGAAATAAACCTATGAGCAAAGGGGGATGTAAAGCCAGCACTGATGTAGTTGGGGAGAACAAGGCATGATTTGCCTCCCACCTAAAGCCTAACATAATCTAGAGCTGCACTCAGCTTAGCATAATAAATTGCATGATTTTTCTGATTTTTAATTCCTTTGCATAGCACTAAACTGCAAATTCTTTGACGTCTTCATTGTTATAACAAATGCACAAATGATTGGTTGAAAACCCCAACTCTTTTCTTCTTATTCTTCCATCTTTTTTTTTTTTTTTTTTTTGGGTATTGGGGAAGGCTATAATAAAATCAAGCTCTTCTAGTAGAGGGACACATGCATCTAGAATTGAGCCCAATGCTCAAGTGCAAAAGTAAATAAATAAAAACAAAATCAGTGAGAATACAAAAGGAACCCAAATAATTAACAACTAAAACTGACCTGCTTTGTTCGAGGGCGAAAACAGAAAACAATAATTCTCATATCTTTTCCTGCAAGATGAAGAGAAGCCATAAGGTCCATCACTGTTTCCATATCAATTGAATCAGAGAGCAGCTTATGACCCAAGCAAATATGCTCTAGCAGCATAAGAAATTAAACTGCATATAAGATATTAAATTAGCATTGTTGTAATTTTTGGGTGACAAACAATAAGTTTAAAAGATTGTTAAGCTACTTTCTAAGAAATATATTAGAAGGAAACACTACTGGCATCTTCTGCAAGAATGTTAAGGCTTTTAAAATACCTATGTGGGAATTTAGGTAGGAACCAAATTCCCACAACTCCTCTCAAACATCAGTTCTCTAAATTCAACCAACTTGGGATTTGGAAGTCATTTTTTACTGGTATTTCTTTTTTCCCCCTACAAAATCTGTTATAAATTCTGTTATAAATTAACTCTACATTAGCATATAACGACAATAAATTCTAACCTTATTCACCTTCACAAACAAAGGTAAAGCATAATCCCTAATTGTTGTCTTTACTCTCTCTCTCCAGGTCTGCATTCCATTCCTCCAGACCCTACCATTTTTTTATTTCCATGTCCCATCAAACTTCAAAGTTCCACGCATATTCTAATGGGGGAAAAGGGGACGATTTCTACAATACATTTGGAAAATTCTCTTTTAAACAATTGAGGTATTAGAAGAGATTCATAGCATACCGATGATCTGAAGAAGACGGCGTGATGAAGACTTGTTAGTATTGCGTGAAGTTGATTGAATCTTCACTACCTACACATATTCCGGCCAACAAAGAAAATAAAATTATCCAGTAGAAGAAACGTAGAATAATTAATGATGCTACTATCAACAGTAGAAAAACAAAAAGAATCACACACATGCACAGACATAAATGCATATCAACCCTGTACAAAGAATAATATACATGCAAGAATTAAGACCTAAAACACTTCCTATGCCATTGCATGCCTTTCTTTTATATTTTTTCTGCGCGGACAACTATTGGATGGCTAGGAAACTTATGGAAATAAGAAAGAGACCATTCAATTTAAGACCTATCAAGTATCATGAGCCAGTTGGTTAACTGAGCTGACATAACAGAATGCAGCTGACAAACAGTCACTCTTAGATGATATAAGACCAAACAATGCATCAAAAGAGTACTCAAGGATGACTTCTTCCAGCCTATAAAACTTTGAGAAATTCTAAAAACACTCTATTGAACTTACTGCTCAACTATCTCAGAAATGAATAAAGATCTAATGAAAAGTTCCTCTCCCTCACCCCACCCCAGTACTGATCCAAAGTCTCACTTAAGACTCATTCCAACGAACTTCATTTATACTGGCAGGGTCCACATTGAGGTTGTTGCACCATATATTCAAATTGAATCTCCACCTAAGGCAAAGCTCCTATCTCAAGGCTTAACAACAAACAATAACTTACCATTTTGTTGAATTTCTCAATTGTTGCCAGTGGAATGGTACCTAGTGGAACAATATTTCTGGTCCCGTCACTCTTTGGAGAAAAGGAGAAAATTGATCAATTACATTGAAGTTGTAACAAGAATGAATAAATACATGTACTACTAAAGCATACATATAACAGAGATTCATGAATAGTGATGTCATAGAAGTTTTGCAAAATGCAACAGAAATAATGAAGCCCTGCGGACATGCTATTGCCTGTCCATTTTCTATCATCATTATTAACTCATTCGAGCCATTATAATAATTGTCTCTTCTAATACAAATTGCTCGTTCTTTTCTTTGTGAATGCCTTTTGTCTCTTCAAACTCTTATGTCATCTCTATTAAGATGTTTTCATCTTCTCTACATAAACAACCATCATGCAGAATAATTTCATAACAAAACAAGACATCTCATAAAGAAATAATTAAGCATATTAGATTGTGAGATCAACGATTTCTGTACCGATACCAATATCAAATCATACAGTAAGCAAAAACCTATAATTTCCGAATTAAGAGTAATTGGGTGAGATCAACCTAAAACAAAAGTTAAAGCATGATAATTAGACATGGATTAAATTGGAGCATTCAACCTATTTACTTAAAAAAAAAAACCAGAGATTGAACTACATTATTAGATATCAAGTAACTGTGTAAGTTGTTAGGTGCTTAGAATTAGAGCTAATTTTCTATAATCTTACATGTAAATGTAATCTATTTCAAGTTCAAAATATACAAATATATATCCATTCTGCAACCCAGTATCCTTTCACTCACCCAATATGCTAACATGATGCTGTCATATGTTGCCAAAATGCTAGATGGCAACAATTTACCAAATACTAAATTTCATAAGGTAAATGACTCACGAGAAAGAGAAGACGAAAGTTGGTAACAAACAAGGTTCCAGCCTCATCGGTATTAACAAGAACAACACCATGGCCCTGGAAAAAAGAAGTAAATTAAAAATGGCATTACTTATGCTATAAAAATGGCATTACTTACGCTATCCTTTTTATAACAATAAAATTATTTATTTTAAAAAAAATAAATTAAAAATCACTGAATTTCTCGTTTCAGTTGAAATAATAATTTGTGATCTAAATTATTTGTTACAAAATGCCTGCACCAATAATTCAAATTGCGCGCCCACTTAATTCAAGGAATTTAAAACAAAACAAATGATCCTTAATTACCTCATCTAGAACTCGCTCAGCTTCAAGCAAAAACTCGAAATTGGCATGTGAAACCGACCTCGTAACTGGCTGCAATTGAAATTCATTAATGTTTCATTAAAATCGATCAACTAATCAACCCTTAAAAAGAAAACCCTACAATTGGAAACATGAATTTTCCAAAAAGAAAAAGAAAACCTCAATTTTGGTCCATTCAAGGGTGTCCCAACTACCAGCACCGTCCAACCTTTCGCAACCGATAGAAATGTCTCTGGCGGAGACCGATCGGGACGGCCTCGATGCAGCCATAGCCGGTGATTATTGAGTTCAATTTTCAGCGCTTTTTTTAAGGGGGAAAAATGAAAATTAAAAAGTAAAGAAGTGATTGAAAGGAATGATATTGGGGAGAGAAAGTAGAGGAAAGAGACGTGCGGCAAAGGGAGGGTTAAGTTTTCGGCTTTTCGGCATCGCCACATAAACAACAAATGCGTGATGGGTTAGTTTGATGATTTCATCATTCAATTTCGATCCAACAAACCATTTATGTAGGACTCAATTTTACATCTAACCTTGTTTTTGCGGGTGACAGAACCGATCATTCCATTCAATTCAATAATTTATTAAAATAAAATATTAAAAATAATTCAACCTTTAATTCAAATAAAATTTTAATCTAATCTGTTTGATTTATCAGTTTAACCGAATTTTGAAAATTATGACATTCATATCAACCTATATATTGGTTTTCTTAATTAAATAGTTTTCTTTTTCTAAAATTAATTACATGATTCATACCTATAAATGTTAACATGCATAATTTATAAATTTATTATTTTACTTTTCTAATTATGAGTTTGGATTTGTAAGTTAATCGTGATGATGAGATTAGAATCTTGTAGTATGAGATAAAAATAAATTAAATATATTGTAGTGTACTGCCCTGCTCATTTAAACTAACATTAAATCTTAAAGGAACAAACGATTGACTAAACTATTTATTTATAAAGTTTGGATGATATTAATTCATTTACAATTAGTAAAGTTTTGATCAGTTTTATTATTTGTATTATTCAAATTAGTTAATTTTAATTTTGCACTTTTTAAATTTTGGAATTTTAGTTTTATTAAAGGATTATAGTTAAATTTGTTTGATTAATTATGCTATTTGTCTCATATTATGTGTAAAGTTATAGATTTAGTCAATGCTTTCTAACTAGATTACTCTTAATTCTATTTTTCAAAATTTGAAATTATAATCTTATTGCAAAATAGTAGTTGTTGAATCTATTAACTAGTTTTTGAGTAAATAATATGTGAAAATAGTAAATTAATATGGTATTACACAAGTGGCAATATATCTGCAGTATCAAAATTTGGAAATAGCATAACTTGATTAATTTAATAACTACTATTTAGTTAGAACTAAAATTTTAATTTTTTAAAGTATAAGAATGAAAAATAAACAAAGTAAAGTACATAGACTAAATTCACAATTTACGCATAATATAGTGACTAATAACAAAATTTAGTCTTTTTAATTTCTATACTTTTCAAATTTTAAAATTTAGTATTTATGTAAATGACAAGTGACAACTATTAAATCTCTTAATATGTGAAAACAAAAAGCTAACATAGCATGATGTTAATAATACGACAAGAATTGAAGTATATAATCTAAATCTATAACTTACTTGTAATACAAAGACTAATAATATAAATTAATATAAAATTTTTAATTGAGTTAACACTGAGACACCATTACATTTAATTGAGAAAGGAGTAAAAATTCATTTAAAAAATAAATGTATTAAATTATTTATATTTGATGATTTATAATTTTTAAAATAAAATAGTTTAAACCACAGCCTTAAAAGAAATCTTAAATGGGTGGTTTATTTGATTTTGATGTTAAATTTAAAATAGATGAGCAGGTTGCATGCTAATGTTAATATTATATATTTCTTATATAATATTTTATTTATCTGCTAGTGAGTATCACATAATTTAAATTTATTTTATATTTTTAAGTTATAGAGTTGATTAAACTCATTTGATTTTTAAAGATAAAATGTATTAGTTGATGGAATCTTAATTTGATTGGTATTAGTATTGTTGTAAATATAGGAGAACGTGAGTTTGAGTGTACTAAAACGCATTATTCTTCTATTTATGAGTTGAGGAGGAACTATAGATAATTCTAAGTATCATGTCAAAAATATCAATAAAAATATTTACAATACTTCTCTAAAATTTGTATTTATAAACAGTAGAAGTATACATGATATAAAATACTTTATATAATATTTTATGTTTTTTAGACTAACTTAAATGCAATTTTTATTTTATATTAAATAAAATTAAAATTCGTTCATTTGAATAATTGTGTATTCTTAATCGCACATTCACCTTTAATTAGAATTGACACTTCAACAAAATAAAGAAAAAATATATTGAAAACTGATTTATTTTTAAAAAAATTCTCCTTAATATGAGCTTTGTTTAGTCTAATGTTAGTCAAACATTACGAAAAAATTATAAATTTTTTATAATCAGATTATCTTTTATGTAATTCATGTTATATAAAACAATATGAGATTTGAAACAAAGAAATAAATGTTGTTAGATTTACACCAAACATTATGAATGTTGTAAATTTGTAATAATTTATGTAATTGAATAATATTTTATATAATTAAATAAGATATTGTAATAATTTATATAATTGAAAACTGTTTTGTGCAATTCAATTTGACGAAAAACTTATTTTAGAAACCTTTTATAACTTGTCTAGAAAAACTAAACTAAATATAATTTTCAATTTTGTGATTTCCTCTCAGTCCTATCAGTATTACGAAATTAAATCTGAAATTTTAGTGTAATTTAATTATTATATTTAAACCTTAGAGTAAATTTATATATATATATATATATATATATTTAAAATTTGAAATATATTATATTTAAACCTTAGAGTAATCAAGCTGTAACATTGAAAATTGTTTATTATTTTAAATTCAAAAATGACATGATGAAAAATAAAACAAAAACCAGGACTTAACAATATATCTATTTTTAGTAAGAAATCAAAATACGCGAAAATGATACGATTTTCAGGGCATTTAGTTGGGTTTTTTATTTTTACTTTATTATTGCAATTTTTATTATTATTTATTAAAATAAGTTTCTATGAAATACTTTTTAAAAAAAAAATTGTGTTGTTTAAAGGGTACTTCGACACTAATATGCGTTAAGACCAGTACTCTGTTAAATTATTACAAGAATGTGTATGTTAGGAGGGAAGGACTGCAAAGTATAATTTAACAGAAACTCAACTCACATTAATGTCAAAATCAAGGTTGTAAGTTTGATAAATGAATCTTTACCTGTTGGCTTAATCAACCTATTTAATATAAAGAAGTTGACAACAATAGAAGTCAACTTTCTGTCCTATAGATACGTCACTCATTTTTTCTGTTCCCATCGAAAATTCTCTCAATAAAAAAAAATAAAACTTGTTATTTTTCATTTCTTTTTTGAGAGAAAAATGGTCGCATTAAGATTTCAAGGAGAGCACGCAACAAAGTATGCTATTAATATGGTAAAATTTTCAACTCATTTTTTTTAAAAAAGTTGTAATTTTTATGAAATTGTTTTTAAGATTTTGCAATTTTTTTTGTGATATTTTGAACAATGGGAAGATCAAGTTGTTCATGTTCAATATAATTTAAAATTTTCAGAGGTTAGTGGACGGATTGTAGACCACTTAAAAGGTGTCGATTTATATGTGACATCTAAGATGACAAAGTTTATTATAATATCAAAGTTACTTTCCTCCTTTTTGAAAAGATGAAGGCCAAAAACTCATACAATAATTGACCTTCCAATAAATAAATAGGTGATCATTGGAGCTAGTGAAATTGATGCAAGTATGAGTATGATCGATTGTTAGGTGTCGAACTGTCTAAGAAGCAAAACAAATTAGATGAGAATCAAGTGGAATGCACATGGTTGGAGAGTCTTGTTAAACCAACTCCTCTACCACATGCAACTATGGATGAGATGTATCGATATGCCAAAGCTTGAATCATTTGGATGGCAGGAAGAATGTTGTTACCAGACAAGTCCGACAACAAGGTCTATTGCATGTATCCTCCTCTACTAGAGTCTTTTGATAGAACCTTTTGATAGAACCTGTACATTTAATCGGGGTTCAGTGACTGTGGCGTATCTGTACAAGGCACTTCCTTAGGCAACTCGAGAATCAATTGATGAAATAAACAATTGTTGCTTAGTTCTGCAAACATAGGCATGTATACAAATGTTGTGGTTAGTGGCCATCCTTTCTCAACCATGAAAGTTCCCTCTTAATAAAAGGTAAAAAATAGTATAGAATATCTTAAAATATATTCACTTACCAATATTTATAATCCTCTATTGTATTGAATATTTGAATAAATTTAAGGGTTACTTGGATCATACTTGGATGTGACAAGAAATCGATTAACGAGCAAATGATGAGGTATGTTGATATTGTATCTGTGTCCAATGCAGCTCATTATTCTTATTAATGAATGTAGTTGTATTTGCATATATTGCAAATTTCATGAATGTTGTACTTAGACAATGCAGTGTTATCCATCATACCTAAGATAACTTTTGAGCAATATGTGTTATTCAAGGCATGAGTGCCTATCTTTTGGTTCCACATTGTGAAGTGTTAGCACACTAATTGAGTGAAATGACAATTTGGGTTTGTGTAAGATACTCTAAGTAACCCACAAAACATCGATAAGCTTCATAAGATAGAACTAAAGGGGCAAGATAAAATTTGTTAGACAAAGCATGCATCGTGGATTAGGCTTTGGGACCAACAAGGTCGGTAATGCATATAAGTAGAAATTATCCAGGATGGAAACTTCTAACGACCTGATGCAAATATGAAATAGTTTAAACATATAGGTTAGAGTTGGTTCTATCTGAAAGAGGAGTATCAAGTAGTTAGGGAATGACGTGTACCATCCAATTGTCAATGAACACATTAGCAAGGTTGTACCTTAGCATCCCAACCTCCCTAGTTGAAATTGAAACCAGCTACGCAACAATTCGCCCTACTTGCCTTTTTTATGTAATATCTTCGTAAGCCGTTGTATCATGTTGGCAGGGGTGAAGCTAAAAAATTTGTTTAGGGGGTCAAGATAATATTATAAAATTTAGGTGGGCAAACCTAAAAGTTTTGTATTAAAAATGCTTAAATTAAATTATTAATTTTTTAGAAAGGCTAAATTATAATTTTTCCATGTAATCAAAGGATAAAAAAGACTTCATTGAATCTTTTAATTTTAGGAAGGGGATATAAATACAATTATCCTATTGAGCAATGGGGGCCAAAGTTTGTGCTTACTGCCCCTTTAGCTATGCTCCTGCATGTTGCTAAAGGATTCGATTATGAAAACACTTTTCTGCTATCATTTATAACTCCAATGATGGAAATGACAAAAAAAAATTTAGAGTTTACGTAGCTCTTAAATTATATGAGCATGCGCACACTTCAACCCCTCATCCATTACATCAATTATTTTGATGAGCCAACTAGTTGTATAGTCTGATTTCTTTCAACTAGCACGAGAAATGGATGATGAAGGGGATGAGGATGCACCAATCTAGGATCCATCATGGCAAAATCCAACATGAAACCTTCAACCAATGGGTTATGAAACTTTTTCACCGTATCATCATCACTGATCTTAATGTTTTTTTTATTGTTAGGGTTTAGGCCCATAAACTTTATGTAATACTGTTTTTTTTTTTTTACTTTTGTTTATGCTTACTAATTGTCTTATAAAATTATTGAGGTATATAATATGCATTAATTACAAAGATAAATTTTGTTCATGGATAAAAATTATAAATTTTATTCATGGATAAAAATTCAATATAGCAATAAAAAGTTAAAAATTTATGTAAATCTCATAGTTTTATTAATTTCACATTTATATTTCCTACAAAATCACAATTTATCTTTTAAAAAAAAATTTAAAGACAAGAAAACCCCCAGAGCAACACGTGATAATTTGTTTATGATAAAGCCCTACACCTGTTCCCCTCAACAATAAATAGTTTTTGATTATCGTCTTTCATCAATACTATAGATGAATCTTGCATACTATATTACAATTTTATAAATGCAACTGAAATATATTTTCTTGTGAAATCAAAGTGTCTGATGGCGGTTGTCGATGCACCATTTGGATAAAGATCCAATTCAAAAATGAATTAACTTTAACATTACTTACACCTTAATGTGGACTCCGAGTTGAACCAGAATAGATGATGTATTGTAATAGCTCGTTGTTAGTTAAATCGGAACAGTGATTTTGAGATCACAAATCCGAAGTCAAAATAATTATTTTATTATTATTTTGAGGTCTACAGTATGATAGTATGATTGTGTGAAAATTTCGTTAAGAAATTTTATCGTTTACTTGCTCAATTTGATAAAAAAAGATTAAATCATGTAAAGTGTAAAACTTGTGTTCTATTAGTTAAAGGTGTTTAATAGCTATGGAATATTAAAGTAGAGGCCCTTAAGGGGTAATTAACCCATTAATAAGTTATTGGATGATAATGTCTTGGCATTTAGTGAATATTTAATGTTCATTAAGGTTAAATAAGTAAATTAGTTATATTTTTAGTCCATCTTCTTCACCTAGCCGAAAATTAGAAGAAGAGAACTCCATTTTTTGTGTTTGAAGCATTTGGCCATTAACTCTAGTGCATGTAAGTGATTTTCGACTCGATTTTTAATGATTTCTATGTTTTTTAGATCGTTGCAACTCAATCTAGCTAGCCTAAGGACTAATTTGCAAACTGTTAAAGGTTTAAGGTTTTTCCATTGATGAATATGTGTATATTTTGGTGTTTGATGACAGAAAACTTATACTTGTTGTTAGATAAACAACATTTGTAAAGTGTTTTTTAATAAAATTGTAATTAAGGATTAAATTGTGAAATGTGTAAATTTTGTGGTTAGATTGTAAAATAAATGAAAATATGAGCTACTATGGGTTTGTATGAAATTTGGCTAGCATGGGTAGGACCTAATTGCATGAATTTGTATTTTTATGAGATAAAAACTAAATTGTAAAAATGTTGAAATATTAGGGGTAAAAGTGTAAAGTTGCCATAATATGAGGACTAAATTGAATAGAATGATAATTGAATAAGTTAAATTTGATTACATATAGATCAAGAAAAGCGAAGTTCGGATCTTGATCAGGAGAAGAACAAGGTTTTGGACTAATCGATCTATTTCGTCGTTTTTGCGATTGAGGTAAGTTCATATGTTAATAAACATTATTGTAATTGTGTTTTAAATGCTTTATATTTGAAATGTTGATGAATATGATTGTACGAAATGTTCGACGAAGATTCGGCTTTGAAAAATCCCGGTTGAACTTTAGGAATAGATTAAGGCTTATGTGAATTGGGTGTTAGTCTATACGTCTTACCGGTGGCTGAGTTATTTGGCATGTGTTGCGGATTCTCATCAACTTGTGTGAGCAGCACCGTGTAGCTACATCATGACTGTTAGCTTGTGTGAGTAGACCCGTTGATAGCTCGAGAGAGAGCATTATATGTGATATGAGATTGAGATAGCTTCGGCTATGTATTGGCACTTAGGGTGCGAGATTCTTAAGTATCCGATAGTATTTCAAATAGTTCAACGGGTACATCAAGGATATGAATGAGTATGAGATCGATACGAGCTTGTATAGGTATGTACGTGAACTATACAATCATCGAATCGAATAAGTTGATGGAAATTGTGTTTAATCTTTGGATTGAATACATGTGTTAAGTTATGCTTCAAATTTGAATTGCATTTTATGATGTTTATGTTATTGAATTGTTGGCTGGTAAGTTTTACTTACTTAGCATATGAGTTACTATGCTTTATAGCTTATTTTGTTTACTTTTTCGCGTTTTATAATGAATATTGGAGCTAGCTCGGATTTGGAGTCGTCGGAGATCTCATCACACTATCAAGCTTTCACTGTGGTACATTTGAAACTTATGTATTTGGTTATATGGCATGTATAAAAGTTATGGTCATTTTGGTATATGTTAGTAATAGATTTAGCCATTTGAGTTGGCTTATTTTGGTATATTTGGTGATGTATATGTATGTGCAAATAGCCTTTTGTTATGTTATGTAATATTGCCATTTATATGCTTGTTGTAAATTGGTATTTGGAGTACTATATGGTTGAAATTTGAAGATTTGGTATGCATGTGATTAGAGGTAAGAAAGTGTATATATGAAGTTAGCTAGTTAAGTGAATTGAGAATGTTAATTTGGTATAAAATTGAATAGCATATTGTGGTATTTTTGTGTGCCTTGTAGTTGATGCTATTGAAATGGCATGAATTATGCTTGGTTGAGATTGGTTTGAATGTCTATTGATGCTATGCTATATGCCAATTGATGTTTTTAGGTGGTTACAAATTGGGTGAGAAAGATGGTTTGGTAAAAAGCCTATTTTTGTCCACACGGGCAGAGACACGGACGTGTGTCTCAGGCGTGTGTGACATACGATCAGGTGACATGGCCGTGTGTCCCCTGGTGTTTAATTAGAAATCAAGTCAGTATGCTTCACACGACCCAGCACACGGGCTTATGACTTGGCCGTGTAGCATAAGTCAGTATACCCTACAGGTTTGGCACGGCCTAGCACACGGCCTGACACACGGGCATGTGTGGCCATTTCGAAGGGCACACGGGCTAGTCACACGGGTGTGTGGTTGGCCGTGTGACCCAAGTCAGGGGGTTACACGGGGTTAGACACGGGCTGGGACATGGCCATGTGATCCCATTTCGAATGTCCACACGGCCTGTAACATGGGTGTGTTTTTGGCCGTGTGAGACACACGGCCGGGCCATACAAGCGTGTGTCCCCTATATTTTGAAATTTTTCTTAGTTTTTCAAAAATTTCCTGAGTTACCGGTTTAGTCTTGAACTACTCCTAAAGTATGTTTTAGGTCTCGTAGGCTAGTATTAGGGACGTTATGGATGATTGTGAATGATTTATTTTTGGAATGGAAACATGTATGAGAAATGTATGTTTATTTGTGTAATAAATCCAATAATGCTCCATAACCCTATTCCAGCTTTGAATACGGGTGAGGGGTGTTACATGTATATTGTGCATATTGTCCATTGTGAAATATTCTTTTGGTGTTAATAATGAAGAAATCTATCAAGTAGACATATGTCAAATTGGTATAACCATATGCAAGTTATAGATGAAATAATAAAATATTTCCCTAATGCCTATAAATAAACAATGCAAAGATTCTAGCTCTAAACCCTAAACCCAAACCATAAATAAAAATACTTAAATTAAACTTTTAAGGAATACATAAATGAGTTTAGCTTTAGAATTGGATATGAATGCTAACTAAGGTAGGAGAAATGATTTCGGCTTGTGTTTATAGATTACCAAAACCAAGAGTTGACTATGGGTGACAATTTTTCAATAAGGAATTCAACAACCATAAGTGTTTACTTGATTAAAGTCTTGGAAAAAAACTCAATAACCACAAATGTTAAGTTCAATACATTGTCATTTCAACAATATTAACTAGAGTTGTCGACTGTTAGGGATCTCTTACAACATCGAGTACTTTATACTCAAAGATGTCGAGTTTAGTATAAGTATTTAGAAATATCAAAGGTCTTTAAAATCCTAACCCTAATTTAAATTTATTGATCTTAAAATCTATAGGTTTTAAGTTTAGAAAGCCTTTTTTCTTTCAACCTTTGCAGAGATTCTTGAAACTCTATCCATGTAACCTTCTTTATATTAAACTTGACATTGACAAGTGTTTATTTTATTTAGTTAATTAGAGAAACTTTCTGCCCATGGTTATTGATTTTCTTAGGTGTTTCTTACTATAAATATGGTTGAATCATTCTTCCATTGATGGCTTTAAACCTAAAATCCATTACCTTGTTAAACTCTAGCCAATTTCCTTAGACACTTAACAATAAATCATAGCATTTGATTTACTCCCATCATAATTGTATTTCATTCATCTTTAGGGTTATATATTTATAAAATGTTGTAATTTATGGTTAGGCATTTAGGAAAATAGGTTAGGGTTTATAGGTAAGGTTTAAGCTTTATGTTGTAAGAATTAAGGACGTGAATTATGTATTTTTAATGCTTAGAGAAATCACCATCTGTAGTATAAATGAAAATATTTAAGAACCCATCAGATTTTGCCCAACTACTTTATGCCACCAGGAATGAGGATTTAAGGTTTAGGAAAATTGGTTTAGGCTTATCCTCTAAAGGGTGGCATTTATCCTAAACCTTGTCATCCATATATGCACGAAGCACTACTTATATTTGCTCTTCCTTGGTGTACCTCCTATATCTTTGCATTTATTTGATGCTTAGATTAATTTTGCATTTGATAGGATGAAAAAAAGTGGGGAATCAAACAGTAAGGATAAAAGAAAATGGTTAAGTGAGGAGCCTAGGTACTGATATTTGCAGCATGGAGTCAAAAGGTGGTTTAGATTTTGACACATTATCAAGGGACTCCTACCGAACTCATCATCTAAACACTCGATTTAAAGAAGGAAGTTGAATAATCAACAATAATGCATTGCCAAAAAAGACATAATCGTTTTGCTAGTAATCATTTCAAACATATCTAATCTCCCTTAAATTCTGAAATTTTATTTCTCTTTGAGGTGAAATAACAAAAAAATAATGAACTTTCTCTGGTAGAGGCTTGATTCTTTTCTTAAATTACTACTAACTTAAATTAACAATTAGGTCAATATATTTGAAATATACAAGATTTGTAGTATTATTATGATCACATAATTGTAATCTTTAAGTTCTTCTGTACACAACTATTCTAAATCTAAAACCAATCTCTTAAGTAAACGATTATGGATGTTAAACTCACTTATGTTTGTAGGAAATTCCACAAGCTTTTAAACTAACACTTCAAGTACAAGGCAACTAGAATTAACCTAAAAATTTAATAATCTAGAAATACAAAATTTTTAAGATGTAGAGTCTTCAGATTTGGTAAGAAAAAATGAGATGGAACTGGCATGCCACCATAGATATCCAATTTCAGTGTCATTAGTGACTGCAAGTAAACAAAAGACTAAAAAACACAAATGTTATATAGTGTACATCATCTATACTAACACGTTAGATGAGGTATCACTGCATATCAAGGTCATATGGAAAACCTTTGACCTATTTTCTAACTTGAAATCAACAAGGCAATAGTGTATCTATCGAATAGGTTGATGTCAAATCAATAACAACTTGATGCCAGCAACACCTACTTCGTTGATTACGTATCAATACATAAGGAGCGCATGTCAGTTGGGCATCCTCTCATCTGGATGAAGTTGTAATACACTTTCTATCACTAACGTGGCATAAAAATTGATGGAATTTATTACACAAACATGTTTCATTTTAATAACACTATATATGTCTTGTAGCATATCAAAATAACCCATTTCCCTAAAACTTGTAAAATTAAACCTATCTCCACTAACTTTAAAATAGTTTAAAATAGGGAAATGGTTTAGGAGATTTGTGAAATCTTTGGTTTTCTGGGATTGATGTGTATATCTCAACCTTAAACTTTAAACTGAAACCCTTAATTTAAGCATATTTAAGGTCTAATGATAAGGGAAATGAGTTAGAGGTTTGAGTTTGGATATAGATGTTGGATGTGAGAGCACAAAGTGTTATGACTCATATATATAGATTTCTCAAACCATAAACTTAACAACCATATATCACAATCTTAAAAAAATGAAGTAGACAACCATGGATTTGGACTTTACTTATTGCATTGAACTAGATATTAGTCGGTGACGAGTTTAACATAATGTCATGTCAATTGCCTAAAAACTCTAAGCAAGATTCCTAGACTCTAAACCTTAAATTATTATACCGAACTCCACATCCATGGTGTCGAGTTTGGTATTGTATCATGTCAATTGTTTCTTTTATAAATATTCTTCAGGGGTTACAATTTTATAAGACAATACACTACATTGACATCGACATTCATGGATGTCAAGTTTAGGCCATTGTACATCTTGCCTCATGGTTAGTGGGTTTAGTAATGGTTTTATCCTATAAATATGACGTACAGACTTATTCATTTTGCTTTTGCATTCAATGGTTAGTGTTTAGGGTTTAAGGAAGAGTTAAGTGTTGTAAGTACTTTAAAATAGCTACCATGTCAAAAAGTTACTAACTACAACATACTGATGCTCGATGCTAACAACTCACTCCTTTTATGCATTAGGAAAATGGGTTAAGCCTTTTCAGCAATGGAGAAACTTTTGGTGGGTTTCTTCTAATGTGAGAGCACTTTTATAAAGGTTTTTCGCTTTCAAAAAAAGATACCTAACAACTTAGCCAGATACATCATGAGTTACAACTTTTGCTAGGTTTATACAGTTCCTGGAAACATCAAAAGTCATCAAACAGTCAAATTTCAAGGATCAAGGAAATTAATTAAGGCTTTTTGCACATCTATGCTCTAGAGCTTGTAGTTGCAGTGGCATGGTTGATCTTTAGCATAGATGGTTGTATCTATGTTAGCCACTCAAATCAATTATTGGGATGGATCATTTCTATGGAATTAGGAAAAAAAGTTAAGTTATTTTTTTCATTTCATAATGTTATGTTTATTAATTAATTAGATTAATTGACATGTAATGTGAAGTGCAATTTTCTATTCTTAAATATATTTTCTTCAATTTTATGTCTTATATACATGAAATATTTGTAAAACTTTTAATTCACAATTTCTCCAATGTTTTATCGACATAAATATTAAAATTGAAACCAAATGAATGAAATTAAATTGTAAAAATTAAACTAAATTGAATTCGTGACATAATGAATGTTAAAATGAATAAAATTGAGTTAATAAAATTATATCAATAAAATATGAATTTGAATAAAACTTATTTTTGTATCTTTATTCAAACAAAAAATGTTTGTTTATCTAATTAAAATATGCAATTTAATATTCATTGCATAAACCTTAATCTTTAAAAAGTCCAAACCATAAAATCCTTGTCCTAAACTCTAATATCTATATGTACAATTTTGTCGTTGAAGTATTGGAATAAAATAACAAAAAAAAAAAAAGCTTGCCTGGTTGGTGTTGGTGGAAAAATTTGATTAAGAAAACAATTTCAAGTTATAGTGGAAGTTTTAAAATTTTTTAAAACTAAGCTAATTTGTGATATTTATAGTAATAAACTTTTACTGAAAACATGTGTTTTATGCGACATATATTCTAGTCGATCTTGGGTTTCAACCAAACAACATTTTTTGCTATCCTCGTACCACAAATTACATCGAGTGTGGGCTCGAGCAACATGAACCAAACACAAAACAAAAAAACAATTTTATTATTTTCAATAGGAAAGTATCTCAATAGAAATCAGTAAATATCGTAATTCCCCAAAAGTAAAATTTATTCTATGTTAATAAATTATCACTACATTTTGGAAGAATAATGATAACTAGATACTCAAGATATGCATGTTTTAGGTTCTATTTACAGAGAGAGATAGACGAATTCTGGTTGAATAAGGCTTAAAAAATATTCTTATTTAAATAGAAAATACTCCCATAGTCCAACTAGAAGAGAGATGGGTGGGACACCTTAGTAAATATTACTAGGGTTGTCACCCTTCACTTGTCATAGGAAGGGAATTAGACCTATCATGTATTGGGTCTAATTATATGTGTTTCCTAGACTTTTGACCTAATACTTTATAATCTAATCCCACCCAATACTTGTTTTTTTGTTTTCTCAAAATAAATACTATTAATTAAATTAGCTAAATCGATTTCCTAATTAAATATTTTTTCAACCCAATTCTAATTACATTAAAGTCATGAAAACTTTACCATAAAAGAATCTATGAGGAAATATATTTAATTTTTCTTATTCAAAGGATCCGTAATGACTAATTAATTTAATTCTATTGTAAAAATTCAATTATTCAATTATATTTAATTAAATAATAATTTGAAAACATTAAATTAATTCTCAAGTCATTTCTATACTTGTAAGAAAACGCATTCATTTGTAAATGTGACTCATTTCTCTTATTTCATCATTTCCATTCATATGGTTCTACATGCAATTCATTTCTAGTTTCAACGAGCTAGCAGAAATATCGATTGAACATATATAAATAGGGATAAAATAATTTATAAAAGTTCTAGTTTTTCGCATATTAATTATAAACTTATTTAGTCACAAAGTCATTCCACTATAGTATCGTGACTTAGCTCTCCTTAATTTCCTAAATCTCTTTGGAATAAATCTATTCTCCCAATATGATCCTATTTTATCTCATGGTAACTATTACATCTTTCTTCATTAAAACTGAATTACTATCAAAGAGTAATCAAATTATTTTTTACAAAGACAAACAACCCATGACCACGTTTACTTTTCATCTATCATGTAATGCTGATGAGATGATATCATTTACGCATTAGTTGGGCTATGAATTCTACTATTGTGAATGATGTTCCATACTGTAGAAGTCGTATACCCAATGCACCAACTTTTGGTTCCTTATCTATTTGAGCTTAGATTTTCACTTACATCAAAGTGTACGATTCATGCATACATAGTCCATCATTCACTTAAGATTAATTTATGTGACACTATGAATGTCTCAAGTGAATAAATCTATAAACGGATCTAGGATCTATTCTGCATGAGTCTTATCCGATGTGTTATCAGTCCAGTCAATCACATCTATGTCTTTATCTTTTAGGAGTCATCCGCTCTGATGCTCAAGACAAATCATATTCCCAGTTGGACTTGATAGACGACATATTAGTCTTTTAATCAGTTTACTAATTTTCAGTTAGACTAACGACATATTTAGGTTTATCAAGTAATCCAAGTTGTGACTAAATAAATTTATAATTAATAGGTAAGAAGATGGAACTTAATTATAAATTATTTGAGCCCTCATTATATATGTCAATCGGTCCCTCGACAAGCTCGTTGAAACCAAAAAATGAATTGCATATAGAACCAAATGAATAGAAATAAATTAAAATGATGAAGTTAGAGAAATAAGTAACATTCACAAATAAATGCAATTTCTCACTACGTAAAGAAATAACTTAAGAATTAATTTAAGGTTTTTGAATTATTATTTAATTAATTATAATTAAATAATTTAAGTTCAAAAATGGAATTAAGTTTATTAGTCATTATGAACTTATTGAATAAGAAATATTAAATAATTTTCCTCATAGATTCTTTTTATGATAAAGTTTTCATGATTTTAACGAAATTAGAATTGAGTTGAGAAAATTATTTAAGTGAGAAATTAATTTAGTTAATTTAATTTATTAAATTAATTTAATAACTAATATTTGCTTTGAGAAAATAAAAAAATTGGGTTGAATTAAATTATAAAGTGCAGAGTCAAAAGTCTAGGAGCATATAATTGGACCCAATACATGAAAGGCTCAAATCTCTTCATGATGAGAGGGGTGACGACACTAGTAGCTTTTACTAGTGTGTATCGCCCTCCTCTATTCCAATTGGAATAGGAGGGTGTTTTCTATTTGGATAATATTATTTGTTTAAGCCTTACACAAATAGGATTATTCTATCTCTCCCTATAAATAGATGACATCAATAGACCTAATACACACACTTCTTGATTATTGAGTTATTGTTATTCTGCCAAAAAATAATGATAATTTATTTACTTAGAATAAATTATATTTTCTATGAATTACGATCTTTATCAGTTTCTATTGAGAGATTTACTTTCCTGCTGAAAGTAATAAAATTGTTTCTTATTTTATGTTTAGTTTTTATTACTGTAACACCTCAAACCCGTATTTGTCGCCGGAATAGTGCTACGGAATATTACCAACCAATCAAATCATTTAACAACCAATTCATAAGTAGTTATAAACATATTCTAATTCAATCATTAAAATGCGAATTGTCCTTAAATCGAGCTTTAAAGTTCCCTTAAAAACATTTTAGGACTAATAGAAATTAAGTGGGCATTCGAAGTGGGGACACACAGCCGTGTCCCAGCCCGTGTCCATGACCGTGTAACTCACTGACTTGGGTCACACGTCCAAGCCACACGCCTGTGTGTCAGGCCGTTTACCTTTCAAAATGGTTTCGCATGCCTGTGTGCTAGCCGTGTGTCTCACACGGCCAAGTCACACGCCCGTGTACTAGCCGTGTGTCTTATACGGCCAAGTCACACGCCAGTGTGTCTAGCCATATGGATCTAAAATGTGCCAAAATCACTCGATTTAGCCTAACATAAAGCTACTGAAGACACCAAGCTTTAAGTTTCATACACATACCAAGCCTTTGGTTAAAACGCATACTAGCTTCAAACATAAACATATACTTATAACTCAATTTACACCACATTCACAAAACAACTAACAACCAAAGACATCCTAGGTACATGCCATTACAACATTAAACACCACCAATCTTGAGATCGGGATTATTGTTGTTGGATACTGAGTCGATGATCAAAAGAGAGTACCTAACCTGTGCACGAAAAACAAAACCGCACGCTGAGTAAAACTTGGTGATATTTCTATAATCCAAACATTTTAAGACATGATATGATACATGAATGCTCAAATTGAATTATATCATCATACTACTATCTAAACATACAACTACAAGATATCACCATTTCAATTTCATGCCTTCCATCCCTTTATTTCATACTATACTCAATTTTCACAAGTATTCACCTTTAGTTGGCTTGAGCATATATCCCAATTTACATCACTTGCTATATGAATAGCTTTGCATAGATCAATCCATAAATTACTTATATTATGGCACAAACCAATCCACATTAAGCAACTTCACTTATTTGAATAAACACAAATATATCTAAAGCATTTGAATTAATTTCTCAACTTTAATAGTCTAACTCAAGAATATATCATGTTTTCCATGTATCACTATTTCAATAAATTTTATACACACATGTCTTGATGCATATTAAACACTTACCATAGCAGCAAGCTAATGATTAAACACATAACTTACTGATATCATCACATGGTAAGATATAGTACATAAACATAGCATCTCTTAAATCATACCTTTCATATTCATGAATATTCATACTTTAATCATTGGCACATCATACCTTTTCATATTTGTCGTAGTGAAGTCAATCGAAACCCTTACTGAAGCTCACACAAAGTGTTAAACGATGGTCGAAACCATCCTTTTTTTTATAATCGAGGAATACTATGAAGACGATTGAAACTCCGGTACATGTTTCCTTTGTGCTATAGTCCAACTATGGTCTTATATATGCATTGCCATGGCCCTGCCATGGTTTTACATTCGTAGTGCTATAACCCAGTTATAGTCTTATCATCAGAATGCCATAGCCCATCTATGGTCTTACATATAAACACTGCCATGGTCCAACCATGATCTTACCTCCATAGTACCATAACCCAATTATGTGGTCTTATCATCAGAATGCCATAGCCCAGCTATGGTCTTACATATAAACACTGCCATGGTCCAACCATGGTCTTACGTCCATAGTGCCATAACTCAGTTTTGGTCTTGTCATCAAAATTCCATAGCTCAGCTATGGTCTTACATATAAACACTGCCATCATCCAACCATGGTCTTACGTGCGAATGCAACCTGTCTCCATTGATATTAGAAATTATCATTTCCGTAACTTGTTACAATTCATGTTCTATCAACAAATCAATTTAATATCAGTAATTTTATATCATTTAAACTTTAATATTCAAACACTTAGAAATATAATTGAGTTCATTTTAATGAGCTTACAGAGCTAATTTGCAGTAATGGCTCTGAGTTTCTCAATCAATGATTGACTTAATATCAATTCATTATTTACGTTTTCAATTACACACATCAATATAATCTAATATTATGCAATTAGGATCATATATTTCACTTAAATATAAACTAAAATTAAACCGAACGAACTTATCTAACATTTAAACACAAGATTTTATTTAACTCCATATATTAACCAACATTATTCAACTTCAATCTCATCATTCGACTATATATCTCCATATATAATATTTCCATACTATCAATTTAAATTCTAATCACTTATTGATTTATCTCATAATGTCACATTTCATATATATATACACATTCTAACTGTTAAGACATCAATTCGCACAACAACCAAGGATATAATTCGATTAACTATTTAATGCATTAATTTGGAAGTTCTTAATTTCGAACTTCTGAACAACAACTTAATATTTATACTTAGAAATAGCAGATTTAATATTTATTTTACAACATTATAATACATTTATTCATACCACCCATTGTGCACAAAATGGAATGCCTTATTTATACAACAGTATTATGTATAATATCAAATTGGACACGTTATTACATCAAGTATGCAAGCACTTAACCGGTAAGAAATCATAATTAATATGTCTGTCTTTGAACGACTTAAATGCATTGATAATCAAGAGATTAAGGCACATTAATAGCTTAAATGTTAAACATTAATCCCGAGGATGAAATATTGAAAATCTAACATTCGAACAATCAAAATCCAACATTCAACAGTAGAAACAGCAGCAACTTATAGCATTTAAATCATAAATTTCCCTTTAATTTAGACAGCAACAAATAGTAACAATACATAGTCTTAAACAAGGATTTAAATTGCGGTTGCAGCCGCGTTTTCAGTTGCGTTGTGTTTATCGTGGTTGCGGACATAATAGATGCTATTGCGGTCATTGCGGGTATCACGGTCGTGAATTTTTTTAAAATTCGCACAGCTTATTGTAAATCATAATAATTATAATTATAATTATAAAAAGTCACTTTTAATGATTTTTAGAGTGTTTTTTAACACTTATGAACTTTTATTAATATATATGAGAACACAACTTTTATAATCATTACTTATTCTTATATTTATTTACGAATTTTTAATAATGTTATATTAACTAATAACAAAGTAAAAAAAGAAATATTAAACATTTATCACATTTAATAAGTTTGAAAGTTTTATAGATAAAATAATTGAAAATTCATATCTGAGAGATGTTTTCAATATTAAGAGGGTTGTTTTTACATTACAACAAAATAGATATATAGCAGTGACAATAGTAGCTGCCACCATTTTTTGCTTTTGCAATCTATGTATTTGATTCAATTTGAATCTACTTTTTAATAATTTTTAATTTGTAATAAATTTAAAATATATTTAAAATATAAAATGCTAAAGAAATTATTATATTTGGGGTGAAAGAAGAAATTAGTTTTAATATTAAAACAAGTAAATAAATTGAAATTAATTTTTTACTTTAAATTTAAAATTAATAATTAACTAATACTTTTTAATACAATAAGATCAGAATTAATTTTTCTATACATATATAAATTGAATCAAATTCTAATCTTGTTTTTCAAAATAATTTTATTTTTATTTTTCAGAAGTTTAACTTTTTTACTTTCTTTTCTTTTTTTAATTTTATTTAAACAAGTGAGAATAGTTTTGCCTAAATAAGTGGAGTATTATTAAATATTTTTCAATTTTAATTAAAAAATAAAAGAACGACAAACACACAAAATTTATAACCAACAAAACGCCTTTGTTCTTCTACTTCTTCACTTCTTCTTATTTCTTCAAATCAAAGTTAAATCCCTAAACAGTAAACAATAAACACACAAAATTTAAAAGAAAAACTGAAGAGTTTTAAAAACTCTATCATCCTCTCCTCTGAAATTCTTGGAATATGTTGCTGGTTGTTGTGCCTTCTCCCTTCATCGGTTCATCCCTAAAGTCTCTAAAGAACATATGCATTGCAAAAGTGCAGATTCAAGACATGCAAGCAAGAACCAAGATAAAATTTCAGGTAACTTACTTGAAAATTATCAATCTTTGAATGTGCAAGTGATTAGGGCAGGGTTTGTTTTTCAGATTCAAGTCCTTGACACTTTTATCTACTGCTGTGTTGTTCACTTGTTTGCCGAAATATGAGATTGAGAAATTTAAATCCCTATGTTATTTTCTATTGCTCCGAATGCTGCTGTGTTGTACTATTGTTTGCTTTTCAGATTTCAAGTATTCAACTTCTTTTTATTTTTTATTTTGATTGAAAACCCTGATTTTGCAGGGGAATATATTCCCTTTTGGCTTTTGTTTTACTTTGTTGACTATTTGTGTTTCTGTTGAATGTTGATAGATGAAATTTCATTTTATTTACTATAACGGGAAATAACGGGAATAGCGGCCCATTATTGCCGTAATCGGCCGTTACCTGTTAAATTGCGGCCGCGATCCGCCGCTATCGGTGTGACTCCGCTTCACACCGCTATTTTTAGCAATAGCGGTTTCGGACAGTGCCGCTACCACAATATAACGGCCGCTATTCCGATTGCGGGCCGCTATTTAAATCCGTGGTCTTAAAATCAATAAATAACAGCTCATTTTTTTTTTCCAACATTCGGTCACATTTAACCCTTACAATAAGTAGCCAAATAAAAAAATGACAACATTGAACTGAAGTTCCCTTCATTTAAAACAGAAGTTAATGGAATTTAAATCAAAGGGATTTATATGTTATATTTTCAGCATTTGGTCAGCATTAAACACTTCCAATCTATAGTCAAATTTAATAATCCACAATCACACTTTCCTTCATTTACAATAGCCGGTCAAAGCATTTAAATAAAAGAATATGCATGCTAAATTTCCAGCATTTGGACAACATTTCAACATGAAATTTTCCAGCTTTTCACCTTCAATATTTCAAATATTCAAAAGCAAAAATAAGAGTACAACTAATCAATTAAAATTTTTGAACATAATTCAAGGTATATGTTCAACTGAACATTCATGTTAACTCATAATCAATAATCAATAAGGTATTAAGTAGAAAATAAAAACATTATTAGCATGCATGCTATCTAAATACAACAACCGTTCAACTTCCATCTCCTTCCAGCCTTACCAATTTCACCATTTGACAGAACAATAAGAAAAGAAGAGAAAAGAACAAGGGTGTGAGAATCTCACCAGAAAATCCAACTGAAACTACTTTGAAGCCGTGCCTTTCCCTTTCTTACTGCTGCTTCCAGCTTCTCCCTTAGCTGCTCGCCAAGGAGGGGTTTCTTCGGAGACGCGACATGCAATGGGTGGAGGAGGCGATGAGCTTTCAAGGTATTGCTAGATGAGTGGAGGTGTTGTGATTTGCTGCATTTTGGATTAAGAGCAGTGACTGTTTAAAATGTCTTCATTCGGTTGGTTCAAGCGGAGAAACGCATCTAGATTGGGGGATTTTGTGGCTGAAATACAAGGAAATTGTTGGGTTTCTATCTGGTTCTTTTTCTGGTTCTATTTTCTTTCTTTTTAGGTTTTGTAAATGGTTTTTGATTGAATGGTTTTATTTTTTTATTTTCGTTTCTTGTAACGTGGCTTTGGGAACTGCACTAGCCATTTCATTTTTTTAATTTAATTTACTAACTTAATTTACTAATTGTTACTTTAATAATTATATATATAATATATATAATATCCTCATAAATATACACTATCAAAATCTATAAAAATAATAGTCTATCTATTTAATAAGTCCTTCAATATAGATTCACCTTATAATTTAGTATTAATTCTTACTTTTATCACTTATTTGATTTAGTTCCTTTATTTTAATTAAACATCTTTCTTCAAAAGTACTTAACCAAAATTTAATTCACTTATAATATATGTAAATATTTAATAAAATATTTACGAGTCCGGTTTAGAGAAATGAGGTCCTGATACCTCAATTTCCAAAACCAATGACTTTAAAACCGATACACTAAAATTATTAGAACAACCTCAATATAATACTGCAATACCTTCGTAACTATGAATAAATAATATTCACTAATTCTATCTTTGGAAAACAACATTCCAAAATCACTGTTTTCGACTCCATTGACTTTTGGGTTGTTACAGTTACTTGAGCCGACACTCGACATAACTCGTGGTACGAGGATAGCTGAGAAGGCCATTCAGTTGAAAGCCAAGATTGAATAGAATCCATCTTGTACAAAGCACATGTACTTTTCGATAAAAGTTTATTGTTATAAATATCACAAACTGACTTAGTTTTGAAAATTTGTAAACTTTCATTAAAACTGTAAACTGTTTTCTTAACTGGATTTTCCCAAAAATAGATACCAGAGCCAAATTGTGGCATGTTTATACTATAAATCGATACTAAATTTTATCTTTTCTTCATATTTGGTTAATTTTGATAAGATGCGACATTGTTTCAATTATATGCATGTTTTGGGTTATGCATGTGAAGGGATGTACTTAATTATTTTATTATATATATATGATAAAGTAAAATTTTCAAAGTTGTGATTCCTAAAAATTTGATTGGGAGTAATTTTAGGTTTTAATAATTTTGGGATATATAATTAGATTGCGGACTATCTATTGGATATGGTGCCCTAAGTGTAGTATATTCGTTTCTAAACTTGTAATTTTTTCGAATAGATTAATTAATAAAATAATTCATGGATTACATTAATATACTCTGTATAATATCCTCATGCTGCTTTTTCATTCAAAGCAAAATAGAATCAAATATTGTCTCACTAGTTGTCTAATGTTTAAACTAATAATAGCGGTATTACGTGGTTGAATCGTAATATGTTGTCTATCAATTCCAATTGGGGAGATGCCTTGTCTTGGGCATTAGAGCGGACGACTCTCAGAAGATAGAGACATATATGTGACTGACTCGACTGGCAGTACATCGAACTGGACCCTAGCAGAATAGATCGTGAATTTGTTTATGAATTTATTCACTTGTGACGTTCATCGTGTGGCATACCTAAATCCTTAATGGATGACAGACTATGTATGCATGACTCATACACTTTGATGTAAGTAAAAGCCTGAATTCAAATAGATAAGGAACCGAAAGCTGGTGCATTAGGTGTACGACTTTTGCAATACGTAGCATCATTCACAACAGTGGAATTTATAGCCTGAGATATGGGTAAATAATATCTTCTCATTGGCATTATATAGTTGATGAAAGTAAACTTGGCCACGAGTTGTTTGTCTTTTTGATGAATGACTTGATCACGATTTGATAGTGATGACTTTTCATGAAGGAAGGTGTAATGCTTACCATGAGATAAAATAGGATCATATTTGGAGAGTGAATTTTATCCCGAAGTGATCAAGAATATCCTATTAGGGTAACACATTTATGACAAGATCATTAAACGAGCACTAAGTAGTTGTTTTCATAATGGTATGTCGTTAAGGAGAGCTCAGTCATGATAATATAGTGGAGTAATTTCATGACTAAATGAGTTTATAATTAATAGGCGAAAAGCCAAAACTTAATTATAAATCATTTGAGCCCTAATTACATATGTCCAATCGGTATCTTCGCTAGCTCATTGAAACCAGAAATGAATTGCAAGTTTGAATAGAAATGAATGGAATGAATAAAAAATCGAAAAAATTCAGGAATGATTATGGTTTTTCAAAATGGAAAAATTGAATCATTTGGAAATAAATGTAGGTTTCCAAAACTGGAAATGGAAATGGTAATGGTAATGGTAATGTAAATAGAAATGGTCCATTTGCAATTCTATATGGATTACTAAAAAATTATCAGAAGAATGAGTTTATGTTTTTGAGCTGTTTTGAAGCCCGAAAATGAAAGTAAGCCATTTGGTCACAGTGAACATGTTGATGTATGAAATATTGAACCTTTTTTCTCAAAATTTTATCAGGGGTAAAATCGTCAAAATTTTACTAGGGGTAAAATAGGAATGAGAAAATTGTTTAATATAGAATATTAAAGTTTATTTTGGAAAATAGAAAAATAGAGTCGGGTTAGATCACATTACAGAGTACTGGGTCAAAGGCCCATGAAATACTCGTAATTGGACTTGATGTGAGAGAAGCACAAAACCCCTCATATGACATGAAGGGGGTGGCAACCCTAGTAGGAATACTAGGGTGTGCCGTCCATCCTATTCCTACTCTAAGTAGGAAGTTGTTTCTCTATTTGAAAAAAACCACTACAACTCAACAATGGTTCTACATTCTCTTATTATAAATAGATGACACCAATAGGGCATTATACAAAACTTTGAGAGATTGTTACTCTATTAAAAAATAAATAGAATTTATTCTCAACTATTAAATATATTTTTCCAGAATAACAATTCTACCAGTAACACCCTAAACCCGGCCTAGACGTTATGGCTGAATCTGGCGATGTCACATGGAATTGACTTCGAAAATGAGTTTGTCGAGTTAAGACCTGATAAACCATAAATATAACATGTTTTAATCCCATGCTTAGTGTGTTTTTGGAGGATTTATTATATAATTTAGTGAATTTGATGCTCCTAATCCTTTAATTTCATGTTTTATACTTAGGAGAGCATAAGGGAACAAAAGGAGCGAAAAACGGGCCAAAACGGACCAAATGGGCTGATTTAAAGATCTACACGGCCAAGACCATTTCTACACGGGCTGAGCACACGCCCGTGTGATTCACATGGGCTAGCCACAAGCCCATGTGGCAACCCGTGTCGATATCGCTCCCTGTTTCCCAAGTACGCGAAAAAAGCCAATTTTTAAGGTTTCTGAGCATTCTAAAGTCTATATAAACACGCTAGAAGTAGATCTAAGGGGGACACGCATAGTAGAACACAGAAATTACTCGAAGAATGCCAACAGATTCAGCTCAGAAGTAGGATCTCCTTCAAGAATGAAGATCTCCATTCAATTTCTTTCGAAGTTTTTGGGTTTCTTTATGTTTTGTTGTTAACCTATTTTTGAGATGTTTTCCTATTACATTATGAACTAAACCTCTTAAATACCTACGGAGGATGAAACCTATGATGGATCTTATTATTTAATTATCTGAATTACACGATAAATACTTGTTCTTGTTCTTAATTATGTGTTCTTAATTCTTGTCTTAATATTTTTAGTATATTAATCCAAGTTTGATGTGCTTATTCAGTGGAGCAAAAGTCCCTGTTTAAGAGTAGGTCTAGCATAATTAAGTGGAGTTGCATGCAATCCTAGAGATAGGACGACATAAATCTATCGGATTAGAGTCAAATCTAATAAGGGAATCCATAGATCGAGTCAATACGATGATAGGGGTTTTAATTAGAAAGAGATTTCAATTAATCAACCTAGAGTCAGTTATTCTTAGTCCCGAAAGAGATATTAACATAATTTAGGGATTTCTACGGATCAAGACAAGTGAATAAATCGTTTAATTCAAAGTCAGAATAATAAATAAAGTCTAGGTAGATTCTTCCTTGGGTATTATCTTTATCATTGGTTTATTCAATTATTTCCTTCACTCTCTGTTGCGTTCATTAGTTAATTAGTTTAGTTAATTTTAGATTAAAACAAATCCCTTTTATTTTAGGCTAAATAATAGAAAGATAGTTAGTACTTTTAGTCCTTGTGGATACGATATTCTGGAATCACCATAGCTATACTACCATTCGATTGGTGCATTTGCCTTTGTTGTGATTGTAGTCTAGTTTAGTGAACCAAAAAATGATCATCAAGTTTTTGGCACCGTTGCTGGGGACTAAGATATTAGAAACACTTGATTTTTATTAATTTAGCCATTTTAATTTTATTGCATTTTACTAATTTTTCTTTTATTTGCTTCTGACAGGTTTCTTTAGTTTATGACTAGAAGAAATCCGTCAGGACCATTGCTTTTTGACAGTGAAATTGAAAGCACAGCTCGCAGAAATCGTAGAGAAATAAGGCAGAGTCTACAATATATAGAGGAAGAGCACGTGGAAAATACTAATATTACCCAGGAGATGGCTGAAAATCAGAATAATCTGCTACCTTTTGTGGTTGCCACGAATCTTGTAAATCAGAATCCTGCTCCTCGTACTATGTACGACTATGCCAAGCCTAATTTAGCGGGGGTTGAATCGAGTATTGTAAGACCTGCAATTGCTAAAAATAACTTCAAACTGAAGCCGAACACCATTCAGATGATCCAACAATTTATTCAGTTCGATGGTTTGTAAGATGAGGATCCAAATACTCATTTGGCTAACTTTCTGGAGTACTATGATACTTTCAAAATTAATGGCGTTTCTGATGATGCCATCTGTTATACTTTCAAAATTAATGGCGTTTCTGATGATGCCATTCGCCTTTGGTTATTTCCCTTTTCATTGATGAATAAAGCTAAACAGTGGTTGAACTCCTTACCACGAGGATCCATCACTACATGGGAGCAAATGACCGAAAAGTGCCTGTTGAAATACTTTTCGTCGGCCAAGATGGCAAAATTGAGTAATGATATCTCTTCCTTTGTGAAAATGGACTTAGAAACCCCATACGATGCATTGGAGAGGTATAATGATTTATTGAGAAGGTGCCCTCACCATAGGTTACCCTTATGGTTACAGGTTCAGACTTTCTACAATGGTTTGAACCCCTTAACTAGACAACTGATCGATGCAGCCACCGGCGGTACCCTAAATAAAAAAACACTTGAGGAGGCTTATGAGTTTATTGAAGAGATGTCACTGAATAATTATCAGTAGCAAGTCATGAGGATAAAATCGGCAAAAGCCGTTGGTGTTTTCAACCTTGACACGGTCACCATGTTATCAAAGGGCTCTTAAATAAAAAGATTGATTGTTTATGTGTTTCTACGCAGGTACATCCCGTGATGCAGTGTGACACAAGTGGAGGAGGAATGGATAATCCAGAATGCCTAGCCTACGGCCCTAACACTACGAACGAACAAGTCAACTATATGGGTAACAATTCTAAACCTCAGAATAACCCCTATAGTAATACTTACAATGCAGGTTGGAGGAACCATCCCAACTTCTCTTGGGATGGTCAAGGCAATCAAAGACCACAACCCCCTCCAGGATTTCAACCACCTTACTAGCAGGAGAAGAAGCTGAACCTTGAGGAGATGCTAAAAAAATTCATCTCGGTGTCAGAAACTCGCTTCCAAAACATCGAAACCGCATTCAAAAATCAGCAAGCGTCGTGTAACATCCCGAAATAGGGCCAAAATGGAAAAGTGGTTGTGAAACCATGAATCTGAGATAGAAAAGTTTATTACGATTAATTTTATGATTTACCGAGTGATTAGATGCATGTGTTAGAATACTAATAAGAAAGTTCAGTGATTGCATGTCCGATTTGCATATTAGGGCTTAATTGCAAAAGTTGATAAATATGAGTTCTAAATGCTAAGAGATTAAATTGAAGTGCATAATTGAAGTGGAGGTCCTTAAATGGTAATTAGACCATTATATTTTCATAGACAAAAATGGATATACATAGGTAGAAATAACTAAAAATTTTAATGAAGGGCATTTTAGTAAAATGTCAAATAAAAGAATTAAAAAGGGAAAAACATGGCAAAAATGTGCTCATCTTCTTCCTTAGGCCGAATGTTAAGCTTTCTCCGTAGCTAGGGTTTGTTTCAAGCTTCCAAGCTCCATAGTAAGTGATTCCAAACCTCGTTTTTATTATTCTTTACATTTTTGGAGTCCCAGTAACTTGATTAAGCTTATTCTAGCAATAATTTAACCTAGGGTTTATATTTGGAAAAATACCCATAGGTGAAATGTGTTTATTTTTATGTTTTATGATAGAATATGAAGCTTGAAATTGTTTTAAACAACTTTTGCTAAGCGATTTTATGTGAAAACGAGTAAAACGACATAATCTGTAAAAAAACCTAATGTTCATAAGTACATGTTAGAGTGAGAATTTGATGTTTCCATAGAAGGGAAAAATGATCAGCATGTCATAAGACATAAGAAAATAGGATGAAGTTTAATTTTCGAGCCTTGGGGCAAAAGTGTAAATATGTAAAAGTTTAGAGGAAAAAGTGTAATTTTGCCAAATTTTGAGTCAAGGATTGTTTTAATAAATGTGAGTATTAAATAAGCTAATATTTTTATTATAGATCAAGAAGAATGAAATCCGGAGTTAGACCGGGGAAAGAAAAAGATAGTGGACTAAATCGATATAGTTGATCGTATTTTGTTTCGAGGTAAGTTTACGGTAAATAAATGTAATATTCTATTATTTCATGTTAATGTTGTTAATTTCTAGCATGTGTATATTTACTTTATTAAATTATTCAAAGAACACTCAAGCATGAATTGATGGAGAAGTAATTTCAGAAAGTCTTGGCTGAGCCTTAGGAATGTGTAGTATACAAATTTCATGACATTAGGGTTTAAGGATACCATGTGAGATCATGCCAAGGCATGGCAATTGGTAAGGTTTCTAAGGCAAGGATACCATGTAAGACCATGTCAAGACATGACATTGATAAGTTACTATGAGGCAAAGGTCCCATGTAAGACCAGGCCAAGGCATGGCATTGGTGAGATCATAAGGCAAGGATACCATGTATGACCATGTCGGGACATGGCAATGGTAAGTTTCAAAAGGATACCATGTAAGACCATGAAAAGTCATGGCAATGGTAAGGTACCCGTGTATCCTTAGTATTCCAAGTGGTTCAACGGGAAAATTTAAAGAGAATATCAAGGTAAGGTAAGGTAAGATGAGTTATACTAAAAAGGTAAGACAAGTTCATGCTAGAAGTGTAAAGGTACGTATATAATGTTCATGTATGCTTGATAAGGAAAAAGGTAAGTAAAATGTATTAATAAATTTGATTAAGTAAGTAAGTATTTAAGTAAGTGAGTAAGTGAAGAAGTTTAAAATATGTATATGACAATTAATGAAGTTGCATTAAGTAGTATCATGCCAAGTAGTAAGATAATTCTTATGAATGTTATTGTTTATTTGCATGCAAACTTACTAAGATTAATGCTTACCCCCTTTATTTTCCTTCTTTTTATAGTTTTTTCAAACTAACTCGGGGATCGTAAAGTACGTCGGAGGTCTGGGCACACTATCACAAGGATTATTTTGGTATAGCTAGACGTTTCATTTTTAGTATGGCATGTATAGCATCGTAGCCATTTTTTGTTTATGATCTTATTATATGGCTAATGAATGGTATGTAAATGCTTGATAATGATTAGCTATTGGAATGGCTAATCAAGGACATGTTTGGTGTTATGTATGCCTAAATGCTAGTTATTCCATGGAAATCATGAAAAAAGTGAAATTGGCTTTAAAACAAAGTATCGGACAGCAATAATGACGTGAATTTGAAAAATAACTAAAAATAGTAAAAATGGATTTAGATAGTGAATGAGATATAGAATTAAAGCTTATTGAGTCTATTTTCATAAGAAAGAAACAGAGTAAATAAAGGATATAAGATATTTAAATTTTGGTGAGACAGGGTCAGAGTGATTTATGAATTCCCTGTTCTGACTTTAGAAATTCACTAAAAATTGTACAAAAATATGAGTTATACTTTATAGTTATCGATTCCTTATTGAGTCTACTTTTAAGAGAAATAAACGACATGGTTATTTGAATTCTGTATAGGGATAAAATCAATTCGTAGTGAATAGAGGTCAGAGTAGCTGAACACTGAAATAGGGGAAACTTTAACTAATAAACTGCACTAAATGGCTAGAGCAAAAATTCTAAAACAAATTTAGTAAGAAGATATATGAGTCTAGTTTTATAGAAAATTTACGGATTTGAATTTTGAGTTTCGTAACTCAAGTTGTGATTTATTTAGTGACTATGGCGCAGATGGACAGTTTATTTATGAAAGATGAAATAAATTGTTTTGATTTGTTTAAGTGATCGAAAAATTTTTATTGGTTCCGGTTTGTTCCCGAACCATTTCAATTTCATGTTTTAGGGTCTCAAGGACCATTTTTAGGGACATATTGAATGAATGAAACTAAATTAATTTTAAAAGCAAATTTTTATGCCCCAAATTAGTAAGCTAAGTTTGATAACGCCTCGTGCTCGACTCCGACGACGATCTCGGGTAAGAGGTGTTATATTTATTGGTATCAGAGCAAAGGTTTAGTTGGTTTTTGAAATGTTTAGTATGATAAAGAGTCTAGCTGTACATGCCATACTTATATGTTGATAGTGTGACGACCCTTGACGATTTTAAAATGTTTTCTTTTATAGTTATGGATCTCGAACAAGTTGGTGCAGATGATGTAGAGAGCAACGCGCCCACTCCCACAGAAGGGACGGTGCCACCAGATAGTAGTGAAAGGCCCGTTACAGTTAGTCAGGGAGGAGGGGCTCGAGAAGCCTTTTTCCAAGCTATGAATGAATGGTTTGCTGAGTTCGTTCGTATGAATCCAGCTGTTAGACCTCTACCCCCTCATGATCCTCAGACCACCCATGTAGCTCCCCTAGTCATAGGTACAGTTATAAGAGAAAAGCCACCAGTTGATAAAATCAGAAAATAAGGAGCCGAAGAGTTTCGAGCTACAAAAGATGATGATGCAGAAAAGGCAAAATTTTGGATTGAGAATACTATCAGAGTCTTTGATGAGTTATCCTGCACACCTGAGGAATGTATGAAATGTGTTGTATCACTTTTAGAGATTCAGCCTACCATTGGTGGAAGACACTTGTATCAATTGTACCGAAAGAGAGAGATACTTGGGATTTCTTTCAGGAGGAATTCCATAAAAAGTACATCAGCCAGAGGTTTGTTGACCAGAAAAGAAAAGAGTTTTTAGAGTTGAAATAGGGCAATATGACCGTAACTGTAACACCCCAAACCTGGCCCAGATGTTACGGTCGAATTCGGCGTGTCATATTGAAGTGTTTTTCGAAAACCATGTTTTCATTGAAAACCCTTCTTGATGTAAAACTCATTGGAGCGTTATTGTAAAACTCATGTTTTAATTAAAAATCTTTGAAAAAAATATTTTCGTTATAGATTAAAGTGAATGGAAGCTGTGCACCAGGTAGGAAGCCAGAAAAGAGGAGGTGAGTCTATTGGACTGCTTAAGTACCAAGCTCTTCATGGATCCAATCCTAGACATGCACACATCCATTGCCACACTTAAAGCATATTACTTGTCCACGAACAACAAATTAAGTTTAAGTCCATTTAAAATAATTATTTCCTTTGAAAACATTTACGTTACGGAAGCTTTGCTCGGTAATCATGATATTTTGAAATAAGTAACTTTTATAAAATGCGCCCTAGAGCTAAACAATTTAATAACCCAAAATATTAAAAATAATAAAAAGAGCGGCCTTATTACAACTTAAACCAGAATAAAAATAATCAAAATAATAAATGCCAAACTTATTTTAAAGAAAACAAAAACTTAATCTTCGTGGCCACTCTGAATCCCGCCCAGCTCCAAGTCCACCAACTAGGGCTCACCTGCAAGGGTGGAAGAGAAAGGGGGTGAGTTTGGAAAACTCAGTGTGTAAAGTATCCCAACCAGAGCCCAAATCAGTTCAAGCTTTACTGGGCCTAAGCCCTATTCAGAAATCAGTGTTAACTGTGGCTTAGCCCATATCAATATTAATCTGGGCCATAGCCCCTTACAGTATCAGAGTATATTGGGCCTAGCCCATATCAGTATCAATCTAGGCCGTAGCCCTATTACAAGTCGAGATATATTGGGCCTTGGCCATATTAACACAGTTGGGCCCATTTCAATACAGTTGGCCCATAACAAAATAGCCTCATATGATTAATGCATGATAACCCCATCCAACCCTGCATTTGCCTCTGTCCATCCTTACACTTCCTGTGGGGAATAAATCACCCATGCCATCCCTACACTTACAGTGTTAGCAGGTTGCTTGTGACTAACTATAATCTGCAAAGAAAGTCGCTTATATCGTAATATGTGGCACGACCACCGAACAGGTTCTTCCTCCATAACATAACCCAGATCCCTTGCAACAGATATACATGTCATGGCATACAACAAATAGAATCAAAATATCATGCATTTCAGTCAAAATTAACCCTAGGGGTATAACGGTCATTTTGCACCTAGGGGTAAAATGGTAAGTTTCATACTTAGGGGTATTTTAGTAAAATTCACTATTTTAGGGTTTACATACATCCTACAACCATTAACGCATCAATAGAAACACTTACCGAGCGTCTTTACTGAATTGGGTCCGTTGGCCTATTAACCAGTTTTTGGCCCATTAAGCCCAAATATACCGAAGTGCACGAAATTGCGTACTCTGTAATCATACCACTTTAGATTACCAAAACTAACAAACAACCATCTCACGAGCGCTCGCACGCTCACAAGTTCACAAAATGTTGGCTTTCCGGCATTTCGGCTTTTGCCGATCTAGTCTATGAGTGGGTGTCGTTTACACACCTGTTTGCAACGATATGCTGACAGGTTCCACACACGAGTTGCCTACAGTCAATCACTAATATGTTAACTATGAATCCAATTGCAACTTATATACAGAATCCCTTACCAAAAATTTGGCCATTAACACTTTAGGCACTCGCAATCCTACCTTTGCCGAAATTAACGACTAGGTTTAGATCCAGTCGTTCCACTTGTGCAAGCCTTTGATCAGCAGTCTCTAGATCACACTATTATCACAATAAAACAGTTGTCACAACCCTTAGAGCCACAGAGCCCAAATCGATAGCCTCCCTAAACCTTTAGGGGTTTCGACTTTTCTAAAACCTGAAATAAAGAATAGGTTCAAAAACTTATCACCGGTTCCTTCAGTTAATGATTCTAGTTAATTCCTACTCAATTCTGATGCAGATCTAACCCCGCAAATGTTAACAAAAATCGAGCCTTTAGTGATCTTTTGAATTCGGCTATGCCCCTATGGCTATGTGTTTTCGGCTTTTTGTAACTATGTAAAGAAAGATGGAATATGAGAGTTTTGCTGTGGTCTTGTTGATAGAAACTTGGGGTTCATAGGATTAGAGAATTGGTCAAAAAGATGGAGGAGAATCAGAGGGTTTTGGCTAGGAAAAATCGGCACAAAAGAAATATAGTCTTTCGGGATTTTAACTTTTGTGTATAAGGCTTAGGAATAAATGATAAGAAAGTGGAGATGAGTAGAATAGTTAAAAGATTCAGCTATAGGGGAGAAAAGAAAAACAAGAAAAAGAAAAATAGAAGAAGAGAAAAAAAAAAAAAGAAAAATATAAATTTCCAACTTAACAAAACAAGAACCAATTGAAAAGGAAGAAGAATTAGCCAAATTAAAATACCCCAACTAACCGAAAAAGAAAAAATGAATCCTAAGGGCCAATGATATACGACACCTACTAGTTATGGCTGAATGAATGTATTTCGGCATACTAATTCTTTTTAAATTCCAATTCCCTAATTTGCTCCTTGATTTTTGGCCAAATTCGAAGTTTGAATTTCATTCAAACTCCCAACCGATCAGCAGCCTTATCCACCGCTTGCACCGCTTCAGCATGCTGCCAAGAGTCCTGGTCTGTGACAGCCCTAAATTGACCCTAGTCGGAAAGCAGTTTCGGGACCGCTAAACCGAGTCACCAAAGTATTTGAATATGATATTTATTGTCTAAAATATGTGAATATGAATGTGTGAAAGTTTTAAGCTTCGATTTAGTCGATTGCACGTGAATTTAGTTAATAGGACTTATGTGTGACACTTTTGAAATGTGATAGGTTAATCTATAAGGACCTATTAATGCATGTTGTATAAATGATGGGTTTGCATGTCAAATTACCCAAGTTTTAGATAGTGGCCGGCCATGCAATGGGTTAAAACATATTATAAACATTTTGTGTTAATGTGTTGTGTTAAAATAATAAAATAAAAGGTTAGTAATAAAGTAATGAAAAGGGAGGGGTGATGAAAACAAAGTTGTTTCATCCATGCTCCTCCATTGCCGTGACTTGAGGAAGGAAGAAGAAGAGGATTCTCTTGCTTCATGTTCGGTTGGTTGATGTTTAGGAAGAGGTATGTTTGATGATTATTCCATAAAACTCATGCATACTTTTAGTTGTTAGTTTGAATTCTACCTAGCCCATGGTTTAAATTTTTGCTATTTGAGGGAGATGATACTCGGCCATTGAAGTTGCCTTCCTTATTTGGTGTTTGATGTTGTGGTAATGAGGCTTGAAGATGATTGAGTTTGAGTGCTTAACAAAAAGGATTGGATGTGAGGGTGTGTGAGAATTAGAAAAGGATGGGTCTTAGCAACTTCATGAAGTATTCGGCCATGGTACTAGAATGTTGTAATTGTGTTTAAACTTAGAATTATGTAGTTGTATGGTTAGTATAGGTAGGGATGACCGAATATGAGAGCATGAATAGATGAAGAGTTTTGTAATTATAAAAAATTGGTTAATTGATATGTGGTAAATGTTAAGTGTTAAATGAAATAGGAATGATATCATGTTGGAATAGGTGTATTCGGCCTTTGATTAAGTATGTAGATGATAGTGATAGATTGATGTTGCACATTCGGCTATAGGTAAGCATATTGATGATCTATCTTGACTTAGATAATCGGCTAAAGGAGAATATTAGCTAATATGTTGAATTTGATTCATGATTTCATATATATGACTCTAATGTCTGATATATATATGGGCTAAGTACCTTGAATTTCTCTCGATGTTCAAGATGATTAAATCAATTTATTTGTTAAATTAAGCTCAAGAGCAAAGGGGAACTAAATCCAATAAAGGGAAGGAAAAAGTAATTGAATAGCCGTTGGAGTCGTTCGACAACATCCGAGGTAAGTTTTCGAGTAATGGAACTTAGTTTATGATTTGTTTAAGTCATGACATATAAGCATAACAAATAAACGGTGATACAATGATTCTATTTGAGTTATATATTGAGGTAATTAGTTCATACTTATGACGGGCAGCCGAATGCGTATAGAGATCATGTTATAAAGCAAATCGAAATCATGTTCTTTGTATGTGGCTATTGAGCCGAAAATGGTAATGGTTGATAAATGTCTTGTGTTTGAATTCTAGTATGAAAATGAAATATAGATGTGTTATGACTTATTGATATATGTGCATGATTATTCGGATGATATCCGGCTAAGTCCCGAAGGCCTTTGTGCTAGTGACTATATCCTGCTAAGTCCGAAGGCATTTATGCTAGTGACTATATCGGGCTAAGTCCCAAGGCCTTTGTGCTAGTGACTATATCAAGGGCTAAGTCCCAAGGCAATTATGCTAGTGACTATATCCGGCTAAGTCCCAAGGCATTTGTGCTAGTGACTATATCCGGGCTAAAACCCAAGGCATTTGTGCGAGTTGCTATATTCGCTAATTCTCAAGGTACTTGGGTTTGGAAATGAGTGATCTTGCTGTAATAATTTCAATTAACACGCTCATAAAATCCAAACGATAAGGTATGTTCAGATATGCATCGAAAGGTTGAATCCTTTCAAATAGTATTCGCTCAATTGATTAACGAGCTTCCGGCCCCTAGTAAGGTTTGATTCCCTGTGTATGAATATAATGGTTGAAGCGTGAAGTAAGTATGATTTTGAGAACATGCATATATGAAATTATTCATTTAGTCATATGAACGCTATACTTTAGTCGTAAATAATTTCATTACTCAAAACTTACTAAGCATTAAATGCTTACTCTGTTTCTTTAATTCTCTGTTTTCTTTAATTCTCTAGTTTCAGTAAAAAATTACAGAATCAGTTTTCGAGTTTTGAAACTCGAGATATGATTTTTGAGGTGACTGTGACGCAGTTAGCCAGCTTGACTGGAAATTTTAAAATAATCCGTGTATATAAATGAATTAAGTCCGTTAACACCTCGTGTTCGACTCCGGCAACGGTCTCGGGTACGGGGCGTTACATGGTCAGACCCCAACTCCTTCCCCATGCGTGCAGCAAAAACCCAGCCTTTCCTGTACGAGATGAGGCTAGAACTCCAAACCTCGTCTGCGCATGCGCCCATGCGCCTTCACCTGAGCTGCTGGCCACTGCACCACACTTATTTCTTTACTAATATAGGGTCACAATTAATGTTAACCTTTACCTGCTGAAGCCTTAGTTACTTGTGAAATAAAAATAAAATTTCGCCTGCTATACATCTTGAACTCGCGACCTTCTAACCCCACACCTACACTTCTTCTCATAATTATTTATAAACCTTACCTGCTTCAGTTCTGGCCCGTTTAAAAATAAAACATAATTCTCCTTCCCCTGGAGTCGAACCCATAACCTCTCGACAGGCCTAGCACGCTATTGCCACTGCACTGAAGCTCTTTTCATGATATAATCTGCTCATAATTAATCTTAAGACTTATCTGCTGTGGTCCCGATTCGTTTAAAAACAAAATATGCTACTTACCGGACTCAAACCCCTAACCACATGCACACTCTTAACACCTCCTTGCCACTTGACCACGTGCCTCTTTTGTGTCACCTTTCCTCTCGAAATATTTATAAGGCCTCCTTGCAGAAATTCTTGGTTGTGAAAAAAAATAACCATTTGCACACGCCGTGCCTTGAACCCAAGCACCTCCCATGCCTTCCTAGCGTGCTTAGCCACTGGGCCAAGTGCTCCTTTATGCTAAAACGCAGCCCAAATTATTAATAAGGCCTACTGCCTAGATTTCCTAAGGTAGCATAAAATTAAAATTTTTCTAGAGTCTTAAATCGAACCCAAGCCTTTTCCCACACAATAAATCCATCGTAATTTATTTAATTACTAGACTAAACATACTAAATAATAATAATAATAATAATAATAATAATAATAATAATAATAATAATAATAATTAAAACATCCAAATTATTCGGGCCGTCTTCTACCCGAACCCAGACTTAAGGCCCAATACTTCCAAGCCCAAAAATCGGGGCGTTACAGTGACTAAATATGAGTGCGAGTTTGTTAGACTCAGCAATTATGCTCGAGAGTGTGTGTCTACAGAGGCTATTATGTGCAAAAGATTTGAGGATGGGCTTAATGATGATATCTGATTGTCGGTTGGTGTCCTAGAAATAAAACAGTTTGTTGTCCTAGTTGAGAGAGCCTGTAAGGTAGAGGAGCTGTTAAAAAGAAAGGGCAAAGTTGAAATTGAGATACAAGACACGAAGAAAAAACCAATGAGCAAGTCATTTTAGTCTATATCCAAGAGGCCTAGAGAGTTCTCCATTAGATCTAATTTTTCAGCTGGATATTCTAGCCGAAACAGAGGCAGAAGATTTATGAGTCCGAAAGCTCAGACCACTTCGACTGCAAGTGTTGGAAGTGTTTAGCTTGATAGACTAGAGTGTCCCCGATGTGGTCGACGTCACCCAGGTCAGTGTCGAGCAACTGAGACAGGTTGTTTCCGATGTGGTGCACCAGACCATTTTATTCGGGAGTGTCTCGAGATGATTAAAAAAGAAGCAATACCGAGTGTAAGATTAGGCAACGCTTCTTTTAGAGGTAGACCATTGAGAAATCCGGGAGCTGGGGCAAGTAATAGAGGTGCATCTAGAGATTCAGTAGTGAGGCTAGATGTCAGAGCACCTGCGAGGACCTATGCTATCCGTCTCGCGAAGAGGCATCCTCCCCCGATGTGATTATGGGTACATTTTCTCTCCATGATACTAGAGTTATTGCTTTGATTGGTCTAGGTTCGACCCATTCATCTGTTTGTATGAAATTGATGCCTAGTATTAGTATGCCTATAGAATCTACAGAATTTGTGATTAAAGTATCGAATCCATTAGGCAAGCATGTATTAGTAGATAAAGTATGTAGAAATTTCCTTTTGATGATTAAAGGTCACTATTTTTCGGCCGATCTCATGCTATTGCCGTTTGATAAATTTGATGTGATTGTTGGTATGGATTGGTTGACTACACATGATGTGATAGTGAATTGTAGAAAGAAATTCATTGAGTTGAAATGTGAAATGGTGAAATTCTTCGGGTTAATTTAGAAGAGTCAGATAGTTCATTTGCCATGATTTCTTTTATGTCTGCTCAGAAATGTTTGAGAAAAGGGTATAAAGCTTATCTTGATTTTGTGTTGAATACTAAAGATCTAGAATTGAAAATTGAATCAGTGCCTGTGCTATATGAGTTTCTCAATGTGTTTCCAGAAGAACTACCGGGTTTGCCTCCTGTTAGAGAAGTTAAGTTTGGTATTGAGTTGATTCCAAGTACCACACCTATTTCTATTGCTCCTTATAGAATGACCCCGTTGGAATTGAAAGAATTGAAAGCTCAGTTGTAGGAAATAACAGATAAAGGTTTTGCAAGACCCAGTAGTTCACCATGGGGTGCACTAGTGCTATTTGTGAAAAAGAAAGATGGATCGATGAGATTTTGCATAGATTATCGGCAACTTAACAAGGTAACAGTAAAGAACAAGTATCCACTGCTTATAATGGATGATTTATTTGATCAATTGAAGGGAACCACTGTGTTCTCTAAGATAGATTTGAGATCCAGATATTATCAGTTGCGAGTTAAAGAGTCAGATGACCCGAAGACTTCTTTCTAGACTAAGTATGGTCATTATGAGTTCCTTGTGATGCCATTTGGCTTAACTAATGCTCCTGCCATTTTCATGGACTTAATGAACCAAATTTTCAGGCCGTACTTGGATAAGTTTGTAGTTGTGTTCATTGATGATATCTTGATTTATTCTCATGATGAGACTGAGCATGCAAAGCATTTGAGAACAATTTTACAGATTCTAAGAAATAATCAGTTGTATGCCAAGTTCAGTAAAAGTGAGTTCTGGTTACGAGAAGTTGGTTTTCTTGGACATATTGTCTCAGGTGAAGGTATCAAGGTTGATCTGAGCAAAATTTCAGCCATTGTTGATTGGAAGCCTCCTAGAAATGTATCAGAAGTCAAAAGTTTTCTTGGTCCTGCTAGATATTATAGATGATTTGTAGAGGGATTTTCCATGATAGCTACCCCGCTGACAAGATTTCTACGAAAGGATGTCTAGTTTGAATGGACTGAGAAGTGTCAACAGAGTTTTGACAAGTTAAAGACATTGTTGATTGAAGCTCCTGTTTTAGTACAACCAGAACCAGGTGAGGAGTTTGTGATTTACAGTGATGCGTCCTTGAATGGACTTGGTTGTGTACTTATACAGGAAGGAAAGGTAATTGCTTATGTCTCTAGACAGGTAAAGCCACATGAGAAGAACTATCCGACACATGATTTAGAGCTAGCTTCCATTATTTTTGCGCTGAAGATCTGGAGACATCATTTGTATGGTGAGAAGTGCCGAATATTCACTGATCACAAAAGTTTGAAATATTTGATGACTTAAAAAGATTTGAACTTGAGGCAAAGAAGATGGCTAGAGTTGATTAAATATTATGAGCTAGTGATCGATTATCACCCAGGTAAGGCAAACGTTGTTGCTGATGCTTTGAGTAGGAAATCTTTGTTTGCATTAAGAGCTTTGAACACTAGTCTAGCCTTATCAGATGATAGTTTTATCTTAGCTGAGTTGAGAGCTAAACCGATGTTTCTTGAAGAAATTTTTTGAAGCTCAGAAAAATGATAGTGAGTTGCTAGCCAAAAGAGCTCAGTGTGAGTCGAATATAGAGCCAGATTTTCAGATCAGTTCTGACGGTTGTTTGATGTTCAGAGACAGGGTATGTGTATCGAAGAATGATGAGTTTATTTGAAAGATCTTACAGGAAGCACATAGTAGTTCTTTGTCTATTTATCTAGGTAGTACAAAGATGTATAATGATTTGAAGAAAATGTACTGGTGGGTAGGAATGAAAAGGGACATTTCAGAGTTTGTTTCTAGATGTTTGATCTGTCAGCAGGTAAAGGATGAACATCAGGTACCTTCAGGTTTATTGCAGCTTGTGCTAGTCCCTGAGTGAAAATGGGACCAAGTTACTATGGATTTTGTGACAGGATTGCCGTTGACACCGAGAAAGAAAGATGTAGTATAGGTTGTGATTGATAAGTTAACGAAGTTGACTCATTTTATCCCAGTTTGTATGGATTATTCACTTGACAAGTTGGCCGAGTTGTATATTTCAGAGATAGTCAGACTACACGGGGTACCATTAGCGATCATTTTAGACATAGATCCGAGATTTACTTCACAATTTTGGAAGAAGTTACAGGAAGCTTTGGGCACAAAGTTGAGTTTTAGTACAGCTTTCCAGCCTCAGATCGACGGTCAGTCAGAGAGAGTTCTTTAGGTACTTGAAGATATGCTTTGATGCTGTGTACTAGAATTTCAAGGCAGTTGGGAAAAGTACTTACCATTAGTAGAGTTTGCCTAAAATAATAGTTATCAATCGAGTTTGAAGATGACACCTTATGAAGCTTTGTATGGACGTAAATGTCGCACACCTTTGTATTGAATGAGCTTAAGGAAAATCGACACGGGTTGATCTAGTTAAAGAAAGAAGAGAAAGTAAAAGTCATCGAGATTGCTTGAAAGCGACTTGATGCATGTAAGTCGTATGCTGATTTGAAGAGAAAAGAGATCGAGTATCAAGTTGGTGACAAAGTTTTTTGAAAGTATCCCCGTGGAAGAAAGTTCTCAGATTTGGCAAAAAAGGCAAACTAAGTCCATGTTTTATTGGACCGTTTGAAGTGATTGAGAGAGTCGGACCATTAGCATATCAGATAGCTTTACCGATTGAGTTAGAGAAGATCATGATGTATTTCATGTGTCTATGCTATGCCGTTATCGTTCAGATCTGTCACATGTGATTTCTCAGACAGAGGTTGAGATTCAGCCAGACATGACTTACGGTGAAGAACCGGTAAAGATTCTGGCTCGAGAGGTAAAGAAATTAAGGAACAAAAGTATTGCACTTGTGAAAGTATTATGGAATAGACATGGGATAGATGAGGCTAAATGGGAGCCCGAAGAGGCTATGCGAAAACAGTACCCAAATCTCTTCACAGGTAAGATTTTCGGGGACGAAAATCCCTAAAGAGGGGGAGAAATGTAACATCCCGAAATAGGGCCTAAACGGAATAGTGGTTGCAAAACCATGAATTCGAGATAGAAAAGTTTATTGCGATTAATTTTATGATTTATCGAGTGATTAGATGCATGTGTTAAAATACCGATAAGAAATTTCAGTGATTGCATGTCCGATTTGCATGTTAGGGCTTAATTGCAAAAGTTGATAAATATGAGTTCTAAATGCTAAGGGATTAAATTGAAGTGCATAATTGAAGTGGAGGTCCTTAAATGACTATTAGACCATTATATTTTCATGGACAAAAATGGATATACATAGGTAGAAATAACTAAAATTTTTAATGAAGGGCATTTTAGTGAAGTGTTAAATAAAAGAATTAAAAAGGGAAAAAGATGGTAAAAATGTGCTCATCTTCTTCCTTAGGCGAATGTTAAGGGTTCTCCATAGCTAGGGTTTGTTTCAAGCTTCCAAGCTCCATAGTAAGTGATTCTAAGCCCCTTTTTTAATGTTCTTTATGTTTTTGGAGTCCTGGTAACTTGATTAAGCTTATTCTAGCAATAATTTAACCTAGGGTTTATATTTTGAAAAATACCCATAGGTGAAATGTGTCTATTTTGATGTTTTATGGTAGAATATGAAGCTTGAAAATGTGTTAAATAACTTTTTCTAAGCGATTTTACGTGAAAACGAGTAAAACGACATAATCGGTAAAAATACCTAATGTTCATAAGTACATGTTAGAGTGAGAATTTGATGTTTCCATAGAAGGAAATAATTTTCAACATATCATAAAACATAAGAAAATAGGATGAAGTTTAATTTCCGAGCTTTGGGGCATAAGTATAAATATGTAAAAGTTTAGGGGAAAAAGTGTAATTTTTCCAAATTTTGAGTCAATGATTGTTTTAATAAATGTGAGTATTAAATAAGCTAAATTTTTTATTATAGATCTAGAAGAATGAAATCCGAAGTTACCAGGGAAAGAAAAAGATAGTGGACTAAATCGATATAGTTGATCGTATTTTGTTTCGAGGTAAGTTTACGGTAAATAAATGCAATATTCTATTATTTCATGTTAATGTTGTTAATTTCCAGGATGTGTATATTTATTTTATTAAATTATTCAAAGAAGACTCAAGCATGAATTGACGGAGAAGTAATTTCAGAAAGTCCTGGTTGAACCTTAGGAATGTGTAGGATACAAATGTCATGACATTAGGGTTTAAGGATACCATGTGAGATCATGAGATATAGGATTAAAGCTTATTGAGTCTATTTTCATAAGAAAGAAACAAAGTAAATAAAGGAGTTGTATTTTATGGGATATTTAAATTTTGGTGAGATTGGGTCAGAGTGATTTCTGAATCCCCTGTTTTGACTTTAGAAATTCACTACAAATTGTACAAAAGTAATTAGGAGTTATAATTTATATTTATAGATTTCTTATTTAGTATAATTTTAAGAGAAATAAATGGAATGGTTATTTGAATTCTGTACAAGGAGAAAATTAATTCTTAGTGAATAGAGGTCAGAGCAGCCAAACACTGAAACAGGGGAAACTTTAACTAATAAACTGTACTAATTGGTTGGACCAAAAATTCTGAAACAAATTTAGTAAGAAGATATATGAGTATAGTTTCATAGAAAATTTATGGATTTGAATTTCAAGTTTCGTAACTTGAGTTATGATTTATTTAGTGACTATGACGCAGATGGTCAATTTATTTATGAAAGATGAAATAAAATGTTTTGATTTGTTTAAGTGATCGGAAAATGTTTATTGATTCCGGTTTATTCCCATACCATTTCAATTTCATGTTTTAGGGTCTTGAGGACCCTTTTTAGGGACATATTGAATGAATGAAACTACATTAATTTTAAAAGTAAATTTTTATGCCCTAAATTAGTAAGCTTAGTCCGGTAACGCCTCGTGCTAGACTCCGGCGACGGTCTCGGCTAAGAGGTGTTACACGTCGATTCAATGGCTCGAAAATCAAATTGGTCAACTTACCAATATGGTTTTAGAATGACTACAATGTAGCTTATTGAGTAATACCGAAACTAACCCAAGAGAGCAAGTTCATGCGATTACTATTCGAGATGAAGAAGGGCTAGTTGAAGATGAACCAAAACCGAGGCAAGAAGATGTGGTAGGTAAAGGTAAGGTTGAGGTGAGCCACAACAAGAAAAAATCGATTATTAAGGAACATAAACCTCATATACCATACCCCAATGTGACAAAGAAAGACTGTACAGACGAACAATTCGGTAAATTTCTTAAACTTTTGAAAAAGTTGCATATTAACTTACCGTTTATTGAAGCTCTTTCACAGATGCCCAACTCAGTTAAATTTTTAAAGGAGCTTTTGGCAAACAAACCAAAGTTAGATGATTTGTCGCATGTGGAGCTAAATGTAGTCTGCTTAGATATCTTACAAAATAAACTACCCAACAAGTTAAAAGATCTAGAGAGTTTTACTATTCCTTGTTTAATTGGTAGTTTAAATATTGATAATGCACTAGCTGATTTAGGGGCAAGTATTAACGTCATGCCCTATAAGATGTTTAAGCAACTAGGTCTTGGGAAACCCAAACAAAATAGGATGAGCATTTAATTAGCAGATAAAGCTATTAGATTTCCTAGGGGGTATCATTGAAGATGTACTTGTAAAAATTGATAAATTCATATTCCCAGTAGACTTTGTTGTTCTAGACATGGATGAGGACGATGACATTCCTTTAATTTTAGGACAACCCTTTTTAGCAACTGCTAGGACTATTTTGATGTTAGTATAGGTGAACTCACACTTTATGTAGGTGATGAAACGATTACTATTCAGGCTCGTAATTCGAATGAAATATCGAGTAATGAAGATAACTTTATAAATCCAGTTAACAAAAATAATTATGTGGTTCAACCTTCTTTGCAGGAAACACTTTCAAGAAGCACAAATGAGCCACATTCTAGTTCATGTGACAACAATAGAACAATCTATGAAGAACGAATACTGTAGATCAATGAACTAGACGAATGGCGGACACATAGCAAAGAGAAGCCAAAAATACACATTGCAGAACCAAAGCGACCTACTGATAAACTTAAGAATTGGACGAATCAATTTAAGGTTAGGGATTAGGTAATGTTGGATAAAACAGACCCTCGAGTTGTCACTTCAAAGTCTAATACAGACAGAGCAACCCCCTTTACTATACTGAATGTCTTCCCATACGGTATAGTCAAGGTAACACATACTGAATTCGAAACTTTCAAGGTAAATAGTACTCGACTCAAACATTATTCTGATAGAATTGATAGCAGGGAGGAGGAGTTTCAACTCCTCAAACCATCGTGACCATGCAAATACGAGGTAAGTCGAGCTTAGACTTTAAATAAGTGCTTCTCAGGAGGCAACCCCAATACTAACACTCCTAATTTTCTCATTTTTACTTCATATTATGCAGGATTTTGACCTGTGTGTCTAGGCCGTGTGATTTAACATGGGCGCAATAATGAATTACACGGTCGTGCGATATGGCCATGTCCCTACACGGCCTGGACACACGGTCGTGTCCCTGACCGTGTGGACTTTGAGACTTAATTTTTAAATTTTAAGGAAATCAACAGAGAGGTACATGGCAATGACACACGGGCGTGTCCTCGATCGTGTGAGCCCTGAAGTTTAAATCTCCAAAAATTAAAATAGACATAGGCTAAAAAATCCACACGGGTGTGTGACACGACTGTGTGGACCACACTGCTTGGACACATGGGCATGCCCTAGGATGTGTGAAAACTGGAGCTTAATTTTTTGAATTTAAAACAAATCAGAGAGCTACACAGGCAAGGCACATGGCCGTGGGAGAAGCGAACAACAATGCACGTGGCCGTGTGAAGATTAGGCTTAGAAATTTAATCACATACGGGCTATACAGAAGCCACACAGACGTGTGTAACGGTCCTTGTTGGGCGTGTGACATAGCCGTGTGGCCCAACACGGACCGTTACACGACTGTGTCACCCTTAAAGCCCTAGCCCCAGTTTTTCTTTTCATTTGTCATCTTCTCCAAATCACCCAAGAACCCTAGTTGCCACCGCTCCTTCCTCCTTCTCATCGTTAGTCGACCGACCACCATACCTTTTCCCTCTCCCCTTTCCTTTTTTCCTTCTTCTTTCTCTTTCTCTTTCTCCCTCTCTCCTCTTCTTTCTTTTATCTTTCCTTCCCCTTTTCCTTCTCCCCCCATCCACACCTTCCCCACCGACCCCTCTTTTCAATCGAACCCCCACCCTTCTGCCATTGGATGCGAGCCAGACACCTCACCCATGCTCAAATCTATGCACAACCACGCCCCATCTCCCCTCACGCACCCAACCCATGATGACCTGGCCTACCACTGAACCATCGCACCTCCGTTTTCATCATTGGCTACCGTCGATTTTGATTCTTCTCCCCTTTTCTTTCATTTTTTTATTACTCTTTTTATTATTATTTCTTTATTATTATTTTACTTTGTTTCTTATTCTCATTGATTTTCTTGCTTATTTTCATTGCTAATCATTATTTCCTTCTTGATTTATTCACTATTGTTTATTTATTCACTTCTCCTAATGTATTTTAGGATAGTTCTTGAATTGATTAGATTCATATTTGATGCTTGTTTAGTTTTATTCAACATAATTTCAAATACAGTTTGTTGGTCCTTTTTTTTGATAGTTTTACTTATTCATTTTATTATTGATTCTTATCATTTTAATTATTCATGCTACATTTTGATTTGGTTTTAGTATCCTGATGATTAGTTTGCTCATGTTCACGGTTATTTTTCTTAGTCCATTTGATGCATTTCACTTTACTTGTTATCTTTGGCATGCTTCAGTTTTCATTCATATTGTTTTAGGAGCAATTTCTTATTTAGGACTACTTCGATTTTTGCTTTGTAATTTGGTGATTATTTTATTTATTAATTTAAGTCTCTTACTTACAAATACATTATGACAAACACTAAAGGCAAGTCCAAAGTCACCGTCCCCATTCGAAAAAACGGAAGGGCCCTAGTGGGACCTCTTCCTCGAGCACATCTGTCGAGGCTCGCCATCCTTATCTTTGATTTTCGGCGGGCCCCTAGGAGGATCTATACCAGTTACTTCGACAGCGACCATTTGGCTTAGGGCACTACATTGGTTGGGCCGCGTTAGAGCAGGTCCATTTGACTGATTATGTACGTACGATTATTGCCACAACCCGGTGGGAAAGTTTCTTCACCATTATCGAACCCACTTACACAGAGCTCACCTTAGAGTTCGACACCACATTTTCGGTCCAGCAGGTCATGTCAGTCTATAATGAGCCAAGCACCGTGACTTTCCGCCTTAGTGGTTTGGTGCAACATATGAACGTCCTAGAGTTTGGTGTTGCTTTGGGACTCTACACAGAGGAATTCATGTGCGCCAAGAACTTTCTTCAGTTTCATAGGCATATTAGTCACTCACCCTCGCGCTGTTGGACTGATCTCATAGGTGGCCTGACAAACTATGATGCGAGTCGCTCGAAGGCGACGTCTCTCCCACTGGCCCTACGGTACCTTCATGCTCTTTTGGGTCATACATTAATAGGTCAGAGAGAGAGCACATGAGTAGTTACTACTTATGGAACCTATTACCTATGGAGCATGGCCCATAACCATATTATTGATTTGGCATACTTTGTCGCGCTATCTTTCCACCATCAGATTGAACCCTATAAGAAGGCCCCCATCTATCTTGGCTTTTACGTGACTCCTCTCGCTTGACACTTCGATTTACTCGATACACAGGAGCAGTCCTCGACGCTTACCCTCATTGGCCAGATGTCCCCTCAGGGCATCTTGAGCATGATCCACATGAAGATGATCGAGCGGCGACATGGAGTGGACCCTCTTAGTACAAACTATTTCAGTTTGACGTTCAATATGACCCAGAGGACTTCACTGATGATGTTTCTACCTATCACGAAGACCCACCTTTGCCACCACCGTCGAGTCACTGCCCTACTCATTCTGCTGCTACCCTCACAGACCTCTCCGAACGATTTACTCGCTTCGAGCAACAATGTTTTTAGAGGTTCGACAGCATCTATGCGACTTTACAGCAGATATGTCAGCACCTCCATATTTCATCTTCAGCACCAACGACTCACGATGCTGACTTCTCTGATGATGAGGACTATTGAGTCCATTTATCTTTATCTTTATGTTTATGTTTATTTTTATGTTTATTTTTATTTTTATGTTTATTTTGTCTTTATATTTTGAACTCTATTTTAATTATTACAGTTGTTTTTAATGAAGTAACCCTTTTTAATCTTCTTCAGAATTGTGTTTATCTTCTTTCAGTTGCTCAAAATTTTGCACTACCTCTACATTTATCTACAATTCCGTTTTTCACTATTTTGGGAATTTTATCCAACAGTCAGGGCAGTTTCAATTCTCTCCCTCTTTTATGATATTCTAGTTCTATTATGATTATATTTGGTTGTACATTGAGGATAATGTACATCTTAAGTGTAGGGAGGTTATTTATATGATTATTTGAAAATCCCTGAATTATGCCTTGTGCTTTGATATACTTGTGCTTTGATATATGGACAAAAGCGGGCTAATTTAAAGGTCCATGTAACATCCCGAATTTGGGGCCTAGAAGAGTTGGGTTTTGAGTGCAGGATTGAATAGAAGAAAACACGAATAATTAGGAAGTTTTAAATATTATCGTTTGAAAAAAAAAATTATTTTATTAAATTACCACTAGAAAATTTTTCTTGTATTTATTATTACGGATATTTTAAATTTTTATGAAATTTTAATTAGTATTATGAGATAAAATTATTATTATTAGAAAAATATTATTGTATGTATGTTTGAAAATTTTATGAAAATTATTATTATTTCTTGTATTATTGATATTTGAAATTTTATTATTAGATATATTTATAAAATTATTATTATTGGAAAGGAAAAAAAAATATTAGTTGTAGCATACGATTTTCGGATTTTTTTGGGTTTTGTGATTTTAGTAAATCTTGAAATTTTCATGTTCTAAATATTGGAATTATGTTTAAATGTGTTAGTAGACCTTTAGAAGGCCCAAGACTAAGCTAAACACGGTAAAATATCAAGGTGGGATTTTTAAGTGAATAGGAGATTTGGTTAAGTGGGCTTTTAAGAAGAACTACGTAAGTTATGACACAAATAAGGCCTTGGTAAAGTGGCAAGGTGACGCCACTAAGTTCCTAAAAAAGTGGCGATCGGGAAGGAATTGGAGGTCCGGGGTTCAAGTTGTAAGGTAGGCATATTGTTTTTCTTTTAATTTTTAGGCATGTACTAGGCATGTGATCACACAAGTAAATTTCGACAAGGGCCTTAGAGAGATGGGCGATTGCTCTAATTTAATATTAGGGTTAGGTTCTTTTCTTTTCTATCTTGGAGAATTAGGGTTAGCCACTGAAAGCTTTCTTTCATCTTTTTCAATTCTCACAAAAGTGAAAACACAAGTCTATTTCTCATTGTGCGAATTTTCTTCTTCTCTTTTCCTCCATGTTTTCTCTTCCTTTATGCTTCTCCTTCTAGCGAAACCTTGACCATCTTATTCACCTTCTTTGTCGATCCCATCTTCCATTAAACCTTCATCACCAATCGCCATTAAAAGGTCGAAATCACGAAAACTCACTACTTGTGCCGATTTCTCCAAAGCCAAATCCTTTAGTATTTTTGTTCCTTGTGATCAACATTCATCTTCTCTAAACCCTTAATATCATCGGCAATGTTACTCCAAGGTTATAGCCTCAAACCATCATCTTCTTCATCACCTAAAAAGCGAAATACCATAGATTTAGGGACTTATAGCGAAACTTCAGATCTTCTAGATTCGAGTTCTACCATCGTTTAGAGGATAAATCGCATCGATCTGCGTAGAAATCAAAGAGGAACAAGTGGTAAGTGCTCATCACTTCAGATCTAGTCTTATTTTACAACTTGAAAAAGTGAAATCCCTAAAATCTAGGGAGGTCATCGATTTGGGCATATGGCCTTAAGGGATTTTAACTGATGTTTTCTTTCGGTGACTAGAGTCTTCTTAAGTGTTGAATCTAAGGCGTGGTTCATTGGAGCAATCGGATTCGAAGCTAACTATCGATTTTGGCAAAAGGTAAGGTTTCAAAGGTTTTAGGGATATGGTTCGATCATGGATAAGTAAGTTTTGGGGTTTAGTGATTATAGTTTGTAAATAAGAACTGTGCTAATAAATTGTAGGACATCGAAGGGATCTCGGGCGATCGTCGCAAATCGTGTGTAAAGAACACCCTTCTTTAGTTCAATTTAGCAAAAGTCGAAATGTCAAATTTCGCATTTCATGGTCATGTGGTATCTGAATGCTCTCAAGTCATAGAATAATTGTTAGATCTGGCACCGCAAGGTGGTAAGCACGTTCAGCGTGATGTTTTAGCGTATTTTGGAAAAAGGGCTCGATGGGCCAAACTGGGCCCAATGGGCTTACTGGACCAATTCGGGTAAGAGATGGGCAAATTAGCTCGTTAGGTAGATGGTGGAATCAAATTGCATAAATCTGTTAAAATTCTGAATTAGCTTGTGTAGTAGCGTAGATCACGAAATTACCCTAAAGAGCAAAATTACCAAATTACCCCTAAAGAGTAAAATTATCGAAATACCCTAGGGTTTTAATTGGTGAACTGCTTGATTGATTACTACCGTATTTTGCATGATATGCATTTATTAATATCTGTTGCATGGGATTGGGGTATTAATGGAGGAAGTCTTGAAAGTGGTTCATCCACGTCTTGGAGGCTTTGCCTCAATCGATCGAATTTGAGTGGCGTTCTTTGCAACTGTGGTGTGAAATTTGGGTGGGTTGAGATATTCCCACATGGTGTGTAGGGTTGGTGCAGGCGTTGTAGCGGTTGGTGGGTTGAGTAGTCTCCCGGATGGGCTTGCATTCATTATTACTATTGTTACTCATATTCTTGAACTAGGGCCTATGGGCCACATTGTTATGTAAAAAGGGCTAAGGCCTTGTTATTGTGATTCGAAAAGGGCTTGACCTCGTGTGTTTGTTATCTGAATAGGGCTCAGCCCAATGGGCTCGAGTTGAATTGGGCTTTGGATGGGTTTCAGTATACACCGAGTTTTCCCAAACTCACCCCATTCCTCTTCCATCCTTGCGGTGAGCCCTAGAATTGGTGGACTTGGAGTCAGGCGGGATTCAGAGTGGCCATGAAGATTAATTGCCGATTTTAAAGAAGTTTAGCCTTTAATTTGGATTATTTTATTTTATCATGCTTAAAGTTGTAATAAGGCCGCTATTTTTAATTACTTTTATTGTGGGGATTATTAAACTGGTTAGCACTAGGGTTCGTTTTATAAAATCTACTTGTTTTGAAAAAGATCACGATGACGCATAAAGTTTCCATAAAGTAAATGTTTTCCCAAGAAAATAAATATTTTAAGCAAACGTTTTGCAACCTTAATCATTTTCTTAAGATGGTCATAATCAAACGGTTTTCTCAAAATTATACGAGATGTTAGAGTGTGGCAATGACGGTGTGCATGTCTAGGATTGGATCCGAAGGAGCTTGGTACTTAGCGATCAAGCGGACTCACCTCCTCTTCTTCCTGGTTTCCTACCAGTGCATGACTTCCATTCACTTTAACTTACTTTTAAAAGTGTCTTTTACAACACCAACTCAGCTTTTCCAAACAAAGTGTTTTGAACGCATCAATGTGGTGCATCAGATCCGGTCATAACATCTAGGCCGGGTTTGGGGTGTTACAGTCCACATGGCCAGGACCATTTCCACAAGGGTTGAGCACATGCCTGTGTGATTCACATGGGCTAGCCACATGCCCATGTGGCAACCCGTGTCAATATCGGTCCCTGTTTCCCAAGCACACAGAAAAAGCCAATTTTTAAGGTTTCTGAGCATTCTAAAGTCTATATAAACACACTAGAAGTAGACCTAAGGAGGCCATGAAGTGTAGAAAATAGAAATTACTCGAAGAACGCCAATGGATTCAGCTCAGAAGTAGGATTTTCTTAATGACTGAAGATTTCCGTTCAATTTCTCTCGAAGTTTTTGAGTTTTTTTATGTTTTGTTGTTTTCCTATTTTTGAAATGTTTTCCTATTACATTATGAACTAAACCCCCTAAATATCTAGGGAGAATGAAACCTATGACGGATCTTATTATTTAATTATCTGAATTACACGATAAATACTTGTTCTTGTTCTTAATTATGTGTTCTTAATTCTTGCCTTAATATTTTCAGGATATTAATCCAAGTTTGATGTGCTTATTCAGTGGAGCAAAAGTCCCTGTTTAAGAGTAGATCTAACATAATTAAGCAGAGTTTCATGTAATCCTAGAGATAGGATGACATAAATCTGCCAGATTAGAGTTAAATCTAATAGGGGAATCCATAGATCGAGTTAATGCGACGATAGGGGTTTTAATTAGAAAGAGATTTCAATTAATCAACCTAAAGTCAGTTGTTCTTAGTCTCGAAAGAGATATTAACATAATTTAGGGGTTTCTATGGATCAAGACAAGTGAATAAATCATTTAATTCAAAGTCAGAATAATAAGTGAAGTCTAGATCTTCCTTGGTATTATCTTTATCATTGGTTTATTCAATTATTTCCTTCACTCTCTGTTGCGTTCATTAGTTATTTAGTTTAGTTAATTTTAGATTAAAATAAATCCCTTTTATTTTAGGCTAAATAATAGAAAGATAGTTAACTAGTACTTTTAGTCCTTGTGGATACGATATTCTGGAATCACTATAGCTATACTACCATTTGATAGGTGCACTTGCCTTTGTCGTGATCGTAGTCTAGTTTAGTGAACCATAAAATGATCATCAAGACCGTTCCAGTTAATTAGTATTACCTTAAGTCAGAATAAATGCATGTTCTTTATTATATCTAAAATCGTATCTTTTTAGCGGAAGCTTTGGTAACATTTATTTTTTAGAAGAACCGTTTGTGTTGAAAGAAACCTTTGTTTTAAGCAAAACCGAGTTTTTACCATTTAGCCATATTAAAATCGTAAAGTAGTTTAAAAATCCAAAATTTAAAAGCAAACAATCCAAAGTCCCAAAATTACACAACAAACACCCAAAATAATGTGTATTCCGAAAACTGAATCAAAGCGGTAATAAACACTAATGGTCACCGTCGAGTCCTCCGCTGCATCGATCCATCTAAGACCGGGGATTACCTTACAGATTAACAGAAAAAGGGTGAGTTTTCATAAACTCAGTGTGTAATCCCCATAGAAACATACATACAGATACACACCAGAATACAATCAAGTTCAGTATGGGTTTGAGCCCATTTCGGGTTCAGTTTGGGCCTTAGCCCAATCAGATACAATTTCAACAAAAGAAATTAGAATCCTACCCACCAGCTCTACACACCATCTCCGTCCATCCCTACACACCATGTGGGTTTAAAAACACCTACCCATCCCTACACATCATGCTGTACCGAAATGCGGCACATATTTAGTAATTTGCAGCCTAGCTTCCAGGTAACAAGCTTGAGAGCCTTTCAGACACTTCCTCCAAGTATCACCAACCCACCCCGATGCAATGCAACATACAATAAATGACATGCTAATATGTGATTATTAGTACATACATTCAGCTTAAAATACATGCTCAGTATTATCAGGCTCAGTACAAATATCATACAGAAAACTCACATATATAAGGGTCTAAGGGTTGCTTACTGACCCTACAGTAGGTTCACAGTCGACTTGGGGGACCTATGCAACCTTAGAAACTTTTCAGTTAAAATGGGCTCACACGTCCATGTAGCTTGCCCATGTGGGCCCACACGCTCGTGTGGCCCACACGGCCCAAATTGGCCTTGGCTATGTAGATCACACGGCCTGGCCCAGAATCCCACACGCTCGTGTGGACTACCCGTATGGCCTACATGGCCAAATTCAGTCCAGCCCGTGTGTCGTACACGGCTTACTTGGCCATCACACGGCCGTGTCAGGTGTGCATGGCTTGGCCTCATCGATCGCACACTCGTGTTATGGCACATGGCCTAACACATTGCCATGTGGCATCGACAAAATGATTTTTGGCTTTCGCTAAAACCTCGTTTTCTGTGTTTTCGGGTACACACCTGTATCGTTTTTGACGCGTAAGCTCTCCTAAGCCTCCAGAACCTAAAAATCAGCCAATGTAACACTGTGTTTATTTCGTCATTCAATCAAAAGCCTATCAAAATCTATCATTGGTAATCTAATGAAACCTTGCTGTCAACAATCGAAATTGCAACTCTTAATTCCCTACAGCAGCATCGATCAATCTATGCCCTTCGCCTACCCAAAAAGAACCACAACAGTCTTATTTAAAAGACTGTACACGAAACCAAAAAGAAACAGGGCAGAGTCGATACTTACCGAACAACAAAATCGCAAGAAGGAGATGAATGAAACAAGAATCACAACAAAGAAAAGAGAAGGTGAGTCAGAGATTCGATAGAGGAGAAGGGAAAAATTCATGTTAGGAGACTTTTGGGAGAGAGAGAAAAGATTTAAAAAGAAATAAAAATAAAAATTAAAAATTCTGATAACTCCCTCATCCCACAAATCTCTCTCCTACAACCCCTCAACTCAGAATCCTAGCTCACTTGAAACTCTTCTAGTTAAACAAGCAAAAATAACATCTTGCTCGCGTAGGGATTTGAACTCCAAACCTCCAACACACTAACACACATCTTAACCACTAGACCAGCAGACCCATTCTGATATGTTTTTACAAATGATTAACTATAAGCCCGTTGAACAGAGATAGGGCTTAATTCCAAAAATAATCAAAATTTTCCAAAGCTATGGCTTGAACTTGGGACCTTTCACATACACCTAGAACACATAACCACTGAAAAAGATACCTAATTGTGTCAATTAATTGAAAAAATAAAATAAAATTTGGGGAGCTACAACTCGACCCCCTAAAAGAAAATTTTGTCCTTGAAATTTACCTAATCAGAATAGATGAGGAAATTGCTGACGTATCGCATCCTCAGGCTCCCACATAGCCTCATCAATGCTATGGTTATGCCATAGAACCTTAACAAGTTGAATAGATTTCCTTCTTAGAACCTTTTTGTCACAATCCAGAATCTGAATCGACTCCTCCTCAAAGGTCAAGTCTGGCCTAACATCAATATCTTCAACAGAACCAATGTGCGTAGGGTTCGAGTGGTAGCACCTCAACATCGAGACGTGGAACATATCGTGAATACGGTCTAACTCTGAAGGTAGCTCCAACTGATAAGTATCCGGTCCTACTCGCTTTAGAATTTGGTATGACCTAATAAACCTAGGGCTCAACTTGCCCTTGTGACCGAACCTCAGAACCTTCTTCCATGGCGAGACATTCAGAAACACGAAGTCCCCCAAAGAATACTCAATTTCATGTCTCTTTAGATCAACATAAGACTTCTACCTGTTAGAAGCTACCTTCAGGCGATCCCTAATCAGTCAAACCTTCTCCTCAGTCTTGGAGACTAACTCGGGACCCAGAACTCGTCGTTTACCCAACTCAGTCCAACACAAGAAAGTGCGAAACTTATGACTATACAGAGCTTCATAAGGTGCCATCTGAATGCTAGACTGGAAGCTGTTATTATTGGCGAACTCAACTAGAGGCAAATAGTCCTCCCAACTGCCTCGAAAATCAATCACACAACTCTCAACATATCCTCCAGTATCTGAATCACCCTCTCCGATTAACTATCTATCTGAGGATGGAACGCAGTACTGAAGTCCAATCTCGAACCCAAAGCCTTATGCAACTTCCCCCAAAACTGAGACGTGAAACGAGGATCCCTATCAGAGACGATCGAAACTGGTACCCCATGCAGTCTTACTATCTCAGAAATATAAAGCTTTGCCAGACTCTGTAGCGAATAGTCACTATGAACCGGTATGAAGTACGCTGACTTGGTCAATCGATCCACGATGACCCAAACAAAATCCTTCTTAGTGGGTGTCAAGGGTAACCCACTAATGAAGTGTAACACCCCGTACCCGAGACCATTGCCGGAGTCGAACACGAGGTGTTAACGGACTTAATTCATTTACTTACACAATTCATTTTAAAATTTCCAGACAAGCTGGCTAACTGCATCACAGTAACTTTAAAAATCATATCTAAATTTCCAAAACTCAAAAACCGATTCCGTAAATTTTTCCTGAAACTAGACTCATATATCCATCTAAAAATTTTTTTCTAGAATTTTTGGTCGGGCCAATTAGTACAGTTTATTAGTTAAAGTCCCCTATTTCGGGGTTCGACTACTCTGACCTCTGTGTATTACGAATTAGATATCTCCCTGTACAGAGCTTCAATGACTATGCCGTTTGTCTCTAATAAAACTAGACTCAATAAAAAATCTGTACATATAAATCATGACTTATAATTATCTTTGTAAAATTTATGGTGAATTTCCAAAGTTATAACAGGGGATCCAGAAATCGTTCTGGCTCTGTTTCACAAAAATTTAAACATCTCACAAAATATAGCCCATATACCTGTTTTGCTTCTTCCATATGAAAATAGACTCATCAAGCTTCGATTCCATATTTTATTCATTATTTAATTCTATTTCTGCTATTTTTAGTGATTTTTTAGACTCACTTCACTACTGCTGTCTGAAAAATGTTTTGTGGTAAATTTTACCTATTTCATGGTTTCCATGGATTAGATAGTAATTTGACATACATAGGACCAAATATGATCATAATTAGCCATTCCAATGGCTGATCATTTACCTAACATTTCCATATCACTCAATAACCATATCATAAGACCATGCATATATACACAAAATGATTTTAATGCCATACTCAAATTATACGAGCCATTTTCGCATGGCTATACACGCATACATTACCAAAAGGTATTTAATTAACAGCAAAAGTCATCCCTATACATGCCATTATCAAAGTTCAACAAAAATATACCAAAAGGGCTTAGATAGTGTGGACGACTTGACTTTGACACTCCGAGTCCGATGGTGACGAACAAAATCTATAAAGCAGAGAATTAAAGCAAAAGATTAAGCACTTGATGCTTAGTAAGTTTAAGTAATGAAATCATTTAAAAGAGTGGCATAATAATATCAAAGTTTATTTGTTTCATCCTTTGGCGAATAGAAAATAACTAAGGTACTACTTTTATCATTCATATCACAAAGGTGAAAGCAATATATATATCCAACTAAATTCATTCTATAGTCGAATACGTTCATCTCACATTTCCGTGTCAATCTCATGCATATACACCTACATCTCACATTTGTGAAGTTGAACTCTCTAATTGAACTCATACATCATAATCGGATCATAAGCGTTGAATGATTTTAAGCAAATGGTCTAAGCATCCCCACCAATTTCAAAGTCATAATTTAACATAATCATATTCATAGCGAGAGTAAATTACTTACCTAGTTATCTTCTTGTAAGTAGCACATTTGTTTAAAATTGTTTCAACATGTATTATATGATTTCTCGTCACGAATATTTACGAGTTTTCAACTCAATATTATGCCGTCACAGACGCCCTTCGGAACCAAGCCCGATTCTTAGCGCTGACTCAAAAAGCCCTTCAAGACCAAGCTCGGATTATGACATTGGCCCAAAGGCCCTTCGAAACTAGGTTCGGTTATGACACTGGCTCAAAAGCCCTTCGAGACCAAGCTCGGATTATGACACTGGCTCAAAAGCCCTTCGAGACCAAGCTCGGATTTAAACCCCAATTATCATTCCCACATATATGTATATATATGTAATTGCTTTATCAAATCATAAGCTAAGTTCCATTACTTAAAAACTTACCTCGAGTATAATTTGGGGCAGTTACGGATAGACTACTCACCGCTTTCTCCTTTCCTTTATCGATTTTGATCCCTTAGCTCTTGAGCTTAAATTTAAACAAATAAATTTATTTAATTATTTTTCACTTGGGCAATTCCATTCAATACATGTATGTCATACAATTTAAGTACAATGACCTTGTTCAATACTATTTAAACATCATGCATTATCAATTTCATCAACACCATCTAACTTCATATAGAAACACATATCATCCTAAGTTTACACAAGTCAAATGCATCATTTAAATTGTCAAAGTCCACTAAATCTACTATTATAGCCTTATAAGATATATATATATATATATATTTATTACTAAGTTTAACAAAACATAATATACGACTAAGCAAGCATTCGTACATGAATCATTACTCAACTTTACCAATTGGATAATATGCTTAAGACACCATAAAATACTCCAAATTCTTTTCTCATTAATTCGACTAACTAATTAAATGTTATGACACATTATAAAATAACCTTACAACCACAAAGAAAGTTCGATAATAAGTCACAATTTAGTCATATCTCTCTATCATAATTTCTTCACTTAAACTGAATTAGCAAGCCCATATAGTCTTTGGCCGAATGCTATTTAACCCAAGTCATCAAGAGTTTTATTATTTAACACTTTAGATATCAATAGCTAAATAGGTTAGTTGTACATATATATATATATCGTCCAAAACCGAACATAAGAATTTTTCATATATCTAACATTTATTAAATTATTCAAAACCTCACTAGCAAAATATCATGTACTATTTGAACCAAAAAAAATCAAACACCTAGCTTATCCATTTCAAAACACTTAAGCGGCCTTTGATCAAGACTTTAAACAAAGTCTATGTTCGGCTATCACACATATGGGTATTATTAGTTTAAAGTTTTAACAAGATTAATTTCTTTCATCAACAATCTTTTTGTTTCTTTTTCCATCAAAACTTAAGGGTAAAAAAAAAAAATCAAGTTCTTCTCTTATATACCATAACCAAAAGTTCCATTCAACCCTCTAAATTCAAAATTTTAGTATGGGCTAGGTAAAAAGCATGATGATTAACCTAAAACAAACTAAGATTTCAAAAAAAATTAACATAATTTACTAACCTTCTCTTCATTCAAAAGGCCGAATGCCCCCCCTCTTTTTCTTCTTCTTGTACGGCTAAGAAGAACAAGGTGATACTTTGTTTTCTTCACCATTCCTTTCCTTATTTTAATTACTTTTCCTTTTTATTTAGTTATGTTATAAAATATAAAGCTACTAACTAATAATTAATACATATTATATGTATATGATCCCATCATGGCCGGCCACTACTTATCATAAATGGAAATTTGACATGCAAACCCATCATTTTTATAACATGCATTAATAAGTCACTTCAACATTTGCCTACCACATTTCTAAATTTTCTCACATAAGTCCTATTTAATAATTTCGCATACAAATGACAAAATTGAAGCATGAAACTTTCACACATGCCTGTTTCACATACAATAAACACAAAATTTAATGGTTAATTATTTTTACGACTCGATTTTGTGGTCCCGAAACCACTTTTCGACTAAGGTCAAATTAGGGCTGTCACATGAAGTCCATTGTCACACGCTCCAACTTCCGAAGGGGAATCTTAATCAGCTGTAGCAAACCCGAAGGCAATTGATGCTTAGCCTTAACCTCCTGGCATGTTAGACATGTAGCCACAAATTCAGTAACCTCTCAATTCAAACCTGACCACCAAAATAATTCTCGAAGATATCGGTACATCTTATTCCTACTAAGATGCATAGCGTAAGGGCAATTGTGCGTCTCTCTCTCAGAATAGACTGTTTCAAATTAGAATCGTTTGGCACATATATCCGGCCTCAGAAACACACCCCACCTTTAGAGTTCAACCCAAAATCCGTAGTGCTACCACTTTCAACCTGTCGAAATTGAAGACCCAAAGACTTATCTTCCAACTGTTTACCCTTAATCTGCTAGATCCAAGTTGGCTTAACCTGAAGCTCTGCTAATAAGCTACCATCATCAAATAAGTTGAGGTAAGCAAACATCGCCCTTAAATCGATCATAAATCTACGGCTCAGTGCATCAGCCACCACATTGGCCTTGCCGGGGTGGTACTCAATGGTGCATTCATAGTCCTTGAGTAGATCAATACATCTATGCTACGTAAGATTCAACTCCTTCTAAGTAATGATGTACTTGAGGCTCTTGTGATCAGTGTAGATGATACATTTCTCACCATACAAATAATGCCTTCAGATCTTCAGTGTGAATACCATGGCGGCCAACTCCAAGTCATGCGTTGGATAATTCGCTTCATGAGTCTTGAGCTGATGAAATGCATATGCTACCTCTTTACCCTCCTGCATCAACACACATCCCAAACCGACATGTGATGCATCACTATAAACGGTGAACTCCTTCCCAGACTCCGGTTATATCAGAATAGGGGCCTTAGTTAGTACAGTCTTAAGCTTCTCAAAGCTCTCTTGCTACGTATCACTCCAATTAAATGACACACCTTTACGTAGCAGCATAGTCAAGGGTGCTGCAATCAATGAGAAGCCCTCTCTACAAATCACCGATAATAACTCGCCAGTTCTAGAAAACTGTGAATCTCAAACACATTCTTCGGCCATTTCCAGTCCAACACCACCTCAATTTTATGAGGATCGACTCGTATCCCCTCAACAGAAACTACATGTCCCAAAAATGTTACTTTTCAAAGCCAAAATTCACACTTGTTGAACTTTGCATACAGCTGTTTCTCACGAAGAATCTATAGTACCACTCTAAGATGCTCATCGTGCTCGTCTTTAGTCTTAGAATACACCAAGATATCATCGATAAACACCACCAAAAATCGATCTAGGTAGGGCTGGAACACTTGGTTCATCAAGTTTATAAATACCGCTGGTGCATTAGTTAAACCAAAGGGCATTACTAGAAACTCGTAGTGACCATAACGAGTCCAAATGCCGTCTTATACACATCAGCCTCCTTAACCCTCAATTGATGATAACTCGAATGTAGATCTTGGAAAACACAGAAGCCCCTGGTCTAATAGATCATCAATCCTCGGAAGTGGGTACTTATTCTTAATTGTTAGCTTGTTCAGCTGTCGGTAATCGATACACATCCTCATTGTCTCATCTTTTTTTTTCACAAACAACACAGGTGCTCCCCACGGAGACACACTGGGCCAAATGAATCCACAATCCAACAATTCCTGAATCTGAGCCTTAAGCTCCGTAAACTCCTTCGGTGCTATTCGGTAGGGGGCAATAGACACTGGAGCTGTACTCGGAATAAGTTCAATCCCAAATTCCACTTCTCAGCTCGGAGGCAAGCCTAACAACTCCTTAGGAAAGACATCCAAAAAATCTCTTACAGTTCTAATGTCCTCTACAGAAGAACCCCCAGATTAAGAGACACTTACATAGGCCAGATATGCCTCACATCCTTTCCAGACCAACTTTTCCCCCACCAATGTAGAAATAACATTAGTTAAAAAATCCCGACGTTTCCCAATCACAACTACCTCGTCGTCCTCCTTAGTTCTCAAAATGACCCTCTTAGTCGCACAGTCCAAACTTACTCAGTGCTTGACCAAAAAGTCTATCCTTAAAATTAAATCAAACTCCCAAAACGGAAGCTCCATTAGATCAGCCAAAAATATTGTCCTTTGGACCGTAATGGAACGTTTCTATATAATTTTCTAACTCAGATAGATTGCCCTAAAGGACTCACAATAGTCACCTCACTAGAAGTATTCTCAACCTGAATCCATAAAGTTTCAGACACAGTGCAAGCTACATAGGAATGTGTAGAGCCTATGTCTATCAATGCCAAATAAGGTACATCATAAATTAAAAACGTACCCTAATGACATCTGGAACATATCTGTCCTCTCGTCGACGAGTAGCATAAACCAGAGCAGACTGCCTCACCTCAGTCTTTCTAGCACCTCCGTACAGTGCTTTCTATCCATGACCCATGCCGTTACCACCCCTAGCCTGACCACGGCCCCTAAGTGGCTGTTGAACTACCCTCGGTGGCTGCGTAGTACCAGAACCTAGAGCTTGCATTTGATTGACCTTCAGTGGATACTCTCGAACGCGGTGTTTAGTAGACCCACATTTCAAACATGTCCCAATCGTCCTCCAACATTCGCCCGGATGGCGTATACCACAATGCCCACAAGGCAAGATCCTAAAAGGTGCAACAGGGTGCCCAACTCTAACTGACCCATCAGATATGGGCTTTTCTTAGGCCTCAACACAGAACTCGAGGGCTCTGAATCCCTCTTGTTCTTACCCCTATCTGTGTCTCTGTTTTGGCACTTAGTACACTTTACCTCTTCGGCGATCTTTGCATTCTCTACCAAAATCGAGAACTTTTTCTCCCTTTACGGAGCTATCAATACCCTCAGATTATCTCTTAGGCTATCTTCAAACCTGACGCACCTCTTATACTCAGTTGCCACTATACCTCGTGCATAACAGCCTAACCTCAAAAACTCGGCCTCATACTTGGCCACTGATCGGTCCCCTTGCTTGAGGTTCAAGAACTCACACCTCCTAACATCGATGTAGTTGGCACCTACATACTTACTCTGAAATGTTGTCTTAAAATACTCCCAATTCAACCGTTCGGGCTGAGTGCCCTCCTTAACTGTCAACCACCACTGATATGCTTCGTCGCGAAGCAAGGATACCACCCCCTTTAATTTCTATTCTGTGGTAAAATCCAAATCATTCGTAATTCGTTCGGTGGCCTCCATCTAGTGCTTAGCCACGTTAGGAGCGACTCTAGTGACACCGCTAAATAATTCAGCCCCGTTGGACCGGAGTAGTCCCATAACTGCCCCTCGGCCCCCAGATCCAGTATTGGGCCCAGGGACCCTCTCTAAAATCCTTAAAATATCCTGAGACAATGTGTCGTCCCCGACCATGTGGTGTTGAGACCTAGTCTTCGTGGCAGGTGAAACGAGCATCTCACTTGTGTCTAAATTTGGCATACTGCCCAGTGATGAGGACTCAACTCAAGTCCTTCTACGGCATCTGTGTTGGCCTCTTGTACCCCGTCCGCAGATACCTAGTACGCTTATCGTAGATTCAAAGTTTATCTGTATTAACATTTTTATGAATCAGTTATAGTTTCGATATTTATTAGTAGATATTTTATGCAAACAATATCAGAAGTTCAGAGTTTGTTATCTCAAATTGCAGTCTCTATTAGTTTTCCCTACAGTTTCAGAGTACCCTAAATATAGTATTTTTAGACAAAACTTATCAAAGTTTAAGAACACTTACAGAATCGGTGCCGGAGGCTTGGTGTACCACACATCCAGTCAAATAATTTAAAATCATTCGTAAATCAGTTCTTTGAAACCAAACTTTTAAAACTCAAAAATCTACAGTCGAGTTTTGTAATCTAGCTCTAATACCACTAAATGTAACACCCCAAACTTGGCCTAGACATTATGGTCGAATCTGGCGATGTCAAATGGAATGGACTTCGAAAACGAGTTTCTCGAGTTAAGACCATTCCAGTTAATTAGTTTTACCTTAAGTTGGAATAAATACATGTTCTTTATTATATCCAAAATCATATCTTTTTAGCGGAAGCTTTGGTAACATTTATTTTTTTGAAAAACCGTTTGTGTTGAAAGGAACATTTATTTTAAGCAAAACCGAGTTTTTACCATCTAGCCATACTAAAATCGTAAAGCAGCTTAAAAATCCAAAATTTAAAACCAAACAATCCAAAGTCCCAAAATTACACAACAAATACCCAAAATAATACGTATTCTAAAAATTGAATCAAAGCAGTAGAAAATAGTGGTGGTCACTGTCGAGTCCTCCATCGTACCGATCTGTTTAAGACTGGGGATTACCTCTATAGGTTAAGAGAAAAAGGGTGAGTTTTCGTAAACTCAGTATGTAATCCACACAGAAACATACATACAGATACACATCAGAACACAGTCAAGTTCAGTATGGGCCTGAGCCCATTTCGGGTTCAGTTTGGGCCTCAGCCCAATCAGATATAGTTTCAGTAACAAAAATCAGAATCCTACCTACTAGCCTCTACACACCATCTCTGTCCATCCCTACACACCATGTGGGGTTAAAAACACCCACCCATCCCTACACACCATTCTGTACCGAAATGCAGAACATATTCAGTAATTTCCAGCTGAGCTGCGAGATAACAGGCTTGAGAGCCTTTCAGACACTTCCTCCAAATATCGTCAACCCACCCCAATGCAATGCAACATACAATATATGAAATGCTAATATACGATTATTAGTACATACATCCAGCTTAAAATACATGCTCAGTATTATCAGGCTCAATACAAATATCATATAGACAACTCACATATATAAGGGTCTAAGGGTTGCTTACCGACCCTAAAATACGTTCACAGTCGACTTGGGCGACCCGTGCAACCTTAGAAACTTTTCAGTTAAAATGGGCTCACACGTTCACGTAGCCTGCCCGTGTGGGCCCACACGTCCGTGTAGCCCACGCGGCCCAAATTAGTCTTGGTCGTGTAGATCACACGGCCTGGTCCAGAATCGCACACGCCCGTGTGGATTACTTGTGTGGGTGCACATGCCTGTGTGGCCTAACGGCCCAATTTAGTCCAGCCCGTGTGTCACACACGACCTACCTGGCCATCACACGGCCGTGTCTGGTGCGCATTGCCTGCCTTGTCGATCACACACCTGTGTCATGGCACACGGCCTACCACACGGCCTAACACACGGTCGTCTAGCATTGACAAAATGGTTTTTAGCTTTCACGAAAACCTTTTTTTCTATGTTTTTGGGTACACACCTCTATCGTTTTTGACACATAAGCTCTCTTACGCCTCTAGAACCTAAAAATCGGCCAATGTAACACTCAATTAAACACTTGTTTCGTCATTCAATCAAAAGCCTAATCTATCATCGGTAATCTAATGAAACTTTACCGTCAACTACCGAAATTGCAACTCTTAATTCCCTGCAGCAGCATCGATCAATGTACGCCTTTCGCCTAATAAAAAAAACCACAACAGCTTCCTTTTAAAAGACTGTACATGAAACTAAAAAGAAACAAGGTAGAACTGATATTTACCAAACAACAAAATTGCAAGAAGGATATGAATAAAACAAGAATTGCAACGAAGAAAAGAGAAGGTGAGTCAGAGATTCAGTTAAGGAAAAGGGAAAATTCACGTCAGGAGACTTTTGGGAGAGAGAGAAAGATTTAAAAAGAAATAAAAATCAAAACTTAAAATTCTGATAACTCCCTCATCCCACAAATCTCTCTCCCACAACCCCTCAACTCAGATCCTAACCCACTTGAAACTCTTCCAGTCTAACAAGCAAAAATAACATCTTGTTCACATAGGGATTCGAACTCCAAACCTCCAACACACTAACACACATCTTAACCACCAGACCAGCAAGCCTATTCTGATATGTTTTTACAAATGATTAACTATAAGCCTATTGAATAGAGATAGGGGTTAATTCCAAAAAGAATCAAAATTTTCCAAAGCTAAGGATTGAACTTGGGACCTCTCATACACACCCAGAACACATAACCACTGAAACAGATACTCAATTGTGTCGATTAATTACAGAACAAAATATAAAATTTGGGGCGTTACACTACCGGTTTCTGTTAAAGAAAAGAGAATTTTCGTTTTCATCCAAAAAAGAAAAGAAAACTTTTTCTAGTTCTGTGTTTTGATTTAATTGGTTTGAGCCCACTCTCGAAGCAGTTCATGGTACGAGAATAGCAGAGAAGAATTTTTGATTGAAAGCAAAAAAAAATCAAGGATCTGCTTATAAAAAACACATGTACAATTTTGGTCTAAGGTTTATTGCTATTAATATCACAAACTGGGTTGATTTTCAAAATTTTAATTTTTCGCCGTGCAAGAAATCTGTTTCTAAACCAGATTTTTTCTAATATAGTTAATAGGCGAAAAGCTGGAACTTGATTATAAATCATTTGAGCCTTAATCACATATGTCCAATTGGTCCTTACACTAGCTTGTTGAAACCAAAAATGAATTGCATGTTGAATAAAATAAATAAAAATGGTAGAAATGGTAAAGTTGGAGAAATGAGAAACATTCAGAAATGAATGTGGCTTTCTCACTAAATGGAAATGACCTAGAAAATTAATTTATGAGTTTTCAAATTATTATTTATTTAGTTAAATAATTTAATTCTGAAAATAGAATGAAATTAATTAGTGACAATGAATCTGTTGGATGTAGAAATATTAAATATATTTTCTCATAGATTCTTTTATGGTAAAGTTGTCATGATTTTGACGGAATCAGAATTGGGTTGAGAAAATTATTTACTTGAAAAAGTTATTTATTTATATAAATTAATTTATAATGTTTATTTTGGAAAATAAAAAGACATGTATTGTGTTGAATTGAGTTATAAAGTATTACGTTAAAAGTCCAAAAGGTATATATAGTTGGACGCGATAAGGGAGGCCCAAAAGTCCAAAAAGTACTTATAAAGTATTGTGCTTTTCTATTGAAATAGACTTCTACTAATTCAACAAAGGTTTCACCTCTTCTCCCTATAAATAGTGGTATTGGTAGACCTCAATATACAAATTAGAGATTTAGTTATTTTGCCCAAAAATAGTGAGAATTTATTTTCTAAGTATAAATTCTATTCTCCAGAATAAAAATTCTACTAGTTTCTATTGAAGAGAGATTTACTTTCACACTGAAAGTAAAATATATAATTAATGGTTTTATGTTTGATTCAAATTTTTTCGAGCCCACACTCAAGGTACTTTGTGGTACGAGAATAGCGGAGAAGCCCGTTCAGTGGAAATATGGGAAAATTAAGGATCCATCTAGCAAAAAACACAAGTGTGATTTCGGTAAAGTGTTTATTGCTATAAATATCACAAATGGGCTTGATTTTCAAAATTTTAATTTTTCGTTGTGCAAGAAAATCGTTTTCGAATTGGATTTTTTCCAACACAATAATCTATATGTAGGTTTTATTTTATTTTTAGAATTATTCTTGTTAGCCAGAAATAGAATTAGGGTTTTTGTAACCTAATTTTTCGATGAAACCTGGAGAACCAAGATGTATCCAAAATCGATCGAGATGACACAAAACCTAACTGAGCCAACTGGAAAAAGACCTGTAGTGGGCTGACCAATGACGACTGGAGGTGGTGGCTGGTGTTGGCAGTGACATCGAAGACGACAGTGACCGATGGTGGTAACTGTGGTTCGACGATAGATCCCTTCAATAATTTTTTAAGCCTTTGTGGGTTTTAGGAAATCCAAAACCATGATATTTGGCTTTCACCCAAAATACCCAAAGAATTCATTAGGATAATAAATGAAAAATTATTTATTTTTATTATTTATTTTCTAAGATATTGTCATGGAAAGTTTTATTAGTCAACGCCATTTAATTCTATGCTTTTATATGATGGCATGGTGATATTTAAATTGACTGGAAAAGTATGTTCATGCATATGTATGTATCATAAGCATGTCATATTAGTTTAGGAAAAGAGTGTCACATGTTCTTTTCATGACATTTTAATCATTCATGATTGAAAATGAAAATAAAAATATTACATATTTTCTAAAATATTGAGTGGGAGAAGGTTCCTAAAAAGACCTACGACCTCCATCAATAGTCTCTTATGATGACATGCCAATTTGCTAGTCTTTAGGTAAGTATTATTATGTGAATTTCACTAAGGAAATTTCCTTAAAAGAGACAACTATTTTTGTGATATTATATGATTATTTGTAGGCCCCGAGATGGGTATTATCATGTGGATTTACTAAAGAATTTTTTTTATGGAGGACAACTAATCATACATGTTACTCATTGAGATTGTCCCAAGATGACTCATTTGTGGTACATGCTATAATAGATGTTGAGTTTATGGTTATACACTTAAGATAATTCTAGTTAAGTAACTTCCTACGAAGCTCTATTTAACTTAGAATGATGGCCAAATGTGAAACAATTATTAGTACGTATGAATACCTAAGGGATTAGGTTCACGTATTAATTGGATAGAAACCCATGTTTTTACTAGTTGATTAAGGTTGGCCCAAGGTGACTTAATTCAATGGGTTTAGGAATTATCGTTGTAATAACTTACAAATGTTTTTCAAGCTTTAATGTAAGACACATGCGTAATCTTAATGCATATTTTATATTGCAATTTTCCCAAATATTTGATTAATATAAATATATTAATGAACGAGTTTTTTAATTACAGTTCGGAAATGGAACCAACTCCTTTATTGAATATCCTTACTACGAAAAAATTGAATGAAAAAAATCTATAAGGAATGGAAAAATGAACCTCATTATTGTCTTAAGTTGTAAGAAACCCAAGACAATTCTTGATAATAAATGCCCTCTAGCCTACCAAGCTAATGTTAGAAATCACTAGAAAGAATTTGATGAGATATCTCATTCCTATATGTTGGCAAGTGTGACCAATACTTTACATAAAAAAGTGGACAGCTATGATTTTGCCAATGCGATATTGGACAAACTAGAGGGCATGTTCTGAGGCTAAGTTGTTTTGGTTCGACAGTCGACTATAACTAGTTTGATAAATATTCAGCAGAAACCCGACACTCCAATTAAATACCATATGATTACTCTTATAGGTTACTTTACCGAGGCTATAGAAAATGAGGCCAATTTGGACTAGAACACACAATTTCAAATGGTGTTTAAAAGCTTGTCCAAGGACTTAGCAAGCTTTAAGGCCACATATAACCTTGGAAACAAAAAACTGACGTTTACATAACTCAAAAAGGAGTTACATGTTGGGTCTAGTGCGTTAAGTGTAGTATATTTTTTTTGTATACTTGTATTTTTCGAACAAATTGGTTTAATAATATCTATTATTACATTAACACCCTTTGTATATTGCCCTCAATGTTTTTCCATGCTAAACAAAATGGAAGCAAATATTGGCTCACTGATTATCTAACATTTAACTAATACTAAGCAGTATTATGTAGTCGGATCGTAATATGGAAAGAAAACTTGTATTAGTAGATGAACCTAAACATGTCCTTAGTCTAATAAAAAATGAGAAAACCGATTGAAAGACTAATATTCCATCTATCAAGTCCAATTAGGAGATGCTTTTCTTGAGCATCAAAGTGAATGACTCCTAGAAGATAGAGACACAGATGTGGCTAATTGGACTAATAGTACATCAGACATGGCCCAAGTAGAATAGATCCTACATCCGTTTATGGATTTAAATGTTTATAGTGTGACATACTTTAATCCTTAGTGGATGATGGACTATGTATCCGTGACTCGTATACATTGATGTAAGTAAAAGCTTTAGTTCAAATAAATAAGGAATCGAAATCTAGTATGTTGGGTATACAAATTTTGCAGTATGTAGCATCATTTCAAATAGTGGAATTCGTAGCCTAACTAATGGGTAAATGATATACTCTCATTAGAATTATATGATAGATGAAAAGTAAACATGGCCACGAGTTATTAGTTTTTGTGATAAATGAGTTGATTACTATTTGATAGTAATTGAATTTTCATAAAGAAAGATGTAATGGTTACTATGGGGTGTGCCTCATATTTTTGGGAAAACTAGATATGAAATAAAACCGATGTCATGATAAGGAGTGTTGGAACGATGTGTGTAACACCCCTTACCCGTATCCAAGGCCGGAACAGAGTACGAGGCATTACCAGACTTAACAATACACATAGACGAAAACGGGGCCATAAAATTTCATTTAATTCAAAACTTTTCGAACACATGCATAACAAACAAAGCTAACTATATCATCACATCAAAACGTAGGACATGGCACGATTAATTAAACTTATAAACCATAATGGATAAGGACCACATCTCATGATCATATACGATAACTCAATGCGATGATACATAAGGTCAAAATCATAATAAAATACATATCACAAACCAACTTCCTATACATGCCACTCACTTGATATTTCTAATATTTGAATTAATTTTCCCAAAAATGATAGTTTGATAGTGTGATTTTTCCTTCGACGATCTCCAACCCTGAGCTGACTTGCCAATACTAAAGAAATGGAGAGGATGGGTAAGCTTTACGCTTAGTAAGTTCATATGAAAATAATAAGCAATTACTACTATGCTTTTCAAGATAAAACACTATAATTGTACAATTACATGTATTCAGGTTAAGATGTGTTATTGAGTTATAGTTACTAAATCATTCATATCTGAAGCTACAAAACTCCAAATTTAGTTTTGTTAATTTTCCTTGAAACTAGATTCATATATATTTCTCCCATAAAATTTCCAGAATTTTTGGTTTAGCCAATTAGTACAGTTTATTAGTTAAAGTCTCCCCTGTTTCAGAGTACGACCATGCAGTTTGTTTCCCTTAAAAAATAGACTCAATATGGAATCTATCCATGTAAGGTATGACTCTTAATAATTTTTTTACAATTTATGGTGAATTTCTAAAGTCAGAATAGGGAATCTCAAATTCATTCAGACCCTATTTCACAAGAATTCAAATATCACACAATAGAATTCTTTTGCTTCCCCTGTTTCTTTCATGTGAAAATAGACTCATTAAGCTTTATTTTCATATATCATTTGCATTTTTATTTCAACTTCCACAATTTTTAGTGAATTTTCAAAGTCATGTAACTGCTGCTGTCCAACACTATTTTACCACTAAAATTCATTCTTACATAATTCCACTTAATCCATTTTGTCTTATCGTAATTCACCCAATTATCGAGCACATTGCTCATAATTTTTCATAAACATATACCTACACTTATTCATCATATAATCATGTTCAATTGTATTTTTACTTAATCGATTTTCCCATTGAACTCTTGAATAATAAGCGATACTCAATTTCACGCACATATTTTCACACTTATAGCCAAAGCTATAAAGCACGTATAATAGCTTTGCACATAGTACTACACATGCGACCAATTATCCCATTTTACACGTAGTAGCTCTGCACTTAGTACTACACACGTGACCAATTATCCCGTACATGTAGTAGCTCGCACTTAGTACTTCACACGTGACCTAACCATCGATACGTGGTAGCTCGCACTTAGTACTACACACGTGATCACGGTTTTCGGTATGCATAGTAGCTCGCACTTAGTACTACACATGCGACCTCACAATAGATCATTCAGATCGTTTTTATTCGAAGGTTCAATCGGAAATTCCTCACTTTTCAACATTTTACTAAATTGTCCGTAATCAATTTAAATTCATAATTTATATCAAATAACCATTTGATAGGCAGCCATATTTCATATGATATCAAAATATACTAACATAAAAAGAATCGATAGATTATTTATGTACGAATTTACTCGAAGTGTCGATCTCGCTATCCATAGTACTAATTGTCCATTCATAGTATAATAAGACACAACTCAAATATCAAATCAGCTTTTAAGAATTTACATAACATATATCACATATTTCATATATCACTTGTCATGTATCTTCATGTTCTTGCATTTCATGTAACATTCTTTCATGTCATATTTCCACATCATAAACACCATTCCATAAACTTTTCCAATATATTAAATCATAAAATATATGCAATAATAGTAAGAAATATAATTCAAACATAACATTGCATTATTATTATCATACTGAACTTACCTTGATCTAGAAAGCGACAATTTACCATTTTAGTCAATAACCTTGTATTTTCTCGATTTAAGCCCGAATCTTGATTTCCTTCATCTATAATATCAGATTTAGCCTAATAACTAGTCACACTATTCATACGGGTCCAAAATCATATTTTTAAAATTTTCATTTTGACCCTAAACTTTTGCATATTTGCACTTTTGCCCCAAGGTTAGGAAATTAAACTTCATCCTATTTTCTTATGTTTTATGACATGCTGATCATTTTTCCTTCTATGGCAACATCAAATTCTCACTCTAACATGTACTTATGACTATTAGGTATTTTTCTGGATTAAGCCCTTTTGCTCGTTTTCACTTAAAACCGAGTAGCACAAGTTGTCTAACATAATTTAAAACCTCATATTCTATCATAAAACACCAAAATACACAAATTTAACCTATGGGTACTTTTCCAAATATGAACCCTAGGTTGAATTATTGCTAGCATAAGCTAAATCAAGTTACCGGGACTCCAAAAACGTAAAAATCATTAAAAACGAGGCTAGAACGGACTTACAATCGAGCTTGGAAGCTTGGAAGCTTGGAAGCCCTAGCCATGGAGCCTCCCTTGGTATACACGTCCATGGTGAAGAAGATGAGCAAAATTGGCTTTTAATTTTGTATTTTAATTCATTTTACCCCTAAATGACCAAAATGCCCTTACTACTAAACTTTCCAAAAATTCCATTCATGTCCAATATTTGTCCATAAACTTTGAAATTGGTCAAATTTCTATTTAAGACTTCCTAATTAATATTTCAAAGCAATTTCATACTAGGAATTTCTAGAATGCAAGTTTTGCAACTTATTCAATTTAGTCCCTAACTTCAAATTAAGCACTTTATGCATAGAATTTCTTCACGAAATTTTCACACAATCATGCAATCATATCATAGACCTCAAAATAATCATAAAATAATTATTTCTATCTCGGATTTTTGGTCACGAAACCACTATTCCAATTAGGCCCTAATTCGGGATATTACAATGTGACAACATTGAAACGATGTAAAGACGATGTCGCGACGAGGCGATTCTTGACGTGGTGATGTGTTCCCTCAGATACTGGGTTGCTTCTCTAGTTAAACTCTGTTATCTTTTCCCAAATAAACTCTGATTAGTTTAGGAATATTTTAGTCATATTAGGACTTTAACATTAGTCTATTTAATTGGTCTTTATAACTCTATTTAAGGAGTTAACAACATATCTCTTACATGATATTTGATGAAGAGTTTTAAGGAGAGTTTTTTGAAAGAGTCTTTTATTTAGGTTTTGCTCTTTGGGATTATTTTTTTCTATCTTGTACTCTTCAATTTTTTTCGTTTTAGTGAAGTTTTATTCTCTCATGGTTTTTATCCTCTTCAGAGGAGTTTTCCACGTAAAATATTTATGGTTGTTCCTCTTTACTTTTCTTGTTCATTTTTTATACGGTCGATCCCCAACAAATTGGTATAAGAGTCAAGTTCAATTTCTACATTCAACCTATTCAAAGATGGTAATGAGGTATGATATCTAGAAGTTTGATGGAATTAAAAATTTCAGCTTATGGCAAGTTTGGATGACCACAACTCTGGTTCACAATGACTTAAAAAGGGTCGTTACAAGGCAAAGTCCCACGGATGCGAATTAGACGGAGTGAGAAGTGTAATATCCTGAATTAGGGCTTAATGGGAATAGTGGTTTTGTGACCACAAATCCGAGATAGAAATAATAATTTTATAATTATTTTGATGATTATGATATGATTGCATGATTGTGTGAAAATTTCGTGATGAAATTCTATGCCTAAAGTGCTTAAATTGAAAGTAGGGACTAAATCGAATAAGTTGCAAAACTTGCATTCTAGAAGTTTTTAGTATGAAATTGTTTTGGAATATTAATTAGGAGGTCTTAAATAGCAATTTGACCAATTTTAAGTTCATGGACAAAATTAGGACATGGAAGGAATTTTTGGAAAGTTTAGTAGTAAGGGTATTTTGGTCATTTAGTTATTAAAATGAATTAAAACAAAATTAAAAGCCAATTTTGTCCATCTTCTTCATTAGGCCTAAATTTCAAGGGTTCTCCATAGCTAGGGTTTGTTTCAAGCTTCCAAGCTCCATAGTAAGTGATTCCAAGCCCGCTTTTAATGTTCTTTACGTTTTTGGAATCCCGGTAGCTCGATTAAGCTTATGTTAGCAATAATTCAACCTAGGGTTTATATTTGGAAAAATAACCATAGGTGAAATTTGTGTATTTTGATGTTTTATGATAGAATATGAGGTTTTAAATTATGTTAGACAACTTGTGCTACTCGGTTTTGAGTGAAAACGAGTAAAAGGGCTTAATCGACAAAAATACCTAATAGTCACAAGTATATGTTAGAGAGAGAATTTGATGTTGCCATAGAAGGGAAAAATGATCAGCATGTTATAAAACATAAGAATAAGGAATAAAGTTTAATTCTGAGCCTAGGGGTAAAAGTGTAATTATGCAAAAGTTTAGGGCAAAAGTGTAATTTTTCCAAAGTTCGTATTAAATGCTGTTTTGATGAATGTATGTATTAAATAAGATTAATTTGGTATTATAGATCAAGAAAAACGAGATTCAAGTCGCGATCGAGGAAAAGAAAAGATTGTGGACTAAATTGCAAAATCTTTATATTTTGGTACCAAGGTAAGTTCATGTGTAAATGTAGTAACATAATTGTCATTTTAAGCAATTTAATGTTGTTTATATGATATGATGCTGATTATTATCATGAAATATTATGCTTTGTGGTTATTGTTGAATAATATGTAATTATGTGAATTACTTGATGAGTATGAACTATCACCGAAGTATCGATTTCGATATTCCGTGGAAGACGGCAAAGATGTGTGATCGAGGAAAACGCCCGCTTGAACCTTAGGAATAGATTAGGATACAAGTGACATGTCACTAGGATGGTTGAGCATCCGAACTCGTTGAGTTGAGTCCGAGTTCACTTATGGATGCGAATGTCCGAACTCGTTGAGTTGAGTCCGAGTTCGTGAAATGTAACTAGGCATCCGAACTCGTTGAGTTGAGTCCGAGTTCACTTATGGATACGAACGCCCGAGCTCGTTGAGTTGAGTCCGAGTTCACTTATGGGCGGGTTACATGGTAGCTTGATTACATATGAGGCACTTATGTGCAAATTATCCGTATTCGAGTTGTATTCGATGTGTTCAACGGTGAAATTTCTAGTGAAATGGAAGAACACTTAAGATGCAAGCGACGTTTTGGTAAGTGTTGTGAAATGGACACTTTGGACAGGTATGTTCTTAACCCTCGGGTTGAAAATAGATACAACAATGATAAGGTGGTAAGATGAGGAATGATGTTTAGAAATGTGATATATGTTTTGGTGATACCATGCTAAAGTTGTTTGGTATATTTGTATTGTTATGTTACTTGTTATTTACATATGAACTTACTAAGCATTTATGCTTACTCCCTCCTCTTTATTTACTGTAGTTTTGAACAAGCCAGCTCGGGAATCGGGACGGGTCGAAGGTTCGATCACACTATCCAAAGGACTTTCATCTGGGTAAATGGCTTGTAAAACTTAAGTATGGCATGTATAGCAATATACTTATTTTGTGTAAATAATTTTATGATATGGCCATGTTTGGTTGAGAAAATGTTTGATATTTATAAGTCATGGTGATGGCTAATTTAGATCATGTTTGATATTATGGAAGTTTAATAGGTTATCTAGTTCATAAAAATTCATGGAAAGATGAAACTTGCCTTAAAACAGAATATTGCTGCAGCAATGACATGAATTTGAAAAATCACTAAAAATAGTATAAATGGAACTAAATGATGAGTAAGTTATGAAATTGAAGCTTAATGAGTCTATTTTCATGTGGATTGAACAAAACAGGCAGATAAATTATATTTTATGAGATATTTAAACTTTTGTGAATAGGGCCAGAGTGATTTCTGGATCCCCTGTTCTGACTTTAAAAATTCATAATAAATTTTACAAAAATAATTAGAAGTTTTTATTTATATGTACAGGTTCTTTATTGAGTCTAGTTTTAAGAGAAACAAACCTCATAGTCATTTAATTTCTGTATAGAGAAATATCTGATTCGTAATACACAGAGGTCAGAGCAGTCAAACCCTGAAACAGGGGAGACTTTAACTAATAAACTGTACTAATTGGCCCAATAAAAAATTCTAGAAAAAAATTAGTAAATAGATATATGAGTCTAGATTTAGAGAAAATTTACGGATCTAGATTTCAAGTTTCGTAACTCGAGATATGATTTTTCTTGTAATTGTGACGCGGGTAGTTAGAAAGCTGTGAATGTAGAAATAAATGATTTGAAGTTCTTAATTTGATAAATATTGTTCGGTAACCCCTCAAGCTCGACTCCGGCGATGGTCTTAGGCGTGGGGGCGTTACAAGAAGAACTTGATGAGAAGACACTGTCAACAATTCAATTATGCCTCATGAATAATGTATTGTAGGAGGTACTTTTGGTAAATATAACAACCACCTTATGGAAATAATTAGAAGCTCTTTATATGACAAGGTCTCTGACAAATCGCTTGGTATTGAAACAACAGTTATACACGTACCATACAGGTGAATGTGAGAACTTTAAGGGTCACATTGATTAATTTGTTACTCTCTTGAACGATCTAAAGAATGTTGAGGTTAGTATAGATGATGAAGATTAGACTATGCTATTATTGTGCTCTTTGCTCCCTTTGTATAAAACTTTCAAGGAGACTATGACCTATGGAAGAGAAAAAGTTTTTGGCCCATTTGTATAAAAATTCGTATAAAATTTGTTAAGCAAAGAAAAACTCGATAAGGAGTTAGGTTTAGGTAGCAAGCTTGGTAGTTAAGCCTCACTTTTAGTTGCTAGAGGCAGGCAATAAACTAATAATTTAGGTCAGAACAAATCTAGGTCAAGATCGAAATCGAGGAATCATGAAAAGACATGTAACTACTGTGAGAAGTTGAGTCACATAAAGGTAGAATGTTATAGGTTGAAAAAGAAAAATAGGAGGGCTGCTGAGAGCGATGAGGAATAGAAGGCTAGGTAGTCGACGCTAATGTAGTCGAGGATGATGGTGATGATTGGTTGTTGGTGTTTACAACCGAAAGGTCTAAACTTGCGTCCAAGTGGATTCTGGATTCAGGGTGCTATTTCCATATGTGTCCAATCAAGTACTTGTTCTCCACATATAGTCCAATTGAATGTGGAGTTATGCTTATGTGGAATAGTTCACCTTATAAGGTAATCGATGTTGGTACTGTTCAGATCAAGATGCACGATAGAATTATTAGGACACTATTAGATGTTAGGCATGTGTCGATTTAAAGAAGAATCTCATGTCCTTGGGAAAGTTAGACTTGAAAGGTTGTAGGATCACCATTGAGTTAAGCGGCATTAATGTATCTTGTGGAGCTCTCATTCTGATGAGAGGTTGAAAGAGCTATAGTATTTATGTTCTAAGGGTTAACGGTGAGAGGTAAAGCAACAATTTCCTTATCTGCCAAGGAGTCAAAGCCAACTCGTTTGAAGCACAAATGACTTAGTCATAGAAACAAAAAAGGTATGATTTTTTTTTTGAATAAGATATGTTCTCTTTCGAGTGTAGGAGTTGGAAAGATAGAGCACCACATTTGTGAGAAGCAGACACAAGTCAACTTTGATTTGGTAGTTCAGAAAAGTCTTTCAGTTTCAAAGTCCAAGTACTACTTGGATTCGATTAAGTATCCTACATAATCAAGTTAGGCTTCTGATGAGGCTTGTCTAAGAAGGCGTTTTGGAAATACAAGTCAAGGTGGAGATTTGTGGGGTGTGTCTTGCATTTTTGGGTAAACCAGAGATGAAACAGAACCAGTGTCATGACAAGGAGCATCGGGACATCGGGATGACGTGACAATGTTGAAATGACGAAGTAGAGATGGCGTCGCGATGAGGCAATTCTCGACGTTGTGACGTGTTCCAACAAATATCGGGTTTTTTTCTCCCAATTAAACTTTGTTATCTCTTCCCAATTGATTTCTGATTAGTCTAAGAATATTTTATTCATATTAAGACTTGAATATTAGCCTATTTAAAGGGTGTTTATAACCCTATATAGGGAGTTAACAAAATATCTCTTACGTGAGATTTGATGAAGAGTTTCGGGGAGAGTTTTTGAGAGTCTTGTATTTTGGTTTTGGGTTTTGCTCTTTGGGATTATTTTCCCCAACTTGTGCTCTTGAGTTTTTGACGTTTTAGTTAAAATTTCTTTTCTCGTAGTTTTTATCCTCTTCAGAGGTGCTTTCCATGTAAAATTTTTGTTTTCATTCCTCTCTACTTGATTGTTATTTATACAGGTCGATCTCCAACAGTTACCATGAGTTAAAATAAGATCATATTGGGAGATTAGATTTATCCTTAAGAGATTAACGATATCCTATAAGGGTAACACACTATCCTTGTGAGACTTGTGATATGTATAGGCTCATAATGAACTCATGACCTTGCTTACGAATTTAATTATGAAAGATTTAAGTTATAACCTTTACGGTAAGTTAAAGTTTAATTTTAATACGAACTCACTAAGCAAATATTTGCTTACATCCATTGTATTTGATTTCTTATAGATCATCAAAAGTTTATTTTGGTTGGAAGTTCAAGTCAGAGCTCACACTATCTGTTCAACAATTCAGTATAAACTATGACTATTGGTTTAGGTTATAAGTGGCATGTCAAAGAGTTTAAGTTTAATGGTGTTGTTTTAAACTTTGTTTAAGTAAGGTTTGTGATGTGCATATATGTAGTAATTTGGCTCATTTATACCTATATGAGTGCTTTTTGTTATTTGGTTCATACTTTAGAAAAATGGTTGCTGATTTGGTAAAATGAATGTGAACGAAAGGAATGAGATGACATGATTGATACATTTATAATTAAGGATTTGTCATTATTGAATGTGAACTTGTTTGATATTTAAAATGTGGTACCAATGAGGGTACATTGGTTAGACACATAGGTTCAATGATTTGGTATGTTTTTAGAATGTTTAAATGTGTTTTGAATAGGTGAAAATGGTTGGAAATGGATTGCCTTGTTACTTAAGAAATGGTAGTTGAAATTGCTTGTTTTACTAGTCATTTTAAGTGCGCACAACCTGGGACATGGGCTGTTACACGGCCGTGTTCCACACACAGCCACCTTACATGGCTATATGTCTTATTGATTTTTAGGTATAGGTTGGTCCACACGGTCACAGTGAGTTATTGTAAAAGCCCATTTTTCATTAGTGTCAAAAACGGTAGTTTCAGGCGACAAATTCGATGAGTGAGTTTGAAAATATTATTATTTAATATTTATGAGTCAAGTATAGAATTACGTTGAAGTTTGATTTAATGATTTTTGTTAATTGAAAGAATAATTAGGTTCAAGTGGTATGTTCCTAAAGTCAAGTGGTTTTAGAAAAAGAGGGATCAGGACCTCGTTTCTAAAAACCGAGCTAGTAAATATTTTATTAAATATTTACGAAATGTTATTAGGGTCATATTAAGATTTGGTTAAGAAATTTTAATGTTTAGATAGTTAATTAATTGAAAAGGACTAAATCATAAATGCTACAAAATTTAAATTCTATTAGTTAAGGGTGTTAAACAGTTAAAATAATAATGTCACAAGGGTTTATGTGGCAATAATGCCATAGGCAAATGGCATTCACGATTAGTGCTTAAAATATGTTAAATAATATGTTATATTTAATCTATATATATTTTTCTCTTTATGTTTATCTTCTACAGCCGAATAAATACCATTATCGAAAACCATGTGGGATTTTGAGGTCCATTTTTCATGATTTCTATGTTTTTATTGTCGTTTTAGGTTAATCTAGCTAATTCAGGGGTTAATTGAAATTTTTAAAGTTTAGGGACTTTCCATGAATGTTTTAAGTGTGTTTATGGATTTAATTGATATATTATTATGTTTAGTTGTTAAATAGAAGTATTTTGTTAAGTGATTTTCAATAATTTTAATGTTAAAGGATTAATTTGTTAAAGGAGTAAAATTCATAGGATTTAATGTGAAATTTTGTTGAATTTAGGCTGTTTAGAAATCCTATATAAATCGACTAACATGAATTTTAGCTAAAACTGGTAAATTTTCAAGTTTTTGGTTTAGGGATTAAATTGCATAAAAGGTAAAATATTAGGGGTAATTTTATAAATTTCCCATTGATAAGGGTTATAAGTTGAATTAATTATGTTAAGTTATTTGAATGAGTTAATTGAATGAAAATTATTTTATAGATTAAGAAACGAACCAAATAGATCTAAACCGAGGAAAAGCTAAAGTGTCAGACTAGCCGTCACCTTCGTTTTTATAACTATTATTGTCGAGGTAAGTTTTTAAATTGATTAAATCAATTAGTTATTCCGATTGTTTAATATCTAATTGTTTATATATTAATCGAGTTCGTTGGCTTGAAGGAAATGATTAAGACTATAGTTGAAAGACACTATGGTACTATACTGGAAATAAATAAGACCATAGTTGAAAGACACTATAGCACCATACTAGAAACGAGTAAGACCATAGCTAAAAGACGTTATGGCATCACGATTCTATCAAGTAAGACCATAGCTGAAAGACACTATGGCATCACGAATCAAACCAATAAGACCATAGTTGACAGATACTATGGCAACACGACAGAAAATGAAAAAGACCATAGTTGAAAGAAACTATGGCAACATGATGGAAAATGAATAAGACTATGGTTGAAAGACATTATGGCATCAAGTCGAGAATAAATAAGACCACGGTTGAAAGACACCATGACACCATGACACCCTCCGATCATTTGCTATTCAGTTAACACGTTTCAAACCGAGGTATGTATCATAAATGTAACACCCTTAACCCATCTCCATTGTCAGATTAGGGTTACGGAGTATTACCGATCAATCAAAAATCATTTAACATTATATCATTAAATAGATTTATCTCAATCAAAATCATATCAATCATACGCATTTTGTCCCTAAATCGAGCCTTTGAGGCCCTAAAGATAACTTAGAAGCAATTCGGGACTAAATTGAAACAAAATAGAAGTTTTAAGAAAAAGTTGGAAAAAATTGAAAATAGGGGTCACACAGCCGTGTGGCTAGGCCGTGTGACATGACCTAGGTTGTGTAACATTCAAACAAAGGGACACACTACCATGTCCTAGCTCGTGTCCTCACCGTGTAACTCACTGAGTAGTGTCACACGTCCGTGTAACTCTCTGAGTTGCCACACATGGCTGTGTGCTAGGCTGTGTAGCTCACTGACTTGGAATACTAAGAAATTTCAAATGATGCACGGTCGTGTGACAGCCAGTGTCCTAGGCCGTGTGAACCCAAAAATATACCTAAAATTAAGCCATTTCAAGTTCAATTCATACTAAAATAACCATTCCATTTGGACACACATGCAAAGGATTTAAACATCATTCAAACACACATAAACATGCCATTTCAAACATCCTAAATCACCTAACCAATATGCCATTCAAAGACACAACAATTGTATCAAACATTATGAATCAAACCAAAGCAATTTGACCATATCTCAAACACACCATCTAGTTCACTTAACCACTACATTCTGCCACAATTGACCATTTTCAAGCCATCACAAACATACCAAAAGAACCTTATTTACAAGCACTTAAACGTAACCAATAAGACATAACTTGGTAAAGCATTAAAGTTCACCAAACAAAACATAAGTTCAAAATTTAAACATACCAAAACATCCATTACAAAGATCTTATACATGCCATTTTTAAACTTGGCCAAAATACTCAAAAACTACTGAATTGGTTGCTAGATAGTGTGATAGGTCTCTAACGAGATTCCAACTGGTCGAGCTTCCGATAATCTATAAGACAAAGGAAAGTAACTACGTAAGCAACGAGTGCTTAGTAAGCTCGAATAAACTTAAATATAACTTACCATTTTATTTATACAATTCATATATTAAGCATAAAATAATTACCAATGCCATAAGCTTAGTATAAGCCTATAAAATATCATCAAACTCAAAAGTTAGTAAGCTCATTCATAATACATATGAACTTAACCATAATATAAGTATATTTCCAAATACACATCATTTGACTCACCAACCTTTTCACAAGATCATGATTCATTCCAATTGCACACTTACCATTTCATTTCCTTTTCTTACCCATTGTACCATCTAAAATTACATTGGATACTCAGGAATGCTCACACATAGTGTGCCTTTCCATATAACCGTAACCTTTCCTTTACATCAATGCTTACACGAGCTGTGAAATGGGCCTACTCACACATGTTGTGGGTTGGAATATAAGCTACACGATGTTGCTCACATGAGCTATGGAGAATTCACAACAAATGCAGGACCTTAGCCATCGGTAGGACATTCAAGACCAGCACCCGAAACATGAAATCCTTAATGACATGTCATTTGTATCTTAAGAATTCTTAAGGTCCAAACGGGACTCGTTATCCATCAATTCATCATAACATTGATACATGTATGTTTAATTCCACTTACAATTGATACAACACAATAGGTAGTCAATTTAACTAATATTAACACAATTACAATTTATAGAACTTACCTCAATAATAAAGTCGTAGTAGTAAAGTCGAATTATTTCGAAGCTTTAGCTTTTCCTGAATTTAAGATCGATTGTGGTTTATCTTTATCTAAATAAATAATTTCATTTAATTAAGTACTTCTAGTATTCAATTTAATCCATAGCTCATATTTATGCAAAATTATAAAATTACAAAATTACCCCTAATACTTTGACTTTTTGCAATTTAGTCATTAAGCTCATAACTTAAATATAGCTCATTTTAACCAAAATTCATGTTAACCAATATTACAAGGGACCTTGAAACAACTCATAATTATCAACAATTTATAATGAAACCCATGGATTTATACTTTTAACAATTTAATCCCTATTTTCAATTTCATCAAAAAACACTTAACAAAACATATTTGTTTTACAACCAAAACTAATAATCTATCAAATAACATCAAAACCTATTCAAAAAAAATCCATGGCAAGTCCCTCAACCTTGAACAGGTTTGCAAATTAACCCCCAGGCTAGCTAGATTAAGCTAAAATGGACTCAAAAACATAAAAATCATTAAAAACGGGGCTTGAGTTCACTTACATGCAAGATGAGAGCTTAACCGAATGCTCTAACCTTATTTTGATGGTGTTTTTCAATGGTAGATGTCAAATGTGAAAGAACATTATCCTAATTTCTTTAGTTTATATTCTATTCTTTTTCTAATAACTTAATTACCCTTGTTTTTAAACTTAAAACTAACATATTCATGTCCAAATTTGTCCATTAACATCAAGGATGGTAAAAATTACTATATTAGTCCAATATTTTAAGATTTCATAGCCATTGGACCCCTTTAACTAATAGAACCCAACTTTTACACCTTTTATGATTTAGTCTTTTTTACTTAATTAACTATTTAAACTTCAAAATTTCTTAACGAAATTTTAATACAACCTTAATATAATCCCGTAGACATTAAATAAATAATAAAATAATAACTCACTCGTCGGAATTGTGGTCCTGAAATCACTATTTTGACACCATTAAAAATGGGCTGTTACAGTAAGTATGAATACGAGTTTAACGTTTGACCAATATAGTTTGATAATGAATGTTAATGCCTTGGTTTGATTATATACTTTATATGTCTATAAATATGTTAAATCGTGATGTTGTGGTGTGTTTAGGGAATTAAATGGTTGTATGAGTATTTTCCAAGTAGTCAATGTTATTTCATTTGATTCAACGGACGATTTAAGTTTTAGTGAATCTATGCGTATATGAAAAGAGTTGTGTTATGGAAACATGAAACGAAAAATGTTGGTATATGAATATGAAATGAAAAGGGAAAAAATTAAGTAATAGATTGAGGAATTATGTATTGAGCTTCATATTGATATTTTTCATGTTTAATTGATTGGATATGCTCTTTAATACACCTACTAACCTCGTGGTGTGTTGTGAATTGGAAGGAAAAGTATGCATAATTATAAATGAGTAATGTTTTAATGGTTTAATCATTTATGTTCGATAAGTTAACTTTCCTTTATATGGCCTTACTAAGCACTGGTTGCTTATGTAGTTATTTTTCCTTGTCTTGTAGATTGTTAGAAAGCTCAATCAGTTGGAATCAAGTTGGAGTACATTCACACGATCTATCCTTTATCTCGGTAGAAGATTTGGGTATATTGATATTGGTTTATAAATGGCATGAACTAAGAGCCCTTAAGTAATTTTGTTTATGATGATGTTGTTTATAAGTTAGTATTAGTAAGCTTTGTGGTTATGAATGTTTAATATCTTTGGTATATGTTTGAAACTTGATGTGCTTTTGGTCATTAACTAAATACCTTTAGTGATTAGCTTGATATATAGTAAACATATGAGATGAAATGGAGACTTTGATAATGTCTTGTAAATATTGAGTATGGATTTGTTTGGACGTTTAAATTGTGGTACCAATGAGGGTACATTAGATAGGCAATTAGATCAAATGCGATGTATGTTTTAGTCACTTTATTCATGCCTCTTAAAAGAAAACGGCTAATGGGTTAATGTTATGAAAAATAAATGTCTATTTGGTATGCTAGAAATGTGGTAAATGGTTGATTTTGAAATGTTGAAATGAAACAAGGTTGATTGTGATTATGGTACCTATTATTGGTACATTCGTTAGAATTAATTGGATGATTGAATTGATATGTTTTGAGTGTGATTGAAACGTGTTTTGATCATATGAATGTTTGTAGAAATGGTGTGTTTTAGTGTGCAAGAATAGGGTTTGAAATAGCTTGGTTTTGGGGCAATTTGTGTTTCACATAGCCTGGGACACGGGCTGTCACACGGTCGTGTGCCATACACAACCACCTCACACAACCATGTGTCATATTAATTTCAAGTATAGGTTTCACACGGTCTGGCATACTGATTGTGACACGACCATGTGACCCAAGTTAGTGAGTTACACGGGCAGACACAAGTGCTGAGACACGACCGTGTGTCCCATAGTGCAAATGCCCACACGGCTTGGCCACACAGCCGTGACCCCTGTTTCACAAATTTTTTAAAATTTTATCTAAAATTTTTGATTTATTTTGAGTCAATCCCTGAGTCTTTCCAAACTATTTTTAGGGTCTCTTAGGCTCGATTTAAGGCCCATAAGAGTATTTATGTTATAATTAAATTATGTTATCAAATGTTAACATGTAAATTATTTATTAATTTCTATTTCGATGTTAAATATTTTGAACTGTATAGTAATGCTCTGTAACCATAATTCTGTGACGGAGACGGGTTAGGGGGAGTTATATTTAGTGGTAGCAGAGCTACAGTCTATTTGGTTCTTGTACTAAGTGTAGCATGTATGAGTTTAGAAATGCATGCCATTTTATAACCTGTGATAATGTGATGTCTATTTGGTTCTTGTACTAAGTGTAGCATGTATGAGTTTAGAAATGCATGCCATTTTATAACCTGTGATAATGTGATGTCTCTTGACTCTTGTGGATTTTTTTTATCACATAGAGTAAAAGATGTCTTCCAACCGAGCTAATTCTGATGAAGTTGAGAGCAGTGCTCAAGCCTCTAATTAAGGGGTTGCTTATAATGTGTTGAAATTCAAGAGTCTAATGAACATGTTTGTAGTATTTTTTCTTATTAATGAATGATATGTTTAATGTAAATTGGAGAGTTTATTTCGTGGCTCAATGACCTTTATCCCCTCATCCTCAAATACTTATATGATAGAATATTCACAGGCTTCTTATTGAGAAAATTCAAAAAATACAGGGCTGAAGAGTTTAAAAGTGAGTTGTGATTAAATTAGAGCCGAGTACTAGTTAGCAAACACAGAGAGTTTAAAATGAAATGTTTTTTCGAAGATTCTCTATGATATGTTGTGTCTTTGTTAAAGGAGGAGGCTATTTACTGGTAATCAACTTTAACTATTATGGTATCAAAAGAACAGATTAACTGGGATTTCTTTTGAATTGATTTATGAAAGAATTATGTCAGCAAACGATATTTAAACAAGAAGAAAGAGAAATCTTGACTTGAAGATGAGAAATAGATTGTAACACCCCGAACCCGAGACCATCGCCGGTGTCGGACACGAGGGGTTAACGAGACAAATCCTCTTAAAGTACCGACCAATTTGGCATTTCCAGACAGGCTGGAAAACTGCGTCATTGTCGCCTTAAAAATCATATCTCGAGTTTCAAAACTCAGAAACTGATTCCGTAAATTTACCCTGAATTTAGACTCATATATCCATCCATGGATTTATTTCTAGAATTTTTGGTCGGGCCAATTGGTACAGTTTATTAGTTAAAGTCACCCATGTTACAGGGGTCGACTACACTGACCTTCGCACGTTACAACTTGAATATCTCTCTGTACAGGGCTTTAATACTGGTGCCGTTTGTTTCTAATGAAACTAGACTCAAAATTGAATCTGCACATATAAGTCACGACTTCTAGTTATTTCTGGATAATTTATAGTAAATTTTCAAAGTCGCGACAGGGGACCCAGAAACCGTTCTGGCCCTGTCTCACGAGAACTTTAATATCTCTCGGTATACTGTTCATATGATCGTTTCGTTACTTTCATATGAAAGTAGATTCATCAAGGTTCGATTTCATAATTTATTCACTATTTAATACCATTCCTACTATTTTTAGTGATTTTACACATCCACGTCACTGCAGCTGGCAGCATCTGTTTTCAAGGTAAACTTTACCTATTTTGTGGTTTCCATGGTCCAACTATAGTCTTGTCATACATAGGTCCACATGTGATCATATTTAGCCATTCCAATGGCTGATCATGTGACCAACACTCCCATTCCAATTCATAATCACATCATGAAACCATATATATATTTACAATAAGCACGACTTCAAATGGTCTAATGCCATACTCCACTTTTACGAGCCATTTTCGCATGGCCGTACACATATACATCACAAGGTACTTGAAAACAACCGAGGGTAGTCCTATACATGCCATATCCAAAGTTCAACTAAAAGAGTACTAAAAGGGGGGTTTGATAGTGTGGATGACTTCCCTTCAATGATCCCGAATCCGATCGTTAACGAGCAAAATCTAAAACAGAGAAACAAAGGAACGGAGTAAGCAACTTATGCTTAGTAAGTTTCGAGCCATAATTTACACACAACCAAAGCGTAGCATTCAAGTAGCTAAACGATAATTCATATGCATAATTTCTCAATGACATGCTTACTTCACAATCCCAACTCTTATATTCATACACAAATAACGGCTTAGTTAAGGCCGATAACTCGTTTATCATTGGAGCAAATATTCATACGCGCTTACTCCTAGTGTGCAAAGCACACACAACACATACCTTGTTGTTGGGAATTTCACAAGTGCATTAACTGAAAATTTTCCAGCAAGCTTATAATTTTCAAATCACATACCTTCGAGTTTAACCGGATATAGCTACTGCTCAAACGCTTCGGGACATAGCCCGGTTATGGTAACCCGCACAAATGCCTTCGGGACTTAACCGGATATCACAACTCGCATTAATTGCCTTGGGCTTAGCCGGATATCATAGGTCGCACCATTGCCTTCGGCTTAGCCCGATATCACAACTCGCACAATTGCCTTGGGCTTAGCCCGATATCACTGGTCGCACATTCATACACATCTTTGTTTCAATTTCATAACAAACTTTTATGCACAATTTACTTAATCAAGAATATCATTTCGGCTCAATGGCCACATACAAGGGCACAATTTCGATTGCTTATTACTTCGTTCAATCGAATCAAAATCTAAGTTTCGATACTCGAAAACTTGCCTCGGATGTTGTCAAACGATTCCGATGGCTATTCGACTACTTTTTCCTTCCCTTTATCGGATTTGTGGCCCTCTAAGCTCTTGAGCTAATTCAAACAAATTCAATTTATTAAAGTCTCGCTTGCTAGCCTTGGCCGAATACACATATCATTGACTCAACATCACATAACTAAGCACTTTAGTCAATTTTCTTTAATTACGCACATTCGGCCTTAGCTCACAACAAGGTAGCCGATTACCTAAGTCAAGAATAGGCACCATTAAGCTTGCCTCTAACCGAATGCATGCACAATAATTCCCCTCATGTGGCCGATTATACTTGCAAGTTTCACAAACATTCTTCAACCATTTCTTCTTTAAACAAACATATTTATCATTTACTTCATAACCAAATCATCATGTGCAAACACATATACACATATAGGTGCAAGGCCGAATTTCAAGGTGTTCATAACCATCCAAAACACAAATTTTAACTAACATGCAAGAAACATAAACCATGCTCATGAGCATGCCATGGCCGAATACCTCACACACCATACTCCTTTTAAATTTTTGGTCATGGTTAAACAAAGGACTCAATGCCCTACTCAAGAATACTAAAAAGAAATTTCAAGAGTAGTCAATCCATCATTACATGCATCATCAACAAGCTTCACTTTTAGCATGCAATGGCTTTAACACAATATCAACTTTGGCCAAATACCATTTCCATGGCATAACAAGGATTTGAACCATGGCTAGCATGAACATCAAGTTAGCAACTAAAACATGCATGAATCTCATGACACAACCTCATACATACCTTAATCTTGATGCAAGTATAGCCAAATCTCCTTCTAGATCTCTTCTAAACCAAAAAATGGAGCAAAAATCCTCCCTTTTTCCTTAGTATTTTCGGCCAAAGAAGTGAAAAATGGATGAACAAAATTTTTTTCTTTCTTTCTCTACAACTCACGGCAAGGGGGGGCATCCATGCTCATCTTTTTTTTTTTTGTTCATTTCTTTAATGCTAATTCTTATTTTATTTCTTCATACATAACTCACTAACCAAACATGTTGGAAACATGTTTCCTTTGCCCATCAACACCTACCTTGGCCGCCACTATGCTTCTTTGGGGAAATTTGACATGCAAATCCCTTATTTTTGCATGCATGATCAACTAGTCATCCCACATCTTCCCATCATACTTTCAAAGTTTACTACTAGGCCCTTTCTAATGAAATTCACATTTATAACACTAAATCAAATCATCAAAAATGTCACACACAATTTAACACATATAATAGGCATCAAAATAAATTTTAAATTATTTTTATGCCTCGGTTTTGTGGTCCCAAAACCACATCCCGACTAGGGTCAATTTTGGGCTGTCACATAGATCAGTTACGAAATACAAATGAGAGCTTGTTTAGCTTAATATATATGCCCATATGATGATACCGATTGGAAAGAAATTATGTATTCATTTTGAAGATGAATTGAATAATGAGTTTAAAATGTTTGTGTGTGCAATGGAATTTCACGAGTTAGTAATTTTATTGGATCAGGATTAGAAAAATGGAAGAAATTTGTTATCACAAGAGACATAGCGAGATGAGAGTTTTAGACTTCAATTAAAGAAATGTATTCAAAACATTTTTTATTTCCTCGCAAAGAAAAAAAGAAAGAACTGAGTAGCCTGTTTCAGTGCCATCAAGGTTTTACGTCAGAGATGGAATGAAACAGAGTAATGTGCGACCACCGATGAGTTTAGTAACCAGTGCAGGTAGTGTTAGAAATGTAAATAGATTTGAATGCAACCCATTATGGCCAAAATCATTTTGGGGTGTGTGGTTTAAAAGATAGATTCTATTTTATGTGGTTTTCCCAATTATTTTAAGAAAGATTACCGAATCAAACTTAGTAAAATAGAGACCAGAAGGTAAGACCTGCTACTACTTCTATAAGAGATAGATGTCCAGGAACTTGAAGCACGATTAGAGTCAGTAGAAGTGGAATAAAAGACATAGTCGTTTGATCTAAAGTTTAAACTTTTACCAAAGCTTTTGTGTTCCGAGTACTTAATTATGCTTCAGTTCTTGATGATATTGTTGGTACCTTTTCTATCTCAGATGTTAATGTGTATCCATTAATTGACACTGGAACAACACATTCATATATATATGCACAACGTAGTAAAAAAAGGAGTTTATTGGTTGAGTCGACTGAATATGTGGTGGTTAAATAATAAATCCTTTAGATCATAGAGTCATAGTTGATTTGGTTTGCAAATAGTGTTTACTGAAATTTTAGGTTTATAATTTTCCTGTTGAATTAATGCTACTGCCATTTATCGAATTTGATGTTATATGGAGAGTAGATTGATTGATTTCTCTTAATGTACTAGTGAATTGCCAACAGAAATTAATTTATTTGAAACGTCAAAGTCGTGAACTGATTTACATTAAGTCTAATTGTGATTTGATTGTGATTTCAAGAATATCTTCACATAAATTTTTATTACAAGGTCGTGATATGCTTTGATTTATATCATGGATTTGAGAGTAACTAAAATGGAAGTTGATTCGTTATCAATAGTTTGCTAGCTTACATATGTTCTAGCAGAATTGTTAGGTTTATTACTAGAGCGGGATATTGAGTTGTCATAAATTTAATACCAGGAACTGCTCCAATCTTAATTGTTTTATATAGAATGTTTTCAACCATGTTAAAATGAATTAAAAGTTCAGTTGCAAGGATTAACCGACAGAGGTTTTATTTGATTGAGTGTATCACTTTGGGACACTCTTGTATTGTATTTGGGGAAAAAATGAGTTGATGAGTTTGTATACTAGTAGTTGAATAAAGTCATAATAGAGAATAAACATCCGTTAATTCGTATTGAAGACTTATTCAATCAGTTGAGAAGTGCTACCATGTTTTCGAAGATAGATTATAGACCTGGTTACTATCGGTTGTGAGTTACAAATGTAAATGTACCGAAAACAAAATTCAAGATTCATTATGAGCATTACAAGTTTTTAGTTTTGAATTTTGTATTAAATAATGCCTTGCAACATTTGAAGTTTGATGAATCAGGTTTCTTTTCAATCACAGTTCGATGAATTCATTGATATTCTATATTGAAGATGTACTGATCTTTCAGAGCATGCTCAACATTTAAAAATCTGTATTATAAATGATTATTAATAATTTTTTGATAATTATTATACTGATGATGAAGCTGTTACAGGGACATGTTGCACTTATTTGGTCAGCTAAATGCCAGTAGAGTTTTGATCAGTTGAAAATATTATTGACAGAAGCTCTAGTACTGACTCAGTCTAAGTCCATGAAGGAATTCATTATTTACAGTAATGTTTCACTAAAATGAATTTGAATTATGCCAGTCCAATTATTATAGACTTGGGAGTTAAATCATTAATTCTTTAGAGAATTTGTGAGATGTAAAGAAAGGAATCGAATTTGTTAGTGAAATGGGAATAGATTCGGAATGATTAGATCATTAATTTCAATATTAATGGTGATAATTTATGATTCAAAAATTGAATATGTGTTAAACAATTGTGAATTTATACGAGACATCCTATGAGAGACTTATTGTAGGGTCTATTCGATTCGGTCAAGTATGACAAATAGTGAAATGATTTGAGACAAAATTTCTGATAGCTGAGAATAAAATTTGTAATTTTAGAGTTTGTATCGAGATATCTAGTATGTCAAAGTGGAATCCTGTATGAGTTGTTATAGTTTTTATTATTATAAATTTTGATGGATATGAAGCCGAGTTGATGGATTCTATATTTGGACTATCTTTGACGTTGAGAAAGGGAGAATCATCAGGATTGTTATTGTCAGACTAATGAAAACAACTTATTTCTATTTTGTTCAGAACACATTATTCGTTTGAAAGCTAGTTGAATTGTATGTATCTAAAATTCACAAAGCTATGGCACAAATAGATGAATAGTTGAAACGAGTAATTTAGATTCTGCAAGATATATGTTACAGTGATATATCATTGAGTTCTAGGGTAATTGGAAAAAAATATTAACTATTGGCAAAACCCCATTATATTGGCCAAAAATGAATAAGAACAAACTAGACAAGACATATTTGACTTAGAAGACAGAAGAGTCTATGAGCTTTTAGTAAATAAACTTATTCCAATTAAGAAATTTCGAGGACGAAATTTTCCTAAAGAGGAGAGAGTTCTAACAAACCGTTTTTCAGTAGTGTCAAAAACGGTGGTTTCGGGGCCACAAATCTAATGAGTGAGTTTGTAGATATTATTATTTAATATTTACGAGTCAAGTATAGAATCACGTTGAAATTTGATTTAATGATTTTTGCTAATTGAAAGAATAATTAAGTTCAAGTGGTATGTCCCTAAAGTCAAGTGGTTTTAGAAAATGAGGTATTGGGATCTTGTTTCTATAAACCGAGCCTTTAAATATTTTATTAAATATTTATGAAGTGTTATTACGGTCATATTAAAATTTGATTAAGAAATTTAAATGTTTAGATAGTTAATTAATTGAAAAGGACTAAATCGTAAAGGTTACAAAAGTTAAATTCTATTAGTTAAGGGAGTCAAAAAGTTAAATTAATAATGTCATAAGGTTTTATGTGGCAATAATACCATAGGCAAGTGGTATTCACGATTGGCGCTTAAAATATGTTAAATTATATATTAATTTTAATAAAAATTAAAAGAAAAGCTATGTTAAAATAAAATAAAAAGTAAAACATATATATTTTGTTCTCTTTATGTTCATCTTCTACAGCTGAATAAACACCATTGTTGAAACCATGGAGTTCAGCCAAGCTCTTTTCCATGCATGTGTGGGATTTTGAGGTCTGTTTTTCATGGTTTTTATGTTTTTGTTATCGTCTTAGCTTAATCTAACTAATTTAGAGGTTAATTTGTGAAATTGTTAAAAGGTTTGGGACTTTCCATGAATGTTTTAATTGTGTTTATGGATTTAATTGATAGATTATTAAGTTTAGTTGTTAAATAGAATTATTTTGTTTAGTGATTTTAGTAATTTTAATGTTAAAGGATTAATTTGTTAAAGGAGTAAAATTCATGGGATTTAATGTGAAATTTTGTTGAATTTAGGCCGTTTAGAAATCCTATAAAAATTAACTAACATGAATTTTAGCTAAAAATGGTAAATTTGCAAGTTTCGGGTTTAAGGATTAAATTGCATAAAAAGTACAACATTAGGGGTAATTTTGTAAATTTCCCATTAATAAGGATTATAAGTTAAATTAATTATGTTAAGTTCTTTGAATGGCTTAATTGAATGAAAATTATTATATAGATCAAGAAAAGAACCAAATGGATTTTAACCAAGGAAAAACTAAAGTGCCAACCTAGTCGTCAACTTCGTTTTTACAACTGTTATTATCGAGGTAAATTTGTAACTTGATTAAATTAACTAGTTGTTGTTTAGGTTGTTTAATATCTAATTGTTTATATATGAATCGATTTCATTATCTTGAAGGAAATGTTAAGACATTAGTTGAAAGACATTATGAATCTATACCAGAAATAAATAAGACCATAGATGAAAGACACTATGGCACCATTCCAGAAATGAGTAAGACCATAGCTGAAAGACGTTATGGCATCACGATTCTATTGAGTAAGGCCATAGCTGAAAGACATTATGATATCACTATTCTACCGAGTAAGACCATAGCTGAAAGACGCTATGGCATCATGAATCAAACGAATAAGACCATAATTAAAAGACACTATAGCAACACGATAGAAAATGAATAAAACCATAATTGAAAGACACTATGGCAACACGATGAAAAATGAATAAGACAATGGCTGAAAGACACTATGGCATAAAGTCGAGAATAAAAAAGACCATGGTTGAAAGACATCATGGCACCCTCCAATCATTTGTTATTTAGGTAACACGTTTAGGTATGTATTGTAAGTATAAATACGAGTTGAACGTTTGACTAATATAGTATGATAATGAATGTTAATGCTCTGATGTGATTATATACTTTATATTTTTATAAATATGTTAAATTGTGATGTTGAGGTGTGTTTAGGGAATTAAATGGTTATATGAGTATTTTCTAAGTATTCGATTTTATTTCATTTGATTCAACGGATGATTTAAGTTTTAATGAATGGATGCGTATATGAAAAGAACTGTGTTATGGAAACATGAAATGGAAAATGTTGGTATATGAATATGAAATGAAAAGGGAACAAATTAAGTAATAGATTGAGGAATTATGTATTGAACTTCATATTAATATGTTTCATGTTCAGTTGATTGGATATGCTTTTTATTACACCTACTAACCTTGTAGTTTGTTGTGAATTCGAAGAAAAAAGTATGCATAATTATAAATGAGTAATGTTTTAATGGTTTTGTAACACCCCAAACCCGGCCCAGACGTTATGGCCGAATCTGACGTGCCACATTGGAGTTGAAAACCCACGTTTCGTTTTAAAGTTTTAAAACCATATATTTTATTGAGTTAACAAAGTGTATGGAAGTGGGCACCGGTAGGTATCCGAGAGAGGAGGTGAGCCATGAAGGTCGCTTAAGTACCAAGCTCTTTGATTGGAACCAATCCTAGACATGCCCACAACCATAGCCACACTTTGTTATATCGAGTTTAAATTTGTTTAAGTGGACGTCTTTGATAAATCGATTAATCGTGATGTTGAGATATTTTAAAACAAATATCGTTATGAAAACACGTCCTAAGTCTAGCCCATTTGAATAATTATTAACCAATTTTTTAAAGTTATTAAAATTAAAATAATCCCGAAAAATGAAAGGAAAGTTAAAATTGGCCTTATTACAACCCAAAAGTAAATAATAATTAAAGTAATTAAAATGAAAACCAATACTTGTTTAAAAGCCCAAAGATGATCACAGTGGCCACTCCAATCCTCTCCTACCAAGTCCTCACATCAAGGCTCACCGCAAGGTTAAGGAAGGGGTGAGTTTGGAAACTCGGTGTGCAACAAGCCCTTTCGAGCCCAAAACAATAACGACCTATTGGGTCTAAGCCCAAATCCAATCTCAATCATGCATTGGTCAGTAGCCCTTTTCATATTTCATATTTCATATTTCATAATCTTGGTCAAGCCTTTTCATGTTTCATATTTCATAATCTTGGGCAAGCCTTTTCATATTTCATATTCTTGGGTCAAGCCTTTATCAGAAAGTATGGCCCTTAAACCCATTTCAATGTCACATATAATTTCAATGAAAGAATGCAACCCATTTGGGAGACTACTCAACCCACCATCCGCTACTCTCCACCGTGCCAACCAACACACCATGTGGGATTAACTCGACCCACCACCTAAACTCTCCTTTGGCAAAGATAGTGCTTTATCATATAACTGGAGGCCTAGCCTCTTTTAATAATTGGGGCCAAAGCCCTTTCAATAACTGGGGCATAAGCCCTTTTATAACTGGGGCATAAGCCCTTTCGATAAGCAGGGCATAAGCCCTTTTCACTTCCTCCATCCATATAAAACCCAACCCAATGCATTTATGATTACCTCATGTGCATATCATACATATCATGTGCGTATCATACATTTCATGTGCATATCATACATACCATATTTATCAAAATCCCATGTATTAAAATCATACATAAACCCTAGGGGTATAATGGTCATTTTTACCTAGGGCAAAACGGTCATTTTCATATTATAAGGGTAATCTTGTAATTTTACCAAAATTAGGGTTTCCATGTTTATTAATGATTACTTAACAATTCATGGGTGCAAGCAGTGATTCGGCCCATTTTTAGCGAAAACGAGTTATTGGGCCTAAAACCCTTAATGGGCTCTACTTAGCCAATTTCGTCATCTCGGCCCATTTAGCCTATATTTCATAATGGTTTTAACAGTCTTATCATGCCATATAACAGATTTCCGTTTACTACCAATTTTTCCCAAATGGGCCCAAAAGCCCAATGGACCCCACTTCGACCCCTCGAGGCCCAACTTACCAAGAACGCCAAAATCACACTCTTACCGTTTCCATCGTTCTCGATCATCGTCTCATCGATTCTAACTAACTAGTGAGCGTTAAATTGCTCACAAGTCCTCGAAATGCGAAATTTGACATTTTGCTTTTAAACATTTATCGCTTTAAGCTATGAAAAGGGTTCGTTACACACCGATTTGCGATTTTCCTTGACGAGATCTCCTATAATCAATTGTTTAACTAGATCACTCGCAATAATTGAACCAAAATAAGAACTTTCCAATATTAACACTTACACATTCGCCACCATCCATAATGGCCTTAGGCACCTTACCTTTGTCGCGATTGATGACTAGGCCTAGCTACTCCGTGATCCAAGCTACTCCAAAACGACACTACACCTTGCTGCTCCTTCAATAAATAAACCAAAAATATTAAAAGAAGACCCCATAAAGTCTATGCCCATATTCGCCATCTCCCTAAATTAGAGAGGTTTGGCTTTTCTTAAACTCCCTAATATTGAATTGATTAAAGCTACGAGCACTTACCAAGGTTCACTTACCCAAACAGTTTCAATCCGTGTTAACTCCGATTCAACGCAATGACTCTAAAACACTAGCGAACCCGTACCACAAGGATCCTACGAATCGCCACCAAGTCACCCAAGGTCTTTGTGCTTTTGGCTTTTGGGTCCTTTGAAGAAAAAGTGGTTATGGACCAAAAGGGTGTTGACAAAAGAGTTGAAAGGCTTTTAAAATAACAAGAATCGGCTAAAAGAAAAGAACAAGTGTATACCTTTATAGAGCAATTGACTTCCTTTGACTCCTTGATTTGGCTTATTGATATTCGGTTAGAAAGCGAGAAGAATGATAGGTTGGCTTTTACTTAAACGAAAGAGAGGAAGAATAAGAAGTAGAGAGTTTGTGGAAGAAATAACGAAAAGAAAAGAGAGGATTAGCTTAAGAACAATCGGCAAGAGGAGAAAGAAAAAGAAGAAGGTACATACCAAAGAAGAAATCGGCACACTCGGACCTTAATGCCGAAATTAACTAGCCTAATACCCTTCTCGAAAATCCCTCTCAAATCTCCCTTCCAAACGGCTAAGCTCTATCCTTCTCTCAAATCCCTAAAATCTCTCCCCTTATCCCTCCTTAATTTATGCATTTGACTTGATCCAACTCTCCTCTTACAGAATCCACTTAGGTTCCAACACTTACCCTTCCTGCACATAAAAATAAATCCTCTTATTTGCCAACACAGGGAATCGAACCCAGGACTTCCCTTATGCTCCACACGCCACCTTTTTAGGAGCTTAGTGGCGTCACCCTTGCCACTTTACTACAGCTTTTTTTTGTGATACATTTTACCCACAACTTAATATAAGGGCACCTAGCCAGAACCCCTAACTCCTAAGTCCAAAATTTTAAAAATTCTACTGGGTTTTGGCCAACTCATGGGCCTTCCATAAGCCCATTAACATACCCACATTATGAATTCCATAATCACATACCAAATTTTAGAAATTTACTTAAAATATCAAGAATCGCGAAAACCCGAAAATCAGGATGTTACAACTCTACCCTCCTTAAAGAAATTTCGACCTCGAAATTTACCTGGTCCAAACAGTTGAGGGTATCACGACGCATTGCCTCTTCGGTCTCCCAAGTAGCTTCTTCCTTGCCATGGTTCCTCCAAAGTACCTTCACCAACGGATCGACCTCCTTCTCAACACCTTGACATCACGATCAAGTATTTGCACAGTTCCTCTTCAAAGGTCAAATCCATTGCATACCTCAATTTCGCAATCGCACGATATGAGTTAGGTCAAAACGATATCGCCTTAGCATGGACACATGGAAGACATCGTGAATGCGATCCAGTTCTGGAGGTAACTCTAGTTGATAAGCCACCGGCCCTATCCGCTTAATGATTCGATAAGGTCCAATAAACCGTGGGCTCAACTTACCCTTCTTTCCAAATCTCAAGATCTTCTTCCAAGGCGAAACTTTCAAAAAGACCATGTCTCCTACCGCATATTCAATATCCTTACGCTTCAGATCGGCATAAGACTTTTGTCGATCCGCCGCCTCTTTTAACCGCTTCCTGACCACCTTAATCTTGTCTTCAGTATCTGCCACCAACTCTGGCCCAAGTATTTGCCTTTCCCCCAATTCCGCCCAACAAGTAGGCGGCGACACCTTCGCCCATATAGTGCCTCATATGGAGCCATCGAATACTTGCTTGGTAATCTGTTGTTATCGCGAACTCCGCTAAGGGCAAATGGTCCTCCCGGTGCCTTTAAACTCAATAGCACAACCCTCAACATATCCTCTAAAATCAATAACCCTCTCGATCGCCCATCCGATCGAGGGTGAAAAGCCGATCTTGAAATCCAATCGCGTTCCCAATGCCTCATGCAACTTCCGCCAAAACCGAGATGTAAACCTTGGGTCTCGATGCGAAATTATCGATCTTGGCACACCATGCAATCACACTATTTCCGCCACATACAATCCGCCAACTTCAAGTGAGTAATCGGTTCGGACGGTATGAAATGAGCGATTTCGTGAGTCTATCCACAATCACCCAAACCGAATCCTTCCTAGAAGGTGTCAACGGCAACCCACTTACAAAGTCCATAGTTACCCTTTCCCACTTCCAACGTGGTATCTTTACCTACCGTAACAATCCGAAGGTAGTTGATGCTCGGCCTTCACTTGTTGACATGTCAAACATCTCCCAACAAATTCGGTCACTTCGCTTAAGCCCAGGCCACCAATATTGCTCTCGCAAGTCTCGATACAACTTACTCCCTCCGGATGCATAGCACAAGGTCTATTATGTGCCTCTTTCAAAATCATCAATCTCAAGTCGGAGTCTTTCGGCATACAAATTCTTCCTCGAAAACAAAGAACTCCTCACTATTTAACCCAAAGTCGATTCTCCCCTTCTCAACTTGCGAACCCGAGCAACCAACGACTCGTCCTCCAACTGTTGCTTTTAATCTGTTTCTACCCAAGTCGGTCTTACCAGAACTCCGCCAATAAACTTCCGTCGTCATACAAACTTAGGCGAGCAAACATCGCCTTTAATTTCGCCACCGTCCTTCGACTTAGCGATCGCCACGACATTCGCCTTACGGATGATACTCGATCGAGCAGTCATAGTCCTTTAACAACTCTATCCACCTTCACGCCTAAGATTCAGCTCCTTTTGAGTCGCAAGTACTTAAGACTCTTGTGATCCGTATAAATGATGCATTTCTCCCCATACGTGTAATGCCTCCATATCTTAAGTGCAAAGATTCTGCTGCCAATTCCAAGTCATGAGTAGGGTAGTTCACCTCATGTGGCTTAAGTCGTCGTGAAGCATAGCGACCACTTTACCCTCTTGCATCAACACGCACCCAAACCTACATGTGACGCATCACAGTACAGTGAAATCCTTACGGACACTGGTGAATCAAACTGGCGCTTAGTCAAAACCTTCTTGATCTCTCAAAAGCCTCTTCTCGCTTATTTGTCCAAACAAAGGTGCTCCTTCCTTATAAGTTTAGATTATCTGTCGCCAACACGGAAAATCCTTCCACGAATCTCCGATAATAACCCGCCAACCCCGAAAACTTGAATCTCCGTTATCGACTTGGTGGCTTCCATTCCGAATTGCTTCAATCTTTCGAGGGTCCACCTTGATCCCTCGGCAGACACAACATGCCCCAAGAAGGTAACTTCCTTCACCAAAACTCGCACTTACTAAACTTTGCATAAAGTTGCTTCTCCTTGACACTTGCAAAGAATACGAAGATGCTCATCATGCTTCTCTTACGCTTCCGAATACACCAAGATATCATCAATAAAAACGACTACGAACCGATCTAAGTATGGCTGGAATACCCGATTCATCAAATCCATGAATGCCGCCGGTGCATTAGTCAACCCAAATGGCATTACCAGAAACTCGTAATGTCCGTATCGAGTCCTGAACACCGTCTTATAAATATCCCCCTCTTTAACTCTTAATTGATGATATCCCGACCGAAGGTCGATTTTAGAAAACACCGAGGCTCCTTTTAGTTGGTCGAACAGATCATCAATTCTTGGTAACGGATACTTGTTCTTAATAGTCAGCTTATTCAACTGCCGATAGTCAATGCACATGCGCATAGTCCCATCTTTCTTCTTCTGAACGAAGGGTGCACCCTACTGGGAAACACTTGGTCTTATAAACCTCTATCCAATAGCTCTTGAATCGAGCTTTCAATTCTACCAACTCCTTTGGTGCCATCCGATAAGGTGCAATGGACACAGAGTCGTTCCGGTAGTAAGTCGATTCCAAACTCGACTTCTCTATTCGGGTAATCCAGAAGTTCATCGGGAATACATCCCGAAATTCCTAATAGTCCTAACCGATTCCACCGTTATCTCCTCAAGTCCCGTTTGACTCACAAAGGCCAAGTACGCCTCACAACCTTTCCCGATCAACTTCTCGGCTCTTAACGCCAAACAACATTGGATAAATAATCCTTCGTTCCCTATGACCATTATCTCCTCATCTTGGTGAGTTCTTAATACCATCCTCTTTGCCGCACAATCCAACGTCGCCTTGTGCTTAATTAACCAATCCATTCCCGAATAAGATCAAAATCCGAAATGGCGGCTCCATCAAATCTCCTTCAAAGATTTTATCTTGTGTCCCTAACTGCATCGCCTAAAAATTTTATCTACCTTAACCGAACGTCCTAATGGACTTATTACTGATACCCCACTCACAGTCTTCTCAGGAAGCACATCCAAAGCCCCCGATACATCACAAGCAACATACGAGTGGGTGGAGCCCACATCAATCAAAGCAGTGTAAGGTATACTATGAATGAAGAACGTACCAGTTATAACATCAGGAGCGTCACCCTCCTCACGACGTTGTGCAGCATAAACTAACACCGGTTGTCGAGCTTCAGCATGACCAGCACCTCTGCCAGGGGCCCTACGTCCTCGTCCATTACCATTGCCACCTCTACCTTACCCACGACCCCTTTGTGGTGGTGGTCCTCCTCGCCGTGGTTGGACATCCCTTTGCTCTGCCGCCAGCTCCTGAGCTGTCCTCCGAGGACACTCTCGAACTTATGCTCTTTTGACCCATATCGAAAACATGCTCCATTCGTTTCAAAGACTCCCCATATGCACCCTACCACAGTCCCCCGCAAGCTGCGGTCTATAAGTATTTATCGAACTGCTCGAACCGGTTCCTCCATCCTTGCTCTTTAACACTTCGATTCGTGGCACTCGAGGGTCCAAATCCTCTTGAATCAGGTCGATCCTTCTCACGATTCTGTCGCTCACTCAGCTTCACCTCCTCGGCTATCTTAGCCTTTTCTACCAACGCAGCAAAACCACGCTCCCTCTGTGGAGCTATCAATATCCTAAGCTCATCGCGGAGACCATCCTCAAAGCGGACACTGCGCTCATATTCGGTTGCCACTATACCACTAGCATATCGACTCAGCCTCAAAAATTCTGCCTCATACTCTGCTACAGTCTTATCACCTTGAGTCAGATTCAAGAATTCCTTTCGACGAGCATCCACATAGCTTGCTCCAACATACCTCCCTTTAAAGGCAGTTTTGAACAATTCCCAGGTTACTTGCTCAATTGGGGTACTCTCCCTTACGGTGATCCACCATCGGTATGCCTCAAATCACGTAGCGGCGACACGCCTCCTCTCGACTTTTGCTCCACCGAGCGATCTAGGTAAATCCATGATCCGCTCTGTTGCCTCTAGCCAATATTTCGCCACATTCGGCCACTCGAGATACACCCCTAAATACCTCCGCTCCGTTGGCTTGAGTCGCTCCGATATAGACCCCTTATTCACCGTCCAAGACTAGCTCCACCACTCTTTCTAAAACCCTTAACATGGCTTGGGATAAAGCGTCATCCCCATGACCCGATCATAAGACCGGTCTCCGTTGCTTGCGGACACGGTGGCTCCTCGGTGGCCTATCCCCGAGGATGAAGATTGACTTGCACCCTTCCGCGACCACGTCTGCGGCCTCGTCCTGAGCTCCTCTAGTACTCATATCGAATTATCGATTACTGAATTTTATGCAATTAGTATAACGTTCCTTTGTTTATTAAGAAAATGTCTTATGTAGATATAGCAGTTCAAGGATTTTTCAGATTATCGTAGCCTAGCTACGGTCTCATTCCTACCGTTTATGACTCTACCCTAGCTAAAGTCTCATAGTAGGGTCTCAAAGACTATTCATAATATCAATATCATATATTGTAAGGAAAATACACTTACTGAGACTTGGTGCAGGGGATTCAAGGCGCCACTTCTTTCTCCAATCCATTTAGAAAAACATGTTTTGATTATCGAAAATAGAAATTCGAAAACTTTGATTTGAAAACTCCTTTATTTTGAATTCTTGATTTAAAGCAGAAAAATTGGTACCCTTTTTACCTATATTTCTCATAACCATATTTAAAATGAACTTTTCAAAACTCTTTTCGAAAATACCCTTCTTAGGCATAAGTTTTCGAAAACATTTTTGGACCCGATCCACAGCCGAGTTGTTGCAACCTAGGCTCTGATACCACTAAATGTAACACCCCAAACCCGGCCCAGACGTTATGGCCGAATCTGACGTGCCACATTGGAGTTGAAAACCCACGTTTCGTTTTAAAGTTTTAAAAACCATATATTTTATTGAGTTAACAAAGTGTATGGAAGCTGGGCACCAGGTAGGTATCCGAGACAGAGGAGGTGAGCCATGAAGGCTGCTTAAGTACCAAGCTCTTTGATTGGAACCAATCCTAGACATGCCCACAACCATAGCCACACTTTGTTATATCGAGTTTAAATTTGTTTAAGTGGACGTCTTTGATAAATCGATTAATCGTGATGTTGAGATATTTTAAAACAAATATCGTTATGAAAACACGCCCTAAGTCTAGCCCATTTGAATAATTATTAACCAATTTTTTAAAGTTATTAAAATTAAAATAATCCGAAAAAATGAAAGGAAAGTTAAAATTGGCCTTATTACAACCCAAAAGTAAATAATAATTAAAGTAATTAAAATGAAAACCAATACTTGTTTAAAAGCCCAAAGATGATCACCGTGGCCACTCAAATCCTCTCCTACCAAGTCCTCACATCAAGGCTCACCGCAAGGTTAAGGAAGGGGTGAGTTTGGAAACTCGATGTGCAACAAGCCCCTTCGAGCCCAAAACAATAACGACCTATTGGGTCTAAGCCCAAATCAATCTCAATCATGCCTTTGGTCAGTAGCCCTTTTCATATTTCATATTTCATATCTTGGGCAAGCCTTTTCATGTTTCATATTTCATATCTTGGGCGAAGCCTTTTCATATTTCATATTCTTGGGCGAAGCCTTTATCAGAAAGCAGTATGGCCCTTAGACCCATTTCAATGTCACATATAATTTCAATGAAAGAATGCAACCCATTTGGGAGACTACTCAACCTACCATCCGCTACTCTCCACCGTACCAACCAACACACCATGTGGGATTAACTCGACCCACCCCGCCAAACTCTCCTTTGGCAAAGATAGTGCTTTATCATATAACCGAGGCCTAGCCTCTTTTTAATAATCGGGGCCAAAGCCCTTTCAATAATGAGGGCATAAGCCCTTTTATAAGCTGGGCATAAGCCCTTTCGATAATCAGGGCATAAGCCCTTTTCACTTCCTCCATCCATATAAAACCCAACCCAATGCATTTATGATTACCTCATGTGCATATCATACATATCATGTGCGTATCATACATTTCATGTGCATATCATACATACCATATTTATCAAAATCCCATGTATTAAAATCATACATAAACCCTAGGGGTATAATGGTCATTTTACCTAGGGTAAAGCGGTCATTTTCATATTATAAGGGTAATCTTGTAATTTTACCAAAATTAGGGTTTCCATGTTTATTAATGATTACTTAACAATTCATGGGTGCAAAAAGTGATTTCGCCCATTTTAGCTTAAAACGAGTTATTGGGCCTAAAACCCTTAATGGGCCCTACTTAGCCAATTTCGTCATCTCGGCCCATTTAGCCTATATTCCATAACGGTTTTAATAGTCTTATCATGCCATATAACAGATTTCCGTTTACTACCAATTTTTCCCAAATGGGTAGGAAAGCCCAATGGGCCCCACTTCGACCCTCGAGGCCCAACTTACCAAGAACGCCAAAATCACACTCTTACCGTTTCCATCGTTCTCGATCATTGTCTCATCGATTCTAACTAACTAGTGAGCGTTAAGCTTGCTCACAAGTCCTCGAAATGCCGTAATTTGGCATTTAAACTTTTCGACATTTATCGCTTTAAGCTATGAAAAGGGTTCGTTACACACGATTTGCGATTTTCCTTGACGAGATCTCCTATGCAATTTCTCCTATAATCAATTGTTTAACTAGATCAGCTCGCAATAATTGAACCAAAATAAGAACTTTCCAATATTAACACTTACACATTCTACCACCATCCATAATGGCCTTAGGCACCTTACCTTTGTCGCGATTGATGACTAGGCCTAGCTACTCCGTGATCCAAGCTACTCCAAAACGACACTACACCTTGCTGCTCCTTCAATAAATAAACCAAAAATATTAAAAGAAGACCCCATAAAGTCTATGCCCATATTCGCCATCTCCCTAAATTAGAGAGGTTTGGCTTTTCTTAAACTCCCTAATATTGAATTGATTAAAGCTACGAGCACTTACCAAGGTTCACTTACCCAAACGGTTTCAATCCGTGTTAACTCCGATTCAACGCAATGTGACTCTAAAACACTAGCGTAACCCGTACCACAAGGATCCTACGAATCGGCCACCAAGTCACCCAAGGGTCTTTGTGCTTTTGGCTTTTGGGTCATTGAAGAAAAAGTGGTTATGGACCAAAAGGGTGTTGACAAAAGAGTTGAAAGGCTTTTAAAATAACAAGAATCGGCTAAAAGAAAAAGAACAAGTGTATACCTTTATAGAGCAATCGACTTCCTTTGACTCCTTGGATTTGGCTTATTGATATTCGGTTAGAAACGAGAAGAATGATAGGTTCGCTTTTACTATAAACGAAAGAGAGGAAGAATAAGAAGTAGAGAGTTTGTGGAAGAAATAACGAAAGAGAAAAGAGAGGGATTAGCTTAAGAACAATCGGCAAGAGGAGAAAGAAAAGAGAAGAAGGGTACATACAAAAGAAGAAATCGGCACACTCAGACCCTAATGCCGAAATTAACTAGCCTAATACCCTTCTGAAAATCCCTCTCAAATCTCCCTTCCAAACGGCTAAGCTCTATCCTTCTCTCAAATCCCTAAAATCTCTCCCTTATCCCTCCTTAATTTATGCATTTGACTTGATCCAACTCTCCTCTTCAGAATCCACTTAGGTTCCAACACTTACCCTTCCCGCACATAAAAATAAATCCTCTTATTTGCCAACACAGGAATCGAACCTGTGGCTTCCCTTATGCTCCACACGCCACCTTTTAGGAGCTTAGTGGCGTCACCCTTGCCACTTTACTACAGCTTTTTTTGTGATACATTTTACCCACAACTTAATATAAGGGCACCTAGCCGTAACCCCTAACTCTTAAGTCCAAAATTTTAAAAATTCTACCGGGTTTTGGCCAACTCATGGGCCTTCCATAAGCCCATTAACATACCCACATTATGAATTCCATAATCACATGCCAAATTTTAGAAATTTACTTAAAATATCAAGAATCGCGAAAACCCGAAAATCAGGATGTTACAGGTTTAATCATTTATGTTCGGTAAGTTATATTTCCTTTATATGAGCTTACTAAGCATTGGTTGCTTACGTTGTTGTTTTTCCTTATCTTGTAGATTATGGAAAAGCTCGATCGGTTGGAATCAGGTCAGAGTACATTCACACTATCCATCCTTCATCTTGGTAGAAGATTTGGATATATTGATGTCGGGTTATAAATGGCATGAATTAGGAGCCCTTAAGTTATTTTTTTATGGTGGTGTTGTTTATAAGTTAGTTTAAGTAAGCTTTGTGGTTATAAATGTTTAACATATTTGGTGTATGTTTGAAACTTGATATACTTTTGGTCATTAGCTAAATACCTTTAGTGATTAGCTTGATATATGGTAAACATCTGTGATGAAATAGAGACTTTGATAATGTCTTGTAAATATTGAGTATGGATGTGTTTGGACATTTAAATTGTGGTACCAATGAGGGTACATTAGATAGGCAATTAGATAAAATGCGATGTATGTTTTGGTTACTTTATTCATGCCTCTTGAAAGAAACTGGCTTATGGGTTAACGTTATGAAAAAGAAATGGTTATTTGGTATGCTAGAAATGTTGTAAATGATTGATTTTGAAATGTTGAAATGAAACAAGGTTGATTGTGATTATGGTACCTATTATTGGTACATTGGTTAGAACTAACTGAATGATTGATTTGATATGTTTTGAGTGTGATTGGAACGTGTTTTGATCATATGAATGTTTGTAGAAATGGTGTGTTTTGGTGTGCAAGAATAGGGTTTGAAATAGCTTGGTTTAGGGGCAATTTGTGTTGGACACGGCCTAGAACAATGGCTATCACATGGCAGTGTGCCACACACAACCACCTTACACAGCCATGTGTTATATTAATTTCAAGCACAGGTTTCACACGGTCTAGCACATGACCTGCGACACGGCCATGTGACCCAAGTTAGTGAGTTACAAGGGCAGACACATGGGATGGGACACGACCGTGTGTCCCATAGTTCAAATGTCCAAATGATCTATGTAACACCCCAAACCCGGCCTAGACATTATGGTCAAATTTGACGATGTCACATGGTAGTGCTTTTCGATAAATATGTCGTTGCTAAATCCCCTTTTTCCTTATCTTATGTCAATTTCAAATCATGTCGTTCTTTTTCAAAACATTAATCATTTGCAATTCGATATTCAATTTCCAAAATGTTTTTCATTACAGAAGGTTTTAAATAGTTTGCGTATTCGTGGTATTTTTTATAAAACATCCTTTTTATTTGAAAACTTGAGTTTTACCAAACACTAGTAGATATAAATCATAAAACCGTATAAATCCAAATTTAAACCCAAAATCCGTAAAGCCATAATTACAGCAAAATACTCCCAAATAAAAGTAAAATCATGAATAAGTAATAAACAGTGTAAAAGAAGTCGTGTGGCCACCACTGAGTCCCCTACTGCACTGATCGGCTATATTTGGGGATTACGTGTACAGATTAAACAGAAGGGGTGAGTTTACCTCAGTGTGTAATCCCCATACAAATGAACAGACATCAACTGGATAATCACAGTCTGGGCTTAGGACCTTTTCGATATCAGTATGAGACCAGTTTGGGCCTTAGCCTATCTCAGTATAAAAACAGTCATGCAATAGGGCTTCAACCCACCACAGTATTAGTAGCAGTAATAGATATGCAGTCACAGAAACCCTACCCATCCAGCCTTTACACACCATCTCCGTCCAACCTTACACTCCATGTGGAGATATAATCGACCCACCTATCCCTAAACTCTAAGTAACACCGAATGCGGCACTAGATTGTAGCTTGCAGCTGTGCTGCAAGTAAATTAGGCTTGAAAAATTTCAGTACACTTCCTCTGAACAATATCAACCCCCAACCCAATGTAATGCAATATATAAATATGACATGCTATAACATAATATCATGAATGTAATCAGGGCCTATAGTATAAAATCAGTGGGACATCATCATACATTTTCCATATCAGTCATACAATCATTTCAGTCAATTAGAGGTCTAGGTAATGCTTACCGACCTTATAGTAGGTTCACAGTCAACTTGGGTGACCTGTGTAAACTTAGAAAACATCTCAGCAAAATGGGCTCATACGCCCATGTTGCTTGCCCGTGTGGGCCTACATGCCCATGTGGCCGACACAGCCCAAATTGGCCTTGGCCATGTGGATCACATGGCCTGGCCCAGGATCCTACACGCCCGTGTGGGCCTACACGGACCAAATTGGTCAGCCCCGTATGTTACACACGGCCTACCTGGCCATCACACGGCAGTGTCTAATGCACACAGCCTGGCCTCGTCAATCACACGCCCGTGTTATGGCACACGGCCTACCACACGACTGCATGGCATCGACAGAATGGTTTTTGGCTTTTGTTGAAACCTCGATTTCTGCATTTTCGGGTACACACCTGGTATCGAATTGATGTAATAGCACTCCTGTAAAGGCTAGTACCCTACAACGTTATAACAACTTCTAAAATCAGTCACAAATCTCGATTAAACCGAAATCCTGAAAACAAAAATAGTCCAAATAGGATGTTTATCACTTACCCTAAACAACTCGATTGATTCCCACTAAAGTTCCATCAAATAGGAGCTCCGACCTTCGCGAATCGTTGCTGCCAAAATCCAGAATTAAATTAATGAAAAGTAATGACACAATAACGATATAAAAAGAAAATCCCCCTTAAAACTAGTAAAACCTTACCCCACTACTGAAGCACACGTAGTTGGAAAGCTGAAAAACTGGAGTTGAACAACACTAGAAAGATGAAGAAAGAAAGAAAGGAAGAGACGAGAAGAAAAGAGAAAAGTGACGTTAGAGCGGTAGGGAATTTTTGGCAGAGAGAGAAAAAGAATTAGCAAAAGAACAATTAAGGGATATTCCCACAACCCCTTACTTCTCTACTCTATCCACACAACAGATAACTTCTACAGAATTTTGGTTTCACCGAAACTCTCACCGCAACACTAGGCAAAAATAAACTCCCTTACAGGGATTCAAACTCAGGACCTCTACTCACCAACATTCCTCCTAACCACCAGACCAGTAGGCCTATTTTGGCAGAGAGAGAAAAAGAATTAGCAAAAGAACAATCAAGGGATATTCCCACAACCCCTTAATTCTCTACTCTATCCACACAACAGATAACTTCTACAGAATTTTGGTTTCACCGAAACTCTCACCGCAACACTAGGCAAAAATAAACTCCCTTGCAGGGATTCAAACTCAGGACCTCTACTCACCAACATTCCTCCTAACCACCAGACCAGTAGGCCCATTCTGATATGAGATTACAAGCATTTAAATAAAAGCCTATTAAACAAAGTTAAGGCTTTACTCAGAAAAATCTAAAATTTTACCGAAGGCAAGTCTTGAACTTGGGACCTTTCACACACACCCAGAACACTTAACCACTGAAGTAGATACACAGTTGTGTCCCAAACACACAGAAATAAATATACAAACTTTGGAGCATTACAACTCTACCCCCTAAAAGAAAATTTCGGCCTCAAAATTTTACCTGATCAGGACAAATGAGGATACTACTGGCGCATTGCATCCTCAGGCTCCTACGTAGCTTTCTCCGTGCTATGATTACGCCATAGGACTTTAACCTGTGGAATAGACTTCCTCCGTATAACTTTTACGTTACGCTCCAATATCTGAACCAGTTCCTCCTGAAGGTTAGATCTGGCCTAACCCCGATCTCCTCAACAGGAACAATGTGCGTGGGATTAGAGCGGTAGCACCTCAACATCGATACATGGAACCCATGGTGAATCTGGTCTAACTCTGGAGGTAGTTTTAACTAGTGGGAAACTGGTCCCACTCATTTCAATATGCGATAGGGTCCAATAAACCTAGGGCTCAACTTGCCCTTACGACTAAATCTCAGTACCTTCTTCCATGGCGAAACCTTGAGAAAAAATAAAGTCCCCTACAGAATACTCAATCTCACGTCGCTTCAGGTCGGCGTAGGAATTCTGTCTATCAGATGCCACTTCTAGTCGGTCTCGAATCAGTCTAACTTTATCCTCGGTATCAGAAACTAGTTCAGGACACAGAACTTGTCACTCGCCCAACTCCGTCCAACATAAAGGAGTGTGACACTTACGACCATAAAGTGCCTCGTAAGGTGCCATTTGTATACTAAACTGGTAACTATTATTGTAAGTGAATTCTGCCAACGGTAAATACTTCTCCCAACTGCCTCGAAAGTCAATCACACAGCTCCTTAACATATCCTCCAGTATCTGAATCACCCTATCAGATTGACCATCTGTCTGGGGATGGAAAGCAGTACTGAAGTCTAACCTTGAACCTAGAGCCTCATGTAGCTTTTTCCAGAACCAAGACCTGAAGCGAAGATCCCTATCAGAGATGATCGAAACCGGTACCCCATGTAGTCTCACTATCTCATATACATACAGTTTAGCCAGCTTCTGCGGTGAGTAGTCAGTACGAACCGGTATGAAATGGGCAGACTTGGTCAATCAATCCACGATGACTCATACTGAATCCTTCTTAGTGGGTGTGAGGAGTAACCTACTAACGAAATCCATAGTCACTCGCTCCCACTTCCAAAGTGGAATCCTAACTAGTTACAACAACCCCAAAGGAAGCTGATGCTCAGCCTTAACCTGCTGGCAAGTCAGACATTTACCCACAAAATCGGTAACCTCTCGCTTAAGTCCTGCCCACTAGTATAACTCATGCAGGTCTCTGTACATCTTATTTCTGCCAGGATGCATAGCATGGGGAATACTATATGCCTCTCTCAGTATCAACCGCCTCAATTCAGTGTCTTTCAGTACATAGATTCTCCCACGAAAATAGAGTACCCCTTCGCTATTTAGTCCAAAGTCCTCAATAAGCCCACTCTCAACCTGCCAGAAACGAAAACCTAACGATTCATCTTTCAACTGATAACCCTTAATCTGCTCAATCTATGTAGGCTTAACCTGAAGCTCAGCTAGCAGACTTTCATCATCAAATAAACTGAGGTGAGCCAACATCTCCCTCAAATTAGTTATAACCTTACGGCTCAGTGCATCGGCCACCACATTGGCCTTACCATGGTGGTATTCGATTGTACAATCGTAGTTCTTAAGCAGCTCAATCCATCTATGTTGCCTAAGATCTAACTCCTTCTGAGTGAGGAGATACTTGAGGCTTTTGTGATCCGTGTAGATGATACACTTCTCACCATAGAGGTGGTGCCTCTATATTTTTAATGTAAACACCACTACAGCCAACTCTAGGTCATGCGTCGAATAATTTGCCTCATGAGTCTTAAGCTGACGAGACGCATACGCTACCACCTTACCCTCTTACAGCAAAACACATCCTAAACTGACATGTGATGCATTATTGTAGACAGTATACTCTTTCCCAGACTCTAGCTATATCAGAATAAGGGCCTCAGTCAGTACAGTCTTGAGCTTTTCAAAGCTCTCTTGCTACGCATCAGTCCAGTTAAACGACACACCCTTGCGTAGTAGCTTATTCAAATGTACCGTAATTAGTGAAAACCTTTCTAAAAAACGTCGATAGTACCTTACCAGTCCCAGAAAACTACGGATTTCAGATACATTCTTAGGGTGCTTCTAATCTAAGACAGCCTCAATCTTTCGAGGATCAACTCTAACCCCCTCAGCAGAGACCACATGTCCCAGAAATGCTACTTCACATAACCAGAACTCACATTTACTGAACTTGGCGTACAGTTGTTTCTCTTGCAAAATCTATAGAAGATGTTCATCATATTCATCCTCGATCTTCAAATATACTAGTATGTCATCAATAAATACCACCACAAATTGATCTAGATAGGACTGGAACATTCGGTTCATCAGATCCAAGAAAGTCGCTGGTGCATTCGTCAATCCAAATGGCATTACTAGGAACTTGTAGTAACCATAACGAGTCCTAAATGCCGTCTTACGCATATCAGCTTCCTTAACTCTCATATGGTGATACTCTGATAAGAGATCAATCTTAGAGAAAATTGAAGCTCCTCAGAACTGGTCAAACAGATCATCAATCCTCGGTAAGGGGTACTTATTCTTTATAGTCAACTTGTTCAGTTGTCGGTAGTCAATACACATACGAATTGATCCATCTTTCTTTTTCACAAACAGAACTGGCGCTCTCCATGGAGACTCACTAGGACGGATGAACCCACAATCCAGAAACTCTTGAATCTGAACCTTAAGCTCTGCGAGCTCTTTCAGTGCCATTCTATAAGAGGCGATGGACACCAGAGTTGTACCAGGAAGGAGCTCAATCCTAAACTCTACTTCATGATTCGGAGGTAACACAGGTAGATCTTCAGGAAATACATCCGGAAAGTCCTTAACTGTCCTAATATCCTTAACTGAAGAATCCCCAGAATCTGAAACACTGATATAGGCTAGATATGCCTCACATCCCTTACAAACCAACTTTTCCACCCTCAATGCAGAAATCACATTTGATAAGTAGTTCTAATGTTCCTCAATTATAATTACCTTGCTATCCTCCTCAGTTCTTAATACAACCCTTTTGTGGCATAGTCCAAGCTCACTCGGTGTTTAACCAATCAATCCATTCCCAGTATCAGATCAAACTCTCCAAAAGGCAGTTCCATCAGATCAGCTAGAAAAATATCCCCTTGAACCTCTAGAGGAACGTCACTAAACAACTTATTCACCCTTACTAATTGTCCCAGCGGACTCAGTATAGTCACCTCACTCATAGTACTCTTAACCAAGATACCGAAGTTCTTAGACACAGTACAGGTTATATAGGAGTGAGTGGATCCTATATCTATTAGTGCATTATAAGGTACATTATAAATAAAGAACGTACTCGTGATAACGTCTAGAGCATCTTTATCCTCTCGGTGATGTGCAGCATAAACCAAAGTCGGCTGCCTCGCCTTAATATGACCAGTACCTCTCCTCGATGCTCCCTGACCACGACCCAACCCATTACCACCTCTGACCTAACCACGGCCTCTCAGTGGCTGCTAAACTAGTCTTAGTGGTGGTGCAGTACCAGTACCCAAAGCTTGTATCTGATCGGACCTCCGTGGTCGCTATTTAATACGATGCTCTAATGAACCGCACCTCAAACAAGCCTTAGTTCTTTTCCAAAACTTGTCCTGGTGGCATCTACCACAATCAGTACATGGCAATTGTCTAGTAGTAGCAATAGGAGCCCCAACTCTGATCGGCCCATCAACTCTAACTTTTTTCTTAGGCTTTTGAACGAAACTTGACGGCTCTAAATCCCTTTTGCTCCTACCTCTCTCGATTCTGGCGCTCAGCCACTTCACTTCCTCTGCAATCTTCACCTTATCAACCAGTGCCGTAAAGTCTTGCTCCCTCTATAGAGCTATCAGAACCCTCAGATTATCCCTGAGGCTATCCTTGAAGCGAACACATCGCTCATACTCAGTCGCCACCATACCTCGCGCATAGCGGCTCAGTCTAAAAAATTCGGCCTCATACTCGGCCACCAATCTATCTCCCTGAGTCAGATTTAGGAACCCTCTCCTATGTGCATCCAGCTAACTGGCCCCCACATACGTCCCCTGGAAAGCGGTCTTAAAGAACTCCCAGGTCAGTGAGCTACCACTGATATGCCTCATCACGTAGTAGTGATATAGTACCCTTTGATTTCTACTCAGGAGTGCAGTCTAGATCGTCTACAATCCTCTCTATGGCCTCCATCCAGTACTCAGCCACATTAGGGGCAACTCCACCAATACCTCTGAAAAGCTCATCTCCGTTAGACCGAAGTCATTCCGTAACCGACCTGCGGCCTTCAACGCCAATATTTGGCCCAACGACGCTCTCTAAAATCCTCAACATGGCCTGAGACAGTGCGTCGTCCCCAGCCTCTCTATTATGAGATCCAATCTCAGTCACAGATGAAGCCGGTGTCTCACTAGTATCCAAATTAGGTAGATTGCCAGATGACAAAGACCCAGCTTGAGCACCTCTACGGCCTCTACCACAGCCGCTTGTACCTCGTCCGCGAGTACCTCTGGTGCTTATTTTCTAATGACGTTTTATCTGTATTAACATTTTTATGTATCATTTTATAGTTCCAATGTTTATTAATAAATATTTTGTGAGAATAGTATCAAAAGTGTAAAGTTTGTCTCATACATCGCAGTGTCAATCAATGTCAATCAGTTTTACTACAGTCTCAGTATACCCTATTTTAGGTGTTTTCAGTACAGTCTATCTATAGTAGTCTCAACATATACTACCTATAGCAGTTTCAAGATATACTATCAAAAACAATTTCAAAACAATTCTTAGTTTTAGAAAACTTATTGGATCAGCGCCGAAGACTCGGTGTACCACACTTTTAGTAAAAACATTTAGAAATTAGTTGCCAGAAAATCACGTCTTAAAAACCCACATCCACAGCCGAGTTTTGCAATCTGAATCTAATACCATTAAATGTAACACCCCAAACCCGGCCTAGACGTTATGGCCGAATCTGACGATGTCCCATGGTAGTGCTTTTCGATAAATATGTCGTTGCTAAATCCCCTTTTTCATTATCTTATGTTAATTTTAAATCATGTCATTCGTTTTCAAAACATTAATCATTTGCAATTCGATATTCAATTTCCAAAATAATTTTCATTAGAAAAGCTTTTAAACAGTTTGAGTATTAGTGGTATTTTTGATAAAACATCATTTTCATTTAAAAACCTAAGTTTTACCAAACGTTAGTAGATATAAATCATAAAACTGTATAAATCCAAATTTAAACCCAAAATCCGTAATGGCCATAATTACAGCAAAATACTCCCAAATAAAAGTAAAATCATGAATAAGTAATAAACAGTGTAAAAGAAGTCATGTGGCCACCACTGAGTCCCCTACTGCACCGACCGGCCTATATTTGGGGATTACCTGTACATATTAAACAGAAGGGGTGAGTTTACATAAACTCAGTGTGTAATCCTCATACAAGTGAGCAGACAGCAACCGGATAATCATAGTCTGGGCTTAAGCCCTTTTCGGTATCAGTATGAGACCAGTTTGGGCCTTAGCCCATCTCAGTATAAAAACAACCATGCAGTAGGGCTTAACCCACCATAGTATCAGTAGCAGTAATAGATATGCAGTCATAGAAATCCTACTCATCCAGCCTTTACACAACATCTCCGTCCAACATTACACTCCATGTGGGGATATAATCGACCCACCCATCCCTACACTCTAAGTAGCACCGAATGCGGCACTAGATTGTAGTTTGTAGCTGTGCTGCAAGTAAATTAGGCTTGAAAAATTTCAGTACACTTCCTCTGAACAATATCAACCCCCAACCCAATGTAATGCAATATATAAATATGACATACTATAACATAGTATCATGAATGTAATCAAGGCCTATAGTATCAAATCAGTAGGACATCATCATACATTTTCCATATCAGTCATACAGTCATTTCAGTCAATTCGGGGTCTAGGTAATGCTACCGACCCTACAGTAGGTTCACATTTGACTTGGACGACCCGTGCAACCTTAGAAAACATCAATAAAACGGCCATGTGGCATCGACAAAATAGTTTTTGAATTTCGTCGAAACCTCAGTTTCTGTATTTTCAGGTACACACCTGGTATCAAATTGATGCAATAGTACTCTCGTAAAGACCAGAACCCTACAACGTTATAAAAACTTCTAAAATCAGTCACAAATCTTGATTAAATTGAAATCTATAAAATGAAAATAGTCCAAATAGGGTGTTTATCACTTACCCTAAACATCTCGATCTATTCCCACTAAAGTTCCACCAAAAAGGAGCTCCGACCTTCGCGAATCGTTGTTGCCAAAATCCAGAATTAAACTAATTAAAAGTAACGACACAATAACGATATAAAAAGAAAATCCCCTTTAAAACGAGTAAAACCTTACCCCACTACCGAAGCACACGCAGTTGGAAAGAAAAAAAATTGGAGGAGAACAACACCAGAAAGACAAAGAAAGAAATAAAGGAAGAGACGAGAAGAAAAGAGAAAAGAGACGTCAGGGAGGTTGGGGATTTTTGATAGAGAGAGAAAAAAATTAGCAAAAGAACAATCAAGGGATATTCCTACTATCCCTTAATTCTCTCCACTAGCCACACAATAGATAAGTTCCATAGAATTTTGGTTTCATAGAAACTCTTACCGCAACACTGGGCAAAAATAAACTCCCTTACAGAATTCGAACTCAGAACCTCTAGCTCACCAACATTCCCCCTAACCACCAGACCAGTAGGCCCATTCTGATATGAGATTACAAGCATTTAAATAAAAGCCTATTGAACAAAGTTAAGGCTTTACTTAGAAAAATCCAAAATTTTGCCAAAGGCAAGGCTTGAACCTGAGACCTCACACACACACCCAGAACACTTAACCACTAAAGTAGTTACACAGTTGTGTCCCACACACACATAAATAAATATACAAACTTTGGGACGTTACAATCTGGGTTATGTCTCACGGCCTGGCCACACGGTCATGTGACCTCTGTTTCACAAATTTTTTTAAATTTTATCTGAAATTTCTTATTTGTTTCGAATTTTTCCTTGAATGTTACAGAACTATTTTTAGGGTCTCTTAAGCTCGATTTAATAAGAGTATTTATACTATAATTAAATTGTGTTATCAAATGTTAATATGTAAATTATTTATTAATTTCTGTTTCAATGTTAATTGTTTTGCATTGTACAGTAATGCTTTGTAACCCTAATCCGGTGACAGAGACAAGTTAAGGGTGTTACAGTTACACGGCCTGGCCAAAGGGTCGTGTAACCCACTATTTTCAAATTTTTCCATATTTTTCTATTTTGTTTCAAATTAGCCCTTGTTTGTTCCAAATTGATTTTAAGGTGCCGTAGGCTCAATTTAGGACCTATGTTAGTATATATGCTATGAATGATGATTGGTTTTGAATATTTTGTTTTTAAATTAAATCAAATGGTATTATAATGTCATTAGTTTCATTGTGAGTCGTAATACTCTATAACTTTAATCCGACAACGGAGATAGGTTAGGGGTGTTACAAAACTTATCTCCCAATCTCGTTTAAACTAGATTACTTCCTAGGGTCATCAATCCTAGGGTTTGGGCACACATATTTTATACCTACTAATTCTATGATAAACCTCTATTCTTCTATTGATTAATATACTTAATTAATTAATCAATTCCATAACTAAATCATTCAAGATAGAAATAAAGCACAAAAAATTATCCTAATATTCATACAAGTGTTAATTGGCCAAATAAATGTATAACATCCCGAATTAGGGCCTAGTCAGAATAGTGGTTTTGAGACCACAAATCCGAGATAGAAATAATTATTTTATGGATGTTATGAGGTCCATGATATATATGCATGCCTGTGTGAAAATATCAATGAGAAATTTTACTAATAAGGTGTCCAATTAAGTTATTAGGACTAAATTGCAATAAGTGAAAAACATGTGTTCTAGTTGATTTAAGGGATTAATTGTGATGAGATTTGAAATTTAAAGTCCTTATTTAGTAATTATACCATTATATGTCATTATGGACAAAAATGGACATAGGAGGGATAAAATACAAATGTTTTAAGGGAAGGGCATCTTGGTCCATTGATTATTAAAAGAATTAAAAGGGAAAAATAGTCAAACTTTGTGTCCATCTTCATCCCCCTTGGTCAACTTTCACAAGAAGCCATAGCTAGGGTTTCTTTCATCTTTCAAGCTCAAAGTATGTGCATCTTAGCCCCGTTTTTAATGTTCTTTATATTTTTTAAATCTTCGTAGCTTGATTTAGCTATTTCTACCCTTAGTTTGAGCTAGGGTTCATGTTAAAAAATATACCCATGAATAACATGCTTGTGCTTTGAAGTCTAATGGAAGAATATGAAAGTTTGATGGGTGATAAATAACTTTTACTAGGTGGTTTTTGGTGAAATTGATAAAAATGACCTAATTGTAAAAGTTGTAAAAACTATGTGTAAATGTGTGAATAAATGAAAAATGTGGGTTGGTATGAGAAATGATACGGCTAGGATTGAATAATGAGAAAAATGGGTACTTTTCATTTTACGAGCCTAGGGGCAATTTCATAATTTTGTGAAACTTTAGGGGAAAAATTGTAATTTTTTTATATTGTGATTTTTGGGACTAAATTGAATAGTGCATGTATTAAATGAGCTAAATGTGCTATTATAGATAAAGAGGAACGAGGAATCAACCTTGACCGAGGAAAAGGCAAGGTTGCAGATTAAATCACAAATTGTCATATTTTGCACCGAGGTAAGTTGGGTGTAAGTAATTCAATAGTTTCATTATTATGCGTTTAATAATTGATATTCTATGATATATGTATGTTTGCTTTAATAAAATTGGCTTGTGACGATTTAATGAAAGTTTAGTGATAGCTTTATATCTCGGAAGTCCCGGGTGACTCTGAGGAATGCTTAGGATTCGGATATAATGACACCACGATTTATGAGAGCCAGTGTAAGACCATGTCTGAGACATGGCATCGACATGGATATGAGAGCCAGTATAAGACCATGTCTGGGACATAACATCGGCATCGATATGTGTGCCAGTGTAAGACCATATCTAGGATATGGCATCGGCCTTGGTATGTGATTTCATGTAAGACCATATCTGGGATATGGCATCGGTATGTAGACCCATGTAAGACCATGTTGTGGACATGGCTTTGGCATTTTATATTGTGTGTGATGATTCTGAACGTCCTTTAGTATTCTGGAAAATTCAACGGGCCATTTAAGATTATGATTAAGAATGTGGGGTAGGATGAGTATTAATGCATGGTACAGGTATGTACGTAAACCTTATGAGTTTTAGACTTGATTCATGTTGGGAAATTTGGTACGGGTATGAAAGAATAAGATAAGCATGATGTTCAAATACATTTATTATCAATTCTCAATATGTTCATTATGTATAATAGGACAATGAGGTGGTAATTGATAGTATGTGCAATTCATGAGTTTCATGACCTAAGTTGTTTAATATTTGCACATGACTTACTAAGCTATATGCTTACCCCTCTATCTTTTCCTCTTTCTTATAGCATCGCCAAGCTAGCTCAGGGATAGTGAACGTCGGAGTTTGAGTCACACTATCAAAAAATATTTTGGGGTATAATTAGTTTACTACATTTAAGTATGGCACGTATAGGGCACTTAGTATTTTGTGATATGTGTCATATTTATTAGCCAAAGTGATGGCTCTTTTTGGTATGTTATTCCATTTTATATATGACCATGAAATATGGCTTATATTGATTATTGGGTTGAAATCCCTAAATATTGTTACATGCATGAGATGTGTTATTACTTTTGTGGTGTGTGCCGAATGGTTGATAAAATGTGGAGTTTATGCTTGACGGATAAATGATGTCAATTGGCATGGTCACTATATTAATAATGGTAAAGAAATGGATTGAATGAACTTCAAACAACCAGTAACATAGGAAGTGTAGCATCCCTTACCCGTCTCTGACGTTGAGACAGGGTTCGAGGCGTTACCAGACTTAAACATAAACATTCATACAAAACCGGGCCATAAAATTTGGTCCAAATTTAAAATCATCCAATCACATGCATATTGTCCCTTATACGGGCCCACGAGGCCCAAAACATACATTGGGATTGGTTCGGGACTAAACTGAAAACTTTGAAAATAATAGGAAGACTTAGAAAATTTTCATACTTTGGAGAGTCACACGCCCGTGTAGGTAGGCCGTGTGGTCACACACGTCCGTGTGACTTGGGACACACCCGTGTCCTCAACCCATGTAACTCTCTGACTATGACATCATCAACTAAATAAGGTCATACGGCCAAGTCACATGCCTGTGTGCTTAGGCTATGTAGAGAATTAAATTCCAAAAAATTAAGTGCAGTTCATACGGCCTAGGCACACGCCCATGTCCTAAGGCTGTGTCCTTCACATGGCTGAGACACACGGCCGGGTCTCTGCCTATGTGTTTGCTATTGAACAATCTATTTTGCATTATTAGGGTGCAGGGGATACACGGCCGGATCACACACCCATGGGGTAGATCGTGTGTCACACATGGCCAAGACACATGCCGGTGTGTCTAACCGTGTAGACAATTTCTAGGCTATTTTCCAAGCCATTGCCACGCTTAAACACTTACATATCTACACTCACTTCATGGCATGTAACATGGCACATTTGGCTACTCAAGAATTCACATTCATGGTTAAATTATGACTTGGTAATGTCAACATATCACCTATCCCAACTATCATGCTTTCATATGGCATTCCACACCAATTTCATATTTGTCTATCATATTTGCTAACCTAGTTTCAAGTTACACATTTGCACATTTTCGTACACATTAATCATATTTCATACACCAAACGTACATGCCATCCATCACACTCTCTAACCATAAGCAACCATAACCACATTAAAGCATAAGCATATTTGCATGCATGTACCAATAATTAGGGTTACAATCAAAATAATCAATATGAGCCACCTCTCATGGCCATATACAAAATAATCATAATACTTTCATGAGCCAACTCATTTGGCTAATCAATATGACACATAACAAAAAGACCAAGTCCTTATACATGCCATATACTCAAAATGATGAAACTAACTATACCAAGTATTCAATTGATAGTTTGATCAAAAACTCTGACGTCCTCCGATCCCAAGCTAGCTTGGTGACACTATAAGAAATGGAAAGGAAATTGGGTAATCTTTTAAGCTTAGTAAGTTCACATGTAAATAATTTGCAACTTAAACAAGCATTAATCATACATTTAACATAACAAACATAACCTTGCATTTTATCAAATCCCTTAAACTTATTCTTCATATATATATATACATGTTCTTACCACAAGTTCACCATATCTCATGTCATTCTCATGAGTTCGATGTACATACCTGTGCCTACTTGCACATAGTAACGTACATTCTCATCTTTGACGTATCCATCAAAATTACTCATTGAACTTCCTTTAGAACTACCCATTGAACACTTGGAATACTATCAGATACATCAGAATCTCGTACCTAAGTGCCTCATATGTAGCCAATGCTACCTCATATCACATATCACATGTTGCTCACATTCGAGGTACTCACGGGTCTACTCACATAGGTTGTCGGGTATTCGCAACACATGCCAGACTACCCAGCCATTGGTAGAATATATGAGACCAGTACCCGGAACGCCAAAACATGTGTCACATGCATCATGAACTCAGACCACAACTCAATGAGTTCAAATGTCACATATATCATGAACTCAGACCACAACTCAATGAGTTCAGATCGCATAGTTCCTAGTGACATGTCACTTGTATCCTAAACTATTCCTAAGGTTCAAATGGGATTCTTCGATACCACATTTCTGTCGAACTTGCTCTTAACGTCGATTTCAATACTCATAGCATCAATCACATATTCATGGGATAATCAAAGTATAATTCATGATTAAATTTAGGCAATAATCACATGATATAACAACATATCAAATATGTAAGTACTTATCATACGTGCAATATTAAAGCATTTAAAGTAATGTACATGTTGCATTATTCGCAAATGAACTTACCTGGATACAAAATGATAGAAATGAGCCTAATCCTCGTAAACTTTATTTTTCCCCTGATCAAGACCCGAATCACGTTTTTCTTAATCTATAATGTCAAATTTAACTTGTTCAATACACACATTGCTCATATCGACCTATAACACATACTTTGGTAAAATTACCTTTTTACCCCTAACTTTTCACTTATTTACACTTTAGCCCGTAGGCTCGTAAAATGAAATGCATGCATTTTATTTGTTACCCAAGCCTAGCTGATTCATATTCTAACTCATATCAACCCATATTTCTCATTAAATCACATTTCTACTACCTATTTCTTCATATTTTACAAATAAGTCCTTTTTAGGTGTTTTCACTAAAAATCACTTAGTAAAAGATGTTTATCATACATCAGACTTTCATAATCTTCCATTAAACATCAAAATACATGTATGTCAAACATGGGTGAGTTTTTGAACATAAACCCTAGCTTAAAATTATGGTAGAAATAGCTAGATCATGCTTCATGGATTTTAGAAACATAAAGAACATTAAAAATGGGGCTAGGGAGCATGTAACACCCCAAACCCAGCCCAGATGTAATGGCCAAATCTGACGTGCCACATTGAAGTTAAAAATCCACGCTCTGTTTTAGTGTTTTAAAAAAACCGTCGTTTGATAAGGCTTAACCAAGTGAATGGAAGCTGCGCACCAGGTAGGTATCCAAAAACAGAAGAGGTGAGCCATGAAGGCTGCTTAAGTACCAAGCTCTTCAAATGGATCCAATCCTAAACATGCCCACAACCATTGCCACACTTTGGTGCAAGGTTAGGTTTTGAGGAAAACGAGTTAGAATTCATTTAAGTAGATATTTTTGATAAATCGATTAATTATATCGTTGCGTTATTTTGAAAATAATTATCATTTTAAAAAAGCGGCCTAAGTCTAACCCATTTTGGATTGTTATCAGTAAAATATAGGGTATAAAATAAAATAATCCCAGAAAAATAATTAAAATGGCCTTATGACAACCCAAAACCAAATAATAATATTAACAAGATAAAACTTATAAAGAAATAAATCGGCTACTTATTGCAATTAAAAGAAACAAAAACAGTAGTGTGGCCATCTCCGAGTCCCTCGCAGCTCCAAACCATCTAAGCTTAGGGATTACCTGCACAGTTAGAAACGGGGTGAGTTTACGAAAACTCAGTGTGTAATCCCAATAACATACAAACAATGAAAACACAGTATCAGTACAATCTGGGCCAAAGCCCTATTTAGTCTTGAGATATACTGGGCCGAAGCCTTTCGTTTAACGGTTACTGGGCCGAAGCCTTTTCATAAATCATATTACTGGGCCGAAGCCTTTTCATAAACCATTTCACTGGGCTGAAGCCTTTACTGTAAACGGTATGGCCCATAGGCCCATTTCAATATCACATGTAATATCAATGGATGTATGCAAGCCCATTTCAATATCATATGAAATACCAATGAATGTATGCAAGCCCATTTGGGGAGACTACTCGACCCACCATCCGCTACTCTCCACCCGTACCAACCAACACACCATGTGGGGAATGATTCAACCCACCCAACCAACACACCACTGGCAGCATAGTTGCTTTATCATATATCTAGAGGCCTAGCCTCTTTTAATAACTGGGGAAAAGCCCTTTTTGGTAAACTGGGGCAAAGCCCTTTTCGGTAAACTAGGGCATAAGCCCTTTTCGGTAAACTGGGGCATAAGCCCTTCTCAATAAACTAGGGCATAAGCCCTTTTGCACTTCCTCCATCCATATAAAAACCCAACCCAATGCATTTATGAATACATCATGTGCATTTCATACATATCATGTGCATTTTATACATATCATGTGCATATCATATCAATCATGTATATCATATCCCACGTATCAAATTTATAATTAAACCCTAGGGGTATAATGGTCATTTTTACCTAGGGGCAAAACAGTCATTTTCATACTATAAGGGTAATTTCATAATTTTACCAAATATCAGGGTTTTCCATGTTCATCAACAATTATCAATATTTCCGAGTGTTTAAACAATGATCTTTAACCCACTTTATCAAATTCGGGCTTTTGGGCCCAAAACCCCTAATGGGCCCTACGAATGTTGATTTAGCCCACTAAGCCTGCTTAATCCAAATTTTACAACAGTACTAACCGTGTTAACATGCAACTTTTCCAGATTCCATTTTCTATCAGTTTTACCCAAATAGGCCCGAAAGCCCATTGGGCCCGATTCCAGCCCATTGAGGCCCAACTTACCATCGTGCACAAAATTGAGTTCTTACTCGTCCCATCGATCTAAACACCGATCTTATCGTATTTATTGCATCTATACCCACACGCAACATTACAAGTTCCCAAAATGTCGGTATTTTAGCATTTCAGCTTCTCAGCAGATATTAATCTAAGCTACTACGAGGGTTAGTACACACCTGTTATGGGTTGAAGTTGAAACGTTTCCATAATCAATATCCTACGATAACCACCACCTATCACTCAAACTTAACTAATCCAATATCAATATATGTAAATCCTAAGCACATCAGTCTACGGAACATAAGGGCATATTCGTCATTTTACCATACAAGGGTATTACAGTCACTTTACCCTACAGGGGCTTTACGGTCTTTTTACCTATTATAGGTATTTTAGTGATTTCATCCTACAAGGGTGTTTTGGAAAATCTACAAACCAAGGGTATTTCAGTAATTTTGTAAACCAATAGTATTTCTATAATTTTTAGAAAGTTAAGGGTATTTCTGTAATTGTGTAAATCAAGGGTATTTTGGTAATTTTACAAATTGAGGGTATTTCGGTAATTTCACAAACCAGTGGTATTTCGGTAATTTTACAAACTAGGGGTATTTTGGTAATTTTACAAACTAGAGGTATTTTGGTAATTCTATCCTATAGGGGTATTTTAGTAATTTCACAATTGAGGGTAAAACGGTAATTTTGTAAATTGAGGGTAAAATGGTAATTTTGTAAATCGAGGGTAAAACAATAATTCTATAAATCGAGGGTAAAATGGTAATTCTATAAATCGAGGGTAAAACAGTAATTTTGTAAATCGAGGGTGAAACGGTAATTCTATAAATTGAGGGTAAAATGGTAATTCTACAAATCGAGGGCATTTTAGTAATTTGGTAAACTAAAGAATTCTAAACAGGAATAACAATACGAATGGGCCTAAAGCCTATTCTCGGCCCAAATGGGCCCACACGCTCGTGTGGCCCTTTTAGCCCAAATCTAGCCACAAATATGAGATTCACCTAGCCTAATCCAATATTTACTACACAATCAAACAACTTATCCAATTGGGCCCGTAGGCCCATTATGCCACATGACCCCTTTCGGCCCATCGCGGCTCGAAGTAGCCATCCTACAGCTAGAGTAGCGAGAAAATACACACCTGATAGGAGACTAGAGTTAATCCACGCTCCGATCACTCTTAGCCGACGCCCAACCCAAACGAGCACGCCATACAGCCAAAGGGATCAGCCAAGAAAGGTAGCTTTACTCTCCTCATGGTTCTCTCTATTTAAAGCCAGCTTCGCATCCCCTCTTATGTTAGTTTCCTGATGTGGGATCCCTCCATCATCAGAGTTTAAATTCAACACCAACTCTTGCCGCCCCTTGTTAGCAAAATAAATGCTTATTGCTTGCCATGGGATTCGAACCCATGCCTCCCCTCAGATGCTCCACACGCTACTTGCCACTAAGCCACAAGGCTTTTTGTGTCATATTTTATCCCCAATTAATTATTAGGTCTAAAGGCCAAAGTCCAGGTTCCCTAAAAAAAACCAAAATGAATTGCAAGAGCCAAGGCTTGAACCCAAGCTCCCATACAACCTTAATGACGCCACAACCACTAGACTACATGCTTCCTTGTGTCATTTATTTACCACAATAATTTAAAAGGCCCTCATCCAAGCATCCAGGTTTTTTTTTCACTTAATACCAAAATTTTTGCTAAAGCCCAAGTTTAAACCCAAGATTTCTCCAACACTTCTCAAAGCTATTAACCACTAAAGAAAACATTTAATTGTTTCATTTGATTGCACAATTACATACCTATATACAACCTCCTTACGGACCCCCACTCAAGGCCCAATACTTTTATGCCCAAATTCGGGGTGTTATAGAGCACTTACAATCAAGCTTGAAATGTTGAAAGCCCTAGCTATGGAGCCCTTGCAAATTTCGGCTAAGGTGGGAGAAGATGGACAAGATTTTTGCTTGATTTTTCTCTTTTTATTCTTTTATTAACCAAATGACCAAAATGCCCTTAAAGCCTTTCTTTCAAATTTTTCCTATTCATGCCCATTTTCGTCCAAAATTTTAGAACTTGGTCAAATTTCTATTTAAGGACCTCTAATTAACGATCCAATGCAATTTCATGCTTGAAGCTTCTAGAACACAAGTTTTACAACTTATTTAACTTAGTCCCTAAGGTCAAATTGGACATCTTAAGCATAGAATTTCTTCATGAAAATTTCAAACAAACATGAAATCATATCATGGACCATCAAATAATCATAAAATAAATATTCCTATTTCAGATTTGTGGTCTCAAAACCACTGTTTCGACTAGACCCTAATTCGAGATGTTATAGGGAGCTTCGTCACAGTGGGAGGGTTTCTCGTAGGCCTCAGTTCTTCCAGCCTAGGAGAAGTGTTCTTAACACCGATTATTGATTCCAAGCTCTAGGAAATAACTATGAAAGTTGAGACAGATTTTATAAAATCCAACTACATGAGGGAACTTATAGACTTACTAGAAGGGATAAAACCCATAAGGTGTAAGTGGATCTATAAGAAGAATAAAAATGCGGATGAAAAAGTGGAAAATTATAAGGCCAGACTTGTAGCATAGGGGTATACTTAGAAATAAGGTATCGATTAAGAAGAAACATTATCTCCAGTTACCATGCTTAAGTTAATTCGCATATTATTTTCCATTGTGACAATTCTTGATTACGATATCTAGAAAATGGACGTCAAGACAGTGTTCTTGAACGACTATCTTGAAGAGAACATCTATATAATGTAACCCACAAATATATAACTAAAGGAAAAAAGTATGAAGTTTGCAAATTGCTTAGATCAATATATAAACTTAAGCAGGCATCTTGTGACAGCCCTAATTTGACCCTAGTCGGGAAGTGGTTTCGGGACCACAAAACCGAGTCATAAAAATAATTAACTGTTATATTCTATGCTTATTATATGTGTACATGCATATGTGAAAGTTTCATGCTCTAATTTTGTCATTTGTATGTGAAATTATTAAATAGGACTTATGTGAAATAATTGTGGAAGGTGATAGGTAATTTTAAAAAGGGGGTCTATTAATGCATGTCACAAAAGGTTTGGACTTGCATGTCAAATATACATTTTTTTTATAGTGGCCGGCCATGATGATGCTTTTATGTTAAATATATGTATTAATTATTAGTTAAATGGCTTATACTTTATAATATAAATGAATAAAATAAAATAATAATAGAAAGAATGGTGAAGAAAACAAAGTCTCAGCTTTGTTCTTCTTAGCCGAATCTAAAGAAAGAAAAAAAAATGGAGCAAGACATTCGACCATTTGAATCATAAGGAAGGTTAGTAAATTGTGTTAGGTTTTTTTTTTTTAAATTCTAGCTTGTTTTAGGTTAATCATCATGTTTCTTACTTAGGCCATGTTAAAATTTTGGATTTGGGTGGTGAATAGAGCATTCGGCCATGGTTGTTAATGAAGAGATTGGATTATTTTCTTTATGTTTTGATGAATAAATGTTGATGAGAGAAGTTTGAACTAGTTAAAAGTTTAATTTGATAATATTTATATGTGTAATAGCCGAACTTGGACTTGTTTAGCTACTTGAATAAATGATTTGAAGTTAAATGCTAAAATATGAGTATTGCCGTTTAGATGATTTGAAAAGAAAAGGGTAGATGTTTGAATGTCTAAAGGTTCGGTATTGTACATGAATTCTAATGGTATGATTTTGTAAATTGCCGAATGAGCTACAGGAGTTTGAAAATGGTTTAATTTTCATGTTTAAATTCGGTTATATCCAATCATGGTTGGAGTTATTTTGATATGCATAGTATAAGGTATGTATGATTTGTGTTTTGGTTGCATAACTATACATGTTTAAATGATATAACTGCAAAGAGTTGTGAAATAGTAAATTGTAGTAAATCTGCTTGGGACAACAGCTGTAATGTGATTTTGGAAAATCACCATAAATTGTGGGAGTGGATTTAGAAGCTGAATAAACTATGTAATTAAATCCTAATGAGTCTAGTTTCAAATGAAATCAGCGAAACCATATTTTGACTTCTGTACAATTAGAAATTTTATTTGAAGTAAAGGGTGGTCAGATTAGTCAAACAGTGAAACAGGGGAAACTTTAAGAAAAATCTGGTATTGATTGGCCAAGCTAAAAATTCTGAAAATTTTATGGATAAAAGATATATGAGTCTATTTTCAAGGAAATTTTACAGCAATTGATTTGGAGTTTCGTATCTCCAATTATAAATAATTTAGTGACTGTTGGTTAGGAAGACAGCTTATTGTGAATTTGTGATTATGTGGTAAATATTGATAAAGATTTGTTAACGAGTTACTTAATGTTTTCTTATAAACTTACTATGATCTATATATGTGAAATTCGTATATATATATTATATTCTAAAAGTAATACTTGAATAGTCGAATAATGACTAGTTTAAAATTGTTGAATTTAAGCTCAAGAGCATAGAGAACCAAGGTTGGACAAGGGAAAAGAGAAAGTAGTTGAATAGCCGAGCTGAGACTGTTCAAAAATATTCGAGGTAAGTTTTGAGTAGTCACCTTTAGTATATAATTGATGATGCTTGATATGTGATATTTATGTATGGCTTTCGAATCGAAATGTAAATGATGGTAATCATATGGAGCTTATATCCGAACGTAGCAAATGACTACTAATGTGATATGTTGAATAAGTTGTGTTAATATATGATTAAATATGCATGATATTTGTTGTGTATCCGGGCTTAAAGACCCGCAGGCTATATGCTGGAATTATATCCGGGCTTAAAGACCCACAGGCTATATGCTGGAATTATACCCAGAAGGTCCGCAGGCTATGTACTGGAATTATAACCGGACTTAAGGTCCATGAACTCTGTATTTGGAAATATGTCCGGAAAAAGTCCCATGAGCTTCGAATTTGGTATTATATCGGGTTTAAATTCCCGCAGGCTTGTGTTGGTAATTGGTTTCAAGTTCTAAGACCTGACAGGCTTAATGCCAGTAATTAAGTAAGACTACGATATTGAATGCTCGCAGTAAACCATCGTTGAGTAAGTACTATACATTTAAGGTGTTCAGGTATGTATTACTTACACATCGGTGATTTGATTTTGAAGTGAATCATAGCATCAAAGAAGAATATATATATACATTTATATATATATAAGTGTAATTGATGGTTATATTTGCGAATATGAGAATGATTTAATCGGTCATGGTATATTTGTATATGAATTATATATTAAAATTTCTTTATGTACTCATGTACATTCAGTCAATGATTTATGAATTATTAGTATTAAAGAATGATACTTAAGTGTGAATGATTGTTATTTCTACGAGTAAAGCAATGACCTATTCGATCAAATGTTGTTAATATATGAGATTATTTATTTTAAATGCATCGTATGAACTATTAGTAAAAGAAAAATATGTGCTGAGAATCTATGTTTATGTTTATGTGTATTCGGCCATGAAACAATTTGAATTGAGAATAAGTCTGTTTAAATGAATGTTTTGATTTTTGATAAGTTTTAATTATTTGTGATGCTTAAAACTTACTAAGCTTTGAAAGCTTACTTCGTTTGTTACGTTCTCTGTTTTATAGATTGTTGATTCCAGTTACCTACTCGGAAAGGGAATCGTCAGCTACTCGTCACACTATCTGTCATTTTGGGGTACTACTATATTTTGAAGCTAGTATGGCATATATGGAATAGACTTAAGCGAATGATATTTTGAGATGTACTTATATATAAGCCATGTGAATATGGCTACTTTTGAATGTCGATACAAGTTTGAATTTCGATCATTAACTGAGTTTGGCGATGTATATTTTTATTTTTTTTTATTGTGTATGTTTTTAAAATATTAAATTTTGAATTAGTAACTCTTCATAACCCACCTCGGCGACGGACACGGGTTATAGGGGTGTTATAATTTTATTGGTATCAGAGGTACGGTTTAGTCGATTCTAGGACTAACGTAGCGTGTATAAGTCTAGCTATACATGCCATAAAGTGTTAAAAAGATAGTGTGATGATTTCTAACAATTAAAACGTGTTTTTCGTATAGTAATGGATTCCGATCCCGGTCGAGCGATGGTGATGATGTTGAGGCGTAGCGCTGCTCCATGATAGGGACAAAGACCGATAGACTCTCAACCGAATGCTAGCAATCAAAATGATGAGGCTAAACAAGCCTTCTATGCTATGATGAATGATTGGTTTACCCAATATATTCGAACTAATCCGGCTGTTACACAACCTCCACCCCCGACTAATACAACCCCTACACCTGTGGTAACTCCTATTGTTGACCCGTTGAGGTTGAGCAAACCCCCAGTTGATAGAATTCGAAAGCACGGGGCTACTGAGTTCAAAGCTACTGGCAATGATGATGCCGAGCAGGCTGAGTTTTGGCTCGATAATTCCATTCCTGTGTTTGATGAATTATCGTGCACACCCGATGAGTGCTTAAAATGTACTATATCACTGTTACGTGATTCTGCCTACTATTGGTGGAATACTTTAGTTTCAGTGGTGCCGAGAGAACGGGCTACTTGGGATTTCTTTCAAACCGAATTTCGTAAGAAATATATCAGTCAAAGATTTATCGATCAGAAACGAAAGGAATTTCTTGAGCTCAAACAGGGTTCTATGACAGTTACCGATTATGAGCGAAAGTTTGTCAAACTTAGTAGATATGCTTGGGAATGTGATTCGTCTGAGGCTATTATGTGTAAACGCTTCGAGGACGGGCTAAATGAAGATATTAAAATGTTTGTTGGCATTCTTGAAATCAGAGAGTTCGTAGTACTTGTCGAGCGAGCTTGCAAAGCCGAGGAGCTTAGTAAGGAAAAAAAGGAAAGCTGATGTTGGAACTGGAGAGTTTCGTAAAAGATCTTCGGGAAAGCCTTTTCAGCAATCATCGAAGAAATTTCAAGATGATTCGGGCCGATCTAAGAACACTTCGGGCTTTTCCAGACGAGACCGTGATCGACCTCCTATGAGTACGTGAGCCACATCAGTTGCCAGTGTTGGAAATGATCGTCGGGATAGGACCGAGTGCAAGTTTTGTGGAAAATGGTATTTGGGGAGTTGTAGATTTCATGATCACTCCTGTTATAGATGCGGATCATCCGACCACTTCATCAAAGATTGCCCGAGGTTGTCAGAACGAAATGTGAATCAGAGTGGAAAACCGAGTACTGCTATAGCTCGAGGTAGACCACCTAGGAATACGAGAAATGTTAGTGGAGGCCAGAGAGTGTCTAGAGATGCTATAACCAGATCTAAGGCTCGTGCTCCTGCGAGAGCATATGCTATACGCGCACGCGAGGATGCTTCTTCGCCTGATGTTATTACCGGTACTTTCACTCTCTTTGATACTAATGTGATTGCTTTGATTGACCCTGGTTCTACTCATTCATATATATATGAGACTTTAGCATCCAGTAAGACTCTACCTGTTGAGTCTACTGAGTTCGTAATCTGAGTGTCAAATCCCTTGGGTCGATATGTGTTAGTTGACAAAGTGTACAGGAAATATCCCCTGATAATACGAGATTCCTGTTTTCTGGCCGATTTGATGCTTTTACCATTTAATGAATTTGATGTTATTCTCAGTATGGATTGGTTAACTATTCATGATGCAGTTGGGAATTGCAAAAGAAAGACTATTGATTTGAGATGTGCAAATGATGAGATAATCCGAGTTGAGTCTACTGATATGAACGGGTTACCAACAGTTATATCTTCGATGTTGGCTTAGAAATATGTCAAAAAGGGGTGTGAGGCGTATCTTACGTACGTACTTGATAATAAAGAATCAGAAGAAGCTTGAATCAGTATCAGTGGTTTGTGAGTATCCAGATGTTTTTCCTGAGGAATTGCCAGGGTTACCACCTGTTCGAGAGGTAGAATTCGGCATCGAACTTGTACCTAGGACTATGCCAATTTCGATAGCTCCGTATCATATGGCATCAACCGAATTGAAGGAATTGAAAGCTCAGTTGAAAGAGTTGACGGATAGAGGTTTCGCTCGACCGAGTTTCTCACCTAGGGGTGACCAGTATTGTTTGTAAAAAAGAAAGACAGAACTATGAGAATGTGCATCGACTACCGTCAATTAAACAAAGTGACAATCAAGAACAAATATCCGTTGCCACGTATCGATGATTTGTTTGATCAGCTGAAAGGAGCCTCAGTGTTTTCAAAGATAGATTTGAGATCGGGTTATTATCAGTTGCGAGTGCGAGACTCAGATGTGCCCAAAACTGCTTTCAAAACGAGATACGGTCATTACGAGTTCTTAGTGATGCCGTTTGGGTTCACTAATGCCCCTGCGGTATTTATGGACTTGATGAATCGGATCTTCAGACAGTATTTGGACCGGTTTGTAGTTGTGTTTATAGACGACATTTTGATTTATTCGCGAGATGAAACTGAACATGCCGAGCACCTGAGATTAGTTTTGCAAATTTTACGTGACAAGTAGCTATATGCTAAGCTCAGTAAATGTGAGTTCTGGTTGAGAGAAGTTAACTTTTTGGGGCATGTAGTATCCGCATCGGGTATTCGTGTTGATCCGAGTAAAATATCAGCCATACTTGATTGGAAGCCTCCTAGAAATGTTACTGAAGTTCGGAGCTTTCTGGGACTTACCAGTTACTACAGACGGTTTGTAAAGGGTTTTTCAATGATACCCACACCAATGACGAAGCTACTTCAGAAAGATATTAAGTTCGAATGGTCAGAAAAGTGTCAGAAAAGTTTCGACCAACTAAAAATGCTTTTGACAGAAGCCCCAGTGTTAGTGCAGCCTGAATCCGGTAAAGAGGTTGTCATTTACAGTGATACATCATTACATGGATTGGGTTGTGTATTGATGCAAGAGGGTCGAGTTGTGGCTTACACATCGAGGCAATTGAAGCCACATGAGAAAAACTATCCGACTCATGATCTCAAATTAGCTGCCATAATATTTGCTTTGAAAATATGGCGACATTACTTGTTCGGAGAGAGATGTCATATATATTCGGATCATAAAAGCCTCAAATATTTAATGAATCAAAAAGATTTGAATCTGCGACAAAGACGTTGGCTTGAATTGTTGAAAGATTATGATCTTGTTATTGACTATCACCCTGGAAAGGCTAACGTGGTTGCCGATGCTTTGAGTTGCAAGTCACTATTTGCTTTGCGAGCAATGAATGTTCACTTGTCCGTTTCATCCGATAATGTGTTAGTAGAAGAATTAAAAGCCAAACCATTATTGATTCATCAAATATGTGAAACTCAGAAAGTTGATGATGAATTGGTTGCTAAACGAGCTGAATGTGTTTCGAATATGGATTCAGAATTTCAAATTGACAACAATGATTGTTTGAGGTTCAGAATTCGATTGTGTGTTCCAAGAAATTCGGAACTTATTTCGATGATTTTGAGCGAGGTTCATAGCAGTCGAATGTCAGTTCACCTGGGTAGTACAAAAATGTATAACGATCTGAAACGTCAGTATTGGTGGCACGGTATGAAACGAGACATTTCTGACTTTGTCTCGAAGTGTTTGATATGTCAACAAGTAAAAGCGGAACATCAAGTGCTTTCGGGATTACTTCAGCCGATTATGATACCCGAATGGAAATGGGATCGAGCCACGATGGATTTTGTATCTGGGTTGCTATTGTCACCAAGTAAGAAAGATGCGATCTGGGTTGTTATTGATAGATTGACAAAGTCGGCTAATTTTATCCCCATACGTACGGATTATTCACTTGACAAGTTAGCCGAACTGTATGTTTCTCAGATTGTAAGGTTACATGGGGTACCTACTTCTATTGTATCGGATAGAGATCCGAGATTCACATCGCGATTTTGGAAGAAATTGCAAGAAGCATTGGGTACCAAGTTGCATTTTAGCACCGCTTTTCATCCCCAGACCGATGGTCAATCCGAGTGGATCATTCAGATACTCGAGGATATGTTGAGATATTGCATCCTTGAGTTTAGTGGTTCATGGGAACGATATTTGCCTTTGATTGAATTTGCTTACAACAATAGTTTTCAATCAAGCATTAAGATGGCACCTTACGAAGCTTTGTACGGTCGTAAATGCCTACACCGTTATTTTGGACCGAGCTTAGTGAAAGTAAAATTTTTAGGGTTGATTTGGTTAAAGATGCTGAGCAGAAAATAAAAGTAATCCGTGAAAGTCTGAAAGCAGCTTCAGATCGTCAGAAGTTGTATGCGGATTTAAAACGAAAAGACATTGAATATCAGGTCGGAGACAAAGTGTTTCTTAAAGTTTCACCTTGGAAAAAAGTGCTCAGATTTGGTCGTGAAGGTAAATTGAGTCCGAGGTTCATCGGGCCATATGGAATATTCGAACGAATTGAACCAGTCGCATACAGATTGATTTTACCCCCTGAACTTGAAAAGATTCACAACGTTTTTCATGTCTCGATGCTTCGACGTTATAGATTCGATCCATCGCACATAATTAATCCATCAGAGGTGGAAATTCAATCTGATTTGAGTTATGAAGAAGAACTGATTCGTATCTTAGCTCGCGAGGTAAAAGAGTTGCGAAACAAAAAGGTTCCGTTAGTAAAGGTATTATGGCTCAAGCACGGGATCGAAGAAGGTACTTGGGAACCCGAGAACTCTATGAAAGAACGATATCCTAACTTATTCATTGGTAAGATTTTCGAGGACGAAAATTCCTTAAGTGGGGGAGAGTTGTAACAGCCCTAATTTGACTCTAGTCGGGAAGTGGTTTCGGGGCCACAAAACCGAGTCATAAAAATAATTAACTGTTATATTCTATGCTTATTATATGTGTACATGCATATGTGAAAGTTTCATGCTCTAATTTTGTCATTTGTATGTGAAATTATTAAATAGGACTTATGTGAAATAATTGTGGAAGGTGATAGGTAATTTTAAAAAGGGGGTCTATTAATGCATGTCACAAAAGGTTTGGACTTGCATGTCAAATATACATTTTTGTTTATAGTGGCCGGCCATGATGATGCTTTTATATTAAATATATGTATTAATTATTAGTTAAATGGCTTTATACTTTCTAATATAGATGAATAAAATAAAATAATAATAGAAAGAATGGTGAAAAAAACAAAGTCTCAGCTTTGTTCTTCTTAGCCGAATCTAAAGAAAGAAAAAAAAAATGGAGCAAGACATTCGGCCATTTGAATCATAAGGAAGGTTAGTAAATTGTGTTAGGTTTTTTTTTTAATTCTAGTTTGTTTTAGGTTAATCATCATGTTTCTTACTTAGGCCATGTTAAAATTTTGGATTTGGGTGGTGAATAGAGCATTCGGCCATGGTTGTTAATGAAGAGATTGGATTATTTTCTTTATGTTTTGATGAATAAATGTTGATGAGAGAAGTTTGAACTAGTTAAAAGTTTAATTTGATAGTATTTATATGTGTAATAGCCGAACTTGGACTTGTTTAGTTACTTGAATAAATGTTTTGAAGTTAAATGCTAAAATATGAGTATTGCTGTTTAGATGATTTGAAAAGAAAAGGGTAGATGTTTGAATGTCTAAAGGTTCGGTATTGTACATGAATTCTAATGGTATGATTTTGTAAATTGCAGAATGAGCTATAGGAGTTCGAAAATGGTTTAATTTTCATGTTTAAATTCGGTTATATCCAATCATGGTTGGAGTTATTTTGATATGCATAGTATAAGGTATGTATGATTTGTGTTTTGGTTGCATAACTATACATGTTTAAATGATATAACTGCAAAGAGTTGTGAAATAGTAAATTGTAGTAAATTTGCTTGGGACAGCAGCTGTAATGTGATTTTGGAAAATCACCATAAATTGTGGGAGTGGAGTTAGAAGCTGAATAAACTATGTAATTAAATCCTAATGAGTTTAGTTTCAAATGAAATCAGCGAGAACATATTTTGACTTCTGTACAATTAGAAATTTTATTTGAAGTAAAGGGTGGTCAGATTAGTCAAACAGTGAAACAGGGGAAACTTTAAGAAAAATCTGGTATTGATTGGCCAAGCTAAAAATTCTGAAAATTTTATGGATAAAAGATATATGAGTCTATTTTCAGGGAAATTTTACAGCAATTGATTTGGAGTTTCGTATCTCCAATTATAAATAATTTAGTGACTGTTGCTCAGGAAGACAACTTATTGTGAATTTGTGATTATGTGGTAAATATTGATAAAAATTTGTTAACAAGTTGCTTAATGTTTTCTTATAAACTTACTATGATCTATATGTGTGAAATTCGTATATATATATATATTATATTCTGAAAGTAATACTTGAATAGTCGAATAATGACTAGTTTAAAATTGTTGAATTTAAGCTCAAGAGCAGAGAGAACCAAGGTTGGACAAGGGAAAAGAGAAAGTAGTTGAATAGCCGATCCGAGACTGTTCGAAAATATTCGAGGTAAGTTTTGAGTAGTCACCTTTAGTATATAATTGATGATGCCTTGATATGTGATATTTATGTATGGCTTTCGAATCAAAATGTAAATGATGGTAATCATATGGAGCTTATATCCGAACGTAGCAAATGACTACTAATGTGATATGTTGAATAAGTTGTGTTAATATATGATTAAATATGCATGATATTTGATGTGTATCCGGGCTTAAAGACCTGCAGGCTATATCTTTGGAATTATATCCGGCTTAAAGACCATGAGCTATATCTTTGGAATTATACCGGACTTAAGGTCCATGAGCTATGTGTTGGAATTATAAGCGGACTTAAGGTCCGTAGGCTCTGTATTTGAAATATGTCTGGGCAAAAGTCCCGCAAGCTTCGAGCTGGTATTATACCGGGTTTAAATTCCCGCAGGCTTGTGCTGGTAATTGGTTTCAAGTTCTAAGACCTGACAGGCTTAATGCTAGTAATTAAGTAAGACTACAATATTGTATGTTCGCAGTAAACCATCGTTGAGTAAGTACTATACATTTAAGGTGTTCAGGTACGTATTACTTATACATCGATGATTTGATTTCGAATTGAATCATAGCATCAAAGAAGAATATATATATATATATATATATATACATTTATATATATATAAGTGTAATTGATGGTTATATTTGTGAATATGAGAATGATTTAATTGGTCATGGTATATTTGTATATGAATTATATATTAAAATTTCTTTATGTACTCATGTACATTCAGGTCAATGATTTGTGAATTATTAGTATTAAAGAATGATACTTAAGTGTGAATGATTGTTATTTCTCTGAGTAAAGCAATGACCTATTCGATCAAATGTTGTTAATATATGAGATTATTTATTTTAAATGCATCGTATGAACTATTAGTAAAAGAAAAATATGTCTTTGAGAATCTATGTTTATGTTTATGTGTATTCGCCATGAAGCAATTTGAATTGAGAATAAGTCTGTTTAAATGAATGTTTTGATTTTTGATAAGTTTTAATTATTTGTGATGCTTAAAACTTACTAAGCTTTGAAAGCTTACTTCGTTTATTCGTTCTCTTTTATAGATTGTTGATTCCAGTTACCTGTTCGGAAAGGGAATCGTCAGCTACTCGTCACACTATCTGTCATTTTGGGGTACTACTATATTTTGAAGCTAGTATGGCATGTATGGAATAGACTTAAGCGAATGATATTTTGAGATGTACTTATATATAAGCCATGTGAATATGGCTACTTTTGAATGTCGATACAAGTTTGAATTTCGATCTTTAACTGAGTTTGGCGATGTATATTTTTATTTTATTTTTTTATTGTGTATGTTTTTAAAATATTAAATTTTGAATTAGTAACTCTTCATAACCCACCTCGGCGACGGACACGGGTTATAGGGGTGTTACACATCTCGCTCATGGAATCAAAGATTTGATCAAGTGATCCACACTTTTGGATTTGAGAAAAACATTGACAAACCTTGTGTTTATAAAAATATTAATGATGAAAAAGTGGTCTTTCTTGTTCTATGTGTCCATGACATTCTACTAATTGAAAATGATGTAGGGACATTGTTATTTGTTAAACTATGGTTAACCCAACAGTTTAGCATGAATGACTTGGGAGAAGCTAACTTTGTTCTAGGTATTCGAATCCTTAGGAACTGAAAGAACAAAAAAGCTTCATATATAGACAGGATATTGGAACGTCATGCAATGGTAAATTCAAATAAAGGAATTCAACCATTTGTATCGAGTTTTCATCTCTCTTTGGAAGACTCTCCTGAGACAACAGAAGAAAGAGAATATATGAGAAAAGTTCCTTATGCTTCGATAGTGAGAAGTGTCAAGTATGCTATTTTATGTGAACTTTGAAATATTTAATTCACAGTAAGGTTGGTGAGTCAATTTTAGGCAAATTCTAGTCCAAGATATTGGCAAGTAGTTATCATATACTCAACTATTTATGAAGAATGAGAGATTATATGCTTGTGTATTTAAGAAAAGATTGTACTCCTATCAATTATACCTATTTTGGCTTCCAAAGTATAGATATTCGAGGAATCAACATTGGGTTGTGTCTTTGTCCACGGTAGTGGGTCCATAGTATGGAGAAGTGTCAAGCAAATTTGTACTGCTGACTCCACTATAGAAGCTAATTTGCCATAATTTGATACATCAAATTAGGCTTTTCATTACACTTGAAGAGATTATTCTCGAGCAAATTGGTTGTATTTTTTGAGTTCTTATTTAGTTTTATCTTTTCTATTGAATAAGTAATTATGTGTGATTTATGCCATTTTTAAGACCTGAGTTGGCCAAATTCACCATAGGGAACGTAATAAGTTGATTTAGTGTTGTAGGGAATCGATGGTGGCCCAGATGTGAAGAAAGCATCACCAAGAAGGGTGGTATCACAATATTGAAGCATGGAAACCGTGATACCCCTGAAAATGTTGAAACAAGAAAAATTGAGGCTATCTATAGTGGTATCATGATACCAACCATAGGTATCATGATACTGAGACACCCAAGGACCCCCACTTCAAGATTGTCATAGGTTTTGTGATACCGAAGCCTGGGTATTGTAATGTCCTTGTTGAGCAGAGACAAAATATTACTGCAGTGCTAGTCTTTATCCAACCTTAACACAAATCAAAATTATATGTTGAGGGCATTTTTTGCCACTAAAATTAGATTATAATAAGTTATAAAGCTACCTTTTGGTTGGGAGAAAAACATACTTTTCACATTCTTCAAATTTTATCATCTTTTTAGCTTAGGGTTTAGTTACTTTTTTTTAATTTTTTAGGGTTTAGACTTTTATTTTTCTAGTTTTTGGTTAAGTAGTTAGTTAGTTAAGTTTATTGTAGCTTGGTGCTAATTGCTATTTAGTACATTAAACTTTATTTGTAATTGCACTTTAATTGTATTGTTAAAAATCTCATATTTTTTTGTTTTACTTGCTACCATTGATGCCATTTTTGTTTCCTTCAAGCTTTTGCAAGAAACTTAATTTTTTCTTCCAAACTTTTCTTTGAGTTTACTTTGATGCATATTTTCCTTAAATGTTGGATACTTACCTATTTAGAAATGAATAAGAGTAGCTAAATCCTAGGTGGTTGGTTGATGAAAATATTGTTTAGTTAATATTTGGTTTAGGTACTAAATAGCAAAATCTGGACTAAATCGAATAGACTTCAAAACTTAGGATTGACGCCTTTAAGAAAGCTTTTATATGAGCGAGAACGAGAGGAGATCTCATTGAGCACCAATTTGATATTCTCGGCTTAGTTTGGTGAGGTCAAAAGATAAAACAAAGTAATTTGTCTAACTTGGCAAAATTAAGACCGAGAGGTAAAATTAAGGCAATTTAGGAGTGCAAGAGATTTAGGTCATTAATCCAAAGGTTAATTAACAACATGAAAGTCAACCAATTATTGTCTGTTATATATTATTTAATTTTGTAATTTTTCTTGTTTCACAATTTAGTCATTGTTAGTAATTAGAAAATAAGTAGCACAATTAACCTCAATTATGGCATGTTGTAATATGACATTTAGAGAGTAGTTAGCTAGACTACTTAATTGCATAGGGATCACTTAATCCCTGTCTCCTGTGGGTTCGATCCTTGGAATACTTGGATGTTCCATTGAACATTACAAATATTAAAACTAACCTGTCACACTTGCAAATACCATATTACATTTGATTGTTTAGTGTTGATTCTCCACCCCGATGTTTACACACGGTGGTGAAAGCGGTCAAGTTGTTGCCACCGTTGCCTGGGAGTTTGTGTATGATTGAGTTATTTTTGTGTGATTGTTGTAGGCTTTTTAGGGGAATTATTGACCAAAACTAGGTCTATATATATGCCATTTCTTTTTGTTGTGTTTGTTTTTTATTTTATTTGAAAGCTATTTTTTGATTCGTTAATGTTCTTATTTGTTTGTAGGGATAGTGTATGACTGGAAACATAAAAATATACACACTTTTTCATAGTCTTTTTAACTCAAAATCAAGCAATTTCGATAAAATTCGTGTCGAAAAATAAATAATATTTATAAAATAATTAAATTTCACCCAAATTATGAACATGTTGAATTTTAATTAATTTTATATCAAATTTTGATTATTTTCGATAGATTTGCAAAAAAGGCAAAAAACGGCTCGGAGACACTGCTAGAAGCACAAAACCGAGAAGTAATTTTGAAGTATCAAGGAAAATTAATTTTTTCAACCTAAGACAGTCCAAATTATGTGTATTAATTCATAATATAATTAATTTTAATTTTAATTCAATTTAATTTGGGTTAAATAAATTATTGTTAATTAATTATGAAAAGGGGCCTAGTTGAGCTGATCCGAGAAAACCGATCCAACCGAGCACTGGGAAGCCCAAAACTGTCTCACATGCTGAACCAATCAGCTTGCTTGACTGATTATTTGGCTTGCAAAATGGCTATTGAAGACTCCTTCAAATTGCATTTAAACCCCTATACTATTTATGCGTTTCTAGATTTGCCCCAACCTTAAAATAGCATGTTTGAAATCTTCAAACATGCCACATTTGTGGCTGGCCATGGGGGGAGTCTTTGGTTGCTGATTTTGGCTATTTTTAGTAGCCTTCTCAACTTATAAATACCCCCTTGGCTACTGACTTCAAACACATCTCAACCCTTATCATCTCTTCACTTTTCTCTCATTTTTCTCTCTTCATTCCTTTCCATTGTTCTTCGTTTTCTTCCCCTATTCCCTTACCGATTTCACTTCTTGAAAAAGAGTCAATCAAAAACCATTTGGAGCAGCATTTAAGTGTTCGTAGAAGCTTTGGTTTGACAAGAACAAATGGAGAAGGAGTAGTGGAGCAAACTAGTCAAGCCACGGAGAAAACACCAGATTTGATTCTTGTTCCTTATCCTTTTAATTTTGTTGTTGTTATGATGAACATGTCTATGAATATTTGTGATGTTGATATGTTTAATTAATTAATATGGCTTAAATTGAATTCGTGTTAGGTTGATTGCATTTTGTCTACTTAATTTATTAAAATTGTGTTTGTGTTGTTATAGGCCTCGGTAAGATGTTTGATTAAGTAAAACCATGAATAAGTTATTCTTACATTGCAATTTTAAGGTAACTAATAAATTAATTATTTAAACGGATTGAAATTGTAATTAATTGACACGATACTTAATTAGTGCATGTTTAATCATCTAAGGTAGCTGAGGGTTAAATTAGCAATGGTATCTAATGATACATTAGCCTTGCATAACTTGCAAGATTATTGTGATTAAATTGTTTCAAGGTAGAAATACATTGTTACCTCACGTTATCTTTTATGTGCTTATGAGATTTTATTAATTGTTTGAATTGGCATAGAGATATGTATAAGAGATTATTTTAATTTCATAGGTATGTATGTGCATTAACAAACTTGCTTATTAGAATTTCTTTAATCGGTTGAATTGACATAGAGATATAGTCAAGAGATAAATGGATTTTGGTAGGTAAGTATGTTCATAAGTTAGCAAATTACCGAGTTGCCATGAATTTATTCGTAACAACATGAACATGAGTTTAATAATTCTAAGTTAAGAAATGCAATTAATGTAACACAATTATGTCATCTTGATTAAAATAATCTTTTGAAATTGTGCGTTGGAACTTTTATTTATTTTACTTAGCTAAAATCCTAGTTTTTAATCACCTCCTCAAATCAAAATATTTTCCTTCACCAAAGTGTTTTAAATTAATTTCATAAATAATTTTTTTCCACAGTCCCTGTGGGTACGATAACTCGACATTTACTTGTCACTTTATTACTAGTTGTGATTGTGTACACTTGCACATTTCCGTCGTTACATGTTTTTGGAGTCGTTGCCGGGGACTGTTTTTAAAAGTTATTATTTGTGAATTTTTTATGTTTGCATGTTGGTTTATTTTTAAAACTTAATTAGTTTTTTTGTGTTTATTTCAGGAGTTTATGAGTATTGACTGAATTATCTATTTACTCCCCATAGACCCTGAGATAGAAAGAACTTTTCGACAGCGAAGAAGACAAGCAAGTTAGAGAAGGACCGAAGAGATGAACTTCAAAAATCTGAATCAAGGAAACGGTGCAAACCCTGTTCAAAATCCTATCCTTATCACTGATGGCAGGGATAGAACTCTAAGATATTATTCCATACCAGCGTTTCATGATCTTAATTCGGGTATTAAGAGACGAAATCTAGGCACAACAGTTTGAGCTAAAGCCAGTAATGTTCAGATGCTTCAGACAGTGGGCCAATTTAGTGGAATGCCTACTGAAGATCCTCACCAGCACTTAAGACTATTCATGGAGGTGAGCGATTATTTCAAGTTAGCCAGAATACCTGAAAATGCACTACAATTGAAGCTGTTCCCATATTCGCTAAAGGACAGAGCTTGAGCCTGGTTGAACTCATTGCATCCAAATTCAATTTCCATATGACAAGAGTTAGCAGAAAGATTCCTCATGAAGTATTTCCCGCATAGCAAGAATGCTAAGTTGAGGAACGAGATCACCGCTTTCCAACAAATGGATGATGAGTCCTTGTATGAGGCATGTGAAAGGTATAAAGAATTATTATGGAAGTGCCCTCATCACGGGCTCCCACATTACATCCAACTTGAGACATTTTATAATGGTCTCAATGCTCACACGAGGATGGTAGTGGACATTTTTGCTAATGGTGCTCTCTTTTCTATGTCTTACAATGAGGCTTATGAAATCATCAAGAGGATTGCCAGTAACAATTATCAATGGCTAACCAATCGAGCAATGTCAGGAAGATCGGTCGCTGGAATACATGAAGTAGACGCTCTTACTTCACTCGCATCTCAGGTATCCTCAATATCCTCAATGCTTAAAAATTTTACCACTAATGGGTTTAATAGTTTTGCAGTATAGCCACAGAATCAATTTGAAAATGTAGCCTATGTTTATTGTGGGGAAGGACATCTGTTCGAAGAATGTCCATCGAACCCAGAATCTGTGTATTACATAGGTAACCAGAACCAAAACCAAGTAAGGCAAGGATTACAATCCGATTCCTATAACCCATCATGGCAAAACCACCCTAATTTCTCCTGGAATAACCAAGGGGCTGGACCTAGTAACAAATACGCCTAACCTAGACCAACCCAGCCTTCTATTTTTACCCAACAAGTTTAGAAACAACCTTAAGCTGAACCATCCAATGGCTTAGAAAACTTGTTGAAGGCATACATAGACAAGAATGATGCCTTAATCCAAATCCAAGTAGCTACATTGAAAAACCTGGCAAACAAAATGGGCCAGCTTGCAACTGAACCTAGAAACCGACCACAAGGTGCTTTACTTAGTGATACAGAGAATCCAAGGAACCTAGGGAAGGAGTACTATAAAGCATTGACATTGAGGAGTGGAAAGACATTAGAGCCCAACACAATCGAAGTTGAAGAGCAGCAAACTGATGCTCAAGACCTACAGGAAGTTCAACAAAGTGTTGAAATTTCAGTTTCACCAGAACCAGAATCTAGAAAATTCGATGAGGTAACTTCTGAACTAGCTAATTCTGATAAACTAACAACTTCCTTAGATGCAGAATTGCCACAGAAGATGAATTAACTAGTTCTAGTAAAGAAGCTTCCACCACCCTACCCTCAAAGACTTTAGAAGTAGAAACAGGAAGTTTAACTCAAGAAGTTCCTAGACGTACTCAAGCTACTTTATGTCAACATCACATTGGTTGAAGCACTTGAACAAATGCCGAACTACGTCAAATTCATGAAGGATATCCTTTTTAAAAAAATGAAGACTTGGAGAATTTGAGACGGTAGCCCTTACAAAGGAATGTAATTTCCTGACAAAGGAAGCAGAAGCAGGAAGTTTAATTTAATGTTTTCAAGTCTATGCGATTTCTTGACACAATTGATGATTGTTCTGTAGTGTCTGATTTAGAGGAATTAATCATGGAAAAGGAACTCAACTATGTTGAGGACCCATTGGAACAAATTTTGACATCAGACCCTTCAAATGATGAAGAGGAAGATGAATACTTAGCTTTGCTAGAAGCTAATCAAAGGGGATTTAATTTGTAATCTCGTTTTGAATCTTTGAAGTTAGAGAATAGGGATTATGCCCAACCAAAAGTGTCAATCAAGAAGCCACCTAAATTAGAACTGAAGGTACTTCCCTCACATTTAAAATATGTTTATTTAGGTAACGCTTCTACTTTGCCTATGATTGTTTCAACACAATTAACAGTTGAGCAAGAAGAGAAACTCATCTTAGTATTGAAATAATTCAAGGAGGCTATTGGATGGACCATAGTTGATATTCACAGTATTAGTCCATCTGTATGCATGCACAAGATCATCTTGGAAGATGTTGAAAAAGGGATGATTGATGCACAACAAAGACTGAACCTCATCATGAAGGACATGGTAAAGAAAAAAGTTATTAAGTGATTAGATGCGGGTATAATTTACCCCATCTCAGATAGTTCATGGGTAAGTCTCGTGCAGTGCGCGCCAAAGAAAGGAGGTTTTACGGTTATTAAAAATGAGAATAACAAGTTGATATCGACTAGAATGGTTACTGGATGGAGAATTTGCATCGATTACCAGAAGTTGAACAAGGTGACTAGGAAAGATCACTTTGCTTTGTATTTTTTGGACCAGACGCTGGATAGACTAACGGGTGAGGCTATTACTATTTTCTCGATGGATACTCAGGGTATAACCAGATTACAGTAGCACCAGAAGATCAACACAAGACAACATTCACCTGCCTGTACAGTACGTTTGCATTTAGATGCATGCCATCTGGTTTATGTAATGCACCTGCTACATTTCAAAGATGTATGATGTCTACTTTTACTGACATGGTTGAGAAATACTTAGAGTCTTTATGGATGATTTTTCAGTATTTGGAGATACAGATGATAGTTGTGTAGCTAATCTAGCCAAGGTATTAAGGTGATGCAAAGAAACAAACCTCGTACTCAACTGGGAAAAGTGCCATTTCATGGTACGAGAAGGTATTCTTCCAGGGCATCAGATAACGAGACATGGAATCGAGGTAGATAAAGCAAAGGTAGACGTTATTGATAAACTCCCACCTCCAACATCTCTAAAGAGTGTTAGGAGCTTTTTGGGCCACGCCAGTTTCTATCAAAGATTTATTAAGGACTTCTACAAAATTGCTATAACCTTATGCAAATTATTGTAGAAGGCCATGACGTTCAAATTTGGTGAGGAGTACTTAAGAGCTTTTAAAGATTTGAAAAGTCGGTTAGTTTTGGCACCCATAATTGTCACACTAGATTGGGATTTGTCATTTGAATTGATGTGTGATGCAAGTGACTTCGAGATAGGAGCTATCATGGGCCAGCGAAGGAACAAAGTTTTTCATCCTATCTACTACGTAAGTCAGACTCTGACAGGAGCTCAACTGAATTATAAGGTAACAGAGAAAGAGTTTCTTACTATTGTGTTTGCTTTTGACAAGTTTTAATCTTATCTTATACGTACCAAAGTGACTATCTATACAAACCACTAGGAAATTAAGTATTTACTTGCCAAGAAAGATGCTAAGCTGAGATTGATCCGATGGGTACTTCTACTTTAAGAGTTCGACCTAGAAATTCAAGATTGAAAGGGAGTAGAAAACCAAGTAGCAAACCACTTGTCCAGATTAGAGCCACAAGAAGAGAATTCTCGACTTATACCCATTTAAGAGACATTTCCAGATGAACACATACAAAAGGTAAATCATGTCCATAATACCCCTTGGTTTGCTGATATTGCTAACTATTTAGCTTGTGGTTTGATGCCGATTGATAAGACGTATCTTCAAAAGAAAAAGTTTCTTCACGATATGAAGTCTATTTCTAGGAAGAACCATACTTGTTTAAAAAGTATGTAGATCAAATGATCAGGAGATGCGTGGCAGAAGATGTAGTACATAAGCTTCTATATCATTGCCACTCAGCTCCAAGTGTGGGACACTTCGGAGGTACACGTACTGCGGCCAAAGTATTGCAAGCCAGATTCTTTTGGCAACACTATTTAAAGAAGCGTATGCTTACTTAATGAGCTGTGATTGATGTCAAAGGGTTGGAAACGCCACAAACAGAAATGAGATGCCTCGAAAAAACATCATTGAGTAGAATTATTCAATGTTTGGGGTATTTACTTTCTCGGTCCTTTCCCTCCGTCTTTTGGTCACAAGTACATATTGGTAGCAATAGACTACATGTGTAAGTGGGTTGAGGCTCAGGCATATCCGGCGAACGATGCTAAGGTTGTGATGAAGTTTTTACATAAGCATGTGTTCACAAGCTTTGGTACCCCAAGAGCCATCATCAATGATGAAGGGTCCCATTTTGTGAACAAGTGGTTGAAATGGTTACTCGACAAGCATGGAGTGAAGCACAAGGTTTCCATAGCTTACCACCCGCGGAAAAATAGGCAAACTGAAATGGCAAATAAAGAGATCAAAGGCATATTCGAGAAGGTAGTTTTCTCAAACAGACGAGATTGGTCCAAAAGATTGGACGATGCTCTATGGGCCTACAGGATAGACAAGACACCTTTAGAGATGTCACCCTATAGGTTGGTCTTTGGGAAAGCTTGTCATCTGCCCTTGGAGATAGAGCACAAATTTTACTAGGCTCTCCAACAACTTAACTTGGATCTTAATCTTGCTAAAGAGAAACAAATGCTCCAACTCAATGAGTTAGAAGAGTTCCGAATGTTCTCATACGAGAATGCCAAATTACTCAAGAAAAGACTTAAGAGATGGCATGAAAAACACATTTGGGTTCGAGAATTTGAAGCAGGTCAGCAAGTCGTTATTCAATTCCAGATTAAGGTTCTTTCTAGGTAAGCTAAAATCATGTTGGTCTGATCCATTTACATTTCACCAAGTTTATCCATATGGAGTTGTCGAACTTCAAAGTAAGGGAGGTAATTTTCGAGTCAATGCTCAGCATTTAAAACATTACAAGGGAGATAAAATTGAATAGAATCAAATCTCGTTCATTTTATCAGATATTTAATTTTTCTTGTTTTTATTTTTTTAAGAAATGATTTAAGGTATATTTTCGAGATTAGTATGTTTAAATAAATTCTGTCTAGGAGATTGGAGCTTAAGCGGGACTGCTAGTGACCCCTCCAATCTTTCTGAGAATTGATTTTAACATAATCTTCCGAGAAATTATTCCCTAAATGGCAAAATAAATGTTTAAGTTTTCAAATAAAATGGTCAATTTTGATACAAGTTTTAAATTGCAACTCAATTTCAAATTTTCTTTAAGTCTAGGTACTTAATTGAACTATTTTCAAAATTTGGTTTCTCTTTTGGTAAATAATAAAAATTAGATGTCTCTTCTTGTAAATATTTTCAAAAGGCGTCTAGAATAAATGTTTTTAATTTAATTTAATAAATAAGATGATAATCATTAATATATAATTATATCTATTATAATATATATTAATTATTATCAACTTTGCATAAATTAGGATTAGTTTAAATTTGATCATATTTTATTTAAGAAGTATTTATTTTAATAAATTAATAGCAAATAATAAATTAATATGCATTATATTAATCATTAATTTTGTTAAGTCTATGTAGATTTAGAACTTGGAATAGCTTAATTATTAATTTGTTCTAAGAATTCTAATTAAACTCCTACTCCTTTCACTATAAAATTCACCCACCTTTGCCTTTTTTTTGCACTCATCCCTCCATCAATCATTGCATCCAAAACCCACCAAGTACCAAATCACTTAGTTCCGAACTCTCTAGCCATAACACCACCTAGCTCCCCACATTACCCTCACGCCTAGCAGCTGACCCTTTCGACCAGCAGCTCACACATGCACAAAGTAGCCCCCACGCACAACGTTGTGCAACAGCCTGCTCCTTCTCATCGTACTTGCCGCACATCTAGCTCCAGTAGCTCATCAGGCCTACTCGATGCACCTGCTTGCTGCCCACTTCCCCGCATCTATGTGGGACACACATGCCCTACTGCTTGTGTAAGGATCCACCCGATAGTGCCGCCTGCTGCATGCGCATCTGCTCTCACTGCGCATTGGTACTTGCACCAACACCCTTGCCTATCGCACCACACCATCAGAACACCCTACAACTATCCTTAAACCAACCTTTTTTGCTTTATATTTATTTGATTTGAGTTCTTAATTTTTATAAAAAAGTGGTAAGAAAAATTTTTCTCCTAAATTTTATTTTATTAATTATTTAATTTTCCAATTTATTGAATTATTAATATTTTATACTACTTAAATTTTTGAGAAAATATTTTTTTCCATCTTATGTTCAGGTTAATCATGCTTTGCAAGAGAACTCGTGGATCTGCCCAAATTGACGAATCACAAATTAAATTTCACTGTGAAGATGCCAATGTGAGATAGTAAAGCGTTTTTAAGAATCAACAGATGCACCCAGAAATAGGCTTCACGCTGAAAGAAAGCAACTATATTGATTTCATGGCGCGTATTTGACAAATTGCTGAAGCTCTCAATTGGGAGTTATTTTCTGAGAAAAGACCTAGTCCAGATGAGGAGTTAGTTCATGAATTTTACTCAAATTTGACCTCAAGTGAATTGATGGATGTTTTTGTTCGTGAAATTAAGGTACGAATAACCTTAAACGCTATTAATGAATTATTTGAATTACCTGATTTCGAAGACGATGAATATTCTTCCTTGATGAGCAATATGAGTTTGAAAATCTACAAGAAATTCTGAAGGAACTTACAGTTCCAGGTTCTAAGTGGACTGTGTCAAAGCAAGGAATTCACATTTGTCGCAGAGAATATTTGACACCACTAGCAAATGTATGGTACTATTTCATTCGATTCAGCATTATGCCCATTTCACATGGGAATACAATTTCATTAGAGTGAATGGTCTTATTATAATTGATTTTAACTAGAAAGACCATTGATGTGGGAAAATCATCCTGAGCGAAATGCAAAATTGTGCCGCAAGACGTTCTTGTAAATGTAAAGAAGACAAGTTATAGCCAGGGTACAATCACAGATTGGGACCTCTACCGAATAGCTAGAGACCCTGTTCTACAACAATGAGTTGAAGAGATGAGTTGAAGAGAGCGAGGATCTTGAAGATGAAGAAGATACCATAAAGATCGAACCAATGTAGTCAGCTGAAATCCCTGATAAGGCAGAACCAATATAACCAGTAACCGAACCTAACATTGCAACTTCAGTATTCAGAACTCAATCGCCTCTCTCAAATCTTCAAGATGAGCTATCAAAATTGATGGACATCATGCAACATATGCAGTGGCAGCAAAAAGCTTACTGGAGATATTCAAAAATATGGGATGACTCAATAAGAAGCGCTCTTACAAAAATATACAATGACCCGTTTATTTTTGTGCTTGAGTTTCTAGATTTGATATTTGAACCATGGAGTCCACTATCGAAGAGGAAGTGAAGCGATTCATGCAAAAACAAAGACGATAGAGCAAAAGATGAGTCGAATTCGAAAGGATATGCAAATAAATAAAAAGGGAGGATCATAACTTTATTTTATTTCCGTTCTTAGGTTATTTAATAGGATTAGGTTTTATTAGGATTTTTTATTTTCACATAATAAAACAAGAGGTGGAAATCATAAATAAAAATGAACAAGTTGCAAAGTACAAAGTGTGGCAATAGATATATACATGTCTAGGATTGGATCTAGAGAGAGCTTGGTACTTAATGTAACACCCCTCACCCGTATTCAACGCTGGAATAGGGGTACGGAGCATTATTGAACATATTATACAATTACACAAACATTTCACGTACATTTTCAAATTTCATATAATCATCAATCAATAACATTCATATTGTCCTTAATACGAGCCTACGGGGCTCAAAACATGCATTCGGGGAAGGGGGGTTCGGGACTAAATCGATAACTTTAGAAACTTTTCGAATACTTAGAAAACTTTTCGAAAATACAAGGGATACACACTCGTGTTGCCCAGCCGTGTGTCTTATAGGCCGTGTGGACATTCAAAATGGAATCACATGGCCATGTTCCAGCCCGTGTCTGACCCTGTGTAACTCTCTGACTTGGGTCACACAGCCAACACATACGTCCGTGTGGCTAGCCCTTGTGCCCCAAAATGGCCACACACGCCCGTGTACCAGGTCGTGTGCTAGGCCATGCCAATCCTGTAGGATATACTGACTTAAAGCTACACAGCCAATCATACGCCCATGTGCTAGGCCATGTGGAGCATACTGACTTGGTTTTTAATTCAACACTAAGCGACACATGGTCGTGTAACTTGACCGTGTATCACACACAACTGAGACACGCACCCATGTGGACAATAATAGGCTATTTACCAAGCCATTTTGCCACCCAAAATTTGTATACACCTATACCAAACCAAATAGCACCAAAACATAGCATATATAGGCATTCAAACCATCTAAATCAAGCCTAAATCATGCCAACTCAATTCCATTATCCATAATATACACAAGTCACAAAATGGGTCATTACATTATACCTAATTCACATATACAATTCAACTAAGTCAACATTTTCAAACATGCATCATTATGCTTAAATTTACAAACATATATTTTCTCTAATATCAACCATTTGACAACCACAATACCTACTAACAATAAGCATCACAAAGCCAACCTCAATCACAAAACATAAGCCTTATGCACACATATATATATACACAACCAAACTAACCAAATTAAGCTAACCTTCATGGCTATATACAAGACCAAACTTTAAACATTTACAAGCCAATTCTAATAGCTAAATTTATCATCAACTTATATACCAAAGTGACCAAATTTTCTATACATTCTATATATTCCAAAAACATAGATTCAAAAGTACCAAAACGATAGCTTGATAGTGTGATGAAGTCTCCGACAATCCTCGAATTCGAGCTAGCTTTGAAATAACTATAAAGCACAGTAAAATAAACAGAGTAAGCTTTATAGCTTAGTAAGTTCATATGATTAATAAGTACAATTTTCCAATCCATTTACAATTTAAAGAACATAAGTAAATGTAAGTAAAACATTCAACCCAACAATTTGCACATTTCCATAATTCTATGTATCATGTATAAATTCATCACTTTCACTTACTTTTCATATGAACTTATCAATTATCACTTACTTGCCAAACTTTTTTGCTAGTATTAGAACTAATCTGTATCATTGCTTACATCCTCGTGCCATTGTCTTTTCTTGTTGAAACATTCAGAATAATACTGGATACTTGGGAATCTCACACCAAAGTGCCACACACATAGCCAATCTATGTCAATCTCATATCACATATATGATCACTCTTGAGCTATCAATGGCCTGCTCACACAAGCAGTCAGTCAAGACGTAGCTACACAGTGCTGCTCACACAAGCTGTCAACTAACTACAACACATGGCAGTATACTCAGCCACCAGTAGGACGTACAGGGCCAGCGCATGGATCATATAATCATAGTAACCCCAAATGACATGTCACTAGTATCTTCTCTATTCCTAAGGTTCAACCGGGATTCTCATTGTGTCAATGCTTTGTCGATAGGTTCCGCAGTGTCGTAATATCACAATTATAATATTTAAGCATATAAATACATATAATATTAAGCTTATTAATCATACAAACTTACCTCAATTCACAAAAACTATGAAATAGGTCGATTAGTCGAGTACTTTGTTTTCCCCCCGATCTAGATTCGAATTTCACTTTTCTTGATCTATATGTAATCAAATTTAGCTTATTTAATTATCATTCTATTCAATTTAATCCAAAAACACTCATTAAAGCATATTTACACTTTTTCCCCAAGTATTTTATAATTTTTACAATTTAGTCCTTATTTAAAAAAAAACAAAAATTAATGCAAGTTGATACCAACTCATGCTAGCCGGATTTTCATAGTATACATATCAGCCCATAAGTTTCATTTATTTCACAATTTACCCACAAGCGTTCCACATTTCTCAATTTAATCCTTAATTTACATTTTCTCTAAAAATCACTTAACAAAACTTGTGTAACTATCATCAAACATTCATAATCTATCATCAATCATTAAAATACATGCTTATTCATGAATGGAAACATCCTAAATATTTAACAATTTTGAAAAATAGTCCCTGGGCTAGGTAAACTAAGCTGCAACGATCTCAAAAACATAGAAAACATTAAAAACCGAGCAATAAAACACTTACATGCATGGATAGCTATGGTTGAATGCTTCAAACACTTTCCATGGTATTTTAAAGGTTAATTTTCAGTGGTTAAACACTTAGGAAGATGACCATTTGTTTCTTTATTATTTTAGTAACATATATTTACCAATTTACTATATTAATCTTGAATATTAACCTTTAAAATTCATCTAACCATGCATATAAATGTTCACTCAATTAAACAATGGTCTATTTACCACTTAAGGACCTTCAATTTAATAAACCATAGCTATTAGATACCTTTAGCTAATAGAACTAAAGTTTTGCACTTTACGCAATTTAGTCCTTTTTTATCGAATTAAACACTCAAACGACAAAATTTCTGAACGAACCTTTCACACAAACACACTATCATGCTATAAACATTAAAACAATAATAAAATAATTATTTTGACTACGGATTTATGGTCCCAAAATGTGACAGCCCTAAATTGACCCTAGTCGAAAAGTGGTTTCGGGACCACTAAAGCGAGTCATAAAAAAATAATTAACTGTCCTAGTTGATGCTCATTATATGTACTTATGCATGTGTGAAAATTTCATGTTTGAATTTTGTTAATTGTAAGTGAATTTTAGTAAATAGGACTTATGTGAGAAAATTTAGAAATGTGCTAGGCAAATGTAAAGTGGCCTATTAATGCATGTTCTGAAATGGTGGGTTTGCATGTCAAATTGCCCAATATTTGAGCTAGTGGCCGCCATGCTATGAGTGGAAACATGTCACAAACATGTTATGTTAGTGATGTATGTTAGGAACAATAAAATAAGGAGTATGGGTAATAAAGAAATGGAAAAAGGAAAGAATGTGTGTGATTGTTTCTCCCTCCCCATTGCCGTGAATGTAAGAAAGAAAACAAAAAAAAAGTGTCTATCTTTTTACATCTCTCTTGGCGAATGTTCTAAGGAAGAAAGAAAAACAAGTTGTGTTCTTTGGTTCTTCTTGGCGAATTGAAAGGAAGAAGAAGGAGTGAAGCAATCGGTCATCTTAGGTCACTATTAAGGTAAGGAAGTTTGTACTAGCTCTTGAAATTTTAGTTGATATTGAGTGAGATATCAAGTGATTTTTGTAAACCATGTTGAAATTTTGATTTTTGGGGTGAGTATGGTTTTCGGCTATAAAAGATTAATAAGGGTGATGGTTGTGTTTCATGCTAAACTTAGATGAATAAAGGTAGTTTGCTTACATCTTGATATCTATGAGTTCCTTTCTTGGTTCTACCATAGACCCACGAAGTATATGTTTATTTGGTATTGAGTAAGGTTTTTGACTATGGTAGTTAATAATGGTGAGTTTTGTTTTTTCATGTTAAAGTTAGGTGAATGATGATGATGGATGAGTGTTTGAACCATAAAAAGAATTCTGCTACCTTGTTATGAACTAGGGCCGAATGTGAGTTGGTTGTGGTTGAATATTGCATGCTTGGTAGAATGGTGGATGAAAGTGCCGAATGTGGTCTTTGGTTTGGCATGAAGTGATAAATAAAGGTTTAAAAGATAGCTTAAGTTAATTGATACTCACTAATGAGTTCGAATGGAAGCTTTGATAAGTGTGAAATGAGTGGCCGAGAGAGAGAATTATGGACTATTGCCGAATGTATGTTGGATTGATAGAGTCTCCAAATTGATTTTATGTGTGTATGCATGACTGAATATAATCGGCCACATGAGTAAAGAAATGGGTTATTTGATATGTGGTAAAAGTTAAGTGTTAAACGAAATGGAAATGAAATCATATTGGAATATGTATACTCGACCACATGAATGAGTACATAGGTTGATGTCTTTGTTCGGCCATAGGTAAACATATTGATGGCTTTATCTTGACTTAGAAAATTCGGCTAAGGTGAATATTGGCTAATGTGTTGAGTTGATTCATGATTTCATATGTATGTGACTTTAGTGTCTAATGTATATATATGGGCTAAGTACCTTGAGTTCCTCTTTTGATGCTCAAATGATTAAATCAATTTATTTGTTAAATTAAGCTCAAGAGCAAAGGGGAACTAGATCTGATAAAGGGAAGGAAAAAGTGATTGAATAGCCGTTGAAGCCGTTCGACAACATCCGAGGTAAGTTTTTTAGTAATAGAACTTAGATTATGATTTGATTAGATCATGTTTTAAGCAAATCAAAATCATGCTCTTTGTATGTGGCTATTGAGCCTAAATTGCAAGTGTGATAAGTGTCTTGTGTTTGAGCTATGGTAATGAAAATGAAATACGGATGTGTCATGATTTATTGATATATGTGCTTAGTTATTCGAATGATATCCGGGCTAAGTCCCGAAGGCTTTTGTGCTAAGTAACCATATCCGGACTAAGATCCGAAGGCATTTGTGCGAGTTACTAAATTCGGGTTAAGTCCCGAAGGCATTTGTGCGAGTTACTATAACCGGGCTATGTCCCGAAGGCATTTGAACGAGTAGCTATATCCGGTTAAATTCTGAAGGTACGTGATTCGGGAATGAGCAATCTTGCTGTAAAATTTTAGTTAATACGCTAGTAAACTCCCAACAATAAGGTATGTTTCGTATGTGCATTGGAATAGTTGATTCCCTTCGAATAATATTCGCTCAGTCGAGTAATGAGCTTCCGGTATTTGGCAAAGATGATCCCTTATGTATGAATATAGGGGTTGGAATGTGAAGTAGGAATGATTTGAGAATATGTATATATGGAATTATCCGTTTAGTTATATGAATGCTATACTTCTGATTTGCTTAAATTCTTTGCTCAAAACTTACTAAGCATTTAATGCTTACTCCGTTTCTTTGATTTTCTCTTTTATAGATTTTGGTTCTTCAGCTATCGGACTCGGGATTTTGAAGTCGAAGTCGCCCACACTATCAAAGCTCCTTTTTGGTATACTTTTGGTTGAACTTTGAAATGGCATGTATAGGACCACCCTTTTGTTGTTGGTCATGAACCTTCTTGGTTTTGTGTAAATTTGGATAGCCATGCGAAAATGGCTTAAATATACTTTGATCATAGCATTATAATCGTTTTGTATGTTGTCCGTCGAGAGGTATGGAAATGTTGGTAACGGTTAGCCATGGGAATGGTTATTCATGATCACTTTTGGTATATGTATGACAAACTCTAGTTGATCCATGGAGGATCATGAAATAGGTAAAGTTTACCTTAAAAATAGATGCTGGCAGTAGCAGTGATGTGGATGTGGAAAATCACTAAAAATAGTAGGAATGGAATTAAATAGTGAATAAATTATGTAATCGAACCTTGATGAATTTATTTTCATAGGAAAGTAACGAAACGTTCATATGAACAGTATATTATGAGATGTTAAAGTTTTTGTGAGACAGGGCCAGAATGGTTTCTGGATCCCCTGATCTGACTTTGGAAATTCATTATAAATTAACCAGAGACATTTAGAAGTCATGCGATATATGTATAGATTCCTTTTTGAGTCTAGTTTCTTTAGAAACAAACGCCATCAGTATTGAAGCCCTGTACAGGGAGATATCCAAGTCGTAATGCATGAAGGTCAGTGTAGTCGCACCCTGTAACAGGGGAGACTTTAACTAATAAACTGTACTAATTGGCCCACCAAAATTTCTAGAAAAAAACTCTGTAGATGTACATATGAGTCTAGTTTCGGGGAAAAATTACAAAACTGATTTTCGAGTTGTGGAACTCAAGTTATGATTTTTAAGGTGACAGTGACGCAGTTAGCCAGTTGTCTGGTAAATTTTTAAATGGACTGTGAGAGTAAATGATTTAAGTCTGCAAACCCCTCGTGTCCGACTCCGGCAACGGTCTCGGGTACGGGGTGTTACAATTAAATTGGTATTAGAGCTACGGTTTAGTCGATTCTAGGACTACCGTAAATGCGTTGGGTTTAGCTATACATGTCATTTTATGTGATTATTTGATAGTGTGGTGATTTCTGACATTTGCAAATGTGTTTATTTATAGTAATGGATCCCGATCCCGACCGAGCGGTAGCTGATGATCTTGAGAGTGTAGCGCCTGCTCCCGCATAAGGGACAGTACCGGCTGACTCTCAACCTAATGCTAGTAACCCGAATGATAAAGCTAGACAAGCTTTCTATAGCGTGATGAATGATTGGTTCAAGCAATACATTCGAACTAATACGGCTGTTCCACAACCTCCATTCCCGACAAATACCACCAAGACCTACAATACCTCCCATGGCCCGAACAAATAAGGTCAAATAAGCCCCAGTTGATGAATCCGAAAACATGGGGCTCTTGAATTTAAGGCTACGGACAGCGATGATGCCGAGCAAGCTGAATTTTGGTTGGACAACACTATCCGATACTCGATGAGCTATCTTGCACACCGATGAGTGCCTAAAGTGTACTATCTCCTTGCTACGTGATTACGCCTACTATTGGTGGAACACGTTGACTTTGTCGTGCCAGAGAGCAAGTAACTTGGGAGTTCTTCCAAACCGAAGTTTCAAAAGAAGTATATCGATCGAGATTCATTGACCAAAAACGGAAGGAATTTCTTGAACTCAAACAAGGTTCCATGTCGGTTACGGACTATGAACGAAAATTTGTAAGGCTTAGCCGGTACGCGCGAGAATGCATTTCTTCAGAAGCCGTGATGTGTAAACATTTCGAGGATGGGCTGAATGACGATATAAAGCTGTATGTAGGCATTTTGGAACTCCGAGAATTTGTGGCACTTGTCGAGCGAGCTTGCAAGGCCGAGGAGCTCAGTATGGAGAAAAGAAAAGCTAAGGTGGGAGCAAGGGAGTTTCGTAAGAGGTCTTCGGGGAAGCCCTTCCCATAGTCGTCGAAGAAATTTAGAGATGGCTTAGGCCGGTCTAGGGAGACTTCAGGCTTTTCTAGACGAGATCGCGATCGACCCCCTGTGAACACACGAGTCACTTCGATCGCCAGTGTTGGAAATGATCGTCGAGACAGAACGGAGTGCCGTTATTGTGGCAAATGGCATTCTGGAAGTTGTAGATTCCATGACCGCTCCTGTTACAAGTGCGGGTCAGTTGACCACTTTATCAAAGATTGCCCGAGATTGTCTGAACAGAATGCAAATCAGAGTGGGAAACCGAGTGCTACCACTGCTCGAGGTAGACCATCTAGAAATACGGGCAATACTAGTGGTGGTCAGAGAGGATCTAAGGATGCTACGACCAGATCTGAGGCTCGTGCTCCTGCTGGGGCTTATGCTATACGCGCACGCGAGGATGCTTCCTCGCCAGATGTTATAACCGGTACTTTTACTCTCTTTGATACTAATGTGATTGCTTTGATTGACCCTGGTTCTACCCATTCATATATATGTGAAACCTTAGCATCCTGTAAGACTTTACCTATTGAGTCTACTGAGTTCGTAATTCGGGTGTCAAATCCCTTGGGTCGTTACGTGCTTGTCGACAAAGTGTGTAAGAAATGTCCCCTAGTAATCCGAGGTTCCTATTTTCTTGCCGATTTGATGCTGTTACCGTTTGACGAATTTGATGTTATCCTCGGTTTAGATTGGTTGACCATGCATGATGCGGTTGTGAATTGCAAAAGCAAGACTATTGATTTGAGGTGCGCAAATAATGAGATAATCTGAGTTGAGTCTACTGACTTGAATAGGTTGCCAGCTATAATATCGTCGATGTTGGCTCAGAAGTATGTAAGAAAAGGGTGTGAAGCATACCTTGCGTATGTACTTGATGACAAAGAGTTAGAAAAGAAACCCGAATCGGTGCCGGTGGTTTGTGAATACCCGGATGTCTTTCCCGAAGAATTACCGGGTTTACCACCTGTTCGAGAGGTAGAGTTTGGTATTGAGCTTGTACCTGGGACTACGCCGATTTCGATAGCTCCGTATCATATGGCACCAACCGAGTTAAAAGAGTTGAAAGCTCAGTTGCAAGAATTGACGGATAGAGGTTTCGCTCGACCAAGTTTCTCACCTTGGGGTGCACCAGTATTGTTTGTGAAAAAGAAGGACGGAACCATGAGGTTGTGCATCGACTATCGTCAGCTGAATAAGGTGACAATAAAGAATAGATATCCGATGCCACGTATTGACGATTTGTTTGATCAACTAAAGGAGCCTCGGTGTTTTCAAAGATAGATTTGAGATTGGGTTATTACCGATTCTTGTAATTCGAGATTCAGATATACCCAAAACTGCTTTCAGAACGAGATACGGTCACTAAGAATTCTTAGTGATGCCGTTTGGGCTCACTAATACCCCTGCGGTATTTATGGATTTGATGAATCAAATCTTTAGACCGTATTTGGATCGGTTTGTAGTTGTGTTTATTGATGATATTTTGGTCTATTCAAGAAATGAAATCGAACATGCTGAGCACCTGAGATTAGTGTTGCAAATTTTACGGGATAAGCAGTTATATGCTAAGTTCAGTAAGTGTGAGTTCTGGTTAAGAGAGATTAACTTCTTGGACCATGTGGTATCCGCATCGGGTATTCGAGTTGACCCGAGCAAAATTTTAGCCATACTTAACTGGAAGCCTCCGAGAAATATTCTTGAGGTTCGACTTCTTGGGACTCATGGGTTACTACCGACGGTTTGTGAAAGGTTTCTCGATGATAGCCACACCCATGACGAAGTTACTTGAAAAGATGTTAAGTTCGAATGGACGAAAAATGTCGAAAAGTTTTGATCAATCGAAAACTTATTTGATGAAGCTCAATTTTAGTGTAGCCCGAATCGTGCAAAGAGTTTGTCATCTATAGTGACGCCTCCCTACTTGGGTTAGGTTGCGTATTGATGCAAGAAGGTCGAGTTGTGGCCTATGCGTCGAGACAATTAAAGCCACATGAGAAAAATTATCCGACCCATGATCTCGAATTAGCTGCCATCATATTCACCTTCAAAATATGGCGGCATTACTTATTTGGTGAGAAGTGCCATGTATTTTCGGATCACAAAAGTCTCAAATATTTGATGACTCAAAGAGACTTGAATTTGCGACAAAGGCGTTGGCTTGAGTTGTTGAAAGATTATGAGCTGGTCATTGATTATCACCCGGGAAAGGCTAATGTGGTTGCGGACGCCTTAAGCCGGACATCACTGTTTGCTTTGCGAGCAATGAATGTACACTTGTCTGTTCTACCCGACAATGTGTTAGTAGCTGAATTAAAGGCCAAACCATTATTGATTCATCAAATTCGTGAAGCTCAGAAAGTCGACGATGAATTGGTTGCAAAACGGGCTGAATGTGTTCCGAATATGGAATCCAAATTTCAAATTGATGATGACGATTGTTTGAGGTTCAGAAGTCGGTTGTGTGTTCCAAGAAATTCAGAACTCATTTCGACGATTCTGAACGAAGCTCATTGTAGCCGAATATCAATTCACCCGGGGAGTACGAAAATGTACAACGATCTGAGATATCAGTTTTGGTGGCATGGTATGAAACGACACATTTCCGATTTTGTATCGAAGTGCTTAGTATGTTAGCAAGTGAAGGCAGAACATCAAGTGCCTACGGGTTTGCTTCAACCGATTATGATACCTGAATGGAAATAGGAACGAGTCACGATGGATTTTGTATCTGGGTTGCCAGTGTCGGCAAGTAAGAAAAATGCGATTTGGGTCGTTGTCGATAGACTGACTAAGTCGGCTCATTTTATCCCCGTACATACGAATTTTTCATTGGATAAACTAGCTGAATTGTATGTTTCTCAGATTGTGAGATTACACAGGGTACCGATTTCTATTGTGTCGGATAGAGATCCGAGATTCACCTCACGATTTTGGAAGAAATTGCAAGAAGCTTTGGGCACCAAGTTGCATTTTAGCACCGCTTTTCACCCCCAAACTGATGGTCAATCCGAGCGGATAATTCAAATACTCGAGGATATGTTGAGATGCTGCATCCTTGAGTTTAGTGGTTCATGGGAGCGGTATTTACCTTTGATTGAATTCGCCACAACAATAGTTTTCAGTCAAGTATTAAGATGGCACCTTACGAGGCTTTGTACGGTCGAAAATGCCCGACGCCATTGTTTTGGACCGAGCTTGGTGAAAGTAAAATTTTCGAGTGGATTTGATTAAAGATGCTGAATGTAAAGTAAGAATAATTCGTGAAAGTCTGAAGGCGACATCGGATCGTCGAAGTCGTATGCGGATTTAAAACGAAGAGATATTGAGTATCGTGGGAGACAAAGTGTTTCTTAAGGTCTCACCTTGGAAAAGATACTCGATTTGGTCAGTAAGGGCAAACCGAGTCCGAGGTTCATCGGGCCATATGAGATATCTGAACGAGTCGGTCCGGTTGCGTATAGATTGATTTTGCCCCCTGAACTTGAAAAGATTCACGACGTCTTTCATGTTTCGATGCTTCGAAGTTATAGATCTGATCCATCACACGTAATTAATCCATCAGAGGTTGAAATTCAACCCGATATGAGTTATGAAGAAGAACCGATTCGCATCCTAGCTCGTGAAGTGAAAGAGTTGCGAAACAAAAGGGTTCCGTTAGTAAAAGTGTTATGGCTCAAACATGGAATCGAAGAAGCTACTTGGGAACCTGAGAACTCTATGAAAGAGCGATACCCAAACCTATTTACCGGTAAGATTTTCGGGGACGAAAATTTCTTAAGTGGGGGAGAGTTGTGACAGCCCTAAATTGACCCTAGTCGGAAGTGGTTTCTGGACCACTAAACCGAGTCATAAAAAAATAATTAACCGTCTCAGTTGATGCTCATTATATGTACTTATGCATGTGTGAAAATTTCATGTTTGAATTTTGTTAATTGTAAGTGAATTTTAGTAAATAGGACTTATGTGAGAAAATTTAGAAATGTGCTAGGCAAATGTAAAGTGGCCTATTAATGCATGTTATAGAAATGGTGGGTTTGCATGTCAAATTGCCCAATATTTGAGCTAGTGGCTGGCCATGCTATGAGTGGAAACATGTCACAAACATGTTATGTTAGTGATGTATGTTAGGAACAATAAAATAAGGAGTATATGTAATAAAGTGGAAAAAAGGAAAGAATGTGTGTGATTGTTTCTCCCCCTCCCCATTGCCGTAAATGTAAGAAAGAAAACAAAAAAAAAGTGTCCATCTTTTTTACATCTCTCTTGGCCGAATCTTCTAAGGAAGAAAGAAAAACAAGTTGTGTTCTTTGGTTCTTCTTGGCCGAATTGAAAGGAAGAAGAAGGGAGTGAAGCAATCGGTCATCTTAGGTCACTATTAAGGTAAGGAAGTTTGTACTAGCTCTTAAAATTTTAGTTGATATTGAGTGAGATATCAAGTGATTTTTGTAAACCATGTTGAAATTTTGATTTTTGGGGTGAGTATGGTTTTCGGCTATAAAAGATTAATAAGGGTGATGGTTGTGTTTCATGCTAAACTTAGATGAATAAAGGTAGTTTGCTTACATCTTGATATCTATGAGTTCCTTTCTTGGTTCTACCATAGAACCACGAAGTATATGTTTATTTGGTATTGAGTAAGGTTTTTGACTATGGTAGTTAATAATGGTGAGTTTTGTTGTTTCATGTTAAAGTTAGGTGAATGATGATGATGGATGAGTGTTTGAACCATAAAAAGAATTCTGCTACCTTGTTATGAACTAGGGCCGAATGTGAGTTGGTTGTGGTTGAATATTGCATGCTTGGTAGAATGGTGGATGAAAGTGCCGAATGTGGTCTTTGGTTTGGCATGAAGTGATAAATAAAGGTTTAAAAGATAGCTTAAGTTAATTGATACTCACTAATGAGTTCGAATGGAAGCTTTGTTAAGTGTGAAATGAGTGGCCGAGAGAGAGAATTATGGACTATTGCCGAATGTATGTTGGATTGATAGAGTCTCCAAATTGATTTTATGTGTGTATGCATGACCGAATATAATCGGCCACATGAGTAAAGAAATGGGTTATTTGATATGTGGTAAAAGTTAAGTGTTAAACGAAATGGAAATGAAATCATATTGGAATATGTATACTCGACCACATGAATGAGTACATAGGTTGATGTGTATGTTCGGCCATAGGTAAACATATTGATGGCTTTATCTTGACTTAGAAAATTCGGCTAAGGTGAATATTGGCTAATGTGTTGAGTTGATTCATGATTTCATATGTATGTGACTTTAGTGTCTAATGTATATATATGGGCTAAGTACCTTGAGTTCCTCTTTTGATGCTCAAATGATTAAATCAATTTATTTGTTAAAATAAGCTCAAGAGCAAAGGGGAACTAGATCCGATAAAGGGAAGGAAAAAGTGATTGAATAGCCGTTGAAGCCGTTCGACAACATCCGAGGTAAGTTTTTTAGTAATAGAACTTAGATTATGATTTGATTAGATCATGTTTTAAGCAAATCAAAATCATGCTCTTTGTATGTGGCTATTGAGCCGAAATTGCAAGTGTGATAAGTGTCTTGTGTTTGAGCTATGGTAATGAAAATGAAATACGGATGTGTCATGATTTATTGATATATGTGCTTGGTTATTCGAATGATATCCGGGCTAAGTCCCAAAGGCTTTTGTGCTAAGTGACCATATCCGGACTAAGATCCGAAGGCATTTGTGCGAGTTACTAAATCCGGGTTAAGTCTCGAAGGCATTTGTGCGAGTTACTAAATCCGGGTTAAGTCCCGAAGGCATTTGTGCGAGTTACTATAACCGGGCTATGTCCCAAGGCATTTGAACAGTAGCTATATCCGATTAAATTTCAAGGTACGTGATTCGGGAATGAGCAATCTTGCTGTAAAATTTCAGTTAATACGCTTGTAAAATCCCAACAATGAGGTATGTTTCAGTATGTGCATTGAATAGTTGATTCCTTGAATAATATTCGCTCGGATCGAGTAATGAGCTTCGGTATTTGGCTAAGATGATCCCTTATGTATGAATATAGGGGTTGGAATGTGAAGTAGGAATGATTTGAGAATATGTATATATGGAATTATCCGTTTAGTTATATGAATGCTATACTTCTGATGTGCTTAAATTCTTTGCTCAAAACTTACTAAGCATTTAATGCTTACTCCGTTTCTTTGATTTTCTGTTTTATAGATTTTGGTTCTTCAGCTATCGGACTCGGGATTTTGAAGTCGAAGTCGCCCACACTATCAAAGCTCCTTTTGGTATACTTTTGGTTGAACTTTGAAATGGCATGTATAGGACCACCCTTTTGTTGTTGGTCATGAACCCTTCGGTTTTGTGTAAATTTGGATAGCCATGCGAAAATGGCTTAAATATACTTTGATCATAGCATTATAATCATTTTGTATGTTGTCCGTCGAGAGGTATGGAAATGTTGGTAACGGTTAGCCATGGGAATGGTTATTCATGATCACTTTTGGTATATGTATGACAAACTCTAGTTGATCCATGGAGGATCATGAAATAGGTAAAGTTTACCTTAAAAATAGATGCTGGCAGTAGCAGTGATGTGGATGTGGAAAATCACTAAAAATAGTAGGAATGGAATTAAATAGTGAATAAATTATGTAATTGAACCTTGATGAATTTATTTTCATAGGAAAGTAACGAAACGTTCATATGAACAGTATATTATGAGATGTTAAAGTTTTTCTGAGACAGGGCCAGAACGGTTTCTGGATCCCCTGATCTGACTTTGGAAATTCATTATAAATTAACCAGAGACATTTAGAAGTTATGCCATATATGTATAGATTTCTTTTTGAGTCTAGTTTCTATAGAAACAAACGCCATCAGTATTGAAGCCCTGTACAGGGAGATATCCAAGTTGTAATGCATGAAGGTCAGTGTAGTCACACCCTGTAACAGGGGAGATTTTAACTAATAAACTGTACTAATTTGTCCGACCAAAATTTCTAGGAAAAAAACTCTGTAGATGGATATATGAGTCTAGTTTCAGGGAAAAATTACGAAACTGATTTTCGAGTTGTGGAACTCAAGTTATGATTTTTAAGGTGACAGTGACGCAGTTAGCCAGTGTCTGGAAAATTTTTAAATGGACTGTGAGAGTAAATGATTTAAGTCTGCAAACCCCTCGTGTCCGACTCCGGCAACGGTCTCGGGTACAGGGTGTTACACAAAATTACTATTTTGATTTGACCAAAAAAAGGGTTGTTACACTTAAATGGTCAAATTGACTCACCTCCTATTTTCTAGAATCCTACCTGGTGTATGGTATCTATTCACTTTTAATAATGAGGACATTGTTCATCTTAAGTAGGGGGACAGAAAAATTGAAATTATTTCTTCTCAGAATAAATTTTTCTTTCAGTTATGATTAGGTTATATTTTGTTCAAAAATTTGAAATTTTGTTAAGTATGCTAAACTTCAGTATGAATAAAGTTTGATTATTTCAATAACTGTTATGTTAACTGAAATATGACATAAATGTATTTTTAATAAAGCGTGCAAACCATACCATAAAATTTTTAGTTCCTTAGGAAAGTTAGGCATGCATGAAAGTTTAAGTCTCTCGAATTGACTTAATAGTTTCTTGATGCGAAATCCTAGGAAGCATGGAATGTTGAAAATGGTTTAGGCAACTTTTGTTTGGACTGTTTGAGCCTTTCAAGCCAACCTTGATGAATTTTTATCCTTTGAAACCCAACTTTGAGACTATATGGCCTAATTTTATTTGAACCTTTGCAATATTTTAGCCATCACTTTTCTCTTAATTATCTTTAAATTGTCCCAAACAATAGACTCAATACTATTCAGAATATTCTTTGAAACAAGTTTGGGAGAGTTGAAAAGAAGTATCAAATGCTCAAAAATTGTAATACATACAACAAAATGCTCGTGAAAAGAAAAAGAAAAAATAAAAAAAGAGAGCATATGTACTCGAAAGAAATAGATGTATAAAAGAGCATGTGAAAGCTAAAGAAGTTGGTGTATTGAAGTTAATTATTTCGAAGGTCCGATTCAAGTTAAGTCTAGAGTTTTTAGCCAAAATTTATCTATCTTTTACCTACCCCTAGCCTAGCCACGTTACAACCTATTTAAAAGACCTATTGATTCAAGTTTCTATGCTACCTACATTAGTGGAGAGAAATTGCTATGTTCAATATATAAAGGCATAAATTAAACTTAATGATTGCAGCTTAATCTTAAATAAAGGAATAAAATCAAATTGGTAGGGATTTATATGTTTTTATTGAGAAAGCATTTAGTCTATTTTTGCTATCATAATAGTTCTTGAGAATAATTTGAATGATATGTATACTTAAGTAGCATAATTATCAAATTTCTTATTTTTAGCATAAGTATACTAAAATCATAATTTTGGGAAGAATGTTGTTTTGAAGAAATTTTTCAAAGGTGTTTCCGAGAAATTATTTTCAAATTTTTGCATTACTTGGGACGAGCAATGAATTAAGTTCGGGGGTGTGTAAACAAGAAAATATACACACCTTTTCATGCTCTTTTTAAGTCAAATTCATGTAGTTTCGGTAAAATTAGTGTCGAAAATAAATAATATTTATAAAATAATTAAATTGCACCTAAATTATGAACATGTTGAATTTTAATAAATTTTATATCAAATTTTGATTAAATTTTGATTATTTTCGACAGATTTGCAAAATGGCGAAAAACGGCTTGGCAAACACTACTAGAAGCACAAAACCGATGAGCAATTTTGAATCATCAAGGAGGATTAATTTTTCAGCCTAAGATGGTCCAAATTATCTGTATTAATTTATAATATAATTAATTTTAATTTTAATCCAATTTAATTTGGGTTAAATAAATTATTGTTAATTAATTATGAAAAGGGGCCTAGTTGAGCTGAACCGAGAAAATCGATCCAGCCGAGCACTGGACAGCCCAAAACCATCCCGCATGCTGACCCAATCAGCTTGCTTGGCTGATTATTTGGCTTGGAAAATGGCTTTGAAGACTACTGCAAATTGCATTCAAAACCCTCACTATTTATGCCTTTCTAGATTTGCCCTTACCTTAAAATAGCATGTTTGAAATCTTCAAACATGCCACATGTGTGGCCAGCCATGGGGGGAGTCTTGGGTTGCTGATTTTGGCTACTTTTAGCAGCCTTCTCAACCTATAAATACCCCCTTGGCTTCTCACTTCAAACACATCTCAGCCCTTCTCATCTCTTCACTTCTCTCTCATTTTTCTCTCTCCAGTCTCTTCTATTGTTCTTGATTTTCTTCCCTTATTCCCTTGTTGATTTCACCTCTTGAAAAAGATTCAATCAACCACCATTTGGAGAAGAATTCAAGTGTTCATAGAAGCCTTGGTTTGATAAGAACAAGTGGAGAAGGAGTAGTGGAGCAAACTAGTCAAGCCACGGAGAAAACACTGGATTTGATTCTTGTTCCCTATCCTTTTAATTTTATTATTGTTATGATGAACATGTCTCCATATTTGTGATGTTGATATGTTTAATTTAATTAATATGGATTAAATTTAATTCGTGTTATATTGATTGCATTTCGTCTACTTAATTTATTAAAATTATGTTTGTGTTGTTATAAGCCTCGGTAAGATGTTTGATTAAGTAAAACCATGACTAAGTTATTCTTGCATTACAATTCTAAGGTAACTAATGAATTAATTATTTAAACGGATTGAAATTGCAATTAATTGACACGATACTTAATCAGTGCATGTTTAATCATCTAAGGTAGCTGAGGGTTAAATTAGCAACAGTGTCTAGCGATACATTAGCCTTGCATAACTTGCAAGATTATTGTGATTAAACTGTTTCAAGGTAGAAATACGTTGTTACCTCACTTAATCTTTTATGTGCTTATGTTGTTGAATTAATTGTTCGAATTGGCATAAAGATATGTGCAATATATTATTTTAATTTCATAAGTATGTATGTGCATTAACACATTTGCTTATTAGAATTTGTTTAATCGGTTAAATTGACATAAAGATATTGTCAATAGATAAATGGGTTTTGGTAGGTAAGTATGTTCATAAGTTAGCAAATTACTGAGTTTTCGTGAACTTATTTGTAACAACATGAACATGAGTTTAATAATTCTAAGTTAAAAATACAATTAATCTAGCACAATTATGTCATTTTGATTAAAATCATTTTTTAAAATCATGCATTGGAACTTTTATTTTATTTTTATTTATTTTACTTAGCTAAAATCCTAGTTTTTAATCACCTCCTCAAATCAAAATATTTTCCTTCACCAAAGTGTTTTAAATTAATTTCACAAATAATTCTTTTCATAGTCCCTGTGGGTATGATAACTCTACATTTACTTGTCACTTTATTACTTGTTACGATTGTGTACACTTGCACATTTCTATATGACTCGGACCAGTAATAGGATCATACCATTCAAATCAAAATCGAAAAGTATCTTGAGACATGCTCAAAGGGGCCAACTTTCGAGAGAAGCCTAACCTCCATTAATAGACCCACTGATTACTGATCCTCTGATTGATGATCTAAGAGTAGAGGAACGCGCACCCCCAATCTGCCAAAGACAAATAGAGCAATGCATGTTGCTAGACTAAGCCATGCCTAATAATGTCCACAAAACCAACTAAAAATTCGACAAAGTAAAGTCTACCTATCAATTAATAGTATAGCTATGGTGAGCAAAGATATTGTTTCCACGAAGTCTAAAAGTACTAGTAATTACTATATTTCTATTATTTAACCATTAAATTTGAGTGATTAATTAAAACTAAATTAGTTAACTACGAACGCAAAAAGAACAAATCAAGAAAATAAACTATTAACAACCAAGAAACAAAACAATACCCAGGAAAGAATTCACCTAGATTTCATCTATTATTTTCAATCTAAATTACGCAATTTCTTTACTTAGCATCGTGATCCATAGAATTCCCTAAATTATGCTAATATCTCTCTTCAAGAATAAGAGCATCTAACTCTAGATTTATTAATTGAAAATCCTTTCTAATTAAAACCTCTATTATGGCTTTAACTCGATCTATGGATTCCCTTATTAGATTTGACTCTAATTCGGTAGATTTATGTCATTCTATTTCTAGGATTGCATGCAACTCCACTCAATTACACTAGATCTACTCTTAAACAGAGTGTATTCCTCCTCTGATTTAAGCACATCAAACATGGATCAATAGTCTAGAAATATTGAACCAAGACTTAAGCACACATAATTGAGAACAAGATCTAAATCTTTATTGCACAAAATAAAAATCAAATGACAGAATCCATCATAGGGTTCATCCCCTAGGTAATTAGAAAATTAGTTCATGCTAGCAAATAAAAGCATCCAAAATACAGTATAACCACAAGAAACAAAGAAACTCATAATAATCTCCAAAGAAATCAAAACAGAATCTTCCAACTTGATGGAAATTTACTTTAGAAATGGCTTCAATGGTGTTTTTTGAGTTGTTTTATTCAATATTCTATGACAACTCACTCCTATCTTCTTATTTTTGTCATATATAGGCCTCAAAATGCTTGAAAAACCCTAAAAATCGTGTTTTTCTTCTATTCAAAGTGAAACTCGTGAAATTGAAATGGCCATATGGTAGCTTGTGTGGCTAACACAGTCATGTCTCTAGGACGTGTGGAATGGTCTAGCCCGTGTGGCTCCTATAACTCGCTCTGATTTTTTGGTTTTCACTCGTTTTTCACTCTTTTTTCTCCCAAAACTCTCCTAAGTATAAAAACATGAATTTAAATGATTAGAAGCATAAAATTCACCATTAACATCGAATAGTCACCCAAAAATGCATTAAGAATGAGACTAAAACATGTTACTTTTAGCACCTATCACCCAACCTAGAGGTAGTCCGAGAGAGCATTAATCATCCCGTAATTAATGTAAACAACTTCGAGATTAAGCCAGGGATCCAGATGATTCAAAGGAACTGTCAATTTTAGGGGTCGATGAACGAGGATCCTAACTAACATCTTAAGCGATTCCTAACCTTATGTGATACCTTTTAAGTATAACAGGGTATCCAATGATGCCATGCGTCTTTCTTTATTCTTTCTCTTTAACTAAGGACACTTTTATGTGGTTAGACTTACATTCAGTAGATTCAATCAGTACATGAGACGAACTGGCCAATCGGTTCCTAGCTAAGTATTTCCCCAGAGTAAGACCATGAGGTTGCGGATGGATTTCATAAACTTCCACCCCCTTGAAAGGGAGTCACTTTATGAAGTGTGGGAGTGCTTCAAGTTTATGCTACGTAAGTGTCCCTATCATGCTTCGTAAGATTGGTAACAATTACAAACATTTTATAATGGGCTTGACGAGAACTTTCAATCTAGTCTCAACAGGGCGTCTGTGGGGCGTTCATGTTAAAAACTTACACTAAGGGGTGCCAATTAATTGAAATTATGGTAATGAACTCCTATATTTAGCTGACTGAACGATTCATATATCAAGGTAAGTAGCCAACCATGAACACAATTGACAGTGAAGACAAGCTTCAATAAATCCTTGAAAGGCTTAACAACCTCGAAGTTAGCTCGACCTCACCGTGACTTCCCAACCAACCACTTCTAATAAATGCAAATGTATGGCACGAAAATGAAAGCACAATATGGGTCGACCTTTATGACAATACTCAAGCTGAGGTAAATTACTTAGGGAATAAGGGTTATAATATGTACTTCAACACTTATAAGCCGGGGTGGTGAGATCACCTCAATCTTAGGTGGGGAAGGAACCAAGGGGGACCCTTCAATCACGAAGTTCTTAGCTTCAATTAACCTAGACCCAACACTTCGTACTAACCTCTGCAGCCATATAGGCCACCCCAAGAAGCCGATAGGAAGCCTGATTATAGTATTGACCCTCCTATGCCCATTCGAGTGAGTAATCTTGAAGAATGAATGCATTCAATGCAAGAAAACATGCACTACATGCAAGGTCAGCTGGACCAAATCCTTCAAGTGTTTCAAAATAGTGCCACATCTAGTGAAGAGGAAGGGAAGGAAAATGCCAAAGCTATCATTCTTCAGTTCGGAGTGGTGATACAGGAATCGGTGAGACCCGTAAGTGAAGAGGTCAGAGAGAAGGAAAATAGCACCTACACTCCTAGTGTTGGAGATGGGGTGGAAGAGAGTGTAGAAGAAGAAGTTAAACCAAAACAGTCCGAGCTTAAGGATAAGCTAACCATACCACCTAGCCAAGAACTTGTACCCTTCCCGACTAGGCTAGAAAAAAGAAAAAATGAGAGAGTGACGAGTTTCTCAGTTTCATCAATATGTTTAAAGCATTAAATGTTAATCTCCCTTTACTTGAACTCTAAGAAAAAAAATGCCTCAATATGCTAAATTCCTTCAGGAAATGATGTCTAGGAGGAAGAAAATAGGAAGAGGGGAAAAAATTTCTCTAAATGTCACATTGTAGTGTCTAGGAAGGTCCTACCAAAACTCAAAGACTCAAGTAGTTTCACCATACTAATAGAGATAAGAAGGGTGAACTTTGAAAAAGCCTTTTTGTGAACTTAGAGCTACTATCATTTTCAATTTATCGTAGGTTAGGATTAGAGGTCCTCTAGGAGACCTCGAAGACTTTGCAGTTAGTCAACTATTCATTAGTCCATCCTAAGAGAGTCCTTGAGGATGTGTTAGTTAGAGTTCGATGATTCATTCTTCCAACAGACTTTATAGTACTAGATTTTGAAGAAGACTTGGAGATTCCAATTCTGTTAGGGAGACCATTTCTAGTGACCTCTAGAGCCACCATTGATGTAGGAAAAGGGAAATTGACTTTGAAAATCAATGGGAAGGTAGAAGTATTTAGGTATGTCAAATCCAACAGTAGCTCTAAGAAAATATCACCCTCTTTGGGGCACGAGTGTCAAGCCATTAATATGTTGTCTTATTATACTACTAACCTTGCAGCTTGTGTGAAGTGGTGTGAAATTGTAATGATAAAATTGACACTAATGAGGATCTAAAATCTAAAGAAAGTTAATATATGTTGGCGATCCTTGAGTGGCCTCAATCAAGCAAAGAACAAGAGGTGCTTCAAAGTCTCGATGATGTCGTGCAAACACCACTTCAAGGGAGTAACAGGTTAGATGGAAGATTGTTTGTAATCAGCCCTTGGGGCAATTGAAACTTAATTTGTAAATAATTGAATTATTCAAGTGTAAACTCCATTTAATTTTCCTATTTTGTGTAGGTTTTAAATTTGTTGCATGTTGAATTTTAGGATTTTGTAGGTTAAATTTTGTGTAGTTGGGAGTTATGATGGAAAATTAGGAAAATTTTGGGTGCCATATAGTGGTATCGCGATACCCAAATGTCAGTATCGCGATACACCTGGCAGTTTTGATGGAAGGCTAAAACTCTATTGGATATCGCGATATCAACCTTGTAGTATTGCGATATCCCGAAAAGTTTCAAAATAAAATTTTGTCCTGACCATACAGTGTTATTGCGATACCCTGGATAGATTCAAGCAAGGGGGACCAAAAACTTCAGGGATATCACGATACCAGTCCCTTGTTATCGTGATACTTGGGAGAGTTTCAACATTTGAGAGCCAAAAATTTCAGATTTCTCGCGATATCCTTGTCGAGTTTTGAAAATACCTATTTTGGGTATCATGATTCACTTTTTTCTCTGTTAAAACCCCTCAAACCCTTCAAAAATCTCCTAATATTCCTTATTTGCAACCCTAACTCCCTCTAAACATCTCCCTTTCTATTTTTCTCTCAATTTTCTCTCTAATTTCTTCATCTTTTTGCTTTGGCTTTATTAGTTTTTGCTTGTTTCTCTTTTAATTCCGAGGTTTCTTCCAATGGTTTGGAACGACAACACCACAACAGAGTAGAAAGAATAGTCTTCAACACCAACAATCACTTACAGTTTAAATTTTCTACTCTTTTGTTCTTTTTATTTGGTCTTATTTTTGCAAAAAATCAATTGCTGCATGTAAGAGTAGTTGGAAAACTTGTAAGTTTTGCTTGTAGGATTATTGCTATTGAGGTTAGTTGGTTAGTATTTTGTTGAAATCTTAATTGAAAATAAAGGGAAATCCTTTTACAATGCCACCTAGACAACAGAAATGAACTAGATCCCAACTGGAACCTCCTCTGCTTTTGTAGTATGTTTTGAATAAATTTAAATTGAAAGAGGCTGAACAATTCTATCTAATGCTTCAAGGAGAAACTATAACATCCCGAATTAGGGCCTAGTCAGAATAGTGGTTTTGAGACCACAAATTCAAATTAGAAATAATTATTTTATAATTATTATAAGGTCTATGATATGTTTATATGATTGTAAAATTTTCATGAAGAAATTATATGTAAGAAGTGTTTAATTTGGCTTTAAGGACTAAATCGTGTAAAGTACGAAAGTTGCATTGTAATAGCTGAAGGTATTAAATAGCTATAGAATTTTTAGTGGAAGCCCTTATGTGGAAATAAACCCATTAATAAGTTAGTGGAAGATATTTGTTTGGTATTATTGAAATTAGTTAGAAATTAAAAGGGTAAATGGGTAATTAAGTTAAAAAGTATAATAAGACAAAAATGCAAAAAGCTATCATCTTTTTTATTTCTCTTTCTTCTCCACCGATTTTTACCCAAGGAAATGGCCATGGAAGCTTGAAAATTTCAGCAACTTCTAACCCTTACAAGTAAGTGATTTTGATGGTCGTTTTTTATGATTTTTGTATTTTTGGAACCTTGGAGCTTAATTTAGCTAATGAGGGGACTATTTTCCAAAATGGTTGTGTGACACCCCTAATCTGACCCTAGTCGGAAAGTGGTTTCGGGACCACGAAACCGAGTCATAAAAATAATTAACAGTCATATTCGATGCTTATTATATGTGAATATGAATGTGTGGAAGTTTCATACTTTAATTTTATCATTTGTATGCAAAATTATTAAATAGGACTTATGTGAGAAAATTTAGAAATGTGTTAGGCAAATGTTGAAGTAACTTATTAATGCATGTTATAAGAATGCTTGGACTTGCATGTCAAATAACCCCTTTTGCTAGTAGTGGCCGGCCAAGATGATGGACTCATATTAAAATATGTATTAATTTTAGTTAAATGGATTTATACTTTAAATAAAAATAAGGAAATTTGGTGATGAAAACAAAGTTCTCTCTTTGTTCAACTTGGCGAATAGAAGAAAGAAAGGAGGAGGAATTTGGTCACTTGAATCTTTAGGGAGGTTAGTATATTGTGTTAAATTTGTGAAATGTTTACTTGTTTTAGGTAAATTATCATGGTTCTTGCTTAGCCCATGCTAAAATTTTCAATAATGATGGGTGAATGGAGCATTCGGTTATGGTTATAAAGGAAGGAATTTTGATTGTTTTATTTGAATTTTGATGATGAATGTGTTGAGGAAAGAAATTGGTCTTTCTAAAAACATGAATGGTTAATGCTTATACTAGTAATAGCCGAAATAAAGATGCTTGATGTCATGAATAAATGTTGTTTATCTGTTTTGAATTGAGTAAAATTTGATGTTTAATCACTTAAGGATTCGGCATTGTTTAATATAATTTATTAAAATGTGAATTTTGAATATTATGAGTATTGGGATGTAAGTATATGTGTGTGCTCGGTCATAGGAGTTTGCTATGAAATTTTGTTTGGTTGAGTGAAGAATGGCCGAATGAACTATAGGCTAGGGTGGATAAATTTTTGTACATAAGTAGTGGGTGTTAAGGTTAGTAGGTTGGCTTAATTCTTGTATTAGAAATCTATTTGAGAAATTAGATAGGCTTTGAATGGTTGAAGTAATGAAATTAGAAACTCATGAACTTGATTTAAATACTTTAAATTATGGTAGTTAAATGGAATAGAAAGGATCTATTCGCCATGGAGGTTAAACACATTGTTAAATTGTTGAATATATGCTTTGGTTGTTAATGAATATTCGGTCTTGGTATGAATCTCATTAATAACATTTAGTTATTAGATTTGGTATAAAATACTTATTGAAATGGTGGAATTGGATGACTTACTTATGGATTTTAGTTATGAGAGTCTTTTGTAAGTAGAGCTAGAGGGTTTAAAGGGTGGTGTTTTAAAATAAACATGTATATGGGCCCTATGTATGTACCTTGTAATTTTATTGTAAACTTTTGGTTTAACTTGTATCATATTAATTACTAAAATACTAGCTTGTGTGGAAAATTTTGTGTATGTTTTATGTGCGAATGTGAGTTAAAAAAAAAATGGAGCTCACTATGTGTATCATGGTCAACCCTTGATAACTAATATGTCTTGATTCGTAAATTGAGTTAAAAGATTATATATGTTCGATCTAGCCTAAGCTAGGCTTGACTTGTAACATAGTAATGATTGACTGAACGTATATGTGTGAGATAGTGAGGATAATTGTATTTCTTGCTTTGATTAAGTGAAGTATATGAAGTTGATATACTTAATTTACTCAATTAAGCTTAAGAGCACATAGGGACAACATCGGATAAGGTGAAAGCTAAAGTGACAAAATAGCCGACCCGTAACTACTCAGAAAGATACTAGGTATGTTCTTAAGTATTTGAGTTTGATTCCTTTGTAAGTTTTAAGTTTTAAAATGGGATGAATATGAATTATGTATATACGTTAAGGTCAATGACTTTTCCAAATGACGGCATATATGATATTATGTTTTAAATATGTGAATGAGAACTTTACAGAGTAAATTGTATAAATCTGCTAGGGACAGCAGCAGTAGCGTGTTTTGGAAAAATTACCATAAATTGTGGGAGTTGAGTTAAAGGCTGAATAAATTATGAAATTAAAGCTTGACGCGTCTAGTTTCGTATAAAAGAAATCGTGTAAGTAAAGGGGTTGCCGATAATGAGATTTTCAAAGTTGTGTGAGACAGAGTCAGAATGGCTCTGAAATCCCCTGTTCAGTATTTGGAAAATCATCATAAATCGTACAAAAATGATTATAAGATAAAATTATATGCTTAGACTCCTTAATGAGTCTAGTTTCAAACAAAACAAACGAAAACATATTTTGAATTCTGTACAATGAGAAATTAAATTCTTAGTGAAGAGTAGTCAGAGTAGTCAAGCAATAAAATAGGGGAAAATTTAAAAAAAATCTGGTATTGATTGGCCAAACCAAAAATTCTGAAAATTTTGTGGATAGAGCATATACGAGTTTATTTTATGGAAAATTAACGGCACATAATCTGGAATTTCGTAGCCCCAATTACAAATAATTTAACGACTGTTGCTCAGGAAAATAGCTTGTAGAGAATTTGTGGTTATGTTGTAAACATGGATAAAACTTGTTTTAGTTGCTCATAAGCTATTGATTAAACCCATACGTGAATTCTAAATTGCGATATTATAAAATGATTTATGAGTGTTAGATGGATCTTTGATATTAAAATTTGTGAAATTGTAAGTTTATAAGTATTCGAATATGAAATGATAGTATGGCTTGAAATTGAATTATTCATCGAAAAATGATAGATGTAGATTCAGCCAAGACAAAGTGTATACATGAAAGTATATTTGGTATGTGAAGTATATTTGGATAATTGTGATGTGAATGCATGAAAATTTATATTTTGATTTAGGATTTTATGTGATGAATGTGAATGTGTATATATGAGATAAGGCCGAATGGCCAATGTGATGAATGTGAACATGCATATATGTGATAAGGCCGAATGGCCAATGTGATGAATGTGAACATGCATATGTGTGATAAGGCCGAATGGCCAATGTGATGAATGTGAACATGCATATATGTGATAAGGCCGAATGGCCAATGTGATGAATGTGAACATGCATATATGTGACAAGGCAGAATGGCCAATGTGATGAACGTGGAAGTGTATATATGTGGTAAAGCCGAACGGCTAATGCGAAACGTGTATGAGATGGACATGTGGTAAAGCCAAATGGCTAATGTGAGATATGTATAAGATGTGTATATATATATATTGTGGCCAAATGACAAACGGCGGAAGGTGTGTTTTTAGATAGTTGATGAGGTAAATGAAATTACAAATATGATAGTCGATGTGAATGTTGTAACATGTGAATAAATATGCATGAAACTCTATGATGTAAACCCGGGATTAAAGACCAGATGACCATATGTGGTGACTATGTCTGGGTTAAGACCCGCTGACTCGTGTGGAGATTTCATCTGAGCTAAAGGTCTCGCTGATAATCCGAGTAGAGTTTAAAGCTATAAGACTTCGCAGTAAGAATTACTTATACATATATTTAATACGAAAGGTTAAACAGGTATGTACTCCAAGTTTATATGTGAGCTTGATTTGAACTAAATCATAAGGTAGTTATGTGATGCATACGTGAGCAATCTATGAGACTATTCCTATGATTATGTGACATTGGATCAGTGTGAGAGGTTATGTGAAATTATACAATATATCTATGTCACATGAGCTCACTTTTATGTGAAAGTTTATCTGCCTATTGTATATGATGAGATGTGAATATTCGGTAAAGGGATGGTATGCCCGAAGGAAGAGTGAAATAAAAATACGAACAACTATGTTATAATTTGATTGTTATCTGTTGACACTGCTTAAAACTTACTAAGCATTGTAATGCTTACTCTGTTTACTTTGTTTCCTCTGTTTTATAGATCTCATTTGGAAGCTACAGACTCGGAGATCGTCAGAAACTAGTCACACTATCACTATCCACTGCTTGTTACTGTTATGTTTTGAATTATTTTATGGCATGTATAGAATAGACCAGTGGCCGAAGAATATTTTGGTTAATGTATATAAGCCATGCGAAAATGGCATATTTTGAATGTGTACTTATAGAAGTTTAAATTTGTATCCCTGACTGTCTTTAGTATTTATCTAAAGGAATATTCTCAAAAAAAAAAATTTACTGTTCTAATATGAGTTTCAAGTCTGGTAATGCCCCTTCACCTATTCTGGCGACGGATACGGGATAGGGGTGTTACATTTTATTTGATTCCTTCCTTTATAACCATAACCGAATGCTCCATTCACCCATCATTATTGAAAATTTTAGCATGGGCTAAGCAAGAACAATGATAATTTACCTAAAACATGTAACACCCCAAACCCGAGACCATCGCCGGTGTCGGACCCGAGGGTTAACAAACCAAGTTCACATGTTTTTGCCCACCAATTTGACATTTCCAGTCAGGCTGGAAAACTGCGTCACTGTCGCCTTAAAAATCCTATCTCGAGTTTCAAAACTCGGAAACTGGTTTCGTAAATTTTCCCTGAATTTAGACTCATATATCCATCCATGGATTTATTTCTAGGATTTTTGGTCGGGCCAATTGGTACAGTTTATTAGTTAAAGTTACCCCTGTTACAGGGATCGACTGCTCTGACCTTCGCGCGGTATAACTTGAATATCTCTCTCTACAGAGCTTTAATGCTGGTGTCGTTTGTTTCTAATGAAACTAGACTAAAAATGGAATCTGTACATATAAGGTATATCTCCTAATTCTTTTTGGATAATTTATAGTGAATTTTTAAAGTTGCGACAGGGAACCCAGAAACCATTCTGGCCCTGTCTCACAATAGCTTTAATATCTCTTAACCTGTAACTCCTATGACTGTTTCGTTTCTTCCATATGAAAATAGACTCATCAAGGTTCATTTACATAGCTTATTCACTATCTAATTCCATTCCTATGAATTTTGGTGATTTTTCACATTCATGCCACTGCAGCTGGCAGCATCTGTTTTAAGATAGGACTTACCTATTTGGTGGTCTCCATGATTCAACTAGCCTTACCATACATAGGTTCATATATGATCATTTTAACCATGCCAATGGCTGATCATATGACCAACATTCCCATTTCAAGCCATAGCCACATCATGACACAAAATATATACATACAACCCACAATTAGTCTAAGTTCATGCTTCCTTTTCGAGCCATTTTCGCACGGCCGTACATACTTACATTACAACATATTTAACAAACAAGGGTAGTCCTATACATGCCATCTCAAGTTCAACCAAAAATTTATACCAAAATGGAGGCTTGATAGTGTGGATGACTTGACTTCAACGATCCCAAATCCGATTGCCTCGGCGAAATCTAGAAAACTAAGAGCCAAAGCAACGGGTAAGCATTTTTATGCTTAGTAAGTCTCAAGGAATATAATGAACTATAATTTACAGCAATACATTCACATAGCCAAATGCATCATTTCATTAATACACATTCTTACTTCATACTTCATCATTATATAAGTTCGCAAAGCATCAATCAATTCAATAACTGAAATTCATTAGTCGATTGAGCGAATGTTGCTCAAACACGTCGACTTTCCAATGCACATATAACGTACCTTATCCTTTGGGCTTTCCGAGTGTACTAATTAAATTCATTTCGCAACCAACACTCACCTCCAGCCCAAGATTCTTGAATATAACCGGATATAATCACATGCACAAATGCCTTGGTCTTAGCCGGATAGAATAACTTCATACGAATGCCTTGGGCCTTAGCCCGATATAGCCACTAGCACAATTGCCTTGGTCTTAACCGGATATAATTTCCAGCATAGTTGTCTTGGGCTTAGCCCGATATCATTCAATTCCTCATGCACACATACATCAATAATCATTGGACATACATATTTCATTTTCGTTACTAAGGCTCAAACACAATTATAATCATTAGCATATTCGCCTTGGGACTTAGCCGGTGGAATTCAAATACTCATACACACATAATCAATAATCATACACATCCATATTTCATCTCACATAATTCAAGTAAGGTCACTTCTTGAGGACTTACCTCGGATGTTGTCGAACGGCTTTTTCGGCTATTCGATCACCTTTTCCTTCCCTTGTCCAATTGTGGCCCTCTTAGCTCTTGAGCTAATTCAAACAAATTCAATTTATTAAAACCTCATTGTGCTTGCTTATGGCGAATATGACAAGGATTTTAAATGGTCATATGGCCACTCTTTAGCTTGAATACACAATGGTCATGCACATTTTATACTACATCAAGCAATTCAATACAATTTATTTGAGCATCAAGGAAATGCTAAGGCCTTCAATAGGCTACCCAAGGCCGAATATTCATGTACATGTTGAGGTCAATTTTGCACTTAATACCTCACAAAAACAGCATGCAATCTACTAATTAATGCTTTGCACATTGTGGCCCAAAACTTATAATATAGCATCAAGCACTTATATGTGTGCTAGGCGAATTGTGCTTGCAATTTCACAAGCATTCTTCCACATTTTCTTCTTTAAATCAATATATTCATCACTTAGTTCATAACCAAACATAATGTGCAATCATATATATGCATATATGAGCATGGCGAATTTTCAAGGTGTCCATAGCCATCCAAAACACAAATTTTAACTAACATGCAAGAAGCATGAATCATGCTCAAGAATGCATCATGGCGAATATGACAATCATGCTCCTTTTCAACTTTAATCATGATAAAACAAAGAGAAAACTCAAAGTCTTACTCATAAATAGAAAATCCATCATTGCATGCATCATCATCAAGCTTCACACTTAGCATGCAATGGCTTTATCACCATAACAACTTTGCCCAAATACCATTTCCATGGCATAACAAAGATTTGAGCCATGGCTAACATGCACATCAAGTTAGTAACCAAGTCATGCATGAAACTCCAAACACAACCTCATACATACCTTAATCTTGGTACAAGTATGGCCAAATCTCCTTCTAGTTCTCTTCTAAACCAAAAATGGAGCAAAATCCTTTCTTCCTCCTTATGATTTTCGGCCAAAAGATGAGAAAGGATGAACAAATTTTTTTGTTTTCTCTTCTTGGTTGCACGGCAATGGGGGAATGCTACTCTCACACACATTTTTTTTCATTCTTTTCTTACCCATGCTTATTTGTTTATGATTTCTCCCTAATGCCCAACAAAACATGTTTCATGACATGTTTAGCCCATATCTCTTTGTCATGGCGGCCATCACTTGTAAAAGGGAAATTTGACATGCAAGTCCATTATTTTGCATGCATGCTTTAATTAGTCATCACATATTTCCCTATCGTACTTTCAAAGTTCACTACTAAGTCCTTTCTTATAAATTAGCACCTAATTAATAAAAATCGAGACACTAAATATTTACGCATACCAATTCCACATACAATAAGCACGGAATATAACACTTAATTATTCTTGTGACTCGGTTTCGTGGTCCCGAAACCACTCTCCGACTAGGGTCACATTCGGGGTGTCACAAAACAAGTAAACATTTCACAAATTTAACACAATATACTAACCTCCCTAAAGATTCAAGTGACCGAAATTCCTCCCCTCCTTTCTTTCTTCTATTCGGCCAAGTTGAACAAAGAGAGAACTTTGTTTTCATCACCAAATTTTCTTATTTTTATTTAATGTATAAAACCATTTAACTAAAATTAATACATATTTTAATATGAGTCCATCATCTTGGCCGGCCACTACTAGCAAAAGGGGTTATTTGACATGCAAGTCCAAGCATTCTTATAACATGCATTAATAAGTTACTTCAACATTTGCCTAACACATTTCTAAATTTTCTCACATAAGTCCTATTTAATAATTTTGCATACAAATGATAAAATTAAAGTATGAAACTTCCACACATTCATATTCACATATAATAAGCATCGAATATGACTGTTAATTATTTTTATGACTCGGTTTCGTGGTCCCGAAACCACTTTCCGACTAGGGTCAGATTAGGGGTGTCACAGGTTGAAAGTCTAGGGTTTTTCCATGAGAATATTCATGTTGTTTGCTACATTTTTATGGAACAAAATGAATCTTGGTTGTTAAATAAACAACTTTTGTTAAGTGATTTTCGTGAAAACACCTAAAATAGACCATTTTGTAAAAGTTGTAAAATAGTTGGTAAAGGTGTGAAATAATGAAATATGTGGGTTACTACAAGTAAGATAAATATTCAGCTAGGCTTGGGTTGGGACAAAATTGAATGAATTTTACTTTTCGAGCCTAGGGACTAATTTGTAAATAAGTGAAAGTTTAGGGATAAAATTGTAAAATTTACCAAAGTATGATTTTTGGTTCAATTTGAAATTGTGAGTAATAAATAAGCTATATTTGAAATGTTAGATCAAGAAAATCGAGATTCGGGCTTAAATCGAGAAAGTGCGTGGTTGAGGACAAAAAAGGAATAATTAGTCGTTTTTGAATTTGAGGTAAGTTCGTGTGATGATAACAATACAATGTTTTATTTGAATTGAAATGCCTAATTATTATTATATAATTTGTATGATTTGTTACGGATATACTCGATGAGGAATCGACAAACGATTTGTATGATAAAATTGGTAATATCACAATGTTATTGTGATTTGTGATTGAAATCTGAATTGATATGATAATTCGAATGAGTTGAATTATATGTTTATGGTATTATGTAAGTGATGATGTTATGCTTCACGAAATTATATTGTATGCTATGCATATGCAGCGACCGAAAAACATATGTCTATGATGTTTGATAACATTGTAATGAATGGTAACTTGGTGTTAAAGAGTGATATTACATGAATATGCATGACAAGATTTGATGTGGTGAAACTTCTGATTGAACCGTAAGAATAGATCGGATATCTTTGCCGTGATACTAGGGTTACGAGAGCTAGTGTAAGACCATGTCTGGGACATGACATCGGCCTTAATATGTGAGCCAATGTAAGACCATGTTTGGATCATGGCCTCAATATGTGAGCCAGTGTAAGATTATGTCTGGGACATGATATCGGCCTCAATACATGAGCCAGTGTAAGACCTTGTTTGGATCATGGCCTCAATATGTGAGCCAATGTAAGATTATGTCTGGGACATGACATCGGCCTCAATATGTGAGCCAGTGGTATCAGAGCTATGGTTTTGTCAGTTCTCGGACTTACCTAGCATGTGTGAAGGTTTAACTATACATGCCACAGATTTGTGATAGTGTGATGTCTCCCGACGCAAATGAGAACCATCTTATTTAGACAAAAGTACTCTCCAACCAAGCTACACCCGACCATGTTGATAGTGGTACTAAGGTAATTGAGTAAAGTGCAATTATGATGAGTTAAAACTTGAAAAGGTACGAATAAGAATTCATGATATATATATGCATGTACATATATGAGACATGAGAAACATGAAATAGGATGTGTAAACGGCATAATGAGCTTATCTATGATTGATCGATAATTCCATGATGTATAAAATTGATTTGCTCGAGTGAATGTATGTGTTCAGGTAACTTACCAAAAATATTAGTGGAATGAATGTCCATGTATACTTATTTGAATAATTATGATTGGCAAACTCGTATGGTTTAAGCAAATGTGTTAAATCGATTGGATTGATTTATATGATTGTAATGAAATGTATATGATGATGTGTGAGATGAAAGTTTTTATTGTGATACATTTATTCATATTTGTTGGCCCTTATATGATGTTATGTGCTCAACATATTTGTTTAAGTGAATATGGTAAGCAAATTTACTCAAATAGACGGAATGTGAGTTTATATACACTTGAATAAGTGTAATCAGTATGTCTATATAGTAGAATCTTATGTTTAATTGTTAAATTAGAGATAATATAATATTTTGTTTTATGTATTTGTTATTGAACCATGAATATTATAATAGTATGAAAATTGAATTGGAAGATCAAATTGAGCAGGACACAGGAAATGAGTACGATTGTTCAATGAGGAATTAATGGATAAGACCATGGTTGGACCATGGCAAAGTATGGAATGTAAGACCATAGCTGGCTATGGCATCGTAATGACATGTAAGGCAATAGTTGGGCTATGGCATTATGTTGTAAGACAATAGTTGGACTATAGCATCAAGTAAACGACGTACTCCAACCCTTAAGGCGTTCTTTAATTTAACAAATGACGATAAATAAAATGGAAGCTAAGTGTTGGAATTTAATTAGATATTAATATTGAGCTCGAGTGAGTAAATTCATTGTTTGAAATTGTGGATGACAGAAAACATTTGTATAATAAATAAGTGTGTTAATTTGTTTGGAATGGACTAGGTGATTATGATGGTATTATATTAGTGATGAATGCTAAGACATATGTGTGTATTTATGAGAGTCAAGTTAGAGGCTTTACGACCTCACCCATCTTACCAGTGTTGCTTTATGACGAAATTTTATGAGAATCACGTTGAATAAGTTCATAACTGTGAACTAAAGAGTTTAGTGATAGAATAGCTATGAATATGATCAGAGATTGAGAACAGGCTGATAAGTAAAGCTAGAATTAGTAAAGTATCAGATCAACCTGGAAAATTTTATGATTCACGCAATATCACAGTTGGTGAAGAAGTTAACTTCGGTAGATTGATCTATTCAGATATGATGTCGAGAAATGTATTAATTGAAATTTCTTCAAAATTGATCTCCTTAGTGAAAAGAATAATATGAAATTTGTGATGGCTGAACAGATTATGGCAGTCTCTTCTGAGGTGTTCTATGTGTTTATTTGTTTTCAGAAATATTCCTATGGCTATTGATCCTCTGATGAAATTCTTGTTATGTAGGGATCTTTTATAATCGTGATATTAAACGAAAGCATTGTCAGCATGATTGGTTTATAATATATGTTGCTTTATTTCCCTCTGGCATTTTAATACATTTCGTCTGTTGCGAATGGATGGGAAAATGTGTATGAAGCTATGATTTTGTTTCTTCTAAATATTGCTTTATCTGATTTATATATGGGAAGGTACATTGTTATTGTTACATCTAATCCCAGTGGGTTTGAATGATGTTTTTTCTGGACTTCTTTTCTCTGCGGGATTATCGAGATCTTTCATACATTCTTGTGAGCTATGTTCTCGAAATTTTGATACAGTATCGCATCTTGGATTTCTTTATTTTGGAATTTTCCAACTTGGATTTCTTCCTCTTGGTTTTCATGTCATCTTTATTTCATAAATTGTCAATCTTGGCTCATGTCTAAAGTGTGTTCTTTGGCTTATGATGACTATGTTGACTATGATTATGCTTTTGGTTTGATTATTGGTAATGTGGTGACCTTAGAATTTTGATTTCTCAAATTTTCGTGTAAAGATTTGACATCGGCAAAGACTTCTTCATTTCAGTAATGTGTTGCTGAATGAATTGTGAAGTGTTCTAAGACAATAAAGCTACGTGATAGCTTAGAGTGTCTAATGTTAGAGAAAGATCTGAGTTTGATATAGTGAAGATGATTTGGGTATTAAAAGATGATGAGATAGTATCAAATGATCTTAGAGGAAGCAAATTATGATTACAAGTGTTTGGATAGAAAAATCCAAAACTTATACAGAGATTCTGCAAGAAAACTCACGAAAATAGTATGTCAGTGATCAATTTTGGAACTCAATATTTCTGATCTTTGGGTATGAATAATTGAAATGTTAATGGAGTTAAAGCCGAACAACAGGTTTTACCAGAACTACCTCCGTCAGTATTGATATTAGAATGGAAATAAGAAAGGGGTCATTCTTAAGGCCAGACCAGGAATTTCCCCTGTCTTGGAAAGAGGAAAAATGTTATGTGGCTTGTTGTTAAATTTTTGATGAGATTCGTAAAATTTTGCCAATATGTACGGAAAAAATTCACTCACCAGATTAAAGGGATTTTGTGTCTCTATGATTATTGGAATTCTTGGAGTACTAAGTCTTCATTAATTGAATTGAAATCTGGGTTTTATATTATGATTTCTTGAGAAAGCTAAAAGAGACTCTGAAATTTAAGAGCAACTGAGAATTGAGTCCGCAGGCTATCGGGCCGTATTAAATTATAGAGAGTATAGGGTCGATATAAATTGGCTAGTTTCACTATTTGAATTTGAAAAGATTCAAGTAGGTATGTATATGTGTTACGATGACATGGATCTAACCTTTCATGTGTATGAACTCTTCAATAGAAGATAGATTCAATTGATGTGTTGTATAGTGAGAGAATCACTCATGATTCCAGTATAAGAAAATAAAGAGATAAGTATTGAAGGTACAGCCGAGTGAGAGTTCTGTGACAATGATTATAAGAAGAGAAGTTTATGCGAAAACTGTAACGCCCCAAAAATCCCGAAACCCAAATATCCCGGAGTCCTGAACTTTCTTTATTTTCGGTTTTGATCAAAATTATGTTTTATATTCCTAGCCAAGTGATAATTATAGTAGGTCTTAATTAAGGTTTGAGTTCGAACCTAGGGGTAAATGAAGTTATAGTTTAATTATTAAAAGGACCTTGTTGGCAAGTAGTTGGGCTTTTAAATAAAAATAGGGAAAAATGGCATCAAAAAGCCTTGTGGAAGAGTGGCTAAGTGACGCCACTTAGAGTGCAGGGAGGTGGCATTAGTGGCTAGCAAGGAGATCCAAGGTTCGAATCCTAGTTTAGTATTTTTAGAAGTTTAATTTTTGCCTTCTAGAAGGATGAAAGTGGCGTGAAGATGGACTCCAAGGGGAGTGATCAGAAGAGAAATTTGAGGAAAAGATCAAGGGGTTATCAGGGAGAAAAATGAGTGGATGGGAAGTGAGGAGCAAGTGGAGTCGAAATAGGAACTTGGGTTTGAGGAATTCGGCCATAAAGGTTATAAATAGGTGCCAAATACAAGGGTATCAGGCTAATGCCGAAACTTTTTTCTCCTTGCTACCGAAAACCCTATTCTCTTCAAGATCTAAAAAGTTAAAAACCCTTGCTTCCTTCTTTCTTTTCTTCTGTCGATTCTCTATTCTTCCTTTGCTCAAGTCTTTGATTCATTGTTAGTTAGCTGATTTCTTCTTGATTCCCTTGGTGCTAGATAAACCTAGTTCATCATACCAAGTTTGAAAGCCGAAAAGTCAAATCTTCCAAGGGCCGAATACTCTTTGACCAAATCTAGTGTAAGTGTTTGCTTTTCCATTTGGTTTTTACTAAGGTATTGATTATTGTTCTACACTTCTTCTAATTGATTTTTAGGTAGGAATAGGTATCGAATTTTAGTTTTTGGATCCCTGTCAATTTGCTCTTCAGGTGAGAGACGTTGGTAAGTACTCTTAATCTTAGTTGGATGGTCATAGTTAAGGTAAAGGGGACTTGTGTTGGATATAAGTCACCTATTATTTTGATTTTAATAGTTAAGATTGATGCAGATCTAGAAGTTGATCGTGGTTAGTGATTAAAGAAGGGGTTGTTATACTTGTCGCGCGAGGTAAGGTGAAATGTGAAGTTTCAGCTTTAGTAAAAATATGTATTAAGCATACGATTAATTTTAGAATGGTATCATTTGTAGGTTGGTGAATAAGGGAATCACAGCATGCTTGCTTACCAGGTGTGTACATATACTGTACACACACAATGAATCGGCAAGCCGAAATGACGAAAAGCCGAAAAGCCGGAATATTGAAAAGCCGAAAGTTAGGCTACGGTGGTCTTGCGAGTGCGCGAACACTTGTGAGAATGGAACCGATAGGTTGTCTGAGGCCCATGGGCAATTCCGTGGACTTGGGTTACGAATTGGCCAAATGGGCCAGAATGGGCTAAATGGGCCCGATGGGCTATTGGGCCCATAATAGGCAAAAGGTGAAAATGGATGCTATGTGCTAGAAAATTCTATGTGAGCATGAATATGCATGTGATTTGGGCCTGATGGGCCATATGAATGTGAATTGGGCCTGATGGGCCATATAAATGAGATTGGGCCAAGTGGGTCATATGCATGTATGTAGGGGTTTTGGGCCTAGTATAGGATAACTACATAAAACTTAATTAATTTATTGCGACCGTGGACAAGTCATAGGGTTAAGGTGTGGCAACGGGTATACGTATGTCTAGGATTGGATCTAGGGAGAGCTTGGTACTTAAGCGGTCTTAATGACTCACCTCCTCTTCTCTCAAATCCTACCTGGTACATAGTATTCATTCATCTTAGCTCATGGGATTTGTTAACGGGTCGAGGTAAGTGAAAACCGTGTTAAAGGGAAAAATTATCGAAATTCCCCTAAGGGCGGAAATGACCAAAATACCCCTAAGTGTTAAATGTATGTTTTATGGATGTGACATGCATACATATGATATTCTGCTTAGGTTGCATATGGGTTGGGAATTATGGAACGGAGGAAGTATATGAGGATCACATGGTTGCTTGACAATCATGGATTCGCAGATGGCTTTTAAAGCCCAATGTGTAAATTGAGGTATTTTCGCAACCGGGCTACCATTAATGTGCTTGTTGGGTGGGTCAATATTTATATCCCCACATGGTGTGATCGGGGACAGAGCTGGTGTGTAGCGGATGGATTACTGTGATGGGATTGCATTGTATGTTTGTTGAATGATGATTTTTCAAATGCTTGTTTTTCGACGAGGGTTGTACACAATGAGTTTGCGAAAACTCACCCCTTCTTTTATTTTATTTTTCAGGTGATGCTCAGTAGAAGGTTCGATGTTCGGAGGGACTCTGGGTGGCCAGCTAGCAAGATAATTTGAACTTGTTTTTTTTTTTTAAAAAAAAAACATATAAGTTTCTATTTTATTAAGTACTATTTAAATCAGATTGTAATAGGGCTTCCATTTTGTTATTATTTGGATTATCATTTCTATGTGATGTAACTGTAAGAAGTTGAACATGGTTTCTTAAACTATAGTATGTCTTTTTTTTACGTTTCCGTAACTAAATTTTAAGTGACATGTTTTCATCAAATCTTATGTTTCAAGCAAGTGATTGAAAGGAGTTTATTTTTAAGATGTTCGTTTATTTTAAGAAGGGTTTTCAATGAAAACATGGTTTTCGCTAAAACACTTCAATGTGACACGCTGAGTTCGGCGATAATGTTCGGGCCGGGTTTAGGGTGTTACAAAAACCAAACCACTTTTCTGGTAAGAATTTCGGGGACGAAAATCCCTAAAGGGGGGAGAGTTGCAACATCCCAAATTAGGGCCTAGTAGGAACAGTGGTTTTAAGACGACAAATTCGAACTAGAAATAATTATTTTATAATTATTATAAGGTCTATGATATGTTTATATGACTGTGTAAAATTTTCATGAAGAAATCATATATGAGAAGTGTTTAATTTGGCTTTAAGGACTAAATCGTGTAAAGTGCGAAAGTTTCATTCTAATAGCTAAAGGTATTAAATAGCTATAGAATTTTTAGTGGAAGCCCTTATGTGGAAATAAGCCCATTAATAAGTTAGTGGAAGATATTTGTTTGGTATTAATGAAATTAGTTAGAAATTAAAAGGGTAAATGGGTAATTAAGTTAAAAAGGTATAATAAGACAAAAATGCAAAAAGCTATCATCTTTTTTATTTCTTTTTCTTCTCCACCGATTTTCCTTAAGGAAATGGCCATGGAAGCTTGAAAATTTCAGCAACTTCTAACCCTCACAAGTAAGTGATTTTGATGGTCATTTTTGATGATTTTTGTATTTTTGGAACCCTTGTAGCTTAATTTAGCTAATGAGGGGACTATTTTGCAAAATGGTTGAAAGTCTAGGGTTTTTCCATGAGAATATTCATATTTTTTGCTGCATTTTTATGGAACAAAATGAATCTTGATTGTTAAATAAACAACTTTTGTTAAGTGATTTTCATGAAAACACCTAAAATGGACTATTTTGTAAAAGCTGTAAAATAGATGGTAAAGGTGTGAAATAATGAAATATGTGGGTTGCTGCAAGTAAGATAAATATTCGACTAGGCTTGAGTTGGGATAAAATTGAATGAATTTTATTTTTCGAGCCTAGGGACAAATATGCAAATAAGTGAAAGTATAGGGGCAAAATTTAGTATGATTTTTGGGTCAATTTGAATATTGTGAGTAATAAATAAGCTATATTTGAAATGTTAGATTAAGAAAACCAAGATTCGAGCTTAAATCGAGCAAGTACGTGGTTGAGGACAAAAAAGGAATAATTAGCCGTTTTTTCATTCGAGGTAAGTTCGTGTGATGATAATAATGCAATGTTTAATTTGAATTGAAATGCCTAATTATTATTATATAATTTGTATGATTTGTTACGGATATACTCGATGAGGAATCGACAAACGATTCGTATGATAAAATTAGTAAGATCATAATGTTATTGTGATTTATTATTGAAATTTGAATTGATATGATAATTCGAATGAGTTAAATTAGATGTTTGTGGTACTATGTACGTGATGATGTTATGCTTCACGAGATTATATTGTATGCTATGCATATGCAATGACCTAAAAACATATGTGTATGATGTTTGATAACATTGTAATGAATGGTAACTTGGTGTTAAAGAGTGATATTACATGAATATGCATGACGAGATTTGATGTGGTGAAACTCTTGGTTGAACCTTAGGAATAGATCTGATATCTATGCTGTTATACTAGGGTTATGAGAGCTAGTGTAAGACCATGTCTGGGAAATGACATTAACCTCAATATATGAGCCAGTGTAAGACCATTTTTGGAGCATGGCATCGGCACTGATATGAGAGCTAGTGTAAGACCATGTCTGGGACATGGCATCGGCCTCAATATGTGATCCAGTGTAAGACCATGTTTGGAACATGGCATCGACATTGATATGAGAGCTAGTGTAAGATCATGTCTGGACATGGCATTGGCCTCAATATATGAGCCAGTGTAAGTCCATGTTTGGAACATGCCATCAGCATTGTTATGTGAGCCAGTGCAAGACCATGTCCGGGACATGGCATCGGCATTTCACCCTTTTGTATGAGGCTTATCGGGTATCCTTTAGTATTCCAACTGGTTCAACGGGTGATCCAAAGATTGTGTCATGATTGAGAAAAGTTATGTTTATGTTGCAAGTGGTACATGTATATGTGCAAAATTCTTGAGAAATGATTTCAGGTTATGATGCACCTTTGGTAAGGATGAAACTAAGTAAGTCATGCCCATGAGAATGATTTTGTGATGACCTTGTGATTATGGGTCTATGCTTATGATGTATAAATATGTATTTTTACTATGATGGTTGAAATGATTTGTAAAGGTGTTATAAACTTAGTTATCATTATTTTACACTAAAACAGTTTTGGACAACAGCAGCAGTTCGACTTTGAAAATCCACAAAAAATTGTGGAGATTGAGTTAGAGGTTGAATCAAATATGAAATTAAATCTTATCGATTCTGGTTTCACATAGAAGAAATGGTGTAAGTAAAAGTATTTCATGTTATGAGATATTTGGATTTTTGTGAGACAGGGTTAGAGTGATTTCGGGTTCCCTTGTCTTAACTTTGGAAAATCATTAAAAATTGTATGAAAATAACTATGGGTTAGAATTCATATGCATAAATCCTTAATGAGTCTATTTTCAATAGAAATAGATGGGAACATTATCCAAGTCCCGTACAAGGAGATAATTAATTTTCAGTGAAGAAGGGTTGAAACTTTCGGATAGCAGAACAGGGACTACTTTAAAGAATAAACTGTACTTATTAGCTAAACCAAAAATTCTGGAAATTTTATGGTAAGGAGATATGTGAGTCTAATTTCATGTAAAATTATCGTAACTTAATTTAGAGTTCCGTAGCTCAAAAATATATAATTTAGTAACTATAACTTGTGTAGATAGCTTGGCTGGAATATGAATAAATAGTGGAATTATGTGCAATTATGATTGTGTTACCTTGAGGACACGTTGTGAGAATATGGAAAAAAACATGTCAACAAATCTCTTATTATTTTCATATGGACTTACTAAGCTATAAAGCTTACCCCTTCCTTTTCTCTCTTTTTATAGAGTCATTAAGCTAGCTCGAGTTGGAGACCGTCAGAGATTCTATCACACTATCCAGCTATTGATGGGTATCAATGATTTTTCTAGCATTTTAAGTGTATGGCATGTATAGGGATTTGGTCATTGTGTACATGATATTATGAGTTGGCCTAGAATATCCGCTTATGCTAATTGAAGGTTATTGTTGTATAAGGCCATTTAGTGTGGCCAATATTTGCTATGTTATAAGTCTATGATGAAACATTATATGGATGTACATGCTTGTTTGGGTTGTGCATGATGAATGTGATTTATAGATAGTGTGTGAATTCCATGATGTGGTTATTAGGATCCTAAAAATGTCATGTTGTGTGTTGATAAACTTAGTAAGGGTGGGCAAGTGTTTTTGGATGGAAAAAAGCTTGGTAAATAGCCTAACTATCATCCACACAGATGGCCACACTGCCTACCACCCAGGCGTGTGACATGGCTGTGTGACCCTAAATGGGTTGACGTCATAAATAGAGATTTACATGGGTGGAGGACACGGGCATGTCCTGAGCCACACGGGCGTGTGTGATCACACGGCCTACCCACACGGGCATGTGACTCTCCAAAATATGAAAATTTTCTTAGTGTCTCATAAGTTTCAAAAGTTCTCGGTTTAGTCCTTAACCACCTCTAATGTATGTTTTCGGCCTCGTAGGCCCATATAAGGGGCTTTAAGATAGAAATTTAAAAGCTTTAAATTTGAATGAACTTTTATGACCTGGAAATGTTTGTATGCATGCGTTTGAGTCCGGTAATGCCTCGTACCCTATTCCGGCAACGGACGTGGGTAAGGGGTGTTACATAAATTGTCACACCCCAAATCTAGTAGATTTGAGAATAATACATGTAACTCCCTCAACCCGATCCAATTAATTGGATCCAGATCTTGGATATTACCACATGAACACAGACACAAGTTTAATCTACTTATACAATCTACAGTTAATTAAACTAACTTAATTACAAAATTTAAAACTAAAATACATAAGTATATCCAAGGAGTAAAAGCAACTACAACACGTGGTAATTAAATTAAAATCATATCTAAATTGAGATCCTAATCAATTGTAGATACCCAATGCACGGATTTCTAAGGGACATTTCAGTCTTTGGACACACCACCAAACTCGCTTAATATGCATAATAACCCGATATGCCATTTCTCTAGCATAGTCCTGGCATTGTCCCTCCTGGCACAGACCTATACCAATTTACCTGTAACATCAAACACACAGATAATTTCATAAGAACTTTGTGAAAGTTACAACATTTACCTATGGTTTAATTTCATGTTGTAGATGATGAGCCAAAATGGTGATCTTATTGTTCTGTTCTTTAACCTGTCTTTGATGAATACTTTTCTCAAGTTCCATCCTCCATGCACTATAAATATCGTACTTCCTTCAAACTTAATGATTTAAAGTCCTTATTTAGTATACACTTCCCATATAAATTATCGCCTCTAGACTTGCTAACGTCTAGAGTGTGAACACTGCTACAAAATATATGGAATTTGAGGAGGTGTCTGCAAGTATACGGGTCAGGTTGTAATATAGTTTGTTTATAGCAAAAATTTTCTTAAGTATTCCGAGGATCGTACCCAAGGGAGGCTAGTACTAAATTAATTCTAACCTAAACTCTAATAGATCTAATTAGCATTTTAAATAAACTATATTATGAATAAACATAAATAAAGATTTTTTGGTTTTCATAATTAAAGAACTAAAAATAATATAAATAAAAGGAGTATTCAAAAAACTAGATTATAAATTGGATCAAATGTAGAGAGGGTGATTAGCTCGCTTCGATAATCCTTATCAACTGTCATTTTCAGGTTCCTCATCAATCGACTAGTCGCTATCCCAGCAGGATCTTCCAATCTTCCACTAAAATAATGAGTCGACAATGACTACTTATCTTCCAACCTTATAGTACAAACTGACTTGGGGTGAAGGTGTTCATAGATAGGCCATACCAATTTTGGGTTCATTCCCACCTTGATGGCTTCCTAGGGTTGTCAGGCCTAGGGCTCCCAAATAGATAATCCACTGAGTAATCCTATAAAACAGTTAATAAATCATACTGTAACAGCCCGTTTTTGGGTCAAATTGAAACAGTGGTTTCGGGACCACAATTCTGAAGTCAAAATATTTATTTTATTATTTTAATAAGGTATACTGCATGATAGATTAATTATGTAAAAGTTTGGTAAAGAAATTTTACAATCTAAATGCTTAATTTGGTAAAAAGGACTAAATCACGTAACGCGTAAAAGTTGAGTTCTTATTGTTAAAAGTTTTTATTTGCTATGATTTAGTAAATCAAAGGTCCTTATAATGTTATTATACCATGATTAAGGTTAGTGGACATTTATGTCCATGAATTATATGGTATATTAATGTTTTATAATAAGGTTTTAATTTAATAAAAAATGCATTTTTATTCTTCATTCATCTTCTCAATTGAGTGAAGGGCAAAGAATAGCCATTTTTAAAGCTTCAAACATTTGGTCACTTCACCTTGAGCGTGTAAGTCCGTTTTAGCTTGGTTTTTGATGATTTCTATGTTTTTGTAATCGTTGTAGCTTAATCTAGCTAGCCCGTACCTTAGATTTTCAAATTTTTAAAGATTTTTCATGTTGCCATTGTTGAATATTGGGTAATTGAATGGTTGATGATAGATTATGGAAGCTTGATGATAGTTAAACTAGTTTTGTAAAGTGATTTTTGGCAAAAATGCAAAATAGGGATTAAATTGTGAAAATGTAAAATATGGTGGTTAAATATGTAAAATAATGAAAGATATGGGCTGCTAGCAGTATATAATGAATTCGGCTAGGCATGGGTTAGTACTAAATTGCATGAATTTGCAATTTTATGTGATAAGGACTAAATTGTAAAAATTGAAAAGTATAGGGGCAACTATGTAAATTTTCCAAAATATGAAACATGACTAAATTGAATAGATTGAATGCTGAATGTACTGAATTTGATAATATATAGATCAAGATAAGCTGAGATTGAGTGTAGATCGGGGAAAAGGAAAGATCGACGAATAGCCGATAGTTTTATCCGAGCAATATGAGGTAAGTTCGTATAATTAGAATTGAACTTCTATATACTTGTAATTAATGAAGTGAATGTGTATAATTGATATACTTGAAATATGAATGCTTATTTGATATAGTTTAATGGTTACCGAGCCCCGTTTAAACTTTATGAATTCATAGGATATGAGTGACATGTCACTAAGGTTACCGTTTTGGTCGAGCTCCTATATCAGCTCGTAAGAGCTTACCGTTTTCAACTCATTGGAGCTTACCGTTTTAACTCTTATGAGCTTATTATTCAGCTCGATAGAGCTTACCGTTTTAGCTCAATCAAGTTTACTGTTCATTAGCTCAGGAGGAGCTTACTGATCATAGCTCGAAAGAGCATAAATGATAATGAATTGACAGATTACTGATGTTATTCACCTGAGTATCCGTTGAATTTCTAATAGGTTCAAAGGGCACAAAAATACTGTTTATACGGATGAGTTATAGTTTATAAATGTTACTAATGTTATATATGATATATGAATTTGGAATGATGCAAAGTATTGTATTAATGGATGGTTTCATGTATTTTTACAATGACTAACATATGATGAATACTTGTGATTAGGTGTTTGTAGATTGAATTGGTTGGACTTTAAGTATTGCTTTGATTATGTATAAATGGTAAGTTTAGTTCTGAATTATACAGGCTTACTAAGCTATAAAGCTTACTCTGTTTCTTTTTCTGTGTTTTATAGAGGCTCGTTAGCTCGTTCATTTTAAGACAAGTCGGAGTTGCACATCACACTATTCAAATTACGATTTGTACTTTTGAATTTTCGATATATGTAAATAAGGCATGTATACGCTAGTTTAAAAGATGTTAATTATGTTACTTGATATCATGGTTTTGGTATGTTTTTGTGTATAAGTTAAGCCATGCGATTTGGCTTATTTTGGTATCATATTTTGGTTGTGTATATGTGTTCAATTATGGTATAATTTAGCAAGAAATGATGGAATGAAAATGTTCAAGTGAGGTATTGATATGTATTTGTTAGATGAATGGATTATGCATGGTATTAAATAGGTACTTGAATATCAAGTTGGATTGGTATATATTGTATATGAAATGGTTATGAAATGTTTGCCAATTGGATTATGAAATGTGATCATTTATGCTTGTGAAGGCTTGTGTATATAGGGTGGTAAAATGGCTTTGCAAATAGCCTATTTTTGTCCACATGGGCAGGGACATGAGTGTGTGTCTTAATTGTGTGTGACACACGGTCATGTTGTACGGCCATGTGTCCCCTGGTGTGGAAATCGAATTGAAGTTAGTACACTCCTCACGGCCTCACACACGGGCGTGTGACCGGTCGTGTGGTACAAGTCAGTATACCCCCTAAATGGCGCACGGCCTAGCTCATGGGCGTGTGAATTGGCCATGTTGATAAGTCAGTATACCCTACAATTTTGGCATAGCCTAATACACCAGCGTGTGGTTGGCCGTGTGACCCAAGTCAGTAACCTCTCCAGTTTTCAATTGGCCTGGCACACAGGCGTGTCCTCGACCGTGTGATACAAGTTTGTATATATGCCCTGTCTTCACACGGCTTAAGACACGGGCGTGTATACTAGCCGTGTGAGGCACACGGCCTGTTCACACGGGCGTGTGCCCCTTGAAATGTTGAAATTTTTTTAATTTCCCAAAATTTTAATATGTTACCGATTTAGTCCCAAATGCATGATTTAAGTTTTGTATGCTTGATTTAAGTACATACTAAATGTAAATGAATGATATTTATTAGAATGAGACGATATTTAATAAATAATTGTTCTGAACTAAGTTACAAGTCTGGTAATGCCTCTTAACCTATTCCGATGACGGTTACAGGTTAGGGGTGTTACACATACCTCTACTCGCTAATCGCCTATAAGAGGATTAGTTCCTCATGGAATCAATAAACATCATAAACTTCGTATTGAATATATGCATAAAAAATAAAATAAGAATAGAGTTTAGAGAATCCTGTTTGTATTTGATATATGAAGTGCTGAAATCCCCAAATGCTTGACTGCGTCTACAAATCAAGTTCTTTGAAGAACATGAATGAAAAAAACTGAAAATAAGTCTAAACCCTAATAGAAAGAAAAATAAACTAAAAACTAAATTCTAGAAAGGAAACTAATACCATCAAAAGCTTTCATAACAAGTGTTAAATGAGTCTATTTATGGATTTAGGGTTGCCATCATCCTCAACCTTAGGCCCACTGACGTTCTCATGTTCAACATCTAATTGTGCAGATCAAAATGCCCCTGCTCATAAGTGCTTCCTGTACAGGACCGGTGTTGCGACATCGAGGGTAGTATGCTCATACTCAGAGTATCATTAGGGGTATTTCACGACGTGTCGTGTTCCTGGTCGTGTAGCATTGACAGCCATATTTTTTGACGTTCGAAAATCGTAGAACTAAGGGTTTTCAGTACACACCTGAAGGGATTTTGAAGCAAGAACAACATAAAGGATCATCGAAGCCTAAAACAATCATTCGATCACACAATTAAGCCTTTTATGAAACAAAATTTCCCGATTACGCGCATAATGCATATGTCAAAAGTTTTGATACGAAACCTTCAACGAAACCAAAAACTTACCAAAAATTCAATGACTATCATTAAAATTGTCATTTTTCTATTCCCTACTTCTAATATTCCTGCCTAATGGTGAAACAACCAGCTATTTATCAGAGATTCTCACAATGAAAAAATACCCAATTCAAATCAGGTTACGAAAACAAAGAAAAACCGTGCAAATGTACGATTGACAGTGACTTACTCGATCCTTCCAACCAACAACTAACAATAAAACTTCAACTAATCTCACACTCCTTACGACCACGATCAGCAAAGATTAAAAGAAAACAAAAGAAAAACGAAGAAGAAAAAGAAGGAGAGGAATGAAGAAGAAAAGAAACTAATGAAAAAAAAAATAAAGTTTAGAACCAATGTTAATTAAAATGTAACTTCCAAGCAGACTTCTAGAATTTGGCAAAAATATTCCTTATTTTCCCCTCTAGGACTCAAACATGGGACCTAACAAAATATAGAGGCTTAACCAATGAACTAATAGGCTCATTCTTGACACAAGTTTACACTGAATTAAAGTTAACTATGTACTTCATGGATAAGGATGGTTTTCAAAATAATAAAGCTTTTAACGATTTGAATCAAACTCCAAACCACAAACACAATAGCAAAACACGAAACCACAGATACAAAAATTTAATTATTGCAGAATCACACGATTAAATTCTCAAAATTTTGGGGCGTTACAATTCTCTCCCCCTAAAAGAAATTTTGGCCTCGAAATTTTCTTAACTGAAATAGATATGGGTATTGTTGCCGAATTAAATATTCAGGTTCCCAAGTGGCTTCCTCAGTGTTATGATTCAGCCACAAAACCTTAACCAGAAGGACAGTTTTATTCCTCAATACCTTAACATCACGATCATTGATCTAAATAGGTTCCTCCTCGAATGTTAAATTTGGTCGCAACTCAATCTCGTCAGCAAGAACAATGTGGGACAGATCAAACCGTTACCATCTTAACATCGAAACATGAAACAAATTATGAATTTTCTCTAGCTTCGATGGTAATTCTAACTGATATGCAACAGGCCCAACACGTTTCAAAATACTGTAAGGTCTAATGAACCTCAAGTTCAGCTTGCCTTTGCATCCAAATCAGAGAACCTTTTTCAAAGGTGATACCTTTAGAAATACTTAATCACCTAAAGAAACTCGATAGCTTTTCTTTTTAAATTAGCATAAGATTTTTGTCGATTAGAGGCGACTTTCAGTCAATCTCAAATCAATTTCACATTGCTCTCAGCTTTAGAAACTAGCTCGGGACACAAAACCCGATGTTCACTTAATTCTATCCAACATAGAGGAGTACGACACTTACGACCATACAAGGCCTCATAGGGTGCCATCTATATATTAGACTGGAAATTGTTATTGTATGCAAACTCAGATAATGGCAGATAATCCTCCCAACTACCCTAGAAATCTATTACACAACCTCAAAGCATGTCCTCTAGAATTTGCATGACTCGCTCAGACTGTCCGTTGGTCTGAGGATGATACGCAGTACTAAAATCAAGTTGGGTTCCTAGAGTCTCATGAAGTTTCTTCCAGAATTGAGACATGAATTGTGGATCTTTATCAAAGATGATTGAGGCTAGAATCTCGTGCAATCTCTAATTTTTACAATATATAGTTTAGGTAACTTCTGTAGGGAATAATCGATTCTGACAGGGAAGAAGTGAGCAGATTTGGTCAACTGATCAACGATGACCCAAACCAACCTTTCTTAGTGGGGGTTAAAGGTAATCCACTAACAAAATCCATCGTTACTTACTCCAACTTCCACTGAGGAATCTTAATTGGCTGAAGCAAACCAGAGGGCAACTGATGTTTAGCCTTAACCTTTTGGCACGTCAGACAGTGGGACACAAAAGTGACTACTTCCCATTTTAATTCGGGTGACCAATAGAATTTGCGGAGGTCTCGATACATTTTACTCCCACTAGGATGCATAGCATAAGAACTACTATGCACCTCCTGAAGGATTGACTGCCTCAACTCTTTCTCATTAAGTACGCAAATTTGACCTCTGAAACACAAAACCTTATCGTTGTTCAAGCTAAAATTAGAAGTTTTGTTTGGACCAACCTATTGCAGTCACTGAACTAAGGACTCATCACTCAACTGTTTAGCTTGAATCTGCTTAACCCAAGTCAATTTAACCTGTAATTCAGCTAACAACCCACTATCCTCAACCAAACTCAGACGAGCTAACATTGCTCTCAGATTAGTCATCACTCTACAATTAAAGGCATCAGATACCACATTAGCCTTACTCGAATGATACTCTATCGTGCAGTCATAATCTTTTAGTAACTCAACCCACCTATGCTGCCAAAGATTGAACTCTTTTTGAGTTAACAAATATTTGAGGCTTTTGTGATTGGTGTAAATGATACACCTTTCACCGTACAGGTAGTGCCTTAGATCTTCAGAGCAAATACGACCGCAGCCAACTCAAGATCATGCGTAGGGTAGTTACCCTCATGTGTCTTAAGCTGTCACGATGCATAATCAACCACTTTACCATCTTGCATCAGAACATATCTTAGCCCGACGTGTGATGCTTTACTATATACCACAAACTCCCAACTAGATTCTGGTTGAACTAAAATAGGAGCTTGTGTCAGAACAAACTTAAGCTTATTGAAACTAGACTGTTGTGCCTCAAATCACATGAACAGTGTATTCTTACGTAGAAGCTTCGTCAGAGGTGACGCAATCAAAGAAAATCCCTCGACGAACCTTCAATAGTAACCCAAGAAACTACGAAGCTCAGATACATTTTTTGGTTGCTTCCACTCAACTATAGCTTTTATTTTCTTAGGATCGACTCAAATCCCTTCCACAGATACCACATTACCTAAAAAAACAACTTCTTGTAACCAAAACTCGCATTTACTGAACTTAGGATACAACTAATTTTCTAGGAGTATTTGAAGTATAATGTGAAAGTAAGTATCATGCACAGATTTAGTTTTAGAGTAGATCAAGATGTCATCGATAAAAACCACTACAAATTGGTCAAAGTATGGTTGGATCGCCTGATTTAATCCATAAGTGCCACTAGGGTATTCGTCAACCCAAAAAGAATTACTAGGAACTCGTAGTGACCATAAGGAGTCCTAAAGGTGGTTTTATACACATCAGTCTATTTGACCTTGAGCTGATGGTAACCAAAATGAAGATCAATTTTGGAGAAAATAAATACCCTTCAAAATTGGTCAAACAAGTTGTCAATCCTTGGTAACGGGTACTTATTCTTGATTGTCAACTTGTTCAACTACCGATAATCTATGCACATCGTCATCGACCCGTCTTTCTTCTTAACAAACAACACTGATGCCCCCCACAGGGGCACACTCGGTCAGATGAACCCCCTATCAAAAAGTTCCTGAAGCTGCGCTTTTAGCTCAATTAGCTCTTTTGGTGCCAAGCAACAGGGCGTAATGGACACTGAAGCAGTACCTGGTAACAGATTAATGCCAAATTCCACCTCTCTATTCAGAAGTACTTCGGGCAATTCCTCAGAAAAAAATCTGGGAATTCCCTCTCGGTGCGAATATCTCCCACAAAAAGGTTTCCGAGAATATAATTGGATACGTAGGCAAGGAATGCCTCGCACCCCTTTATGACTAACATGTCTGCTACAAGAGTAAGGATTACGTTAGAGAGGTACTCTCAACGCTCTCCAACCATGATCACCTCGTCATTCTCATCCATTCTCAGAGTAACTCTCTTAGTTGCACAATCTAAACTGACTCGATATTCTACGAGTCAATCTATTCCCAGAATCAAATTAAACTCATTGAAGGGTAACTCCATCAGATCAGCTGGGAATACCATACCTTGGATCTCTAGGGGTACTCATTTGTATACTCTATCAACCTGAACTGACTGACCCAAATGACTAATCATAGAAAACTCTCTACAAGTATTTTCAGCAGCTAAATCCAGATTTGTTGAAACAACACTTGCTATATACGAGTGAGTAGATCCAATATCAATAAGAGCATAATACGAAATAGAATGAATAAAGAATGTACCTGAAATGACGTCATCATCATTACTATCCTCGTGGTGTCTCATCGTATAAACCAGTGCCGGCTGACGAGCCTCAGGTTGACCTGCACCTCTTCTCAGTGCTTTTTGTCCTCTCCCCAAACCATTATCCCCTCAATCAGTACCACGGCCTTTAGGTGGTTGCTGAACTACTCTAGAAGGTTGAACAAAATCTAGAGCTGGAGTCTGTACCGCAGTTGGCACCTGATCTAGTTGATGGGGGCAATCCCTAATCCGATACTCTATTGACCCGCAATGGAGGCATGCTCCTAAATTCCTCCAACACTTGCCCAGATGGCATTTCCCACAATCACTGCAGAGCTGAATCTCAGTCTCGGGAGCCTATCAAATCTCGCACAATCTCAGGCACTATCCAGAACCAGAAGGACCCAAATCCCTCTTTGTAACAACCTGATTTTAGATAAATCGAAACAATGATTTTGGAACCACAAATCTGATGTCAAAAAATAATTTTAATATTATTTTATGTGTTTACAACATGATTGTATATATGTGTGAAAATTTTGTGAGCTAATTTTATCGTTTAATAGCTCAATTTGAGAAAAATGACTAAATCGCATAAAATGCAAAAGTGGCATTCTATATGTTAAATGTGTTAAATTGCTATGGTTGATTAAATGTGAAGTACTTGTGTGATAATTAGCCCAATTTTGAGTTAGTGGATGATATTTGGTTTGGCATTTGTGTAAATATGAATTTATTTTAATGGAAAATTAGTAAAATGTTAAATAATGTTTAATTAAATTAAACAATAACCATTTCTTATGCTACCATCTTTCTCCATAGCCGAACATCAAAAGAAAAAGATGAGTTTGGGAGCTTTGAGCATTAGGTTCATGTATGTTTCAATTGTAAGTCCATTTTGACTCGATTTTTGATGATTTTTATGTTTTTGTGATCATTGCAACTAGTACTAGCTAGCCCGTGTCTTCGATTTCAAAACTGTTAAGGATTTTGATAGTTTCCATTGATGAGATTATGTGTTCTTTGATGTTAGATTTTCATATTTTATAAGTGATTTTTGATGAAAATGCAAATTAGGGATTAAATTGTGAAATATTAAAATTTTGTGGTTAAAAGTGTGATAATTTGGAAAGTGTGGGCTACTATGGCAATAAAAAGAATTCGACTAAGCATGGGTAGGGTGAAATTGCATGAAATTTGTGATTTTATGTGATAAGGACTAAATTGCAAAAATGTGAAATACTAGGGGCAAAAGTTTAAATTTTCCTAATTGTGTAAATTGTGTTAAATTGAATGAATTAATTATTAAATAAGTAAATTTTTTTATTATATAGATTGAGAAAAATTAGATTCAGATCTAGAACGGTGGAAAAGAAAGTGTCAGATTAATCGACCAAATTCGTCATTACAGCGAACAAGGTAAGTTCGTATGCTGATAAACATACTTCAATTGTGTTATAAATGCTTAGTTATTATTGAATTGCATTTAATATTGAATGGTCATGATTAAGAGCAAGAATCGACAGAGTTATAACATTTTAAAGTCCCGTACGGACCTAGGAATAGTATAGGATACAAATGTCATGACATTAGGATTACCGAGATGAGATTACATGTAAGATCATGTCTGGGACATTGGCATTCTTTAGTGATTACGCGTAAACCATGTCTGGGACATTTCTATCGGTATATGATTTCGTGTAACACCATGTTTGGGACATTGGCATCGATATGAGATAACATATAAGACCATATCTGAGATATGGCATTGTATGAGCTTTATGTGATATTCGAGTATCCTTAGCAATTTCGAAGGGTTCAATAGGTATAGTCAAGACGAGAATGAAAGTATGATCAAAATAAGTAATACAGGTACGTACAAAACTTATGTGAGAATCGAATGAAAGTAAATTGGTAAGTTAATACTGTATCATGTATATTAAATAAGAAAGAATTGTGTATAAGTATGTTTCATGCCAAAATGTGTTTAGTTGGCTATAATGAGGTATGAATTGAATGATATATGAGATATGAGTTATAGTTTTTTTAACTAAATATACATATGGAACATAGTGTGCGAAATACCGTTATTTGATGATATTTCACATAATTCATTTGGCTAAAGAAAAGGTGATGGAAATTGAATTGAATAAAGTTTATATATATAATTGCTTATGCATATGAAGATGTGAATGAATTGATAAGAACTATTCAAAACATAAATGTTTTGAATGAATAAACTCATGAAAATCTTGATTAACTATGTGCATGAATTCGAGATAGAATGGTGCAAACATATGAATTATATCATGCTTTGAATAATGGTTTTAAATGCAGTTGTTTAATAATAAGAGTTTATTACCATACGAGCTTACTAAGCTTTATAGCTTACTTTGTGTTGTTTTTCTATATTTTATAGTGTTTCAGACATTCGCTTGAGTTGGAAGTCAGCGGAGATCGCATCACAATATCCAGTTTTTGATTTCGGTATTTATACATCTGTGACTTGGTTATATGGCATGTATAAGCTTGAGTTATGTGGACATGTGTTTTGGTAATGTTGAATGTAAATTTGACAATTGATGCCTTTGTGTTTCATTGGTAATTAGCCATGTGATTTGGCTTAAATATGGTGTATGTGGTAGTAAATAATTATATGAGTATATGATTTGTGATATTTGGTCTGTGATTGATATATTAATACTTTGATTGTAAGTTGGTGATTTGAATTGGCATATTTAGGTATGGAGTTGGATGTTTAAATGGTTAAGAATAAGTGATGAATATGTGCAATTGTGTTATGCTTGATTTTGGCTTTGTAAATGAATGCCAAGATGGTTGGATAAATATTTGATTTTGGTATGTGCTTATATATAGTCTAAATTTGATATAGGTGATGATTTTGGTTGAACATAGGTTAAGTTTTATTGGGAAATTATGGTTGATGAATCATGATATACATGGTATGTTTTGGCAAGGAATTGATAGAATGAAAATGTGCAAATGATGTCTTGTTTTGTTATTGATATATGAATGGATTATGTATGGTATTAAATAGGTAATTGAGTACCAAGCTGAATTGATATTATATGTGTATGAAATGTATTGAAATGGTATCATTTAGGTTGCTACGTGTGCATGAGAAAAGGGTGGCAATTTTGTGACACCCCTAATGTGACCCTAGTCGGGAAGTGGTTTCGGGACCACAAAATCGAGTCATAAAAATAATTAACCGTCATATTTGATGCTTATTATATGTATATATGCATGTGTGAAAATTTCATATTTGAATTTTGTTAATTGTAAGTGAATTTTATTAAATAGGACTTATGTGAGACAGTTTAGAAATGTGCTAGGCAAATGTAAAGTGACCTATTAATGCATGTTATAAAATGAAGGGTTTGCATGTCAAATTACCCAAAATTTGAGCTAGTGGCCGGCCATGCTATGGGGTAAAACATATTATAAACCTTTTGTGTTAATATGTTGTGGGAAGGATAATAAAATATGAGGGGAGTGGGAGGAGAAACCAAAGTTGTTTCATCCTTGCTCCCCCATTTTGCCGTGACTTGAGGAAGGAAGAAGAGAGGAGTTCTCTTGCTTCATGTTCGGCTTGGAGGAGGTTTGGAAGAGGTAAGTACCTTGAAATTCTTGGAAAATTATGTATAAAGAAGGTGGTTAGTTCAAGTTCTAATCATTCAAAGGCTTGTTTATTTTGTTAAGTTCGGTTTCAAGGTTTGATCAAATTATGGTTATATTTGACATGGTTGGTTTATTTTGTTATGCTTGTTATATGATAGGTATGATTTGTGTTTTGGTGATGTGTTTGTGATGTTGATTATATGATTCGAAAATGAGATATGTTAATGATGAAATATAATCGGCCATGGAAGTAGCTCATTTTGGAAGTATGATTTGTGGTATATTTTTTTTTGTGGTTGATTATAAAATTTGGCTTAAGTGAGGTAATTGGTAAAAGATGTGTTTATGATATAATACATATGCTTTCATAAGCTAAGTTATGTATATGTGATATCTTGCATATTGGTCGTTAAGGTAAGGTTTGAGATATTAACGTATGAATATGTTTTGTATATTATTTGATGTTCATTTAGGTACGGTTATAAATGATGCAATTAGTTTTGATTTAAATTGTGAAATTGGTTGAATTATTAAAGAATAAATTTTATGACCGAATATATGGTTAAAAGGTTGGCCATGCATATGTATTTTGGAAATGGTAAAGGGTTGTATATTTATATTTGGCTATCAACTGGTAAAATATGTTTTACATGCCTATGATATGTTTTGTTTGTGGTTCGTGACTAATGGTTAAGTTGTTAAGTTACTTGCTTGAGTTTAAAATGTGCCTTATATGTGGTTTATGAATTTGGTAAATGATAGATTGATATTTTGGATATTTCATTAGTCAAGTGATATTGTAACTATGGTATGATTTGATTCGGCACTTATGTGTAAAATTGGTAGTTATTATTTTGGTAAAATGTGCAAAATTTGGTAAGACCAAATTTTATACTTAAGCTTAAGTGAAGTTGTTAATGTTGTATATATATATATCAACGATTAATAAATCATGTGGTTTGGCTTGACTTAGTAAATAGTGAAGAAATGCATATTTATACATAGTGTTTATGAAAGGTAGTTTTATAAATGTGATATGAGTATTTTGTTTGTAAATGAGTAGTAAATATGTTAAGAATGGTTCTAAAATGTATATGGATGCCGTGTGATTGTGTTTGATTGGGAAGTAAATTGTTTGATTTAGCTCAAGAGCCTAGAGGATCAAAGTCGGATAAGGGAAAAGAGAAAGTAAGCGAATAGCCGTGGATATCTAGTTGTCGACCACTTCGAGGTAAGTTTTAAGTGATTAAACGTTGAGTAAATTCAATCATAATAGGACATAATGAGTTGATTTAATAAGATATGATGTGGCCATGATATGTCTTAAACTCAAATGGTAAGTTCATAAGTGTTTGGACTTGGAAATTTAAGAGCAAATTGTAATAATTTGCTTAGGACAGCAGCAGTAACGTGATTTTAGAAAATCACTATAAATTGTTGGTGTGGAATTATAGGCTGAATAAAATATGTAATCAAATCTTAATTAGTCTAGTTTCTTATAAAAGAGACCGTATAAGCAAAGAAATTTCCTATAAAGAGATGTTTAAAGTTGTGTGAGACAGCGTCAGAATGACTCTGAAATCCCCTGTTCTGTTTTTAGAAAATCATTATAATTTGTAAAAAAATGGTTATAAGATAAAAATTATATGCTTAGACTCCTTAATGAGTGTAGTTTCAAATGAAATCAAATATAACATATTTTGAATTCTGTACAATGAGAAATTTGATTCGTAGTGAAGAGTGGTCAGATTAGTGAAACAGTGAAACAGGGGAAACTTTAAGAAAAATCTGGTATTGATTGGCCAAACCTAAAATTCTGAAAATTTTATGGATGGAATATATATGAGTCTATATTCAGAGAAAATTAACGACAATTGATTTTGAGTTTTGTAGCTCCAGTTATAAATAATTTAGTGAGTATTGCTCAGGAAAACAGCTTGTAGTGAATATGTGAAATATGTATGAGAAATGTATATATGTGGTAAAGCCGAATGGCTAATGTGAAATATGTATGAGATATGTATATGTGGTAAAGCCGAATGGCTAATGTGAAATATGTATGAGATATGTATATGTGGTAAAGCCGAATGGCTAATGTGAAATATGTATGAGATATGTATATGTGGTAAAGCCGAATGGCTAGTGTGAAATATATAGGAGATGTGTGTATATTGTGGCCGAATGACCAAATGTGAAAGGTGTGTATTATTAGATATTTGATGAGGCAAATGAATTACAAATATGACAGTCGATGTGAATGTTGTACCATGTGATTAAATGTACATGAAACTTGGAAATATATTCTGGGTAAGACCCGATGACTACGTGTGGAGATTATGTCCGGGTAAGACCCGATGACTACGTGTGGGGACTATTCAAGCTAAAGGTTTCACTGAAGATTCGAGTAAAGCATAAGATTATACGACTCCACAGTAATAATTGGTAATAAATACGCTCAATGCGTTAAGCTGGTCAGGTATGTATTTTGAGATTATATTTAAGCTTGATTTGGACTAAATCACAAGGTCGTTATGTGATGCATATGTGAGTAAAGCAATAAGACTGTTCTATGCTTATTGTGCGTTTGGTCAATGTGGAAAGTTAGGTGAAAATATGTAATGTACCTATGCTTATAAGAGATCACTATCAAGTGAGAATTTATCTGTCTATTATATATGATGAGATGGGCATATTCGGTAAAGGGATGGTATGCCCGAAGGAAGAGTGAAATAAAAATACGAACAACTATGTTATAATTTGATCGTTAGCTGTTGACACTACTTAAAACTTACTAAGCATTGTAATGCTTATTCCGTTTACTTTGTTTCCTCTGTTTTATAGATCTCATTCGGAAGCTTCAGGCTCGGGGATCGTCAGCAACTAGTCACACTATCACTATCCACTGCTTGTTACAGTTATGTTTTGAATTATTTTATGGCATGTAAAGAATAGACCAGTGGCCGAAGAATATTTTGGTTAATATATATAAGCCATGCGAAAATGGCATCTTTTGAATGTGTACTTATAGCAGTTAAATTGTATCCCTGACTGTCTTTAGTATTTACCTAAAGGAACGTTCTTTATAAATAAAAAAATAAAAAAAATATTAAAATTTTTATTGTTCGGATATGAGTTTCAAGTCCGGTAATGCCCCTTTACCTATTCCGGCGACGGATACGGGATAGGGGTGTTACAAATTTGGCTTTACAAATAGCCTATTTTTGTCCACACGAGCAGAGACACAGGCGTGTGTCTCAACCATGTGTGACACACGACCATGCTACATGGCCTTGTGTCCCCTAGGGTACCCTTTCGAATTAAGTTAGAATGGCCTACAGGTTTGACACAGCCTAGACACATGGGCATGGCTATTGGCCATGTGACACACGGGCTGGCACATGGGAGTGTGGCCGGCCATGTGACCCAAGTCAACAACCCCTCCAGATTTCCTACGACCAAGGTACACGAGCGTGTCTATGGCCGTATGGTGCAAGTCAATATGTATGCCCTCTTTTCACACGGCCTGAGACAAGGGCCTGTCTAGTCGCCGTGTGACTGTTCACACGGGCGTGTGAAACTTGTATGCATGAAAATTTTCTAAGTTTCCAAAAGTTTTCAAATGTTAATGGTTTAGTCCCAAACCTCTTCCAAGCATGATTTAAGGTCTCGTAGAGCCTTATAAGGGACAATGTGATTATGTTTGATGGATGGTTATGTGTTAATGGATTTTCATGTGAGAAATGTAAGATGTATGCTGTAATTGATCGGTAATGCCTCGTAACCCTATTTTGGCAACGGATATGAGTTAAGGGTGTTACACTCGTAATCTTACTCAGATCCCGCTCGTTGTCACGGCATTCGCGCTCATTGCACTTCAAATCTTCCACGATTTTTGCCTTATCAACCAGAACTACAAAGATCCGCTCCATCTGAGGAGCTATCAGAACCCATAGATCATACCTCAATCATTCCTCAAACCTCTCGCACTTATCGTAGTCAAATGCTATCAATGCCCGTGCATACCTACTCAGTTGCAGAAACCTAGCTTCATATTTCTCCACAAATCGGTCACCTTGAACTATGCTCATAAACTCATGTCGGTAAGCCTCGACATAACTCATCCCTACATACTTACTCTGAAAGGCATTCTTGAAACAATCCCAGCTAACTTGTCTGGGCTAAGCACCCTGTTCAACTGTCAGCCACCACTGATAAGCCTCGTCCCGAAGTAGGAACACCACACCCTTTAATTTCTAAGTGGGAGTGCAATCAAGGTTGGTCATAATACGCTCCGTAGTCGTTCAGTCAATACTCAGCAACAGTAGGAGTGACTCTTATGACGCCCCTGAACAATTTAGCCCTATTTGACCGGAGTCGTTCAGTAACCGACCGTCGACCTCCCAATCCAGAATAGGTCCCTGCGACCCTCTCTAGTGCTCGAATCATGGCCTAGGATAGTGCATCATCCCCAGCCATTGGATTTTGGGACTCCATCTCAGCAGTGGGAGTACCAACTTTCTCGCTGGTCTCCAGGTTGGGCATACTACTCATAAAGGATGACTCTACTTGTAACACCCCGTACCCGAGTCCGTTACCGGAATCGAACACAAGGTGCACACAGACTTAACTTAATTGTTTTCACAGTCCATAAAAAAAAATTTTCCAGACTAGCTGGTTACTGCATCACTGTCACCTTAAAAATCATATCTTGAGTTTTAAAGCTCGAAAATCAGTTTCGTAATTTTTCCCTGAAACTAGACTCATAAGTCCATCAACATATTTTTTTCTAGAATTTTTGGTCGGCCCAATTAGTACAGTTTATTAGTTAAAGTCTCCCCTAATCCAGGGTTCGACTACTCTGACCTTCACGCATTACGAATTGAATATCTCCCTGTACAGGGTTTCAATACTGATGCCGTTTGTTTCTATAGAAACTAGACTCAGAGAGGAATCTATATATATATGGCATGACTCCTAATTATCTCTGGTTAATTTACAATGAATTTCCAAAGTCGGAACAGGGGATCCAGAAACCGTTCTGGCCCTGTTTCACGAGAACTTAAATATCTCTTAACATATAACTCATATGACTGTTTCGTTTCTTCCATATGAAATTAGATTCATCAAGGTTCATTTTCATAATTTATTCACTATTTAATACCATTCCTACTATTTTTAGTGATTTTTCACATCCACATCACTGCTGCTGTCAGCATCTGCCTTTAAGGTAGGCTTTACCTATTTCATGATTTCCATGATTCAATTGGCCCTTTTTGCATACATAGCACAAAGTGTGATCATGATTAACCATTCCAATGGCTAATCGTTTCAAAACCATTCCATACCTCATAATGATCAACATACAAACGATTATAGTACTATGCTAAAACGATATAAGCCATTTTCGCATGGCTATCCAAGTTTACACAAAACCGAAAGGTACATGACCTACAACAAAAGGGTAGTCCTATACATGCCATTTCAAAGTTCAACCAAAATTGTACCAAAATGGGGGCTTTGATAGTGTGGATGACTTCGACTTCGATGATCCCGAATCAGATAGCTAACGAGCAAAATCTATAAAACAGAGAGCCAAAGCAACGGGTAAGCATTTTAATGCTTAGTAAGTCTCAAGTAATGAAATCAGCTTTGACTAAAGTATTACATTTACATAACTAAATGAATCACTTTATTAATACACATTCTCATAATCATACTTACTTCACATTACCGACCCTTATGTTCATACACAAAAGAACAACTTAGCCAAAGGCGGTAGCTCGTTTATCAAGCGGCGAATACTTATTTGTAAGGACTCAACTAATTCAAGCACATACGAACATACCTCATTCTGGAATTTTCACAAGTGTATAAACTGAAATTTTTACAGCAAGATTGCTCATTTCGAGTCACATACCTTGACATTTAACCGGATATAACCACAAGCACAATTGCCTTGGTCTTAACCCGGATTTAGTAACTTGCACAATTGCCTTGGGTTTTAACCGGATATAACAACTTCATACGAATGCCTTGGTCTTAGCCCGGATATAATCACTAACATAAATGCCTTGGGACTTAGCCGGGTATCATTCAAATGCTCATGTACACATATATCAATAATCACGACACATCCATATTTCATTTTCGTTACTAAGGCTCAAACACAAAATATTTATCAAACCTTTACAATTTCGGCTCAATAGCCACATACAAGGAGCATGATTTCAATATAATTCAAGTAGGATCATTACTCAAGACTTACCTCGGATGTTGTCGAGCGATTTCGACGGCTATTCGATCACTTTTCCTTTCCCTTATCCAATGGTGGTCCTCTAAGCTCTTGAGCTAATTCACACAAATTTAACTTATGAAAATCTTATTATGATAGCTTATGGCCGAATATGACAAGGAAATTTAAATGGTCCTATGGCCTTGGCCATCCTTTAGCTCAAATACTCAATGGTCATACACAATTTTTTAATCACAACAAGCAATTCAATACAATTCATTCAATCATCAAAGTGAAGCTCAAGGTACTTAGCCCTTATATACATTAGACATTAGAGTCACATGTGTATGAAATCACGAATCAATTCAACACATTAGTTAGTACTCTCCTTAGCCAATTTTCCAAGCCAAGAATAGGCATCAATATGCTTGCCTCTAACCGAATGCATGCACACCAACTCCCCTCATGTGGCCGAATATGCATGTCCATGTTGAGGCCAATTATGCACTTAATACCACACAAAAACAGCATACATTTTACTAACTAACGCATTACATATTGTAGCTCAATACACATCTCTCATGTACTTCATAACCGAAACATCATCACAAGCAAATATACACCTTGAAATAGTATATATGTCATACCAATACATCATGTGCAAACATATATTCATGTAGGTGCAAGGGCCGAATCATAAGGATGACTATGACTATCTCATATATTTTCATTATGGCCGAATGCTCCTTCTACCCCATTTACCTTCACAAAGCATGAACTTCATCATCCAACTTACAAGCTTACAATGTCATGAAGTTTAACCTCATGGTATCTATCAAACTATCACTCAAAAGTGTAAAAAAAAATATTCAATAATCATCAATCCACCATCACATGCACCATTACAAAGCTTCACTTTTAGCATGCAAATGATATCAACACAACCTCACCTTAGCCGAATATCATCTCCATGACATAGTAAGGATTTGAACCATGGCTAGTTAGAACTCAAGCTAACTACAAAAATATACATGAATCTCATGGCAAAACATCAAACTTACCTTAATCTAGGTACAAGTATGGCCAAACCTCCTCCTAAACCTCTTCCAAACCAACATGAAACAAGAATTCCTTCCTTCTTCCTTAGAATTTTCAGCCCAAAGGAAATGAAAATGATGAACAAAAATTCTTCTTTCTTTCTCCACAACTCACGGCAATGGGCATGCATGAGACCATTTTTTTCTATTTCTTTATTACCCATGCTCATTAATTTATTTTTTCACCCATGATGCACCAACAAAACATGTCTATGACATGTTTTGCCCATATTCTTTGTCATGGCCGGCCATCACTTGTAAAAGAGGGATATTTGACATGCAAGGCCATTGTTTTGCATGCATGCTTTAATTAGTCATCACACATTTCCCTATCCTACTTTCAAAGTTTACTACTAGGTCCTTTCTAGTGAAATTCACATTTATAACTCTAAATTAAAGCATCAAGAATGTCACACATGAGTTAACACATATTATAGGCATCAAAATAAATATCAAATTATTTTTATGCCTCAGTTTTGTGGTCCCGAAACCACATTCCGACTAGGGTCAATTTTGGGTTGTCACACTACTCGAGCTCCTCCTCGGCATCCTTAATGCCCATATGTACCACGTCCACGACTACCGTGGAACTCATTTTGGAAATCTAGCTACAATGTCAAAGTGCACAGATCAGTTCAGACATCCAATAGGATGATTTCACTAGTTCATATCCAAACATTTAACCAGATAATAATTCATGTAATACAATAATTATAATAGAACATAAATACCTAGAGGGTCAGCGTCAGAGGCTCGGTCATTTGCTAAAGTCTGTATTACTGTGTGGGTTGCAAAAAAATTGGAAAAAACTAGCTCTAGTATGCACACGACCTGGGACACGCCCGTGTCGCCAGGCCACGTGTACCACTCCCCCGTGTGGTTCACCCCTTTTTTTGTTTTTCTTTCCTTTTAAATTTTTTTGAAGGTTTTTTAAAAAAAACATTAAATTAAATAAAAATAAATATTACATCATAATAATGATAATAATAAAAACACTCGTGTTGCCTCCTAAGAAGCGTTTATTTAAAGTCTAAGCTTGAATTCCCTTTTTAGGCTCACGGTTACGATGGGTCTTGGAGTCGAAGATCATCTCTCTTGTTATTAGTTTTACTACCAAAATAAGGTTTAAACGAGTAGTGTTTACCTTGAACATGCCAAATTCAGAATGTGCTACCTCAATTATACCGTATGGAAAGACGTTTAGTACCACAAATGGGTTTGACCCTATTGACTTAAGTTCTGAAAGGAACATTCGTGGATATGATATTTTGTCCCCAACTTTGAATTGGTTCAGCCTCTTTACATGCACATCATGGCATTTCTTTGTTTTTTCATTGTGTTTTCTTTGCTTCTCATTAACATTCATTCGCCATTCATCTAGTTCGTCGAGTTGCACCATTCGTTCTTCACTTGTTGCTCGATTTCTATCACCTTGAATAAAATATGGCTCAAACACACTTTCATGAGGGATTTCTTGCAAAGAACATTAAGCCACATGATTACTAACATTAATAGAATAATGATAGGTTTTGAAGCTTCGGTCAGTCATAGAGCTTGCATGTAAGTGATTTTGATCTCATTTTTAATGATTTATATGTTTTTGAGGTCGTAGCTTAATCTATCTAGCCTAGGGATCAATTTGTAAAATTGTTAAAGATTTATGGTTTTTCCATGAATGTTCTTGAATGACTCTTAATGTTTAATGGTAGATTATGAGTCCTTATTGATAAATAAACAAGTTTTGTAAAGTGATTTTTGATGAAAATGACATTTAGGGACTTATTTGTAAAATTTGTAAAAGTTCAAGTTAAATTCATGAAATGATGGTTTGAATGGATTGATATAGGTCCCTAGAGAATTCTTCTAACATGAAATAAGGATTAAAATGTTTAAATTTCAATTTATGAGCTTAAGGACTACATTATGAAAAGTTAAAATGTTAGGGGCAAAATTTTAATTTTGTAAAAATATGATATATGGACTGAATTGAACAATAGAAGTATTAAATGGATTGAATTTTTCTATTTAGATCAAGATAGACCACTTACAGACTTAGATTGGGGAAAAGCTAAAGCCTTAGATTAATCAACTTCGTTTATACGCTCTAATTGTCGAGGTAAGTGCGTATGAATAAATATCATTTTTAATGCTATTTTTCAATGATATGTTAATTGATATGTAATTGAATGATAAATATCCAATAATTTCATGATGGTTATCAAATCCCGATTGAACCTTAGGAATTCGTAAGATACAAATGACATGTCATTATGGATTTCATGTTTCGGGTTCTAGTCTTGAATGTCCTACTAAAGGCTGAGGTCCTACATTTGTTACGAATACCCCACAACTCGTGTGAGTAGCATCATGTAGCTTACATTCTGACTCACAACTCGTGTGAGTAGGCCCATTTCACATCTCGTGTGAACAATGATGTAAAGGAAAGGTTATAGTTATATGTTTAAGCACACTTTGTGTGAGCTTTCCCGAGTATCCAATGATATTCTAAGTGGTTCAACTGGCATGAAAAGAAAAGGAATGGTAAGTGTTCAAATGAACTATGTTATGTATTCATGGAAAGGAAATGATGAATTCAAATGAAGTATGTTCGTATACAAATGGCTTATGTTATGTTTAATTCAAGTGAATTATGTTTGAATGCACTAACTTGTATTGGTGATGGTGCTTAGGCTTATGCCAATCTTGTGGTTGGATTACATTTTGCTTATACTTATGTTATTTAGATGAAATGGTAAGTTATGTTTCATGTTTTGTGGACTTACTAAGCATTATATGCTTACATAGTTTTCTCTTCTCTGTTTTATAGATAATCAGAAGCTCGGCCGGTTGGAAGCTTGTGGGAGATCTATCACACTATCCAGCATAAATTTCAGTAGTTTTTGATGTTTGGCCAAGGTTATAATGGCATGTATAGGTAAACTTATGATGATGTTTAGTTGAATGCTTAGATTTTGATTTGGTATGTATAAGTTTCTTGTTTTGGTACCATTTTGATAATGGTTGAATTGTGTCTTTTTGGTGCTTGTGATGCATGAATGGTATGGTTCAAATGGTAAGTGATGTTGAAGTGTTAATGGTCATATTTGAGGTATGCCTTGGTAAAAGTGAGTTATGTTTGATAGTAGAAATCTGATCAAATATATGTATGATTTGGTAAGTTTGTATATTTGCATTTGAGGTGCCTTGTATGGAATATTGGTTGAATGACTTTGGACTATTGAATTGGTCATTTCATGTAGGTTTTGATCATGTTTTGATGCCTTGATTATGTGCACAAAATGTTTTTAGGTGGTTACATGAGTTAGTGTTGGAAATGGCTTGATTTTGGCCACTTTCATGTCTACACAGGCGTCTGACTCAGCCGTGTGTGACATACGGCCTGGCGACACAGCCATGTGTCTCCTGTAGGTTTTAATGAATGCAAGTCAAGCTGGTACACGGCCTAGCACACGGTCTGGCACAGGGGCGTGTGTGGCTATTTTGAGAGTTACACGGCCTGGCACACGAGTGAGGACACAGGCTGGGACATGGTCGTGTGTCCCTATTTTGATTGTTACATGGCCTGAGACACGGGAGTGTGTCTTAGCCGTGTGAGGCACACGGCGGTGTGACCCCTGCAATCCAGTTTTTCTAACTTTTTTATACTTTCCTACTATTTCCAATTTGATCCCGAATTGATTCTATGGTATTTCTAGGACCTTGAGCACTCGATTAAGGGATGTTATATATGTGATTGAACATATTTAGTTTATGTTTGCAAGTATGTATGAAACAAATGTTTTAATGTTCTGTTTGTGTGGCAATGCTCTGTAACCCTATTCTGGAAATAGACACGGGTTAAGGGTGTTACATTTGGTGGTATCAAAGCTGCGGTTTAGTCAATTCTCGGATTAAACGTAGCATGCATGAGTCTAGAAATACATGCCATTATATGATCTGCAATAGTATGATAACTCTTGACTAGAGGTGTCATGGGCTGGGTCAGGTCGGCTCAACTAAAAATTTAGGCCTGTTTACTACGCTCGGGCCCGACCCGGCCCAAAAATGGGCCTAAAAGTTTTCCCAAATTTGACCCAGATAAAATGTTAAAACCCAGGCCTGAACCGACCTACCCATATTATTTTTTATATAATTTTAAAAAATATATAATACATCAAAAATACTAACAACATCAAAATAAATATTTTCTAATAAATTGAAAATAAATTTAAAAAATATGTATACTTAAATAACACTAAGATAGATGCAACTTAACAAGCAAATGCCTCTAAAATAATAACAAAATTAACAAATGTCTATAAAATAATAACAAAATTAATAATAAAATAATTTTATGCAATATCCAAACAATAACAATAAAATAGTAGCAACATAATAGTAAAATGGTAGCAAAATAGAGAGAAAATAATAAAAAAATAATATTAAAAAAAAATTGTCCTTTAGTGAATTCGGGCTAGGCCCAATCCAAAAATGCCTTACCCAAGGCCCGGTCCCTTTTTTAAATAGGCCTTTTTTTTGTCAAAGCCCATTTTTTGGGCCTATATTTTTGCCCAAACCCTCACACATTTCGGGTAGGCCTTCTGGTTGGGCCAACAGGTCTACTCCTAACTCAAATTGAAATATGTTTTCATATAGATATAATGTCATCCAACCGAGTTGATTCTGATGAAGTTGAAAGTAATGCACAAGCCTCCATTCAAAGAATATCGTCTAATGGAAGTAGGCACGTATCTTACCTCTATTCGCTACTTCTCTATAGAGGGATTAGTTCCTCATGGTTTCCCTAGAAAATATATAATCGATATAAAAAGAAAACATGCTAAATAAATCGAAAATATGAAGTTTACGAAAGAGCCTGATTGTATTAAGATTGATCGCGAATCCACAAGGTCTGATTGTCTCCATAATGCAGATCTCTCAAAATAGAACAAGAACAAATGAAAATAAATCTAACCTAAGAAAAGAAAACACTGAATTTAAATTAAAAGGCTAATTTTAGATTAAGTGAATGATGTCCATAACATTTGACAAATGAGACTATTTATAGATTTCAGGTGGTCGTTGTCCTTAACCGAGGTCAATTGATGTTCTTGAGCTTTAAGTTTCATTATGCGGGCCAAAACGCCCCTGTTCATGTTTAATTCCTGTCCAGAGTCGGTGACACGATACACCAAGTCTTGTGTCAAGACATAGCAATTACTGTACTCCTCTTGGGATATCTTCAAGGGTTTTTCATGACACCCATAGGCTGTGTCGTGACATCGAAGGCAGTTTTGTGATTTCTACATTCTACTCCCTATGTTGTGATATCAAGCATTCTATGTTGTGACATAGCGACCAGTATCTATCTATTACACCTTCTATTGGTCTCCTACACACTTATACATTTCATCACCTCATCCTTAGCCCTCATTCGGCCCCTAAAGTCAATAAAAGACTCAATTTGCACATTTTATAAACTTAATGAAAACTTAAAAAAAAAACATAATTAATCCTAATGAAAATTCTTATTTTCAAGCTCCTAAAGTATGAAAATTAGTTTAATCTGCTACCCCAAATTACGACAGATCAAACTCCTCCACACTTAAGTCATTGCTTGTCCTCAAGTAACATAAACAAAAACAAGAAATAAAAATGACGACCCTTGAGCAAATATAATACAAGTATTAACTTCGGAGCACATGACTAAGGCCTTTCATATTCACTAACAACTTTAACATGATGAATAATTTGCTAGAAAAAACTAATTTAGAAAACGCAGCAATGTGAAAAACCAGAGTTTTAATTTTTTTTCCAAAACACGATCTTGGTTGTGATATCTAATGTAATAAAAACTTAATCAAAATTATTCCTTTTCGATTCATCTAGGATGAGCTCTTTGACTGAGTAGTCTACTTCGCTATCCTCAAGCTCACATCTGCCGATTGTGGGCTCGCTTCGAATAAAAAAATTCACAAAAATTACCAGTGGGGTAATTTCACAAATTCTCCAAACTTTTGGGTCAAGTTGTAAACCAAAAAAATATCTATAGAAATTTTCTAAAATAATCTCTTCAAAGAATTTTCTCTCTACAACTTTCTCTTGAATTTAAGTGTGTGAAATAATGACCCAATGCTCTCTTTATATAGAGAAACTTTAGAGAGTTCAACTATTATTAATATTAATCACTTTAATATTAAATGAATAAAATACTATTAAGATAAGTATTAAATTTAATTTAATATTAAACTATTAAAACAATATTATTTTTAGAATAGTTAAGATGAAATCAAATTCTCTGGTAGATTTCCAATAGAAGTGTAACTTTTCCACTACTCAACCACCAAAGACCAACCATCACCAGCCACCAGAATGTCGCTGTCCCAGCTACCGGCACTACTATGTCTAGTGATGCAGGTGTGACACCCTTACGACACCCCGAGTCGGTTCGGTCTGAATCAGTGACAACCCGACTGATCCAATTTAGCAACCAGTTGGACAGTCTGCCCGGTTTCACATACTAGGCTTGGTTCGACCATTTTTTGGATCTTGCTCTCAGTTTTTGGGCTCCCATGTCCAATTTACAATTTCATGTCCAATTTTCAAGTTCAATTACCCATTGAGCCAATTGTCTAACTTGAAAATTAATTTTCATAAATATCATATTAATTTTAATTAATTTGATTAATTTAATTTTACTTGATCAAAATTAATTTTTCCAAAAATCACTTAGATTTTCCAAATTATTTTTTTAATCAAATTATCTAGTTGAACAAATTCTCACGACCACCTAATTTAATTCCACATCGAATAAGTCGGCTCAATTAAATTATTTCCAAAGTTGTAAAAATTTCTTCTAGTTAAAATACAGTCCGATCGAGCTTTTGTTGAGCTAGCGAAAGGACCAATTGGACATATACAATTAGGCTCTAGTAATTGCAATTATGTCCAGAAGCATCGTTCTGATGATTCACAATTACTTAATCATGGAGTCAATCCACAATAAGTACCATGACTGAAAACTCTTTATTGTATACTCTTTACGAAAGCAACTCATCCAACTGCTTTGTCCAATGACCTCGTCATTTGTGCGTTACCTTCATATGATATCCTTGATTCCTTTGAGTTAAATCCTTTCACTCAGTACAATCTTATTTTATCTTATTGTCACCATTGTGTCTTCTTAATGATTATTATGAACACTATCAACAAATGACTCTGATAAATTGCTCATTACAACAAGCAACTAGTGGCCCCGTTCCATATTTATCAATCCACACAATGCCAATGAGAGGATATCATTAACTCTTTAATTGAGCTATGAATTCCGTTGTTGCTAGTAAAGTCATGTCATACACAAGTCATGTACCCAACATATCAGCTATGGGCTCGATCATCTTTAGAGCATAAGCCTCTACTTATATCAAAGCATATGTATTGCATATGCATGGTCAGTGACTAACTCTAGATTTAGGTAAATCACACCATGAATGCCACAAGTGAATTAATTCATAAATGGATTCATAATTAATTCATCTTGGGTCCAGTCCAGTGTATCATTCTACCAATGAATATATCTATGTCTCTACACATGGAGTCAACTGCTCTAATAGCCAAGTCTAGTCATCTCCCTAATTGGAATTGTAGATGACATAATAAGTTCTCAGTATTTGAATCAAACACTTACTTTGATTATTTTACGGGATTACGAACTTATTTAGATTATCTACTGAAGTAAGTTGTCTTTCTCGCAATGTAAATATTCTTACAATGCCACTTATCTTGAATTTGAACTTAGACAATCAATGAGCTAATATTTGCTTGTCATAATTTCGCTATGCATGCAAAATATGAAAGACAAAAAATACAAAAGACATAATAGTGAAATGTGAAATTAACTTTATTTATTCCCCGTTCAAAAAAAAAAGAAAATAGTTATATGTTTACTACAATATGGGCATATTTCCCAACATAATACACTTACCTCTTTCGATTATAAACACCTAAGTTCAGTATATGAAAAAGTATATAAACATTAAGGGTCTCTCCTATAGGGATCCGTCAATAAATCATACAAGTAATTTGATTATACGAGTAGAATACAAATAGTCATTTATGTGATTGTTTAATATAATGTCCTATCATGCACAAGGATATGTAGGTCACATAGGACTTTTTGGTTTGTAATGTTCTGAAGCTTAGGACAGGTATGAAATTAAAAAATAGTAAGCATCAAGAGGAGTTACAAATACAAAAATAGTTTGGCACATCGTATTAATCCCTATTCATCCCCCTTAGTGACCCTTACTTGCTCACCGCCTTATTTCTCATTCTCTCAACTTCCTTGTTTCTCCACATAGGAAATCATAGCATAACATAGTAATTACAGCTAGCCTACGAGTTTCTGTGCATTAATGAACAAGTTATTCTCATACCTGTGACTTTGTCACTTTTTGCTTTTTCAATGTATCTCACTTATGAATGCTTTTTCACAATTTCAAGACTTTTTCTACTTGTACTACTTTTGCTTTTTGAATTTTTCTTTTTTTTTGTACTTTTAGGCTAACCTATAGTTCCCATATCACACCAATATTTCCTATTTCACTTGTTTTTTTACAAACTTAACAGTGATATGTCTACTTAACCCTCAATACATATGGCCAAACATGTATAGTCATGCAGTGCAAGACTAAAGAAAAAGGGTAAGTACAAATTAAAGGTTTTAGGCTTGGGTTTATCATGAGGTTTATCAAGAAGTGTCAATAGGTTAAAAAATATGTACTAAAGGTGAAATACAAACACTTCAGCTTTTTGGCTCTAGATGTATTCCAAACAATATACAAACACGTCTAGTGGAAGTAGGCATGTATCATACCTCCACTTGCTAATCCCCCATAGATGGATTAGCTCCTCATGGTTTCAATATATAATATAGAATTAATATAAAAAAAACATGATAAGGAAATCAAAAATATAAAGTTTGCAAAAGAGCCTGATTGTATTAAGATTTATTGTGAATCCACAAGGTTTGATTGTCTCCACAATACAGATCTCTCAAAATAGAACATGAACAAATGAAAAAAAATTCTAACCTCAAAAAAAAGAAAATTGAACTGAAATTAAAAGACTAATTCTATGCTAAGTGAATGGTGTACATGTGATAAAGGAGCCTATTTATAGATTTCAGGTGGCTATCATCCTTAAACCTAGGTCAGCTGATGTTTTTGAGCTTCAAATTTGATTGTGCAGACCAAAACGCCCCTATATCTTGTTTAATTCCCGTCCAAAGTCAATGTCATGACACACCAGGACCAGTGTCATGACATAGCAGTCACTGTATTTCCCTTGGGACATCTTCAGGGGTATGTTGCAACACTCATAGGATGTGTCACGACATCAAAGGAAATTTCATCATTTCTCTATTCCGCTCCCTATGTTGCGACATCGAGTATTCTGTATTGCAACATAGCGACTAGTATCTATCTATTATGCCTTCTAGTGGTCTCCTGCACACTTATAAAGCTCATCAGCTCACCCTTAAGCCTCATTCAGCCCCTAGGTCGATAAAAGACTCAATTTGCACAATTTATTACCTTAATGAAAACTTACAAATACATAATTAATCCTAATGAAAATACTTATTTTCAAGCTCCTAAAGTGAGGAAATTAGTTTAATCTACTACACCGAATTACAATAGATCAATCATATGATGGAGGTTTACGATACAGGCACATGACAATGAACCTAACGAAATGCATAAATTATGTATTTGTTAGCTCAAATAATCAACTCAAAATTTCCAAGAAGAAGGGTGAATAGGCCTTTTAAAAATTTTACGGTTGCTAAGAAAAAGATAAACACAATGAACACATCGATATATAGTAGTTCAGCTCCAATTGTCTACTGCACTACCTTAGCTTTCCACAACTAAGGATTTTCTAAAATTTACTAATTTGACAACCTTTGAGGATAAGGTTTAACCTTACAAACTCCCTTAAGGTTTCTACCCAAACCTTAAGACACAAACCCTCTTAAAGAAATACAAATAAGAAAACAAATTAATAACCCTTGCAAGATCAGAATGTTTGCAAATTAAGCTCAATTACAAAGAGAAACACTTGAGCTGAATGAATACAATGAAAACTCACAAGTGTGTTTAAAGAAAATTGTTGAGAATTATAAGCACAAGGTTTTTTTGTATTGATCTTTAAATTTGATAATATATCTTATTGTTGTAGGACCTTTGGAAGCTAGTATGTATACCCTCTAATTGATTTCCAACTATTGTGGTTGTTGGAGAAATCAATAGAGTCATTAGGGATGACATAACCAGTGTATTTAATTCATATATAACTACGAGTATCAATATTTTCTAACAAGGTGTCGATAATGAAAAATTCAGTGACCGTTGGATATAAAGATATCAATACCAATGGACTTTTATCGATACCATATGAAAGGTATTAGTACTGGATCTATACTTAGCTGAATTGGTTGAGAAACAGAAGGTCAATTTGGTACCTATTTTTGAAAGGGTATCAATATTTTTGAAACTATTGATACTTGAACAAAAAGTATCGATACTATTTGGCCTGGAGCTATACTGACTTGTTTTAAAAACAGTTTAACTGATTGAAAGAATTTTAACTTGATTGAAAGGTTTATTCAAAAATTTTCTAGGAATTCAAAGTAATATGTTCAAAATTATATCTCTTAGACTTAATTTGAAATATTATTTTTCCAATTTTTCAACTTTAAATTTTATTCAAACACGTATTAATTTGTTATATCAAAACATATTACCAAATAAAGCTTGGTATAATAATCTCCTTTTTTATATAACAAAACATTTGGTTTTTTTTGAATAAATTGCTCCCCTTTATAAAATTCATTTTTAATTTAAAGCTTAAAACATTGACATATATTTAAAAACATTAACATTCATTTTACTTAGAAAAGAATGGTCGATAAATTGCATAATGTTAATTTAGCACAATATCAAACATTAATCAACCAATTTACCTTTGCCTATCAACAATTTACCTTTACTTTCTTCCTTTTTTTTATATATCAAAAATCAAATAAAGCTTAGGAGAAAAAGATGGTTAGTTTAAGAATAGAAGTTAAAAATAAAGAACAAGTGAACTAAAATTTGCAAAGTAATCATCAAATTATCTTAAAATGTCAATTAAGCATTAAGTTTAAACATGCCATAAACATGCCATAGGTATAGGAAACAAATAAACTAAAATTGCAAATGTCATGAAAAATGTCATGAAGGTGCACTAACTATCCTAATCGTTGTTACTAGGAGAAAATGGAGGGGTCGAAGGATAATGAGCTAGAAGTGTCATTTGCATTTCTAACGATGACTGCCTAGTATTAACCTCATCTCTAAATCCCCAAAGATCATTGGTCAATGAGCGAAAAGCATTCGGGATGGAAACATCAACATCAGAAGAAGGATGAGCAATCTAAGGTGGAGCAACCAGTGGAGGAACATGCTCAGGAGAAGGAGCATGCTCCAGTGCCGGAACATTTTCGAAAGTGCCTTCGACATCATCATCTTCATGTGCGGCTAATAGTCCACTCTTTATCCATTCGCCGAAGTTAGCATCAAAATGGTAACTAAAATGGTGATGGGCTCCATAACTAATAGGTTGGTTTGAGGTGATAGGGGTGTCTCCTTGGGTATTAATCCCTAATTTCCTAAAAACGTATGTGTAATAGCCCATTTTCAGTGAAATCGGAATAGTGGTTTTGGGACCACTAATTCGATCCTGAAAGAAAATTTATTTTTATATTTTTGCATGGTTAGTATTTTGATAGGAATGTCATAAGAAAATTCTAATAAGAAAATTTTATCGATTTTGTGTTTAATTACGGATAGGAGTAAATTGCATAAAATGCAAAAGTTGGATTCTAGTAGCTAGAAGGATCAAATAGCTATGGAATTCAAAACTTGAGGTCCTTATATGGTAATTAGACCATTAAAGAAAAGTATGTAGATATTTTTGGTGAATCATCCATGGAAAAATTAAAAAAGGCTAAGGACTAAATTGAAAATAGAAATAATTAAAAGATGATAAATAATTAATATGAAATAAAAATCATTTTATATCATCTTCTTCCCCAAATATTCTATGGAAACCTTAGGAAAGAGAAAAAAAGCTTTCTTGGCTTAATTGGATCTAGATAACACAAATTCAAAGCTAGATCGAGGAAAAGAGAAAGTCTCGGATTAGTAGATTTTCTTATATGAACTATTATTAAGGTAAGTTCGTGTAACTTAATTGATATGTAAATATGCTTGAAATTAAATGTTGTATTTGGATTGAATGTAGAATATGTTTGTGTGAATATTATAAATGTATGAAATGATCACATGTTCGGAAATGTTAGAAAAAGGGTTAATTTCTATTTGAATATTGAATTTCGATAGATATATGTGATTTTCCATATTAATGAGGTCTTACATTTTTTATAGGTGGGATTTAGCTCAGACGAGTAATCCTATTGACCTCATTAGAGATAGGATTTAGCTTAGATGAGTAATCCTGAAATAATCTCTCGAGCATCTTGTTATATAGTTCCTGCGAGTATCTTGATCGATAGTGATTTAGCATGTGTTGCGCACTACAGCAGCTCTTTGTAAGCGTCCTAACATACGATCGGTTGTGATCCTGCATATAATGAGGACACAAATGTAGCTCTTCATGAGCGTCCTCTTAAGCTCGCTTGAACTCCCTGTTACCTTATCCGGTGTTTCCTTATAGTATCTCTTCGGAGATATCTGATAAGCTCTATGAGTTCCCTGAGTAGAACTCTTATAAGTTTCCTAATAGCCTGGATAAGTGTCTTGTTATATGATTACATGACTCAATTGAGCATTCTGATATGTGGCTCGAGAGTGTGCTTCCTGAATAAGTGCCCTACTGGGTATCCCTGATTATGAATTGACAAATTACAGATTTGTACACCTTGAGTGTACTATTTGAGTATCCATCGATATTTCAATAATTTAACGGATAAAACTCTTGACATGAGAAAATGATGAAATAAATAGAAATATATCCCGAATGCTTTTGAAACATTTGATGAAGAATTTATATGATGAGTTTATATATGTTTATTTGATGTATAAATGTTCTATATGACTAACTTGTTTGATTGAATATATGTGTGTTTAGGTAAACTTCCCAAAATGATGAAAGCATGTTAATTATATGCTTAATATTTATTAAATATAATTGGTAAGTTTTAATTTTTGTTATACAAACATACTAAGCATATAATGCTTACTAGGTTTTATTTTCTCTATTTTATAGTGCTTGGAAACTCGTGAAGGTTGGAGATCGGTTGAAGCATCATCACACTATCCACTAGCTTGTTTCGGTATAAATAGTAACCTCATTTTTGTATAATGGCATGTATAGGTAACTTGGCCATTGTTGGCTTACAAATGTTGTTTGTAATCTAGCCATTAGAATGGCTAGTAATGATTATGTTTTGGTATATCTATTAAGGTAATCCTATGGCATTGTCATGAGTACATATATTATGGTTTGATTGAGCTATGCTAAATGAATATAACTATTAAAGATAAGATCATAAATAGGTATGTATGTATTGATATACTATGTTAAATGTTAGAATTGGCATCGTTATAATGTTTGGATTGGTTGGTATATGAATGCAAATTTTGGTGTAGGTTATTGGCAAGTTTGGGTGAGAAATAAAGGTAGGAAATGGCTTTATTTTGTCCACATGGGTAAACACACGGGCGTGTGTCTTGACCATGTGTAACACACGACTTGACACATGGGTGTGTGGTTTGGCTGTGTGTCCCTTGCATTTTAAAATTGAGAAACAGAATGCTCAGAATTGAGCACACGAGTAGAGAAATAGGCGTGTGTCTCAGCCGTGTGTGTTACACGGCCTAGAAGACGGGCGTGTGTCTTGGTCATGTGAACCCGACACCTAATTTTTGAAAATTAAATTGATCACACAGCCTACTCATACGGGTATGTGGCTGGCCATGTGGCACAAGTCAGAGAGTTACATGGGGTCAAACACAACCTGTAGCACGGGTGTGCCTTAGGGTCACACGGGCGTGTCCCTAGACCACACAAACGTGTAAGCCCTACACCTAGGAAAATTTTAGAAATTTCACAAAAAATTCTCTTAGATCCCGATTTAGTCCAAATTCGGTTCCAGTGTTCATATTGGGCCTCGAGGGCCCATGCAAGGGACAATAAGACCATTTATAGAAATTGAATAGTAAATAACCTGAATTATTTGTAATTCTTCTGTAAACTCCGATAATACTCTGAAACCCTATTCCGGCGACAAATATGGGTTAGGGGTGTTACAATGACAAATAAGTGTCATAAGGAAGGGTGATGTTTGTAGACATTGCCTTCTCGATACCCTTAGTAATGTCATTAAACATTTTAATAGTGAGATCGAGATACCTATTGGATTAAACAGAATCGATCCACCAGTAATCGATGGAGCGAAGCATGGCATGTTTTTTCTATAGGACGAAGATTCCAAGTAATGAAGAGATGGAGAACACGATCATGGAGATTAAGTTTAGATACGTGTCTGAACTCAATATAAAGAATGGGGTTAGGCTCCTTTTTCATTAGATTTACCTTCGAAAGGTAAATGAAGAAAATTTCCAAAATCTATTAAAATAAGTCAAATTGGAGTGTTCATTAAAAAAAGATGTTATAATAATTACTGTATCGCCGAACTCATCATGTTTGAGTTTGGTGTTTGAGTAAAAACTCGAACAAGATTAATGTAAGTCGGCAAGGAAATTTTTAAGAAATCAATCCAACCCCAGCTATGAAAAAAAAAAGATAAGAAAAATTGATACCTTCTAACATGACAAAATCTAGCTTCCTAGACTCCCAAACTCATTCAGATGCAAAATTCCTATTGAACTTATCCCATTTTGATTCAAAATGAAAACACTTATTAAATGACAACCTAAACCTACTAGAAGGATTTGAATAGGATACACCAGTTCTAAGATTCCTTTTAGGGGCCATGGTAAAGGACTACACACTAAAAACACACTTAGACTATAAAAAATTTTGTCGAGGAATTTTGTCAAATACTTGGTGGGCAAAGGGTTTGAAACGTAGTTTTGAGAAAATGTTTAGTAATAGGTTACCTCCTGCAATAAAACACAGTGTATATAGTCCAAATCAACCCAAAAGCTCATCAAAATTCAATATTTTAACCTACATTTCATAAAATCTAAAAATAGGAAAAGTTGAGGTTTAATCTCAAAAATATTGAAATGCTGAAAATTTGAAGCAATGTTGAAGAAATCTTGATACAATGGTGTTAGAAATTATTTTAGTGTCAATATTTCACAGAAATAATCAAGGATTTTAAAGAAATTTTAAGTTTGGAAGAGAGGATTTTTGAGATAAATGGGGAAAATTGGGGTTTTTAGAGACTGTTTTGAAACCCTCGATATAGTTACTCTTAAAACTCGATAGGTATCGATATTTTTAAGAGGGTATCAATAATTTTATAAAAGTACCGATAATTTTAAAATAATATTGATATCAAATCGCGAATCTACTTTCCAAGTGTAAAAATTTTCCAAAACTCAATTTTTTAAGCCCTAAAGTGTTCTAAAGGTCCTAAAATGACTCTTACATAAATTTTAATGATTTCATATGCATGAAAAAGCAAAAAGTAAGCATGATGCATATGATTCATATATCACAATAAGTTTATTCAAAAATTTGACTAGATTAACTAAATAAAGCTCAGTTTAACAAGTTCAAGGGCATCAATAATAAATCATGTTAGAAAAATAAGGTCAAAATAGATTAATCAAACACTTTAAGCTCACCCTATCTTTTCGCATATAAGAGCCATGGAAATCATACAAGCATTCCTTTTCAATACATGTAAAAAAAATATACAAGCTTAGAAAATCATTCAAAGTGCATAGAAAAGATTCAACACAAAGTCAAGGCAAGGAGGTCAAACCTAGTTCTCTCCTAAGTGTCCAAATTTTCCTTGTCTAAAGGTTGTGTAAAAATATCAGCTAATTAATGCAAAGTGTCTACATTCTCTCGAACTATATCACCTCTTTAGACATGATCTCTAATGAAATGATGTCTTATATCAATATGCTTAGTTCTAGAATGTTGGACTGGATTCTTAGTGTCACAAATATATTATCACACTTGATAGGAATGGTATCTATATCAATTCCTTAGTCCTTGTTTTGTTTTTATCCATAAAACTTGAGCACAACAACTACCGAAAATAATGTATTCTGCTTTGATGGTGGACAATGTAACACTATTTTGTTTCTTTGGAAACCATGAAATTAACATGTTGCCTAAGAATTGAAAAATACCGAAGGTGCTCTTCCTATCTAGCTTGCAACCTCCAAAATTTGCATTCGAGAAAGCATGCAAGCTAAAGGATGAATCTCTAGGATACCAGAGTCCTAAATTAGAAGTGTCTCTAAGGTACCTAAAAGTTCTCTTAACGGCTTGTAAATGTGATTTCTTAGGGCATGATTGATATCAGCACACAAGCAAACACTAAACATAATATCCAATTTACTTACGGTTAGATAAAGCAAAGAACCAACAATAGACCTATATAATTAATGTATACACATTTACCTTCATCTTTTTCAAGCTTTGTGGAAGGGCTCATAGGAGTGGCTTGAGGTTTGGGGATATCCATACCAAATTTCTTGAGCATTTCCTTTGTATACTTGGCTTTATTGATGAAGATGTCATCCTTCCTTTACTTTATTTGGAGCCCCAAAAAGAATGAGAACTCTCTTGTCATGCACATCTCAAACTTACCCTGTAGTAGCTTTGAAAAATCCTCCCAAATAATTTCATTAGTAGCACCAAAGATAATATCATCAACGTAAATTTGCATTACTAATAGATATTTTCCTTTTCTCTTAATAAAAACTGTTGTGTCAACCTTTCTTTTAGGAAAACCTTTTTCAACAAGAAAATTTGAAATTCCTTCATTCCAAGCTTTAGGAGCTTGTTTCAAACTATATACTCTAGGAGCTTGTTTCAAACTATATAAAGCTTTTGAAATTTTAAAAATATGGTTTGCAAATTTTGGATCTTCAAATTGGGTGATTTTTCAACATACACTTTTTCGTTAATAAAACCATTTAAAAAGGCACTTTTGACATCGATTTGAAATAATTTAAAATCATTAAAACATGAAAAAATCTAAAAGCATCCTAATGGCTTCCATTGTAGCTACGGGAGCATATGTTTCATCATAGTATATTCATTCCTCTTGAGTGTAGCCTTGAGCAGCAAACCTAGATTTGTTCCTCACTATGTTACCACTTTCATCTAGATTATTCCTAAAACTCAATTAGTATCTATAGTATGTTTTTCACTAAGTCTTTCAACTAGTGTCCATACATTACTTCTTTCAAATTGATTTAACTCATCTTGCGTAACCAACATCCAATATTCATTATTTAATGTTTCTTTAATATTTTGAGGCTCTATGCATAAGATAATGCAACATAGTTACATGAATTTCTAAGAGAAGATCTAGTAGTTACCCCTTTGGATGGATCTCCCAAAATCTTACCATCATTCACATAGTTATACTCCATTAGATGATTGACTTCCCTCTCCTCTGATGTAAGCTCCTTTAGAGCATCTTGAGTTTGTTTTGTATCTTTTCAGTTGATGATTGATACACTTTTTCATCATTATTAAAAAATTTTCCATCATCAATCAAAACAAGAATCCTTTTTATGAGGAAGGTTAGAGTCATCAAAAACATGTATATACTCTTCTACTACTAAAGTTCTTTTGTTAAACACTCGATAAGCTTTAGAATTTAAAGAATAACCAAGAAAAACTCATTCATCACTTTTTGCATCAAATTTACTAAGATAGTCTTTATTATTATTTAAAACAAAGCACTTGCATCTAGAATGATGAAAATAACTAATGTTAGGTTTTTTGTTTTTGAAAAGTTCACATAGAATTTTCTTTAAAATAGGCTTAATCATTACTCTATTAAAATATAGCAAGCGATGTTTGTGGGTTCTGCCAAAAAATATTTTGGCAAATTATTTTCACAAAGCATAGTTTTTGTCATTTCTTCTAAAGTTCTATTTTTCCTCTCAACAAATCCATTTTATTGAGGGGTTCTAAGTGCAGAAAAATTATGTCTAATCCCATTTGATTTACAAAAATGATCAAAACCAAGATTTTGAAATTCGGTTCCATGGTCACTCATTACACTAGAAATAGAGTAACCTTTTTCATTTTGATTCATTTTTTAAATGTGATGAATTTTTCTAAAGCCTCATCTTTGGTACTTAAGAAAAGAACCCAAGTAAATCTAGAATAATCATCAATAAACACAAATGCATATTGTTTTCCACTCAAGCTAGTTGTTCTAATAGGTCAAAAAGGATCTATATGAACTAGTTCAAGAACTCTACTAGTAGATACATCATTAATAGGTTTAAACTTCTATGTTTACCCTTAGTACGTGCATCATAAATTTTGTCAAAATTAAAGTCAAATTTAGGAAGTACTCTAACTAAGTAATTTTTAACTAATTTGTGCAATATGCTCATACTAGCATGTCCTATTTTTCTATGACATAACCAAGAAGAATTTTCATTTTTGGCAATCGAACAAACATTTGAGTCATGCAATTCATCTAGATGCATCATATAGATTTTTCCTATTCTATGACCTACAAGCATAATCTTATTAGACAAAATGTTAATAACTTTACAACCATTAGATTCAAAAATGACATTGAGACCTTTATCACACAATTGTCTAATACTTAATAGATTTTGCTTATGACTGTTAACATGCAAAACATTCTCAATAAAGATTGAAGAGTTTTTACCAATAAAGGCTATTCTTTCTATTTGTCCTTTGAGGTTGACATCAAATGTAACTTCTCCTCCACTTTTTGACTTCAATTCGATAAAATGACTCTTGTCACAAATTATATGTCTCGAGCATCCACTATCAAGGTACCATGAGTTTGTACTTGTGTTATTCACCTTGAAGCAATGCTCCTTTCCTTACAAACATAGAATTAAAATTTTGTTTTTAGTATCCAACTTCTTTTGGGTTCATAAGTATTAGTGTCTTGAATAACACTAAGTCCTTTAGGGACCCATATACTCCTAACAATTTTTCCTTTATAAAATCTTAAGGGACCTCTATGTTTATAGAAATTAAAGCTTGTTCCAACAAAGTTTGATTTTGAGCTTTCTCTCCTTCTAAAATTTTTTAGATATACTTTGTTAGATAAAGATTTTTCTTTTTCAAGCAACTCGAGCTGCTTTTCATGATCATCATGAACTTTTGAAAGCAAATTATACACGTCTTGATTGTTTTTCTCAAAATCATTTATAATTGCTTGCATTTCATGAATTTAACTTTCAAGTTCATGATTAGCCTTGAAGAGTGAACTATTTTTATATTTTAATTTTGAAATGATTTTTTATATATATTAAAACCATAATTTTAAACTCCAAACCTAACTCATCATAGGTATTTTATAACTCATCAAATGAATAAGAAATTGAATTAGACGAGTTAGAAGTTACCTTAGAGTCATCAATGGCCACAATGCAAAGGTTAGCTACTTCTTGCTCTTTTTCATCAGAAGAATCTTCATCACTCTAAGTAGCCACATTGGCCTTAAGCTTTTGCTTGCTTAATCCCTTCTTCTTCCATTGAGGACAATCAAACTCGATATGTCTCGATTTTTTGCACTCATAGAAAATAATGAGACCTTTCGCCTTGGTAGATTCAAGCTTTAATCCCTCATTATTTTGGTATCATCTTCCTTTATTGGACTTTATGAACCTCTTATATCTCCTAACAAACATGGTCATCTCTTTATCTTCATCCAGCTCTTCACTTGATTCACTATCTTCATTTGTGGTGGATTTAAGAGCAACACCAACCATTTTTTTCTCGACTTTCTCTTCTTCATTCCCCTCATTGAGTCTCATTTCATGGGTCAGCAAAGAATCAATTAGGTCATTAAGAGAAAGAGTCTCTAATTTCTTTGCTTCCTCTATTGCTGTCACTTTGGCTTCCTACAATTTTGGTAGGATTCTAAGCATCTTTCTCACCACCTCTTCATTTGGATATGTCTTACCATAAGACGATAGACCATTGATGATGATGATGGTGAAATGATCAAACATCTTCTTGATATCCTCTTCCAGCTTCATCTTGAAGGTTTTATAATTGAGAGTGAGAATCCCAATTTTAGATTTCTTCACTTAACTTGTTCCTTCATGAGTGACCTTCAACTTGTCCCTAATTTCCTTGGTGTTTGAGCACGATGACACTCTGCTATACTCATCCCAACCAAGTGTACAAAATAGAGTGTGCATTATCTTGGTATTAAGTTAAATGATTCTCCTATCATTCTCATTCCATTCCTTCTTGATCTTTGGAACTAAAAGCTTTCCTTATTATTTAAGTGGAATTAAAGGTCCATTATAATGTCTCATATGGCAAGATCATTTGCTTGGATGAAAAACATCATCCTTGTTTTCGAATAAGAATAGTTAGTACCATTGAAATTTGGAGGATTGGATGGTTTGAGACTCGCTAAGAAAGATTGACCCAGAAGTTGACGTCATTGTTAGGATTAAGTTGTAGAATGTTGAGCTTCCTCAAGGATTTCCTCTTTGGTTGTGAAACCATATAAAAGATCCTAGCTATGATACCAATTTTTAGCCCAAATAATCAACTCAAAATTGCCAAGAGGGAGGTAAATTGGCCTTTTAAAAATTTTGTGGTTGCTAAGAAAAAGATAGACATAATGAACATGTCAATATATAGTGGTTCAACCCCAATTTTCTACTCCACTACCTTAACTTTCCACAACTAAGGATTTTCCTGAATTCACCAATATGACAACCTTTAAGGTTAGGTTTAACCTTACAAACTCCATTAAGGTTTCTACCTAAACCTTAAGACACAAACCCTCTTAAAGAGATACAAATAAGAAAACAAAGAAATAACCCTTACAAGATTAGAATGTTTGCAAATTAAGCTCAATTACAAAGAGAAACACTTGAGCTGAATGAATACAATGAAAGCTCACAAGTGTGTTTAAAGAAAATTTTTGAGAATTATAAGCACAAGGTTTTTTTTATTGATATTTAATCTTGATAATATTTCTTCTTGTTGTAGGACCTTTGGAAGCTAGTATTTATACCCCCTCATTGATTTTCAACTGTTGAGGTTGTTGGAGAAATGAATAAAGTTCTTGGAGATGAAATAACTAGTGCATCTAATTAACATGCAACTACAAGTATCGATACTTGCTAACAAGGTATCGATATTTTTTGCATTTACTGCAAAATTCAATGACCGTAGGAGTTAAAGATATTGATACCATATGAAAAGTATCATACTAGATTGATACTTAGCTGAATTGGTTGAGAAACAAAATGTCAAATTGGTACTAATTTTTGAAGGCGAATTGATATTTTGGAAACTATCGATACTTGGACAAAAAGTATTGATACTTTTTGGCCAAAAGCTATACTAAATTGTTTTAAAAATAGTTACATTGATTGAAAAAATTCTAACTTGGTTGAAAGGTTGATTAAAATTTTTTCTAAGAGTTCAAAGTAATAGGTTCAAAATTTTATCTCTTAGACTTCATTTGAAATATCATTTTGCCAATTTTGTTCAAATTTAACTTTTATTACAAAGCATTTTAATTTGTTATACCAAAACATATTATCAAATAATGCTTGGTATAATAGTATTGAAGGGGATGTGTCATTTGTCGATAACCTTATTGGCTAAAGAAACATATTCTGCTTAGCAGCTTTATTTCCAAAGCAAGCAGAAAATATGTTGGACATATAAAGGGCAATCACGTTTGTGTCTATTCACCGCAGTGGACTCTAAAAGGGTCCGTTGGGACTAAAAATAATGTCACACCTTGAAAATAGGGTTAGTAAAATTGGGTCATTAAATCGAGGGTTGAGTCAGATATCAAAAAATAGGGTCATAAATGAGTAATTTAAATATATGAGTAACATAGTCAGGTTTTTATTTTATTAATTAGCTCAAAAAAAATTTCAATTTTGAGGTCTAATTTGAGAAAAATGAGTTTAATTTATTTATGACTTATTTGGAAAAAGGGAAGAATTAGGAGTGACTAAAATAGAAAATTTCCCAATTTTGAAAATTGGTCTTTTACATATGGCCATTCACGTCTTTTCCTTCTTTTCAAAACCCCAAATCATTCAAAATTTTCCAAAACCTAAAATCAAAGAGTTTTCTCGAAATTGACTCGTTCTTTTAGATTTATTACCCTTTCAAACACCAAAACAACCTCCAATTTCAAACAGAAAAATGTGTTTTCTTCATCAAATTTGTCATTGTTATTTTAAAGTTAAAATCCCGAATTAGAGTTGTAGATCATTGTTTTCATCGAATTAAGGTAATATTCTAACTTTCTAGGATGAAATAAAGAATTTTTTTAATTCAAATTAAGTTTTAAATGATTATATTTAGATTTGATGTTTTTAAAGCGAGTTTGGATTCAAAAATGGCAAATCTCAAAATCTTGAGTAAACTTGCATTTTCAAAGTGATTTTTTATTCATTCTAATCTAATTAGAAGCTATTTCACTTTAATTTGATAGTTCATAATTGAATTTCTATGAATCAAGCATTTTCCCTTTTTTCATGTTCTTGAAAGCTTCAATTTTCCAGAAATTTTAGGACCACGGATTTAGGTGAAATAATTGACTTGGATGTAAAATTAAATTTAATTTAGGTTGCTTGAAATCAAAATGGATTAGAAACAAGATTAGGATGTCGAAACTTCAATTTCGAGAAAACTAGCTAGTTTTCGGTAGTGATGAATAGAGAGGCTTGAATTGTGTTTTCTTGCTATGTTGGTTGTGCTCAAGTTTTTTTTTAATGAATTTGCAAGGTGTTTATTGTGTGTGCAAAGTGCTAGATCAAGTAAGAGCCTCTTCGATCAAGTCAAAAGGCAAGGAAAAGTTAGTTTGAGCTTCCGGCTAATAATCGAAAGCGTGAACGGTGAATGTCTAAAGTCGCTATTAGTATGCGCTATTTGTAGCATTAAGCAGGAGCTTAGGAATAGCCTTACCCCTATCCTAAGTTCTGATTGTATGCCTTCTTTATACTTTTTGCCTTGTTGTGGAATTTTACCTAATGTATGTCGAGTTGTGGAATGTGAGGCTATTATGATAGGTAATGTGTGTGAGTATTTGGATGTGATAAACTGTTTTTAATGCACACATATGTGGTCGGACATGTGATGACTCAATGAGCATTATTGTGGAACTTAAAGTGCAATTAAATGTGAATTCAATAAGTATGCATTGTGTATAAATTTGTGATGTAAATTGATGAATATGAATAGAGATTATTTACATTAAAATAGTAATTAAAAATGTGTAATTGTGGAAATTTTGGCCTTATGATCTCTTGAAATCGTTGGATATAGCTGGTATGCTATAGGATTGTGAGTACTCACCTTTGTGTTTGTGATTTAGGCATTGAGGCTTGGGACAGATTGGAGAGATAAAGGAATGTCGAGCGAAGCTCCATTCATCGGGACATGTTGGTGTCTTGGAGAATGTTTAGCTTTATGCTACACTTATGAGACATGTTAGACTTTTTAAGTCATTTGTGTGATGGAAATCCGTTTATTCAATGTGTAGTGATAGAGTCCAGTTTTATGTTTCATAATCTCAAGTTGCCAAATTATCATTAAATGATTATATATGAAATATGTTGTACGTATATGCATGTGAGTACATAAGCTAGATGTATGGGATGCTAAAGCATGAAATGTTATTTTGATTTAATGTGAATATGGTTGTGAATGTACTCTAGTTGCTCTTGCTTGTGTATGATGTTGTGTATGCTTTGTGGTAATTTCAAACATTCACTGAGCTTGTTTAAGCTCGCACCCTCTACACAAAAATTTTGCATATAAGTCACACCTTTGGTGTGAGTGGAACGGCAAAGGAAGTGATCTAAGCAAAGCAATAACTTTCAAGTAGGTGGCATATAATTTTTGGACACTTTGAATAAAGACGGTGTAGGTTAGAATTATAGTTTTAGTTATTATCATTATTTTACTATCACTATTTTAATATTGGACTTATGGAATGCTGGTGTTGTTTATGGACAATTTGACACTTGAGATTAATATTGTTATTGCATGTTAGGTATTCTCAATGAAAACATATTGAAATGGCATGAAAAATGATTAAAAGATGTTAGTAAGTTCAATTAAATTAGACACTAGTTGTATGTTGAGTAATAATATTGTTTTGAGCATGAAGAACATTTTAACTTGTGAAATTTTTAGCATTCTGAGTAAAAGTATCGATTCTCGAGACTCAAATATCAATACCATGATAATGGAATGTTCTCAAAATCGAGAATAACCCAATTTGGTATTGATACCCAATCATGGATATCAATACTCATGATAAAAATACCAATACCCCTTCCAAGGTATTGATAAAATTTTTTAACCAAAATTAGCAGAGAGCTAAAACGGTATCAATACTTAGTTTTGCATCGATACCTAACACACTAATATCAATTCCTGTTTGTTCAATATCTATACTACGTTGTTTTTTGAAAGTTTTCGTATTGGTCCGTATTTCTTGAATAATTCTATTTCTAATGTTCATTATATGCTGATTATTCATCATTTCATTTTTAAAGGTTGTTAGTGGTAGTCATCGCTCATAATTAAAACTATATATGCATGTGTATAAGTTTTGATAGTTGTTGTAGCATCCAGTAACTCGGGTCCAGCGACCAAACTGGGTGAAGGTCTTGCAAACATGGCCTCTGATATGAATCTTGAAGGAAAAGCCCATGGTCATGGCACCTTCCAAAAGGAACTAAAGGATAGTGATTACCTAATGGGGTTCTCTTCATGTCCTAAGACGATGGTGGGCAATCCTCACATAACATGAGTTTATGAAAATCCATATCGTAAACACATCAGGAAAGGAACAATTTTTTGGCGCAATATGAAAGGAAAGCCTTTGTGGTGCAATATAAAAGAAATGTCTTTATGGCAATTTATTAAAGGAATGCTTTTGTAGGGCATTATGAAAGGAACGCCTTTGTAGTGAATCATGAAGGGATAGTCTTTGTGGCGAACCCTACAATAATAGCCTTTGTGGCAATTGTAACACCCCGTACCCGAGACCGTTGCCAGAGTCGGACACGAGGGGTTAACAGACTTAATTCACTTATTCACAGTCCATTTTAAAAATTTCCAGACAAGCTGACTAACTGCGTCACTGTCACCTTAAAAATTATATCTTGAGTTAAAAAACTAGAAAATTAGTTTCGTAAATTTTCCCTGAAACTAGACTCATATATCCATCTAAAAATTTTTTTCTAGAATTTTTGGTCGGGCCAATTAGTACAGTTTATTAGTTAAAGTATCCCCTGTTACAGGGTTCGACTGCTCTGACCTTCTTGCATTACGACTTATATAACTCCCTGTACAGGGATTAAATACTTATGTCGTTTGTTTCTAATGAAACTAGACTCAAAAAGGAATCTATAAATATATGGCATTACTTCTAATTATCTCTGGTTAATTTATAATGAATTTCCAAAGTCGGAACAGGGAATCCAGAAACCGTTCTGGCCCTGTTTCGCGAAAACTTAAATATCTCTTAACATACAACTCATATGATCGTTTTGTATCTTCCATATGAAAGTAGATTCATCAAGGTTTGATTACATAATTTATTCACTATTTAATTCCACTCCTACTATTTTTAGTGATTTTTCAAATTTACAACACTGCTAGACTTTACCTATTTCATAGTTTCCATGATTCAACTAGCCCTTTAGCATATATAGAACAAAATATGATCATGATTAACCATTCCAATGGCTAATCGTTTCCAAAAATTTCCATACCTCTTAATGAACAACATACAAAACGATTATAATACTATGCTCAAAGTGTATATAAGCCATTTTCGCATGGCTATCCAAATTTATACAAAACCAAAGGGTACATGACCAACAACAAAAAGGGTAGTCCTATACATGCCATTTCAAAGTTCAACCAAAAGTGTACCAAAAGGGGCTTTGATAGTGTGGACGACTTCGACTTCGACTTCGACAATCCTGAGTCCGATAGCTGACGAACCAAAATCTATAAAATAGAGATTCAAAGAACGGAGTAAGCATTTAATGCTTAGTAAGTTTGAGCCATAAAATTAGACACAACTAAAGTGTAGCATTCATATGGCTAAACAGATAATTTCATATGCACAAATTCTCAATATCATACTTACTTCACATTACCAACCCTTATATTCATACACAAAAGATCAACTTAGCCAAAGGCCAGTATGTGACAGCCTTAAAACGACCCTAGTCGGAATGTGGTTTCGGGACCACAAAAACCAAGGCATAAAAATAATTTGATATTTATTTTGATGCCTATAATATGTGTTAACTCATGTGTGACATTTTTGATGCTTTAATTTAGAGTTATAAATGTGAATTTCACTAGAAAGGACCTAGTAGAAAACTTTGAAAGTATGATGGGGGAATGTGTGATGACTAATTAAAGCATGCATGCAAAACAATGGCCTTGCATGTCAAATACCCCTCTTTTTACAAGTGATGGCCGGCCATGACAAAGAATATGGGCAAAACATGTCATAGACATATTTTGTTGGTGAATCATGGGTGAAAAAAATAAATTAATGAGCATGGGTAATAAAGAAATGGAAAAAGAAAAAAATGGTCTCATGCATGCCCCATTGCCGTGTATTGAGGAAGAGAAAAGAAAAAAATTTGTTCATCCATTTTTCATTCTCTCTTGACCGAAAATACTAGAGGGGAAGGGAGGAATTTTGCTTCATGCTTGGTTTGGAAGAGGATTAGGAAGAGGTTTGGCTATACTTGCATCAAGATTAAGGTATGTTTGAGGTTGTGCCATGAGATTCATGCATGTTTTTAGTTGATAGCTTGATGCTCTTGTTAGCCCATGGTTCAAACCTTTGTTATATCATGGGGATGGTATTTGGCCAAGGTGGATTTTGTGTTAATGCCATTGCATGTTAAATATGAAGCTTGCTAATGATATATGTGATGGTGGATTGATGGCTCTTGGACTTTCTTTTTAGTATTTTTGAGTAAGACATTAAGTTCTTTGTTTAATCATGACCAAAATTATGGTGTTGTGATGTATTCGCCATGGTACATCCAAAAGTCTGATTTATGCTCATTGCATGGAAAGTAAGATTTGTGTTTTGAAATTATGTTCATGTTTAGTTACAATCAACTTGAGATTCGGCTCTAGCATATATATATGTATATATGTTTGTACATGATGTATTGGTATGACATATATACTATTTCAAGGTGTATATTTGCTTGTGATGATGTTTGGTTATGAAGTAAATGAGAGATGTGTATTGAGCTACGATATGTAATCGTTAGTTAGTAAAATGTATGCTGTTTTGTGTGGTATTAAGTGTATAATTGGCCTCAACATGGACATGCATATTCGCCACATGAGGGGAAATTGGTGTGCATGCATTCGGTTAGAGGCAAGCATATTGATGCCTATTCTTAGCTTAGAAAATTCGGCTAAGAGGAATATTAACTAATGTGTTGAGTTCGATTCATGATTTCGCACACATGCGACTTTGATGCCTAATGAGTATATATATTGGCTAAGTACCTTGTATTCCTCTTCGATGCTCAAATGATTAAATCGATTTATTTGTTAAATTAAGCTCAAGAGCAAAGGGAACTAGATCCGACAAAGGGAAGGAAAAAGTGGTCGAATAGCCATTGAAATCGCTCGACGACATCCTAGGTAAGTTCTTGAGTAATAGAGCTTAAATTCTGAATTGATTAGATCATGTTTAAAGCAAATTAAAATCATGCTCTTTGTGTGTGGCTATTGAGCCGAAATTGCAAGTGTGAAAAGTGCCTTGTGTTTGAGTTTTGCTAATGAAAATGAAATACGAATGTGTCATAATTTATTGATAATTGTGCTCGGTTATTGAATGATGTCCGGCTAAGTCCGAAGGCTTTGTGCTAAGTGACTATATCCGGACTAGGATCCAAGGCATTCGTATGCGAGTTAATAAATCGGGCTAAGCCCAAGGCATTTGTGCAAGTTACTAAACCCGGGTTAAGTCCGAAGGCATTCGTGCGAGTCACTATAACCGGGCTTCGTCCCGAAGGCATTTGAGCGAGTCGTTATATCCGGTTAAATTCCGAAGGTACGTGATTCGAGAATGAGTGATCTTGCTGTAAAATTTTCAGTTAATACGCTTGAAAAATTCCAGCAATGAGGTATGTTCGTATGTGCTTGAATTAGTTGATTCCCTTCGAATAATATTCGCTCAGTCGAGTAATGAGTTTCCGGTATTTGGCTAAGATGATCCCTTATGTATGAACATAGGGGTTGGAATGTGAAATGAGTAGGATATTGAGAATTTGTGCATATGAAATTATCCGTTAGCTTTATGAATGCTATGCTTTTGTTGTGCTGAATTTCTTGCTCAAACTTACTAAGCATAAATTGCTTATTCCGCTTTCTCTGTTTCTTTGTTTATAGATTTTGGCTCGTCAGCTATCGGACTCGGGATTTTGGAAGTCGAAGTCTCCACACTTTCAAAGCCCCCATTTTGGTACAATTTTGGTTGAACTTTGAAATGGCATGTATAGGACTACCCTTTTGTTGAAGGTCATGTACCTTTCGATTTTGTGTAAACTTGGATAGCCATGCGAAAATGGCTTATATCGTTTTAGCATAGTACCATAATCGTTTGTATGTTGATCATTATGAGGTATGGAATTGTTTTGAAATGATTAGCCATTGGAATGGTTAATCATGATCACACTTTGTGCTATGTATGCAGAAAGGGCCAATTGAATCATGGAAATCATGAAATAGGTAAAGCCTACCTTAAAGGCAGATGCTGACAGCAGCAGTGATGTGGATGTGAAAAATCACTAAAAATAGTAGGAATGGTTTTAAATAGTGAATAAATTATTTAAATAAACATTGATGAATCTACTTTCATATGGAAGAAACGAAATGGTCATATGAGTTATATGTTAAGAGATATTAAAGTTCTCGTGAAACAGGGCCAGAACGGTTTCTGGATCCCCTGTTCCGACTTTGGAAATTCATTGTAAATTAACCAGAGATAATTAGGAGTCATGCCATATATGTATAGATTCCTCTCTGAGTATAGTTTCTATAGAAACAAACGGCATTAGTATTAAAGTCCTGTACAAGGAGATATTCAATTCGTAACGCACAAAGGTCAGTGTAGTCGAACCCTGGAATAGGGGAGACTTTAACTAATAAACTGTACTAATTGGCTCGACCAAAAATTCTAGAAAAAAATCTGTAGATGGACATATGAGTCTAGTTTCAGAGAAAAATTACGAAACAAATTTTTGAGCTTTGAAACTCAAGATATGATTTTTAAGGCGACAGTGATGCAGTGACCAGCTAGCCTGGAAATTTCTAAATGGACTGTGAAAATAGTTAAGTCTGTGTGCACCTTGTGTCCGATTCCGGTAACGGACTCGGGTACGGGGTGTTACACAGTAGCTCATTTATCGACTGAGCGAATACTAATTGTAATGGATCAACTAAATCAATGCATATACGAGACATACCTCATTGCTGGGATTTTACGAGCATATTAATTGAAACTATTACAGCAAGGTCGCTCGTTCCCAAGCCAAGTACCTTCGGGATTTAACCGGATATAGCTACTCGCTCAATGCCTTCGGGACATAGCCCGGATATAGTAACTCGCACAAATGCCTTCAGGACATAGCCCAGATATAGTAGCTCGCACAAATGCCTTCGGGACTTAGCCCGGAACTAGTCACTAGCGCAAATGCCTTCGGGACTTAGCCCGGTTATCATCCAAATATTCATGCACATATCAATAAATCATGACACATCTATATTTCATTTTCATAATTAGAGTTCAAACACAAGTCACGTATTAAGCGATCCCATTTTCGGCTCACTAGCCACATACAAACAGCATGGTTTAGTTTTCTTTATGACACGATCTCTATGCACATACGGCTATCCGTCATACGCATAGGCTAATTAACTCAACATATAATTCAAGTAGAATCATCATATCACCGTATATTTGTTATGCTCATACGTCATGACTTAATCAAATCGTAAACTAAGTCTCGTTACTCGAAAACTTATCTCGGATGTTGTCGAACATTTCCGATGGCTATTCGACCACTTTTTCCTTCCCTTTATCGGATTTAGTTCCCCTTTGCTCTTGAGCTTAATTTAACAAATAAATTGATTTAATCATTTGAGCATCGAAAAGAGGAACTCAAAGTACTTAGCCCATATATATACATTAGACATTAAAGTCACATACATATGAAGTCATGAATCAACTCAACATATTAACCCGCACTCCCTTTTAGCCGATTGTCTAAGCCAAAATAATAGCATCAATATGCTTGCCTCTAACCGAATACATGCAACACCAATCTTCTTTCTATGGCCGAATATGCATGTCTATGTTAAGGCCGATTGCAACACTTAATACATTCTACAATTATGGTTACTTGTATTGACTAAATACCATTTTGTTTCAAGTTCAAAACTCGGCTAATACACATATATACACTAGAAATCAAATACTAACATTTGCACTTCACCTTAATAGCTAGCTTAGAAAACCTTGATTTAACATATAATTGTTCATAACACAATTTAAGCATACTCTCCATTCCATCAATTTCAAAACACATACATTACTCAATAATGTTCAAAATTATATTCGGCCTTAGCACACAACTTGCTAGCCGATTCTTCTCCATCTAGCAACTAATACACATGTGTGCTCATTTGTTAGACTCTACTTCATCTAACAACAACCATATTTTTCTTCTACTTCCTACCATGGCCGAATGCTCAAGATACCTCAATACCGAAACTTTTAACTTGGGTTGCTTAAAGAACTTGGTGATGAGTTCAAATTTATCTAACACCTCAAGCATCATAACACATCCATATAGCTAACATGCTAATAGTATCAAGGCTTCAACCGAAACTTTTGAAGCCTCTTAGTCGAATACTAACTCTCTAATAACCCCAAATCCATCCATGAGGTAGTTAGGATTTAGACTAATCATCCAAGGATGTATGAACTTTCAAAGCAACATTAAACATACCTTAATCTAGTGAACCACCATAGCGATTTTTCTCCAAGCTCTTTCCTTCCTTTCTTTCCTCTATTCTCGCCAAAGATGTTCAAGAATGAACACTTTTTTTTTCTTTGTTTTCTTTCTTCAATTCACGGCAAAGGGGGGGGGGAACATGGATGAGACAATTTTTTTTTTCATCACTCCTCCCTTTGCATTACTTTAATACTAACCCCTTTTTTTTATTCTTTCTAACATAACACACTAACACAACATCTTTACAACATGTTTCCACCCATAGCATGGCCGGCTACTAGCTCAATTTTGGGCAATTTGACATGCAAGCCCCTCATTTTCATAACATGCATTAATAGGCCACTTTGCATTTGCCTGACACATTTCTAAATTTTCTCACATAAGTCCTATTTAATAAAATTCACTTACAATTAACAAAATTCAAACATGAAATTTTTACACATACATATATACATATAATAAGCATCAACTATGACGGTTAATTATTTTTGTGACTCGGTTTAGTGGTCCCGAAACCACTTTCCGACTAGGGTTAATTTAGGGCTGTCACAACTCTCCCCCACTTAAGAAATTTTCGTCCCCGAAAATCTTACCGGTAAATAGGTTTGGGTATCGTTCTTTTATAGAGTTCTTGGGTTCCCAAGTAGCTTCTTCCATCCCGTGTTTGAGCCATAACACTTTTACTAAAGGAACCTTTTTGTTTCACAACTCTTTCACTTCACGAGCTAGGATACTGAATTGGTTCTTCTTCATAACTCATATCGGCTTGAATTTCAACCTCGGAGGACTTATTATGTGCGAAGGATCGGATCAGAACGTCAAGCATCGAAACATGAAAAACGTCGTGAATCTTTTCAAGTTCGGGGCAAAATCAATCTATACATAATGGACCAACTTGTTCGGAGATTTAAATGACGCCCAATGAATCTCGGACTCAACTTGCCCTTACGGCCAAATCTGAGTATCTTTTTCCAAGGTGACACCTTAAGAAATACTTTGTCTCCCACCTGATACTCAATATCTCTTCGTTTTAAATCCGCGTACGACTTCTGATGATCTGATGCTGCCTTTAGACTTCCACGAATTATCTTTACTTTCTGTTCAGCATCTTTGATTAAATCAACTCCGAAAATTTTACTTTCACCGAGCTCGGTCCAAAACAATGGCGTACGGCATTTACGCCCGTACAAAGCCTCGTAAGGTGCCATCCTAATACTTGATTGAAAACTATTGTTGTAAGCAAATTCAATCAAAGGTAAATACCGCTCCCATGAACCACTAAACTCGAGGATGCAACATCTCAACATATCCTCAAGTATCTGGAATTATCCGCCGGATTGACCATCGGTTTGTGGATGAAAAGCGGTGCTAAAATGCAGCTTGGTACCCAAAGCTTCTTGCAATTTCTTCCAAAATCGCAAGGTGAATCTCGGATCTCTATCCGACACAATAGAAATAGGTACCCCGTGTAATCTCACAATCTGAGAAACATACAATTCAGCTAGTTTACCCAACGAAAAATCCGTACGTATGAGAATAAAATGAGCCGACTTAGTCAGTTTATCCACAACAACCCAAATCGCATCTTTCTCACTTGCCGACAATGGCAACCCAGATACAAAATCCATCGTGACTCGATCCCATTTCCATTCAGGTATCATGATCTGCTGAAGTCAACCCGTAGGCACTTGATGTTCTGCCTTCACTTGCTGACATATTAAACACTTCGAAACAAAATCGGAAATGTCTCGTTTCATACCATGCCACCAAAACTGACGTCTCAGATCATTGTACATTTTCGTACTCCCCGGGTGAATTGACATTCGGCTACAATGAGCTTCGTTCAGAATCATCGTAATAAGTTCTGAATTTCTTGGGACACACAAACGACTTCTGAACCTCAAACAATCGTCATCGTCAATTTGAAACTCTGATTCCATGCTCGAAACACATTCAGCCCGTTTTGCAACCAATTCATCATCGACTTTCTGAGCTTCACGAATTTGATGGATCAACAATGGTTTGGCCTTTAATTCTGCCACTAACACATTGTCGGATAGAACGGACAAGTGTACATTCATCGCTCGTAAAGCAAACAGTGATTTACGACTTAAGGCATCCGCAACCACATTAGCCTTTCCTGGGTGATAGTCAATGACAAGCTCATAATCTTTCAACAACTCGAGCCAACGTCTTTGTCGCAGATTTAAGTCTCTTTGAGTCACCAAATATTTGAGACTTTTGTGATCCAAAAATACATGGCACTTCTCACCAAATAAGTAATGTCGCCATATTTTCAAAGCGAATACGATGGCAGCTAATTCGAGATCATGGGTCGGATAAATTTTCTCATGTGGCTTTAATTGTCTCGACGATAGGCACAACTCGACCTTCTTGCATCAATACGCAACCCAACCCAAGTAGGGAGGCATCACTATAAATGACAAACTCTTTGCCCGATTCGGGCTGCACTAGAATTGAGCTTCATCAAATAAGTTTTCATTGATCAAAACTTTTCGACATTTTTCCGTCCATTCAACTTAACATCTTTTGAAGTAGCTTCGTCATTGGTGTGGCTATCATCGAGAAACCTTTTACAAACCGTCGGTAGTAACCGGTAAGTCCCAAAAAGCTCCGAACCTCAGTAATATTTCTCGGAGGCTTCCAGTTAAGTATGGTCGAAATTTTGTTTGGATCAACTCGAATACCCGATGCAGATACCACATGACCCAAGAAGCTAACCTCTCTTAACCAGAACTCACACTTACTGAACTTAGCATATAACTGCTTATCCCGTAAAATTTGCAACACTAATCTCGGTGCTCAAGATGTTCGGTCTCATCTCTTGAATAGACCAAGATGTCATCAATAAACACAACTACGAACCGGTCCAAATCGCCTCGAGGATCCGATTCATCAAATCCATAAATACCGCAGGGCAGAGTGAGCCCAAACAGCATCACTAAGAACTCGTAGTGACCGTACCTCTTAAAGCGTTTTGGGTATATCCGAATCTCGATTCAAGAATCGATAATAACCCGATCTCAAATCTATCTTTGAAAACACCGAGGCTCCCTTCAGTTGATCAAACAAATCATCAATATGTGGTAACGGATATTTATTCTTTATCGTCACTTTATTCAGCTGACGATAGTCAATGCACATCCTCATGGTTCCGTCCTTCTTTTTCACAAACAATACTGGTGCGCCCCAAGGTGAGAAACTTGGTCGAGCGAAACCTCTATCCGTCAACTCTTGCAACTGAGCTTGCAATTCCTTTAATTCAGTTGGTGCCATACGATACGGAGTTATCGAAATCGGTGTAGTCCCAGGTACAAGCTCGATGCCAAACTCTACCTTCCGAACAGGTGGTAAACCCGGTAATTCTTCGGGAAAAACATCCGGGTATTCACAAATCACCGGCACAGATTCAAGTTTCTTTTCTGGCTCTTTATTATCAAGTACGTACGGAAGATACGCTTCACACCCCTTTCTCACATATTTTTGAGCTAACATCGAGGATATTATTGTTGGCAATCCATTCAAGACAGTAGACTCAACTCGGATTATCTCATTATTTGCGCACCTCAAATCAATAGTCTTGCTTTTGCAATTCACAACCGCATCATGCACAAATCAACCAATCCAAACCGAGAATAACATCAAATTCATCAAACGGCAAAAGCATCAGTCCGAAAAACAGAACCTCAATTACTAGGGACATTTCTTACACACTTTGTCGACAAGCACGTAACGACCTAAGGGATTTGACACCCGAATTACGAACTCAGTAGACTCAATAGGTAAAGTCTTACTGGATGCTAAGGTTTCACATATATAAGAATGAGTAGAACCAGGGTCAATCAAAGCAATCACATTAGTATCAAAGAGAGTAAAAGTACCAGTAATAACATCTGGCGAGGAAGCATCCTCGCGCATGCAGATAGCATAAGCCCTAGCAGAGCACGAGCCTCGGATCTGGTCATAGCATCTCTAGATCCTCTCGACCACCACTAGCATTGCTCTGTATTTCTAGATGGTCTACCTCGAGCGTTGGTAGCACCGGCTTCCCACTCGATTTACATTCTGCTCGCACAACCTTGGGCAATCTTTAATAAAGTGGTCACCGACCCGCACTTGTAACAGAGCGGTCATGGAATCTACAACTCCCCGAAAGTGCCATTTACCACAATATCGACACTCGCTCGTCTCGACGGTCATTTCCAACACTAGCGATCAAGTGACTCGTGCACTCACAGGGGGTCGATCACGGTCTCGTCTAGAAAAACCCGAAGTGTCTCTAGATCGGCCCAAATCATCTCTAAACTTTTTCGATGATTGTTGAAAGGGCTTTCCTGAAAATCTCTTACAAAACTCCTTTGCCCCACATCGCCTTTCCTTTTCTCTTCATCGAGCTCTTGGCTTTGCAAGCTCGCCGACAAGCACCACAAATTCTCGATTTCTAAAATGCCAACATACGACTTTATATCATCATTCATCCATCTTCAAACGTTTACACATCACGACTTACGAAGAAATGCATTCTCGCGTCTCGCTAAGCCTCACAAATTTTCATTCATAGTCGGTAACCGACATGGAACCTTGTTTAAGTTCAAGAAATTCCTTCCGCTTTTGGTCAATGAATCTCGATCGATATTCTTCTTTCAAACTCGGTTTGGAAGAACTCCCAAGTTACTTGCTCTCTCGGGCACAATGAAGTCAACGTATTCCACCAATAGTAGGCGTAATCACGTAGCAAGGAGATAGTACACTTTAGGCACTCATCGGTGTGCAAGATAGCTCATCGAGTACCTGGATAGTGTTGTCCAACCAAAATTCCGCTTGCTCGGCATCATCGCTGTCCGTAGCTTTAAATTCAGTAGCCCCGTGTTTTCAGATTCTATCAACTGGGGGTTTATTTGACCTTATTTGGTCAGTTTCCGGAGGTATTGTAGGTGCGGAGGTGGCATTAGTCGGGAATGGAGGTTGTGGAACAGCCGTATTAGTTCGAATGTATTGGTTAAACCAATCATTCATCACGCTATAAAAAGCTTGCCTAGCCCCATCATTCGGATTGCTAGCAATAGGTTGAGAGTCCGCCGGTGCTGTCCCTTGTGCGGGAGCAGGTGCTACACTCTCAAGATCATCAGTTACCGCTCGGTCGGGATCGGGATCCATTACTATAAATAAACACATTTGCAAATGTCAGAAATCACCACACTATCAAATAATCACAAAATGGCATGTATAGCTAGACCCAAACGTATTATGGTAGTCCTAGAATCGACTAAACCGTAGCTCTGATACCAATAAAATTGTAACACCCCATACCCGAGACCGTTTCCGGAGTCGGACACGAGGGGTTAACAGACTTAATTCACTTATTCACAGTCCATTTTAAAAATTTCCAGACAAGCTGACTAACTGCGTCACTGTCTCCTTAAAAATCATATCTTGAGTTCTGAAACTCGAAAATCAGTTTTGTAAATTTTCCCTGAAACTAGACTCATATATCCATCTACAAATTTTTTTCTAGAATTTTTGGTCGGGCCAATTAGTACAGTTTATTAGTTAAAGTATCCCCTGTTACAGGGTTCGACTGCTCTGACCTTCTTTCATTACGACTTATATATCTCCCTGTACAGGGCTTAAATACTTATGTCGTTTATTTCTAATGAAACTAGACTCAAAAAGGAATCTATACATATATGGCATGACTTCTAATTATCTCTGATTAATTTATAATGAATTTCCAAAATCGGAACAGGGAATCCAGAAACCGTTCTGGCCCTGTTTCACGAAAACTTAAATATCTATTAACATACGACTCATATGATCGTTTCGTATCTTCCATATGAAAGTAGATTAATCAAGGTTTGATTACATAATTTATTCACTATTTAATTCCACTTATACTATTTTTAGTGATTTTTCAAATTTACAACACTGCTGCTGTCAGCATCTGCCTTTAAGGTAGACTTTACCTATTTCATAGTTTCCATGATTCAACTAGCCCTTTAGCATATATAGCACAAAATATGATCATGATTAACCATTCCAATGGCTAATCGTTTCCAAACATTTCCATACCTCTTAATGAACAACATACAAAACGATTATAATACTATGCTCAAAGTGTATATAAGCCATTTTCGCATGGCTATCCAAATTTATACAAAACCAAAGGGTACATGACCAACAACAGAAAGGGTAGTCCTATACATGCCATTTCAAAGTTCAACCAAAAGTGTACCAAAAGGGGCTTTGATAGTGTGGACGACTTTGACTTCGACAATCCCGAGTCCAATAGCTGACGAACCAAAATCTATAAAACAGAGATTCAAAGAACGGAGTAAGCATTTAATGCTTAGTAAGTTTGAGCCATAAAATTAGACACAACTAAAGTGTAGCATTCATATGGCTAAACAGATAATTTCATATGCACAAATTCTCAATATCATACTTACTTCACATTACCAACCCTTATATTCATACACAAAAGATCAACTTAGCCAAAGGCCAAGAGCTCATTTATCGATCGAGCGAATACTAATTGTAAGGATCAACTAAATCAATGCATATACGAGACATACCTCATTGCTGGGATTTTACGAGCATATTAATTGAAACTATTACAGCAAGGTCGCTCGTTCCCAAGCCAAGTACCTTCGGATTTAACCGGATATAGCTACTCGCTCAATGCCTTGGGACATAGCCGGATATAGTAACTCGCACAAATGCCTTGGGACTTAGCCGGATATAGTAGCTCGTACAAATGCCTTCGGACTTAGCCCGAACTAGTCACTAGCGAAAATGCCTTCGGGACTTAGCCCGGTTATCATCCAAATATTCATGCACATATCAATAAATCATGACACATCTATATTTCATTTTCATAATTAGAGTTCAAACACAAGTCACGTATTAAGCGATCCCATTTTCGGCTCACTAGCCACATACAAACAGCATGGTTTAGTTTGCTTTATGACACGATCTCTATGCACATACGGCTACCCGTCATACGCATAGGCTAATTAACTCAACATATAATTCAAGTAGAATCATCATATCACCGTATATTTGTTATGCTCATACGTCATGACTTAATCAAATCGTAAACTAAGTCTCGTTACTCGAAAACTTACCTCGGATGTTGTCGAACGATTCCGATGGCTATTTGACCACTTTTTCCTTCCCTTTATCGGATTAAGTTCCCCTTTTCTCTTGAGCTTAATTTAACAAATAAATTGATTTAATCATTTGAGCATCGAAAAGAGGAACTCAAAGTACTTAGCCCATATATATACATTAGACATTAAAGTCACATACATATGAAATCATGAATCAACTCAACATATTAACCCGCACTCCCTTTTAGCCGATTGTCTAAGCCAAAATAATAGCATCAATATGCTTGCCTCTAACCGAATACATGCAACACCAATCTTCTTTCTATGGCCGAATATGCATGTCTATGTTGAGGCCGATTGCAACACTTAATACATTCTACAATTATGGTTACTTGTATTGACTAAATACCATTTTGTTTCAAGTTCAAAACTCGGCTAATACACATATATACACTAGAAATCAAATACTAACATTTGCACTTCACCTTAATAGCTAGCTTAGCAAACCTTGATTTAACATATAATTGTTCATAACACAATTTAAGCATACTCTCCATTCCATCAATTTCAAAACACATACATTACTCAATAATGTTCAAAATTATATTCGGCCTTAGCACACAACTTGCTAGCTGATTCTTCTCCATCTAGCAACTAATGCACATGTGTGCTCATTTGTTAGACTCTACTTCATCTAACAACAACCATATTTTTCTTCTACTTCCTACCATGGCCGAATGCTCAAGATACCTCAATACCGAAACTTTTAACTTAGGTTGCTTAAAGAACTTGGTGATGAGTTCAAATTTATCTAACACCTCAAGCATCATAACACATCCATATAGCTAACATGCTAATAGTATCAAGGCTTCAACCGAAACTTTTGAAGCCTCTTAGTCGAATACTAACTCTCTAATAACCCCAAATCCATCCATGAGGTAGTTAGGATTTAGACTAATCATCCAAGGGATGTATGAACTTTCAAAGCAACATTAAACATACCTTAATCTAGTGAACCACCATAGCCGATTTTTCTCCAAGCTCTTTCCCTTCCTTTCTTTCCTCTATTCGGCCAAAGATGTTCAAGAATGAACATTTTTTTTTCTTTGTTTTCTTTCTTCAATTCACGGCAAAGGGGGGGGGGAAACATGGATGAGAATTTTTTTTTCATCACTCCTCCCTTTGCATTACTTTAATACTAACCCCTTTTTTTTATTCTTTCTAACATAACACACTAACACAACATGTTTACAACATGTTTCCACCCATAGCATGGCCGGCCACTAGCTCAATTTTGGGCAATTTGACATGCAAGCCCCTCATTTTCATAACATGCATTAATAGGCCACTTTGCATTTGCCTGACACATTTCTAAATTTTCTCACATAAGTCCTATTTAATAAAATTCACTTACAATTAACAAAATTCAAACATGAAATTTTTACACACACATATATACATATAATAAGCATCAACTATGACGGTTAATTATTTTTGTGACTCGGTTTAGTGGTTCCGAAACCACTTTTCGACTAGGGTCAATTTAGGGCTGTCACAGCAATAATTTGAAAGGTAAGCCCTTGCAATGCATTTTGATGGAATAATTTACATGGTGAATTCTGAAATAGTCCCCTTATGTCGTATCATAGTGAGGCTCTCAATGGCGTACCCTAAAGGAATGATTCATGTGGTGAATTTTGTATTAAACTATTTTGACGTGATCAGTATGGCTTGTGAGTGTGATCAAAAAGATTGAAAAGGCACAATGTCTTCATAGGCTACGGTAAAGTGTTATACAAGGCCATGATTCGACTGTGAATAATGAATTGATGAGATGCACAATAGATGATGTGAAAATATAATAGAAGTGTATTCTAAATAAGGATTTTTCTAATTTTATATCTGAAGGAATTACATGTTATATGTATATGTGATTAAACATGAATTATGGTGAAATGATAGCTTAAAGTTACGTGTACAAGAGTAACGGTGTTTCGGTCGAATAGGCCTCTATAAAGGAAATGGGTAAAGACTTTTGATAGATTAGATAGAAAAAGGTAAGTGGCGTATTGAAGATGTTTTTGGGTATGTAATGAGTTCAGAGTAGGGCGTGATATCCAAAGAGAATGAAGAATGAAATTTTAATATAAGTATTCGCCAGAAACAAGTTGAAAGACCAGAATAATAAGAACGTCGTAACAATTCATCACTAACAATGTGCAAGCATTGTGTAGGTAAAGGATGTTTTCCTTACTAAGTTCTTATGGACTTACCTACATGTGATATGTTATAGGTAAACTGATGCAAGTTTGCGCCAAGAGGGACGATGCTAGGACTATGCTAAGAAGTGGCGTATCAGGTCATTATGCATACAGAATGAGTTAGCAGTGCATTTAAAGTTTAAATTACTTTTTAAAAATCAATGTTTTGGGGTATCTATAATAGATTAGTTTTTTAAATAAGATATTGTTGCAATTTAATTACCTCGAGTTGAAGTAGTAACTACTCATTGTATTTACTTATGCAAAAGAAAGGTAAAGAACCGATTCATTAATGGGAATAAAAAAGGATGTTACATGATTTGGAGGACAACATAAAGGAAAGATTGAATAAAAAAATTTACCCCTCTCCCTCGGTATGATGCTCAGTTGATTCGGCGTGAACCTTCTCTGCTAAAGGGACCTTCTCTGTTTACCCCACTTCCCCTAAAGTTTGCTTTAAGTCATTAGGCTTCTCGAGACTCTCTTCACCCTCTATTTCGGGTGAGTTAAGGATGAAGAAACCAACAATTTATTTTCATTTTAACTAGAAGTCTTCCCACACAAAACATCGAAATCCAACAAATCAGTAGAGATGTCCTTTCAAAAGTTGAAGTCTACCTCAATCAAGTCAATGAGACCAGCGACCACTTGGGTGGGGAAAACCAAGTTAGCCTTTAACTCTAACAGTGCCTCGGTCAAGCTCTTGGTTGTGCCATTTTGGTAATTTTTTGAGGCTTCATCATTGGATTGGCAAAGACTATCCAATTTAGCCTCATAGTATAGCTTCTAGGTTTGGATCTGTTCCCTTAATAAGGATTCACCCTCCTTTAATGACTCAACCTTTCTCTCCAACAATTTGCACTTATTCTCTGAGACTCTATCTTTGAGCTTCCAAGGAATGATACATAAGTCTAGGCGTTCAACTTTGCTTTTAGGAACCTGCTCATTTTAGCATAACTCCTCTATCATCTTACTTTTTAACCTACTCAACTCCTCCAAACTTGTAATTCTAGCCCTATGGTAATTACTGAACTCCTGAAGGGCTCCACTTAATAGCTCATATTCCACAAATAGAGCTTGAGTAGATTTGGCCATTTTTGAGATAAGAGATGAGTCCGATTAGAAAGCCTCTTTTAATTGTGGAGGAATCATGTTGTATTGGCTCTAGATGATTCAAGTAACAGAAACAAAGGATGACCCTTAAGCATAAAGGTTCCACCAAGGAAAGAATTCAACACTATTAGTAGAGGAAGAAAGTTATGGTTCAGGATTTATAGGGATCATAGGTGGATCCAATGGTAAAGTTTCTCTTGGGATATCAACATGAGGAGGAATCATGTTTTGAGTAGGCGAGTTTGTAGTATGGGTAGGCTTCACTGAGACTAATGGCACAGCAGACAATAATAGAATTATAGGAGAAAGAACCTTCATGTCTGGAAATCCCTTCTTAAGTCTATGCCACTTTGGCTATGGAGGCTCACTCTTTTTAGCACCTAGAGTATCTTCACTTGCTCTAGGCCTCTTTTGGTACTTCTTTGTAACTAGTTTCTTAGAAGGAACAATTGAAGCACTCTTCTTAACATGAGATTTTTCCAAAATGGTCCATACTTGGTGCTAGGTTAAGCGAAGTATGATCTTTTGGATTAGACCCTACATTACCAACATAAGTATTAGCTTCGTTTGAAGAGGAAGAAGAGTAAGGAATATGAGGAGTGATAAGCCAATTTCAATAATGAATTCCAAAAAATTCATAGAATTAAAATCAAGGTTCTCATGTTCGCCCGATTAAGACCTAGGCCAAGATAGTGTTGCCATTGAATGGTCAAGCTTCCGAAGCAGAATGTATATGATAGTTTTCTAGCCAAATGATGGGACCAGTATCTCGTCGACCATTGGGACTTTGCTTTAGTAAGTAATATTGAAAGATATTTCTCACTGTAACCAATTCCACTAACTTAAGGATACGCCCTCTGTTCAAACGCTTAAACTGCTTATTAGCAACGTTAAAATCAATGATAGTACTAGAAAGAACATAGGTTTTCCCCCTCACTTATTGGTTAAATTGTTCCTATTTAGTTATCCTTAGCATACATTTTAGCATTTTTAGTTTAGTAAATTGCATTATATAACTCAGTGAATCCAAGCCTATTTTATCCATAATTTTGCTATCTTTTCGCATTAATGTCGCTGCATAAGTGAATTCCAGATTGCATCCAGAATTGTCACCGCACTTGACAGCTGTCTGCATAAGAACTAAAATTACGTGAGCTGTCCAGTCTGGTATAACCAACCTGTACGTACAAGAATAGAATAATTTTGAGGAAAAGACACTTGTACTTTTGGAGGAGGATATAAATGGTGGACGTGCAAAGAAAAGCTAGCTCTTTTTTCTGGATTATCATCTTCATCATCTACATTAAAGCTTGTGGCCATGGCAGCTTAAGCCTCTTACGGTTGAACCAATTTTCAAACTAGATGCAGACTTGTAACACCCCTCACCCGTACCCGACGCCGGGATAGGGTTCGAGGCATTACCAGCACTTTACATTTTGAAACGTACCAAATTGGGTCACCAAGTTTTACTCAAATTTTAATCTTTTCATCCATGAACAACTCGTCCCTTATATAGGCCTTTGAGGCCTATGACATACCTAGAGGCAGTGCGGGACAAATTCGGGTATGTTCGATAAACCTTGGGCTCCTTAGGAATTTTTTCCTTATCATAAAGTGTCACACGCCCGTGTAGGTGGGCCATGTGGACTCACATGCCCGTGTGACTTGGGGATCGCCCATGCCCTTCAGCCGTGGGTAACACTGACTTATCAACATGGCCATGGCACACACCCGTACTGCTGCCCGCGGATGACACTGTCTTTTTAACACGGCCATGGTGCACGCCCGTGTGGCCTAAGCGTGTACAACTTGAGCTAAAATTTTAAGTGCAGAGGACACTCGGCCATAGCACACGCCCATGGGAGGGAACTGTGTGTCAGACACGCCCGTGTGTCTAACCATGTGAACTCTAATAAGCTATTTTCCAAGCCTTTAGTCACCCATTTCTACTACTTGTGCTTAGTGGTTACCAAATTCAAAGTAAAACACAATTATACACTTGTAAATAATCTTGATTAAACTAGATGTATGGAAACCTCATATCATTGGTTTCATACATGATAGGTTATTTCCCATTTAGTGTTTATGGGTTCCCGTGTCACTTTAATTCATCCAAAATTGGCTCGTTCATGTGACTCATTGCCAATTAGTAACGACCCATCACTTGTAAATAAAACCATGCATAAATTTATAGGTCATAAGCCTACTTCAATTAAGCCAATTTTCGTGGCCATATATAAAGAAATAAACATATTTTTACATGCCTTCATTTGGCAAATCAAATGACACATATAACAAAATACTTAAAAATACTATACATGCCATTGAACAAAACAAGCAAAGTCTTTATACCAAAGCTTCTCTAGTTGATAGTGTGTTGACTCTCCAATCGTCTTCCAATCCTTTCGAGTCCTCGAGCTCTGTGTGACAAGGATTCCCTATCACATGCACTCAATCAACGAGTTAGTTACATAACAAAGCATCATGTAATTTATGTAGATGAGCTCATCATTCATCATCTTATTAACATAGATCATATTAATCTCGTTCAGTTTCTAGGAAATCGCGATGGAATACCCATTATCCGTCAATTCTTACGAATGATCATTTCACATATATGCACTCCTGTGAACCTTACATCTCATGGCAGGATTACCAGTCCAGGCTAAATCCCTTATAACGACAAACACCCTTAATAAGCTCAGATCTGAATTACCAGTCCAGGCTAAATTCATACCCTAATCGGATTACCCGTCCGGCCTAAAGACATAATGCACACATATTCTTCGGGAGGCTTGATCATTCAAGGAACACCTATCTGGGCTAGATCCTTTTCATACTTGAGATCACGGATTACCCGTCCAGGCTAAATCCTTACGGCAACACATGCAGGATCTCTTTACACATACCAATGAGGGTTTATCCATCGAATTCCCTTTGTCAACCTCATCCGAGACATTTTTCACATGTTACCATCAAATATGCATTTCTATGATATTTCATGCTAATAATAAATGCAATCATCATGCATTCATAAATCATTCAATTATGCATATTAGGGGCTTACTTTAAGTTATCCGAACTTACTTGGTATTCTTTTCGGAGTTGTGTTTCGGTTATTCTGAAACCTTGCGTTTACCTCGATCGATCTCCGAAATTTGTTCCTCGGGGTCTATAACAACAAAATTAATTCATTAATACACTACATTATACATGTCAAATTTAATATCTACCCCCGATCGAAATGACCGTTTTTCCCCTAACCTTTCACATTTTTACGATTTAGTCCCTAGGCTCGTATAATGAAACACATGCACTTTCTATCTTACCCAAGCCTAGCCGAACACTTCTCTTTCTTATGGTAGCCCACATTTTCCATTATTTTCTCATTTCTACCACACATTTACATCTTTTTCAAAATAGTCCCTATAAGGGTTTTTCATGAAAATCAACTAGGAAAAGATGTTTAATACACATTCATCTTTCATAGTCCTCCATAATCCATCAAAATACAAGCAACTCATGCATGGGTAAATTTTTAAACATGAACCCTAGCATGAAATATGGGTAGAAATGGAGAGAGCAAGCTACCGAGATTTCAAACATACAAAGAGCATGAAAAACGGGGCTTGGGAGAACTTACTATTGAGCTTGGAAAGCTTGAAAACCCTAACTATGGAAACCCTTGAAGTTTCGGCTGGACAAGGAAGAGAATGGGCTGATTTTGGTTCATTTTTTCCCATTTTATTTCATTAAAATACCAAATGACCAAAATGCCCTTAAGCCATTTCCTTAAAATTCCATCCATGCAAGCCCATTTTTGTCCAAAAACTTAGAATTTGGGCAAATTGCTCTCCAAGAGCTTCTAATTCATAACCCAAAGCAATTTCATACAAATTGCTTCTAGAATTCAAGCTGTACAATTTATTCAATTTAGTCCCTAATTCCAATTGAACACCTTACTCAAAGAATTTCTTCATGAAACTTTAACACATACATATACTCATATTCTAGGCCTCATAATAATCATAAAATAAATATTTTGATGTCAGATTTGTCATCCCGAAACCACCATTCTGACTAGGCCCTATTTCAGGATGTTACGTTTCTCCCCCCCTTAGGGTCTTTCGTCCTCGAAAGTCTTACCAGAAAATAAATTTGGATATTAACTTCTCATGGTTTCTTCCGGCTCCCATGTAGCCTCTTCTACACCATGTCAATGCCATAAAACTTTTACTAGAGCCACATCTTTATTTCTCAACTGTTTAACTTCACGTGCCAATATCTTAACCAGTTCCTCTCCGTAAGTCATGTCTGATCGAATTTCAATCTTAGTCGGTGAAATTACATGAGAGGGGTCTGATCGGTATCTCCTTAACATGGATACATGGAACAAGTCATGAATATTTTCCAGTTCAGGTGGCAATGCCAAACGATAGGCTAACGGTCCAACTCTTTCGGTGATCTCGTATGGTTCGATAAATCGTGGACTCAGTTTACCTTTCTGACCAAATCTCAATACCTTTTTCTATGGAGATACTTTTAAAAATACTCTATCTTCAGCTTGAAACTCAATTTTCTTTCTTTTCAGATCAGCATAAGACTTTTTCCTATCTAATGCCACTTTTAAACAATCCCGTATCACTTTAACTTTTTCTTCAGTTTCTTTAATTAGATCAACTCCATGAATCCGATTTTCCTTGAGTTCTGTCCAGTGCAATGGAGTTCGGCACTTCCTACCATACAAGACCTCATAATGCGCCATCTTCAAACTTGTTTGGAAACTATTATTGCAGGCAAATTCTACTAATGGCAGGTATTTTTCCCAGCTACCCTGAAATTCAAGGATGCAACAACACAACATGTCCTCGAGAATCTGAATCATCCGTTCAGACTGGCCATCAGTCTGAGGGTGAAAAGCTGTGCTAAAGCTCAACTTTGTACCCAAGGCTAAAATAAGAGCTTCGGTCAGCAAGGTCTTTAACTTCTCAAAACTTTGCTGACACTTCTCTATCCATTCAAACTTAACGTCTTTCTGTAGCAACTTTGTCATCAGAGTTGCTATCATGGAAAATCCTTTTTACAAACCTTCGATAGTAACCGGCTAAGCTCAAAAAGCTTCTAACCTCGGTTACATTCTTAGGCGATTTCCATTCAACAATTGCAGAAATCTTACTTGGATCAACTCGGATTCCTTCACCCGAAACTATATGACCCAAAAATCCAACTTCCTGGAGCCAAAACTCACTCTTGCTAAACTTAGCATACAACTGCTTTTCCCACAAGGTCTGTCTCATGCTCTGTCTCATCTTTAGAGTAGATCAAAATGTCATCAATAAACACAACGACAAACTTATCCAAATATGGCTGAAAGATCCTATTCATTAGATTCATAAACACAGTCGGTGCATTTGTCAGCCCAAACGACATGGCAAGAAATTCATAATGGCCATACCTCGTTCTAAAATTTGTCTTGAGTACATCTGAGTCTTTAACTCATAGATGATAATAGCTAGACCTCAAGTCTATCTTGGAGAATACGGTGCCTCCTCTCAACTGGCTAAATAAATCATCGATCCTTGGCAAAGGATACTTATTCTTGATAGTCACCTTGTTCAGTTGCCGATAATCGATACATACCCTCATCGAACCATCTTTCTTCTTTACGAACAACACGGGGGCACCCCAAGGTGAAAAACTTTTCCTAGCGAATCCTTTATCCTTCAGCTCTTGCAACTGTACTTTTAACTCCTTCAGCTCGGTAGGTGCCATTCTATACGGGGCAATAGAAATGGGAGTCGTCCCTGGAACCAATTCAATACCAAACTCTATCTCCCTTTCAGGAGGTAATCCGGGTAATTCCTCTGAAAACACATCTGGGTACTCACATACTATCGGCACAGACTCGATTTTCAGCTCTGTTTCCTTAGTGTTCAGTACAAATGCAAGGTAGGCTTCATATCATTTCCTCATATATCTCTAGGCAACCATTGTCGTGATTACAACTAGCGACGAACCCAATTCTCTTAATTCGACCTGAAGAATTTTACCATCCAGGCATTTTAACTTAATATACTTACTACCACAATTCACTGTTACATCATGATGGGCTAACCAATCGACACCAAGTATTACATCAAATTCATCAAATGGTAACAACATAAGGTTAGCTAGGAAACAACGACTTTGAATCGTCAAATGACAATTCTTACAGACTTTATCAACCAGAACTGATCTTCCTAGTGAGTTCGACACTCTAATAGTATCTTTCGTATGCTCAACAAGTATGTTCATACTAGACGCCAATCTCATGCAGATATATGAATGCGTCAACCCCGGGTCAATTAAAGCAACAACACTTATATTAAAAAGAGAGAAAGTACCTGTAATAACATCAAGAGCAGCGGCTTCCTCTCGAGCACGTATTGCATACGTTCTTGCTGGGGCTCAAACCTTTGATTTTGCAGTGTCTTTAGTCACGACTCGACTGCCACTAGCACTCGCAGGGTATTTCGGAGGTCTACCTTGTAGAATAGGAGCACTCAACTTCGAAGCTATTTCCACTTCTTTTTCGGGTCGTTCCGGGAAGTCTTTGAGAAAGTGATCAAGAGAACCACATCTAAAACATGTGCCACTCTTCATTCGACACTCTCCGAAGTGAAATTTGTTACAGCTCTTACACTTCAGTTTTTGATCATCTACACTCCCCACACTAGTCACCATCAGGGAGGAAGACTTTTGACCTCATCGTTTAGAGCTTCTCAATCTACCCGAATACTCCACTGATGAAGTGAAGCGTTTATGCAGGCTCCTGGCTTTCTTTGTGGAGAACGAGAGTGTTTTATCGCTACAGCTCTTGCTCACAACTCGAGCCTCTCTCTTAGCTTGTTTTCTTTCATTATTAAGTTCCTCAGCCTTCTTGGCTCGATCGGCCAATGCGGCAAACTCCCGTATTTCTAAGATCCCAATCAACAACTTGATATCCTTATTCAGACCTTCTTCGATGCGTTTACAGATTTTTGATTCAATTTAGACCCATTCAGTTGCGTACTGACTTAGTGGTACGAACTCTCTCTTGTATTCTGCTACAGTCTTGTTCCCTTGTTTGAGTTCCAGGAATCCCTTTCGCTTCAAATCCAAAAACCGTTGGCTAATATATTTCTTCCTAAACTTTTCTTGGAAGAAATCCCAAGTAATATTTTCTTTTGGCACTACCGAGGATACGGTCTTCCACCAATTGTATTCAGTGTCCTTCAAAAGGGACACAGCACACTTCGAACATTCCTCGGGTGTGCATGACAAATCATCTGGCACCCGTGTAGTATTTTTGAGCCAAAACTCGGCTCTTTCAGCGCCATCATCAACTTTAGCTCTGAATTCCTCAGCCCTATACTTTCTAAGCTTATCTACAGGGGCTTTATCGACTCTCACCGGTGCCATACCTAGTGGCACATCCTCATCAGGTTAGTTAGGGGGTGGGGGAGGTCTTGGTATATTAGGACGATTTCTTAGATAATCCCTAAACCATTCATCTATCATATCAAAGAAGGCAACTCGGGCCTTTTCTCAGCCTTCTGACATCAGCCTTCTACTACTACTAGATATAGCTTGCTGTACAGAAGCAGGAGCATGGTTCTCGGCTCCCTCGGACTCATCTTGTGCTTGGTTGGAAGACATTCACTATATTCAAAACAGTTTAAACAACTAGGAGACGTCACACTATCAACATTCGAATAATGGCATGTATAGAAAACTTTAACATCCTCTACGATAGTCCTAGAACTGACTAAACTGTAGCTCTGATACCAATAAATGTAACACCCCTTACCCATACCCGACGCTGGGATAGGGTTCGAGGCATTATTAGGACTTTACATTTTGAAACGTACCAAATTGGGTCACCAAGTTTTACTCAAATTTTAAGCTTTTCATCCATGAACAACTCATCCTTTATATAGGCCTTCGAGGCCTATGACATACCTAGAGGTAGTATGGGACAAATTTGAGTACGTTCGATAAACCTTGGGCTCCTTAGGAAATTTTTCCTTACCATACAGTGTCACACACCCGTGTAGGTGGGCCGTGTGGACTCGCACGCCTGTGTGACTTGGGGCACGCCCATGCCCTTCAGCCGTGGGCAACACTGACTTATCAACACGGCCATGGCACACACCCGTGCTGCCTGCCCGTGGACGACACTGTCTTTTTAACACGGGCATGGTGCACGCCCGTGTGGCCTACTCATGTACAACTTTGAGCTAAAATTTTAAGTGCAAGGGACACACGCCCATAGCACACGCCCACGGGAGGGAACCGTGTGTCACACACGCCCGTGTGTCTAACCATGTGAACTCTAATAAGCTATTTTCCAAGCCTTTAGTCACCCATTTCTACTACTTGTTCTTAGTGGTTACCAAATGCAAAGTAAAACACAATTATACACTTGTAAATAATCTTGATTAAACTAGATGTATGGAAACCTCATATCATTGGTTTCATACATGATAGGTTATTTCCCATTTAGTGTTTATGGGTTCCCATGTCACTTTAATTCATCCAAAATTGGCTCGTTCATGTGACTCATTTCCAACTGGTAACGACCCATCACTTGTAAATAAAACCATGCATAAATTCGTAGGTCATAGCCTACTTCAATTAAGCCAATTTTCGTGGCCATATACAAAGAAATAAACATATTTTTACATGCCTTCATTTGGCAAATCAAATGACACATATAAAAAAATACTCAAAAATACTATACATGCCATTGAACAAAACAAACAAAATCTTTATACCAAAGCTTCTCTAGTTGATAGTGTGTTGACTCTCCAATCATCTTCCAATCCTTTCGAGTCCTCAAGCTCTGTGAGACAGGGAAAAAGAGAGGGGTAAGCATTTACATGCTTAGTAAGCTCAAATAACCGAAAAGTAAACTTACCGAGTACTTAGCATACATTCATATTTAAATCATGAAATCATCAATTATGAAACGATTCCCTATCACATGCACTCAATCAATGAGTTAGTTACATAATAAAGCATCATGTAATTTATGTAGATGAGCTCATCGTTCATCATCCTATTAACATACATCATATTGATCCCGTTCAGTTTCTAGGAAATTGCGATGGAATACCCATTATCCGTCAATTCTTATGAATGATCATTTCACATATATGCACTCCCGCGAACCTCACATCTCATGGCAGGATTACTAGTCCAGGCTAAATCGCCCATATCATGAACTCATAAGGTGATGTCGGGATTACCAGTCCAGGCTAAATCCCTTATAACGACAAACACCCTTAATGAGATCAGATTTGAATTACCAGTCTAGGCTAAATTCATACCCTAATCAGATTACCCGTCCGGGCTAAATCCATAATGTACACATATTCTTCGGGAGGCTTGATCATTCAAGGAACACCCGTCCGGGCTAGATCCTTTTCATACTTGAGATCACGGATTACCCATCCAGGTAAATCCTTACTGCAACACATGCAGGATCTCTTTACACATATCAATGAGGGTTTATCCATCGAATTCCCTTTGTCAACCTTATCCGAGACATTTTTCACATGTTACCATCAAATATGGATTTCTATGATATTTCATGCTAATAATAAATGCAATTATCATGCATCCATAAAATCATTCAATTATGCATATTAGGGGTTTACTTTAAGTTATCCGAACTTACTTGGTATTCTTTTCGGAGTTGTGTTTCGGTTATTCCGAAACCTTACGTTTACCTCGATTGACCTCCGGAATTTGTTCCTCTGGGTCTATAACAACAAAATTAATTCATTAATACACTAAATTATACATTTCAAATTTAATATCTACCGTCGGTCCAAATGACCATTTTGGCCCTAAACTTTCACATTTTTACGATTTAGTCCCTAGGCTCGTATAATGAAACACATGCACTTTCTATCTTACCCAAGCCTAGCCGAAAACTTCTCTTTCTTATGGTAGCCCACATTTTCCATTATTTTCTCATCTCTACCACACATTTACATCTTTTTCAAAATAGTCCTTATAAGGGCTTTTCATGAAAATCAACTAGGAAAAGATGTTTAATACACATTCATCTTTCATATTCCTCCATAATCCATAAAAATACAAGCAACTCATGCATGGGTAAATTTTTAAACATGAACCTCAGCATGAAATTGGGGTAGAAATGGAGAGAGCAAGGTACCAGGATTTTAAAAATACAAAGAGCATGAAAAACAAGGCTTGGGAGGACTTACTATTGAGCTTGGAAAGCTTGAAAACCCTAGCTATGGAAACCCTTGAAGTTTTGGCTGGACAAGGACGAGAAGGGGCTGATTTTGGTTCATTTTTCCCATTTTATTTCATTAAAATACCAAATGACCAAAATGCCCTTAAGCCCTTTTCCTTAAAATTCCATCCATGCAAGCCCATTTTTGTCCAAAATCTTAGAATTTGGGCAAATTGCTCTCCAAGACCTTCTAATTCATAACCCAAAGAAATTTCATAGAAATTGCTTCTAGAATTCAAGTTTTGCAATTTATTCAATTTAGTCCCTAATTTCCAATTGAACACCTTACTCAAAGAATTTCTTCATGGAACTTTAACACATGCATATACTCATATTCTAGGCCTCATAATAATCATAAAGTAAATATTTTGATGTCAGATTTGTGGTCCCGAAACTGCCATTCCGACTAAGCCCTATTTCAGGATGTTACAAGACTAGCTTCTGACGAGAATACCTAAGTGCGAGACAAGAGGGAATAGAGAGATTCAGTCGAGTTTTCTAGGAATAATATTCTCCACTCAATTCTTTCTTATTTCTTTATAAGTGATGGTGATTATTCTCTATTTTCTGTTTGTATGGAAGTACACATGAATTCTTGATTAAATATTATCTTATTTAATCTTGCTTTTATTATTTGATCTTGGGGTTTGAATGTTCTTTAACATGGAAGTGTTATAGCAGTCACTGACACTAGAAAATGTAGTGACAGTTTGAGCCAACAAGCATTACAACAGAAGTTGAGTGAGGATTAAAGGAATTTAGTCCACTTGATCTTAATAGTGTCGTATTGCCATCATTGAAAGGTGAGGTTAGTATGCATCTTTAAGTCTCGGATTGAATAGAGGAGTGATGCTGGGTAAGATATACATTGAACTTTATTACTTTAACAATCACCTATCTTTTTCTACCTTGTGAGCACTTAGTATTCTGCTGAAGATTCATGTTGGGGATCCCAATTTATCATTATCATATTTTATTTTATTATTTTCAAGTTATTGCACCGATAACTATTCTCATAATTTATCTCGTTTCCATCTAGTTGTTGCTCCAAAATTAGTAGACAAAAGACTACCATCCCTGTGGGATCAATATCCAACAGACTCACATCTGTCTACTATATTTGCATCGATAGTGTACGCTTGCACAATATTGTTGTAACGTTAAACAGCCGATCAATCAACTGGCAAGATTTGAGAACAAACGGATTCTTGGGTAAGTGACCAACAGGTGGGAAAGTCAAACTCAGTTTCAAGTTTACAAAATACCCTTGTGAATTTTTCCTTCCTCTAGTGAAAATTAGAAATGTTATTTTGAATTATTTGTTCACAGCCTTGTTGAACACTAGAGTGGACGTATCCAACATTAGCCCCTTGTCTAGTAATCTCCAACTAATAGAACTTCTGGAAAACCCCTAGGAGTGGTGGTTCATTATGCAAACAACAATCTAGGAGGTAGGCTACTAGGATCCACCCAGACATGGCCAATAACTGCCCTAGTGCGATGTCATATTCTAACAACACAGAATAGAAAAATGGGTGTAATGGAAGATTGAACCCAACTTCTAAAAGAATCAAAGGAAAGATAAAACCTTGAGTGTTGTCACTTAAACAACACCTTCAGGGTAGTTCAACCGTAAGCAAAGTTAGGGTAATGAAGGCCTTAAGCGGCCAAGAATTGGTGTGTCTCCTTCTATGTTGTACATTCATAGAAGGGAGTGGGGATGCGAGGAGGAGTGTTTTCGAGTTCTTGAGGTCCAAAAATGGTGAGATTCTTGGGGGCTAAGTTTTGGTTATTTTGGTTTCGTTCCCAACCACGAGCATTCACTCTTGACAATTTTAGATAGAAATGGGAAAAGTGAGGAAAAGAAGAGAAGATAGGATTACATTTAAGAAATTTAAAATCAGAGAAAATGAATGCAGAGAGAGGAATTAGAGGAGCTCCTGGGAAATTGAAAGGTTTATCAAAAGTGTTAATGGAAAGTTTGGAGTTTCTTTTTTATAGAGATAAGTGTCCTCAATGGAAACACGAAAATATACACACTTTTTCATGCCTTTTTTAACTCAAATTCATACAATTTCAGAAAAATTCTTCTCGAAAAATATATAATTATTATAAAATAATTAAAGGGCAAAAAAAGGCTCGACAGACACTGCTAAAAGCGCAAAACCGAGAAGTAATTTTGAAGCATCAAGGCAAATTAATTTTTTAGCCTAAGATGGTCCAAATAATTAGTATTAATTCATAATATAATTAATTTAAATTTTAATCCAATTTAATTTGGATTATATAAATTATTGTTAATTAATTATGAAAAAGGGCCCAGTTAAGCTGCACTGAGAAAACCAATCCAATTGAGCAATGGGAAGCCCAAAACCATCCCACATGCTGACCCAATCAGCTTGTTTGGATGATTATTTATCTTGAAAATGGCCCTTGAAGACTCCTTCAATTTGCATTCAAACCCCTCAACTATTCATGCCTTTCAAGATTGCCCCTACTTAAAAATAACATGTTTGAAATCTTCAAACATGCCACATGTGTGACTGGCCATGGGGGGAGTCTTTGTATGCTGATTTTGGCTATTTTCAGAAGCCTTATCAACCTATAAATACACCCATTGGCTGTTCACTTCAAGCACATCTCAAAACCATTCATTTTTCACTTCTCCCTCACTTTTCTCTCTTCATTGTTCTTCATTTTCTTCCATATTCCCTTGTCAATTTTAGCTCTTGAAAAAGAGACCTTAAACCACCATTTGGAGAAAAATCCAAGTGTTCGTGGAAGCCTTGGTTCAATAAGAACAAGCGGAGAATGAGGAGTGGAGCAAACTAGTCGAGCCTCAGAGAAACTCTGGATTTAGTTCTTGTTCCTTATCCTTTTAATTTTATTGTTGTTGTTATGAAGATGTCTATGAATATTTGTGATGTTGGTATGTTTAATTTAATTAATATGGCTTAAATTTATTCGTGTTAGGTTGATTGCATTTTGTTGAGTTATTAAAATTGTGTTTTTGTTGTTATAGGCCTCGGTAAGATGTTTGATTAAGTAAAATCATGACTAAGTTATTCTTCATTACAATTGTAAGGTAACTAACGAATTAATTATTTAAATGGATTAAAATTGTAATTAATTGACATAATACTTAATCAGTGCATGTTTAATCATCTAAGGTAGCTAAGGGTTAAATTAGCAACGGTATCTAACGATACATTGGCCTTGCATAACTTGCAAGATTATTGTGATTAAACTGTTTCAAGGTAGAAATACATTGTTACCTCACGTAATAGTTTATGTGCTTATGAGATTGAATTAATTGTTTGAATTGGTATAGAGATATGTACAAGAGATTATTTTAATTTCAAAAGAATGTATGTGTATTAACACATTTTCTTATTAAAATTTGTTTAATCGGTTGAATTGACATAGAGATAGAGTCAAGAGATAAATGGATTTTCGTAGGTAAGTATGTTCATAAGTTAGCAAATTACCGAGTTTTCGTGAATTTATTCGTAACAACATAAACGCGAGTTTAATAATTATAATTTAAGAAATGTAATTAATCTAGCACAGTTATGTCATCTTGATTAAAATCATCTTTTGAAATCGTGCATTGGAACTTTTATTTTATTTTTATTTATTTTACTTAGTTAAAATCCTATTTTTTAATCACCTCCTCAAATCAAAATATTTTTCTTCACCAAAATGTTTTTAAAATTGCATTCATAAATAATTCTTTTCACAGTCCCTATGGGTACGAAAACTTGACATTTACTTGCCCCTTAATTACTTGTTGTGATTGTGTACACTTGCATATTTCCGTCGTTCCAAGTTTTTGGCGCTGTTGCCGGAGACCATTTTGAAAATCATTAATTGTGAATTTATTAATTTTTCATTTTGGTTTATTTTTCTGTTTACTTTTTAACTTAATTAATTTTTATGTGTTTATTTCAGGTGTTTATAAGTATTGATCGAATTATTGATTTACTCACCGTAGACCATGAGATTGAAAGAAATTTTCGACAATGAAGGAGACAAGCAAGTCAAAGAAGGATCGTAGAGATGAACTACAAAAATCCAAATCAAGGAAACAGAGCAAACCCTGCTCAAAATCCCATCCTTATTGCTAATGATAGGGATAGAGCACTAAGACAGTATGCTATGCCAATGTTTCAAGATCTTAATTCTGGTATTAGGAGTCCCAAAATCGAGGCATAACAATTTGAGCTGAAGCCAGTCATGTTCTAGATGCTTCAAACAGTGGCCCAATTTAATGGAATGCCTACCGAAGATCTTTTTATTCACTTAAGACTATTTACGGAGGTGAGCGATTCTTTCAAGTTAGCCAGAGTACCCGAAGATGTGCTTCAATTAAAGTTATTCCCATTTTCGCTAAGGGACAAAGCTCGAGCCTAGTTGAACTCATTGCCACCAAATTAAATTTCCACATGGCAAGAGTTAGTAGAAAGATTCCTCATGAAGTATTTCCTGCCTAGCAAGAATGTTAAGTTAAGGAACGAGATCACTGCTTTCCAACAAATGGATGATGAGTCCTTGTATAAGGCATGGGAAAGGTACAAAGAATTATTACGGAAGTGCCCTCATTACAGATTCCCTCATTGCATCCAACTTGAGACATTTTATAATGGTCTTAATGCTCATATGAGGATGGTAGTGGACGCCTCTACTAATGGTGCTCTCCTTTCTAAGTCTTATAATAAGGCTTATGAAATCATCATGAGGATTGCCAGCAACAATTATCAATGGCCAACCAATCGAGTAGCGTTAGGAAGACGAGTCACTGAAGTACATGAAGTGGATCCACTCACTTCACTTACATCTCAGGTATCTTCGATTTTCTCAATGCTTAAAAATTTTACCACTAATGGGTTTAATAGTTTTGGAGCTCAACCACCGAACCAATTTGAAAATATAGCATGTGTCTATTATGGGGAAGGACATTTGTTTGAAGAATTTCCATCAAACCTAGAATCCTTGTATTACATGGGCGACTAGAACCAAAATTGAGGAAGGCAAGGACTGCAATCCAATTTCTATAACCCATCGTGGCAAAGCCACACGAACTTTTCCTAGAGCAACTAATAGGGAGGAACCAGTACCACTTATGCACAACCCAAATCGACCCAACCACCTGATTTCCCCCAACAAGTTTAGAAATAAACTCAAGTTGAACCTTCCAATCACTAAGAGAACCTATTGAAGGCATATATGGCAAAAAAATGAAGCCACCCTAAGGAATTTGGATAATCAAGTAGGTTAACTTGCTACTGAACTTAAAAGCCATTCACAATGTGTTTTACCTAGTGATACGGAGAATCTGAGGAATCCTAGGAAGGATCATTGTAAAGCGTTGGCATTAAGGAGTGGAAGACATTAGAGCCCAACACCGTCGAAATTGAAGAGGAGCCAACTATGGCTTAAGACTCAATGTAAGTACAACTGAGTGCTGAAAATCTAGTTTCACCAGAACCTGAATCTGCAAAACCTGATAAGGTAAATTCTGAATCGATTAATTCTGATAAACTAACAACTTCGTTAGATGCAAAGTTGCCACAAAAGATGAATCAACCAGTTCTAGTAAAGAAGCCTCCACCACCCCACCCTCAAAGACTTCAGAAGCAGAAGCAAGAAGTCCAATTCAAGAAGTTTCTAGACGTACTCAAGAAACTTCATATCAACATTTCATTGGTTGAAGCACTTGAACAAATGTTGAACTACGTCAAATTCATGAAGGATATCCTATCTAAAAAATGAAGACTATGAGAATTTGAGATAGTAGACCTGATGAAGGAATGTAGTGCATATCTTCAAGACAAACTACCCCCGAAGTTGAAGGATCCTAGATGTTTCACCATACCTTACAACATTGGACCAACATATTGTGGTAAAGCACTATGTGATTTGGGTACGAGCATTAACTTGATGCCCATGTCCATATTTAGGAAGTTGGGGATAGGTGAAGTTTGACCTACTACGGATACATTTCAATTAGCAAATTGATCATTAACACATCCAGAACGAAAAATCGAGGACGTATTGGTACGTGTAGACAAATTCATTTTTCCTGTTGACTTTGTTATTCTAGACTTTGAAGCAGATAAAGGGGTGTCATTCATCTTAGGAAGGCCTCTCCTAGCAACTGGAAGGACCCTTATTGATGTGCAAAAGGGCGAGCTTACTATGAGTGTTTAGGACGATTAGGTAACATTTTAATGTTTTTAAGTCTATGTGATTTCTTGACACAATTGATGATTGTTCTGCAGTGTCTGATTTAGAGGAATTAATCATCGAAAGGGAACTTAACTTTGTTGAGAACCCGTTGGAGCAAATTTTGACATCAGACCCTCCAAGTAATGAAGAGAAGAATGAATACTTAGCTTTGCTAGAAGCTAATCAAAGGGGATTTAATTTGGAATCCCGCTTTGAAACTTTGGAGTTAGAGAGTAGAGATCATGTCCAACCAAAAGCGTCAATCAAGGAGCCATCTAAATTAGAACTGAAGGTACTTCCCTCACATTTAAAATATGTTTATTTAGGTGACGCCTCTATTTTTTCTATTATTGTTTTAGCGTAATTAACCGTAGAGCAAGAAGTGAAACTTATCCAAGTATTTAAATAATTCAAGAAGGCTATCGGATAGACCATAGCTGATTTTCGCGGCATTAGTCCATCTATATGCATGTAAAAGATCATCCTGGAAGATGTATAGAAAGGGACGATTGATGGAAAATGAAGACTGAAACCCATCATGAAGGACATGGTAAAGAAAGAAATCATCAAGTAGTTAGATGCGAGTATAATTTACCTTATCTCAGACAGTTCATAGGTAAGTCCAGTCAATGTGTGCCAAAGAAAAGAGATATTACGATTGTAAAGAATGAAAATAACGAGTTGATATTGGCTAGAACGATTACAGGATGGAGAATTTGCATTGATTATCAAAAGCTGAATAAGGCGACAAGGAAGGATCATTTTCTTTTGTCGTTCTTGGACCAGATGCAAGATAGAATAGTAGGGCAAGACTATTACTATTTTCTCGATGGATACTTGGGGTAGAAAAAGATTATAGTAGCACCAGAAGAACAACACAAGATAACATTCACCTACCTGTGCGGTACATTTGCATTTAGACACATGTCATTTGGTTTATGTAATGCACCTACTGTAACAGTCCGGTTTCAACCCTAGTCGGAATGGTGGTTTTGAGACCACGTAACCTATTCTGAAAATTATTTTAATATTATTTTCTGTGTCTGTGATATGTGAATCTACATCTGTGAAGTTTCTGTGATTTAATTTGTCTGTTTTTGTGCTTAATTATGAAAAAGGATTTAATTGTTTAAAGTACAAAAGTTATGTTGTAGATGTTAAAGCACCTATTTGGCTTGGCTTTTAAAATAAAGGTCCTTGCATGTCAAATGTACCATTTGTTTTAATGGTGGACAAATATGGACATTAGTGGTTGAAAATTAAAGTTATTTAGTTAAGGGCAAAATGGGAAAAAAGTGACTAAAATGTAATAAAATAAAATAAACATGAAATGGGCATGCATTAGTGTTCATCCTTAGCCGAAATTTCAAAAGAAAAAGAAAGAAAAAGAGCAAGCTAGGTTCGGCCTTGTACAAGCTTGATTCAAGGTTCGTTTTTGTTCTGTTTTTGATAATTTCTACGTTTCTGTGATCGGTGCTTCGTGTTCTTCAAAGCCCATGTCTGAATTTCTATTTCTATTAAAGATTTCATGAAATGCCATTGTTGATATCATAAGTTTTGAAATGTTTTTGGATGAATTATGAAGGCTTGGTAGATGATTTATAAGTTTTGTCTTTGAATTTTGATGAAATAGAGCTATTTGGACTAATTTGTGAAAATGAGGTTTTGAAGGACTAAATTGTGAATTAAATATGTTATTTGGATTTTTATAGAAGCTATGTATATTCGGTCAAGCTATAGTCTTGGTGAATTTTTGTATATTTGTGATTTTGTGAAAAATGGACTAAATTGTCAAAGTGTGAAAATGTAAGGGCTAAAATGAAAAGTGCCCTAAATATGTGTTCATGGATTATTTTGACTGAAATGAATGATTGAATAGTTGAATTTGAATTGTATTAGATCAAGAACAAAGAAAATCGAACTTAGATCGAGGAAAGTCCCAAATAGTTGAATAGTCGACTCGTTTCCTCCGAAATCCGTACGAGGTAAGTCAAATTACAATTATGTGTTAAATTGACTAATTTCCACATATATAAACTGTAATCTATATTGGATGGCCTTGAGAGCCTGATGAATATCTTTTGAGTAAAGTCTAATAATATGTTAGTATCCGAAATGCTCTGTATGCTTCTAAAGAAACATTGACATCTATTTGAGATATCGTGTAAGACCGTGTCTGGGAAACAAGCCTCGATTCAGATTTATGTATAAGACCACGTCTGGGACATTGGCATCATATCTGATTTCGTGTAAGACCCTGTCTGGGATAGTGGCATCGATATTGAATTACATGTAAGACCACGCCCAGGACGTCGACATTGTACTTTTTTATGAGTATCTGTATCGTTTCTGAACCGTCTGATGATAGAGTATGAAATATGAGAATGAGTACATGAAATGTATAACCTATATAGGTACGTTTGTATCATACTAAATTCTGTCTCTGTGAAATATGTATGGAATTTGGAAATGAAGCATGACATATAATCAAACAAAGGAGCATAGTTAAGCTTATGAATTATTTATGAAATGGCTATGAATCTTTACTGTTGAATTGTACTTATATGCTTTAGTAGTTAGACGAATTGTATTTGGCTTACTAAGCTCTTTGTAGCTTACTCTATGTGATTTCTGTCTGTTTTACAGTTATCACAGCTACTGAAGGCTCGGGGATAGTTGAGGATCATCACCACACTATTGAACTCATTTTGGTACTTTTGAAAGTGTAAATATTTTAAAGTATGGCATGTATAGGTTAGAAGGTTTATGTATTAAGTTTTGATTTGTAAATATAGGTTATGCAATGAAAGTTGGCTAGCAAATGGTTTGTTTGTGTTATGTTTTGGTATGGTTTGAATGGGTTGTTGAATGATGATGACTTAGTTATAATGAAGCATGCTTTGAGCATGGAAATGGGCGAAAATTTTTTGTATGAATGTTGTTTAACATTGTTAGTAGGAAAGACCCATATAGGGGTGGCAAGTTGGCTTAAACCAAGCTTGCATTGTGCCACACAGTCAAGGGACACAGGCATGCCTTGTGGCCATGTAAGAAAAGTAGTAACCTCTTAAAAATCACACGGTTTTGACATATGGCCTTGTCATATGGCCGTGGGCTTAAGTTAGTAGCTAGCTAAGTGTCACACGGCCATAGCACACGGGCGTGCCTATTGGCAGTGGGTGAAAGTCAGTATGGGTGCCCTGTTTTGGCACGGCTGGTTCACATGGGTATGTCTGATGCCCGTGTGAGACACACGGCCTGGTCACATAAGCGTGTAACCTCAGCAGAATTGAAAATTTTTTGAGTTTTGAAATTTTTGAATGTGTTCAGTTTAGTTCTGACTGTTCCTAAAAGTATGTTTTAGGTCTCGTAGACCATCTTAAGAGATGATTGCTTATAAAATGAAGTTATATGATATCTGTGATTCTGATTTGGTCTGAAATGTTCTATTTGTCTGGTAATGCCCCTTACCTATTCCGGCGACGGATACGGGATAGGGGTGTTACATTTTTTTGGTATCAGAGCTATAGTTTAGTCGGTTCTAAGACTATCATAGAGTATGTGAGTCTAGCTATACATGTCATATGTCTGAATCTGTGATAGTGTGATGACTCCTGACATTGAAATGTGTTTTTATATAGCAAATGGATCCCAATAGAGCTGTAGCTGACAATGTTGAAAGCAATGTTCTTGCTCCGCGTAAGGGACGGTGCAAGTTGATTCTAGACCAGCTATGAGTAGCCGTGATGGTGAGGCTAAGCAAGCCTTCTATCGGATGATGAATGATTGGTTCACTCAGTATATTAGAACCAATCCGACTGTACAACAACCTCCACCCTCAATTAATCCTTCTCAAACTCCTGATATACCCCAATTGAATCCGATACAGTTGAGTAGACCATCGGTTGATAAGATTAGAAAGTATGGGGCTGAAGAGTTCCGACAATGAATAATGATCCTAAAAGTGACGAATTCTGGTTGGAAAATACAATAAAAGTGTTTGATGAAATGTCTCTAAATCCTGAGGAATATGTAAAATGTGCTACTTCACTTCTGAGAGATACAGCATATCATTGGTGGAAAACTTTAATATCTGTGGTTTCGAGTGAACGAGTTACGTGGGATTTCTTCCAATCTGAATTTTGAAAGAAATATATTAGTCAGAGATTCATTGATCAGAAATGTAAAGAGTTTCTCAAGCTTAAATAGGGTCGTATGTCTGTTACTGAATATGAACGTGAATTTGTGAGATTGAGCCAGTATGCTCGTGAATGTGTATTGAATGAAGCAATAATGTGAAAAAGGTTTGAAGTTGGACTAAACGAAGATATCTATCTGTTAGTTGGGATTTTAGAGATTAAAGAAATGGTAGTGCTCGTTGAGCGAGCTTGTAAAGCTGGAGAATTAAGTAAAGAGAAAAGAAAAGCTGATTCTGAAGCTAGAGATGCTAGAAAGAGATCTTCGAGTAGCTTATTTCAATCTGTGTCAAAGAAATTTTGAGATGATCAAAGCCGTCCAAATGCTAATGTGGGACATTCGAATCGAGATCGAGCTAGATCGCATTCGAACTTCAGAGCCTCTGCTACTTCTGTTGCAAGTGTCAGGAATATCTGATCTGAGAGACCTAAATGTAAACACTATGGTAAAAAAACATCCAGGAAATTGTAGATTGAATGACCGAGCCTGTTTTCGATGTGGATCTTTGGACCATTTTGTAAGAGATTGTTCTAAACCTGCTGAGCAAGAGAATGTACTGAATCTAAGACTGAGCAACACCTCAGCTAGAGGTAGACCTTCTAGAAATACGAGAAATGTTAGCAGTGGTCAAAGAGCTGCTAGGGATACTACTGTTAGATCTGAGGCCAGAGCACCTGCCAGAGCCTATGCTATCCGAGCTCGTGAGGAAGCCTCGTCTCCAAATGTGATTACTGGTACTTTTACTCTTTATAATACTTCTGTGATTGCATTGATAGATCCTGGATCAACACATTCTTATATCTGTATGAATTTAGTGCACTGTAAGACTTTGCCTGTAGAGTCTACTAAATTCGTAATTAGAGTATCGAACCTCTTAGGCAAAAGTTTCTTGGTTGATAAAGTCTGCAAGAATTGCCCGTTAATGATTCAAGATGTCTGTTTTCCTGCGATCTGATGCTTTTGACTTTTGACGAATTTGATATAATTCTGGGAATGGACTGGTTAGCTTTGCATGATGCTATTGTGAATTGTAAATGAAAAGTCATTGATTTGAGGTGTAAGAATGATGAGATAATTCGAATTGAGTCTAGTGATCTGAATGGATTACTAGCTGTGATATCTGCAATAAAAGCACGAAATTATGTGAAGAAAGTTTGTGAAGCCTACTTAGCTTATGTGTTATATTTGAAAGTGAATGATAAGAAAGTTGAATCCCTACCCATTGTCTGTGAATTCCCTGATACGTATCCTGAAGAATTATCGGGTTTGCCTCCGATTAGAGAAGTCGAGTTTGGCATTGAATTAGTACCTGGTACTTATCCGATTTTAATAGCTCCGTATAGAATGGCTCAAACCAAGTTAAAAGAATTAAAGTCCCAATTGCAAGAATTGACTGATCGAGGATTTACTAGACCAAGTTTCTCACATTGGGGTGCTCTGGTTCTATTTGTGAAAAAGAAAGACTGTACAATGAGAATGTGTATAGATTATCGTCAGTTGAATAAAGTGACTGTCAAGAATAAGTACCCCCTGCCCCGAATTGATGATTTGTTTGATCAGTTGAAAGGAGCTACTGTATTTTCAAAAATAGATTTGAGATCGGGCTACTATCAGTTACGAGTGAAAGATTCAGATATTCCGAAGACTGCTTTCAGAAGGAGGTATGGCCACTATGAATTTTTAGTTATGCCTTTCGGATTGACTAATGTGCCTACTATCTTTATGGATTTGATGAATAGAATTTTCAGACCGTATCTAGATCAATTTGTTGTTGTATTCATTTATGATATATTGATTGATTCACGTGATGAATCTGAACATGCCGAGCATTTGAGAATAGTGTTACAGACACTGCAAGATAAATAGTTGTATGCAAAGTTCAGTAAATATGAATTCTGGTTGCGAGAAGTTGGTTTTCTGGGTCATATTGTATCAGCCTCCGGTATCCGAGTTTATCCGAGCAAGATTTCAGCTATTTTGGATTGGAAAACTCTGAGGAATGTATCTAAAGTCCGCACTTTTCTGGGACTTATCGGTTACTACAGACAATTTGTAAAAGATTTCTCTTTGATAGCTACTCCATTGACAAAATTGCTCTAGAAAGATGTAAAATTTGAGTGGTCTGAAAAGTGTCAGAACAGCTTTGATCAATTGAAAGCTTTATTGACTGAAGCTCCAATTTTGGTACAACCTGAACCAGGTAAAGAATTTGTTGTTTACAGTGATGCTTCGTTGAACGGACTCGGTTGTGTTTTAATGCAAGAAGGAAAAGTTGTTGCTTATGCTCCGAGACAGTTAAAGTCTCATGAGAAGAACTATTTGACACATGACCTCGAGTTAGCTGCTATTGTGTTTGCTTTGAAAATCTGGCGTCACTATTTATTTGGTGAGAAATGTCACGTGTTTTATGATCATAAAAGTCTAAAGTATTTAATGACGCAAAAAGATTTGAATCTGCGGCAGAGAAGATGGTTAGAACTGCTAAAAGATTACGAACTTGTGATTGATTATCACTCGGGAAAAGCAAATGTTGTCGTTAATGCCTTAAGTTGTAAAACATTATACGCTTTGCATGTAGTGAATGCTCATTTGGTTCTATCTGATGATGGTTCAGTTTTAGCTGAATTAAAAGGAAGACCCTTGTTCTTACAACATAGTATCGAAGCTCAGAAGATTGATAATGAGATTTTGGCAAAACGAGCTCAATGTGATGTAGTAATTATTCAAAATTCAGAATTGATGCATATGATTGTTTAAAATTTCGAGATAATATTTGTATTCTGAGAAATCCAGAGTTAATTCAAATGATTCTGAGTGAAGCCCACAATAGTCAGTTATCTGTGCATCTGGGCAGTACGAAAATGTATAATGACTTGCTGGTGGTCCTGAATGAAAGCATATATCTCTGTTTTTGTTTCCAAATGTTTGATCTGTCAACAAGTTAAAGCTGAACATCAAGTGTCATCTGGATTACTACAACCGATTATGATTCCAGAGTGGAAATAGGATCGAGTAACTATGGACTTTGTGTCAGGTTTACCTCTATCCCCAAGAAAGAAAGATGCAATTTGGGTTGTAGTTGATCGATTGACGAAATCGGCTCATTTTATTCCAGTACGATCAGATTTCTCACTCGATAAATTGGCTAAGTTATATATTTCTGATATTGTGAGATTGCATGGTGTGCCATTGTCGATAGTGTCAGATAGAGACCCAAGATTTACATCGCAATTTTGGAAGAAGTTGCAAGATGCTCTGGGTACTAAATTGCATTTTACCACTGCTTTTCATCCGCAAGTCGATGGTCAATCTGAACAGATTATTCAGATACTCGAGGATATGTTGAGATGTTGCATTCTTGAGTTTGACGGTACGTAGGAACAATATCTACCTTTGATTGAATTTGCTTATAATAATAGCTTTCAATCGAGCATTAAAGTGGCACCTTACAAAGCCTTATACTACAGAAAGTGTAGAACTCTGTTATACTAGACTGAACTTAATGAGAATAAGATTTACGGTATTGATCTGATAAAAGAAACAGAACAGAAAGTGAAAGTGATACGAGATAGTCTGAAAGCTGCCTCTGATCGTCAACAATCTTATGCGAATTTAAAACAAAAAGATATCGAATTTGAGATCGGTGATAAAGTGTTTCTGAAAGTATCTCTGTGGAAGAAACTGTTTCGATTTGGTAAAAAGGGGAAGTTGAGTCTGAGGTTCATTGGACCGCATGAAATCATCAAGCGAGTTGGACCGGTTGCTTATAGATTGAGGCTACCATCTGAGTTAGAAAAGATTCATAATTTATTTCATGCATCGACGCTTCAACGTTACAGATCTGATCCATCTCATGTGATATCCCCTTCTGAGATTGAAATCCAGTCTGATATGACTTACGAAGAAAAGCTGATCCATATTTTAGCCCGTGAGGTTAAAGAGTTACGAAATAAGAAAATTCCTTTAGTTAAAGTGATGTGGCATCGTCACAGTGTTGAAGAGGCTACGTGGGAGTCTGAAGATTCAATGAGACAACAATATCTGAATCTATTTAACGGTAAGATTTTTGGGGACGAAAATCTCTAAGGAGGGGAATTGTAACAGTCTGGTCTCGACCCTAGTCGGAACGGTGGTTTTGAGACCACGTAACTAGTTCTGAAAATTATTTTAATATTATTTTCTGTGTCTGTGATATGTGAATCTATATCTGCGAAGTTTCTTTTATTTAATTTGTCTGTTTCTGTGCTTAATTATGAAAAAGGATTTAATTGTTTAAAGTGCAAAAGTTATGTGCTAGATGTTAAAGCACCTATTTGGCTTGGCTTTTAAAATAAAGGTCCTTTCATGTCAAATGTACCATTTGTTTTAATGGTGGACAAATATGGACATTAGTGGTTGACAATTAAGGTTATTTAGTCAAGGGAAAAATGGGAAAAAAGTGACTAATATGTAATAAAATAAAATAAACATGAAATGGCCATGCATTATGTTCATCCTTAGCCGAAATTTCAAAAGAAAAAGAAAGAAAAAGAGCAAGCTAGGTTCGGCCTTGTACAAGCTTGATTCAAGGTTCGTTTTTGTTTCGTTTTTGATAATTTCTACGATTCTGTGATCATTGCTTCGTGTTCTTAAAAGCCCATGTCTGAATTTCTGTTTCTGTTAAAGATTTCATGAAATTCAATTGTTGATATCATAAGTTTTGAAATGTTTTTGGATGAATTATGAAGGCTTGGTAGATAATTTATAATTTTTGTCTTTGAATTTTGATGAAATAGAACTATTTGGACTAATTTGTGAAAATGAGGTTTTGAAGGACTAAATTGTGAATTAAATATGTTATTTGGACTTAAATGGAAGCTATGTATATTCGGTCAAGCTATAGTCTTGGTGAATTTTTGTATATTTGTGATTTTATGAAAAATGGACTAAATTGTCAAAGTGTGAAAATGTAAGGGCTAAAATGAAAAGTGCCCTAAATATGTGTTCATGGATTATTTTGAGTGAAATGAATGATTGAATAGTTGAATTTGAATCGTATTAGATCAAGAACAAAGAAAATCGAACTAAGATCGAAGAAAGTCCCAAATAGTTGAATAGTCGACTCGTTTCCTCCGAAATCCGTACGAGGTAAGTCTAATTACAATTATGTGTTAAATTGACTAATTTCCACATATATTAACTGTAATCTATATTGGATGGCCTTGAGAGCCTGATGAATATCTTTTGAGTAAAGTCTAATAATATGTTAGTATCCGAAATGCTCTGTATGCTTCTAAAGAAACATTAACATCTATCTGAGATATCGTGTAAGACCGTGTCTGGGAAACAAGCCTCGATTCAGATTTATGTATAAGACCACGTCTGGGACATTGGCATCATATCTGATTTCGTGTAAGACCCTGTCTGGGATAGAGGCATCGATATTGAATTACATGTAAGACCACGCCCAGGACGTCGACATTGTACTTTTTTATGAGTATCTGTATCGTTTCTAAACCGTCTGATGATAGAGTATGAAATATGAGAATGAGTACATGAAATGTATAACCTATATAGGTACGTTTGTATCGTACTAAATTCTGTCTCTGTGAAATATGTATGGAATTTGGAAATGAAGCATGACATATAATCAAACAAAGGAGCATAGTTAAGCTTATGAATTATTTATGAAATGGCTATGAATCTTTACTGTTGAATTGTACTTATATAAACTGTAATCTGTATTGGATGGCCTTGAGAGCCTGATGAATATCTTTTGAGTAAAGTCTGATAATATGTTAGTATTCAAAAAGCTCTGTATGCTTCTAAAAGAACATTGACATCTATCTGAGATATCGTGTAAGACCGTGTCTAGGGCACAGGCGTCGATTGAGATTTATGTATAAGACCATGTCTAGGACATTGGCATCATATCTGATTTCGTGTAAGACATTGTCTGGGATAGAGGCATCGATATTGAATTACATGTAAGACCACGTTTGGGACGTCGACATTGTACTTATTTATGAGTATCTGTATCATTTCTGAACCGTCTGATGATAGAGTACGAAATATGAGAATAAGTATATGAAATTTATGACCTATACCGGTACGTTTGTATCGTACTAAATTTCTAAATATGAAAGACTTTGTCTCTATGAAATATGTATGGAATTTGGAAATGAAGCATGACATATATGCAAACAAAGGAGCATGGTTAAGCTTATGAATTATTTATGAAATGGCTATGAATCTTTACTGTTGAATTGTACTTCTATGCTTTAGTAGTTAGACCAATTGTATTTGGCTTACTAAGCTCTTTGTAGCTTACTCTATGTGATTTTTGTCTGTTTTACAGTTATCACAGCTACTGAAGGCTCGAGGATAGTCGAGGATAGTCACCACACTATCGAACTCATTTTGGTTCTTTTGAAAGTGTAAATATTTTAAAGTATGGCATGTATAAGCTAGAAGGTTTATGTATTAAGTTTTGATTTGTAAATATAGGTTATACAATGAAAGTTGGCTAGCAAATGGTATGTTTGTGTTAAGTTTTGGTATGGTTTGAATGGGTTGTTGAATGATGATAACTTAGTTGTAATGAAGCATGTTATGAGCATGGAAATGGGCTGAAAATTTTTGTATGAATGTTGTTTAACATTGCTAGTAGGAAAGACCCATATAGGGGTGGCAAGTTGGCTTAAACCTTGTGGCCGTGTAAGAAAAGTAGCAATCTCTTAAAAATCACACAGTTTTGACACACGGGAGTGTCATATGTTGGGCTTAAGTTAGTAGCTAGCTAAGTGTCACACGGGCATAGCGCACGGGCGTGCCTATTGGCCGTGGGTGAAAGTTAGTAAGGGTGTTGTTTTGGCACGGCTGGTTCACATGGGTGTGTTTGGTGCCAGTGTAAGACACACGGCCTAGTCACACGGGTGTGTAACCTCAGCAGAATTGAAAATTTTCTGAGTTCTGAAATTTTTGAATGTGTTCAGTTTAGTTTTGACTGTTCCTAAAAGTAAGTTTTAGGTCTCGTAGACCATCTTAAGAGATGATTTCTTATGAAATGATGTTATATGATATCTGTGATTCTGATTTGGTCTGAAATGTTCTGTTTTTCTGGTAATGCCCCTTACCTATTCCGGCGACGGATACGGGATAGGGGTTTTAGACCTAATACATTTCATAAATGTATGATTTCTGTTTTTGTTGACATGGTTGAGAAATACTTGGAAGTGTTTATGGGTGATTTTTCAGTGTTTGGAGACACTTATGATGATTGCTTAGCCAATCTAGCCAAGGTACTAAGGCAATGCGAAGAAACAAACCTCGTACTCAAATGGGAAAAGTTTCATTTCATGGTACGAGAAGGTATTGTTCTAGGGTATCAAATAACGAGACATGGAATCAAGCTAGATAAAGCAAAGGTAGATGTTATTGAGAAACTCCCATGTCCAACATTTGTAAAAAGTGTTAAGAGCTTTTTGGGCCACGGCGGTTCTATCAGAGATTTATCAAAGATTTCTCCAAAATTGCTAAACATTTATGCAAGTTATTGGAGAAGGACAGGATGTTCAAATTTGACGATGAGTGTTTAAAAGCTTTCAACGATTTGAAAAGTCGATTAGTTTCAGCACCTATAATCGTCACACCAGATTAGGATTTGTCATTCGAATTGATATGTGATGCAAGTGACTTCACGATAGGAGCCGTTATGGGCTAGCGAAGGAACAAAGTTTTTCATCCTATTTACTATGCAAGTCAGATTTTGACGGAAGCTCAATTGAATTATACGGTAACAGAGAAAGAGTTACTTGCTATTATGTTTGCTTTTGACAAGTTTCAATCTTATCTTGTAGGTACCAAAATGACTGTCTATACGAACCATTCGGCAATTAAATATTTACTTGCCAAGAAAGACGCTAAGTCGAGATTGATCCGATGGGTACTTCTACTCCAGGAGTTTGATCTAGAAATTCAAGATAAAAAAGGAGTAAAAAACCAAGTAGCAAACCAATTGTCCAGATTGGAGTCGCAAGAATGGAATTCTCCACTTATACCCATTCAAGAGACATTCACAGATGAACACATACTGAAGGTAAATCATGTCCATAATATCCCTTGGTTTGCTGATATTGCTAACTATTTAGCTTATGGTTTGATGCCAATTGATAAGACGTATCATCAAAAGAAAAAGTTTCTTCACAATGTGAAGTATTATTTCTGGGAAGAACCATACTTGTTTAAAAAGTGTGCAGATCAAATGATTGGGAGATGCGTGGCAAAAGATGAAGTACATAAGATTCTATATCATTTCCACTTAGCTCCGAGTAGGGGACACTTCGGAGGTGCACGTACTGCATCCAAGGTGTTACAAGCTGGATTCTTTTGGCCAACGCTATTCAAAGACGCATATGCTTACATAAAGAGTTGTGATCAATGTCAAAGGGCTGTAAATGACACCAACATAAATGAGATGCCCCGAACAAACATCATTGAAGGTTTAGGGTTTAGGGGTGTGGAAACACGAAAATATACACTTTTTCATGCCCTTTTTAACTCAAATTCATGTAGTTTCGGTAAAATTCTTGTCGAAAAATATATATTTATTATAAAATAATTAAATTTCACTCAAATTATTAACTTTTTAAATTTTAATTAATTTTATATCAAATTTTGATTATTTTCAATAGATTTGCACAAATGGTAAAAAATGGCTCGATAGACACTACTAGAAGTGCAAAACCGAGAAACAATTTTGAAGCATCAAGGAAAATTAATTTTTCAGGCTAAGACCATCCAAATTATGAGTATTAATTCATAATATAATAAATTTTAATTTTAATCCATTTTAATTTGGGTTAAATAAATTATTGTTAATTAATTATGAAAAGGGGCCCAGTTGATCTTAACCGAGAAAATCAATCTAACCGAGCACTGGGAAGCCCAAAACCATCCAACATGCTGACCCTATCAGCTTGTTTTTTTGATTATTTAGCTTGCAAAATGGCCCTTGAAGACCCCTTCAATTGGCATTCAAGCCCCTCCACTATTCATGCCTTTCAAGATTTGCCCCTACCGGATTTGATTCTTGTTCCTTATCCTTTTAATTTTATTGTTGTTGTTATGAATGTAACAGTCCGGTTTAGACCCTAATCGAAATAGTGGTTTCGAGACCACAAATCTGAGTTAGAAAAATATTTTAATAATATATTTCGTACTTATTATATGTGAATTAGTATGTGTGAAAATTTCGTATGAAAATTATATCGTTTGTGTGCCGATTTGATAAAAAGGACTTAATCGCGTAAAATGAAAAAGTTGCATGCTATTTGTTAAAGTGCTTAATTGTTATGTCTCTTTTAATGAGAGGTCTAGATTAATGAATGGACAAAAATGCCTAAGTTAATGGAATTTTAATATTATTTCATTGAGGGCATAATAGTAAACTAAGCATAAAAGATGTATTAAATAAAAGAAAAGCTAAAATCATCTTATTTTCTATCATCCATGACTGAATATTAGAGAAAAAGAAGAAGAAAATTTGGTTCTAAGGTTCAGCTATTGATATTCTTGATTAAGGTATGGATTTTGTTCGTTTTTTATAATTTCTACATTTTTGTGATCGTTACTTAGTAATCTATCAAGCCCATGTATCAATTTCTGATTTTTTTGATGAATTTAAAATATTTCATTAATGCTTTTGTGAGCTTTGTGATGATAGTTGATGAAAAATGAAAGATATGTATTTGATAAGTATGTTTTGTCTTTGAATTTTTGATGAATTTGAGTAATTTGAACTAATTTGTAAAAAAAAAAAGATTTTGAGGGACTAAAATGTGAAATAAATGAAATGTGTGGGCTTATATGAACACTATGAAAAATCAGCTAAGAATGGGTATATGGAATTTTTGTATATTTTGTGATTTTTGTGAATAAGGACTAAAGTGTCAAAATGTGAAAATGTGAGAGCTAATTTGTAAAATGCCCTAAATATGTATATTTGGATTGAATTGAATGATTTGGTGAATAAAAGGGTTAAATTTGAATGTGTTTCGATAAAGAACCAAAGAAAACGGAATTAGATCGGGGGAAAATGAAAATCGTTGAATAGTTGCTCGTTCTGTTCATTTTCGTACGAGGTAAGTCTATATACAAATAAATGTGTTTTGAATTGAATTATTAATGTTTATATGCTATTGAATATTGAGGAATGATTATATGAATTGAACATGAGATATCCGAGAAAGTGTCGACAAAGTTTCGACATCCGAAAAGTCCCGTACAAACCATAGGAATAGTTAGAATACATATGTCATGACATAGGATCCGATATGTGTTTTCGTGTAAGACCACGTCTAGGACGTTGGCATCGACTTATGATTTACGTGTAAGACCATGTCTGGGATATCGACATCGTATTTGATTTCATTTAAGACCCTGTCTGGGATAGTGGCATCGATGTTTGATTACATGTAAGACCACGTCTGGGACGTTGGCATTGTATGAGCTTTCCGAGTTATCTACGTATCCTTATGATTTCAAATGGTTCAACGGGCATTCCAAGAAAATGAATGACTATGTGAACATGTATCCGATTCAGGCACGTATGAAATGTACATTAAGTTTGAGAATGGAAGGTAAGTATATGTTTATATGTGTGAACATATGAAGTATATTTGTATTATATGGAAATGTGATGCAAATGTGAGCAAATGGTTCTAAGTATTTAAGCTAAATGAGAAATATGAACTTGACATTGAATTATGCTATGAATCATATAAATGATTTGTTTATAGTTGTGATTTGTGATAAGTTAATTTGTATATGGCTTACTAAGCTTTTGAAATCTTACTTTGTGTGTGTTTGCATTGTTTTATAGATATCGTAGCTATCAGGAGCTCGGGGATCGTCGAGGATCATCACTACACTATCAAACTCTATTTTTGTACATTCTGAAAGTGTAAATATTGGAGTATGGCATGTATAGGCTAGAGGTAGTTGAATATGTTTAGTGAAGTGTATATTTAGCCATGTGATATAACTTAATTATGGTTGAACTTATGGTTTGATTTTGGTATATGATATGTGATGCAAATTATGCCTATGTGATGTGTTCTTGAATGGACAAGTGAATTGGTCAATTTGGTAAGTTTTGGTGTGTGTTTATTTGATGATTTGGTAAAATTTTGGTATGAGAATGAATGATTTGAAATGAAGTTATGAAACAATTGTTTAGATATGATTTTGTCTTATGTTTTGGCACAATTTGGTATCACTATTAAGCATGAAATTGGTTGATAATGTTATGGCATAATTGATGTATGTGTTGGTTTTGAAATGGTTGAACATTTGGTATGTAATTGATGCTTATTTGTTGCTTGTAGGGAGGACCCTTAATGGGTGGCATTTTGGCCTTGTAAATGGCCTATTTTTGCCCACACGGGCGTGTGTCTCATCCGTGTTGCTCGAGGGCCATTTAGAAATGAGCCTGGGAAGACCACATAATCACTCACACACGGGCGTGTGATAGGCCATGTGGCCAAGTCAGTTTCGACCACGGGCAAGACACACGGGCGTGTCTAGAGGCTGTGTGGACAAGTCAGTATGTATGCCCTGTTTTGACACTGCATAGACACACGAGTGTGTTTATGAGGCACACGGCCTGCTCATGCAGACATGTGACCTATATAACTTTGAGAAATGTTTAAGTTTCAAAAAATTTTGTATGTGTTCGGTTTAGTCCCGTCCTCTATCTAGAGCATGTTTAAGGTCTCGATGACCTATATAAAAGACTCTATGGTATTGTTTGAATATGATTGTGGATGAGGTATATGAATTGTTAAATGTTCTGATTTATCTGGTAACACCTTTGACCCTAGTCCGGCGACGGATACGTGTTAAGGGTGTTACAATGAACATGTCTATGAATATTTGTGATTATGTTTAATTTAATTAATATGGCTTAAATTTAATTCATGTTAGGTTGATTGCATTTCGTCTACTTGAGTTATTAAAATTTTGTTTGTGTTGTTGTAGGCCTCGATAAGATGTTTAATTAAATAAAACCATGACTAAGTTATTCTTGCATTCCAATTATAAGGTAACTAATGAAAATTATTTAAACGAATTGAAATTGTAATTAATTGACACAACACTTAACGAGTGCATGTTTAATCATCTAAGGTAGCTGAGGGTTAAATTAGCAACGGTATCTAATGATACATTAGCCTTGCATGACTTGCAAGATTATTGTGATTAAACTGTTTCAAGGTAGAAATACATTGTTACCTTATGTAACCTTTTATGTGCTTATAAGATTGAATTAATTGTTTGAATTGGTATAGAGATACGTACAAGAGATTATTTGAATTTCATAAGTTTGTATGTGCATTAACACATTTGCTTATTAAAATTTGTTTAGTCGGTTAAATTGACATAGAGATATAGTAAGAGATAAATGGATTGTAGTAGGTAAGTAAGTTCATAAGTTAACAAATTACCAAGTTGCTGTGAATTTATTCATAACAACATAAACGTGAGTTTAATAATTCTAAGTTAAGAAATGTAATTAATCTAGCACAATTACGTCATCTTGATTAAAATCATCTTTTGAAATCGTGCATTGGAACTTTTATTTTATTTTTATTTATTTTACTTAGTAAAAATCCTAGTTTTTAATCATCTCCTCAAATCAAAGTATTCTTCTTCACGAAAGTGTTTTAAAATTGCATTTTAAATAATTCTTTTCACAATCCCTGTGGATACGATAACTCGACATTTACCTGTCACTTTATTACTTGTTGCGATTGTGTACACTTGCACATTTCTGTCATTCCACTCAAGAAGTCACTCCCTAAGAAATTGTTTGAAATTCTCCAATGCAAGTTTGACATCTATCAAAAAGGTATGAGTGACGTTTGCACTCGAGTGTTAACGCAAAAATTTATATTTCGTTCAAATCAGAGTAATGACATCTTCTTAATAAGACTTTTGATGAGTACATCAATGATAAGGGAACTTTGAGGAGTATAAAAAGGAATGCGTATCGTCATTGATATGTGTTTGGCATGTAAAACCAATTAAATCTAGGAAATTGGATTCTAGGAGAGATGAAAATTTCAAGGATGAAATTTTGTTAGGGGGAGAATTGTAACACCCCAGTTCCAGCAGGTACAAGGTTTGGCATATAGTCCTAAGACAGTATGATTGGCGAAGTAGGCTTCGCCCAAGTGCATATTTCGGCATATAGAGTGAGCGTGTATAGTTATATGGTTAAGTTAACAAAGGTTCCTTGTCAGGTGGCTATGTTAGTTGGAATAAGATCACCGGTCAAGAAAAATGGTACCGAGAGTATGAGTTCACATTAGGGATATAGTGCACCCGTTAACTATGGTACTATGCAAGTTAAGTTACAAGGTATGCTAGTTAGGAACCAACTAATTGTGAACTAGGATAGTTAAAAGATAAGGGGAAATTCAATTAGGTTTCTCGGAAGTTGTAGATTTTTTATAAGACAATTCAGTAATGATGTGACATTTGTCAAGTTCCCATAAGGACCTAGATTATAATTGGATATTCAAGTTTGGGAAATAGGAATTTTCTTCTTCTTTCTTCAAAAATATGGTTATCTAAGGCTTAAGGAACTGAAGACATTTCTTTAAGCTGAAGTTCAAATCTCGAATATTATTAGTGATTACTCCATGTCAAGGTAAGTTTTATGACTTTGCATGCTATGCTATGAAAGAGTAGGTCTGTAAGAGTGGATGAATAGTAAAAGAAGAATTAAGGCTTTGTAGGCGGTTCATATGGGTTTGAGATGATGGTCAGGTTATTCGAATGAGCTTTAATGGTGTTCCTCAATTTTATAAGAAGTGGTTATTGCAGAATCTTGATGAAGGTTGGATCTAGAGTTCAAACTACTATCTGTGGTTGCCAGGTGAGTCTCTATACTGACTCTTGCATGTATATTGTTCATACATGATACATCTGTGGTAATTGTTTGAACTATGAAATAGAAACCAAAAGTGTATTGTATGAATGTTTGTTGGGGTTTGCCTGTATAGTTTGTATGAATCTAACAAGTTCATTATATGAAGTTTGAGTATGGTTGTATGGAACATCTGAAACGCATGTGATGAAGTGTATGATTAGTGTCTTAAAGTGTTGAGTCTTAAGCGATGTCAGTGTATGAAGAGTCTGTTAAGTAAGTCTGTGTCTACTCACCACAATAGAGTCTAAAGAGGACCATCAGGACTAAAAACACTATCTTTGATATGAATCTTGAAGGAAAAGCCCATGGCTAGGGCTGTGACACCCCTAATGTGACCCTAGTCGGAGAGTGGTTTCGGGACCACGAAACCGAGTCACAAGAATAATTAAGTGTTATATTCCGTGCTTATTGTATGTGGAATTGGTATGCGTAAATATTTCGTGTCTCGATTTTTATTAATTAGGTGCTAATTTATAAGAAAGGACCCATGTGCTAAGACTTGAAAATGTGATAGGTGTATTTTTAAGTGGCCTAATAATGCATAAAGTGAAATAAATGGAGTTGCATGTCAATTATCCCATTCCCTAAGGTGAATGGCCGGCCATGACAAATTATGGGCAAGGAAAACATGTTCCCAACATGTTTTAATAATGGATGATGTTAGAAATGATAAAATAAGAGTATGAAAAAAAGAGAAAAAAAATGTTCATTCTTCTCCATAGGCTTGGCCGAATGTACTAAGGAAAGAAAAGAAAAATTTGTTCATCCTTTCTCATCTTCTTGGCCGAAATTACTAAGGGAAAAGGGGGAGGATTTTTGCTTCATGCTTGGCTTGGAAGAGATCTAGAAGGAGATTTGGCTAAGTTGCATCAAGATTAAGGTATGTATGAGGTTGTGTTGGGAGTTTCATGCATGTTTTGGTTGCTAACTTGATGTGCATGTTAGCCATGGCTCAAATCTTTGGTATGCCATGGAAATGGTATTTGGCCAAAGTTGTTATAGTGATAAAGCCATTGCATGCTAAGTGTGAAGCTTGATGATGATGCATGCAATGATGGATTTTCTACTCATGAGTAAGATTTTGAGTTTTCTCTTTGTTTTATCTTGATTAAAGTTGAAAAGGAGCATGATTGTCATACTTGGCCATGATGCATTCTTGAGCATGATTCATGCTTCTTGCATGTTAGTTAAAAGTTTGTGTTTTGGATGGCTATGGACACCTTGAAAATTCGGCCATGCTCATATATGCATATATATGATTGCACATTATGTTTGGTTGTGAACTAAGTGATGAATATATTGATTTAAAGAAGAAAATGTGGAAGAATGCTTGTGAAATTGCAAGCACAATTCGGCCTAGCACACATATAAGTGCTTGATGCTATATTATAAGTTTTGGGCCACAATGTGCAAGCATTAATTAGTAGATTGCATGCTGTTTTTGTGAGGTATTAAGTGCAAATTTTGACCTCAACATGTACATGAATATTCGCCTTGGGTAGCCCATTGAAGGCCTTAGCATTTCCTTGATGTTCAAACAAATTGTATTGAATTGCTTGATGTAGTATAAAATGTGCATGACCATTGTGTATTCAAGCTAAAGAGCGCCATATGACCATCTAAAATCCTTGTCATATTCGCCATAAGCAAGCACAATGAGGTTTTAATAAATTGAATTTGTTTGAATTAGCTCAAGAGCCGAGAGGGCCACAATTGGACAAGGGAAGGAAAAGGTGATCGAATAGCCGAAAAAGCCGTTCGACAACATCCGAGGTAAGTCCTCAAGAAGTGACCTTACTTGAATTATGTGAGATGAAATATGGATGTGTATGATTATTGATTAGGTGTGTATGAGTATTTGAATTCCACCCGGGCTAAGTCCCAAGGCGAATATGCTAATGATATTAATTGTGTTTGAGCCTTAGTACTGAAAATGAAATATGTATGTCCAATGATTATTGATGTATGTGTGCATGAGAAATTGAATGATATCCGGCTAAGCCGAAGACAATTATGTTGAAATTATATCCGGTTAAGACCAAGGCAATTATGCTAGTGGTTATATCCGGCTAAGACCGAAGGCATTCGTGCGAAGTTATTCTATCCGGCTAAGACCAAGGCATTTGTGCACTTGATTATATCCGGTTATATTCAAGAATCTTGGGCTGGAGGTGAGTGTTGGTTGCTGAAATGAATTTAATTAGTACACTCGGACAGCCCAAAGGATAAGGTACGTTATATGTGCATTGGAAAGTCGACGTGTTTGAGCAACATTCGCTCAATCGACTAATGAATTTCAGTTATTGAATTGATTGATGCTTTGCGAACTTATATAATGATGAAGTATGAAGTAAGAATGTGTATTAATGAAATGATGCATTTGGCTATGTGAATGTATTGCTGTAAATTATAGTTCATTATATTCCTTGAGACTTACTAAGCATAAAATGCTTACCCGTTGCTTTGGCTCTTAGTTTTCTAGATTTCGCCGAGGCAATCGGATTTGGGATCGTTGAAGTCGAAGTCATCCACACTATCAAGCCTCCATTTTGGTATAAATTTTGTTTGAACTTGAGATGGCATGTATAGGACTACCCTTGTTTGTTAAATATGTTGTAATGTAAGTATGTACGGCCGATGCGAAAATGGCTCAAAAGGGAAGTATGAACTTAGACTAATTGTGGGTTGTATGTATATATTTTGCGTCATGATGTGGCTATGGCTTGCAAATGAGAATGTTGGTCATATGATCAGCCATTGGCACGGTTAAAATGATCATATATGAACCTATGTATGGTAAGGCTAGTTGAATCATGGAGACCACCAAATAGGTGAGTCCTATCTTAAAACAGATGCTGCCAGCTGCAGTGGCGTGAATGTGAAAAATCACCAAAATTCATAGGAATGGAATTAGATAGTGAATAAGCTATGTAAATGAACCTTGATGAGTCTATTTTCATATGGAAGAAACGAAACGGTCATAGGAGTTACAGGTTAAGAGATATTAAAGCTATTGTGAGACAGGGCCAGAATGGTTTCTGGGTTCCCTGTCGCAACTTTAAAAATTCACTATAAATTATCCAAAAAGAATTAGGAGATATATCTTATATGTACAGATTCCATTTTGAGTCTAGTTTCATTAGAAACAAACGACACCAGAATTAAAGCCCTGTACAGAGAGATATTCAAGTTATACCGCGCGAAGGTCGGAGCAGTCGATCCCTGTAACAGGGGTAACTTTAACTAATAAACTGTACCAATTGGCCCGACCAAAATCCTAGAAATAAATCCATGGATGGATATATGAGTCTAAATTCAGGAAAATTTACGAAACCAGTTTCCGAGTTTTGAAACTCGAGATATGATTTTAAGGCGACAGTGACGCAGTTTTCCAGCCTGACTGGAAATGTCAAATTGGTGGGCAAAACATGTGAACTTGGTTTGTTAACCCTCGGGTCCGACACGGCGATGGTCTCGGGTTTTGGGGTGTTACAATTTTATTGGTATCAGAGCCACGGTTTAGTCGATTCTAGGACTACCGTGATGTGTTTGGGGTCTAGCTATACATGCCATTAAATGATGAATCGATAGTGTGATGAATTCGACAATTTGACTTCATGTTTGCTTATAGCAATGGATCCCGATCCCAACCGAAGCGATAGCGATGATGTGGAGAGTGTGGCGCTGCTCCGCGCAAGGGACAGCGCCGGCGGACTCTCAACCTATGGCCATAATCCTAATGATGAGGCTAGGCAAGCCTTTTATAGTGTGATGAGCGAATGGTTTAATCAATACATTCGAACCAACACTACTGTTCCACCACCTCCATTCCCGACGGATGCAACCCCGCACCACGATACCTCCGGTGATGACCCAATAAGGTCGGGTAAGCCCCATCGATAGGATTGAAAACATGGGGCCACTGAATTTAAGGCTACGGATGATGATGATGCCGAAGCGAAAGCTGAATTATGGTTAGATAACACTATCCGGGTGCTTGATGAGCTATCCTGTACACCCGATGAGTGCTTAAAGTGTACCATCTCCTTGCTACGAGAGTCCGCCTACTATTGGTGGAGTACTCGACTTGTGGTGCCTAGAGAGCAAGTGACTTGGGAATTCTTTCTAACCGAGTTCCGAAAAAAGTATATCAGTCAGAGATTCATCGACCAAAAGCGGAGGGAGTTCCTTGATCTTAAGCAAGGTTCTATGTCCGTTACCGACTACGAACGAAAGTTTGTGAGGCTTAGCCGGTACGCGCGAGAATGCATTTCGTCCGAAGCTATTATGTGTAACGCTCGAGGATGGGCTGAATGATGATATAAGGATGTTTGTTGGCATTCTCGAGATACGAGAGTTCGTAGTACTTGTTGAGCGAGCTTGTAAAGCCGAAGAGCTTAGAAAGGAGAAACAAAAAGCTGATGTGGGGATTGGAGAATTCCGAAAGAGGTCCTCGGGAAAGTCTCTTCAACAAGCATCGAAGAGATTTCGAGATGATGCGAGCCGGTCTAGAGGCGTTTCGGGCTTTTCTAGACGAGGACGCGATCGACCCCCTGTGACCACACGAGTCACCTCGATCGCCGGTGGCGGAAATGATCGCCGAGAGAGGCGGAGTGTCCACATTGTGGCAAATGGCATTCGGGAGCTGTTGGTTTCGTGATCGCTCTCGCTATAAGTGTGGATCGGCCGACCACTTTATGAAGGATTGCCCGAGGATGCACGAGCAGAATGCAAGTCGAGTGCAAACCGGGTGCTACCATCGCCGAGGTAGACCACCTAGAAATATGGGCAATGTCGATTGGCGGTCGAGAGGATCTAGAGATGCTACCATCGATCCGAGGCTCGTGCTCTGCTAGGACTTATGCCATACGCGCACGCCGAGGATCTGCCTCTCCGGATGTTATTACCGGTACTTTCACTCTTTTCAATACAAATGTAATTGCTTTGATTGACCCTGGTTCTACTCATTCATATATATGTGAAACCTTAGCATCCAAGAAGACTTTGCCCATTGAGTCTCTCGAGTTTGTAATTCGGTGTCAAACCCTTGGGTCATTACGTGCTTGTTAACAAAGTGTGCAAGAAAAGTCCCCTAGTGTTCGAGGTTCTTGTTTTCCGGCGGACTTGATGCTTTTGCCGTTCGATGAGTTCGATGTTATTCTTGGTTTGGATTGGTTGACCATGCACGATGCGGTTGTAAATTGCAAGAGCAAGACTATCGATTTGAGGTGCGAATAATGAAATAATTCGGGTTGAGTCCACGGACTTAAAAGGGTTGCCACCGTAATATCGCCGATGTTGGCCCGAAATATGTAAGAAAAGGGTGCGAAGCGTACCTTGCGTCGTGCTTTCGATGACAAGGAATCGAGAAGAAACCCGAATCTGTGCGTGGTTTGTGAATACCGGATGTTTTCCCAAGAATTGCGGGTTTACCACTGCTCGAGAAATAGAATTTGGCATCGAATTGGTACCGGTACCACCCCAATTTCGATAGCTCCGTATCGTATGGCACCAACGGAATTGAAGGAGTTGAAAACTCGGTTGCAAGAATTGGTGGATAGAGGTTTTGCTCGCTTGAGTTTTTCGCCTTGGGGTGCGCCGGTGTTGTTCGTGAAGAAGAAGGATGGAACCATGCGACTATGCATCGACTATCGTCGACTTAACAAAGCGACGATAAAGAACAAATATCCGTTGCCGCGTATTGATGACTTGTTCGATCAAGCGAAGGGGCCTCGGTGTTCTCGAAAATAGATTTGAGATCGGGCTACTATCAATTGCGAATCCGAGATTGAGACGTGCCCAAGGCGCCTTGAGCGAGATATGGTCACTATGAGTTCCTAGTGATGCCGTTTGGGCTCACTAATGCCCTACGGTATTTATGGACTTAATGAATCGGATCTTTAGACCATATTTGGATCGATTAGTAGTCGTGTTCATTGATGACATCTTGGTCTATTCAAGAAATGAGACCGAACATCTTTGAACACCGCGGTTAGTCTTTGCAAATTTTACGGGACAAGCAATTATATGCTAAGTTAAGCAAGTGTGAGTTACGTTAAGAGAGGTTAGCTTCTTGGGTCATGTGGTATTCGCATCGGGTATTCGAGTCGACCGAATAAAATTTCAGCCATACTTAATTGGAAACCTCCAGAAATATTCTTGAGGTTCGGAGCTTTTGGGGCTTGCGGTTATTACCGACGATTTGTAAAGGCTTCTCAACGATAGCCACGCCGATGACGGCTACTCCAAAAGGATGTTAAGTTCGAATGGACGGAGAAATGCCAAAAAGCTTCGATCAATGAAAACTTATTTGGTGAAGCCCCAATTCTAGTGCAACCCGAGTCCAAGCAAGGAGTTTGTCATCTATAGCGACGCCTCTCTACTTGGGTTAGGTTGCGTATTAATGCAAGAAGGTCGAGTTGTGGCCTATCGCGTCGAGGCAATTAAAGCCACATGAGAAAAACTATCCGACTCATGATCTCGAATTGGCCGCCATCGTATTCGCCTTTAAAGATTTGGCGACATTACTTATTTGGTGAAAGGTGCCATGTATACTCGGATCACAAAAGTCTCAAGTATTTGATGACCCAACGAGACTTAAATCTGCGACAAAGACGTTGGCTCGAGTGTTAAAGGATTATGAGTGATCATTGACTATCACCCGGAAAGGCGAATGTAGTTGCGGATGCCTTGAGTCGTAAATCGTTATTCACTTTACGAGCGATGAATGTGCACTTGTCTATCCGATCCGACAGTGTGTTAGTGGCTGAAATGAAAGCCAAACCATTATTGACACACCAAATTCGAGAAGCTCAGAAAGTCGATGACGAGTTGGTTGCAAAAGCGGGCTGCGTGTGTTCGAACAAGGACTCGGAGTTTCAAATCGACGATGACGATTGTTTGAGGTTCAAAAGTCGTCTGTGTGTCCCAAAGAATTGAACTCATTTCGATAATTCTGAATGAAGCCCATTGTAGCCGAATGGCAATCCACCCGGGGAGTACGAAGATGTACAATGATTTGAAACGTCGATTTTGGTGGCATGGTATGAAGCGAGACATCTCCGACTTTGTTTCAAGATGTTTAATATGTCAACAAGTGAAAGCGGAACATCGGTGCCTTGAGATTACTTCACCAATCACGATACCCGAGTGGAAATGGGATCGAGTCACAATGGACTTTGTATCCGGACGCCATTGTCGACAAGTAAGAAGGACGCGGTTTGGGTCGTGGTAGATCGATTGACTAAGTCGGCCCACTTTGTCCCCGTGACGCACGGATTTTCAATGGACAAATTAGCGGAATTGTACGTTTCTCGATTGTGAAATTACACGGGTGCCTATTTCTATCGTGTCGGATAGAGATCCGAGATTTACCTCGCGGTTTTGGAAAAAGTTGCAAGAAGCTTTGGGTACCAAGTTGCATTTCAAGACCGCCTTCCACCCCCAAACCGATGGTCAATCCGGCGGGTAATTCAGATACTTGAGGATATGTTAAGATGTTGCGTCCTCGAGTTTAGTGGTTCATGGGAGCGGTATTTGCCGTTGATTGAATTCGCTTACAACAACACTTTCAATCGAGTATTAAGATGGCACCTACGAGGCTTTGTACGGCGTAAATGCCGTACACCATTGTTTTGGTGAGCTTGGTGAAAGCAAGATTTTCGGTGGATTTGATTAGGGATGCCGAAGAAAGTGAAAGTAATCCGTGAAAGTTTGAAGATAGCCTTCGATCGTCAGAAGTCGTACGCGGATATGAAGCGTAAGGATATCGAGTATCAGGTGGGTGATAAAGTGTTCCTCAAGGTATCGCCTTGGAAAAAAATACTCAGGTTCGGCCGTAAGGGCAAGCTGAGCCCGAGGTTCATTGGGCCATATGAGATATCAGAGCGAATCGGTCCAGTGGCATATCGTTTGATTTTGCCCCCTGAACTCAAAAAGGTTCACGATGTCTTCCACGTTTCGATGCTTCGACGTTATAGATCCGATCCATCGCACGTGATTAGTCCATCAGAAATTGAAATTCAAGCTAATATGAGTTATGAGGAAGAACCAATTCGTATCCTATCACGAGAAGTGAAAGAGTTGCGAAACAAGCGGGTTCCGCTAGTGAAAGTGTTATGGCTCAAGCACGGGATAGAAGAAGCTACTTGGGAGACCGAGAACTCAATGAGAGAGCGATATCCGAACCTATTTACCGTAAGCTTTTAGGGACGAAAATCTCTTGAGTGGGGAGAGTTGTGACACCCTAATGTGACCCTAGTCGGAGAGTGGTTTGGGACCACGAAACCGAGTCACAAGAATAATTAAGTGTTATATTCCGTGCTTATTGTATGTGGAATTGGTATGCGTAAATATTTCGTGTCTCGATTTTTATTAATTAGGTGCTAATTTATAAGAAAGGACCCATGTGCTAAGACTTGAAAATGTGATAGGTGTATTTTTAAGTGGCCTAATAATGCATAAAGTGAAATAAATGGAGTTGCATGTCAATTATCCCATTCCCTAAGGTGAATGGCCGGCCATGACAAATTATGGGCAAGGAAAACATGTTCCCAACATGTTTTAATAATGGATGATGTTAGAAATGATAAAATAAGAGTATGAAAAAAAAGAAAAAAAAATGTTCATTCTTCTCCATAGGCTTGGCGAATGTACTAAGGAAAGAAAAGAAAAATTTGTTCATCCTTTCTCATCTTCTTGGCGAAATTACTAAGGGAAAAGGGGAGGATTTTTGCTTCATGCTTGGCTTGGAAGAGATCTAGAAGGAGATTTGGCTAAGTTGCATCAAGATTAAGGTATGTATGAGGTTGTGTTGGGAGTTTCATGCATGTTTTGGTTGCTAACTTGATGTGCATGTTAGCCATGGCTCAAATCTTTGGTATGCCATGGAAATGGTATTTGGCCAAAGTTGTTATAGTGATAAAGCCATTGCATGCTAAGTGTGAAGCTTGATGATGATGCATGCAATGATGGATTTTCTACTCATGAGTAAGATTTTGAGTTTCTCTTTGTTTTATCTTGATTAAAGTTGAAAAGGAGCATGATTGTCATACTTGGCCATGATGCATTCTTGAGCATGATTCATGCTTCTTGCATGTTAGTTAAAAGTTTGTGTTTTGGATGGCTATGGACACCTTGAAAATTCGACCATGCTCATATATGCATATATATGATTGCACATTATGTTTGGTTGTGAACTAAGTGATGAATATATTGATTTAAAGAAGAAAATGTGGAAGAATGCTTGTGAAATTGCAAGCACAATTCGGCCTAGCACACATATAAGTGCTTGATGCTATATTATAAGTTTTGGGCCACAATGTGCAAGCATTAATTAGTAGATTGCATGCTGTTTTTGTGAGGTATTAAGTGCAAATTTTGACCTCAACATGTACATGAATATTCGCCTTGGGTAGCCCATTGAAGGCCTTAGCATTTCCTTGATGTTCAAACAAATTGTATTGAATTGCTTGATGTAGTATAAAATGTGCATGACCATTGTGTATTCAAGCTAAAGAGCGGCCATATGACCATCTAAAATCCTTGTCATATTCGGCCATAAGCAAGCACAATGAGGTTTTAATAAATTGAATTTGTTTGAATTAGCTCAAGAGCCGAGAGGGCCACAATTGGACAAGGGGAAGGAAAAGGTGATCGAATAGCCGAAAAAGCCGTTCGACAACATCCGAGGTAAGTCCTCAAGAAGTGACCTTACTTGAATTATGTGAGATGAAATATGGATGTGTATGATTATTGATTAGGTGTGTATGAGTATTTGAATTCCACGGGCTAAGTCCCAAGGCGAATATGCTAATGATATTAATTGTGTTTGAGCCTTAGTAACGAAAATGAAATATGTATGTCCAATGATTATTGATGTATGTGTGCATGAGAAATTGAATGATATCGGGCTAAGCCGAAGACAATTATGCTGAAATTATATCCGGTTAAGACCAAGGCAATTATGCTAGTGGTTATATCCGGGCTAAGACCAAGGCATTCGTGCGAGTTATTCTATCCGGCTAAGACCGAAGGCATTTGTGCACTTGATTATATCCGGTTATATTCGAAGAATCTTGGGCTGGAGGTGAGTGTTGGTTGCTGAAATGAATTTAATTAGTACACTCGGACAGCCCAAAGGATAAGGTACGTTATATGTGCATTGGAAAGTCGGCGTGTTTGAGCAACATTCGCTCAATCGACTAATGAATTTCAGTTATTGAATTGATTGATGCTTTGCGAACTTATATAATGATGAAGTATGAAGTAAGAATGTGTATTAATGAAATGATGCATTTGGCTATGTGAATGTATTGCTGTAAATTATAGTTCATTATATTCCTTGAGACTTACTAAGCATAAAAATGCTTACCCCGTTGCTTTGGCTCTTAGTTTTCTAGATTTCGCTCGAGGCAATCGGATTTGGGATCGTTGAAGTCGAAGTCATCCACACTATCAAGCCTCCATTTTGGTATAAATTTTTGTTTGAACTTGAGATGGCATGTATAGGACTACCCTTGTTTGTTAAATATGTTGTAATGTAAGTATGTACGGCCGTGCGAAAATGGCTCGAAAAGGGAAGTATGAACTTAGACTAATTGTGGGTTGTATGTATATATTTTGCGTCATGATGTGGCTATGGCTTGCAAATGAGAATGTTGGTCATATGATCAGCCATTGGCACGGTTAAAATGATCATATATGAACCTATGTATGGTAAGGCTAGTTGAATCATGGAGACCACCAAATAGGTGAGTCCTATCTTAAAACAGATGCTGCCAGCTGCAGTGGCGTGAATGTGAAAAATCACCAAAATTCATAGGAATGGAATTAGATAGTGAATAAGCTATGTAAATGAACCTTGATGAGTCTATTTTCATATGGAAGAAACGAAACGGTCATAGGAGTTACAGGTTAAGAGATATTAAAGCTATTGTGAGACAGGGCCAGAATGGTTTCTGGGTTCCCTGTCGCAACTTTAAAAATTCACTATAAATTATCCAAAAGAATTAGGAGATATATCTTATATGTACAGATTCCATTTTGAGTCTAGTTTCATTAGAAACAAACGACACCAGAATTAAAGCCCTGTACAGAGAGATATTCAAGTTATACCGCGCGAAGGTCGGAGCAGTCGATCCCTGTAACAGGGGTAACTTTAACTAATAAACTGTACCAATTGGCCCGACCAAAATCCTAGAAATAAATCCATGGATGGATATATGAGTCTAAATTCAGGGAAAATTTACGAAACCAGTTTCCGAGTTTTGAAACTCGAGATATGATTTTTAAGGCGACAGTGACGCAGTTTTCCAGCCTGACTGGAAATGTCAAATTGGTGGGCAAAAACATGTGAACTTGGTTTGTTAACCCTCGGGTCCGACACCGGCGATGGTCTCGGGTTTTGGGGTGTTACAAGGGCACCTTTCGAAAGGAACTAACAAACAGTGATTACCTAACGGGGTTTTCTACGTGTCCTAGGATGATGATGGGCAAACCTCACATAACGTGAGTTTAGGGAAATCCATATCATAAACATGTCAGGAATGGAACGCCTTTGTGGTGAATTATGAAAGGAACACCTTTGTGGTGCAATATGAAAGGAAAGCCTTTATAGCGCATTATGAAAGGAATATGGCGCAATATGAAAGATATGTCATTTTGGCATTGTCGTTCTGGTGAATTATGAAAGGAACGTCTTTGTGGTGCAATATGAAAGGAAAGCCTTTTTGGCGCAACATGAAAGGAACGCCTCTATAGAGAATCATAAAGGGATTGCCTCCATGGGGAACCCTGCAATGATAGCCTTTATGGCAATAGTTTGAAAGATAAGCCCTTGCGGTGCACTCTGAAGGAATAATTTACATAGCGAGTTCTAAAATAGTGCCCTTGTGGCATATCATAGTGAGGCTCTCAATGGCGTACCCTAAAAGAATGATTTATATGGCAAATTTTGTATTAAACTATTTTGGCGCAATCATTATGGCTTGTAAGTGTGATTAGAAAGATCGTAAAGGCATAATGTCATCGTGGACTATGGTACAGTGTTATGCAAGGCCATGATTCGACTATGAATAATGAAGTGATGAGATGCAGAAGGGATGATAAACAATCATAAAAGAAGCGTATTCTGAATAAGGATTTTTCTAATTTTATATCTGAAGGAAGGTACCTGTTATCTGTATATGTAATCAAATATGAATCATGGTAAAATGATGGCTTAAAGTTTCGTAAACAAGAGTAGTGGTGTTTCAATTGAATGGACCTCTAAAAAGGAAATAGGTAAAGACTTATGATAGATCAGACATAAAAAGGTAAGTGGTGTATTAAAGATGTTGATAGGTATGTAATGAGTTCATAGTAGGGTGTGATATCCATAGAGAATGATGAATAAAATTCTAAGAAAATTATTCACCAGAAACAAGTTGAAAGACCAGAACGTCGTAACAATTCTTCAATAACAATGTGCAAGTATTGTGTAACCTCCCAAACTCGGTCTAAACGTTATGATTGAATTGGGAAGGCCACATTGAACACCTTAGTGTCGAACTTACCCTAATGATAGTTAAAAACCTTCAAGTACTTCTTTTTTATAAAAATTGGTTTCTATTATTAGCTTTGGAAAACATCCATTTACTTAGTCCAATCATGCTTAGGTCAAATTAGCTAATTAGGTGAGTTTTTGTAAAACCTTACTGACGGCGTTGCCTTTGAAAAATCATTTTGTTATCTTCTTAGCAGGAGAAATGTACCATTACTAGTCAAATTATTAATTTAGTAATATATCATGCATAGTCCATTTCAAGATATTTTTAAAAACCATGTATCTATACCAAATACGTGTGTCATGCATGCATGAAAAATCCTAAAATCCCGAATAGTCCCAAACCATAATTTAAAGAAACTTTACAATCCAAAACCAAATAAAAATAATAAAATAACCTAAAAATATAATTACCTTAAAATAATATGACGAAGTAAAGTCCGAAGTCCACCGCCCGTCTGCATGCCAATTTTGATCCTAAGTTCGATCATTACCTAAGAAGTTGAGATAATGGGGTGAGATTAACAAGCTCAGTTTGAGTCTAAACGAGTATTAAGTATTCATACAGGCAATTTCATAGAAGTACTAATCACACAATCAAACATTAACAATAATAATTTTCAAATGCACATGATCGTGAAAAATGCAAATGTGAGATCTTACCCATACCATCCGCTACACACCACGAGTTCCCTAGAACCCGTCTACAAAACTCCCACGTATGTGAGCAATGCTCGATGTGGTAAAACCACCAATAATCAGTAATGCAGTGAAACTACCAAATAAATAATGCGATATAATCGACAATCCCCTCGGTACTCCAAATACAATGCACTAACTAAAAATATATGCAGACTAATTATGCCGCCGGTACTCCATGAAACTCCTCCGTCAACTACAAAATCCCATCCCAATGCACATGCAATATGTCATACAAATTCATACACAATCACATTTAAATACTTTTCACATTTATCCGACATGCTCAACATGTCCTCAATAATCACATACTTTTAGAGAAAGGAAACAGTGTTCCAATTACCATTAAGATGGTATCTATCAATATCGTTCAATTCACATACTTTACGAATTTCATTGTGCACCAATAGTAACCTCACGTATATATATCATAGTAAATATTTCATGCATTCAAGTCATGCATAAAAATAATATCTCAACATTTCATATCATTCCATCAAATATTCTCATATCATAAAATATAACTATGCATAACAATCTTAATTACACACTCATACAGTCAAACTAGCAATTTTGCCAACACATCAATCTTTTAAGGCTCGAAACGTAGTTCGGCCACTCACAAAACTAATATTTTGGCTACTATTCTGAACCAATCAGCAAGATAATTATCAATATAATATAAAATTTATCATTATCAAACAAGTTTTACAAGTTTAGGACCCACACCTTATTTTTCACTTTCTTGTAGCACCCTAGTGAATCTTCGAATTTTCCTTAATAAACCTTTATACAATCCTAAACCAAAATTCAGTATAAACTAAATCAATTTACCACTTAACTGACTCCCAAATACCCACTTATCGGTTCAAACCAATTGTTGAATTAATAACTATTTTACGAATTCAACTAGTTTGATTCCATACCTTGTATCGATGCGAACCCTACGTACGATTGTTCTTTAGCTTTACGGTTGATTTGAGACATTTGGGCCAGAACCTAATTCCATAATATACTGGAAAATTAGTAGCTAATAATTATTCAATTCTTTCATTTAATCAGTCCATAACATTTACCTTACAACTATGTCAAAACAACAATTAATTTTACACTTAACTGCACTTACGCTTCCCGATTTGTGAGTTTCGAATGTCGAAACAATCAAGAATTTTTTTTACCTAATTGACATGGGTTTGATAGATGATTAGGAGGGTTCAATAACTCAAATTAAGTCTGTAATTAATTTGGCAAGATTCGAGAAACAAAACAGCCCCCTATTCTACACATATGCGCACACACCACTACTTATGGTGGCCGAAATTAGGGCTGAATTTAAAAATGATTTGAAACCTCATTAAAATATGGAAAAATAAATTTAAAAACATTTAAAATCCCTTAAAATCAAGATCTAGAAATTTAGGTTTTTAGTGGGCAAGATTAATTAAGAAATTAAAGAAAGAGAGAGAGACCTTACACAAGCTAGACAAGAGAAACATCAATGGCACTTTCTAGGCAATGTTTGGGATCAATCTTGGAGTTCAAAATTTCAGATTTAGGGATAATTTAATTGAGTGAAAATTGCAGCAATATAGAAAAGGATATGGTGCACAATCTTAATGCAAAAAGAAGAAGAAAAAAAATGGTTAAAGAAGAGGTGTAGGCAACGACAACAATGGAGGAAAAAGGGAAAAGAAAAAAAATAGTGATAAAGAAAGGGAGAGGGGGTTGGGGTTGGGGACGGCTAAGGTAGAAGAAAATGGGTTTAAAGGCTGATTGTTTTGATAAAAAATTGTATTTATACCTAGGTTTACTAAGCTTGGATGCCAACACATAAAAAAAAGGAATTTGCCAAAAATTAATTTATTTTGTAAAAGTTGAGACTTGAACTTGAGACCTCCAACTAACCTTAAAGCTTTCGCATTTAATGACTAAATATTGAGTCAATTCCCTATTTTTGAAATATTTCTAAATTTTATGGAACTAAATTTGGGATGTTACACATTGTGCAGGTAAATAACGTTTTCCTCACTAAGTTCTTATGAACTTACCTATGTGTGGTTGTTACAGGTAAATTGATGCGAGTCTATGCCAAGACTACGCTAAGAAGTGGCGTCATTATGCATACAGAGCGAGTTAACGGTGCATTTAAAATTTAAATTGCTACTTTAAAATCCATGTTTTAGGGTATCTGTAATAGATTAGTTTTTTAAATAAAATATTGTTGCAATTTAATTACCTCAAGTTGAAGTTGTAATTAGTCATTGTATTTACATATATATTTTAGTTTGAAATTTTGTAATTAAGTTGTAATTATTTGTAAATTGTATAAGTAGATTAAGCTTGTGTCTGTATTCGTGTGGTAATACCTAAAATTTAGATCCGGTTGAGGGCATTACATTTATGAAGTGTACAAACTAAAGAGCATATATAAAGTATGGAAATTTGAATTCCCACCAATCCTAAATAAAAGTATGTGGCCACCTGTATCGAGCACTCCATTCGAGTTGGTACTAAATATTTCATTGCATCACAAGCCAAAAGGTCGATCGAATTCTACTCGAATACATAAAAATATAGATATTCAGGAGAGGATAGACCAACCAAGGTTATGCAATTATTATAGAAACTCAAGGCATACTAAGCAAAATGTCCACACGTGTGGAAAGCATTGAAGACAAGACCTAATTAACACATTTATTCATTTTTCGTTGCTTCTCATTTTTTTGTAAATTTTAAATATTGATATATAATTTATGTAAAATTCAGTAGAATACAACAATATAAACAATTTTTTCATTTTTTCAGTAGATTGCAAATAAATAAGTATATACTATTCATATAAAAAAATATAATAGAATACAATTGCCCAATTTTTCAATTTTTTAAATTGTAAATAAGTATATTATTGATGTAAAATACAATACAAATTAAAATTTAACAAACTAAATAGTGATTTACATGACAAAAAATTTAAAAAAAAATATCATCGGCGCCATCGAACCGAATGTGTGCCACAACCCGGTGGATGTTGATTGCAAGGAGGACTTCTTCATAGTTGGGGTTCCGACTCCTCATATTCTTCATCTTCATTTTTACCTTGAGCTCCATCTTCATCTTTATCTTCACCTTCATCTCGTTCCTCCATGCTTGAGTGTCATGTCATCCTAGGTTGCCGTTGTATATCATTCATTCGAGTAATAGATGATTGCAAAGATGAGCCACCTAGGTATAACAATGACGTCGGGGGTGTTTGCGACACTATCAGTGGATAAGTGTATGGTGTCGCATAACATGTGTAATAGCCCGATTTTGGGGCTAGTCGGAACAGTCACGAATTCGATGTAGGAAAACTTGCTTTTATTATATTTTCAAGGTCTACAGTTTTATGAAATGATTTCGTGAAAATTTCGTTCAAAAATTTTGACGTTTCGGCACTCAATTTAGTAAAAATGACTAAATTGTAAAAAGTGCAAATGTTGAGTTCTACTTGTTAAAGGTTTCCAATTGCTATGAGATTTTAAATTAGAGGTCCTTAGTTGTTAATTAGACCATTGGATATGTTAGTGGAAAAAAATGGACATGAATAGATGAAATTTCAAAGTTATGTATTAAGGGCATTTTAGTCAATTGGTAAATAAATAAATAAAAAAGGGAAAATAAAGCCAAAATTTTTGTCCATCTTCTTCTCCATGTGCCGAAAATTTGAAGGTCACCATAGCTAGGGTTTGTTCAACTTCCAAGCTTGATTGTAAGTACATCCTAGCCTCGTTTTTAATGCTCTTTACATTTTTGAAGTCGTTATCATCTGATCTAGCTATTTCTACCATTAATTTGAGCTATGATTGAGGCCTAGGGTATGACCCATGTTAGATATTTGTGCATTTTGATGTCTACTGGTAGATTATGCAAGTTTAATGTTAGATAAACAACTTTTACTAGGTGATTTTTTGATGAAAATGTCAAAAGGACCTATCTATAAAAAGATTTCAAAATGTGTGTAATAGTGTGATTTAATGAAAAATGTGGTCTGTTATAAGCATGTATAGGGTTCAGCTAGGCTTGGGTCTTGATGAAATTGAATAGATATCATTTTACGACCTAGGGACAAAAATATAAATATGACAAAGTTTAGAGGCAAAAATATAATTTTTCCATAGTGTGATTTTTGGACTGAATTGAGTAATGTGGTTAGTAAATGAGTTAAATTTTCTGTTATAGATCAAAAGAAATAAGGTTCGGACCTAGATCAGGGGAAAAACAAAGTCTTTGAAAATTAGGTCCATTTCCACTATTTTTGCACCGTGGTAAGTTCGCATGTAAATAATGTATTCTTATTTATGCTTTAATTACTTCATTTTTTTATGAATTATGATTGACTCCTTGGATGTAATCGACAAAGTTCGACAAGAGAGAAATCCCGGTTGAACCTTAGGAATAGATAGGATACAAATGTCATGACATTGGGGTTATTTGAGATTACGTGTAAGACTATATCTGGGATATGACATCGATATGAGACTTCATGTAAGACCATAGCTGGGCTATTGCCATCTATATGAGATCTCATGTAAGACCATATCTGGGATATGTCATTGGTATGGTACTATGAGTGTGAGATTTCCCGAGTATCCTTTAGTATTCTAAGTGGTTCACTGGCAATCGTAACGGAAATGTTAATGTTACGAAAGACCATAGTATGTTGCAAGATGGTACAAGTATGTACGTAAAACTTATGCTTAATGAGCTTGATATGTGATGAATCCCTCGGTAAGGTTATGATTGTGCAAGTTATGATACTAAGGTTTTAATAATATCCATGCCAAGTTGGACTATGAGATTTATAATGACATATATGTTAATTCACTTCATGTTAACTGCATGATAAATGTGTGTTTATGATGCTTATTATTTGCATAGGAACTTACTAAACTTTAAAGCTTACCTCTTTTCTTTTCCCTTATTTTATAGTGTCACCAAGCCAGCTCGGGGATCGAAGACTATTGGAGATCCATTCACACTATCAACTTAACATTTTGGGTACCAATGATTTTAATGTTTTGAGTTATGGCATGTATAGGGACTTAGTCTTTTATTATGTGTCATAATTGATTTGGCCAAATGTGTTGGCTTGTGTTGGTTGATAATTCATTTTGCAAATGGCCATTGAAATTGGCTAATATTGGTTTAAGTATATTCATATGATGATGCCTTTCAAGGATGTGGAAAATTGTATGGTTTAAGTTGAATAGCATGTGATGGTTGTATATGATAGATGATAGTATGTGAATGATGTGTGGAAGCCTTGTTTGTGGCTGATTGGGTTGAATGTATATGCTTGGATTGGTATTATATATTGTTGTGTAAGTTGTGCATGGAAGGGTGGTAAAAAGGATTGGTAAACAGCATTATTTTTGTCCATATGGGTAGATACACAAGCGTGTGTCTAGGCCGTGTGTGACACACGGCTTTCCTTATAGGCGTGTGATCCGGCCGTGTGTCCGCTGCACCTTAATTGTTGCAAAATAGAATGCTCAGTATTGAGCACACAGGCAGAGACACGAGCATGTGTCTCAGCCATGTGGACGACACGGCCTTGAACACAGGCGTGTGCCCTGGCCATGTGAAGTCTACACTTATTTTATGAAAAATTAAGAAATTTAAATCGACCACACAGCCTAAGCACACAGGTGTGTACCTTGGCTGTGTGACTTCATTTTGTTCATGGATGACAAACAAAGAGTTACACGAGGTCTGAACACGGGCATGTGTGACCACACGGCCTGCCCACACGGGCATGTCCCAAGCCACATAGGCATGTGACCTCTGTTTGATGAAAAATTTTCTAAGTGTTGTGAAATTTTCTAAAGTTCTCGATTTAGTTCTGAACCACTTTCAAAGCATGTTTTGGGTCTCATAGGCTCGTTATAGGGACAATTTGAATGTATGTGAAAAGTTTTAAATTTGAACAAAAATTTATGTATCAGTTTTGTATGTTTGCTTACGTTTAAGTCCGGTAATGCCTTGTACCTTGTTCTGGCATCAAATACAGGTAAGGGGTGTTACATTTAGTGGTATCAGAACTATGGTTTAGTCAATTCTCGAACTAACGTAGCGTGAGTAAAAGTCTAGCTATACATGCCATAAATGAACTGTGATAGTGTGATGACTCCTGACAATTTCAAATTGTGTTTTCATATGGTAATGGATCCCAATCGAGCTGAGGCTAACAAAGTCGAAAGTAATGTGCCAGCTCCCGCTCAAGGGGCAGTGCTGTCAAATAGTAGACCTCTTACAGTTAGTCAAGGAGAAGGAAGCAGGGAAGTCTTTCTCCACTATGAATGAGTGTATACGGAATTTGTTCGAACAAATCTGAATACCCAACCTCCTCTACCCCCACCTATTCCTTGATCGGTTCCCATAGCCCCACAAGGTATGGAATTTGTAAGAATGAACAATCCTCCGATTGATAAAATCTGGAAGCATGGGGCTGAAGATTTCAGAGCTAATATGGATGATGATCCCGAAAGAGCCGAGTTTTGGCTTGAAAACTCTATCAGGGTATTTGATGAGTTGTCTTGCATACTGGATGAGTGTTTAAAGTGTGCCATCTCACTTCTGAGAGGTTTTGCATATCATTGGTGGAATACCCTGGTATCAGTACTACCAAGAGAGAGGGTTACATGGGAATTCTTTCAAAAGGAGTTCTGAAAGAAGTATATTAGCCAACGGTTCATCGATCAGAAATATAAGGAATTCCTTAAGCTGAAATAGGGTCGTATGACAGTGACTAGGTATGACCAAGAATTCATCAAACTTAGTAAATACGCTCGAGAGTGTGTTTCCACCAAAGCTATTATGTGCAAGAGATTTGATGATGGATTGAATAAGGATATTTGTGTGTTAGTTGGGATCTTAGAGCTTAAAGAATTTGTGGTAATGGTAAAGTTGAACAAAGAGAAGAGGAAAGCTGATCTTGAAGCTAAAGATTCAAGGGAAAGATCGATGAGTAAGTCATTTCCATCTCAGTCCAAGAAATCTAAAGAAACGTATTCCTGTTTGAATGTTTCAGTGGGGTATTCACGCAAAGATCATGAGAAGCAACATCCGAGTTTTAAATCTCAAGCCACTTCCATGGCAAGTGTGGATAATGTAAAGTCAAACAGACCCAAATGTCAGCATTATGGGAGGAGACATCCTAGTTAGTGTAAGATGAATGGCAGCGTTTGTTTCAAGTATGGCTCTCAAGAGCATTTTATCCAAGATTGCCTCGAAAGGGTTGAGAAAGAAAAATTTTATAATGCGAGGCCAAGTAATACTACTAATAAGGGTAGGCCATCGAGGAATACCAGAAATGGAGCTAGTAGTAAAGGTTTGAAAGACACCGCTATAAGATCCGAAGCTCAAGCACCTGCTAGAGCCTATTCCATCAGTGCTCGTGAAGAAGCGACATCTCTTGATGTTATCAATAGTACTTTTTCTCTCTATAATACTAATGTAGTTGCATTGATCTATCCTAGATTGACTCATTCTTATGTTTGTGAGAAATTGGTAGCTAGTAACAGCTTGCTTGTTGAGTTTACCGAGTTTGTGATTAGAGTGTCAAACCCTTTAGGTAAACATGTGTTAGTTGATAGAGTTTGCAAGAATTGTCCCATGATGATTCGAGGTCACTGTTTTCCAGCTGATTTAATGTTGTTTTCATTTGATGAATTCGATGTTATTTTGGGTATGGATTGGTTGTCAGTGCATGATGCCGTAGTGAAATGTAAAAGAAAGATTATTGAACTAAAATGTGAAAATGGTAAAATTCTTCAGATTGATTCAGATGAGTCAGGTGAGTTACCAGTTGTGATTTCTTTGATGCCTGCTCAAAGATATGTGAGAAAAGGCTGTGAAGCGTATCTTTCTTATGTGTTGAATACAAAAGAATCTGAATTGAAAATTGAATCAGTGCCAATTGTTTGTGAATATCCGGATGTGTTCCCGGAAGAATTGCCTAGGTTACCTCCGATTAGAGAAGTTGAGTTTGGTACTGATTTAATTCCTAGTACTTTGCCGATATCTATTGCTCCTTATAGAATGGCTCTGACTAAATTGAAAGAATTGAAAGCTCAGTTGCAAGAGCTGACAGATAAGGGTTTTGTGAGACCAGGTTATTCTCCCTAAGGTGCTCCAGTGTTATTTGTAAAGAAGAGAGACTGATTTATGAGGCTTTGTATTGATTATCAGCAGCTCAACAAGGTGACTATAAGGAACAAGCATCCTTTTCCAAGGATAGATGACCTATTTCATCAGTTGAAAGGAGCAACGGTATTCTCGAAGATTGATTTAAGATCTGGCTACTATCAGTTGAGAGTTAAAGAGTCGGATGTGCCGAAAATTGCTTTTAGAACAAGGTACGGACACTATGAATTCCTTGTTATGCCTTTCAGATTAACTAATGCACCTGCTGGTTTTATGGATTTGATGAATAGAATTTTCCAACCGTATTTGGAAAAATTTGTAGTTTTATTTATTGATGATATTTTGATTTATTCTCGAGATAAGTTCGAGCATGTCGAGCACTTGAGAACTATTTTACAAACTTTGAGAGATAAGAAATTGTTCGCTAAATTCAGTAAAAGTGAATTTTGGCTCCGAGAGGTTAGATTTTTGGGGCATATCATTTAGGGTGATAGTATTCGGGTTGATCCGAGTAAAATTTTGGCAACTATTGATTGGAAGCCGCCAAGGAATGTATCTGAATTCAGAAGCTTTTTGGGCTTAGCAGGTTATTACCGACGATTTGTTAAAGGATTTTCGATGATTACTACTCCAATGACAAAGTTATTGCAAAACAATGCTAAGTTTGAATCGATTGAAAAATGTCAGCAAAGTTTTGAGAAGTTGAAGGCACTATTGACTCAGGCACCGATTTTAGTGCAACCTGAACCGAGAAAAGAGTTTGTGATTTATAGCAACGTGTTACTGAATGGATTAGGATGTGTGTTGATGCAAGAGGGCAAAGTGATAGCCTATGCCTCGAGACAGTTGAAACCGCATAAAAAAATTATTCGACGCATGATTTAGAGTCAACCGTCATTATGTTTGCTTTAAAAATTTGGGGACATTATTTGTACGGTGAGAAATGTCATGTCTTTTCCGATCATAAGAGTTTAAAGTACTTGATAACTCAAAAATATTTAAACTTGCAACAAATAAGATGACTCGAGTTACTGAAAGATTATGAGCTAGTGATTGACAATCACCCAGGTAAGGCAAATGTAGTCGTAGATAGAAAGTCTTTGTTTACTTTGAAAGCGATGAATACACAGTTGAATTTGTCCAAAAATGGTTTGATTCTAGCCGAGTTGAGAGCTAAATCGTTGTTTCTCCAACAAATTTGTGAAGCTCAGAAATGTGACAGTGATTTGCAAGCCAAGAGAGTTCATTTTGAATCGGTTAGTGATTCAGATTTTCATATCGGATCTGACGATTGTTTGATGTTTCGAGGTAGAATTTGTGTGCCGAAAAATGATGAACTTATTTTGAAAATTCTTCATGAAGCGCATAATGGTTGTTTATCTGTGCATCCGGGTAGTACGAAAATGTATAATGATTTGAAGAAATTGTATTGGTAGTCTGGTATGAAATGGGATATTTCAGAGTTTGTTTTGAAATGTCTGATTTGTCAACAAGTGAAAGCAGAACACTAAATGCCTTTGGGTTTACTTCAGCTAGTGACGGCACCCAAGTGGAAATGGGATAGGATTACAATGGATTTTGTAACGGATTTTCCTTTGACTCTGAAAAAGAAAGATGTCGTATGGGTTGTGGTTGATAGATTGACAAAATCGGCTCATTTTATACTAGTACATACTGATTGCTCGCTTGATAAACTAGTTGAACTGTACATTGCTGAGATTGTGAGATTGCACGGGGTGCCTATTTCTATTATTTCAGATAGAGATCCGAGGTTTACTTCGTGATTTTGGAAGAAGTTGCAAGAAGCTTTGGGTACGAAGCTAAACTTTAGTACCGCATTTCATCCACAAACTGATGGTCAGTCTGAAAGAACGATTCAAGTACTTGAACATATGCTCCGATGTTGTGTTCTTGAATTCAAGGGTAATTAGGAAAATTTTTTACCATTGGTCAAATTTGCCTATAACAACAGTTTTCACTCGAGTGTAAAAATGACACCTTATGAGGCATTGTATCACCGCAAGTGCCGGACACTTTTGTATTGGACCGAGCTTAGTGAGAAACAGATTCACGGGGTTGATTTGGTCAGAGAAATTGAAGAAAAAGTAAAGGTAATCCGTGATTGCTTGAAAACAGCTTCAGATCAACAAAAGTCGATTGCAGATTTGAAAAGAAAAGAGATAGAATTTCATGTCGGTGACAAAGTGTTTCTGAAAGTATCTCCGTGGAAGAAAGTTCTCAGATTTGGCTATAAAGGCAAGTTGAGTCCACGTTTCATTAGGCCGTATGAAGTTATTGAAAGAACAGGGCCAGTGGCATATCGGTTAGCTTTGCCAATAGAGTTGGAAAAAATTCATAATGTGTTTCTTGTGTCAATGTTGCAACGATATTGTTCTGATCCTTCACATGTGATTTCTCTGACAGAGATTAAAATTCAACTGGATATGACGTACAATGCAGAACCGATTGAGACATTAGCTTGAAAGGTTAAATATTTGAGAAATAAAAGTATTGCTCTAGTGAAAGTTTTGTGGCAAAGACACGGTATTGAAGAGGCTACGTCTCAACCTAAGGAGGCTATGAGAAAACAATACCTGAACCTATTTTTTGGTAAGATTTTCAGGGACGAAAATCCCTAAAGGGGGGAGTGTTGTAATAGCCCGATTTTGGGGCTAGTCGGAACAGTGGTTTTGGGACCATGAATCTGACATAGGAAAACTTGTTTTTATTATATTTTCGTGGTCTAAAGTTTTATGGAATGATTTCATGAAAATTTCGTTCGAAAATTTTGACGTTTGGGCACTCAATTTAGTAAAAATGACTAAATTGTAAAGAGTGCAAATGTTGAGTTCTACTTGTTAAAGATCTCTAATTGCTATGAGATTTTAAATTAGAGGTCTTTATTTGATAATTAGACCATTGGATAAGTTAGTAGACAAAAATGGACATGAATAGATGAAATTTCAAAGTTATGCGTTAAGGGCAATTTAGTCATTTGGTAAATAAATGAATAAAATACTAAATTTTTTGTCCAAATTCTTTTCCATGTGCCGAAAATTTGAAGGTTAGCATAGCTAGGGTTTGTTCAAGTTCCAAGCTTGATTGTAAGTACATCCTAGCCTCGTTTTTAATGCTCTTTACATTTTTGAAGTCCTTATCATCTAATCTAGCTATTTATATCATTAATTTGAGCTATGATTTAGGTCTAGGGTTTGACTCATGTTATATATTTGTGCATTTTGATGTCTAATGGTAGATTATGCAAGTTTAATGTTAGATAAACAACTTTTACTAGGTGATTTTTTGATGAAAATGTCAAAATGACCTATTTGTAAAAAGATTTCAAAATGTGTGTAATAGTGTGATTTAATGAAAAATGTGGGCTGTTATAAGCATGTATAGGGTTCGAATAGGTTTGGGTCTTGATGAAATTGAATAGATTTCATTTTACGAGCCTAGGGACCAAAATGTAAATATGAAAAAGTTTAGGGGCAAAAATATAATTTTTCCATAGTGTGCTTTTTGGACTGAATTGAGTAATGTGGTTATGAGTTAAATTTTCTATTATAGATCAAGAGAAATGAGGTTCGGACCTAGATCGAGGGAAAAATAAAGTCTTTGACGATTAGGTCCATTTCCACTATTTTTGTACCGAGGTGAGTTCGCATGTAAATAATGCATTGTTATTTATGATTTAATTGCTTTATTATTGTATGAATTATGATTAACTCCTTGGATCTAATCAACAAAGTTTGACAAGAGAGAAATCCCAGTTGAACCTCAGAAATAGATAGGATATAAATGTCATGACATTGGGGTTATTTGAGATTACGTGTAAGACCATATCTGGGATATGGCATCGATATGAGATTAGTGTAAGACCATAGCTGGGCAATAAAATATTAGTGTTAGTAGGAGGAGAAACAAAAAAAAAATGTGTGTGGTTGTCCCCATTGTGCCGTACCTAGAAGAAAAAAAAAAGAAAAAAAAAAGCTCTCATGTTGTTCTTGGCCGAATAGAAGAAAGAAAAGAAGGAAATGGAGCTTTGAAAAAAATCGGCTATGGTGGGTTGCTAGACTAAGCTCAAGAGCAAAGGGGGACTAAATCCGATAAAGGGAAGGAAAAAGTGATCGAATAGCCATCGAAATCGTTCGGCAACATCCAAGGTAAGTTTTCGAGTAACGAGACTTAGTTTACGATTTGATTAAGTCATGACGTATGAGCATAACAAATATACGGTGATATGATGATTCTACTTGAATTATATGTTGAGTTAATTAGTCTATACGTATGACGAGTAGCCGTATGTGCATAGAGATCGTGTCATAAAGCAAACTAACCCATCTTTGTTTGTATGTGGCTAGTGAGTAGAAAATGGGATTATATACGTGACTTGTGTTTGAACTCTAATTATGAAAATGAAATATAGATGTGTCATGATTTATTGATATGTGCATGAATATTTGGATGATAACCGGGCTAAGTCCCGAAGGCATTTGCGCTAGTGACTAGTTAGGGCTAAGTCCCGAAGGCATATGTGCGAGTTACTATATCCGGGCTAAGTCCTGAAGGCATTTGTGCGAGTTACTATATCCGGCTAAGTCCGAAGGCATTTGTGCGAGTTACTATATCCGGGCTATGTCCCGAAGGCATTTGTGCGAGTTACTATGTCGAGCTATGTCCCGAAGGTATTCGAGCGAGTAGCTATATCCGGTTAAATCCGAAGGTACTTGGCTTGGGAATGAGCGACCTTGCTGTAATAGTTTCAATTAATACGCTCGTAAAATCCCAATGATGAGGTATGTTTCAGTATATGCATTGAATTAGTGGATCCCTTACAAATAGTATTCGCTCGATTGATAAATGAGCTACCGCCTTTAGCTAAGTTGATCTTTGTGTATGAATATAAGGGTTGGTAATGTGAAGTAAGTATGATATTGAGAATTTGTGCATATGAAATTGTCCGTTTAGCCATATGAATGTTACACTTTAGTTGTGTCAAATTCTATGGCTCAAAACTTACTAAGCATTAAATGCTTACTCCGTTTCTTTGAATCTCTGTTTTATAGATTTTGGTTCGTCAGCTATCGGACTCGGGATTGTCGAAGTCGAAGTTGTCCACACTATCAAAGCCCCTTTTGGTACATTTTTGGTTGAACTTTGAAATGGCATGTATAGGACTACCCCTTTTGATGTTGGTCATGTACCTTTCGGTATTGTATAAATTTGGATAGCCATGCGAAAATGGCTTATATATATATATTTTGAGCATAATGTTATAATCATCTTGTATGTATATGGTTATTGAGAGGTGTGGATATGCTTGGCAATGATTGGCCATTGGAATGGTTAATCACAATCATATTTTGTGCTATATATGCTAAAGGGTTAGTTAAATCATGGAAACTATGTAATAGGTAAAGTCTACCTTAAAAGCGAATCTTGACAAAGAAGATGGTGTGAATTTGAAAATCACTAAAAATAGTAGGAATGGAATTAAATAGTGAAAATTATGTAATCGAACCTTGATGAATCTACTTTCATATGGAAGAAACGAAACGGTCATATGAGTCGTATTTTAAGAGATATTTAAGTTTTCGTGGAACAGGGCCAGAGCGATTTCTGGATCCCCTGATCTGACTTTGGAAATTCATTATAAATTAACCAGAGATAATTAGAAGTCATGCCATATATTTATAGATTCCTTTTTGAGTCTAGTTTCATTAGAAACAAACGACATAAGTATTTAAGCCCTGTACAGGGAGATATTCAAGTCGTAATGCATGAAGGTCAGAATAGTCTAACCCTGTAACAGGGGAGAATTTAACTAATAAACTGTACTAATTGGCTCGACCAAAAATTCTAGAAAAAAATTTGTAGATGGATATATGAGTCTAGTTTTAGGAAAAATTTACGGAACTGGTTTTCGAGTTTTGGAACTTGAGATATGATTTTAAGGTGATAGTGACGCAGTTAGCCAGCTCGTCTGGAAATTTTAAAATGGACTGTGCTAATAAGCGAATTAAGTCTGTTAACCCCTCGTGTCCGACTCCGGCAACGGTCTCGGGTACAGGGTGTTACAATTTTATTGGTATCAGAGCTACGGTTTAGTCGATTCTAGGACTACCGTAATACGTTCGGGTCTAGCTATACATGCCATTTTGTGATTATTTGATAGTGTGGTGATTTCTGACATTTGCAAATGTGTTTATTTATAGTAAAGGATCCGATCCCAACCGAAGCGGATGGTGATGATCTTGAGAGTGTAGCGCTGCTCCCAAGACAAGGGACAGCGCCGGCGGACTCTCAACCTATTGCTAGTAATCCGAATGATGAGGCTAGACAAGCTTTTTATAGCGTGATGAATGATTGGTTCAACCAATAAATTCGAACTAATACGGCTGTTCCACAACCTCCATTCCCGACAAATACAACCCCCGCACCTACAATACCTCCGGTAACTAACCAAATAAGGTCAAATAAGCCCCCAGTTGACAGAATCTGAAAATACGGGGCTACTGAATTTAAAGCTACGGATAACGATGATGCCGAGCAAGCGGAATTTTGGTTGGACAACACTATTTGGGTACTCGATGAGCTATCTTGCACACCCGATGAGTGCCTAAAGTGTACTATCTCCTTGCTACGTGATTCTGCCTACTATTGGTGGAATACGTTGACTTGTTGTGCCAGAGAGCAAGTAACTTGGGAGTTTTTCCAAACCGAGTTTCAAAAGAAGTATATCGATCGAGATTCATTGACCAAAATGGAAGGAATTTCTTGAACTTAAACAAGGTTCCATGTCGGTTCACCGACTATGAGCGAAAATTTGTGAGGCTTAGTACATTACGCACGAGAATGCATTTCTTGAAGTCGTGATATGTAAGCGTTTGAAGATGGATGAATGATGATATAAAGTCGTATGTTGGCATTTTAGAAACCGAGAATTTGTGGTACTTGTCGAGCGAGCTTGCAAAGCCGAGGAGCTCGATGAAGGAGAAAAGGAAAGGCGATATGGGAGCAAGGGAGTTTCAGTAAGAGATCTTCGGAAAGCCCTTCCAACGATCATCGAAGAAATTTAGAGATGATCTAGGCCGACCTAGAGACACTTCGGGCTTTTCTAGACGAGATCGCGATCGACCCCCTGTGAGTGCACGAGTCACTTGATCGCCGATGTTGGAAATGATCGTCGAGATAGAAGGAGTGCCGATATTATGGTAAATGGCATTCGGGGAGTTGTAGATTCCATGACCGCTCTGTTACAAGTGCGGATCAGTTGACCACTTTATTAAAGATTGCCCGAGGTTGTCTGAATAGAATGTAAATCAGAGTGGGAAACCGGGTGCTACCAACGCCGAGGTAGACCATCTAGAAACACGAGAAATCCTAGTGGTGGTCGAGAGGATCTAAAGATGCTACAACCAGATCTCGAGGCTCGCGCTCTGCTAGAGCTTACGCTATACGCCAAGACGCGAGGATGCTTCCTCGCCGGATGTTATTACCGTACTTTTACTCTCTTTGATACTAATGTGATTGCTTTGATTGACCCCGGTTCTACTCATTCTTATATATGTGAAACCTTAGCATCCAAGAAGACTTTACCTATTGAGTCTCTTGAGTTCGTAATTCGGTGTCAAATCCCTTGGGTCGTTACGTGCTTGTCGACAAAGTGTGTAAGAAATGTCCCTAGTAATTGAGGTTCTGTTTTCCGTGGACTGATGCTTTTGCCGTTTGATGAATTTGATGTTATTCTCGGTTTGGATTGGTTGACCGTGCATGATGCGGTTGTGAATTGCAAAAGCAAGACTATTGATTTGAGGTGCGCAAATAATGAGATAATCCGAGTTGAGTCTACTGTCTTGAATGGATTGCCAACAATAATATCCTCGATGTTAGCTCAAAATATGTGAGAAAGGGTATGAAGCGTATCTTGCGACGTACTTGATAATAAAGAGCGGAAAAGAAACTTGAATCATGTCTTGGGTGATTTGTGAATACCCGGATGTTTTTCCCGAAGAATTACCGGGTTTACCACCTGTTCGGGAGGTAGAGTTTGGCATCGAGCTTGTACCTAGGACTACACCGATTTTGATAACTCCGTATCGTATGGCACCAACGGAATTAAAGGAATTGAAAGCTCAGTTGCAAGAGTTGACGGATAGAGGTTTCACTCGACCAAGTTTCTCACCTTGGGGCGCACCAGTATTGTTTGTGAAAAAGAAGGACGGAACCATGAGGTTGTGCATTGACTATCGTCAGCTGAATAAAGTGACGATAAAGAATAAATATCCATTACCACGTATTGATGATTTGTTTGATCAACTGAAGGGAGCTTCGGTGTTTTCAAAGATAGATTTGAGATCGGGTTATTATCAGTTGCGAATTCGAGATTCGGATATACCCAAAACTACTTTTAGAACGAGATACGGCCACTACGAGTTCTTAGTGATGCCGTTTGGGCTCACTAGTGCCCCTGCGGTATTTATGGATTTGATGAATCGGATCTTCAGATAGTATTTGGACCGGTTCGTAGTTGTGTTCATTGATGACATCTTGGTCTATTCAAGAGATGAGACCGAACATGCTGAGCACCTGAGATTAGTGTTGCGAATTTTACGGGATAAGCAGTTATATGCTAAGTTCAGTAAGTGTGAGTTTCGGTTAAGAGAGGTTAGCTTCTTGGGTCATGTGGTATCCGCATCGGGTATTCGAGTTGATCCGAGCAAAATTTCAGCCATACTTAACTGGAAGCCTCAGAAATATTCTCGAGGTTTGGAGCTTTTGGGACTTGCGGTTACTACTGACGGTTTGTAAAGGGTTTCTCGATGATAGCCACACCAATGACGAAGCTACTTCAAAAGATGTTAAGTTCGAATGGACGAAAAATGTCGAAAAGTTTCGATCAATCGAAAACTTATTTGGTGAAGCTCAATTCTAGTGCACCGAATCGGGCAAAGAGTTTGTCATTTACGGTGATGCCTCCCTACTTGGGTTGGGTTGCGTATTGATGCAAGAAGGTCGAGTTGTGGCCTATGCGTTGAGACAATTGAAGCCACACGAGAAAAATTATCTGACCCATGATCTCGAACTAGCTGCCATCGTGTTCGCCTTGAAAATATGGCGACATTATTTATTTGGTGAGAAGTGCCATGTATATTCGGATCACAAAAGTCTCAAATATTTGATGACTCAACGAGACTTGAATCTGCGACAAAAGCGTTGGCTTGAGTTGTTGAAAGATTATGAGCTTGTCATTTATTATCACCCGGGAAAGGCTAATGTGGTTGCGGATGCCTTAAGTCGTAAATCACCGCTTTTTTCTTTCTGACGATGAATGTACACTTATGCATTCTATCCGACAATGTGTTAGTGGCGGAATTAAAGGCCAAACCATTGTTGATTCATCAAATTCATGAAGCTCAGAAAGTCGATGATGAATTGGTTGCAAAACGGGCTGAATGTGTTCCAAATATTGAATCAGAGTTTCAAATTCATGATGACGATTGTTTGAGGTTCAGAAGTCGGTTATGTGTTCCAAGAAATTCAGAACTCATTCCGATGATTCTGAATGAACCTCATTGTAGCCGAATGTCAATTCACCCGGGGAGTACGAAAATGTACAACGATCTGAGACATCAGTTTTGGTGGCATGGTATGAAACGAGACATTTCCGATTTTGTTTCGAAGTGTTTAATATGTCAGCAAGTGAAGGCGAAACATCAAGTGCCTACGGGTTTACTTCAGCCGATCATGATACCTGAACGGAAATGGGATCAAGTCACGATGGATTTTGTATCTGGGTTGCCATTGTCGACAAGTAAGAAAGATGCGATTTGGGTTGTTGTTGATAGACTGACTAAGTCGGCTCATTTTATCCCCGTACGTACAGATTTTTCGTTGGATAAACTAGCTGAATTGTATGTTTCTCAGATTGTGAGATTACACGGGGTACCAATTTCTATTGTGTCAGATAGAGATCCGAGATTCACCTCGTGATTTTGGAAGAAATTACAAGAAGCTTTGGGTACCAAGCTACATTTTAGCACCGCTTTTCATCCACAAACCGATGGTCAATCCGAGTGGATAATTCAGATACTTGAGGATATGTTGAGATGTTGCATCCTCGAGTTTAGTGGTTCATGGGAGCGGCATTTACCTTTGATTGAATTCGCACAACAATAGTTTTCAATCAAGTATTAGGATGGCACCTTACGAGGCTTTATACGGCGTAAATGCCGACGCCATTGTTTTGGACCGAGCTCGGTGAAAGTAAAATTTTGAGTGGATTTGATTAAAGATCTTTGAATGTAAAGTAAAAATAATTCGTGAAAGTCTAAAGCGACATCGGATCGTCGAAGTCGTATGCGGATTTAAAACGAAGAGATATTGAGTATCGGTGGAAACAAAGTGTTTCTTAAGGTCTCACCTTGGAAAAGATACTCGATTTGGCCGTAAGGGCAAACTGAGTCCGAGGTTCATAGGGCCATATGAAGTATCCGAACGAATTGGTCCAGTTGCGTATAGATTGATTTTGCCCCCTGAACTAGATTCACGACGACTTTCATGTTTCGATGCTTCGACGTTATAGATCTGATCCATCACACGTAATTAATCCATCAGAGGTTGAAATTCAATCCGATATGAGTTATGAAGAAGAACCGATTCGTATCCTAGCTCGTGAAGTGAAAGAGTTGCGAAACAAAAGGGTTCCATTAGTAAAAGTGTTATGGCTCAAACACAGGATGGAAGAAGCTACTTGGGAACCCGAGAACTCAATGAAAGAGCGATACCCAAACCTATTTACCGGTAAGATTTTCGGGGACGAAAATTTCTTAAGTGGGGGAGAGTTGTGACAACCCTAAAGTGACCCTAGTCGGAAAGCGGTTTCGGGACCGCTAAACCGAGTCACCAAATTATTTGAATATGATATTTATTGTCTAAAGTATGTGATTATGAATGTGTGAAAGTTTTAAGCTTCGATTTAGTAAATTGCATGTGAATTTAGTCAATAGGACTTAGGTGTGACACTTTTGAAATGTGATAGGTTAATCTATAAGGATCAATTAGTGCATGAAATCAAAGGGTGGACTTGCATGTCAATTTCCCCCTAATTAGTAGTGGCCGCCATGAGCATGAGGGTGGACAAATTGTTATGGCTAAAACATGTCATAAACATGTTGGGTTTATGCTTTATGTTAGGAATAATAAAATAAAAAACATGGGCAATAAAATATTAGTGTTAGTAGGAGGAGAAACAAAAAAAAAATGTGTGTGGTTGTCCCCATTGTGCCGTACCTAGAAGAAAAAAAAAGAAAAAAAAAAGCTCTCATGTTGTTCTTGGCCAAATAGAAGAAAGAAAAGAAGGAAATGGAGCTTTGAGAAAAATCGGCTATGGTGGGTTGCTAGACTAAGCTCAAGAGCAAAGGGGGACTAAATCTGATAAAGGGAAGGAAAAAGTGATCGAATAGCCATCAAAATCGTTCGACAACATCCGAGGTAAGTTTTCGTGTGACAGCCCAAAATTGACCCTAGTCGGGAAGTGGTTTCGGGACCGCTAAACCGAGTCACCGAAATGTTTGAACGTAATATTTATTGTCTAGAATATGTATTTATGAATGTGTGAAAATTTCAAGCTTCGATTTAGTCGATTTGCATGTGAATTCAGTTATTAGGAATTGTGTGACACTTTTGAAATGTGATAGGCTAATCTATAAGGACCTAATAGTGCATGTAATCAAAAGGGGACTTGCATGTCAAATTTCCCCCTAATAGCTAGTGGCCGCCATGACAAGGATTATGGGTAAAACATGTCATAAAACATGTTGGGACAATGGTGTATGTAAGAAAAAATAAAATAATGAGCATGGGAATTTAATAATGAAAGGAACAAAAAAAAGAGAATGGTGAGTGTCCCCCCTTTCTGTGAGTTGAAGAAAGAGAAGAAAAAATTTGTTGTTCATCTTTTTTTCATTTCTTTGAGCTGAAATTCTAAGGAAGAAGGAAGGGTTCTTGCTTCATGCTTGGTTTGGAAGAGGATTAGGAGGAGGTTTGGCCATACTTGTGTCTAGATTAAGGTATGTTTGAGGTTGTGCCATGAGATTCATGCATGTTCTTAGTTGCTAGCTTGAGTTCTAATTAGTCCATGGTTCAAAACTTTGCTATATCATGGGGATGATATTCGCCAAGGTAGATTTTGTGTTAATGTCATTGCATTCTAAATATGAAGCTTGTTAATGATACATGTGATGGTGGATTGATGACTCTTGGATTTTCTTTTTAGCATTTTTGAGTAAGACATTAAGTTTTGGAATTGATGGAATGGAGAGTATGCTTAAGTTGTGTTATGAACAACTATGTGTTAAATCAAGGTTTGCTAAGCTAGCTATTAAGGTGAAGTGCAATGTTAGTGATTGATTAATAGTGTATATACATGTATGCATATTCGCCATCAAATTAAGAGCATAGGTGATGATGAGTCTATGCTTTGTACATTCGCCATATATATATATATATATGCATGTGTGATTGGATTATTGATAGTAGGGCTATAGCATATGGTTATGAGCCGAATAGCTAAGAGCATGAGGTAGCAAGATAAAAATTTTACCATGCCGTTCAGTATGTCATAAAATCATTAAATTGTGAATATCAATATGTGTAGCAAAGCGGTTGAATGAGTTAATTTATTTGTTTAAGCTCAAGATCCTAAAGGAGAGGCGTCCAACAAGGGGAAATCGAAGGTCATCGAGTAGCCGACTTGGAATTATTTTACACCACACAATGTAGGTCACTAAGCATATATTTTGTATTGATTTAAATAGACATAATGTCTATGTAATTATGCCGAAAGGAATGATAAATTTATATACATGTATGTATGTGGTGATGAAAGTATTGAATGAAAAGAAAAGAGGTGAGATGTATTGAGTTGTTGATTTCGGCACTAAGTGTGCGGGTATAAACATTTGTGATCATGAGAATGGCACTAAGTGTGCGGGTTTAAAATTTGTACAGCACTAAGTGTGCGAGTTTGATCATATAGCACTAAGTGTGCGAGTTGATTATATAGCACTAAGTGTGCGGACTCACTATATGCTTTTGAATCACTATTGACACTGAGTGTGCGACATTATTGAGTCGATCACGGACAGCGGATCGGGTAAGTACCTTGAGTTCATGGCTAATAGGCGCTATGTTTATATTTGGAGTTGAGCTTGGTAAGTTTCGAACCTATGTGACAATTTAAATTGAAGTCACGTACATAAGAATTATCGTGGAATAAGTGAAAAGTCATGTAGATGTATGAATGTAACGAAAACAAAATGGTGTATAAAATGCTTCAAATATCCTATTGATTAGTATATGGAATGTGAATGTGTAACTTGGTATGAGATTGAATCGAAAGGTCTAAGGAACTATGGTATAGTTCGGTTTGAATGGAGTAATTAGCCTCGTTCCATTTTGTTTCCTCTTGCGATAATGTTATTAATGGTTGGTAGTGCATTGCTTATGACTTACTGAGTTATATACTCATTCGGTGTTTGCTTGTCACCTATTTTAGGTTTCTTGGACTCAACTTTTTGCGTATTCGGGACCGTCATCGAAGTCATCACACAGGCTAACAACTTTTGGTATTTTCTTCGTAGTTGGTCTAGGAGTACATTTCGGCATGTATAGGCTGTTATGCTTTGTTGAAATTTGGTATGTAAACTTTTAGCCATGCGAAAATGGCGTAAATGTTCGGTTGGAATTGGTTTTGTGATGTTTGGACACAAATCATGGTTATAATTTGGGACATGCATGATGAATTATTAGTTAAATCAAGGAAAAGTCATGAAATAGGCATAGTTTGTTTTAGTAATAGATGCTGACAGCAGCAGTGGTGTGGATGTGAAAAATCACTAAAAATAGCAGGAGTGGAATTAAATAGCGAATAAATTATGTAAATGAGCCTTGATGAATCTACTTTCATATGGAAGAAACGAAACGGTCATATGAGTTGTATATTGAGAGATATTTAAGTATTCGTGAAACAGGGCCAGAACGGTTTCTGGATTCCCTGTTCCGACTTTGGAAATTCATTATAAATTAACCAGAGATAATTAGGAGTCATACCATATATGTATAGATTCCTCTTTGAGTCTAGTTTCTATAGAAATAAACGGAATCAGTATTGAAGCCCTGCACAGGTAGATATTGAAGTTGTAACGCACGAAGGTCAGTGTAGTCGACCCCTGTAACATGGGAGACTTTAACTAATAAACTGTACTAATTGGCTTGACCAAAAATTCTAGAAAAAAATATGTAGATGAAAATATGAGTCTAGTTTCAGGGAAAAATTACAAAACTGATTTTTGAGTTTTGAAACTCCAGATATGATTTTTAAGGCGACAGTGATGCAGTAACCAGCTTGTCTGGAAATTTTTTTTTATGGACTGTGAAAACAATTAAGTTAAGTCTGTGTGCACCTTGTATTCGACTCTGGTAACGGACTCGGGTACGAGGTGTTACATTTCAGGTAACGAGACTTAGTTTACGATTTGATTAAGTCATGACGTATGAGCATAACAAATATACGGTGATATGATGATTCTACTTGAATTATATGTTGAGTTAATTAGTCTATACGTATGACGAGTAGCCGTATGTGCATAGAGATCGTGTCATAAAGCAAACTAACCCATGCTGTTTGTATGTGGCTAGTGAGCCGAAAATGGGATTGCTTAATACGTGACTTGTGTTTGAACTCTAATTATGAAAATGAAATATAGATGTGTCATGATTTATTGATATGTGCATGAATATTTGGATGATAACCGGGCTAAGTCCCGAAGGCATTTGCGCTAGTGACTAGTTCCGAGCTAAGTCCCAAAGGCATTTGTGCGAGTTACTATATCCGGGCTAAGTCCCGAAGGCATTTGTGCGAGTTACTATATCCGGGCTAAGTCCCGAAGGCATTTGTGCGAGTTACTATGTCCGGGCTATGTCCCGAAGGTATTCGAGCGAGTAGCTATATCCGGTTAAATCCCAAAGGTACTTGGCTTGGGAATGAGCGACCTTGCTGTAATAGTTTCAATTAATACGCTCGTAAAATCCCAGCGATGAGGTATGTTTCGTATATGCATTGAATTAGTGGATCCCTTACAAATAGTATTCGCTCAGTTGATAAATGAGCTACCGACCTTTGGCTAAGTTGATCTTTTGTGTATGAATATAAGGGTTGGTAATGTGAAGTAAGTATGATATTGAGAATTTGTGCATATGAAATTGTCCGTTTAGCCATATGAATGTTACACTTTAGTTGTGTCAAATTCTATGGCTCAAAACTTACTAAGCATTAAATGCTTACTCCGTTTCTTTGAATCTCTGTTTTATAGATTTTGGTTCGTCAGCTATCGGACTCGGGATTGTCGAAGTCAAAGTCGTCCACACTATCAAAGCCCCTTTTGGTACATTTTTGGTTGAACTTTAAAATGGCATGTATAGGACTACCCCTTTTGATGTTGGTCATGTACCTTTCGGTATTGTATAAATTTGGATAGCCATGCGAAAATGGCTTATATATATATTTTGAGCATAATATTATAATCATCTTGTATGTATATGGTTATTGAGAGGTGTGGATATGCTTGGCAATGATTGGCCATTGGAATGGTTAATCACAATCATATTTTGTGCTATATATGCTAAAGGGTTAGTTAAATCATGGAAACTATGTAATAGGTAAAGTCTACCTTAAAGGCAGATGCTGACAGCAGCAGTGGTGTGAATTTGAAAAATCACTAAAAATATTAGGAATGGAATTAAATAGTGAAAATTATGTAATCGAACCTTGATTAATCTACTTTCATATGGAAGAAACGACACGGTCATATGAGTCGTATTTTAAGAGATATTTAAGTTTTCGTGGAACAGGGCCAGAGCGATTTCTGGATCCCCTGATCTGACTTTGGAAATTCATTATAAATTAACCAGAGATAATTAGAAGTCATTCCATATATGTATAGATTCCTTTTTGAGTCTAGTTTTATTAGAAATAAACGGTATAAGTATTTAAGCCCTGTACAGGGAGATATCCAAGTCGTAATACATGAAGGTCAGAATAGTCGAACCCTGTAACAGGGGAGACTTTAACTAATAAACTGTACTAATTGGCTCAACCAAAAATTCTATAAAAAAATTTGTAGATGGATATATGAGTCTAGTTTCAGGAAAAATTTACAGAACTGGTTTTCGAGTTTTGGAACTCGAGATATGATTTTTAAGGTGACAGTGACGCAGTTAGCCAGCTCGTCTGGAAATTTTAAAATAGACTGTGCAAATAAGCGAATTAGGTCTGTTAACCCCTCGTGTCCGACTCCGGCAACGGTCTCGGGTACGGGGTGTTACAGTATGTAAGTTGGTATGATAATAATACAGCAATAATGTTGTAATTTATATTTGAAAGTTAAATTTAGTGAATTAATTGAATTATATTAAATTAAATGATTATGATGCCAAGTTTATGAATTGTTTTAAAATATGTCTATAGTACATGAAGTGCATTGAATTATCATACATAAATGTGATTTCTATGATTATGGATATTATGGGAAATTGTAAGTTCATATGATTTTAATAAGGCAATGTGTAATTTAATGTTATTGCCTTGATATTAAATGAGATGTAAGTTTATATGTAATTAATACATCAATATTACTTGTATTATGATATTTTATAATAATATTGGAAATATGTTTGTGGATAATTACTTAATTGGTGAAATTGTTGGAAAAGAGAGACAAATCCGGTTGAACCTTGGAAAGATTGGATGATCTGAGATAATATGTAGCTAGGTCACATGTATGGTCTTGAGTGCACATCATGTGTACAAGAGAGCTACAAGACATTATGATGTAGCTAGGTCACATGGGTGATACTATGTGTACACCATGTAGACAAGAGAGCTACGGGATATATGTAGCTAGGTCGCATGCGTGGTTCCGGTGAAGGACACCATGTAGACAAGAGAGCTACGAGATAAATTGGCTAGGTCACATGGGTGGTACTGAGTGTTCACCATGTGTACAAGAGAGCCGAACTATATGATGGGTGGAGCTATGTGCTGAAACCACCAAGTATCGAGGATTGATCTGAAGTTTTCAACGGGAGACTCTCTATGTATTGCTTTGTGAGTTTTGTGATGAATAAGTGCAGGAACTTGATTATGTGAACGATGAGTTCATTAAGTGACCAGGATGTGGTGAGGTTATAAGCAAGTAAGTTATACATGAGGATGATTTTATGGTGACCTTGTGATCATGGGCCTATACTTGTGATGTATGAAATGTGGTGAAAATGATTTGTGATATGTATGTTAAAATGAGGTTAATACAAAGAAAGTGTGAAAGAGTGAATTAGCAATAAAACTGTTTTGGACAGTAGCAGTGACGTGATTTTGAAAAATCACCAAAAATAGTATAAATTGAATCGAGACTTAATGAGATATCAAATTAAGGATCAATGAGTCTATTTTCATATAAAAGAAACAAAGCAAGAAAAGGAGTTCTATATTTTGAGATATTTATGTTTTTGTGAGACTGGTTCAGAATGATTACGTGATCCCCTGTTCTGACTTTGGAAAATCACAAAATTTTGGATAAAAATAATTAGAAGCTTAAAATTATATTTTTAAAATACCTAATGAGTCTATTTTCAAGATAAATCAACAAAAACATTATCCGAGTTCTGTACTGTGAGATAATTAATTTTTAGTGAAAAGAGGTCAGAACTATCAAAAAGTGAAATAGGGGAAATTTTAATGAATAAACTGTACTAATTGGATAAACCAAAAATTATGAAAATTTTATTATGGAAATATATATGAGTCTAGTTTTAGGGGAAATTTACGGATCTTAATTTGGAGCTTTGTAGCTCGAATTATAAATAAGTAAGTGACTATGACTCGTGTGGACAGTTTGATGTGAGCATTTATTAGTAAATTGTGAAATCGTACTTACAAGAATGCTATATACATTAAGGATGTGGAATGGAGAGGAGGAGGAGGAAAATAAATATATGTGGAATACATGGAAACTATGGTATATGAAATATTGATATAATGAAATAAATGATATGTGTTTACAAGAAAACAGAAAGAGAATGATATGTATCATGACATGTATATATATATATGACTAGTCTCAATGTAATGCTTGTTGGGTATGGAGTTGAATTGAAATCTTTCAGGCAAACATGTTATTTTGCGTATCTGAATTGTGGTATTTTATAAAGATATGATCTAGTTTTAAATATGAATGCTTGATGATTAAGCTGAAGATATTTTGTAAGATGATAATCTTGGTATAAATGTATAAGTGGTACTATAATAAACAAGGTAAAATGAGTATGAGAGACACATGTATGATGACATACAAATGCTATGTTTGTAGTTTAATTGAGAATATTTAATCATTAAATGAATACCATGTTATATGCTTTTGATTTTGTATAAGTGTGTAAGAGATTAAGGTTGACCAAAGCTTGGAAAATAGCCTAGGTATATTCCACACAGGCAGAGACACGACCATGTGTCTCAGCCGTGTATGGAACACGACTTTGGGACACGGGCGTGTAGAGCCTTAAAGCATGAAATTTCCAAGATTTTCGTAAGTTCTTGGTTTAGTCCCAAACCCTTTCTAAGGCTTCGTAGACTCAAATAAGGGACAATGTGTAAGTGAATGAACGTTTTGAAATATGAATGAAATTTTATGGCCCGTATTTTAGTTTAATGTTTGTATGTTTGTCCGGTAACGCCTCGTACCTTATCCCGGCCTCGGGTATGGGTAAGGGGTGTTATAGGTTATGATTGTGCAAGTTATGATACTAAGGTTTTAATAATATCCATGCCAAGTTGGACTATGAGATTTATAATGACATATATGTTAATTCACTTCATGTTAATTGCATGATAAATGTGTGTTTATGATGCTTATTATTTGCATAGGAACTTACTAAGTTTTAAAGCTTACCCCTTTTATTTTCCCTTTTTTTATAATGTCACCAAGCTAGCTCGGGGATTGAAGACTGTCGGAGATTCATTCATACTATCAACTTAACATTTTGGGTAACAATGATTTTAATGTTTTGAGTTATGGCATGTATAGGGACTTGGTCTTTTATTATGTTTCATAATTGATTTGGCCAAATGTATTGGCTCATGTTGGTTGATAATTCATTTTGTAAATGGCCATTGAAATTGGCTAATATTGTTTTAAGTATATACATATAATGATGCCTTCCAAGGATGTAGAAATTTGTATGGTTTAAGTTGAATAGCATGTGATGGTTGTATGTAATAGATGATAGTATGTGAATGATGTGTGGATGCCTTGTTTGTGGCTGAGTGAGTTGAATGTATATGCTTGGATTGGTATTATATGTTGTTGTGTAGGTTGTGCATGGAAGGGTGGCAAAAAGGCTTGGTAAATAGGCTTATTTTTGTCCACACGGGTAGACACACGGGCGTGTGTCTAGGCAATGTGTGACACACAGTTTACCCCATGGGCGTGTGATCCGGTCATGTGTCCCCTGCACCTTAATTGTTTCAAAACAAAATGCTCAGTATTGAGCACACAGGCAGAGACAAGGGCATGTGTCTCAACTGTGTGGACAACACGGCCTCGAACACGGGCATGTGCCCTGGCCATGTGAAGTCTGCACCTATTTTATGAAAAATTAGGAAAATTAAATTGACCACACGGCCTAAGCACATGGGCTTGTACCTTGGCCGTGTGACTTCATTTTGTTCATGGATGATAAACAGAGAATTACACGGGGTCTGAACACAGGCGTGTGTGACCACACGGCCTACCCACACGGGCGTGTCCCAAGCCACACGAGTGTGTGACCCTTGTTTGATAAAAAAATTTTAAGTGTTGTGAAATTTTCTAAAGTTCTCAATTTAGTCCCGAACCACTTCCAAAGCATGTTTTGGGCTTCGTAGGCTCGTTATAGGGATGAATTGAATGTATGTGAAAAGTTTTAAATTTGAACGGAAATTTATGTATTGATTTTGTATGTTTTCTTACATTTAAGTCTGGTAATGCCTCGTACCCTATTCCAGCGTCGAATAAGGGTAAGAGGTGTTACAACACAATTGCGGATAAAATGTTGGAACTATCAGAGATGGCGGATACATTAGTGTTGTTGTCGGGATTTGTTTTCCATATGGTGTTGGGGATGAAGGTGGTGCAAAAAATACACCTGCAGAAGGTGTTGATACATGGTATGATGGTGCATAATGTGGCGCTTATGTAAAAAATAGGGTTAGTGAAAGCCCTAGAATAATATGAACCATACTGGCCAAGAGGTGGTGCACCCTACGGTGCCACATGTGAGGTTGAAGCTGATAATGACTCCATCAAGGCATGTACTCATGTAGGGTTGTCTTGGCCTCTTACGACTGTGTCTACTCCTTTCCTCTTCCGACAATAGATATGACTTATCGTGATGTCTAAACTATGCCATGTAATCTGAAGAGGTTGCCAAATCTAGTGTGAGAATTGGCTCACACATAGGTATGAAATTGTACCTATGCTCCCAAATGTATATATATTTGGCGTGGAATTTCACATAATCTTCGTCAATTCTCCCCTGCAAGTCAACCTTGTGATGTTCTTCGATGTCCTTGGATAATGTCGGAGTACTTTGCCTAAACCCAAACTGGCGCATCACTCAATCAGATTCATGTATCTCGGTCGTCGTGAAAACTATCAATGACACCTTGACATGCTAGATATTGCGATTGGCCAAAAATTCGATCAAGATGCATTGCTGAATTCTCAAATCAACGTATGGCATTCATTCAAACTATAGTACGAAATTATAGTTTTTATTAAGTACTTAATATTAAATCCAAATCCTTACCTAAATATTATATAATTTAAAAATTCAAAAACTATCCTTAGCTTTCAATCGTTGATCTAACAACAGCTGAATATCTTCGAGCTCGTTTGCTATACCCACATGACTTACCTCATTGTTCCACCTATTTATATAATATGTTATTTTAAAAATATAATAATGAAAAAATATTATGATAATTATATTATCAAATGAAATTTACATTGTTATGAGTGGGAAAGCATAACAGACGTTTACTCGGGGACGTAAAAATAGTAGTTGGTACCATGCCCATGACTGCAAAAGGAGTATGCAACCAGAAATTTTTTTTTTTATGGTTACATCACCCAACACATCTCTCGATACAATATCGCCAACACAGCTGATCCCTAATTGAGTTGTTTCGCTTCTTTCAAGTTGACGAGTTGTAGTAGTCACCTTAAATGTACCATATTTTGAGACTTATCAAGCATTAGAATACCCTGATTAACCTTAGAATGAATGCTTGGGTGTATTGTTCTCTTTCAACGGCACTCATAGAATTGTCAATATAATTGAAATTTTCTTCCAACCATTTCATCTTTATCTGGCTACCAAAAAACTTGTTTGGCACCTTGCTTAATAGTTGCTCGCAAATTGCGCTCCAATCGCCAACGACCATTGCCCCCAGTAACAACTTGTCTATCCATCAGTAAACCAAGTTGTAAACTTACATCCTCGAGTGTAATTGTACACTCACCGCACGGAAGATGGAATGTGTGCGTCTCAAGTCTCCACCTTTCCCCCAAAGCATTGATAAGTGTGGGATCCAATTTAGTCCCCCCGAGCATACGAGACACGTGTAAGAATCCCGCCTCTTGTAAGTGTTGTTAATAACACGTGGTGCCCTCGCAGTTAAATTGTGTATTTACATCTCTAAAATTCGTTCTTCGGTCTGATTATATAATCTTAAAAAGTTTATAAATTAATAATGTTAACAATTTAATAATGAACTTAAACAAAATTAAAATTTTAATAATATTTCTTACCATTTGCAATTAGACGTCGGAAATGTGTTTGTCATCCAAAAGATTAAGCGAAATTACCATTATAAAAAACAATTAAAAATAAAGAAATTACAAAATATAAAATTAAAAAACAACAAGATTTTGAGAGAAATTGAATGAAAATTGAGAACTAAAATGTTGAGAGAATTGAAAGAATAGATGAACAAAGAGAATTAGGAGAATGAGATTTGAATGCAAAGGGAAGAAAATGGCTTGGGTTTATATAAAAAATAAACTAGCCATTTTTATCCCTTAGAAAAAATTATGCCATTTGACTTTTTATCGTTAGAAAAAGTTACCATTGGCTGAAAACGCATGTAACAGCCCAATTTCAGTGAAACCAGAACAGTGGTTTCGGGACCACAAGTCCGATCCGAAAAATAAAATTTATTTTTATTTTATTACATGGTCCATAATATGTTAGAAAAGTCATGTGAAAATTTTGATAAGAAAATTTTACCGATTATGTGCTTAATTACAGAAAGGACCAAATCGCATAAAATGCAAAAGTTGAATTCTAGTAGCTAGAAGGATTAAATAGCTATAGAATTCAAAACTTGAGGTCCTTATGTGATAATTAGACCATTAATAAAAAGTTAGTAGATGTTTTTGGATGATCCATCCATGGAAAATTAGAAAAAGGATAAGGACTAAATTGGAAATCAAAATTATAAAGATGATAAATTAATTAAATAGAAATAAAAATCATTTTTATCATCTTCTTCCCTAAAATAGTTCATGGAAACCCTAGGAGAGAGAAAAGAAACTTTCTTGGCCAAATTGGGCAAGTTTTCTCGTCCCGTTTTTAGTAATTTTGATATTTTTAAAACAGAGATAGCTTAATCTATCTATTTTGGGGATCAAATTGAAGAGTTATCAAAGTATTGAAATTAGGTCATGGATGAATATGCTGAAAATTTGAAATTTAAGGTAGAAAATGAAAGGTTGTTGATAGATAAACAACTTTTACAAAGTGATTTTTAATGAAAACATGATTTAGGGACTAAAATATAAATTTGTAAAAATTGAAGAAAAATTCTGAGTTTTGTAGAATATATGTGCTGTAAATTTTAAGGTGACATTTCGGTTAGTCTTGGAATAGGGAGTAAATTGCATAAATTTCATTTTCCTAGCCTAAGGACGAAATGGGAATTTATGGAAAAGTTAGAGGCAAAATGTTAAATTTTCCTAGGATGTAAATTGAGTCCACTTGAATATGAAATGTGATAAATTGATGTAAAGTTACTCGTATAGATCCAGATAGACCAAATTCAGAGCTAGAACGAGGAAAGAGAAAAATGTCGAATTACTAGATTTTACGTACATGAACATTGTCGAGGTAAGTTTGTGTAACTAAATTGTGTATATTTATAGCTTGAATTAAATGTTATATTTGTGAATTGTATAAATATCATATATATATGACATTGAAAATACATCTAACAAAGCACGATCAATAATAATGCCCAATAAATGATAAATGGTAAAAATGTTACTTGTATGCTTGAAATGAATGTGGAATGTGTTTACTTGAATTATATGAATGTCATGAATGTATGAAATAATCCCATGCCCGATAATGCTTGAAAATGTTTAAATCCCGGTTAAATAAATGGAAAATCGATGGATATGTGATTTCCCATAATGAATAAGGTTCTGCATTTGTTGCTGATGGATTTAGCTTGGACGAGTAATCCTATTGACCTCAATATAGAAAGGATTTAGCCCAGACGGGTAATCCTGACATAAGTCCTCTCGAGCATATGTTACGGATTGGATTTATCCTGGACGAGTAATCCAGATCAAGCTCTATAGAGCATATGTCATAAGAAGGATTTAGCCTGGACTGGTAATCCTGTTGTATACATGTGTGGCTCGAGAGTGTACTCTCTGAAATAGTACCTTATAGGTACCATTGGACATGAATTGACGTATCCTAATTTGTACACCTCGAGTGTATTACCTGTGTATCCATCAATATTTTAGATAAATTCAATAGGTGACAATTCCAAACATGAGAAGATACGATTAATAAAATGAGTTATTACACGTATCCATCTGAAATACAAGAAAATGATGATACATGACAAGTGCTATATAAAAGTATGAGATGATGATATTTGTACATGGAAATTGTTTGATGAGAATATTCATCCTTGATTATAGACTTGTACACCTTGAGTGTACTACTACTTGTGTGACCTTGATGTTTCGAATGATATGAGTAAAGTTCTGACATGAGATAACCTGAACTCGAGATTGAACTATTATGAAATTATACTTGTAATATAAAGAGATGATTTATACATGTTAAATGAATACATGTGGAAAACATATGTGCATGGAAACTTGATTGTTGTTGAGCCCATATATGTTTTGATGTTATTATGGAATATATGACTAATAAGGGCAATGAGGATATGTGTAGCGCTTGAGGTCAAATTGATTAAATATGCCTTACATAGCTACCTCAAAATAGAATGAATGGTAAGTTAAGTACCATGTTATACGAACTTACTAAGCATTTTATGCTTACTTAGTTTTATTTCCTTGTTTTAGAGTAAATCGGAAGCTTGTCGGATTGGAAGCTTGGCAGAGATCACTCATACTATCTATCGACCCATGTCGGTACAATATGGTAAAGCAATTATGGTTACAATGGCATGTATAGGTTATATAGGTCATATTGTAATCTAGCCATTGGAATGGCTAGTGATGATTATGTTTTGGTACATGTATATATATATGTATTTAAGTTTATTTTATGGAGATAACATAAGTGTTTCTTATTGATTGATTGAGAAAGGCAAGATTTAAGCATGAATGCATGTAACAATATATCATGTTATAAATTCCTTGAATTCAATGCTTGGATTGGTTGGTATTTGGATGTAAGTTTGGTGCAGGAATTTGGTATGATTTTAGGTGAGAAATGAAGGTAGGAATGACTTTATTTTGTCCACACGGGTAGGCACACTGGCGTGTGTTTAGACCATTGTGTGACACATGGCCTGGTATATGGGCGTGTGGCATGACCGTGTGCACAAGTCAGAGAGTTACACGGGGTAAGACACGGCCTGTAGCATGGGCGTGTCTCAGGGTCACACGGGCGTGTCCTTTGGACCACATGGGCATGTGTGCCCTGTAACTTGGAAAAATTTTGAAATTTCGCAAAAAATTCTTAGAGTTTCCGATTAAGTCTCGACTCGATTCTAATGCTCGTATTGGGCCTCGAGGGTCCATTTAAGGGATGTTATCAATAATCTTGGTTAATGAATAGTAATTTACATAAATTATTTGAAAAATTCTGGTAATGCTCCATAACCCTGTTCCGACGACGGATATGGGTTAGGGGTGTTACAACACGTCCTGCTGGACATGGTTTCTACTTCTCTCAAAAATCAGCTTATTTTCTTAAATATCCAAAAAATCAACCTAAAACCCTAAATATCTTCCAAAATCGACATATATTGCTAATTTAACCAGGAACCACTCATACTAGTGTAAAATCATAATTTTTTTATACAATTAACATTTTAATAATTCAACTGTTGAGTTTATTATGAATATATTTTTATTTGTCATGCATATAAATTTTTAATTGATCTAATATCTCTATCATATCGATCTAAAATATTTTTATATATATGTATATCAATTGAAAGGTTTATTTACGATAAGAAATAGTTAAAAATATTTTAATTTACATCAAACTTTAACATGCATGATCTGCTTAAATAAAACATGAAATCGATGATTAAATTATTAAAATATTAATCGTGTACAAAATATGAAAATGTGTAAAACCAATTTATTTTTACACCTATATAAATAAGCCTATCCCTTATAATAAAAATAAAATAAAATGATAAGAAAATATAAAAAGAAGAGAAAATATGGAGCTGAAAATTTGAAACTTGAAATCTGGAAAATGAGTAACGTACTCACAATGCAAAGCTCAGTTTGAGGCGGAGGTACATTTGATACTTCACCATGAACGAATATAAAAACCCACACATATTTGAATGGAAATATTTTAATTATTATCAATATTAATTTCGAAAAAAATGCAAATATTAACTCTTTCCACATTTGAATATCTAAATCTTTTGCTCTCTTTGAATTTTTCTTCTTTTTTTTTTTTCTGAATTTACTAAATTCAAATTCAATATCTGACCAACAATTCGAATAGTACTCCTCGTATTTAATGAGGATAATAAATGGGATTCAAAATTTTAAAATAGAATTGCAAATTTTACAAAAAAAAAAAAAAAAAACAGAAAAACCATTAAATCTGAATAACAAAATTGAAATATAAGATAAAATACACAAAATTCATCCCAACATAAACGCCATTAATCAATGATTAAGACCTATTTTAGGGTCTTCACCATAAATTTTCCAATTTTCAAGCGAATACAAACACAAAAGATCATACTAGTAAGTAAAAAAGCTCTTCTTCCCTGAACATTATCAATGCTACCATGAGAGATCATTCAACAAAGAAACAAATTCAACCAAACTCACTGCCATTGCCTTTAAAAAGGGTGATATTCGACTTCGAATTCGAGCCAAGCAACCTGCTTCACTTATAAAGGATCGGAAAACTCGATATTCTCACATCAAAACATATCCTGCTCATAAAACAACACTCAACCAAGAGGCACCCGTGACATATATATATAGGCGAATAAAGAGCCTATATGGTAAATATACAACTAATTCCAAAGGGTATCGATATCGCTAAATAATATACACATTTAGTGGACGATTGCTTAAAAAGGGTATTATGCAGAATCTTCAAAACTAGGTAGAGATCACCGGCAAAGCTCAAATTATACCTGATATGATAAAAGAATGCTTTCGGCTTGAATTTCACAGTAGGTTGGATCATTCATTCATCTTCGATTGATGCTGGCAAATTGAACAGAGAAGACTCTGTTGCATGCTGGGAATGGAATCTTGCATGAATTCAACTCGATAACATTGCTATGTGGAAATATCATACTGCAAACCAAGGTTAAAGAACTTTATTTCTCAAGATCCAAACATTCATCGGACATTCTGCTGCCCACACATTCCTGCAGTGCTTTTACGTTGAGTTCTCTCCCGTGTCTCCATACATAATTCAGACCAACGAGAATCTCGGTAATTGCTGCTTCTGTCTTCTCTCGATTTGCAAAGTAGAGGGTCTGCACCAGAAGCATATTAGTCCGGGAAACAAAGCTCTGCTGTTCAAAACTCCGCTCGGATTGCCATCTAATCATGTTATGAGCTAGTGGTGCCAACCACTCTAATATGGAAGACATTGCTTCGGTCCATTCTCCAGAAAGCTCCGTATCATAAACCGATGAAGCTAAGCTCTTTGCATATGGTTTTAGCCTTACCCTCAGAGCCGCTCGCACGCTTGCAGGTAACATGTTGTACAGATCCTCTCGAGCATCATGACCAATCAAGTGAGGAGATGCTGCTAACTTCTCGATTACAATGATAACATTTGCATAGTGCAATGCTAAAGCAGAAGCACCAAGAGTTTCGGGTGGAGCATCCAACAACCGGCATTGAGATCTAAACACAGATGAACTACTTTGAATAGCATTTCCTTCTGGAAGGTTAAGATTTCCATCTTTGGTTCCATTGGGAATTCCTGAATGAATGCCATTGGAACTTATGTAACAATTTCTAACAGCACCACTATCTACCATACATCCTTTAAAAGGTCCCACTTGAGTAAGTCTATTGCTTCTCAAATGAGGTTTCTTTCCACTAACAGCAGCTGAATGGTTGTTAGTCTGCCAAATCTTGCTGATTTTATCCATTCCAAAAAGTGGTCCCGATCGTCCTGCAGTTCTCCCCAGCGGCCCCGAATGGAAGTTGAAATTTCTGTTCTTCCCGGAAATAGAGCCTGATTTTGGGGTTGAGCCAACAAGTGGCCCTGAATGGAAATAATTTGTTTTATCTGGTGCTGGAATTGGGCCTGATTTAGTGCTAAATATTCCCAACGGACCTGAAGAAAACCTAGGAAGGCTAGTGTTCTCAGTTGGATGAACGGAAGCATGCATTAAGGCAGAAACTGATTGGCTGCGATGCATAAAATCAGAATCCATCACCTTCGAATCCCCAACATCTACCTTGTGTTCAAATCCGAAGACATGTTTGATCCTACTGAATATCATGAATATCGATCTTGCTAAAAGACGAATCGTATAATCATAAGTCTTATTCCAAAGAGAGCTTGCCCGTAGGCTCTTCACTTCATGCTGCTTCAACATAACCTTCTTATGAAATTCAAGCCAACTCTCCTGCACTGAATCACCACTTTTCATCCTTTTTAGTGTTTGCTCGAGATCTGCAAGCAATTCCATCTCTTGATACAAAGTTGCATTCACTGAAATGAAACGTTCCATCTTCTTCACTTTCCTTTCCATCTTCTTCAACGAAAATATCCAGCCGTAAGGGTCGACACCATTCTGGATCAACTCAGTGAAGGCAAGTTCAAAACTCTTCAACCCTGGATCACTGCATTTCTTCACAAGCCTAGCCACAGACTTCGCCACGTGGGTAACATTTTCGACCATTTCTGCACATATCAGGCGCCCAATGTATTCTTCATCTTCGGACACTAACTTTTTAATCCCGACAGAATTCGTGATTTCCTCTCTCAACCTAAAAACCTGCTTATCACTCAAACACTGCCATAAATGCACAAGCTTAGACATCAAGCTCGCAACTTCGAATGCTAACACTCCGATCTCAACCTTCTCAGAGATTCCATCTTGCCTCCGCGGAATTTTCCAAAGATTACGAAACCAAGATTCTGTTACCATCTTTTAGTCCCAAAAATGGATCTACAAAAAAAACAATTCAATAACAAAATCTTTTAAAAAACAAGCCAAGAAATTCAGCATTTTGTTTCACAGATTCTTTCAATTTAAATTCCAAAACCAATTTAAGATCAAGCAATTAAATTAAAAACTAATCAAACTAAATCACCAACCTAGAAATTGATAAATCACAAATTATCTTTTAATGGTTCAATCGCTTGTGATTAACCTAAAAAGTAACACTTTTCAAATCAAAATTGAATTTGTTTTGATAAATTAATAACTCAATTGAACTATGAAATTACCATCAACATAATACCACACAAAGGGTCTTATAAAAGCTAAAATGAAATTCAAAATCAACCATGCTAAACAAAGAACATACCCACAGATTTCAACCACCCAAAACACAGGAAACCCTGATTTCCAAACAGAATAAAACCCCAAACTCAGAAAGAAAATCCAACAAAAAAAGCCAAAAAAAATTAAGTAAAAATGTTGAAAAAAGCACTTACCGATCACATGAAGTGGAAAAAACAACACTCAGTTTCAGAAGCTGCGAAAAGGGGGGAAATAAAAGGGAAAAAAAAAGGGCAAAAAATGGGAAATGAAGAGAAATTTAAGAAAAGATGGAGACGCTGTAGCGAGGAAGGTGCAGTGAAGGCTATGGGCAATGTATGCTTTACTTTCAATTGTTTTTTTAATTATTATTTATTTTATATTTTAAAAAAAAAAAAAAGGGAACAAACCCGAGTGAACATTAAAAGCTTATAATTGTTCGTTTCTTAATAGTCCTTTTACTGTTTTATATTTATTAAAAAGTCCCCACGATTTACACGTTTTCTCACTTTTACTCCATTATATAGTGGAAATTTCGTTAGAGTTAAAAGTACTTTACAGAAAAGCTTTATAACTTGCCAAATTTGACTTTTTTTGTAGCTTTTGTTTAGTTATTACTTTTACTACTTTCTGTTTTTATTTTTAAAATTTATTATTTGTTTAGAATATTTGCATTTAATGCATTACTTTTTTCATGAATTTTTATATAGAAGAATTAAAACTTTAAAATAATATTATTTGATCTGGTATGTAAGTTTCTGTTTTCTCTTTAGTCTTTACCTAAAAAACTAAAATAAATAATAAAAATAACAATTATAAATTAAAATTAAAATTTAAAGTCTTTTATATTTTTTATTATACCCTTAAAATTTTTCCAGGTTGAATAATGATATATGATTAATTAAAAATTGAAAACCTATTTAGTGCAATGAATAGTTTTTCAATTTTTATTAAAATGTTTGATTTTAATCTCCTAATTATATACCATAAAATTAAATATACCTTTAATTATTAATTTTAATAAAAATAGTACTCATTTGACTTTTGATTTAATTAAATTATTAAAAGGTTTGATGATAAGGTTTTGATTTAATTTATTTATTACAAAATTTCATGATAAGGTTGACAGAGATAAGTGTTTTGTGAATAATTTAGATATGATGAGAATGTGCTTTTCATTGGAACATTTTTTTATTTATTTCAACTCCTACATTAAAACAAAAAGAAAATTGATAGGAAATAATTAAAATAATATTTCTTGTTAATTACTTCATTTTTCTTTTATCTAATAAAACTTCTTTATGGTGTCATAATTCTCAAATAAATTTTCATTTACTGTGTAAAATTTTCTTAATCATGATCATGTTATTTCAGATTTTTCTCAAATTTTGATTTTTTTCCTTTTGTACTGTAATGCTTTTAAGATTTTATAATTAAAAATAGTATTTAATTGTTTTTTCTTGATTCGGGTCAATCAATATACTTTTACAAATATTATATATTTATTTGAGGAAAATATTAATCATATTTTTCTTCTTCTATCTAACTAAATTAATAGTATATACCCTATTGAGTAATATTGTCTCGTATCTCATCAATTGAAGCATCCAGGTATTTATACTATCACAACTTGCAACCTGACCCCATTGTTTTGTCTCAACTCCATCATTCCTAAGATTAACATTCTGTGCAGGCTCTAGGCCTGTTGGACACGTGTTTCGTTTTGAGTCGCTTGCAATGTACGTGATCCTCTCTATTCCTTGGACTGACATTCTAAGCAGGCTTTAGGCCCACTAGACGCATGTTTTACTCTAGGTCACTTGCAGAACACGTGATCTCCCTTCTGTGAGCACCTTAGGTATATGCGGACTAGGGCCGCAATCCTCACTCAATTTGTTTGAGCTGGATCCGCAAGCTAGATCAGCAAACTCTCCTATTATCTTCTCGTGCTTCGCCTCGCACTCAATTATTCGGTGGCACCTATTCAAGTCACAGATAACTAACTCGAGTCTTATCTAAAACTTGGATTAGCTATCACTTATATATAACATACCCTAAACAACACATAATGCTACTTATAGTTTAAATTTTCATAACATCAAATAATAAAGTGGTTATATTAAGAATTTAAAGTGGAAGTAGATTATGACATAAAATATATTATAAATAAAATAAAATTTGGTTTAAATGAAAATTTTAAGATTTTGGTAATTTTATTGTTATGAGTTTGAGTCTAAATATTTATGAATTTATTTTGGATTTAAAATTTTTATATATTTTACATAAAAGATAAAAAAAAGCTACCTCATTATAATGGTTGTTGTTTTAGATATAATTATTTTTAACTAAATACATACTTCAAATAATTAAATAATTAAATATATTTTTATTATATATTGAATGTTTATCCATGTCTTGTTTTTAAAATTAAAAATAAATTGCTTAAACAACAATATATATCATTTAGCTTTATTATACAAATTTAATAATTAATAATTCCTAACTATGTCTTTTAATAAAAGCCAACATATTTAATTAAAAATAATTTAGATTTTATTATCTTATAATTTAGTGAATAAAAGCAGGAAATCAAAATATTTTTCATGTAAAACCTTAAAAGAATGAATAGAATAAAATTCAAGGACATATATGCAAATTGTTGAAAGTTAGAGACCCGTCGCAATCATTAATGGCTAGCACGCGGAAACGTAGCGTTTTACCAAAATAGCCTTGTAATAAATTAAAATCTTCTTCTTTTTATTTCTTATAAAGTGATAAATATTATTTTTGGGCCAAAATATTGCCAATTCTTTATTCTTATTTTTTAACCCTTTTATTATCTCTGACAAACTACTTTCACACCTAAACTTTTTTTTCACATTTTAAATTACACTACTTTTCATGAATTTTATAATTACATTTGTTTTCGCTAATTTCAATAATTTTTAATCACGGAGAACCTGCAAAATCTTTTTCAATAAAAGCTGCCAATTTTATCCAATAATCAAGTAAGTCACTAAAATCCTTTTCCCTAATTAAAAAAATACCAAGTGACTGAATAATAAATCCTCTAACCATCTTCCATTTTTTTTTTGTTGTTGGTTCATTGTATGGATACTCTTATTACTAAAACATTTGTCCACATGGTTATAAAACTATAGTATTTTTACATTTGAGTCCCAAAATTTTGAAAACTTTTATTTGAATTATTCATCCAAGCTTTAAAGACTTCTGTATTTGACACTGTTCTTTGTTTTCATCATACAACTTATATTATATCACGAAAATCAAATATTTAATATTATAAAAATAGCATATCTTTAAAATATAAAAATAAAAAGTTAAATGGATTGGAGTGTACGATTTTGGATTAATAATTTAAGAAAAATAATAATTTCAAATAAATTTTAATATCTAGTCGAACTTGTATATATATATATATTTCATATATACATATGGGTCCAATTCGATCCGACCTAACTTATAGTAAATCACTTTGTCGAAGGCATGATTCAAATGGGCTGGGCTCGGCCTTAAGTGGGTGTATTCAAAGGAACATCTAAAGACATTGAGAGTTGAGGAATGATAGTAATAAAGAAGGAAAAGACCGAATGAGGTACAAAAAGGCATTACTTTTTGCACAAACAAAACCATCAATTACGCCATAAAGAAAAAATGCACCGCTCTTTCTCCCTCTTTTTATTAGACAAAGTTTAGAATTGTGATAGCTATTGCACCACACATTCATGTTGATATCCTTTATTTAATTATTATTGAAATTTATAATAACTTTTTTTTTTATATTTTTACAAAATATTTTTAAATATTTTATTATTTTTGTAAATATATAATCAAATTTAATCTATATCAAGATTGAATTATCAATTTTTCTTTTTTAAATATTAAATTGGATAAGATAAAATTAAAAATTGAATAACAACTCAACTCATACAACTCAGATGTTGTTATGCAATTTATGTTTTTTAACTTGTATTTGGGCTAAAAATAGAAGTAGATTTGGGAAACATGGAAATAGTTTTTGAAAGACTTTCAACTTCATGTTTAGCTAAGAGATGGTTAGGAATTCACTTTCATGAGTGGTATGGAAAAAGTGTGTATTATGCCCTATTTCAGTAGTTATATAAACCTTTTATAAAAAAAAACGTATGTAACAATTTCTTTTGTTCATACCTCCTGCAAACTACTTTCATACCTAAATTTATAATCACATAACTTTTTATTCATATTTTAATTATATTAGATTATATTATGCTCATTATATGGGTGAAAATTTTATATAACAAATGTTTAATAAATTATATAAAAATTAAATGTGTTTTGATTGAAATGGTAAAGTTTAGATGGTAAAAATTATAATATTTTGGGTTCAAATCATATTATGTCTATAAAGAGCTTTTACCAAACATTTGTGGATCTAATGTAACACCCCTAACTATACGGAATGAAGCGAATGAAGGATCGTAAAGTTTGTTCAAGTCGCAGATTTGACTTAGGGTGCTAGACATTCAGAAAGAAACTTAGATTTTGACACAACTTGAAACGCAATCAAATCCAAGTTAGATAAAATAATTAAAATAAATAAATAACTAAGATAAATAAATAGAACAATAAATCAAAGATTGGAACAATAAAGAAGAAAAAAAAGATAGATGGAAAAGATAGAACATGATATGTAGAAATCCTAAGAAGCTTTGGAACACGAAAGATCTACAACCCCCTTCAAGCGGCTCTAATTTCCTCTCCAAGATAAAAATCTTGGCAATAAAAAGTTTGAAGATGATCACCATAATCTAAACAGATTGTTAAAACTTTTCTAAAAGAAACTCAAGAACAATTCTTGAAAAGAAAAACTCAAAGAGAATTTGAATAATAATCAATTGTATGATTTGTGCACAATGCAAAGGCCTATATATAGGTTAGCTAAATAAATCTAAATAAAACTCTTAAGTATACTAGAACTCTAATTAATCTAAACAAGAAGTAGTTTTAAATTAAACTTTCTTGTTGACATAAAACTCCTAATAACTTAAACTACTTAATAATTATTAAAAAGTCGAAATAATAAAATAATAAAATAATAAGAGCTGATAAATATAATATTGAGCTCATATATAATAAAAATTAAACCTAAAACCTGAACCCAAAATGATTTAAACTCGAATAAAAAATCTGAAACTCGTAATTCCCATCATAATCACGTCCAAAAATTTTGCTGGCGCAGTATTTACTAAAATGGTCATAACTTGAGCTCCCGAACTCAAAATTGAGTGATTCAAAGTGCATAATATTGGGCTCCCTAACTTGAGCCAACGGTAACTCCAACTAGATGGTGTTACATTCGATGCTTAGGGCATCTCCAGTGACATGGTCAATGATTAGTGACTATATATGAGTAAACTATTTTGAAGACTTTAAATAGTTAACCTATAGCGTAAACAGGGACTCGTGACCTTTTAGATCAATTTAACTATGGTTTAATAGTTAACTATGAAGCATCGATACTCATAGGAAAGTGTATCGAGACTTCGTACTGTAGGTTTGAAATTTAGTTGTTATGTCTCTAGACTAAGGTCCCCTATTTTCTAAATTTGAACACTAACTTCAAAGGTCTCGATACCTTTGCTTCAGGTCTCGAGACTTGGCCCATAAGTCTCGAGATTTGAAGCTCAAGTTTATAGACTTGGCTCCTATTTTTCCAAATTTTGGTTATTGACTTTAGAGGTCTTAATACATGCTCCTTAAGTATTGAGACTTGAGTGTAGAAATGTATAATTAGGTCAACTTAAATTTTCTTTGCTTACAAGAAAGGTAACCTATGGCTAGGGTATCACTCTTGTTGAAAAATTCAGTTTGAAAATAGTGGAATAAAGCACAACATACTTTCTAATTTTTTTTTCGAAATTGACCAGTAGTAACGTTTATAAAAATAAACCTATTTACATCGATCGTGCTTGTGTTTTTTTACAAGGCGGACTAATCGTTCTCAACTTTTTACCACTCAATCTTCCCCACTATCTTCGACTTTAGTTTGCTAAAGTGTGGGCTTTTGACCTACTGCCAATTGTAGTGGTAGTTTAGGTACATTTCGACACTGAAGGAGCTTGTTTTTTGGTGATTTTATCATATTTATATGCATTTTTAGTTTTCTTAGTTTAGATTTAATTATTTTTAAAATAAATGCTTTTATGCACTTTTTAGTATTTTTATGACCCGTAAGGCCAACTTGGGCCTCGAGAGTGACTAATGGGCTAATTAAGTGTATAGGCTATCAATTTATATTCAAGAATACAAGGAATAATTGTTGGGCCGTGATACAAGAAGCCTGTGTTGCAACACTTATCAATGAAGTTGCCAAGGCCGAGAAAACACTTGACATCGTGATAAGGAGTTTCCTCATATCATGAAGACACGACGAAGGCAGGCCAAAATGAAATTGATTCCTTGGACGACACTCTTGGGATATTTTCATAAGTTGACCCTATATTCAACAGTTTACATTAATTAGTATCAAATGTGTATCTAGGTTAAGTGGTCACCAAGTAGCCCGTAGCTTATATAAGTCACATTAAGGTCACTAAGATTGGTGTTCAGGACGTAGTTAGCTTAAAATAGTTTTTATTATTCAATTTTATTTGTATTTTATGCTCACTTAGTCGGAACTTTTCTATTCCGATGTGAAGACAATTGCGAGCGGAGATTGTTCCGGAACTACGCTTCAATTACTTATCAATGAGCAATTTCCTTATCTTTTTCTTTTATTCTTTTATTTATATTTCATTATCCTAATAAACTAATGTTTGTATGAATATTAGAATAAATTCTCATGTTTATTTTATATCTAGCATGTTTCAGTTATGGAACTGATTAGTCAATTAAATAATTATTTATCTAAAATTGGGTGTTTATTCAAGAGTGCTTAGTTTATTAGGGAGTGACGCTCTTAATAGAATATGTAGACAGGTGAGACCAGAAGAGTATCCTGTCATGTATATCTTGTGCCAAGCGGTGAGATCGGGAGGGTATCCATATGCCTAGGAAGAGACATGAAGGGTGAGTTAGGTGGTAATCCTTAGTGTAGATGAGAATGAAAGAGTATCCTTACTAAGGGTGATAAAGTCTCAATTAAGGATAATTATTGAATTAATTAGGTAATTAGGGGCTTAATTGACAATAGGCCAAGAGCTCGCATTTTCAACACTAGGAATAGGAAATTCCATTAGGTTAATTTAGGTTTATTAGGTTAATTAAGTTTAATCACTATTTTAATTTGGTTTCACACTACTAATTTTCAAATCAATTAGATTAGTAATTATTTTTTGTAATTAATTTAATAATAAATTTCTCCAATCTACAATCCCTTGGGTACGATCCTCAAAATACTTACCCGTGTTCTATTGTAACACTTTTATATTACAATTTGACTTGTTAACTTGCAAATACCGCACTGATTTTATATATTTTTAATTTCATGATCTATACTATAAATGTTCACACATTTGGAGGTGGTCAAGTTGTTGGCATCATTTCTGGGGATTGCGACTGTGAAAATTTTATTAGATTGATTATTGTAAAATAGTATTAATCAAAAGACGAATGAACTAGACAATATTCTAATTTTTTGTACATAATTAACTATTTTAATTTTTAATTTTTGTAGTTAATTAAATATTTGTATTTTAAATATTTTTACTTACCTTGTTGATTAGTAGATTTAATCATGGATGTTGATTTTTATAGGTCTGTGCACAAATAATCCAAATCGAGTTGGTTGTATAGAGTTTCCACAAACCAATAGAGTCATGATTACAAAGATGAGTAGCCTAAGTATTCGAATGAACTCCCACCTAAGCCGAACAAGAATACAGACGAGAGAGATAGAGATTTGATGAACCTAATTAATGTAAAAAAAAGTATACGATGAGTGAGTATATGAACAGTAGGGGATTACGGAGAACCAAAAATCGCTTATGATAGAACTTCTCCAATGAAGAAATGAAACAATGATTGTCTTGGATAATGAGTTGGATGTAATCATGGATAATGTACCTAGGCAAATACATGACCGGCATTTGGGAAAATATGAGTAACTAACTGAAACTCCTTGTGATTTGTATGGCTATACGTTCGAACAAGACAACCACGAGCGAGAATTCCAAGCTAAATCAAAGAGAATCCAACAATAGTTGGATCAATTAGAGGAATTCTTTCGGCAAAGATCCAAAGCAAGTACTCCATTGGAAGAGGTCTACATGATGTTCCCAATTTCGATCCAAAGAACCAATTTATTACCGACAACCATCTGGAATTAAATTTTGAAAGTCAACAAGAGTTTGGAATCGGAGACGAGAAAGAATTGAAGTTCACCGAAGAAGTATTCGATCCAATTAACTTTATCGTAGATGTAATAGTATATTTAGAAGTAGATCTAACATTAACTACTAACTTAGGGCTTAAATCGATTTTGAGTGAAGGTGTCAACGACCTAACACACCTTTTGGTCATAAAAGGAAACGTTAACAAAACTCAAGTTGATCGATCCTCACACGACATTGAGGTGAAAATGCTCAAGGTAATAATACCCCAGAAAACATTTGGGGTTAGGTTCGCAATAGGCATACATAAATTACAAACAACACATTCAAAATACATACATAAACATAAGTGACCTAGCTTTCCTTATTGTAAACTCTTCTAAACATCAATAGAGGAACATAGTCTTACCTTAGATTCTAAGGGCTTAAATCTGGGTTCTTGAAACTTGGTAGCAAACTAATTGATGAAGAATTTAAAGGAATAACATAATATGAACTTTCTAATGGAAATGAACTTAATTTATAGGCACTAAGTGTTTTAGTGTTCCTAGGATACTTTAGTTGTAGTAGAAGTAGGAAATAGTTACGCGCATGAATGGTGTTGTAGTATAAGTTAACTTCTTAACTCAGGTACAACTGTTCTTTTTCACATGTGGCCAAAATTGATGATCCTAGTTCACCAACCTATTGGGAAAATCCTGTTCACCAAACCTACTAGTGAACCCTTGTTCGCCAATTATACTAACGATTTCAACTTGCTAGGCTTAAACCAATATTTGCAATTCGTTAGACTCACTGACAACTTCTACTTTCCAAATTTTCTAGCGGATACATATTCGCCAAACCTACTAGCGAATGCCTACTTCACCTAACCCTTTAGTGAACATCATCTCACCACATCTACTAGTGAACCCTAGTTTTCTAGACCCAAACTTCTAGTCCCTTTTATAGGATGTTATAAGGATCCTGACTACGCTTTACAGTAATGACATCCAAAGAGAAAGTTCGCTCTGTCTTAGTTCTATATTTGATGATTGAAGCACCAGAATTGAAATAATGTTCCTTTCAAGAGGCTAAAGGAATCTTACCTGTCAATGATGGATAATTGGAATCAACCATGTCAACTAAATCAAGCTTTGAAGGATGAAAATGTCAGACTCAAAGGTGAAAATGTGAAGCTTGTAAAGGCATTAAAGAAAATAAATGATGTAATTGCCAATCTTAAAAAGGCTAACACAATGCTTGATGAAACTATCAAGGAAAATGATAAGATCATTGCTAAAATAGATGGAACTCTGAAAGAAAATAAGAAATAGTTAAATGATGCCAAAGCTATTCTTAAAAAATATGGAAACTAAAGTGATGAGATCTCAACTGTTGGAAGATTCGAACCTAGTTGTTGTGAACTTGGTAAGAAACTTATATTGCTTATGAATTTTGTTAAATCTAACGATATGGTTGTTACTTCTTCCATTGATATAGGTAAAAATAAGAATAAAAAAAAAACATGTTTGTTACTATTGTGGAAAGTCTGAACATATTAGATCTTGTTGTTACAAGTTGATGAATGATCAAAGATGGAGAGATACAAGTGATGTTAAATTTAATGTTACAATAGTTGATGGAAAAATACCTAAACAATAACATATATATATGTAACAAGGAGAAAGAAAATTTCATATGCCATTATTGTGGGGTATCTAGACTCAATAGGCCTTATTGTTATAGAGTGATGCGTGATTGGAAGAAATTTAAGAGACTTCGACAAAAGCAAATTAGGGAGAGAAAAGATCAATAATATTTTAGTTATAGATATCATCAAGTTATTGTTGCTCATGTGAAGCATAAAGTTGCAACTCATGGAGATCATATTGAAGATTTATTGAACATTGGATAGACTCTATCTAGATTTCATGGAAAATATTCTTATTGTTCCACAAGCAACAACCCCTCTTGTTGAAGATATAACACCTCGTCACCTTGAATAAACTTGACACAATCGTACAATAGGAGAATTGAGTAAGGGAGAGCATGAGAATGAAGTAAAGAGAGCTTGGAAACAAACCTTAAAACATTGGTTTGAATTTGGATGCCCGGAGGTTGTTGACAAATTCGTTAAAATTAATTATGCCAATAGAGGGTTTCTATTGAAGATTATGTTGAAACATAAAATATAATAGAAGAATTTAATCATGTGAAGAGAATATAAGGGGTACATTTGTAACAATCCATTTTCAGTGATGCCAAAAATGGTGGTTTTGGAACTCCGTTTACCGATGATTGAGCCTGTAAGTTTTAAAATTTAATAATTATTAGTCTATTATATTGTTATATGAATATCTGGTTTGGTAATTTGATTGATTAAAAATTTGATTATAATACAGGGATAAAATCGTAAATATGGTAGAGTGACCTTTATAGATTTCTTTTGCTAATGATAACAAGTTAATCGATTAGGGACTAAAATGATAATTTAGCTATCTTTATATAAAATGGTCAGGCAAGTTTTGGCATTACTTATAATGATATTAATCTTAATTAATAATTAGATTAGACATGTATATATACTGTATCATAGTGAATGGAAAAAGACAGTTTATTTTCTTTCTATCATCCCCTCCATCACTGTTTTTCTTCTTTATTGAGCTAGGAAAGTAGGTCAAGATTTGTGCTCTTACATGGTAAGCTAAATCAAACCTAGTGTGCATGAATTTTATGTTTTTTGAGATTGTTCTATTTCAATCTAGCAAATGGTGGTGTTCCTTTCTAAAATCATTAAAGATTTCACGGGATTACCATTATTGAATGCTTGAAATTGTAGTGTTAAATGATTAGATTAGAAGTGAAGCTATGAAAAAGGACCACTTGATAAAATAAAATTTTTTTGGTTCTGAATATCAAGGCTTAAGTATAGACATTTTGAAACCAATTTGAGATTTCTATAAACTTTGTTATAAAAGGGTTCAATTGTATAACGTGTTAGGCTTAAGGGAATCTTGGGTGATAGAACTAAACTAACTTATATGTTTTATAAGCTAATGAATAATGTTGGTTGATAAAAATTGAATTAAATTATGTAATAGATCAAGATTTGAATCTGTCAATAGAAGATTGTGGGAAAGGAAAAGTTATTGAGTAGACTCTATTATAGTGAGTTATCATTCCGCAGGTAAGTTCATACAATATGAACATTATTTAACTTTCTTTCCTTTTTGCTCTTAAATTGTATAATTGAAAATTTGGTAAGTTAGATTTGGGTTGTTAAATATATAAAGGGGAGATACTGAATTAAGTTACGAAGGAATGTGAGTGAAATTACAAAATGAAAATGTCTCGATGAACTTAGTAAAAGCCTCATGCATATAGTTACATGTTATTTCTTGATGATTCCAAGATCTAGCATTTGTTGTGGATGCAAAGATACATGTGACATAGATTTAGCCTGGACTGGTAATCTGATGTTGTTTTAAAGGTTTAACCTAGACTGTAACCTTACATGTATATATAGCATTGACCAAGCTTTCATTGTGTCGATAAAGGTTTAGCTTGGATGGGTAACCTGACACCTCTGTATGTGATTAGCTCGGACGAACCTTTGATGTGCAATGGACCTGTATTTTGAGTTCTTTTATGATGTTCATCGAGTAATATAAAACATGTGTAATGTGAAATTGGCAAGTTAAGAAATGAAGGGAAATAAAAGAACTGACTATTATAATTAGAGTCTGCATCGTGAAAGGTATGGAAATGAATTTGGTTTGAAGCGTTATTGAATTGTGTTTCATACTCGATATACTGTATGGGATAAAGTATATGTATTTGCCTTATTGGCAAATTGTGTTGGCTAATAGGTAACATGTGTTTGCGTGTTAAATTATTCTATAATTATTATGTGAGGTAAGTTAACTATCAAATTTGTATGAGCTTACTAAGTATTCTTAATACTTATGACTAGATTGCTTTAATCTTGTAGATTTTGAACGTTCAGAGCTCGTTGGCCAAATCAGTAAAAAAGTTCATACTATCCCCCCGAAGTTGTGGTGGATTTCAAATTTATTTAAGTCAGTCTAAGTGGCATGTATATAGTCTATTGGATATTTATAAACAAGCTTGTTACACTTTGAAGGTGATTACTTTGACTTTTTATGATGTATGATAATAAAAATGAAGTTTAGCTCTATTATGTTTCGCGTTTTAAGTTCTGCAAGACCTATCACAATGTGGAGTATCTGCGGAACAGTCCGCCATTTTTAGGTATCTACAAGAGATATCCTAAATTATAGGTCCACCTTACTTTTTGCAATAGTTGTGTCTATGGAATAATCTGCAGTTTAGCCATTTGAAATTCAATGTGTAGTTGATTGATTCGCTGAAGCGATTTTGTAACAGCTCATTTTCTGATGTGTCAGAAACAGTGGTTTTAGGACCACAAATCCAATGAGTAAGTTCATATTAATTATTATTTAATTCGTATGAGTAAATTATAATTTGATATTGAGTTTTGATTTGGTGATTTTTAGTTAATTGAATAATAGTTCAGTATAAGTGGTTGTCCCGAGAGTCAAGTGGTTTCATGAACTGAGGTATCGAGACTTCACTTCAATATATCGAGCTTGTAAATATTTAATAAAAATATTTACGGAGTTATTATTTATGTATGTGTAGTTTCAGTCTAGAAAAGTTATTGTTTAATTAGTTAATTAATTAAAAAGAACTAAATTGTAAAAGATGCAAAATTTAATCGCTATTGACTTTCAGTGATTAAATGGTTAAATTAGTGATTAAGGGAGCACTTACATGGAAAATAGGCCATTTTTAATTAGTGTGGACAGTCAATGCTTTCTTCTTGGTCTAAAATAAGTGTTATTATTATTATTTAAAGTTTAAAAGTAATAAAACATAATAATAAAAGATAAAAGATAAAAAAAAATTATCATCATATTTATTCTCTTCTTTTGAAAACTGAAAACCTTATGGAAAAGAACCTTCAAAGCTTCAATCTTCTCTTTTTTTTTTGCATGGTATGTAAATTTGATCCGTCTCTTGTAATTTTTATAATTTTGCAATCGTTGCAATTAAGTTCAACTAACCAGTATCACCGTTTTCGAAACTGTTAAAGATTCTAGATTTTATCATTATTGAATCTTAGTTATTCTTGATGTTAAATGATGAATTTGTAGTCTTGGTTGTTGATTAAGACTATTTTGTAATGTGATTTTTGATAGTTTTGGTTAAAAGACTAATTTGATAAAATGTTAAAATTGACATGGAAATTTAGTGAATTTTTAATAAATATGAACTGTTTGTGTATGGGAGTAAATTCGGCTAGCATGAGTATTTGAATAATTTTGTTAAATTTGGAATTTTGAGTTTAGGGACTAAATTGTGAGAAATGTAAAAGTTTAAGGAAAATGTGTAAATAATGAAAATTTAAGGGCCATGTGCATAAATTTGAGCTGGGTTATATATTTGAATTTGATAAAGTTGAATTTAATTATTATAGATCAAGATTTGATTTGTATAGAGAATAACCGAAGAAAAGGAAAAATTATGGAATAGTCCCTACGAGTCGACCGTTGGTATATATTAGGTAAGTTCATAGTATAAGATATACATATGTTCTTATTTATGAATTGTATTAATATATGTTGATTTAATTGTGTTAATATGAAAATTTTAAATAAGTGATAAATCTTTAAATATTGCAATTTAGTATAAGTAAGAAATAAGTATTTGATAATTGGTGAATATTGTGATTCTAGGTTATTGAAATGAATTTGATGATGTGTACAGAAATTGTAAAGTGTCTGTAGTTGTAAACGTTGAATTGAATTATAATGGCCGATTGAATGTAGTAAATGACTATGATATGGTTGGCATGCCAATAGGGTTAGTACGCGTGCTTGTACGATATTGCACTTTGGTGCCTCTGTTAGCATTTCGATGCTCTCTGGTGTGTTTTGGAGGAAACTCGAGTATTCGAGTTAATTTGCTATAGTTTAATGGGCCATGGAACTCTACGTTTAAATGTAAAATTATTCTTTGACTTGGATTTATGTATAATGATTTGTTTGTGTATATATAAATATGTATGGAATCATGGTTTGCTTTAATTTGAGCCAATATAGATATTGAGTTATATGTTTGAATAATTTTGGTGCTAATGATATATGATTTTGGAAATGGTTGTCAGGATTTAAATGATTTTAGTAATTAGTGACCTGTTATAAGTTAAGGTAAGTTAAATTAAATTTTGACTATGGACTTACTAAGTTTCATAAGCTTACTTGTTTGTTTGGTTTTGGTTTTGTTTTCTGTAGTTAAGGTTTTTTGGAATGGTTTGGACGGATCAGCTTCAACGCTTACACTATTCAGACTCTTCTCGGTAGCTTTTGTTTTCGAGTCATTTTAAGGTGTGGCATGTATATAGGGTTTGATGAAGTAAAGTTAATTTGTTAGTTGAATTGTAATTAAGTTTATAAGGTTATGAATTGGTAAGATATGTTTCATGTTAATCCTATTTGATATGGCAATGTTTGTGCTTTTGTTTGATAGGCCTTGTTTTGGTTTTGGTAATTCTTGTGGTGATAGAATATATGGAATGAACATAAAGTAGTTAACCTATAATAATGGACATGTTTGATTTGCTTTTGTCATGTGATTTGTTATTTGGTATTTGAAAGCATTATTGTTGATGGAATAACATAGATTTGGTGATGAAATCTTAGGTGAATGGCTCAATATATATATGTACAAATTTTGTGGTGTCAATGAGGGCACATTGGTTAGGCACATAAGTTACATGAAATAGGTATGTTTTAGACTCAATTATAAGTGTTTGGAAGCATGCTTATAGCTAGTTTTGGTTTAGCTTGGAACCTAAGGAACTTGTGTTGAAATGCCTTGTTTTGGAAGCAAATTTTAGGTACACAGGACCTGGGACACTGGAAACATGAAAATGTACACACTTTTTCATGCTATTTTTAACTCATATTCATGCAGTTTCGGTAAATTTGTGTCAAAAAATAAATAATAATTACAAAATAATTAAATTGAACTCAAATTATGAACATGTTGAATTTTAATTAATTTTATATCAAATTTTGATTATTTTTTTATTATTTTCGATAGATTTGCACAAAGGGCGAAAAACGGCTCGACAGACACTGCTAGAAGTACAAAACCGAGAAGCAATTTTGAAGCATCAGGGCGAATTAATTTTTCAGCCTAAGACGGTCCAAGTTATGTGTATTAATTCATAATATAATTAATTTTATTTTTAAGCCAATTTAATTTGGGTTAAATAAATTATTATTAATTAATTATGAAAAGGGGCCTAGTTGAGCTAAACCAAGAAAATCGGTCCAACCGAGCATTGGGCAGCCCAAAACTGTCCCACATGCTGACCTAATCAGCTTGCTTGGTTGATTATTTGGCTTGCAAAATGGCCCTTGAAGACTCCTTCAAATTGCATTCAAACCCCTCTACTATTTATGTCTTTCTAGATTTGCCCCTACCTTAAAATAGTATGTTTGAAATCTTCAAACATGCCACATGTGTGGCCAGCCATAGGGGGTCTTTTTCTGCTGATTTTGGCTATTTTTAGCAGCCTTCTCAACCTATAAATACCCCCTTGGTGGCTCACTTCAAACACATCTCAACCTTTCTCATCTCTTCACTTTTTTCTCATTTTTCTCTCTTCATTCCCCTCCATTGTTCTTCATTTTTTCCCCTATTCCTTTCCAATTTCACCCCTTGAAAAAGAGTCAATCAAAAACCATTTGGAGTAGCATTAAAGTGTTTATAGAAGCCTCGATTCGATAAGAACAAACGAAAAGGAGTAGTGGAGCAAACTAGTCAAGCTACGGAGAAAACACCGGATTTGATTCTTGTTCCTTATCTTTTTAATTTTGTTGCTGTTATGATGAACATATTTATGAATATTTGTGATGTTGAATTGTTTAATTTAATTAATATGGCTTGAATTTAATTCGTGTTAGGTTGATTGCATTTCGTCTACTTGAGTTATTAAAATTGTGTTTATGTTGTTATAGGCCTTGGTAAGATGTTTGATTAAGTGAAACCATGACTAAGTTATTCTTGCATTACAATTGTAAAGTAACTAATGAATTAATTATTTAAACGGATTGAAATTGTAATTAACTGACACGATACATAATCAGTGTATGTTTAATCATCTAAGGTAGCTGAGGGTTGAAATAGCAACAGTATCTAACGATACATTAGCCTTGCATAACTTGCAAGTGTAACACCCCGAATTTGGGCCTAGAAGTATTGGGCCTTGAGTGCGGGTCCGTAAGGAGGTTGTATATAGGTATTTAATTGTGCAATGAAATAACACAATTAAATGTTTTCTTTAGTGGTTAATGACTTTGAGAAGTGTTGGAGAAATCTTGGGTTCAAACTTGGGCTTTAGCAAAAATTTTGGTATTAAGTGAAAAAAAACCTGGATGCTTGGATGAGGGTTTTTAAATTATTGTGTTAAATAAATGACACAAGGAAGCTTGTAGTCTAGTGGTTGTTGCGTCATTAAGGTTGTATGGGAGCCTGGGTTCAAGCCTTGGCTCTTGCAATTTATTTTGGTTTTTTTTTAAGGGAACCTGGACTTTGGCCTTTAGACCTTATAATTAATTGGGGATAAAATATGACACAAAAAGCCTTGTGGTCTAGTGGCAAAGTAGCGCCACATAAGAGGCAGGAAGGTGGCGTCATAGAGTTGCCAAGGAGGTCCAGGGCACCCCTAATAGGTAAAAAGACCGTAAAGCCCCTGTAGGGTAAAGTGACCGTAATACCCTTGTATGGTAAAATGACGAATATGCCCTTATGTTCCGTATGATTGATGTGCTTAGGATTTACATATATTGATATTGGATTAGTTAAGTTTGAGTGACAGGTGGTGGTTATTGTAGGTGATTGATTATGGAAACGTTTCAACTTCAACCCATAATAGGTGTGTACTAACCCTCGTAGTAGCTTAGATTAATATCTGCTGAGAAGCTGAAATGCTAAAATACCGGCATTTCGGGAACTTGTAATGTTGCGTGTGGGTATAGATGCGATAAATACGATAAGATCGGTGTTTGGATCGATGGAACGGGTAAGAACTCAATTTTGTGCACGATGGTAAGTTGGGCCTCAATGGGCAGGAATTGGGCCAAATGGGCTTTTGGGCCCATTTGGGTAAAATTTATAGAAAATGGAATTTGGAAAAGTTGCATGTTAACACGGTTAGTAATGTTGTAAAATTTGGGTTAAGCAGGCTTAGTGGGCTAAATCAGCATTCGTAAGGCCCATTAGGGATTTTGCGCCCAAAAGCCCGAATTTGATAAGTGGGTTAAAGTTCATTGATTAAACACTCGGAAATATTGACAATTGTAATGAACATGGAAAACCCTAATTTTTGGTAAAATTACGAAAATACCCTTGTAATATGAAAAATGACTATTTTGCCCTTGTGGGCAAGTGACTGACTTGGACAGTGTGGTTGACGGATTTGATTGTGAATATATGTTGGTGATATGAATGACTTGACTGTAATTGTTTGATTCAAATATGAGCATGACATTCTGCATACATGACATATTGCATGGGATATGGGTTATATTGATGGAGGAAGTGCTAAAAGGGCTCGCCTTGGTTTACAAAAAGGGCTTTGCCCGGTTTATCGAAAGGGCTTTGCCTAGTTATTAAAAGAGGCTAGGCCTCCAGTTATATGATAAAGCGACTATCTTGCCGGTGGAGAGTTTGGTTGGATGGGTTGAGTTATTCCCCACATGGTGTGTTGGTTGGTACGGGTGGAGAGTAGCGGATGGTGGGTTGAGTAGTCTCCCCAAATGGGCTCGCATACATTCATTGATATTACATGTGATATTGAAATGGGCCTATGGGCCATACCACTTCTGATAAAGGCTTGCCGATGATATGATTTATGAAAAGGCTTCGGCCCAGTATATGTCAAGACTGAATTAGGGCTTAGGCCCATATTGCTACTATTTAAAGGCTAAGGCCCAGACTGTACTGTTATTGAATAGGGCTTTGGCCCGATTGTCTTGACAATCGTGTTATTCTTTGTTTGTTTGTTGTTGGGGATTACACATCGAGTTTTCGTAAACTCACCCGCTTCTAACTGCAAGGTAATCCCTAAGCTTAGATGGTTTGGAGCTGCGAGGGACTCGGAGATGGCCACACTATTGTTTCTGTTTATTTTAATTGCAATAAGTAGCTGATTTATTTCTTTATAAGTTTTATCTTATTAATATTATTATTTGGTTTTGAGTTGTAATAAGGCCATTTTAATTATTTTTCTGGGATTATTTTATTTTATACCCTATATTTTACTGATAACAATCCAAAATGGGTTAGACTTAGGGCGCGTTTCCAAAATGATAATTGTTTTCAAAATAACGCAACAATACAATTAATCGGTTTATCAAAAATATCTACTTAAATGAATTCCAACTCGTTTTTTCTCAAAACCTAACCTCGCACCAAAGTGTGGCAACGGTTGTGGGCATGTCTAGGATTGGATCCAATCAAGAGCTTGGTACTTAAGCAGCCTTCATGGCTCACCTCCTCTGTTACGGATTCCTACCTGGTGCCCAGCTTCCATTCACTTTGTTAGCTTAACAAGACGGTTTATAAAACACTAAAACGAGACATGGATTTTTAACTTCAATGTGGCACGTCAGATTCGGCCATAATGTCTGGGCCGGGTTTGGGGTGTTTTAGCAAGATTATTGTGATTAAACTATTTCAAGGTAGAAATACATTGTTACCTCACGTAATCATTTATGTGCTTATGAGATTGAATTAATTGTTTGAATTGACATAGAGATATGTATAAGAGATTATTTTAATTTCATAAGTATGTATGTGCATTAACACATTTGCTTATTAAAATTTGTTTAATTGGTTGAATTGATGTAGAGATATAGTCAAGAGATAAATGGACTTTGGTAGGTAAGTATGTTCATAAGTTAGCAAATTACCGAGTTGCTGTAAATTTATTCGTAACAACATGAACATGAGTTTAATAATTCTAAGTTCAGAAATGTAATTAATCTAACACAATTATGTCATCTTTATTAAAATAATCTTTTGAAATCGTGCATTGGAACATTTATTTTATTTTTATTTATTTTACTTCATTAAAATCTTAGTTTTTAATCACTTCTTCAAATCAAATTAATTTTTCTTCACCAAAGTGTTTTTAAAATTGCATTCATAAATAGTTCTTTTCACAATCCCTGTGGGTACGATAACTCGACATTTACTTGTCACTTTATTACTTGTTGCGATTGTGTACCCTTGCACATTTTTGTCGGTCCAAGTTTTTAGCGCTATTATCGGGGACTGTTTTAAAAATTCATTATTTGTGAATTTGTTAATTTTGCATTTTGGTTTATTTTCCTATTCAATTTTAACTTAATTTTTCTATGTTTATTTCAGGTGTTTATGAGTATTGACTGAATCATCGATTTACTCCCCATAGACCTTGAGATTGAAAGAACTTTTCGATAGCAAAGAAGAAAGCAAGTCAGAGAAGGATCGAAGAGATGAACTTTGAAAATTCAAATCAAGGAAATGGAGCAAACCCTGCTCAAAATTCTATCCTCATTGCTGATGATAGGGATAGAGCTCTAAGACAGTATGCCATGCCAGTGTTTCATGACCTGAATCCTGGTATTAGGAGACCCGAAATCAAAGCATAATAGTTCGAGCTAAAGCTAGTCATGTTCCAGATGCTTCAGACAGTGGGCCAATTCAATAGAATTCCTACCAAAGATCTTCACCTGCACTTAAGACTGCTTATAGAGGTGAGCGATTCTTTCAAGTCAGCTGGAGTACCTAAAGATGCACTATGATTGAAACTGTTCCTATATTCACTAAGGGACAGAGCTCGAGCCTGGTTGAATTCATTGCCACCAAATTCAATTTTCACATGGTAAGAGTTAGCATGAGGCATGTACAAAGAATTATTACGAAAGTTCCCTCATCATAGAATCCCTCATTGCATCCAACTTGAGACGTTCTATAATGGTCTAAATGCTCACACGAGGATGTTAGTGGATGCTTCTGCTAATGTTGATCTACTTTCTAAGTCTTACAATGAGGCTTATGAAATCATCGAGAGGTTTACCAGCAATAATTATCAATGGCCAACCAATTGAGCAGCGTTAAGAAGACGAGTCACTGGAATACATGAAGTAGATACTATAACCTCACTTGCATCTTAGGTATCTTCGATTTTCTCAATGCTTAAAAATTTTACCACTAATGGGTTTAATAGTTTTGTAGCACAGCCATCGAATCAATTTGAAAATGTAGTCTATGTCTATCATGGGGTGTAACACCCCGAACCCGAGACCGTCGCCGGAGTCGAACGCGAGGTGTTAACAGACTTCAACCCACTTATTGACAATTTTCAGACAAGCTGCCAATCTGAGTACTAGTCGCTCCAAAATTCATAACTTGAGTTTTACAACTCGAAAATCAGTTCCGTAAATTTTTCCTGAAACTAGACTCATATGTCCATCTACATATTTTTTCTAGAATTTTGGTCGAGCCAATTAGTACAGTTTATTAGTTAAAGTCTCGCCTGTTGTAGGGATTGACTACACTGACCTTTGTGCGTTACGAATTGGATATCTCCTTGTACAGGGCTTCAATACTAATGCCGTTTGTTTCTGTAGAAACTAGACTCAGAGAGGAATCTACACATATATGGAATGACTCCTAATTATCTCTGGTTAATTTACAATGATTTTCCAAAGTTGGAACAGGGGATCCAGAAACCGTTCTGGCCCTATTCCACAAGAACTTTAAAATCTGTTAACTTATAACTCATATGACCATTTCGTTTCTTCCATATGAAAGTAGATTCATCAAGGTACACTTACATAATTTATTTGCTATTTAATACCATTCCTACTATTTTTAGTGATTTTTCACATCCACGTCACTGCTGCTGTCAGCATCTGCCTTTAGTAGGCTTTACCTATTTCATACTTTCCATGATTCAATTGGCCCTTTTTACATACATAGCACAAAGTGTGATCATGATTAACCATTCCAATGGCTAATCGTTTCAAAATAATTCCATACCTCATAAGGGTCAACATACAAACGATTATAGTTCTATGCTAAAACGTATATAAGCCATTTTCGCATGGCTATCCAAGTTTACACAAACCGGAAGGTACATGACCTTCAACAAAGGATGGTCCTATACATGCCATTTCAAAGTTCAACCAAAATTTGTACCAAAATGGGGCTTCAATAGTGTGGATGACTTGATCGCTTTGATCCCGAATCCGATAGCTAACGAGCGAAACCTATAAAACAGAGAGCCAAAGCAACGGGTAAGCATTTTAATGCTTAGTAAGTCTCAAGCAATGAAATCAGCTTTGACTAAGGTATTTTATTCACATGGCTAATTAAACCACTTTACTAATTCACATTCCCATACTCATACTTATTTCACATCACCGACCCTTAGGTTCATACACAAAAGAACAACTTAGCCCAAGGCCGGTAGCTCGTTTATCAACCTAGCGATACTTACTTGTAAGAATTCAATTAGTACAAGCACATACAAACATACCTCATTGCTGGAATTTTCACAAGTGTATAAGCTGAAATTTTCACAGCAAGATTGCTCACTTCCGAATCACATACTTTGGATTTAACCGGATATAGCGACTCAGACGATTGCCTTGGTCATAACCCGGATTTGGTGACTTGCACAAAGGCCTTGGTCTTAGCCCGGATATATCAACTCGCACGAATGCCTTCGGTCTTAGCCCGGATATATCAACTCGCACGAATGCCTTGGTCTTAGCCGGATATATCAACTCATACGAATGCCTTGGTCTTAGCCCGGATATATCAACTCGCACGAATGCCTTTGGTCTTAGCCCGGATATATTTCCAATGTTCACTTACACATATATCAATATTCAAGACACGTCCATAGTTCATTTTCAGTTACTAAAGCTCTAACACAAAATATTTATCAACCTTTACTATTTCGGCTCAATGGCCACACAAACAAGGAGCATAATTTTGATATAATTCAAGTAGGGTCATCACTCGAAGACTTACCTCGGATGTTGTCGAGCGATTTCGACGGCTATTCAACTACTTTTTCCTTCCCTTTATCGGATTTAGCTCCCCTTTGCTCTTGAGCTTAATCTTGATGCAAGTTTAGCCAAATCTCCTTCTAGATCTCTTCTAAACAAAGAAAATGAAGCAAAAATCTCTTCTTCCTCTTAGGAATTTCGCCAAAGGAAGGAGGGAAAAGATGAACAATTTTTTGTTTTTCTTTCTTAGTCTTTGCTCAAAGAAAGGATGAATGACAACTTTTTTTTTCTTTCTTTCTCTCTAGCTACGGCACCAAGGGGGCATCCATGCTCATTTTTTTTTTCATTTCTTAATTCTTTCTACATAATGCACTAACTAAACATGTTGGAAACATGTCCCTTGCCCATAATCTAGACATGGTAGGCCACTCATTCAAAATAAATGGAGTATTTGACATGCAACTCCATTTATTTTGCTTCATTCCTTTATTAACCTCTTGAAATTAGCTACATATTTTAAATCCTTTCACATGAGTCCTTTTCTTTCAATTCACAATCAAATTAACTAAATCAAAGAATTCAAAATTCACACACGAGCACACACATATTATAGGCATCAAAATAAATTTTAAATTATTTTTATGCCTCGGTTTTGTGGTACCGAAACCACATTCCGACTAGGGTCAATTTTGGGTGTCACAACTCTCCCTACTTAAGAAATTTTCGTCCCGAAAATCTTACCGTAAATAGGGTTGGGTATCGCTCTTTCATAGAGTTCTCGGTTTCCCAAGTAGCTTCTTCTATCCCGTGTTTGAGCCATAACACTTTCACTAGCGAACCCGCTTGTTTCGCAACTCTTTCACTTCACGTGCGTGATACGAATCGGTTCTTCCTCATAACTCATATTGGCTTGAATTTCAACCTCGATGGACTAATCACGTGCGATGGATCAGATCTATAGCGTCGAAGCATCGAAACATGAAAGACATCGTGAATCTTTTCGAGTTCGGGGCAAAATCGACGATATGCGATCGACCGACTCGCGCCGGATATCTCATATGGCCCGATGAACCTCGGCTCAACTTGCCCTTACTACCGAATCGAGTATCTTTTTCCACGCGAAACTTTAAGAAACACTTTATCTCCCACCGATACTCAATGTCCTTTCGTTTCAAATCCGCATACGATTTCGACGATCGGAGGCTATCTTGATTTTCACGGATTACTTTTACTTTCTGCTCAAGCATCTTTAATCAAATCCACTCCAAAAATTTTGTTCTCACCGAGCTCGGTCCAAAACAATGGTGTACGGCATTTACGCCCGTACAAAGCCTCGTAAAGCGCCATCTTAATACTTGATTGAAAACTATTGTTGTAAGCGAATTCAATCAAAGGTAGGTACCGCTTCCATGAACCATCGAACTCGAGGATGCAACATCTTAACATATCCTCAAGTATCCGAATTATACGCTTCGGATTGACCATCGGTTTGGGGTGAAAGGCGGTCTGAAATGCAACTTGGTGCCCAATGCTTCTTGTAATTTCTTCCAAAATCGCGAGGTAAACCTCGGATCTCTATCCCACACAATGTAAATCGGTACCCGTGTAATCTCACAACTGAGAAACGCGTACAATTCAGCTAGTTTATCCAATGAAAATCCATACGCACAGGATAAAGTGAGCCGACTTAGTCGATCTATCAATAATAACCCAAATTGCATCCTTCTTACTTGTCGACAACGGCGGTCCGGACACAAAGTCCATTGTGACTCGATCCCATTTCCACTCGGGTATTGTGATCGGTCAAGTAACCTGAAGGCACTTGATGCTCCGCTTTCACTTGTTGACATATTAAACATCTTGCAACAAAATCGGAGATGTCTCGCTTCATACCATGCCACCAAAACCGACGTTTCAACTCATTGTACATCTTCGTACTCCGGGTGGATTGCCATTCGGCTACCATGAGCTTCGCTCGAATTATCGAAATAAGTTCAATTCTTTGGAACACACAAACGACTTCGAACCTCAAACAATCGTCATCATCAATTTGAAACTCCGATTCCTTGTTCGAACACACTCAACCCGTTTTGCACGCAACTCCTCATCAACTTTTCGAGCTTCACGAATTTGATGAGTCAACAATGGTTTGGCCTTTAATTCGCTACTAACACATTGTCGGGTAGGATAGACAAGTGTACATTCATCGTCAGAAGCAAACAAGTGATTTCGGCTTAAGGCATCCGCAACCACATTAGCCTTTCCGGGTGATAGTCAATGACCAGCTCATAATCCTTTAATATTTCGAGCCAACGTCTTTGTCGCAGATTTAAGTCTCTTTGAGTCATCAAATATTTGAGACTTTTGTGATCCGAATACACATGGCACTTCTCACCAAATAAGTAATGTCGCCATATCTTTAAGGCGAATACGATGGCGACCAATTCGAGATCATGGGTCGGATAATTTTTCTCATGTGGCTTTAATTGTCTCGACGATAGGCCACAACTCGACCTTCTTGCATCAATACGCAACCTAACCCAAGTAGGGAGGCGTCACTATAGATGACAAACTCTTTGCCGATTAATTTGTACTAGTCTTGGAGCTTCCGTCAAATGAGTTTTCAATTGGTCAAAACTTTTTCGACACTTTTCCGTCCATTCAAACTTGACATCTTTACGAAGCGGCAAGCCGTCATGGGTGTGGCTATCATCGAGAATCCTTTTACAAACCGTCGGTAGTAACCGCAAGTCCCAAAAAGCTCGAACCTCAAGTAATATTTCTTGGAGGTTTCAGATTAAGTATGGCTGAAATTTTGCTTGGGTCGACTCGAATACCCGATCAGATACCACGTGACCCAAGAAGCTAACCTCTCTTAACCGAACTCACACTTGCTAAACTTAGCATATAACCGCTTATCCCGTAAAATTTGCAACATTAATCTCGTGTGCTCCGCATGTTTGGTCTCATCTCTTGAATAGACCAAGATGTCGCCGATGAACACAACTACGAACCGATCCAAATATGATCCAAGATCCGATTCATCAAATCCATAAATACCGCAGGGCATTAGTGAGCCCAACGGCATCACTAAGAACTCGTAGTGACCATATCTCGCTCAAGGCGGTTTTGGGTATGTCCGAATCTCGGATTCAAGAATCGATAATAGCCCGATCTCAAATCTATTTTGAGAACACCGAGGCTCCTTCATTGATCGAACAAATCATCGATACGTGGTAACGGATACTTGTTCTTTATTGTCACTTTATTAAGTCGACGATAGTCGATGCACAACCTCATGGTTCCGTCCTTCTTTTCACAAACAACACCGGTGCACCCAAGGTGAAAAACTCGGCGAGCAAAACCTCTATCCATCAACTCTTGCAACCGAGCTTTCAACTCCTTTAATTCCGTTGGTGCCATACGATATGGAGCTATCGAAATCGGTGTGGTCCTGTACAAGCTCAATGCCAAACTCTATCTCCGAACAGTGGCAAACCCGCAATTCTTGGGAAAACGTCCGGTATTCACAAACCACCGCACATGATTTGGGTTCTATTCCTAACTCCTTATCATCAAGTACATACGCAAGGTATGCTTCACACCCTTTTCTTACATATTTCGGGCCAACATTGATGATATTACGGTGGCAACCCTTCAAGTTCGTAGACTCAACTCGGATCATCTCGTTGTTTATGCATCTCAAATCAATAGTCTTGCTTTTGCAATTCACAACCGCATCATGCACGGTCAACCAATCCAACCCAAGAATAACATCAAATTCATCGAACGGCAAAAGCATCAAGTCCGCGGAAAAGCAGTACCTCAATTACTAGGGGCATTTCTTACACACTCGTCGACAAAGACATAACGACCCAAAGGATTTGACACCGAATTACGAACTCAAGAGACTCAATAGATAAAGTCTTCTTGGATGCTAATGTTTCAGATATATAAGAATGAGTAGAACCAGGTCAATCAAAGCAATCACATTAGTATCAAAGAGAGTGAAAGTACCAGTAATAACATCCGGCGAGGAGGCATCCTCGCTGCAGATAGCATAAGTCCTAGCTGGAGCGCGAGCCTCGGATCTGGTCGCAAGATCTCTAGATCCTCTCTGACCACCACTAGCCTTGCCCGTATTTCCAGATGGTCTACCTCGAGCAGTGGTAGTACCCGGTTTCCCACTCCGATCTACATTCTGTTCAGACAACCTCGGGCAATCTTTAATGAAGTGGTCAACTGATCCACACTTGTAACAGGAGCGGTCACGGAATCTACGACTTCAAAATGCCATTTGCCACAATACGGCACTCCGTCCTCTCTCGTCGATCATTCCCACTCATGGCGATCAAGTGATTCGTGTGGTCACAGGGGTCGATCGCGATCTCGTCTAGAAAAGCCCGAAGTGTCTCTAGATCGGCCTAAGCCATCTCTAAGTTTCTTTGATGACTGTTGGAAGGGCTTCCCCGAATACCTCTTACGAAACTCCCTTGCTCCCGCTTCCGCTTTCCTTTTCTCCATACTAAGCTCCTCGGCTTTGCACGCTCGCTCGACGAGAGTCACAAACTCTCGGATTTCCAAAATGCCAACATACAGACTTTATCTCATCATTCACCCATCTTGAGCGTTTACACATCACGACTTCGAAGAAATGCATTCTCAGCGTCTGGCTAAGCCTCACGAATTTTCGTTCATAGTCGGTAACCGACATGGAACCTTGTTTAAGTTCGAGAAATTCCTTTCGCTTTTGGTCCATAAATCTCGATCGATATACTTTTTCCAAATTCGGTTTGAAAGAACTCCCAAGTTACTTGTTCATGCGGGCACAACAAGTCGAGTACTCCACCAATAGTAGGCGTAATCACGTAGCAAGGAGATGGTACACTTTAGGCATTCATCGGTGTACAAGATAGCTCATCGAAAATGCGGATCGTGTTGTCCAACCAAAATTCGACTTGCTCGGCATCATCACTATCCGTAGCTTTAAATTCAGTAGCCCCATGTTTTTGGATTCTATCAACTGGGGCTTATTCGACCTTATTTGGTCAATTACCGGGGCATTGTAGGTGCGGGGTGTGTTTGTTGGGAATGGAGGTTGTGGAACAGTAGTATTAGTTCGAATGTATTGGTTGAACCAATCATTCATCACGCTATAAAAGGCTTGTCTAGCCTCGTCATTCGGATTGCTAGCAACAGGTTGAGAGTCCCGGCGCTGTCCCTTGTCTTGGGGCAGGCGCCACACTCTCCACATCATCACTATCGCTCGGTTGGGATCGGGATCCATTACTATAAATAAACACAAGTTCAAACGTCGTAAATCACCACACTATCATATAATCACATAAAATGGCATGTATAGCTAGACCCAAACGCATTACGGTAGTCCTAGAATCGACTAAACCGTAGCTCTGATACCAATAAAATTGTAACACCCGAACCCGAGACCGTCACGAGTCGAACGCGAGGTGTTAATGAACTTCAACCCACTTATTGACAATTTTCAGACAAGCTGCCAATCTGAGTACTAGTCGCTCCAAAATTCATAACTTGAGTTTTACAACTCGAAAATCAGTTCCGTAAATTTTTCCTGAAACTAGACTCATATGTCCATCTACATATTTTTTCTAGAATTTTGGTCGAGCCAATTAGTACAGTTTATTAGTTAAAGTCTCGCCTGTTGTAGGGATTGACTACACTGACCTTTGTGCGTTACGAATTGGATATCTCCTTGTACAGGGCTTCAATACTAATGCCGTTTGTTTCTGTAGAAACTAGACTCAGAGAGGAATCTACACATATATGGAATGACTCCTAATTATCTCTGGTTAATTTACAATGATTTTCCAAAGTTGGAACAGGGGATCCAGAAACCGTTCTGGCCCTATTCCACAAGAACTTTAAAATCTGTTAACTTATAACTCATATGACCATTTCGTTTCTTCCATATGAAAGTAGATTCATCAAGGTACACTTACATAATTTATTTGCTATTTAATACCATTCCTACTATTTTTAGTGATTTTTCACATCCACGTCACTGCTGCTGTCAGCATCTGCCTTTAGTAGGCTTTACCTATTTCATACTTTCCATGATTCAATTGGCCCTTTTTACATACATAGCACAAAGTGTGATCATGATTAACCATTCCAATGGCTAATCGTTTCAAAATAATTCCATACCTCATAAGGGTCAACATACAAACGATTATAGTTCTATGCTAAAACGATATAAGCCATTTTCGCATGGCTATCCAAGTTTACACAAACCGAAGGTACATGACCTTCAACAAAGGATGGTCCTATACATGCCATTTCAAAGTTCAACCAAAATTTGTACCAAAATGGGGCTTCAATAGTGTGGATGACTTCGATCGCTTTGATCCCGAATCCGATAGCTAACGAGCGAAACCTATAAAACAGAGAGCCAAAGCAACGGGTAAGCATTTTAATGCTTAGTAAGTCTCAAGCAATGAAATCAGCTTTGACTAAGGTATTTTATTCACATGGCTAATTAAACCACTTTACTAATTCACATTCCCATACTCATACTTATTTCACATCACCGACCCTTAGGTTCATACACAAAAGAACAACTTAGCCCAAGGCGGTAGCTCGTTTATCAACCTAGCGATACTTACTTGTAAGAATTCAATTAGTACAAGCACATACAAACATACCTCATTGCTGGAATTTTCACAAGTGTATAAGCTGAAATTTTCACAGCAAGATTGCTCACTTCGAATCACATACTTTCGGATTTAACCGGATATAGCGATCAAGACGATTGCCTTGGTCATAACCGGATTTGGTGACTTGCACAAAGGCCTTGGTCTTAGCCCGGATATATCAACTCGCATACGAATGCCTTGGTCTTAGCCGGATATATCAACTCGCACGAATGCCTTGGTCTTAGCCGGATATATCAACTCGCACGAATGCCTTGGTCTTAGCCGGATATATCAACTTCAGACGAATGCCTTGGTCTTAGCCCGGATATATTTCCAATGTTCACTTACACATATATCAATATTCAAGACACGTCCATAGTTCATTTTCGTTACTAAAGCTCTAACACAAAATATTTATCAACCTTTACTATTTCGCTCAATGGCCACACAAACAAGGAGCATAATTTTGATATAATTCAAGTAGGGTCATCACTCAAGACTTACCTCGGATGTTGTCGAGCGATTTCGACGGCTATTCAACTACTTTTTCCTTCCCTTTATCGGATTTAGCTCCCCTTTGCTCTTGAGCTTAATCTTGATGCAAGTTTAGCCAAATCTCCTTCTAGATCTCTTCTAAACAAAGAAAATGAAGCAAAAATCTCTTCTTCCTCTTAGGAATTTCGGCCAAAGGAAGGAGGGGAAAAGATGAACAATTTTTTGTTTTTCTTTCTTAGTCTTTGCTCAAAGAAAGGATGAATGACAACTTTTTTTTTCTTTCTTTCTCTCTAGCTACGGCACCAAGGGGGCATCCATGCTCATTTTTTTTTTTCATTTCTTAATTCTTTCTACATAATGCACTAACTAAACATGTTGGAAACATGTCCCCTTGCCCATAATCTAGACATGGCCGGCCACTCATTCAAAATAAATGGAGTATTTGACATGCAACTCCATTTATTTTGCTTCATTCCTTTATTAACCTCTTGAAATTAGCTACATATTTTTAAATCCTTTCACATGAGTCCTTTTTCTTTCAATTCACAATCAAATTAACTAAATCAAAGAATTCAAAATTCACACACGAGCACACACATATTATAGGCATCAAAATAAATTTTAAATTATTTTTATGCCTCGGTTTTGTGGTACCGAAACCACATTCCGACTAGGGTCAATTTTGGGCTGTCACATGGGGAAGGACATTTGTTCGAAGAATGTCCATCAAACCCAGAATCCGTTTATTACATGGGTAACCAGAACCAAAACTGAGGAAGACAAGGACTACAATCCAATTCCTATAACCCATCGTGGCGAAACCACCCTAATTTCTCCTAGAGTAGCCAAGAGGCTGGACCCAGTAACACATACGCCCAACTTAGATCGACCCAACCACCTATTTTTACCCAACAAGTTTAGAAACAACCTCAAGCTGAACCATCCAATGGCTTAGAAAACTTGTTTCAGGCATACACAACCAAGAATGATGCCTTAATCCAAAGCCAAGCAACTACATTGAAAAACCTAGAAAACCAAATGGGCTAGCTTGCAACTGAACTCAAAATCTGAGGAATCCAGGGAAAGAGCATTATAAAGCACTGGCATTGAGGAGCGGAAAGACATTAGAGCCCAACACCGTCAAAGTTGAAAAGGAGCCAGCTGATGCTTAAGACTTAAAGGAAGTTCAATCGAGTGTTGAAATTTTAGTTTCATCGGAACCTGAATCTGCAAAATCTAATAAGGTAACTTCTAAACCAGCTAATTCTGATAAACTAACAACTTCGTTAGATGAAGAATTGCCACAGAAGATGAATCAACCAGTTCCAGTAAAGAAGCCTCTACCACCCTACCCTGAAAACTTCAGAAGTAGAAGTAGGAAGTTCAATTCAAGAAGTTCCTAGACATACTCAAGCAACTTCATATCAACATCCTGTTGGTTGAAACACTTGAAAAAATGACGAACTACGTCAAATTCATGAAGGATACCTTGTCATAAAAAACAAAGACTTGGAGAATTTGATACGGTTGCCCTAACAAAGGAATGTAGCGCATATCTTCAAGACAAACTACCCCCAACGTTGAAGGATCTTGGATATTTTACCATACCTTGCAACATTGGAGAAACATATTGTGGTAAGGCACAATGCGAGTATCAACCTGATGCCTATGTCAATATTTAGGAAGTTGGGGTTAGGTAAAGTTAGACCTACTACTATTACACTTCAATTAGTAGATCGATCTTTAGCACATCCAGAAGGAAAAATCATAGATGTATTGGTACGTATAGACAAATTTATTTTTCCTGCTGAATTTGTTATTCTAGACTTTAAAGTAGACAAAGAAGTACCAATCATCTTAGGAAGGCCTTTCCTAGCAACTGAAAAAACCCTTATTGATGTGCAGAAGGGCGAGATTACTATGCGTGTTCAGTACGACCAAGTAACATTTAATGTTTTTAAGTGTATGCGATTTCTTGACACAATTGATGATTATTCTGCAGTGTCTGATTTAGAGGAATTAATCATGGAAAAGGAACTCAATTGTGTTAAGGACCCATTGGAACAAATTTTGACATCAGATCCTCTAAATGATGAAGAGGAGGATGAATACTTATCTTTGCTAGAAGCTAATCAAAGGGGATTTAATCCACAATCCCGTTTTGAATCTTTGGAATTAGAGAACAGGGATTATGCCCAACCAAAAGCATCAATCGAAGAGCCACCTAAATTAGAACTGAAGGTACTTACCTCACATTTAAAATATGTTTATTTAGGTAATGCTTCTACTTTGCCTGTGATTGTTTCAGTGAAACTAACCGTTGAGCAAGAAGAGAAACTCATCCTAGTATTGAAACAATTTAAGAAGGCTATAGGATGGACCATAGCTGATATTTGTGGCATTAGTCTATCTGTATGAATGCACAAGATCATCTTGGAAGATGGAGAGAAATAGACGATTGATGGACAACAAAGACTGAACCCCATCATGAAGGACGTGGTAAAGAAAGAAATTATCAAGTGGTTAGATGCGGGTATAATTTACTCTATCTTAGACAGTTCATGGGTAAGTCCAATCCAGTGCGTGCCAAAGAAAGGAGGTATTACTGTAGTTGAGAATGAGAATAACAAGTTGATACCGACTAGAATGATTACGAGAAGGAGAATTTGGATCGATTACCAGAAGTTGAACAAGGCGACTAGGAAAGATCAGTTTCCTTTGCTGTTTTTGGACTAAATGCTGGATAGACTCGCAGGGTGAGACTATTAACGTTTTCTTGATGGATACTCTGTAACACCCCTAACCTGTAACCGTCGTTAGAATAGGTTAAGAGGCATTATTGGACTTGTAACTCAATTCTGAATAATCATTTATCAAATGTCATCTCATTTCTCTAGGTATCGTTCATTCACATTCAATATGTACTTAAATCGGGCATACAAAGTTTAAATCATGCATTTAGGACTAAATCGGTAACATATAAAAATTTTGGAAACATAGAAAAATTTCAACATTTCAAGTGTCACATGCCTGTGTGAGCAGGTCGTGTGCCTCACACGGCTAATAGACACGCCTGTGTCTTAGACCGTGTGGAAACAGGGCATACATACTGACTTGTGTCACATGGCTGAGGACACGCCTATGTGCCACACACCGTGTGAAAATTGGAAAGGATACTGACTTGGGTCACACGGCCAACCACACGCCTGTGTGTCTAGCCCGTGTGCCCTTCGAAATGGCCACACACGCTCGTGTATCAAGCCGTGCCAAAACTGTAGGGTATACTGACTTAATTCGAAAGGGTACCTCAGGAGACACACGGCCGTACAGCATGACCGTATGTCACACACGCCTGAGACACACGCTCGTGTCTCTGCCTGTGTGGACAAAAATAGGCCATTTGTAAAGCCATTTTGGCACCCTATAAACACAAACATTCACAAGCATAAATGACCACATTTTTACAACTCAATAGGCAGCCAAGATAACCATTTCAATACACATTATTAGCCATATCAAAACCCAAAAATTACATACCCAAGTACCTATTTAATATTATACATAATCCATCTATTTAACAACTACATATCAAGTCTTCACTTGCATAATTTCATTCCATCATTACCTTGCCAAAACATACCATAACTGAACATTTAACTCAACCAAAACATAGTACCAAAATAAGCCAAATCACATGGCTTAGCATATACACAAAAAACATACCAAAATCATGATATCAAGTAATATAACTAACATCTTTTAAACTAGCCTATACATGCCATATTTACAAATTTTCACAAGATCAAAAGTACCAATGAGAAATTGGATAGTGTGATGTGCAACTCTGACTTGTTTGAAACGAGCGAGCTAATTAGCCTCTATAAAACATAGAAAAAGAAATAGAGTAAGGTTTATAGCTTAGTAAGCCTATATAATTCAGAATTAAACTTACCATTTATACAAAATCAAAGCAATACTTAAAGTCCAACCAATTCAATTAACAAACACCTAATCACAAGTATTCATCACATATTGTAAAATTACATGAAACCATCCATTAATGCAATGCTTTGAATCATTCCGAAATTCATATATCATATATAACATTAACAACATTTATAAACCGTAACTCATCCGTATAACATTATTTGTGCCGTTGAACCTATTAGAAATTCAAAGGATACTGGGGTAAATAATATCAGTAATCCGTCAATTAACTCATCCCTATAACATTATTTGTGCCCGTTGAACCTATTAGAAATTCAAAGGATACTTGGGTGAATAATATCAGTAATTCGTCAATTCATTATCGTTTATACACTTTCGAGCCATGATCGGTAAGCTCCTCTCAAGCTAATGAATAGTAAGCTCTATTGAGCTGAAGCGGTAAGCTCTATTGAGCTGAACAGTAAGCTCATACGAGTTGAAACGGTAAGCTCCAATGAGTTGATAATAGTAAGCTCTTATGAGCTGATATATCAGTAAGCTCATACGAGCTATGGTGAGTCCGTAACAAATGCAGGAGCTCGACCAAAACGGTAACCCCAGTAACATGTCACCTGTATCCTATGAATTCATACAATTCAAACAGGGCTTAGTAACAAATAAATTACATCAATAAGGCATTCATACTTCAAGTATTTCCATTATATACATTCATTTCAATAATTACAAGTATATAAAAGTTCGATTCTTATTATACGAACTTACCTCGTATCCTCAGTGTAACACCCTGAATTTGGGCCCAGAAGTTTTGGGCCTTGAGCATGGGAGCAGTTGAAGGTAGCTTATAATATTCTGTTGTTCGTGAAAATTTCGTAGTTGAAGGCTTGTTTTAGTGGTTAAGTGTGTTGAGAAGTGTTGGAGAAGTCCTGGGTTCAAACCTGGACTCTAGCAAAAATTTTGGTTTAAGGTGAATCAAACCCTGGGTGTAGTAGGTAGGCCTTAAGAATATTGTTGGAGAAATTGTGACACAAAAAGCCTTGTAGCTTAGTGGCAAGTAGCGTATGGAGCATTTAAGGGGAGGCATGGGTTTGAATCCCATGGCAAGCAAAGAGCATTTATTTTGCTAACAGGGGGCGGCAAGAGTTGGTGTTGAATTTAAACTCTGATGATGAAGGGATCCCACATCGGGAAGCTAATATAAGAGTGGATGCGAAGCTGGCTTTAAATAGAGAGAACCATGAGGAGAGTAAAGGTACCCTTCTTGGTGATCCTTTCGCTTTGTGGCGTGCTCGGTTGGGTTGGGTGCGGCTAAGAGTGCTCGAGCGTGGATTAACTCCGATCTCCAATCGTGTGTATTTCTCACTACTCTAGTTGTAGGATGGCTACTTGGGCGCGATGGGCGAAAAAGAGGTTATGTGGTCCCAATGGGCCTACGGGCCCAATTGGATAAGTTGTTTGATTGTGTAGTAAATATTGGGCTAGGCTAGGTGAATCTCATATCTGTGGCTAGATTTGGGCTAAAAAGGGCTACACAAGCGTGTGGGCCCATTTGGGCCAAGAAGGGCTTTAGGCCCATTCGTATTGTTATCCCTGTTTAGAATACTTTAGTTTACCAAATTACTGAAATACCCTCGACTTGTAAAATTACCAAAGTACCCCCGATTTATAAAATTACCCAAATATCCTCGATTTGTAAAATTACCGAAATAAGATAGAATTACCATTTTACCCTCGATTTACAGAATTACCATTTTACCATCGATTTATAAAATTACTGAAATACCCTTGGTTTACAAAATTACCAAAATACCCTCGATCAATAAAATTACCAAAATACCCCTGGTTTGTAAAATTACCAAAATACCCCTGATTTGTGAAATTATCGAAATACCCCTGTAGGGTAGAATTACCAAAATACCCTTGTAGGGTAGAGTTACTAAAATACGCCTGTAGGGTAGAATTACCGAAATACCCCTGTAGGGTAGAATTACCGAGATACCCTTGTGGGGTAAAATTACCATTTTGCCCCTAGGTGTTAATTGACTGTTTTGCCCTTGTGGGCAAGTGATTGACTTGGACTGTGTGGTTGACGGATTTGATTGCGAATAAATGTTGGTGATATGAATGACTTGACTGTGATTGTTTGATTCAAATATGAACATGATATTCTGATTCTGTATGTTGTATGCCATGACATTTATATCTGTTGCATGGGTTATGGGTTATATTGATGGAGGAAGTACTGAAAGTGGCTTGCCCACATACTGGAGGCTTTGCCTCAACTTATCGATAATCGAGCGACAATCTTTGCAAGCTGTGGAGTGTAAATTTGGGTGGGTTCAAATTATTCCCACATGGAGTGTAGGGTTGGTACAGGGGTGTATACTATTTGGATTGGGTTGGGATTGCATTCACATTTTGATTTTGATTACGTTAAGCGACATCGATTCGATTCGATTCGATTCTAGTTCGATAATGTTTCTTATTCGTAATGGGTTAAAGCCCATCTGTATCTGTTATAGTGGGCTAAGGCCCAATTGATCTAAATCGTAAGTAAGGTGGGGCGGACTTTTAATTCTTTTATATGACCGATTGTTCCTTTTTATAGTAGGGGATTTCACATCGAGTTTTCGTAAACTCACCTCGTGTATTAACCTTTCGTAATTTCCACCTTAGACGGATCGGAGCTGCGAGGGGCTCGGAGGAAGCCACACACCTTGTTTATTTTATAGTTTTGATTATTACTTTTAAATGTTTTATGTGGGTTGTAGTAAAGTTGTTGTAATTTTCTAGATTTCAAATTTGAAATTTTACTTATTGTTCTTATAATTGCTAGTCTTAGAACACGGTTTTCCAAAGCAACTACTGTTGTTCAAAACATCACGTATCCGCAATTATTTTTAAATCAAAGCCCGAATCGCCAAGATTTTCACAAAGTTGTTAAGAATGTTATTCAGCTGAGGTTTCTAACAAGGTTTAAAAAGGGTATAAGTTTTTAATTATTAAGAAGGGTTTTTAGTAGAAACATGGTTTTTGAAAAACACTTCAATGTGACATGCCAGATTCGAGCCAAACTTCCAGGTTGGGTTTGCGGTGTTACACTCAGATAAAACTATCGACTATTTGTCCCCTTTTCGTTTTCCTCAATCTAGTTCCGGTATTTGCTTATCTTGATCTATGTAATATCAAATTAACTCATTCAAACTTTCATTCAATTCAAATTAGCCTAAAATGTTCATTTTGGCTAATTTACAATATTTTCCCTAGACTTTTGACTATTTTGCAATTTAGTCCTTAACACATAAAAATGAAAAATTGCATAATTAGACCACAACCCATGATAGCCAAATTTTAATGAAACTCCTACCAGCCCATAGCTTTCATTATTTCACACTTTTAACCACAACATTTCGCATTATCTCAATTTAATCCCTAATTGACATTTTTGTCAAAAATCACTTAACAAAACTTATATATCTATCATTAAACCTTCATAATCTATTAGTAAACATTTAATTACTCAATCATTCAATGATGGAATCATTTAAAATCTATAACAGTTTCAAAAACAAGGGTACGGGCTAGCTAGATTAAGCTACAACGAGCTCAAAAACGTAGAAATCATTAAAAATGGATCAAAAACCGTACCTTAATTGCTCACTATACCTTGGCCGAATGAAGAAAGCAAAAATGGTGTTTTGTTCACCCTAATTTCGGTTGATTATGATGAATGGAGAAGGAAATATTGTTTTGTTTTATTATAATTAACCTTAATTAACCATTTACCATTTTAACCTTAAAATTAATTCAAAATTACACCAATTGCCATGCTATCATCTTCCACCATAAATGGTCTATTTATCACTTAAGGACCTTTAATTTAATGTTCTATAGCTATTTGACACTTTTAACTAATAGAACACAAGTTTTATGCTTTACGTGATTTAATCCTTTTTACCGAATTAAGCATTTAAACAGTAAAATTTCTTAACGAAACTTTCACATAATTAATCTATCATGATGTAGACCTTATTAAAATAATAAAATAAATATTTTGACTTTGGATTTGTGGTCCCAAAAGCATTTGACCTAAAAACGGGCTATTACAACTCTCCCCCCTTAGGGATTTTCGTCCCCGAAAATCTTACCGGTGAAAAAGTTTGGGTATTGTTTTCACATAGCTTCCTCAGGTTCCCACGTAGCATTCTTCAATCCCGTGTTTTTGCGAAAGAACCTTCACTAGAGTTATATGTTTATTTCTCAATTCTTCGATCTCACGGACCAAATTCTTAATTGATTATTCGCTATATGACATATCGGGTTAAATTTCAACACCTATCGAAGAGATCACATGTGACGGATCAGATCTGTAATGACGTAGCATAGAAACATGAAAAAAATTATGGATCTTTTCAAATTTTGATGGTAAAGCAAGTCGATATGCTACTGGTCCTATTCTTTCAACGATCTTATATGGCCCTATGAATCGCGAACTTAACTTTCCTTTACGTCCGAAACGGAGAATCTTTTTCCACGGTGACACTTTTAGAAACACTCTGTCTCCGACTTGAAATTCAATCTCTCTACGTTTCAAATCTGTATAGGATTTCTATAGATTTGAAGCTACTTTTAAATTGTTACGAACCGTTTTCACTTTTTCTTTAGTTTCTCTGATTAATTCAACCCATTGAATCTTTTTCTCACTCAATTCAGTCCAAGATAGAGGAGTTCAACATTTGCGACCATACAAAGCTTCATACAGTGCTATCTTTATACTCGTTTAGAAACTGTTATTGTATGTGAATTCAATCAATGGTAAGTATTTTTCCCAACTGCCCTCAAACTTTAAAATACAACATCTCAACATGTCTTCGAGAATCTGAATAACTCTCTCAGCCTAACCGTCTGTCTGAGAATGAAAAGCAGTACTGAAATTCAACTTTCTTTCTAGATCCTCTTGTAGTTTCTTCCAAAACCGTGACGTAAATCTCGGATCTCTATCAGAAATAATAGATAACGGCACCTGTGTAACCAAACAACTTCAGAAATGTACAATTCAACTAATCTGCCAAGTGAGTAATCTGTACATATCGGTATGAAATGAGTAGACTTAGTTAGTTGATCAATAACAACCCAGATAGCGTCTCTATTTTTTAGAGTTAGAGGCAATCTCGATACAAAATCCATTGAAATTTTGTCCCATTTCAACTGAGGAATCATTACAGGCTGTAGTAAACCCGATGGTATTTGATGTTCAGCTTTGACTTGCTGACATATTAAACATTTTGATACAAACTTTGAGATATCCCATGTAATACCTGACTACCAATACATTTTTTTCAAATCATTATACATCTTGGTACTACCCGGATGAACAGAAAAATGACTACTGTGTGCTTCATGCAGGATTTTCTGAATAAGCTTTGTATTTTTCAGTATACAAATTCTATCTCGGAACATTAAACAGTCATCAGTTCCAACATGAAATTTTGAATCAGAAATAGACTCACATTGGATTCGTTTAGCTTGTAAATCACTGTCATCTTTCTGAGCTTCACAGATTTGCTGAAGAAATATCGGTTTAGCTTTTAATTCGGCTAAAATAGACCTGTCATCACAAATCATCAACTGGGTGTTCATTGCTCGTAATGCAAATAAAGATTTTCGACTTAGAGCATCAGCAACAACATTAGCTTTTCTCGGATGATAATCAATCACAAAGTCATAATCTTTCAATAACTCGAGCCATCTTTGTTGTCACAAATTCAAATCTTTCTGTGTCATCAGATATTTCAAGCTCGTGTGATCTGTATAAATGTTGCATTTTTCATCGTATAAATAGTGTTGCCAAATCTTCAATGCAAATACTATTGCAGCCAACTCTAAATCATACGTCGGATAGTTCTTTTCGTGCGGTTTCAACTATCAAGAAGCATAAGCTATAACTTTTCCATTTTGCATCAAAACACATCCTAGACCATTTAATTACGCGTAGCTATAAATCACAAATTCTTTCCCCGATTCCGGTTGAACCAATACTGGTGCTTCAGTTAATAGTACTTTCAATTATTTAAAACTCTGTTGACATTTTTCTAACCAATCAAACTTCATGTCTTTTTGTAACAGTCATGTCATCGGTGTCGCAATCATCGAGAATCCTTTCACAAATCTTCAACAATAGCCCACTAAGCCCAGGAAACTACAGACTTCAGATACACTTCTCGGAGGTTTCCAATCAACAATAGCAAAAATCTTGCTCGGATCAACTCTAATACCGTCAGCTGAAACAATGTGCCCCAGAAATCCAACCTCTTTGAGGCAAAACTCACATTTACTGAACTTTGCAAATAACTATTTATCACATAGAGTTTGTAACACAATGCTCAAGTGCTTAGCATGTTCAGATTCATTTAGTGAATAGATCAGAATGTTGTCTATGAATACAACAACAAATCTACCTAAATACGGTCTGAATATCCGGTTCATCAAGTCCATAAAAATGGCAGGAGCATTAGTTAAACTGAAGGGCATAACAAGGAATTCATAATGTCCATACCTTGTTCTGAATACGGTTTTCAACACATCTGACTCTTTGACTCGCAACTGATAGTAACCTAATCTCAAATCAATCTTTGAAAACGCTGTAGCCCCTTTCAACTAATCAAATAAATCATTAATCCACTATAGAAGGTATTTGTTCTTTATAGTCACTTTATTCAATTGTCTTTAGTCGATACACATTCTCATCGTTCCATCTTTCTTTTTCACAAACAATACCGGTGCACCCCAGGGAGAATAACTCAGTTGTACAAAACCTCTATCTGACAACTCTTGTAGTTGACCTTTCAACTCTTTTAATTTCGTTGGAGCCGTTCTGTATAGAACTATGATATCGGCATTGTTTCGGTACTAATTCAATACCAAATTCAACTTCTCTAATTGGAGGCAAACTTGGTAATTCTTTTGGAAATACATCCGAAAACTCACAAACAATAGATACTGATTCAATCTTTGATTCAGACACTTTTGTATCCAATACATATGCAAGATATGCATTATAACCCTTTTTCAAATATTTCTGAGCTAACACTGATGATATCACGATAGGTAATTCATTCGAATCATCAGACTTAATCCAAAGAATCTCACCATTTTGACATTTCAATTCGATAGTCTTCTATCTACAATTCACAACTGCATCATGCATAGCCAGCCATTCCATACCCAAACTCACATCAAACTTATCAAATGGTAAAAGCATCAAGTCAGCCCAAAAATAGTAACCTCGAGTCATCAGAGGACAATTCTTACAAATTTTATAAAAAAAAACAAATTTGCCAAAGGGGTTCGATACTTTAATTACAAATTCTGTAGACTCATGTAAACTCTTTGTAAACACTAAATTCATACAGATATAAGGTGGGTTGATCTAGGATCTATCAATGCAACTATATCAGTATCAAAAAGAGTAAAAGTACCAGTAATAATGTCTAGCGATGATGCCTCCTCTCGTGCATGTATAACATAAGCTCTGGCAGGTGCTCGTGCCTCAGATCTCACAGTCGAATCTCTTGTAGCACCTCGGTTACCACTCATATTTACAGTATTTCAGGGTGGTCTCCCTCTAGAAGCCGTGTTACTCACTTTCACTGGTTGATCTCTATCAACTGTAAACTTTTTTGGACAGTCTCGGAGATAATGATCAAGCTATCCACATGTAAAGTAAGCTCTGCTCACTAATCTACATTCACCATAATGTTTCTTATTACAGTGTTTACATTCAGGCCCAACTTTTCTAACACTTCCTACACTAGTAACAGATGTCACCTGAGGTTTAGAACTAAAATGTCTTGCATTTCTATCTCTGATCGAAATTCCTGTAGAAGCAGTAGAACGAGGATGATAGTCTCTAAATTTCTTTAATGCCGACTGATGTGATTTGTCTGCAAATCTCTTTCTAGAATCTCTAGCCACAACATCAACTTTTCTTTTCTCTTTGCAAAGCTCTTCGGCTTTACAAACTCATCAAACAAAACAACAAACTCTTTCAGCTCAAGAATTCCAACTAACACTCTGATTTCTTCATTCAATCCATCCTCGTATCTTTTACACATTATAGCTTCAAAAGAGACGCATTCATGGGCATATTTGTTGAGTCGTACAAACTCTCTTTCATATTCTGTAACTGACATACAACCCTACATCAATTCAATGAATTCTTTTCTTTTTTGATCGATGAATCTTTGGCTGATGTATTTCTTTCTAAATTCAACTTGAAAGAAATCCTAAGTGACTCTTTCTTGTGGAACTACAGATATCAATGCATTCCACCATTGATACACAGTGTCTCTAAACAGTGATACTATACATTTTAGACATTCTTTAGGTGTACAGGATAATTCGTCGAATACCCAAATCGTGTTCTCAAGCCAAAACTCAGCCCTCTCAGGATCCTCACTAACAATATCTCTGAATTCCTCAGTTATTTGTTTCTGTATCTTATCAATAGGTGGTTTATTTAATCGTAGAATATCAATACCTTGAGGAACTATAGAGATTGGTTGGGGAACAGGCGGGGGTGGAGGTTGCTGAACATTTGGGTTTGTACGAATGTACTGTGTGAACACTCGTTCAATATCTAAAAGAAGGATTCTTTAGCCTCACCCCCATGATTACTTGTCACGGGTCTAGATTCAGTAGGCGCTGTCCTTTGAGCGAGAGCTAGTGCGTTACTTTCTACATCATCCGCTACAGCTCGTTCGGGATCTATTACTATATAAAAACACATTCGAAAACGTCAAGAGCCATCACACTATCACAGTTTTATATATGGCATGTATAGCTAGACTCACAAACGCTACGTTAGTCCTAGAATTGACTAAACCGTAGCTCTAATACTAACAAATGTAACAGCCCTAACTCATAACCGTCACCGGAATAGGTTAAGAGGCATTACCAGACTTGTAACTCAATTCAGAATAATCATTTATCAAATGTCATCTCATTTCAGTAAATATCATTCATTCACATTCAATATATACTTAAATCGGGCATACAAAGTTTAAATCATGCATTCGAGACTAAATCGGTAAAATATAAAAATTTTGGAAACTTAAAAAAATTTCAACATTTCAAGTGTCACATGCCTGTGTGAATAAGCCGTGTGCCTCACACGGCTAATAGACACATCCGTGTCTTAGACCGTGTGGAAATAAGGCATACATACTGACTTGTGTCACACGGCCGAGGACACGCCTGTGTGCTAGACCGTGTGAAAACTAGAGAGGTACTGACTTGGGTCACACGACCAACCACATGCCCGTGTGTCTAGCCCGTGTGCCCTTTGAAATGGCCACACACGCCTATGCATCAGGCCTTGCCAAACTGTAGGGTATACTGACTTAATTTGAAAGGGTACCTCAAGGGACACACGGCTGTGCAGCATGACTATGCGTCACACATGGCTGAGACACATGCCTGTGTTTCTACTCGTGTGGACAAAAATAGGCCATTTGTAAAGCCATTTTTCCACCCTATATACACAAACATTCACAAGCATAAATGACCACATTTTTACAACTCAATAGGTAGCTAAGATAACCATTTCAATACACATTATTAGCCATATCAAAACCTAACAATTACATACCCAAATACCTCTTTAACATCATACATAATCCATCTATTTAACAACTACATTTCAAGTCTTCACTTGCATAATTTCATTCCATCATTACCTTGCCAAAAGATACCATAATTGAACATTTAATTCAACCAAAACATAGTACCAAAATAAGCCAAATCACATGGTTTAACTATACACAAAAACATACCAAAATCATGATATCAAGGAACATAACATCTTTTAAACTAGCCTATACATGCCATATTTACAAATTTTCTCAAGATCAAAAGTACCAATCAAAAATTGGATAGTGTGATGTGCAACTCCGACTTGTCTGAAACGAGCAAGCTAACGAGCCTTTATAAAGCATAGAAAAAGAAACAGAGTAAGGTTTATAGCTTAGTAAGCCCGTATAATTTAGAATTAAACTTACCATTTATACAAAATCAAAGAAATACTTAAAGTGCAACCAATTCAATTAACAAACACCTAATCACAAGTATTCATCACATGTTAGTAATTGTAAAATTACATGAAACCATCCATTAATACAATGCTTTGTATCATTCCAAAATTCATATATCATATATAACATTAACAACATTTATAAACCGTAACTCATCCGTATAACATTATTTGTGCCTGTTGAACCTATTAGAAATTCAAAGGATACTGGGGTGAATAATATCAGTAATCTGTCAATTAACTCATCTGTATAACATTATTTGTACTCGTTGTACCTATTTGAAATTCAAAGGATACTCGAGTGAATAATAATCGTAATCCGTCAATTCATTATCGTTTATGTAACACCCCAAACTCGACCTAGACGTTATGACTGAATCTGGTGAAGTCACATGAGAATGTATTTAAAACTGTGTTTACCCAAAAACTGTTCCAGTTACCACCTTTTACTAAACATCGATAAATATTTCTTAATACGCGGAAGCTAAAAACAAATAAAGTTATCGCGATACGTTGTAGTTTCGAAATTCATAAACAGTAGTTAAAAATCCCAAATTTGAACTAAACAGTCTGAGTCCCAAAATTTCATTAATACTCCCAGTCATAACAGTTAAAATTATAAAAGCCAGTCATAACAGTTAAAATTATAAAAGCATCAAAACCATAAAAACCAGAGTATATGTAGCAGTGGTTACCGTTGAGCCTCCGCTGTACCAATCCACCTACTGTTGGGGATTACTAATAAACCGCAATTTATACATATTTTTATCCCATGCTTAGCACATTTATGGATGATTTCTCTTTAGATTTGGTGAATTTGATGCTCCTAATCCTTTAATTTCATGTTCTATACTTAGGTGAGCATAAGAGAGTAAAAAGAGCGAGAAACGGGCCAAAAACAGAGAAAATGGACCAACATGTGAAATCAACACGGTCTAGACTTCCGTACAAGGGCAAACCATATGCCCGTGTAGTTCTAGCAGGCTCTAACACGGCTTGGACTTTCTTTCAAGGGTAGACCACAAGCCTGTGTCTATTTAACAACTTTGAACATGGATTGAAGAAATCAAACACGGGCGTGTCCCTATCGAGCCCAAGTTTAGTCCTATTCAGAGAAGGCCACTTTTGAGGGCTTTTAGGCATTCTAAAGCCTATTTAAACACACTAGAGGAGGATTAGAGGGGACACATAGAGTAGGAGGCAAGGAATTACTTGAAGAAAGCCGATTGATCCATCTCAGAAGCCGGATTCACCTTCAAGACTGAAGATCTCCCTTCAATTCCCTTCAAGATATGTTTTGTTATCATTATTATTTTGAGATGTTTTCTTTCATAAATATGAACTAAACCCCCTAAATACCTAGGGAATGAAACCTAAGATGGATCTTGTTATTATTATCTGAATTATATGATAAATATTTGACTTGTTCTTAATTATAAGTTCTTAATTCTTGCTTTAATATTCCAGGATATTGATTCAAGTATTGATGTGCTTATTCAGAGGAGCAAAAGTCCTTGTCTAAGAGTAGATCTAACATAATTAAGCGGAGTTGATTGCACGCCTAGAGATAGGGTGACATAATTTTGTCGAATTAGGGTGAAACCTAATAAGGGAATCCATAGATCGAGTTAATGCAACACTAGGGGTTTTAATTAGAAAGAGATTTCAATTAATCAACCTAGGGTTAGATGTTGTTAGTCTCGAGAGAGATAATAATATAACTTAGGGATTTCTACGGATCAAGTTAAGTGAATAAATCTTCTAATTTAGAGTCAATAACAAGTGAAGTCTAGGTGGATTTTTCCCTTAGGTAGTGTCCAAATCATTCAGTTTTCCCAAAAGTTATTTCCCCAATTTACTTTCTGTGCATTCTTAGTTTAGTAATTAGTTTAGATAAAACAAACCTCTTTAATTTTAGGCTAGATAATAAAAACAAAGTTAATACTAGTACTTTTAGTTCCTTTGGGTTCGACAATCCGGTCTTGCTAAAGCTATACTACTGTTCGACAGGTGCGCTTGCCTTCGTCGTGATAGTTAGTTAGTTTTCAAGGAGCGATCCATTATAAAAATTATAAAACTTATTGCACGTATCATATCATATGATCAAGTTTTTGGCGCCGTTGCCGGGAAACTAATATATTAGGAACACTCGATTTTTATTACTTTAGCCAACACTCAATTTTTATTACTTTAGCCATTTTACTTTTGTTGCAATTTAAATTTTTATTTTCTTTTCTAATTTTTCATTTATTCACTTCTGACAGGTTTTTATAGTGTATGACTAGAAGAAACGCGTCGGGACTATTACTTTTTGATAGTGAGATCGATCGCACAGCTCGCAGAAACTGAAGAGAAATAAGACGAAGCCTAAGATACACAGAGGAAGAGCAGGAGGACGATATCCACACCTCAACCGAGTAGATGGCTAAAAATCAGGAAAACCTGTTACCTCCTGCGATTGCTACTGATCCAGTAAATCAGAATCCTGCTCTACGCACTATGTATGATTATGCTAAATCGAATTTAACAGGAACTGAGTCAAGTATAGTTAAACCTGCTATTGCTGCAAATAATTTTGAACTAAAACCTAACACGATTCAAATGATACAGCAATTTGTTCAGTTTGATGGTTTGCAGGATGAGGATCCAAACAATCACTTGGCGAATTTTCTGGAGTTTTGTGACACTTTTAAAATCAATGGCATTTCTGATGATGCCATTCGCCTTCGGTTATTCCCTTTTTCATTGAGGAACAAAGCTAAATAGTGGTTGAACTCATTACCACGAGGGTCAATCACTACTTGGCAACAAATGACCGAAAAGTTTTTATATAAATATTTTTCGTCTGCTAAAACGACCAAATTAAGGAATGATATCTCTTCTTTTGTGCAGATGGATCTAGAAACACTCTATGATGCATGGGAGAGATACAAGGACCTCTTGAGAAGGTGACCTCACCATGGGCTGCCCTTATGGTTGTAGGTTCAAACATTTCACAATGGCCTGAATCTTTCTGTGAAAGCCCTAAATTGACCCTAGACGGAAAGTGGTTTCGGGACCACAAAATCGAGTCATAAAAATAATTAACCGTTATATTTGATGCTTATTATATGTATATAGGCATGTGTGAAAATTTCATGTTTGAATTTTGTTAATTGTAAGTGAATTTTGCTAAATAGGACTTGTGTGAGAAAATTTAGAAATGTGCTAGGCAAATGTTAAAGTGGCCTATTGATGCATGTTAGAAAATGTTTGTCCTTGCATGTCAAATTACCCAAAACTTAGGATGGTGGCAGGCCATGCTATGGGTTAAAATGTATTATAAACATTTTATGTTAGTGTTTTATGTTAGGAATAATAAAATAAAGAACATGGGTAATAAAATAATAGTGGTTAGTAGGAGGAGAAACAAAAAAATTTGCTAGGTTGCTCCCCATTGCCGTGAATTGAAGGAAGAAAACAAAGAAAAAAATGTTCATCTTTTAACATCCTTGGCGAAAATGCTAAGAAGAAGGGGAAGGGAAGTAAAATATTCGCCACTCCTTCTAGTCTTGAATAAGGTATGTAATTCATGGTAGCTTTTGGAATTGTTGAATGTATTAAGCTAGTTACTAAGTCCCTTAGTTAGCCCATGTTCAAATTTTGAATCTTGTTGGTAACATGAGCAATCGGTCATGAGAAAATGTTCAAGAAATGGTTGTTGTTCATGTTATTTGGATGAGAATTGGTGAGTTTTGTTGTTTCATGTTAAAGTTAGGTGAATGATGATAGATGAGTGTTTGAACTATAAAAGAATCATAGGTGAGCATTAGATACTAAGGAAAAGAATCGGCTACCTTGTTATGAGCTAGGGCCGAATGTGAGTTTGGTTGTGTTTGAATATTACATGCTTGGTAGAATGGTGGATGAAAGTGCAGAATGTGGTCTTTGGTTTGGGCATAAGGAATAATAGTATGCATAGGTTTTGGCTTTGGTAGTACCTATGTAATTATAATTAGTTCATTTGATGGTTTGGCATGAGGTGATAAGTAAAAGTTTAAAGGTAGCTTAAGTTAATTGATTATATGTGTGTATGCTATTAGAAATTCAAGGAATTCTCGGCAAAAATGTGGTTAGGGGTCAAGTCATGGGAACTTGGGGGTATTCATATGTGGACCTTAAGATTTTGTACACTATGACTATGTGAGTTAGGTGTTAAATAACTTAATCATGTGTATGCATGACCAAGTATAATCGGCCACATAAGTAAAGAAATAGGTTAATTGATATGTGGTAAATGTTAAGTGTTAAACGAAATGGAAATGATATCATATTGGAATATGTATACTCGACCACATGAATGCATACATAGATTGGTGTTGCATGTATTCGGCTATAGGTAAGCATATTGATGATTCTATCTTGACTTAGATAATCGGCTAAAGGAGAATATTAGCTAATATGTTGAATTTGATTCATGATTTCATGCATATGACTCTAATGTCCAATATATATATGGACTAAGTACCTTGAATTTCTCTCGATGTTCAAGATGATTAAATCAATTTATTTGTTAAATTAAGCTCAAGAGCAAAGGGGAACTAAATCCGATAAAGGGAAGGAAAAAGTAATTGAATAGTCGTTTAAGTCGTTCGACAGCATCCGAGGTAAGTTTTCGAGTAATGGAACTTAGTTTATGATTTGATTAAGTCATGACATATAGCATAACAAATAAACGGAGATATAATGATTCAACTTGAATTATATATTGAGGTGACTAGTTTATACGTGTGACGGGTAGCCGAAAATGGTAATGCTTGATAAGTGACTTGTGTTTGAATTCTAATTATGAAAATGAAATATAGATGCGTCATGATTTATTGATATGTGCATGAATATCCGGATGATAACCGGCTAAGTCCCAAGGCATTTGTGCTAGTGACTACTTAGGGCTAAGTCCCAAGGCATTTGTGCGAGTTACTATATCCGGCTAAGTCCCAAGGCATTTGTGTGAGTTACTATATCCGGGCTAGGTCCCGAAGGCATTTGTGCGAGTTACTATAACGGGCTAAGTCCCAAGGCATTTGAGCGAGTAGCTATATCCGCTAAACCCGAAGGTACTTGGTTTGGGAATGAGCGATCTTGCTGTAAAAATTTCAATTAATACGCTCGTAAAATCCCAACGATGAGGTATGTTTTGTATATGCATTGGAATAATTGATTCCTTTTAAATAGTATTCGCTCAATCGATTAACAAGCTTCCGGCCTTTAGTCAAGTTAATACCTTATGTATGAATATAAGGGTTGGAAACGTGAAGTAGGTATGATTTTGAGAATATGTGTATATGAAACTATTTGTTTAGCCATATGAATGCTATACTTCAGTTGTGCATGATTTCATTACTCAAAACTTACTAAGCATTAAATGCTTATTCCGTTTCTTTGATTCTCTGTTTTATAGATTTTGGTTCGTCAGCTATCGGACTCGGGAGTGTCAAAGTCAAAGTCATCCACACTATCAAAGCCCTTTTGGTACTCTTTTAGTTGAACTCTGAAAATGGCATGTATAGGACTGCCCTTTTGTTGTTAGTCAAGTACCTTCGGTAATGTATATATTTGGATAGCCATGCGAAAATGGCTTATATATGTTTTGACCATAGCATTATAATCATTTTGTATGTTATTCATTGAGTGGTATGGAAATGTTGGTAACGATTAGCCATTGGAATAGTTAATCACGATCATTTTGGTGCTATGTATGACAAAACTCTAGTTGATCCATGGAAAATCATGAAATAGGTATAGTCTACCTTAAAAACAGATGCTGACAGCAGCAGTGATGTGAATTTGAAAAATCACTAAAAATAGTAGGAATGGAATTAAATAAAAAATAAATTTTTTAATCGAACCTTGATAAGTCTATTTTCATATGAAAGAAACGAAACGGTCATATGAGCCGTATTTTAAGGGATGTTTAAGTTTTCGTGAAACAGGGCCAGAGCGATTTCTGGATCCCCTGTTCTGACTTTGGAAATTCAATATAAATTAACCAAAGATAATTAGAAGTAATGCCCTATATTTTCAGATTCCTTTTCGAGTCTAGTTTCTTTAGAAATAAACGGCATAAGTATTGAAGCCCTGTACAGGAAGATATCTAAGTCGTAATATATGAAGGTCAGAGTAGTCGAACCCTGTAATAGGGGAGATTTTAACTAATAAACTGTACTAATTGGCTTGACTAAAAATTCTAGAAAACAATTTGTAGATGGACATATGAGTCTAGTTTCAGGAAAAATTTACGGAACCGGTTTTCGAGTTTTGGAACTTAAGATATGATTTTTAAGGTGACAGTGACGCAGTTAGCCAGCTTGTCTGGAAATTTTTAAAATGGACTGTGCAAATAAGTGAATTAAGTCCGTTAACACCTCGTGTCCGACTCCGGCAACGATCTCGGGTACGGGGTGTTACAATTTTATTGGTATCAGAGCTACGGTTTAGTCGATTCTAGGACTACCGTAATACGTTTGGGTCTAGCTATACATGCCATTATGTGTTTATTTGATAGTGTGGTGATTTCGGCGGTTAAAATGTGTTTCCTTATTGAAATGGATCTCGATCCCAACCGAACAGTAGTGATGATCTTGAGAGTGTAGCGCTGCTCAAGACAAGGGACAGCCGGCGCGGACTCTCAACCTATTGCTAGTAATCGAATGATGAAGCTAGATAAGCTTTTATAGCGTGATGAATGATTGGTTCAACCAATACATTCGAACTAATATCATTGCTCCACAACCTCCATTCCCAACTAATACAACCCCGCACCTACAATACCTCGTAACCGACCAAATAAGGTCAAATAAGCCCCAGTTGATGTAATCCGAAAACACGGGCTATGAATTTAAAGCTACGGATAGCGATGATGCCGAGCAAGTGAATTTTGGTTGGACAACACTATTCGGTACTCGATGAGCTATCTTGCACACCTGATGAGTGCCTAAAGTGTACTATCTCCTTGCTACGGATTCTGTCTACTATTGGTGGAATACGTTGATTTCTGTTGTACCCAGAGAGCAAGTAACTTGGGAGTTTTTCCAAACCGAGTTTCGGAAAAAGTATATCAGTCAGAGATTCATTTATCAAAAACAGAAGGAATTTCTTGAACTTAAACAAGGTTCCATGTCGGTTACTGATTATGAACGAAAGTTTGTAAGGCTTAGCCGGTATGCTCGAGAATGCATTTCTTCAGAAGTTGTGATGTGTAAACGTTTCGAGGATGGACTGAACGATGATATAAAGCTGTATGTTGGCATTTTAGAAATTCGAGAATTTGTGGTACTTGTCGAGCGAGCTTGCAAAGCCGAGGAGCTCAGTAAGGAGAAAAGAAAAGCTGATATGGGAGCAAAGGAGTTTCGTAAGAGATCTTCAGGAAAGCCCTTTCAACAGTCATCGAAGAAATTTAGAGATGGTTTAGGCCGATCTAGAGACACTTCGGGCTTTTCTAGACAAGATTGTGATCGACCCCCTGTGGGTACACGAGTCACTTCGGTCGCCAGTGTTGGAAATGAACGTCGAGACAGAACAGAGTGCCAGTATTGTGGTCAATGGCATTCGGGGAGTTGTAGATTCCATGACCGCTCCTGTTACAAGTGCGGATCAGCTGACCACTTTATTAAAGATTGCCCGAGATTGTCTGAACAGAATGTAAATCAAAGTGGGAAACCGGGTGCTACCACTACTCGAGGTAGACCATCTAGAAACACAGGAAATCCTAGTGGTGGTCAGAGAGGATCTAGAGACGCTACAACCAGATCTGAGGCTTGTGCTCCTGCTAGGGCTTATGCTATACGCGCACGCGAGGATGCTTCCTCGCCAGATGTTATTACCGGTACTTTTACTCTCTTTGATACTAATGTGATTGCTTTGATTGACCCTGGTTCTACTCATTCTTATATATGTGAAACCTTAGCATCCAGTAAGACTTTACTTGTTGAGTCTACTGAGTTCGTAATTCGAGTGTCGAATCCCTTGGGTCGTTATGTACTTGTTGACAAAGTGTGTAAGAAATGTCCCCTAGTAATCCGAGGTTCCTATTTTCCGGCCAATTTGATGCTTTTACCGTTTGATGAATTTGATGTTATCCTCGGTATGGATTGGTTGGCCGTACATGATGCAATTGTAAATTGCAAAAGAAAAACCATTGATTTGAGGTGTGTAAATAACGAGATAATCCGAGTTGAGTCTACGGACTTGAATGGGTTGCCACCGTAATATCATCAATGTTGGCTCGTAAATATGTAAGAAAGGGTGTGAAGCATACCTTGCGTATGTACTTGATGACAAAGAGTTAGAAAAGAAAACTGAATCTGCTTTTTGGTTTGTGAATACCGGATGTTTTTCCTGAAGAATTACCGGGTTTACCACCTATTCGGAGGTAGAGTTTGGTATTGAGCTTGTACCGGACTACACCGATTTCGATAGCTCGTGATCGTATGGCACCAACCGAGTTAAAAGAGTTGAAAGCTCGGTTGCAAGAGTTGACGGATAGAGGTTTCGCTCGACCAAGTTTCTCACCTTGGGGTGCACCAGTATTGTTTGTGAAAAAGAAGGACGGAACCATGAGGTTGTGCATCGACTATCGTTAGCTGAATAAAGTGAAAATAAAGAATAAATATCCGTTACCGCGTATTGATGCTTTGTTTGATCAACTAAAAGGAGCCTCGGTGTTTTCAAAGATAGATTTGAGATCGGGTTATTATCGATTCATGAATTCGAGATTTGGACATACCCAAAAGCGCTTTCGAGCGAGATACGGTCACTACGAATTCTTAGTGATGCCGTTTGGGCTCACTAATGCCCCATGTATTTATGGATCGATGAATCGGATCTTCGAATCGTATTTAGATCGGTTTGTAGTTGTGATTATCGATGATATTTTGGTCTATTCGAGAAATGAAACCGATCATGCTTGAACACCGGGATTAGTGTTGCAAATTTTACGGATAAGCGGTTGTATGCTAAGTTCAAGAAGTGTGAGTTCGGTTAAGAGAGGTTAGCTTCTTGGGACATGTGGTATCTCGATCGGTATTCGAGTTGATCCGAGCAAAATTTCAGCCATACTTAACTGGAAGCCTCCGAGAAATATTACTAAAGTTCGGAGCTTTTTGGGGCTTGCCGGTTACTACAGGCGCTTTGTAAAGGGTTTCTCGATGATAGCCACACTAATAACGAAACTACTTCAGAAAGATGTTAAGTTTGAATGGACAGAAAAGTGTCAGAAAAGTTTCGATCAACTGAAAACTTATTTGACTGAAGCTCCAGTACTAGTGCAGCCCGAATCAGGCAAAGAGTTTGTTATTTATAGTGATGCATCCCTACTTGGGTTGGGTTGCGTATTGATATAAGAGGGTCGAGTTGTAGCTTATGCGTCGAGACAACTGAAGCCACATGAGAAAAATTATCCGACCCATGATCTCGAACTAGCTGCCATCGTGTTCGCTTTGAAAATATGGCGACATTACTTATTTGGTGAGAAGTGCCATGTATATTCGGATCACAAAAGTCTCAAATATTTGATGACTCAAAGAGACTTGAATCTGCGACAAAGACGTTGGCTCGAGTTGTTAAAAGATTATGAGCTTGTCATTGACTATCACCCGGGAAAGGCTAATGTGGTTGCGGATGCTTTAAGTCGTAAATCACTATTTACTTTACGAGCAATGAATGTACACTTGTCTGTTCTATCCGACAATGTGTTAGTAGCAGAATTAAAGGCCAAACCATTGTTGATTCATCAAATTCGTGAAGCTCAGAAAGTCGATGATGAATTGGTTGCAAGACGGGCTGAATGTGTTTCGAATATGGAATCAGAGTTTCAAATTGATGATGACGATTGTTTGAGGTTCAGAAGTCGTTTGTGTGTTCCAAGAAATTCAGAACTTATTTCGATGATTCTGAACGAAGCTCATTGTAGCCGAATGTCAATTCACCCGGGGAGTACGAAAATGTACAATGATCTGAGACGTCAGTTTTGGTGGCATGGTATGAAACGAGACATTTCGATTTTGTTTGAAGTGTTTAATATGTCGCAAGTAAAGGCGAACATCAAGTGCCTACGGGTTTACTTTAGCCGATCATGATACCTGAATGGAAATGGGATCGAGTCACGATGGATTTTGTATCTGGGTTGCCAGTATCGGCAAGTAAGAAAGATGCGATTTGGGTTGTTGTTGATAGACTGACTAAGTCTGCTCACTTTATCCCCGTACGTACGGATTTTTCATTGGATAAACTAGCTGAATTGTATGTTTCTCAGATTGTGAGATTACACGGGGCACCTATTTCTATTGTGTCGGACAGAGATCCGAGATTCACCTCGCGATTTTGGAAGAAATTGCAAGAAGCTTTGGGTACCAAGCTGCATTTTAGCATTGCTTTTCATCCCCAAACCGATGGTCAATTCGAGCGGATAATCCAGATACTCGAGGATATGTTGAGATGTTGCATCCTTGAGTTTAGTGGTTCATGGGAACGATATTTACCTTTGATTGAATTCGCTTACAACAATAGTTTTCAATCAAGTATTAAGATGGCACCTTACGAGGCTTTGTACGATCGTAAATGCCGTACACCATTGTTTTGGACCGAGCTCGTGAAAGTAAAATTTTCGGAGTTGATTTGATTAAAGATCGAGCGAAAGTAAAAATAATTCGTGAAAGTCTAAAGGCGAGATCCGATCATCGAAGTCGTGACGCGGATTTAAAACGAAGAGATATTGAGTATCAGGTGGGAGACAAAGTGTTTCTTAAGGTTTCACCTTGGAAAAAGATACTCAGATTTGGCCGTAAGGGCAAACTGAGTCCGAGATTCATTGGGCCGTATGAAATCTTCGAACGAGTTGGTCCAGTTGCATATAGGTTGCTTTTACCCCCTGAACTTGAAAGGAGTCACAACGTTTTCATGTTTCGATGCTTGACGTTCTGATCCGATCCTTCGCACATAATTAGTCCGCCGAGGTTGAAATTCAATCTGACTTGAGTTATGAAGAAGAACCGATTCGTATCCTAGCTCGTGAAGTGAAAGAGTTGCGAAACAGAAGGGTTCCGTTAGTAAAGGTGTTATGGCTCAAACACCGAATCGAAGAAGCTACTTGGGAAACCAAGAACTCTATGAAAGAACGATACCCAAACCTATTTACCGGTAAGATTTTCGGGGACAAAAATTTCTTAAGTGGGGGAGAGTTGTGACAGTCCTAAATTGACCCTATTTGGAAAGTGGTTTCGGGACCACAAAACCGAGTCATAAAAATAATTAACCGTTATATTTGATGCTTATTATATGTATATAGGCATGTGTGAAAATTTCATGTTTGAATTTTGTTAATTGTAAGTGAATTTTGCTAAATAGGACTTGTGTGAGAAAATTTAGAAATGTGCTAGGCAAATGTTAAAGTGGCCTATTGATGCATGTTAGAAAATGTTTGTCCTTGCATGTCAAATTACCCAAAACTTAGGATGGTGGCCGGCCAAGCTATGGGTTAAAATGTATTATAAATATTTTATGTTAGTGTTTTATGTTAGGAATAATAAAATAAAGAACATGGGTAATAAAATAATAGTGGTTAGTAGGAGGAGAAACAAAAAAAAATTTGCTAGGTTGCTCCCCCATTGCCGTGAATTGAAGGAAGAAAACAAAGAAAAAAAAATGTTCATCTTTTAACATCCTTGGCCGAAAATGCTAAGAAGAAGGGGGAAGGGGAAGTAAAATATTCAGCCACTCCTTCTAGTCTTGAATAAGGTATGTAATTCATGGTAGCTTTTGGAATTGTTGAATGTATTAAGCTAGTTACTAAGTCCCTTAGTTAGCCCATGTTCAAATTTTGAATCTTGTTGGTAACATGAGCAATCGGTCATGAGAAAATGTTCAAGAAATGGTTGTTGTTCATGTTATTTGGATAAGAAATGGTGAGTTTTGTTGTTTCATGTTAAAGTTAGGTGAATGATGATAGATGAGTGTTTGAACTATAAAAAGAATCATAGGTGAGCATTAGATACTAAGGGAAAAGAATCGGCTACCTTGTTATGAGCTAGGGCGAATGTGAGTTTGGTTGTGTTTGAATATTACATGCTTGGTAGAATGGTGGATGAAAGTGCGAATGTGGTCTTTGGTTTGGGCATAAGGAATAATAGTATGCATAGGTTTTGGCTTTGGTAGTACCTATGTAATTATAATTAGTTCATTTGATGGTTTGGCATGAGGTGATAAGTAAAAGTTTAAAGGTAGCTTAAGTTAATTGATTATATGTGTGTATGCTATTAGAAATTCAAGGAATTCTCGGCAAAAATGTGGTTAGGGGTTAAGTCATGGGAACTTGGGGTATTCATATGTGGACCTTAAGATTTTGTACACTATGACTATGTGAGTTAGGTGTTAAATAACTTAATCATGTGTATGCATGACCAAGTATAATCGGCCACATGAGTAAAGAAATGGGTTAATTGATATGTGGTAAATGTTAAGTGTTAAACGAAATGGAAATGATATCATATTGGAATATGTATACTCGACCACATGAATGCATACATAGATTGGTGTTGCATGTATTCGGCTATAGGTAAGCATATTGATGATTCTATCTTGACTTAGATAATCGGCTAAAGGAGAATATTAGCTAATATGTTGAATTTGATTCATGATTTCATGCATATGTCTCTAATGTCCAATATATATATGGACTAAGTACCTTGAATTTCTCTTGATGTTCAAGATGATTAAATCAATTTATTTGTTAAATTAAGCTCAAGAGCAAAGGGGAACTAAATCCGATAAAGGGAAGGAAAAAGTAATTGAATAGCTGTTGAAGTCGTTCGACAGCATCCGAGGTAAGTTTTCAAGTAATGGAACTTAGTTTATGATTTGATTAAGTCATGACATATAACATAACAAATAAACGGAGATATAATGATTCAACTTGAATTATATATTGAGGTGACTAGTTTATACTTGTGACGGGTAGCCGAAAATGGTAATGCTTGATAAGTGACTTGTGTTTGAATTCTAATTATGAAAATGAAATATAGATGCGTCATGATTTATTGATATGTGCATGAATATCCGGATGATAACCGGGCTAAGTCCCGAAGGCATTTGTGCTAGTGACTAATTCCGGGCTAAGTCCCGAAGGCTTTTGTGCGAGTTACTATATCCGGGCTAAGTCCCGAAGGCATTTGTGCGAGTTACTATATCGGGCTAGGTCCCGAAGGCATTTGTGTGAGTTACTATAACCGAGCTAAGTCCCGAAGGCATTTGAGCGAGTAGCTATATCCGGCTAAATCCCGAAGGTACTTGGTTTGGGAATGAGCAATCTTGCTGTAAAAATTTCAATTAATACGCTCGTAAAATCCCAACGATGAGGTATGTTTTGTATATGCATTGGAATAATTGATTCTTTTTAAATAGTATTCGCTCAATCGATTAACAAGCTTCCGGCCTTTAGTCAAGTTAATACCTTATGTATGAATATAAGGGTTGGAAATGTGAAGTAGGTATGATTTTGAGAATATGTGTATATGAAACTATTTGTTTAGCCATATGAATGCTATACTTCAGTTGTGCATGATTTCATTACTCAAAACTTACTAAGCATTAAATGCTTATTCCGTTTCTTTGATTCTCTGTTTTATAGATTTTGGTTCGTCAGCTATCGGACTCGGGAGTGTCAAAGTTGAAGTCATCCACACTATCAAAGCCCTTTTGGTACTCTTTTAGTTGAACTCTGAAAATGGCATGTATAAGACTGCCCTTTTGTTGTTAGTCAAGTACCTTCGGTAATGTATATATTTGGATAGCCATGCGAAAATGGCTTATATATGTTTTGACCATAGCGTTATAATCATTTTGTATGTTGTTCATTGAGTGGTATGGAAATGTTGGTAACGATTAGCCATTGGAATGGTTAATCACGATCATTTTGGTGCTATGTATGACAAAACTCTAGTTGATCCATGGAAAATCATGAAATAGGTATAGTCTACCTTAAAAACAGATGCTGATGGCAGCAGTGATGTGAATTTGAAAAATCACTAAAAATAGTAGGAATAGAATTAAATAGCGAATAAATTATGTAATCAAACCTTGATGAGTCTATTTTCATATGGAAGAAATGAAACGATCATATGAGCCGTATTTTAAGGGATGTTTAAGTTTTCGTGAAATAGGGGCAGAGCAATTTCTGGATCCCCTGTTCTGACTTTGGAAATTCACTATAAATTAACCAGAGATAATTAGAAGTCATTCCCTATATTTACAGATTCCTTTTCTAGTCTAGTTTCTTTAGAAACAAACTGCATAAGTATTGAAGCCCTGTACAGGAAGATATCTAAGTCGTAATACATGAAGGTCAGAGTAGTCGAACCCTGTAACAGGGGAGACTTTAACTAATAAACTGTACTAATTGGCTTGACCAAAAATTCTAGAAAAAAATTTGTAGATGGACATATGAGTCTAGTTTCAGGAAAAATTTACAGAACTGGTTTTCAAGTTTTAGAACTTGAGATATTATTTTTAAGGTGACAGTGACGCAGTTAGCCAGCTTGTCTGGAAATTTTTAAAATGGACTGTGCAAATAAGTGAATTAAGTCCGTTAACACCTCGTGTCCGACTCCGGCAATGGTCTCGGGTACGGGGTGTTACACTTTCGACTAGACAGATGATTGACGCAGCTGCTGATAGGACTATCAATAATAAGACACCTGAGGACGCTTATGAATTTATAGAGGATATGTTACTAAATAATTATTAGTGGCAAGTCATGAGGACAAAGCCAACAAAAGCAGCCGGTGTTTTTAACGCCGATTCGGTCACTATACTCTCTAATCAGGTAGAACTTTTGAATAAAAAATTGATGGTTTACTTAGCTCTTCACAGGTTCACCCAGTAATGCAATGCAATACAAATGGAGGTGGAATGAGCAATTCAAAATACCTACCTTATGGCTACAACATGGAACATGAGCAACTAAATTTTATGGGTAATAATCTTCGACCTCAAAATAATCCTTATAATAGCACTTACAATGCAGGTTGGAGGAACCACCCAAATTTCTCATGGGGAGGCCAAGGAAATCAGAGACTACAATATCCTCCAGGCTTCCAACAATAACTTTACCAGCAAGAGAAAAAGCCGAACCTTGAGGAGATGATGTCAAAATTTATTTCAATAGAGGAAACCCATTTTTAGAACACTGGAATTGCACTTAAAAATCAGCAAGCGTCGATTCAAGGACTCGAGAATCAAATTGGGTAGCTGGCTAAGATGATTTTAGAAAGACCACCAGGAAGTTTACGCTAAGATAATTTCAGAAAGACCACCAGGAAGTTTACCTAGTAACACTGAACCCAATCTAAAAGAGCATGTGAAAGCAGTTACATTAAGGAGTGGGAAAGTGTTAGCTGAATCCGAAAACAAGCCACCACAAGAAGCTGAAACAAACAAAGGAGAGAAGGAAAAACCCGAAAACAATGACAATCCAATGCCAAAGGAATATAAACCACCAATCCTATATCCAGCAAAGTTGAAGACAGACCGCATGGATGCACAATTCAGTAAATTTCTTGAACTTTTCAAACAACTACATATTAACTTACCTTTTGTTGAAGCTATATTGTAGATGCCTACATATGCAAAATTTTTAAAGGAGCTTCCAACAAACAAAAGGAAGTTTGAAGACTTATCTACAGTGGAACTTAATAAGGAGTGCTCGGCCATACTCTAAAATAAACTGCCAACCAAACTGAAAGACCCAGGAAGTTTTACTATTCCCTGCTTAATTGGTAGTTTGAATGTTGATAAAGCACTAGCTGATTTAGGCGCTAGCATTAATTTGATGCCATATAAAATGTTTAAACAACTTGGTCTTGGGGTACCTAAACCCACTAGGATGAGTATTCAATTAGCTGATAGATCTGTTAAATATCCTAGGGGAATTATAGAGGATGTACTTGTAAAAGTAGATAAATTTATATTCCCTATTGATTTCGTTGTGCTTGACATGGATGAGGATGTTGAAGTGCCTTTAATCTTAGGTAGTCCATTTTTAGCCACTGCTAGGGCTATTATTGATGTGGATGATGGTAAATTGGTACTTAGAGTAGGTGACGAAGAGATTATCTTTAAAATTTATGATGCCATGAGATTTTTTAGGGAATAGGATGACTCATGTTATTTTATTGACTCTATTGATCATGCTACTCAAGATTCTTTTCAGGAAATCATACATAAGGACACGTTAGAACTGTGTCTTGCCCAAGAAGAGGAGGGGGATGATAATTCTGAGATAGAACCTGAACTGAATTCCAATGAACCCTCCCAAAGACCATCAGAATATGAGGGTATTAAGGTAAACGATGAACTTAAGCAAAAACCCTCTATTGAAAAACCTCCCAAACTAGAACTTAAATAATTGCCAAATCACTTGGAATATGCATTCCTTGGAAATAACTCTACATTACCGGTAATTATTGCGTCTAACTTGCAACCCAAAGAGGAAGAGGAATTACTCCAAGTCTTAATAGATCATAAAAGGGCTATAGCTTGGAAAATTTCTGACATTAAAGGGATCAGCCCTTCTTTTTGCACCCACAAAATTTTAATGGAAGATGAATATAAGCCATGCATGCAAGCCCAAAGACGACTGAACCCCAACATGAAGGAAGTTGTTAAAGCTGAGGTAATTAAACTCCTAGATGCTAGAATTATTTATCCTATTTCAGCGGTTCTTGGGTAAGCCCGGTCTGAGTTGTTCCTAAGAAAGGAGGCATGATTGTTGTAGCCAATGAGAAGAATGAATTAATCCCAACAAGGACAGTCACAGGTTGGAGAGTTTGCATTGATTATAGGAAGATGAATGATGCCACGAGAGAAGATCATGTCCCCCTTCCATTCATTAACCAAATGTTGGAAAGATTGTCAGGACACATGTACTACTACTTTTTAGACAGACTCTCTGGCTATTTTCAAATCCCAATAGCTCCTGAAGATCAAGAAAAGACGACATTTACATGTCTAGACGGTATGTTTGCTTATCGTAGAATGCCTTTTGGATTATGTAATGCCTTAAAAATTTAAAATGAGTGTTAATAAGATGTGAGGAAACAAACCTTGTGCTTAATTGGGAAAAATGTCACTTTATGGTTCAATAAGGTATTGTGTTAGGACATAAAATTTCTAGTAAATGGATTGAGGTTGATAAATCTAAAATTGAAACCATTGAAAAACTACCTCCCCCTAATTCGGTTAAGGCTATTAGAAGTTTTTTTAGGACATTCTGGGTTTTATAGAAGATTTATTAAAGACTTTTCTAAAATAGCTAAGCCTTTGACCAAATTACTAGAAAAAGATGTGCCTTTTAATTTCGATTAGGAATGTTTAAAAGCATTTAATACTTTAAAGGATAAACTGACTAAAGCTCCAATTATAATTGCACCTGATTTGAATTCACCTTTTGAACTAATGTGCGATGCAAGTGATTTTACAGTAGGTGCAGTTTTGGTACAGCGAAGAGATAAACATTTTCAACCTATCTATTATGCTAGAAAAACTTTGACAGCTACACAAGAAAACTACACCACCACGGAGAAAAACCTGCTAGCTGTGGTTTTTGCATTCGATAAATTTAGGCCATATCTAATATTGTCTAAAGTTGTCGTTTATACTGACCATTCTGCTCTTCGCTACCTTTTGACTAAAACTGATGCAAAACCTCGACTCATTCGATGGATTTTATTATTACAGGAATTTGACTTGGAGATTAAGGGTAAGAAATGAGCTTAGAATCTCGCGGCTGACCATTTCTCCAGGCTTGAAAGTTCATGTACCAAAGAGCTAGATGACGTTGAAATAAATGATTCATTCCTCGAAGAATAATTTTTTGCTATACCTGATTCTGAGGTACTTTGGTTTGCAGACATTGCAAATCTTTTAGCCACTAACATTATCCCAAAAAGGGTTGACATATCAGCAAAAGAAGCGATTCTTTACTGATGTGAAAAACTACTTTTGGAAAGACCCTTTTCTTTTCCGTATATGTGCAGATCAAGTTATTAGGAGATGCGTTACAAGGACAGAAGCATTGAAGATCTTGGAACATTTCCATTCAGGACCGACTGGAGGATATTACAGTGGAAATAAGACTACACATAAAATCATTAAATCAGGTTTTTATTGGCCCACTCTATTCAAAGACGCCAACAGGTATGTTACTTCTTCTGAAAAATGCCAACGGGCAGGTAATATCTCCTAACATGATGAAATGCCTCAGACATATATGCTCTCATGTGAAATATTTGATGTTTGGGGTATCGACTTCATGGGTCCATTCCCTAGTTCATTTGAGAATAAGTACATCTTAGTAGCTGTTGATTACATGTCCAAATGGGTTAAAGCCCAAGCTTTACCTACTAATGATGCTAGAGTAGTACTATGATTCCTTAAGAAACTTTTCTCTCGATTTGGAACACCTAGAGCAATTATCAGTGATAGGGGTACTCATTTTTGTAACGCCCAATTTGATAAAACCCTTAAGAAATATGGTGTTCACCATAGAATATCCACCCCTTACCACCCTCAAACTAGTGGCCAAGTCGAAGTAGCAAATCGAGAGCTTAAACGTATCCTAGAAAACACAGTAGAGTTAAACAGGAAGGATTGGCCGATGAAAGTAGATAATGCTTTATGGGCTTATAGAATCACTTTTAAAACCCCCATAGGAACATCACTTTACAGACTTGTTTATGGAAAAAGTTGTCATCTACCATTTGAGTTAGAACACAAGGCATTCTGGGTTATAAAATTTTCGAACTTCGATCCCAAACTTGCAGGTGAAAATAGGTTGATGCAGTTGAACAAGTTAGATAAATGGCGAACCAATGCATATGAGAATTCACGCCTATACAAGGAAGCAACAAAGTGCTGCCACGACGCTCGTTTAAAACAACGTAAGCAATTTGAAGTGGGAGATCTTGTCCTGTTGTATAACTCGAGGCTCAAATTGTTCCCGGGGAAGCTTAAATCACGATGGTCAGGTCCTTTCGTAATCCAAAATGTCTTTCCATATGGCACAATAGAGGTAAGTGGACATCGCCTAAAATTTTACAACTGTGAGAATTTCAAAGATGATAGGGAGGAGCTACGACTCCACAAACTCCCCTAAATATACCTACAAGGTAGAGTCGAGCTTAGACTATTCATAGGGTTTAATTTTTCTTGGGAAGCAACCCAAGGACTAACCTCACTAAATAGGGTTTAATTTTTCTTTAACTATTCATAGTCTAACTGCAGGAAATGTTGACATTTGATAAGGGCAAACACGGCCTAACCCACGGGTGTGCCTTAAGCCGTGCTCATACCACGGGCAGAGACACAGCTATGTGATACGACTGTGTGAAAGCAGAGCAAAATTTTTCCCAAAACACGGGATTCTATACATTGCCACAACCGTGCAACATGGCCGTGGGCAATCCTGCCAAATCAACACAAGCGTACAACACATCCGTGTCTATAAACCGCGGTCGAAATTGAGAAAATAGCACGGGTGTGGGCACATAAACACGGGCGTGAAGAAGTAAATGAATTAACACGAGTAGTCGGCACACCCGTGCCCACTTCTCATGGATAAAACTGAGAAATTATCACGGGCGTGCTACACGCCCGTGCCCACCACCTGTGGTTAAAACTGTCAAAATGACACGGCCATGTGCACCAACACACACCGAGGAACACAGGCGTGCATGTTTTACTATTATTTTTATTTTTATCTTTATTTCTATTTTTATTCCATTGTCTCTTATTTACTTTTGAAAGCCTCCGTCTTATATTCTACCTACCTTTATGGTTATCATCGAATTATTCCCTTAATTCTCCTTTAAAGTGGTGTCTTCTCATTTATCCCTCAGAATCATGCCTTCCTTTCAGCTTTTTCTTCAATTCTCACTCTCGCTAATCCAAGGATATCGTCCACAATTTTAGGGCAGTTTCACTTCTCTCCCTCTCTTTTGATATTATCTTTATATTACTATTATACATCTTTGTACATTGAGGATAATGTACATCTTAAGTATAGGGGGTCATTTATATCGTTATCAGAAAAATGTCTGAATTTTGTCTTGTTCTCATGTGATCTTCTCATATCATTATTAGAATGAATTTTGATTAATTTATGATTTTTATTGATATGTCTTGGATTAAAACATAGGCATTTATGCATTGATTGTTTAAACTTTAAGGAATTAGAGAATCAAAGCATGATAAGTTGATTTTTGAGAATTATAAAAATTTCTAGGTTGTTTCCCCAAGTTTAGGTATTATCTTAAGTTGAAATTCACAGGGTTGACATAAAAAAGCCATAATTTTTGTGAGATCTTGAGCCTTTAGAGCATATATTATTTCTTTCATGCTCACTTTTATTGTTGCTTTGAGTGCGTCAATATTGATCTGTTATTCTAGAACTTGCTTGATTATACATGTTAAGACCACACCTTTGATTTGATATGTCAAGATGATAAAGGCACTTAGGTTTAACCCACTCACTCCATAAAAACCTACCTTCATAATTATCCCTTAGTAAACCCCCTTGAGCCTAATAAGCCATCCATTGATTTACCCTCAATATTAACCCATAACCCATTATTGTTGAAATCCCCTAAATTAATTTGATCCCTATTTTTGTCGAGATTTGATTTGAATAAATTGCTTAGCTATGTTTTATTTTTGATAGTTAGCCTATGTTATTTGATTTGTTCTTAAAAATAATAATAATACATACATATATATTAGTAGTAATTCTTTGTTTTTGAGCTTAAGTGTTTAATTTCATATTCTGAGAAGAAGCTTACATGTATTCCACTGATGATTAATTATTTTTATAGTTGGGTATTTTTTTTCAATTCAATCTCAATTCTAACCTTCTTTTTTAGCTTGTGACCACACCCCTAACCAAAGCCACGTTACAATCCTCTAAAGACCTTTTGATTGATGTTTCATCTTAATTTATAGTGGTGGAGATTTGATTTTCATGCAAGCCTATGGTAATAAATTTTCATGTTGACTATTGAGTGCTTAAATTGTTGTCCTTAAACATCTCGAGTGATTTGAATGAATCCTTAGTGAGGATGTTAAACTCTGTGATATTTTGAATCAAAGGTAATCACTTAGATGAGGGGAGACACCTATGTCTTCGTAATAAAATGCTCAACTGGGAATGTTTGAAACTTTGATGTTCTTTCAGTTGAATTCTGAATGTATGATTACTTATGGTTTATTTTTAGATATTATTGATAGGAATTATAAGTTAAGAAAAATGAATTCTTAATTGTGAGTTGAGGATTTTGCTTGAGGACAAGCAAACGATTAAGTGTGGGGGTATTTGATAACCTGCAATTTATACATATTTTTATCCCATGCTTAGCACATTTATGGATGATTTCTCCTTAGATTTGGTGAATTCGATGCTCCTAATCCTTTAATTTCATGTTCTATACTTAGGTGAGCACAAAAGAGTAAAAAGAGCGAGAAACGGGCCGAAAATAGAGAAAATGGACCAACATGTGAAATCAACACGGCCTGGACTTCCATACATGGGCAAACCACATGCCTGTGTAGTTCTAGCAGGCTTTAACACGACTTGGACTTCCTTACATGGGTAGACCACATGCCCATATCCTTTTAGTAGAATCGAGCATAACTTACACGGGTAGATCACACGCCTGTGTCTATTTAACAGCCTTGAACACAGATTGAAGAAATCGAACACGGGCGTGTCCCTGTTAAGCCCAAGTTTAGTCCTATTCGGAAAAGGCCACTCTTGAGGGCTTTTAGGCATTCTAAAGCCTATTTAAACACACTAGAGGAGGATTAGAGGGGACACACAGAGTAGGAGGCAAGGAATTACTCGAAGAAAGCCGATTGATCCATCTCAAAAGCCGGATTCACCTTCAAGATTGAAGATCTCCCTTCAATTCCCTTCAAAAGTTCTTGGGTTTTCTTTATGTTTTGTTATCATTATTCTTTTGAGATGTTTTCTTTCATAAATATGAACTAAACCCCCTAAATACCTAAGGGGAATGAAACCTAAGACGAATCTTGTTATTATTATCTGAATTATATGATAAATATTTGACTTGTTCTTAATTATGAGTTCTTAATTCTTGCTTTAATATTCCAGGATATTGATTCAAGTATTGATGTGGTTATTCAGAGGAGCAAAAGTCCCTGTTTAAAAGTAGATCTAACATAATTAAGCGGAGTTGATTGCACGCCTAGGGATAGGGTGACATAATTTTGCCGGATTAGGGTGGAACCTAATAAGGGAATCCATAGATCGAGTTAATGCAACACTAGGGGTTTTAATTAGAAAGAGATTTCAATTAATCAACCTAGGGTTAGATGTTGTTAGTCTCGAGAGAGATAATAATATAACTTAGGGATTTCTACAGATCACGTTAAGTGAATAAATCGTCTGATTTAGAGTCAATAACAAGTGAAGTCTAGGTGGATTTTTCCCTTAGGTATTGTCCAAATCATTCAATTTTCCCAAAAGTTATTTCTCCAATTTACTTTCTGTGCATTCTTAGTTTAGTAATTAGTTTAGATAAAACAAACCATTTTATTTTTAGGCTAGATAATAAAAAGAGAGTTAATGCTAGTACTTTTAGTTCCTTTGGGCTCGACAATCTGGTCTTGCTAAAGCTATTCTACAGTTCGACAGGTGCGCTTACCTTCGTCGTGATAATTAGTTGATTTTCAAGAAGTGATCCATTATAAAAATTATAAAACTTATTACACTTATCACATCATACGATCAATTACTTGACAGACAAGTAAAATAAAGGGCGAGTTTTTGCAAACTTAGTGTGTACATCCCCACAGAGAAACATGCATGTAAACTGATAGCAGTCAAACAATCATAATCGAGCCTGAGCTCTTAACAGAATCTGTGTAGCCTTAGCCCACTCAGAATAGTATCAGATACATTCGAGCCTTAGTCCATACAGACAGACATGCATATCAATCAGAACAGTAATGCCCACCAACCCTGCACACCATCTCCGTCCAACCCAACACACCATGTGGGGATAAGATCGACTCACCCAGCGCTACACACCAACTATGGGGATAAAATCAACCCATCCAACCCTATACACCAAGAGATACCATAAAATGACACATATCAATAATTGCAGCGAAGTTGCCAGATAAGCGGCTAAAGACCCTTTCAGTCTTCCTTCTCTTCAATACAAACCCAACCCAATGCAATGCAACATAAATAATATGTCATGCTCACGTGCAGATATCAAATCATAGCATCGTCATCAAATCAGAGCAGATACACATGCTTAAATTATCATGCTTTTACATACATCTTAATATCATATCAGAGTATAGGGGTCTAAGTAACGCTTACTGACCCTACAAACAGGTCACAGTAGACTTGGGCGACCCGTGAAACTTTGCAGAACATTTCAAATAAATCGGGCCTACACGCCTGTGTGCCTTACATGTGTGGGCCTACATGCCTGTATGGCCCACATGCTCGTGTGGCTCTCACGGCCTAGATTGGCCTTGCCCATGTGGATCACATGGCCTGGCCCAAGATCTTACACGCCCGTGTGGACCCACACGGCCCAATTGGTCTAGCTCGTACCTTGCACACGACCTAGCCAGCCTCACACTCCCGTGTCCGTCCCGTGTGGCACGTACACGGCTTGGCTCATCGATCACATGGCCGTGTATCGCCACACGGCCTTCATACGGGCAGTCCACACGCCCTTGTGGCATTGACAGCAGCATTTTCGGCTTTCGCCAAAACATGATTTCAAATCAATTGAAGTATACACCTGATTCCGATTGAAGCCTAACGCAATCTCGAACACTCCAGAACCTATTATTGTCAGTCGTAAGCCAAAATTTTAGTCTCTTGATTCAAATAATTCAGAATAGCCAAATCCCGAAATGAGAGATCTACTTATCTTCAACGAATAACGGCAATTTCTTGCTGTTTAGAACTCCGATTAGTGATCCATAGAACCTTAATTATCCCCTAAACAGAAAATTAAATCCTTCTTAAATGATCTCCAAAAAGAAACCTTACAATTGATCAAAACCATACTTACTGAGCTGACAGAACCGCTAGCAGAACGCCAAAACTAATAAAAAGGAAGAAAATAAAAGAGAGGGGTAAAACAATAAATTTCGCCATGAAGGGGTTTGAGAAAAAAATAAAACGGCAGGGAGAGCAAAGAGAAAAAGGAAAAGGTTAGGCAACATCTAATAAACCCTACCCCCTTTAGTGTTTTAGTCCAGCCCAAACGTCCGCATGATTTAGTAGTAAAATTAATGCCACACTCACAACTCAAACTTGGGATCTTAGGCATAACCCCTTGCCACTTAACCACTAGACCAACAGACCCATTCTGTTAAGTTCCTACCAATAAATTATTATAAGCCCATTAACCAAAGGTCAGACTTTATTCAAATAAAAACCAAAATTTAGCCCAAGTTAAGGCTCAAACTTGGGACTTCCAAAACACACCCCAGAGCACATAACCTTATGCCAAAATGAATCAAAGCAAAAGTTTCGATATTTCCATGCTCAACAATCACAAAAGTCGTAATTACAAAAATTTGGGGTGTTCCAACTCTACCCCCTTAAAGAAAATTTGTCCTGGAATTTTTACCTGATCGAAAAAGGTGAGGATACTGCTATTGCATCGAATCCTCTAGCTCCTAAGTAGCCTCCTCAGTGCTATGATTCTGCCACAGCACCTTCACTAAAGGAATAGATTTCCTACACGGAATCTTGATGTCGCGATCCAAAATCTGAATTGGCTCCTCCTCGAATGTCAGATCTGGTCCAACCTCAATCTCCTCCACAGGCACAATGTGCATGGGATCAGAGCGGTAACGTCTCAACATCTAGACATGGAATACATCATGTATACGATCCAACTCTAGAGGAAGCTCCAACTGATACGTGACCGGCCCAACTCGCTTCAGAATCCGGTATGGTCCAATGAACCTAGGGCTTAACTTACCCTTGCGACCGAACCTCAGAACCTTCTTCCATGGAGAGACCTTAAGGAAAACCAAGTCTCCCACAGAATACTCGATATCTTTCCTCTTCAAATCAGCACAGGACTTCTATCTATCAGAAGCTGCTTTCAGTCGATCCGAATCAACTGGATCTTATCTTCAGTCTCTAAAATCAACTCCGGACCCAGAATACGTGCTCACCCAACTTAGTCCAGCATAAAGGAGTGCGACACTTATGACTATAAAGTGCCTCATACAGTGCCATCTGAATACTAGACAGATAGCTGTTATTGTAAGCGAACTCTGCCAATGGAAAGTACTCCTCCCAACTACCTCGGAAATCTAAAACACAACCCCTTAACATGTCCTCCAGTATCTGAATCACTCTTTCTGACTGACTATCTATCTGAGGATGAAAAGCAGTACTGAAGTCAAGACGAGAACCCAAAGCCTCATGAAGTTTCTGCTAAAATTTAGACATAAAACGAGCATCCCTATTGGAGATGATTGAAACGGGAACCCCATGCAGTCTTACTATCTCAGAGATGTAAAGTTTAGCCAACTTCTGTAAAGAGAAGTTTGTCCTAATAGGAATGAAATGTGCTGACTTGGTCAATTGATCCACAACGACCCAAAAAAAATCCTTCTTAGTGGGTGTTAAAGGCAACCCACTAACGAAGTCTATTGTTACTTGTTCCCATTTCCACATCGGTATCTTCATTGGCTGTAGCAAACCCGAAGGTAACTGATGCTTAGCCTTAACCTGCTGACAAGTCAAACAACAAGCAACAAAGTCGGTCACCTCCCGTTTCAACCCTGGCCACCAGTACAACTCTTGAAGATCTTTATACATTTTGTCTCCACTAGGATGCATAGCGAAAGGACTACTATGCCCTCCCTCAGAATCGACAGTCTCAAATCCTCATCATTAGGTACACAAATCCTACCTCGGTAGTGCAATACCCCATCACTGTCAATCCCAAAATCAGTAGCAGTTCCAGCCTCAACCTGACAGAATTGAAACTCAAGGGACTTATATCCTAACTGCTTATCCTTAATCTGATCCAGCCATGTCGGCCTAACCTGCAACTCAGCCAGGAGACTCCTATCGTCATAAAGACTTAGTCAAGCGAACATCGCCCTCAAATCGGTCATAGCCCTATGGCTTAATGCATCGGCCACCACATTGGCCTTACCTGGATGGTACTCGATATTGCAGTCATAATCCTTAAGTAGCTCAACCCATCGACGCTGCCTAAGATTTAACTCTTTCTGAGTGAGGAGATACTTGAGGCTCTTGTGATCAGTGTAGATGGTACATTTTTCACCGTACAGATAGTGCCTCCAAATCTTTAATGGAAAGACAACTGCATCCAACTCCAAATCATGCGTCGGATAATTTGCCTCGTGAGTCTTAAGCTGTCGAGACGCATAGGCAACTACCTTACCATCTTGCATCAAGACCCAACCCAAACCCACATGTGACGCATCACTATACACTACGAAGTCCATTCCGGGCTCTGGTTGTATCAAAACCGAAGCCTGAGTCAAAGCTGTCTTGAGCTTCTCAAATTACTCCTGCTGTGTGCCTGTCCAAACAAAAGGAACTCCCTTACGCAGTAACTTAGTCAACAGCACTGCGATCACCGGGAACCTTTCTACGAAATGTCGGTAATATCCTGCTAGTCCCAGAAAGCTTTGGACTTCTGACACATTCTTCGGCTGTTTCCAATCCAACACAGCCTCAATCTTACGACGAACAACACGAATTCCCCCAACAGACACCACATGTCCCAAAAAGATTACTTTCTGAAGCCAAAACTCACACCTAGAGAACTTCGCATATAGTTGTTTCTCACGAAGGATTTGTAGAACAACCTTGAGATGCTCATCGTGCTCGTCCTCAGACTTAGAGTAAATCAGGATGTCGTCGATAAACACCACCACGAACTGGTTTAAGTAAGGCTGAAACATACGGTTCATCAAGTCCATGAATGCCGCTGGTGCATTAGTCAACCCAAAAGGCATAACCAAGAACTCATAATGTCCATAACGAGTCCTAAATGTTGTCTTATGCACATTGTCCCCCTTAACCCTTAGCTGATGATAACCTGATCGCAAATTGATATTGGAGAACACATAAGCCCCCCTAAACTGATTGAATAAATCATCTATCCTCGGAAGTGGGTATTTATTCTTAATCGTAACTTATTCAACTGACAATAATCGATACACATCCTCATCGTACTATCCTTCTTCTTTACGAACAAAATAGGTGCTTCCCACGAAAACACACTGGGACGAATAAACCCACGATCCAACAGCTCCTGAATTTGAGCCTTTGGTTCTGCCAACTCCTTTCCATTCGATAAGGGACGATAAACACCAGAGCTGTACTAGGAATCAACTCGATCCCAAATTTTATCTCACGACTCAGAGGCAAACTCGGTAATTCTTTTAGAAAGACATCTGGAAAGTCCCTCACAGTACGGATGTCCTTATCTGAAGATTCCATAGAATTAGAAACACTGATGTAGGCCATAAACGCCTCACATCCCTTCCTAACCAGCTTCTCTGCCACTAACGTTGATCACGACAGAATTATTATCCTCCTCGGTCCTTAGAACAACCCTCTTTCTAGCACAATCTAGACTTACACATGCTTCACCAACCAGTCCATGCCCAGAATTAAGTCGAACTCCACAAACGAAAGTTCCATCAAATCTGCCAAGAATACCGTTCCTTGGACCTCCAACGAAACATCTCAAAATAATTTATTAACCCTAATGGACTGCCCCAACGGGCTCACCACTGAAATCTCACTAGAAGTGCTCATGCGGAATTTCCAAAGTCTCAGACACAGAACATGCAACATAGGAATGTGTAGAGCCTATGTCTATCAGTGCAACATAAGGTACATCAAGAATTAAAAACGTACCCCTGATGACGTCCGGAGCATCTCCATCCTTACGATGATGTGCAGCATAGACAAGTGCAGGCTGCCTCGCCTCAGTCGGCCAAACACCTTAGCTTGGTGCTCTCTGACCTAGAACCCATTCCGTTACCCTAGCCTATCCTCGGCCACTAGGTGGCTGTTGTACCCCTCTCGGTGGCTATGCAATCTCAGCAACTAGAGCTTGCATCTGATTACCCCTCAGTGGAAAATCCTTAACTCGATGCTCAGTCGACCCACACCTCAAACAAGCTCCAGTAGCTCTCCAGCACTCGCTTAGATGGCATCTATTACAAAGTTGGCACATCGCCACCCCAACAAGAACAGCAATAGTAGGCCTAACTCTCACGGGCACATCAGTCCTAGCCTTTTTCTTAGGCCTCATCCCCATATTCGTAGGCTCAGAATCCCTCTTAGCCTTCCCTTTTTCACAGTTTTGGCGCTCAGAGTGCTTCAACTCTGCGGATATCTTGGCCTTCTCGACCAAGGCGAAGAAATCTTACTCCCTTTGTGGAGTTATCAGAACCCGCAGACTATCACGGAGACTATCCTCAAATTGAACATAGTGCTCGTACTCGGTCGCCACCATGCCCCTCACATAATGGCTCAATCTAAGGAACTCAGCCTTGTACTCAGCCACTAAACGATCACCCTGAGTGAGATTTAGGAACTCACGTCGCCTAGCATCAGTGTAGCTACCTCCCACATACTTACTCTAATAAATGGTCTTAAACAAATCCCAAGTCAGTCATTTGGACTGAGTTCCCTCCTTAACGGTCAGCCACCACTGATATACCTCATCGCGAAGCAAAGACACAGCCCCCTTGAGCTTCTGCTCATCAGAAGAGTCCAGATCGTCTATGATACGCTCCGTGGCCACCATCTAGTAGTCGGCCACACTCGGAGAAACTCCAGCAATGCCCCTGAATATCTTAGCCCCATTCGACCAGAGTTGTTTCGTAACCGACCCACGGCCTCTAGACCCAATATTAGCCCTAGCGACCCTCTCTAGAATTCGCAGTATGGCCTGGGACAATGCGTCATCCCCAGCTGCATGGCCTTGAGACTCAACACCAGTCTCAGTAACAGGTGACACTGGCGTCTCGCTAGTGTCCAGATTAGGGATCATATCAGATACGAAGGATTCAGCTCGAATCCCTCTACGGCCTCTACCTCAGCCTCTAGTACCCGTCCACGAGTACATGTGTGCTCATCGTAACTACTGAATTAATCTGTATTTAGAAGTTTTATGCACATCAGTTTACAGTTTCGATAATTATTAGTAGATATTTTATGCAATATAGTAATAAAGTTTCAGAGTCAGTTATCACGAGAAACAGTCTCACTACAATTTTAGTCCACACTACCTATAGTGTTTTAGTAAAGTACTACCTACAATAGTCTCATAACACACACAGTATTTTCAGACAGATACAGACAAAATTTTAGTATAAGCATGCTTTTAGACAACACATATCAGAGTTTTAAACAACTTACCGAATCAGTACCGAAGGCTCGGTGTACCACATATTCGTTGTTAAAAAATATTTCAAATCGCTTTACAAATCATTTCTTAAAACCAAATTTTGAAACCCAAATCCAAAGCCGAGTTTTGCAACTTGACTCTGATACCACTAAATGTGACACCCCAAACCCGGCTTAAACGTTATGATCGAATCTGGCAAAATCACATGAAAATATATTTAAAACTGTGTTTACCCAAAAATCGTTCCAATTACCACTTTTTACTAAACATCGATAAACATATATTGGTTAATTTATTTGAAAACATTTCTTAATACGCGGAAGCTAAAAACAAATAAAGTTATCCCAATACGTTGTAGTTTTGGAATTCATAAACAGTAGTTCAAAATCCCAAATTTAAACCAAAGAGTCTGAGTCCAAAAATTTCATTAATACTCCCAATCATATCAGTTAAAATTATAAAAGCATCAAAACCATAAAAACCAGAGTATATGTAGCAGTGGTCACCGTCGAGCCCTTCGTTGCACCAATCCACCTACTACTGGGGATTACCTAATAGACAAATAAAATAAAGGGTGAGTTTTCGCAACCTCAGTGTGTACATCCTCACAGAAAAACATGCATGTAAATGGATAGCAATCAAACAGTCATAATCGAGCCTGAGCACTTAACAAAATCTGTGTAGCCTTAACCCACTCAGAATAGTATCAGATACATTAGGGCCTTAGCCCATACAGACATACATACATATCAATCAGAACAGTAATGCCCACCAACCCTGCACACCATCTCCGTCCAACCCAACACACCATGTAGGGATAAGTTCAACCCACCCAGCCCTACACATCAAGTATGGGGATAAAATCAACCCATCCAACCCTACACACCAAGAGATACCGTAAAATGACACATATCAATAATTACAACAAAGTTGTCAGATAAGTGGCTAAAGAGCCTTTCAATCTTCCTTCTCTTCAATACAAACCCAACCCAATGCAATGCAACATAAATAATATGGCATGCTCATGTGCAGATATCAAATCATAGCATCGTCATCAAATCAGAGTAGATACACATGCTTAAATTATCATGCTTTTACATACATCTTAATATCGAATTAGAGTATAAAGGTCTAAGTAACGCTTACTGACCCTACAAATAGGTCACAGTAGACTTGGGCGAGCCATGCAACCTTGCAGAACATTTCAAACAAATCGGGCCCACACGCTCATGTGCCTTACCCGTGTGGGGCCACACGCCCGTGTGGCTCACATGGCCTAGATTAGCCTTGCTCGTGTGGATCAGACAGCCTGGCCTAAGATCCCACACGCCCGTGTGGGCTCACACGACCCAATTGGTCTAGTCCATGCCTCGTACACGGCCTAGCCAGCCTCACACGCTGGTGTTCGTCGTACTCGTGTGACACGCGCACAGCCTGGCTCGTTGATTACACGGCCGTGTATCGCCATACGGCCTCCACACGGGCAGTCTACATTCTCGTGTAGGGTCGACAATAGTGTTTTCGGCTTTCGTTGAAACGTGATTTCAAATTGATTGGAGTACACACCTGGTTCTGATTGAAGCCTAACGTAATCCCGAACACTCCAGAATCTATTATTTTCAGATGTAAGCCAAAATTTTAGTCTCTTGATTCGAATAATTTAGAATAGCCAAATCCTGAAAAAAGATATCTACTTACCTTCAACGAATAACTACGATGTCTCACTGTTTAGAACTCCGATTAGTGATCCATAAGACCTTAATTATCCCTTAAACAGAAAATTAAATCCTTCTTAAATGATCTCCAAAAAGAAACCCTACAATTGATCAAAACCATACTTACTGAGCCCACAGAATCACTAGCAGAATGCCAATACTAATCGAAAGAAAGAAAACGGAGGAGAGGGGTAAAAGAAATAAATTTCGGCAGCAAGGGGTTTGGGAAGAAAAAGAAAACGGCAGGGAGAGCAAAGAGAAAAAGGAAAACAGGTTAGGCAACGTCTGATAAACCCTACCCCCTGTAGTGTTTTAGTCCAGCCCGAATGTCCGCATGATTTAGCAGTAAAATTAATGCCACACTCACGACTCGAACTCGGGATATCAGGTATAACCTCTTGCCACTTTACCACTAGACCAGCAGGCACATTCTGTTAAGTTCCTATCAATAAATTCTTATAAGCCCATTAACCAAAGGTCTGGCTTTATTCAAATAAAAACCAAAATTTAGCCCAAGTTAAGGCTCGAACTTGGGACCTCCCAAACACACCCCAGAGCTAGAGCTGATCATGGGCTAGGTGGCCCGGCCCGGCCCGAAGGCTCGCTCGAAAAATGGGAGGGTTTGGGTAAAAATATAGACACGAAAAATGGGCTTGGGAAAAAAAATGAGGCCCGTTTAGAAAAAGGGCCGGGCCTCAGGTAAGAGTTTTTTTGGCCCGGGCCCGGCCGAATTATATATTAATATATTTTTATTTTATTTTTAATCATTTTAAAATTTTAATATAACCATTTTTATTATATTGTCAATTTGTGTATTGTTTTAAGAATTGTTTTAGTATCATTTTTATTTGTTTTAATATTTGTTTTTATGTTTTTAAATATATTTGATTTATTATATTTTTAAAATTTTTTATTTAATGAAATAAGCAAAAAAAAATTAATATGGGTCGGGCCGGGCCGAGCTCGGGCTTAGCAATTTTATTTTAGGCCGGGCTTGGACAAATTTTTAGGCCCATATTTCAGGCCAGGCCGGGCCCGAGCCTAGTAGACGGGCCTAAAATTTTGTCTAGGCCAGACCCAAACCCGACCCATCCCGGCCCATGATCACCTCTACCCAGAGCACATAACCTCTTAAACCACATATATTTTATGCCAAAATGAATCAAAACAAAAGTTTTGATATTTCCATGCTCAACAATCACATAAGCCGAAATTACAAAAACTTGGGGCATTACAGTTTATGCTCTTTCGAGCCATGATCAGTAAGCTCCTCCCGAGCTAATGAACAGTAAGCTCTATTGAGCTGAAATGGTAAGCTCTATCGAGTTGAACAATAAGCCCATACGAGCTGAAATGGTAAGCTCCAATAAGCTAATAACAGTAAGCTCTAACGAGCTAATAACAGTAAGCTCTTTTGAGCTGATATATCGGTCAGCTCATACGAGCTGTGGTGAGTGCACAAAAAATGCGGGAGCTCGACCAGAACGGTAACCCCAGTAACATGTCACCCATATCCTATGAATTTATACAGTTCAAACAGGGCTCAGTAACAAATAAATTACATTAATAAGGCATTCATACTTCAAGTATTTCCATTATATACATTTATTTCAATAATTACAAGTATATAAAAGTTTGATTCTAATTATACAAACTTACCTCGTATCCTCGGATGAAACTATCGGTGATTCGTCCACTTTTCGTTTTCCCCGATCTAGTTCTGGTATTTGCTTATCTTGATCTATATAATATCAAATTAACTCATTCAAACTTTCATTCAAATCATTTAGCCTAAAACATTCATTTTGGCTAATTTACAATTTTACCCATAGACTTTTGACTACTTTGCAATTTAGTCCTTAACACATAAAAAATGCAAAATTATAGAATTGCAGAATTAGACCATATCCCATGATAGCCAAATTTTAATGAAACTCCTAGCAGCCCATATCTTTTATTATTTCACACTTTTAACCACAACATTTCGCATTATCTTAATTTAATCCCTAATTGACATTTTTGTCAAAAATCACTTAACAAAACTTATATATCTATCATTAAACCTTCATAATCTATTAGTAAACATTTAATTACTCAATTATTCAATGATGGAATCATTTAAAATCTATAACAGTTTCAAAAACAAGGGTACGGGCTAGCTAGATTAAGCTACAACGAGCTCAAAAATGTAGAAATCATTAAAAATGGATCAAAAACCGTACCTTAATTGCTCACTATACCTTGGCCGAATGAAGAAATAAAAATGGTTTTTTATTCACCCTAATTTAAATTGATGATGATGAATGGAGAAGGAAATTTTGTTTTGTTTTATTATAATTAACCTTAATTAACCATTTACCATTTTAGCCTTAAAATTAATTCAAAATTACACCAATTGCCATGATATCATCCTCCATTAACCATAAATGGTCTATTTATAACTTAAGGACCTTTAATTTAATGTTCTATAGCTATTTGACACTTTTAGCTAATAGAACACAAGTTTTATGCTTTACGCGATTTAGTTCTTTTTACCGAATTAAGCATTTAAACAGTGAAATTTCTTAACGAAACTTTCACATAATTAATCTATCATGCTGTAGACCTTATTAAAATAATAAAATAAATATTTTTACTTTAGATTTGTGGTCCCGAAATCATTGTTCTGATTTGACCTAAAAACGGGCTATTACATACTCAGGATATAATCAGATTACAATAGCACCAAAAGATCAACACAAGACAACATTCACCAGTCCGTACGGTACATTTGCATTTAGATGCATGCCATTTGGTTTATGTAATGCACCTGATACATTTCAAATATGTATAATGTTTATTTTTTCTGATATGGTTGAGAAATACTTGGAAGTATTTATGGATGATTTTTCAGTATTCAAATATACATATTATGATTGTCTAGCCAATCTAGCTAAGTTACTCAGGCGATACAAAGAAAGAAACCTCATACTCAACTGGGAAAAGTGTCACTTCATAGTACGAGAAGGTATTGTTCTAGGGCATCAAATAATGAGACATGGAATTGAGGTAGATAAATCAAATGTAGATGTTATTAAGAAACTCCCACCTCCAACATCTATAAAGAGTGTTAGGAGCTTTTTGGGCCACGCCAGTTTCTATCGAAGATTTATCAAGGACTTCTCCAAAATTGCTAAACCCTTATGCAAATTATTGGAGAAGGATACGACGTTCAAATTTGATGAGGAATGCTTTAGAGCTTTCAAAGATCTGAAGAGTCAGCTAGTTTCAGCACCCATAATCGTCACACCAGATTGGGGTTTCCATTTGAATTGATGTGTGATGCAAGTGACTTCGCGATAGGAGCTGTCATGGGCCAGCGAGGGAACAAAATTTTTCATCCCATCTTCTATGCAAGTCGGACTCTGAAAGGAGCTTAAGTGAATTATACGATAACAGAGAAATAGTTACTTGCTATTGTATTTGCTTTTGACAAGTTTTGATTTTACCTTGTAAGTACCAAAGTGACTGTCTATACGGACTACTCGACAATTAAGTATTTACTTGCCAAGAAAGACGCTAAGCTGAGACTGATCTGATGGGTACTTCTACTTCAAGAGTTCGATCTAGAAATTCAAGATCGAAAGTGAGTAAAAAACCAAGTAGCAAACCGCTTGTCTAGATTGGAGCCGTAAGAAAGGAATTCTCTATTTATACCCATTCAGAAGACATTTTCAGATGAACACATACTGAAGGTAAATCATGTCCATAATACCCCTTGGTTTGCTGATATAGCTAACTATTTAGCTTATGGTTTGATGCCGATTGATAAGACGTATCATCAAAAGAAAAAAAAAATTTCAATATGTGAAGTACGATTTCTAAGAAGAACTATACTTGTTTAAAAACTTTGCAGATCAAATGATCAGGAGATGTGTGGAAAAAGATGAAGTACATAAGATTCTATATCATTGCCACTTAGCTCCGAGTGGGGGACACTTCGGAGGTACACGTACAGCGGCCAAAGTATTGCAAGCAAGATTCTTTTGGCCAACACTATTTAAAGATGCGTATGCTTATGTAAGGAGTTGTGATCGATGTCAAAAGGTTGGAAACATCACAAACAGAAATGAGATGCCTCGAACAAATATCATTGAGGTAGAATTATTTGATGTTTGGGGTATTGACTTTCTTATCCTTTACCTCCATCTGTTGGTCATAAGTACATATTGGTAGCAGTAGACTACATGTCTAAGTGGGTTAAGGCTGAGGCATATCCAGCGAAGGATGTTAAGGTTGTGATGAAGTTTTTGTAGAAGCATGTGTTCACAAGGTTTGGAGCCCCAAGAGCCATCATCAATGATGAAAGGTCCCATTTTGTGAACAAGTGGTTGAAATGGTTACTCGACAATTATGGAGTGAAGCACATGGTTGCCACAGCTTCCACTCGCAGACAAATAGGCAAGTTGAACTTGCAAACAAAGAGATTAAAGGCATACTCGAGAAGGTAGTTTTCCCAAATCGACGAGATTGGTCCAAAAGATTGGACGATGCTTTATAGGCCTACAAGACATCATACAAGACACCTTTAGGGATGTCACCCTATAGGTTGGTCTTTGGTAAAGCTTGTCATCTACCCTTGGAGTTAGAACACAAAGCTTACTGGGCTCTCCAACAAATCAACTTGGATCTTAAGCTTGCTAAAGAGAAACGAATGCTCCAATTCAATGAGTTAGAAGAGTTTTGAATGTTCTTATACGAGAATGCTAGATTACTCAAGGAAAGATTTAAGAGATGGCATGTTCGAGAATTTGAAGTAGGTAAGAAAGTCTTGTTATTCAATTTTAGATTAAGTGTAACACCCCTTACCCGTATCCAAGGCCAAAATAGGGTACGAGGCATTACCGGACATAATTTTTAACACACATGCAAATCCAAGCCATAAAATTTTATTCTTTTTAAAAACATTCATACATAAGAAAGATGTCCCTTAAATGGGCCTACGAGGCCCTAAACATACTTTGAGAGTGGTTAGGGACTAGACCGGGTACTTTAGAAGGATTCAGGAAAACTTAGGAAAATTTGCCAAGAAACAGGGCCATACGCCCGTGTGGGCACAGGGACACGCCCGTGTGCCCAGAACAAACTTGTGTCCTCAGGCCGTGTAACTCTCTGACTATGACGTCAGCAAACAAAATTTAACCACATGGCCAAGCCACACACCCGTGTGCTAGGCCATGTCATCCACACGAATGAGACACATGGCCGTGTCTCTGCCCGTGTGGCTAACACTTAGGCTATTTTCCAAGCCTTTTTATACCATTAATCCCTCACATCTTTACACACATCAAATTTGTACATCATGGCATCATTTTAATTATTTAAATACTTCACTAAGGTGTACTCTTAACTTTAACATGCTATCGTTCACAAGTTTCACATACTCATATAATATCAAGTTTAGACACAATAATCCATATTCATTGACCTTGTCAAGTGACCTTATTTAAACATTAAGCATTCATGTTCAATCATCATCGTCTTATTTCTATACCATACAATTACTTCATGGATATAACCATTTTGATTGGTCATGAAGCATTTATCATACACACATGTCTTAACACCGATCATGCATGTCCCACAAGCATAAAAACATTATCGTATCACAAGCATTAGAACTTATCATGGATAACTAGGCTTACAAGCTACAATCATTATAAGCCATATCTCATGCCTATATACAATGAATCAATATAAGCCAATACGTTTTTCTAATCATAACAACATCTATCATAAAAACTAAGTCCCTATACATGCCACTTACTTGAAGGTGCTTAATACACATATGTCAATACTCCAAAGGTGATGGCTTGATAGTGTAATGCTGCCTTCGACGATCTCCAACCCCGAGCTAACCTGACAACACTAAAGAAATGAAAATGAGGGAGTAAGCTTTACACTTAGTAAGTCCATATGAAAATAATAAGCAATATGCCAACATGCTTCTCAAGGTAGTACAACCATAATTACACTTTTACTTATATTTTGATCATGTTGTTTTCTCAAGTCATAGTTACTAAATTATTTATATTTAGAGCTACAGAACTCCAAATTAAGATCCACTAATGTTCCCTAAAACTAGACTCATATATCGTCTTACCATAAAATTTTTATAATTTTTTTTCCAGCCAATAATTACATTTTATTCCTTAAATTTACCCCTTTTTGCTGTCTGACAGTTCTAACCCCTCTTCACTAAAAATTAATTATATCATAATACGTGACTCAAATGATGTTCCCGTCTATTTCTCTTGAAAATAGACTGATTAAAAATTCTAATCATATAAATTATAACCTATAAATATTTTTGTATAATTTTCAATGATTTTCTCAAATCAGAACAAGGGATTTCAAAATCATTTTGACTCTGTTTCACACAAATTCAAATATCTCATAATATGAAATTCCTTTGCTTACACCGTTTCCTTTATAAGAAACTAGACTCGATTAGATTTAATTCCATATTTCATTCAATCTTTAACCCTATTTCGACTATTTTTGGTGTATTTTCCAAGTTGGACTACTGCAGTTGTCCTAAAACTATTTAGTGTAAAATAATGGTAACTAAGCTTATAACACCTTTACAAACCATTTTAAACATCATGGTAAACATACATATTGGTACATCAAAAGCATAGAACTATAATCATAAGGTCATCAATATTTCATTCTCATAGGCATAGCTTACTTATCTGTATCCTTACCAAAGATGCATCATTTCATGATCATAATAGTATTTGAGCTTCGAGTACATACCTCTACCTTTTCAACATGCTCATATACTTACCTTCTCGCTTTCATCACAAGCTTTGAACTGCCCGTTGAACCACTTTGAATACTACAGGATATTCAATAGGATTCAAACATAGGGTAAGATGGCAATGCCATGTCCCGGACATGGTCTTACACTAGCTCACACATCAAGGTCGATTGCATGTCCTTGACTTGGTCTTACACTGACTCTCATATATCGAGGCCAATGCCATGTCCCAGACATGGTCTTACACTAGCTTTCATATCTCGAGGCTGATGCCATGTCCCAGACATGGTCTTACACTAGCTCTCATAATGTGGCCGATGCATGTCCCAGACATGTCTTACACTAGCACACATGTCACCCAAATGTCATGGCATGAATATCCAATCTATTCTCAAAGTTCAGCCGGGAGTTTATCATGTTAAGTCTTATCATACATTTCTCATAGCCACATCCAAACATTTCACGCAAAATTAACCATTCAGTACATAATAACGATAAAACTGTAATATTTACGCACAAATTACTCGTTTCAAGGGAATATCATATTCCATCAAATTTCCAATGCATTCAATCATCACATAAATGTTATTAACATTTGGCATCACTTTCTCATATACAATATCATCAACATAAAATTCAATACAATTGTAGCAAGATAGATTTCAAGTATATTAACAATAACATGGATATCATGCTTATTTAATCACACGGAGTTACCTCGAATGCAATTTCGGCTAATTATGCTATTTTAGTCCATAACCTCGTACTTTTTGATTTAAGCCCGAATCTTGGTTCCTTGATCTAAAATGATAAAATTCACTACTTTAATCATCACATTAACCAATATATTCCATAATTTATACTTTGGCAAAATGACCATTTTGTCCCTAGACTTTCACAAAAATTACGATTTTACCCCAGGCTCGTAAATCAATTTTTATCGAATTTCTTCATTAATCAAGCCTAGGTGAATTTATTTTAGGCTTATAGCAGCCCACAATTTCATTCATTTCACACACTTATCACTTTTTTATCAACCTTTACAAAAAGGTCTATTTAGGTGTTTTTCATGAAAATCCTTTCACAAAAGTTGTTTATTATATAACCATGTCTTATTTTATTCCATAAAAATTCAGAAAACAACATAAATATTCACATGAAAAAACCCTATACTTTCAACCATTTTGCAAAATAATCCCCCCATTAGCTAGATTAAGCTACAAGGGTTCTAAAAATACAAAAATCATCAAAAATGACCATCAAAATCACTTACTTGCAAGGGAACTAAGTGGCTGAAAATTTAAGCTCTCAAAACCCCCATGTTTGCTTCCATTTTCAGTGGAAGAGGAAGAAGAAATGAAAAAGATGACAACTTTTTCTTTATTTTATTTTATTACCAAAACAAGTCACCTAATGCCACCAAATGTTGACTTTTTAAATTTTCTTGTCCCTATGGCCGACCATCACTCCCCAAATGGCCTATTTGCACTTTAAAGACCTCCAATTTTGGTTCTCTAGCTATTTAACATATTTGGGTGTATAACAAAACTTTTACCCTTTATGCGATTTAGTCCTTTTTTGCAATTAAGCTCACAAACGCTAAAATTAATTCACCAAAATTTTCATGCACTCATATAATCATGCTATAACACAAAAAATAATATTAAAATAATTTCTTGACCTCAGATTTGTGGTTTATAAACTACATTTCGACTAAGCCCTATTTCGGGATGTTACATTAAGGTTCTTTCCAGGTAAGTTAAAATCACGTTGGTCCAGTCCATTTACGATTTACTAAGTTTATTCATATGGAATTGTCGAACTTCAAAGTAAGGGAGGAAATTTTCGAGTCAATGCTCAGCGCTTAAAACATTACTAGGGAGATAAAATTTAATGGGATCAAATCTCGTTCATTTTATCAGATATTTAAATTTTTTTGTTTTTCTTTTTTTAATAAATGATTTAGGGTATATTTTTGGGATTAGCATATTTAAATAAATTCTGTCTAAGAGATTGGAACTTAAGTGGGATAGTTTGTGACCCCTCCAATCTTTCTTGGGAATTTATTTTAACATAATCTTCTGAGAAATTATTTCCTAAATGACAAAATAATTTTTGGTTTTCAAATAAAAGTGTCAATTTTGATCCAAGTTTTAATTGCAACTCAATTTCAAATTTTCTTTAATTCTAGGTACTTAATTAAACTATTTTCAAAATTTGGTGCTCTTTTTGTAAATACTAAAAATTAGATGTCACCTTTTGTAAATATTTTCAAAAGGCATCTAGAATAAATGTTTTAATTTAATTTAATAAATAAGATGATAATAATTAATATATAATTATATCTATTATAATATATATTAATTATTATCAACTTTCTATAGAATTAGAATTAGTTTAAATTTGATCATATTTTATTTAATAAGTATTTATTTTCAATAAATTAATAGCAAATAATAATTTAATATGCATTATATTAATTATTAATTGTTGTTAATCTATGTAGAATTAGAACTTGGAATATCTTAATTATTAATTTATTCTAGGAATTCTAATTAAACTCCTACTCCTTTCACTATAAATTTCACCCACCCTTGCCATTTTTTCACTCATCCCTCCATCAATCCTAGCCTCTAAAATCCACCAGGTACCAACTCACCTAGTGCCGAACTCTCTAGCCATAACACCGCCCAGCTCCGCACGTCACCTTCATGCCTAAAAGCAGCCCCATTCGCCAACACCTACGACACACCCAAAGAGCCCCATGGACACTGTGGCGCCAACAATGACCTACTCCTTGTCTTGACACTGCTGACGTCCAGCTCTAGTAACTCGTCAGGCCTGCTTGACACACCTACTCGCTGCCCAGATCTTAAAGATGAGCTATCAGAATTGATGGACATCATGCAACATATGCAGTGGTAGCAACAAGCTTACTGGAGATATTCAAAAATACGGGATGACTCAATGAGAAGCCTCTTAGAAAAATATACAATGACCCGTTTATTTTTGTGCCTGAGTTTCCAGATTTCATATTTGAACCATGGAGTCCACTATTAAAGAGGGAGCAAAGAGATTCATGCAAAAACAAAGACGATAGAGCAAAAGATGAGTCGAAATCAGAGGGATTTACAAATAAGTAAAACGGAAGGATCTTGACTTTATTTTATTTTCGTTCTTAGGTTATTTAATAGGATTAGGTTTTATTAGGAATTTTTATTTTCACAAAATAAAACAAGAGGTGGAAATCATAAATAAAAATGAGCAAGTTACAAAGTAAAAAGTGTGACAATAGATATATATATGTCTAGGATTGGATCTAGAGAGAGCTTGGTACTTAATGTAACACCCCTATCCCGTATCCGTCGCCGGAATAGGTAAAGGGGCATTACCGGACTTGAAACTCATATCAGAACAGTAAATTTTTTTTTCATTTTCTTGAAGTAAAGATCATTCAATTGGATAATTGCTAGACACAACCAGGGATAAAATTAAAAAAAAAACTTATAAAAGTAAACATTCAAAAGATGTCATATTCGCATAGCTTATATACATTAACCAAAATATCCTCCCACTACTAGTCTATTCTATACATGCCATAAGATAATCCAAAACATAGCAGTACCAAACAGTGGATAGTGATAGTGTGACTAGTTGCTGACGATCCCCGAGCCTGTAGCTTCCAAATGAGATCTATAAAACAGAGGAAACAAAGTAAACGGAGTAAGCATTACAATGCTTAGTAAGTTTTAAGCAGTGTCAACAGATAACAATCAAATTATAACATAGTTGTTCGTATTTTTATTTCACTCTTCCTTCGGGCATACCATCCCTTTACCGAATATGCACATCTCATCATATATAATAGGCAGATAAATTCTCACTTGATAGTGATCTCTTATAAACATCGGTACATTACATATTTTCACCTAACTTTCCACATTGACCAAATGCACAATAATCATAGAACAGTCTTATTGCTTTACTCACATATGCATCACATAACGACCTTGTGATTTAGTCCAAATCAAGCTTAAATATAATCTCAAAATACATACCTGACCAACTTAACGCATTGAACATATTTATTACCAATTGTTACTGTGAAGTCGTATAATCTTATGCTTTACTCGAATCTTCAGTGAAAGCTTTAGCTCGAATAGTCCCCACACGTAGTTATCGGGTCTTACCCGGACAAAATCTCCACACCTAGTCATTGGGTCTTACCCGGACAAAATCTCCACACGTAGTCATCGGGTCTTACCCGGAATATATTTCCAAGTTTCATGTACATTTAATCACATGTTACAACATTCACATCGACTATCATATTTGTAATTCATTTGCCTCATCAAATATCTAATAATACACACCTTTCACATTTGGTCATTCGGCCACAATATACACACATCTCCTACATATTTCACATTAGCCATTCAGCTTTACCAAATATACATATCTCATACATATTTCACACTAGCCATTCGGCTTTACCACATATACATATCTCATACATATTTCACACTAGCCATTCGGCTTTACCACATATACAAAGCTCATATATATTTCACATTAGCCATTCGGCTTTACCACATATATATATCTCATACATATTTCATATTAGCCATTCGGCTTTACCACATATACATATCTCATACATATTTCACACTAGCCATTCAGCTTTACCACATATACATATCTCATACATATTTCACACTAGCCATTCGGCTTTACCACACATATATATATTTATCTTGTACATCAATTTCAGCAATAGCTTATAAGCAACTCAAATAGTTTCATCAATGTTTACAACAAAATCACGTATTCACTACAAGCTGTTTTCCTGAGCAATAGTTACTAAATTATTTATAACTGGAGCTACAAAACTCAAAATCAATTTCCGTTAATTTTACCTGAATATAGATTCATATATCTTCCATCCATAAAATTTTCAGAATTTTATGTTTGGCCAATCAATACCAGATTTTTCTTAAAGTTTCCCCTGTTTCACTGTTTGACTAATCTGACCAGTCTTCACTACGAATCAAATTTCTCATTGTACAGAATTCAAAATATGTTCTATTTGATTTCATTTGAAACTAGACTCATTAAGGAGTCTAAGCATATAAATTTTATCTTATAAACATTTTTGTACAAATTATAATGATTTTCTAAAAACAGAACAGGGGATTTCGGAGTCATTCTGACACAGTCTCACACAACTTTAAATATCTCTTTATAGGAAATTTCTTTGCTTACATGGTCTCTTTTATAAGAAACTAGACTAATTAAGCTTTGATTACATATTTTATTCAGCCTATAATTTCACACCAACAATTTATAGTGATTTTCTAAAATCACGTTACTGCTGCTGTCCTAAGCAAATTATTACAATTTGCTCTTAAATTTCCAAGTCTAAACACTTATGAACTTACCATTTGAGTTTAAGACATATCATGGCCACATCATATCTTATTAAATCAAATCATTATGTCCTATTATGATTGAATTTACTTAACATTTAATCACTTAAAACTTACCTCGGAAGTGGTCGACGACTAGATATCCACGGCTATTCGTTTACTTTCTCTTTTCCCCTATCCGACTTTGATCCTCTTTGCTCTTAAGCTTAACTAAAACAATAGATTTGCTTAAGTACTTAACTAATATTATTAACTTAACAATCACATTAGGCAATCACATATCATTTAATCTATATCTAAAACAATAGATTTCAATATGTATCATATTTAATAAAACATGCCATGACTCGATTTCATGCTTATTTAATTTATATCTAATTCACATTCACAAGCAACGAGTCACTTAATTTATCATGCTTCCTTATACATGAATTTAATCATATTGCCGAATGTCCTTATGTGTACATGGTACATACATAAGGCATATATATATATACCTATATATGACCATTACAATTTAAACATTTAATCATAATCGGCAAGCTTTATTTCAACTATTTAAGGTGCAAACATCAATTAACAAACAAACATTATCAACCCATTTTTATTACACGTTTTCCCCAACTTAACACCCCCAAATTATCAAACTTTAACAAGTTTAAAACTAATCTAATGACCATTTATAAACTAAGGCATCAACCATTCAAATTCAACTCATCACAACATGGCCGAATACATATTTCTCCTACTTCCATTCTAAATAAAAGTTTATCAAGCTTCCATCTTCATTTAACTATGTACCATTTAGAACTATCAATACTTTACACCCTTTAACAAATTATAATCAATTGCCAAATGCATCTTTGACAATTTAAACCACGCAACTCAAATTCTTACAATTTAAGCTTAGAAATTTCTATTCATGTAAATTTTAGCAACATGGAGTCCATTAAACACTCCAAAATTCCATTTGAACAACAATTGTTCAACCTTCTAGCATAATTTCAATCTGACAGCAAGCATTATTTAACATTCAGTTGTTTTATTAGACCATCCGAATAGCTTAATTAACACCAATTTATAGCCCTTGAACAATGAATTAAACCCATTCGATTAGCAACAAAACTAATATTTAACAACCATTGTTTTCTTTTATTTCAAACATGCAGCAGACCAATTCCTCCACATATTACAGACATTCAAATCAGCATTTACATGCTGGAACAATTTGTTTTCAAGTGCAGTTTCAGCGATCATTTATGCATTTAATTGTCAAATTGTTACGTCACTACTAACAACTGAAACTTAGTAAGAATAACATAATATTTTAGCTATTAGACTCAATTTATCAACCCCTAATCGGCATGAAAATAGAACCATTAATTTGTTCAAATTTTGGACAGCATAACGAAGGCACAAAATTGGACAAGAGTAATTTTACAACTAATCAAAGAGCTTTTCTTTTCTACAACCCGCATTCATGCCTTCCAACCACAATCCATCATCATTTTCTTTACAACAAAGTTAAAGATAGAGGGAGCTTAGAAAGCTTACCAACTTAGGATACAACTCTTAAACAAGCTAAATCCTTAGTTTTCTTCAACATGCAAACTGTCTCCATTTTTCTTTTGTTGCACCCTCTTCTTCTTCTTCGATGGATTACCGAGTTACTTGAAATTTCAGCTACCTAACTAGCTAAAATCATAGTTTTTCCTCCTTCTAGCCATCTTCTAAGCCAAAAATTAAAGCAACCCAACTTTCTTCTTCCTCCTCAAGTCACGGCAATGGAGGAGCAAGGGTGAGACAACTTTGGTTTCTCCTCCCATTAACTAGTATTTTATTATTTCTCACACAACATTTTAACACAAAATGTTTATAATATGTTTTAACCCATAGCATGGCCGGCCACTACCTAACATTTTGGGTAATTTGAAATGCAAGTACAAGCATTTCCTAACATGCATTAATAGATCCTTATAGATTAACCTATCACATTTTAAAAGTGTCACACATAAGTCCTATTTAATAAAATTCACTTTCAATTAACAAAATTCAAACATGCAATTTTCACACATGCATATATACATATAATAAGCCTTAAGTATGACGGTTAATTATTTTTATGACTCGGTTTTATGGTCCCGAAACCATTTTTCGACTAGGGTCACATTAGGGGTGTCACACTTAAGCAGTCAAATTGACTCACCTCCTCTTTTCTAGAATCCTACCTGGTGTATAGTATCTATTCACTTTTAACAATGAGTACATTGTTCATCTTAAGTAGGGGGATCGAAAAATTAAAACTATTTCCTTTTAGAATAAAATTTTCTTTTAGTTATGATTAGGTTATATTTTGTTCAAAAATTTGAAATTTTGTTAAGTATGCTAAAACTTCAGTATGAATAAAGTTTGATTATTTCAACAATTGTTATGTTAACTGAAATATGACATAAATGTATTTTTAATAAAGCATGCAAATCATACCATAAAATTTTAGTTCCTTAGGAAAGTTAGGTATGCATGAAAGTTTAAGTCTCTAGAATTGACTTAGTAGTTTCTTGAGGCAAAATCCTAGGAAGCATGGAATGTTGAAAATGATTTAGGCAACTTTTGTTTGGACCATTTGAGCCTTTCAAGCCAATCATGATGAATTTTTATCCTTTGAAACCCAACTTTGAGACTATATGACCTAATTTTATTTGAACCTTTTGCAATATTTAGCAATCACTTTTCTCTTAATTATCTTTAAATTGTCCTAAACACTAGACTTAGTACTATTCAGAATATTCTTTGAAACAAGTTTGGGGGAGTTGAAAGGAAGTTCAAATGCTCAAAAAAATTGTAGTACATACAACAAAATGCCCATGAAAAAAACAAGAGAAAAAAAGGAAAGCATATGTACTCGAAAGAAGTAGATGTATAAAAAAACATGTGAAAGCAAAATAAGTTGGTGTATTAAAGGTAATTATTTTGAAGGTTCAATTCAAGCTAAGTCTAGAGTTTTTAGCCTAAATTTATCTATTTTTTACCTACCCCTAGCCTAGCCACGTTACAACCTTTTTAAAAACCTATTGATTCAAGTTTCTATGCTACCTACATCAGTGGAGAGAAATTGCTATGTTCAACATATGAAGGCATAAGTTAAACTTAATGATTGCGGCTTAATCTTGAATAAGGAAATAAAATCAAATTGTAGGGATTTAACATGTCTTTATTTGGAATAATTTAGTCTATTTTTTTTTATCATAAGGATGATTGAGATTAATTTGAATGATATGTATACTTAAGTAGCGTAAACCTCAAAATTCTTGTTTTTGAGCATAAGCATACTAAAATCATAATTTTGGGAAGAATGTTGTTCTGAAAGAATTTTTCAAAGGTTTTTTCGAGAAATTCTTTTCAAATTTGTGCATTACTTGAGACGAGCAATGAATTAAGTTTGGGGGTGTGGAAACATGAAAATATACACACATTTTTATGCTTTTTTTTTTAAACTCAAATTCATGCAGTTTCGATAAAATTCATATCGAAAAATAAAAAATAAATATAAAATAATTAAATTGCACTCAAATTATGAAAATTTTGAATTTTAATTAATTTTATATCAAATTTTGATTATTTTTTATTATTTTTGACAGATTTGCACAAAGGGCGAAAAATAGCTCAGCAAACACTGCTAGAAGTGCAAAATCGAGAAGCAATTTTGAAGCATCAAGGCAAATTGATTTTTCAACCTAAGACCGTCCAAATTATGTGTATTAATTCATAATATAATTAATTTTAATTTTAATCCAATTTAATTTGGGTTAAATAAATTATTGTTAATTAATTATGAAAAGGGGCGTAGTTGAGCTGAACCGAGAAAACAGATCCAACCAAGCACTAGGCAACCCAAAACTGTCCCATATGCTGATCCAATCAGCTTGCTTGGCTAATTATTTTTCTTGCAAAATGACCCTTGAAGACTCCTTCAAATTGCATTTAAACCCCTTCAATATTTATGCCTTTCTAGATTTTCCCCTACCTTAAAATAACATGTTTGAAATCTTCAAAACATGCCACGTGTGTGGCCAACCATGGGGGGAGTCTTTGGCTGCTGATTTTGGCTATTTTTACCAGCCTTCTCAACCTATAAATACCCAATTGGCTGCTCACTTCAAACCCATCTCTTCACTTTTCTCTCTTCATTACCTTCTATTGTTCTTCATTTTATGTGCTTATGAGACTGAAATAATTGTTTGAATTGACATAGAGATATGTACAAGAGATTATTTTAATTTTATAAGTATGTATGTGCATTAACACATTTTCTTATTAAAATTTGTTTAATCAGTTGAATTGATGCAGAGATATAGTTAAGATATAAATGGATTTTGGTAGGTAAGTATGTTCATAAGTAAGCAAATTACCTAGTTCCCGTAAATTTATTCGTATCAACATGAACATGAGTTTAATAATTCTAAGTTAAGAAATGTAATTAATTTAACACAATTATGCCATCTTGATTAAAATCATCTTTTGAAATCGTGCATTGGAAAATTTATTTTATTTTTATTTATTTTAATTTGTTAAAATCATAGTTTTTAATCACTTCTTCAAATCAAAATGTTTTTTCTTCACCAAAGTGTTTTTAAAATTGCATTCATAAATAGTTCTTTTCGTAGACCCTGTGGGTACGACAGCTTGACATTTACTTGTCACTTTATTACTTGTTGCGATTGTGTACACTTGCATATTTCTATTGTTCCAGACACGGGCTGTCACACAGTCGTGTGCCACACACATTCACACCACACAGGTATGTGTCAATTTGATTTTAAGTGTAGGTTTCACACGGCCTGCGACACGGCCGTGTGACTGTATTTTGAATATACACATGTTCTATCACAGGCCTGTGACACAATCGTGTGAGGGTATTTCGATTTTTTCATGACTAGGGACACGACCTATGACACGATCATGTGAAATTATTTCAAAAGTTACACGGTTTGTCACACGGTTGGCCATACGGACATGTCCCTGAGCCACACCGCTGTGTGACTCCTATTTTGCAAAAATTTATAAATTTTTCTATTTTGTTTTAGAATTTGTCAAACTAATTTTAGAGTCCTGTAGGCTCGATTTAAAGCTTGTAAGTTCATAATAATCTATAATTGAAATGTGTAAATGAACATTATAATTTAAATTAAATAATTGTTTGAGATTAAATGTTTTGAATTGTACTGTAATGCTCTATAACCCTAATTCAGCAACAGAGATATGTTAGGGGTGTTATAGATCTGCCACCTATTAGTCCATGGCATGGTCCGCCATGTATATTAAGTATGTGGATGTTTTGTGAGTTTTGTGTTGTATAGGTCCGGCAACCAGACTGGACTAACGGTGTTACAACATTATTGATAAATTTGTTTTATGTGACATAGGTGCATTTCCTTTCAACCGTTACTTGGAAGATTAATGTTGGAATTTAATTTTAACTTGTGGCTGATTAAAATTAGCCTCATATTTTGGCTTTTGGCAATATTTTTAGAGGATGGGATCTTTAGTAAAATAAGGTAATTATTATTTTGAAGAAAGAAGCAGTGTTCAATTAGAACACTATCATTACTTTGGCTGGAGTTATTACAAAGCATTGGTGTAATTGTCCGATTTTGGGGCTGATCGGAACAATGGTTTTCGAACCACTAATACGAGGTTAGAGAATTATTTTTAATATTATTTTATGTGTTATAGTATGATTATATAAGTGCATGAAAATTTGGATGAGCTAATTTTAGTGATTGTGAGCTTAATTGTGAAAAAAGGACTAAATCGCATAAAGTGAAAAAGTCTTATTTTGATAGCTAAAGGTGTCAAATAGCTGGAGAACCAAAATTGAGGTTCTTTAAAGGGAAAATAAACCCTTTATTAGCTGATGGCCGGCTATAGGGGATAAGAAATTAAAATGGTCAATGGTTAGGTGACTTATTACATAGTAAAATATTACCCTAGTATCTAGCCATCATCTTTTTTCATTTTTCCCTTCTTCTCCACCGATTTTTCAGCAAAAATGGGGCTTTTGGAAGCTTGAAATTTCAGCAACTTGTAGCCTTCACAAGTAAGTGATTTTGATGGTCTTTCTTGATGATTTTTTGCTTTTTTAGAACCCTTGTAACATCAGCTTTCAAATGAGGGAACTATTTTGCAAAATGGTTGAAAGTCTAGGATTTTACCATGAGAGCATTTATGTTGTTTTTTTAAAATTTTATGGAAGGAAATGAATCATAGTGGTGAAATGAACAACTTTGGTGAAAGGATTTCTCATGAAAACCCTAATAGGACCATTTTTAAAAGTTTGTAAAATAGATGGTAATGTTGTGAAATATTTGAAATTTGGGGTTGTCATAAGAGAGATAAATGGTCAGTTAGGCTTGGCTAATAAGGAAATTCGATAAAAATCAAATTTTGGACCTAGGAGTAAAATGGTCATTTTGTGAAAGTCTAGGGGCAAAATGGTCAATTTTTCAAGAATGTGAATTGTTGATTATGTGAACTTATCTAGTGAATTCTTATCCTTTTAGATCAAGAAAAAAGAGGAATGGACCTTGACCAGAGGAAAAACAATGTGTACGAAGGCTAGACTCGTCTATTTTTTTTTTTAAATTTTGTACCGAGGTAAGTTCACATGTAAATAATGCAATGTGAATCATGTATAAATGCTTAATTGATGCATGAATTGTAATTTCTACACTTGAAGGTAAGTTACATTACTCTTTTTATTATTATGCGGGATTATGTGGTAACCCTTTTATCATGAAAATATGTAACTGCTTATGTGACCAAATTTGTTGAAGGTAAGTCTACAAGAAAAATCCCGTTTGAACTTTAGGAATAAAAATAGGATACAATGTGACATGTCACTAGGAATTATGTGGTTATGATGTAACAACTCGATTTAGACCCTAGTCGGAACGATGGTTTTGGGACCACAAATCTGAGTCAAAAAAATATTTAAAAATTATTTCTGTGTTTATTATGTGTGAATTAATATGTGTGAAATTTTTGTGATTTAATTTTTTCATTTAGGTGCCCGATTAAATAAAAGGACTTAATCGCATAAAAGGAAAACTTGATAGTTTAATGTGTGAGGACCGAATTGTTAATGTCTTTTTAATATGAAGCCTTTATGTTGTAATTGGGCCACTATTAAATTAGGTGGACGGTAATGGACATAAAACATGTGAAAGAATAATATTATAACAAAGGTTAAATATGTAATTAAGTTAAATGCTAATATATGTTATAATAAAACATAAAATAAAGCCATGTTCATCATTTTCTTCTTATTTCCGAATATCATAAACAAGAAAGAATAGAATAAAGAAGCTAGGGTTCGGCACTTGCTTAAGCTCAATCAAGGTAAGTTCTAGCTTGGTTTTTGATAATTTTTACGTTTTTGAAATCGTTGCTAAGTAATCTACAAGACCAATGCTTGAATTTTTCATTTTGATTAATATTTTGAGTTATGTCATTGATAATATCTTGTTATTTTTTTTGTTTGATGATGAAATATGAAAGATATGTTTTAGATTAACATGTTTTGTATTGGAGTTTTTGATGATTTTGAGTAATTAGGACTAAATTACAAAAATAAAAATTTGAGGGACTAAAATATAAAATAAATGAAATATATGGACTTGTATAATTATGGGTAAGATTCTGTCTAACATGGGTATAAAGAAATTTTGCATATTTTGTGTTTTGTGCAATAGGGACAAAATTGTAAAAAGTGTAAATGTCAGGGGTAAAATAGTAATTTGACCATTTATGTGATTTTGGACTAAATTGAATGAAAATATGTTTGGATGAGCTTAATTTGAATATGTTTAGATCAAGAACCAAAGAAATCAAATTTGGATCGGGGGAAAACGAAAATTGTCGACTAGCTATCCTGTTCCTTTTTACATTGTCCGAGGTAAGTTTTTAAGCAAATAGCCGTATTTAATTTTAATTAAATGCTAAGTATATATGCTGAAATGAAACATAAGAATTTTATATATGCTATTACCGAATGTGTATAAGCTTGATAACCATGTTCATGCATTTGTTTTGACCCAGTTACGATGTCTGAAAGCCCCGTGTGAACCTTAGGAATAGTTAGGATACATATGTCATGACATAGGATTTCGATATGTGATGTGCAAGTAAGACCATGACATTGATATGTGATTTTGATATATGTGTGCGAGTAAGACCCTGTCTGAGATAGTGGCATCGGTATGTGATTACATGTAAGACTATGTCTGGGACATTAGCATTGTACGGTATGTGTGATTATTCGAGTGTCCTATCCAATTACGGATGGTTCATCGGGCAAAGATAAGTTGTGTACAAATGTGTAAATCGAGCTAAATGGCTAGGTATGAATTAGCTTGTTGTTACTTGAAACAAGGTAAGTATGTGACTTGGTCTTGTTACAAATTATGTGTGATACAAATGAGAATTTCGTGTGAACTTAGTAAGAATATTCGGCCTTATGAATATACTGTATAAATTTTATGGAATTGATACTTGATATATGTAGATTTGACCGTGCATATTCGGCCAAATATAAAGTTTATGTACCTAATGTTTTATTATGATTTTCGAGCTTGTTTATATGAGTATATGTATAATTGATTAAATAATGACATTATGGCTTTTAAAGTTGAATGACATTTGGTCAATTTACTTAGGTGAGTATTCGGCCAAGGTAAAGAATGTGTATGAAAATGTATTAATTATGGAATGAATAAATTTGAGATTAAGCATGTAAAGTTAATGTAATTAGGTTTAGTTCAAAAATAAATTGATTATATCATTGGATTGTTTATTTGCTTATGACTTACTAAGCTATGATAGCTTACTCTATGTGTACATGTTTACTGTATTTTATAGATTTTGGATTCCAATTACAAGCTCAAGCTCGGGGGTCATCAGCAAAGTTCATCGCACTATCCACTATTTTGGTACTTAATAGTTGAACTCGAATTATGGCATGTATAGGCTAGATTATGTTTTGAAATGTTGGATTTTGGTTATGTATAATCAAGCCATGCAAAACTGGCTTAACTTTTATGTTTAAATTTGGTTATGTTGCTTATGGTTTACGTACACCTTGGTTATAATGTTATGTGCCTTGATTGTGGTAGGTATTATATGCTTGAAAAATATGATGAATTTGGATATTCATGAGTATGCTTTGGTTATGGTTATGTTTGGACGGAAGTACATGTGAATTTGGTTATCATGTTAACTTGATTGACTTGTGAATTGGTTTATAGACAACAATTGGGGTGTTTTTATAATCGGCCAGAGATGGGTAAAATAAATACATAAGTATATGACATGATAATGGAGTGACCGATTGAGGTTATATTTAATAATCGAATTATGGATTAGTTAATAGGGTGGAATAAATTTGCATTTCATATGTGTTGGATTGTTTATTAAATCGTAAATGTGACTTGTTATAAAGCTTTTTTGAGTGTGTTTGGGGTGTCTTTATATATATAACCGAATGAATTATAGTTATTATGTTACCTTGGTTAAAATGATTATGTATGTTTTATATGTGATGGTAATGATTTAAAATAAGTTGATATGTACATTTGAATAAAAGTTGGTATGAAATGCTCAATATATTTGATTATTAATTTGGTGATATATTTATAATTATGTGAACTATGGGTGATTATAATATTAATGATTATATATATGTACATGTAGTCTTGGTCTGAGTTTATATTGAAAGTAAATTCTAGACTTATGATGATTGTTAATTGAGCTTAGGTATATCCTGTATTAGTTAGGTAAAAATCAAGATATATGTATGGGGTAAATTCAGTGTTCATTTGTGGACTATATAAATGATATGTATGATACTTGGTTTGTTTTAGTAAGTTAGACATATTGGGACTTAGATATATGTATGAGAAGATTGGATTAATGATAAAGGATATGTGTGCTTTGGTATTCGGTCATGATATGTTAATTGTGCTCTTATATATTTTACATGTATGTGTATGTGTTTTTATTGTGGTTGATATGCATATGTGAAGGGCTATATAAATTCATTAGTTATTTGTAAATTTACGAATATGTACTAGTGATTTATGCTAGTTGAATAGGTAAGGAAATGATATGGGTTTTATACATAACTTTTGGTAATGTTGGTTTTGCTTATGAAATTGGGTTAATAATTTGTACAGATATGACGTGAATTATTTGAGTGTAAAAAAAAATGTTCAGAATTGTATTATGATTAGTAATGTCTGATAACCCCATACTGGCGATGGAAACGGATTAGGGGTATTACATTTAATTGGTATCAGAGCTACAGTTTAGTCGGTTCTAGGACTAACGTAGCGTGTGTGAATCTAGCTATACATGCCATATTATATACTGCGATAGTGTGATGACTTCTGACATTTGAAAATGTGTTTTCATATAGTAAATGGATCCCGACATAGTTGTAGCTGATGATGTCGAGAGTGTAGCGTCTGCTCCCCCGCAAAGGACAGCGCTGGTTGATTCTTAACCGATTTCGAGTAACTAGGATAGAGAGGCTAGACAAGCCTTTTACCAAATGATGAATGACTATTTTACTCAGTATATCTGGACTAACCCGGCTGTACAACAACCTCCTCCCCTGACTAATCCATCTTCGATGTCTGCTATACCTCAAGTAAGTGATCCGCTGAGATTATATAAGCCACCTACTGATAAAATTAGAAAACACGGGGCTGAAGAGTTTAAAGCTACTGATGATGATGATGCTGAACTGGCTTAGTTCTGGCTTGATAATACTATCTATATGTTCGATGAGCTGTCCTGTATCCCGGATGAATGTTTGAAATATGCCATATCTTTACTTCGAAACACAGTATATTGCTAGTGGAATACTCTAGTATCAGTGGTTCCGAAAGAGTGGGTGACCTGGGAATTCTTTCAGACTGAGTTCCGTAAGAAATATATCAGCCAGAGATTTATTGACTAGAAGCACAAATAGTTTCTGGAGCTGAAATAGGGTCGAATGACCGTGATAGAGTATGAGCGAAAATTTGTAAGACTCAGTCGGTATGCCCGAGAGTGTGTTTCTACCGAAGCCATAATGTGTAAAAGATTTGAAGATGGGTTGAACGAAGACATTAAACTGTTAGTTGGCATACTTGAGATAAAAGAGTTCGTAGTATTGGTTGAGCGAGCCTGCAAAGCTGAAGAACTCGAGAAAGAGAAAAGAAAAGCTGACTTTGAAGCTAGAGATGCACGTAAAAAAACATCCAGTAAGTCATTCTAGTGGGAACCAAAGAAGTTCTGAGACGATTTTAGTCGTTCTAAAGCCACTTCGGATTATTCTAGATGGGATCAGAGTAGACCACCTATGAGCTCGAGAGCTACCTCAGTAGCTAGTGTGGGTAATGTGAGATCAAATCAACCATAGTGTAAATATTATGGCAAACGACATCCCGACAGTTGTAGATTGCATGATCGAGCTTGTTTTAAATGTGGACCGATGGATCATTATATTCGTGAATGCCCAGTGTTAGCTGAAGAAAATCCAGTGCAAAATACGAGATCAGGTAATACTGTAGCTCGGGGTAGACCACCCAGAAATGCGGGAAATGCAAGTGGCAGTCAAAGAGGGAATAAAGATACAGTAGTCAGATCTAAGGCTCGTGCACCTACCAGAGCCTATGCTATATGCGCACGAGAGGAGGCTTCATCCCCAGATGTTATTACTGGTACATTCACTCTTTATGATACTAATGTAATTGCATTGATTGATCCTGGTTTGACTTATTCTTATGTGTGTGAGGCTTTAGTATTTAGTAAGACTCTGCGTGTTGAGTCTACTAAGTTTGTGATTAGAGTGTCAAACCCCTTGGGCCGGTGTGTTATGGTTGACAAAGTGTGTAAGAATTGTCCCTTGATGGTTCGATATTCGTGCTTTCCGGCTGACTTGATGTTGTTGCCATTTGATGAGTTCGACATAATTCTGGGTATGGACTGGTTGGCTTTGCATGATTCTGCTATAAACTGCAAAAGAAAGACTATTGATTTACGGTTCTAGAATGATGAGATTATTTGGATTGAATCTAATGATCTGAATGGGTTACCAACAGTGATTTCTTCGATGTTAGCTCAGAAATATTTGAGAAAAGGCTGCGAAGCTTACTTTGCATATGTGCTTGACAGTAAAGTGGCCGAAAGAAATATTGAATTAGTACCTGTTGTGTGCGAGTATCCGAATGTGTTTCCGGAAGAATTTGGTAGAGTTTGGTATTGAGTTAATGCCTAGGACAACTCCGATATCCATAGCTCCGTACAGAATGGTACCTACTGAATTAAAAGAATTGAAAGCTCAGTTGCAAGAGTTGACAGATAGAGACTTCGCGCGACTGAGTTGTTTTCTTGGGGTGCACCTGTGTTATTTGTGAAAAAGAAAGACGGAACTATAAAAATGTGCATTGATTATAGATAGCTCAATAAGGTGACTATAAAGAATATACCTGTTGCCACGGATTGATGATTTGTTTGATCAACTAAAAAGAGCCACAGTGTTTTTGAAGATAGATTTGAGATCAGGCTATTATCAGTTGTGAGTTAAAGACTCCAATGTGCCGAAGACAACTTTCTGAATGAGATACAGGCACTATGAGTTTTTGGTCAATCCTTTTGGGCTTACTAATGCATCTGCTGTTTTCATGGATTTGACGAATCGAATCTTCAAAACGTATCTGGATCAGTTTGTGGTTGTGTTCATAGATGACATTTTGATCTACTCTCATGATGAAATTGAACATGCTGAATATCTGAAACTTGTGCTACAGACTGTGCGAGATAAACAGTTGTATGCCAAGTTCAGTAAATGTGAGTTCTAGTTAAGCGAAGTCAATTTTCTGGTCCATGTTGTATCAGCATCAGGTATTTGGGTTAATTTGAGTAAAATTTCAGCTATACTTGATTGGAAACCTCCGAGAAATGTTTCTGAAGTCTGAAGTTTTCTGGGACTTGCTGGTTACTATAGACGGTTCATGAAAGGCTTCTCTATGACTGCAGCCTTGATGACGAAGCTATTGCAGAAGGATGTTAAGTTCAAGTGGTCAAAAAGTACCAGAAAAGCTTTGATCAGTTGAAAGCTTTTTTGACCAAAGCTCAAGTGCTGGTTCAGCCAGAATCGGGTAATGAATTTGTTATTTATAGTGATGCATCTTTAAATGGTTTGTGCTGTGTTCTGATGCAAGAAGACAAGGTTATAGCTTATGCCTCGAGACAGTTAAAGCCGCACGAAAAGAACTATCCGGCACATGACCTAGAATTGATAGCTATTGTGTTTGCATTAAAGATATGGTGTCACCATCTGTATGGTGAGAAAAGTCATCTTTATTTTGATCACAAAATCCTAAAATACTTTATGACTCAGAAAGATCTGAATTTGAGACAACGTCGATGGGTAGAATTGCTAAAAGACTACGAGCTTGTGATTGGCTATCACCCAGGAAAGGCTAATGTCGTTGCTAATGCTCTAAGCCAAAAATCACTGTTTACTTTGCGTGCAATGAATACGCATATGGCTATCTCTGATAATGGTTCAATAATAGCTGAATTAAAAGCAAGACCATTATTTGTTCAGCAAATTTATGATGCCCAGAAGGTTGATGATGATTTGTTAGCAAAACGAGCTCAATGTGACTCCAATGCTGATTCAGAGTTTCGAGTTGATGCTGATGGTTGTTTGAGATTTAGAAACCAAATGTGTGTACCAAGAAATTCAAAATTGATTTAGATGATTTTGAATGAAGTTCACAGCAATCGGTTATCTGTTCACCCAGGTAGTACGAAGATGTATAATGATCTGAAACAACATTACTGGTGGCATGGTATGAAATGAGACATTTCTAACTTTGTTTCGAATGTTTGGTCTGTCAGCAAGTGAAAGCCAAACATCAAGTGCCTTCTGGATTGCTTCAGCTGATTATGATATCTGAGTGGAAGTAGGACAGAGTCACGATGGATTTTGTATTTGGTTTACAGTTGATGCCGAGCAAGAAGGATGCAATATGAGTTATTATGGATAGATTGACTAAATCAGCTCATTTTGTTCCGATTCATAAAGATTATTCACTCGATAAGCTTGCTGAGTTATATGTTTCTTAAATTGTGAGATTCCATGGTGTACCTATTTCTATTGTTTCAGACAAGGATCCGAGGTTTACATCACGGTTTTGGAAGAAACTGTAGGATGCTCTAGGTACGAAATTACATTTCAGCACTGTTTTTCATCCCCAAACGGATGGTCAGTCTGAAGGAATCATTCAGATACTTGAGGATATATTAAGATCTTGCATTCTCGAGTTCGATGGTACGTGGGAACTATACTTACCCCTGATTGAATTTGCGTACAATAATAGCTTTCAATCGAGTATTAAAATGGCACCTTATGAGGCTTTGTACGATCGTAAATGTCGTACACCGTCGTATTGGACCGAGCACAGTGAAAATAAGATACACGGGGTCGATTTGATTAGAGAGACTAAACAAAAAGTAAAAGTGATCTGTGAAAGTCTAAAAACATCATCAGATCATCAGAAATCGTATGTAGACTTGAAACGAAAAGATATAGAATTTTAGGTCGGAGATAAAGAATTTCTGAAAGTTTCACCGTGGAAAAAAGTACTCAGATTCAGTTTTAAAGGCAAGTTGAGTCCAAGATTTAGTGGGCTGTATAAGATTATCGAGCGTATCGGGCTGGTTACTTACAGACTATTGCTGCCACCTGACCTAGAAAAGATCCACAATGTATTCCATGTTTCAATGCTTCAAAGATATTGATCGGATCCCTCACATGTGATTAGTCTGTCTGAGATTAAGATTAAGTTTGATATGACATATAAAGAAGAACTGATTCGTATTCTGGCTCGTGAGATCAAAGAGTTACGAAATAAGAAAATTTTGTTTGTTAAAGTACTGTGGCATAACTTCGATATGACTGTTCAAAACTATATTATGATTAGTAATGCCTCGTAACCCCAAATCGGTGACAGAAACGGGTTAGGGGTGTTACATATGAGCTCATTTGTATATGTGATGTGTGATTTTATAAATTCAGGCGCTAGTCAGGTATGTTCTACCGGTGGTTGGGTAACCCGGCGTGTGTTTTGGGTACCTGTTAGCTTGTGTGAGCAGCCCATGTAGTTACATCTTGACTGTCAGCTTGTGTGAGCAGGCCTGTGATTAGCTTGAGAATGAGCAACATATGGTGTATTAAATAAGGTAGCATGTGGCTACATGTAACGCGTTATGTGTAAGATTTCTGAGTATCTAATAATATTCCTAGTGTTCAACGGATAAGTTAGTAGTTATTCGGCGACTAAGTTAATATTGGGAATTATGCAATTGTATTACAAGTTGGTACAGGTATGTACGTAAAACTCTTGAGTAGAGAATTCGATATGTTAAATACTTGTGGTAAGAGTGTGTATAAGAAAATTAAGCTTATGAAACTTTGCTTATTTTAATTTATGAGTTATGTTGTTTATTATTTGCACGTGAGCTTACTAAGCTTTATGCTTACCCCCTTCTTTTCCATTTTCTTATAGTGTCGTCAAGATAGTATCGGGGATCAAGAGGCGTCGGAGGCAGTGATCACACTATCACCTGAAGCTTTTGGTGTAGCTAGTTCAAATGTTTTAATTTTTGGCATGTATAGGGACTCGAATATTTAGATAATGCCACATATGTTGGCTCATGAGATGGATGTGATATTCATTTTGTATAGGCCATTAGTGTTGGCTAATATTAATTACTATTATTATATGAATTTAAAGCAAATTTCAAATTATTGTGGTTGAATTCGTTATACATACTATGCTTGTATTAGTTTGGTTGATATTGTATAGGTTTGTGCTAGTAAGGGTGACAAAGAGGCTTTGTAAATTGCCTTATTTTGTCCACATGGGTAGATATACAGGCGTGTGTCTAGGCCATGTGTGACACATGGCAACCTCCTTGGGCGTGTTGTCCGACTGTGTGTCCCCTGCACGTAAAAATTCCAAGTCAGAATGCATGGTAGTAAACGCACAAGCAGAGACATGGCCGTATGTCTCATCCGTGTGGAGGACACGGCCTCTGGCCACGGACGTGTGCCTTGGCCATGTGCCCCTTGTTGGATGCTAACGTTAGAAATAAAATGTCAAGGTTTTTAAACATGGGCTAGGACACGGGCATGTCATGGCCGTGTGAGAGACACGGGTCATAGACACGAGCATATATCAGGCCATGGGAAAACCCCTGTAGGTTCAAATTTAGAATTTAATTCACACGGGCGTGTCCCTAGAGGCTTAGGCCGTGTGTGTCATACGGGCCCTCAACACAGCCGTGTCATAATGAACACATGGGTGTGTGCCCTATTTCAAAGGTTAATTTTTTTAAGTCGGTCAAAGACCTGAGCCAGTCCCGAGTGGTTTCCAATAGATGTTTGAGGCCTCGTAGGCTTTTGTTAAGGAGTTTAGTTAAAGTTTAAATTTGATTAAATCTTGATGATTCGAAAACGTTGGAATGAATGTGTTTAAGTATGGTAACGCCTTGTATCTCGTCCCTGTGTAGGACTCGAATGTGGGTGTTACATTTAGTGGTATCAGAGCTACAGTTTAGTCTATTCTCAGACTAACATGGCATGTATTCGAGTCTAGCTATACATGCTATACATATATTGTGATAGTGTAATCACTCCTGACAAGTTTAAATTGTGTTTTTCATATAATAATGGATCCCGATCGAACAATGGAAGACGATGTTGAGAGTAACGCACTGGCTCTCACTGAAGGTGTGGTGCCGACTGGTAATCAACCTCTCACGGTTAGTCAGGGAGGAGGAGAAGGGGCTCGGGAATACTTTCTCCATATGATGAATAACTGGTACATAAAGTTCGTTCGAGCGAACCCAAATGCTTAACCCCCTCCATCGCCACCTGTTCCTCAACCTGTCCCAGTAGCACCCCAGGGTATGGATTTCGTGAGGTTGAATAGACCCCCAGTGGACAAGATCCGGAAGCATGAAGCTAAGGAGTTCCGTGCTAATAAAGATGATGATCCTGAAAGGGCCGAGTTTTGGCTTGAAAATACCATCAGGGTATTTGACGAATTATCATGTACACTGGGTGAGTGCATGAAGTATGTCGTATCACTTCTAAGAGACTCAACATACTAGTGGTGGAACAACCTTGTGTCGATTTTACCAAGGGAGAGAGTCACTTGGGAATTCTTCCAAGAGGAGTTTCGGAAAAAGTATATTAGCCAATGGTTCATCGACTAAAAATGAAAGGAATTTCTCGAGTTAAAATAGGGCCCGATGACGGTGACAGATTATTAGTGTGAGTTCGTGAGACTTAGTAAGTATGCTTGAGAATGTGTATCGACCGAGGCCATCATGTGTAAGAGATTCAAGGACGGATTAAATGAAGACATCCTATTGATTGTGGGTGTCCTTGAACTGAAAGAATTTGTGGTACTGGTAGAGAGAGCTTGTAAGGCCGAAGAATTGGCCAAGGAAAAAAGGAAGGCTGAAATGGAGCTTCGCGACTTGAAGAAGAGACAAATGGGTAAATCATTTTAGTCTTTATATAAGAAACAGAAGGAATTTAACACTCGATCGAGTGCTTCAGCTGGATTCTCAACTAGAAACCAAGGGAAACAGTCTTCAAGACATAAGGCTCAGACTACTTTGGTAGCAAGTGTGGGCAATGCTCGACCTAATAGGCCTGAGTGTCAACACTGTGGCCGATGCCACTCCAGTGAGTGCTGGATGAATAGTTAGGCATGTTTCAAATATGGATCCCATGATCATTTTATTAAAGATTGTCCTGATAAGGTTGAGAATGAGAAATCCCAGAGTGCGAAGTTCGGCAACACTGCTCATAGAGGAAGGTCGTAGAAGAATTAAGGAAGTGGAGTAAATAGTAAGAATGCCCCAACTGGGAGGCCTGAAAATAGACCACCGGTAAGGACGTATACCATTCGCGCTCATGATGAGGCTTCATCTCCCGATGTGATTACGGGTACCTTTTTTATCCATGATGTACTTGTTGTTGCTTTAATTGATTCGGGGTCCACCCATTCATATATTTGCATGAAATTGGTACCTAGTATGAACATGCTAGTTGAGTCTACTGAATTTGTGGTAAAAGTATCTAACTCGTTAGGCAAACATGTGTTAGTTGATCGAGTATGTAGAAAGTGTCCCCTGACAATTAAGGACTATTGCTTTCCGGCTGATCTCATGTTATTTTCGTTTGATGAGTTTGATGTAATCCTTGGTATGGATTGGCCAACCTCTCATGGTGTTATAGTGGATTGTGGAAGAAAATCTATTAAGTTGAAATATGAAGACAGGGATACTCTTCGGGTTGATCCGAGTGGACCGAATAACTTGCCAGTAGTGATATCGTCGATGACTGCAAAGAGATATTTGAGAAAAGGGTGTGAAGCTTATCTCACTTTTGTGTTGAATACCTAAGTATCTGAATCAAATATTGAGTCAGTGCCAGTGGTATGTGAGTACCCAGACGTGTTTCAAGAATAATTGCCCGGATTACCCCCAACTAGGAAAGTTGAGTTTGGTTATGAGTTAGTCCCTGGCACGACGCCTATTTCGATTGCTCCATATAGGATGGCTCCAATAGAGTTAAAGGAATTGAAAGTACAGTTGCAAGAATTAACCGACAAGGGTTTTGCGAGACCGAGTTATTCTCCATGGGGTGCTCCAGTGTTGTTTGTGAAGAAAAATGATTGATCGATGAGACTATGTATAGACTACTGACAACTCAACAATGTTATAGTTAAGAACAAGTATCCTTTACCAAGAATTGACAATTTGTTTAACCAAGTAAAGGGAGCTACTGTGTTTTCCAAGATAGATTTGAGGTCTGGTTACTATCAGTTGAGAGTTAAGGACTCAGACGTACCGAAGGCTGCATTTTGAACGAGGTATGGCCACCACGAATTTTTTTAGTGATGCCTTTTGGATTAACGAATGCCCCTGCGGTTTTCATGGATTTAATGAATCGCACCTTCTGACCCTATTTGGATAAATTTGTTATAGTGTTTATCGATGATATTTTAATTTATGCTCGTAATGGGTCTGAACATGCCAATCACTTGAGGACAGTGTTATAGATTCTGAGAGACAAACAATTGTATGCTAAGTTTAGTAAGAGCGAGTTTTGGCTCAAAGAAGTCAGATTTCTGGGGCATATATTGTCCGGTGATGGGATCCGAGTTGATTCCAGTAAGATCTCAGCCATTGTCAATTGGAAACCTCCGAGGAATGTATTAGAGGTCAAAAGCTTTTTGGGCTTAGCCGGCTATTACTGAAGATTTTTTAAAGAATTTTGCATGATAGCTACTCCAATGACAATACTATTACAGAAGGATGTCAAATTCGAATGGTCAGAAAAATGCCAACAAAGTTTTGAAATGTTAAAGACATTCTTGATCGAGGCCCCAGTTTTAGTTCAACCTGAACTGGGCAAAGAATTTGTAGTTTATAGTGACGCATTGTTAAATTGATTCCGGATGTGTAATAATGCAAGAAGGCAAGGTGATAGCTTATGCCTCAAGGCAGATTAAACCACATGAGAAAAATTGTCCGACCCATGATTTGGAGCTAGCCGCCATTGTGTTTGCATTAAAGATTTAGAGACACCATTTGTATGGCGAGAAATGTTGGGTATTGACCGATCATAAAAGCCTAAAGTACTTGATGACTCAAAAGGAGTTAAACTTGCGGCAATGAAGGTGGCTAGAGCTGATAAAGGATTATGAGTTAGTAATTGACTATTATCCAGGAAAGGAGAATATGGTCGTCGATGCCTTAAGTAGGAAATCCTTGTTTGCATTAAAGGCTATGAACACTCAATTAGCTTTATCAGATGATAGCTCTATTTTACCTGAATTGAAAGCTAGACTGATGTTCTTCCAAGAAACATATGAAGCTCAAAGGTGTGACAATAAATTACAGGCCAAAAGAGTCCAATGTGAATCGGGTGTAGAAACAGAGTTTCGGATTAATTCTGACAGATACTTGATGTTCAAAATAGGATCTGTGTTCCTAAAAGTACTAAACTAATTCATAAGATATTAGGTGAAGCACATAGTAGCAGTTTGTCAATTCATCTGGGAAGTACCCATGATGATTCTCGAGTGGAAATGGGATCAGATTACTATAGATTTCGTGACGGGACTACCATTGTCACCAAGAAAGAAAGATGTTGTTTGGATTGTGGTGGATTAGTTAACAAAGTCAACTCACTTTATTTCGGTATGCACTGACTAATCACTCGATAAGTTAGCCGAGTTTTATGTTTTTAAAATTGTGAGACTTCATGGAGTACCTTTGTCGATCATATCGGATAGAGATACGAGATTCACATCACGGTTATGGAAGAAGCTCCAAGAGGCTTTAGGTACAAGATTGAGTTTTAGTACTACTTTCTATCTGCAAACCATGATCAGTCAGAGAGAGTAATTCAGGTATTGAAAGATAAGCTCCGATGTTGTGTATTGGAATTCCAAGGCAGCTGGGAAAAGTATTTACCGTTAGTGGAATTTGCCTATAATAATAGTTTTCAAGCGAATTTGAAAATGGTGCCTTATGAGGCTTCATATCGGCGTAAGTGTCGAACTCCTTTGTATTGGACTGAACTCAAAGAGAGCCAGACCCATGGAGTCGACCTAGTCAAAGAAATCGAAGAAAAAGTAAGAGTAATCCGTGATTACCTGAAAGCCACTTTGGATAGGCAGAAATCCTACGCCAATTTGAAATAGAAAGAGATCGAGTTTCAGGTTGGTGATAAGGTATTTTTGAAAGTGTCCCTGTAGAAGAAAGTTTTGAGGTTTGGTTGGACGAGCAAATTGAGTCTGCATTTTATTGAACCATATGAGGTTACCGAAAGGATAAGGCTAGTGGCATATCGGTTAGCCTTACCATCTGAGTTAGAAAAGATTCACGATGTGTTCCATGTGTCAATGTTACGTCGATATCGATTAGATCTAGCGCAAGTAGTTTCACCATCTGAAGTTGAAATTCTACCGGACATGACTCATGGTAAGGAACCGGTCAAGATTCTAGCTCGAGAAGTCAAACAATTAAAAAAAAAAAGTGTAGCACTCGTGAAAGTGCTATGGCATAGACATGGGGTTGAAGAGGCCACATGGGAACCTGAAGAGACTATGAAAGATCAATATCCAAACCTTTTCACTAGTAAGATTTTCGGGGACGAAAATCCCTAAGGGGGAGAAATGTAACAGTCCGATTTTGGGGAGAATTATTTTTAATATTATTTTATGTGTTATAGTATGATTATATAAGTGCATGAAAATTTGGATGAGCTAATTTTAGCGATTGTGAGCTTAATTGCGAAAAAAAGACTAAATTACATAAAGTGCAAAAGTCTTATTTTGATAGCTAAAGGTGTTAAATAGCTGGAGAACCAAAATTGAGGGTCTTTAAAGGGCAAATAGACCCTTTAGTAGCTGATGGCCAGCCATAGGGGACAAGAAATTAAAATGGTCAATGGTTAGGTCACTTATTACATAGTAAAATATTACCCTAGTGTCTAGCCATCATCTTTTTTCATTTTTCCCTTCTTCTCCATCGAATTTTTCAGTAAAAATGGGGTTTTTGGAAGCTTGAAATTTCAACAGCTTGTAGCCCTCGCAAGTAAGTGATTTTGATGGTCTTTCTTAATGATTTTTTTTTTTGCATTTTTAGAACCATTGTAACATCAGCTTTCAAATGAAGGAACTATTTTGCAAAAATGGTTGAAAGTCTAGGATTTTACCATGAGAGCATTTATGTTGTTTTCTGAAATTTTATGAAAGGAAATGAATCATAGTGGTGAAATAAACAACTTTGGTGAAAAGGATTTCTCATGAAAACGCTAATAGGACCATTGCGCAAAGTTTGTAAAATAGATAGTAATGTTGTGAAATATTTGAAATTTGGGGTTTTTATAAGAGAGATAAATGGTCGGTTAGGCTTGGCTAATAAGGAAATTCGATAAAAATCAAATTTTGAACCTAGGGGTAAAATGGTCTTTTTGTGAAAGTCTAGGGGCAAAATGGTCAATTTGCCAAGAATGTGAATTGTTGACTATGTGAACTTATCTAGTGAATTCTTATCCTTTTAGATCAAGAAAAACCAGGAACGGACCTTGACCGGGGGAAAAACAAGGTGTACGAAGGCTAGACTCGTCTTTTTTTTACAAATTTTGTATCGAGGTAAGTTCACACGTAAATAATGCAATGTGAATCATGTATAAATGCTTAATTGATGCATGAATTTTAATTTCTATGCTTGAAGTTAATTTACATTACTCTTTTTATTATTATGTGGGATTATGTGGTAACCCTTTTATCATGAAAATATGTAACTACTTATGTGACCAAATTTGTTGAAGGTAAGTCTAATAGCAAAATCCCGTTTGAACTTTAGGAATAAAATTAGGATACAATGTGACATGTCCCTAGGAACTATGTGGTTATGAGCTCATTTGTATATGTGATGTGTGATTTTATAAATCTAGGCGCTAGTCATGTACGTTCTACCGGTGGCTGGGTAACCCGACATGTGTTGCGGGTACCTGTCAACTTGTGTGAGTAGCCTATGTAGTTACGCCTTGACTGTCAGTTTGTGTGAGCAAACCTGTGATTAGCTTGAGAACGAGCAACATGTGGTGTATTGAATAAGGTAGCATGTGGCTACCTATAATGCATTATGTGTAAGATTTTCGAGTATCCAATAACATTCCTAGTGTTCAATGAGTAAGTTAGTTGTTATTCAGTGACTAAGTTAATATTGGGAATTATGCAATTCTATTACGAGTTGGTACAAGTATGTACGTAAAACTCTTGAGTAGAGAATTCGATATGTTAAATACTTGTGCTAAAAGTGTGTATAAGAAATTTAAGCTTATGAAACTTTTCCTTATTTTAATTTATGAGTTATGTTGTTTATTATTTGCATGTGAGCTTACTAAGCTTTAAGCTTACCCCCTTCTTTTCCATTTTCTTATAGTGCCATCAAGCTAGTATCAGAGATCAAGAGGCATCGAAGGTAGTGATCACACTATCTCCTGAAGCTTTTGGTATAGCTAGTTCAAATGTTTTGATTTTTCTCATGTATAGGGACTCGAATCTTTAGATAATGTCTTGCTAGATTAGCCAAATGTGTTGGCTCATAAGATGGATGTGATATTCATTTTGTATAGGCCATTAGTGTTGGCTAATATTAATTACTATTATTATATGTATTTGAAGCAAAATTCAAATAATTGTGGTTGAATTCGTTATATATATTATGCTTGTATTGGTTTGGTTGTTCTTGTGTAGGTTTGTGCTAGTAAGGGCGACAAAGAGGCTTGGTAAATAGCCTTATTTTGTCCACACGGGAGAATACATGGGCGTGTGTCTAGGCCTTGTGTGACACATGGCCAGCCCCATGGGCGTGTTGTTCGGCCATGTGTCCCATGCACGTAAAAATTCCAAGTCATAATTTATGGTAGTAAACACACGAGTAGAGACACGGTAGCCGTGTGAAGGAAATGGCCTCTAGCCATGGGCGTGTGCCCTTTGTTGGATGCTGACGTTAGAAACATAATGTCAAGGTTTTTAGCCACGGGCTAGGACATGGGTGTGTCATGGCCATGTGAAAACCCCTGTAGGTTCAAATTTAGAATTTAATTCATATGGGCATAGAACACGGGCGTGTCCCTAGAGGCTTAGGCCGTGTGTGTCACACGGGCCCTTATCTCGACCGTGTAATAATGAACACACAGGCATGTTGCTCTTCCACACGGGCGTGTGCCCTGTTTTTAAGGTTAATTTTTGTCAAAGACCCGAGCCGATCCCTAGTGGTTTCCAATGGACGTTTGAGGCCTCGTAGGCCTTTGTTAAGGATTTTAGTTAAAGTTTAAATTTGATTAAGTCTTGATGATTCGAAAACGTTGGAATGCATGTGTTTAAGTGTGGTAACGCCTCGTATCCCATCCTGGCGTAAGACTCAGATGTAGGTGTCACAATTGGTGAGATTGAAAAGTGTAGATCGGAAGTAGTTGAAGAAAAATTTGAATCGACAATCCCAAATCTTGTTATAACAAGAAGTGGAATAGAGAAAGGTGAAATAGAGAAGCAGTCTTCGATGGAAAGTTTTGACTCAGCCAATGAAGGTATTTATAAAACTACTTTTGCATCAAATACTAATGGGGAAAGTTTTCATATTGATGAAGTAAGAGAGACTATTGTTGATGTTCTTAAAGTTGTAAAAGATAAAGAGAGTGTAACATTCTATTTTCAGTAAAATCGAAACATTGGTTTCGGGACCACAAATCCGAACCAAAAAGAAAATTATTTTTATATTTTTGCATGATTTGCATTTAGATAGGAATATCAAGTGAAAATTCAGAAGAGAAAATTTTATCGATTTAGTGCTTAATTACGGGAAGGACCAAATTGCATAAAATGCAAAACTTAAATTCTAGTAGCTAGAAGGATCAAATAGCTACGGAATGCAAAACTTGAGGTCCTTATATGGTAATTAGACCATTAATCAAAAGTTAGTAGATATTTTTGATGATTCATCCATGAAAAAATTAGAAAATGCTAAGGACTAAATTGGAGAGTGATAAAATTAAAGATGATAAATAAATTAAATAGAAATATCATCTTATTTTATATCATCTTCCCCAAAATTTACATGGAAACAATAGGAGAGAGAGAAGAAATAATCAATCTTAATTGGGTAAGTTTTCTTGTCCCGTTTTTAGTAATTTTTATATTTTTGAAACCGGAATAGTTTACTCTATCTATTTGGGGAATTAATTTGAAAAGTTATCAAAGTATAGAAATTATGCCATGGATGAATATGCTGAAAATTTAAAATTTATGGTAGAAAATTAAAGGTTGTTGATAGATAACATCTTTTACAAAGTGATTTTTTATGAAAACATGATTTAGGGACTAATTTGTAAAGTTGTAAAAATTGAAGGAAAATTATGAAATTTATGGAATATATGTGCTATAAATTGTATATTGAAACTTTGGTTAAGGTTGGAATAATGAGTAAATTGAATGAATTTCATTTTCCGAGCCTAGGGACAAAATTGGAATTTATGGAAAGTTTAGGGGTAAATGGTAATTTTGCCTAGGATGTAAATTGAGTCCAATTGAATATTAAAAATGATAAATTGATGATTAAATTAATTTATATAGATCCGGATAACTCAAATTCAAAGTTAGATCAAGGATAGGAGAAAGTTTTAGATTAGTAGATCTATATATGCAAACAAGTGTTGAGGTAAGTTCGTGTAATTTAATTAAGCATGAAAATATGTTGAATTGAATGTTGTATTTGTATACAATATTATTTATATCTATGTGAATTAGTTGGATGTTATAATATAAGAATTGAATATATGCTTGATATTGTTTGAAAAGGGTTAAATTTCGTTTGAATATTGGATTTCAATGGACAAATGTGATTTCCCCTATTGAATGAGGTCTTGCATTTGTTGTTGATGGGATTTAGCTTAGATAAGTAATCTTATTGATCTAATTACATAAAAGATTTAGCCTGGACTGGTAATTTGGATATAAGCCCTCTTGAGCATATGTTATAGAAAGGATTTAGCCCGGACGGGTAATCCTGATTAAGCTCTTATGAGCATATGTTCGAAGCATGATTTAGCTTGAATAAGTAATCCTGTTATATGATATATGGCTCAAAAGTGTGGTTTCTGATTAAGTGTCTGAATATGAATTGACAGGGTATTGAATTGTACACCTTGAGTGTGCTATTTGTGCATCCATCGGAATTTCAATGATTCAACGGAAAAAAATACTTCACATGATATAAGAATTATGAGATGAAATAAATAATGTCTTGAAAGAATATAGCATGATAAGCTTATCTATGTTTACTTGATGTATATGATAATTTTGTGACTAACATGTTTGATTGAATGTATGTGTTTAGGCAATTTTGCCAAGTTGATGGAAACATGTTATTATAAGCTTAATTTTAATAAATGAGATTGGTAAGTTTAATTCTAGTTATACGAACTTACTAAGCATAATATGCTTACTAGGTTTACTTTTCACTGTTTTATAGTGCTCGGAAGCTTGCGAAGGTTGGTGAATGGTTGGAGCATCATCACACTATCCATAAGATTATTTTGGTATAAATAAAAATATCATCTTATTTTATATCATCTTCCCCAAAATTTACATGGAAACCATAGGAATTAATTTGAAAAGTTATCAAAGTATAGAAATTATGCCATGGATGAATATGCTGAAAATTTAAAATTTATGGTAGAAAATGAAAGGTTGTTGATAGATAACATCTTGTACAAAGTGATTTTTTATGAAAACATGATTTAGGGACAAATTTGTAAAGTTGTAAAAATTGAAGGAAAATTATGAAATTTATGGAATATATGTGCTATAAATTGTATATTTAAACTTTGGTTAAGGTTGGAATAATAAGTAAATTGAATGAATTTCATTTTCCGAGCCTAGGGATGAAATTGGATTTTATGAAAAGTTTAGGGGTAAAATGGTAATTTTGCCTAGGATGTAAATTGAGTCCAATTGAATATTAAAAATGATAAATTGATGATTAAATTAATTTATATAGATCCGGATAACTCAAATTCAAAGCTAGATCAAGGATAGGAGAAAGTTTCAGATTAGTAGATCTATATATGCAAACAAATGTTGAGGTAAGTTCATGTAATTTAATTAAGCATGAAAATATGTTGAATTGAATGTTGTATTTGTATACAATATTATTTATATCTATGTGAATTAGTTGGATGTTATAATATAAGAATTGAATATATGCTTGATATTGTTTGAAAAGGGTTAAATTTCGTTTGAATATTGGATTTCAATGGACAAATGTGATTTCCCCTATTGAATGAGGTCTTGCATTTGTTGTTGATAGGATTTATCTCAGATAAGTAATCTTATTGATCTCATTACATAAAGGATTTAGCCTGGACTGGTAATTCGGATATAAGCCCTCTTGAGCATATGTTATAGATAGGATTTAGCCCGGACGGGTAATCCTGATTAAGCTCTTATGAGCATATGTTCGAAGCAGGATTTAGCTTGGATAAGTAATCCTTTTATATGATATAGGGCTCGAAAGTGTGCTTTCTGATTAAGTACCTTAATGGGTACTCCTGAATATGAATTGACGGGTTATTGAATTGTACAACTTGAGTGTACTATTTGTGTATCCATCGAAATTTCAATGATTCAATGGAAAAAATACTTCACATGATATAAGAATTATGAGATGAAATAAATAATGTCTTGAAAGAATATAGCATGATAAGCTTATCTATGTTTACTTGATGTATATGAGAATTTTGTGACTAACATGTTTGATTGAATGCATGTGTTTAGGCAATTTTGCCAAGTTGATGGAAACATGTTATTATATGCTTAATTTTAATAAATGAGATTGGTAAGTTTAATTCCAGTTATAGGAACTTACTAAGCATAATATGCTTACTATGTTTACTTTTCACTGTTTTATAGTGCTCGGAAGCTTGCAAAGGTTGGTGAATGGTTGGAGCATCATCACACTATCCATAAGATTATTTTGGTATAAATAGTAAATTTATTTTGGTATAATGGCATGTATAGGTTAACTGTACCATAGATGACTTGAATATGTTAGTTGTAATTTGGCCATTGGAATGGCTAGTAATGGTTTGTTTTGGTACTTATAAAGCATTATGTCATGATAAATACATATATGTTAAGTATGTATGATCAAGTGATGTTTAATGTTTAGGTTAAACTAAGGTAAGATTATAAACATAATTATATATGCAATGATATATCATATTAGATATTAGAATTTGCTTGAAATCAATACTAGAATTGGTTGGTATTTGGATGTAAGTTTTGGTGCAGGATATTTGTAAAATTTTGGGTGAGAAATGAAGCTAGAAATGGCTTAATTTTGTCAACATAGGTAGACACACGGGCGTATGTCTAGACCGTGTGTGACACACAGCCTAGTACATGGGCATGTGTCTTGGTCGTGTGAACCCTGCACCTAATTTTTGAAAATTAAATTGATCACACGGCTTACTCACATGGGCATGTGGCTGGCCGTGTGGTACAAGTCAGAGAATTACAAGGGGTTGAACACGGCCTATAGCACGGGTTTGTCCCTAGACCACACGAGCATGTGTGCCCTATATCTAGGAAAATTTTAAAAATTTTGCAAAAAATTCTGAGTTCCTGATTTAGTCTTGACTCGATTCTACTACTCATATTAGGCCTCGAGGGTCCATTTAAGGGATGTTTTGAATAATCTTGGAAAATGAATAGTAATTGTCATGAATTATCCGTAAATGTTATGAATTATACAGTAATGCTCCTGTGACAGCCCAAAATTGACCCTAGTCGGGAAGTGGTTTCGGGACCGCTAAACCGAGTCACTGAAATGTTTGAATGTAATATTTATTGTCTAGAATATGTAATTATGAATGTGTGAAAATCTCAAGCTTCGATTTAGTCGATTGCATGTGAATTTAGTCAATAGGACTTAGGTGTGACACGTTTGAAATGTGATAGGTTAATCTATGAGGACCTATTATTGCATGTAATCAAAGGGGTGGACTTGCATGTCAATTTCCCCATTTAAGAACTAGTGGCCGGCCATGACAAAGGGGGATGGGCAAAACATGTCATGAAACATGTTGTGTAAGTGTTTTATGTTGGAATAAATAAAATAAGGTGTATGGGTAATAAAAAAATGAAAAAATGTGTGTGAAGGCTTCTCCCCCTCCCCATTGCCGTGAAGGTAAGAAAGAAAACAAAAAAAAAAGTGTTCATCTTTGAACATCTTTGGCTGAAAAATTGAAGGGAAAAGGGAAGAAGGGAGTGAAGCATTCGGCTACCCTAGGTCACTATTAAGGTAAGTTTGATGTTGTGCCATGAGATTCAAGCATGTCTTAGTAGTTAGCTTGAGTTCTAACTAGCTCATGGTTCAAATCTTTACTATGTCATGGTGATAATGTTTGGCTAAGGTGGAGTTGTGGATGTCATTTGCATGCTAAAAGTAAAGCTTGTAATGATGCATGGGATGGTGGATTGATGACTCTTAAATCTTCTTTTTAGCATTTTTGAGTGAGGCATTATGTTCCTTGTTCAACCATGACCAAAATTGAAATGGTATGGTGTTGTAAGGCATTCGGCCATGGTAGGAAGTAAAAGAAAACTATGGTCGTTGTTCATATTATTTGGATGAGAAATGGTAGTAAGGTGAAGTACAAATGTTAGTGTTTGATTTACTAGTGTACATGTGTGTATTAGCCTAGTTTTGAACTTGAAACAAAATGGTGTTTAGTCGATACAAGTGACCATACTTGTAGAATGTATCAAGTGTTGCAATCGGCCTCAACATAGACATGTATGTTTGGCCACATGAATGAGTACATATGTTGATGTGTATGTTCGGCCTTAGGTAGCCTATTGATGGCTTTAGCTTGACTTAAAAAAATTCGGCTAAGGGGAAATATTAGCTAGTATGTTGAATTCGATTCGTGATTTCGTACACATGTGACTCTAATGTCTAATGTATATATAGGCTAAGTACCTTGAGCTTCTCTTTGATGCTTGAATGAATTGTGTTGAATTGCTTGATGTAATTAAAAATGTGCATGACCATTGTGTATTTGAGCTAAAGGGTGGCCATATGACCATTTAAACTCCTTGTCATATTCGGCCATAAGCTAGCATAATGAGATTTTAATAAGTTAAATTTGTGTGAATTAGCTCAAGAGCTTAGAGGACCACAGTTGGATAAGGGGAAGGAAAAAGTGATCGAATAGCCGTCGAAATCGCTCGACCACATCCGAGGTAAGTCTTCGAGTAATGACCCTACTTGAATTATATTGAAATGATTTGTCATATTATGGCGGATAGCCGAATGTGCGTAGGGACTACGTTGTAAAGTCAATTGAAATCATGCTCTTTGTGTGTGGCTATTGAGCCGAAATTGGAAAGGTTGATAAATGTTTTGTGTTTGAGCCTTAGTAACGAAAATGAAATATGGATGTGTCGTGATTATTGATATATGTGTGCATGAGCATTTGAATGATACCCGGGCTAAGCCTCGAAGGCATTTATGCTAGTGATTATATCCGGGCTAAGACCCGAAGGCATTTGTGCGAGTTGTTATATCCGGGCTAAGACCCAAAGGCATTTGTGCGAGTTGTTATATCCGGGCTAAGACCCGAAGGCAATTGTGCTTGTGGTTGTATCCGGCTAAATTCCGAAGAAACTTGGTTTGAAGGTGGGCGTTTTGTGCTGTAATAAATTCAATTAATACGCTCGAAAAACCCAAACGATAAGGTATGTTTGCATGTGCATCGGAAAAGTCGATTCGTTTGGAATAGTATTCGTTCAATCGACTAACGAACTTTTGGCTCTTAGATAGGTTGATACCTTGTGTGTGTATATGTTGATGAAGTGTGAAGTAAGTATGATTATGATAATGTGTATTAATAAAGTGATTCATTTAGCTATGTGAATGTAATACTTTAGTCAAAGCTGATTTCATTACTTGAAACTTACTAAGCATTAAAATGCTTACCCCGTTTGCTTTGGCTCTTTGTTTTCTAGATTTTGTTCGTTAGATATCGGATTCGGGATCATCGAAGTCGAAGTCATCCACACTATCAAAGCCCTTTTGGTACTCTTTTAGTTGAACTCTGGATATGGCATGTATAGGACTACCCTTTGTTGTTTTTCAAGTACGTTTTGTGATGTATGTGTGTACAGCCATGCGAAAATGGCTCGTAGAAGTGGAGTATGGCATTGGAATGGCAAATGATCAGCCATTGGAATGGCTAAATATGATTATATGTGGACCTATGTATGACAAAACTCTAGTTGGTCCATGGAAACCACGAAATAGGTAAAGTTTACCTTGAAAACAGATACTGACAGCAGCAGTAGTGTGGATTTTAAAAATCACTAAAATTTTTAGGAATGGAATTAAATGGTGAATAAATTATGTAAATGAACCTTGATGAATCTACTTTCATATGGAAGAAACGAAACTGTCATATGAGTTATATGTTAAGAGATATTAAAGTTCTCGTGAAATAGGGCCAGAACGGTTTCTGGATCCCCTGTTCCGACTTTGGAAATTCACTATAAATTAACCAGAGATAATTAGAAGTCATGCCATATATGTATAGATTCCTATTTGAGTCTAGTTTCTATAGAAACAAACGACATCAGTATTGAAGCCCTGTACAGGGAGATATCCAAGTCGTAATGCACAAAGGTCAGTGTAGTCAATCCCTGTAACAGGGGAGACTTTAACTAATAAACTGTACTAATTGGCCTGACCAAAAATTCTAGAAAAAAAATATGTAGATGGAAATATGAGTCTAGTTTCAGGGAAAAATTACAAAACTGATTTTCGAGCTTTGAAACTCACGATATGATTTTTAAGGCGACAGTGATGCAGTAACCAGCTTGTCTGGAAATTTTTAAATGGACTGTGAAAATAATTAAGTTAAGTCTGTGTGCACCTTGTGTTCGACTCCGGTAACGGACTCGAGTACGGGGTGTTACAGCTCCCCTGTTCCAGCAACGGGCATATGTTAGGGGTGTTACAGAGAGACTCATTCGAAAAGGGACCAAGACTATGTTAAGAATTGACGGGGGAGAATATGGTTGCAACAAATGTATTGTTCATTGGGTTGAGTTAGCTGATGCTCGTGCTAATTTTCTATAGAGGTACATTTGTTTTATGCACATTTTATTTTCAAATTTGAAGTTGGTTATGGTTCTGCTTGATTTTTTACCCTTAAATACTGTTACTTCATTGGATGCTTATGTTCTTTGCTGAGATTATTTAGAAAAGACCATGTGGTGAACAAAAGCCTTTTTGCCTAAGAGAGGGAGATAACATTAGGAGCAAATATATTTTGTTCGTGATTTATGGTGTTTCTTACTCCCTTATTTAGCGATGATTTAATAACTCAATGTGATAGAGGGAGTTTTACCATGATACTTAATGATGCATACTCTGAGGGTATAATCTAGTTCCCTCATTTATTGACCTTGTTTATATATCTTAATCATTTTTGGATGCTTTTGTCAAAATGTCAAAGAAGAGATTGTTGAAAACTTTGATTGTTTCTTTCTATTATTTCATGTCTTGTTAAATAATAGGTTTGGAAGAGTCAAAATATACCTTGTGTGTTTTTCTTTAAACAATTTTGTCTTGTACAAAAATAACATTATTGAAACATTCCCAATTATCAGCATTTTAGTACTAAGATATCAAATATGCAATTTGTTGATTCAAAATTTCTCACCTCTTAATTAGAGCTATTCGACTAACTACCCGAATCACCAACTATTTAAATTTGAACTTTTCTTTATGGGTATAAACCTAGCTAATGGAAAAGGAGGTGAGAGATAGGGGTGTGCATTTGGTTCGGTTAGATTCAGTTTTTAGATTTTTCTTAGAGTTGGAATCTTTTTTCCAATTTAGGTACTTATAATTTTATTTCCTTTAATATTTTCACATAACCGGCTTTTTTCTTCAATTTAGTATATCATATTATTTTTATTTTTATATCAAATCCATTATAAAAATACTAAAGATTAAATCAAACAATTTTAATAAACTCAAAAATATTTACTTTCTTACATGACCAACATAAAATTTCCAAGCCTTTTACTATTCTTAGTAGGTATATATCAATTTGGGTTTTTATATATTAAATAATAAAAATTAAAATGAATGTAAAAAAATTAAACTATCAATTTGGATTTTAAATATTAATGAGTATTGGGTTTAAATTTAATGGGTTTAGGTTTTTAAGGGTATTCAGTTTTAATGGTATTTGGGTTTAATGTTTAAATTTAGGTTTGGGTATGTAAATGGGTTATAGGCTTTTGGCCTTATGGGTTATGGCTTATTCGGTTTAAAATGTTAAAACCAAAAATCGATCGATTAAATTAATTAAATCGAACATGAAAACCAATTGAATTGGAAAACCAAATAAACTGAAAATTTTGATTTTTTGGTTCGATTCACTTCGATTTTTTAGATTTAGAATGTAGCACCCCTAACCCGGATCTATCGCCAAAACAGGGTTACAGAGCATTTCCAGAGATTATAGATCAGATAACAAATATTTCACATTTATACAGTATTTATATCAGAAATCAACCATTAAGTCCCTTATAAGAGCCCTCAAGGCTCAAAATATGCATTAGAAATGAGTCGAGACTAAACTTGGTACTCAGAGGATTTTTCGCAAAATCTCAAAATTTTTCTTTGTTACAAGGTACACATACCTGTGTAGTCAGGCCGTGTGGCTCACACGGCCATGTCGCGACTGTGTCCCAACCCTTGTTCTTACCCGTGTAACTATCTGACTTGGGTCACATGGCCAAGTCACACGCTCGTGTGCTAGGCCGTGTGTAGGTACAGGGGTCATACGGCCAAGTCACACGCCCATGTGCTAGGCCGTGTGTAGGTACAGGGGTCATACGGCCAAGTCACACGCCCATGTGCTAGGCCGTGTGTAGGTATAGGGGTCACACAGCCAAACCACACGCCCGTGTGCCAGGCCGTGTGAAAAATCTTAAATGTTCTGTTTTAAAATTTTAAGATGCAAGGGACACACGGCCGAACCACATGTCCATGCACATGGCCGTGTTTCACACACGGTTGTGTCTCTGCCCGTATGGACAAAACAAAGCCATTTCTAAGCCTTATTTCTCACCCAAATATGCCTTCCACTTACATTGACATTTTAACACATTCCCAAGTTAAGACAAAACGTTCAAATCAAGCCAAAACCAAGTCTTATGCAAGACTTATCATCACATATGTTTAAGTGTTTAAACTTCCCAAATACACACACATATATATATATATATATATATATATATATATATATGAATATAAGTATATTTTCTCATTTATGCTTACTTAAAACCATTTATCATTAGGTTTATATGCTTTCATCACACAACCATTTCAAACACATCAAACATAATAAGGCCTTATACAATTACATCAAAATATGCTTAATACTAGTCATTCCAATGACTAGTTACAACCAAAGCATTAGCATGCCAACATTTACCAAATTAAACTATACATGCTGTCGAAACCACCCCTTTATCTTTAAAATTTTATTATTTAAATGAAAAAAGTGGGGGAATCGACTTTTTGAAAATGGAAATATGGAGTCGCCACCGATCTCTTTGTTTTGGTGTGATCAGATCACCTAAGAATTTGGTTATTTTAATAAAACATTTTCGGTTTACTAAAACACCAATTATGGTCTACGAAAATTTTAGAAAATGGGCTCGGGAGCCGGTTACGTATGAGGAAGGGTAAGCACCCTCACTACGCCCAAAATTGGTACCAAAGCGATTAAATACTGTCCTTATGTCTAAAAAAATGTTTTTGAAATGTGGTTCCTTTTTTAATAACATTTGAATAACCCGAATTAATTGTCAAAAATCTTCTTGTTTCGATGACCGAAAATCTATAATTTGAAAATCACAAAAGGATGCTCAACTATTTAGTCCAATGAAAAATCAAAACCCAGCACAGTAGGGTACGATTCCTCGAATTTCCAAACAATGACCATTGCCATACCTTATAAAATACGTGTGAAATTTCGAGGAGATATTCGATTATTTTGGACAAATGAAAAAGCGCAGCCCAGCACGATAGGGTACGATTCTCAAATCACCAAACATCGAACATCGTCTTCATTTTTAAGTATTTTTTATAAACATGAGTGAGAATGTAAAGGAATGTTCGATCATTTTGAGCGAACGAGAAATCACAACCCAGCACGATAGGGCATGATTCTCTAATTGTCAAATGTCGAATATTGCCTTCGTTTTAAATAATTTTTAGAAGATATGAATGAAGTCTTGAATGGATATTTGATTATTTTAAACAATCGAAATTGCAACCCAACACGTTAGGGCAGGATTCCACAAATTGCCAAATATCGCGTATCACCTTCGTTCAAGGGATTTTAAAAGACATGAGTGAAATTTTGAAGTGATATTTGATTATTTTGAGCAAACGCGAATGCAACCCAACACGTAAGGTCAAGATTCCGCGAATTGTCAAATATCAAATCTCGTCTTCATTTTAAAGAATTTTTGAATGAATGATTATAAAGCTAGCTTAAGACGTATTAATTCGACTAGAAATAAGACGAAATTAATCGTAAAAGTTTGGATTTTATAGAACCGCATCTCAAAAACCAAGTGGAAAACGATGATATGAGGTAATAGGTGTACGCATAGAATACAACAATAGAAGAGTGGAAGCAATACGATTTATTTGACCAACTAACAAACACTTACAACTAAGCACAATTAGCTTGGAAATATAGCTCGATCTCAATCATGCATGGAGAATAATTAACATGGCAATATAAAATAATGAACAAATAAATAATGCAACGATAACATGCATGGGAAATAATTTATATACAATACAATAAAGAAAATAATACTACAACAATACAACACCACAAAACAATACATAAAAATGTGCCAAAATGACGTACATAGCATGACATAAAATAATTAACGCAAGATGTAAAAAGAGGAACAACATAGCAATTAGAAGCCAATGTGGTATAAAATGATTTTAAAATAGTGACGAATAAATGAACACATAATATATAGGTTGACCAATTTGCATAAAAAGTAAGGATATATAATTATTGAAATAGATATTATAGAGTGGAAATTTGAATCAAATTGCATGTAAAATGTTTTAGACACAAATGCATTTAAAATCGACAATGTACATGATAATAATGTATATAATATGAAAGAATAATAAAGATATGTGACAAGTTATAATACACTAAATAGATTTATAAAACGTATATACATAAGTTTATTATAAAAGGAACATGAGATTAATAATAAGATACATATAAATTTTTAAAATAGTCTAAAAAAATTATACACATGCCCTTATATCGAAATGTTTAAGTAAGAGGCTATATAAAACACAAAAGCAATATAATATCAAGAATCATTCAAAATAATAATTTTATAATCACAAAGAGGAAGTTTCCAAAATAATTTCATATATATGTATAAAGAAAATACTTGGTAAATCATAAAGCAAAAAGTGTTTTGGAATAGAAACATCTATTAAAGTAGTAAGTGTATTAATATATATATAAATTTAAAAGTGGGTGCATGTAAATTCATATAAAAAATGCTAATATTTATAGGTCTAATAATGTAAGTAAATCAAATATATACTATTATAGGTAAGTATAAAAATAATTTATATGGATCATATATACAAAACACGTTATGTAACGCCCCAACTTTCGAGAATTCTGTGAATGTTGGCATAGGTTTAATTATGTTAGTGGGCCTCTAAAAGGCCCAAGCTTAAGATAGACCCCGGCAATTTTAGTTAATTTTTGTTCCATAAGAAAAAGGGGGTGAAATTATGCAATAGAACCTATGTGAAAATGTTTGAAAATGCTATAGACTAAATTGAAGTGGCCAAATAAATAGGAGTGCAAAATAGGAGGATTTGCATGACAAACCTCCCATTTTACATGAAGTGGCCAGCCATCATGTTGTTGTAGACAAAATGTGCACTTGATATCCTTAATTTATGGTACAAATTGATACAAATTGATAATGGGTTAGGTAAATGTTCCATGATAATGGGTTAGGTAAATGTTCCATGATGGGAATTTCATGTCTTTTGTATTAAAGAATTAAATGGATGAAATATGAAATTTTATTAAAAGAAAAAGGGGTGAAAAGAACAAGTTTTGTCCATCTTTTTTTATCATAGCCGAAAGTTAGAGAAGAGAAAGGAGAGGAGAAAGCTCTTGAATGTTCGGTCACTTGGGGAAGAAAATTGAAGGTAAGTTCATGGTAGTTTGCTTCTATCTTGATGTTCATGAGTTCTTCTTGATTCTACCTTAACTCTTGAAGCATATTTTGGTTTTTAGTTGTGTTGTGAGCATTTAGTCATGAATTAAAATGAAGGAAATGGTTGTTGTTTCATGTTCTTTTGATGAAAAAATGGAAGATAGGTGAAGTTGAGCCAAACAAATGAGCATGCATGTGCCTTAGATGTTAAAGGGAAAAATCAGCTAACATGTTGTGCTTTAAAATGATGAAATGGAGATTATACTTAAGTAAAATCATAGATATGTGATGATTGATTGGTGATATACATGTTTAAATAACAAGCATGCAAGTTAGGTGTGAAAGAGTGATTTGGTAATAAATCTGCTTGGGACAGCAGCAGTAACGTGACTTTGGAAAATCACCATAAATTGTGGGAGATGAGTTAGAAGCTGCATAAATTATGTAATTAAATCTTAATGAGTCTATTTTCAAATGGAATAAACTAGAACATATTTTGAATTCTGTACAATGAGAAATTTGATTCGTAATGAAGAGTGGTCAGATTAGTCAAACAGTGAAACATGGGAAACTTTGAGAAAAATCTGGTATTGATGGGATAAACCAAAAATTCTGAAAATTTTATGGATAGAAGATATATGAGTGTATTTTCAGGGAAAATTAACGGAACTTGATTTGGAGTTTCGTAGCTCCAGTTATAAATGATTTAGTGACTGTTGCTCAGGAAGACAGCTTGCAGTGAAATTATGATTATGTGGTAAACATTGACAAAAATTTATTAATGAGTTGCTTATTGTTTTCTTATAAGCTGACTATGATCTGTAGGTGTGGTTGGCCGAATATTGTAAGGGGTTAATACGTAGTTTGTATTTGAATAGTTAGATTAACGTGTTAGTAATCCAATTGTAGGCGGTTCGTGTGTGGATCTCGTCAGCATATCGTCCCAAACAGGTGTGTAACTAACACCCTCTTTCTTAGTCTGGATCGACAAAAGTCGAAAAGCTGAAATGCCGAAAACCGGTATTTTGTAGATTTGCGAGTGTGCGAATGCTCGTGAGGTAAATCGATTAATGTTTTGGTAAGCTGCAAAATTTGGACTGCAAAGTGCATGATTTACGTGCCCTCGATATTTTTGGGCTTAATGGGCCAAAATTGGAATGATGGGCCAACGGCCCAATTCGGTAAGAACCCTCGATGCGTGATTCGTTAGTACGTGAAAAGTAGGAATATGCATGAAAACCCTAAAATAGATAAATTCTGAAATACCTTTAAAAGTGGAAAATTTTGACTTTACCCCTAGTAGATAAATTACGAAATACCCCTAGGGTTAAATTGACCTAAATCTGAGTTTGATGTTGTTATTTCTTGCATGCCATGTTGTTATTATTTGATGCATGGGATTGGGATATTGACGGAGGAAGTACTGAAAGTGGCTTGTCCACGTCTTGGAGGCTTTGCCTCAATTCTATTGTTAAGCGAGTAGCAAGACCGCATGGCTGTGGAGTGTTAAATTTGGGTGGGTTGAGCTATTCCCACATGGAGTGTAGGGCTAGTACGGTGGAGTGTAGTGGTTGGTGGGTTGAGTAGTCTCCTAAATGGGCTTGCATATGTTATTGATGTTGCATGTATTTTGAAATGGGCCTATGGGCCATCTTGTTATCTGAATAAGGGCTAAGGCCCGGTTTATTGTAATCTGAAAAGGGCTCGCCCAAGATATCCTTATTACTGAATGGGCTTAGGCCCAATGGGCTTGAGTGACTTGGGCTTTGAATGGGGTTTCTTTACACTGAGTTTCCCCAAACTCACCCTTCTTTAACCTTGCAGGTGAGCCTTGATGTGGGTGACTTGGAGCCGGAGGGATTCAGAGTGGCCATGGTGAATACTTTTGGGTTTGAAAAGAGACCTGGTTTTCTTAAGTTATTTTTAATTACTATTTAATTTTTGGGTTGTAATAAGGCCATTTTAACTTTATTTTCTTCTTTGATTTTCTGGGATTATATTATTTTAAACAACTTTAAATTGATGGATAATAATTTCAAATGGGCTAGACTTAAGGCGTGATTTCAAAACGATACTTGTTTTTTTTTAAATAACACGACGTCATGAATACTCGATTTACCAAAGATAACCACTCAAAGAAATTTCAACTTGTTATAACCAAGTGTGGTAATGGATGTGGACATGTCTAAGATTGGATCCAATCGGAGAGCTTGGTACTTAAGCAGCCTTCATGGCTCACCTCCTCTGTTATGGATACCTACCTAGTGCCCAGCTTCCATTCACTTTAACCTATAATGAAATTATCTTTTAAAACACTAAGTAGGTTTTTCTGGATCAACAATATAAAATGTTTTGAACGCTTCGATGCGGCATGTCAGATCAGGCCATAACGTCTGGGCCGGGTTTGGGGTGTTACAGTTAGTGGTATCAGAGCCTAGGTTGCAACAACTCGACTGTGGAATGGGTTTACAAAAATAAAGATTTTCGATAAACGAAAATTTTATAAAGAATGCGAAAAACTCGATTTTCAAAATTTAGATCTTTAGAAGGTGGTATTCCGAATCTCCGGCTCAAGTCTGTAAGTATTCTGAATTTTTCTGAATATTTTTCTAAATTATCTGTCTGTACTAAAATCTTGCTAGGATACTCTAGATAGGATGATACTGAAACCATAGAAAAATTTGATAAGAGACTGAAACTGTAGCTAGACTTCAATTCTGCGAAAACAAACTCTGAATTACTGTCTGATTCATAAAACATCCGTAATAAACACTGGAATATTGAATTAATGCATAAAAATTTGTAATCGGATAATACGATATGAGTACAAGAGCCACTCGTGGAAGAGACCGTGGACGGGGCCGAGGAAGTGCTCAAGCGAGATCTTCGTCTTTGGGACATATGCCGGTGGTGGATGCACCGGTACCACTGGAAACAGAGGTAGAGTCTCATGACCGTGGTGCCGGGGATGATGCCTTGTCACAGGCAATGCTTCGTGTTCTGGAAAGGGTTGCCGGGGCAAATACGGGCAATGGAGTTCGAGGATCTATTTCGAACGACTTTGGCTAACGGAGCGAGAGATCTTTAGGGCGTGTCGGTATAGCCCGAATGTGGCGAATATTGGTTGGAGGCCACAGAACGGATTATGGACAACTTGGACTGCTCTGAGGAGATTGTGAGTGGGGTATCTGTACTAAGTCCTTTGGGTCACTCGGTTAGGGTAGACAAACTGTATAGGGATGTACCATTAGAAACTCAAGGTAGGATTTTCCCTGGAGATCTGATGGAGTTACCATTCGGAGAGTTTGATCTCATTTTGGGAATGGACTGGCTTGTTAGTATAAGGCGACCCCGGATTGTGCTGCTAAATGAATGGTGTTAAGGACCACAAAGGATAAGGAGGTTATGGTGATAGGTGAGCAAAGGGATTATTTGTCCAATGTGGTGTCAGCATTAAGAGCCGAGAAATGGATTCAGAAAGGTTGTGAGGCCTATTTGGCATTTGTAAGTCAGTCGGAAGAGGAGGGACTGACAGTGGATAAGGTTAGGACCGTAAAGGAGTTCCAAGATGTTTTTCCGGAGGAGCTTTCAGGATTGCCTCTGAACCGAGAAGTGGAGTTTGGAATCGACTTATTGCCTAGAACGGCACCAGTGTCTATCGCACCGTATAAAATGGCACCGAAAGAGTTGGTGGAGCTAAAGGCTCAAATTCAAGAGTTGTTGGATAGGGGCTTCATTAGGCCAAGCGTGTCTCCGTGGGGAGCACCGGTGCTATTCGTGAAAAAGAAGGATGGTACGATGCGGATGTGCATTGATTATCGCTAGTTGAACAAATTGACGATTAAGAATAAGTATCCACTGCCAAGGATTGATGATCTGTTCGACCAGCTTAGAGGAGCTTCTGTATTTTCCAAGATCGACCTTCGATCTGGATATCATCAGTTAAGGGTCAAGGAGGCAGATATCCATAAGACAGCATTCAGGACTCGGTATGGTCATTACGAGCTTCTGGTTATGCCATTTGGACTAACGAACGTTCCTGCAGCGTTTATGGATTTGATGAATCGTGTGTTCCAACCATTTTTAGATCAGTTCGTAGTCATCTTTATTGACAATATCCTGGTATATTCTAAAACTGAAGCGAAACATGATGAGCATCTCTGTATAGTGCTGCGAGTGTTAAGGGAGAAGGAACTCTTTGTGAAGTTCAGCAAGTGTGAATTTTGGTTGAGGGAGGTAATCTTCTTAGGACATGTGGTCTCTGCCAAAGGGATTAAGGTGGACCCTCGAAAGATTGAAGCAATTTTGGAGTGGAAGCCACCTAGGACGGTGTCTGAAATTCGAAGTTTTCTAGGGTTGGCAGGATACTACAGAAGGTTTGTGGAAGGTTTTTCTGTGATGGCAGCACCTTTGACAAAACTAATAAGGAAAGGAGTACCATTTGTATGGACTAAGAAGCAGCAAGAAGCTTTTGAGAAGTTGAAGAAAGTTCTGACTGAAGCACCTGTGTTGATTCAGCCGGAGTCTGGGAAGGATTTTAGTGTGTATAGTGATGCATCACATGTAGGCTTGGGCTGCGTGTTAATGTAGGAGAGTAAGGTGGTTGCATATGCATCACGACAACTTAAACCTCACGAAGGGAACTATCTTACTCATGATTTGGAGTTGGCGGCAGTGATATTTGCACTTAAGATTTAGAGACATTACTTGTACGGGGAGAGGTGTATTATATACACAGACCACAAGGGTCTTAAGTATTTGTTGACTCAGAAGGAGCTGAACCTTAGGCAAAGGAGATGGATTGAGTTGCTTAAGGATTATGACTATTCGATCGAGTATCACTAGGCAAGGCTAATGTGGTAGCCGATGCTCTAAGTCGTAGAACTGTATCTGATCTAAGAGCAATGTCTGCTCGTCTGAATCTGTATGATGATAGAAGTCTGTTGGCTGAGTTGCAAGTGAGGCCAACCTGGGTGGATCAGATTAAGGAAAAAAAATTGAACGATGAGTCTTTGGTCGCTCGTTTTCAACAAGTTAAGGAATGGGAAACTTCTAAGTTTGGGTTAAATGGCGAAGGAGTTCTGTGTTTCCGAGGAAGAATTTGTGTTCCGAAGGACTCTGATTTGAGGCAGACAATATTGAAGGAAGCTCATGGAGGACTTTGTGCCATGCATCCTAGAGGGAACAAGTTGTATCATGACTTACGAGAATTGTACTGGTGGCCTGGACTTAAGCGAGAAGTAACGGAATTTGTAGGAAAATGTCTGACATGCCAACAAGTGAAAGCTGAGCATCAATTACCCTCTGGACTGTTACAGTCAGTGAAGTTACCACTTTGGAAGTGGAAGAGGGTAACCATGGACTTTGTGAGTGGGCTGCCCTTGACACCATCAAAGAAAGACTCGATGTGGGTGATCGTGGATAGGTTGACCAAATTGGCCCATTTCATACCTGTTCGTACTGACTTTTCACTTCAAAAGTTAGCCAAGCTGTATGTGGCGAAGATTGTATGACTTCATGGAGTCCCAGTTTCAATTATTTCTGATCGGGATCCCAGATTTACATCTCGGTTTTGGCAAAGGTTGCATGAGGCATTGGGGACGCGATTGAATTTTAGTACGGCTTTCCATCCCTAGACTGATGGTCAATCGGAAAGGGTTATTCAGATTCTAGAGGACATGTTGAGGGGATGCGTTATTGACTTTCGAGGTAATTGGGAGAATTACTTGCCGTTGGCAGAATTTGCATACAATAACAGTTACCAGGCGAGTATTCGAATGGCACCGTATGAAGCACTGTATGGACAAAGGTGTCGTACACCTAGTTGTTAGACCGAACTAGGAGAGCGACAATTTCTTGGACCAGAGTTGGTAGCTGATACTGAGGATAAGGTCAGAATAATTAGGGCCCGGTTAAAAGAAGCATCTGATAGGCAAAAGTCGTATGTAGATTTGAAGCGTAAGGAGATTGAGTACTCAGTAGGTGATATGGTCTTCTTAAAGGTTTCTCCTTGGAAGAAGATATTAAGGTTCGGTAAGAAGGGCAAGTTGAGTCTGCGGTTTATTGGGCCTTATCGGGTTTTGAAGCGAGTAGGCCCAGTGACTTATCAATTGGAATTGCCTCCAGAGTTAGACAGGATTCACGATGTTTTTCATGTCTCCATGTTAAGGCGTTATCGTGCTGACCCTGCTCATGTCCTGCCAGTTGCAGAAATTGAAGTTCAGACTGATTTGACCTTTGAGGAGGAGCCTGTGCAAATATTGGCTCGAGATGTTAAGGTTCTCAGAAGGAAATCTGTCTCGTTAGTGAAAGTACTTTGGCGTAATCATGGAAGGGAAGAAGCTACTTGGGAATCAGAAGAGACTATGCGTCAACAATACCCTCAACTAGTTGGATCAGGAAAATTTCGAGGACGAAATTTCTTTAAGGAGGGTAGAGTTGTAACGCCCCAACTTTCGAGAATTCTGTGAATGTTGGCATAGGTTTAATTATGTTAAGCTTAAGATAGAACCCGACAATTTTAGTTAATTTTTGTTCCATAAGAAAAAGGGGGTGAAATTATGAAATAGAACCTATGTGAAAATGTTTGAAAATGCTATAGGCTAAATTGAAGTGGCCAAATAAATAGAAGGATTTGCATGACAAACCTCCCATTTTACATGAAGTGGCCAGCCATCATGTTGTTGTAGACAAAATGTGCACTTGACGTCCATAATTTATGGTACAAATTGATACAAATTGATAATGGGTTAGGTAAATGTTTCATGATAATGGGTTAGGTAAATGTTTCATGATAATGGGTTAGGTAAATGTTCCATGATGGGAATTTCATGTCTTTTGTATTAAAGAATTAAATGGATGAAATATGAAATTTTATTAAAAGAAAAAGGGGTGAAAAGAACAAGTTTTATCCATCTTTGTTCATCATAGCCGAAAGTTAGAGAAGAGAAAGGAGAGGAGAAAGCTCTTGAATGTTCGGTCACTTGGGGAAGAAAATTGAAGGTAAGTTCATGGTAGTTTGCTTCTATCTTGATGTTCATGAGTTCTTCTTGATTCTACCTTAACTCTTGAAGCATATTTTGGTTTTAGTTGTGTTGTGAGCATTTAGTCATGAATTAAAATGAAGGAAATGGTTGTTGTTTCATGTTCTTTTGATGAAAAAATGGAAGATAGGTGAAGTTGAGCCAAACAAATGAGCATGCATGTGCCTTAGATGTTAAAGGGAAAAATCAGCTAACATGTTGTGCTTTAAAATGATGAAATGGAGATTATACTTAAGTAAAATCATAGATATGTGATGATTGATTGGTGATATACATGTTTAAATAACAAGCATGCAAGTTAGGTGTGAAAGAGTGATTTGGTAATAAATCTGCTTGGGACAGCAGCAGTAACGTGACTTTGGAAAATCACCATAAATTGTGGGAGATGAGTTAGAAGCTGCATAAATTATGTAATTAAAGCTTAATGAGTCTATTTTCAAATGGAATAAACTAGAACATATTTTGAATTCTGTACAATGAGAAATTTGATTCGTAATGAAGAGTGGTCAGATTAGTCAAACAGTGAAACATGGGAAACTTTGAGAAAAATCTGGTATTGATGGGCTAAACCAAAAATTCTGAAAATTTTATGGATAGAAGATATATGAGTGTATTTTCAGGGAAAATTAACGGAACTTGATTTGGAGTTTCGTAGCTCCAGTTATAAATGATTTAGTGACTGTTTCTCAGGAAGACAGCTTGCAGTGAAATTATGATTATGTGGTAAACATTGACAAAAATTTATTAATGAGTTGCTTATTGTTTTCTTATAAGCTTACTATGATCTATAGGTGTGGTTGGCCGAATATTGTAAGAGGTTAATACGTAGTTTGTATTTGAATAGTTAGATTAACGTGTTAGTAATCCAATTGTAGGCGGTTCGTGTGTGGATCTCGTCAAGATATCGTCGCAAAATGTGTGTAACTAACACCCTCTTTCTTAGTCCGGATCGGCAAAAGTCGAAAAGCGAAATGCCGAAAACGGTATTTTGTAGATTTGCGAGTGTGCGAATGCTCGTGAGGTAAATCGATTAATGTTTTTGGTAAGCTGCAAAATTTGGACGCAAAGTGCATGATTTACGTGCCCTCGATATTTTTGGGCTTAATGGGCCAAAATTGGAATGATGGGCCAACGGCCCAATTCGTAAGAACTCTCGATGCGTGATTACATTATACGTGAAAAGTAGGAATATGCATGAAAACCCTAAAATAAATAAATTACTGAAATACCTTTAAAAGTGGAAAATTTACGTTTTACCCTAGTAGATAAATTACTAAATACCCCTAGGGTTAAATTGACCTAAATGCACGTTTGACTGTTGTTATTTATTGCATGCCATGTTGTTATTATCTGATGCATGGGATTGGGATATTGACGGAGGAAGTACTAAAAGTGGCTTGTCCATGTCTTGGAGGCTTTGCCTCAATTATTGATAATCGGCAGAAGGTGCAATGTGGAGTGTTAGGTGGGTGGGTTGAGCTATTCCCCACATGGAGTGTAGGGCTGGTACGGGTGGAGTGTAGTGGTTGGTGGGTTGAGTAGTCTCCCCAAATGGGCTTGCATATGTTATTGATGTTGCATGTATTTTGAAATGGGCCTATGGCCCATACTATTATCTGAATAAGGGCCTAAGGCCCAGTTTATTATAATCTGAAAAGGGCTCTGGCCCAGTATCACTGTTACCTGAATGGGCTTAGGCCCAATGGGCTTGAGCTGACTTGGACTTTGAATGGGGTTTCCTTACACACTGACTTTCCCCAAACTCATCCCTTCTTTAACCTTGCAGGTGAGCCTTGATGTGGGTGACTTGGAGCCGGAGGGGATTCAGAGTGGCCATGGTGAATACTTTTGGGTTTGAAAAAGAGACTGGTTTTCTTAAGTTATTTTAATTACTATTTAATTTTGGGTTGTAATAAGGCCATTTTAACTTTATTTTCTTCTTTGATTTTACGGGATTATATTATTTTAAACAACTTTAAATTGATGGATAATAATTCAAATGGGCTAGACTTAGGGCGTGATTTCAAAAGCGATACTTGTTTTTTTTAAATAACACGGCGTCACGAATACTCGATTTACCAAAGATAACCACTCAAAGAAATTTCAACTTGTTATAACCAAGTGTGGAAATGGATGTGGACATGTCTAGGATTGGATCCAATCGGAGAGCTTGGTACTTAAGCAGCCTTCACGGCTCACCTCCTCTGTTATGGATACCTACCTGGTGCCCAGCTTCCATTCACTTTAACCTATAATGAAATTGTCTTTTAAAACACTAAGTAGGTTTTTCTGGATCAACAATATAAAATGTTTTGAACGCTTCGATGTGGCATGTCGGATCCGCCATAACGTCTGGGCCGGGTTTGGGGTGCTACACATTATCATAACAAAAAATACACATTAAAATACATGGGTCTAATAATATATAGATCAAATATAGATAACGATGAAAGACATATAATAATAAATTAAAAGATATGTTATATAAGATTATATATTAAAAGACGAGAATAAATTTAAAAGAAACTATATGCGTAAAATAATATAGAATTAATAATATGCATAGAATAAAATAATCTTACTATAAAGTACGTATATATATATATATATATATATATATATATACTAATAATAATAATAATTTAAAAGATGTATTATGTAGGATTATGTAATATAATATAAGAATAAATTTAAAGGAAATTACATGTATAAAATAATATAAGATTAATAATATACATGAAATAAAATTAACTTTATTATAAAGTATATGTATATATGTAATAACGCATGTAAAAAAACATTACAATAGTGATTTAAAGAAAAAACAAAATAAAATCATTAAAACAACTTATAATATAAAGAAAAAATAAGTAAACCAGATCAGAAATGTTGAATGTGTCCAAAAAAAATGATAATGAAGCATAAATTGAATAAATAAAAAGGAGACTCAATTAAAAAAAATAGAATTAAAATAAAAGGGACAAATTATAAATGAAATAAACTGTCAAAACAAAAAAGGGACTAGCTTGCAACATGTATGAATGCGCGGGGGCCAAATCTGGAAATAATCCAAACCCCAAAACGCAGCGTTGAAGCACAAACCAAATTGAGTTCGTGCATAAATCACAGAACTAATTTAAAAGAGGAAAAAACAAAATTGAATGACCTTGCGAAAAAGGAGGGATCAATCGCACAAATATTCCATTTAAACAAAATGCGCGGATCCTCCTAGGTAATCGGATCGGGTCAAAGCGGGTGGGCCTATACGGTGCCGTTTTGGAAGCCATTGAATCAAGCTTAAAACGGTGCTGTTTAATGTTGTTTATAAAGGCTCCTACTTAGTCCATTCTGCCGAACCCTAGCCTCTTCCCCTCTTTTGTTGCTCAATCGACCCCTAAGTGCTCCTTTCAGCACTAATGCGCCACCACGAGCTACGGTTTGCACATCTGAGCCTTGAAGGAGGGGTTTTTGCCTCTGAAACCCCCATTCAGACTTCGATTTCAACGAAGTAAAGGGGGAACGATGGCTAGCTTTGCAAGGTAAACTCCTCTTTCACTTTATATTCTTATACACAAGAATATGTGCGCAAAAACTAGGAAGAAAAGAACAGATTCAAAAAGAGAAGATGAATGAAGCCCTCGAAAATCACCTTTCTTTTCTTTTTCTTTTGTATTCAATCTACCAATATTGTATATGTATTTGTGTATTGCCTGTTGTGCGTTTATGTTGCGTAAAAAACTCACCTAGGCTATTACATGGCCTTTATAGCCGAAAAGAAAGAAAAATCAAAAAATGAAAATGCTATTTTCTTCTTCCCTATTCGCTGCTGCTTTGTGTGTCTTTTTCGCAGGTACGGAGTCTGCTGGCATCGTACGGAGGTGCGGGCGTGGCGTACGAGGGCTGTGTGCTGGTGTTATTGGAGGCGTTGAGGGCTGCAGCGCAAGGAGACCCTTGCCCTAGGGTTTGCCAAAATTGGGCTCAGTTTCTGAGCCGTTTGGGGTATTGGGCTATGTCATTTTGTAAATGGACTTGTAATGTGGGTCTTGAAACATTGGGGTTAATTTGGTTTGATTTTGGGTTGTAATTGGACAGATAATGGACTATCGATATCTAGATTTTTATATTATTTATTGTTTTTATTCGGGTCTGGCAAATTTGGCCCACTACACATGCCATTATTGTAACACCCCTTACCCGTTACCGTCGCCGGAACAGGATACAAGGTATTACCAGAACATAACACATATCATTAAACATAACCGAGATATAAATATGTCATCCAATTTGATAGTGCATCGTATAATATATGTCTTGAACAGGATACAAGGTATTACCAGAACATAACACATATCATCGAATGTTCAACCGGGATCTCTCTCTCTATATTTATTTCCATTCTTCCAATAGTCGATTTATATTTTAACATCAGCTAGTATATTTATATAATAGGCTGAAATATGAGAATGTACATGAAATTATTGTAATATTTACATACAAACTTACCTTGGTGCAAAATGTGGAAATTTTGCAATTTAGTCCAAAACTTTTTCCTTCCCCCGTTCGAGATCAATTCCGCGTCTTTCTCGATCTATAATAACACATTTAGCTCATTTAATACTCATACTATTTATTTCAATCCAAAATCACATCATGGAAAAATTACATTTTGCCCCTAACTTTTACAAAATTACAATTTTGCCCCTAGGCTCGGAATTTAATTTCAGCCCTTATTCTTATATTTTATGATATACTGAACATTTTCTCTTCTACAACAACATCAAATTCTCACTCTATCATATAGTTATGAACAATAGGTATTTTTACCGATTATCTTGCTTTTACTCGTTTTCACTTAAAACCGAGTAGCACAAGTTATTTAACATAATTTAAAACCTCATATTCTATCATAAAACATCAAAATACAGAAATTTCACCTATGGGTATTTTTCCAAATATGAACCCTAGGTTAAATTATTACTAGCATAAGCTTAATCGAGCTTCCGGATTCCAAAACGTAAAGAATATTAAAAGCGGGCTTGGAATCACTTACTATGGAGCTTGAAAATTGAAGAAACCCTAGCTATGGAGAGAGGGAGAATTCGGCAGCAACTAAGGAGGAGGATGATCAATTTTGTGTTATTTTTCCCATTTTATTTCATTTAATATCCAAATGACCAAAATGCCCTCCTTACTAAACTTTCAAAAATTCCTTCCATGTCCTAATTTTGTCCATGAACTTAAAATTGGTCAAATTGCTATTTAAGACCTCCTAATTAATATTCCAAAACAATTTCATACTAAAAACTTCCGGGATGCAAATTTTGCAACTTATTCGATTTAGTCCCTACTTTCAATTTAAGCACTTTAAGCATAGAATTTCATCACGAAATTTTCACACAATCATGCAATCATATCATAAACCCCAAAATAATTATAAAACAATTATTTCTATCTCAGATTTGTGGTCACAAAACCACTATTCCGATTAGGCCCTAATTAGGGTTGTCACAATTCTCCCCCTTTGAGATTTTCGTCCCGAAAATCTTACCGATAAAGAGGTTTGGGTTCTGTTTCCTCATAGCTTCCTCGGGTTCCCACGTAGCCTCTTCTATCCCATGTACGTGCCACAATACTTTCACTAAAGCTATACTTTTATTCCTTAACTGTTTAACCTCTCGAGCCAAAATCTTTATTGGTTCCTCCTCATAGGTCATATCCGATCGAATCTCAATTTCATTGGGAAATCACATGTGAAGGATCGAACGATAACGTCAACATTGATACATGAAACACGTTATAAATTCTTTCTAACTCTGCGGTAAGGATAACCGATATGCCATGGTCCAATTCTCTCGATAATCTCGTATGGCCCAATAAAACGCAAACTCAACTTGCCTTTTCGACTAAATCTCAAAATCTTTTCCATGGTGACACCTTCAAGAACACTTTATCACCTACGAAATTCAATCTCTTTTCTTTTTAAATCGCATATGACTTTTGTCGATCTGAAGCGACTTTCAAGCAATCCGAATTACTTTTATTTTCTCTTGGTTTCTTTAACTAGATCAACTCCATGAATCTTTCTCACTAAGCTCGGTCCAATATAAAGGAGTCCGACACTTACGACCATACAAGGCTTCATGACGGTGCCATTTGTATACTTGATTGATAAGCTGTTATTGTAGGCAAACTCAATCAAAGATAGATATTTCTCCCAACTACCTCCAAATTCTAAAACACAACATCTAAGCATATCTTGAGTACCGGATTACTCTTTCCGTTTGACCATCTGTTTGAGGATGAAATGCGGTACTAAAGTTCAATTTTGTACCCAAAGCTTCTTGTAACTTTTTCCAAAATCTCGAGGTAAATCTTGGATCTCTATCGATATTATAGACATAGGTACTCGTGCAACTTCACAATTTCAGCAATATATAATTCGGCTAATTTATCAAGTGAGTAATCAGTGCGTCTTGGTATAAAGTGGGCTGACTTTGTTAATCTATCAACCACTACCTAAACAAACATCCTTCTTTTAGGAGTTAAAGGCAAGCTGGTTACAAAATCCATGGTAATCTTGTCCCATTTCCACTCGAGGCACCATTACGGTTGAAGTAATCTGAAGGCACTTGATGTTCACTTTTACTTGTTGATGATCAAACACTTGGTTACAAATTGAAATGTCCTTTTCATACCGCCACCAATATGACTTCTTTAAATCATTATACATTTTGTGCTACCGGGATGAACGATAAATGACCATTGTGTGCCTCATGTAATATTTTCGAATCAATTTATCATTTTTAAGCACACATATCTGTCTCGAAACATCAAGCAGTCATCCGGTCCAACTCGAAAATCGAGTCGTAACTTCGATTCGCATTGAGTTTTCTTGATCCGCAACTCACTATCATTCTTTTGAGCATCACAAATCAATCGGAGAAATAACGGTTTAGCTCTCATCTCTGCTAAGATTGACCCATCATCGAGACAATGCTAACCCGTGTTCATGGCTCTCAAAGTAAAAGAAATTTTTCGCTTAAGGCGTCAAGAACTACATTTGCTTTTCCGGATGATAATCAATCACTAGATCATAATCCTTTAATAATTCAAGCCATCTTATTGTCAGATTCAGATCCTTTTGATTCATCAAGTACTTCAAACTTTTGTGATTAGTAAAAATTCGGCATTTTCACCGTACAAATAATGTCGCCAAATCTTCAAGGCAAAAACAACAATGACGGTTCCAAATCATGTGTAGGATAGTTCTTCTCATGCGGTTTTAACTGTCTCAAGCATAAGCTACCACTTTACCCCTTGCATCAACACACATCCAAAGCACATCAATGATGCATCACTATAAATTACGAACTCCTTTCCGACTCGGGCTGTACTAAAATTGGTGCTTCATCAATCGTGCTTTCAACTTTTCAAAACTTTGTTGACATTTATCAGTCCATTCAAACTTAACATTCTTTTGCAACAACTTAGTCATAGGAGAGGCAATCATCGAAAATCCTTCAACAAAACGTCTATAATCCGGCTAAGCCTAAAAAGCTTCTAACCTCGGATACATTCTTGGCGGTTTCAATCAACGATTTCGAAATCTTGCTTGGATCCACCGAATACCATCACCGAGACTATATGCCCCAAAATCCAACTTCACAAAGCCGAACTCACTTTTACTAAACTTGGCAAACAGTTTCTTTTCTCTCAAGATCGCAATATAGTTCTCAAGTGTTCGCATGTTCGACTCATCTTGAGAATAAATTAAAATGTCATCTATAAACACTACTACAAACTTATCCAAATATGGCCGGAAGATCCGATTCATTAAGTCCATAAATATAGTGGAGCATTTGTTAAGCGAAAGGCATCACAAGAAACTCATAATGTCCATACCTTGTCCTAAAGGCGGTTTTCGCACATCGACTCCTTAACTCTCATTGGTAATAACTAGACCTCAAATCAATCTTTGAAAACACTGTGGCCCCTTTAACCGATCGAATAAATCATCAATCCTCAAAGAATGGGTACTTGTTCTTTATAGTCACCTTATTGTCGACGGTAATCAATGCAAAGTCTCATTGAACCATCCTTCTTCTTACGAATAATACAGAGCACCCAGGAGAGAAACTCGGTCTCACAAATCCCTTGTCCGTTAACTCCTGCAATCGAGCCTTCAATTCTTTTAATTCAATGAGCCATTCTATATGGAGCAATCGAGATCGGTGCGATGCCGCAACAAATCAATGGCAAAATCTATCTCTCTGTTCGGAGGCAACCTGCAATTCCTCCGAAATACATCCGAAACTCACAGACTATCGTCAGATCGATTCAAATTTCGGTTGAGGCAACTCAATATTCATTACATAAGCCGGATAAGCTTTACACCCTTTTCTCATGTATTTCTGTGCAGACATGTGGGAAATCACCATAGGCAATTTATTTGATTCATCTGTTTCAACCCACGAAATTTCTCCATTTTCACATTTCAACTCTAGTGTCTTTTGTTTACAATCTACCTTAGCATCATACAATGTTAACGGTCCATTCCCAAGATAACGTCAAACTCACCAAATGGTATGACATCAAGTTGGCGGAAAAGCAGTGACCTTGAATCATTAATGGGCAATTCTTGCAAACCTTGTCAACTAGCACATATTGGCCTAAGGGGTTCGACACTTTAATCGTAAACTCAATAAATTCAACAGCAACTTTTATTGGATACTAAATTCATGCAAATATAGGAATGAGTGGACCCGGATGAATCAATGCAATAACAATAGTATCATAGAGAGAAAATGTACCAAGAATGACATCGGAGATGATGCATCTTCTCTGCACGTATAGCATAAGCTCTAGCAGTGCTCTAGCTTCGATCTTGCCGTTAAATCTTTCATCACAGTTTACTACTAGTCCCACCTCCAGTATTTCTCGGTGGTCTACCTCTACTAGCGGTGGTATTCATCTAGCACTCAAATCTTTCTTCTTTAACTTTCTCTAGACAATCTCTAATAAAATGCTCGCGAGAACCGCTTTTGAAACAAGCTCGCTCGGTCCCCAACACTCACCATAATGTTGCTCGCCACATTCTTCGACACTCGGGCTTTCTAGGTCGCACATTACCCACACTTGCCACCAAGTAGCTTGAGCTTTAGACCCGAATATGCTCTACCACGATCTCTGTGTGAATTTGAAACTGTCATTCGAGGGTTTGTCTCTTTGGACCTCTTTGGTTGAGATTGAAATGGCTTGGTTATCTGTCTTTTTTCGACATCTCGGGCCTCAATAGCAGCTTTTCTTCTTTCTTTGTTCAATTCTTGACTTTAAGAGCTCGATCAACCAATACTACAAATTCTTTCAACTCCAAAATTCCTACAAGCACTTTAATGTCCTCATTCAGCCCATCTTCAAATCTTCTACACATAATGGCCTCGGTGGACACACATTCTCAGGCATACTTCTTGAGTCTTACAAATTCGCGTTCATACTCTGCTATGAGACATTTTCCCTGCTTCAATTCAAGGAACTCCTTCCGTTTTTGATCAATAAATCGCCGACTTATGTATTTCTTTCTAAATTCTTCCTGGAAGAAATCCCAAGTAACTTTTCTTTTGGCACCACTGCAACCAAAGTCTTCCACCGGTGGTAAGTCAATCTCTCAAAAGTGATACAAGACACTTTAAGCATTCCTCGGGTGTACATGAGAGCTCATCAAATACACGGGTAGAATTTTCAAGCCGAATTCCGCTTTCTCGGGATCATCATCGACCTTTGCTCTAAACTCTTCTACCCTTGTTTTGAATCTTGTCAACCGGAGGCTTGTTCATTCTTACCAAATCTATACCTTGAGCACTCTGAGAATCGTCCGAGGTATAGGAGGGGTGGAGGAGGTTGAGCATTTGGATTTGCTCGAATAAATTCAAGATACCAATTGTTCATCATTTGGAGAAAGGCATCCCGAGCCTCATCTCCTTGTCTCAATGTCTCGGTCTACTTTCCACAGATCACGGTCCCTTGTGCGGAGCCGGCGCATTAGCAAAGATCATCACCGCAGTTCCTTCAGGATCCATTACTATATTAAAACAAAACACGCTTTAGAATAATCGAGTCACCACACTATCACAATATTTTTATGGCATGTATAGCTAGACTTTTACACACACTTTATTAGTCCGAGAACCGACTAAACCATAGCTCGATACCACTAAATGTAACACCCTTACCCGTTATCGTCGTAGGAACAGATACAAGGTATTACCGAACATAACACATACCATTAAACATAACCGAGATATAAATATGTCATCCAATTTGATAGTGCATCGTATAATATATGTCTTGAACAATATTAGCCAACTTTAATGGCTTGTACAAAGTAGCTGGTCGAAATCAGTAACTAATATTTTAAACCTAGACAAATATGACACGTAACAAAATAATTAAGCCTACTATACATGTCATAATTCAAAACGTTTAGTTCAAATACCCTAAAGTATGATAGTGCGGGTAGATCTTCACGATCCTTAACTCCCGAGTAGGCAAGGACACTATAAGACAAAAGAGAGAAACAAAGTAAGCTTATAGCTTAGTAAGTAAGTATGTAAATACTAATTAAAGAATCTAACATGTTTACACAACAATTCAAGTATATCTACTTTAACTTCACTATTCATTCCACTTTGATTAAGTTGTCTCTGCGTCATATTCACTAAATAAATCATAACTCGAGATACAAAACTCAAATTCAAATCCGTAAAATTTCCTGAATCTAGACTCATAAATATTTTTGCTAATTTTTTCTATAATTTTGGTTCAGCCGATTAGTACAGTTTATTAGTTAAAGTTTCCCTGTTACACAGCTCGACTAATCGACCTCATTCACTATGAATTGAATTTCTCTCAGTACACAATTCAAACAACCCTGAAGTCTATTTCATTTAAAACTAGTCTCAATAAGGAATTTAGGCATGTAAACTATATTTCTTAATTTGCTTTGTACAATTTTTAATGATTTTTCAAAGTTGGAACAGAGGATCACGTATTCATCCTAAGCAAGTCACATACAATTGTAAATATCTCAAAATATAGAATTCCTTTGCTTGCTCTGTTTCTTTTATATGAAAGTAGACTCATTAAACTTTAATTTCAGATCTCATTCAACCTCTAATTACATTCCTCCTATTTTTGGTGATTTTTCAAAATCACGTCACTGCTATCATCTAAAAACAATTTTAATGCTAATTTCACTCTTTCACACATTCTTTATGCTAACCTCATTTTATCTTATATATGTATATACCACAAATCATTTTCACCACATTTCATTCACCATAAGTGTAGGTCCAAACCACAATATCACCACAAAACCATCCCGTTGAACAATTCGGATCAATCCTCGATATTTAATGGTTTCAAAGACACCCCACCATCATACTTCGTTTAGTTCGGCTCTCTTGTACACATGGTGAACACTTAGTACCACTCATGCGACCTAACCGATTTGTCTCGTAGCTCTCTTGTCTACATGGTGTCCTTCACTTGGAATCACGCATGCGACCTAGCTACATTTATCTTTCACGTAGCTCTCTTGTCTACATGGTGTCCTTCACTTGGAATCACGCATGCGACCTAGCTACATTTATCTTTCACGTAGCTCTCTTGTCTACATGGGATACATCTCGTATCACACATGTGACCTAGCTACTCTGAGGTGTCTCGTAGCTTTCTTGTACACATGATGTGCACTCAGCATCATACATGTGACCTAGCTACGCTCCTCTATTTCATTCGATCTCTAGAATGTTCAACCGGATCTCTCTCTATATTTATTTCCATTCTTCCAATAGTCGATTTATATTTTAACATCAGCTAGTATATTTATATAATAGGCTAAAATATGAGAATGTACATGAAATTATTGTAATATTTACATACAAACTTACCTTGGTGCAAAATGTGGAAATTTTGCAATTTAGTCCAAAACTTTTCCTTCCCTGCTCGAGATCAATTCGCGTCTTTCTCGATCTATAATAACACATTTAGCTCATTTAATACTCATACTATTTATTTCAATCCAAAATCACATCATGGAAAAATTACATTTTGCCCCTAACTTTACAAAATTACAATTTTGCCCCTAGGCTCGGAATTTAATTTCAGCCCTTATTCTTATATTTTATGATATACTGAACATTTTCTCTTCTACAACAACATCAAATTCTCACTCTATCATATAGTTATGAACAATAGGTATTTTTACCGATTATGCTGCTTTTACTCGTTTTCACTTAAAACCGAGTAGCACAAGTTATTTAACATAATTTAAAACCTCATATTCTATCATAAAACATCAAAATACACAAATTTCACCTATGGGTATTTTTCCAAATATGAACCCTAGGTTAAATTATTACTAGCATAAGCTTAATCGAGCTTCCTAATTCCAAAAACGTAAAGAATATTAAAAACGGGCTTGGAATCACTTACTATGGAGCTTGAAAATTGAAGAAACCCTAGCTATGGAGAGAGGAGAATTCGGCAGCAACTAAGGAGGATGATGATCAATTTTGTGTTATTTTTCCCATTTTATTTCATTTAATATCCAAATGACCAAAATGCCCTCCTTACTAAACTTTCAAAAATTCCTTCCATGTCCTAATTTTGTCCATGAACTTAAAATTGGTCAAATTGCTATTTAAGACCTCCTAATTAATATTCCAAAACAATTTCATACTAAAACTTCCGGGATGCAAATTTTGCAACTTATTCGATTTAGTCCCTACTTTCAATTTAAGCACTTTAGGCATAGAATTTCATCACGAAATTTTCACACAATCATGCAATCATATCATAAACCCCAAAATAATTATAAAACAATTATTTCTATCTCGGATTTGTGGTCACGAAACCACTATTCCGATTAGGCCCTAATTCGGGTTGTCACAATTATAACCATAATTGATTTACCCCATATATATTTATATATATATACTGAAATGGGTCGATGGATAATGATTTATCTCCGCCAAGCTTTCAATCCAACAAGTCTCTAAATTACTATAGAACAGGGGAAGATAAAATAGACTAAGCATGTAATGCTTAGTAAGTTCGTATAACATGGTAATTAACTTACCAGTCATTCAAGTTCAAGAAAAACATACAAGGCACATTCAAGCAATTTGATCATGAGCCTTAACACATATCCTCATCACCCTTGTTAGTCATATATTTTATATAAATATCAAGAAACATGTATGGGCTCAATAATAATTAGATTTCCAAGTACATATACTTTCCACATCATGTATTCATATTCATATACAAATCATATTCCAGTATTTCAAGCACATTTTCATAATAATTTGTCTCGAGTTCAAATTGTTTCATGTCGGAACTTTTCCCATTAAATCATTCGGAATATCATGGATGATTGTAAACTGAAAAATATATAGGATTTTTCCTATATAAATTATTACCTTTTTCTTAAATTTGTTGTTAAAACCAAGTAATTGTTTAATAAATTAATGAAATATATGAAAAATATGAAAATAGGACATAGAAATTATTAAAATGTGATTTTATGCTTTATTATATAGTTTTAATACATAAAATGGCTTATTTTATATTAAATTGAGCATATTATATTTTTATGACATAAAGTAGGCCATGCATGATTAAATTAAATAATAAAATATAAAATTATATTTAATAATTCAATTTAAAATATTTCATTAATAATTTGGGTTTTAATTAGTTTAATTAAGTTGGTAAAATTTAATTCTTTGGTCCTCTAACTTATTGATTTATTTTTGGATAGGTCTGAGAGCTTTAATTTGATTACAAAACCGTCCAAATGGAGGACGAAGTCAACCCAAAATTCGACTGAATATGGAGGTTCATATACCATCTTTTGGTTTAATTACACAAGGTCCTTGAAGAGTTGAAGAAATCAGAGATTTGCCCAACGATTTGCTGGTGACCGAGTCTTAGTCCTGAGCTGTTGTGGCACTCAAATTGACCAAGAATCAAGCAAAATCAGCCACATTCCCTCAACTCATGGCCAACCACCCTTGGAAGGAGTTTTGAAAGATGGACACTCATATTTTTAACAAACTAGCTCCCATGCCTAACCTATAAGTAAGAGCCCCTTTCTCACTTTTTCAATCATCCCTCATCCCTCATCCCTCATCCCTCATTCATTCATCATTCTCTCCTCTCTCAATTCTTTTAGTTTTCTTAGCCCTCACGCCTATCATCATCTTTGTATAAATATTTTGAGCAAATTAGCCTCTTAAAGAACCCTTGGTCAGCCACCTTGGAGAGCCATCAAAAAGGAGCAAAGTGAAGGAACGAAGGAGCCCTCATCAGTCAGAGTCTTGGGTGGCAGCCACTCTGAATTGGGTTTAACCTTTCTTACTTTAATTTAATTCAAGAATGTTTGCTATATGTTCTTTGTTCTTGTTTACAACAATGATAGCTTAATTTTATTTAACCTAGGATAATTGCTTTGATTTAATAATAATTATTTGATTCATGCTTATAATATTTGTGCCTCAATCGATCATGTTTTCAATTAAAATCAAGTCTGTATTTCGTTTATACGTGATTGAAATGCACCTGAATTAGCTGTGCGATCCTAACCAGATGATGGCTAATGGACGCATAATTGAAATGTGCATGCTCAATTAGATCCTAACCTAATTAAATTACAAGTTGCATAACATCCCTAACAAGGCTCTGTTATCTGCATAGTTTTTAGATTTGTATGATTAAACTATTTCAAACCTAACACGTCCCTATTACTCAGCACGAATACTAAGAAACCCTTAGTAAATAAGGATCAGTAAAATGCGTATTTACTAAGTAAAAGATTTCGAAAGGACCTAACGTGGTTTCCAAACTCATGAAAGATCGAGTTGCCATGGAATGTTTTTCGAATATTGATAAGCATGTTGATAATAATTTGACTTTAATTAAAGTAATCATCCTAGCTTATTTATGTTATAATTGTTGCTTATTGTGTTAATTTTGCTAAAATCTATATCATTCATATAGTTTGCATACTTAGGATAAATTGCATTAGGGATCATTACATTTAGTTTCATATACTTAATTTTTTATTACTTCTCAATTATATTGTTTTTATTTATCACATTGTTAATACACTTTTACAAATTAAGTGACTTAGCACAAATACAATCCCTGTGGAGACGATAACTCGATACTTACTTATTACTTGATAATGACTGTGTACACTTGCACAAACCCGAATGTTACAAGTTTTTGGCGCCGTTGCCGGGCATTGTCAACTGTTGCCATAGTCATTTTTTGTGAAATTATTTATTTTCAATTTGGTTATTTCTAACAGTACTAACTTATTCTTTTTAATTTTGTAATTTTCTTTCCAGGTGTTTATGAGCATAGATTGGATTATCAATTTACTCCCAGTAGACCCTGAAATTGAGCGAACTTTTAGACAAAGAAGACGTGAATGGATAGCTCAGAGATAGAATGAGATGGACCTTGGAAATCAAAATCAAGACCAAGGTAATGAAGCCGAACATGCATGAAATCCTATCCTCATTACTGATGATAGGGATCGATGCATCAGACAATATGATGTGCCACTTTTCAATGAGTTAAATCCAGGAATTAGAAGGCCAAATATTGAGGCAACCCAATTCGAATTGAAACCAGTGATGTTTCAAATGCCACAAACGGTGGGCCAATTTAGTGGTATGCCCACAGAAGATCCACATCTCCACATTCGATTGTTTATGGAGGTGAGTGACTCATTCAAGATAGGCGGTGTGACTGAAGACGCACTGAGGTTGAAGTTGTTTTCGTACTCGTTGCGAGATCAAGCATGAGCATGGCTCAATTCATTGCCACCAAGTTCTATATCTACATAGCAACAATTAGCATAGAGAGATTTTTTGTTAAGTATTTCCCGCCTAGTAAAAATGCTAAGTTGAGGAACGAGATCACAACTTTCCAACAATTGGATAACGAGTCTTTGTATAAGGCTTAGGAGCGATTCAAGGAGTTACTTCGTAAGTGTCCTCATCATGGGATTCCTTATTGTATCCAGTTGGAGATATTCTATAATGGTCCCAATGCACATATAAGATTGATGGTAGATGCTTCTGCGAATGGTGGAGCTTTGTCTAAGTCTTATAATAAGGCTTATGAGATCATCGAGAGGATTGCGAGCAACAATTATCAATGGCCAACAAATTGAATAGCTTCAGGAAGACGTGTAGCCAGAATTCATGAAGTTGATGCTCTCACTTCGTTATCAGCTCAGGTGTAATCTATTTCCTCTATGTAAAGCAGTTTACCGCTAATGGTGCCAATAATTTTACAGCTCAGCCACCAAGTCCGTTTGAAGTATTTTCCTGTGTGTACTGTGGGGAAGGTCATTCTTTCTAGAATTGCCTATTGAATCCCGAGTCAGTATACTATATGGGGAATCAATATCAAAATAGGAGTGGACAAGGACCCCAGTCCAACTTCTATAATCTTTCATGGCATAATCACCCCAAATTTTCTTGGAGAAACTAAGGAAATGGACCAAACAACAACTTTATGTAGCATAAACCCAACCAATCTCAGGGGTTTAATCAGCAAGGTCCAAAACCACCTCAAGCTGAATCATCAAATAGTTTGGAGAACTTGTTGAAAGCATACATGGCGAAAAATGACGCTTTGATCTAGAGTCAAGCAGCAACACTGAAAAATTTGGAAAACCTAATGGGTCAGTTAGCTACGGAGCTTCGTAATAGACCATAAGGAACTCTGCCAAGTGATACTGAGAATCGAAGAAATTTGGGTAAAGAACATATCAAGGCAGTGGCATTGCGAAGCGGTAAAATTCTGGAACCCCGATTGATTAATGTTGAGGATGAGCCTGTTGAAAAGGGGGAAAGTCAACCAACTGTTGAAGTACCTATACTAAAAGAGTCAAAATCTGCAAAGACTGACAAGGTAAATCATAACTTAATGAATTCAAATACTTTAACATCTTCTTTGGATGCAGATTTACCTATTCAGAAGAGTTTTTCGGTTCAACCAAAAGTTCCATCACCTCTATATCCACAAAGATTGTAGCAACACAAGTAGAAATAGGAGGTGCAATTCAAGAAGTTTTTGGATGTTATGAAGCAATTACACATTAAAATTCCATTTGTAGAGGATTTAGAACAAATGCCGAATTATGTGAAGTTTATGAAAGATGTACTATCCAATAAGAAATGACTAAGTGAGTATGAGACTGTCGCTCTGACAAAGGAGTGCAGTGCTTTCCTGCAGAACAAGCTGCCACTGAAATTGAAGGATCCAGGAAGCTTTACGATACCCTGTAACATTGGTGAATCTTATTGTGGTAAAGCTTTGTATGACTTAAAAGCAAGTATAAACTTGATGCCTAAGTCTATTTTCAATATGCTACGGATAGGAGAAGTAAGACCTACAACTGTGACGCTCCAACTAACGGATCGATCTTTAGCATACCCCGAAGGAAAGATCGAGGATGTTTTGGTAAGAGTCGATAAATTTATTTTTCATGTTGATTTCATTATTCTAGATTTTGAAGCAGATAAGGAAGTGCCAATTATCCTTGGGAGACCTTTCCTAGCCACGGGAAGAACGTTAATTGATGTATAGAAAGACGAACTCACCATGCGAGTTCAAGACAATCAAGTAACTTTTAAAATTCTTAAGCGATGAAATTTCCCGATCCGAGAAAAGAGTTCTCAGTTATGGAAGAAATAGAAAACTTTATTTCTATAGAAAGCCATCTTGAAGAAAATCCATTGGAGAAAGCCTTAGGGTTTGACCCTTTGGAGGATGAAGAAGGTGAAGAAAACATGGCTGTGATAGAAGCCAACCTAAGGAATTTTATAACATGGCTTTGATAGAAGCCAACCCGAGGAAATTTATTCAATCCACACGATTTGAACCGTTGGAGTTGGAAGTTAGAGAATTTGTGCAACCCAAATTGTCAATCGAAGAACCACCTACACTCGAACTAAAGGTACTTCCTTCCCATTTGAAATATGTTTATTTAGGTAATTGTTCTACTTTACCTGTGATTATTTCAGTCGAACTAACAAAAGATCAAGAGGAGCAATTAATTTCTGTTCTAAAGAAATTTAAAAAAGCAATTGGTTGGACTATAGCTGATATTCGAGGTATAAGCCATTCATTTTGCATGCGCAAAATTATTCTAGAGGAAGGTGAAAAAGCTCAAATTGATGGGAAAAAGAGGCTTAATCCTATTATGAAGGAAGTTGTGAGAAAGGAAGTGATCAAATGGCTAGATGCAGGAATCATCTATCCTATTTCAGATAGTTTGTGGGTAAGTCCGGTATAGTGTGTGTCGAAGAAAGGTGGAATTACGATTGTTGAGAATGAGCGTAAAGAATTGATCGGAATAAGAACTGTTTTTGGTTGGAGAATTTGTGTTGACTACAGAAAGTTGAATAAATCCACTCGGAAGGACCATTTTTCGTTGCCTTTTATGGATCAGATGCTAGATCGACTGGCAGACAATGAATTCTATTATTTTTCAGATGGTTATTCGGGATATAACCAAATAGTTTTCGCTCCGGAAGACCAACATAAAACAACCTTTACTCATACGTACGGTATGTTTGCTTTTAGGCGAATGCCTTTTGGTTTATACAATGCACCTGCAGCATTCCAACGATGCATGATGGCAATATTCACTGATATGATTGAAAATTTTGTTAAGATTTTCATGGATGATTTTTCTATTTTTGGTAACACTTATGATATTTGTTTGAGTAATTTAGCTAAGGTACTGAAGAGATGCGAAGTGACGAATCTAGTCCTTAACTGGGAGAAATGCCATTTTATGGTTAAGGAAGGGATTGTCTTAGGGCATAGAATTTCAAAGAAAGGATTTGAAGTCGACAAAGCAAAGGCGGACGTAATTGAAAGATTACCAGACCCAATGAATGTGAAAAGATTTAGAAGTTTCTTAGGCCATGTCGGTTTTTACCGAAGGTTTATCAAAGATTTTTCAAAAATGTCTAAACCACTATGTTCATCGTTAGAGAAAGATAAAGTGTTCGATTTCAACAAAACATGTTTAGAAGCTTTTGAAGAGTTGAAAAAACGGTTAATCTCAGCCCTAATAATCATTACACCCAATTGGAGCACACATTTTGAGTTGATGTACGATGCAAGTGATTATGTTGTTAGAGCTGTGATAGGTCAAAAAAGGAATAAAGTGTTCCACCTCATTTACTATGCAAGTAGAACCTTGACGGGAGCCCGACTCAATTATACAGTAACTGAAAAATAACTATTTTCTATAGTTTTTGCTTTTAACAAATTCTGCACATATCTTATAGGTACCAAAGTTACAGTATTTACTGACCATGCGGTCATTAAATACTTGCTCATGAAGAAACATGGAAAACCGAGGCTAATTCGTTGGATACTTTTACTCCAAGAATTTGACCTTGAGATCCAAGACAAAAAAGGTGTTGAAAATCAAGTAGCTGATCATCTGTCGAGGTTGAAGCAAGATGAGGTAACTCGATCACATGTGCCTATCAATGAGAATTTCCCAGAGGAGCATTTATTTAAGGTGAGTCGAATTCATGAAACACCTTGGTTTGCTGATTTTGCTAATTATCTTGCATGTAGAATAATTCTTTGAGAATTGACATACCAACAAAGGAAGAAATTCCTTCATGATAGTCGGTATTATTTCTAGGAGGACCCGTTCTTGTTTAAACAGTGTGTAGATAATATAATCTGAAAGTGTGTAGCTGAAAGTGAGATTGTTGAGATCTTACATCATTGCCATTCATCTCCAAGTGGGGGACACTTTGGTGGTACACGTACCGCAACAAAGATTTTGCAAGTAGGTTTCATTTGGCCTACACTATTTAAAGATGCTTATGCTTATGTGAAGAACTGTGATAGATGGAAAAAGAGTGGAAACATATCATGGAGGAATGAGATGCCCTTAACAAACATTTTGGAAATTGAATTATTCGACGTATGGGGCATTGACTTCTTAGGACCGTTTCCTTCTTTATATGGGAACAAATACATCTTAGTTGCTGTGGATTATGTGTCCAAGTGGGTTGAAGTTGAAGCATACCCTACAAATGATGCTAAGGTAGTCATGCGATTCCTACATAAGCATGTGTTTACACGATTTGGGACACCAAGAGCTATTTTTAGTGATGAAGGTTCTCACTTTGTGAACAAATGGCTTAATTGGTTGCTTGACAAATATGATGTGAAACACAAGATTGCTACTGCTTATCACCCTCAGTCTAATGGGCAAGTTGAAAAAGTGAGCCGTGAGATGAAAGGTATCCTTGAAAAGGTAGTATGCCCTAGCAGAAAAGATTAGTTTCGAAGGCTAGATGATGCATTATGGGCCTATCAAACAGCATTTAAGACATCTTACCGGTTGGCTTTTGGGAAGAAGCCATTAGAGTTGGAGAATAGAGCTCACTGGACTTTGAAGAAATTGAACTTCGATCTTAAGCAAGCCGGTGAGAGAAGGATGTTACAACTGGATGAGATGGAAGAGTTGAGGTTGTTTTCCTATGAGAATGCCAAAATGTGTAAAGAAAGATAAAAAAAACATGGCATGATAGTCATATATGACCTTGTGAGTTTAAAGAAGGTCAAAAGGTTTTATTGTTCAATTCAAGGCTGAAGTTATTTCTTGGGAAGCTGAAATCCCGATGGAAAGGACCTGATACCATCTATCGAGTTTATTCTTATGGAGCTGTTGAATTATACGAAAATCACGGAGGTACATTTAAAGTTAATGGTCAACATCTCAAACATTATTGGGATGGTGAAGTTGGGCGAGTTGAATCCTCGCTCAAATTAACAGACCTTTGATTTTTGGAACGACGGAAATGTGCAAGTGTACATAATTGCAACAAGTTATAAAGTGACAAGTAAATGTCGAGTTATCGTACCCACAGGGACTGTGAAAAGGATTATTTATGAATGCAATTTAAAACACTATGATGAATAAAAATATTTTGTTTAAAGAGGGTGATTAAAAACTTAAGAAAATTAAAATAAATAAATAAATGAAGTAAAAGAAAGTTCCAATGCATGATTTCAAAATAAGATTTAATCAAGATGATATAATTGTGTTGGATTAATTACACTTCTCATCTTAGAATTATTAAGCTTATGTTTATATTGTTACGAATAAAATCACGGCAACCCGGTAATTTGCTAACTTATGAACATACTTACATACCAAAATTCATTCATCTCTTGACATATCCCTATGTCAATTCAACCGACTAAACAGATTCTAGTAAGCAAACATGTTATTGCACATACATACTCATTAAACTAAACTAACTTCTTGCATATCCCTATGTCAATTCAAACGATTAATTAAATCTAACAAGCATAAAAAAGACTATGTGAGGTAACAGGGTATCCCTACCTTGAAACAGTTTAATCACAATAATCTTGCAAGTTATGCAAGGCAATAATATCGCCAGATACATTGCTAATTTAACCTTCAGCTATCTTAGAAGAATAAACATGCACTGATCAAGTACTGTGTCAATTAATTACAATTTCAATTTGTTTAAATAATTAATTCATTAGTTACCTCACAGTCGTAACGCAAGAATAACTTAGGCATGATTTTACTTAATCAAGTATTTTACCGAGGCCTATAACAACATAAACACAATTTTAACAATTTAAGAAGACAAAATGCAATCAACCCAACACGAACTAAATTCAAGCTAAGCAGATTAAATTAACCATTCCAACAACATGAATACTCATAGATATGTTCATCATAACAACAACAAAAATTAAAGAGATAGGGAACAAGAATCAAATCCGGTGGTTTTTCGAGGCTTGACTTGGTTGCTCTATTCTTCCTTCTTATTGTCCTTGCCGATCAAGGCTTCGATGAACACTCAATTTCTGCTCCAAAATGGTTGAAGAAAACCCCTTTTCCAAGGTAAGAAATCCACACAAGAGCAAGGGAATTGAAATGGAAAAATGAGAGAAAAAGAATGAAAGAGGAGAGAAGTGTTGTAAAATGAATGAGGAATGAATGAGATGCTTTGAATGATCAGCCAAGGGGGGCTTTTATAGCTGAGTGTGACAGCTAAAATTTGCTAAAAAAGGCAGCCAAAGAGCCACCCCTTGGCCGGCCACCTATGTGGCAAAGTTAATGCTTTCAACTTTGCTAAAAATAGCTTGGGGCAAATCCAAAAATCCACCAATTATGGAGGGGTTAGAATGCAACTTTGACAAGACTTCAAAGGCTTCTTTGCAAGATTAATTAATCAGCTAATAAGCTGATTTGAGTCAGCATATGGCCGGTTTTGGGCTGCCCAATCTTTGGACGGTTCACTTCAATTGGTTCGGTTCAACTAGACCACTTTTTCCATAATTAATTAATATTAATTTATTTAGCCCAAATTAAATTGGGTATAAATTAAAATTAATTATATTATGAATTAATACACATAATTGGACCGTCTTAAGATGGAAATTAATTTGCCTTGATACTTCAAATTGCTTCTCGGTTTTGTGCTTCAAGCAGTGTCTGCCGAGCCATTTTTCGCCTTTTGCACAATTCTGTCGAAAATAACCAAAATTGCTAAAAATTAATTATAAAATTAACTAAAATTCATCATGTTCATATTTTAAGTATAATTTAATTATTTTATAAAAATTCATTATTTTTCGACAAGAATTTAATCGAAACGGTATGATTTAAAGCTAAAAAGGGTATGTAAAAATGCGTAAATTTTCATGTTTCCACACCCCCAAACTTAATGCATTACTCATCCTGAGTAATGCACAAATTTTGAAAAGAATTTCTCAGAAACACCTTTGGAAAACTCCTTCAGAGCAACATTTTTCCCAAAATTATGAATTTAATATACTTAAGCTCAAAAACAAGAAATTTGATAGTTATGCTACTTAAGTATACATATTGTTCAAACTAATCTCAACAACTATTATGATAGCAGAAATTAAACTAAATGCTTCCTAATAAAGTCATTTTAAACCTTACCAATGTGATTTTATTCCCTTTATTCAAGATTAAGTTACAATCATTAAGTTTAACTTATGTCTTCATATGTTGTATGTAGTAAGTTCTTTCCACTAATGTAGGTAGCATTGGAACTTTTGAATTAATAGGTCTTTAACAAGGTTGTAACGTGGTTGGACTTAAGGGTAGGTAAAAGATAGATAATTTTAGGCTTTTAAACCCTAGACTCAGCTTGTATCAGACCTTCAAAATAATCACCTTCAATACACCAACTTTCTTTGCTTTCATATGCTCTTTTGTACATTCATTTTTAGGTACATATGTTTTTTTTTTCAATCTACACAACATTTTCCTGAATGTACTACAATTTTAACAGCATTTTATACTTCTTTTCAACTCCCCCATACTTATTTTCAATGAATACTTGGAATAGTACCGAGTCTAGTGTTTGGGACAATTTTGAGACAGTTAAGAGAGAAGTGATGGCTAAATTTGCAAGGGTTCAAATAAAATTAGGCCATATAGTCTCGAAGTTGGGTTTCAAAAGATAAAAATTTCATCATGGTTGGCTTGAAAGGCTCAAACGGTCCAAAAAAAAGTTGCCTAAATCATTTCCAACATTCCATGCTTCCTAGGATTTCGCCTCAAGAAACTACTAAGTCAATTCTAAAGACTTAAACTTTCATGCATGCCTAACTTTCGTAAGGAACTAAAATTTTATGGTGTGATTTGCATGCTTTATTAAAAATACATTTATATCATTATTAGCTAACATAATAATTCATTGAAATAATAGAACTTTATTCATACTAAAGTTTAGCATACTTAACAAAATTTCAAATTATTGAACAAAAGATATCATAATCATAATTAACAGAAAAATTTATTCTGAGTGGAAATAATTCAAATTTTCGGTCCCCCAAACTTAAGATGAACAATGTCCTCATTGTTTAAAGTGAATAGATACTATATACCAGGTAGGATTCTAGAAAATAGGAGGAGAGTCAATTTGACTGCTTAAGTACCAAGCTCTTTTCTAAATCCAATCCTAGACATGTATATACCTATTGCCACACTTTATACTTCGTGACTTGCTCAAATTTTATTAGTGATTTTCCTCTCTTAATTTAAAATAAAAAAATTCCTAATTAACTTAATCCTAAAATGACCTAAGAACAGAAATAAAATAAAGTCAAGATTCTTCCTTTATTTATTTGCAGACCCTTTCGAATTTGACTCATCTTTTGCTCTATCACTATCGCCTTTGCATGAATTGCTTCGCTCCTTCTTTGGTAATGGACTCCATGGTTCAAATATAAAATCTGGAAATTCAGGCACAAAAATAAATAGGTCATTGTAGATTTTCTTAAGAGCACTTCTCATCAAGTCATCCCTTATTTTTGAGTATCTCCAGTAAGCTTGTTGCTGTCATTGCATATGCTGCATTATGTCCATCAAATTTGATAGTTCATCTCAAAGACCTGGGCTAGGTGGTTGAGCTTTAAATATTGAAGTTTCATCATCGGGCTCAATTTCTGGTTCTATTGGTTCCACCTTATCAGGGGCTTCAGCCGATTGTATTGGCTCGATCTCTGTGGGATCTTCTTCTTCTTCATCGGGATCCTCACTTTCTTCAACTCGCTGCTGTAGAACAGAATGTGATTGTGCCCTGGCTATACCCTGCCTTCTTTACGTTTGAAAGAATCTCAGCTTTTAAGCACAAAATTGTTATCATAAAAAGGAACTAAGTGGAACCAGAACGTCTACTGGCACAATTCCTTATCTCTCGTAGGATGATTTTTCCCACATCAATGGTCTTTCCAGTTAAAATTGAATATAATAAGACCATTCAGTCTAACGAGAACAGATGAGATAGAACCATACCTTTGTAAGTGGTGTTAAAGATTCTCTTCGACAAGTGTGGATTCCTTGCTTTGACACAGTTCACTTAGAACCTGGAACTATAAGTTCCTCAAGAATTTCTTGCAAATTTTCAGGCTTGATGTTGCTCATCAAAGAAGAATATTCATTGTTTTCGAAATCAAGTAATTCAAAGAACTCGTTAATAGCATTTGAACTTATTGGTACCTTGATTCTGAGAACTGGAACTTCTATCAAACTGCTTGAGGTTAAATTCGCGTAGAATTCTCGAATTAGTTCCTCATCCACACTAGGCCTCTTTTCACAAAACAATTCCCAGTTGAGGGCTTCAACAGCTTGACGAATACGTGCCATAAAGTCTTTGTAGTTGCTCTCTTTCAAAGTGAAGCCTTTCTCTGGATGCATCTGTTGATTTTTGAAGATACTCTCGTATCTTGCTTTGGCTTCTTCACAATGAAATTTGTTTTGTATTTCATTAATTTGGGCACAAGCACGAGTTCTCTTGCGAGGCATTATTAACCTGAACAAAAGATGGGAAATTTTTTTCTCAAAAATTTAATTCAAAAAATTTATTAATAATTCAGTAAATTGAAAAATTAAATAATTGAATCAAATTAAAATTTGGGAGAAAACAAATTGTCTTACCACCTTTTTTTTATAAAACTCAAAACTCCTAAAAATTATTAATAAACAAAAGAGGTCAATTTAAGGTGGGTTGGAAGATTTCGGCTAAGGGGCTTGGTGTAGGTGTGTGCCGCACAAGTGCCGAATAGCAAGCATGCTAGTCGAGCAGGGGCAAGAAGCGGCACAGGCTTGGCACGATGAGTTGCATGGGCAGCAGGGCGCAAAGCTGAGTGGGCAACAGCTTAGGCACACGCACGCTAGAGATGGAGCAAATGCAGCGCCAATGTGCGGGCCAAGTGAGTGCTGGAGTTGGACGTGCACAGGTGCTGGAGCAGGACAGGGAGCGTAATGCAGCACGCAATGGGGGCAAGTGTGCTCGGCGTGTGCGATGGAGCTAGGCTGCTTGGTGCTTGCTGGCCGAATATTTGCTAGGTTAGGGGCTTGTGGCACTTTAAGGGTTTTGGTGTTTGGGATTTTTAGTGATGAATGAATGGAAAAGGTAGTATTTATAATGAAAGGAATAGGACTTAAAGTAGAATTCTTAGAGAAATTTAATAATTAAAAACTCTAAGTTCTAATTTTAATCCAAGTTAACAACAATTAATAATAAAATATATGCATATTAAATTATTAATGCTATTAATTTATTTAAACAAAATGAGATATGATTAAAACTAACCCTAATTCTATGCTAAATTGATAAAATTAATATATAAATTATAATAGATATAATTATATATTAAAGATTATCATCTTATTATTATTAAAACTTATCAAATAAAATATGATGAAATTAACACTAATCCCAACTCTATATAAAGTTGATAATAATTAATATATATTATAATGGATATAATTATATATTAATAATTATCATCTTTTTTTGAATTAAAACGACTTACATGCATGCAAGTCGCTTTCAAGCAATCTCTGATGACTTTTACTTTCTCTTCTGTTTCTTTAACTTGATCAACCCCGTAAATTTGATTTTCCTTAAGCTTTGTCCAATACAAAGGTGTGCAACATTTACGTCAACACAAAGCTTCATAAGGTGCCATATTCAAACTCAACTGATAACTATTATTGTAGGCAAACTCTACTAATGGTAAGTACTTTTCCCAACTGCCTTGAAATTTCAGTACACAGCATCTAAGCATATCTTCAAGTACCTGAATAACTCTCTCTGACTGACCGTTTGTCTGAGGATGGAAAGCTGTACTAAAACTCAACTTTGTGCCCAAAGCTTCCTGTAACTTCTTCCAAAACTGTGAAGTAAATCTCAGATCTCTGTCTGAAATGATCGATAATGATACCCCGTGTAGCTTGACTATCTCTGAAATATACAACTTGGCCAACTTTTCAAGTGAATAATCCATACGAACTGGGATAAAATGAGCTGACTTCGTTAACTTATCAATCACAACCCATACTGCATCTTTCTTTCTCAATGTCAACGGTAATCCTATCACAAAATCCATAGTAACTCGGTCCCATTTCCACTCAGGGATTAGCACAGGCTGCAATAAACCTGAAGGTACCTGATGTTCAGCCCTTACCTACTCGTAAATCAAGCATCTAGAAACAAACTCTGAAATGTCCCTTTTCATTCCTACCCACTAGTATATTTTCTTCTAATCATTATACATCTTTGTACTTCCTAGATAAATAGACAAAGAACTACTATGTGCTTCCTATAAGAGCTTTCGAATAAGCTCATCATTCTTCGGTACACATACCCTATCTCTGAACATCAAACACCCGTCAGAACTGATCTAAAAATATGACTCGATATCCGACTTACACTGAGCTCTTTTGGCTAACAACTCACTGTCATTTTTCTGAGCTTCACAAATTTCTTCAAGAAACATCGGTTTAGCTTTCAACTCAGCTAAGATAAATCCATCATCTGATAAGGCTAAGATAAATCCATCATTTGATAAGGCTAAACTAGTGTTCAAAGCTCTTAATGCAAACAAAGGTTTCCTACTCAAAGCATCAGCAACAATGTTTGCCTTACCTGGGTGATAATCGATCACTAGCTCATAATCATTAATCAACTCTAGCCATATTTTTTGCCTCAAATTCAAATCTTTTTGAGTCATAAAATATTTCAAACTTTTGTGATCAGTGAATATTCAGCACTTCTTGCTGTACAAATGATGTCTCCAGATCTTCAGCGCAAAAACAATGGCAGTTAGCTCTAAATCATGTGCCAGATAGTTCTTCTCATGTGGCTTTAGCTGTCTAGAGGCATAAGCAATTACCTTTCTTTCCTGCATAAGTACACAATCAAGTCCATTCAAGGACACATCACTGTAAATCACAAACTCCTTACCTGGTTCTGGTTGTACTAAAATAGGAGCTTCAGTCAATAATGCCTTTAACTTGTCAAAACTCTATTGACACTTCTCAGTCCAGTCAAACTTGATATCCTTTCATAGTAATCTTGTCAGCGGGGTAGCTATCATGGAAAATCCCTCTACAAATCGTCTATAATATCTGGAAAGACCAAGAAAACTTCTAACCTCTGATACATTTCTAGGAGGCTTCCAATCAACAATAGCTAAAATCTTGCTCGGATCAACCCTGATACCTTCACCTGAGACAATATGTCGAAGAAAACCAACTTCTCGTAACCAGAACTCACTTTTTCTGAACTTGGTATACAACTGATTATCTCTCAGGATCTGTAAAACTGTCCTCAAATGCTCTGCATGCTCAGTCTCATCATGAGAATAAATCAAGATATCATCAATGAACACAACTACAAACTTATCCAAGTACGGTTTGAAAATTCGATTCATTAAGTCCATGAAAATGGCAGGAGCATTAGTTAAGCCAAATGGCATCACAAGAAACTCATAATGACCATACCTAGTCTAGAAAGCAGTTTTCGAGACATTTGACTCTTTAACTCGCAACTGATAATATCCAGATCTCAAATCTGTCTTGGAGAACACAGTGGCCCCCTTCAATTGATCAAACAAATCATTAATTCTAGACAGTGGATACTTATTCTTTACTGTTACTTTGTTAAGCTGCCAATAATCTATGCACAATCTTATTGATCCGTCTTTCTTTTTCACAAATAGCACGGTGCACCACATCGGAAACAACCTTCTCAGTTGCTCGACACTTACCTGGGTGATGTCGACCACTTCCGGGACACTCTGGTCTATCAGGCTGAACACTTCCAACACCTGTAATCGATGTGGTCTAAGCTTTTGGACTCATAAATCTTCTGCCTCTGTTTCGACTAGAATATCCAACTGAAAAATTAGATCTGGTAGAGAACTATCTAGGCCTCTTGGATGTAGATTGAAATGACTTGATCATTAGTCTTTTCTTCGTGTCTTGCGCCTCAATTTCAACTTTGCCTTTTCTTTTTAACAGCTCCTCTACCTTACAGGCTCTCTCAACTAGGACAACAAACTCTTTTATTTCTAGGACACCAACCGACAATCGGATATCATCATTAAGCCCATCCTTAAATCTTTTGCACATAATAGCCTCTGTAGAAACACACTCTCGAGCATAATTGCTGAGTCTAACAAACTCGCGCTCATATTCAGTCACTATCATATTGCCCTGTTTCAACTCTAGAAACTCTTTTCTTTTCTGGTCAACAAACCTCTGACTGATGTACTTTTTACGGAATTCCTCCTGAAAGAAATCCCAAGTGACTCTCTCTTTCGGTACAACTGATACAAGTGTCTTCCACCAATGGTAGGCCGAATCTTTAAGAAGTGATACAACACATTTCATACATTTCTCAGGTGTGCAAGATAACTCATCAAAGACTCTGATAGTATTCTTGAGCCAAAATTCTTGTAACACCCAGAACCCAAGACCATCGCCGGTGTCGGACACGAGGGGTTAACAAGCCAAATCCACATATTTCACCCACCAATTTGACATTTCCAGACAGGCTGGAAATCTGCATCACTGTCACCTTAAAAATCATATCTTGAGTTTCAAAACTCAGAAACTGATTCCGTAAATTTTCCCTGAATTTATACTCATATATCCATCCATGGATTTATTTCTAGAATTTTTGGTCAGGCAAATTGGTACAGTTTATTAGTTAAAGTAACCCATGTTACAGGGATCGACTGCTCTGACCTTCGTGCGTTACAACTTGAATATCTCTCTGTACAGGGCTTTAATACTGGTGCCGTTTGTTTCTAATGAAACTAGACTCAAAATGGAATCTGTACATATAAGGCATGACTCCTAATTATTTCTGGATAATTTATAATAAATTTTTAAAGTTGCGACAGGGGACCCAGAAACTGTTCTGGCCCTATCTCACAATAGCTTTAATATCTCTTAACATGTAACTCCTATGACCGTTTCAATTATTCCACATGAAAGTAGGCTCATTAAGGTTCATTTACATAATTTATTCATTATTTAATACCATTCCTACAAATTTTGGTGATTTTTCAAAATCATACCACTGCTGCTGCCAGCATCTGTTTTCAAAGTAACCATTACCTATTTCATGATTTCCACGATTCAAATGGCCCTTTTTGCACACATAGCACAAAGTGTGATTATGATTAACCATTCCAATGGCTAATCCTTTCAGACAATTTCATACCCCATAATGATTATCATACAAACTATTATAGAATCATACTAAAAACGTATATAAGCCATTTTCGCATGGCTATCCAAGCTTACACAAAACTGAAAGGTACATGACCTTCAACATTAGGGTAGTCCTATACATGCCATTTCAAAGTTCAACCAAAATTATACCAAAATGGAGGCTTTGATAGTGTAGATGACTTCGACTTTACTGATCCCGAATCCGATCGCTAACGAGCAAAATCTATAAAACAGAGAGCCAAAGCAACGGGGTAAGCATTTTTATGCTTAGTAAGTCTCAAGCAATAAAATCAGCTTTTACTAAGGCATTACATTCACATAGCCAAATGAATCATTTCATTAATACACATTCACATAATCATACTTGCTTCACACTTCATCATTGTATACTTTCACAAGATATCAACCAATTCAATAGCTGAAAATTCGTTAGTCGATTGAACGAATGTTACTCAAACATATCGACTTTTCCAATGCACATATAAACATACCTTTTCCTTTGGGCTTTTCGAGCGTACTAATTAAATTTATTACAGCAACCAACGCTCACCTTCAGCCCAAGCTTCTTCGGAATACAACCGGATATAACCACATGCACGAATGCCTTCGGGTCTTAGCCCGGATAGAACGACTTGCACAAATGCCTTCGGGTATTAGCCTGGATTTAACAACTTGCACGAATGCCTTGGTCTTAGCCGGATGTGGTCACTAGCACAATGGCCTTCGGTCTTAACCCGGTATAATTACTAGCATAAATGTCTTGGGACTTAGCCGGATATCATTCAATTGCTCATGCACACACATACATCAATAATCATTACACATCCATGTTTCATTTTCGTTACTAAGGCTCAAACACAAACATATCACTTGCATAATCGCCGGGACTTAGCCGGGTATCATTCAAATACTCATACACACATAAATCAATAATCATTACACATCCATATTTCATTTCACATAATTCGAGTAGGGTCATTTCTTGAGGACTTACCTCGGATGTTGTCGAACGGCTTCGACGGCTAATCGATCACTTTTTCCTTCCCCTTATCCAATTGTGGCCCTCTAAGCTCTTGAGCTAATTCAAACAAATTCAATTCATTAAAGTCTCGCTTGCTAGCCTTGGCGAATACACATATCATTGACTCAACATCACATAACTAAGCACTTTAGTCAATTTTCTTTAATTGCACACATTCGGCCTTAGCTCACAACAAGGTAGCCGATTACCTAAGTCAAGAATAGGCATCATTAAGCTTGCCTCTAACCGAATGCATGCACAATAATTCCCCCATGTGGCCGATTATACTTAGTCATACTTGCACAAAATCAACAATAAATTGCAAGATTTTCACATCATATGTGTACTAGGCCGATTGTACATGCAAATTTCACAACATTCTTCAACAAATTTCTTCTTTAAACAACATATTTATCACTTTCTTCATAATCAAAATATCATGTGCAATCATATATACACATATAGGTGCAAGGCAATTTCAAGGTGTCCATAGCCATCCAAAACACAAATTTTTACTAACATGCAAGAAGCATGAACCATGCTCATGAATGCATCATGGTCGAATACATCACAATCATGCCCTTTCAACTTCAATCATGGTTAAACAAAAGAAAACTCAATGTCTTACTCAAGATGGCTACAAGAAATTTCAAGAGTAGAAAATCCATCATTGCATGCATCATTAGCAAGCTTCACATTTAGCATGCAATGGCTTTAACACAATAACAACTTTGGCCAAATACCATTCCCATGGCATAACAAGGATTTGAACCATGGCTAACATGAACATCAAGTTAGCAACTAAAACATGCATGAAACTCATAACACAACCTCATACATACCTTACTCTTGATGCAAGTTTAGCCAAATTTCCTTCTAGATCTCTTCTAAACAAAGAAAATGAAGCAAAAATCCTTCCTTTTTCCTTAGTATTTTCGGCCAAAGAAGAGAAAAATAGATGAACAAAATTTTTTCTTTGCTTCTCTTTCACTCACGGCAAAAGGGGAAAGGATGAGCAAATTTTTATTTTTGTTTCTCTTCCTACATGCTTAATTTTTTATCATTTATCACATCATGCATTAACAAAACATGTCATAACATGTTTTCCTTGCCCATATTCCCTTGTCATGGCTGGCCACTATACCATCTTTGGGGAAATTTGACATGCAAATCCCTTATTTTTGCATGCATGATCAACTAGTCATCACATATTTCCCCATCATACTTTCAAAGTTTACTACTAGGTCCTTTCTAGTGAAATTCACATTTATAATTCTAAATTGAAACATCAAAATGTCATACACAAATTAACACATATCATAGGCATCAAAATAAATTTTAAATTATTTTTATGCCTCGGTTTTGTGGTCCCAAACCACATCCCGACTAGGGTAAATTTTGGCTGTCACAACTCTCCCCACTTAAGAAATTTTCGTCCCGAAAATCTTACCGTAAATAGGGTTGGGTATCGCTCTTTCATAGAGTTCTCGGTTTCCCAAGTAGCTTCTTCTATCCCGTGTTTGAGCCATAACACTTTCACTAGCGGAACCCGCTTGTTCGCAACTCTTTCACTTCACGTGATAGGATACGAATCGGTTCTTCCTCATAACTCATATTGGCTTGAATTTCAACCTCCGATGGACTAATCACGTGCGATGGATCGATCTATAGCGTCAAGCATCGAAACATGAAAGACATCGTGAATCTTTTCGAGTTCGGGGCAAAATCGAAGATATGCCACTTGGACCGACTCGCTCAGATATCTCATATGGTCCAATGAACCTCGGGCTCAACTTGCCCTTACGGCCGAATCGAGTATCTTTTCCAAGGCGAAACCTTAAGAAACACTTTATCTCCCACGATACTCAATGTCCTTTCGTTTCAAATCCGCGACGACTTCTCGACAATCGGAGGCTATTTTCGACTTTTACGGATTACTTTTACTTTCATTCAAAGATCTTTAATCAAATCCACTCGAAAATTTTGTTTTCACCGAGCTCGGTCCAAAACAATGGTGTACGGCATTTACGCCGTACAAAGCCTCGTAAAGGCGCCATCTTAATACTTGATTGAAAACTATTGTTGTGGCGAATTCAATCAAAGGTAGGTACCGTTCCCATGAACCATCGAACTCGAGGATGCAACATCTCAACATATCCTCAAGTATCTGAATTATCCGCTCGGATTGACCATCGGTTTGGGGTGAAAGGCGGTCTTTGAAATGCAACTTGGTACCCAAAGCTTCTTGCAATTTCTTCCAAAATCACGAGGTGAACCTCGGATCTCTATCCGACACAATGTAAATCGGTACCCGTGTAATCTCACAACTGAGAAACGTACAATTCAGCTAGTTTATCTAATGAAAATCCGTGCACGCGAGAGGGATAAAGTGAGCCGACTTAGTAAATCTATCAACAACAACCCAAATCGCATCCTTCTTACTTGTCGACAATGGCGGTCCGGACACAAAGTCCATTGTGACTCGATCCCATTTCCACTCGGTATCGTGATCGGTGAAGTAATCCTCAAGGCACTTGATGTTCCGCTTTCACTTGTTGACATATTAAACATCTCGAAACAAAATCGAGATGTCTCGTTTCATACCATGCCACCAAAACCGACGTTTCAAATTGTTGTACATCTTCGTACTCCCGGGTGGATTGCCATTCGGCTACAATGGGCTTCGTTCGAATTATCGAAATAAGTTCAATTCCTTGGAACACATGACGACTTCGAACCTCAAATAATCGTCATCATCGATCCGAAACTCCGATTCCTTGTTCGAACACACTCGACCCGTTTTGCAACCAACTCATCGTCGACCTTCCGAGCTTCACAAATTTGATGTATCAATAATGGTTTGGCTTTCAATTCAGCTACTAACACGTTGTCGGATCGAACGGACAAGTGCACATTCATCGCTCAGAAGCGAATAATGATTTACGACTCAAGGCATCCGCAACCACATTCGCCTTTCCCGGTGATAGTCAATGACCACTCATAATCCTTTAACACTCGAGCCAACGTCTTTGTCGCAGATTTAAGTCTCTTTGGGTCATCAAATATTTGAGACTTTTGTGATCCGAGTACACATGGCACCTCTCACCAAATAAGTAATGTCGCCAAATCTTCAAGGCGAATACGATGGCAGCCAATTCGAGATCATGGGTCGGATAATTTTTCTCGTGTGGCTTTAATTGCCTCGACATATAGGCCACAACTCGACCTTCTTGCATCAATACGCAACCTAACCCAAGTAGGAGGCGTCACTATAGATGACAAACTCTTTGCCGATTCGGGTTGCACTAGAATTGGGGCTTCGGTCAAATAAGTTTTCAGTTGATCGAAACTTTTCGACATTTCTCCGTCCATTCGAACTTAACATCCTTTTGAAGTAGCCGTCATCGGCGTGGCTATCGTTGAGAAACCTTTACAAATCGTCGGTAATAACCTAAGAAGCCCCAAAAAGCTCGAACCTCAGAATATTTCTGAGGCTTCCAATTAAGTATGGCTGAAATTTTATTCGGTCGACTCGAATACCCGATGCAGATACCACATGACCCAAGAAGCTAACTTCTCTTAACCGTAACTCACACTTCTTGAACTTAGCATATAATTGCTTATCCCGTAAAATTTGCAAGACTAACCTCGGTGTTCAAAGATGTTCGGTCTCATTTCTTGAATAGACCAGGATGTCATCAATGAACACGACTACGAATCGATCCAAATATGGTCCAAGATCCGGTTCATTAAATCCATAAATACCGCAGGGCATTAGTAAGCCCAAACGGCATCACTAGGAACTCATAGTGACCATATCTCGCTCAAGGCGTCTTGGGTACGTCCGAATCTCAATTCTCAATTGATAATAGCCCGATCTCAAATCTATTTTTGAGAACACCGAGGCTCCTTCAGTTGATCGAACAAGTCATCGATACGTGGTAACGGATATTTGTTCTTTATCGCCGCTTTATTGTCGACGATAGTCGATCTGCAACCTCATGGTTCCATCCTTCTTTTCACAAACAACACCGGCGCACCCAAGGCGAAAAACTCGGCGAGCAAAACCTCTATCCACCAATTCTTGCAACCGAGCTTTCAACTCCTTTAATTCCGTTGGTGCCATACGATACGGAGCTATCGAAATTGGAGTGGTACCGGTACCAATTCGATGCCAAATTCTATTTCCGAATAGGTGGTAAACCCGCAATTCTTCCGGAAAACATCCGGTATTCACAAACCACCGCATCGATTCGGGTTTCTTTTCGATTCCTTGTCATCGAGCACATACGCAAGGTACGCTTCGCACCCTTTTCTTACATATTTCCGCCAACATTGCGATATTACAACCGGTAACCCTTTAAGTCCGTAGACTCAACCCGAATTATCTCGTTATTCGCACCTCAAATCGATAGTCTTGCTCTTGCAATTTACAACCGCATCGTGCATGGTCAACCAATCCAAACCAAGAATAACGTCAATTCATCGAACGGCAAAAGCATCAAGTCCACCGGAAAACAAGAACCTCGGAACACTAAGGGACTTTTCTTGCACACTTTGTTGACAAGCACGTAATGACCCAAGGGTTTGACACCGAATTACAAACTCGAGAGACTCAATAGGCAAAGTCTTCTTGGATGCTAAGGTTTCACATATATAAGAATGAGTAGAACCAGGTCAATCAAAGCAATCACATTAGTATTGAAAAGAGTGAAGGTACCGGTAATGACATCCGGTGAGGCAAAGATCCTCGCGCTGGCGTATGGCATAAGTCCTAGTAGGAGCACGAGCCTCGGATCTGATGGTAGCATCTCTAGATCCTCTCTGACCGCCACTAACATTGCCCACATTTCTAGGTGGCCTACCTCGAGCAGTGGTAGCACCCGGGTTTCCACTCTGACTTACATTTTGTTCAAGCAACCTCGGGCAATCCTTCATAAGGTGGTCGGCCGATCCACACTTATAGCAGGAGCGATCACGGAACCAACAGCTCCCCGAATGCCATTTGCCACAATGCGACACTCGCCTCTCTCGCGATCATTTCCACCATCGGCGATCAAGTGACTCGTGTGGTCACAGGGGTCGATCGAGTCCTCGTCTAGAAAAGCCCAAGCGCCTCTAGACCGCTCACATCATCTCGAAATCTCTTCGATGCCTGTTGAAGAGACTTTCCCGAGGACCTTTTTCCGAATTCTCCAGTTCCCACATCAACTTTTGTTTCTCCTTTCTAAGCTCTTCGGCTTTACAAGCTTGCTCAACAAGTACTACGAACTCTCGTATTTCGAGAATGCCAACGAACATCCTTATATCATCATTCAGCCCATCCTCGAAGCGTTTACACATAATAGCTTCGGACGAAATGCATTCTCGCGCATCGGCTAAGCCTCACAAATTTTCGTTCGTAGTCGATGAATCGACATAGAACCTTGCTTAAGATCAAGAAATTCCTTCGCTTTTGGTCGATGAATCTCGATCGATATACTTTTTCAAACTCGGTTTGAAAGAATTCCCAAGTCACTTGCTCTCTAAGCACCACAGAAGTCAGAGTACTCCACCAATAATAGGCGGAATCGAGTAGCAAGGAGATGGTACACTTTAAGCACTCATCGGGTGTACAAGATAGCTCATCGAGCACCCGGATAGTGTTATCCAACCAAAATTCAGCTTGCTCGACATCGTCGCTATCCGTAGCCTTGAATTCAGTGGCCCCATGTTTACGAATTCTATCGACTGGGGGCTTACTTGACCTTATTTGGTCAGTTACCGGAGGTATTGTAGGTGCGGGGGTTGCATTAGTCGGGAATGGAGGTTGTGGAACAGCCGTGTTAGTTCGAATGTATTGGTTGAACCAATCATTCATCACACTATAAAAGGCTTGCCTAGCCTCATCATTCGGATTGCTGGCCATAGGTTGAGAGTCCGCCGGCGCTATCCCTTGCGCGGGAGCAGGCGCCACACTCTCCACATCATCAGCTATTGCTCGGTTGGGATCGGGATCCATTGCTATAAACAAACACAAAGTCAAATTGTCAGAAATCACCACACTATCAATTCATCATTTAATGGCATGTATAGCTAGACCCCAAACATATCACGGTAGTCCTAGAATCGACTAAACCGTGGCTCTGATAACAATAAAATTGTAACACCCCAAACCCGAGACCATCGCCGGTGTCGGATACGAGGGGTTAACAAGCCAAATCCACATATTTCACCCACCAATTTGACATTTCCAGACAGGCTGGAAATCTGCGTCACTGTCACCTTAAAAATCATATCTCGAGTTTTAAAACTCAGAAACTGATTCCGTAAATTTTCCCTGAATTTAGACTCATATATCCATCCATGGATTTATTTATAGAATTTTTGGTCAGGCCAATTGGTACAGTTTATTAGTTAAAGTAACCCATGTTACAGGGATCGACTGCTCTGACCTTCACGCGTTACAACTTGAATATCTCTCTGTACAGGGCTTTAATACTGGTGCCGTTTGTTTCTAATGAAACTAGACTCAAAATGGAATCTGTAAATATAAGGCATGACTCCTAATTCTTTCTGGATAATTTATAATAAAATTTTAAAGTTGTGACAGGGGACCCAGAAACCGTTCTGGCCCTATCTCACAATAGCTTTAATATCTCTTAACATGTAACTCCTATGACCGTTTCGTTTATTCCACATGAAAGTAGACTCATTAAGGTTCATTTACATAATTTATTCATTATTTAATACCATTCATACAAATTTTGGTGATTTTTCAAAACCATACCACTGCTGCTGCCAGCATCTGTTTTCAAAGTAACCATTACCTATTTCATGATTTCCACGATTCAAATGGCCCTTTTTGCACACATAGCACAAAGTGTGATTATGATTAACCATTCCAATGGCTAATCCTTTCAGACAATTTCATACCCTATAATGATTATCATACAAACTATTATAGAATCATACTAAAAACGTATATAAGCCATTTTCGCATGGCTATCCAAGCTTACACAAAACCGAAAGGTACATGACCTTCAACATTAGGGTAGTCCTATACATGCCATTTCAAAGTTCAACCAAAATTATACCAAAATGGAGGCTTTGATAGTGTAGATGACTTCGACTTTAATGATCCCGAATCCGATCGCTAACGAGCAAAATCTATAAAAAGAGAGCCAAAGCAACGGGTAAGCATTTTTATGCTTAGTAAGTCTCAAGCAATAAAATCAGCTTTTACTAAGGCATTACATTCACATAGCCAAATGAATCATTTCATTAATACACATTCACATAATCATACTTGCTTCACACTTCATCATTGTATACTTTCACAAGATATCAACCAATTCAATAGCTGAAAATTCGTTAGTCGATTGAACGAATGTTACTCAAACATATCGACTTTTCCAATGCACATATAAACATACCTTTTCCTTTGGGCTTTTCGAGCGTACTAATTAAATTTATTACAGCAACCAACGCTCACCTTCAGCCCAAGCTTCTTCGGAATACAACCGGATATAACCACATGCACGAATGCCTTGGTCTTAGCCGGATAGAACGACTTGCACAAATGCCTTGGTATTAGCCGGATTTAACAACTTGCACGAATGCCTTGGTCTTAGCCCGGATGTGGTCACTAGCACAATGGCCTTGGTCTTAACCGGTATAATTACTAGCATAAATGTCTTGGGACTTAGCCGGATATCATTCAATTGCTCATGCACACACATACATCAATAATCATTACACATCCATGTTTCATTTTCGTTACTAAGGCTCAAACACAAACATATCACTTGCATAATCGCCTTGGGACTTAGCCCGGTATCATTCAAATACTCATACACACATAAATCAATAATCATTACACATCCATATTTCATTTCACATAATTCGAGTAGGGTCATTTCTTGAGGACTTACCTCGGATGTTGTCGAACGGCTTCGACGGCTAATCGATCACTTTTTCCTTCCCCTTATCCAATTGTGGCCCTCTAAGCTCTTGAGCTAATTCAAACAAATTCAATTCATTAAAGTCTCGCTTGCTAGCCTTGGCGAATACACATATCATTGACTCAACATCACATAACTAAGCACTTTAGTCAATTTTCTTTAATTACGCACACATTCGCCTTAGCTCACAACAAGGTAGCCGATTACCTAAGTCAAGAATAGGCATCATTAAGCTTGCCTCTAACCGAATGCATGCACAATAATTCCCCCATGTGGCCGATTATACTTAGTCATACTTGCACAAAATCAACAATAAATTGCAAGATTTTCACATCATATGTGTACTAGGCCGATTGTACATGCAAATTTCACAACATTCTTCAACAAATTTCTTCTTTAAACAACATATTTATCACTTTCTTCATAATCAAAATATCATGTGCAATCATATATACACATATAGGTGCAAGGTCAATTTCAAGGTGTCCATAGCCATCCAAAACACAAATTTTACTAACATGCAAGAAGCATGAACCATGCTCATGAATGCATCATGGCCGAATACATCACAATCATGCCCCTTTCAACTTCAATCATGGTTAAACAAAAAGAAAACTCAATGTCTTACTCAAGATGGCTACAAGAAATTTCAAGAGTAGAAAATCCATCATTGCATGCATCATTAGCAAGCTTCACATTTAGCATGCAATGGCTTTAACACAATAACAACTTTGGCCAAATACCATTCCCATGGCATAACAAGGATTTGAACCATGGCTAACATGAACATCAAGTTAGCAACTAAAACATGCATGAAACTCATAACACAACCTCATACATACCTTACTCTTGATGCAAGTTTAGCCAAATTTCCTTCTAGATCTCTTCTAAACAAAGAAAATGAAGCAAAAATCCTTCCTTTTTCCTTAGTATTTTCGGCCAAAGAAGAGAAAATAGATGAACAAAATTTTTTCTTTGCTTCTCTTTCACTCACGGCAAAAGGGGGAAAGGATGAGCAAATTTTGATTTTTTGTTTCTCTTCCTACATGCTTAATTTTTTATCATTTATCACATCATGCATTAACAAAACATGTCATAACATGTTTTCCTTGCCCATATTCCCTTGTCATGGCTGGCCACTATACCATCTTTGGGGAAATTTGACATGCAAATCCTTTATTTTTGCATGCATGATCAACTAGTCATCACACATTTCCCCATCATACTTTCAAAGTTTACTACTAGGTCCTTTCTAGTGAAATTCACATTTATAATTCTAAATTGAAACATCAAAATGTCATACACAAATTAACACATATCATAGGCATCAAAATAAATTTTTAAATTATTTTTATGCCTCGGTTTTGTGGTCCCGAAACCACATCCCGACTAGGGTCAATTTTGGGCTGTCACAATTCTGCATTTTCTGCATCATCATCTTTTGTAGCTCGAAACTCTTCGGCTCATTATTTTCTGATTTTATCAACTGGTGGCTTTTCTCTTATAACCGTACCTGTGACTGGAGGAGCTACATGGGTGGTCTGATGATCATGAGAGGGTGGAGGTCTAACCACCAGATTCGTACGAACGAACTCGGCAAACCATTCATTCATAGCTTGGAAGAAGGCTTCTCAAGCCCATCCTCCCTGACTAACTGTAATGGGCCTTTCACTACTATCTGGTGGCACTGTCCCTTCTGCGGGAGCCGACGTGTTACTCTCTACATCATCTGCACCAGCTTGTTCAGGATCGATAACTATAAAAGAAAACATTTTTAAATTGTTAGGAGTCGTCACACTATCAACATATAAGTATGGCATGTATAGCTAGACTCTTACTCATACTAAATATTCTGAGAATCGACTAAACCTTTTCTTTGATACCAAAAAATGTAACACCCCTTACCCGAGATCATCGCCGGAGTCGAGCACGAGGCGTTACCAGACTTAGCGTACTAATTCGGGGCATAAAAATTTGCTTTTAAAATTAATATAGTTTCATTCATTCATTATGTCCGTAAAAAGGGTCCTTGAGACCCTAAAACATCAAATTGAAACGGTTCAGGAACAAATCGAAATCAACAGAAATTTTCCGATCACTTGAACAAATCAAAACAATTTATTTCATCTTTCATAAATAAACTGTCCATCTGCAAAACTCAAAATTCAAATCCATAAATTTTATCTGAAACTAGACTCGTATATATTCTTACTAATTTTTTTCAGAATTTTTGGTCAAGTCAATTAGTACAGTTTATTAGTTAAAGTTTCCCCTATTTCAGTGTTCAGCTACTCTGACCCCTGTTCACTACCAATTAATCTTCTCCCTATACAGAATTCAAATAACTATGCCTCTTATTTCTCTTAAAATTAGACTCAACAAGGAATCTATACATATAAAGTACAACTCCTAATTATTTTTTTACAATTTTTAGTGAATTTCTAAAGTCAGAAGAGGGGATTCAAAAATCACTCTGACCCTGTCTCACCAAAATTTAAATATCTCATAAAATACAACTCCTTTATTTACTATGTTTCTTTCATATGAAAATAGACTCAATAATATTTAATTCTATATCTCGTTCACTATCTAAATCCATTTATACTATTTTTAGTGATTTTTCAAATTCACATCATTACTGCTATCCGATACTATTTTAAAGCTAATTTCACCTTTTTCATGATTTCCATGGAATAACTAGCATTTAGGCATACATAACACCAAACATGTCCTTGATTAGCCATTCCAATAGCTAATCATTATCAAGCATTTACATACCATTCATTAGCCATATCATAAGATCATACACACAAAATGGCTACGATGATATACATGCCATACTCAAAATGAAACATCTAGCTATACTAAAATAATCCTTGTGATAGTGTGCCCGAACCTCCTATGTACTTTATGATCCCCGAGTTAGTTTGACAAAACTATAAAAAGAAGAAAAATAAATGGGGTAAGCATTAAGCTTAGTAAGTTTGCATGAAAATAAATAACAACATCCATAAGAATTATCTCATAAGAATTATCTTACTACTTGGCATGATACTACTTAATGTAACTTCATTAATTGTCATAGACATATTTTAAACTTCTGCACTTACTCACTTACTTAAATACTTACTTACTTAATCAAATGTATTAATACATTTACTTACCTTTTTCCTTATCAAGCATACATGAACATTATATACTTACCTTTGCTCTTCTAGCATGAACTTGTCTTACCTTTTTAGTATAACTTGTCTTACCTTACCTTACCTTAATATTCTCTTTAAATTTTCCCGTTGAACCACTTGGAATACTAAGGATACACGGGTACCTTACCATTTCCATGTCTTGACATGGTCTTACGTGGTATCCTTTTAAAACTTACCATTGCCATGTCTCGTCTTACATGGTATCCTTGCCTTATGAACTCACCAATGCCATGCCTTGGCATGGTCTTACATGGGACCTTTGCCGTATAGAAACTTATCAATGCCATGTCTTGACATGGTCTTACATGGTATCCTTAAACCCTAGTGTCATGACATTTGTATCCTACACATTCCTAAGGTTCAACCTGGACTTTCTGAAATTACTTCTCCGTCAATTCATGCTTGAGTCTTCTTTGAATAATTTCATAAAATAAATATACACATGCTGGAAATTAACAACAGTAACATAAAATAATAGAATATTGCATTTATTTACCACAAACTTACCTTGAAACAAAATGTGATCAACTATATTAATTTAGTCCACTATCTTTTTCTTTCCCAAGTCTAACTCCGGATTTCATTCTTCTTGATAATCGAGCTTGGAAGCTTGAAAATCCCTAGCTATGTTTTCCTCATGTGAAATTCGGCCAAGGGGTTGAAGATGGACAAAAATTGGCTTTTAATTTTGTTTTTAATTCATTTTAATAACTAAATGACCAAAATGCCCTTAATTAAAAACTATGGTGTTTTATCTTCCTTTAGGTATTTTTGTCCAAACCAGTGCAATGGTCTAATTACTATCCAAGGACCTCCACTTTAAAAACCCATTACTCACAAGTACTTAGTACCTTTGTGAACTAGAACACACATTTTACAACTATTGCAATTTAGTCTTAAATATCAAATTGGACCCTCTATCGATAAAATTTCTAAACGAAATTTTCACACAATCATGCAATCATGTCGTAGACCTTAAAATGATAATAAAATAAATTTTTCTACCTCATATTTATGGTTTCGCAACCACTATCCCATTTAAGCCCTATTTCGAGATGTTATTAAAGAACTTTAATCTGGAATTAAATAACAAGACTTGCTAACCTGCTTCAAACTCTCGAACTCGAATGTGCTTGTCATGCCATTTCTTAAGTCTCTCCTTAAGTAGTTTGGCATTTTCGTACGAGAATGTTCGGAATTCCTCTAGCTCATTAAGTTAGAGCATCCATTTCTCTTTAGCAAGCTTAAGATCCGAGTTGAGTTGTCGAAGGGCCCAGTAAGCTTTGTGTTCTAACTCCAAGGGCAGATGACAAGCTATCCCAAAGCACCATCTAGTCTTTCAGGCCAATCTCGTCGGTTCGGGCAAACTACCTTCTCAAGTATGCCTTTGATCTCCTTATTTGCTAGTTCAGCTTGCCCATTCATCTGCGGATGGTAAACTGTAGCGACCTTGTGTTTCACTCCATGTTTATCTAACAACCATTTCAACCCCTTGTTCATAAAATGGGACCTTTCATTGCTGATAATAGCTCTTGAGGTTCCAAACCTTGTGAACACGTGTTTCTACAAAAACTTTATTACAACCCTAGCATCGTTTTTTGGAAAGCTTCATCCTCGACCCACTTAGACACATAGTCTACAGCTACCAAGATGTACTTGTGACCAAAAGACGGAAGGAAAGGACCGAGGAAGTCAATGCCCCAAACATCGAATAATTCTACCTCAATGATATTTGTTTGAGGCATCTCATTTCTACTGGTGACATTTCCAATCTTTGACATCGATCACAACTCTTTATGTAAGCATATGCATCCTTGAATAGTGTCGGCCAAAAGAATCTGGCTTGTAATACATTGGCCGCAGTACGAGTACCTCCGAAGTGTCCCCCACTTGGAGCTGAGTGATAATGGTATAGAATCTTTTGTACTTCATCTTCTGCCACACATCTCCTGATCATTTGATCTGCACACTTCTTGAACAAGTATGGTTCTTCCCAGAAATACTACTTTACATCATAAAGAAACTTTTTCCTTTGATGATACGTCTTATCAATCGACATCAAACCACAAGCTAAATAGTTAGCAATATCAGCAAACCAAGGGGTATTATGGACATGATTTACCTTTAGTATGTGTTCATCCGAAAATGTTTCTTGAATTGGTATAAGAGGAGAGTTCTCTTCTTGCGGCTCCAATCTGGACAAGTGATCTGCTACTTGATTTTCCACTCCCTTTCGATCTTGAATTTCTAGATCGAACTCTTGAAGTAGAAGTACCCATCGGATCAACCTCGGCTTAGCATCTTTCTTAGAGAGTAAGTACATAATTGCCGAGTGGTCTGTATAGACAGTCACTTTGGTACCAACAAGATAAGATCAAAACTTGTCAAAAGCAAACACAACAGCAAGTAACTCTTTTTCTCTTACCGTATAATTCAGTTGAGCTCCTGTCAGAGTTTGACTTGCGTAGTAAATGGGATGAAAAACTTTGTTTCTTTGCTGGCCCATAACGGCTCCTATCACGAAGTCACTCGCATTACACATCAATTCGAATGGCAGATCCCAGTCTGGTGTGACTATTATGGGTGTCGTAACTAATCGAATCTTGAAATCTTTGAATGCCTTTAAGCATTCCTCATCAAACTTGAACGTGGAGTCCTTCTCTAATAATTTGCATAAGGGTTTAGCAATTTTGAAGAACTCCTTAATGAATCTTCGATAGAAACCGACGTGGCCCATCTACCTTTTACAGATGTTGGAGGTGGGAGTTTCTCAATAACATCTACCTTTACTTTATCTACTTCAATTCCATGTCTCGTTTTCTGATGCCCTAGAACAATCCCTTCTCGTACCATGAAATGACATTTTTCCCAGTTGAGTACTAGGTTTGTTTCTTCGCATCGCCTTCATACCTTGGCTAGATTGGCTAGGCAATCATCATACGTATCTCCAAATACTGAAAAATCATCCATAAAAACTTCCAAATACTTCTCAACCATGTCAATAAAAAATAGACATCATACATCTTTAAAATGTAGCAAGTGCGCTACATAAACCAAATGGCATGCATCTAAATGCAAATGTACCGTACGGATAGGTGATTGTTTTCTTGTACTGATCTTCCGGTGCTACTGTAATCTGATTATGCCCCGAGTATCCATCGAGAAAATAGTAGTAGTTTCGCCCCGCAAGTCTATCCAGCATCTGGTCCAAAAAAGGCAAAGGAAAGTGATCTTTCCTAAATAAACATATTTCAAATGTAAAGGTAGTACCTTGAGTTCTAATTTAGGTGTCTCCTTGATTGACGCTTTTGGTTGGGCATAATCCTTTTTCTCTAATTCCAAAGATTCAAAACGAGATTGCGGATTAAATTCCTTTGATTAGCTTCTAACAACGTTAAGTATTCATCCTCCACTTCATCATTCGGAGGATCTGATGTCAAAATTTGTTCCAATGGATCCTCAACATAGTTGAGCTCCTTCTCTACTATTAAATCTTCTAAATCGGATACTACAGATCAATCATCGATGTGTCAGGAAATCGTATAGACTTAAAAACGTTAAATGTTACCTGATCATCCTGAACATGCATAGTAAGCTCACCCTTATGCACATCAATAAGGGTCCTTTTGGTTGCTAAGAACGGTCTTCCTAATATAATTGACACTTCTTTGTTTGCTTCAAAGTCTAGGATAACAAAATCAGTAGGGAAGTTAAATTTATCTACACGTACCAATACGTCCTTGATTTTTCCTTCTGGATGTGCTAAGGATCGATCTACTAATTGATGTGTAACCGTAGTAGGTCTAACTTCACCTATCCCCAACTTTCTAAATATTGACATAGGCATCAAGTTGATACTCGCACCCAAGTCACATAGTGCCTTACCACAACATGTTGTTCCAATATTGCAAGGTATGGTAAAACATCTAGGATCCTTCAATTTTGGGGGTAGCTTGTCTTGAAGATATGCACTGCATTCCTTCGTCAGAGTTATCGTCTCAAATTCTCCAAGTCTTCATTTTTTGGACAGGATATCCTTTATGAATTTGACATAGTTTGGATTTTACTCAATTGCTTCAACCAACAGGATGTTGATATGAAGTTGCTTGAGTACATCTAGGGACTTCTTGAATTGAATCTCATGCTTCTGCTTTTAAAGTTTTTGAGGGTAGGGTGGTGGTGGTTTCTTTACTGGAACTAGTTGATTCGTCTTCCGTGGCAATTTTGTATCTGACAGGGTTGTTAGTTGATCAAAATTAGTTGGTTCTGAAATTACCTTGTCGGGTTTTGTAGATTCTAGTTCTTGTGAAACTGGAATTTCAACACTCGGTTGAACTTCCTCTGATTCTTAAGCGTCAGGTTGCTCCTTTTTAGCTTCAATGGTGTTGGGCTCTACTATCTTTCCACTCCTCAATGTTAATGCTTTGCAATGCTCCTTCCCCAGATTCCTCGGATTTTCTGTATCACTAGGTAAAGTACCTTGTGGTCGATTCCTGAGTCCAGTTGCAAGCTGGCCCATTTGGTTTTCTAGGTTTTTCAATGTAAATGCTTGTCTTTGGATTAAGGTGTCATTATTGGCCATGTATGCCTTCAACATATTTTCTAAGCTATTGCATGGTTCAGCTTGGGTTGGTTTCTGAACTTGTTAGGGAAGACTTGGTGGCTGGGTCGATCTAGGTTGGGTGTAAGTATTACTAGTTCTAGCTCCTTGGTTACTCCAGGAAAAAATCAGGTGGTTTCGCCACTATGGGTTATAAAAATTGGATTGCAGTCCTTGCCTTCCTCGGTTTCAGTTCTGGTTACCTATGTAGTACATGGATTCTGGGTTTGATGGACATTCTTCGAACAAATGTCCTTCCCCATAATAAAAACAGGCTATATTTTCAAATTGATTTGGTGGCTGTGCTGCAAAACTGTTAGACCCATTAGTAGTAAGATTTTTAAGCATTGAGGATATTGATGATACCTGATATGCGAGTGAAGTAAGAGCGTCTACTTCATGTATTCCAGCAACTCGTCTTCCTGACGCTGCTGATTGGTTGGCCATTGGTAATTATTACTGGCAATCCTCTCAATGATTTCATAGCCTCATTATAAGACTTAGAAAGGAGAGCACTATTAGTAGAAGCGTCCACTACCATCCTCGTGTGAGCATTGAGACCATTATAAAATGTCTCAAGTTGGATGCAATGTGGGATTCCATGATGAGGGCACTTTCGTAATAACTCATTGTATCTTTCCCATGCCTCATACAAGGACTCATCATCCATTTGTTGGAAGGCAGTGATCTCGTTCCTCAACTTAGCATTCTTGCTAGGTGGGAAATACTTCATACAGAATCTTTCTGCTAAGTCTTGTCATGTAGAAATTGAGTTCGGTGGCAATGAGTTCAGCCAGGCTCAAGCTCAGTCCCTTAGTGATTATGGGAACAACTTCAATTGTAATACATCTTCGGGTACTCCGGCTAACTTAAAAGACTCGCTTACCTCAATGAATAGTCTTAAGTGTAGGTGAGGATCTTTGGTAGGCATTCCACTATATTAGCCCACTGTCTGAAGCATCTGGGACATGACTGGCTTTAGCTCAAACTGTTGTGCCTCAATTTCGGGTCTCCTAATACCCAGATTAAAATCATTAAATACTGGTACAGCATACTGTGTAAAGCTCTATCCCTATCATTAGCAATAAGGATAGGATTTTGAGCAAGGTTTGTTGCATTTACTTGGATCAGATTTTTGAAGTTCATCTCTTCGATCCTCCTCTGATTTACTTGTCTTCTTCGCTGTTGAAAAGTTCTTTCTATCTTAGGGTCTTCAGGGAGTAGGTCAATAATTCGGTCAATACTCATAAACACCTGAAATAATCATAGAAAAATTAATTAAGTTAAAAATTAAACAAAAAAACAAAAAAAAAACAAAATGTAAACTAACAAATTCACAAATAATGACTTTTTAAAATAGTCCCTGGCAACGGCGCCAAAAACTTGGAACGACGGAAATATGCAAGTGTACACAATCGCAACAAGTAATAAAGTGACAAGTAAATGTCGAGTTATCGTACCCACAGGGACTGTGAAAAGGATTATTTATGAATGCAATTTAAAAAACTTTGGTGAATAAAAATATTTTGTTTAAAGAGGGTGATTAAAAACTTAAGAAAATTAAAATAAATAAATAAATGAAGTAAAAGAAAGTTCTAATGCACGATTTCAAAATAAGATTTAATCAAGATGATATAATTGTGTTAGATTAATTACACTTTTCATCTTAGAATTATTAAACTTATGTTTATATTGTTACGAATAAAATCACGGCAACCCAGTAATTTTCTAACTTATGAACATACATACATACCAAAATCCATTCATCTCTTGACATATCCCTATGACAATTCAACCGACTAAATAGATTCTAGTAAGCAAACATGTTATTGCACATACATACTCATTAAACTGAACTAATCTCTTGTAAAAAGCATATAAAAAGACTATGTAAGGTAACAGGGTATCCCTACCTTGAAACAGTTTAATCACAATAATCTTGCAAGTTATGCAAGGCAATAATATCACCAGATCTATTGCTAATTTAACCTTCAGCTACCTTAGAAGAATAAACATGCACTGGTCAAGTACTGTGTCAATTAATTACAATTTTAGTCCATTTAAATAATTAATTCATTAGTTACCTCACAGTCGTAACGCAAGAATAACTTAGGCATGATTTTACTTAATCAAGCATTTTACCGAGGCCTATAACAACATAAGCACAATTTTAACAATTTAAGAAGACAAAATGCAATCAATCCAACACGAATTAAACTCAAGCTAACCTGATTAAATTAACCATTCCAACAACATAAATACTCATAGATATGTTCATCATAACAACAACAAAAATTAAAGAGATAGGGAACAAGAATCAAATCCGGTGGTTTTCCGAGGCTTCAGTTGGTTGCTCCATTCTTCCTTGATGTTGTCCTCATCGATCAAGGCTTCGATGAACACTCAATTTCTGTGCCAAAATGGTTGAATAACACCCCTTTTCCAAGGGAAGAAGTCCGCAAAAGAGCAAGGGAATTGAAATGGAAAAATGTAAGAAAAAGAATGAGAGAGGAGAGAAGTGTTGTGAAATGAATAAGGAATGAATTAGATGCTTTGAATGATCAGCCAAGGGGGGATTTTATAGCTGAGTGTGGCAGCTGAAATTTGATAAAAATAGCAGCCAAAGAGCCACCCCTTGCCCGGCCACATATATGGCAACGTTGATGCTTTCAGCTTTGCTGAAAATGGCTTGGGGCAAATCCAAAAATCCACCAATTGTGGAGGGGTTTGAATGCAACTTTGACAAGACTTCAAGGGATTTTTTGCAAGCTTAATTAATCAACTAATAAGCTGATTTGGGTCAGCATATGGCCGGTTTTGGGCTGCCCAATCTTTGGCTGGTTCACTTCATTCGGTTCGGTTCAACTGGACCACTTTTTTCATAATTAATTAATATTAATTTATTTATCCCAAATTAAATTGGGTATAAATTAAAATTAATTATATTATGAATTAATACACATAATTGGACCGTCTTCGGCTGAAAATTAATTCACCTTGATACTTCAAATTGCTTCTCAGTTTTGTGCTTGAAGCAGAGTCTATCGAGTCATTTTTTGCCTTTTGCGCAATTCTGTCGAAAATAACCAAAATTACTCAAAATTAATTATAAATTTAACTAAAATTCATCATGTTCATATTTTAAGTATAATTTAATTATTTTATAAAAATTCATTATTTTTCGACAAGAATTTAATCGAAACGGTATGATTTTAAGCAAAAAAAAGGGTATATAAAAATGCGTAAATTTTCGTGTTTCCAATTTTTCACAAACTTGTTTTGTAAATAAATAAATAATTATGATTTATTTTATTAATTTAGTACATTTAAGTAATTCTGTCTAAGGAGATTGGAACTTAAGCAGGACCACTGTGACTCCTCCAACCTTTCCTGGGAATTAATTTAATGTAATTTATTGAGAAGAAATTTTCTAATTAAGATTTAAAATTTTTTTTTAGTTTCATTTGTTTTGTTTAAATTTTAAATTTTTATGTTAATAAAGGGGGTCAAATTTGGCCCAAGTACTAATCAGTTTCTTTAGTAACATACAGTCTAAATTTGAGGCCAAAACAGCAAAAAGTGGAAAAATTCCACACCTATTGCCGCCACTTCCATTGCTTGCCGCCCAAGTAACCCTAATGTAGCTATGTTTGTGCTACATGTTTCCCTAAATTTTCCCTATATAAACCCCTCTTCATTCTACTATTTTTCATATCCCTCAAAGCAATTTGCTTAAACCCTAAAAAAATCCCTAAACTTTTCTCTTGTGCCATCAACCTCAAATCCCGAAAGAAACCCTAATTCTTTTCCCCTTTGTCGAAATCTCCTATTGCCACCGCAAAGAAATTATTGGGGCATTAACGTCGCTGTCGCACATAGCCATTATCGTGGCCACACACCACCATTGCTACCGCACGTTTGCCAAGCAAATCCTACCCACTTGCCGATCTCTCTTCTTCCCCTGTAAGCAGAACTTTGCCATTTTCGGGAAAATACCATGTCTCTCAAAAGAACTAGTTCGTCAAAGACTACTCCTGAAAACCCAATTGTGATCGATGACGAAGTGAAAGGGAGATTTGATTCAATTTTCAAGCATCAACCTATGATGTCAGAAAGAAGTTTTAACTTTAAGAGTAATGATTTGATGGTTGTCCCTATGCCAATTAGAAAGACAATCAATGCTCTCAAGTGGGAACGATTTTGTGATGCTCGTTCACTTCTCGATGATGAACTAGTTCGAGAGTTCTATGCAAGTTGACCACACAAGATGCCACTGAGGTCATCGTTCGGAAGAAAAAGGTACCTCTTACCTCTAAGTCCATCAATGATTTGTTTAACTTACCTAATGTTAAAGAATATGAGTACTACCCTTTGATGAACAACATCAATTGGGATTTTCTTCAACAAGTGCTTGATGTTGTAACAAATCTGGGAACCCAATGGATTATACAAAAGTATGGGAGCCATTCTTACTGAAGGGAATACCTAAAACTAGTAGCAAAGGTATGGTTTTATTTTGTTCGCTATAGTTTTATGCCTATCTCATACAGTTCCACCATCTCGATGGAATGAATGCTCTTGTTATATGCAATTTTGACAGAAAAGTCCATTAATGTTGGGAAAATTATTCTCAAGGAGATTTATGACTGTGCTAAAAAGAAGATAGGAAGTGCTTATTTCCCATCATTAATCACTTCACTTTGCTTAAGGGCTCGTGTTAAAACACAAGCGAATTTGAAAGGGCAATATGTCCAAGAGTGCATTACAAGTCATGATCTAGAAAGGTTAATAGAGAAGGTGTATGAGCTGAATCAAGGTGAGCAAGAAGAACCAATTGGGCTAGGTGCTGAGGAGTCAACTAACGAAACTGAAACTGAATCAATTTCAAACACCGAAGAAGAAGAATCTGATAAAGAACCAGTTGAAGACCCTGAACCAAGGGTTGAGCCAGAAGAAGAACCGGTCAAGCTAAGTGTTGAATCTGAATATACAACTCCCTTTTCGACTTCTGCAAGTACTTCAAGGACATCAGAGTTGTCAATGTTGATGGATATGTGCAAGTTCATGCACAATCAACAATAAACTTACTAGAAATATGCAAAAATTAGAGATGATTCGATTCGAAATACTTTTAAGAATATCTCCAACACTATTGTTCCTGAGTTCCCAGATGCTATCTTTGAGACATGGATGGACGATACTGATTATACAAGTGGAGAAGGAGCTAAAGAAGACAAGGGGAATTAGTCAAAAGAATAAAGGGGAGATTCTTGTCTTTTTATTTATTTATTTTAGGTCTTTAGGAATTTGTTTCTTTAGTAACTAGGATTTAAATTTTTCAAAATAAAACATAGCAAGCATGAATAAATGCTTCCTTTAGAAAGAAAAAGACTAAGTGATGTGGTAATGGGAATGAACATGTCTAGGATTGGATTATGAGGAATGACTTGGTATTTAAGCAGTTTAATGACTCACCTTTCTTTCTTTTTAACCCTACTTGGTGTTTAGTTTTCATTCATTACTTTGTTCTTGCAATGAGAACATTGCTTCTTTTTAAAAAGGGGGTAAGGCAAATAATTGTTGCTCAAATTTTCAAGTATGTTTCAATTATTTCTTTTATGAGCATGTTTTAATAAATGAATGTTTAGAGAAATTCTTTGTAATAAGATAGCTTGTATGCAAGCATGAATGATGATTTTAGCTAAATAACTATATGCTATCATGAAGAACGAAATGATTGTATGATCTTAGTCTTCGGTAATGTTTGCCATGAAAACTTAGTTTCTTTTGAGATTAGACATGCATGAAGGTTTATATCTTTAGGATTGACTTAGTAACTTTCTTGAGGCGAAATCCTAAGAGACATAAAAATCTAAAATGATATAGGCACCATTTTCTTTGGATCGTTTGAGCCTTTTCAAGCCCATCTAATGATATTAGACCCTTGAAACTATAATTTTGAGCTTAAAGGCCTGTTTATTGCAATGAACCTACATTACAAGCCACATTACCATCTTTGTAAGTTATCCTAATTTTGTGCACCTATCTTAACTTAAGTTGTCTTGGTAATCAACATTTGAGGAAATTTTCATAAAGATGTATGTGCTCATGCTTATATAAAAAAAAAGGGCGAAGAAAAGTTTGCTCAGTCTTCAAAAAGGGAAAAAATGTATGAGCTTAAGTTCAAAATAAGTTTGGGGGTGTTCCAAAGGTTCACGTAAAGAAAAAGGTCATATTACGAGAAAACCAAGACAAAGTTAAAGGTTAAGATCTTGAAACTGAAATATCCCATCTCTTAAAATCCCTACCTTTGACCGAGCCCCATTACAACCTTATAAAAGACCTATTGATTTGATGATTATGTCACCTACATTAGTGGAGAGGAAGTCCTAAGTTCAACATATAAAGATTATAAATAAGCCTTCTGATTGTTTTGCTTGATTGATGAGAAATTATGTTGAATGAAAGAATATTATATATGACTGTGACGTATATACATACTATGATTCATGCTGACATACCTTGAAACTTAGTATAAAATTTTCAAAATGGTTGCATATGAATTACTTGTTAATGAAGAAGATCAATGAGCAATTTTGCTTTAGCGAGACCTTGTGTTGTGCATGAACATTACTCGGGACGAGCAATGATTTAAGTTTGGGGGTGTGTAAACTGAAAAATATATAGGATTTTTCCTATATAAATTATCACCTTTTTACTTAAATTTGTTGTTAAAACCAAGTAATTGTTTAATAAATTAATGAAATATGTGAAAATATGAAAACAGGACATAGAAATTATTAAAATGTGATTTTGTGCTTTATTCTATAGTTTTCATGCATAAAATGACTTATTTTATATTAAATTGAGCATATTATATTTTTATGACATAAAGTGGGCCATGCATGATTAAATTAAATAATAAAATATAAAATTATATTTAATAATTCATTTTAAAATATTTCATTAATAATTTGGGTTTTATTAATTTAATTAAGTTGGTAAAATTTAATTCTTTGGTCCTCTAACTTATTGATTTATTTTCGGACAGGTCTGAGAGCTTTAATTTGATTACAAAACCGTCCAAATGGAGGGTCAAGTCAACCCAAAATTTGGCTGAATATGGAGGTTCATAAACCATCGTTTGGTTTAATTACACAAGGTCCTTAAAGAGTTGAAGAAATCAGAGATTTGCCCGAAGATTTGCTGGTGACCGAGTCTTAGTCCTGAGTTGTTGTGGAACTCAAATTGACCAAGAATCAAGCAAAATCAACACATTTCCTCAATTCATGGCTGACGACCCTTGGAAGGAGTTTTGAAAGATGGACACTCCTATTTTTAGCAAACTAGCTCCCATGCCTTACCTATAAATAAGAGCCCCTTTCTCACTTTTTCAATCATCCCTCATTCATCCCTCATTCATTCATCATTCTCTCCTCTCTCAATTCTCTTAGATTTCTTAGCCCTCACTGTGACATCCCAAAATTGACCATAGTCGGGAAGTGGTTTCGGGACCGCTAAACCGAGTCACCGACATGTTCGAACGTAATATTTATTGTCTAGAATATGTGAAAATGCATGTGTGAATTTTGAATTCTTTGATTTAGTTAATTTGATTGTGAATTGAAAGAAAAAGGACTCATGTGAAAGGATTTAAATATATGTGGCTAATTTTAAGAGATTAATAAAAGGATGAAGTAAAATAAATGGACTTGCATGTCAAATAGCCCATTCCTAAGGTTAGTGGCCGGCCATGTCAAGAGTGATGGGCAAGGGAAAACATGTTTCAAACATGTTTAGTTAATGGATTATGCTTGAAAGAATAAAGAAATGAAATTGAAAAAAAAAAGGGATATGATGAAAACAAAAGAGAAAAAAAAAAGTGTCCATCCTCTCATCTTTTTCTTGCTTGGCCGAATATACTAAGAAGAAAGGGGGGAAAAAGCTTGAGAAAATCAGCCATGGGAGCTTACTAGACTAAGGTGTTTTGATACAAGAAGGTATGTTTTATGCCACTCTTGAAAATGCATGCATGATTTGGAGGATTGGTTCAAAATTTTCCTTGAATCTTGAATCGAAACTAGGTTGTTAGGTGAGTTAAATTTCGGCCATGAATGTTGTCTTCCTTGGTGAGTGTTTTGATGTTGTTGTGATGAAAGCATGGAGATGAGTGAGTTCGAATGTTTAACAAAAAGGAAATTTTGTGCCATTGAGTTCTTGTTGTTATGTGTGTGTGTGCATGAGTATTCGGCCATGCTATAGAATTTATGTTGCAAAATGATTAATGCTTAATGAGATGTATAATAGTACTTGTGAATGAGCTTGAGGGTATTTAAACAATTAGACATAAAAAGGGTGGTAATGAGGTTGAAAATTGTTGGATGGTTAATTGGGTAATGAATGAAGCATTCGCCATATGGGGTATAAATGGGCATAGGTGTTAAATACCTTGTATTGGAAATTTTGATAAATAAGTAGCAATAAATTAAGATGAGATTGAGTAAATTTTCAGCTTAGTTGTGTTAAGTATTCGGCAATAACCATAATAATGCATGTGAATGCCGTATGTTTGTGTTTGATGGAGAGGTAAATTGTTTGATTTAGCTCAAGAGCAAAGGGGAACTAAATTGGACAAAGGAAAGGAGAAAGCAAACGAGTAGCCGATTTGGAACCGTTCTACCCCAAACAAGGTAAGTCATTAACACGATTTGATATTGCTTAAATGATTGTAAAATTTATGCAATTTTGTTTAATGGGATGATATATATATTTACAAATGAAAATGTATGTGTATGGAATGATGACATTTGTTGAATGTAAAAGAAATAGTGAAATGTGTAGAAAGTTGCTTTCGGCACTAAGTGTCCCGCAATACGAGTGTACGGTGACGAGATTGGCACTAAGTGTGCATGCTGGAAATATATGGCACTAAGTGTGCATGCTGGAAAAATATGGCACTGAGTGTGCATGCTGGAAATATATGGCACTAAGTGTGCGAGCTCGAAGGGTATGGCACTATGTGTGCGGGCTTAAATCGCATGGCACTAAGTGTGCGAAATCGAGTATTAAGCACTGTGTGTGCGTACTATATATATATATATATATATATATATATATATATATATATATATCTCCGATCGAACAATTATATGGAGGGTGTGTCTCCATCGAGTTGAGTATGGACAGCGGATCGGGTAAGTACCTTGAGCTCATGACGAATAGGCAATACGTTCTTGCTCGGGGTTGAGCGTGGTAAGCTTTAAATCTATGTGATGATTGCATTTGTATGATTGTGGTGTGAATGAGTTGGTGTGTAAAATGCCTCAATTATCTTATTGTATAGAATATGAAATGTGGATGTATGACTTGGAATGAGATTGAACCGAAAGGTCCGAGGAATTATGGTATAGTTCCAATATGGATGAAGTACCTAGCCTCGTTTACTGTTTCATGTTGTGAAAATTTTACTAATGGATGGTTGATGAATGCTTATGACTTATCTGAGTTATAAACTCACTCGGTGTTTTCTTGTCACCCATTTTAGGTCTCTTGGACTCGTATTGTTGCGTGCTCGAACCGTCGTTGAAGTCATCACACGGCTGGAAACCTTTTGGTATTGTCTTCGTAGTTGAACTAGGAGAACATTTGGCATGTATAGGCTATTATGTTTTGTTGAATTGTGGGTTGTAAACTTTAAGCCATGTGAAAATGGCCTATGTGGTCGCCGAGTGGGATGCTAGAACCTATAGCCACGAGTCTTAGAAACTTTTATTTTGATAAGGTGGCCATAATTTGTGTCATGTATGATGGATGATTAGTAAGGCCAAGGAAAGATTCATGAAATTGGCATAGTCCACTGCAGTAACTGTTGCAGACAGCAGCAGTGAGATGAGATTGAAAAATCACTAAAAATAGTAGAAGTAGAATTAAATAGTGAATAAATTATGAAGTTGAACCTTGATGAATCTACTTTTATATGGACGAAACGAAACGACCATATGAGCAGTATACTGAGAGATATTAAAGTTCTCGTGAGACAGGGCCAGAACGGTTTCTGGGTCCCCTGTCGTGACTTTGAAAATTTACTATAAATTATCCAGAAAGAATTAGAAGTCATTCCTTATATTTGCAGATTCCATTTTAAGTCTAGTTTCATTAGAAACAAACGGCACCAGTATTAAAGCCCTGTACAGATAGATATTCAAGTTGTAACGTGCGAAGGTCAATGTAGTCGACTCCTGTAACATGGGTGACTTTAACTAATAAACTGTACCAATTGGCCTGAGCAAAAATTCTAGAAATAAATCCATGGATAGATATATGAGTCTAAATTCAGGGAAAATTTACGGAATCAGTTTCCGAGTTTTGAAACTCGAGATATGATTTTTAAGACGACAGTGATGCAGTTAGCTAGCCTGCCTGGAACAGCAATCAGATATTACAAAGAGAGAAATAAGGGAAGTAAGCCCGGTAACACCACGTTTTCAAATCCGGTGACGGTCACGGGTTTGGGGTGTTACACTCACGCCTATCATCATCTTTGCATAAAGATTTTGAGCAAATTATCCTCTTAAAGAACCGTTGGTTGGCCACCTCGGAGAGCCATCAACAAAGGAGCAAAGCGAAGGAACGAAGGAGCCTTCATCAGTCAGAGTCTTGGGTGACAGCCACTCTGAATTGGGTTTAATCTTTCTTACTTTAATTTAATTCAAGAATGTTTTCTATGTGCTCTTTGTTCTTGTTTACAACAATGATAGCTTAATTTTATTTAAGCTAGGATGATTGCTTTGATTTAATAATAATTATTTGATTCATGCTTATAATATTTATGCCTCAATCGATCATGTTTTCAATTAAAATCAAGCTTGTATTTTGTTTATACGTGTTTGAAATGCACCTGAATTAGCTGAGCAATCCTAACCAGATGACAGCTAATGGAAGCATAATTGAAATGTGCAAGCTAAATTTACATCCTAACCCGATTAAATTGCAGGTTGCATAACATCTCTAACCAGGCTGTGTTATCTGCATAGTTTTTAGATTTGTGTGATTAAACTATTTCAAACCCAACATGTCCCTGTTACCTCGCATGAATACTAAGAAACCCTTAGTAAATAAGGATCAGTAAAATGCGTATTTACTAAGGATTCCGAAAGGACCTAACGTGTTTCCAAACTCATGAAAGATCGAGTTGCCATGGAATGTTTCTCCGAATATTGATAAGCATGTTGATAATAATTTGAGTTTAATTAAAGTAATCATCCTAGCTTATTTATGTTATAATTGTTGCTTATTGTGTTAATTCTGCTAAAATCTATCTCATTCATATAGTTTGCATACTTAGGATAAATTGCATTAGGGATCATTGCATTTAGTTTCATATACTTAATTTTTCATCACTTCTCATTTATATTGTTTTTATTTATCAAATTGTTAATACACTTTTACAGTTAAGTGACTTAGCACATATACAATCCCTGTGGAGACGATAACTCGATACTTACTTATTACTTGATAACGACTGTGTACACTTGCACAAACCCGAGTGTTACAATGACCATATTCATCAAGTAAATTCCATGTTCATATATCATCATCTCATGTTTCCATATATCATGTATCATCATTTTCATGTATTTCAGGCAGATACGTATATTAATTCATTTCGTGTTCATATATTTTCTCATGTCAGGATTTTGCCCATTGAACTTATTTGAAATATCGATGGACACACATGTAGTACACTCGAGGTGTACAATTTATAATACGTCAATTCATATTCGGGGGTGCTCATTAAAACACATAATCGGGAACCCTTTCTCGAGCCATATAATAGGAAGCTCATGTAAGCCATGTAACGGGAAGCACATCTAGGCTATATAACGGGAAGCTCATAAGAGCAATAATCTGGAAGTTCACATAGAACTTTTAATCAAGAAGCTCAAAAAGAGCCTATCGGGAAGCTCACAAAGAGCCATGTAACGGGAGCTCCGGATATCCATATATTGGGAAGTTCAAGCGAGCAATATCGGGAAGCTCCAGAGAGCCATATAACAGGATGCTCATAAAGAGCTACGGTATGTCCGCAACACATGCATCATCACTATCGATCATATAACAGGACGTTCACAAAGAGCTGCGGTATGTCCGCAACATATGCAGGATTAATACTGATCAGGATGCTTGCAGAAACCATGTAACTTGAAGCTCAAGAGGGTCAATAACGGGAAGCTCGTAAGAGTTGTGGTGTGTCCGCAACATATACAGGACTACAACCAACACGGAAAATCCTGTATCCATCGAATTTCATTTATTCAATCGGGACTTCACATTTATCGGGCTTTATCGGATATGTATTCAACTTCATATGCATGACAACTACATACTTCTCATACACAACATCCAATTCAAGCATATAAATATACAAATTTAGTTACACAAACTTACCTTGACAAATGTTCGTGTATGTAAAATCTACTAATCCGACATTTTCTCTTTTCTTCGTTCTAACTCCGAATTTGGTCCATCCAGATCTATACGAGTAAATTTAACATCAATTTAATAAAATTTGTACTCATTTCATTCCAATTCACATTTTAGGCAAAATTACCGTTTTGCCCCTATACTTTTAATTAATGACGATTTCATCCTTAAGCTCGGAAAATGAAATTCATGCAATCTGATCCTTCTTCCAAGCCTAACTGAATTTTTCATATAACATTTACAGCCCATGTATTTCATAAAAATTAAGAATTTTCCATGAATTTTACAATTTTACAATTTAATCCTAATTCATAATTTCAACAAAATTCACTTTACAAAAATTGTTTATCTAACAACAACCTTTCATTTTCTATCATAAATTTCAAAATTTCAACATACTCATCCATGGAAAAACCCTAGTTCTTTGATAACTTTATAAATTAGTCCCTGAAATAGCTAAATTAAGCTATTACGATCTCGAAAATATGAAAATTACTAAAAACGAGACTTGAATACTTACCCAATTAAGCCAAAATAGCTTGCTTGAGATCCATTTATCTTAGTTAGGTTTCCATGTTTTATTTGGGAAAGATGACAAAAATGATGATATTTTGTTTATTTTATTATTTATCATCTTTTCATCTTTTTCTTTCCAATTTCATCCTTTTCTTTAATTAAATTTCCGTGGATGAATCATCATCCTTATCTACTAACTCTTATAAATGCTCTATTTACCATATAAGGGCCTCCAATTTTGAATTCCATAGCTATTTAATACTTATAGCTACTAGAACTCAATTTTGCATTTTATGCAATTTGGTCCTTTCATTAAATTAGACATGTAACCGGTAAAAATTTTTAACAAAATTTTTATATGAAATTTCTATAATTCTGTAGATCATAAAATAATATTAAAATAAATTTCTCTTCCGGAATTGGATTTGTGGTCCCAAAACCACTATTTCGATTTTACTAGAAACGGGTTGTTACATAGAATTTTTTTTGCACCTCTAAACATGGATACCCCTATAATTGGAGACGGATTGTATTTTGCCCCCTGTACATTAGATCAAAAAGCAAATTGGCCAGTCTATTAAAATCTTCATCTATTTCTACCGTTAAGTGCTGACGTGGTCAATGGAGCAACCATACATAGTGTGCCACATGTACCCATGTTATTATGACAATATTTAAAAAAATAAAAATCCTAAAAAGCATTTTTATAATTATTTAAAATATAAAAATAAAAATTATAAAAATAAATATACAAAAATTTAAACAAGTAGTTGTCGAGATTATCTAAGCTTGTTATGGTTTTTTAAATAATTTTAATAATTTTGTTTTATTTTATTTTAATTTCTAAATATTTTTTATATTTTTGTAATTATTTAAAAATCACATTCAAAATAACATAGACGTGATTTTTAAATAATTATTAAAAATATTTATTTTTAAGATTTTTTTATTTTTTTAAAAATATTTGTTAATACGACAAAATGTCACATCAGTATGAGATACAAGTGGTGTGTTACGTGCTGCTGTTTGGTTGTTTCATAAACAACGTTATCACTTAACAGTATAAATTAATGGAAATTTTAAGTAAATGATCAGTTTATTCTTTTATCTAACTTATAAAGACTAATTTATCCATTTTCTAAATAAAGAGAAGAAAATAAAATCCTTCCTCGTTATACCAACCCTTAATAATCCAATCAAATTATAAAGAAGAAGAAACTTGGAACTTAACGGCTTGATGCAATTCTTATACTCTCTTCTTTTGTACCGATCCAAAGAAGCAAGCCACCCTAAATTCCCCCTCGTTTTCCATAAACTCGGCTGAAATGGAGAATAAACATTCTCTCACTTCCCACTAAGAAAAATCTAATGGTGATGCTTTAATGCATGCCTCACAGACGATGGGGATCAAGTTTCTCCACTATTTTACCCTCCCTTAAACCCCTTGATTTTCACTAATTCATTTTTTATCTCCATAATTCAGATGCCACTTTGCCTTTTTTTTAATTTAACTAAATATATGAATACTATTACAATTCTGTTTTATTTCATTCAATCAAACAATTAAATTATTGATAACAACTCTATTCTATTACAACAGACCAAACGTAGTGTGAAAATTTTAAGTATTACATCCAATCACATTATCTTATAATAAAATAAAACATCTTTCTCAACCAATCCATTTACCCTTATTCTTCCAAAATATGAAACATTCCCATTTAAAATCTCAGACCTTTTACTTTTATTATTATTTCCTCCTCTGTTTTTATTTTTTTCATTCCCAGGCTTCATCCTATAATTTAACCTTTTATTTATTGAGAAAAGGGTATGAAATAAATCATCTTTTAACAAAATTCATATGACAATTCTTTGTTTAATGAGATTTTATATAAATAAAAATACCCTTAAAATTATTATTTTTTTTATAAAATTAATACAACTGAAAAAATATCAATCCAGTCAAATTTCTAAACAATAGTATAAATAGATATCATATATTGTTTTTGTAACATCCCTAATTATGGCCTAGTCGGAATAGTGGTTTTGAGATTACAAATTTGAATTAGAAATAATTATTTTATAATTATGATAAGGTCTATGATATGTTTATATGATTGTGTAAAATTTTCATGAAGAAATTATATGTGAGAAGTGTTTAATTTGGCTTTAAGGACTAAATTGCATAAAGTGCAAAAGTTGCATTCTAATAGCTAAAGGTATTAAATAGCTATAGAATTTTTAGTAGAAGCCCTTATGTGGAAATTAGCCGATTAATAAGTTAGTGGAAGATATTTTTTTGATATTATTGAAATTAGTTAGAAATTAAAAGGGTAAATGGGTAATTAAGTTAAAAAGGTATAATAAGACAAAAATGCAAAAAGCTATAATCTTTTTTATTTCTCTTTCTTCTCCACTGATTTTTACCCAAGGAATGGCCATGAAAGCTTGAAAATTTCAGCAACTTCTAACACTCACAAGTAAGTGATTTTGATGGTCATTTTTGATGATTTTTGTATTTTTGGAACCCTTGTAGCTTAATTTAGCTAATGAGGGGACTATTTTGCAAAATGTTTGAAATTATAGGGTTTTTCCATGGGAATATTCATGTTTTTTGCTGCATTTTTATGGAATAAAATGAATCTTAGTTGTTAAATAAACAACTTTTGTTAAGTGATTTTCATGAAAACACCTAAAATGGACCATTTTCTAAAAGTGGTAAAATAGATGGTAAAGGTGTGAAATAATGAAATATGTGGGTAGCTATAAGTAAGATAAATATCTGGCTAGGCTTGGGTTGGAATAAAATTGAATGAATTTTATTTTTCAAGCCTAGGGACTAATTTGCAAAAAAGTGAAAGTTTAGGGGTAAAATTGTAAATTTTATAAAGTTTGATTTTTGGGTCAATTTGAATATTGTGAGTAATAAATAAGCTATATTTGAAATGTTAGATCAAGAAAATCGAGATTCGGGCTTAAATCGAGAAAGTACGTGGTTAAAGACAAAAAGGGAATAGTTAGTTGTTTTTGCATTCGAGGTAAGTTCATGTGATAATAATAATGCAATATCTTATTTGAATTGAAATGCCTAATTATTATTATATAATTTGTATGACTTGTTACGGACATACTCGACGAGGAATCGACAAACAAGTCGTGTGATAAAATTGGTAAGACAATAATGTTTTTGTGATTTGTGATAGCAATCTGAATTGATATGAAAATGCGGATGCGTTGAATTATATGTTTGTGGTACTATGTACATGATACTGTTGCTTTACGAAATAATATTGAAAGGTATGTATATGCAATGACCTAAAACATATGTCAATGATGTTTAATGACATTGTAATAAATGGTAACTTGGTGTTAAAGAGTGATATTACATGGAATATGTACAACGAGATTTGTTGTAGTAAAACTCTCGGTTTAACCTTAGGAATAGATTGGAAATACATGCCAAGACATTTGGTTGATATGTGTTCTAGTGTAAGACCATGTCTGGGACATGGCATCGGCGTTGATATGTGTGCTAGTGTAAGACCATGTCTAGGACATGGCATCGGCCTCATTATGAGAACCAGTGTAAGACCATGTCTGGGACATGGCATTGGCCTCAATATGTGAGCCAGTGTAAGACTATGTTTGGAACATGGCATCGGCATTGTTATATGTGTTAGTGTAAGACCATATCTAGGACATGGCATCGGCACCGATGTATGAGAGCCAGTGTAAGACCATGTCTGGGACATGGTATCGGCATTTTACCCTTTTTTATGAGGCTTATCAGATATCTTTTAGTATTCCAACTAGTTCAACGGGTGATTTAAATATTGTGTCATGATTGAGAAAAGTTATGATGATGTTGCAAGTGGTACAGGTATGTGTGCAAAACTCATGAGAAATGATCTCGGTTTATGATGCACCTTTGGTAAGGATGCAAATAAGTAAGTCATGCCCATGAGAATGATTTTGTGATGACCTTGTGATTATGGTTCTATACTTATGATGTATAAAGATGTATTTTTACCATGAAGGTTGAAATGATTTGTAACGGTGTTAAAAACTTAGTTATCATTATTCTACACTAAAATAGCTTTGGACAGTAGCAATAGTCCGACTTTAAAAATCCACCAAAAATTATGGAAATTGAGTTAGAGATTGAATAAAATATTAAATTACATATTATCGAGTCTAATTCCACATAGAAGAAACGGTGTAAGCAAAAGAATTTCATGCTATGAGATATTTGGATTTCTGTGAGACAAGCCTAGAGTAATTTCGGGTTCCCTTGTCTTAACTTTGGAAAATAATTAAAAATTGTATGAAAATAATTATGGGTTAGAATTCATATCACTAAATCCTTATTGAGTATATTTTTAAGAGAAATATACGGGAACATTTTCCAAATTCCATACTATGAGTTAATTAATTTTTAGTGAAGAATAGTTGAAACTGTCAAACAACAGAATAGGAGAGACTTTAAAGAATACAATGTACTTATTAGCTAGACAAAAAATTCTAAAAATTTTATGGTAAGAAGATATGTGAGTCTAGTTTTATGGAAAATTAGCGGATCTTAATTTCAAGTTTCGCAGCTCAAGATATAAATAATTTAGTGACTCTGACTCAAGTAGATAGCTTGAGATAAACAAGAGTAAGTAGTAGGATTTTGTGCAATTATGATTGTATTAACTTGTGAACATGTTGTGAGAGTTGTTAAAAACATGTTAATAAATTGCTTATTATTTTCATATGTACTTACTAAGCTATATAGCTTACCCCTTTCCTTTCATTTCTCTCATAGTGTCACAGATGCTAGGTCGGGTTGGAGATTGTCAGAGATTCTATCACAGTATCCAACTATTGAAGGGTATAAATAATTTCAAGCACTTTAAGTCTATGACATGTATAGGGGCTTAGTCAATTCGATATGTGTCATTTGATTTGGCCAAATGTATTGGCTCATAACGGGAATATGATTCGTTTGTATATGGCCATGTGATGTGGCTCATATTGGTTATTGGGTTGTAAACCTATCCATATATGCATGCATGTGCTAAAAGGTTTCATAGGGTGTGGTCATGTGTGTTTGGTATGGATGAATTCCGAATATGCCCTAGATTACTTGATGGTTTAAAAGTGACTAAATTGGTCTATGGATAGGCCTTAGCATAAGTATGAGGTGTAAGTATGTGTTAACGATAATTATGGCATGAAGTTGATAAGTTTAAACTAGGTAAAGTATGGTGCCTTATGCATAAATAAATCGATATGAAATTGCCTCGAAAAGTGCCATTGAATTTATGTTTAAGTAAGTGCTAACGAGGGTGCCAAGTGGCTTGGTAAATAACTATTTTCTGGGCCATACGAGTAGAGACACGGCCGTGTGTCTTATCCGTGTGGAGGACATGGTCTAGCATACGAGCGTGTGACATGACCGTGTGACCCTATATCAGTGCTGACGTCATAAACAGAGAATTACACGGGTAGAGGACACGGGCGTGTCCTGAGCCACACGGGTGGAGGACACGGGCGTGTCCTGAGCCACACGGGCTTGTGTGATCACACGGCCTGAACATACAAACGTGTGACTCTCCAAAATATAAAAATTTTCTAAGTGTTGTAAAAAATTCGTAAGTTCTCGATTTAGTCCCAAACCACACCCAATGTATGTTTTGGGCCCAGTAAGCCCATATAAGGGACATTATGAATATGAATGAATATTTTTAATTTGAACAAAATATTATGGCATGGTTTTACATAATTTGGACGTTTATGTCCAGTAATGCCTCGTACCCTATCCCGGCTCGGACTCGGGTAAGGGGTGTTACATTTAGTGGTATCAAAGCTATGGTTTAGTCGATTCTCAGACTGGCTTAGCATGTGTGAAGGTTTAGCTATACATGCCACAGATTTGTGATAGTGTGATATCTCCCGACACGAATGAAAACCATCTTGTTTAGGCGAAGGTACTCTCCAACCGAGCTATACCTGACCATGTTGATAGTGGTACTAAGATAATTGAGTAAAGTGCAATTATGATGAGTTAAAACTCGAAAAGGTACGAATAAGAATTCATGATATATATATGTATGTACATATATGAGACATGAGAAACATGAAATAGAATGTGTAAGTAGCATAATAAGCTTATCTACGATTGATCGGTAATTCCATAATGTATAAGACTGATTTGCTCAAGTGAATGTATGTGTTCAGGTAACTTACCAAAAATATTAGTGGAATGAATGCCCATGTATACTTATTTGAATAATTATGATTGTCAAACTCGTATAGTTTAAGTAAATGTGTTAAATCAATTGGATTGATTTATATGATTGTAATGATATGTATATGATGATGTGCGAGAAGAAAGTTTGATTGTGATACATTTATTCATATTTGTTGGCCCTCACATGATGTTATGTGTTTGATATGACAAGAAAAGACATTCTAAATTCATAGAATGTATGCATAAGTGAACTTGATTGAATAAGATAATCGGAAAATTTTTGAAATACAAATGTGAAATGAATGATATAATTGTGACGATTTTACTTTGATGATGAAAATTGTGTCATATGTATATTTATATGAGAGACGATTTAAAGACCTTACGACCTCACCCTTCCCCCTTACCAGAGTGGTGTTTTGTAATGGAACTTTGTGAGAAATGTACTGGATAAACTCACAAGTGTAAAACTAAAGAGTTTAGTGATAGAATAGCTATGAATATGATCAGAGATTGAGAACAGATTGATAAGTGAAGCTAGAATTAGTAAAGTATCAGATCGACTCGGAAAAAATTTTGTGATTTACGCAATATCACAGTTGGTGAATAAGTTAACTTCCATAAATCGATCTATTCTGATACGATGTCAAGAAATGTATTAATCGAAATTTCTTCAAAGCTGGTCCCTTTTAGTGAAAAGAATAATATGAAATTCGTAATGGCTAGACAGATTATGACAGTCTCTTTTGAGGTGTTCTATGTGTTTATTTGTTCTCAGAAATATTCCTATGGCTATTGATCCTCCAATGAAATTCTTGTATGTGAGGATGTTTTATAATCGTGATATTAGACGAAAGCATTGTCAGCATGACTGGTTTATAATCTATGTTGCTCTAGTTCCCTTAGGCATTTTAATACATTTCGTCTGTTGCGAATGGATGGGAAAATGTGTATGAAGCTATGATTCTATTTCTTCTAAATATTGCTTTATCTAATTTATATATGGGAAGGTACATTGTTATTGTTACATCTAATCCCAGTGGATCTAAATGATGTTTTTCTAGACTTCTTTTCTCCAGGGGATCCTCGAAATCTTTCATACTTTCTTGTAAGCTATGTTTTCAATATTTTGATACGGTATCGCATCTTGGATTTCTTTATTTTGGAATTTTCCAATTTAGATTTCTTTCTCTTAGTTTTCATCTCATCTTTATTTCATAAATTGTCAATCTTGACTCATGTCTAAAGTGTGTTCTTTGGATTATGATGACTATGTTGACTATGATTATGCTTTTGGTTTGACTATTGGTAATGCGGTACCTTAGTATTTGGACTTCTCAAATTTGTGTGTAAGGATTTGACATCGGCAAAGACTTCTTGATTTCAGTAATGTGTTACTGAATGAATTGTGAAGTGTTTTAAGACCCTAAGCCAACGTGATAGCTTAGAGTGTCTAATGTTATAAAAAGATCTGAGTTTGATATAGTGAAGATGACTTGGGTAATAAAAGATGATGAGATAGTATCAAATGATCTTAGAGGAAGCAAATTGTGATTACAAGTGTTTGGATAGAAAAATCCAAAACTTATATAGAGATTTGGCAAACAAACTCACAGAAATAGGGTGTTAGTGATTGAGTTTGGAACTTGATATTTCTGATATTTGTGTATGAGTAATTGAAATGTTAATTGAGTTAAAGCCGAACAACAGGTTTTACCAGAACTACCTCCGTTAGTATTGATATTAGAATAGAAATAAGAAAGGGATCATTCTCGAGGCCATACCAGGAATTTCCCCTATCTTGTAAAGAGGAAAAAAATGTTATATGGCTTGTTGATTAAATGTTTGATGAGATCTGTAAAATTTTACCTGTATGTATTGAAAAATTTTTGCTCATCAGATTAATGGGATTTCATGTCTCTATGATTGCTGGAATTCTTGGAGGGCTAAGTCTTTATTAATCGAATTGAAATCTGGGTTTTCTATTGTGATTTCTTGAGGAAGCTAAAAGTGACTCTGAAATTTAAGAGGAACTGAGAGTTGAGTCCACAAGCTATCGGGCCATATTAAATTATAGAGAGTATAAGGTCAAGATGAACTGGCTAGTTTCACTATTTGAACTCGAAAAGATTCAAATATGTGTGTATATGTGTTACGATGACATGGATCTGACCTTTCATGTGTATGAATTCTTCAATAGAAGTGAGACTCAGTCGATGTGTTGTATAGTGAAAGAATAGCTCATGATTCGAGTATGAGAAAATAAAGAGACAAGTATTGAAGGTATAGCCGAGTGAGGGTTCTGTGAAAATGATTATGAGAAGAGAAGTTTTTGCGAAAATCAAACCACTTTTCTAGTAAGATTTTCGGAGACGAAAATCCCTAAAGGAGGGAGAGTTGTAACATCCCGAATTAGGGCCTAGTTGGAACAGTGGTTTCGAGACCACAAATCTCAATTAGAAATAATTATTTTATAATTATTATAAGGTCTATTATATGTTTATATGATTGTGTAAAATTTTCATGAAGAAATTATATGTGAGAAGTGTTTAATTTGGCTTTAAGGACTAAATCGCGTAAAGTGTGAAAGTTGCATTCTAATAGCTAAAGGTATTAAATAGCTATAAAATTTCTAGTGGAAGCCCTTATGTGGAAATTATCCCATTAATAAGTTAGTGGAAGATATTTGTTTGGTATTATTGAAATTAGTTAAAAATTAAAAGGGTAAATGGGTAATTAAGTTAAAAATGTATAATAAGACAAAAATGCAAGAAGCTATCATCTTTTTATTTCTCTTTCTTCTCCATCGATTTTAACCCAAGGAAATGGCCATGGAAGCTTGAAAATTTCAGCAACTTTTAACCCTCACAAGTAAGTGATTTTGATGGTCATTTTTTATGATTTTTGTATTTTTGGAACCCTTATAGCTTAATTTAGCTAATGAGGGACTATTTTGCAAAATGGTTGAAATTATACGGTTTTCTATGAGAATATTTGTAACACCCCTTACCCGTATCCGAGGCCGGGCTAAGGTACAAGGCGTTACCAGAAAAACATACAAACATTAAACTAAAATACGAGCCATAAAATTTTATTCATATTTCAAAGCATTCATTCTCTTACACATAGTCCCTTATTTGAGCCTACGGAGCCCAAAACATACTTTAGAAAGGGTTTGGGACTAAACCGAGAACTTACAAAAATCTTGGAAATTTCATGCTTTAAGGCTCCACACGCCCGTGTCCCAAAGTCGTGTTCCATACACGGCTGAAACACATGGTCGTGTCTCTGCCTGTGTGGAATATACCTAGGCTATTTTCCAAGCTTTGGTCAACCTTTATCTCTTACACACTTATACAAAATCAAAAGCATATAACATGGTATTCATTTAATGATTAAACATCCTCAATTAAACCACAAACATAACATTTGTATGTCATCATACATGTGTCCCTCATACTCATTTTACCTTGTTTATTATAGTACCGCTTATACATTTATACCAAGATTATCATCTTACCAAATATCTTTAGCTTAATCATCAATCATTCATATTTAAAGCTAGATCATATCTTTATCAAATACCATGATTCAGATGTGCAGAATAACATGTTTGCCTGAAACATTTCGATTCAATTCCATACCCAACAAGCATTACATTGAGACTAGTCATATATATATATATATATATATATATATATACATGTCATGATACATAACATTCTCTTTTTGTTTTCTTATAAACACATATCATTTATTTCATTATATCAATATTTCATATACCATAGTTTCCATGTATTCCACATATATTTATTTTCCTCCTCCTCCTCTCCATTCCACATCCTTAATGTATATAGCATTCTTATAAGTACGATTTCACAATTTACTAATAAATGTTCACATCAAACTATTCACACGAGTCATAGTCACTTAATTATTTATAATTTGAGCTACAAAGCTCCAAATTAAGATCCATAAATTTCCCCTGAAACTAGACTCACATATCTTTCCACCATAAAATTTTCATAATTTTTGGTTTAGCCAATTAGTACATTTTATTCATTAAAATTTCCCCTGTTTCACTTTCTGATAGTTCTGACCTCTCTTCACTAAAAAATAATTATCTCATAGTACAGAACTCGGATAATGTTCTTGTTGATTTATCTTGAAAATAGACTCATTATGTATTTTAAAAATATAATTTTTAGCCTCTAATTATTTTTCTCCAAATTTTTGTGATTTTCCAAAGTCAGAACAGGGGATCACGTAATCATTCTGAATCAGTCTCACGAAAACATAAATATCTAGAAATATAGAACTCCTTTGCTTTCTATGTTTATTTTATATGAAAATAGACTCATTAAGCTTTAATTTGATATCTCATTCAGTCTCTGATTAAATTTATACTATTTTTGGTGATTTTTCAAAATCACGTCACTGCTACTGTCCAAAACAGTTTTATTGCTAATTCACTCTTTCACACTTTCTTTGTATTAACCTCATTTTAACATACATATCACAAATCATTTTCACCACATTTCATACATCACAAGTATAGGCCCATGATCACAAGGTCACCATAAAATCATCCTCATGTATAACTTACTTATTTATAACCTTACCACATCCTGGTCACTTAATGAACACATCATTCACATAACCAAGTTCCTGCACACATTCATCACAAAACTCACAAAGCAATACATAGAGAGTCTCCCATTGAACACTTCGGATCAATCCTCGATACTTGGTGGTTTCAGCACATAGCTCCACCCATCATATAGTTCGACTCTCTTGTACACATGGTGAACACTTAGTACCACCCATGTGACCTAGCCAGTTTATCTCGTAGCTCTCTTGTCTACATGGTGTCCTTCACTTGGAACCACGCATGCGACCTAGCTACATATATCCCGTAGCTCTCTTGTCTACATGGTATACACATAGTATCACCCATGCGACCTAGCTACATCATAATGTCTTGTAGCTCTCTTGTACACATGATGTGCACTCAACACTATACATGTGACCTAGCTACATACCATCTGTATCATCCAATCTTTCCAAAGGTTCAACCGGGATTTCTCTCTCTTTTCCAACAATTTCACCAATCAAGTAATTATCCACAAAAATATTTCCAATATTTTTATAAAATATCATAATACAAGTAATAGTGATGTATTACTTACATATAAACTTACATATCATTTAATATCAACGCAATAACATTAAATTACACATTGTCTTATTAAAAATCATATGAACTTACAATTTCCCATAATATCCATAATCATAGAAATCACATTTATGTATGATAATTCAATGCACTTCATGTACCATAGACATATTTTTAAATCAATTCATAAACTTGGCACCATAATCATTTAATTTAACATAATTCAATTAATTCACTAAATTTAACTTTCAAATATAAATTCTGACATTATTGTTGTATTATTATCATACCAACTTACATACTTTCAACATCTAGGAGATCATAGTAAATATATCAATTTTACATTGAAACATGCATAAATTAATGCTTATTATACATATGAACTTACCTTGATATTAAAACGGCCATTTTACCAACTTTCCCAATTTTCGATTTTCTCTCATTCTAGGTTCAAATCTCGTTTTCCGGGATCTAAAACATCATATTTTATTTATTTAATTAATGTACTATTCAAAACAGTCCTTAACTCAAACTTTGGAAAAATTACAATTTTGCCCCTAAACTTTTGCATATTTACACTTTTGCCCCTAGGCTCGGAATTAAACTTCATCCCTTATTCTTATGTTTTATGACATGATGATCACTTTTCCTTCTATGGCAACATCAAATTCTCACTCTAACATATACTTATGACTATTAGGTATTTTTACCGAATTAAGCCCTTTTGCTCGTTTTCACTTAAAACCGAGTAGCACAAGTTGTCTAACATAATTTAAAACCTCATATTGTATCATAAAACACCAGAATACACAAATTTTACCTATGGGTATTTTCCAAATATGAACCCTAGGTTGAATTATTGCTAGCATAAGCTAAATCAAGTTCTAGGGACTCCAAAAACGTAAAGAACTTGAAAAGCGGGGTTAGAACGGACTTACAATTGAGCTTGGGAAGCTTGAAAACCCTAGCCATGGAGTCTCCTTGGTATACACGTCCATGGTGAAGAAGATGAGCAAAATTGGCTTTTAATTTTGTATTTTAATTCATTTTACCCTAAATGACCAAAATACCCTTACTACTAAACTTTCCAAAATTCCATCCATGTCCAATTTTGTCCATAACTTAGAAATTGGTCAAATTTCTATTTAAGACCTCCTAATTAATATTTCAAATCAATTTCATACTAGAAACTTCTAGAATGCAAGTTTTGCAACTTATTCAATTTAGTCCCTAACTTCGAATTAAGCACTTTATGCATAGAATTTCTTTACGAAATTTTCACACAATCATGCAATCATATCATAGATCTCAAAATAATCATAAAATAATTATTTATGTCTCAGATTTTGTGGTCCCGAAACCTCTGTTCCAACTAGACCCAATTTTGGGCTATTACAATATTCATGTTGTTTGCTGCATTTTTATGGAATAAAATGAATTTTGGTTGTTAAATAAACAACTTTTGTTAAGTGATTTTCATGAAAACACCTAAAATGGACCATTTTGTAAAAGTGGTAAAATAGATGGTAAAGGTGTGAAATAATGAAATATGTGGGTAGTTGTAAGTGAGATAAATATTCAGCTAGGCTTGGGTTGGAATAAAATTGAATGAATTTTATTTTTCGAGTCTAGGGACTAATTAGCAAATAAGTGAAAGTTTAAGGGCAAAATTGTAAATTTTTCAAAGCATGATTTTTGCTTCAATTTGAATATTATAAGTAATAAATAAAATATATTTGAAATGTTAGATCAAGAAAATCAAGATTCGGGCTTAAATCGAGAAAGTATGTGGTTAAGGACAAAAAGGGAATAGTTAGCTGTTTTTGCATTCGAGGTAAGTTCGTGTGATAATAATAATAATGCAATGTCTTATTTGAATTGAAATACATAATTATTATATAATTTGTATGATTTGTTACAGACATACTCGACGAGGAATCAACAAACGAGTCGTATAATAAAATTAGTAAGACAATAATGTTTTTGTGATTTGTGATTGCAATCTGAATTGATATGAAAATGAGGATGCGTTGAATTATATGTTTGTGGTACTATGTACATGATGATGTTATGATTCACGAAATTATATTGGAAGGTATGTATATACAATGACCTAAAACATATGTCTATGATGTTTGATGACATTGTAATAAATGGTAACTTGGTGTTAAGGAGTGATATTACATGGAATATGTATGACGATATTTGTTGTGGTAAAACTCCCAGTTGAATCTTAGGAATAGATTGGATATTCATGCCAAGACATTTGGTTTATATGTGTGCTAGTGTAAGACCATGTCTGGGACATGGCATCGGTGTTGATATGTGTGCTAGTGTAAGACCATGTCTGGGACATGGCATCGGCCACATTATGAGAGCCAGTGTAAGACCATGTCTGGGACATGACATCGGCATTTTACCCTTTTGTATAAGGCTTATCAGATATCCTTTAGTATTTAACCTGGTTCAACGGGTGATTTAAAGATTGTGTCATGATTGAGAAAAGTTATGATGATGTCGCAAGTGGTACGGGTATGTGTGCAAAACTCATGAGAAATGATCTCGGTTTATGATGCACCTTTGGTAAGGATGCAAATAAGTAAGTCATGCCCATGAGAATGATTTTGTGATGACCTTGTGATTTTGGTTCTATTCTTATGATGTATAAATATGTATTTTTACCATGAAGGTTGAAATGATTTGTAAAGGTGTTATAAACTTAGTTATCATTATTCTACACTAAAATAGTTTTGGATAGCAGCAGTATTCCGACTTTGAAAATTTACCAAAACTTATGGAAATTGAGTTAGAGGTTGAATAAAATATTAAATCAAAGCTTATCGAGCCTAGTTTCACATAGAAGAAGCGGTGTAAGCAAAAGAATTTCATGTTATGAGATATTTGGATTTCTGTGAGATAGTCCTAAAGTGATTTTGGGTTCCCTTGTCTTAACTTTAGAAAATCATTAAAAATTGTATGAAAATTATTATGGGTTAGAATTCAAATGACTAAATCTTTAATGAGTCTATTTTCAAGAGAAACAGATAGGAACATTATCCAAATTTTGTACTGTGAGATAATTAATTTTTAGTGAAGAAGGGTTGAAACTGTCAAATAGTAGAGCGGGGGAGAATTTAAAGAATAAACTGTACTTATTGGCTAGACCAAAAATTCTGAAAATTTTATGGTAAGAAGATAGGTGAGTCTAGTTTCAGGAAAATTAGCGGATCTTAATTTGGAGTTCCGTAGCTCAAGATATAAATAATTTAGTGACTGTGACTTGAGTAGATAGCTTGAGATGAACAAAAGTAAATAGTAGGATTTTGTGCAATTATGATTGTATTAACTTGTGAACATGTTGTGAGAATTGTTAAAAACATGTTAATAAATTTCTTATTATTTTCATATGAACTTACTAAGCTATATAGCTTACCCCTTTCCTTTCCTTTCTCTCATAGTGTCACAGATGCTAGCTCGAGTTGGAGATCGTCAGAGATTCTATCACACGATCCAGCTATTGAAGGGAATAAATGATTTCAAGCACTTTAAGACTATGGCATGTATAGGGACTTAGTCAATTCGATATGTGTCATTTGATTTGGCCAAATGTATTGGCTCATAATGGGAATATGATTCGTTTTGTATATGGCCATGTGATGCGGCTCATATTGGTTATTGGGTTGTAAACCTATCCATATATGCATGCATGTGCTAAAAGGCTTCATAGGGTGTGGTCATGTGTGTTTGGTATGGATGAATTGTGAATGTGCCCTAGATTACTTGATGGTTTAAAAGTGACTAAATTAGTCTATGGATAGACCTTAGCATTAGTATGGTAATTAAATTAGTCTATGGATAGACCTTAGGATAAGTATGAAGTGTAAGAATGTGTTAACGATAATTATGTCATGAAGTTGATAAGTTTAAACTAGGTAAAGTATGGTGCCTTATGCATGAATAAATCAATATGAAATTGCCTCGAAAAGTGCCATTGAAGTTATGTTTAAGTAAGTGCTAACGAGGGTGCCAAGTGGCTTGGTAAACAGCAATTTTCTAGGCCACACGGGCAGAGACACGACTGTGTGTCTCATCTATGTAAAGGACACGGTCTAGCACAGGGCATGTGACTTGGCCGTGTGACCCTATATCGTTGTTGACGTAATAAACAGAGAGTTACACGGGTGGAGGGCACGGGCGTGTCCTGAGCCACACGAGCGTGTGTGATCACACGGCCTGCCCACTCGGACGTGTGACTCTCTGAAATATGAAAATTTTCTAAATGTTGTAAAAAATTCATAAGTTCTCAGTTTAGTCCCAAACCACCCCCGATGTATGTTTTGAGTCTAGAAATTATTAATATGAATGAATATTTTAAATTTGAACAAAATTTTATGGCCCAGTTTTACATAGTTGTGTACGTTTAAGTCCGATAATGCCTCGTACCCTGTCTCGGCCTCGGACTCAGGTAAGGGGTGTTACAGTTTTCTTTTTAATAGATTTATAGCATTTTTCATGAATTTTGTAATATATTTTCTCATTTAAGAAATTGTTTACATTTATTTTCACTAAAATCAATAAAGAAAATTAGTAAATTAATTCTGAAATATCTTATTTTATCCATGATTTTTGGAACTAGACGGAACCAGTTGATGTATCAATCCGAAATAGGGGGTCGGATCAATTGACTTACAAATTTTTTAAACTGATTGAACCAATTTTGTCTATTTTTTTATTTTTAATAATTTATTCATTTGAATTGAACCAATTGAAGAAGATAAACTGATCAAATCAATAAAATCAATTTAACCAAAAACCAATGATTTGACCAATTCAACCATGAATTTATTCTGAAAATCTTAATTTCATCAAATAATCAAGCAAGGCACTAAAATAACTTATTTCCATAATTAAATATTAGCAACTGGCAAAGTAATAAATCCTCTAGCACGTATGTTATATGTCATTTTTTGGTTAACGTATGGGTACTCTTTTGAGTAAAAAAAAATCTATGATATGTATTAATTTAGATATAAAAATAAGATATTTTATTGTATTGTTTGAATCGAATTAAACCAGTTGATTGAATTGGATTTAATTAAAAATTAATTGATATATCGTTCAGATATAGAAATTGAACCAAATTTATGCCAACATATGTCGATGGATAAAAATATAAATCCAAAACAAAAATTGAAAATTGAATTGAATTTATAAATTTTATAAATATTTTTAGAATTTTTAACTAATTATTATTGGATCAATAATCAAACTAGTTCCGACAAAAGTATCATCCAAAAGTTCGGACAAAAATATTATGTCAAAAATTGAGTTAAATAATTAAGCTTTATTAAAATATGAAATAGAATAAAAGGATAAAATACACTTGAACAATTAAACTGTATTAAAATATAAAATAGAATAGGAGAATAAAATGCACTTGAATGTGATTGAACTTACATTTTCATGCATTGACAATAATATCGATATCAATCAAGTTAAAACTCAATCAACATAATATGTTATTTGCTTTTGTTTTTCTATATTAGATAACTTATATCACATGAAAATTAAATATGCAATATTATAATATAAAACGGACTAGCTTGTGTGATTTTGGATTAACAAATTACACATATCAACATGTTTAGATAAAATTTGACAACCATATTTCATATTAGATTGAGCTTTATAAATATGTATGGTGCTCAAACAATATTTGGAAACTCGACTCAACTTGACAAAATGTAAATCACTTTGTGTAAAGGAAAATGAATTTGAGAGGTCCTTCTATTATAAGGGCTTAATCAAATTAGTCCATCTACAATTAAATAGATCAATTAAGTTTTGTACTATTAAAATAAATAAAATAAGGTCAAGTTGGAATATAGTTAACATTTATTGTTTAAAAAGATATCTTTTCTTGTAATATTTTTATAATTTTTATGACTCAGTAAATGAAATATTTTGTGTGAAATTGAACCACAATTGAAAATAATAATTTTCAAGACATTTTTTATAGAATTAATGTTAACTTTGTTACAAGTTCACTTTATTTGATTTTTTATAATAGTGTAGAGACTAAATTGATACATTTTAAAAAGAAGGACTAATTTAATCTAGTCGCTATAATACAGAGATCACTTAAATACTTTAACCTTTTATAAGGCATGGTTGAAATGGGCCGGGTTGGCCCTTAAATGAGTATACTCAAAAGAGAACATCCAAATTGACCCCAAAGATTTAATGGAAGCAATAAAGAGAGAAAAGGGAAAATAAGGTACAAAAGCATTATCTTTTTGTCCTAAAATTCACTTAACTTTGCTAAACCATCAATTACGCCATGAGAAAGGATGCACCACTCTCTTTATAAGCCCTAGTTTAGCATTGTAATAGCTATTGCGCCATTGATATCATTTATTTAATTATTAACCTAAATTGAAAGGGTCACCCTTCTCAACTCTAATTGCTATCTTATAGTAATCTTTTTTAATATTCATATAAAAATATTTTTTACTTTGTAAATAGATAATAAATTGATAGTACTTTTTTAAAAAATTATATATAATTTATGGAAGTGAGATATCGAATAACAACTAAGTTAGTCAGTAAATAAATTATATAACATTAAGTAATTTATATGTTATCAGGTAATTATTTGATGTATGGAATTTTTAGACTCCACAAATATGATTAAAAAAGTGATGAGTGTTTGATTTGTTTATATATTAATTTTTAAAATTCTTTTGCTATATCTTTAGGACACATGCAATCCCTTGTGGAATTTATGGGATAATTGTCTTTTATAATTTTAACTTATGTTTGGGCTAAAGGAAAGAAGCAATGTTAGGAAACAAGGAGATAATTTTCGAAAAACCTTCAAGTTGGTCTTTAAATTCACCTTCATGAGTAGACCTATCCATGGTTGGGTTGGGCCATCCAAAAAAGTGGGAGGATTTAAGTAAAAATATAGGCTCAAAAAATGGGCTTAGGAAAAAAATAAGGCCTGTTTAGAAAAAGGGTGAGACCTCGAGTAAGACTTTTTTGGCCCGAGCTCGGCTCGGCCCGAATTTGCAAAAAAAAATATTTTTTACTATTTTCTTGCTGTTTTTTACTGTTTTGTTGCTATTTTCTTGTTGTTTTGATCACTATTTTGCTATCATTTAACTATTATATTGTTACCATTTTGTTATTATTGTTTGAATATTGTATAACTCTTGTTTTATTGTTAATTTTGTTACTGTTTTAGATACATTTGCTTGTTAAGTTGCACATTGGTTAGTGTTATTTCAATATATATTTTTTTTAATTTATTTTAATTTTTTGGAAAATATTTATTTTAATATTTTTAGTATTTTTATGTATTATATATATTTTTTAAAATTATGTAATTTAGCTTTTTCATATGCTTGTGCCTGGAATTCCTCTATTTCATTCAGTTCTAACAACCTTTTATGGCTAGTAGCGATCCAATCCATATTCAGCATTCTAATAACCCAAAATGCTTTATGCTCTAGCTCAACAGGTAGGTGACATGACTTACTATAAACAAGCTTAAAAGGCGACATCCCCAACAGTGTTTTGAATGCCGTACGATAAACCCACAAAGCTTCATCCAATCTAGAAGACTAATCTTTTCGAGTTGGGTTCACTACCTTTTCTAGAATTTGTTTAATTTCTCAGTTAGAAATCTCTTCTTTTCCATTTCTTTGGGGATGACATGTCGTTGCAATCTTATGTTTCACCCTATAGCTGTGCAAAACATTAACAACTAATTTTCAATAAAAATAAGAAACTTCATCACTGATAATTGCCCAAGGTGTATCAAATATTGTGAACATTTTCTTGTGCAAAAACCTCAACATTGACTTGGCATCATTCGTAGGGAGGGATTCCGCTTCGATCCACTTAGAGACGTAGTCCACTACCACGAGTATGTAGAGATTGTCAAATGATGGTGGGACTAGACCCATAAATTCGATTCCCAAAACATTAAACAACTCAATCTCCAAAATTTTTTACAGCAGCATTTCATGTCTCTTAGATAAATTGCCTGTCCTCTGACAATGATTGCATGACTTATGAAACTCCTGGGCATCCTTGAGCAAACTTGACCAATAAAAACCAGATTGGAGTACCTTAGCAGCAGTTCTCATTCCTCCAAATTGTCCTCTGTAAGGCGCTAAGTGACAATGTTGCAAGATGCTATGTGATTCATCATCAGGGACACACTTTCTAATTATCTGATCAGCACATTGCTTGAATAAGAAAGGTTCATCCCAATAATAATGCTTGGCATCATAAAGGAACTTCAGTTTTCTTTTGCTATTGAGATCAGGTGGCAGCAGCCCACTTTCTAAGAAGTTCATTATATCAACGTACTAAAGTAATACCGTGGCAACCAATAATTATTCATTTGGGAAATCTTCCTTAATAAGTTGAATGTAACACCCCTTACCCGAGACCGTCGCCAGAGTCGAGCATGAGGCATTACCAGACTTATCTTACCTGTTCGAGGCATAAAAAAATTTTTTTTAAAAAAATATTAAGTCGCTCACATTCATCCAATAAATCTCTAAAAAGGGCCCTCAAGTCCCTAAAACGTGCAATTGGAACAGTTCGGGACCAAACCGGGAACATTAAAAAATTTTCGATTACTTACACAAATCAAAACATTTTATTTCACTATTCATAATAAAATTGTTCATTTGTATAATAGTCACTAAATTAATTATAACTCGAGCTATGAAACTCAAAATTTAAATCCATAAATTTTCCCTGAAACTAGACTCATATATCTTCTTACCATAACTTTTCTAAAATTTTTGGTCTAGCCAATTAGTACAGTTTATTCATTAAAGGTTCCTCTGTTTCACAGTTTAGCATACCTAACCTCTCTTCACTAAAAATAAATTATCTCATTATGCAGAAATCGGATAATGTTTCTGTTTATTTCTAATGAAAATAGACTCACTAAGGAATCTATAAATATAAACTTTGACTTATAATTCTTTTTTTACAATTTCTAGTGATTTTCCAAATTTTGAAATTCATTAAAGATTCCCCTGTTTCACAGTTCAGCAGACCTAACCTCTCTTCACTAAAAATAAATTATCTCATTATGCAGAAATCAGATAATGTTTCTGGTTGTTTCTAATGAAAATATACTCACTAAGGAATCTATAAATATAAACTTTGACTTATAATTCTTTTTTTAAAATTTCTAGTGATTTTCCAAATTTGGAACAGGGGATCACAAAGTCACTCTAAACCAGTCTTACAGAAATTTAAATATCTCAGAATATAGACTTCCTTTGCTTGCTCTGTTTCTTTCTTATAAAAATAGACTCAATAAGATTTAATTCTATGTCTCATTCACCATTTAATTCCATTTCTATAGTTTTTAGTGATTTTTTCAAAACCACGTCACTACTACTATTTCCTAACTGTTCCATGGCCAACTCTTACTCTTTCATAGTTTCTTTGCATCAAACCTCATTTAGGCATACATAATACCAAAACATGTTCTTATTTAGCTATATCATAAGCTAATCATTGCCAAGTATTCACATGCCATTCTTTAATCATATCATATGGACATACACACAAAATAGCCAAGTCCCTATACATGCCATAACTTAAAGTATTTCTAGTCACAAAATACCAAGATAACTCGTTGAAAGTGTGAGGCGATCTCCAACGTCCTTACAATTTTCTGAGTTGGCTTTATGATACTATAAAAAAGAGAGACAAGAAAGGGAGTAACCATAAAGCTTAGTAAGTTTGCATGTAAATAAATAACAATATTCTAAATGAATTATCAAGATAACCTGAGCCTTTCGAACATGGACTTATCTTACCTTCCCTTTGGTACACTCTTTAAATTTTCCGTTGAACCACTTGGAATACTAAGGATACACAGGTACCTTTCCTTTTTAAACTTACCATTTCCATGTCTTGACATGGTCTTACGTGGTATCCTTCCCTTATGAACTCACCATTGCTATGCCTTGGCATGGTCTTACATGGGATCTTTGCCTTATCGTAGTTTATCAATGTCATGTCTTGACATGGTCATACATGATTTCCTTGCCTTGTAAAACTTACCAATGCCATGCCTTGGCATGGTCTTACTGGGTATCCTTAAACCCTAATGTTATGACATATGTATCCTACATATTCCTAAGGTTCAACTAGGACTTTTAAGTATCATTTCTCTGTCAATTCTTGCCTGAATCATCAAGGAATAAATTTACAAAATAAATATATACATGCTGAAAAATAACATCATTAATTATAAATAATAAAACATTGCATTTATTTACCGCAAACTTACATCGATACAAAATACGATCAAATATTTTGATTTAGTCCTCAACCTTTTTCTTTCCTCGGTCTAACCCCGAATTTCATTCTTCTTGATCTATAATAACGAATTTAAATTATTTAATATTCACATTTATCGAAACAGTCCTTAACTCTAACTTTGGAAAAATTATGATTTTGCCCCTAAACTTTTACCCCTAAACTTTTGCATATTTACACTTTTGCCCCAAGGCTCGGAAATGAAACTTTATCCCTAATTCTTATGTTTTATGATATACGGATCATTTATTTACCTATGGCAACATCAAATTCCCACTCTAACATGTACTTATGACCATTAGGTATTTTTACCAATTATGTTGTTTCATTCATTTTCGCTTAAAATCGCTTAGCTCAAGTCGTTTAACATAATTTCAAGCTTCATATTCTACCATAATACATAAAAATAAACACATTTCACCTATGGGTATTTTTCCAAATATGAACCCTAAGTTAAATTATTACTAGAATAAGCTAAATCAAGCTACCGGGACTTCAAAAACGTAAAGAACATTAAAAATGGGGCTTGGAATCACTTATTATGAAGCTTGGAAGTTTGACAAAACCCTAGCTATGAAGAACTCTTGAAATTTCGGCCTAATGAAGAAGATGGGCACATTTTGCCATCTTTTTCCCTTTTTAAATCTTTTAATTACAAATGACTAAAATACCCTTCATTAAAACTTTAGTTATTTTTATCTATGTATGTCCATTTTTGTCCATAAAAACCTAATGGTATAATTACCATTTAAGGACCTCTACTTCAATTATACTCTTTAATTTAATTCTTTAGCATCTAAAACTCATATTTATCAACTTTTGCAATTAAGCCCTAGTAGGCAAATTAAGCATGCTATCTATAAAATTTTCCATCAATACTCTAACACATGCATCTAATCACTCTGTAAATTATAAAAATTAATTGGAATAAACTTTTCTATCTTGAATTCATGGTTTCGCAACCACTGTTCCGTTTAGGCCCTATTTTGGGATGTTACATTTCTCCCCTCCTTTAGGGATTTTTGTCCTTGAAAATCTTACATGTGATAAGATTTGGATATTGTTTTCGCATAACCTCTTTAGGCTCCAATGTAGCCTCGTCTACCCCATGCCTATTCCATAATACTTTCAAAAGTGCAATACTTTTGTTCCTTAGTTGCTTGACCTCTCGAGCTAAAATCTTTACCGGTTCTTCACCATAAGTCATATCTTGTTGAATCTCAACCTCTGTCTGTGAAATCACATGTGAAGGATCAGAATGGTAATGATGTAACATGGACACATGGAACACATCATGAATCTTCTCTAACTCTGGCGACAAAGCCAACCGATATGCTAATGGTCCAACTTTTTCAGTCACCTCAAACGGTCCAATAAAAACGTGGACTTAGTTTGCCTTACTTGCCAAATCTAAAGACTTTCTTCCACAGGGATACTTTCAAGAACACTTTGTTACCAACTTGATACTCAATCTCTTTTCTTTTCAAGTTTGCATAAGACTTCTATCTATCTAAAGCTGCTTTCAAGCAATCTCTGATAACTTTCACTTTCTCTTTAGTTTCTTTCAACTAAATCAACCCCGTAAATCTAATTTTCTTTAAGCTCTGTCCAATACAAAGGTGTGCGACATTTATGTCCATACAAAGCTTTATAAGGTGCCATTTTCAAACTCGACTGGTAACTATTATTATAAGAAAACTCTACCAACGGAAAATATTTCTCCCACTACCTTGAAATTCTAAGACACAACATCTGAGCATATCCTCTCTAACTATCGGTCTAAAGATGGAAAGCTATACTAAAACTAAACTTTGTTCCCAAAGCTTCCTATAACTTCTTCCAAAATTGCAAAGTGAATCTCGGGTCTCTATCTAAAATAATCGATAACTGTACTCCATGTAGTCTGACTATCTCTGAAATATATAACTCGGCCAACTTTTCAAGTGAATAATCCATATGAACTGGAATAAAATAAGCCGACTTTGTTAGCTTATCAATCATAACCCATATTGCATCTTTCTTTCTCGGTGTCAATAGCAATCCTATCACAAAATCCATGGCAACTCGGTCTCATTTCCATACAGGAACTAACACAGGTTGCAATAAACCTGAAGGTACTTGATGTTCAGCTTTTACCTGCTAACAGATCAAGCATCTAAAAACAAACTCTGAGATATCTCTCTTCGTTCCTACCCACCAATACATTTTCTTCAAATCATTATGCATCTTTGAACTACCTGGATAAATAGACAAGGAACTGCTATGTGCTTCCTCTTAAATCTTTCGAATAAGCTCATCATTCTTGGGTACACATATCCGATTTTTGAACATTAAACAACCATCATAACTAATTTGAAAATCTGACTCTATATCCGACTCACATTGAGCTCTTTTGGCTTGCAACTCACTGTCATCTTTCTGAACTTCACAAATTTCTTCAAAAAACATTGGCTTAGCTCTTAATTCAGCTAAGATAGAACCATCATCCGATAAGGTTAAACTAGTGTTCAAAGCTCTTAATGCAAATAAAGATTTTCTACTCAAACTATCAGCAACTACGTTTACCTTACCCGAGTGATAATTGATCACTAATTCATAATCTTTAATCAAATCTAGCCATCTTCTTTGCCTCAAGTTCAAATCTTTCTAACTCATCAAGTATTTCAAACTTTTATGATTAGTAAATATTCGGCACTTCTCACCATACAAGTGATGTCTCTAGATTTTCAATGCAAATACAATGGCAGCTAGTTCTAAATCATGTATCAGATAATTTTTCTCATGTGGCTTTAGCTATCTAGAGGCATAAGCAATTACCTTTCCTTCTTGCATAAGTACACAGCCTAGTCTATTCAAGGACGCAACACTGTAAATCACAAACTTTTTTCCCAGTTCTAGTTGTACTAAGACAGGAGCTTTAGTCAACAACGCCTTTAACTTGTCAAAACTCTGCTGACACTTTTCAGTCCATTCAAACTTGACATCTTTCTGTAGCAATCTTGTCAATGGAGTAGCTATCATGGAAAATTCCTCTACAAATTGTCTATAATAACTAGTTATACCAAGAAAACTTCTGACCTCTAATACATTCCTGGGAGGCTTCCAATCAACAATGGCTGAAATCTTGCTCGGATCAACTTTAATATCTTCATCTGAGACTATATGTCCAAGAAAACTGACTTTCGGTAACCAGAACTCACTTTTTCTAAACATGGCATAAAGCTGATTATCTCTCAAAGTCTATAAAACTGTTCTCAAATGCTCTAATTGCTCAGCTTATCATGAGAATAAATTAAGATATCATCAATGAACACAACTACAAATTTATCCAAGTAAGGTCTGAAAATTCGTTTCATTAAGTCCATGAAAATGGAAGGAGCATTAGTCAAGCCAAATGGCATCACAAGGAACTCATAAAGCCATACCTAGTCCGGAAAACAGTCTTCGGAACATCTGACTCTTTAACTCACAATTGATAATATCCGGATCTCAAACTATCTTGGAGAACATAGTAGCTCCCATCAATTGATCAAACAAATCGTCAATTCTAGGCAGTAGATACTTGTTCTTAATAGTCACCATGTTAAGCTGCCTATAATCTATGCACAATCTCATCGAACCATCTTTCTTTTTCACAAAGAGCACTGGTACACCCCATGGTGAACAAGTAGGTCTTGCAAAGCCTTTCTCTGTTAGTTCCGGCAACTGAAATTTCAATTCTCTCAATTCCATTGGAGCCATTCTATAAGGAGAAATATAAATAGGTGTTGTACCAGGAACCAATTCAATACCAAACTCAACTTCTTTGATAGGAGGCAAACCTGGTAGTTCTTCTGGAAACACATCAGGAAACTCACATACCACAGGCACTGATTCAATTTTCAACTCTGGATCTTTAGTATTCAATACAAAAGCAAGATAAGCTTCATATTCTTTTCTCAAGCATTTTTTAGTAAACATAACATAAATCATGGCAATTGAACTATCTGACTCATCTGAATTAACCCAAAGAATTTCACCATTTTCGCATTTCAACTCAATGAATTTCTTTCCACAATTCACTATCACTTCATGCATAGTCAACCAATCCATACCAAGAATCACATCAAACTTATTAAATGGAAATAACATGAGATCGACCGAAAAACAGTAACCTCTAATCATCAAAGGGCAATTTTTACATTCTTTGTCTACTAATACATACTGACCCAATGGATTTGATTCTTTAATCACAAATCCCGTAGACTCTATGGACATGTTCATGCTAGGCATCAATTTCATGCAAACATAGGAATGGGTCGAACTCGGATCAATCAAAGCAATAACATTAACATCATGAAGAGAAAATGTACCCGTAATTACATCGGGGGAGGATGCCTCTTCAGGAGCACAGATAGCATAGGTCCTTATAGGTGCTCTATCATCTGGTCTCGCTGTTGAATCTCTAGATGCACCTCTACCTGCCCCTATTCCCAAACTTCTCTGAGGTCTGCCTCTAGCGGGGGCACTACCTGATCTTACACTCGGTATTACTTCTCTTTTAACCATCTCAGGACACTCCCAAATGAAATGATCTGATTCACCACATCGGAAACAACCAGTCTCAGTTGCTCGACTTTGACCTGGATGACGTCGACCACATTGAGGACACTCGGGTCTATCAGGCTGAATACTGCCAACACTCGCAATTGAAGTGGTCTGAGCTTTCTGACCAATAAATCTTCTACCTATGTTTCGGCTAGAATACCATGCTGAAAGATTAGATCTCGTAGAGAACTCTCTAGGCCTCTTGGATGTAGACTGAAACGACTTACTCATCTTTCTTTTCTTCATGTCTTGTATCTCAATTTTAGCTTTACCCTTTCCTTTCAGAAAATCCTCTACCTTACAAGCTCTTTCAACTAAAATGACGAACTCTTTTATTTCTAAAATACTGGCTGACAGTCGAATATCATCATTGAGCCCATCTTCAAATCTCTTGCACATAATAGCTTCAGTAGACACACACTCTTTAAATTTTCTGTTGAACCACTTTGAATACTAAGGATACACGGGTACCTTTCCTTTTTAAACTTACCATTTCCACGTCTTGACATGGTCTTACGTGGTATCCTTGCCTTACGAACTCACCATTGCCATGCCTTGGCATGGTCTTACGTGGGATTTTTTCCTTATCGTAGTTTATCAATGCCATGTCTTGACATGGTCTTACATGATTTCCTTTCCTTGTAAAACTTACCAGTGCCATGTCTTGGCATGGTCATACATGGTATCCTTAAACCCTAATGTCATGACATATGTATCCTATACATTCCTAAGGTTCAACCGGGACTTTTAAGTATCATTTCTCTGTCAATTCTTGCTTGAATCATGAAGGAATAAATTTACAAAATAAATATATACATGCTGAAAAATAACATCATTAATTATAAAAAATAAAACATTGCATTTATTTACCGCAAACTTACCTCGATACAAAATACGATCAAATATTTTGATTTAGTCCTCAACCTTTTTCTTTCCTCGATCTAACCCCGAATTTCGTTCTTCTTGATCTATAATAGCGAATTTAACTTATTTAATATTCACATTTATCAAAACAGTCCTTAACTCTAACTTTAGCAAAAGTACGATTTTGCCCTTAAACTTTTGCCCCTAAGCTTTTGCATATTTACACATTTGCCCCAAGGCTTGGAAATGAAACTTTATCCCTAATTCTTATGTTTTATGACATGCTGATCATTTATTTACCTACTGCAACATCAAATTCCCACTCTAACGTGTACTTATGACCATTAGGTATTTTTACCGATTATGTTGTTTCATTCGTTTTTGCTTAAAATCGCTTAGCTCAAGTCGTTTAACATAATTTCAAGCTTCATATTCTTTCATAAAACATAAAAATAAACACATTTCACCTATGGGTATTTTTCCAAATATGTACCCTAGGTTAAATTATTGCTAGAATAAGTTAAATCAAGTTATCGGGACTTCAAAAACGTAAAGAACATTAAAAAAGGGGCTTGGAATCACTTATTATGAAGCTTGGAAGCTTGACAAAACCCTAGCTATGAAGAACTCTTGAAATTTCGACCTAATGAAGAAGATGGGCACATTTTGCCATCTTTTTCCCTTTTTAAATCTTTTAATTACCAAATGACTAAAATACCCTTCATTAAAACTTTAGTTATTTTTATCTATGTATGTCCATTTTTGTCCATAAAAACCTAATGGTCTAATTACCATTTAAGGACCTCTACTTCAATTATACTCTTCAATTTAATCCTTTAGCATCTCTGTAACGCCCCAATTTTCGGGAATTCTGTGAATGCTGGCATAGGTTTAATTATGTTAGTGGGCCTCTAGAAGGCCCAAGCTTAAGATAGAACCCGCAATTTTAGTTAATTTTTTGTTCCATAAGAAAAGGGGTGAAATTATGAAATAGGACCTATGTGAAAATGTTTGAAAATGCTATAGGCTAAATTGAAGTGGCCAAATAAATAGGAGTACAAAATAGGAGGATTTGCATGACAAACCTCCCATTTTACATGAAGTGGCCAGCCATCATGTTGTTGTAGACAAAATGTGCACTTGATATCCATAATTTATGGTACAAATTGATACAAATTGATAATGGGTTAGGTAAATGTTCCATGATAATGGGTTAGGTAAATGTTCCATGATAATGGGTTAGGTAAATGTTCCATGATGGGAATTTCATGTCTTTTGTATTAAAGAATTAAATGGATGAAATATGAAATTTTATTAAAAGAAAAAGGGGTGAAAAGAACAAAGTTTTCTCCATCTTTGTTCATCATAGCCAAAAGTTAGAGAAGAGAAAGGAGAGGAGAAAGCTCTTGAATGTTTGGTCACTTGGGGAAGAAAATTGAAGGTAAGTTCATGGTAGTTTGCTTTTATTTTGAGGTTCATGAGTTCTTCTTGATTCTACCTTAACTCTTGAAGCATATTTTGGTTTTTAGTTGTGTTGTGAGCATTTAGTCATGAATTAAAATGAAGGAAATGGTAGTTGTTTCATGTTCTTTTGATGAAAAATGGAAGATAGGTGAAGTTGAGCTAAACAAATGAGCATGCATGTGCCTTAGATGCTAAAGGGAAAAATCGGCTAACATGTTGTGCTTTAAAATGATGAAATGGAGACTATACTTAAGTAAAATCATAGATATGTGATGATTGATTGGTGATATACATGTTTAAATAACATGCATGCAAGTTATGTGTGAAAGAGTGAATTTGGTAATAAATCTGCTTGGGACAGCAGCAGTAACGTGACTTTGGAAAATCACCATAAATTGTGGGAGATGAATTAGAAGCTGAATAAATTATGTAATTAAATCTTGTTGAGTCTAGTTTCAAATAAAATAAACGAGAACATATTTTGAATTCTGTAAAATAAGAAATTTGATTCGTAATGAAGACTGGTCAGATTAGTCAAACAGTGAAACATGCGAAACTTTGAGAAAAATCTGGTATTGATTGGCCAAACCAAAAATTCTGAAAATTTTATGGATATAAGATATATGAGTCTATTTTCAGGGAAAATTAACGGCACTTGATTTGGAGTTTCGTAGCTCTAGTTATAAATGATTTAGTGACTGTTGCTCGGGAAGACAGCTTGCAGTGAAATTTTGATTATGTGGTAAACATTGACAAAAAAATTGTTAATGAGTTGCTTATTGTTTTCTTATAAGCTTACTATGATCTGTAGGTGTGGTTGGCCGAATATTATAAGGGGTTAATACGTAGTTCGTATTTGAATAGTTAGATTAACATGTTAGTAATCCAATTGTAGGCAGTTAGTGTGTGGATCTCGTCAACATATCATCGCAAATGTGTGTGGCGACACCCTCTCATAGACTAGATTGGCAAAAGCGAAAAGCGAAATGCCGAAAAGTCGGTATTTTGGGAATTTTGAGTGTCTGAATGCTCGTAAGATAGTTGGGTTTGTATATTTGGTAATCTAAAGTAATAAAGCTGCGATGCGCGATTTAGTACATTTTGATAATTTGGGCTTAATGGGCCAAAGATCGGGTTCATGGGCCAACAGCCCAATTCGATAGTATCTTGTGGTAAGTATTACGATAGTACGTAAATAGTTAGGATATGCATGAAAACCCTAAAAGTAGTTAAATTACTATAATACCCTATGTATGGAAAATTACTATTATACCCCTAGGTGCAAAATTATTATACCCCTAGGGTTAATTTTGGTGAAAAGCATGACGATCGATTACGTATGATGTATGCCATGATTATATATCATTGCATGGGGACATGGGTTATATTATGGAGGAAGCGTCCTGGTGGCTATGCCACAATTATTCGATCTGGTGGCTCGCCACATATATATAACACCCAATTTGGGCCTAGAAGTATTGGGCCTTGAGTGGGGGTCCGTAAGGAGGTTGTATATAGGTATTTAATTGTGCAATGAAATGAAACAATTAAATGTTTGCTAATAGTGGTTAATGGCTTTGAGAAGTGTTGGAGAAATCTTGGGTTCAAACTTGGGCTTTAGCAAAATTTTGGTATTAAGTGAAAAAAACTTGGATGCTTGGATGAGGGTTTTAAATTATTGTGTTAAATAAATGACACAAGGAAGCTTGTAGTCTAGTGGTTGTGGTGTCATTAAGGTTGTATGGGAGCCTGGTTCAAGCCTTGGCTCTTGCAATTTATTTTGGGTTTTTAAAGGGAACACGGACTTTGGCCTTTAGACCTTATAATTAATTGGGGATAAAATATGACACAAAAAGCCTTGTGGCTTAGTGGCAAGTAGCTTGTGGAGCATTTAAGGGGAGGCATGTGTTGAATCCCATGGCAAGCAAGGAGTATTTATTTTGCTAACAGGTGGCAAGAGTTGGTGTTGAATTTAAACTCTAATGTTGGAGGATCCCACATCGGAAGCTAATATAAGAGTGGTTGTGAAGTGGCTTTAAATAGAGGAACCATGAAGAGAGTAAATGTACCTTTCTTGGTGATCCTTTCATTGTATGGCATGCTCGTTTGGGTTGGGCGTCGGCTAAGAGTGCTCGGGCGTGGATTAACTCCAGGTCTCCTATCGGTGTGTATTTATCACTACTCTTGTTGTTGGATGGCTACTTGGCGAAAGGGGCCATGTGGGCCCAATGGGCCTCTGGGCCCAATTGGATAAGTTGTTTGATTGTGTAGTAAATATTGGACTAGGCTAGGTGAATCGCATATCGTGGCTAGGTTTGGGCTAAAAGGGCCCACGAGCGTGTGGGCCTATTTGGTAGAGAATAGGCTTTAGGCCCATTCGTATTGTTATCCATGTTTAGAATACTTTAGTTTACCAATTCTTGAAATGCCCTCGACTTGTAAAATTACCAAAGTACTCGATTCTGAATTACGTTTTACCCTCGGGTTATAGAATTACCGTTTTACCTCGATTTGTAAAATTATCGTTTTACCCTCAATTTACAGAATTACCGTTTTACCATCAGTTTACAAAATTACTATTTTACCCTCGATTTATAGAATTATCGTTTTACCCCCAATTTACATAATTACCGTTTTACCCCCGATTTACATAATTATCGTTTTACCCTCGATTTACAGAATTACCGTTTTACCCTCAATTTACAGAATTGCCATTTTACCCTCGATTTATAGAATTACTGTTTCACCCTTGATTCTGAAATTCTTGTTTTACCCTCGATTTACAAAATTACTGAAATACGCTTGGTTTGTAGATTTACCAAAACACCCTTGTAGGATGAAATGACTAAAATACCCTATTAGGTAAAAAGACCGTAAAGCCCTGTTGGGTAAAGTGACCGTAATACCCCGTATGGTAAAATGACGAATATGCCTTATGTTCCGTATGGTGATGTGCTTAGGATTTACATATATTGATATTGGATTAGTTAAGTTTGAGTGACAAGTGGTGGTTATCGTGGCGATTGATTTTGGAAACGTTTCAACTTCAACCGTAAAGTAATGTGTGTACTAACCTCGTAATAGCTTAGATTAATATTTGATGAAAAGCGAAAGCTTCATATTTTAGTGATTCGGGAATTAATATTTAGATCTATTTTCTACGCACGTTTAAGTTGGATTCTAGCGGATATGGGGTAGGAAGGTATTTGGAACGTTCTTCAACGAGTAGATCTCTTGGTAAGTATTGAACCTTCTTTCCATTTGTATCTTGTGGTTTAAGAAAAGTGAAAACCCTCGTCGACTAAGGCTAAAAGGGTTTTGGTGTTATTTGGTTTGTTGGTGCTAGTGAGGATTAAAGGCTACCGATCGAGAAGTGTGTGAAAAGCTTGGATCATCGGAGTGACTAAATCTAGTCATCAACTTGGCAAAGGTATGAACCCAGGGCCATTGTGGATGGTGGCGAATGTGTAAGTGATGATAATAGGTAGTTTTCGATTTGGTTTAATATTAACATGGTCTAATCTATAAGTGGTTGATTATAGGAGAAATCGCATAGGAGATCTCGTCAAGGAATATCGCAAATCAGGTGTGTAACGAACCCTTTTTCATAGCTTAAAGCGATAAAATGCCGAAAAGCCGAAATGCCAAAATTCTGGCATTTTGAGGACTTGTGAGCAAGCGAACACTCACTAGTTAGTTAGAATCGATGAGACGATGATCGAGAACGATGGAAAGCGGTAAGAATGTGATTTTAGCGTTCTTGGTAAGTTGGACCTCGGTAGAAGTGGGGCCCATTGGGCTTTCGGGCCCATTTGGGTAAAATTGGTAGAAAACGAAAATATGTTAAATTGCATGTTAAGACTGTTAATACTATTATGGATATAGGCTAAATGGGCCTAGATGACAAAATCAGCTGAGTAGGGCCCATCAAGGGTTTTTTGGCCCAATAACTCGTTTTCGCTAAAAGTAGGCGGAATCCTTGTATGCACCCATGAATTGTTTGTAACCGTTAATGAACATGGAAACCCTAATTTTTGGTAAAATTACAAGATTACCCTTATAATATGAAAATGACCATTTTGCCCCTAGGTAAAAATAACCATTATACCCCTAGGGTTTATATATGAACTTAATGCATGGGATTTTGATAAACATGATATGTATGATATGCACATGACATGTATGATATGCACATGATATGTATGATATGCACACGAGATGTTCATAAATGCATTGGGTTGGGTTTTTTATATGAATGGAGGAAGTTATCAAAAGGGCTTATACCCCAGTTATTAAAAGGGCTTATGCCCCAGTTATCAAAAGGGCTTATGCCCCAGTTATCAAAAGGGCTTACGCCCCAGTTATCAAAGGGCTTATGCCCCAGTTATAAAAAGGGCTTTTGCCCCAGTTATTAAAAGAGGCTAGGCCTCCAGTTATATGATAAAGACTACTAAGGCGCGGTGGAGAGTTATGGCGGGGTGGGTCGAGTTAATCCCACATGGTGTGTTGGTTGGTGCGGGTGGAGAGTAGCGGATGGTGGGTTGAGTAGTCTCCCAGATGGGTTTGCATTCTTTCATTGACATTATATGTGATATTGAAATGGGCCTATGGGCCATCTGTTTACGTAAAGGCTTGGCCCGATAATATGAAATTTGAAAAGGCTTGACCCGGTGTTATGAAATATGAAATATGAAAAGGGCTATGGCCCAATACATGTTTGAGATTGGATTTGGGCTTAGACCCAACAGTTTGTTATTGTTTTGGGCTCGAAAGGGCTTGTTGCTGTGAGTTTCCAAACTCACCCCTTTCCTTAACCTTGCAGGTGAGCCTTGATGTGGGGACTTGGTAGGAGGGATTGAGTGGTACGGTGATTGTCTTTGGACTTTTAAATAGCGTAGGTTTTCTTTAAATTTCCTTTAAATATTATTTATTTTTGGGTTGTAATAAGGCCATTTTAACTTTCCTTTTATTTCTTTTCGGGATTACTTTAATTTTAATAACTTTAAACACTGGTTGATAATTATTCAAATGGGCTAGACTTAGGGCGTGTTTTCAAAATGATACTTGTTTTCAAAATATCTCAACACCACGATTAATCGATTTATCAAAACGTCCACTTAAACAAATTTAAACTCGATATGACAAAGTGTGGCTATGGTTGTGGGCATGTCTAGGATTGGATCCAATTAAAAGCTTGGTACTTAAGTAGCCTTCATGGCTCACCTCCTCTATCTCGGATATCTACACGGTGCCCGACTTCCATACACTTTGTTAACTCAACAAAATATATGGTTTTAAAACACTAAAAATGGGCGTGGGTTTTCAACTCCAATGTAGCACGTCGATTCGGCCATAACGTCTGGGCGGGTTTGGGGTGTTACATTTAGTAATATCGAGCTAAGTTGCAACAACTCGGTTGTGGATCGGTCTGAAAATTTTTGAAAATTTAGGCCTAAGAAGGGTATTTTGGAAATGGTTTTTGAAAAGTTCATTTTAAAGATGTTTCTTGAGTATATATGTTAAAATGGTCCAAGTTTTTCTGTTTTAAATCAAGAGTTTCAAAATAAAGGGTGTTTTCAAATCAAATTTTTTTTCGTGGTCAAAAACATGGTTTCGAGTTTTAAATGGATTGAGAAAAAGTGGCATACTTGAATCCCGGCACCAAGTCGTAAGTATTTACATTCCTCATATTACACTATATTAAGATATTCTGTAGATAGGCGAGACCATATCATGACATTATGACTAGGGCAACCCTAAAAACTCTAGAATCCGAGGCCGTAGCTAGGCTATGATTACGTGAAAATAGAAACTTTAAAATACTATCTCTGCATAAGACATATGAATAAATAGTAAAATTTTTGAGATCTTTGTAGTTAATTGATATGTGTCTTGGTAATGTAGAGTATTGATATGGATTCGAGGGTAAGCAAAGTCTACCAACTTGGGTTGCGGTAACTTCGGAACTTGGTCTTTGAGGCACTAGTCGAGTTAGTAAGGAAAGTGGTAGAGGAAGTATTGGATACCAAAATTAAGGAAATTAGGGAAGCGCTTCAAGTAGGGTGCTTGGAGTGTAAGAAAAGGAAGGATTCTAGTTCTTAGAAAACCAAGCCTCGTTACGTGAAACATGTTAAAAGGCACGAACAAACTATCCAATCTGCAAAGACTACAACGGACGTCATCCGGGTGAATGCCATAGGAAGGCAGGAGCATGTCTTAGATGTGGGTCCAAGGAGCATCGAGCTCGGGATCACCAAGTTTATTTTATTTAAATATGTGTTATGAATTGTATCGTGCTTGATAAATGTTTCTTTACTTTGGTAATTAGATGTTACGGGTCGTACTAAAATTATTTTTAATTAGAGTGCGAAGCGGAAGCATAGAGGTTTGACTTGAGTAATACGGTTAGTTGATAGTTGGAAATTTCGAGGACGAAATTTCTTTAAGGGGAGTAGAATTGTAACACCCCGAATTTGGGCCTTGAGTGGGGGTCCGTAAGGAGGTTGTATATAGGTAATTAATTGTGCAATGAAATGAAACAATTAAATGTTTGCTATTAGTGGTTAATGGCTTTGAGAAGTGTTGGAGAAATCTTGGGTTCAAACTTGGGCTTTAGCAAAAATTTTGGTATTAAGTGAAAAAAAAACCTGGATGCTTGGATGAGGGTTTTTAAATTATTGTGTTAAATAAATGACACAAGGAAGCTTGTAGTCTAGTGGTTGTGGTGTCATTAAGGTTGTATGGGAGCCTGGGTTCAAGCCTTGGCTCTTGCAATTTATTTTGGGTTTTTTAAAGGGAACCTGGACTTTGGCCTTTAGACCTTATAATTAATTGGGGATAAAATATGACACAAAAAGCCTTGTGGCTTAGTGGCAAGTAGCTTGTGGAGCATTTAAGGGAGGCATGTGTTGAATCCCATGGCAAGCAAGGAGTATTTATTTTGCTAACAGGTGACAAGAGTTGGTGTTGAATTTAAACTCTAATGTTGGAGGATCCCACATCGGAAGCTAATATAAGAGTGGTTGTGAAGGCGGCTTTAAATAGAGGAACCATGAAGAGAGTAAATGTACCTTTCTTGGTGATCCCTTTCATTGTATGGCATGCTCGTTTGGGTTGGGCGTCGGCTAAGAGTGCTCGGGCGTGGATTAACTCCAGTCTCCTATCGGTGTGTATTTATCACTACTCTTGTTGTTGGATGGCTACTTCGGGCCGAAAGGGGCCATGTGGGCCCAATGGGACTACGGGCCCAATTGGATCAGTTGTTTGATTGTGTAGTAAATATTGGACTAGGCTAGGTGAATCGCATATCTGTGGCTAGGTTTGGGCTAAAAGGGCCACACGGCGTGTGGGCCTATTTGGTAGAGAATAGGCTTTAGGCCCATTCGTATTGTTATCCATGTTTAGAATACTTTAGTTTACCAATTCTTGAAATGCCCTCGACTTGTAAAATTACCAAAGTACTCGATTTCTGAATTACGTTTTACCCTCGGGTTATAGAATTACCGTTTTACCTCGATTTGTAAAATTGCCGTTTTACCCTCGATTTCTGTAATTACCGTTTTACCCTCGGTTACAAAATTACTATTTTACCATCGATTTATAGAATTATCGTTTTACCCCAATTTACATAATTACCGTTTTACCCCGATTTACATAATTATCGTTTTACCCTCGATTCTGAATTACCGTTTTACCCTCAATTTCTGAATTGCCATTTTACCTCGATTTATAAATTCTTGTTTCACCCTTGATTCTGAATTCTTGTTTTACCCTCGATTTACAAAATTCTTGAAATACGCTTGGTTTGTAGATTTACCAAAACACCCTTGTAGGATGAAATGACTAAAATACCCTATTAGGTAAAAAGACCGTAAAGCCCTGTTGGGTAAAGTGACCGTAATACCTCGTATGGTAAAATGACGAATATGCCTTATGTTCCGTATGGTGATGTGCTTAGGATTTACATATATTGATATTGGATTAGTTAAGTTTGAGTGACAAGTGGTGGTTATCGTGGCGATTGATTTTGGAAGCGTTTCAACTTCAACCCGTAATGTGTGTACTAACCCTCGTAATAGCTTAGATTAATATTTGATGAAAAGCGAAAGCTTCATATTTTAGTGATTCGGGAATTAATATTTAGATCTATTTTCACATACGTTTAAGTTGGATTCTAGCGGATATGGGGTAGGAAGGTATTTGGAGCGTTCTTCAACGAGTAGATCTCTTGGTAAGTATTGAACCTTCTTTCCATTTGTATCTTGTGGTTTAAGAAAAGTGAAAACCCTCTCGTCGACTAAGGCTAAAAGGGTTTTGGTGTTATTTGGTTTGTTGGTGCTAGTGAGGATTAAAGGCTACCGATCGAGAAGTGTGTGAAAAGCTTGGATCATCGGAGTGACTAAATCTAGTCATCAACTTGGCAAAGGTATGAACCAAGGGCCATTGTGGATGGTGGCGAATGTGTAAGTGATGATAATAGGTAGTTTTCGATTTGGTTTAATATTAACATGGTCTAATCTATAAGTGGTTGATTATAGGAGAAATCGCATAGGAGATCTCGTCAAGGAATATCGCAAATCAGGTGTGTAACGAACCCTTTTTCATAGCTTAAAGCGATAAAATGCCGAAAAGCCGAAATGCCAAAATTCTGGCATTTTGAGGACTTGTGAGCAAGCGAACACTCACTAGTTAGTTAGAATCGATGAGACGATGATCGAGAACGATGGAAACGGTAAGAATGTGATTTTTGGTGTTCTTGGTAAGTTGGACCTCGAGGGGCCGAAGTGGGGCCCATTGGGCTTTCGGGCCCATTTGGGTAAAATTGGTAGAAAACGAAAATATGTTAAATTGCATGTTAAGACTGTTAATACTATTATGGATATAGGCTAAATGGGCCTAGATGACAAAATCAGCTGAGTAGGGCCCATCAAGGGTTTTTTGGCCCAATAACTCGTTTTAAGCTAAAAGTAGGCGGAATCACTTGTATGCACCCATGAATTGTTTGTAATAGTTAATGAACATGGAAACCCTAATTTTGGTAAAATTACAAGATTACCCTTATAATATGAAAATGACCATTTTGCCCTAGGTAAAAATAACCATTATACCCCTAGGGTTTATATATGAACTTAATGCATGGGATTTTGATAAACATGATATGTATGATATGCACATGACATGTATGATATGCACATGATATGTATGATATGCACACGAGATGTTCATAAATGCATTGGGTTGGGTTTTTATATGAATGGAGGAAGTTATCAAAAGGGCTTATACCCGATTATTAAAAGGGCTTATGCCCCGATTATCAAAAGGGCTTATGCCCGATTATCAAAAGGGCTTACGCCCTGATTATCAAAGGGCTTATGCCCGATTATAAAAAGGGCTTTTGCCCGATTATTAAAAGAGGCTAGGCCTCGGTTATATGATAAAGCATGCTAAGGCGCCGGTGGAGAGTTATGGCGGGGTGGGTCGAGTTAATCCCACATGGTGTGTTGGTTGGTACGGTGGAGAGTAGCGGATGGTGGGTTGAGTAGTCTCCCAGATGGGTTTGCATTCTTTCATTGACATTATATGTGATATTGAAATGGGCCTATGGGCCATACTGTTTCTAAGTAAAGGCTTGCCCGATAATATGAAATTTGAAAAGGCTTGACCCGGTGTTATGAAATATGAAATATGAAAAGGGCTATGGCCCAAATACATGTTTGAGATTGGATTTGGGCTTAGACCCAACAGTCGTTATTGTTTTGGGCTCTGAAAGGGCTTGTTGCTGTGAGTTTCCAAACTCACCCCTTTCCTTAACCTTGCGGTGAGCCTTGATGTGGGGACTTGGGCGGAGGATTCAGTGGCCACGGTGATTGTCTTTGGACTTTTAAATAAGCGTAGGTTTTCTTTAAATTTCCTTTAAATATTATTTATTTTTGGGTTGTAATAAGGCCATTTTAACTTTCCTTTTATTTCTTTTCGGGATTACTTTAATTTTAATAACTTTAAACCTGGTTGATAATTATTCAAATGGGCTAGACTTAGGACGTGTTTTCAAAATGATACTTGTTTTCAAAATATCTCAACACCACGATTAATCGATTTATCAAAACGTCCACTTAAACAAATTTAAACTCGATATGACAAAGTGTGGCTATGGTTGTGGGCATGTCTAGGATTGGATCCAATTAAAAGCTTGGTACTTAAGTAGCCTTCATGGCTCACCTCCTCTATCTCGGATATCTACACGGTGCCCGGCTTCCATACACTTTGTTAACTCAACAAAATATATGGTTTTAAAACACTAAAAATGGAACGGGTTTTCAACTCCAATGTGGTACGTCGATTCGGCCATAACGTCTGGGCGGGTTTGGGGTGTTACATTTAGTGGTATCGAGCTAAGTTGCAACAACTCGGTGTGGATCGGTCGAAAATTTTTCAAAATTTAGGCCTAAGAAGGGTATTTTGGAAATGGTTTTGAAAAGTTCATTTTAAAGATGTTTTATGAGTATATATGTTAAAATGGTCCAAGTTTTTCTGTTTTAAATCAAGAGTTTCAAAATAAAGGGTGTTTTCAAATCAAATTTTTTTTTGGTGGTCAAAAACATGGTTTCGAGTTTTAAATGGATTGAGAAAAAGTGGCGCCTGAATCCCGGCACCAAGTCTGTAAGTATTTACATTCCTCATATTACACTATATTAAGATATTCTTGTAGATAGAACTGAGACCATATCATGACATTATGACTAGGGCAACCCTAAAAACTCTAGAATCCGAGGCGTAGCTAGGCTATGATTACGTGAAAATAGAAACTTTAAAATACTATCTCGCATAAGACATATGAATAAATAGTAAAATTTTGAGATCTTTGTAGTTAATTGATATGTGTCTTGGTAATGTAGAGTATTGATATGGATTCTGAGGGTAAGCAAAGTCTACCAACTTCGGGTTGCGGTAACTCGGAACTTGGTGCTGAGGCACTAGTCGAGTTAGTAAGGAAAGTGGTAGAGGAAGTATTGGATACCAAAATTAAGGAAATTAGGGAAACGCTTCAAGTAGGGTGCTTGGAGTGTAAGAAAAGGAAGGATTCTAGTTCTTAGAAAACCAAGCCTCGTTCTGTGAAACATGTTAAGGCACGAACAAACTATCCAATCTGCAAAGACTACAACGGACGTCATCCGGGTGAATGCCATAGGAAGACAGGAGCATGTCTTAGATGTGGGTCCAAGGAGCATCGAGCTCGGGATCACCAAGTTTATTTTATTTAAATATGTGTTATGAATTGTATGCGTGCTTGATAAATGTTTCTTTACTTTGGTAATTAGATGTTCGGGTCGTACTAAGAATTATTTTTAATTAGAGTGCGAGCGGAAGCATAGAGGTTTGACTTGAGTGTCTGGTTAGTTGATAGTTGGAAATTTCGAGGACGAAATTTCTTTAAGGGAGTAGAATTGTAACACCCGAATTTGGGCCTTGAGTGGGGGTCCGTAAGGAGGTTGTATATAGGTAATTAATTGTGCAATGAAATGAAACAATTAAATGTTTGCTATTAGTGGTTAATGGCTTTGAGAAGTGTTGGAGAAATCTTGGGTTCAAACTTGGGCTTTAGCAAAAATTTTGGTATTAAGTGAAAAAAACACGGATGCTTGGATGAGGGTTTTAAATTATTGTGTTAAATAAATGACACAAGGAAGCTTGTAGTCTAGTGGTTGTGGTGTCATTAAGGTTGTATGGGAGCACTGGGTTCAAGCCTTGGCTCTTGCAATTTATTTTGGGTTTTTAAAGGAACACGGACTTTGGCCTTTAGACCTTATAATTAATTGGGGATAAAATATGACACAAAAAGCCTTGTGGCTTAGTGGCAAGTAGCTTGTGGAGCATTTAAGGGGAGGCATGTGTTGAATCCCATGGCAAGCAAGGAGTATTTATTTTGCTAACGGTGGCAAGAGTTGGTGTTGAATTTAAACTCTAATGTTGGAGGATCCCACATCGGGAAGCTAATATAAGAGTGGTTGTGAAGTCGGCTTTAAATAGAGGAACCATGAAGAGAGTAAATGTACCTTTCTTGGTGATCCCTTTCATTTGTATGGCGTGCTCGTTTGGGTTGGGCGTCGGCTAAGAGTGCTCGGGCGTGGATTAACTCCAGTCTCCTATCAGGTGTGTATTTATCACTACTCTTGTTGTTGGATGGCTACTTCGGGCCGAAAGGGGCCATGTGGGCCCAATGGGACTACGGGCCCAATTGGATCAGTTGTTTGATTGTGTAGTAAATATTGGACTAGGCTAGGTGAATCGCATATCTGTGGCTAGGTTTGGGCTAAAAGGGCCACACGAGCGTGTGGGCCTATTTGGTAGAGAATAGGCTTTAGGCCCATTCGTATTGTTATCCATGTTTAGAATACTTTAGTTTACCAATTACTGAAATGCCCTCGACTTGTAAAATTACCAAAGTACTCCCGATTTACAGAATTACCGTTTTACCCTCAGGTTATAGAATTACCGTTTTACCCTCGATTTGTAAAATTGCCGTTTTACCCTCGATTTACAGAATTACCGTTTTACCCTCAGTTTACAGAATTACTATTTTACCATCGATTTACAGAATCACTGTTTTACCCCCAATTTACATAATTACCGTTTTACCCCCGATTTACATAATTATCGTTTTACCCTCGATTTACAGAATTACCGTTTTACCCTCAATTTCTGAATTGCCATTTTACCTCGATTTATAAATTCTTGTTTCACCCTTGATTTCTGAAATTCTTGTTTTACCCTCGATTTACAAAATTCTTGAAATACGCTTGGTTTGTAGATTTACCAAAACACCCTTGTAGGATGAAATGACTAAAATACCCTATTAGGTAAAAAGACCGTAAAGCCCTGTTGGGTAAAGTGACCGTAATACCTGTATGGTAAAATGACGAATATGCCTTATGTTCCGTATGGTGATGTGCTTAGGATTTACATATATTGATATTGGATTAGTTAAGTTTGAGTGACAAGTGGTGGTTATCGAGGCGATTGATTTTGGAAGCGTTTCAACTTCAACCCGTAACAGGTGTGTACTAACCCTCGTAATAGCTTAGATTAATATTTGATGAAAAGCCGAAAGCTTCATATTTTAGTGATTCGGGAATTAATATTTAGATCTATTTTCTACGCACGTTTAAGTTGGATTCTAGCGGATATGGGGTAAGAAGGTATTTGGAGCGTTCTTCAACGAGTAGATCTCTTGGTAAGTATTGAACCTTCTTTCCATTTGTATCTTGTGGTTTAAGAAAAGCTGAAAACCCCTCTGTCGACTAAGGCTAAAAGGGTTTTGGTGTTATTTGGTTTGTTGGTGCTAGTGAGGATTAAAGGCTACCGATCGAGAAGTGTGTGAAAAGCTTGGATCATCGGAGTGACTAAATCTAGTCATCAACTTCGGCAAAGGTATGAACCCAAGGGCCATTGTGGATGGTGGCCGAATGTGTAAGTGATGATAATAGGTAGTTTTCGATTTGGTTTAATATTAACATGGTCTAATCTATAAGTGGTTGATTATAGGAGAAATCGCATAGGAGATCTCGTCAAGGAATATCGCAAATCAGGTGTGTAACGAACCCTTTTTCATAGCTTAAAGCGATAAAATGCCGAAAAACCGAAATGCCAAAATTCTGGCATTTTGAGGACTTGTGAGCAAGCGAACACTCACTAGTTAGTTAGAATCGATGAGACGATGATCGAGAACGATGGAAACGGTAAGAATGTGATTTTTGGTGTTCTTGGTAAGTTGGACCTCGAGGGGCCGAAGTGAGGCCCATTGGGCTTTCGGGCCCATTTGGGTAAAATTGGTAGAAAACGAAAATATGTTAAATTGCATGTTAAGACTGTTAATACTATTATGGATATAGGCTAAATGGGCCTAGATGACAAAATCAGCTGAGTAGGGCCCATCAAGGGTTTTTTGGCCCAATAACTCGTTTTCGCTAAAAGTAGGCCAGAATCACTGTATGCACCCATGAATTGTTTGTAACCGTTAATGAACATGGAAACCCTAATTTTTGGTAAAATTACAAGATTACCCTTATAATATGAAAATGACCATTTTGCCCCTAGGTAAAAATAACCATTATACCCCTAGGGTTTATATATGAACTTAATGCATGGGATTTTGATAAACATGATATGTATGATATGCACATGACATGTATGATATGCACATGATATGTATGATATGCACACGAGATGTTCATAAATGCATTGGGTTGGGTTTTTATATGAATGGAGGAAGTTATCAAAGGGCTTATACCCCGTTATTAAAAGGGCTTATGCCCCGATTATCAAAAGGGCTTATGCCCGATTATCAAAAGGGCTTACGCCTGATTATCAAAGGCTTATGCCCCGATTATAAAAAGGGCTTTTGCCCCGTTATTAAAAGAGGCTAGGCCTCGGTTATATGATAAAGCACTAAAATTGCCGGTGGAGAGTTATGGCGGGGTGGGTCGAGTTAATCCCACATGGTGTGTTGGTTGGTACGGTGGAGAGTAGCGGATGGTGGGTTGAGTAGTCTCCCAGATGGGTTTGCATTCTTTCATTGACATTATATGTGATATTGAAATGGGCCTATGGGCCATACCGTTTCTAGTAAAGGCTTGACCCGAGAATATGAAATTTGAAAAGGCTTGCCCGGTGTTATGAAATATGAAATATGAAAAGGGCTATGGCCCGATACATGTTTGAGATTGGATTTGGGCTTAGACCCAACAGTTCATTATTGTTTTGGGCTCTGAAAGGGGCTTGTTGCACTGTGAGTTTCCAAACTCACCCCTTTCCTTAACCTTGCGGTGAGCCTTGATGTGGGGACTTGGGTAGGAGGGATTGAGTGGCCACGGTGATTGTCTTTGGACTTTTAAATAAGCGTAGGTTTTCTTTAAATTTCCTTTAAATATTATTTATTTTGGGTTGTAATAAGGCCATTTTAACTTTCCTTTTATTTCTTTTCGGGATTACTTTAATTTTAATAACTTTAAACACTGGTTGATAATTATTCAAATGGGCTAGACTTAGGGCGTGTTTTCAAAATGATACTTGTTTTCAAAATATCTCAACACCACGATTAATCGATTTATCAAAAACGTCCACTTAAACAAATTTAAACTCGATATGACAAAGTGTGGCTATGGTTGTGGGCATGTCTAGGATTGGATCCAATTAAAAAGCTTGGTACTTAAGTAGCCTTCATGGCTCACCTCCTCTATCTCGGATATCTACCTGGTGCCCAGCTTCCATACACTTTGTTAACTCAACAAAATATATGGTTTTAAAACACTAAAAATGGAACGTGGGTTTTCAACTCCAATGTGGCACGTCAGATTCGGCCATAACGTCTGGGCCGGGTTTGGGGTGTTACATTTAGTGGTATCAGAGCTAAGTTGCAACAACTCGGTACTGTGGATCGGTCTGAAAATTTTTCAAAATTTAGGCCTAAGAAGGGTATTTTGGAAATGGTTTTGAAAAGTTCATTTTAAAGATGTTTTATGAGTATATATGTTAAAATGGTCCAAGTTTTTCTGTTTTAAATCAAGAGTTTCAAAATAAAGGGTGTTTTCAAATCAAATTTTTTTTATTGGTCAAAAACATGGTTTTCGAGTTTTAAATGGATTGAGAAAAAAGTGGCGACTTGAATCCCGGCACCAAGTCTGTAAGTATTTCATTCCTCATATTACACTATATTAAGATATTCATGTAGATAGAAATGAGACCATATCATGACATTATGACTAGGGCAACCCTAAAAACTCTAGAATCCGAGGGGTAGCTAGGCTATGATTACGTGAAAATAGAAACTTTAAAATACTATCTCGCATAAGACATATGAATAAATAGTAAAATTTTTGAGATCTTTGTAGTTAATTGATATGTGTACTGGTAATGTAGAGTATTGATATGGATTCTGAGGGTAAGCAAAGTCTACCAACTTCGGGTTGCGGTAACTCGGAACTTGGTGCTGAGGCACTAGTCGAGTTAGTAAGGAAAGTGGTAGAGGAAGTATTGGATACCAAAATTAAGGAAATTAGGGAAACGCTTCAAGTAGGGTGCTTGGAGTGTAAGAAAAGGAAGGATTCTAGTTCTTAGAAAACCAAGCCTCGTTCTGTGAAACATGTTAAGGCACGAACAAACTATCCAATCTGCAAAGACTACAACGGACGTCATCCGGGTGAATGCCATAGGAAGACAGGAGCATGTCTTAGATGTGGGTCCAAGGAGCATCGAGCTCGGGATCGCCAAGTTTATTTTATTTAAATATGTGTTATGAATTGTATGCGTGCTTGATAAATGTTTCTTTACTTTGGTAATTAGATGTTCTGGGTCGTACTAAGAATTATTTTTAATTAGAGTGCGTAGCGGAAGCATAGAGGTTTGACTTGAGTAATACGGTTAGTTGATAGTTGGAAATTTCGAGGACGAAATTTCTTTAAGGGGAGTAGAATTGTAACACCCCGAATTTGGGCCTTGAGTGGGGGTCCGTAAGGAGGTTGTATATAGGTAATTAATTGTGCAATGAAATGAAACAATTAAATGTTTGCTATTAGTGGTTAATGGCTTTGAGAAGTGTTGGAGAAATCTTGGGTTCAAACTTGGGCTTTAGCAAAAATTTTGGTATTAAGTGAAAAAAAAACGGATGCTTGGATGAGGGTTTTAAATTATTGTGTTAAATAAATGACACAAGGAAGCTTGTAGTCTAGTGGTTGTGGTGTCATTAAGGTTGTATGGGAGCTGGGTTCAAGCCTTGGCTCTTGCAATTTATTTTGGGTTTTTAAAGGGAACACGGACTTTGGCCTTTAGACCTTATAATTAATTGGGGATAAAATATGACACAAAAAGCCTTGTGGCTTAGTGGCAAGTAGCTTGTGGAGCATTTAAGGGAGGCATGTGTTGAATCCCATGGCAAGCAAGGAGTATTTATTTTGCTAACAGGTGGCAAGAGTTGGTGTTGAATTTAAACTCTAATGTTGGAGGATCCCACATCGGAAGCTAATATAAGAGTGGTTGTGAAGTCGGCTTTAAATAGAGGAACCATGAAGAGAGTAAATGTACCTTTCTTGGTGATCCCTTTCATTTGTATGGCGTGCTTTCGTTTGGGTTGGGCGTCGGCTAAGAGTGCTCGGGCGTGGATTAACTCAGGTCTCCTATCGGTGTGTATTTATCACTACTCTTGTTGTTGGATGGCTACTTGGTAGAAAGGGGCCATGTGGGCCCAATGGGACTACGGGCCCAATTGGATCGATTGTTTGATTGTGTAGTAAATATTGGACTAGGCTAGGTGAATCGCATATCTGTGGCTAGGTTTGGGCTAAAAGGGCCACACAGCGTGTGGGCCTATTTGGGCCGAGAATAGCTTTAGGCCCATTCGTATTGTTATCCATGTTTAGAATACTTTAGTTTACCAATTCTTGAAATGCCCTCGACTTGTAAAATTACCAAAGTACTCCCGATTTCTGTAATTACCGTTTTACCCTCGGGTTATAGAATTACCGTTTTACCTCGATTTGTAAAATTACCGCTTTACCCTCGATTTACTGTAATTACCGTTTTACCCTCGGTTCTAATTACTATTTTACCATCGATTTACGAGAATCACTTTGTTTTACCCCAATTTACATAATTACCGTTTTACCCCGATTTACATAATTATCGTTTTACCTCGATTTCTGAATTACTGTTTTACCTCAATTTCTGAATTGCCATTTTACCTCGATTTATAGAATTCTTGTTTCACCCTTGATTTCTGAAATTCTTGTTTTACCCTCGATTTACAAAATTCTTGAAATACCCTTGGTTTGTAGATTTACCAAAACACCCTTGTAGGATGAAATGACTAAAATACCCCTATTAGGTAAAAAGACCTAAAGCCCCTGTTGGGTAAAGTGACCGTAATACCCCTGTATGGTAAAATGACGAATATGCCTTATGTTCCGTATGGTGATGTGCTTAGGATTTACATATATTGATATTGGATTAGTTAAGTTTGAGTGACAAGTGGTGGTTATCGTAGGCGATTGATTTTGGAAACGTTTCAACTTCAACCCGTAACAGGTGTGTACTAACCCTCGTAATAGCTTAGATTAATATTTGATGAAAAGCCGAAAGCTTCATATTTTAGTGATTCGGGAATTAATATTTAGATCTATTTTTTACGCACGTTTAAGTTGGATTCTAGCGGATATGGGGTAAGAAGGTATTTGGAACGTTCTTCAACGAGTAGATCTCTTGGTAAGTATTGAACCTTCTTTCCATTTGTATCTTGTGGTTTAAGAAAAGTGAAAACCCTCGTCGACTAAGGCTAAAAGGGTTTTGGTGTTATTTGGTTTGTTGGTGCTAGTGAGGATTAAAGGCTACCGATCGAGAAGTGTGTGAAAAGCTTGGATCATCGGAGTGACTAAATCTAGTCATCAACTTGACAAAGGTATGAACCCAAGGGCCATTGTGGATGGTGGCGAATGTGTAAGTGATGATAATAGGTAGTTTTCGATTTGGTTTAATATTAACATGGTCTAATCTATAAGTGGTTGATTATAGGAGAAATCGCATAGGAGATCTCGTCAAGGAATATCGCAAATCGGTGTGTAACGAACCCTTTTCATAGCTTAAAGCGATAAAATGTCGAAAAGCGAAATGCCAAAATTCGGCATTTTGAGGACTTGTGAGCAGCGAACACTCACTAGTTAGTTAGAATCGATGAGGCGATGATCGAGAACGATGGAAGCGGTAAGAATGTGATTTTGGTGTTCTTGGTAAGTTGGACCTCGGTAGAAGTGGGGCCATTGGGCTTTCGGGCCCATTTGGGTAAAATTGGTAGAAAACGAAAATATGTTAAATTGCATGTTAAGACTGTTAATACTATTATGGATATAGGCTAAATGGGCCTAGATGACAAAATCGGTGAGTAGGGCCCATCAAGGGTTTTTGGCCCAATAACTCGTTTTAAGCTAAAAGTAGGCCGAATCACTTGTATGCACCCATGAATTGTTTGTAATCAGTTAATGAACATGGAAACCCTAATTTTGGTAAAATTACAAGATTACCCTTATAATATGAAAATGACCATTTTGCCCCTAGGTAAAAATAACCATTATACCCTAGGGTTTATATATGAACTTAATGCATGGGATTTTGATAAACATGATATGTATGATATGCACATGACATGTATGATATGCACATGATATGTATGATATGCACACGAGATGTTCATAAATGCATTGGGTTGGGTTTTTATATGAATGGAGGAAGTTATCAAAGGGCTTATACCCCGCTTATTAAAAGGGCTTATGCCCCGATTATCAAAAGGGCTTATGCCCCGATTATCAAAAGGGCTTACGCCTTGATTATCAAAGGGCTTATGCCCCGATTATAAAAAGGGCTTTTGCCTCGATTATTAAAGAGGCTAGGCCTCCGTTATATGATAAAGCAGCTAAATTTGCCGGTGGAGAGTTATGGCGGGGTGGGTCGAGTTAATCCCCACATGGTGTGTTGGTTGGTACGGTGGAGAGTAGCGGATGGTGGGTTGAGTAGTCTCCCAGATGGGTTTGCATTCTTTCATTGACATTATATGTGATATTGAAATGGGCCTATGGGCCATACTGTTTTACAGTAAAGGCTTCGGCCCAGTAATATGAAATTTGAAAAGGCTTCGGCCCAGTGTTATGAAATATGAAATATGAAAAGGGCTATGGCCCAGTACATGTTTGAGATTGGATTTGGGCTTAGACCCAACAGGCTGTTATTGTTTTGGGCTCTGAAAGGGGCTTGTTGCACACTGAGTTTCCAAACTCACCCCCTTTCCTTAACCTTGCAGGTGAGCCTTGATGTGGGGACTTGGTAGGAGGGATTCAGAGTGGCCACGGTGATTGTCTTTGGACTTTTAAATAAGCGTAGGTTTTCTTTAAATTTCCTTTAAATATTATTTATTTTTGGGTTGTAATAAGGCCATTTTAACTTTCCTTTTATTTCTTTTCGGGATTACTTTAATTTTAATAACTTTAAACCTGGTTGATAATTATTCAAATGGGCTAGACTTAGGACGTGTTTTCAAAATGATACTTGTTTTCAAAATATCTCAACACCACGATTAATCGATTTATCAAAAACGTCCACTTAAACAAATTTAAACTCGATATGACAAAGTGTGGCTATGGTTGTGGGCATGTCTAGGATTGGATCCAATTAAAGAGCTTGGTACTTAAGTAGCCTTCATGGCTCACCTCCTCTATCTCGGATATCTACCTGGTGCCCAGCTTCCATACACTTTGTTAACTCAACAAAATATATGGTTTTAAAACACTAAAAACGGAACGTGGGTTTTCAACTCCAATGTGGCACGTCAGATTCGGCCATAACGTCTGGGCCGGGTTTGGGGTGTTACAATATATCTGTTCTGGTGGCTATGCCACGATTATCTGATCTGGCGGTTCTACCACATATATCTGTTCTGGTGGCTCTGCCACAATATCTGTATCTGGTGACTTCGTCACAATATTTGGCAGCCTCACTGCGATTTCTGTGGTGTGTAGCGGTTAGGTGGGTCGAGTAGTCTCTCCACATGGTGTAAGGCTGGTACGGGGGTGTTATGGATGAATCTGGGTTGGGTTTCTGCATAAACATGTAATATCTGTTCTGTTCTGTTATGGGCTTATGGGCTTTATTCTAAATTCTGTTCTGGGCTAAGGCTAACTTATTCTATTTCTATGGTTTGGTGATATAGGCTATGGTTGGGTTAATTTACACATGAGTTTCCCAAACTCACCCTTTTATTTTCATCCACGCAGTAATCCCCAACCATAGTGGGCTTGGAGCTGTGAGGGAATTCGGAGTGGCCACCCGTTCTGAAAGTTTGATTTTCTTCTGGTGAACTGGACATCCTTTTATTTACGTTTGAAGTTTTGGGTTTTTAAATGTAATAAGGCCGCTTAATTATTTTTGATGGTTTTTATATGTTTTATTAAGATAGGTAATATTTATATTTAACTGTTGAAATTGGATAGCTTTAGGGCCCGTTTTCAAAAACAGTAATTGATTTCAAAATAACAAGAAAACAAGCAAAGCTTCCGCAATGAAGATATTTTCCAAAATTAATCACTTTTCCTAAAAAGGACTTAATCAAATCGGTTTCCTAGAAATATACATGACGTTAAGGCATGGCAATGGCGGTTTGCATGTCTAGGATTGGATCCGAAGGGAGTTTGGTACTTAAGCAGTCCGATGGAATCACCTCCTCTTTTCTAGTTTCCTACCTGGTGCACAACTTCCATTCACTTTAACCTATAATGAAATCATCTTTTAAAACACTCAGTAAGTTTTCTTTCTGGATCGGAAATGTTTTGAATGCTTCGATGTGGCATGTCGGATCCGGCCATAACGTCTGGGCCGGGTTTGTGGTGTTACAATCTCAAACTCATATTTATCAACTTTTGCAATTAAGCCTTAGTAGGCAAATTAAGCATGCTATCTATAAAATTTTCCATCAATACTCTAACACATGCATCTAATTACTCGATAAATTATAAAAATTAATCGGAATAAAATTTTCTATCTCATATTCGTGGTTTCGCAACCACTGTTCCGTTTAGGCCCTATAACATTGCCATTTTCATTTCCAGCTTCTAACCTTGATAGGTGGTCAACTACTTGATTTTCAGTCATTTTTCTATCTTGACAATCAAACTCCTTGTTTTTCCTTTGTCCCAACACCGTTCCCATGGCATAATCATTGGCGTCACACATGAGTTCAAAAGGCAGTGTCTATTCCAGAATGATTACAATTGGTGTTGTTACCAATCATCTTTTCAGCTCCTCGAAAGCAATCAAACAAGGTTCATCAAAATTGAAAGGTCTATTCTATTCCAACAAGGCACAAAAGGGTTTAGATATCTTCGAAAAATCCTTAATGAATCTTCTATAAAATCCAGCATGACCTAGAAAACTCCTAATACCCTTGACATTGGTCGGAGGTGGCAATTTGTCTATCACTTCAATTTTTGCTTTGTCAACATCAATCCCTTATTGCAATATCTTATAACTTAGCATGATACCTTCACGAACCATGAAGTGACATTTCTCCCAATTTAAAATAAGATTTGTTTCTTCACAATAGCACAGAACCAATTCCAGATTTTTCAAGCAATCCTTAAAATCATTGCCAAACATAGAGAAATCATCCACAAAGACGTCAATAAAATTTTCCACCATGTCCAGGAATATCACTATCATGCAACACTCAAATATTGATGGAGTATTACATAACCCGAATGGCATTTAACGAAATACAAAAGTACCATATGGATAAGTGAAAGTTATCTTTTCTTGGTCGGTAAGAGCTATAGCAATCTGATTATACTCTAAATAACCATCCAAGAAATTGTAAAAGGCTTTCCCAGCTAATCTATCCAACATTTGGTCAATATATGGTAAGCGGAAATGCTCCTTCTGAGTTGCCTTATTAAGCTTGCGATGATCCATGCATACACTCCATCCTATGACAGTACAACTTGGAATAAACTCATTATTATCATTGCTAACCACAGTGACACCTCTTTCTTAGGCACATATTGTACAGGACTCACCCATGAGTTGTCGGAGACTAGGTAGATAATATTAGCATCTAACCACTTGATAATCCCTTTTTTTAACAACTTCATTCATGATTGGATTCAACCTCCTCTACTGTTCAAGAGAATTGCTATGGTAATCCTCTAGTAAAATTTTATGCATACAAATAGCAGGGCTGATTCCCTTGATGTTGGCAATTTTCCATCCCAATGCCTTCTTAGGTTGTTGAAGTACTTCCAACAACCTCGCCTCTTAATCGAATGTCAACTAGGCAGAAATAACTACTGGCAAAGTGTTGTTTTCTATCAAATAAGCATATTTTAAATGTTGCGGTAAAAGCTTCAACTCCAGTGTGGGAGGTCCCTCTATAGAAGGTTTAGGAGGCTTGAAAGAGTGATATGATAAATCGAAGGACTCAAACTTCTTCCCTGGTCTATCCACAAGTTGCTTGGCTTCCACAAGTTCACCAAGGTCCTCAAAAATTATTGTGTCACTCCGCTCAAGTGATTCTTCATCACTATCAGAATTGTTGTGGAAAAATCTTGTGAACTCTTTCTCCATTGCCGCCTCTATCAAGTCAATGGCATGAAATTCTTCATTCTCATCAGTGCATTTCAGGGCATCAAATACATTGAATATAATCTACTATTCATTTACCTCATGGTCAGTTCACCTTTCTGCATATCAATTAAAGTACTACCTATAGCAAAAAAGGTCTTCTAAGAATAATTGACACATCATGGTCAGCTTCACATTCTAAAATAACAAAATTTGCTAGAAAAATAAACTTGTCTACTCTTGCCAGCATGTCTTCAATTTTACCTTCCGTATGTGCGTAGGATCGATCAGCCAGTTACAACGTAACCATAATAGGTCTTATTTTCCTAATTCCCAGCTTCCTGAAAATAAACATAGGCATTAGATTTATACTCACTCCTAAATCACATAATGTTTTTCTGACATAATGATTTCCAATTGAACAAGGGATAGTGAAACTCCCTAGGTCCTTCAACTTTGGAGGTAACTTCTTCGTCAACATCGCTGTGTACCTTCAGTGAGAGCAACAGTCTCAAATTCTACAAATTTTCACTTCTTTGACTGTATATCTAAATTTCACATAATTGGGCATCTTGTTTAAAATTGTGAAATTGTTGAGGAAATTGTAGAGGTGGTTGTCCTTCATGTTGCTGATGTTGTTTTACCATAAAATTTTCATAAGCAAGATGATCTGAATCTTCTGCAACATTTTTTTGTTTAGCCTGTCCAAACGCAGTGTGATTTTCAAACGTTTCTGAAATCTTTATATTGTTGTAATCTGATTTTCCCTCTTCTGTCATGGCATCTTTAACAATTTCATTCAGCTGAGTCCCACTTCTGAGTAATTTCCTTACAATGCTCTTTCCCTTGTGATCTCGAATTCTTAGTATCACTTGGTACAGCTCCTTATGGTCTCAAATTCAAAGCATTTGCTATCTACCCCACATGATTCTCAAGAGCTCAAAGTGATGCAGCTTGACTCTAAATTATAGCATCATTCTTGGCCATATATTCTTTCAACAACGCTTCAATAGATGATGATGATGATGATGAATTTGATTCTTGACCTTGCTAGAAATTTTACCTTGGCGTAGGTTGAGTATAACCAGGAGGTGCATTGATGGCGTTTTGTCTTGCCACATTGTTAAAATTCCCCGCACCTTGATTATTCCAACTAAAGTTTGAATGCTACTTCCACATTGGATTGTAGGTGTTGCAATAAAGGTTATTGTTCCAGTTGAAATTACCCATGTAACACAGGAATGCTAGATTTGATAGGCATTCATCAAACACATGATCTTCATCGCAATAAACACACAATAGTTCGACTGATTTTGTAACAGCCCATTTGTCTGTGATGTTGGAACAATGGTTTCGGGGCCACAAATTTGACTTGTGAGTTTGTAAATATTAAATAATAATATTTACGAGTATTATATGGTGTAAAGATAAAATTTGATTTAATGATTTTTGTTAAATGAATGAAAAATTAGGTTCAAGTGGTAAGACCCTAAAGTCAAGTGGTTTTAGAAAATGAGATATCAGGACTTTGTTTCTATAAGCTGAGCTACAAATAATTTATTAAATATTTTCGGAGTGTTATTAAGGTTGTATTAAATTTTCGTTGAGAAATTTCGATGTTTAAAAGGTTAATTAGGTGAAAAGGACTAAATTGTAAAATGTGTAAAAGTTATATGCTATTAGTTAAATGGATCTATTAGCTATGAAAAGGTAAATTCATGGACTTGGATGGTAATTATACCATATTTAATGTGAGTGGATATTCATGGATAGGTTGCATGGTAAATTTTATGAATTTTAAAGGTTATATTAGTAATTAAATATTATAAACTAAACAAACCTAACCTATTCTTCGCTCTTTAATTGTTTTCAACTAAATAGCTATGGTGAGGGGAGGAAAACCATTCGGCCAAATTGATTTTGAGTGCATGGTAAGTGTTTTGGTCCCATTCTTAATGAATTTTATGTTTTTAGGCTCAAATTAGCTTAATCTAGCTAACTCGATGATCAATTTGTTAAATTGTTAAATGTTTAGAATTTTACCATGGATGAAATTGTGATATTCTTGAAATTTTATGATAGATTATAAAGCTTGGTTGTTAAATATAAGTATTTTATAAAGTAATTTTGGTAATTTTAATTTATAAAGAAATTAGTAAAAGTACAAGGACTTGATGTAAAATAACAGAAAATATGAACTGTAATAGGGTTCCAAATATTTTGGCTAAACTTGAAATGGAATAAAAATGGTTAATTGCATGTTTTGGGCTTAAAGACTAAATTGTATAAAAGTAAAATGTTGGGACAATTTTGTGAAAATGTAAAAAAAGACTTAATTGCATAAAATGAATTTGTTTTTCTGTTAGAATTGTTGAATTGAATGAAATCATTATTTTAGATCAAGAATGAGTGGAAAATTAAGGAGAAGAGAAAATTACCAAATAGCCCATGTTCTTAGTCGTTACTGCAATTTAGTCTGGTAAGTTCGTATGAACTATAATCCTTATAATTTCATTTAAATTAAATGTTTACTATGTTGTTTTTAATGTAAATAAATCAATAAATATATGAATGTATCCATATTATGATTAAAATTGACGAATATCAAGTCCAGGTTGAACCCTAGGAATTCTTAGGATACAAATGACATGTCATGAGGGATTTCATGTTCTGGGTGCTAGTTTTGAATGTCCTACCGATGGTTGAAGTCCTGCATTTGTTACAAATACTCCACAGCTCGTGTGAGTAGCATCGTGTAGTTTACATTCCGACCCACAGCTCTTGTGAGTAGGCCCATTTCATAAATCGTGTAATGATGTAAAGGAAATGTTACGGTTATATGTAAAGACACACTTAGTGTGAGCTTTCCCATGTATCTGATGTAATTCTAGATGGTTCAACGGGTATGAAAAGGAAACGAAATGGTAAGTATCCAAATGGAATGAATCATGAACTTATGAAAAGGATTTATGATCTAAATGGTATGATTACATGTATAAATATACCTCTTTTATGGATGAATGCATTTGAATCATGTACAAGTGAACTAACTTATGAATTGATGATGTTTTTTAGGCTTATGCTAAGCATTTGGAATGGAATGGTTCATGATTTTATGAAAAGGTTGATGATTCTGGTATTGTTGATGAATTAAAGGTTATGTTTATATATGGTAAACTTCATATATTATAGATGATCTCATATGCAATATGATGTTATAAAAAGATTGATAAATTAAATTATGTGCTTATATATGGGAAATTTACTTCTACTATAGATGAATTCATTTATATCATGGATAAGTGAACTTATTAATTTGTGAGTTTAATGATGGTGTTATATAGGCTTTTATTAAGCTTATGGCATTGGTAAAGGTCTGAATTATTCTATAAATTTCATTATTGATATGCAAGTTATGTTTTAAGTTTATACGAGCTTACTAAGCATCCATTGCTTACGTAGCTACCTTCTTTGTTTTATAGGTCATCTAAAGCTCAATTTGGTTGGAAGCAAGTCGAAGACCTATCACACTATCCAGTGGACAGTTTGGTAGTTTTTAAGTAATTTGGCTAAGGTTTATAATGGCATGTATAGGGTGATTTGTAAACGTATTTTGGTGAATGTGTTAATGGTGTTTTGGCATGTATAAGCTTTGAAAACTATGTTGGTTTGGTGCACTTTGATGCCTTACCAAGTTATGTTGTTTTGGTTACCTTAATGTGCTTGTTTATAAGGTTCTCTTGGCATGTTGATGATGGCTTGAAAATGGTTACTTGTGACATGTTTTAGTTCATATTTGAACTAGGTTATTATGTTTGGAAATGATAATATTAACATGTTTAGGTATATGATGTATAGGATGTTTTATAATGGTGCTTTGATATGTTTATGACTTGAGGATCATGTTTTGTTGATGGACTTTAATGTTTACTAAATTTTATCTTCTTTTTTTTGGTTATTTTGCTAATGCTTGTATTTAAGGCTCTTTATGGTATGTTTAAAATGGTTTGATAATGATCAATTTTTGGCTTGTTTTGGTAGTAATTGAATTAGGTTATAATGCTTGAAATAAGATAACGTTGGATTACTTTAGCATGCTATGATTTGGTATATTTGTGTTGCCTTTGAATGGCATATTGGTTAGATAAATTACGATGCTTGAAATGGTATATTTCTTCAAGTTTGAATGGAGTTTAGGTCCCTTTGAATGTGTGTTTAAATGGTTTGAAAATTTATGCATGGAATGGTTTGGTTCTAGGTGAATTTTGGTTCCACACGGCCTGAGCCACGGGCGTGTGACTCAGCAATGTGAGGCACACGGCCTGGTGACACGGCCGTGTGTCATCTGAGAGTTCCTTTGTATGCAAGTGAGAGAGTTACAAGACCTGACACACGGGTTTGTGACATGGCCGTGTGACCCAACTCAGAGAGTTACATGAGTGAGGACACAGCCGTGTGTCCCTAGTTCGAAGGTTACACGGCCTGAGACTCGGGCGTGTGTGGCACATGGCCTGGCCACACAACTGTGTGACCCCTGTTTTTCAAACTTTTCATCTTTTTCCTAAACTTTTCAAATTGTTTCCAATTGGTCTCAATTTGCTTCTAAGATACTTTTATGGCCTCGAGGGCTCAATTTAGGGACAATATGAAAGTGTATGAATAGTTTATAATATGCTTAAATTATTGATGATATTATGTTTAAATGTTTTCGTTTGATGGATAATACTCTGTAACCCTAATCTAGCGACGGAGATGGATTGGGGGTGTTATAGATTTCATCTCCTAGACTGCAATGGGCCTCATCATTGTTTTGATCATATTAGTTAAATAAGATACATGGGTAGTCAATAAAGTGATTGCATCAAATTCCATGGTGTCAACAGTTCTTCTGCTAGTCCAACTCGGGTGGTAGGATATTGATAGCCATTATTGGCAATCCATTCTAAAATCTCATACGCTTCATTGTAAGATTTATCCAACAAGCTACCATTGGCAGAAGCATCAACTACCATTCTCTTATGTGTATTCAACCCATTATAAAATATCTTCATCTATGTCTAATGCTGAAATCCATGCATCGGATATTTCCAAAGTAGTTCTTTAAACCTTTCCCAAACTTCACACAACGTTTCATTTTCTAATTGCTGAATAGACATGATGTCATTTCTAAGTTTGACATTTATGTTTGGCAGATTATACCATAACAAAAACCTCTGACAAAGATCATTCCATGATGCCACTGTCCCTGACGGTAAAGCATTCAACCATGCTTTTGTTTGGTCTCTCAAGGAATATAAAAACAATTTAAGCCTTAGGGCATCTTCAGGAACACCCTACTATCTAAACAAGTCACAAACTTCTAGAAAAATTCTTAAGTATAGCCTTAGATCCTCATTTGGTGACCCATTAAATTGTCCAACAATTTGCAACATCTGAAACATTACTGGTTTCAATTCAAAATGCTGAGCTTGAATGTGTGGTCTAACTATCCCTAGATTTAGATCATCCAAAATTGGCACAACAAGTTCACAAATTGGCCTGTTTCAGTCATGTATCATGTGATGAATAGGAAGATCAATATCCTGATCATTTGGATTTAATGGATCATTTAGACCAAGATCATTCTCGTTCCTAGCCATGTTACACACTTCTTTGCTACTTCTTTGCAAAGTTCTCTCGATCTTAGGGTCAAAAACATACTCTTTGTTAACAAGAATGCATCTACTCATGCACTGATAACAAACCTATAGAAATTAAAAACAACTAAGTTAAATAAAAATAGTGGAATTAGATAAGAAAATAACAAAACCAAATTTCAACAAATTGCCGATCCCCGGCAATGGTGCCAAAAACTTCTCACATGTGAATATGCCAACCAAATTGTGCAAGTGTACACATCAAATCAAGTAATAAAGTGATAAGTGAGATCATCTCCATAGGGGTCGGTTAGGTATAAATTGGTCAAGTTATTATAAAGGAGTGTGTTTAATGCTATGACAAAAGCAATAATAAGAAGTCAGAGGTAATTAAGGAATACTAATATGTGTAAGATGTGAATTCTAACAAATTTGAAAATGCTATGGCAAGACAAGAGTAAGTATGCAATGGCAATTATGAGCATGATTACATGAATAATATGTAAACAAGTAACAACTAAGGATGTGAAAATAGAGATGCTACAGCAAAGGTTAAAGGATCTACGATGTTGAATCGTAAGGTTGGGATTACCAAGAATCTACCCTCATTAACCAATAATACCTCGACAAGTTTAGTCTTATTCTATTGTTCAGAATAGTTCTACTGTCGTCTGCTTCTTTCGAGAGCTAGGCCTTGAGTTAATCACCTAGGGCACTATATGTCTATAGGCTTTGAGTTTGGTTCCTACTACTATTCTTCTCATTTCCATACAAAACGTTGTTTTATGTCTAGATTCTACTACGAGTATTCTTTCGAGTACTCGCTCATATCATTCAATTTTGATCTAACTAACCTAACGTTGTCAGAATTAGATTAATTTTACAAACATGCCGCATATTCACCTATATCTAGAGATTACACGCATGCTATTCATAAATACCATTGAATGAAACAGTAAATTAAAACTAATCTAAGCCGTGAGCAAAAAGGGAAATAAAAGTTTCATCAAGTAATCCCAAACCTATAAGATTTAGCTCATGGGTTGATGAATAGAATCCAAATTCAAAATAGTAATTAACATCATTTCCTTAAATCAGTTTACAAAACGAAAAATAAAGAATTAAAGGTCGAACTCAGGAAGATAGCTTTTGCTTGTCTAGCGCACAACTCTGGCTACGAAATATCTTCCGATGACCAGGAGGAACTGCCTAAGTCTTCCCATTTACATCTCCATCCTTGCCGCAACCGCTACCCTCTATTTTCGTCTAAGGGATCTCTCCTTCCAAAAATTACTCTCTAACCGTCTACCCCACTTTTCAGTTTTTATTTTTGGGTTTTATATCTCCTCCTTTAGGGTAGACCTTGTAACGCCCCGTACCCGAGACCGTTGCCGGAGTCGAACACGAGGTGTTAACGGACTTAATTCATTACTTAAACAGCTCATACAATTTATTTTAAAATTTCCAGACAAGCTGTCTAACTGCATCACAGTCGCTTTAAAAATCATATCTCGAGTTCTGAAACTCAAAATCCAATTCCGTAAATTTTTCCTGAAACTATACTCATATATCCATCTAGTAATTTTTTTCTAGAATTTTTGGTCAGGCCAATTAGTACAGTTTATTAGTTAAAGTCTCCCCTGTTTCAGGGTTCGACTACTCTGACCTCTGTGTATTACGAATCAGATATCTCCCTGTACAGAGCTTCAATGACTATGACGTTTGTTTCTAATAAAACTATACTCAATAAGGAATCTGTTCATATAAAGCATGACTTATAATTACCTTTGTACAATTTATGGTGAATTTCCAAAGTCAGAACAGGGGATCCAGAAATCGCTCTGGCCCTGTTTCAAAAAAATTTAAACATCTCATAAAATATAACTCATATACCTATTTTGTTCCATTCATATGAAAATAGACTCATAATTATTTAATTCCATATTTTATTCATCATCTAATTATATCTCTACTATTTTTAATGATTTTTCAAACTTACGTCACTGCTGCTGTCTTAATCTATTTTATGGTAAATTTTACCTATTTCATGGTTTCCATGGATTAGCTAGTAATTTGACATACATAACACCAAATATGATCATGATTAGCCATTCCAATGGCTAATCATTACCAAGCATTTCCATACCACTCAATAACCATATCATAAGACCATATATACAAAATGATTATAATGCTATACATGTCATACTCAAAATATACAAGCCATTATGCCAAGATGGTATACGGATAGTGTGAGCGAGCCTCCGACCGTTCCCGATTTCCGAGCTGGCTTGTCAAAACTACAAGGAATGAAAAGGAGGGAGTAAGCATAAATGCTTAATAAGTTCACATGCAAATAGCAAGTAACATAACCATATAAGCAAACATAAAACATCATTTGCATAATCATCACCAAGACATTCATATCACATTTTCATTTATCATCTTACCATATTGTCGTTATATCGATTTTTTAACCCGAGGGTTAAGTACATACCTGTTCAAAGTACCCATTTCACAACACTTACCAATACGTCCCTTTCATCTTGAGTATTCCTCCATTTTAGTAGAACTTTACCCGTTGAACACATCGGAATATAATTCGGATGCATGGAAAGTTTGCACATAAGTGCCACATATGTAGCCAAGCTACCATGTAACCCGCCCATAAGCGAACTCGGACTCAACTCAACGAGCTCGGGCGTTCGCATCCATAAGTGAACTCGGACTCAACTCAACGAGCTCGGATGCCTAGTTACATCTCACGAACTCGGACTCAACTCAACGAGTTCGGACGCTCGCATCCATAAGTGAACTCGGACTCAACTCAACGAGTTCGGATGCCCAAATATCCCAGTGACATGTCACTTGTATCCTAATCTATTCCTAAGGTTCAAACGGGCTTTTTTCCTCGATCTCACATCTTTGCCGTCTTCCACGGAATATCGAAATCGATACTTCGGTGATAGTTCATACTCATCAAGTAATTCACATAATTACATATTATTCAACAATAACCACAAAGCATAATATTTCATGATAATAATCGGCATCATATCATATAAACAACATTAAATTGCTTAAAATGACAATTATGTTACTACATTTACACATGAACTTACCTCGTATGCGAAAATGGCTACTTTTACCATTTCATCCACAACTTGGTATTTTCCCCATTTTAGCCAATTTCGTTTTCCTTGCTAATCGAGCTTGGAAGCTTGAAAAACCCTAGCCATGGTTTCTCCTTGCTATATTCGGCCATGGGGTTGAAGATGAGCAAAATTGGCTTTTAATTTTGTATTTTAATTCATTTTACTCCTAAATGACCAAAATGCGCTTACTACTAAACTTTCCAAAAATTCCATCCATGTCCAATTTTTGTCCAAGACTTAGAGATTGGTAAAATTCTATTTAAGACCTCCTAATTAATATTTCAAAACAATTTCATACTAGAAACTTCTAGAATGCAAGTTTTGCAAATTATTCGATTTAGTCCCTAATTTCAATTTAAGCACTTTATGCATAAAATTTCTTCACAAAATTTTCACACAATCATGCAATCATATCATAGACCTTAAAATAATCATAAAATAATTATTTCTATCTTGGATTTTGTGGTCACGAAACCACTATTCCGACTAGGCCCAAAATCAGGATATTACAGACCTATCATCCCATGATCCCATTATCTCTTGGGTTTTCGTCTAAGGGATCACTTGTCTAAGGGATCTCTCCTTCCAAAAATGACACTTTAAGTGTTGACTGGGTCATTTCCTGGCATTGCCATTGTATTCATGTTGGCAAACTGTCCAACTTTTTCCCACGACAAACCTTCACTTCTTTACTTCTTTTACTCATTCTGCACCTGCCACTTAATAAACAAATCATTCTCGCAAACAATTAGAAGTAACATTTAATAACATTTAAGCATAGTCCAAGCCTTTTAATTCAATTTCCTAAAAACACTAATGGAAAATCTTAAAATGCAACTAAACTTACCAAAGTACTGGCAATTAACCAAGTCTAAAGACATAAAATATAACTCTTTTCAAGAGTTATAAATATACTATTAGGAGTATATATATATATATATATATATATATATATGTTTGTGCCTCCCCACATAAACTATGGTTTTGATAAGGGAATGAGGCGGATGAATGTGGAAGCGGATCGTAAAGTTTGTTATGTCATGGATTTGACTTAGGGCTCTAGACGTTCTAACAAAAACTTGGATTTTAAAACAACCTAAAACCCGAATGAATCCAAGTTAGATAAAAAAAATAAAGAGACTAATTATAAATAAATAATAAATATGAATAAAATAAAATAATGATATCAAATATTAGAATAAAAAAGAAGAAAATAAAGACGATAGATGAAAAAGATAAAACATGACATATAGAAGTCCTAAGAAGCCCTGGAAACAAGAAGAATCCATAATTGCCTTCAAGTGGCTCTAATTTCCCCTCTAAGAAGGAAAACTTGGAAAGAAAAAGTTTGAAGATGATCCCCACAATCTAAAAATATTGTTAAAACTCTTCTAAAAGAAAACTCGAGAGAAGTTCTTAAAAGGAAAACTCAAAAAGAATTAATTAACTCAAAGAGAAGTTGAATAATAGTCAATTTTCTGAATTTTGTACAATGCAATGGCCTATATATAGGCTAGTGAAATAAATTTAAATAATACTCTTAAGTATACTAGAACTCTAATTAATCTAAACAAGAAATAGTTTTAAACTAAACTTTCTTGTTGACATAGAACTCTAAATAACTTAAACTACTTAATAATTATAAAAATTTAAAAAATAAAATAATAAAAGCTGATAAATACAATATTGGGCTCATATATAATAAAAATTAAGCCCAAAACTCGAACCCAATATTATTTAAACTCGAATTAGAAGCTTGAAACTCGTAATTCCCATCATAATCACATCCAGAAATTTTACTTGTGTAATCTTTATTAAAACGGTCATAAATTGAGGTCCCGAACTCAAAATCAAGTTATTCAAAGTGCATTCCGAAGCTAAGAGATAAATCTTCGAACACTATGAAGATATATCAATCCAAAAATGCCTGGATCCCATCCAAAAAGTCGTCGCAAGTCTGTTGATTTCTCAAACTTGAAAATTGGCAGCTTCGATGAATGGAATTTAATAAATTTCACCCCAACCATGCATGTATCAGGTTTCATTAAAGCCTTATACTGGGAGTGGATCTCTCGTCAACCTTCCAAGGTCTTCCTTTGATGTATAGATTTTCTTTAACCGCTTCCTAGTGGTTCTTAACGACAGATCCTTACTCGCAATCCATAGAAAATCCCCTTTCGTTTGCCTCTACACAGGGTTAAATTGGCATGCCATTCCCTTAACTGGTTTTGGCTGGGTTACTACCCTATGCCTTACCATCTTCTTTTTTCACCATTTTGGTAAATTATTCCCATTTCTGTTACTATTGCCTTTTTCAATGGATTCCTCAAGCCTACTAACTAGCTTGTGCTTTCTAACTCCTGCATTTTCTTCAAATCTTTCTCCCTTGCTGCATGATTTTCCATGCTTGCCATCTTATGGCCACCCCGTGTTTAATGTCCCGGCAGACTACCCTATTTTTATTGTCCTAGCGAACTACCCCACTGTAAGAGCTCGATTTTGGGCCTAGTCAGAATATTGGTTTCGGAACCACTATTCTGAGGCTGGAGAAAATTATTTTGATGTTATTTTATGTGATATAGCATGTTTATAAAGGTGCATAAAAATTTTGGTATATTAATTTTAGAAATTTCTAGTCCAATTTCGAAAAAGGACTAAATCGCGTAAAAGGTAAAAGTTGTGTTTTGATGCCTAAAGGTGTTAAATTGCTTTGTATCTTAAATTGGGGGTCTTTAATGTGAAATTATACCATTGAAAGTGTGATGGCCGACCAAGGGAGACAAGATTGGTCAAAAAGCCTAAATTTACGGGATATTAGGTGACTTTTTGGTAATAAAATAAAATAAAGAAAAAGTAGTCTTTTTCTTTCATTTTTCTTCTTCTCTTTCACCGAAAATTGCAGAAACATGGGGGGTTTGAGAGCTGGAAAATTTCAGCAACATATTTCCCTAGTAAGTAAGTGTTTTTAATGCATTTTCTTAATAATTTTTACATTTTTGGAACCCCTAAAGCATGAGCTTTCAAAAGAGGAGACTATTTTGCAAAATGATTAAGAGTCTAGGGTTTTTCCATGAAAGCATATGTTTTTTTTTCTGAGTTTTTATGGAAGACTATGAGTCTTGGTAGTGTTATAAATAACTTTTGTGAAAGAAGTTTGCATGAAAGCACCTAAAAAGGGTTATTTTGCAAAGTTGTAAAATAAGTGTAAATGTGTGAAATAATTGAATTTGTGTGTTGTTATTGTTATGAAAATGATTTTCCTAGGCTTAATGAGTAAGAAAATGTCATAAAAATCATTTTACGAGCTTAGAGGCAATTTGGTAATTTTGGCAAAGTATAAAGGCAAAATTGTAAATTTTGCCAAAATGTGTCATTGGACTGATTTGATTAGTATATTGTTTTAATAAGTTAAATGTGATGTTATAGATGATGAAAAATGAGATTTGGGCTTAGAACGAGGAAAAACGAGAAATTGATGTTTAGGCCTCTCTTACCAATTTGGTGTGGAGGTAAGTTCGTATGGTAATAATAATGCAATATCATGCTTGAATTAAAATTCTCAATTGTTATGGCATTAAGTGTATGATTTAATAAATTGGAAGTTTGATGGAATATGATGTTTCAAAACGAGTAAGTTTGTACGAAAGTAATTTATCAATTTCATTATCATGTGCTTAATACTTGATATTGTACAAAATGTGGATATATGCCTGAATTTACTTGTGATGATTCAATGAAAATGTGATGATAGCTTTGTATCTCGAAAATCCTGGGTGACTCTGAGGAATGCTTAGGATTTCGGGTATCATGACACCATATTAAATGTATGCCAGTGTAAGACCATGTCTAGGACATGGCATCGGCGATGATATGTGTGCTATTATAAGACCATACCTGGGATATGGCAACGATATGTGGATCAATGTAAGACCATGTATGTCACATGGCTTTGGTATTCTATTTAGTGTATGATAATTTCGAACATCTTTTAGCATCCCGAGTGTTCAACGGGTAATGAAATGGATGATGTGATAAAAGCCCTAAGGAGGGCATGTTAAAGAAGGTATGATTATATACTTTATTACGAGGTGGTACAGGTATGTACACTAAACTCACGAGTAATACCCTGATATATAATGGTTCCAATGAGGTAAGTCATTGGTGAGTATGTACTTGAGTTATGTTACAAGTTGTACAAGTATGTACACTAAGCTTATGAGTAATGCCTTAATATGTGAAAATCTATGATGTATATAGTATTTGGTGAGTACTATGAAAATGGCATGATTTGGACTAAGTCTTTGATACTTGATGACATTGAGATTATGGGTCCATGCTTATGATGCATAGCTATGTGTTCTTACCATGATGGATGAAATGATGTTGTATTAATTTGGTGAACAACAATTGTGAATGAGTAAATTAGCCTTGACAGTTTTGGGCTACTGCACTGCTGTAACTTTGAAAATACACTAAAAATAGTGGAAAATGAGTTAAAGGCTGACTAAAATATGGAATTAAAACTTATTGAGCCTAATTTCTTATAAAAGAAATCGTGTAAGCAAAAGAGTTTCCTATAATGAGATAATTGAACTTGTGTGAGACAGAGTTAGAATGACTTTGAAATCCCCTATTATAATTTGATAAAATCATTATAAATTGTACAAAAATAGTTATGAATTATGATTTATATGATTAGAATCCATAATGAGTATATTTTTAAGAGAAATAGACAGGAACATTATTTTAGTCCTGTGCTATGTGATAATTAAACTTTAATGCAAAAGGGTCGAAACTGTCAGACCATGAACCAAGATTAAATTTTAGGAATAAACTGTACTAACTGGCTAAACCAAAAAGTCTAGAAATTGTATGCTAGAAAAGTAAATGAGTCTAGTTTTAAGGATAATTAACGGAACTTAATTTGGATTTTCTTAGCTCCAGATATAAATATTTTATTGACTATTGTACAAGAAGACAACTTATTATGAACTTGAGAATAGGTTGGGAACATTGGTAAAAGCATGTTAATGAGTTGCTTATTGTTTTCATATGAACTTACTAAGCGTAAAGCCTACCCCCCTTCCTTTTCCATGTTCTCTAGTGTTTCCAAGTTAGCTCGGGTTGGAGTTCGTCGGAGATATTATCACACTATCAAGCTATCGCCATTGGTGTAAGTAATTTCAAGTACTTTGAGTCTATGGCATGTATATAAGTTTAAATATTTGAGTGTGTGACATTTGTTTTAGCCAGATGTATTACCTTACATTAGCTATTGTGGTTTTAAACCTATTTATATATGCATGCATGTGCTATGGTCTTACATGATGAGTCTAAAATGATTATGGCATGAATGTGGTAAGGATGTTAGTAAAATCTATGATATCTATTGCATGAGAAATTGACATGATCATAACATGTTTATGGACGTTTAGGTGCCCATGTATGCCTTATTGTATGCTATTGTATAAATATGCATGCATGTGTTGTGAGGGTGATAAAATGGCTTGGAAAATAGCCTTGTATTTGTCCACACGGGTAGACACACGGGAGTGTGTCTAGGCCGTGTGTGACACACAGTCTGCCCCCATCGGCGTGTTGTCAAGCCGTGTGTCCCCTGCACCTAAGTTTTTTCAAGTCAGTGTGCATGGTAGTATGCACACGGGCAAGAGACACGACTATGTGTCTCATCCGTGTGAAGGACACGGTCATAGGACACGGGCGTGTGCCTTAGCCGTGTGGCCTCAATTTGTTCATGACAAAATTGGCAGAATGTTCAGGTCTCTAGACACGGGTTTGGGACACAAGTGTGTCCCTAGCACACGGGTGTGTGCTCTATACTCACACGGGCGTGTGGAGACTTAAAGCATGAAATTTTCCAAGTTTTTTTTTAGTTCTCGGTTTAGTCCCGAACCGTCTCTAATGCATGTTTTGGGCCTCGTAAGCTCGTTTAAGGGACAAAATGCATGTGAACGAGAACTTTTAAGTTAAAAGAAATTTTATGGCTCAATTTTATATGCGTATGCTTGAGTTAAGTCCGGTAGCACCTCGAACCCTGTCCCGGAGCCGAATGCTTGTGAGGGGTTTTACACTCGCTTTTAATATCTCAACGGATTCTCAATGTTGCCATGGTCGAACTATGGTTTTACAAATGATTGTCCCATGTTTAATGTCCTGGTGACCTCTCTATGTTGCCATAGTCGAGCTATGGTCTTACACGATGTACCCATTGTTTAACGTCCTAGTAGACTTCCCCATGTTTACCGTCCCGACAGACTCCATTGTAATAGCCCGATTTTGGGTCTAGTCAGAACAGTGGTTTTGGGACCACAAATCCGACATAGAAAAATGTGTTTTTATTATATTTTTATGGTCTACATTTTTACGGAATTATTTTTTAAAATTTCGTTCGAAAATTTTGACATTTGGGCACTCAATTTAGTCAAAAGGACTAAATTGTAAAAAGTGCAAAAGTTGAGTTCTATATGCTAGAGGTGCCCAATTGTTATGAATTTTTAAATTGAAGGTCCTTAAATGGTAATTAAACCATTGGATAATTTTTTGGACAAAAATGGACATGAAATAGGTGAAGTAAAACATTTTTAAGTTAGGGGCATTTTGGTCATTTAGTAATTAAAATGAACTAAAAACAAAATTAAAAGCCAATTTTTGTCCATCTTCAACCCCATGGCCAAATTTCACAAGGGGAAACCATGGCTAGGGCTTTTCAAGCTTCCAAGCTCGATTGTAAGTCAGTTCTAGCCCCATTTTTAGTGATTTTTCATGTTTTTGAAATCCTTGTAACAAGATCTATCTATTTCTACCACTAATTTGAGATATGGTTAAAGTCTAGGGTTTTGACCCATGATGAATATGTGTTTATTTTTGTGTTTAATGGTAGAAAATACATGTTTATGGTTAGAGAAACGACTTTTACTAAGTGATTTTCGGTAAAAATGCCTAAAAGGACTTGTGACAGCCCTAATTTGACCCTCGTCGGAAAGTGGTTTTGGGACCACAAAACCGAGTCATAAAATATAATTAACCGTTATATTCTATGCTTATTATATGTGTAAATGCATGTGTGAAAATTTCATGCTTTGATTTTGTCATTTGCATGTGAAATTTATTAAATAAGACTTATGTGAGACATTTTTGAAATGTGATAGGTTAATTTTAAAAATGGTCTATTAATGCATGATATAAAAAGAATGGACTTGCATGTCAAATTATCCATTTTTAATGTAGTGGCCGTGTAACGCCCCGTACCCGAGACCGTTGCCGGAGTCGAACACGAGGTGTTAACGGACTTAATTCATTTACTTACACAGTTCATTTCGAAATTTCCAGGCAAGTTGGCTAACTGCATCATAGCCACTTTAAAAATCATATCTCGAGTTCCAAAACCCGGAAACTGATTCTGTAAATTTTTCCTGAATCTAGACTCATATATCCATCTACAAATTTTTTTCTAGAATTTTTGGTTGGGCCAATTAGTACAGTTTATTAGTTAAAGTCTCCCCTGTTTTAGGGTTCGACTACTCTGACCTTCATGCATTACAACTTAGATATCTCCTTGTACAGAGCTTCAATACTTATGTCGTTTGTTTCTAATGAAACTAGACTCAAAAAGGAATCTGTACATATAAAGCATTACTTCTAATTATCTCTGGTTAATTTATGGTGAATTTCCAAAATCATAACAGGGGATCCAGAAAATGCTCTGGCCCTGTTTCACGAAAACTTAAACATCTCATAAAATACGGCTCATATGGTCGTTTCATTTCTTTCATATGAAAATAGGCTCATCAAGATTTGATTACATAATTTATTCACTATTTAATTCCATTCTAGTGATTTTCAAATTCACATCTTCTTCTTTGTCAAGATCTATTCTAAGGTAAATTTTACCTATTTCATAATTTTCATGAATCAATTAGTAAATTAACATACATCATTTTCAAGTATAATCACGATTAGCCATGACGACGTAGCACCAATAGTACCATGATTGGCCATTCCAATGGCTAATCATTACCAACATTTCCACACCACTTAATAACCATATCATAAGACCATATATACAAAATGACCATAATGTTATACTCAAAATATACAAGCCATTTTCGCATGGCTATACGAATATACATTACCAAAAGATACTTAATTAACAACAAGGGTTAGCTCTATACATGCCATTATCAAAATTCAACTAAAAGAGTACCAAAGGGGCTTAGATAGTGTGGACGACTTCGACTTTGACACTCCTGAGTCCGATAGCTGACGAACAAAATCTATAAAACAGAGAATTGAAGCAACAGAATAAGCATTTTGATGCTTAGTAAGTTTTAAGTAATGAAATTATTTACAACTAAGGTATAGCGTTCATATGACTAAATGAACAATTGCATATACGCATATTCCCAAAATCATGTTTACTTCACGCTTCAACCATTATATTCATACACTCAGGATCAAACCTGACTAAAGGCCGGAAGCTTGTTAATCAAACCATTATAGTCATGACTTAATCAAATCATAAACTAAGTTCCATTACTCAAAGCCTTACCTCGGATGTTGTCAAACGACTTCAACGGCTATTCGATTACTTTTTCCTTTCCCTTATCAGATCTAGATCCTCTTTGCTCTTGAGCTTAATTTAAAACAATTGAATTCATTTAATTTCAAATCAAATAGGCGATTTAATATAATACATGTATATTATAAGGTTGAGGTACATATGACTTAATGGTTCACTATCAAACACTATACGCATATATATGTATATATATATATTCGCTAGTCATGCACAACCCAACATCTTACTTAGGCATTAACAACTTTATAGATATATGCATATCTATGTTAAGGCCGAATATATATAATTTAACACATTCTACAAATATGGTTATTTATAATGACTAAATACCATTTTATCTCAAGTTATACTTATAAGCACATCCATCCAAATACATTCGTACTTAAACATCATTCCGACCTAACACTCATATTACATCTATAAAACTACAAGCCGAATATACCTATACTTACATCACTTAAACATCAACCCTCAATTTCTTTGACAAAGCACATTTTTGAAAATGATAAGGCAATATAACAGCCTTTAATCCAACTTATAATTCACACATATCACATTCCAAGCATTCACTCTATTCTATCACTTAAAGTACAAACATTACTCAATAACTTCCTAGTTCAAATTAAGCAATTACACCAATTCACTAGATGATTTATTATTATTATTGTTCATTTATTCAAACTACTTAAAATTACCTTAAACTATCACAATTAACAACCATTTGTAACTTATTCATTAAACATGAAAACAACCATATATCTCTTCCATTTTCTACCATGGCGAATGCTCAAGACACCACACCATTCCAAATTGGTCATGGGTTGAGCAAAGAACTTAATGACTAACTCAAAATGTTAAAAATCCAAGAATCATCATTGAACTTACCTTAATTTAGCTAACCACCATAGCTGAATTTCTCAAAGCTTTTCTCTTCTAGTTACGGCAATGAGGAGCAAAGATGGAGAAACTTTGGTTTCTCCTCCCACAAATCAACATTTTTTATTATCCATATTTTTATTTTTAACATAAAATATTAACATAAAATAATTATAATATGTTTTAGTCCATAACATGGCCGCCACCATCTAGAATTTGGCTAATTTGACATGCAAGTACAAGCATTTTCTAACATGCATTAATAGGCCACTTTAACATTTGCCTAGCACATTTCTAAATTTTCTCACACAAGTCCTATTTAATAAATTTCGCACCATATACACATAATTTAAGCATTAATTTTTCACACATGCATATTCATATATAATGAGCATCAAACATGACTGTAAATTATTTTTATGACTTGGTTTCGTGGTCCCGAAACCACTTTCCGACTAGGGTCAATTTAGGGCTGTCACAGGCCGGCCATGTTGATGTTTAATATAAAATATATGTATTATTTATTAGTTTAATGGAAACTAAATGGCTTTGTATTTTATAATATTGATGAATATAATAAAAAAAAGGGTGAAGAAAACAAAGTTTCATCTTTGTTCTTCTTAGCCGAATTTGAAAGAAAAAAATGGGCAAGACATTCAGTCATTTTAAGCTTGAGGAAGGTTAGTAAATTATGTTAGATTTTTGAAATTTTAGCTTGTTTTAAGTTAATTATCAAGTTTCTTACTTAGCCCATGTCAAAACTTTGAATTTTGGATGATGAATTGAGCATTCGGTTATGGTAGATAAGGAAGGGATTGGATTATTGCCTTTATGTTTTGATGAAGAATTGTTGATGAAAGAAGTTTGAGCTAGTTAAAATTTTAAATTGCTAGTACTTATATGTGTAATAGTCGAACTTGGACTTGCTTAATGACTTGAACAAGTGTTTTGTATTTAAATGCTAAAATATGAGCAAATACCATTTGGGTGATTTGAAATGAATAAATTAGATGGTTGAATATCTAAGGGTTCGGCATTGTACCTGATTTTTAAGGGTATGATTTTGAATAATGTAAGTAATGGAATGTGAGTAATGTTATGCATAGGTGAAATTATTATGTTCGGCTTTGATAGTATATATATATAAGTATAATTAATCCATTTTGATAATATTATATAAGGTGATAAATAATAAGATTATGGTGACTTGAGTTTAGTAACATTCAGCCAAGGACTATATGTGCTAGCTAATTCGGTATAAGTGTATAGGTGCTAATTACCATGTATTTGAGGTTTTGAAGAATAGGTAGTGATTAATTAAAATGATGAAGGTTAAATTTTGAGTTTGGTTAAGTTTGGGCATTCGGCATTATTTATAACATTGGATATCAATGTATGAAAGGTTAGAATTTCTTTTAAGTGAATTATGACCTTGATTTGAGTAAGATAGAATTGGCCATAAGCATGATTAGATGGTTCAGTCATTGTTTGGCATAGGTGAAACCAATATGAATTTTGCTACATTCGGTCATAAAATGGAATTGAATATGAAAGTTAAGTTGAGTAGTTAGGGTTGAATGGGTTATATATTAATCATAAATGGATTTTATGCATATAAGTATGTATGTACTTGTGTGTGCGGCATTGATGATAAATGGCAATTGGTAATGTGGTAAATGTGTAATAAGTTGACATTCGGAGTTAGTTATATGTCTTGGAGCTATGATGTAAATTTGAAAAATAAATAAAAGTATATGATTTTAAAGCATGCATTATATATATGCATGTGTATACGCGGTTGTGCATAAATATGAGTAAATGATTAAATTGTGATAGTCATATATAGGTATATATATATATATGCCTTATGTATGTACCTTGTGCTTATAGAGACATTCGGGAATATGGTTAAATTCATGTATAAGGAAGCATGATAAGTTATGTGAATCTTTGCTTGTATGTGCGAACTAGATATAGATTAAATAAGCATGAAATCGAGTCATGGCATATTTTATAAAATATAATACATATTGAAGTTATACATGATTGTCAAATGTGACTATTAAGAAATAAAGTTGAGTAAGTAATTAAACAAATTTATTTTTTTTATTAAGCTCAAGAGCAAAGAGGGTCAAAGTTGGATAGGGGAAAGGAGAAAGTAATTGAGTAGCCTTTCCGCAACCGTTCAAGTATATCCGAGGTAAGTTTTAAGTAGTCACCTTTAGTATATAATTGATGATGCCTTGATATGTATACATTAGATGAATTGTGACCTTTTGGTTCTACTTGAATTAAGTTGTGTGATAAATAATTTATGTATATGACATATAGTTGAATGGTCACTATGGGTTAAGCTTGAATGGTGAAATGGATATGTGATATTTATGTATGACTTTTGAACCGAAATGTAAATGATGATGTTCATATGGAGCTTGTATCCGAATGTAGCAAATGACTACTAATGTGATATGTTGAATGAGATGTGTTAATATATGATTAAATATGCATGATATTTGATGTATATCCGAGTTAAATCCCGCAGGCTTCGTACTGGTATTATATCCGGGTTAAATCCCGCAGGCTTAGTGCCGGTATTATATCAGGGTTAAATCCCGCAGGCTTAGTGCTGGTATTATATTCGAGCTTAAAGTCCCGCAAGTTTTGTGCTGGTGACCAAATTCGGGTTTTAAACCTAGCAGGCTTAACGCCGGTGATTCAAGTAAGATTATGAATTCGAAAGTTCGAGGTAAACTACTATTGATTATGTATGATACATTATGATAGTCAGGTACGTATTATGTACTCACATGTGAATTGATTTTTAAGGTGAATTATTAGTATCAAAGAACGATATATGTGTGTGAATGATTACTATATCTACGAATAAGAGCATGACCTATTCGGTCGATGTCTGTCATTATATGAAAGTATGTGACTTAAATTAATTGTATGAGCTATAAAGTAAAGGAAAGTATGTGCTGAAATTTCTTTGCGTATTCATATATTTATATACATATATATTCGGCCAATAGGTTTTTTTTTAATTGGTGTACTTGTGTATATTCGGGTTAGGGGTGTTACAGGACTAATTTGTAAAAGTTACAAAATATGTCATAAAAGTGTTATTTAATGAAAATGTGGGCTGCTATAAGTATAAAATAGGTTCGGCTATGCATGGGTAGTAAAGAAATTGAACACATTTCATTTTACGAGCCTAGGGGCAAAAGTGTAAATATGACTTAAGGGTAAAAATGTAATTTTCTATAATATGATTTTTGGGTCACAATGAATAATGTGACTAATAAGTGAGCTAAATGTGTTGTTATAGATCAAGAAAAGCAAGATTCGGGCCTAGAACGAGGGAAAAACGGATTTTGGACGGTTAGGTCTTTTTTACCATTTTTGGTATTTAGGTAAGTTCGTGTGTAAATAATTCAACATTATATTGTTATGTATCTAATGCTTTAATATTGTATGAAATGTATATTTGTTTCTATGGATTTGATTAATGATGACTCGATAACGAATCGACGAAGAATTGATACTTCGAAATCCTAGTTGAATCTTAGGAATAGCTAGGATACAAATGTGACACCCCTAAATTGACCCTAGTCGGAAAGCGGTTTCGGGACCGCTAAATCGAGTCACCGAAGTATTTGAATATGATATTTATTGTCTAAAGTATGTGAATAAGAATGTGTGAAAGTTTTAGGCGTCGATTTAGTCAATTGCATGTGAATTTAGTTAATAGGACTTATGTGTGACACTTTTGAAAGGTGACAGGTTAATCTATAAGGACCTATTAAAGCATGTAGTGAAAACAATGGTTTTGCATGTCAAATACTCCTTTTTATACATGGTGGCCGGCCATGATGGAGCATATACTAGAATATGTGGTAAATCTCCATGAAATGGCCATTATTTTATGCAAAAGAAAGGAAATAAAATAAAAGAAATACTAAGTATAATAAAAGAAAAAGAAGAATGAAAAAAAAAAGGGGAAATCGGTTCTCCTTGGCCGAATTGAAAAGAGAAGAAGGAGGATGGTGTTCATCTTCTTCTCATGCCACTCTCTAACCGAAACAAAGATGAAAAGGAAGGGAAAACTTACCTAGAGCAATTCGGCCTTCATCTTTAGCTATTAGGAGGTAAGCTTTGAATTTGTTGTTTTGGCTTTATAATATGCTAAGTTAAATTGTGGATGCACTCTTGGTAATGTCAAGAAAGTTGAGATTTCTTATGGTGATTTGAGCATAATGCCAATGTTTGTGTTTATTGTTTGTGTTTTCAACTATTTTGGAGATATGTTTTATGGTAAATATGCTTGTGGTGTTTGGTTTTGTGATTTGCTAATGAGAAATGCTAGGTATAATATACAATCGGTATTGTGGTTAGTTCATTTTGGAGAAAAAAAATTAGATAATGGGATGGATTAAGAGTGAGTGATTCTATTATTCGGCTTGACTAAATTGGTGAGGTAATGAGTTTGACATATTGATATGTTTTGTATTTGTGATAGTTATTAGTCGCTTTGGTAAAGGAGTAATGTTCATTAAATGTATATTTGGCTATGATGGTGAGTTGTTTTAAAAATGTTTTATGGCATGATTTATGTGATGGAAATAATAGATAATATGTACGTGAGCATTCGGCTATTGTTTTAGGTTCAAGTTGACGAGTATGAAAAATTAGTCTTATATGCATAAGTAGTTAGCAAAGTGGTTAAGCTACCGAATTTAATTATTAAATGAGTTCTAAGCTTGCTGAATTTTGAGATGTGATTGGGAGTAAATTTGACATGAGCATATTTTGTTAATGATATATTGATAAATGTTGAGTTATGATACCATGAAATGAACTTAATTATCAAATTCTTGAATGCGTTTATAATTAAGTAAGGTTAATAATAGAGCAATGAGTGGCTAGTAGAATCTAGTAGTCTTCTTGTTATATTCGCCATGAGTTTGTATAATTGGTTGGTAATAGATTAAATTTGTTTATGCAAGCTCAAGAGCTTAGGAGTCTAATTAGGAAAAGAGAACAAGCTACCTAACCGAATAGTCGATCTGTAACCGTTCGGCAATTTCCGAGGTAAGTTATTAAGTATATGAGTTTGATTCCTTTGTAAGTTTTAAGCGATTAAAACGTTGAGTAAATTCAACCATAATAGGGCATAATGGGTCGATTTAATAGGATATGATGTGGCCATGATATGTCTTAAACTCAAATGGTAAGTTCATAAGTGTTTGGACTTGGAAATTTAAGAGCAAATTGTGATAATTTGCTTGGACAGCAGCAGTAATGTGAATTTAGAAAATCACTATAAATTGTTGGTATGGAATTATAGGCTGAATAAAATATGAAATCAAAGCTTAGTTGGTCTAGTTTCTTATAAAAGAGACCGCGGAAGTAAAGAAATTTCCCATAAAGAGATATTTAAAGTTGTGCGGGACAGTGTCGGAATGACTCCGAAATCCCCTGTTCTGTTTTTGGAAATTCATTATAATTTGTACAAAAATGGTTATAAGATAATAGTTATATGCTTAGACTCCTTAATGAGTCTAGTTTCAATTGGAATCAAATAGAACACATTATGAATTCTGTACAATGAAAAATTTGATTCGTAGTGAAGAGTGGTCAGATTAGTCAAACAGTGAAACAGGGGAAACTTTAAGAAAAATATGGTATTGATTGGCCAAACCTAAAATTCTGAAAATTTTATGGATGGAAGATATATGAGTCTATATTTAGAGAAAATTAACGGCAAGTGATTTGGAGTCTGGTAGCTCCGGTTATAAATAATTTAGTGACCATTGCTCAGGAAAACAGCTCGTAGCGAATATGTGATTTTGTTGTAAACATGGATAAAAACTTGTTTTGGTTGCTCATAAGCTATTGATGGAACCCATACTTGAATTCTAAATCGTGATATTGTAAAATGATATATGAGGGCTAGATGGATCTTTGATATTAAAATTTGTGAAAATGTATATATATGTGATAAGGCCTAATGGCCGATGTGATGAATGTGAAGGTGTATGTATATGTGATAAGGCCTAATGGCCGATGTGATGAATGTGATGGTGTACGTATATGTGATAAGGCCTAATGGCCGATGTGATGAATGCGAAAGTGTATATATATGTGATAAGGCCTAATGGCCGATGTGGTGAATGTGAAAGTGTATGTATATGTGGTAAAGCCGAATGGCAAATGTGAATGTTGTAACATGTGATTAAATGTACATGAAACTTGGAAATATGTTCCGGGTGAGATCTGATGACTACGTGCGGAGATTTTGACCGGGTAAGACCCGATGACTACGTGTGGAGATTATGACCGGGTAAGACCCGATGACTACGTGTGGAGATTATGTCCGGGTAAGACTTCGTAATAAGAATTGCTTATAAATATAAGCAATGCGAAAGGTTAAACAGGTATGTACTCTAAGTTTATATATGATGCATACGAGAGTAATCTATGGGACTATTCCTATGTTTATGTGACATCAGATTAGTGTGAGAGGTTATGTGAAATCATACGATATATCTATGTCACATGAGCTCACTTTTATGTGAGAGTTTATTTGCCTATTGTAAATGATAAGATGTGCATATTCGGTAAAGGGATGGTATGCCTGAAGGAAGAGTGAAATAAAAATATGAACAACTATGTTATAATTTGGTTGTTATCTGTTGACACTGCTTAAAACTTACTAAGCATTGTAATGCTTACTCCGTTTACTCTGTTTCCTCGCCTATAGGTCTCATTCTTGAAGCTACTGAGCTCGGGGATCGTCGACAACTAGTCACACTATCACTATCCATTGTTTGGTACTGCTATGTTTTGGAATATCTTATGGCATGTATAGAATAGACTAGTAGTGAGAGGATATTTTGATTAATGTATAGGACTACTCTCTCGTTTGTTGGTCATAGACCCTTTGATTTTGTATAAATTTTGGATAGCCATGCGAAAATGGCTTGTATACACTTTGGCATGGTATCATAATCATTTTGTATGTTGTTCATTAAGAGATGTGGAAATGTTTGGAATCGATTAGCCCTTGGAAGGGTTAATCGTGATCATCTTTTGTACCATGTATGCTAAAAGGGCTAGTTGAATCAAGGAAATTATGAAGTAGGTAAAATCTACCTTAAGGACAGAGGTAGATAGCTGCAGTGATGTGGATGTGAAAAATCACTAAAAATAGTAGGAATGGAATTAAATAGTGAATAAATTATGTAAATAAACCTTGATGAATCTACTTTCATATGGAAGAAACGGAACGGTCATATGAGTTGTATGTTAAGAGATATTTAGGTTTTCGTGAAACAGGGCCAGAACGGTTTCTGGATTCCGTGTTCTGACTTTGGAAATTCATTGTAAATTAACCAGAGATAATTAGGAGTCATGCCATATATGTATAGATTCCTCTTTGAGTCTAGTTTCTATAGAAATAAACTACATCAGTATTGAAGCCCTGTACAGGGAGATAGCCAGGTCGTAACACATGAAGGTCAGTGTAGTCTCACCCTGTAACAGGGGAGACTTTAACTAATAAACTGTACTAATTGGCCCGACCAAAAATTCTAGAAAAAAATTTGTAGATGCATATATGAGTCTAGTTTCATGGAAAAGTTACGAAACTAGTTTTTGAGTTTTGGAACTCAAGATATGATTTTTAAAGTGATAGTGACGCAGTTAGCTAACTGCCTAGAAATTTTTAAAATGGACTGTGAAAGTGAATGGTTTAAGCCGTTAACCCCTCGTGTCCGATTCCGGCAGCGGACTCGGGTACGGGGTGTTACAAAAAATGTCATGACATTAGGGTTATATGATATCCCATGTAAGACCATGTCTGGGACATGGCATTGGCATCGATATGAGATCCCATGTAAGACCATATCTAGGATATGGCATTGGCATCGATATGTGATTTCGTGTAAGACCATGTCTGGGACATGGCATTGATATGAGACATCGTGTAAGACCATAGTTGGGCTATCGGCATCAATATGTGTGATCCCATGTAAGACCATATCTGGGATATGGCATTGGCATCTTACTATGTGTACAAGTTTCCCCGAGTATCCTTTAGTATTCCAAGTGGTTCACCGGATAATTCAAGGATTATGTCAAAGATGTGAAAAGGTATAATCATGTTGAAAGGGTACAAGTATGTACGAAAAATTCATGAGTAATGAACTCAATGTATATTGGACATTTGGTAAGAATGTAAATGAGTAATTCATACATATGAGAATGATTTTGTGATGACCATGTGATTATAGGTCTATACTTTTAATGTATAAATATGTGGCAAATTTGACTGATGATCATGTGTGAGGCTTTTAGGCCAAATTAAATTGAGACATGTTATGTTTATCCCTTTACCTTATGGCATAATGAATATGAAAGGAGAAATGGATTGGCATAAATTCCTATTTAAAAATGATTATGAAAGAGTAAATTTAGCATTAAAATAGTTTTGGACTGCAGCAGTAGTATCACTTTGAAAAATCACCAAAAATTATATAAAAATACTTTGGGGTTTAAATTTATATGTTTAAATTATAAATTAGTTTATTTTCAAGAGAAACAAAAGGGAACATCATCTGAATCTCGTACTAAGAGATAATTAATTTTTATTGAAGAAAGTTTGAAACTATCGAATAGCAGAACAGGGATGAATTTGAAGAATTAACTGTACTTATTAACTAAACCATAAATTCTAAAAATTTTATGGAAGGAATATATTTGAGTCTAGTTTTGGAAAAATCAAGCGGATCTTAATTTATAATTCTGTAGCTCAAGATATAAATAATTTAGTGACTATGACTCAAGTGGACAGTTTTGTTATTAACAGTAAATAATTGATTTGATATGTTTAAGCCTTGATTATGGTTGTGTTGGTAACTTAATTGTGCCATGTTAAGTGCCATTGAAAGTGTGTATGTGAGTGTGCAAATGAGGGTGGCCAATGGCTTGGTAAATAGCCATTTTCTTGGCTATATGGGCAGAGACACGGCCGTGTGTCTCAGTCGTGTGAAGGACACGAAACCGAGACACGGGCGTGTGACTTGGCCGTGTGATCCCAAATTGTGCATTACGTCATAAACAGAGAGTTACACGGGCTGAGGAAATGGGCGTGTGTGACCACACGGCCTACCCACACGGGCGTGTGACCTCTGTTTTGATGAAAAATTTTCTAAGTTTTCCAAAATTTCTGGTTTACTCCAGAACCACTTCCAATGCATGTTTTGGGCCCTGTGGACCCGTATAAGGGACAATATGCATGTGTATGAATGGTTTTAACATAATGAAATTTTATGGCCCGTTTTTGTATGATTGGTTATGTTTAAGTTCGATAATGTCTCGTACTCTGTCCCGAAGTCAGACACGGGTAAGGGATGTTACATCTATTGGTCGCCATAGTCAAGCTATGTTCTTACACCCTAAACTTCTTCGAGGTGTCTCCCTAAAAGACCTTACCATCGTTGTGATGTTGCTCTATGGAACCTATAAACCTTTGTCACGATGTCGTGTGAGACAGTTGATATTCTTTAGGTTCACATTTAACCTTCAGGCTCGAACATCGAAGAGTCCCCTCTACAAGGCTCGAAGCTTCGTACATCATGGTTTGCACCCAGAAATATCGAATTGTGAAATCTAACTGAAATTTAATTTCCTTATCTATCCACCTATTCCTCCATTTCGTCATTTCTAACATTGATGCTAGAACACCATAGTGTCCCTTTGTAAGGTTAGGAGCTTCACACATCAAAGTTTGCACCCAGCCACTTTAGATGGCGGTACACGGAATCTCTTTTTCCCCAAACCATTCATCCCTTCAATAATTTCCCTCCATACTCCACAATTCATAAACACACAGGCACATGCATTTTATCACATGAAATGGTAACATGGTGTATGCAAATTTTATATATTGTACCACAATTAATTCATGCATATCGACATACTTGTGAATACTCATATACCTACTCATCCTTATGAAGACATATCATTCAAAGCACATCTATATATGGAGAATAAAAGCTCACCTAATTTTTCTTTGCCTCATCAGTTTATCCTTTCTAAAGCCGGAGCCTCCATTCTCTCAGCAGCTAAGCATGACAACCAAAGTCATAAATTAAACTTAGCAATTTCAGCTTAAAAACTCATTTTCCAGAAACATGCATAACCTCTTAAAAGTTCTACAAATTCTTAGCTTCATTTCTTAAATTTACAAACATCGAAGGACTTAGAACCTTATCAGCTTATTGGATTCTCTACATTTCAGACTCAAACCCCACGATCACTGATCCATGTAGAGCTTCTCGTATTTATCTCTTCTTCAGATCAACCAAGAAGAAAATGGAGAAAAATAAAATAAAATTAAGAAGAACCCTCCCCCCGAGCATTCCCTTCTCAGCTATTTATAGCCCTTCACATAAGGTTTTCAATCTTATAAAAATCATTCATTAATAATCATTTTGTCTCCCACTAAGGAGCCAGTTGGTTCTAGTCCAACCGAACCAAAATTGAAACTCAACTATGTCTAAATTAGACTCTAAATTTTACTGATTTTTTAGTATAAGCTGTCAACTTACGATTTCCTTCAATTTCATCCCTAATTATTACAAATTTTTAGACATAAAGAAAATCGAGTGTGACAGTAGAGTGAGTTTTTTCTTTATTACCTCAAAAGCATCAATACACTCTATGTTAAACATGAAGGGTACATCTTTCTACAATAGTTAATTTAGTGGTTTTGTAATTTGTACAAAATCTTTTATGAATCTTCTATAAAAACCAGCATGTCCTAAAAAATTTCTTACCCTAAGAATTGTAGAGGAATTGGTAGATTTTTTATGACTTCGATCTTAGTTTTGTGCACCTTTAAGCCTCTCTTAAAGATTTGATGCCCTAAAACCATTCCTTCCTTAACCATGAAGTGACACTTTTCTCAATTAAGGATCAAGTTGGTTTCTTCATATCTCCTTAATACCTTTTCCAAATTATCTAAACATTCCCTGAACGAGTCTTCATATACCAAGAAATCATCCATGAACACATCGAGGTCATCTTCTAGCATGTCTGCAAAGATAGCAGTCATGCATCTCATAAAAGTTTTCGGAGCGTTGCATAACCTGAATGACATGTGTTTGAAGCCATATGTACCAAAGGGACATATAAATGTAGTTTTCTCCTAATCATTAAGGTGTATGGAGATCTAGTGGTATCCGGAATATCCACTAAGAAAAGAATATTATTCTCTTGGCTAACTGATAACTTTTGAAAAGAGTTATATTTCATGCATTTAGATCTAGCTAATTATCTGTACTTAGGTACATTTAGTTGCATTTTAGGACATTCCATTAGTATTTTTTTTTTTTAGCATTACATCAGGAGCTTGGATTGTACTTAAATGTTAGTTATTTTTAATTACTTGTGAAAGGTTGTATGCCATGGTAGATTGGTAGGTGCAGGATGAGGAATAAGAAGCAAAGGAGTAAAGGTTTGTCGAGGAAAAATGTTGGACAGTTTGTCAACACAAATGTCGTGGAAATGCCGAGAAGATGTCCAATCAGCACTCCAGTTGAATTTGTACCAAATATATCTACCTGAAAAAGAGGGAAGAAAATCATGGGCTATTGGATTTACCCTAGGGAAAACGATTATAAAAGCCAAAAGAGGAAACCCTAAAAGGGGTGAAAAAACAAACGAGAAAAAATAGAGGGTAGTGGCTGAGTAGAAACAAGAAAAGGAAGACGAATACAGTCTCTCTCAACCACTACAAGATATTGCATCGCTGGAATGTGGGCTGGATAAGCAGAAGCTATCTTCCTAAAGTTATTTCGTTATTTCTTGATTACTTTTATAAATTGATTTGATGGAAACGATGTTGAATTACTTTGGATTTGAATGTTACTTGCCAACCCATGAGCTAAATCTCATAGGGTTGGGATTACTTGATGAAACTCTTATTTTCTTTAATGACCGAAGTGTAGATAAGCTTTAATACAATTTTTTCATTTAATTGTTTTTTTTTACAAAATTGCATGTTTAATGAAATTGAAATTGAATTATATGAGCAAGTGTTCAACCAAATACTTGTAGCAGCCTCTAGACATAGAGCAGTGTTCATACAAAAATAAAATAAAATAATACAGCGTACCGTGCTAAAGGCCTATAGACATATATCGCTTAAGGCAAGGTAACTTAAGGTCTTGTTCTCGAAAGAAACAGGCCATTTTAAGACTCTTCTAAGCATTAGGCTAAGTATGGTTTTGCTGAGACATTACTGTTAGTAAAGGCAGATTTAGTAATCCCGACCTTCCAAATCAATATCGTAAACCTTCTATCATTTGCTGTAGTATCTTCACCATAGCATTTTTTATTGTTCACTTGTTCGTTTGCATATTATTCACGTAATTATTCTCAAATTTTCCATTGCATTCTTACTCTTATCTTGTCACAGCATTTTCCATTATTTATCAGTTACACATATTACACACATCATTATTCCTTCAAATTACCACTACATTCTTAGCATTATTTTTTTCATAACATTAATCATACTTCATTATAATAACTTGACCAATTTATACCGCTCTAATCCCTATGAAGACAATCTCATTTATCATTTTATTATTTGATTTGACATGTATACTTGCACAATTCGCTTATCATTTCACACACGACAAGTTTTTGGCACCGTTGTCGGGGATTGGAAATTGGTGAAATTTGGTTTCATTATTTTCTTTTGTTTTCTTAGTTTTAGCTAACTTGATTATATATAATTACTGTAGGGTTGCCATCAATGCATGAGTAGAAGCATCCTTGTTAACGAAGAGTATTCTTTGAGGAGGAGAAGGGAATTACGTAATATGGCTAGGAAAGGGAATGATCCTGATTTAAATGATCCTGATCTGAATGATCCACTGAATCCAAATGGTCAGGATTTTCATCTTCCTAATCATCGTGTGATAGATGATTAAGATAGACCAATTCGGGAACAGTCTGTTCCAATTTTGGATGATTTGAATCTGGGGATAGTTAGCCATACATATAAGCTCAGCAATTTGAGCTGAAACCGATAGTGTTTCAGATGTTGCAAATAGTAGGAAAGTTTGTTGGATTACCCACTGAAGATCCAAGACTACATTTAAGACTTTTCTAGAAGTCTGTGACTCATTGAGACAACAGAGTGTTCCTAAATACAATTTGCGGCTTAAACTATTTCCATATTCTTTAAGAGATTATACAAGAGCGTGGCTTAATGCTTTATCGTTGGGAATAGTGGCATCATGGAATGAACTTTGCTAGAGATTTTAGTTACGGTATAATCCACCAAATATGAATGCCAAACTTAGAAATGACATCATATTTTTTCTGTAATCGAAGGATAAAACGCTATATGAAGCTTAGGAACAATTTAAAGAATTACTTCAAAAATGTTCGATGCATGGATTCCAACACTGGACGCAGATAGAGATATTTTATATTGGGTTGAATACACATATGAAGATGGTAGTTAATGCTACTGCAAATGGTACCTTGTTGGATAAATCTTGTAATGAAGCATATGATATTTTGGAAAAAATTGCCAACAATTATTATCAATATCCTACCACAGGAGCTGGGATAGGTAAGAAAGCTGTTGGTACCATAGAGCTTGATGTAATCACTTCACAGATAGCCTAAGTATATTCTTTAGCTAATATGATCAAAAAATGAAGAGGCCCGCTACAGTCTAGGAGATGAAATTAGATGAACTATCGTATGTTTATTGCGGTGAAGACCATGTATTTGATAAATGCCCATCAAACCCATCATCTGTATATTACACGGGTAATTTTAACCAGAATAATAACCCTTATTCCAAAACCTATAATCTAAGGTAGAAACAGCATCCGAACTTTAGTTATAATAATCAAGGTGTGGGGAATTTAAACAATGTTGCGAGACAGAATGCTACTGGTGCACCACCTAGTTATAATCATCTTATGCCAATGCAAAATGTTTAATAGGGTCAAACATCATCTTCTACCTCTATTGAAGCCTTGTTGAAGGAATACACAGCTAAGAATGATGTTGTAATTTAGGGCTAGGCTGAGTCCCTTAGAGCTTTTGAGAATCAAGTGGGACAGATAGCAAATGTTTTAAATTCAATGCCACAAAAAGCATTGCCAAGCAAACTGAGAATTTGAGAACACAAGGGAAGGAATGTTACAATGCCATCACTCTCAAATGTGGGATACAGTTGGATAATGTTGTTCAAGATACCATTGTAGAAGAGGACAACTTCAGACTCAATCATGGAAAGAATCAGAACAATCTAAATGCATAATGCACCTGAAAAAGGTAAACAGAAGAACGTTGCAACAGAATAAGATCATGTTGCCAACAAAAATGCCACAACAAAACAATATCAGCAACCTGAAGGATGACCACCTCTACCTTTTCCTCAGTGATTCCATAATTCTAAACAGGATGTTCAGTTCAAAAGATTTTTGGATGTTTTGAAGCAACTCCATATCAACACACCGCTAGTAAATGCTTTGGAGAAAATGCCTAGTTATGTGAAATTCATGAAAGATATATTGTCAAAGAAGTGCAGATTGGGAGAATTTGAGATTGTTGCTCTCATTAAAAGGTGCACAACAATGTTGATAAATAAATTACCTCTAAAGTTGAAGGACCGGAAGAGTTTCACTATCCCATGTTCAATTGGAAATCATTATGTTGGTAAAGCATTATGTGACTTAGGAGCGAGCATTAATCTAATGTTTATGTCTATTTTGAGGAAGCTAGGAATTGGGAAAGCAAGACCTACTACAATTATGTTGCAACCAGCTGATCGATCCTACTCACATCTAAAAGGTAAAATTGAAGACGTGCTAGTAAGAGTAGATAAATTTATTTTTCATGCAAATTTCCTTATTTTAGAATGTGAAGCTGACCAAGATGTGCCAATTATTCTTGGAAGACTTTTCTTGCTACTGGTAGGTCCTTAATTGATGTGCAGAAAGGCGAACTGACCATGAGGGTAAATGATCAATAGATTACTTCCAATATATTTAATGCCTTAAAATATGCTACCGAGAATGAAGAATGCCACGCCATTAGGTTTACAGAAACAACATTAGAGGAACAGTTTGCAAAATTTTTCCACAACAATTCTGATAGTGATGAAGACTTATTTCAATGGAGTGACACAGCAATTTTTGAGGACATTGGTGAACTTATGAAAGCCAACCAGTTTGTGGATAGACCAGAGAAGAAGTTTGAATCCTTAAATTTATCAGATTGCTCTTTTAATCCTCCTAAACCTTCTATAGAGGAACCTCTCACACTGGAGTTAAAGCCTTTATCGTAGCATTTAAAATTTGCATATTTGAGAGATAACAACACTTTACCAGTAGTAATTTCTATCGAAGTTGACACCCGAACAAGAGGTCAAGTTGTTAGAAGTCCTTCAGCAATCTAAGAAGGCATAAGGATGGACACTTGCTAATGTAAAGGGAATTAACCCTGCTCTCTACATGCATAAAATTTTGTTGGAGGATTGCAATAGTAATCCTATTGAACAGGAAAGAATATTGAATCCGATCATGAAAGAAGTTGTCAAGAAAAATTACATCAAGTGACTTGATGCTGGCATTATTTAACCGATTTCAGACAACTCATTGGTGAGTCTTGTATAATGTGTACCCAATAAACTAGGTGTCTCAGTAGTGAGTAATGATAACAATGAGCTCATTCTTACTCGTACTGTCACAGGATGGAGAGTACGTATGGAGTATCGCAAGCTTAACAAGGCAACTAGAAAGAATCATTTTCCCTACTATTTATTGATCAGATGCTAGACAGATTAGCTGGGAAAGCATTCTACTATTTTTGGGATGGTTATTCAGGGTATAATAAGATTTCCATAGCTCATAATGACCAAGAAAGTACCACCTTCACGTGCCCACATAGAACTTTTGCCTTTAGACGGATGCCATTCAGATTATGTAATTCCCTGGCAACTTTTCAGCGTTGTATGATGGCCATATTCTCAGACATGGTGGAGAACTTCCTTGAAGTCTTCATGGATGATTTCTCTGTATTTGGAAATGATTTTAAAGATTGTTTAAAAAAATCTGGAATTGGTTATGTGCTATTGTGAAGAAACAAATTTTGTTTTGTTCTGGGGCATAGGATATCACAACGAGGGATTGAAGTGGACAGAGTAAAAATTAAAATAATATAAAATTTGTCACCTCCCACTAGTGTTAAGGGTATTAGAACGTTTTTAGGTCATACGAGATTTTATAGAAGACTCATTAAGGATTTCTCAAAGATATCTAAACCCTTGTACACCTTGCTGTAGCAGAATAGACCTTTCAATTTTGATGAACATTGCTTGGTAGCTTTCGAGGAATTGAAGAAATAGCTGGTAGCAGCACCAATTGTAATAGCTCCGAAATGGACACTTCCTTTTGAACTCATGTATGACACCAGTGATTATGTTGTGGGAGCAGTGTTGGGGCAAAGGAAAGACAAAGTACTATGTGCACTATATTATGCGAGTAGAACCCTGACGAATGTGCAGCTTAACTATACCACCACGGAAATAAAGTTATTGGTTGTGGTGTTTGCATTCAATAAATTCCACTTTTATCTAGTTGGTTCCAAGGTTACAGTCTACTTGGATCACTCTACTATTAAGTATTTTGTGTAACACCCCAAACCCGTGACCGTCACCGGATTTGAAAACGTGGTGTTATCGGGCTTGCTTCCCTTATTTCTCTCTTTGTAATATCTGATTGCTGTTCCAGGTAGGCTAGCTAACTGCATCACTGTCGTCTTAAAAATCATATCTCGAGTTTCAAAACTCAGAAACTGATTCCGTAAATTTTTCCTGAATTTAGACTCATATATCTATCCATGGATTTATTTCTAGAATTTTTGGTCAGGCCAATTGGTACAGTTTATTAGTTAAAGTCACCCATGTTACAGGAGTTGACTACATTGACCTTCGCGCGTTACAACTTGAATATCTCTCTGTACAGGGCTTTAATACTGGTGCCGTTTGTTTCTAATGAAACTATACTCAAAATGAAATCTGCACATATAAAGCATGACTTCTAATTCTTTCTGGATAATTTATAGTAAATTTTCAAAGTCGCGACAGGGGACCCAGAAACCGTTCTGGCCCTGTCTCACGAGAACTTTAATATCTCTCAGTATACTGCTCATATGGTCGTTTCATTTCGTCCATATAAAATTAGATTCATCAAGGTTCAACTTCATAATTTATTCACTATTTAATTCTACTTCTACTATTTTTAGTGATTTTTCAATCTCATCTCACTGCTGCTGTCCGCAACAGTTACTGCAGTAGGCTATGCCAATTTCATGAATCTTTCCTTGGCCTTACTAATCATCCATCATACATGACACAAATTATGGCCACCTTATCAAAATAAAAGTTTCTAAGACTCGTGGCTATAGGTTCTAGCATCCCACTCGACGACCACATAGGCCATTTTCACATGGCTTAAAGTTTACAACCCACAATTCAACAAAACATAATAGCCTATACATGCCAAATGTTCTCCTAGTTCAACTACGAAGACAATACCAAAAGGTTTCCAGCGGTGTGATGACTTCAACGACGGTTCCGAGCACGCAACAATACGAGTCCAAGAGACCTAAAATGGGTGACAAAAAAAAACACCGAGTGAGTTTATAACTCAGTAAGTCATAAGCATTCATCAACCATCCATTAGTAAAATTTTCACAACATGAAACGAGAACGAGGCTAGGTACTTCATCCATATTGGAACTATACCATAATTCCTCGGACCTTTCGGTTCAATCTCATTCCAAGTCATACATCCACATTTCATATTCTATACAATAAGATAATTGAGGCATTTTTACACACCAACTCATTCACACCACAATCATACAATTGCAATCATCACATAGATTTAAAGCTTACCACGCTCAACCCCGAGCAAGAACGTATTGCCTATTCGTCATGAGCTCAAGGTACTTACCCGATCCACTGTCCATACTCAACTCGATGGAGACACACCTCCATATAATTGTTCGATCGGAGATATATATATATATATAAATGCGCACACAGTGCTTAATACTCGATTTCGCACACTTAGTGCCATGCGATTTAAGCCCGCACACACAGTGCCATACCCTTCGAGCTCGCACACTTAGTGCCATATATTTCCAGCATGCACACTCAGTGCCATATTTTTCCAGCATGCACACTTAGTGCCATATATTTCCAGCATGCACACTTAGTGCCAATCTAAATCACCGTACACTCGTATTGTTCGCACACTTAGTGCCGAAAGCAACTTTCTACACATTTCACTATTTCTTTTACATTCAACAAATGTCATCATTCCATACACATACATTTTCATTTGTAAATATATATAGCATCCCATTAAACACAATTGCATAAATTTTACAATCATTTAAGCAATATCAAATACGTGCTTAATGACTTACCTTGTTTGGGGTAGAACGGTTCCAAATCGGCTACTCGTTTGCTTTCTCCTTTCCTTTGTCCAATTTAGTTCCCCTTTGCTCTTGAGCTAAATCAAACAATTTACCTCTCCATCAAACACAAACATACGGCATTCACATGCATTATTATGGTTATTGCCGAATACTTAACACAACTAAGCTGAAAATTTACTCAATCTCATCTTAATTTATTGCTACTTATTTATCAAAATTTCCAATACAAGGTATTTAACACCTATGCCCATTTATACCCCATATGGCCGAATGCTTCATTCATTACCCAATTAACCATCCAACAATTTTCAACCTCATTACCACCCTTTTTATGTCTAATTGTTTAAATACCCTCAAGCTCATTCACAAGTACTATTATACATCTCATTAAGCATTAGTCATTTTGCAACATAAATTCTATAGCATGGCCGAATACTCATGCACACACACACATAACAACAAGAACTCAATGGCACAAAATTTCCTTTTTGTTAAACATTCGAACTCACTCATCTCCATGCTTTCGTCACAACAACATCAAAACACTCACCAAGGAAGACAACATTCATGGCCGAAATTTAACTCACCTAATAACCTAGTTTCGATTCAAGATTCAAGGAAAATTTTGAACCAATCCTCCAAATCATGCATGCATTTTCAAGAGTGGCATAAAACATACCTTCTTGTATCAAAACACCTTAGTCTAGTAAGCTCCAATGGCTGATTTTCTCAAGCTTTTTCCCCCCTTTCTTCTTAGTATATTCGGCCAAGCAAGAAAAAGATGAGAGGATGGACACTTTTGTTTTTCTCTTTTGTTTTCATCATATCCCTTTTTTTTTTCAATTTCATTTCTTTATTCTTTCAAGCATAATCCATTAACTAAACATGTTTGAAACATGTTTTCCCTTGCCCATCACTCTTGACATGGCCGGCCACTAACCTTAGGAATGGGCTATTTGACATGCAAGTCTATTTATTTTACTTCATCCTTTTATTAATCTCTTAAAATTAGCCACATATATTTAAATCATTTCACATGAGTCCTTTTTCTTTCAATTCACAATCAAATTAACTAAATCAAAGAATTCAAAATTCACACATGCATTTTCACATATTCTAGACAATAAATATTACGTTCGAACATGTCGGTGACTCGGTTTAGCGGTCCCGAAACCACTTCCCGACTATGGTCAATTTTTGGATGTCACATTTTGTGAGCAGGAAATATGCCAAGCCAAGATTGTTTAGGTGGATACTCTTGTTGCAGGAGTTTGACTTGGGAATTAGAGATTAAAAGGGGACTGAAAATCAATTGGTTTATCACTTGTCAATGTTAGAATCTAGAAATGAAGATGGCAATAGAATCTAGAAATGAAGATGGCAATGACAAAATTATTAAAGAAGACTTTCCAGATGAGCAACTGTTAGTTGCCATGGCATTACCTTGGTATGCCAATATAATGAACTTTTTAGTAAGTAGGTTAATGCCACTATATCTCAATAGCCAAAGATGACAGAAATTCCTTCATGATGCCAAAAAGTATTATTGGGATGAACCCTTCTTATTTAAGCATTATGCTGATCAGATAATTAGGAAGTGTGTCCCTAATGACGAAAAACATAGCATTCGACAGTATTGTCATTTAGCTCCTTACGGATAACATTTTAGAGGAATGAGAACTACTGCCAAAGTACTTCAGCTAGGATTTTATTGGCGGAGTCTATTTCTATTCAAGGATGATCATGAATTTTATCAGTCGTGTGACTGTTGTTAGAGGAAAGGAAACCTATCTAGGAGACACGAAATGCTGATGCAAAATGTTTTGGAGATTGAGTTATTTGATGTATGGGGAATAGACTTTATGGGTTTATTTCCACCGTCAATAGGCAACCTGTACATACTATTGGAAGTGGACTATGTCTTTAAGTGCGTCAAAGCTGTTGCACTTCCTACTAATGATGCAAATTTAGTAATGAAGTTGTCGCACAAGAACATTTTCAAAAGATTCGGTATGCCTAGAGCCATTATTAGTGATAAAGGATCTCATTTTGATTGCAAGCTAGTGGATAGTGCCCAGTATCAATATAGGGTGAAACATAAGATTGCCACAGCAAATTATCCCAAAACAAATAGACAAACTGATATTGCTAACAAAGAACTTAAAAAGATTCTAGAAAAAGTGGTGAACCAACTTGTAATAATTGGTCCTCCAGACTAGATGAAGCTTTGTGGGCCTATCATACTACATTTAAAACACCGTTGGGGATGTCACATTTTAAGCTTGTTTATGGAAAGCCATTTCACCTACCTGTTGAACTCGAGCACAAAGCATTTTGGGCTATTAAAAAGTTAAACATGGATTGGGTCACTGTTGAGCATAAAAGGTTGTTAGAACTGAATGAAATGGAAGAATTCAGGGCACAAGCATATAAAAATTCTAAACTATACAAGGAGAAGACCAAACGTTGGCATGATAACAGAATTATGCCATGGCAATTTGAACCAAGGCAACAAGTATTGTTATTCAACTCTAGGCTCAAATTGTTCCTTGGTAAATTAAAATCTCGCTAGTTAAGCCCCTTTGAAGTAGCTCAAGTTTACCCGCATGGAGTTGTTAGTATCAAAAACCTAAAAACGGGAGTCACTTTAAAAGTTAATGGACAATGCTTGAAGCACTTCTAGGGTGCTCATGTAGATCGTGATAAGTAATCCATTGACCTCCAAGTTAGCAGTTTTATTTTTATTTTTCCTTTCTTTAATTGTTTTACTTTCATTTCGTTTTTATTATTTGTTATCATTAATTATTTAATGTTGTTTGATTTCTATTTTTATCTTTGATTAATGAGCAATTTTCTAGATTTTGGAGACAGAATAAAAGTATGGGATTATCAACTGTGATAATAAGAGGAGTTTGTCGCGACATCTCAGAAGGAAATTATACTACGATAAACTGTGTGAATGAATGTCGAGGTATAAGGTAACATGGGTTGACCAAACAGAAAAGTTTAAGGGAGAGATTTTTGGATAGCTGGGTCTATTCTGTTACTAGGGTAGCTTAAGGAGGAGAAGCCAAAACTTTTATTTTAGGGTTAGGTCACCCCATGTTTTCCCCCTAAAATCCCCTTATTTTTCCCTCCTCCACCCCACTAGCTTCCACGACTACACAAGACTGTGACATCTATCATCTTATTGATGAGCTTATGAAAAATGATAAGAAGGAGGACAAAATGAACCCCATGAAGAGGAAGTTGTGCTATAAAGTCAGTGCCCATAAATCCACTCGTAGGGCCGAATGAAGTAACAACACTCCAGTCCAAGCCAGGAAAGTTTATTTTCTCTACGTCATGCATTTTATTTCTTTTGCCATGACATTCTATACATATCTATATTTTTATTTTTCTGTTAAATATCTGTACGTGCATTGAGGATAATACATCCCTTAGGTTTGGGGGTGTATTGTGCATTTAGGCTACATAATATATCTAGTATGCATGTTCATTCTAGTCTCATTAAATTTGTTTTTTCCACTGCCACGTAACTATTAAGTACTATTTTGTCTATGCAGAGTACAATCTTTACTTATAATGTTCGATGATGAGCTTAAATTCTTCAATACACTTAGAAAATGTGACGGGGAATTAGGTAAATTTAACTTAGCTTAGGTTGCTTGAAGATTACCTCCTAAAAATGAGATGTCTTAATGTAACACCCCTAACCCGTATTCAACGTCAGAATAGGGTTACGGAGCATTACCAAACTTATTACACAATTACACATACCATTCTCATACACTTTTCCATTTCAAATATAAACATCATTCATAAACAATCACATTGTCCCTAATACGAGCCTACGAGGCCCAAAACATGCATTAGGAATGGTTCGGGACTAAACCAATAACTCAGAAAAATATTTTTTGGAAAACTTAAAAAATTTTGCAAAATACAGGGGACACATGCTCGTGTGGCCTGGCCATGTGGACATTCGAAATGGGATCACATGGCCATGTCCTAACCCATGTCCTACCTTGTGTAACTCCCTGACTTGGGTCACACGACCAACCACATGGCCATATGACCAGCCAGTATGACCAGCCCGTGTGCCCTTTCACTAGACTGTATGCTAGGCCGTCCCAATCCTGTAGGGTATACTGACTTATGCCACATGGCCAAGTCACACGCCCGTGTGTTAGACCGTGTAATGCATACTGACTTGATTTCTAATTACACACTAGGGGACACAGGGCCGTCTCACTAGACTGTGTGTCACACACAGTTGAGACACACGTCCATGTCTCTGCCCGTGTAGACAAAAATAGGCTATTTACCAAAGCCATTTTGCTCAATCAAATAGCACACACCTACACCAAACCAATTGACACATAACACAACATAAATAGATAATCAAACCAATCTCAATCAAGCCTATGTCATACCATTTCAACACCAACAACAACAAGGCACATATGTACCACAAAATACCATTCAATTCATGCCAATTTTACATTCTTAAATCACCTAAATGATAACTTCCATTTAAGCATCATTTTACCTAAAACCACAAGCATGCCAATTCTCAAATATCAACTATATGATACTCAAATTACCAATTCACAAACAACCATACACCACAAGTATTTACATAACCATTACCAAATGCTTAACAAAGCCATTTGCATATATATATATATATATATATATATATATATATATATTATACGCAACCAAATCAACCAAAATAAGCCAAATCATATGGCCAAAAACATAACAAACCATTCATCAATTACAAGCCAACTCAAATGGCTAAATCCATTACCAAACTATACTAAAATGACCAAAACTCCTATACATGCCAGCTCGAACCACTACGTTATCCATGTTCCAGCTCATTCGTATGCTCATCCTATTCATGCCACCGAACACTGTAATAAACCATCATTTAAAACCATCCTGTTAAAGGGAATCTTTGGATATCGAAGAAGGAATTGGCGCATATATTCATTCTGCGCATCCGACTCTTCTTTGTCTTGACTTCTTGATAACTATGTATTCAAATACCAATATCACACATACCCTAGAGACTGTTCCCACTCTTCTATACCAGCCTAAGCCTAGGTCAAGAGGGAAAGCTAGCCTCACTATACCGATCATGGCTTCTGCACCTAAGTACATCCCATCGACGTTTCCGTGGTAGAAAGTATAATAATAGCGGAGGTTTGTTTTTAAACACTGGTGGGACAAGAAGAAAGGCAATTTCGAGTGCTCATGTGCCAATTTCGGGTAAGGGAATGCTGCAACTAAATATATGAAATAAGGCGATGTCCACAAGTATACGAGTTAGGTTGTAATATAATTTGTACGACGAAGTACAAAAAGTACTCCAATGATCATACCCAAAGAAGGCTTGATTACACTAATATTAATTTCTATGCGAACAAGTCTAACTAGTACTCTAACCAAATTATATTACGATAATTCACAAAATGATGATAAAAAGGAAATTTAGAGAAAGAATAAAATATAGACACAAACAAATTGTAAATATTATCAGATCTAAAGGCAGAAGACTAACTCGTTTCAGTGTTCATAGTTAACTCATATTGCGGGTTCTATCTAATCAGCTAGTCATTAACCTAGCAAGGTCTCTCGGCCTTCCACTAACCTAATGAGTCGACAAATACTATTTATCTCTCGATGTCACAGGTCAGACCAGGTCAGGGTAAGGTTTTCATGGTAGACCATATCGATTTGGGATTCATATCTACCTACATGACTTCCTGGGGTTGTCGATCCTAGGGTTTAAGTTCTTCATTTGCCAACCAATTAATCCACTAAGAAATCCTACATAGTCATCAACTATTCCCACATCCACACATTAATATTCCTAAGGGATTAGCTACTCATTGATCTAACGAACATTATAGATTTGAATTGGAACCGAAACATTTGCAAAATCAAATAAAGAGATTAGAAAGATTTTGAATATATATTGAAACTTGCAGCGTAATTCTTGACAAAGTCTAATGAATCCACAATTCGGATCTCTCAAAGAACAAAACAAGAATAGAAATAAAAACTAAAAGTAAAGACATAAAAACTAAGAATGAAAATGAAATTAAAAGGGAGGCAAAAGCCCACTAAATAGTTCTGAACAATAGTATTTATAGGCCTAGGTTAACAGCCTCTTGTTGACTTAAAATGATTGGCTAATCTTCATTAAAGTATGTTGTACAAATGAAAACACACTTGCTTCATTAAGTGGCCACATCGCATAGGTGTCGCGACACCCTCAAGCTTGTGTCACGACACTGATGCTAGATTGCTTCTTTGGGCGTGTCTTTAGGGTTGTGTCACGACATCCTATGGTTTGTGTCGGAACATCCTCGACAAATTGCTCCTTATGTATTCTACTTGTTTTGTTGCGACATCCCAACTCCGTGTTGCGACATCCCAACTCCGTGTTGCAACATCGGGAGTAGTCCACTGTATTTTTTCCCTAAAGCGATGTCCTGCACACTCACTTGTCATATTAGTCTACCTTTAGGCCTACTTTAGCCCACAATGTCATATAAAATGCCTAAATTGCTCATTTTATTATCTAAGTGCTAATGATGAAAATTAAGTAAAAACATAACTAAATTGCTTTCTTATGAGCTCATTAAGTACAAAAAGGGATTTAATTTGCTACAACGAATTTCGGCAAATCAGTAGGTCTCATTGAATTGGGTGTAATTGAAGCACCCCAATTACACTTTCCAATTCTTATGGGGTTGAAAATTGGAGCAATTATGTGGGTAATTACACCCCAATCCAATTACCCTGTGACTTTCCAAACACTCATACATGATTTAGCTTTTAGAAAGATTTTTATACAATTTAAGTTATATTTTATACAATTTAAGTTATAAAATTTATATTATAAACTTTTAAAGTTATATTATAAATCCTAAAAATAAATTATAAAAATAATTTATGTGTATTTAATAAAGTTATAACAAAAATTATATTATTTCATTTTTAAACAAATTCTAAAATTATGGTCAAAAACTATATTATAAAAAATGATTTATGTATTATAAAAGTGTTATAATATACTCATTTATAAAAAATTATTGTCAAAAAATATGAACATAACTTATTTTTGTGCAAATGCTATGTATTATAAAAAAATAATATCATTATTTATAAAAATATTATATATTTTTCCATAACTTATTTATAAAAGAATAACTTTCTAAATTTATGAAAATATATATTATTTATAAGGAGTGTAATGAAAGTTATTAGACACTTCAAAAATTATTAGACACTTTATAAAACCTCTTTTATGAAGGTTATATATTACAAAATTTTATATTATTTTAAACCTAATTTATGTATTATAAAAGGGTTATAACTTAGCATAAGTCTTTTTTTCTAAAATGAGTTTATATGAGTTTTTATAATCAAGGCTATAGACTTTTTGAACCGTGAACCCAAATATTATGTAGTAGATGCTAATTATTCAAATGCAAAAAGTTTCTTGCACCATAACATGTGGTATTATACCATTTAAGAAAATGAAGCCAAATACAATCACCAGAGATAGCTCGCAAGCTTTTTAATTTGAGACATTCAATGTTTTGAAACATGATTAAGAGAACATTTTTTGTTTTAAAAAAAAAAGATTTATCATATTAACAATATCACCTTAGTATAATAATAATAATAATAATAGATTGTACTAGCATGTTGCTTACTTTATAACTTTACTCGTTAGTAGGATTGAATGATTCATACTTTGTGAAAGAAGGAGATTTTGATAATCTTTACGATACAAATTCAAATGATGAACTTGGTCAAAAACCAATAAATAACGGTAAAGAGTATATGTTAAATGTTAAAGAGGAAATAACCTAACAAATATGAAATGCTAGAGCACTTAGATAAATTGGAATATGATGTAATCATATTATCTATTACTTTCTTAGACTAATATATTGCATATGATGGTTTGATTTTAATTTTTGTTACTCATTTAGAAATTCTTTTATCATATTAATAATTTTTATAATAATCAATATTTTTAATATATAAATTATGTAATTGTGTAGTACAGTTTATACTACTAAATATGACATAAGAAATTAATATATAATTACATTTTATCAACCAAATATATTAAGGAATTACAATTCTTTGTAATTATAAGAGTGTAATTACTACTTGAGAATTACATTTTCATCCAATTACTTTGTACTATCCAAACAAACCTTCATAACTTACTCTATTAAACGATAAATGATTTTTTAAACAAAAAATGTTAACTCCGCTAAAATTAACCTTATTTGATTCTTTTTTATTAATACAAGAATTAAATTGACAAACATAATATTAGAAAGACTAATTTAATCTAATCTATACAATAAAACAACATTTTAACTATATTCACCCTTAAATTATATAAAAAATTAATCTCCTTAAATTTCAAGAAATAAAGGTGATGAAAAAAATGTGTTTAGTTAAAAATGATTTTAAAAATAAAATTAAAAATCAATAAAAAACCTTCTGCTGAAAATATTTTTGTAAAACTATAAAGGTAATTTTTTAAAAAATAATTTTTAAATATCAAATTTATTACCCTAATTAAAAATATATAAATATAAGACTTTTTTAAAACTTTATTTTAATTTTAACTAAACAAAAAGCAATCATGTATTGCAATAAAAATACAGTTTAATCACAGCAAAAGTTGAAAACATATGTTTAGTAGAGTTCGAAGAGTTGAAAACATATGAATGATTTGAACCTGACAAACGAGCTGATTTATGACAGGTGACAATTGATTCAGTGTTTACCATACTCAGCTCCAAGAAATGTCGAGTCGTATTCAAGAACGATACACTGTTAACGACTGAAACTCATGCCATTAGACACCAAACAACTAGGCTTATTTTTCAAAATGACCCAAAATGTTTTATTAATTACGAAAATAACTTATTTACAAAATCTTGTATAAAAATGATTTATTTTGAACAATGAACTTTAGCGTCGTCGTTGTCATTGACGGCACCACCCTTTATAATTGACTAATCATTGGTTAGTTTAATAAAAACTAATTTTTTTAGGTGCTGATGTTGCCATTTGCGACATCAATATGTATATTTGTACAATCACTTTAAAATAGTGATATTTTGTAAGAAAAAAATAATATTTTAGTAGGTTTCGCTGTTGTCATTGGCGGCACCAATTTTTTATTTTTTATAAATTTGTGTCAAAAAATATGACGAGATAAGTAAAAAAAATTTGGTCTCGTCGTTACCTTTGCCGACACCTCTCTAATTTTTATTTTAAATAAAAAGGTGAGGTTGAAATGAAAAAAAAAAAAAAAGAACCTGAGCCTCAAAAGATAGGCTTTGCACTAGATGCAACAACGACAAAGTGAATCATTGATCGAGTGAAACAAAGAAAAGAAACTAAGAAGCAATTAATTAATATAAAAATTAAAAGTTGATATCATTTGACAATTAATTAATGCATTTACTTCTCCATTTTCTTTCATTCCCAAGGTGCATCCTTTTTCCTTCCATTTGCTTTAACTTCTTTCCTCTTTACCTTTCCATTTTACTCTTCTTTCTTTATTGCATTCATCCCCTCTTTCTTCTCCCTGGTTCCAACAGTTTTCCCTTCTTCTTTTTTGTTCCAAGCTTTTTTTTTTCACTTTTTTAATTGTTTTATGGAAGATCAAATTTGTTCAAGTTTCAGAAAAGTTACAGCATTCAACATGCCTTTCACTCGGAACCTCCATTCTTCATTCATTATTTCTGCTTCCCTTCTACTCTTCTCTTCAACTTTGCTCTTTTCTTTTTAATTGAAGCTATATTGAATTTTTAAGGTTTTAAACAACCATAAACGGTGTAGTTTTAAGTTTTAGGTTTGAATTTTTTTATTAAATTAACTGGTACCGCCAATGACAACAATAGCAAAAAAAAATTGTCATTGGCAGCACCTACTAAAATAATTTTTTTTTTAAGGAATAAGATATTTTAAACGGGTGGATACATGTATTTATATTTGTGCCGCCAATGTCAGTAGTGGCCCTAGATTTACTATTCAAAATGAGTCATTTATGTACATGATTTTCAAGGTAGGTTATTTTTTTAAAATAATTAAAAATTTTAGATCATTTTTATATTAAAAAATGGTCAAAGAACTAACATATGGAATCAACAAACTCAACAGGACATACAACAAATAATCATATTTTCTTTGAATTAAAAATTATTTTTAATTTCTTGTATTATTTATTTTATTATTTTCCATATATATTTTATTGAGTTAATTAAATAATAATTTACATTTCATTAAAAATATTCCACAATTTCACATCATCCATCAATTATTTTAACGATACTTTCATCAAATTTATTAAAAAATAGTTTAGAAAAAAAAGTGTTGACCGTCAAGAAAAACTCAAAATACAATTAAAACTATCGACAAAAGCGCAAACCTTAATGGCTAAATTTGTCATTAAACCTTAATTATTTTTAAAAATTATTTAAAAACTTACAAATAATGTTAAAGCCATACAATAAAAAAATTCTCAAAATAAATCTAAAAATTCAAAACCCAAAATTATTATTAAAAAAAACAAAAATCCAATTAGTTGAAAAAAATCCTAAAAGACTAACCGAACCCATATTACTAAAAAGGAAAAAAAAAAAACTATTTTGCTTTTTGTATCAAAACCACAACCATACACAAGTTCAAAAGACAAAGTCAAATAAGTTCCAAGACAGATTCTACAACAGTAGACTATGACCATGATGCGATAAAATCTTTTATTTTATAGTTATAATAATTAATTTTACTTTCACTGTTATTTTTAACTTTACTGAAAGTAAACGCACTTTAATCCAAAGAAACCATCTTGTTTAACTGTTTTTCAGCTATATTTTTAATCCTTGGTTCTTTGTCCCCAGTCAAGTAACTTGAATTTTCAGCTCTCAATTCCTCCACCACATTCCAACTGTTACCTCTTGATGCTTTCTTTCAAAGACATTGGAACCGCACACCCATTCTACAACCAAAATAATCAAATAAAGAATTTCAATTTCAGCACTCATAAAAAGAAAAAAAAAAGTTAAATTCAATAAATAAATTTACAATCACGTACCTCTTTGTGAAATTAGTTTATCACTGAGGTTCAAAAATATTTTTGAAAAATTTGATAGTTTTAACCATTGCTGTCAAAAAGTACTTTTGAGAAAATAAAATATCAACTTTAGACATGATGTCGTAAAGTAAAATTTAATAGAGAGATAAAAAAATAACTTCATTGAAAAATGCTTCTCCAAAAGTTTCAAAAGCCAAAATTTTTAACTTTTGGCTTGGGTTAAAACCCTAGTTTAAAATCAAAGTTTGGTTTGAAAAACTGCTTGTTTACCACTTTTTTTTGTTTGAAATCAAGGTTTAAGCCTCAATGGTAAACACAACTGTATGATCACCGATAATTTTTTTCCGCTGCTTGAATAAGTATCGGAAATGTAAATTTGTACCCCCAATCCACAATAACCATGGATAACTCAAAGTATCGAGTGAATAACCTGAAAGTAAGAAGAAAACAAAATTTAACAATTAGGTTAACGTTGAATGAGTAAGAACAAGAAGATTATAACATAATGCTATCTTAGATGAATTGGGAATCAACAGAGCACTCGATGAATTGTTCATGTAGAGTTTGGTTTTTGTTTGTTTATTAAACTAAATAAATGAACATGAACAAGATTTTAAATAAACAAATCGAACACAAACAAAGCTTGTTTAGTTCATTTATGTTCATGAACAAACTCGTTTAATAAATCATTTAAAAGTTATTTATTGTTCCATTAGAATATATTAATAAAATTATTAATATTTATATTTGATTATTTTATATCTAAAAATAATATATATATATATATATGTTGTTTATTTGTTAGTTATTAATGAACATGGTTCAGTAAACATATTTGTTTAAATTAAACAAATAAATTTAAACATATATAATTTTAAATAAATAAAATAAACTTAAAAATAAATAAACGAACATGAACAAGGTTGATTCTTTCAAACTAAATTGATTTACAACCCTATAAATCATTAAAATACCACATAGGTTCTGACATGAAAAAAAAATGCCATGTGTTAAGAGTCATAATTTGCCCCTGCTGCCATGTTAGTTTTTTTTGTTTTTACCTAAACTGCTTTAGCTTTTGGAATCAAGTGTTTGAGGGAGCAAAAGGAAAAGTAATTCTTTTAATATATATATATATATATAAGTGGGAAAAAAATACTACAGGACTAATCTTATATAAAAGTCATATTTTATTATTATTAAAATAGTAATTTGGGTAAACCCAAATTATTTAAGACAAACTTTAGGTGGAATTTTAAATAGGTGTATTAAGAACATATTATTTTGAGAAATCTTTTCTATGATTTCAATGGAAGAAAGACCCCCAAAATTCACTCAACTATAGGAATTACTTCAGTAGCTATTGCACCTTAGATTTGTGCTAATATCTTGATTATACTTGAATCCAAATATCCCAAGGGATAAAGTCAATTTGGTCAGTACCATTAATTTCATAATTCATCTTCTATCATCTTAGCACACACTTAGCCAAAGGTCAAACTATCCCTCCATTTGAGTTGGAACTCAGACAAAGTTCTGAAATTTTTCGCAGCTCTCCCGGCCCCAATTTCTATCTTATTATAATTTTTTTTATTTACTTATAAAATAATTTTGTAAATAAATAATACTTGAAAAGGAGAACAAAAAAACCAAATCAGGTAAGAAATTTAAGAAGGCCCAACTCAGCCAGACAGCAAAATCTGCCTTGATTCATATTTTCCATTTTATTTTATTTACTCATTAATATATGTTGTGAAGAATAATACAAATTATATATTTTATTTACTGATGAAACATTAATATACTGAGAATGTATCAAATAATGAAATATGAATAAAAATGCAAGTAATTATTATTAGATTTTTGACTGAAATAAATGATAAGTTTTACGGTGTTCAACAATAATATATGTTTTTAAATTATATATTAATAGTTGCTTTTTCCATGTTATGTTAATCTATTTAATGAGATTTATAGATATGTAAGTTTCAATTAGCTATGGTTTAATTTCCCATTTGTCAATAATTAAAACAATATTGAGTAGATTGTTAGGTGTTTCTCTTCAAAATAGCATCTAACTTTATATAATATTTTAAAAATTAAAAAAAAACTGAATATTGGATATTTCCAATGCATTTTACATAGTTAATTTCTCTTACACATTTTTCCTATTTTTATATTTTACTATCTCTTGAATCTATTTCAAATGCCCATATTTAAGTTAGCACAATAATTGAGAAAATTTTAAAATATATTAAATTTTATAAAAAATGCAAGTAAATTATAGATTTATGGTTAAAACATGTTTGCCCAAATATTTGAAAAATGACTACTCAAATTTAAAAAATAAATAAAATTATGAGATGAATTAACTAGATCTATAGTAAAATAACTTTTATTGATAAAATAGTACAAAATTAAATAATTGTGTTAATTAATTTTGACTATATTGGTGGGACCTTTTCTTTAAAAGAGAACAATTTTTATTTTATTTTTAATTTAAATTAAATCCTCATTAAATGAAAATTAAAATAATCAAAATAATCTTTTAATTAAACATAAAATGTGTTAGATCAATTATTAATTTTATTAATTTTTTAAAAATATAATTTAATCTAGACTATATGTGTAAAATAAAAATTATTTAATATTATCTTTTATTTATAAATTAAAAAAGACTATACAAAATTTTAAATATCTTATAAAAAATAAATATAAACAAAACCTATAAAGAGATTATTTTACATTACGGCAACATGAAATGAGAGAATATAGTACGTAACATCATGCAGGCAAGCATTTAAAATAACTTTTATTATTATTATGGTTTTTATTTTAATGTGGGCACCCCTTCTCTTTTTGGTTGTGGCAGTCCAGACTCCAGTAAGTAAAAAAAAGACCGGCCGGTTCAGTTCAAAGCTAAATCACGTGTTTAGGTCATGTGGACCAAAACCACCACGTGTTCCTCTTAAAACTGTTGTCTTTTTGGCAAGTGACATATAAAGTAACTAAAACAACAATTTTTTTAAAATAGAATATTATTATTATTATAACTATCAAGAAATATAAATTTATTAAGTCAGGCCTAAAATCCATGAAATTTCACCACCTGCCGTTTTCATATAGATTTGCTTCTAAAATCTATAATTCTAATTTAAACGTTTATAACCAATTTCTTTATTTTAACACACACACACACAAAATATATATATATATATATATATATATATATTTGAATGAAAATTGTACAGGACCATAAAACTACTGTTTTAAACCTGTCCAATTTACATAGATTATTATTATTTCCACAAGTAACATGTGTTTTATTTATTTATAACAGTAACTTCTTTTACCTCCATTAAAATGGGTTAAATAATTTCCCAATTTTAACATTCAAAACAATTTTATTACAAAAACATGAAGACAGATCCATCATTTCCAATGGTATTTGTCTCATTCTAACTACATTCAAATAAAACATATTTTTCTTTTTCCTTATGGTAACACAAAAAAGAAAAAAACTCAACAGGGACCAGAGTTGCCTTGGATCAAGGAAAGAAAAGGTTTAGAATTTCATTAAAGTAAAAATAAAATAAAATAAAATAAAAATCACCACAAAATTTTAGAAATCATTTACTTCATCAATAATTATTATTTTTTTGAAAATGCAAAATTAAAAATTCACCACTTAATTTTCAAGAAAAAAAAGTTAAAAGAACAACTAATATTCCTTGCTTCATTGCCAATATTTTTTTAAAAAGTAAGAAAAGCAAGAATACATGCTTTCAAAATATATTAAAATCATAAAAAAAAAAGAAACACATGAAAACATGAGGTTGTTTAAATCCAACATCATATCAATTGAATCGAAGTTAAATTGGTTGTCCTATGAACCACTTAGAACCAATTGAATCGTAAAAAAAAAGCAACCTAAATTTTCTTTATTTTATGAACTTTAAATAATTTATTTAACTAAACCGGACCAACGGAAATAAAGTAAGCATTAATACACTAATAAATAATTTAGGGGTGCCCAGTTTTGTAAAACACTAAGTGGAGTGCCCAAAGTGGTAGTTTTAAATTTGATGAATTAAAGTTTTTCATTTTTTTCTCTCTCTTATTTTTTTCTCCTGGTTTTACCATAGAAACTGACTGGTTTTTTTCCGGCATTGACTATGCTCTGAAACCAAAGCTGACCCAGAACAACATAACGGTGAGATTACGCTAAGCATTAATATGTATTTTTTTTATATAAAATTTTGGACATTGATTTATGGTTTTAGCTTGGTTCATGTACATTGGCATAAACTCAATTCAGATGTTATTGCTTTAATATCATCAACAAGAATCTTCGAAGATATTAGCTAATTCTTTTAGTTAACAAATCCTGATTTAATTATGTGAGTAATACAATTTATTTTTGTTCACAGAAATTGAATTACATGACTTTTTTGCTTTTATCTAGTTTCCCATTTCGTTCATGCTTTCCATATTTTTCCAGGACAGAAATGGTATGTTAACTTTTTATTAGTTGTTGGGAATTTATTTGGAAATGGCTTTCTAAATCATTTATTTATATCTTAGATGCTGATTTGTTATGCTAGTTTTCTACCTGAGACATTTCTTTTATAAATTATTTTCAGGTGTTTCTGGGTTTTTTTTATGTTGAGGATGTTAGGTGGAGATTGGGTGATTTGGGAGGAAAGGATAAAGCAATGGGGTGGGAATTTTTTCTTGAGAATATTGGAATTTTGGTGATTTTCCTGGAAATTTTTCAGGAATTGGACCTTCTTTAGAATTTAAAGTATTTTTTTCCAAGAATAAAAAGTGGAAGAAAGAGCTGGTTCAAGGATTTTTGCGTTACAATCCAAGATGAATTTTGGTGAAGATTTTTCAATTCCACAGGGAAAAGAATTCGAGTTTACGGGTTCTTGGATACCGGTAACCCCACAAAAGCCTATCCCAACAGGATCGAATCCGATCCAGGTGAACGGGCAAGGGAACCAGTTTGGAAAAGAAAATTGGCAGGAACTTGCTGAATTTCCTACGGGATATGTTCAAGATATCCTAAATAACAATGGAGTTGCTCACAGTTTCAACCAGGATCAATATTTTGGCAGCATAAATTTAGCAAAGAATAACAGGATGATCAATAACATTGCAGGTTCTTATAGACTTGTTCTTCAAAATGAAAGCTCGAGTTGGAATGATCATACCTGGGCAAATCTTCTGGCAACCAGAAATGCCGCAGATGGTTTTGCCTCTGCAAACAGAATCGCCAGCTTAGGCAGCGGTAATACACTGCCAATTCCGAATTTGCATCCTCAAGAAGAAAACTGGAGACGTTCCAGCTCACACCAATCCTCAAGTTCGCACTTCATGAGAAATACCGACGGCTTCCTCCAGATGCCGCAATGTAAGTGGTTAAACCTGTTTAAAACAGAAAATTGTGCAAATTTTCATTTTACTTCCAAACACAAGTATATGGCAATTGATTTTACTGTTTCTTTTACTATAGTAGTTCAGAGTTCATATGTAACAGACGGTTTGCGCTTATCCTGCAGAACTTTGTAATTTTTCATTATTGCAGATTCTCTTTATTAAGCTAATAGAATTCAATAAACTTTATATGAAATTGTGCAAGTCCGTTACAATGCCATGGAAAACGCGTCACGACAACATTGGTTCAACCAAATGTGCTTGATTCTCGTCATTAGTAAATCTGTTTATTGAATGTTACTTTTACAGATGGATTTCCGATACCTTCTATGCCAATCTGCAATTTAAACTCACCAGCGAGGACAGAAGTCGGTGCACCCTCTCATTTCAACACCTCATTTCAATCCTTGCTAGCAACACCAGATCAAACAGAGAAGACAAGGAAGCAGAATCCTGCAGCAGACGAAAACTCAGTTTCTGAAAAGGAGCAGGAAAGTATAATTGTATGCAATAAAAAGGAATTTTCTCAACAGAACCGTGATCTCTTACAGAATATTGTCGATTCATCATCTGTGATCATTTCAGCACCAATGGAGGAAAAGGACTCTGAAAGGGGAAGTGTCCAAGGTATAGATCTGAATAAGACTCCCCAGCAAAAACCACCTAAACGAAGAAAACACAGGCCCAAGGTTATTGTGGAAGGCAAACCCAAAAGAACTCCAAAGCCGACCACTACAGCAAACGTCAACTCCAAGGACAACCCAAGTGGGAAGAGGAAGTATGTACGCAGGAAAGGTCTGACAGAACTAGCAACTCAACATGCAGATCCAACAAAGGCGTCTGACTCAACTGCTGGAACTCCAGCGAAGAGGAAGTATGTACGCAAGAAAAGGCCAAAAGAACCAGCTGATGAACTGATAGATTCTGCAAACAAATCTGCTTGTGATGCTGGGATAACTATTAGGGGGAAATGCATGCACGAGACCAACCAGAAAGAATCAGCAAGTCCGCAAGGAGATTGCATAAGGGACTCTGATCCTAGTCCCGTGTGTGCTCCAAGATCCTGCAGAAGAGCATTGAATTTTGACTTGGAAAACACTGGAAATGGAAGTCTGGCTGGTATACTTAATCACCAAGAGATGCTCAGTAGTAAGTCCTCTGAATCTCGCTCCATGGGATTTTCCAGTGTAGGGAATAGTGGGTTTAAAACAAGATTCACTACACAGTCTAATCAACAGAGTGGATTGGCTGTGGAAAACCCACAACTACAAGCTGAATGTAGTCACTCCCCCTTCATGAAGAAAATGATGCCAATTGATTACATGTCCCTGCCAGGTATCACAGCAGCTACAGCCTCCCGACTTCAAGCAAAGGAGCTGATGGAAAATGTAAATGTCATGGCAAGGAATGCAAACATGTATGACATTGATTTGAACCAAAATAGCTACAGAAATGGGTACACTTCCGCACAGCAAGCTATCCAATTTGTTTCACAAAGAAGAAACTGGGAAAATATTGATGGGACCAAGGAATTCATGTTTGAAGGACACCCTCAGTCAGTAGCAACAGTTTTGTCCAACTTTAATGAAGGTAGGGGATCCAAGAGAGATCACTATCATGCCATTGAGCAGGGACAATTCAGCACAGCAGGTACTGTGAGTTCCTTGCTATCCCAAGCGATATTCCAAGCGGATGAAGGTTATAGAAATGGCTGCAGTAATGAGGCAGCCTTTCCCCAGGCTTCGAAAAGAAGGATAATTGAGGATGAATTCCATGCATATAAGTACGGAATGAAGTGTTCAGTGTCGCATGCTGCAGGACTACTTCAAACAGAAGGCACAAATGATGTTAATGCAGGAAAATTTACATCACTGAGAGATTGTGGAACATCTGATCCCCATTTTCGAAGTGATAGCATAGACAGGAGAAAAGGTAGCGTGTTTAGCCAACTCACAGGGAACAGGTATGTAAACTCTACAGCTGGTGATCTGACTTCTTCAAAGCAAAATATTTTGTCCCAACTGCATTCAGGCATCGAAAAAGTAGGAAACATAAATGGGTTAGCTCTAGTCCATAACTTAGCCACAATTGAGAACCGCAATCTTCTTCTACCAACTACCCCTGAGAAGGTCCCTACACCTCGAACTGGATTGGTTGGCCAAACATTCCATACCAATGTTTCAGAAAACAAGAAAAGAGAACCTGGTCTGCCCAGAAATGTTCCATTCACAGTTGGAAAGATGGTGCAAGAAAAGAAACAAGTGTCTGAGAACCAGCAGTCCACCAAAGCAAGAGGTACTAACAAACTTTTATCTTTCATCAACTGTAGTACCTTGAAACTCTTGTCTAGAAATTTTTCCCAAAATGTTCTACTGACCACCACTTCATCAACTGTTCTTGGTAAAATATGCAGGGCCATCAGCAAAACATGTATCTCTCAATCCAGTCGAGGAGATAATTAATAGATTCAAGGGTCTCACTCTTGAAGAAAAGAACAACAAACCCAAGGCAGAACTGCAGAATGCACTTGTTCTATACAATGGAGCTGGAACAGTTGTCCCTTTTGAGGGGTTTGAGTCTATCAAGAAAAAAGTACGACCTAGAGTGGACCTTGATCCAGAGACAAATAGGGTATGGAATTTGTTGATGGGAAAGGAGGGAGAAGACACTGAAGGAACAGATAAGGAAAAATGGTGGGAAGAAGAAAGGAGAGTTTTTCATGGCAGAGTTGATTCATTTATAGCAAGAATGCATCTTGTACAAGGTACAGCCTTTTACATGTTTGGTCCCAATATTCTGTAGTACAAAGAGTTCTGCTTCTGCTCCCCAGATTAATGTCGTCCTGGACCTTTTGATACATGATAAAAACCATTAGGAGTGTGTTTTTTGTGCATTGGGGTATAAGAAACACTGGTTTGCCTGCATAAACAACAAGATATTACAGCATGATAAAGAAATATTTCCAGCCATATTCATCACAAAATTGCCAAGCTAGCATAATATTCACTGCTCTAAAACTACTGGAACTTTTTTTTGGTAAAATAGCTTTATGGCATCTGAAAATTGAAGTTCACTCAAACAAGATAAGAACTTCAAATAATTGAACTACCATAATAGAAACTATATATTTATACTACAGCTCCGACTAAATCTAAGTTCCTTCATGAGAGAATTTGGAATTTTAGTGCCTTTTGTGTAGCCCACATGCAACAAATTGTATCGATCAAAATTACCTTAATATTCAGCATAAACACTTCACTTGGGTCTTGTAGATTGTAGCATGTATGCTGACCAGTGTCATAAAACCTTGCAGGAGATAGGCGCTTCTCAAAATGGAAGGGATCTGTGGTGGATTCTGTAATAGGAGTCTTCCTAACCCAAAATGTTTCCGACCACCTGTCAAGGTAAGTTATTGTTCATACTGGAAGTACATATAAACATGAAAAATTGCAAGCAAAAAAACATTTTCCCACTTTCCTACCATGCAGCTCTGCCTTCATGTCTCTAGCAGCAAAGTTTCCTTTGAAGTCATCATGCAAAGGAGACTGCAATGCGGAGAGAACAACAATACTAATTGAAGAACCAGAAGTGTGTGAACTGAATTCAGAAGAAACCATCAAATGGCATGAAAAGCCATTCAGGCATCAACTTGACAGCCAAAGCTCCATGACTCCCAACAGGTCAACAGATTACCAGAGGAACAGTGAGTATTCAGGTATAGAGAGAACAAGCTTTATGGGAACATATAGTCAAAGCTTGGAGGAAGAAGTGCTATCATCGCAAGGTTCTTTTGATTCCTCAGTTATTCAAGCAAATGGAGGAATTAGAACCTACTCAGGCTCCTACTCAGAAACAGAAGATCCTACTATGAGCTGCAAATTCCTCAGCATTCATGGTTCAACCCTTGACCAGATAGAGAACAGTGCCTCAGTTGAGGAATTTTACCATTGTGCAAGTGGGAGCTCACAACTTCAAGAAGGAATAAAATATAAACAGTCAGAAGTTACAGAAGAGGGGCAGACATCAAGGCTGGAAAGAACAGAGAATCTCAAATGGTCTTCCTCATTCAATCAAGATAACAACTTTAGAAATCAACAATTTCGGGTACAAGCGTTTGGAGCGAGCAGCCATCCCCTACACATGACTTTGGAGTCTGAACCATGGGAAGGAGAAGGCCTTGAACCTTTCAGAGAAGAGTGCATGTCTTCCTGGGCTTCAACTGCTTCTGGACTCAACAAGCCAAAACAACCAGGTCAAAATGGAGGTAAAATCATGGTCCAACACAATGGACAACCAATAAGTCAAGATATGGCCATGACAACCTTGAATACCTTATCAGGTGAGCACGTAATGCACCAAAAAGAAGTCCATACTAGAAGTAATCAACTTTGCAACAATCATCAAGAAAAGAGGAAGGACTTCCAATCAGAAAGCACATCAGTCACAATGCCTCCAACCACTGATGCAGTAGCTAAGATGCAGAAAAGTACCTCATTATCTGCTGCAAATACCCACAAGCTCACAGAAAGACCTTCTGATATTGAAAGGATGACGGCATCAGATAAGGGCAAAGCTACAGAAAACAGAGAGGTTCAATCCAATGCAAAGGAACCAATGCATTCTTCTGAAAACCAGCTTGGAGAAAGTAGCAGCTTAAAGCCCAAAAGAAGAAAGGCTCAGGAAGGGAAAAATAATGCAACTGACTGGGACCAGTTGAGGAAACAGGTGCAGGCCAATGGTTTAAAAAAGGAAAGAAGCAAAGATACCATGGATTCCCTGGATTATGAAGCAATGAGAAACGCTAATGTTAATGAGATTTCTAACACCATCAAAGAAAGAGGGATGAACAACATGTTAGCAGAACGAATCAAGGCATGTGAAATGAATTCAATTTCTAAGTAACTAATATTAGCTAGGAGTAGCTCGAAGTATTTATTAAGCAGCATTTACAACATATTTAAAAGTACTTGAAAGTTTTTGCAGGATTTCTTGAACCGACTGGTTAGAGACCATGAAAGCATTGATCTGGAATGGTTAAGAGATGTCCCCCCTGATAAAGCAAAGTAAGCCATCTCAAGTTTCACAGTTAATTCTTCATTGTTACAGTTATTACCTTCATAAATAACAAAAGCCTTCATGGCTTCAACTAAATCAGAGTGAATAACAACTGATCTCCTGCATCTATGAAGTTTATGTTAATGGCATCATAAAATTGTTTATGTTGTAGGGATTATCTTTTAAGCATACGGGGATTGGGGCTGAAAAGCGTGGAGTGTGTACGGCTTTTAACTCTTCACCATCTTGCTTTTCCAGTAAGACTCAGAATAAAAATTTACTTACAATTCTAGTTTTGACAAGATCAACAACACTGCTCATCCAATTTGTAACATTTACATTTTTTGAAGGTTGACACAAATGTTGGACGAATAGCAGTTAGGCTGGGATGGGTTCCTCTCCAACCACTGCCTGAGTCACTACAGTTGCACCTCCTAGAATTGTAAGTAATAGACATTTAACCACTTAACATCATTTTTTTCTCATTGTCTCATTGCTCACAGATGTTAATAAGTTCCTCTTAGGTACCCAATACTGGAGTCAATTCAAAAATATCTCTGGCCAAGATTATGCAAACTTGATCAAAATACATTGTAACCTCGTAACCCCTCTTTTAGATATATGTGAAATCATAAAAGACTTTTACTTATCTATGCACTACTGGTACAGGTATGAACTACATTATCAAATGATTACATTCGGAAAGGTATTTCACTAGGTTCACTTTTACATCAATGCTTCATAAATTAGAATCATGTTTTGAAGTCAGGCCTTTAAAGAGCAGCAATAAGCTCATGCACTAACATGTTATGTAGGTGTTCTGCACAAAGAGTAAACCAAATTGCAATGCATGTCCAATGAGAGGGGAATGCAGGCACTTTGCAAGTGCTTTTGCAAGGTTAGTGTCCAGCCTATTTCCAGCTTGCCTTTATAATGTCACAATAACTCAGGCAGATAGAAATAAGCATTGCTCATCAGCATATATCTAAATTTCAGGCAAGAGAATCAATATCAGAATCTAAGTCTTTAAAGTGTTCTTTGCTGAGTTACTGATTAGTAATCATTTATTGATGTTTTACTTTTGTTATCTGCGTAATCATAACTAAGAAACATATATGAGAAACTCAACAACCTTAAACCATGCCAAGCCACTAGCTTCAACTTCTATTGGCGTCCAACATTGGTCTTTGTTCCCTAAGGCAGTAAAGGTCTTGAAGCATCCAAGAATAACTAGTATTCAATTTGGTATTCAGTCATTTCAATTGACAACTACCTGGATCTAAAATCACATAGATACTTAACATAGCCATGAATTAGTTGTGTGGTAGGCATCCCATTGATGTGGAAACATTAATTGTGTCGTGTACATAAAGGGGAGTCCAAGGTATCCCACTATAAAACAAAAAGGACCTGTCTTAAACCTTTCAAATTCCCAATAGTGTAGATGCTTCTTTCCTCTATGTGAAGTTGGCACACACATCAGCCAAGGAATCCAAGTCTCCAAAAAGCAAAAACAAACTAATATCCCAACAAACTTTAAAGTAATAAGATAAAAAAATAAATGCATATAGTGATAAAAATGAAATACATCCACCTTCAAGACCCAAAGAAGACAACTTAGGAGGATTAAATCAATGGTAAAAATAAAAACAGAAAGGTCAGGAACTCTTAAAACCACCTACCTTGGCTTCCAAAAGTCTGAACTTTATGTTTCACATTTGTGCCAACTTTCCTTCATGCAGTGCAAGGTTCGCACTACCGGGACCTGAAGAGAGAAGTATAACAAGTTCAACTGCTCCAATGATCTCTGAGACAAACCCTACCAGAGCTGGGAATCAAATTCCATTACCTCCGCCAGTGCATAACTTGCTTAAAGTAGGGCCTAATGTTGGCAACAATGAACCTATCATTGAGGAGCCTGCAACACCTGAACCAGAGCATGCAGAAGGATCAGAGAGTGATATTGAAGATGCAAGCTATGATGATCCAGATGAAATTCCCACAATAAAACTCAACATTGAAGAGTTCACAGCAAACCTACAGCATTACATGCAGGGCAATATGGAACTCCAAGAAGGGGACTTGTCAAAGGCTTTAGTAGCTTTGAATCCTGATGCTGCTTCTATCCCTACTCCAAAATTGAAGAATGTAAGCAGGCTACGAACAGAGCACTATGTGTAAGTGGATATTTTCCCCATCGTGTGACCAAAGTACCAAACACCAACCTATGATCATGGAAAACCCTGTTAATATAGTGGTCAGAAGGGGCTAAATTATTGAATGAAAATGGCTCATGAAAGTTCTATTAGCCCAGAAAATGTATCAGTAGAATACACTCTAGATAAAAATGTGCTCAACATACTTACTTCCTGCTCCCAAATTTGGCCTACAGTTATACTTGGAAATTGCTTTAAAAAGTAGACTTGCTGGTATAGAGGGAAAAGAAGTCTAGATCAGAGAACTTTGATGTCAACTAATTAGTAGTTTATAATTGTGACTGTGTGCAATAAACTACATTATATTCTGATACTAGCTGCAATGATGCAGATATGAGCTTCCAGATAAACATCCTCTCTTGAAACAGGTAAGTTATTCTTGAGTTCTCAAAAATTCTGCAATTTCAATGCATAACATACTATTCTAACTTCCATCTTTCAATATTTATAGATGGAAAAGCGGGAACCTGATGATCCTAGCCCCTATCTTCTTGCAATATGGACACCAGGTAAAAAGAATACCTTTGAATGTCAAGCTATATAAAGCAGGCTAAGAGATAGGCACAACACAGCTCATGCCGTTTATGATATACTTCTGTAAATAGGATACAATGTTAAGATCACACCATAGATTGTCGTTGTGTTAATAGGATATGTCATCATAGTTAGAATTCAAACTACACATTGACAAGTGCTACTCAAAAAGATGTTGTCTGCTTTACTACAAATTAATTAGATGAGCTTCTGTAAACATGTATTCAATAGGTGAAACTGCAAACTCAATTCAACCACCAGAACAAAGTTGTGGGTCCCAGGAACCAGGAAGACTGTGCAATGAGAAGACCTGCTTTGCTTGCAACAGTGTAAGAGAAGCTAACACTGAGACAGTCCGAGGAACCATCTTGGTGAGCAAGATTTACACATATATAAATGTTATGGAAGCACAATTCGCAAATACCTCCAAGATTCACTGACATTGGCATCACAATGTGTACAGATACCTTGTAGAACTGCAATGAGAGGAAGCTTTCCCCTAAATGGGACTTATTTTCAAGTTAATGAGGTACTCTTGTTCAGGCTATTGCCAACTCTAATTCTTAGAAGCCTCAGAAGTCAGAAGAAAGGGGTCAAGTGGGATCTGGGAAACCAGAAGGCAAAACCTTACAAATTATCTTTCAGTATTCAAGAACTAACATTTTGTTGATTCCTACACTCCCTAGCACGTATAATTTATTTCAGTATTAGATGTTTATAAAATTAATTTGCTATTACCACGCAGGTCTTTGCAGATCATGATTCAAGCCTCAATCCAATCGACGTTCCAAGGGAATGGATTTGGAATTTACCAAGACGAACTGTATACTTTGGAACATCTGTATCATCAATATTTAAAGGTAAGAAATTACCCACCAAGCTTTTGAACATTAAAATTGTTGTACTGGTTCAGTAGTAAAGGAGAAAGGTTACTTACAAAACTAATCTTTGTCTACTAGGACTTTCGACCGAGGGAATTCAGTACTGCTTTTGGAAAGGTATGAAATTATACTTCTAAGTATTTGAATATCATATCTGCATGCAACAAACACAAGCTTCTCATTAGGCACACAAAGGAATGGTTATTTAATACAATAAGTTCATACACTTACAAATAATTTCCTACTAGAAAACCAGGTTTTATCATTTTTTTCTTCTCTAACATTTTGAACACTCTAAAAAGGTTTTAAAAAGCGACCATGCATTTATTGAAGAATAACAGCTATTATAAGACATCCCTAGTTCAAAATCCTTCCAGAAGTATTGCAATTACTATGGAATGAAGTTCAGTCAAGCCATATTTCACTCTTTTGAGAACTAGCGATGAATGATGATCTTGCAATTTAGCATGCTTTCACCCATGCACCTTTAACTGACTCAAATTATTTGCAGGATTTGTTTGCGTAAGGGGATTTGACCAAAAAACTCGAGCACCCCGGCCACTAATGGCCAGATTGCACTTTCCTGCCAGTAAGCTGGCCAAGATGAAGACTGAAAACAACAAATGAACCAGCCATAAAACAAAGATGATTGTTACCGCAAGGTACCAACTAGTGTTGATCCGTAAAGGTAACTAAAATAGCCAACCAGTATCTGCCCTTACAGAGAACAAAAATTTGCAGCCGTAGCAGAGAAGAAATTTTTTAACTGACATTGTTGTACACAATTGTTCTTTGTCTAACATGAGATGTAACATGAGATGCATTTACCCATGTTAGCACATCAGAACGAACTGTTTGTTAGTGAAATTTTGAACCCCATGGTAAGTGGACCAATGTAGTCTGTCAATTTAACAAAACTGTGATGTTATTTAAATTCATGCTCTAAAGAGAGCCATTTTTTCAATAATAGCCAGAAATATTTTTCCCTACTCATGCTCCAATCTGTAATACAGTCTAGACTTGGCAATTCGTTTATCTATGTCTTGTGTTGTGTTGGTATTATTTTTCATGTCATATCATGCTTAAGGTGTTACATGCTTTCAAAAGAGTTGACATGTTAGAATTATATAATTACATACATTTTGACAATCGTGTATTCATATCATGTTACTTTTTCATGTCATGTTTGCGCCAATACATACGCATTATATGTGCAGATAGAAATAAAACAGTCACGATAATTGTTACACCCTGCAGTGGACTTCATATCTGCAATGATCACAACTAAGGCGTAGTTGAGTTCCATTACCATCTGTACTCACACCTTTTAGTGCTTCAACAACTATTTAACTTCAACATCTCATTGCTAATTTCAGTTTCATTTAGAGGACAGAGAGACATTTCTCACAAACCTTATTTACCAAACTCTTTCTACTAAAATAGAGAATGCTTTAACCTTTCAAATGGTAAAATATTTCAACAAGCTGTGAAATGCCTTATGCTTATAACATGATAAAAATAACATGAGGTGTAAAAAGCTTTCTTACCACTTAATTGCTTCATTGACAAGAAGTCACCCTTCATTATATTAGACTAGGACCTGGTCCATTACTTTGTAACAAGCCCATGGTTAACATTCATAAGTGTACGACTGACATACTTCTAAACAACTTCTGACATCAATGTTTATTAGAAGGAAAAGATAAGTACCTTCTGCAAATACTTCTCCATTCCATTTATCCTCAAAGACGAAGAGAAAGACATCAACCACGCAATAGCTTCCATCTTCAATAACACATTTTGGTAACCCACTTCTCTAGGCTAAAGTAAATGATTTGATTTACTAAAAATGTGACAAGTACAACCACAGATAGACCTTCCCAATCTCAGCAAGCCTACATACATTCATACAAAAACTCATTAATGGAATTTCAAAGCCAATAATGTAGTATTGAGAAATAAATTGCTCCTTATTGAAATTGGGTTCTCAAACTTGGCCCAGATTTGGCATTTAGACTAAGATACTGCAGCAATTCATGGTGGCATATAAAGCAAAATATGCATGGTATATAATATAATTCCAAAAACATTCAGGGGCTTGTACATATTCACGATGAAGGGATAAATAGCTTTTTCTTTGGGTACTAGGAAAAAGTGACATATAACAATAATAGAAAGTTGATAAAAATGTGTCTTGATTACACGTGTGCTTAAAACCTTTCCTAGTACATGTCTGCTTAAAATCTTTACTAGTAAAGGGGAAATTTTTTATATGTATAATTTCATAGCAATCATCCAATAATCGTGCAAGAAAACTATATATCAAGATATGTATTTATTACAAGAATAAGTTAAAATTGTACTGAAGATTCATCATAAATAGCGATCCAAACAATTGTTTAACAAACAATTTACGAGCAGTTCTAGAATATCATAAAAGTACAAGAAATATTAGATTTAGCACTTTCACTTCATCTTCAAATTCTCACTATTTTATAAAAAAAAGATTTAATTCATTACAATATATTATACAGCAATATATAAATAAATAAATAAAAGAGATCTTAGATATCAAACTCACAGAACTACTTTCTTCTGCCTTTTAAAATTTTCTGAATATCAAAACATGTATTAAACTTATACATTTGAAATATCATAAAATTTTATTGAAAATAATAAAATGAATCTTAGAATTTATATTCTTCGATTCACTTGCTTCTATTTTATTTTTCCTTCCATTTTCTTGTAAGCCAAATAACAATTTTATTATATACAAAATGAACCATAGATTCTTCACTTTCTTCCATTTTCTCAACAAACAAACAAGGATGAACAATTTTAAAAAAAGAAAAATATTTGATCGAGAACAAAACATATACCAAAAAGAATTTAAATCATTACATTAAAACATTAAAAGGAAAATGAATCTTAGATATTAAACTCATGGATTTAACTTTCTTTTTTTTTCTTTGGGTTTTTTTTCTTTTAATTTTCTCAAAATCAAAACATGAATAAAACTTAAAGCAAAAGGAATACATTTGAAAGATCAAAAATTTCATTGAGAAAAAAACAAAGAAAAGAACAATGGAATCTTAGAATTTATACTCCTCAATTTGCTTTCTTCTAAAAAAAATTCTTCCATTTTTTCAAAAAGCAAACAACAATTTTATCATCATACAGAATTTAAAAAGATCACAAATAAATCATAGATCTTTTACCTTCATTATCTCAACAAAACAAACACACAAGGATGAACAAAGGGAAAAAAAAATCTAAAACAAAATTTTAAAAGAACATAAATTAAACAATACCTTGGTTGAAATCATAAAAGAGATTATAAGAGTGAAAAGATTAAATGAGAGGGGAATCCAGCTAGCTATAGATTTGAGATAATAATAATACTTATCATCATTATTATTTATTTGTTATTAATATGGCATTTTTTGGGTTTTGATTTTTTTTAATTGATATTTATTGTATGGTTTTCTTTTTGCTGCCATTTGTTCTTCCCTCCTCTAGTTGGTTTACTGTGATAATCCGGAGTAACGCATGAATTTTGCTAAAATTTTATACAACTTTCCTATGTCATGGATACGTGTAACATCACTTGGCTCTACTTTCAATAATTACGTTTATGAAAAGTAGTTCATTCCCTCGTAATTATCGAATATGTTACATTATTTTATTTATTTTATTTAATTAAAATTTAAAATTTTATTGTTTTATTCGTAATATATAATATTACCTTAAAAAGCAATATAATGCTAAAAAAAAAAAACCTTATGTGGCGAACTTATACACGGCCATTTGGCACACTAATATGATGACAATTATAATTAATAAATTTCATTAAATAAATCTTATAAGTTACCATAAACAAATATTTCTATATTAAAATAGAAAGATTTAACCAAAAATAATGAAAGATTATAGTATTTTATTAAAATAAAAGGAAAAAATAAAAGATTCAGGCTATGATAACCAAAGATTACACAAATTTTCATATGGGTTTATAACTTCAAAATTAAGTGTTGACTTTAAATTATAAATTCTGTATAGTGTATTACTCAAAATTAAATACATATTATAATTATATTGTTTAAAGTAGAGTAAACATAAATATAATATTATAAAAATTTAAATATAACAATTTTAACATTAAAATAAATTAATTTCATAATATATATAAAATAAATAACCTATTTAAAAGTTATTAATAACATTATTTAAATTACAATAAATTAATATTAATATTCTAACCATGATTTTTAATATTAAATATTTTTAAGATTAAGTAATATTAATATAAGTAATTCTAAATTCATTATTTTTTAATAAAAAATTGAATTTTTGATGAAATTCATTTACAATATTAAATAAAAACTAATATTATAAAAGTAATATACACAATTAACTCATGCTTCACATATAGATACAAACTAATATACTAGTAACAATGGTTGAAACTGAAGCTGTGTCCAGTTATCACTTTGATACACACCAGTAAATTACTAACAATGCTAGAAACTGAAGTTATGTCCAGTTATCGCTTTCTTTTATCAATTTTAGTACTTACAGTTTCAAATCATTATACTTGTTATTTCAAAGCTCAATTCCATTAAAAATTTGATATGGTGCACTCCCAGCAAGCCATATTTGCTTTTTCAATTTCAACTAAAAAAATTTTACCAATCAAAATTATAAAAAAAATCATGAAAATCTTTTAAAAATTATAAAGTATAATTTTTTTAGAATACATAAAAGAAAATATAAAAAATGTCAAAAAATTAAATTATTTTTAAAGGTTAATATGTTGTACACTGTCAGTGCATTTTTTTATCCCACAACCAACCTTAAAAAATTTACATTTGTTTCTTTTTAAAATATTTATTTTTAAATATTTTATTATACTCCTATAGGACATTTGTCATCTCTTTGGTATTATTTGTGGAGTCTAAAAACTCCAATTAAATTACCAAAAAAAACATGCCAATTTTTTTTAAATTATCGGAATAGGCCGATTTTTAGATTACTTATGGGTATAGGCCGATCTAGGGAAAACGCTTTAGGGGAAATCCAGAAAAACACTTCCAGCTAGACGTGTTCCCTACCCCCCCAACGGATACTTTTCCAACGACTATTTTAAATAGTCGTTGCCCCCCACCCTTCCTCATTTCTCACAATGTTCTCTAAAAAATCTCTCAAAATTCTCAAACCACTCTCAAAATTCTCTCTTAAATTTGTTACTTAAATTCTATTTCTATCTATATTATATTTTCTATTATATTTTTTACTAATATTTTAAAAAAAATTTAATTCGTGTCTTCTTAGCAATTGTCGGTTCTCAAATCCGACATGATGACAAGCACATTTTCGTCATTCAATTACAAATGGTATGAATAAATTTTAATAAATTTCAATTTTGTTTAATTTTTTATTTCATTGTTAATATATTAACTTAATATTTTGTATTTTTTTACGTAAATAGACAGAAGATCAAATTTTACATTGCCATATTCGTAATCTACCTAGTCTTCCATCGCCATTGACTGAACCATACCTGAGGGAAGCCATTTTTTGGCACGTGACCCTTGTAGGCCGAGGCTGTAAGTTGGATCCGAAACTTGTAAGCGTGTTGGTGGAAGGTGGAGACCCAATTGACATCTTTATTGTCTCCAAATAAGGCTTGCGACATACTGGACGATCGATCCAAAAGATATAAGCCATCACACAATCTACCACTGCCAATCGTCTTTCCTGTTTAGAGGTCCTGAAAGACACAGTAATTGAGAAAAAAAAATCAAGTTTACAATTTAAGGCTTTAGTGATAGTACTAACAGATAAAAGGCTAATCGGGAATTTAGGAACATGAAGGACAAAGGATAAAGTGAGATTGGGAATACAAATAATATAACTTGTTCCAAAGACGGAGGTAAGAGAGCCATTGGCTATTCTCATACTATCTTTAGATAGACAAGTAGTATAATTAAATAAGTTTTTCTTTGACCCTATCATATGTCTATTCGCACCAGAATAAATAATCCAAGATTCATAAGTAGATGGAGCATTTAAAACAGCACTTGATTTCGCATGATTAAACTTAGCAATCGAGGTAAAGTCCAATTGAGACAAGAAGCATCAGAGATGTTGAATCTTGTCCGAGGTAAAACTCCCAACAGAAGTAGACTTGTCCTCTGTTGTCATAGAGTTGAAAATTTTGCTTAAGGCCGAGAATTGCCTCCTCATTTTCCACCACAACCTTGAATGGGATGACAATAAAACTTCCAGCATGAATCTTTAGAATGCCAAGGCTTACCACAATAGTCACACGTCAAGTGATCCTTAGCAAACTTACCATTCGATGTACCATTCTAGTTAGCAATGAGACCGACTTTCTCAAGATGTGGATTATAGAGCAACAACGTGGTGACTCTTTTCCTATTTTATATAGAAGTATGTCTCATAGAGAGAAGGGAACAAAGTTTTGCCAAGAACTTGAACCCAAATCTGATCATACTCAATATTCAACCTAGCTAAGAAATAGAAAATGTGCTCCTTTTCCACCATATTTTGAAATTTTTAGGCATCATTGGTACAAGACACTTGAAAATCTTGATAATAATCAAGTTCCTACCACAACCCACTTAATTCAGCAAATTATTGAGAAACCGTTAGCTCTTCCTATTTTGTACCATGGACTTTATTACAAGTTTCAAAAATTTGCACATCATTCCCAACATGAGAATAGGTGAGAGCAACATCATTCCAAATTTTTTCTATAATATCAAGCAGCAAATAAGTTTTGGAAATATTGGGTTGCATAGAATTAATAAGCCATTCCATAACAAGAGAGTTCGTTGAATCCCACTGACTAAAAGTTGAATCAGTGAGTTCAGGTTTCGACATTGTACCGGTGATGTATCCCTACAAGCCATGAGCCTTGATAAACAACAAGCACGACCTTGATCAAGCAAGGTAATTATGTCCATCATGCTTCACAGGACTAATTTGCAACAAGGGATTATCGATTGGAATCATGAGCTTCTCATCCTTAGACATAATGTTGGAAAGGAACAACTAATACCCAAAAAAGCTACTGGGAAAATTAGGGAAAAAACAACCAAAAAGAACATAAAAGATATCCTAAAAAAAAGATCTAAAAAAAAACTTAGCCAAAAAAAACCACCACTTAAAGGAGAATGACAGGAAGGAAGTAGAGAGCATAGCGACGGTGTCGAAAAAACATGGGGACAACAAGTAAAGGCCACGCGCAATGCGTGAAACAAAGATGCAGAAGCTTGCGATAGCACATGAGGCCCACGCACTGGTCTTTTGGTCACTGGATTATGGGATTTAGTCAGTGAGTGGATGTCGACTCCAATGGAAGAGATGGTGAGAGAAAAAAATAAAGCTAGGGTGGAAAGTACCAATTTTGTATTTCTAGGTTTTTTCGGCATAAATTTTAAAATTATAAAAAAAATCCCATAAAATTTGATAAAAACTGATACCATGATGAAATTAGAGATGAATACTCTAATATATTAAGGAAAAACTCTCTTAAAAGTATGTATTTCTTATAAATATGTACAACTATATATACATGAAGCATTGAATCAATTAAGGAAAAAATATCTTTAAATAAAATCCCTAAAAATCAACTATAATATCTAAAGTTAATCAGTGTTATCAAATAATTAAAGATTCTCAACACAAATATATCATACATGTAGGTAACAAACATTGCATTTATGTGAACTATTTTTTTTATTCAAAACTTTCTTAAAATTACAGAGAGTCTACATTGTAACACGAATTAGGGTTTTTTTTCTTTAGTTTGCTTTGTAGCACGAATAGCATTTTCTAGGGTTTTGGGTCTTGCTACCACCTGGAGAGGAATCGGTCTCAAGGAAAAAAGGTACGGCGTGCCAATATTGAACTGGTGGATATGGATCTAGCTAATCTCAATATTATAGATGAAGAGGAAAATCCCATGATGGTTTTGGGAGAAGATAATACCGTGGAACAGTTTTGTGATATGTGCTTGGTAGGGAGAGTTCTTACTGATAGCATTGTGAATTTTCCTTCATTGAAAAATACTTTAGCTGATTTAAGGCATCCGTTGAGAGGGGTGACTATCACAGAGATGGAGGATAATAGGATTTTATTTAGATTCTACATCGAGATTGATTTGAATCGAGTCTTGGATGGTTTACCATGGTTTTTTAACCTTCATCTTATTTTCTTTCACAAATTGGTAGGGGTGAATAACCTAATTCAATTCCTCTTTGGCACACGGTCTTTTGGGTTCAAGTACACAATTTACCAATTGGTTACACATCAGAAAAAACAGCACGTCAACTTAGAGATTTTGTTGGTAAATTTGTGGAATATGACACATCATTGGTGACAAAAGGGGTTAGTAAATTCATGCGAATTAGGGTTATAATTCATGTTTGTTTACCATTTAAAAGGAAGAAACGAATTGGTATTAGGCAGAACAGATTCATTTATGTTTTATTCCAGTATGAAAGGTTGCCTCTTTTTTGTTTTATATGTGGTCGGCTTCGTCATGGTGAAAGTTATTGTAGGGAATCAGCAAGTGGAATTTGGATTGGATCTGTCACTAACAGCTGTGCCAAGAAGGGGAGGTCAATTTGTGAGCAAATAGCTAAGAGAGGAGTCAGAAACAGAGAAATGGAATGATATGGAAATAGACAGGGAAAGAAGCATAAGAAAATTTGGGGTGGAGGTTACAAATAATAGTGAAGTGCACAGGGAAGTAGGATCATAGGGACATTTGACACAATAGATTAGGAAAAATATGGATACAATAGGTCATGTTATTCCGAAACAGTTGGAGATAAGAGGGTAGAAGAGGAATCGAAAGACATGTCAATGAAAATCTTGGACGGTAAAAAGAGGCAGAGGTTTAATTCAAAAAGAGGATTTCGGGTGATTTTAGAAGTCTATCGGAAGGGGGTTTAAAGGAAGATATATTGGCGGCCACTCATAAGGTGGCTGACTTTACATAATGAAAATCCTCAGCTGGAATGTTCATGGTTTGGGGCAACCACGAACCGTTCGACATCTCAAAAACAAGTTGAGACATATACGACCCTAAATTTTGTTTCTTATGGAAATAAAGGTTTCAAGTAAATAGATGGAAGCAATAAGAAGGCAATGTGGTTTTTTTAATGGAATAGATGTAGAGACAGTTGGTACTAGAAGAGGATTGTCATTAGGATGGAAAGAGGGCTTGAACTTAACTTTGAAAAGTTTTTCAAAATCTCATATTGATGTTGAGGTGGCGAATGAAGATGAGTCTGATACATGGAGGTTTACAAGGTTCTATGGAGTGCTAGTGGAGCAGGAAAGAAGAGAGTCATGGGATTTATTAAGATTCTTAAAGCGTGGGAATAGCAAACCCTAGCTGATTACTAGAGATTTTAAAGAAATTCTTTTCTCTTTGAAAAGCAAAGAGGAAGAATCTGGGAGGAAAGACAGATGGCTGCATTCAGGGAGGCAATTGAATTTTGTGAGTTGTATGATTTGAAATTTTCTGGACAATGGTACACTTAGGAAAAAGGTCGCTTAGTTGATAACAATATTAGGGAGAGACTAGATAAGGGAGTAGCTAACACAGAATGGTGAGATCTTTTCCCAGGGTATAAAGTCAGTCATTTACAACACAGTTTCTTGGATCATTGTTCGGTTATGGTGGATACAAATGGGGAGGAGGGGTTGCAAGGAGGGATGCAACAGGGGCATTTTTAGTTTAACGCGGAATGGATTTTGAATACAGGATTTGAGGAACGGATAAAATGGGATTAGAACTCAAATAATCTGGATGTGTTGGAGAAACTACAGAAATTGGGATTGAATTTGTGTACTTGGGCAAAAAAGGAGAAAAGGCTGAAAGAATGACGAACGGAACTATTAAATGGCAAATTGTTTAAATTGGGAGCTAGCAAAATTAGTGATGAAACTTTGGAGGAAATTACAAATATTAAATTAGAGTTGAACTTCAAAGCGGATAAGGAGGAGCTGTTCTAGGAACAAAGAGTAAGAGCTAATTGGCTTCGTATGGGAGATAGAAATACAGCATTCTTTCATAAGAGTGCGACATAACGCAAAAGGAAAAATATGATTAAGGGGTTGGAAAACAAAGCTGGGAGCTTAATCACTGATATGGATGGAATCACGAATTTGGCTACTGAGTATTTCAAAGATTTGTTCTCATCTAAAGATGTAAGTAATTGTGGTAGATTGTTGGAGTCTTTTCTGCCATGCATCACGGAGGAACACAACAACATGTTAATGATAGCCTTTAAAGAAGAAGAAGTTGTTAGGGCGATAAAATCCATAGCACTGCTTAAAGCATCAGGAATGGATGATTTTCCTGCAATATTCTATAAAAAAAATACTGGCATATAGTAGGGAAGGACGTTACTAGATACTGTTTGGATGTTCTTACTGACCGAAAAAATGTAGAAGAGATAAATAAAATAAGAATTGTCCTTATTCCCAAAGAGAAGTCACCAAAGTCAATGAATAAGTTTCGTCCCATCAGTCTTTGCAATGTGATATACAAAGTTATCTCAAAAGTACTTGTTACTTGTTTTTGACAGGTGCTCGATTTATGCATTGAAAATACACAATGGGCATTTGTACTGGCAAGGCAAATTACAGACAACATTTTCGTGGCATACGAAATTTTACATTCATTTAAAAGAAGAAGAGGAGCAACAAAGAAAAGATTTGCTTTAGAACTAGATATGAGTAAAGCATATGATAGAATTGAATAGATTTTTTTAGAAAAAATGATGCGCAGCATGGGTTTTTGTGAGGGCTAGATTTCACTTATTATGAGATGTATCGCTAGTGTGGCATATACAGTGGTGATCAATGGTAGGCAAGGAGAAGAATTCAGACCTCAACGAGGGCTACGACAAGGTGATCCATTAAGTCCGTACTTGTTTCTCATTTGTGCGGAAGGTTTCTTCAGGTTAATTGCACTAGCCAAGATGGATGGGAGGCTTTCTTGGACAAGGGTGGGAAGAGGAAACGTATCAGTATCACATCTATTTTTTTGCAGATGATAGTGTGCTGTTTGGTGAGGCATCAAGTGAATGGGCATTTAATATGAAAGGTGTGATTCAAGAGTATGAAAAGATCTCGGGACAATTGGTCAATTTTGACAAATCTCTTATCTATTTCAGTGGCAATGTTGATTTTGAAACACAGGCACAAGTGGGAAGGATTTTGGGAGTAAGAATATCTAACAATCTAGAAAGATATTTGGGGTTGCCAACCATGGTAGGACATAGGAAAAAGCAATGTTTTTGTGGCTATTAAAGAGCGTTGTGTCAATTATTGAGTAACTGGAGTATGCGGTTTTTATCAACTGGGGGAAAAGAGGTATTTTTAAAATCTGTTTTACAAGTAATTCCGACCTATGCAATGCAATGCTTTAAGCTACCGATTTCATTTTGTCAAGAGATCGAGAATTTAAAGTACAAATTTTGATGGAGTTTAGTAAAACAAATAAAGGTATTCATTGGTGTAAATTGAGTGAAATGTGTATCCCCAAAGTGAAGGGAGGGTTAGGTTTTAAAGATCTGTCAAAGTTTAACTTGGCCCTGTTAGCAAAGCAGAGATGAAAAATTATCACGAAACCAGATTGCTTGTTTGCACGTGTTATGAAAGCTAAGTATTTCCTAAAAGGAGATTTTATGAGTGCTAGGTTAGGATCTTACCCCTCGTATACCTGGCATAGTATTTGGGGATCCAGACAACTTCTCGAGGAGGGGATGGGGTGGCGAATTGGTAATGGGGATTCAGTCAATAAATGGAACGATAGTTGGCTTCCGAGACCTGGCAGTGCAGAATAAGATGTCAGAATATGGATATCAAGTTCACTCAAGTATCAGATTTAATTGATAAGGAAACTAATACCTGGAAGTAAGACATCATTCAATCAATATTCAGTGAAGAGCAGTTGAAATGCATTCTTACAATTCCATTAGCAAGCAGTAGACCAAGGGATACACTTGTGTGGCGAGAGGATAATACTGGGATATATACAACAAGAAGCGGCTACAGATAGCTAATTCCAGATGGGGGTACTAGAATACATAATGAAATTCCTACTAATTTCTTTACAAAATTATGGGAGCTTTAGGTGCCAAGTAAAATTCGTATTCTTATATGGAGAATTGCTAACAACTATTTACCCACTTTGCATAATCTAAAAGTTCGTCAATTGGCTGTCAACCCTTTATGCCCGGTGTGTCAATCTGAAGAGGAATCAGTGGACCATCTCTTTAGGGATTGTTCCTTCACACAACAGGTTTTGCGGGGTTTGGAAACGTCATTTTCAACATACAATAGAGAAGCCAATTGGAAATCATGGTTAGTAGCAGAATTTGACAGTTAGAGTTTAAAAGCATGCAAAATCAAATCCATCGCCTACTGGGCCATTTGGTATAATCGCAACAAATTATATCATGAAGGAGTAAGAAAGCAGGTGCATGAAGTTGTTGGGTTTATCAAGGCTTACTATGCAGAAATTTCTAATATGAGAGAATCTTAAAGAATACACATGCAAGTAAAGATTCAGTCTGGAAAGCACCGGATAATGATACCATAAAAATTAATTTTGACGCCTCATTTAATTGAATCACAAGATGTTCTATTTCAGGAATCATTGCACGAAATAAAGAAGGTTTGACAATAGTAGCTTGTACCTTTCCATGGGAAAACATCTCAAGCCCATTTATGGCTGAAGCAAGGGCGTGTTTACAAGCCATTATTATGGTAGAAGAGATGGGGTTTTAGGATATTTTTGTTAAAGGAGATACACTAACTATTATACGAAAACTGAACTCTGCGGAAGAAGATAGATTGAGTATTAGTAGTTTGATTAAAAAAATCAAAGGGAGAGTTTTCAATTTCAGAAGATTGAATTTCAAGCATGTACCAAGGGAAGCCAATAAAACAACTCACGCGATAGCAAAGGAAGGAGCCCGATTCGAGCATCCCCGATATTGGATAGAGGAGGTGCCGCACGCAGTGAAGGTTCTGGTGAATCAAGAAAGAAGAAACGGTGTCTATAGAGGTTAGATGGAGAGGTAGAGTCCGGGCTCAGTGGATTTTGGTTGCCCGATTAACTCGATGATAGAAATTGTGGTTCTAGAAAGGTTTGATTTTGGGAGAAAATCGATTTCTTCAATTGCTGATACAAGGATGGTTTTGGTTTAAAATGTGGGAGAAGAAGGGTTACCAGAGTTAAGTCTTCATTTCTGTCGTTTCAGTTTCTTTGCAAGTTTTTCTTGAGTAGTTTTTAATTCTGTTTCTTTTTGAGTTTTTAAGGCATCGTTTTGGTGACCAGTTATTTATTGACAGCTATTGTTTCATTCTCTTAAGATTGGTAACTGCACTTAATGCTTCTTCAATTCAATAATAGTATCAGTTGATTCAAATATATATATATATATCATACATGTAACAATTAGATGATATACATAAAAAAATGAAGGGAAAGGTTATGCTAGAGGGTATGTAACTAGTATTGCTCAAACATAAAAAGACAAAAACACCTCGATTCCTTATTTTCATTATAGTCACTATCAACAATTATTGTCACTTCCTTGGTTGAGTTTTGTCATACTATACTATCATATATTATTTCTCCTGACTCAAACTTCTTTTAAATAGTTTATCCTCGCCTTTTATATGAACATCAAATAAAGAGAAAGGTATAAACATCGATTCACTTCAGTTGATGTGTGTGAATATATTTACAAGTAATATAGCATAATAAATCTACTCAAGAATTCATAATACTTATTCATCAACAAAATATTTGCTAATAGAAAAATAAAATCAAAACCAACATGTAATTGCCAAGTGTAAACGCTACAATGGTTGCAAATCCCCCTATCGAACTTCAGCAGAATATTATAAAAAACGTAATCATCAAATACACCGACGATAACAAAAAGTTTTTACAATGCATCTTGCATGCACGTGTGCATAAATTCCTTTCTATTAAAAGGAAAAATTCTTGATATGTATATTTTATAGCAATTATCCAATAATCGTACAAGAAAATTGTATAGCGAAACACACATTTATTACAAAAATAAGTTAAAGTGGTAAATGGAAGATTCATCATAAATAATTATCCAAACAATTGTTTAACAAACAATTTACAATCACTTTGAGAATATCATAAAAGTACAAGGAATATCATATTTAGCACTTTTACTTCATCTTCAAATTCCACTATTTTATCAACAAACAATGAAGGATTTAATTCATTAGAATATATTATACAACAATATAAAAGCAAAAGGAATCTTAGAACAAGAACTATTTTCTTCTCTCTTTTTTCTTTTTAATTTCTTGAGCATCAAAAATGTATTAAACTTAAAGGCAAAAGGAATACATTTAAAATATCATAAATTTTATTGAAAATAAAAAAGAAATAAAATGAATTTTAGAATTTATAATCTTCAATTCACTTACTTCTACTTTAGGCTCCGTTTGTTTGCCAGTAAAATGTTTTCTGGAAAATAATTTCTGGAAAATGATTTACTTTTCTGGAAATAATTTACTTTTCTGGTGTTTGGATAAATCTATGTAAAATATTTTTCTGTTATTTGGCAGATTTCCTGAAAATATTTTCCGGAAGAGTTGTTTTTACATATATTAATAAATTTATATACCATATACATAAGTAGTCTGGATTACATGTGTTGGTTTCTTTAGCAGAAAACTAAAGGAGAAAAAGAAAAACGAATGCAAAGTAGTTTGAACAAGAAGAAAACTGAATTTGATCTCCAAAAATTAGATCTTTTTCATTGACTTGAAAAGCATTTATGTTACAATGAAATATAGCAGTTACGTAATGTATAATTGCTCCCACTAATACATGACTAAAGCTTAGCTAGAATTACACACAAAATGTAGCTGACATACCAGCTATAACATCAAACATAAATCAACAATTACTCCTACTAACTTTAAATATAAATTACAAAGGAACTAAATCAAGTTACAAATGAACAAAATAAACAAAATGCTGTTGCTTCTCTAGTTCAGCTTGGATGCTGGTTTGCATGCTAGTTTGCTGTTGGTTTCCTGTTGCATTGCAGGCCAAAGTTCAACAACATCTTGTACCTTGCTTACTAACAAAGTAGTGCATATTTCTTTTAGTGCATTAAGGGGAATTATGATTATGGTATGTTAGACATCAGAAGAACCTATATATTCTTAAAAAGTAAAGATATGAAATAGCAGAGTGTTGAAATGACTATTCGATGACATTGAAAATAATATCTAAGTGTCCAAAATTCAGATTCAAAGGCATAAGCAAAGTAAATAACAAAGACAATGTCACCACAAAAATTGTAAACTAAATGAAATATCATGCAAGGCTGATCCAGAGATAAAAAATAAAATCTTTATTTGAAGTTCAAGGTCTTTGAAATGAACATACCCAAGCAAGCAACAAGGTATCTTCCAAAGCAGTACATTGCAAATGATTCATAACAATCACGTAGTATCGAACAATCAACACTAATTGATGGATGCACCAATGATACAAATTGTTAAAATATTTAACATTTATAAACAAGAAGCTAATCAACACAAAATATATATTGTACCTTGAGGTCTCGATGGTAAACACCCCTGCTATGGCAGTAATCCACAGCATTCATAAGCTGCTGAAAATACTTTCTAGCTTCATCTTCCTTCAACCTCCCTTTGCTTGCCTAGTAGAGGAAGATAACAAGACAATAAAAACCAGATTAATATATAGTAATAAAAAGTTGATACACAATTGAGATTTGATTCCTAAAGCACTTTTACATTCCAAGAGTAAACATAAATTTCTTACAATTTTGTCAAAAAGTTCACCACCAGTCACAAGTTCCAGAACAATGTATATTTTCGTCTTGCTAGCTATCACCTGTACCAAGAATATTGCTAGAAGTTACCAAGAAATATAGCCTTACCATACTTAAAATATTTTTTAAAAGCCAAGTGAAGTCTTCTTCTGACAAAATGCAAGTCAGATTTGAAAGAGAGCAAATGAGAAGCAAGGAAGAAATGCATGGAGATTAATAAAGTAATTAAACTAGTAAAACTTCGTGCCAAACCTCATACAAGCGGATGACATTTGGGTGTATGATGAGTTTCATTGTTGAAATTTCTCACTTAATCTGCAAATGAAAAGAGAAAAGAAAAAATGTAGCATGCATAATGTAAACATAAATAAGATTCATAAGGTAAAACAAATCCATCGCTTAATACTATTTTGAAGAATAGTTTTCTTCTTTTTGGGTAAAACATTAAGCAACCAAATGAGAGACATTCAAATAAGTTAATCTCAATTCAGAATTAAGTCAAGCTCACAAATAAAACATGTATAATTGCCACCAAACTGGAGGACATGTTATTCGGACTCTTCATTTTCCCTAAAATAAAGCATACCACACATGTGCTCAACAAATATTTAGAAATGAGTATGGGGGATTAATCTTCCACTTAAACAAAGGAACTTAGAAAAAGTTTAGCAAACCCATGTTGGACTCATACCCATATCTGAAACTCACCATAGAGTTGAGTAACATAGCATTGAGGGGAATAGAACTCGATAAAGAAAAGAAGAAAAGAAATAAAATAAATTCTCTTGTATTAGCTAAGTTGAATTATAGCTTCTTTTGCAAGCTAATTTCTATTTCGCAAAAACTCTAAGAAACGTGCACTGGAGTCACTCTCTCCACCTATCAACACTTTCTCTATTGACTCAAGTATCTTTATATTACTAGCATATTGATTTATGTTCTTTTTTTTTATCAAATCAAGTCAAAATGGCAGATTTTTGGATTTAAGTCAGAAATGAAATGATAAGCAGAAACAAATTGCCCACATCATGGCAAGATGGATCAAACATCCAAATACAGAATAAAACCAAAACAAAATATGACATAAGCAACAATCTTAAACGAAATTAACTCACAAAATTCCTAGTATACAAGTCAGACAACAAAGGAGGTTCCGCATTTCGGAATAAGATCCCTTTAACATCAATGTTTCCAGAAACACAAAATAAATATAAACTAAAAAATAAAAATGTTAGAAATCAAAGAACGATCATCGCCTTAAGCCAAGACCCAACGAAGAATTCATGGTAGATTTGCCTGAGAATTAGAGAAAGAGAGGAAACAAAACAGAATATGCTGAGAAGAGAAGATATGCGACGGACTTTTACATGGAAGAGAATATGAAGAACGGAAGAAGGAAAAGGAAAGAAGAATGGAAGAAGGAGAAGGAGCCTTACCTGGATGAAGGAGGAACCGGAAAAGGTCCTTGACCAAACTTTCTCATCACTGTTCTTCGAAATCGCGCAGCTCTTAAGGGATTTAGTGCGGTGGGTAGGGTACCTGGTAATGGCACTAATTTGCAACCCAAGGGGAAGAGGAAGGGGAAAGGGGAGAAGAAGGCGTCATTTTTCGGAAAATGTCTTACCGAATTCAAAAGGGTAAGACATTTCCCCAAATTGCAAGACATTTTACCCGTGTTTGGAAAATATTTTCCAAATGTAAAATGTTTTCAAGCTTCCAAACATCGTAAAATTGGGAAAATATTTTCCGGAAAATCAAATCCTTGCAAACAAACGCACCCTTATTTTCCTTCCATTTTCTTGTAAACCAAATAACAATTTTATTAAATACAGTTTAAAAGATCAAAGGAGCAAAATGAACCATAAATTTTTTACTTCCCTCAATTTCTCAACAAATAAACAATGATGAATAATTAAAAAAAAAAAAGCAATATTTGATGGAGAACAACCTCTAGAAATATATTAAATAGAATTTAATTCATTACAATAAATATTAAAATAAAAAGGATTTTCATATATTAAACTTATGAGATTTACTTTCTTTTCTTTGTCTTTTTTCTTTTTAATTTTCTTAACACTATGGATTAAACTTAAAGCAAAAGGAATAATACATTTGAAATATCAAAAATGTAATTGAGAAAAATAGAAAGTAGGATGAAATCTTAAGATTTATCATGGTACACAGTTTAGAAGACCACAAGAATCTAATTCAACCATAAATCTTTTAACCTTCCTCTATATCTTTACAAACAAACAAGGAGAAAGAAAAATGATCAAAAACATAAATTAAAGAATACCTTTATTGAAATCATAAAAGTGAGAAATATAAATGAAAGGTGAATCCACTAATAATAACACTTTATTGTCCTTAATATGCCATTTTGTCGTTTTGATTTTATTTACTTCCATATTTTTCGGAAGGTTTTCTTTTGTCATAGTTTCTTCTTCCTTTTTTTCTCTATTTTATTTTGAGAATTAAAAGTGACCGTTCAATCTGCTCGAATGAAAAATTTTAAATTAATCGAGTTGATGAATCATATTTTATCATCCTAACTCGAGTTGAAATTTTCTCGAATCGATTCGAGTGAGATGGAATTCGAATCGAATATATATGTTTGAGTTAAATTAAAAAAAAAATAACTTTGGATCCTTATAGTCACTACGACCCACCGTAATCAAATTTGTTATTAATTTTCATCCTTTCATAATTTGTTTATTAATCTTTTATATACGGGTTAGCTTATTTGCTTGCTTAGTTGTTTCAATTATCATTTGATTCTTGTCACCATGTATTTTGAAATTAAAATTATATTAAATGTAAAAATTGTGATTTTTAATAAAAGTTATCTTAAAATAAAATGTGAAATTGATACTAACAAAAAAAAATTAACATAAATTATTTTATGTCATCATCAACAATTCAATTTTAACATAAATTAATAAAAATTCAGCATGATTAAACAATGCAATAATTTATTTATTAAAGATAAAAGGGTTTGATATTTGATTTATTCAATTCAAAATTCAACTCAATTTAAACTCGAAATTCAAAAATTTGAGTTGATTCAATTAACTCGATTAATTTTATTCGAATAATTTGAAATCCAAACTTTTTTTTATTTTTCGAGTCAAATCAAATTATGCTCACCTTTAATGAAAACCATCTTTTTTGTAGTAATGCATGAATTTTGTTAAAACTTTATACAATTTTCTTATGTCATGGACACGTGTATTTTCACTTAGCTCTAATTTTAAGTCTAATTAAGTTTATGGATGGTAGGTAACATTACCTCGTGATTATTGAAATGTAAATTTACTTATATAGCATCTTATTGAAAATGTTACATTACCTTATTTATTTTATTTAGTTGGAATTTAAGATTTTATGGTTTGGTTGACAGTATATAAGATTTATATCTATAATCTATACATGGAAGATGCAATGACAAGGAAGATGGAAATTTTGTTGTTTTGGTTTGACACAATATCTATGTACAAGGATGTTGCCACCGTGAATGACTTTGAGTATAGGTTGATACATACACAGATGTGGTGAAATTTATTAAATTCCATTCACCAAAGGTGCCAATTTTTAAGTTCGGAAAATTAGTTGACTTGCGATGAGTTTTTGGATGGGATCCAGACATTTTTTTGGTTAAGACATCTTCATAGCGTTTGAAGATCTATCTCTTATCTTCGAAACACACTTTGAATCACTTGATTTCGAGTTTGGGAGCTCAAGTTATGACCATTTTAGTGAATACTGTGTAAACAAAATTTATGGATGGGATTATTACTGAAATTACAAGTTTCAAATTTTTAATTCGAGTTTAAATCATATTGGTTTCTATATTTAGGCTTAATTTTTATTATATATGATACCGATATTGTACTTATTAGATTGTATTATTTTGTTATTTAAGAGTTTTACATTTCTTAGTCAACAAAAAGTTTAGTTTAAAACTACTTCTTATTTAGATTAATTAGAGTTTAAGTATACTTGAGAGTTTTATTTGGATGTACTTAGCTAGCCTATATAAAGGCATTTTCATTGCTCATTAAATATACAATTATTTTTATTCTTTATCCTTCAATTTGCCAAGAAATTATTTGTTGGAGAGTTTATTAGAGTTATTAATTGAATTTATTGAGTTTTATATCTCAATTGGATACTTATCTATCATATTCATCAATTTACTTGTTCCATTTTCCACTTTGGTTTTTTAATTTTCGTTTATATTTATTTATTTATTCTTTGTTCTCAAATATTTTTTTCTTTTAGTAGTGTTATTATTTTCTTTATTTCTAAATTTGTTTATTTATTCTTTACAGGTCAAATCTAAATCCTTCTTTCTTGAGTCAATTAACTTGAATAAGACCTTCTTTCACTCCCGTCTTGCAATCTTAATAGACATTTTTGTAAGGAAATGAGGTAGGAGAGTATAAGGTTGAGGGTATTTAAGAGAGGAGAGAATTCAGGTATGAAAAATAAAAAATACCACTTTAATCAAATTCAGGTAGTTGGGGGTGTTGGAAAAAAGGGGGAACTTGATTTCATAAACTAAAACCATCTTGATTGGTTAAGAATAATAAATTAACAATAATGTAATAGTTTGATATATTTTTATTTGAATTGGTTAGTTGAAGATGGGGGTTTGAGATTTACTTCACCCTGCCATAATATTAAGTCAAAGTGTCGCAAGAAGTTTCCAACCATTCTATTTTCAACCAAACTCTCTCTCCTCCTTGGAGATTATTACTTCACTTGGAAGAATTATCTTAGTAATCCTTGAGGGACTCTTTAATAGCCACTTGCAAGCCCTAATGGATAACATTCTCAATTTCCTTCAACAGTTCACCATCTCATTTAGAATTAATTTTTAGTTTCTCCAATTAAAATCATAATATTAGAATTCATTCTTAATTGAGCTCCACTTTTAAATTTATTATTTAATAAAAATAAATGAATATATGAAGTGAGTAAATTCACCTTATATCAAACTAATCATCAAATTGTGGAAATATATATATATATAATATAAATAGTTTCAATTAAGTGTCCATATTAAATGTAACTTGTCAACCGAATGGATATACATTAGTTGAGTTATAATAACTTAGTTCCAACTCTACATCTATCATTTGCTATTCATACAAAAACAATGATGGTGATATGCAATTTGCAACTTGCAAATGCATTCACAAAAGAATCCCAAATACTAATCAAAAATCAAATATACCAAATATAATTATGTGATTATACAAATCAATTTTCAGAGACCGCATAATAAGCATGTTAGATTTATATTTGTGGAAGCACACAGGTGCATATATATAAGCTTAAATGATTAATCTGTTAACATTATGATTAATGGCAGACAATTTTAATGGCAAACAATCCAAGTGGTGCAAGTTTAGCACCCTAAAGTTGACTTTGAAAAAATGGCATGGGATAATTTTTTTTTTGGTCCTTGAGATAATGGGCTATTTATTGTTTGGTCCTTGAACCTCAACTATAAATAGGCCTTCTCATTTCCCATTTCAATTCATCCCAACCAATCTTTCTCTCTTAGTTTTCTCTCTTCTCCCATTTGAGAATTCTTAAGGAATTCTATTTGTTTGTAATATTTTGGAGATAGTAAAGTTATCATCTGGTGTTAGTACCGAGGACGTAGGTATAATTTACGAACCTCGTTAAAACTCTTGTGTTCTTTCTTGTCCTATTTTTCTTTCAATATTTGAGGTATAATAGTAGTATTTAATTGTGCTATTAAATTAATATAGAAGGATATTCGACTAAGGAAAGACTTGGTATTTAAGAGATCCTTGTGATCCACCTCTCTTCCCCGGAATTGAACTTTGTGTGATTTTTAGTACAATAATTTACACGCTTCAACCCTATTGGAACAACAAGTGGTATCGAGCGAAGATTAATCGTAGTATGCTCTGTGGTTGCGCTTAAACCGATCTTCCACATCGAAAAGATTTCTTAGGTATATTGAAAGATTATGGAGAAAACGGTCGGTGTAGGAGCTTCAACATCGTCCATGTGGACAAGACCGACAATTGCAAATGCAAGATTGGCCGTGGAGATCTTTGATGGCATGGGCCATTTTGGTATGTGGCAAAGTGAGGTTCTAGATGCCCTTTTTCTGCAAGGTCTAGACATTGCCATTAATGAAGAGAAACCAGATGATGTACAGGAGAAAGATTGGAAGGCGATCAATCGGTTGGCATGTGGCACAATTCGATCATACCTTTCTCGAGAGCAGAGGTATGCTTTTTCAAAGGAGACTTCTGCAAATAAGTTGTGGGTGGCACTTGAAGAAAAATTTTTAAAGAAAAACAGTCAAAATAAGCTCCACTTGAAGAAAAGACTGTTTCGTTTCACTTACGTCCGAAGTACCACAATGAATGATCACATCACCAAATTTAATCAGTTAGTCACTGATTTGCTAAATATGGATGAGACATTCAAAGATGAGGATTTGGCTTTGATGCTGTTGCGGTCACTTCCTGAGGAGTTTGAGTTCTTGGAAACTACTCTACTTCATGGCAGGAGTGATATATCTCTGAGCAAGTCTGTGCGGCCTTATACAGTTATGAACAGAGAAAGAAGGACAAACAGAAAAACTCAATCAGAGATACAGAAGTTTTAGTAGTCCGAGGTCGTTCATACACTCGGAAGAAAACTCAGAAAGGGAGATCAAAGTCAAAGTCCAGACTCGGGAAAGATGAATGTGCCTTTTGTCATGAGAAAGTCCACTGGAAGAAAAATTGTCCAAAGCTGAAGAATAAGGAAAAAGCTACTGTAGATGCTTGTGTTGCAAAGCATGATACCAGTGACTCTGAACTATCACTGGTTGCATCATCATCGTCGTTCCATTCAGATGAGTGGATATTGGATTCGGGTTGTACCTATCATATGTCCCCTAACCGGGAGTGATTCTCTGATTTAGTAGAACTAAATGGAGGAGTTGTTTATATGGGCAATGACAACGCCTGTAAAACTGTTGGGATAGGTTCAATCCAATTAAAGAATCAAGATGGATCAACCAGAGTTCTGACTGATGTTCGGTACGTACCTAGTTTGAAGAAAAATCCTATCTCATTGGGAGCCTTGGAATCCAATGGTTCAGTTGTTACTATGAGAGATGGGATTTTGAAAGTGACATCTGGCGCACTTGTGATATTGAAGGGCATCAGGAAAAATAACTTGTATTACTACCAAGGTAGTACAGTTATTGGAGCGATCATTGCGACTTAGGTAACAAAGAATTGGACTCAATGCGGTTGTGGCATATGAAGTTGGGACATGTTAAAAAAATCCTTGCAAATTCGGCAAAGCAAGGATTGTTGAAAGGTGCAAAGGCTTGCAAATTAAAATTTTGCAAGCATTGTGTTCGGGAAAGCAAAAAGAGTGAAATTGACCGCTATCCATAATACAAAAGGTATTTTGGAATATGTTCACTCGAGATGTGTGGGGCCTTCCAAAACACCTTCGTTGGGAGGAAAACACTACTTTGTTACTTTTTTGATGACTTTTCCGAAGAGTTTGGGTGTATACCATGAGAACTAAGGATGAAGTGCTTGGAGTTTTTCTTAAATGGAAAACTATGATCGAAAACCAGACTGGCAAGAAAATCAAGCGGCTTAGGACGGACAATGGAGGGGAATATAAAAGTGATCCGTTCTTCGATGTGTGCCAAGAGTATGGTATTGTTCGACACTTCATAGTTAGGGATACACCACAGCAGAATGGAGTGGCAGAGCGTATGAATCGAACATTCTTGGAGAAAGTTCGATGTATGTTGTCCAATCTTTGGGTTGGGCAAGCAATTTTGGGCTAAACGTGACATACCGGCCATCTTGTTAATCATTTGCCATCATCTGCATTAGAAAGAAAAACTCCTATGGAGTTATGGTGCTGAAAACCACTCTGATTATGATTCCTTACATGTGTTTGGATCCACCGCATATTACCATGTGAAGGAGTCAAAGTTAGATCCGAGGGCAAAGAAAGCTCTCTTTATGGGAATCACTTACGGAGTGAAGGGATTTCATCATTGGTGCTAGACACAAAGAAAATGATCGTAATGAGATGTTACCTTTGATGAATCGCCACATTGAAAAGGTAGCAGATAAAGATATTCAAACGAGCGATACTCCACAGCAGGTGGAGTGTACTCCAAAACAGGTGGAGTTTGAGCAAATGGGGATTTGCCCAGTTAATAAGTCTAATTCTCCAGCCACAATGGAGGAATTAGAGGTTGAAGAGGTTCTGACCCAAGAACCGTTAATTACACTAGAACCAGTTGCAGTTGCAAGGCCACAGAGAGAATTTCGTAAACCTGCTCGATTTACTGATATGGTGGCCTACGCGCTTCTCGTTGTTGATGATGATATTCCTATCACTTATCAAAAAGTAATGCAAAGCTTATAAAGTGATAAATTGAAATGCGCCATGGATAAAGAAATGCAGTCTCTCCGGAAGAACAATACTTGGGAGTTGGCGCAATTACCGAAAGGTAAATGGGCAATCGAATGCAAGTGGGTATTCGCAAAGAAAGATGGATCTCCTAGCAAGAAAGATGTTCGCTACAAGGCAAGATTGGTAGCTAAAGGCTACGCTCAGAAGGAGGGAATTGACTACAATGATGTCTTTTCCCCTGTTTGAAGCATTCCTCCATTAGAATTTTGTTGGCCTTGGTAGCACAGTTAAATTTGGAGTTAGCTCAACTTGATGTTAAGACGGCTTTCTTGCATGGTGAGTTAGAAGAGAAGATCTATATGACTCAGCCCGAAGGATACACAGATGCTGGTGGTAGAAATTGGGTTTGTAAGCTGAACAAATCGCTATATGGATTGAAGCAATCCCCGAGGCAGTGGTACAAGCGATTTGATAGCTTTATGAAAAGGCAGAAGTACACAAGAAGCAAATATGACAATTGTGTGTATTTGCAGAAGCTGCATGACGGATCTTTCATTTATCTACTCTTGTATGTTGATGATATGTTAATCGCTTAGAAGAGCCAAAAAGAGATAGACAAGCTGAAGGCTCAGTTGAATCAAGAGTTCGAGATGAAAGATCTAGGTAAGGCCAAGAAGATTCTCGGCATGGAGATAAGTAGAGATAGACAGAGAGGCAAGCTTTGTTTGAATCAGAAGCAATATCTGAAAAAGGTATTACAATGTTTTGGTGTAAATGAAAACACAAAACATGTAAGTACCCCACTTGCTTCTCATTTGAAACTTAGTGCTCAATTATCTCCGAAAACTGAAGAAGAAAGAGAATATATGGCAAAAGTCCCATATACTAATGCAGTTGGGAGTTTGATGTATACGATGGTGTGTACGCGGCCTGAGATTTCACAAGCTATTGGAGTTGTGAGCAGGTATATGCATGATCCTAGAAAAGGACATTGGCAAGCTGTGAAATGGATTCTACGGTATCTTCGAAAAACCATAGATGTTGGTTTAATTTTTGAACAGGATGAAGCACTTGGTCAGTTTGTAGTTGGATATGTTGATTCTGACTTTGCTGGTGATTTAGATAAACGTCGTTCAACACGGGGTATTTGTTTACTCTTGCGAAAGCCCCAGTGAGTTGGAAGTCTACCTTACAGTCTACTGTAGCAGTGTCAACTACAGAGGCAGAATATATGGCAGTTACAAAAGCTGTTAAGGAGGCTATTTGGCTTAATGGATTGTTGAAAGACTTGGGAGTTGTTCAAAGTCACATTAGTCTATATTGTGACAGTCAGAGCACTATTCATTTAGCGAAAAATCAAGTCTATCATTTAAGAACCAAGCATATCGACATAAGATATCACTTTTGTGGGAAGTCTTTGAAAAGGAAAAATTCTACTTGAAGATTCCGATGCAGATAATCCCGCAGATATGATGACCAAGGTGGTAACAACAATCAAGTTTAATCATTGTTTGAACTTGATTAACATCCTGAGAATTTGAGCACCTTCAGGTGTATGGCGCTCGAGAGCGCATTTGGAGGCACTACAAAAGATAGCTTTATCAAATTTGGGGAGTTGAAGGTAGTGTGTGAAGATGTGATTATCCTAATCAAATCTTCAAGGTGGAGATTGTTAACATTATGATTAATGGCAGACAATTTTAATGGCAAACAATCCAAGTGGTGCAAGTTTAGCACCCTAAAGTTGACTTTGAAAAAGTGGCATGGGATAATTTTTTTTTGGTCCTTGAGATAATGGGCTATTTATTGTTTGGTCCTTGAACCTCAACTATAAATAGGCCTTCTCATTTCCCATTTCAATTCATCCCAACCAATCTTTCTCTCTTAGTTTTCTCTTTTCTCCCATTTGAGAATTCTTAAGGAATTCTATTTGTTTGTAATATTTTGGAGATAGTAAAGTTATCATTTGGTGTTAGTGCCCGAGGACGTAGGTATAATTTACCGAACCTCGTTAAAACTCTTGTGTTCTTTCTTGTTCTATTTTTCTTTCAATATTTGAGGATATAATAGTAGTATTTAATTGTGCTATTAAATTACTATAGAAGGGATATTCTGACTAAGGAAAGACTTGGTATTTAAGAGATCCTTGTGATCCACCTCTCTTCCCTGGGAATTGAACTTTGTGTAATTTTTTAGTACAATAATTTACACGCTTCCGACCCTATTAGAACAACATAATCTTCTCACATCTGCAATCACCTCTATTAACTTAATGCTAAACAAAGATGAGGTTGGTTTTAAGCTTTAAAATTATGAGTATAATTGAAAATGATGTTTCATATTGTTAAATTTATTTTAAAAAATAGAGTTAGATATTGAGAGTATTTAAACTATCACCACATTATGCTACATTCTTGAATTTTTGAGCTAATTATTGTATATAACAACCATCTTTCTAGATCCCACCATCTACTTTACTGTATGAAATATGTTTTGAAATTCATGATAAGACAAGAGATTGGAATATAATATCATAATTACTACTTCTCCTCTGAAGAAAATGGAAGAATGCTTCCTTTTGAAAATAAAGTGTAAATGCCATTTTGTGCAAAAATTTAACCGGAGAACAACATGACGTGATTTTGTACATCAAAACTAGATGGAGATGCAATCATCTTCAGTTTCTTCAACGACTTTTGCATGTTATTATATTTGATGGCAAATTTTGAATTGTTCCGTAAATTTCGATTGTAAGGTTAGATAGAGTGAAAATGGGTATGAAACATGTTTTCTTCGTTTCATTATTGGAATGATGTGTTATAGAAAAAATTTTATGATATTATAATTGTAGAATTTTCGATTATCGGAAATCAAATAATATTATAATTTAAGAAAACTTATTTGTAAGTCTTACCGTTTTCGGCTTGGCGACTCTCTGTAGTTGTGAGTGCAAGGTTTTTTGTCCAGCCGCTTTCTGTGTTTGGATTTTGTCTTGCCGTTAGTGCTTGGTGTTCATTTGTTTGTTTTTGAATGATTGTTGTCCCGGCGTTACTGCTGAGTTTGTAATGGAGTCTGATTTTCAGGCATTGTCAATCCGTGAGAAAGAGGAAGAGGAGTTGGGAGATCAATCATTATCTTTATTTGGTCGGGAGATTCTTGGGTGATCGGAATATAAATTTCAATGCGATGGAAAGAACTCTCCTTAGTTTGTGGAAACCAATCCAATGGGAAAATAATAGGGTTTTGGGTGGGTGATTATCTATATCTTATTCAATTTTACCATAAGGCGGATCTGAAAAAAGATTATGAATGGAGGGCCCTGGTCTTTCAACAACTGCATTCTCCTAGTCCATCAATTGGCTAAGGTATAGAATCTCGAGTACATTGATTTTCATTTAGTGGGTTGAAGTGCACCATCTTCCGTCGAGTTTTTCTTCCGAGTCTCTAGCGAAAAATTTGGGAAATGCTTTGGTTTCTTTTCTTGATACTGAGGTGAACAGGAATCGATGGAATAGTTATATGCCCATACGGGTCAGATTGGATATCCGTCAACCATTATTGCGCTGGAAAAGATAAGGAAACAAGGCGAAGGTTGTTTGGATGCAAGTTTCAATAATGAACGTATCCCTACAATCTGTTATTTATGTGGCTTGATTGGTTATAGCGAATCAAATTGTAGAAAACTCATTGATATCGTTGAGGGGGAAGTGTGGTGCGTGCTTGGCTGGAAACTATCCGTGCGGAGGTTCGACAGGCGTAGAAACAACATGCATTGCCATGGCGGAGGGAGGGTCAACTGTTTTCGAGGGCTGATCGAGTGGCTACTTCTTAGGGTTCTTCGAGTTTTAATAAGCAGGAAAAGCGGACCTCTTGAATAGATAAGAGATATGCGCTCCATCCTAAGCAATTTAAGTTTAGTTCAAAAGTGGGTATAGGGGTTGCTAATAAGGAGAATATTGTTGGTGATGGTCTTGGGGATAATTCTGTAGGACCCGTTGATGAACTAGATGTCAATATAAAACATACTGAAGCTTCTGTTATGGAGACTGATGATCTGAAGAAAAGGCCACGGTCTACTGTGGATGATACTGTCGATAGGAAGCCTTTTGGTGGAGATGCTGTCTCTTCGATCAACACTTCTGTTTCCACTTCTTTTTTATCGACTGGACTTGCAGACAACAATGATTTGCCTTAGTTGGAACTGCCAGGGACTGGGTAATCCCCAAGCAGTATGAGCTCTTCAAGAGCTTACTTGTACTGAGGCAAGTGAAATAGAATTCTTAATTATTTCTATACTCTATTCTTGAGCTCTGGGTCTAATGATTTTTCAAAGTGTTCACATGTTCAATATCGAGTTCTGATGAGGATATTGTTAGCACCATTTACAAAGATGGAGATAAAGACTGGTTCTATTCTTGAGCTCTGGGTCTAATGATTTTTCAAAGTGTTCACATGTTCAATATCGAGTTTTGATGAGGATATTGTTAGCACCATTTACAAAGATGGAGATAGAGACTGGTTCAGTATGCATCCAAATAAGGCTCCAGCCCTGATGGTTTTAACCCGGTTTTCTTCCAAAAGTACTGTTGCCATTTGGTGGAGGTGGAGTAGTCCAGCATTGTCAACAATGGTTAAATTGTGGTGAGTTCCCTAATAATTTGAATGATACTATTTTGGTATTAATTCCCAAAACTAGCAATCCTATGGCTATGAAGTATTTGAGACCATAGCTCTTTAGAACGTCATTTATAAGGTTGTCGTCAAGGTCCTTGCTAACAGATTGAAGGTGTTTCTGCCGAAAATCATCTCGCCTGTTCAGTCGGCATCCATTCTGAATCGCCTTATAATGGACAATGTTCTAGTTGCATTGGAGATAGTTCACTACACGAAAGGAAAACAGTGAGGTAAAGTTTGGGGGGGGGGGGGGGGCAACACTTAAAAGTTGATATTAGTAAAGCATATGATTGGGTGGATTGACATTTTCTTCATTTTATGCTTTAGAAACTGGGTTTTGCCAGTCATTGGATTGATTTGATTCTGTTAGGTGTGAGGACGGTCCAATAGAATGTCTCGTTTAATGGTAGTTTGCTTGGTCCTTTTTGGCCTCAGTGTGGTTTAGGGCAAGACAATCCTCTTTTGCCTTGTTTGTTTATTATTTGTGCGGAGGATCTTTCAAGTCTTCTTCGACAGGCGGAAGAGCATGGAGATATCCATGTTATTGCTGTTTGTAAGGGTACTTCACGAGTTTCTCATCTCTCTTTTGCTGACAATAGCTTTTTGTTTTCAAGGCTACTGAGGAAGAAAGTCGTAAGATAAAGTCAATTTTGACAGGTTACGAGGAAGCATCGCGACAATCTATCAATTATCAGAAATGGAGTATTATGTTCACGCCTAATATGAATAGTGTGACCACGGGTATTATTCAGTCTATTCTAGGTGTTGAGTCGCCTATTGACCATGAGTGCTATCTTGGCTTGCCTTCGCTTGTTGGTAAAAATAAAAAAGTGCTTTTGGTTTGTGCAAGAGAGGCTTCAGCAGCGGCTTGACAGTTGGAAGAATTGATTTTTAAGCAAGGTCGGGCATGAGCTTGTTATTAAAACTGTTGCACAAACATTGCCTACATATACTATAAGTGGTTTTCTTCTTCCTAAGTATGTGTCACGAGTTGGAAATTATGATGAATTCTCATTGGTGGGGATCTAAGGGTAATGTTCGAAAAATCCATTGGGCTAGCTGGAATAAACTGTGTGCTCCTAAGAAGTTGGGAGGGATGGGTTTCTGCATCCTTCATTGTTTTAATCTCGCCATGGTTTTTAAGCAATGGTAGAGAATTATTTCTAATCAGGACTCGTTGCGAAGTAAATTGTTATGAGCTTGATACAAATCCTAGGTTTTGTTGGAAAAGCATTGTTGAGGCAAGTAAATTTCTCCTAAAGGGAGTGTGATGGCGAGTTGGTGATGATATAATCATTTGGGTGTTTTATGACCCTTGGCTAAATGATGATTTGAATTGAAAGGATGACAGTTAAAATAAATCATTAAGGAGTACAAATTAAATATTAGAAACAATTAAACAAGAACATAATAGAATAACATAGAAATGAAATAAGATAGATGGAAAAGAGATAAAAGTGATATGTAGAAAGCCTAAGGAGTCTTAAAAACTAGATGAATCTATAAGCTCCTTCAAATAGTTTCAGTGAATGGAAATTTAATAAATTTTACATCATACGTGCATCTATCACTTACGCTATTTGCTGCACCTGAGGACGGTTAGCTTAAATGTAATGTGGACATAACAACGTTTTCCACCAAGAACCAGACCAGTTTTGCTGGTGTTATTAGAGATGCTACAAGTCGGTTTATTCGGTCTTTGTCGAGGCATTTTCAAGGAGTCATAGACGCATGCGCAAGGCTCTTTCATGGATCAAGGATTCAAACTGTGACAAAGTCGTTATTAAACTCAATTGCATGGAAGTGTTCAATGCTTTGGGTCAAGCAAGTTCACGAGTGTCAGAATTTAGTTTAGTTTTGAAGGATTACACTAAAATAAAATATCACTTATTCTTTAGTAAGGGTAGCTTTATTATATGGAAGTCGTATTGTTTGGGATCTTATCCCTTCTTGTTTGAATTATATTCTCTTTTTTGAGTTTCTTATTGCTAATGCTAGGATTAGGATGGACATTAGGAACGGGAGTAAGCCTATTGGCTTGGGATTATCTTACTTGGTTTTTGTTTAAGTTTTGATTTTATTAAAGCTCTTTTATTTTAAAAAAAAATTAAAAGATTTACATTTAAATATTTACTTGCATTTAAAAAGATGAAAAATTTTAAAGATAAATAGCAAAAAATAGATAAAAGCGGAGTAGAGTGGGACGGAGATGGATGATCCAATATCTTTAGAGGTGATATTGGTTCTCAAAATTATACATCCATAGTAAGAGGGATGGGTGGTAAAGCAGAGTGTGACAACTGTGGAGCAATTCATCTGCTTAAATTTATATTTCAATAAATTATTTTACTGAATTGGTGGTACGAGCCAACTCGACACTAATTTAACTAGAAAATTATTTAAAACTTTCTTTAAATAAAAACTTAATATTAATATAAGAATATTTTTATGTTTTACTATTTTATTATAAAATGTTTCACTAAAACAATTAAAAATACAATGTTTAAAAATTATTACCATTTTACATATAACTCAATTTTTAAAAATACAATTTTAATATTTTATTCTCCTCCATTCACATGTCAAAAAATCTAATAATAATTAAAAATTTCATATATTAATGCATTAAATAACCAAATATGGTTTTCTATTTCTCCTTGGTGAAAATAAAGGGTTGTTTGATAAATTTAAAATTAATAAATAGAAAAATAAAATATTAAAAATATACATGTTAAATTTTACTTGATATATTATTTAAAATTAAATAGGAAAGATAATTAATTGTTTGATACATATAGATTTTATTATGGTAAAAATTATATTATCTTAATTTGAGAAGTAAGTCTTGTCTAGTTGTCATTTTCCAATTTTTTAAATTTTAGATTATGGCAAAAATTAAATTATTATTTTCCACACTTATTCCTTGAGATGTTGCGTTGAAGATGGTCCAGGCACCCCTCACACCGCGCAAATCATTCCTTCTATAAATTCAACCTTCGCCATTAACGCTCAATCTTCTCCTTTTTCCTTAATTTTCATTTTAATTTCCAAACCCAAAGCAATGTCTCAGGTAAATTTCCCTTCTTCTTCTTCTTCTTTGCTTTTTCGTTTCCCAACTCCATTTCTTCATTATCATATTTCTTTGATTGGCTGAATCATCACAGATTTCTGCTTAATTATTTACATACATTTCATGAAATTTATTGGTTTTTTTGTTCTCGTCTGGGTATTTTTTGGTAGAATGCATTACATAAACAATTGACATATTTAGATTTCCTTTTCTTGTTTTTTGCACTTTTAGCCTAATAAAGGGGGAAAATGCATGCTTTTGGGCTTAAATACATCTGAATTTTTCCATATATGTAGTTGAATATTTCAGGGTATTTGATAATTTAGCATAATAATCATGTAGGACAGCAAATACATATACAGTTTTAGTATGTCGGTCCATGTTCAGAAATCGCTAATTAATGGTGATAATCTTAGATTATATGTATCCTTCCCACTTTTTTAATTGAGTATATATGGATGCATAAAGTTATGCCATTGATACTGAGTTGGGTTTTTTGATGCTTTAAAGAAAGGATTGAAATTGACCAAATTTCTTTTTGTTGTTGTCTTTCATGATTGTTGAATGTAGTTTTCTAGGTTGGTTTCTTCTCTTTTTTTCCACGATAAAGTTATAGAACCTTTTATTCATTTTGATTTGCTTGCAGACTGTTGTTCTCAAGGTTGGCATGTCATGCGAGGGCTGTGTCGGAGCCGTGAAGAGAGTTTTAGGAAAAATGGAAGGTCGGTATTGTATATCGAGCTATGTCTTCGATACAAGTATATTTTGTTTCTTTTTTTTTTAAATATTGGGCGGTCCTTGGAGGGTTATTCTATACTCGTATCTGAATATGTGTCAGACATGCATACTTTAGAAAAATAAAATAGCGGAGTGTTGGTGTATGAAAATAAAGTTTGCATTCATCATCTTCCTTTTTTTCCTTTAGAATGATAATTCTAGATATTTCCCCTTGCTTCGCTAGTAAATCGGTGAAGGATTTGCTTCTTTTTTACATTTAAGTGGGGATTTTGTAATGATCGGGTTTTAGGACACCTCTCTTGCGTCTCTCTACCTACCGAGATTTGGATGTTGGCCCTGCGTAAGCTTATGGGCATCCATTGATCCCGTCCTTAAGTCAGAAGTCCGTAGTTTGAATCAAACGAAGCACATTTGCAGGTAACAAATCCTTAATACCTTCGATTTAAGCGTGATGCGAGGGAAACATTCAAAAACCCGGTTATTTCAGATTGTCTGAGAATCTATGTCTTTGCATTTCACCATGAGACATGTCATCATCCAAGATCGGTTACTGTTGTTATATATTTTGTGATAAAAGGAGTGTTATTTCAGGTGTGGAATCATATGAAGTAGATTTAAAAGAGCAGAAAGTGACTGTGAAGGGACAAGTCGAGCCCGATGCGGTACTTCAGATGGTGTCGAAGACAGGAAAAAGGACTACCTTCTGGGATGCTTAATGTTCACTACAATTATGAGATATGGAAAAATGGTATGCCCTCCTTTTAACATGTACTATTTGGTGCTCTCTCATTTTTATTTTGACGTGTTTGTATTGTGTTGTAATGGAAAAAGATGAGCTTTTGGTTTTCCCTATTTATTTGCTGATTTAGTGGTAAATCTTGGAGCTTGAGATGAACTCGAGATTTAAAGCTCAATGATTTTCTTTTCCAGAGCTCAAAATAAATATTTAACAATTGATATATCAAAACATGTAATATGAAATGTAATGCTTAATTAATTACAATATATATGATTTTAAAAAATCACCAGTTTCAACCAATACTAAATTTATAACTGCTCAATATCTTCCCCAGTTATACTATATCAAACGGTCTGATTTTTTAATCACTCTTGACAACATACAGTACCTCAATGTTCAACATCCAAAACATCAAAGTTTTAAAGAAATTCACTATATATGTATGCAACGGTTTTACAAATGAATTCGTAGGAGTATTACAATACAATCAAGTACTACCTATTACCCTAAGTCAGAGGAACAATCTTTACATAAGTATCACGATATGCAAATCCAGTAGTTGTACCTATTTGAATAAATAAAAGGTAAATGATATTCATTTCAAACTTTAATAGCCAATTACAAATTATGGCCATTAGAGATGAAAAAATGTAACCATAAATCAGTTATGCACACGATTTAGTTAACTCACACAATGTATGTCTGTTTCCATCTCTTGGGACCACGTTTTCTTCTTGGGTTGGCGCTGATCATGCAGGAGAAGGCATTGACAAGCTCAGAATCCTCTTCGGTTGTCAAAATTTTCGCTGCATTTGGGTCTGCAAGTAGAAGTTTTGCCACGAGAAATCCTGCAATAGACCAGGTTTGGAACAGTCGCGATTGTTTTCCAATGAACCTTGCCTTTTTAGTATCATAGTACTCGGGCCATTTGTCCTTGGATATGCGTTTCTCAGCAACTGAAACAGCTTTTGCAGCAATTTCCGGTCTATTCATCTTCATGCATGCGACAGTGAGCTGTACGACGGGATTCAAGTATCAGAGTTTCATACTTCAATTGCCAAGCTTAGACTCAAAAGCAATCTCTTTCGATATGCAAAACACGAATATTTGTTATATACATGTGAAACATCGATAAGCTAAAAGTTGGCCAGACCGGTATCTATAAGCTTCAAGCTACAATGGACCAAATGTCCTTAGCATCTACAGTTTTCCTCAATATACATATAAATACAGACATACACATAATTTGGATAGTCATCTACAATTACTTAGGAAAGGCAATCGGATTAATAGGACCTTGAAATCAACAGAGGAATATAGAGCAAAATCCTCGAAATTTATAGACTTCGAATGCAAACTTGAACGTTGGCTTAACAATGAAATTTGGAGAAACTAAATGAAGAATGCCACAGTTACTAACCTGCCAGAGTAGAGTTGGCCAGGAACCAGCATTGTGGTAAGACCAAGGCCTGCATACATTGAGATTAAAATACAGATATCGACCAAAAATAAGAACACTATTATATTTAAGAGAGATAGATTACGTGTTCTTTGGATCACAGCCAGTGATGATCTGCCACTCCTGACCTTCAAGAGCTGGGTAACATATCTTAAATGGCATTTCTGCCACCAAATCTGCCCATTTAGTTTCAATGAGATCCAATATGGCATGAGACTGATCGATCGTTGCGAGACCACTCACAACGGCCCACAAATTTCCTAGAGAAAAGAATCGAAAATCCATATGTGCTGGTTGTAAATTCCCAATCAGGTACCCTCCTTTATTAGGCATCCATTCCACCAACCAAGGAGAGATTTGATCGGGATAAATGTTGAACTTATTAACTGCATCATATGAATACTCTTCAGTCTTGTAACGGTAAATTTCATTAAGTTTTCTCATATCAATCCAATAATATTCCCGAATATGAAACGACAGAGCAACCAGACGGTTATTCAATGCTCGAATAAGATCAGCTGATCCATCCCCCGGAATAAGCATTTCACGTGCACATAACAACGCTGAATAGAAAAGTGCCTACACGAATGCAAAAATTATCTCAATATCAGATTTGATTTTCACTCAATATAAATTCCTCACGCATGCAAAGCATATAAACCTTATTATTTTAGAAAATGTTGCCATGCAAATAAAACTAAAATTGTATCAGTAAACTCAACCAACTTTCAGCATAAATCAAACAGAAGCAAATTTTGAACGACTTTTTCTCAAAATAACAGAAATGTAATTTCTAATTAACTATAGTTTTTCTATTTTATCTTATAAGAACTTTTTATAAAGCAAAAATCAAGTGTCAAAAGTGTTGTTCCAATAGGGTCAGAAGCGTGTAATTTATTGTACTAAAAAATCACACAAAGTTCAATTCCCAGGGAAGAGAGGTGGATCACAAGGATCTCTTAAATACCAAGTCTTTCCTTAGTCAGAATATCCCTTCTATAGTAATTTAATAGCACAATTAAATACTACTATTATACCCTCAAATATTGAAAGAAAAATAGGACAAAAAGAACACAAGAGTTTTAACGAGGTTCGGTAAATTATACCTACGTCCTCGGGCACTAACACCAGATGATAACTTTACTATCTCCAAAATATTACAAACAAATAGAATTCCTTAAGAATTCTCAAATGGGAGAAGAGAGAAAACTAAGAGAGAAAGATTGGTTGGGATGATTGAAATGAGAAATGAGAAGGCCTATTTATAGTTGAGGTTCAAGGACCAAACAATAAATAGCCCAATCTCAATGACCAAAAAAATTTATCCCATGCCACTTTTTCAAAGTCAACTTTAGGTTGCTAAACTTGCACCACTTTGTATTGTTGGCCATTAATGTTGTCTCCCATTAATGTTAACAAAAAGGAATTCCAAAATTGTTCTTTGGATTATTTTTATTTACCTGAATTTCCAGAGGGTGTCCATGAATTCCCATGCGGCGATCTATCATACAAGAACCATCAGTAACCAATAATGTCGGAAACATATCGAAACCATCAGCAAGACATAGCCGCAGGATCATCTTGATTCCAGTTTGGACGTCAACTCTCTCCTGAACTGAAAGGTCATCTGAACATTTACCATATGCCCGTAATAATATAATCCACCACAATCCTGCAATTGGAAGAGGTTGTTATGAAGTATTTCAATAAATAAAACAGAAAACCCTTTCTAGATTCTTTTTTTACCAGAATCAACAGGAGCAACACGGCCAATAGCTGCCTCTCCAAAGTCGGGATCCAATACCTCCTCCGTTGCTGAATCATCACCATCAAGAGGAACTGTGCGCACTTTAAAACTAGCAGGCATCAATCCCTGACCAGGGCTATGACAGTCCATTGTTTTCTCCCAACTCTACAGTACAAGAAAGTAAATAATATGTTAAATAAGAAAAAAAAAGGGGGGGGGGAGCACGAAATTCTTATAAAAGTAGGCATACATTCGAAAGGACACAGATCCAGATGCTTGATGAACTGCATGTTCACATATGTGGAAAGAAAAATTTGCAAAAGATCTCATTCACAACCACTAAAACGGAATAGTTCATTTTGCTACATTATCAAATTTTGCCATATAATTCTATTTAAAGACCATATCTAAAACAAGATCATTAGAGCCAAGTCCTTTAAGTATATTGATTATCCTATCAGTTAAAAGATTACATGATCATAATGTTGACATGTTTAAAACCAAGGTTATAATCTTATACCCATTTAGCTATTTTGATAGCCTCCATTGCTATCTAATACTAGCTAAACTTAGGTAGACAAGAGGCGAACTACCTTAACTGTAGAAGTAACAATTGAAATGTTTATGCAACCAGACATTTCTTTATCTATCAGAACACAAGAGTTCATCACTAAATCTATTTCACCAAGTAGTGCTGATTAGAAAAGTATATGCTTTCTACTATGCATGTAACCAGCAAGGTAATGAAGCATTAGGAATATGTAAACCACTTGTAGATATATACTAGCAATAACTAGGCAATTAGAAAGGAAAGTGAAATATCACTGAATTAATCATCACCAACTTTATTAGTGAAGTATACTTTAAGATAACAACCAAAACATAAAATCACCATTGGTATTGGATATGAAATTACCTGTAACTGAAGAGTATGAAGTATGAAGTTCCGGACAATGTCATACTCTCCTTTTAACAGGAAAGCAATACCAGAAGGTATGAAATCACGAATAAAGACTTGATCGTAATTCAATACATTGGAACTTGTGGGATCATTGGCAGCAATTGTTCCAACAGGACTTCCACAATAGTAAACCATAGAAGCCCGGAGTAACTTCCATGCTTCATCCTCGACAGAATCTACACCACCCGTGAAAATGGTGTTTGTGCCTGTTCCCACTTTACCATTCGACATTGAGACTTCATTTTCACTCTTCAATTGCTCAACAGTCTTGAACTCCAGAATGTCTTCCGAGTTCATCGAACCATTAAGATTCAATTTCTTTGCATTATCCACAAACCACGCCCCATTTCCTTCACCTATATCTACTCCACTCGCACTTTCAGCTTGCTGGCATTTGCATCTAAGAAGTGTCAATCTGTCGATTGCCGTATTCCCATGCAAACCACCACCTAGTCGCTTACACCTATAGCTTCCTATTTGACATCCCGACATACTCGAACACTTCAAGGACGGCAAACGCCTTGACCCTTTTTTCTTCACAGACTTAATGTGGCATTTAGAATAGAAAACTAAATCCGAATTGCTAGAACACATATCACTACTTAAAAACTGAGGGACAGCCCCCGTTAAAACGTGCAGAACAGCCTCCGAAGTTCCCATTGACACGATGCTAATCAAATTAAAGGCACCTAATTAAAATTGAGCTGCTTCTAATCAAACAAATCCAAAAGCTTCACTTCACTTCAAGATACTGAAACCTTAAACCAAAAACAAAAGAATCAAAGGATACAATCAACATATATTATATCAAAAAGAGTTCACATAATACCAATAAGAAAAATAAATAAACTAACAGGAAAAAATTTGAAACTAATATAAACCATAGCATAGTTGATTAATTGATCCAATAGAAATTAAAACCAAAAAAAGAAAATCAAACTTCTGTACAAAAGCGCAGGAGCAAAATTCAAATAAAATCATGAATAGTAAATATGCGAAAATAAAATAAAAAAAGCACCATAAATTTAGATTCATCAAATCATTTTTTTTTTAAATTCCAAAAATGCTGGAATAACATATTAACTGACTGAGCGAATAGAAATTAAAAGAAAAATCATATAATCAAATTACTTTGCATTCCATAAAAGCCCATGAGGAGGATTAAAGTAAATTATAAATATCCAGTGCAAAAAAAAAGTAAGAAAAATTTATATTCTTCGAAGCATTTTTAGTTAATCCAAATCAAATGCAAATCCCTCCATGGAAACAACAAAACCCCAATAGGATTATAAAGAATTACAGAGAAATAAGAAAGAAATTAGCTAACCTTAGTGGGTCTGTTACTCTGTTTCATAAACGAGACGAAAGATATCCGAGACAGTTAGTTTTGAAATAAAACGAAAATAAGTAAATAAAATACAAATAAAATAAAAATCGGGAAATGTTTCTTCCTATTATTTTGTGTGTACCAAAAGCAATCACATAATCATTTCATTTTTTTGGGTAAAAATACCTACCCAGTCACTCTCAATTTTGGTATTGAGCAAATTGGTCCCTACTAAAAAATTGAAGCAATTTAATTCTTATTAATTTCGAAATTGAGCAATTAAAAATAGTGTTAATGCTTTTCGTCAATTTTGATTGATATAATAATAAATTTTAACTCTCAAATTTTACATATTTTGTCAATTTTATTTCTATTTAACAAGTTTAACTCACAATATTTTTGTAAATGTTGAGCTAAATTCATCGACTTTTTTTTTAAAATTAAGGTCAAATTAACAAAATATGTAAATGTCAACAGCTAAATTTATTATAGTACCAATCAAAATTATGTATGATTGATACAAAACATTAACATAGTGATTAATTGTTCTTACTTTTACTTTTAAAAATGACAAGAATTAAATTAATTTGATTTTTAAGGAGATTAACTGAAAGGGACTAGACAGGTGTTTTTACCTTTTCCTTTTCGAAGCAAATCACGCAATCATTTCAACTGTGCAATGGATAGAAATTTGACATGGCCAAGCTTCCACGTCTCTTTTGCGTTTTCCTTCTTTGAATTAGTTAATTATAATGTGAACAATGAACACCCTTAATTATTAGGTGATCATATAATATTTATTATTAAATTTTAAATTGATTCTTAAATATTAATATTATATTAATTAAGTTTTTCGGTCGATTTTAGAAATTAAATATCAAAATATTTAAAACAAACGACTACATGCAAAATGATGAATTTTGATACGATGAATATCTTTATTAAGTTTTAAAGATATTATCTTCTTTCTTTTAACTTGTTGATATATAAATACATAAAATACATATGTGTCTATAAATATATTTATAACATTTAATAATGGAGACAACCTAATACTAATACTTTAATCATTTAATTAAAATATTAGGTGATAACTTGATAAATTAAAATTTTATAAAAATTAAGTAAAATTTCTTAGATAAAGGCAGGATCGTACACTCAAGAAAACTTTATTTAAAATTATATATCAATTGTTTAACTTTTAAAAATTACGTAATAGTCGTTAGCATTATCAAATTAATATATTCTGATCACTTGTCCGTTAATTTTTAGTAAGAAATGGCGTGGTACATTTCAAGATACAAGCCTGTTTGTCTCAGGACAAAAGCCCATTTATCTCGAGACATTACAAAATCGAAGCTAAATATTGTTTCAGGGGTGCTCTATCTGGAGACTTGTCTCAAGATAAAAGTTCATTTGTCTCAAGACAAGCCAACATCAAAGCTAAGGTTTGCTTCAAGGGAGTCGTGTCTTGAGACGGTTGAGTATTTGTCTCGAGACATATGACAAATTGTCTCGAGATTGACATATTGTGTATTGAGACCACAGGCTCTAGCAATTATATTTGTGTTCTTCCTGCCTCGAGATAAGGGCATTATGTCTCAAGACATACTGATGTAGGTTGCATTAAATATGCGAAATAAATACTCTCAACGACTAGAAAAACTCTCTCAAACATCTTCAAACATCCATAAATCAATTAAAGGATATAAATATCATTTAAAGACACTCGAATGGAGACAAGAAACAAATTTACAAAGATCAATACCTAAAACCCAATTAATTCTCGTTGCTATCCTTATTTACAAATACAACATCCCACTTTTTGTAAAATGATTTAAAACCAAGTGAGATATTCAATTTCTAGTATAAGAAGTGACCATGGAAAAGAATTTGAAATTTTGACTTTGACAATTTTTGTAATGAACAGGATATTAACTACAACTTTTCGGCACTTAGAACTCTGTTGGAAAATTTCAATTTAGAAAAATGGTTTTCAGTCAGAGCGAAAAATTAAAATTTTAAAACTGAGTCAGTTTGTGATATTTATAGCAATAAATTTTATCTGAAAAAATACTTGTGCTTTGTGCGAGATATATCCTAAACGTACCCAGCTTTCAATTGGACGACCTTCTATGCTATTCTCTTACCACGAATTGCTTCAAATGTGGGCTCAAACAATCACAAACCAAATACAAAATCAGAAATGATTTATTATTTTTAGTAGGAAAGTAATTCTCTCTCAATAAAAATCGGTAAAATTATAATTTCCAGAAAATAAAATTTATTCTTAGAAAATAAATTCTCACTATTTTCTAGCAGAATAATAATATATCAAACTTATATAAAACTTATGTGTTAATAGTTCTACCAATGCCATCTATTTATAAAGAAAGATAGGATATTCTTGGTTGAATTAGTAAAACACAGATAATATTTATTTAATAGAAAAAATATTCTACTATAAGTAAAATGGGGTGCGCAGCACACCCCAATAAATAATACCAGGAATGTTGACCCTCACTCCTATGATGAGGGGATTTAGGCTTCTCAAATATTTGGTCAAATTATATGAGCTTCCTAGACTTTTAACCCATCACTTTTTAATTTGAGTCAACCCAGTACATGTTTTTTATTCCCAAAATAAATATTAATTAATTAATTTAATTGGATAAATTAATTTTTCAATTAAATAATTTTCCCATTTCAATTCTAATTCTATTAAAATCATGACAACTTTAACGTAATAGAATCTATGAGGAAATATATTTAATTTTCATGTTTAACGGATTCACAATTACTAATTAATTTAAATCTATTTTTGAACTTCAAGTATTTAACTAAATAAACAATAATTCGAAAATCTTAAATTAATTTTCAATTCATTTCTATACTCAATGAGAAACACAAATTTATTTGTGAACATGATCCATTTCTCTTACTTCGTCATTTTCATCCATTTATGTTCATTTAGTTCCACAAGCAATTCATTTCTAGTTTCAACGAGCTAGCGGAGGGACCGATTTAATTAGGTCTCAAATAATTTATAATTAAGTTCTAGTTTTTCGCCTATTAATTATAAACTTATTTAGTTACTAAGTCATTCCATTATAGTATTATGATTGAGCTCTCCCTAGTTAATATCATTACGGAAGTTACTCAATCAATGCTTGTCCAATCACCTTATCATAAGTATGCTACCCTAATAGGTTATCCTTAATCTCTTTGGGATAAATTCGTTCTCTCAATATGATTATATTTTATCTCATGATAACTATTAAATCTTCTTTAATGAAAAGTCACTTACTATCAAATAGTAATTATGACGTGTATCACAAAGATAAATAACCCGTATATTGGATCTGGTGCCCTAAATGTAGTATTTTCGTCTAAGTACACTTGCAAATTTTCGAAAAAAATTGGTTAATAAAATTATTTATGAATTACATTAATATTATGTATAATTGTCCTCATATGGTTTTTGCTTACAAAGCAAAATGAAAGTAAATGTTGCTCATTGATTATCTAATGTTTAACTAATACTAAAAGATATTATGTGGTTGGATCATAATACAAAAAGACAACTTATATTAGTAAACGAACTTAAACATGTCCTTAGTCAAATAAAAAATGAACAAACCAATTGAAAGATTAATGTATCGTCTATCAAGTCCAATTAGTCTAATCAGAAATGAACAAACCGATTGAAAGACTAATATATCGTCTATCAAGTCAAATAGGGGAGGTGCTTTGTCTTGGGCATCGAAAAGATGACTCCCAGAAGAGAGAGACTTATATGTGACTGAATAGACTAATAGTACATCGGACTAGACCCAAAGAGAATAGATCCTAAATTCGTTTATGGATTTATTCACTTGTGACATTTATAGTGTAGCATATTGATTTGTCATAATTTAATATGTCAAATTAGGCTTTCCATTACATTTAACATGCTTATTCTCGAGCAATTTGAAAGTTTTGTTCTTGTTTTTGCATAATTTTAAACTGTGATTTAATAAGTGATTTAGTGTGTTTTATACTCTTTTTGAGATCTAAGTTGGTCAAATGCATTATAAGGGACCTAATGGTTTAATGAATGTTGTAGGGAGTCAATGGTGACCCGAGCGTGAACGAAAATATCACCTAGAGGGGGGTATCGCAATATCAAAGCATGAAAGTCATGATACCTCTGACAGTGCTGAATTGAAGAGAAAATAGGCCATCTATAGTGATATCATGATACCGGCCTTGGGTGTTGCAATCCCAAACATCCGAGGACCCCCTATTTTTGAAAATACCAATGGTATCACGATACAGACCTTTGGTGTCGTGATACCCCTGTCGAGCGGGGACAAAAAATAACTACAGAGGTAGTCTTTGTCCAACTGAAGCACCAATCAAAAAGTACATACTACTGGGTATTTTGGTCATCAAAGATAAGGTTTGATGCCTGTTGAAAAAAGTCAAATTTTGGTTGGAGAGAGAAGACTAGAAGTGCTCATGGGTCGGGCCAGGCCCAACCAAAATTTTAGGCCTGTCTTGAAAAATGGGACTAGATTTTTGCCCAAGCCCAACCCAAATAAAAATGCTAAAACTCATATAACAACCTGATTTTGGACTTAGTCGGAATAGTGATTTCGAGACCAAAAATTCGAAGTCGAGAAAATTATTTTATTAATTATTTTAGGGTTATAGCATGATTATAAGGGTGTATGAAAATTTTGGTGAAGTAATTTTAGCGTTTGAGAGCTTAATTTCGAAAAAGGACTAAATCGTATAAAGTGCAAAAGTCCTATTTTAATAGCTAAAGGTTCCAAATAGCTAAAGAACCTAAATTGGGAGTCTTTAAAAGACAATTAGACCCTAAGATAGTGCATGGCCGACCATAGGAGACAATTTGGTCAAAAAGTCCAAGTTTGGTGGGTTTAGTGGCTAATTTGACTAAAATAGAAATAAAATAAGAAAAAGATGATATCACATTCTCATCTTCTTCACTACCACCAATTTTTCAGCCATTTTTAAAGGTTTTGAGCTTCAAAAATTTCAGCAACTTGTTCCTCTTGCAAGTAAGTGATTTACATACTTTTTATTGATGATTTTTACATTTTTAGACCCCTTGAAGCATAAGCTTTCTATAAAGAGGACTATTTTGTAAAATGGTTGAGAGTTTAGGGTTTTTCCATGAAAGTATATATGTATTTTTCTGAAATTTTATGGAAGAATATGAGTATTAGATGTGTAATAAACAGCTTTTGTGAAGGGATTTCTCATGAAAACCCTAATAGGGACTATTTTGCATAAGTTGAAAATTTGATGATAAATGTGTGAGATAGTGGAAATTTTGGATTTGCTATAAGAGAAAAGGGGGTTCGGCTAGGCTTTTGATGTGAGGAAAGTCGATAAAAATTGATTTTCAAACCTAAGGGTAAAATGGTTATTTTGCAAAAGTCTAATGGCAAAATGGTCATTTTACCCAAGTATAGATTATTGAGTGCCTAGATCAATAAAGTGATTAAATTTGTAAATTTTTTTTATTATAGATCAAGAAATTCAAACTCTAAACTTAGACCGGGGGAAGGCCAAGCAAATTGATTTGACCAACTGGACACTATATTTTATAACCGAGGTAAGTTGTATGCAAATAATACAACTACATTGTCATTATATGTGATGAGTTAATTTAGCATGAATTACTTGATTTTGGAAATAAGAATGCATGATGATAATTTAGATAATAGAATTCCCGTTTGAACCATAATAAATAAATCGGATATTCATGTCATGACGTATGGGTTATTGTGAGCTAGTGTAAGACATGTCTGGGACATGCATCGGCCACATTATGAAATCCAATGTAAGACCATGTCTGGGACATGAAATCGACATTGAGAAGTGTAAGACATGTCTGGGACATGCATCATATAACACCCTTTACCCGTACCCGAGGCTGGGATAAGGTACGAGGAGTTACTGGAGAAACACACAAACATTAAACTAAAATACGGGCCATAAAATTTCATTCATATTTCAAAACGTTCATTCACTTACACATAGTCCCTTATTTGAGTCTACGGAGCCCAAAACATACTTTAGAAAGAGTTCGAGACTAAACCGAGAACTTACAAAAATCTTAGAAATTTCATACTTTAAGGCTCCACACGCCCGTGTCCCAAAGTTGTGTTCCATACACGGCTGAGACGCATGGTCGTATCTCTGCCTGTGTGGAATATACCTAGGCTATTTTCCAAGCTTTGGTCAACCTTAATCTCTTACACACTTATACATTTATACCAAGATTATCATCTTACCAAATATCTTCAGCTTAATCATCAAGCATTCATATTTAAAGCTAGATCATATCTTTATAAAATACCACAATTCAGATGCGCAGAATAACATGTTTGCCTGAAACATTTCAATTCAACTCCATGCCCAATAAGCATTACATTGAGACTAGTCATATATATATATACACATGTCATGATACATATCATTCTCCTTTTGTTTTCTTATAAACACATATCATTTATTTCATTATATCAATATTTCATATACCATAGTTTCCATGTATTCCACATATATTTATTTTCCTCCTCCTCCTCTCCATTCCACATCCTTAATGTATATAGCATTCTTGTAAGTACGATTTCACAATTTACTAATAAATGCTCACATCAAACTGTCCACACGAGTCATACTCACTTACTTATTTATAATTCGAGCTAAAGAGCTCCAAATTAAGATCTGTAAATTTCCACTGAAACTAGACTCACATATATTTTCATCATAAAATTTTCATAATTTTTGGTTTAGCCAATTAGTACAGATTATTCATTAAATTTTCCCCTGTTTCACTTTCTGATAATTATGACCTCTCTTCACTAAAAATTAATTATCTCACAGTACAGAACTCGGATAATGTATTGTTGATTTATCTTGAAAATATACTCATTAGGGATTTTAAAAATATAAGTTTGTGCCTCTAATTATTTTTCTCCAAATTTTTGTGATTTTCCAAAGTCAGAACAAGGGATCACGTAATCATTCTGAACCAGTCTCAAAAAATATAAATATCTCAAAATATAGAACTCCTTTGCTTGTTATGTTTCTTTTATATGAAAATAGACTCATTAAGATTTAATTTTATATTCATTCAGCCTCTGATTCAATTTATACTATTTTTGGTGATTTTTCAAATTCACGCCATCGCATCGTCCAAAACAGCTTTTATTGCTAATTCACTCTTTCACACTTTCTTTGTATTAACCTCATTTTAACATACATATCACGGGCAAATTACCAATAAAAGTCCCATTTTTTTTAAATTTACCGAAATGGGCCAGGTCAGAAATTATTAATCGGAATGGGCCAGTTTTTACAAAACGCGTCCACGTCGGTAGCGTTGTCGGGAAGCGAGAACGCTTCCTCAAGAAGCGCTTTGCCACGTGACGTAAACGCTTCCTTGAGGCGTGCTTTCATCACGAGGCAAAGCGCTTCCTTGAGGAAGCGTTTTCCCCGTGTTTGAACAGTAGCAACGGCTACTTTTTTGACCGTTGGTAACCCCCCCAACGGTCCAAAAAAAACTATAAAACCCCTCACCCCTTTCATTTTTTTCACACTTAAATTCTTTCAATCTTCAATCTTTCAATATTCTCTCAAATTCCTCTCAAATCTCTCAAATTTCTCTTAAATTCCTCTCAAAACTCTCGTTAATTTTTTTCAAAAAAGTTCTAATTTTATTTTTTCTATATTTATTTTTAAAATAAAAAAAATTTGATCGTGTTAGCAATGGCCGAAGAATTAATTTGCTTCAATGATAAACACATATCCGTTGAACAAATGCAAATGGTAAGTGTTAAATTTAATATTTAAATATTATTTAAGATTTCTGTCATTTATGCAAATTTAAATAATTTTTATTTTATTATTTCTTATAAAAGTCTGTAGATCGGATATTGCAATGCTATATCCGTAACATGACTGGTCCTCCATCACCGTTGATAGAGGATTACCTACGGGAAGCAGGTTTTTGACAAGTGGCGATGATAGGCCGGGGGTGCAAGCTGGACTCGAAACTTATTAGTGCGTTGATAGAAAGGTGGAGACCTGAGACGCACACATTTCATCTTCCATGTGGAGAGTGCACTATCACTTTGGAAGACGTGCATTTGCAATTAGGATTGCCGGTGGACGGGGACGCAGTCACTGAGTTCGTTCATTCTGCTGATTGGGGAGCGATATGCTACGAGCTTTTGGGTGCTATTCTGGACAATATTAACGGAGGTCGGATCGAGATGGGCTGGTTACGAGACACATTTCCGGAGCCGGATGATGATTCTACCGAACTAGAAAAAATTTGATATACTCAAGCATACATTCTTCAAATAATTGGAGGTTATCTGATGCTGGACTTGTCATGAAACCTTGTACATCTGAGATGGCTGCTGAAACTCGTTGATTTTAGAGCAGCTGGTGAATTTAGTTGGGGGTCTGCCGTGTTGGCAATACTGTACCGAGAGATGTGCGGGGCTATGCGACCGAATAAAGCAAAAATCGGAGGTTGCCGCTAAACGAAAATATGTCTCTTGCACAACTGATGTTATCGGTAAATGACGTGTTCCTTTTAAAACATAATTTATACATTCGGCCAGGTTTGAGGTCATGTGACCATATCGTAATCCGCCGTCGTATGCTTGTGTCCACTGTTCGAAAGGTATATTACATAGGTAGTCATGGCCCTCTTCGTTAACTGAATGGAAAACTGCCAACATCTCATGAAAATGGTCCTTACTTATCTCATAGCCTGCCAATATAAGTTGATAGCGAAAATTACATACCACTTTTCCATTTAAAATAAATTCAATATTCCAAATGAAATTATATTAATAGAGATAAAGTTAAATACCCATGTTGGCCACTTGCCGTCGTTCACCTTTAGATGGATATTGCCTGTAGTAGTTGGAAGCAATGTGCCTTAGGCAGTACTGATGGTGTGTGCGATGCCATAGGCTTCTCTGTCGCTCAATTGCAGCTAGTATCCCGGTGCCTCGATCCGATATAACGCATATATCAGGTTGGGGGCAAACATGTATCCTTAACCTAAAAAGAAAGAAATCCCAGTCATCAGCTGACTCTCCCGGTGTTATTGCAAACGCAATTGGAAGGATTCTTCCATTACCATCCTGTGCGACTGCTAGCAATAGCCGATGGGTATATCTACCGTACATAAAGGTACCGTCAATTTGTACCAATGGCTTACAATATGCAAATGCGTCTCGGCATTGCTTAAAGCTCCAGAAGAGACGCTTAAATACTTGGCATCCACGGAGCAATTGGTCGTTATAGTATGCAGGTTCTGTTTGAAGGTCTGTTATGCAACCTGGGATGTATCTCTCTAGCACTTGACACCACTGCCATATTTTATTATATGAAGTGTCCCACCCACTATGCATCTTCTCCAAAGCCTTCTGCTTAACTATCCAAGCCTTGCGGTAAGAGGGCGTGTACTCCATTTGGTTACGAATATTGGCAATTAAGACTGGTATTGAAGTTCTAGGATCTGCCTTCACCGTGAGTAGTATTAAGCTAGCTAACATAGCTGAATCCATCTTGGGATGATCTTGTGAAATACCTTTCAACGAAGTACGTTAAATAATATAACATTACATAATAACAGTATTATTCAAAAACCTTAAATACTGTACCTGCAGCACATGTATGTGGACCTTTATACTTTTTTATCTCCCATAACCCTGTCCTTTTCCTCAACGAGGCGTAAATTTTCCATGAACAACTTCCGTCTTGCACTGCACACTTCGCTTCAAACTTATTGGATTTAGATTTAACTACGTGGTAGTTAACACTGTTATTTATGCTATGTTGTTTCAATGCACCAAGAAAACTATCCTTATTGGAAAACTCCTTACCAACTTCAAATTCACTCGAATCCAATAACGAACTTGCATAATCATGTGTTCTATGTGGTAGATCTGGAAACTCCAATGTATAATCTGCAGATAGATCAACATTATGCATGTGGGCTGGAGGTGAGTATGCCCTGAATCATGGATCTTCTTCTTCATCTGAACCCCCTTCAACATCTTCAGGTTCAGTTGGAATAGGCTCCGGTTCAGAAAATAATCCAACTTCTGTACCATCACGGCCGGGCTCTCGAGGTGGATCCACATCGGACTCATCATCTAACCCACCATCATCTGCGACGTATGAGGTCCCCTCACCAGTGGACGTCATAGGGAGTACATCATCCTTTCTTCTGGGCATTTCATAACGTCCCCAATTGGATGTAGATTGCCAAGCACTATAAGTTGATGTCGTTCCCCAGTACGTATTTCCAGCATCAAACATCGACCCACCTAGGTGCATGTCTCATCCACTAACAGAGTGTCGTGCAGGGGTTGCGTATTCCATACCGCTACCAAAAACTGGCGGTTCCATGTTATGTAACCCACTAACGGAGTATCGGGCAGGGGTCGTGTATTCATCTCGAACAGCAGCCGCAAATGTATCATTTGGCGATGCAAATTGTACATATAACTCAATATATGGTGCTCCACTAGCAAGATCAGTCTGCACCATTGCCTCCAAGCTACAAGCACTTTTGATGTCGAACGAGTCATATGTTACTGGATCAATAGAAGCACAAAATTGATACCTAATAGACAACACTTTCATTGGCGTCGTTCCGAATATTTTATGCCTAATCCTTTTACAAAGTTCTGTCAAATCTATGTTCTGGTTAAAAACTAGTCGTATTGTATTCTCCGAAAAAAAACAACACCGTTCTCAGTGTGACGAACCTCACCATCATAGTAAATAATAGCATTAATGCGTTCACTCATCTTTAATTTTTATCCTTCTTAGCCTCTCTATTTTTTTTTTTTTGCTATAAGTTATGCAACCTGAGAACAAAATTTGGCTCATTTATAGCCCAAGTTATTTCAGAAACCACTGTAGCAAAAGAGCGTCCACATGGGAGCTTCTTTCAGTACTTTTGCTGAAAATGCATCCTGCTTGAAGCGTTTTTGACACTATTTATGCAGACACGTCTTCTCAAAATTATTTTTTCAGAGACCACTGTAGCAAAAGAGCATCCACGTGGGAGCTTCTTCCAGTAATTTTGCTGAAAATGCATCCTGCTTGAAGCGTTTTTACCACTATTTGCGCAGACACGTCTTCTTAAAATTATTTTTTCAGAGACTACTGTAGCAAAAGAGCATCCACGTGGAAGCTTCTTTCAGTACTTTTGCTGACAATGCATCCTGCTTGATGCGTTTTTTACACTATTTGCACAGACACGTCTTCTCAAAATTATTTTTTCAGATACTACTGTAGCAAAAGAGCATCCACGTAGGAGCTTCTTTCAGTACTTTTGCCAACAATTCATCCTGCTTGAAGCGTTTTTAACACTATTTGCGCAGGCACGTCTTCTCAAATTTATTTTTTCAGAGACTACTGTAGCAAAAGAGTGTCCACGTAGAAGCTTTTTTAGATTAACAAATAATTTAATTAAGTTACCCTAAACCCTAAACCCCAAACCCTAATTTATTTCAATTTTTTTCATAAATACCCTAAACCCTAAAATCCTAATCTAATTTTTTTTTAAAATTTATAATTAATTTACTCAAGTAACCCTAAACCCTAATTTATTTGATTTTTTCCTTAAAAACCATAAACACTAAACCATAATCTAATTTTTTAAAATTAGTAATTAATTTAATTAACAAACACCAAACCTTAATTTATTTAATTTTTTTCCTTAAAACCCTAAATTTTAAAAACCTAAAATTCTTAAAACCCTAACCCTAATTGCAGAAAACCCTAATAAAAACATGGGGAAAACGCTTCCTCAAGGAAGCGCTTTGCCTACGTGGACAGAAAGCGCTCCCTCAAGGAAGTGCGTTCTGTCCACGTAGGCAAAGCGTTTTCTTGAGGAAGCGTTTTCCTGCTTTTTCTCCTGACAACGCGCTGACATGGACGCGTTTTGTAAAAACTGGCCCCATTCCGGTTAATAATTTCTAACCTGGCCCATTTCGGTAAATTTAAAAAAACAGGGCTTTTATTGGTAATTTGCCCTACATATCACAAATCATTTTCACCACATTTCATACATCACAAGTATAGGCCCATGATCACAAGGTCACCATAAAATCATCCTCGCGTATAACTTACTTGTTTATAACCTTACCACATCCCGTTCACTTAATGTACACATCATTTACATAACCAAGTTCCTGCACTTATTCATCACAAAACTCACAAAGCAATACATAGAGAGTCTCCCGTTGAACACTTCGGATCAATCCTCGATACTTGGTGGTTTCAGCACATAGCTCCACCCATCATATAGTTCGGCTCTCTTGTACACATGGTGAACACTTAGTACCACCCATGTGACCTAGCCAGTTTATCTCGTAGCTCTCTTGTCTACATGGTGTCCTTCACCTGGAACCATGCATGCGACCTAGCTACATATATCCCGTAGCTCTCTTGTCTACATGGTGTACACATAGTATCACCTATACGACCTAGCTACATCATAATGTCTTGTAGCTCTCTTGTACACATGATGTGCACTCAACACCATACATGTAACCTAGCTACGTACCATCTGTATCATCCAATCTTTCCGAAGGTTCAACCGGGATTTCTCTATCTTTTCCAACAATTTCACCAATCAAGTAATTATCAACAAACATATTTCTAATATTATTATAAAATATCATAATACAAGTAAAATTGATGTATTACTTACATATAAACTTATATCTCATTTAATATCAATGCAATAACATTAAATTACACATTGCCTTATTAAAAATCATATGAACTTACAATTTCCCATAATATCCATAATCATAGAAATCACATTTATGTATGATAATTCAATGCACTTCATGTACCATAGACATATTTTAAATCAATTCATAAATGGGCACCATAAACATTTAATTTAACATAATTCAATTAATTCACTAAATTTAACTTTCAAATATAAATTACAGCATTATTGTTGTATTATTATCACACCAACTTACATACTTTCAACAACTCGGCAATCATAGTAAATATATCAATTTTACATTGAAACATGCATAAATTAATGCTTATTATACATATGAACTTTCCTCGATACAAAAACGACCATTTTACCAACTTTTATAATTTTCGATTTTTCTCTCATTCTAGGTTCAAATCTCATTTTCTGGGATCTAAAACATCATATTTTACTTATTTAATTAATGTACTATTCAAAACAGTCCTTAACTCAAACTTTGGAAAAATTACAATTTTGCCCCTAAATTTTTGCATATTTACACTTTTGCCCCTAGGCTCGGGAATTAAACTTCATCCCTTATTCTTATGTTTTATGATATGCTGATAACTTTTCCCTTCTATGGCAACATCAAATTCTCACTCTAACATATACTTATGACTATTAGGTATTTTTACCGATTAAGCCCTTTTACTCGTTTTCACTCAAAACCGAGTAGCACAAGTTGTCTAACATAATTTAAAACCTTATATTCTATCATAAAACATCAAAATAAACACATTTCGCCTATGGGTATTTTTCCAAATATGAACCCTAGCTTAAATTATTGCTAGAATAAGCTTAATTAAATTACCGGGGTTCCAAAAACGTAAAGAACTTGAAAAACGGAGTTAGAACGGACTTACTATTGAGCTTGGAAAGCTTGAAAACCCTAGGCATGGTTCCCCCATGCTAATTTCAACCTCCATGAAAAAGATGAGTCAATTTTGGCTTTATTTTCCCTTTTTATTTCTTTTAATTACCAAATGACCAAAATGCCCTTCCTTACTAAACTTTCAAAAATTCCATCCATGTCCAATTTTTGTCCATAACTTAGAAATTGGTCAAATTTCTATTTAAGACCTCCTAATTAATATTTCAAAGCAATTTCATACTAGAAACTTCTAGAATGCAAGTTTTGCAACTTATTCAATTTAGTCCCTAACTTCAAATTGAGCACTTTATGCATAGAATTTCTTCATGAAATTTTCACACAGTCATGAAATCATATCATAGACCTCAAAATAATCATAAAATAATTATTTCTATCACGAATTTTGTGGTTCCGAAGCCTCTGTTCCAACTAGACCCAATTTTGGGCTATTACAACTCTCCCCCCTTTAGAGATTTTCGTCCTCGAAAATCTTACCGGAGTGAGGTTTAGTATCTTTCTCATAATTTCCAGCATTACTAACTAATTGTTTTCAATACGATACTTTCAGAAACACTCTGTCATCAATTTGAATCCCAAGATAACTCAGTCAACTCTGATATTTCTCTAACTCTGTCCTTCACTTGTCAACCATTCTCAGTCTCCGGTCATATCTATAATTATTTTATCACTGAACTATTTGATTCCACACTTAGGAACTTAGTCAACATGATTCTCATGAATTTCCGTTATATACACCTCATCGGTAAGGGGTTGAGGTCGTACAGTCTCTAACTCGATTCTGACATATATCTATATGACACTTTTTTTTTTCATTATCCACATATATCATTATAATCATACTATCCACTTCAAACAATTTATTATTCATATCTGTCTTACATAAAATTTCCAATTATCTCATTTCAAACAAGTGCACTCACTCATACATTCTATGAATTTTGAATAACTTTAGTCATCACGTTTACTAATCAATTTAGTCAAGCATGCAACAGCATATGAAGGCCAAACAAATATGAATAAATATATCACTATATAAACTTTCATATCACATATTATCACATATAAATAAATCACGAATTCTTATTCATACCTTTCCGAGTTTAACACATCATAGCTACACTTTATTCAATTACTTCAATATTACTATCAAATGGTCAGATGTAGCTCGGTTGGAGAATACTTCATTTTAAACAAAATGGTCCTTATTAGTGTCAGGAGACATCATACTATCACATATTTGTGGCATGTATAACTAAACTCTCACACTTGCTATGTTAGTCCGAGAATCGACTAAACCTGCTCTGATACCACTAAATGTAACACCCCTTACCGTATCCGAGGCTGGGATAAGGTACGAGGCGTTCCTAGACAAACATACAAACATTAAACTAAAATACGGGCCATAAAATTTCATTCATATTTCAAAACGTTCATTCACTTACACGTAGTCCCTTATTTGAGTCTATGGAGCCAAAACATACTTTAGAAAGGGTTCGGGACTAAACCGAGAACTTACGAAAATCTTAGAAATTTCATGCTTTAAGGCTCCATACGCCCGTGATTCAAAGTCGTGTTCTATACACAGCTGAGACACATGGTCGTGTCTCTGCCTGTGTGGAATATACCTAGGCTATTTTCCAAGCTTTGGTCAACCTTAATCTCTTACACACTTATACATTTATACCAAGATTATCATTTTACCATTGATATTTAAAGCTAGATCATATCTTTATAAAATACCGCAATTCAGATGCGCAGAATAACATGTTTGCCTGAAACATTTCAATTCAACTCCATACCCAACAAGCATTACATTGAGACTAGTCATATATATATATATATACATGTCATGATACATATCATTCTCTTTCTGTTTTCTTATAAACACATATCATTTATTTCATTATATCAATATTTCATATACCATAGTTTCCATGTATTCCACATATATTTCTTTTCGTCCTCCTCCTCTCCATTCCACATCCTTAATGTATATAGCATTCTTGTAAGTACGATTTCACAATTTACTAATAGATGCTCACATCAAACTGTCCACATGAGTCATAGTCACTTACTTATTTATAATTCGAGCTACAAAGCTCCAAATTAAAATCCGTAAATTTCCCCTGAAACTAGACTCACATATATTTCCACCATAAAATTTTCATAATTTTTGGTTCAGCCAATTAGTACAGTTTATTCATTAAATTTTCCCCTGTTTCACTTTCTGACGGTTATGACCTCTCTTCACTAAAAATTAATTATCTCACAGTACAGAACTCAGATAATATTCTTGTTGATTTATCTTGAAAATAGACTCATTAGGGATTTTAAAAATATAAGTTTGAGCCTCTAATTATTTTTCTCCAAATTTTTGTGATTTTCCAAAGTCAGAATAAGGGATCACGTAATCATTCTAAACCAATCTCAAAAAACATAAATATATAAAACTATAGAACTCCTTTGCTTGCTATGTTTCTTTTATATGAAAATAGACTCATTAATCTTTAATTTGATATCTCATTCAGTCTCTAATTCAATTTATACTATTTTTGGTGATTTTTCAAAGTCACGTCACCGCTACTGTCCAAAACAGTTTTATTGCTAATTCACTCTTTCACACTTTCTTTGTATTAACCTCATTTTAACATACATATCACAAATCATTTTCATCACATTTCATACATCACAAGTATAGGCCCATGATCACAAGGTCACCATAAAATCATCCTCACGTATAACTTACTTGTTTATAACCTTACCACATCCCGTTCACTTAATGTACACATCATTCACATAACCAAGTTCCTGCACTTATTCATCACAAAACTCACAAAGCAATACATAGAGAGTCTCCCGTTGAACACTTCGGATCAATCCTCGATACTTGGTGGTTTCAGCACATAGCTCCACCCATCATATAGTTCGGCTCTCTTGTACACATGGTGAACACTTAGTACCACCCATGTGACCTAGCCAGTTTATCTCGTAGCTCTCTTGTCTACATGGTGTCCTTCACCTGCAACCACGCATGCGACCTAGCTACATATATCCCGTAGCTCTCCTGTCTACATGGTGTACACATAGTATCACCCATGCGACCTAGCTACATCATAATGTCTTGTAGCTCTCTTGTACACATAATGTGCACTCAGCACCATACATGTGGCCTAGCTACATACCATTAGTATCATCCAATCTTTCCGAAGGTTCAACCAGGATTTCTCTATCTTTTCCAACAATTTCACCAATCAAGTAATTATCAACAAACATATTTCCAATATTATTATAAAATATCATAATACAAGTAAAATTGATGTATTACTTACATATAAACTTATATCTCATTTAATATCAATGCAATAACATTAAATTACACATTGCCTTATTAAAAATCATATGAACTTACAATTTCCCATAATATCCATAATCATAGAAATCACATTTATGTATGATAATTCAATGCACTTCATGTACCACAGACATATTTTTAAATCAATTCATAAATGGGCACCATAAACATTTAATTTAACATAATTCAATTAATTCACTAAATTTAACTTTCAAATATAAATTCTGACATTATTGTTGTATTATTATCACACCAACTTACATACTTTCAACAACTCGGCAATCATAGTAAATATATCAATTTTACATTGAAACATGCATAAATTAATGCTTATTATACATATGAACTTACCTCGATACAAAAACGACCATTTTACCAACTTTTATAATTTTCGATTTTTTCTCATTCTAGGTTCAAATCTCGTTTTTTGGGATCTAAAACATCATATTTTACTTATTTAATTAATGTACTATTCAAAACAGTCCTTAACTCAAACTTTTGAAAAATTACAATTTTGCCCCTAAACTTTTGCATATTTACACTTTTGCCCCTAGGCTCGGGAATTAAACTTCATCCCTTATTCTTATGTTTTATGACATTCTGATAACTTTTCCCTTCTATGGCAACATCAAATTCTCACTCTCACATATACTTATGACTATTAGGTATTTTTACCGATTAAGCCTTTTTACTTGTTTTCACTCAAAACCGAGTAGCACAAGTTGTCTAACATAATTTAAAACCTCATATTCTATCATAAAACATCAAAATAAACACATTTCACCTATGGGTATTTTTCCAAATATGAACCCTAGCTTAAATTATTGCTAGAATAAGCTTAATCAAATTACCGGGGTTCAAAAAACGTAAAGAACTTGAAAAACGGGGTTAGAACGGACTTACTATTAAGCTTGGAAAGCTTGAAAACCCTAGCCATGGCTTCCCCCATGCTAATTTCGGCCTCCATGAAAAAGATGAGTCAATTTTGGCTTTATTTTCCCTTTTTATTTCTTTTGATTACCAAATGACCAAAATGCCCTTCCTTACTAAACTTTCAAAAATTCCATCCATGTCCAATTTTTGTCCATAACTTAGAAATTGGTCAAATTTCTATTTAAGACCTCCTAATTAATATTTCAAAGCAATTTCATACTAGAAACTTCTATAATGCAAGTTTTGCAAATTATTCAATTTAGTCCCTAACTTCAAATTGAGCACTTTATGCATAGAATTTCTTCACGAAATTTTCACACAATCATGAAATCATATCATAAACCTCAAAATAATCATTAAATAATTATTTCTATCTCAAATTTTTTGGTTTCGAAACCTCTGTTCCAACTAGACCCAATTTTGGGCTATTACAACATCAGCCTCGAGATGTAAGCCAGTGTAAGACATGTCTGGGACATGCATCGACTACGAGTGAGCTAGTATAAGACCATGTCCGGGACATGGCATCGGTATCCTACCCCATGCTGAGGCTCATTGAGTATCCGGTAGTGTTCCGAATGGTTCAAATATGAGAGTTATGGATTAAAATCAAGATAAAAGTATAACCGTGTTGAGAGTGATACAGGTACCTATTCAGTCTGTATGAGACGTGAGTTCAATATATATTATATGATGAGTATTGGATTGTGATGAGTAAGTTGTGTTTATGCCTAATTATATCAAGAGCATGTTGATGAATGGTATAGTTGTTGCTATGTGTTTGCATGCTTCTTTCTAAGCTTTATGCTTACTCCCTCTCTTCTCCATTTTCTTATAGTGTCGCCTAAATAGCTCGAGGATCAACAGATGTTCGAAGCCACGATCACACTATCATTCGAAGCACTCGGTATAGTTAGATTTCTTGTTGTTGTGTATGGCATGTATAGGGCTAGGATTTAATGTTTTGTGTCATTGAGGAATAGCCAAATGTGTTGGCTTGGGATAAATACATTTATTTTGTATAAGGCCATAGATAATGGTCAATGCCCATTTTGATATTTATATAGAAGTTATTATTTTCATGGATGCGTAAAACGAACAAATAAAATGTTGTCCATCGTGGTTAGTTTGGCTATGTGATGTGCCCCTGTTTTGGTATAGATTGATTTTATGCAGGTTATGTAAATAAGGCTGGCAAAGAGGCTTGGTAAATAGCCTTATTTTGTCCACACAGGTAAGCACATGGGCGTGTGTCTAGGCCGTGTGTGACATACGGTCTACCACATGGGCTTGTGATCCGGCTGTGTGTCCTCTGTACGTAAAATTTGCAAGTCAGTATGCATGCTAGTAAACGCATGGGCAGAGACATGGCCGTGTGTCTCAGCTGTGTGAAAAGCACGGCCTAGCACACGAGCTTGTGCCTTAGTCGTGTGACCCTTAAGAATTACTGATGTCAGAAACAGAATGTCCAGGTTTTTGCACATGGGCTAGGACACGGGCATGTCATGGCCGTATGAAGAACAAGGGTGTGTGCTAGGCCGTGTAAAAACCCCTATAGGTGTGAATTTAGAATTAATTCCACATGTGTGAGGGACACGGACGTGTCCCTGTATTACTTAGACCGTGTGAGTCACACGGGCCAATAGCACGACCATGTCAAATTGGTCACACGGGCGTGTTGCCCCTCCCACACGGGCGTGTACCCCTGTGGCTTGTAACATTTTTTAGGGTTCGTGGTAAGACCTGAATAATTCCCGAATGGTTTTAAATGAACGGTTAGAGCCTAGTAGGCCTTTATTTTGGAGTTTTTGATTTAGAGTGGAAAAGTTTTAAGTTTAACCAAAATTTGATGACTAAGAAATATGTGAATGTATATGACCGAGTTAGGTAACACCTCGTATTCTGTCTTGGCGTAGGGTACGGGTGTGGGGTGTTATAACTCGGGCTCGACCCAAATTGTTCAGATTAACTTTTTTATATAATTTTTAAAGATATAATACATCAAAATACTAAAAATTAAAATAAATATTTCCTATAAATTGAAAAAAATTTAAAAATGTATACTTAAATAACACTAAAATAGGTACAACTTAACAAGCAAATGCCTCTAAACTAGTAACAAAATTAACAATAAAACAAGAGTTATAAAATAACAACAAAATAGTAGCACAATACTAAAAAAAATAAGAAAATAGGAACAAAACAGTAAAAAAAAACAAAAAAAAAGCATTTTTTTTTACATATTCAAGCTAAGCTGGGATCGGGCCAAAAAATCGTTGCCCGAGGCCTCGTATTTTTTTGGCCAAACCCATTTTCTGGGCCTATATTTTTTACCCAAACCCTCCCACTTTTCTAACAGACTTTTGGGCCAAGCTAGGTGGCCAGACCTTTAAGTAAGTCTAGAGAAGACACAACATGCTTAGCATTTTAGATAGTTTTTATTTTTCTCTTCATCTTTTAGGGTTTAGTTTTCTTCTCCATAACTTTAGGATTTAGTCTTCTGCTTTTCTTTGGTTTTTCTTTTATATTTCGGTAGTTAGTTAAGTTAGTTATCACTGTAGCTAGGATTTATTTACTTGTTTTTTCCCTTCGACATCTTGTATTTTCAGTTTATTCTTTAGTATTAATATAGTTCAACTTCCTATTTATTTCAACATTAAAAATCTAACTTTTAAGTGTTATTTTACCTTGTTTTGTCTTCTATTTTCATTGTTTTGAAGCTCCTTCAAGAAAAACCCAAACTTCCATCATTTTCTTTATGTTAAATGTTTATGCCTATTGTGTGTGATTATTTGATGTTTGTTAGCTTAAAAATGTTTCTAAGGAGGTGGGTTGATTGAAATTTGGCTTAGTTAATTTTTAGGTCAGAGACTAAATTATAAAAATTAGACTAAATCGAATAAAATTCAAAACTTAAGATTGACGTCTCTAAAAGAAAATTAAGATAAGTGAGACCGAGAGGTAATCTTATTGCACACCAATTTGATAGTCCTGAGTTAGTTTGGTGAGGTCGAAAGATAAATCAGACTAATTTGTCTAAATCGGTAAAATTAAGACCTAAAGGTAAAATTGAACCAATTTAGGAGCATTAGCAATTTAGATACCTAATTCAAAGGTTAACCAACCACATGGAAGTCAACCAGCCGCTACCTATTATTGTATTTGTTAGTTTTGTACTTTGCTCAATTTACAATTTAGTCCTTCTCCATTTCTAGGTAGTTAATTAATGTAATTAACCCTTTGTATGACTTGTCGTAATATAATTTATTAGTGATTAGTTAGCTGGACTCTTTTAATTGCATGTTCATAGTTTAGAAATCAATTAATCGCCGACTCATTTAATACTTTGGTGTTTCATTTGACACTATAAATATTACAACTGGCACTGTACGCTTGCAGTTAAAATTGCACTCTTCAAATTTTTTATAAAATTATTTGTTTTTCTGTGCACGCGATCGCATACCTAAATATTAAATGGATGATGGACTATGTACGTGTGACTCGTTTACTTTGAAGTAAGTAAAAGCCTGAGTTCAAATAGATAAAGAACCGGAAACTAGTGTTTTGGGTATACAACTTCTACAATATGTAGTGTCATTCAAAATAGTGGAATTCATAACCCAAGTAGGTAAATGACATCATCTTATTGTCATTACATGGTTGATGAAAAGTAAATGTGGTCACAATTCATTCGTCTTTGTGATGAATAACTTGATTACTATTTGATAGTAATTGACTTTTCATGAAGGAAGATGTAATGGTTAATATGCGATAAAATAGGATCATAATGGGAGAACGGATATTATCCCAAAGAGATTAAGGATATCATATAAAGGTGACACACTTATGACAATATCATTGGACAAGCACTGAGTGAATTGCTTTCGTAATGGTATGTCATTGGGGATAGCCCAGTCACGATACTATAGTGGAATGACTTCATGACTAAATGAGTTTATAATTAATAAGTGAAAAGCTGAAACTTAATTATAAATCATTTAAGCCTCAATTGCATATGTCCAATCGGTCCCTCCGCTAACACATTGAAACCAAAAATGAATTGCATGTTGAAACAAATGAACAGAAATGAATATAAATGGTGAAAAGGGAGAAATAGAATCATTTGGAAATGAATGTGATTTTCTCCAAAATGGAAATGAAAAAACATGACCTGAAAAATGAATTTATATTTTTTGAATTAAATGAAGTTTGGAAATTAAAATAAATTATTTGGTCATAATGAACCGTTGATACAGAAAATTAAAGATATTTTATCATAGATTCTTTTACGTTAAAGTCGTCATGATTTTAACGGAATTAGAATTGGATTGAGAAGATTATTTAATTGGAAATATATTAAAGTTCATTTTCGAAAATAGAAAAAAAAATATCGGCTTGGATCAAATGATAAAGTATTGGGTTAAAAGCTCAAGAAGTACTTATAATTGGACCCGATATGGGAGAGGCCCAAAAGCCCATCATATTAAAAATAGTGGACGACAAACTCTAGTAATATTAACTAGGGTTAAAATAATTTTTTAACATTAATCTCATTATAGATCCTTTCCATATCTGTTCTTTTTGATACAATATCTAGAACTATCCATAACCCCTCTCCAACCCTTAAATGGGAGTATAATGCTCTTCAGCACACTCAAACTCACGTCTTCCTGCACTGTCAACATTACCGATACCAATCGACCTAAAACTCAATCCACCAATAGTAAAAGAATTTAAATATGAAATAAGTGATAATATTGTGAAAAATTTTAACACCCCCAACCCGTATCCTTCTCCGGAATCAGGTTACGGAGCATTACCGGAGTTTACAGATCAAACAGACAAAAGGTTCAAATATTTCATATCATCAAAACAAGTCATCAATGCATCATTTTAATCCAATTTATAGACATACCAAATCGAAATCAATTTGCTTGGTTCATGAGCACTTAAACATAAAATTAAATTCATATGCACCTATCTAGATTTAGTTTAATTTACAATGCCATAATATGGCTTCAAAAACAAACACATATTTATATGTATAAAACCAACCAAAATTAAACTTATAACCTCATTTACAATCAAACCACAAAATAACTATTATTTAGACACCCTAGGTACATGCTGACACAAAGGATAAACATCACCACATTTGAGTTCAGGATTGTTGTTGGATGCTGAATCGACGATCAAAAGTTAAGTAGCTAACCTGCGTACGGAAAATAAAATCGTACGCTGAGTATAAACTCAGTGGTATTTCTATAAACCGAATATTTAAAGATAATAAATTACAAATATACAATTGAAATATAAACACATATTAATATTTAATTATTACAACAACCATATCATATTTCATTTGTTTTACAAATATCTCAATTCTCATACTTGCTATATAAATAGCTTTTCGCAATTTATTTCACATTTCATTATACAATTGCAATATCCATTCCGTTGTCATTTCATGAGGATAAAACTCATATATTCCATATATTTGCAACATATTTCACCATTTATTTTCAATTCATTATTTCACTTCTATTTGTCATACCATACCATTTCAATATCAATTATAAAACTTTATTATTTATTTACCTCTATTAACACGACTCAGACTCGGACAGATACACAAATCCAAGTAAAACACACCAGTTTGGCACCCAGTGCATCATCGGATAATTCGAAGTAATAATTTGACATCGAGTGTCTCATCGGCTAAACCGAAGTAAATTGGTACCCAGTGCCTCATCGAATTAATCCGAAGTAGTAAATTGACACCTAGTGTCTCATCGACTCGAAGTTGAAGAAATCCCTGAACTCTTCCAATCCTATGGCATGCCATCTATATCTGACTCAGCCCGATACAGTTAATAGGGTTTAATTTCACATTTCAGATATAATCAATATCCAATACTGATTTTTTTATATAATCACATAATTTCACATATATTCATTTCAATTCAGAAATCAATCCATTCAATATATATATCTACTAATTCAATTCATTCAATCAATTATCAAAATATCAATTACTCACCTCAACACTTACCATATACATTAAATAAAAATTACAACAATTAATAACTAGCTTCGGATTATAGAAATACAAACCAAAAATTTCGAGTTATTCCTCGTCGACTTTATCTTTCCCTTTTTTAGTCGAGGATTCCGTTACGACGTTAGCTACGAAATTAAAATAATTAAAATTTATCAATACAATACAATTTAAATTTCATATTGAATATTTCAAATTTTTACTCAATATTTGTCTAAATTTTAATTTAGTCCCTAAACCGAGACTAATTTTGTTTCTTCACAATCAATTTTATATTTTCATACAAATTCCACTTTAGACTAGATTTAACTCCCTAGTTTCACTTAAATCCTTAAATTTTGAATTTTCACAATTTAGTTCCTAATACTCAAAATTTACAATTTATTTTACAATTCAATCGCTTTTTCATTTCTAACTTAAAATCTATCAATTTAATCCCTAATATTAAAATCATTCAAAAAGGCATCACTTAAAAACTCAATAGTTTCTAAAATTTTGATATGAGTCGAGTAGTATTTAACACCTGAATTTTAAAAATATAAAAATTAAAAAAAAAAAAAAGACTAAAATAACTAACCAATTAAGCTTGGAACTCTAGAAACTCCTAAACCTTCGTCTCCTTCTTTCTCCTGTTTTTTCTTTCTTTCCCTTTCAGTTTTGTTTTGCTTTCTCTATTTCTTTCTTTCTATTTCTTTTTCTTTCTTTCTTTATTTTGTTACTTACTTTAATATAATATATATTAAATTCACAAAAATCTTCCTTACATCGTCTCATTTATGAGCAATAGCATAATTGCTCATTTAGCCCCTTTAATTTTTTTAATCTATAATTCAACTTTCACCCTATATGTAATTTAGTCTTTATATCTAATTATTTTTAATTCAATCAAATTCACTTAATTAAAACCTAATTAACTACACAACTAGCTTCATAAATATTTATTAAAAATATTTACGAGTCTGATTTACGGAATCGAGTCCCGAAAATACATTTTTTTTAATTTGATCCTTTTTAATTAATTAACCAGCGAAACATTAAAATTTCTTAACGAAACTTTAATACCACCTTAATGACACTCCGTAAATATTTATAAAAATATTTAAGACTCAGTTTATAAAAATAAGGTCCCGATACCTTATTTTCTAAAACCATTTGAACTTAATAAATCACTTATATAACATAAATTATCAAATCAAAACTTTTTAAAATCACACTTGTCTCGTGAATATTAAATAATAATATTTAAGAACTTATTTGTTAGATTTGGTGACCTAAAATTATTGTTTTCGACACTACCAAAAAAACGAACTGTTACAAAAATAAAGAAGTTAAATGTTGAAAAAGAAAAGAGAAACTAACACACAAAAACAGAACTATTAAGAGAATTGAGAAGATATGTAGGTTAAGGTTAAAATATGATTATATTATATATGAAAAAGGAGTCAATATCAAATTAACAACCATAATTAGCATTTAAATTTAGAAGATATCAACAATATGTAATTATATTATACTACCATATCAAAGGATTTACGGCAGGAAAAATTTTCAAATCATTTACTAGTTTGTACAGGGTTAATAAATTTATTTAAAATTTAATTAATATATTGAAAAACTAATGTAATTATAAAATATTTTAAAAATATTTAACTAATTTAGAATAAATTTATTAATATTATTTAAATTTGAAAATATAAACTATTAAAACAATATAAAAGATCTCATGGTTTAAATATTAATATTAGTCAATTAACATGAGTATTGTTGTTAATACAGGAGGACGTGAGTTTGCATTGAGGAGCTATGAATAGTTTTAAGCATTGTTTAAAAATATTAATATTAATTTATTATAATTGAAATAATAATATTAATAATTTCTTACATATTATGAAATTATTTTGTTTTATTGTTAAGAATGTAATATTCTTTTTTTTGTAATTTTATATTTATTTTACTTTGCTTTAATTAATGAATACAAATAACTCTTATTATATTTAAAAATATAAATTTAATTTGAGAAATGTTATTAATATGGATTTTTAAAACTATATTTTAAGCTTAATAATTTAATAATTATTAAATTTAATATTATAAAATTAAAAGTTAATTCAATTAATTAAAATTTTAAAATAAAGAGATAATTTATTTAAAATTGATTTCATATTTAATATATAAAAGTTGTAAAAATTTAAAACATAAGGTATAAATAATTTAAAAAATTAAAAGGCAAGGAATTAAAGAGTAATTTTAAATTGTTTAATATGAGGTAAATTTTATATGGTTTATGGAGGTTGGAATAATTTATTTATATTATATAAGCAACACCTCCAAATTTTCAAATATCAGTTACGTTAACTTTCAACGACTGATTTTTTTTTAAAAATTATTAAATGTTCTTTTAGGGAAAAAAAAAGAGTACACGTGACATGTAGCTAAACTCACAGGTGTAATTTTTAAAGGGTTAATATTTAGTTTACCTCTAAATAGTACTTACTTATTTCTTAAATTTTTTTTGGGACTTTGTTGGTATTTAAACTTATATTTTGTCATCTAAGCTGGTATCTCTGCACTGATATTATTAGTTTATATTGATGTGACACTAATAATCAATTTATTGGTGACATATAACAATTTTTAATAAGTCACGTGATCAATATAAATTTTAAAAATTAAAAACTTTAAAAATATAATTTTTTCACATCAATAATGAATCGGACCAAATTTTACTTTTTATTAATTTATTTATTTTTAAAGAATTTTTAAATTTATACTCCTTACATGACATTCTTAAAATTGCCATAAAATTAATTCAATAAAATAAAATTTTAAAATTAAAGGTAATTTATTTAAAAGTTACATAAAATTATAAAAATATGGAATAACTTAAAAGATTAAAAGACAAAAAGTAAAACTGTAATTTACCCAAATTATAAATAAATATTTCTAAGTAAAAATGTCATATGTCAAAAAAAATGTAATATAAAGATGGATATATATATATATATTATAACCTTAAATTGCTTTAGTGTATATAATTAAACTAAATTAGATATTTCATAATCAATAAAAATATCATAGAGTTTCTTATATTAGGAGTTAAATTATATTTTCTCTCTTCTACTAAATAATGGACAAATTAGTCCTTATACATTAGATCAAAAAGTAAATTGATCATTTTATTAAAAAAAATCATCCATTTGGACTACTAAAATTAGTATAGTTGACCAAATAACTAGATAAGAACACATGGCGTGCCATGTTTACCTTATACTGGCATATAGTAACTAGTTTTTAACAATAGAAATGAATAAAATTTTAACAAAATAACTAATTTACTTTTTAACGTAACGAACAAGCATTAATTGATCTAATTTCTAAATAAAAAGGCTAAAATAAAATATAACTTGTAATGCAGGGTCTCTACGATAATTTTACCGTAATCTTGCAATGCGATGAAACTACCCCTAATAAAACACAAAACGAGGGCGGGAAAGGATTAAAGAAGAAAGACGAGAAAGCTAAAACTTACATTGGATCCATCGTAAAATCTGAGCCGTCCATTTGACAAAGAAAAATCAGCGCTTTCCCTTACGCGGCAAATTCTCTACCACCTTCCAATTAATAAATTCACCCCCTTGGTGTTTCTCAAAATCAAAATTTGTTATTGATTCATATATTCTGCCTAACCTGCTCTAATTTTGTTGTTTTTTTTTTTTTTGGATTTTACAATTTTTAATCCCATGTAGTTATCTGTCTCATTACATTAATATTTTTATTTTTAAAAATTTATAATTTATGTATAATATAAAATTTGATTGTGAATGTACTTGAGAGCTCCCTTTATTATAATGATATAATCAAATTAGTTCCTTTACTATCAAATTGATCAATTTAATTTTGTATTATTAAAAGGAATCAAATAATGCTAAATTAAAATAGAGATAACATCATTTAAAAAATATCATTTACTATTCAACAAAATTAATATTTTAAAGTATTTATGGTTTTTATATGAAGTCTTTTGTTTCAATTAAATTAAAATTAAAATTAAAAAACAATTTTCAAGGCATTTTACTTTTTTTTTTTTCTTCACAATTTGGATTTACTTTGATTATTTTTAAAGTAAAGAGACTAAATTAATCTATTTAATAATAGAGGACTAGTTTGATCTAATCCCTATAATGCAGGGACCTCCCAAGTATTTTGACCTAATATATTTAACTCTTGTAGTTTGGATCAATTCAGGACTGAAATATAAAAATTAAAAAAGAAAGTAGAACCATGAAATTAGAGTATAAAGACTACATACGTAACTTAATATAACATAAGTGCTAATATCACAAATTGACCTCTTTAAAATGATATCATCAACAACCCTAGCCGCCATCTACTATTTCTTTCCCATTTCATTTTCGATTTCACTTTTTTTTACAAAAATATGATTTACGTGAAATTCTAAATCTCTATTTTATTTTCTCTCTTCAATTTCTAGGAAAAAAAAAACCCATTTTTTAAAAAATTTCATTTTCTCTGTCTCTTGGTAAAGAACAGAGATTTTTGTTTTTTTTTGGTTATGAAAATTTGGAGTTGATTGATCTTTACTCACCTTCTTTTTTTTCTTTGTTTACTCACTATTTTGTTGTAGCTGAGTCAGAGGTTATCAGATTTGTTGATAACTCGGTCTCGATCCGCTTCTTAACTGGAGTTTTATCCGTTGAGTTTCGTTACTTTCTATTTTTTGTAACGTTCTGCTGTTGTTTCTTGGGTTCTTGTTTCGACTGAGTCAAGTCGGCGTTCCGTTCTTTATCGACTGAGTGGACTCCTTGCGAAGTTCGCTGAGCTAACTCGCTAGTTGGGGGTGGGGAAGAAGAAGAACCGAAAGGCGATGCCTTCGGTGGGGATGAGGCGGACCACGAGGGTTTTCAGGATGGTGAAGAGCTCGGAGGCGCTGGTTCTTCGTTCCGGCCGGCGACTCTGGCCTGATTCCGTCGAAGTAGAGCCCAAGAGTGGAGTAAATAAGGCCACTGCCGAGGTAAATGGGAATCCAAAAATATTAGTCAACGAAGAGATTCCAAAGAAACAATCAAGGAAAAGGAAATCTGAAGCTGTAAATGATGATGCCAATGATGATAGGAGGTTTGGGATTGTTTATAGCCGAAAAAGGAAACGAAATGTTGTTCCAAACAATCAACTTTCTTTGAATTCGGAGCAGAAGAAGTGTGGGAAAAAGTTTCACAGAAGGCGGGTCATTAAGAAGACCAACAACGATGTGAAAGAATCGAGAATGTTCGCTTTTGTTGTCGGAAATGGAGGTTATCATGGCTGGTTTTCGAACCTTTTGTGGTTGGTTTTGGGTTATCTTAAAAGGGCAAATGTAAGGTTCTCAGGACTTACTGCCTTTTTAATGTCTCAGCCATTGTTAAGTGTTTACGCTTCTAATGGTGTTTATTTGTTGCGGGTAAGTTCTTAAGATATAGTTCTTAGTAACATGTATGTACTGAAGCTGGATTACATAAAGCATTTCATTTATTGGTTTTTCTTTATAAAAATTCATTTCAGGGACTTCCTGCAAATAGAAGTGGAATATGCAAGTTTTATGGGGATAGGGGGTCCATTCCGCTGTTTTATGTGGATTTTTCTGCAGTTCCCTATAGTTTTATGTATATGCATTGCGGAATGCTGCTTTGTTCAAGGCGTATGCAATTAGTTCTTGTAAATACTGATGAAATATTTAGTGCATGTGAAGAAGACAAGTCATGTCTAACCTCTGTTGTAGATTTTTCCAAGCGTTTGAGTGGTTCTAATGTAGTTAAGGTTGATAATTTCGGGAGCAAAGGTGTTTCAGATCGCGCTTCCAAACTAAAAGAAATAGGTCGAAATGGTCACTATAAACATGGTCTTTCTCGCATTATCCAGAGGAGGAGGAGTTCGATGCGGAGAAGGAGAGCTAGAAGTCCTTGGCTTCTCGGCATACATAAGGCTAGTGGAGCTCCAATGTCTGATTTGAGCAGTAGTAGGAGAAAAAGCATTCCTTTTTCTTCTGTTGTTTCTAGAAACAAGCTTAGGTGTTCAGTCTGTAATAGTTCAGCGAACTTAGCTGATGTTAGCTCTTCTATTTCGAACTTAATGCAGGGTGCAGATTCATTACAGTGCTCTGCCAATATATTAGTCACTGAACCGGACAGATGCTACAGGGAAGAAGGAGCCATTGTCGCTTTGGAGCTCTCTGCTTCTCGAGAATGGCTTCTTGTTGTAGGAAAAGATGGGTCAACTAAGTATACATACAAGGCAGATAGAGCTATCAGGCCCAGTTCTTGCAACCGGTTCACTCATGCAATAATTTGGACAGGTGATGATAATTGGAAGCTTGAGTTTGTGAATCAGCAGGACTGGGTCATTTTCAAGGATCTTTACAAGGAATGTTCTGAGCGAAATGCACCTTCTTCAACTGCCAAGATGATCCCTGTGCCAGGGGTTTGTGAAGTTTCAGGGTACGAGGATAGAGCCTTTGTACCATTTAAAAGACCAGATTTCTATATCACTTTAGATGGGGATGAGGTATCTAGAGCCTTGGCAAAGAGGACTGCAAATTATGACATGGACACGGAAGATGAGGAATGGTTGAAGAATTTCAATAATGAGTTTTTCTCTGGAAATGGTCATTGTGAGCATCTTTCAGAGGATTGTTTTGAGCTTATGGTTGATGCTTTCGAGAAGGAGGCCTATTTCCGTACTCCGGATGATCACTCTGATGACAATGTTGCTACCAATCTATGTCTTGATCTGGCTAGTGGAGAAGTGGTTGAAGCTGTTCATGCTTATTGGTTGAGAAAAAGGAAGAGACGATCGGCACTGCTTAGAGTTTTTCAGGTAAAAGTAGTATTTTGTCTTAATTATATCATCTTGTTATCACAGTACATTTCTTCAGTTTCTCTGGTGTATTACTTGCCTAGTAGGAATTCTTATGGCAATGGATATTACTTTGAAATTTCTTTGTGTAAATAGATTTTGTCATAGTCCTTCAGGTAAATCACTTAGTTGTATTATGCTATCATTGTACACCATTATTTTCGTGTAAGTAAGAAGATTATGCTTGTGTCCCAGTTTTTTTGTTCCTTGAAATATACCTTTATGGAGACTTTTTTGTTCTACTTCTTTGATTCCTCCTTCCTTTTTTCATGCAACGAGTTTGAAGAATTGTATATACAAAGGTCAAATGATCTACCTTTTTAGCAGCTGCTTCAATTGCTTAATATAAATTACATGTCGAAAGTGATTTGATGCTAAATTTGAGTAAGAGATATACAAGACACAGTTTACCAGGATTATGTTCATATATACGTACATATAAAAATTTGAGCAAAATTAACTAGGTTTCAGGTCAGCTTCTTTTTTCTTGATTGAAGTTTGAGGCATAAAATATTGAATCAACCATCTTGCTGATGTGGCATGTCAGTTGGCCTGGTCAACTTGGGTCAGGTTGATTCAAGTTTTAAAATTTTCAAATAATTTTGATTTGGGTCAGTTTTGGTGCAAGTCATTCATTATTTTGGGTTGTTTTTAGGTTCAGGTCGAGTTTTTGGAGTTCAGGTCAGAATTTACAGGTCTATGTTGTCTTTGCTGTGAACATCCTTTTATGTTCTATAATTCTTTGAGAATTTGGGACTCTGTTTTCTACTGCAATGGGAAATGTTGGCATCGTAGGTGTCATGAGATTGAAATATAAGTATTTTAATCAACTGATCATGTTATATTAATTTGTTATGCATGTTGAAATTCCAATTTTTTATCATTTGCCGTCATTGTGCCTCAGTCACCTCGATCTTACTTCTGGTGCATGTACACTTATCTAAGCAGCTTCTGGCATTTTATATTCTTGATTCTTGTAGATATCTGACCGAAATGAATATTCCATTTGAACAGGGTCATAAGGTCAAGAAATCTCCAGTAGTTCCAAAGCCTGTTCTGCGGAAAAGGAGGTCGGGTAAGCGTCAGGCTAGTAGTGGAAGAGGCAAGCAACCGAGTTTGTTGCAAGGTATATTGAACTCTCTGATTATAGTAGGCATGCTCATCTGTGTGGATTTTGTGTTGGATTGCTATGTATGTTTCTCAGGCCTTTGATGATCATGTGATAAAATTCCCTGATTATGCTTGTTGATGCATGGGGCAGTGGTAAGAGGGTCCGTGGTTTGGACAAGGTCTATATATGGTGTCAACATCATACATTTTTACCCAAGCCCACTTTTACCTGTCCATATTATTTATAAAAATAATGTTATTTTTATTTAATATTTATTAATATATTTATATTTTCTTTTCTTAAAAATAATGAGCTTATTTTTGAGTCTTAATATTTTTGCCAAATGCATTCGAATATTGAGTGAATCTTCGGGCTTGAGTAGAAATCCCATCTCTTGGACACGTCTACTTAGTGACACTGATGCATAGTTTCTCAATTAGTGGTGATTGCAGTTGTGCAAATAAATTTGGTAGATTTAGCCCTGTTTTGGGTTTTTTCCAGCCTGCCCTCATTCAACATTTCATATTTTTTCATGTTTGTATTTTTTTTCGGCATTTCACAATAGGACACTGTTTCAGAATTTTGCTAAAAGTTGAATCTCTTGTAATTATGCAGCCATGGCAGCTGAACATCATCCCCTGGGGGAAGAAAATGACATGGTTAAAGTTGAAGAAGCCAGAGCCTCAGCAGCCAGATCTGTTGAATTGGCTATGGTCAAACGCCAACAGGCGCAATTACTAATGCAAAATGCTGATATGGCTACATACAAAGCTGTGATGGCACTTAGAATTGCTGAAGCCGCTCGATTTATCAAGTCTTCAGATGTTTCAGTTGCTCAATTGTTTGATCCATGATGCTTCGATACTTGGTCTAATCGCCATGTTTTCCGAAATTCGGTTTCTTTTTTTAACTGAAGCTCATGGAGGATGACTGGAAAAAGAGAACTGGTAATGTTTTGTTGTATAGCTTTAATAGTTTAATTCGAATGTACATTGTGTATGGTTGTAAGTTGTAACTTAATATAAAAAATAACTTTTCCATGTATTTGATAGAAAAATCTGAAAACAACAAATATATATATATATGTATGGATCAGGAGAATGAAATGAGATGTTGGGTAAATGTAAAAATGGGATTTACATGGTTAGGAGTAAGTTAAATGGTGTATCTTTGATGCATTTGTATGGTGTTTTGTAGTTATTGACTCTCTTTCTTTTTGAAGTAAATTTACAAACCATATAGCCCCTTAGTAAATGATGAGTTCATTTTATGAATGTTGCAAGTCAGTCCCTTGATGAAACTTGGAATTTGAAGCCTTTTTTTTCATTGAAAGTTCATATTTTCAGTTAGTATTAATTTCACTTATTTAATATTGAGTTAGATATGGATTCTTATAATTAGAAAGTATTCACGTCCATAGACCCACACTGTCCAAATAAAGGTTATCACTTTTTTCGGAAGCTTCAACTCGGGTGAATTGAATTTTACAAGTGAGCATCCATTTATCACTAATTCAATCATGACATACTAAAATTTTGCAAGTACACCTTCAAGGGATATAGTTTTAAAAAGTTAATTGGTAATAACTAAAAATTCCTAATTTTTTTTCTCTAAGCCATTTGTTTCTTTTTCCTTCTCATTCACTGTTTATGTTTTCTCTCTTTTTAATTTACAGATCTATTTTGTGAGTATTTTTGTTGTCTTTTATAAGTTGTGATGATTAGATGACAGTGCTTGCCATTCGTTAAAACTCCATCGGCCACCAATAGTTTTTCTTGAAAAGTGGGTGGTTTTTCGTCAACTTATCATTTTTTTTCTTTTTTGAGAGTATTTTAGAATAATAAATAATTTCACGTGTCGATTTGGACCTGTGTTGTCTTAAGTTTTATATGTTTTTTTGTTTGTTTTTCCCTTGTTTAATAAGTCTTCAGTTTTTGAAGTTTTTGTCTACTCCTGTAATACATTTTTTTTGTCTTGTTTATACATGTAATCTTAATTTCACAAGTGATTTTAGGAATGATTTTGTTGTCGTCCTCTCTAGTTTGGTGAATGCTTGATTCTTTTGTTGAATTTTGCTCGTTGCTTTGGACTATCTAGAGTTGATTTCCATATCGTATTAAGTGCTTGTAATCATTTAAGATATGTCGTGCTTGAGTTGTGATAAAATTATTTATCAACATGTCATAATATTTTATTGATGCTGTGGCTAAAACCTTTGTTGTGTTGATGGAACTTGTCATTCATCATCTACGGCGAGTATTTGTTATTTATTTCTTTGAATTATATGATTTCATTCATTGAATGAATTTATCTTTAAAAATAAGAGAAAATATTATATACTAAATCTAGAAAAAAACCCAAACGTTATAAACAGCAATGATTAAATCTCTTATTAAGATTTCAAAAATAGGGTTTAAATTCTATGATTATCGTCTTATTTTTTCATTTGTAATTTGTATCAATTTTTTTTTTATTATAAAAAAGACGACTCAAATTATAATAACTTTAAACATAACCCACAAAGCCGAAGGCGTGATTGACATTTTACTTTGTTTAAATCTGATAAGAGTTGAATCGATGCTTTATTTTAGGCCCAAACAGCTTAACTGGGTGAGGCTTTCGTATAATTTGTTCTGATGATTCCAGAAGGCCCGCATAAAACCCTAAGCCCTAAAAGTCTTACTATGTTGCACCCGCCCCTTTAAAAGCCAAAAACCCTAATAATTTGTCCCTCTTCACTCTCCTCAAGCAACTTTGACGCAGCTGCTATTTCTTTTTTGTGGTTTTCAGGTATGCTAGACGCTCCTCTCTTTTTTCTTTGTCGTTTTGTTTTTTCTATTCACCGTTCGTAGATCTTTATGCACATGCTTTTTATATTGTTAAATTTTTGTTATTGATCTTATATTCCATTTTCAAAAGCAAAACTGAAATGGTTTTCTTTAGGCTTATAGGAAAGTTAAGAAAGAACTCTTAGTGTTTGGTTTTCTTAAATGAGTGCTTTTAACATTTCCCACCCTTCTGCGTGCCTATATGCTAGCTAGCAATAGAAAATCTGGGTTTTGTTTGAAACCGAAGTCGTCATTTTCTACGTTTCGAATTTGAATCACCTTTGTAGATTGTTGAAACCTAATTCTTCAGTTTCTACGTTTCGGATTTGAATCGTCTGTAAAGACTGTTGGACTTTAGTTTCATCATAAAAAAGATTTGGATTTGAGTACTATCTAGAGTGATGCATACTTGTTACTAGAAAAAGTGAATATGGGTGTTGGTTGTAACTGAATTCTTCACTTTCCATGTTTCGAATAGCCTATGTAGATTGTTGGACTATATTTTCATCAGAAAAAAAAATTTTGATTTGAATATGATATAGATGGTTGCTCATTTTTAATAGAAAAAGAAAACCAGGGTTTTGGTTGAAACTGAATTCTTCACTTTCTACATTTCGAATTTGATTTATGCGTGTAGATTGTTGGATCTTAATTTCATCATAAAAAGGATGTAAAATTGAATATTATATAGATGAATGCTTCATTGTTACATATTTCATGTAAAAATCTGCAGCAGCAGCTTGTATTTGGAAGAATGGTGAGGGTGAGCGTTTTGAATGATGCACTCAAGAGCATGTACAATGCAGAGAAGAGGGGGAAACGACAGGTCATGATCCGACCGTCCTCGAAGGTGATCATTAAGTTCCTTTTGGTCATGCAGAAACATGGTAAGTTTCTATATGATCTCTACCTTTTATCCTTCATTCAAGTTGTAATTTACAGTACACGGGTATAGGTGTGAGTGTAGATGCGGGCATGTGTTGGATGTTGATAAGTTCAATTTTTTCTTTTATAAAATTTAAATAGCATTTAGATTGTTATATTTACGTATTCATGTTGTGTATGTGTTGGGTGAGCAACATAGGTTATGATTTGATTTATTGTAATATGAAGATGCAGGTACGTTTAGGTTTCACTGGCATTGCAGGTTATATAGTCTACCTTTTTTCTTTGTTCTATTTTAAACCTAGGTTGGGCATGCATGTTAGGGTTGGGTTCGTATCATATATGGATAAGTTAAACTTTATCTAAGCTTTTACAAGCACTTGTAGCTTCATATCTCTGTGCTCATGTTGGATTTGTGTCAGACAAGCTACATAATTTTTTATCTGATTCATGGTAATATGAAGATGCTAATACATTAGGTTTTTGATTGGCATTGCAGGTTATATTGGGGAGTTTGAGTATGTTGATGATCATAGATCTGGTAAAATTGTGGTTGAATTGAATGGGAGGCTGAACAAGTGTGGGGTGATCAGTCCTCGTTTTGATGTCGGAGTTAAGGAGATTGAGGGTTGGACTGCTCGGTTGCTTCCTTCAAGACAGGTTAGCTTAGAAACTTTTCAGTCTTTTAATCTCTATGTATAATGTTTTCCTTATACTGGAAATGCATTTATGGAAGCTCAAGTTCAGGTTAGTTTACAAACATAAGTATGACTTTTATGGAAATGCATTCATAAGAACTGGTATGTGTTTGTCTGAAGAAAAGATCAAAATACATTTAATGGAGGAAACAAAATTTGATGATAATTCTAAAAGGAGTAATGTTTTGTAATAATTTGAGCTTCTCATCAGCTCCAATGTTATATAAAATATTACAGAATTTGTAACAATTTGTTTAGTTGGATAATGTTTTGTGTAATTTATGTTACACAAATGTCTTGATTGGTTAATGGTGTAATAATATTCGGAAAAAGCTTGTTTATTACATATGTATTACAATAGTTGGACATAAAATAAAGAATAGTTAGTACAAATTTGAACATGAAATTAGAAAGATGAGTATTCAAAATAAATAATTTTTTTTCTTTTAGCTAAAATTAAGTCATGGGAATGGTTAAATATTACTAATTGAATAAGTTTATTTCTAACCCATATACTAAAACATAATACACTTACCAAATGTAGCAAAATGTTGTAAGATTGTAATAATTTGTGTAATTTGTTAATATTTTGTGCAATCACACAAGTACAGATGTTGTAATAATTTGTATGATTGGCTAATGTTTTGTGTAATTGCATAAAACGTTATGAAAATCGTAATGAATTTTGTAATTGAATGTGTAATTACACGAAGCATTACAAAAGTTGTAGGGAATGTTGTGTCGTTGAAGTCAAGTAGTAAGGGACTGCAACTTGTTGTATCGGAATCCGAGTAGATGTCTTGTTTGGCATTAGCTATAAGGTTGTTGAATGGAAAGAAAATTGAGTTGTGTATATTGTGGATTGTTATGATTGCAGTTTGGTTATATTGTGCTCACAACATCAGCTGGAATTATGGACCATGAAGAAGCCAGAAGAAAGAATGTTGGTGGGAAAGTACTTGGCTTCTTCTACTGAGAAATTTGCCTTTTTCATTTTGAATCGAACTCATATTATTAAGATGGCATCTTTTTGTAGTTCAGCAATTATGGTTTTAATGTTTTGTTTACGATTATGAATTGTTGGGTTGGTAAGAGATTTTGTCTATTTGGGAGTTTCATATATGATTGTTATGTTTTTAAAGCATTTTACGCAGGATTGGTGGGGTAAAATCACTTTTGTTTGGAACAGCAAAAAGCTTATGTGGTATTAAAAACCATATGAAATCCACGTAAATCGTTTTGACTATTATTCATGTACATTGGAATTTAAACCATTCTTTGAAAAGAAAATGAAAGGTTTTCATCATTTCAATCAAAAAAATTCTAAATTGAACAAAATTTTAAATAATATATTTGTTATGGAAGAGGGTAAAAAGGAAAAAGAGATATTCATATTTTAACGAAATAAAATTCTATTTAAATGAATCTCAAATTTATTTTAATTTTTCATCACTTAATAATAAAATGTACAACTTACTAAAGATGGGCTTCGATTACATTTAAAGAGGAAGAGCTCGCCATGGTGGATTCGGTGGAAATGAAGGAGATGATGACTTTTTTTTTTCTTTTTTAATGTTTGAACATTTATTTAATTACCTTTTTAATCTTAAATTAACATGCAATTCATAACTTTACAGGAATTAATTGTCCACCTCAAAATAATATGGTCAAATTCCCATTTAAACCCTTACACATTCACTTTTTAAGCTTTTTAACAAATAGAAATTAATAGTGATTAACTTTTACTGTTTTTATGATTTAATCATTGTACTTCACTTAGCCATCAAATTAGTGAAATTTTTGGATCAAAATTTAATTTACCTATTTAATTACGAGCTAAATTTACAGAAACGATATCTCAATACCTCAATTTCCAAAACTATTGACTTTTGAACCGATACACTTGTACCTTGACTAACTTTTCACATAACTAAAATTATTAACTAGAATTCAGTATAATACTATAATAATCTCATGAATATTAATAAATAATATTTACTGACTTGATCATTGGAAAATGGAGTTCTAAAACTATCATTTTCGGTACGCTGAAAATCGGGTTATTACAACGAGTTTATTTTCTTGGCATTTGATAATTAATTATTGTATCTTCATTTTTAGTAGATTAAGAACCAAATATTAATAAAATAAGTATTTTTACGCATTTTCTGCTATTTTGATGACCCGTAAGGCTGATTCGGGCCTTATGAGTGACTAATGGGCTATTTAAGTGTGTAGAATGTTAATTCAGGCCCAAGAATACAATGGATGATAATCGGGGCGTGAGATAAGTGAGCTCAATAGGGCAACGAAGTTGCCAAGGCCGTGAAAGCACTTGACGCCATGTCGAGGAGCAATTCTTTGTATTTTCTTTTTATGTTCGCTTAGTTGGAACTTTCTAGTCCGATGTGAAGATAATTGTAAGTGGAGATTACTCCGGCACTGCACTCAAATATATTTTATGAGCTTTCTCCTATCTCTTGTTCTTTTATTTATATTTTTGTTAACCTTATCAATTAGTGTTTGTATGAATAATTGAATAGATTATTGTGCTTATTTTATATCTCGCATGATTAGATTAATAAACTAATTTATTTGTTAAGTGATTATTTATCCAAAATTAGTTGTTTATTCAAGAGTACTTAGTATATTAGGGAGTGATGCCCCTATGGAATATCAAGACAGGTGAGATTGGAAGTGTACCCGTATGCCTAGGAAGAGTCTGGAAGGGTGACTTAGGTGATAATCTTTAGTGAAGATGAGACCGGAAGGGTATTATTAACTAAGGGTGATAAATAAATAAATCGAGGATAATTAATTATTTAATTAGATAATTAGAGATTTAATTGATTATATGCTAGAGGCTTGCATTGTTGACATTAAGAATAGGAAATTACATTAGGTTAATTTAGGTTTATTGGTTTAATTAAAATATTAATTTGGATTAACATTACTAATTTGTGACTCGATTAGATTAGTAATTATTTTCTATAATTAATTTAATAATAGTTTCTCCAATATGCAATTTCTTGAGTACGATCCTCGAAATACTTATTAGTGTTTCATTGTAAACTTTATTATATTACAATTTGACTTGTATGCTTGTGAATATAATCGATTTAATTATATATTTTTGGTCTGATATTTATACTATAAATGATAACACGTTTATAGGTAGTCAACAGCCAACAATTGGCTTATCTACTACAGAAGTGGAGTATATGACAATCACAGAGATGATTTGGCTTCAAGGGTTGCTTGGTGAACTAGAAATTAAGTAGAAGTATGTTAAAGTGCATTGTGATAATCAAAGTACTATTAAGTTGGCAAAGAATCAAGTTTATCATGCAAGGACGAAACACATTAATGTCCTATATCATTTTGTATGAGAGATTTTGGAAGAAGGTGCAGTAAAGATCTAGAAATTTTTAACCACTGAGAATCCTGCAAATATGATGACTAAGGTTGTGACTGCGGTCAAGTTTCAATTATGTTTGGAGTTGATCAATGTTTAAACTTGAAGTTTGAATTTTAAAGGCACCATCAAATGTTATTTTGCAAGGAGATTGAAGATGTGAAAAATTGCTAAAGTGTAGATTTGTTGAAATAACACAATCCCACATCTAAAAAGTACAAGGTTGTGGAGTTCTTGTACTACTGTAAGTAGAGATGGTCTCTCCCCATCTAACTCATCCCAAAATTTGCCATTGCAATTTTTTTCTCTCGTAATTTTTCACCTGTATGTTTGCAATGAAATATATTTGGTAGTGTTTGAGGATATAGACACAATTTGTTGTACCTCGTTAAAATTTTGGTGTTATTTATTGTTTCTCTTTCAATATTTTGTAAGATAAATTTGTAATGATATATTATGCTGTTAAAATACATTGGAAGAATATTCTATTCAAGAGATTAAATTTTAAGCGAGATAACTATAACCCTTTTAATCTTTTCTAAGAATTGGACCTTGTATGATTTTCTAATAAAATAATTTACTCTTTTTTACTTTATTCGCACAAAATGTACCCATCTCATCTGCATGTTATATATGAGGGTGAGGTAAACTTCCTTTATAGCATTGACCCACGCTAATAATGTTCATACAAACGTGAAGCAGGGGCGTTGAAAATATGAATTTCTGGTTCAACCATATATTTTTACATTCGTTTATTTATTTTAAATTTATTTATGGAATTTTAAAATTATATATTTATTTAATATTATGTTTATTTATATTCTAGAGCAACGTTGATGAATAATTTACTTAATTTTCTTTTAACTAGAACAATTTTAAAAGAATATATTCAATACTTCATATAAATTTTGATATATATTTATTCTTTTAATTTATATATGAGTAAACCTTTTATCAAATATAATGTTTATGTAGGCTATGGTTTTATTAAATGAAATGTAAATGCAAAGAGCATGTTTATGATGGAAGGATGCATTATTAAATAGGGTAAAACATGCATTTCACTAATTTGATTGTTGTGTTTATCCATTCATATATATTTATTGGTGCAGATATAATAAATAAAACTCGAGATTAAATTGGTTGAGTTGTTGATTTAGTTGTTCTGTATTTTATATTTGTTTCAATTACTTAGTTTCATTGGCTATAACACTTAAAAATAATAATTTTAACTTTTGATATATACTTTGAATTTGTATCTAAATATTAAAAGATTGATTTGAGTATTAAGTTAAAAGCTAGAGCTTATTTGAGTATATATGTTGAATGATTCAACTTATCTGAACAAAAATTGGGCACTTGTTGGTGGAGAAAAGAGGTGGTTTTGGATTTGATTTAAATTTAAGAAATGTGGTTTAAAATGTTAATTTAAAATATTAGTCCAATTTAAGTTTTACTCTCAGCTCCACTTGTCCCAATTTTAAATATCTTAAAATGGAACATACAAAAACTACAACTTCGAAAAGAAGATTTAAGCCAAACAAAACCAGCAAACCCGAAGATGGACAATGACATACAAATCGTAACACAATCAATGAAGCTTCCACTTTATTCAACAAAGCCTGTCATAAGATCTCTCCATTACTCTTTAAGATTTCCATCACAGGGAAAGTGATGAAACCAAAAAGAAAGAGACTTCATCAAACCTCAACCTTATTTGTTTGTCCCCTAATTAAACTGTCAAACATTTACTTTTTTATCACGAACCTTCAACCCTGCTTTATGTAGAATTTGGTTAAATTCTTGTACTACTTCATCCATCTCTTCATCTCTTTTGATTTTAATGTTGTTACTCATTTCTCTAGCTTTATTTCTTATATTCTCCCCATCTTTCTCTCCCACCACTTGTTTGATCACTTTGACTATCTCTTCTCTTTCAATGCTCCCATCCTTACCTCTCTTTACCTCTACTCCAACACCAACATCTTGTACAAGCCTAGCATTCCATGGCTGGTCAATATGCATACGCATAGGCATTGCTATGATTGGAACTCCAAATTTCAAGCTTTCCATTACAGAGCTCCACCCACAGTGACTCACAAATCCCCCAATGCTCGAGTGTTGCAGTATTTTCGCCTGTGGTGCCCAATCTTCCACCATCAGCCCTCTCTCACCAATCCTTTCCAGATATCCTTCAGGTAATGCCTCTTCAAGTTTGGGTTTATCTTTATCTCCAACAGGGAATCTGAGGACCCAAATGAAGTTCACCTCACTAAGCTCAAGCCCCTCAGCAATGGCTTCCCTTTCTTTATTCGAGAGATAATACTCACTCCCGAAGGAAACGAACACGGTGGAGGCTTTTCTCTTCTTGGTAAGCCATTCAAGTATCTCTTTCTCGTTCTCATGGTGTTCTTCAATGGCGTCTCGAACTAGTGGACCTGTTGGAACTACCTTCTTGTTTAATAGGATCGAAAGATAGTCCATGTATTTCCCTTCAAGCTCCCTAAAACTCTTAACCAAAATGATATCCAAAGAGTGTTTAAAGGGCTGAAAAATCTTTTCTGTATTACTGGAATCAGGTGGAGTACGCCCAAACTCGTTTCTGGAGCTTTTTGTTGACATAAAGTAATCGTTTATGTAAAATTCAGGAGAGGGAAACTCCTCCCTTTTAAGTTTCTTCCATGCATGAAATGCGAAAAAAGGCCCAGCTGCAGAAGCTGTGTAGAAAAATATGGCAGGTATGTTGAGTGAGGAAGCAAGTGTAGGTGCCCAGGGTTGATGCAAATCATAAATAAGCAAATCCGGGTTATGGGTTTTCAATATTGTGGCAAACCCATCACCGGACATTTCGACGGCTTTAAATAGGGCGTTCAATAGATGGGTTGGCAATCCTTTGGTGGTGTCATGGTAAGAAGGAAGCTCAGGCAACAATGGCAGCTTGAACTCAATGAATTGAATTGAAAGTGAGTGATTAGGTGAAATTTTTGGCTTGATGGAATCAAGATTTGTAGCGGTGGAACAGAAGTAAACGTACAAGTTTTGGTTCATGAGCTTCTTGGCTAGCTCTAAGAAGGATGAAATATGGCCATGAGCTAACCATGGGAACATTAACACACGAATTCTCTTTTGCTTTGTATCCATCTCTCTCTTTTGCTCACTATGTTTGATCGATTTATAAATATAAATGAAATGCAGAATATCAATTATTACGCACATAAAAATATCAAACAAACGTCCATGATATGAAAGAGACAAAAATGGAACCACCCCATGTGCAGGGTCAGGGAACTTCCAAGTTAATAATGTTCATACATACAAACGTAAAGCATGGGGCGTTGAAAATCAGAACTTCTAGTTGGAGTAATATGAATGAACTGTTTATTTATTTGTGGAAATTTAAAATTGTATTTCATGACTAATTTATTTAATTTTCTTTAAAAGAATATTTTCAACACTTTAGGTAAATTTCATTTATATATAATTAAAATGTTTTATTAAATGAAATGTAAATGCAAAAAGCATGAAAGGATGCATTATTAAATAGGGGAAAAACAAGCATCTCACTCATTTGATTGTTGTGTTTATTTGTGCAGTCTTATTCAAGGTTAAATACATTTTTTATATTTTTATTCAACCATACATTTCTTGTAAATTCAACCCAATTTTTGGGAAGGTTGTAATTTTTTATTCAACCCAATTTCTTTAACCAAAACATTTAATATGTACAACAAGCAAATACAATAACTATCAAATAAATCACAACTCACTTGTTGGGGAACTGAGAAGGGAGAAATAATTTTGATTTTACCATTCAACTTATTTGTGCTTCTCAAACCGGCAATACTAATCCATAACTATTCACATCAATTGTGATCTTGTTTGGGCCTCATTCTGTGATGAATAGTCGTTGTTAATGCCCCAGAAACTTATGGTGATTCATTTTTATCACATTAGTGGGGTTAAAAAAAAAAAAAAAAAAAGCCTTTCATCAGAAAATGTCGGTTCTTTGTTTTCTACTTTTGATTACTTGCCAAGCAACCTAGTTGTTGTAGACTTGTACTTAGCTGCGTTTACTTGTTGAACATAAGATTTTTTTTTATCTAGTTTGAATGTTATGAGCAACTCTGGAAATATCTCAATGATCCACAGAAAATGCTTATAACAGGGACATCCACACCTTAGTACAAATGGCTTGAAATGGAGCATCCAGAAGTGAACATGACAGAAAACACCATGGCACATTGTTCTCATGCACTTTCTTCCGGTGATGGCCTCGGTATTTGCACAGCCTCAACCATTGTTGGATCAGTTGTAGCAAATGTCCTTATATGGCATGGCTAGGGGCATTGCAAGAGGTGGTGCTCCCCATGCTAGGCTTGGAAAATATAAAGATTGCGTGTAGGAGAGGGTGAGAGACTGAGGGAGACAGTGGTTTACAAATTAGATGTGGTTTTAGGAGAGGGAGAGAGAGTCTGCGGAGTTTAATGGGAAAGGGAAAGCGGAGAAAGGAGATGAAAAGAAAAAAAATTAAATGTTTTACCACGTGTCGTGATTTAGTTGGTACTACGTTTGATTCAAAAAGGATTTTAAGCACCCAAATTAATGAAAAATACGCTGTAGTTTAAGGATTAATTTTTCATTTAAGCTTATTATTAAACAAAAAATCACTAGTGTAAGGGTGAAGATGCGAAAATATAATTTTCAAGTAAAAGGAATAAAACTTAGTAAGTGGAATTGAATTTTTTTAAGTGTGTTAGTAACTCTATAAAAGTGAAAAATATTGGAAAGAATAACTGAAATAGTTTGTATTATTAATCTGTTTGTATCAGTATAGAGATGTGATTTATACATGAGAAAGAGAGGCTAATTGCTGCTAACTAATCTATTAACAATATACCAGTCTTGATAACAGACTAACAACCTGCCTAACACATTCACATACTCTAACATTCACCCAGCTTTTCAATAGGTAAGACTCAAAGTAAATTACGAAACTGAGTAAACAAAGAGACATACAATGGTTTTGTAAAAATGTTAGCAACTTGGTCACAAGCCCAACAATGAGTGAACCGTCAGCTACCTTTTCACAGACAAAGAATAGGTCAAGTTCAACATGTTTGAACTTGGAATGTTAGATTGAATTGGCAACAACCGCTACTGCACTAGAATTGTCACACCAAACAATAGGGGAGTCAGTAGAATGAATTTGTAACTCTGTTAGCAGGGAGACTAACCATGTAATATCACTGGTGGCGGCATAAGACTTTGATATTCGGCTTCTGCTGTTGATCGAGAAATAGCTTGTTGCTTTTTCGAACACCACGAGATGGGCGTATTGCCAAAATACACATAATATCCTGTCGTAGACTGACGATCATCAAAATCCAACCCCCACTTTGCATCAGCATAACCGACGAGAGATAGTCTGTCGGATGGACGAAAAATCAGGCGATGATCAATAGTCCCACGTAAATAACGTAAAATTCTTTTTAAAGCCACCAAATGAACTGACGTAGGCGAATGCATAAAGTTGGCACACACGATTCACAACATAAGCAATATTTGGCCGTGTCAATACCACATATTGAAGTGCACCAGCAAGACTTCGATATTTCGTAGGATCAATAAGACGGTCTCCCTCATCTTCAGACAACATGGACGAACTGATCATAAGTGTATGGACATTCTTAGCATTAGTCAATGAGCTCCTGTCAAGAAGATCTTCGGTGTACTTGCACTAGCATAAGTGCAGACTCCTAGTGGAAGATCGAGTAACTTCAATACCTAAGAAGTAGTAGAGATCCCCCATGTCCTCTAGAGAAAACTCTTTATGTAACAACTGAATAAAACTATTTATACTGTCAGCCGTGCTCCCTGTAACAATAATATCATCCACATAAACCAGAACAAAGAGAACTGACTCGATCGTTACTCGAACAAACAAAGATGCATCAGATTTGGATATAAGAAATCCAGTTGAAACAAGAAACCGTTTCAATTTATCAAACCAGGCACGCGGTGTTTGACGCAACCCGTATAATGCCTTTTTTAGACAACATACTAACTACTCACCAGCTGGACCACATTGAACATAACCTGGAGGTTGTTGCATAAAGACTTTGTCGGTGAGATCACTATTTAAAAACACATTATTGACATCGACTTGACAAAGTTGCCAACCACAAGAAATCGCAATCATCAATATGGTTTGAATAGTCATAGGTTTGACCATTGGGCTAAACATTTCCTTGAAATCACACCCAGGAACCTGCGAATATTCTTTTGCGACCAGTCGAGCCTTTCGCCAAGCAATGGTCCCATCAGAATTTTTCTTTAACTTAAAAAGCCACTTACACGCTATCACCTTCCGTCCACGAGGCAGAGAAATAAGTTCCCAAGTAGAGTTAGCCATAAGGGTATCAAACTCAACTTGAACTGCTAGTTTCCACTCTGGATCAGCAAGCGCCTCTTCAATTGTGCGTGGTTCATAGTCAATGGCTTCAATAGACAGAGCCTTGGTTTTAAAAATCCCAGCTTTAGATCTAGTAACCATAGTATGAGTATTCACCTGTTGAATAGACGGAGGTGCTAAAGAGGCTATACCCGGAGTAGTTCTTTGAGCAGATGAACCTTTAGTGTTTGAGACCGAGGGCTTGAAATCCTCATGAGCAGTTCTTAGATCGATTGATGAACCACCGGATGCAGACTGTACTGGACTATGGTGAAAAGACGAAGCAACAGTGGTTCTCGCGATTGTTGCAGCAGGTTGGAAGGTAGTAGACTTAACAAACAGAACATACGTGGAGGCAATTGAACTACGAGTAACTGTGGGCATTGTAGGGGAAGAAAACAAGAATTGTCGTTCATAAAAAATAACATGACAAGAAACAATTATCTTACCATCTGGAGTGAGACAATGATACCCTTTATGTTGAGAGCTGTATCCCAAAAATGTACACGGTTGAGAGCGAAAATCCAACTTGTGGTGTGTAAACAGATACAAATATGGAAAACAATAGAACCTAAAGACCCTTAAATGCTCATATGTAGGTTCATGACGATGAAGAATCTGATATAGGGATTGTCCTTTCAACACTAAAGTAGGTAAATGGTTTATGAGATATACGACATTACAAAAAGCATAACCCCAGTTGTTCATAGGCACATTGGCTTGAGCTAAGAGAGTAAGACTAGTCTCAACAATGTGCCTATGCTTTCGCTCAGCCACTCCATTATGCTCTAACGTATGTAAAAATGATAGACGATGAATTATCCTAAGATTAGTGAGAGTTTGCGTGAAAGCACGATACTCTCCTCCTTAATCACTCAGAAAACTTTTATTGCCTTTCCTAAATTGAGTTTGAATCATCTTCTGAAACTGAAGAAAACACTCCACTGCTTGAGACTTACGTTGAATGAGATAAATCCAAGTAAACCTACTGTACATGTCGATGAACGAAATATAATACAAATTATTACCATATGCAACCGATGCTGGACACCATAAATCAGAGACAACTAAGTAAAAGAAATCCTTATATTCAGTAGCAAAGTTTGAAAAGGGCAATTTATGAGACTTCACCTTTTGACATGCAACACATATATTATCAAGGCATATTTTATTGGAGACAATTTTACATTTATCAAGAACAATTAACAATTGAAGCAGACGGATGACCAAGTCTACGGTTCCATAAGGCAAACACATCATCACCAGTACTAGAAGGCGAAGACTAGTGTTGAGGGCAGAGGGAACACTAATAGATGAACCCAAAAGAACCGGTGAAAAATAATAGAGTCTGTCACGAGTGTGGCACTACAGTAAAATTTCCCGAGTTGAGATGTCCTTAACAACACAGTAAGATGGATGGAATTCAAAAAACACATTATTGTCCTTACTAAATTAAGAGACAGACAAAAAATTCTTTCGGATACTTGGAATGCACATAACATTAGATAGATGAAGCATCTTACTTGTTGCAGGTAAAGTAGAATTTCCAAAACACGATATTTTTGTAAGAGTCTCATTACCCATAAGGAGAGGAGATGTACATGAGTATGGTGTGGACTCGTTCAAAGCGGTAGCCTCCTAAAAGACATAATGTGTAGCCCCGGAGTTAGGACACCAAGATGTGGTCCCTACAGGCATAGGAATATACGAGTTTTCATTATAAAAAATTTAACCCATATTGAGTTGTACTGGCATTAGACCCAGAGGTGGTCAAATAATCGGATTCATAAAAATCAAGGAGACGAGGCAACCCAATGCACGACGAGGCATCAATGTCATGAACATGCATCCACGGTTTAGTGCACCACGGCACATTGGACCCATGATATTGTACTAAAAAATTACCAGTAGTGTCAAGCCCAACCAGATTGGCATTCTGCCTAGTAGGTTGGCCAAGATTCTGATCTGTAGGCACCGGCCTACCATATGGTCCAGCCTTATGACTTGAAGTGGGCAATTTAGCAGCACCAACAAACCCAAGAGAAGACGGCCCATAAGGTGGACCCATGGCAGATGGTAAATTTGCACCAAAGTACGGGCCTGTTCCAGCATTCGGCCCAACTGTTTGTCCCACCTGGCCTGCACCAACATCACAACCTGAATTAAAATTGTCAGGATCCTTAGCAGGTGGCTGATTAGCTACAGAAAAATTTGGTTGCCTCTTGTCCCATATAAAGCCGAATGGAAAACTAGTCGGGTACACCATCGAAAGACTAGTATACTGTCCTAGACTACCAAAGAAGACATGACCACCACTCGTTGATGAATACCAGCTAGGTGCGCCAAACATATTGTTGCGCGATCTTTAACCAGCACATCCAGATGGCGTTGACGCCATTGCCGGAGCGAGTGAGCCACCATAATCATGATCAAACCTGTAATAGCATTTTTGCACCACATGACCATATATACTACAGATCTGACATTGAAGCTGAGGTCGAAACCCTTACCCACGAACAGAAGATGGTGGATGGCCACCACGCACGGGCTCCGCCATCGGTGTCGAAGAAGTGGCCTCTACTAGATGCGCATGGACGGACGCATCGATCATCGCATGAGCCTGATGGCTCTCAAATTCCATAAGCACATCGACAAGTTGTTGTAGAGGAAAAGAGTCAGACGAGAAAGAGGCTAGAGTGAGAATCGCGTCAAAATTCAATGAGAGTCCGACAAGACTGATCTTCACCTTCTCTGCCTTTAGAACCACAGATCTAGACGCTTCGAGAAGGCATAGGTATTTTGTATCTTTGCCACATACTCTTTAATAGAGATCATCCCTTTTGTGATGGAGTGTAACTCATGTCTGATTCATGACACCTTGGCTCCAGTGGCAGCGGTAAAGAGATGACTCGCTGTGCTCCAAATGTCACACGCCAATTTTGCGGCTGTAAAACAAGATAATAATGAAGGACTAATTTTAGAAAGGAGCCGAGAAACAAGAAGCTTATCTTGCTGAACAAAGAGAGATGCATCAGGATTCGGATTTAAAATTCCATTTAGAGAAGAGAGGAATTATGGCGGAACAGGTAACGTCCTTTCTAAATATCCTAATAGTTTATAACCTTCGATTATTAAAGGAACATGCTATTGCCATTGAACAAAGTTCCCCTCATCCAACTTCATCGTATCGTTACGAGGAAAGGTTTGAATCAAACGAGAGCTGGAAAATGCAGGACTGCTGTGGTCAGTAGTGGAATTAGCAGAATTATCCATGGATCTACAGCGGAACGACCTCCAGGAACTCAGGCGACTGATACCATGTTAATAACTTTATAGAATTGAAAGATATTGGAAAGAATGACTGAAATAGTTTGTATTATTAATCTGTTTGTATCAGTATAGAGATGTGATTTATACATGAGAAAGAGAGGCTAATTGCTACTAACTAATCTATTAAAGTGAAAATAAATTGAATTTTACATGGTAGTGGTAAATTTTTTATTTTTGGTTAATATTGCTACCTAACAATCGGGAATAGAATTCGTGAAAACAAGTCTGTCTATAACAATTTTATTTATTTGTTATAAAGAGATGATTGTAATACGTCTAAATCATCACATTGTAATAGAGAGAGAATCGTTGTAAACCTATTGTAGAATTCATATCGTGAATTTTCATCAAACAAAGTGAACACTATATTCAAAAAAAAATAAAGTGAGGATTATATCAATGGAATTAAAAGACGTATAACAGTGCATGCATTATTACTTTTATGCATATGTTATTTTACTTTCTTTCACATGATTAATTATAAAGTTCATAAATCTAACAAGCTCAATTAATCAATATGAGTTATCAAATTAAATTAATTAATTTATAATGCGTTATTGAATTCAAGTAATCAATTTATAAGTTTATGATGTTCAATTCATAGTAGAATACATTTTACACATGATTAATCCTAAATCTAGCAGGCTCAATTAATCAATATGAGTTATCAAATTAAATTAATTAATTTATAATGAGTTATTGAATTCAAGTAATCAATTTATAAGTTTATAATGTTCAATTCATAGTAGAATACATTCTTACACATGATCAATCATAAATCTAACGAGCTCAATTAATCAAGATGAGTTATCAAATTAAATTAATTAATTATGAGTTATTAAATTCAGGTAATCAATTTGTAAATTTATGATGTTCCAAATTCATAGTAAAAATATTTAATTAAGGAACTTAATACTTTATAAAATTAATATTATTAATTCCACTAATTGAAGATTATTTTTATTTAATAAAATATGATTAATAATTTTTCATGTGAAAATTAAACATTTTATTGAAATAATATTTTAATTAAGATAATTTTTGTTCAATAAATTATAGTTAGTAGGCTTGCTTAAATGAAATAGTTATAATTTTATTTGAAATTTTAGACCATATGTTGTTATAGAGAACTAATTTCATAAATTATAATTAATAGGCTTACTTAATAGAGATAGTTGTTGCAATGCTTTCTAGTTCCCAAAAATGAAAAGGCATCAACGATTAATAATAATAACTTTTGCAATGCTGATAGATTAAAATAACCACAAAATTACCAAAGCAAAACCAAATTATTGGGAAGCTGATGTGGTCAATAAGATGGGATTGTTTGGTTTATGGTTTGAACATTAAACTCATTATAGGTTCTTATTATATCTGTTCTTTTTGAATAATGTCTAGAATTACTCGTAGCCCCTTGTAAACTTGAAATTATATAGGGTTTTTCTATATATTTTTACCACCTTTTGACTTAATAATTATATTAATATTGAGTAATTGTTAATAAGTTAAGTGGATTTTGTTTAAATATTAATATGAGACATGAATTTATGAAGTCTGCAAAATTATGCATTACTACATGATTTTTGTGCATAAATTATATTATTTTCATGTTAATTATCGATATGTGATTTTTATTATGCAGTGGGTCCATGGAAGATGAGATTACCATAAGGATGCATGAACATGGACACATCCACCTTACTTGGACGATAATACGATGCAAAATTGGGTCATAAGGATGCTAATTTGACCCAGTTAAAGTGTGTTACAAAGCAGACATGTCTGATTAATTTTTGGATCATGAAACTGTCCAACAAGGGGGAGTCAAGCCAATTTCGGCACAAGCATATGGCTGCCCAAAAATCAGCTTTGGGATATTTCATTGGAGGTCCCTGCAGTTGCAATTTAATTAGAAATCAACACATGAACTATGCCTTTGAAACCATTCACTCTATGCTAATTATATCATGATTTTATGTTTGAAATAATCAACCAAACCACCTCCCTTTCCATAATTTGTGGCCGACCATGCAATGGAGAAGATGGAGGGATTTTAAACTCTATTTTTAGTAAACTTTACCCTCACCTTCACCTATAAATACCACACTACTCATCCCCCGTTATTCATCCCTTCATTCATAACACATTTCTCATTCTGCGTTCTTTTCTCTCATTCCATTTCCCTTTCCTTTTTCCCCACACCTAGCCACTTCATTTTCCCTTCCATTTTTTAGATGATAAAAGCCTTGACAAGACTATCTCTTGGCTGACCACCTTAAGAAACATTTAGCAAAGGAGCAACGAGCGGAACATAGAAACACCTCAGCCAGAAAGATTCGAAAGGCTGTTGAATTGAATTTGAGTTTACTCCTTTCTCCTTGTTGTTTGATTTAAACATGTTTGCTAAGTGTTTATTGATCTTGCAATCAACAATGATAGCTTAATTATATTTATCTAGGATGATTATGTTAATTCAATAATACTTGTTTGATTCATGTTTAACGTGTTTGTGCCTAAGTCGATCATATTTTCAATTAAAATCAAGATGTATTTCACTCATACGTGATTGAATGCATTCAGATTAGCTGAGTGACCCTAACCAGGCGATGACTAGTAGATACATAATTGAAAAGTGCAATGCTCAATTTAGATCATTAAACCCGACTAATTAGATGTTCATAATATCTTTAGTTAGCTCTATTATCTTGCATAATTTTTAGGTTTATGTGATTAAACTATTTCAAACTTAATTGTCCCTGTTACTTGGCAAAAATACTAAGAAACCCTTAGTTTAATATGATCAGTAAAAAGTATGTTTCACTAAGTAAAAGATCCGAAAGACTTAATTTGGTAATTTTGTTTCTAAACTCATGAAAGATCTAGTTGCCATGAAATGTTTTCCGAACACTGTTAAGCATGATAAAAATGAATTAAGATGATTAATGTAATTATCCTAGCCTATACATGTTATTGATTGTTGAAGTTGTTTTTCTATTGCTAAAACCTATTTGTACATTTAAATAATTTTGCATACTTAGTTTAAAATTGCATTAGAGATTAATTTTGTATCTAGTTAAATTAATCTAGTTAAATCATTATCACTCAAATTATTGTGTTTTTATACCAAATTGTGAAATTATAATTTTGCAAATAATCAATTAACACACACAGTTCTTGTTGAGATGGTAACTCATTACCTACTTATTACTTGAACGACTGTGTACACTTGTACAAAAATCCAATTACACCCCTCCCTAACTCTTAAATAGGAGGATAATACGCTTTAGTGCACTCAAACCACGTTTTTCTACATTAACAACAATACTGATGCCAATCAAACTAAAACTTAATCAGTTGATTTCTGATGTGGTAAAGTAGCTATGAATGATAACCTTTTTTTCGGTACAAAGAGAAGGATTAAACCATAACTTAAACTATTTGTGGCCAAGCCACTCCAAAATAATCATCATATAGTAAAAGTAGGACTTCATCCGACGGTTGCATGAAAAACTACATACCACCAGTCTTGAAAATGCCATTAGTGCTAACCCATCAGCTACCTTGTTACTTTCTCTGAAGGTATGAGTAACTTTAACCATTCAAGGAAGTTGCAACATGTTATTAATAGTACGTGTCACAGTTGAGTAATGTTGATCAACTACATTTTCTTGAATAACTTCAGTGCTGTCCAACTCGAGAATTATTCGTTTTAGCCTAAGCTTCTAAGCAAGTTGGAGGCCTTCCAGAGCTCCCTAAAGTTTAGCATCGATAACTGAGCAGAGACCAATATTCCTTGAGAAACCAGTAGTCCATGTTCCATGCTGTTCGCGGATCATACCACCTGCAGTAGCATTCCCGGACACCTTACAGACTACACCATTAGTATTCACTTTATGCCACTCATCATCCGGTGGAATCCATCTGATCAACTTACAAGTTTTGGCTTTTGAATGCCTTGAGGTCCCATCGATCCAAAGTTTGAACGGAGACAACTTTCCCTCATACGGTAACTCTTTTCCAAAACACTTTCATTTTCAATAAAGTCTGCGTTAAACACATAATTATTCCTCCTTATCCAAAGCTATTAGCAAATAACACAAAAGAGGACTTGCCATTTTGAAGGATCGCATGTAAAATGCTTAGAATTAGAGATATTAATTTTCAACCAACTTCCAAAACTGATAGAGAAGAGTTCATCTCTCTTTTTCGGCCTAATTATTGATATCCAAGTTGCTACAGCTGGTGTGCATAAACGCAACACATGGTCAATGCTTCCCGAAGAACTTCCATAAATCATACATCTTGTATTTGGGGTAAAGTTCTTCTTATTCGGTTGTCAGTGGTCAAGACTTTATTTAGATAAGCAAGCCAAATAAATACCTTTACCTTTTGAGGTCCTGAAATATGCCAAATTTGGTTGCAAATACTACTACAATTATCTCTGTCAATAGCACAAGAAGCATCACAAGCCGAGTGAATGGAGAATACACACTTCTTATCATGTTTCCAACCAACAAAATCATCCATATCACAGGCTAATAAAGGTTTATATGTAGTAATGCTGAAAAGTATTGACTGTGGTAGAAACAAGCTAATCTTATTTGTAACACCTCTCAACCGAGTCCGAGGCCGGGATTGGGCACGAGGCATTACCTGACCTAAACGCATGCATACGATCATTTTTGAGTTATAGAAACTACATCAAATTTAAAACTTCTCGCTCTTAATCTAAAAATTCTCAATAGGGGCCTACAAGGCCCAAATCATCCTTAGGAAACTATCCAGGATTAAACCGAACATCTTTAAAGACTTTGAAAAAAATGTAACTTGGGATGGGCACGCCCATGTAGAAAGATGACACGCCCGTGTAGCAATTTTGACCTGGCTGTGCTGAAGGCCTGTGTGGTTCACACGGCCTAAGCATAAGGGAACACACCAGTGCTCTGAGCTCATGTGAATTAAATTCTAAATTCGAACCTACAGGGGTTTTCACACTATCGAGCACACACCTGTGTCTACAACCCGTGTTCTCCACACGGTCATGACACACCGGTGTTGAAGCTCGTGTGTAAAAACCTTGACATTCTGTTTCTGACGTCAGCAACAAATTAGAGGCATATGGCCAAGGTATACGCCCGTGGCCAAAGGTCGTATCCTCCACACGGCTGAGACACACGGCTGTGTCTCTGCCCGTGTGTTTACTACCATGCATACTGACTTGCAAATTTGAGGTGTAGGGGATACACGGTCGAACAACACACCCATGGGGCTGACCGTGTGTAACACACAGCCTAGGCACACGCCCGTGTGTCTAGTCGTGTAGACAAAAATAGGCTATCTACCAAACCTTTTTGCCACCCTTACTTACACCTACCTATAAAGTAATACATACCACCAATTCACACGGCCACACAAAGCTAATTCAATCACAACAAGATATCTAATACAACCACATTACACTTTAACAATCTAACAAGAACTTGATTAGTTATGCGATTTACTCATCTATGAAATCATCATCATTTGCACTTATTAATAACCAATATTAGCCACCATCCATGGCAATATACAAAATGACTAAAGAGCTACGACAAGCCATTCATTTGGCCCAAAACAATGCGACCATTACAAAAAGACTAGTTTCTATACATGCCATAATCAAAATGATAAAACTAACTATACCAAATGCTTCAGGGATAGTGTGATTGGCTTCTCCAACATAAGGCGATGATCCATGAGCTACTTTGGCGGCACTATAAGAAAATGGAAAGGAAAAGAGGTAAGCATAAAACTTAGTAAGTCACACAGTAAGTCACATGAAAATAATGAGTAACTATAGGCTACCATAAGGGATCATACTCCCAACATATCTCGATTTTCACATGAAAGTAAGGATTCATAAACACTACTTGCTCATATAGTTTCTCACCAATCATACAACATTGGTTTGAATTCACATTTCATAATTCATGTAAAATACATAAGTAGTCATATGCATAACTTACTCACTTTCCTCATTTACTAAACATACAACGTAAATGAAGCTTGTATGTCGTAATTCTCATTTAGGTACCTTTACCACTCACCACATGGTCATAAGTTCTCTCATTTTGATATAAACCATAAATCTCCCGTTGAGCCATTTGGAATACTACAGGATATTCAATAGCCCCAAACATGGGATAAGGTGCCGACACCATGTCCCAGACATGGTCTTACACTGGCTAGCACATCAAAGTCGATGCCATGTCCCAGACAGGTTTTACACTGACTTTCATATATCGAGGCCGATGTCGTGTCCCAGATAGGTCTTACACTGGCTCTCATCTATCGGTGTCAATGCCATGTCCCAGATAGGTCTTACACTGACACACAATAAGCTGACGCCATGTCCCAAACAAGTCTTACACTAGCTTGTATATCTCGAGGCTGATGCATGTCCTAGACATGTCTTACACTGGCCCTTGTCTCAATGCTGATGCATGTCCCAGACATGTCTTACACTAGCACACATATCACCCAATGTCATGGTATGAATATCCAATTCTATTCGTAATGTTCAACCGGGAGTCTTTATTACATTAATTTCTTAACATGCATACTCATATTCACAATCAAAACAATTTATGCAATATTAATTCAATCATAAATCATAAAAATATAGTTGCATTATTAACATACAACTTACCTCGGATTACTAAATGTAGGTGACTAGTCGATTTAATCTACTTGCTTGTCTTTCCCCCGGTTTAGGTCTAGATTTTGTATTTCTTGATCTAAAATAATAAAAATTCACTCATTTAATCATTAAATAAATTTATACAATCAAAATTCACATTTTTGGCAAAATGACCATTTTGCTGCTAGACTTTCACATAATGACTATTTTACCCCTAGGCTCAAAATTTGATTTTTATCGAATTTCTTCATGCCTTAACCTAGCTGAGCCCTTTTTACTCTTATAGCAACCCAAAATTTCCATTATTTCACCATATTACTATCTATTTTACAATCTTTACAAAATGGTCCTATTAGGGTTTTTATGAGAAGTTCTTTCACAAAAGTTGTGTATTTCACAACCATAACTCATTTTTTTCCATAAAATTTCAGTTAACAACATATATGCTTTCACGAAAAAACCCTATACTCTCAACCATTTTGCAAAATAGTCCCCTCATTAGTTAGCTTATGCTACAAGGGTTCTAAAAGTACCAAAATCATAAAAAATAACTATCTAAATCACTTACTTGAGAGAGGAATAAGTGGCTGAAAGTTTCAAGCTTCCAAAACCCTTAATTTTTTGGTATTTTTGGTGGAGAAGAAGGTGATAAAAAATATGATAGCTTTTCTCTTTATATTATTTATTTTATCAATTAAGTCACCAACACCCACCTAACCTTGACAATTTGGTCAAATCTTGTCCCTATGGTCATCCAAGATTCTTTTAAGGGTCTAATTGCACTTTAAAGACCTCCAATTATGCCTCTCTAGCTATTTAATACCTTTGGCTAGCAATTCACAACTTTTTCCCTTTATGCGATTTAGTCCTTTTTTTTGCAATTAGGCTTACAACGCTAAAATTAATTCACCAAAATTTTCATACACTCATATAATCATACTATGACACCAAAATAATAATAAAAATAATTTCTGGACTTCAGATTTTTGGTCCCAAAACAACTGTTTCGGCTAAGCCCAAACTTGGGCTGTTACATTATTCCAACCCCACTCCCTACTTAGCATTATCATATCCTTAACATGAACATGCTTATATGGAAATCTTTTAGATTGTGAACAAGCATCAATAAAGGGTCCCCAATCTTTGATCCAATTATCCTTCCAAAATTCCACCTTTAATCCATTACCAACGTTCCACATGACACTGTCCTGGATCCTATTCCAAATACGAGAAATCCTCTTCCATAACCGCGATGCATTACTCGCATTTAGCACAACCAATGGGTCACCATTCCATTTGTATTTAGCTCTAAGAACTTGAACCCATAATAGGTGAAGGTTATTAATAATATTAAACCCAACCTTCACAAGAAAAGCCTTATTAAGGCAGTCAAAATTTTTAAAGCCGAAACCAACATGCTTTGTAGTTTTGCAAAGATCGTCCCATTTAATTAGATTGATACCTTTCTTTTCCTTCGTGTGATCCACACAAAATTACAGATAATCTTTTCCCTTTCGGAACAAAAACCCTTTGGAATAACCATTGTTTACATTGCATAAATGGGAGTAGCAGCTAAAACTGCTTTAGCCAACGTGATTTTACAAGTTAGCGATAGTAGCTTAGACTTCCATCCTACTAATTAATTATTCCTCATGTTGTTGATCAGATACTAAAAGGTATCTTTTTTCACTCTTTTATATAAGAGTGGAACTTTTAAAAGCTTCCCCAGATTATCAACATGAGAGAAACCAAGTCCACTGCTAACCTTCATTTTCAAAGCAAGGGAAACATTCTTAGAGAAAAGACCTGGGTTTTCTGTTCTCTAATTCGATGGCTAAAACTAACACAAAAATGTTCAATAAATATTTTCATACTCAACGTCTGATCAGTAGATGCCTCATCAACAAAAATGAGGTGAGAAATACCAGGGCCATCTCGTGACAGTTTTATAGGCTTCCACAAACCATTTTGGACCTCAATATTAATAGCCTGAGTCAGACGCTCCATAAAAAGAAGAAAGAGGTAAGGCAATATAGGGTAACCTTGTCTTATCCCACGAGAAGGAGCAAAAACATCAATAAAATTCCCTTTCCATAATACCTGTATGGTTAAAGAGCTAACACTATATATGATAATTTGTTTAACATTACTTGGTATACCAATGTCTACTAGAGTATCCTTAATAAAATGTCAGTCAATTCTATCACATGCTTTCTTTAAGTCAATTTTAACCGCCATCCAACCTTTCTTACTAGTTTTACTCCTCATTGAATGAATGATCTCTTGAACAGCAATAATATTGTCAATTATGTTTCTACTAAGTACAAAGCTTGACTGGTTTGGATGTACCCATTTTTGCATCAAAGGCTTCAATCTGTTCACAAATACTTTTGACACAATTTTGTAGAGCATCGTAGAAAGACTAATTGGCTAGAATTACGAAAGAGATTTGGGATTAGCCACTTTTGGGATCAACACAATAAGAGTTTGATTAGTCCAATCCAAAAGCTTTCCACCATTCCAAATATTCTTCACAAATTCACAAACCTTTTTTCCCACTACTGACCATTTTTTCTGATAGAAACCTGTATGTATCCCAAAAATACTAGGAGCTTTCAAAGGTACCATTTCAAACACAAAAATTTGGACTTCCTCATTAGTAACAGAGGCCTTCAGAGAATCAACTTTAGCTTCATTCTTTTTATGTTTTTGGGACCGTTGTAGCTTAATCTAGCTAGCCCAGGGATTAATTTGCAAAATTGTTAAAAAATTAAAGTTTTGCCATGAATGAATTCATGTTTATTGTGAAGTTTGATGAAAGAAAATAAATCTTTGTTGTTAGATAAACAAATTTTGTAAAGTGATTTCGGTTGAAAATCTTAATCAATGATTTATTTGTAAATTTTGTAAAATGTGTGGTGGAAATTAGGAAATAGTGAAATGTATGAGTTCTTATGGATGCATATGAATTTTAGCTAGACTTGGCTAGGGAGGAATTTGCATGAATTTTATTTTTTGAGCTTGAGGACTAAATTGTAAAGAAATCAAAACATTACGGGTAAAAGTATAATTTTGTAAAATATGAATTTGGATTGAATTGAATAGAATGGTTATTAAATTAATTGGATTTATTCATTTAGATCAAGATAAATCTCGTACGACTTTAGATCGAGGAAAAGATAAAGTTTTGGACTAATCGACTCCGTATCTACGTTTTATCGTCGAGGTAAGTTTGTACGTTTAAATAGCGTTTTAAGTTTATGTCTTAAATGCTATCGTGTTATATTGTCAAATTATGTTTCGACAGAAAAATCCAAAGGCGTATCGACGATCATCGATCAATGAAAAGGGATGGATTTGACCATCAACTATGAAAAGGGATAGTTTTGATTATATTATGAAAAGGGATGGTGACAACCATCGAATATGAAAAGGGATGGTTAGGACCATCGTTAGCACACTTCATGTGAGATTCGGTAAGGGTTTTCAATACAATTTACTTTGTTATTATGGAAAGGTAGAAATATGTGTATCCATAATTATAGATAGTATGAGTTCATATGATTTATACTTATGAAATTTATCTTATCATGTGTTGATATTGAAGTTATGTGATTAAGCACTAATTTGGGTTGTTGGTGATGCTTAGGCTTGTGCCAAGCTTGTGTTGGATTGATCCGTATTTATTTTAAGCTTATGCATTGTAATGCTAAGCACTGTTTATGAATTACGAACTTACTAAGCATTATATGCTTACTTTGTGTTCTTTTTCTATGTTTTATAGTTAATCGAAAGCTTGTTTGGGTTGGAAGATAGTCAGAGACCTATCATACTATCCATCGACTATATTGGTAGATTTTGATGTTTTTAAGTCATAGTTATAATGTCATGTATAGGTGTTTTGTACTTGACAAAATAGCCAATATGTTTATTTTGTAAATAAGGTATTTTGGTTGATGACATTATGGCAGTTAGTGCTTGTTGGCTAATGTTGAAGTGGTTAGTGATGATATGTATTGAATGGCTCTTTTGGTATTGTAGAATGTGATCTTAGTATGCAGTTATTATGGTAAGATTTGGTATGGAATTAGGTTGCAAATGTTGAGTTGACAAATGGCTAATTTATACTTATGTTTAAGTATATTTAATGCATGTGAATTGAGGTGTCTTTTGGTATATTGGTTGTATGAATAGGTGCCTAAATGAATCCAGTTTGATTATGTATATTTTAGGTACATTTTGAATGCTTGAAATGGGTGCAAATGGCTTGCATATGTGTGTACATGATTTTGTGAAGGAAATGGCTTGAAAATGGCCTATTTCTTGTTCACACGAGCGTGTGTCTCAACCGTTGATGACACACGAGCGTGCAACACTGCCGTGTGTCCCTTGTAGGTTTCAAAGGGTTGCAAGTTGGTAGTTGCACGACCTAGCACACGGCCTGGTATGTGGGCTTCTGAGGCCATTTTGAAAGTTACACGGGCGTGTGGCTTGGCCGTGTGACCCAAGTTAGAGAGTTACACGGACACAGACAAGGGTTGGGACACTGCTGTGTGTCCCTACTTCGAATGCCCATTCAGCCTGGCCACGTGGTCATGTGACCCTTACAGTGTGAAAATTTTCAACTTTTTCTCAAAAAATTTTATATGTTTCTGATTTAGTCCCAAATCGGTTCTAAAGTGTTTTTAAGGCCTCGAATGCTCTAATAAGGGACATTATGCATAAGTTTGATTGATATTACCATGATTTATGAAATGTTTCGAATTGAAAGTTTTGAGTTTTAAATTTTTTGGTAATGCTCTGTAACCCTATTCTGACAACGGATACGAGTTAGGGGTGTTACATTTAGTGGTATCAAAGCTATGGTTTAGTCAATTCTCAGACTGAATGTAGCATGTGTGAGTCTAGAAATACATGCCATTAAATAACTTGTGATAATGTGATAACTCCTATCTCATTTGAAATACATTTTCATATAGTAATGACATCCAACTGAGCCGACTCTGATGAAATTAAAAGTAACGTGCAAGCCTCTATTCATGGAGCAACATCGAGTGGTTCAATGCCTGTATCTGGGGCCAGAGAAGAGAAGCTAAGGAAGCTTTCTTCCAAATGATGAGTGAATGGGTTATCGAATTCGTACGAACGAATCCTGCAACTCAATGACCTCCACCAACACCTGTTCCCCAACCGATCTCTGTAGTTTCTTAAGGTTTGGAACCAATGCGAGTAAAAAACTGCCAATTGACAAAACTCGCAAATATGGGGCTGAAGAATTTAGAGCTACAACTGATAATGATTTGGAGAGAGCCAAATTCTGGTTAGAAATTACTATAAGAGTTTTTGACGAGTTATCTTGTTCACTGGTAGAGTGTGTAAAATGTGCTGTATCTTTATTAAAAGATTCAGCTTATCAGTGGTGGAACACTTTTATTTCACTGGAGCTGAGAGAGCGTATCGATTGAGAATTCTTTCAAGCCGAGTTCCAGAAGAAGTATACAAGGTAGAGATTCCTTGATCAGAAACGTAAAGAATTTATTGAGCTTAAATAGGGCCGAATGATAGTGTCTGAATATGAGAAGGAATTTGTTAGACTGAGCAAATATGCTAGGGAATGTATTGCAACCGAAGTTGCAATGTGTAAGTAGTTCGAAGAAGAGTTAAATAAAGATATAAAGATATAAGTTGGGGTACTTGAACTAAAAGAATTTGTTATTCTGGTTGATCAAGCACACAAGGCCAAAGAACTTGGTAAAGAAAAGAGAAAAGCCGATATGAACCTAGAGATTCAAGAAAGAGATCATCGGGAAAGTCTTATCAGTCATCATCAAAGAAATTAAGAGAATATTTTAACCATTAGACTGCTTTAGTGGGATATTCTAGTAGGGACCAAGGTAAACAACATACGGATTCAAAAGCTCAAGCTACGTCTAAAACAACTGTAGGTAGTGTTAAAAACAATAAGCCTGTTTGTCAACGGGGTGGACGTCGACATTTTGGTGAGTGCAGGGCAAAAGACAATGTGTGTTTCAATGTAGGTCGTATAAGCATTTTATTCGAGATTTCCTAAAGGTACCTGAAAAAGAAAAGGTTCAAAATGGTTGAAATATTGTTTCGAGAGGTAGACCACCTTATAATCCTAGAAATGTGAGTAATAGTCATACTGGAACAAAAGACTCTGCTATGAGATCTGAGGCATGAGCACCAACCAGAGCTTATGCAATTCGAGCACGAGAGGAAGCTTCAGCACCAGATGCTATTACTGGTACATTTCTATCTTAATACTGATGTTACTGCTTTAATTGTTCCGTGATCAACCCATTTTTATGTATGCACAAATTTAGTTCAATTAAGAACTTACCTATTGAGTCCACTGAATTCGTGGTTAAAGTATCGAACCCCCTAGGTTGGTATGTGCTAATTGATAAGGTTTGTAAAAACTATTCGTTGATGATTCTAGGTTATAATTTTTTGGCCAGTTTGTTGCTATTGCCATTTGATGAGTTCGGCATGATTTTGGGCATTGATTGGCTGACTCTACACGATGCTATTGTAAATTGTAGACGAAAGCTTATTGTGTTAAAGTGTCAAAATGGGGAAAAGCTTCAGATTGAATTAGATGGTTTGAGTGGTATGCCTAATATTTTTTCGGCTATGTCAGCACAAAAATATGTGAGAAAGGGCTGTGATGCGTACCTTGCGTATGTCTTTATTCTAGAGTTCCTGAGTTGAAGTTAAAATCGGTTCCAGTGGATTGTAAGTATACAGATGTGTATCTAGATGTGTTTCCAGAAGAGTTACCCGGGTTACCACCGATCAGAGAGGTTAAGTTTGCTAATAAGCTAGTACCGGGAACATTTCTGATATCAATAACTCCTTACAGAATGACTCTTACTGAGTTGAAAGAGTTGAAAGTGCAGTTGCAAGAGTTAATAGATAGGGGCTTTGCTGGACTCAATTTTTCACTTTGGGGTGCACCTGTTCTGTTCGTTAAGAAAAAGGACGGATTTATAAGATTTTGTATTGATTACTGCTAGCTCAATAAAGTTACGATCAAGAATAAATATCCTTTGCCGCGTATTGATGATCTCTTTGATCAGTTGAAAGGTGCAATAGTATTTTTGAAGATTAATCTTCATTCTTGTTTTTATTAGTTGTGAGTTAAAGATTCAGATGTGTCAAAAATCGTGTTCAGGACCAGGTACTGTAACAACCCAATTTTGGTGAGGTCGGAACAGTGGTTTCGAGACCACAAATTCGAGTTCAAAATAAAAATTATTTTATTTTATTTTATGGTTGGAATCATGATAGGAAGGTCACATGAAAATTTTGGTACGAAAATTTTATCGATTGTGTGGTTAATTAAGTAAAGGACTAAATTGCATTAAATGCAAAAGTTGGACTCTAATAGCTATAGGTATCAAATAGCTATGAAATTCAAAACTTAAGGTCCTCATATGGTAATTAGACCATTGAAGGGTAGTTAGTAGATATTTTAATGACTCATCCATGGAAAAATTAGAAAAGGGAAGGGACTAAATTGGAAATCACTAAAATTAAAAGATGGTAATTAAATAAAAAGAAATATTTATCTAATTTCATATCATCTTTCCCAAAATTTCTATGGAAACCCTAGGAGAGATGAATACAACTTATCAAGCTTGAAAAGGTATGAAATCAAGTCCGTTTTTAATGATTTTTATATATTTGAATCCAGGATAGTCTAATATATCTATTTAGGGGATTAATTTGAAAAGTTATCAAGGTATGAAATTTGAGTCATGGATGAATATGCTGAAAATTAGAAATTTATGGTAGAAAATGAAAGTTTTTTCATAGAGAAACAACTTTTACAAATCAATTTTTCATTAAGGACTAAAATGAAAAATGGTAAAAACCCATAGAAAATTATAAAATTTATGAAAAATGTGTGTTGTAAATGTTGTTTATAAAATTTGGTTAGGCTTGGAAAGAGGGTTAGATTTCATGAATTTCATCTTCCGAGCGTAGGGACGAAATCATAATTTCTAAAAAGGATAGGGACAAAATGATAATTTTGCCTAGGATGCAATAGAATGCAAATGTATACGAAATGTGATAGATTAATAGCTAAATTTATTCATATAGATCTGGAGAGACCAACTACGGAACTAGATCGAGGAAAGCAAAAGGTTTCGTATTAGTTGAAATTAAAAAACGAACCATTTTCAAGGTAAGTTCGTGTAACTTACAAATGTATGTTAATATGCTTGAATTGAATTGTATGATTGTGTTGTTATGTGTGAGATGATATATACATAATGAAATAGTTTTAAGTTGTGAAATATGTACAAATTATCGTGTTCCGGTCGAATGTCGAATTTTGATGAGTTGAAAGTAATAGTGCATATGTTGCAAATAGAATTTAACCCAGACGGGTAATTCTATTGTAAGCCTCTTGAGTTAGGTTATAAATTGGATTTAGCCTGGAATGGTAATCCTACGGTAAAATGTAAGGCTCAAGGGTGTGCCTTTTTGTTATGTACCCAATGGGTACTTTTGCACATGTGCATATTACTCGAACCTCAGTCGAGATTTCAATAGTTCGACGGAAAAGACTCTTGAAGAGTGGAAAGGTGAAATTAATGGAAGTATGTAATGTGATGAGCTCATCTATATTTACTTGATATTCATATGAAATTATGTAACTAAATTGTTTGAATAAGTGTATGTGTTTAGGTAACTAACCCAAAATTGATGGAATATATTTTTATGTGTGCTTGTGTTAATAAATAAGATTGATAAGTTTATTTTCCGTTATATGAACTTACTAAGCATAAAATGCTTACTCCGTTTATTTTTTGCTGTCTTATAGTGCTCAAAGCTCGCGAAGGTTGGAAGTTGGTCGGAGCAGTCATCACACTATCCACTATCTCATTTTGGTATAAATAGAAATCTCATTTTGGTATAATGGCATGTATAAGCTTAATTGGCCAATTATGGCTTGATGATGATGTTTGTAATCTAGCCATTGGAATGGCTAGAAATGGTTGTTTGATATACTTGTAATGTCATGTTATGCTAGCTATATATATTTATTAAGTTGTTGTTATTAGTAAGTATAACATATGGATTGAACCAAGGTAAAATTTTGAACATGTATGCATGTAGTGGTATGCCTTGTAAATGATGAAATTTACTTGAGATGGATGCTTGAAATGGTTGGATTGTATTTGGTATGCCTTAGTACAGGAACATGGTAAATTTGGGTGAAAAATGAGGCTAGAAAATGGCTTGTTTTTGTCCACACGGGCAAGTACACGGGCATGTGTCTTGGCCATGTGTGATACACGGACTGTCCCATAGACATGTGGTCCGGCAATGTGTTCCCTGCATTTTAAAAATGAGAAACAGAATGCTCAGAATTGGACACATAGGCATAGACATGGGTGTGTGTCTCAGCCGTGTGGTCGACACGGCCTTGAACACGGGCGTGTTATACAGCCGTGTGAAAACTGCACTTAAAATTCGAAAATAAAAATTCACTATACAGCTTAGCACACGGGCGTGTGACTTGGCCGTGTGACTTTAATTTCTTCATGTTGTAAAAGTCAGAGAGTTACATGGGTTAGGGACACGGGCGTGTGTAGCACACGGCCTGACCAGACGGGCGTGTCCCTAAACTACACAGGCGTGTGAGCCCTACACCTTAGAAAAATTTTGGAATTTTGCGAAAAAATATTCCTTGAGCTTCCGATTTAGTCCCGATTTGATTCCAACACTCGTTTTGGGCCTCGAGGGTCCATTTAAGGGACGTTATGAATGATTTCAGAATTTAAATAGTAACTTGCATGATTTATCTGTAAATGTTTCTGAAAGTTTCGGTAATGCTCCGAAAACCTGTTTCAACGATGGATACGAGTTAGGGTTGTTACAGGTACGGACATTATGAATTTCTTGTGATGCCGTTTGGTTTAACTAATGCACCTACAGTATTTATGAATTTGATGAACAGAATTTTCAAACAATATTTAGACCAATTTGTTGTGGTATTCATCAATGATAACTTGATTTACTCACAAGATGAGTCTGAGCATGTTGAGCATTTGAGAATTGTTTTGCAAACTCTATGTGAAAAGTAATTATTCGCTAAGTTTAGCAAATGTGAATTTTGGATTTGGAAAGTTGGATTTCTAGGACATGTTGCATCAGCCGAAGGCATCAGAGTTGATCGAAGCAAGATTTCAGCTGTTGTTACTAGAAACCTTTGAGAAATGTACCCGAGGTTAGAAGCTTTCTGGGATTTGCTGGGTATTACAAAAGATTTGTTAAGGGATTTTCGATGATTGCTATGCCAATGACAAGATTATTGCAAAAAGATGTGAAATTTGAGTGGTCTGAGAAGTACCAGTAAAGTTTCAATTAGTTAAAAGCATTGCTGACCGAGGCACCGGTGTTAGCTCAGCCTGAGTCAGGTAAAGGGTTTGTAATTTTTAGTGATGCATCTTTAAATGGTTTAAGATGTGTTGTGATGCTGGAAGGCAAAGTGATAGCTTATGCTTCTAGACAGTTGAAGCCGCATGAAAAGAATTATCCAACTCACGATTTAGAACTTGCAACTATTGTGTTTACGTTGAAGCTTTGGCGAGTACGACGAAAAATGTCAGATCTTTACAGATCATAAAATTTTGAAGTATTTAATGTCGCAGAAAGATTTTAATCCGAGACACTGTCAATGGCTCAAGCTATTGAAAGATTATGATTCGATCATAGATTATCATCTGGGTAAAGCGAATGTAGTTGCTGATGCTTTGAGTAGAAAGTCTCTATTTGCTTTTCGAGCGTTGAATTTTCAATTGACGTTGTCTGATGATGGTTCGAGCTTAGCTGAGTTGAAAGCTAGACCGATGCTTTTACAATAGTTTTATGAGGCTAAAAAATATGATAATGTGTTCTTATCTAAATGGAAACAGAGTGAGTCGACTTCTGATTTAGATTTTCAGATTGGATCTAACGATTGTTTGTACTTCAGAGGCTGAATTTGTGTTTCGAGAAATTTAGATCTTGTTAAGAAAATTTTGCATGAAGCTCATAGTGGTAATTTATTTGTTCATAGTGGTAATAGTAAGATGTATAACGACTTGAAACAAATATACTGGTGGCCAGGTATGAAAAGGGAGATTTCTGAGTTTGTATCGAAATGTTTAGTATGTCAGTAAGTTAAAGCTGAATATCAGGTACATTCTGGTCTGCTACAGCTAGTTATCATACCGAAATGGAAATGGGAGCATGTTACGATGGACTTTGTATCAGGATTACCTCTGTCTCCGATAAAGAAAGATGAAATTCAGATTGTCGTTGATCGTTTGATGAAGTCTGCACATTTTATTCTAGTACGTCCAGATTATTATCTTGAAAGGTTAGCCGAGCTATATGTTACTGAGATTGTCAGATTGCATGGGGTGCCAGCTTCCATTATTTTGGATAAAGATTCACGGTTTACGTCACGATTCTAGAGCAAGTTATAGGAGGCTTTAGGTATGCGTTTACATTTTAGCACTGCTTTTCATCCTTAGACCGATGGTTAGTCTGAGCGAGTAATTCAGATACTCGAGGATATGCTTTGATGTTGTGTGTTAGAATTTGAAGGCAACTAGGAGAAATTTTTACTGTTAGTGGAATTCACGTACAATAACAATTATCAATTGAGTATAAAGATGGCACCGTACAAAGCTTTGTATGGTCATAAATGCCGAACTCTGTTGTATTGGACTGAGATTAGTGAGAAAAAGATTCACGGGGTTGATTTGATAAATGAAATTGAAGAAAAAGTTAAAGTAATTTGAGATAGCTTGAAAGTAGCTTCCAATCGATAGAAATCGTATAAAACGTAAAGATATTGAATTTCAAGTTGGTGATAAAATGTTCTTGAAAGTATCACCCTAGAAGAAAGTTATTTGTTTTGATCGTAAAGGAAAGCTAAGTCCGTGATTTTTTAGGCCGTATGGGATTATGGGAAGAATTGGGCTAGTAGCGTTTCAATTAGCTTTTCTGTCGGAGTTAAAAAAAATTCATAATATGTTTCATGTATCTATGTTATGACGATACCGATCAGACCTTTCACATGTTATCTTGCCTATTGACATTGAGATTCAGCCTGACATGTCGTACTGTGAAAAACTGATCAGAATCTTAGCTCGAGAGCTTAAAGAATTGAGAAATAAAATCATAGCTTTAGTAAAAGTTCTTTGGCAACGACACGGTTTAAAGGAGGCCACCTAGGAACTGAAAGATGATATGGGAAAGAAATATCCGAACCTCTTTTCTGGTAAGATTTTTTGGGACGAAAATTCTTTTAGGGGGAGAGTTGTAATAGCCCGTTTTCAGTGAAATCAGAATAGTGGTTTTGGGGCCACAAGTCTGATGTGAGAATAACTATTTTATTTTTATTAGTATTATCGTATAGAAATTTCGTTAAGAAATTTTATCGGTTACATGCTTAATTTGGTAAAAAAAGACTAAATTGCAAAAGGTGCAAAAATTGAGTTCTATAAGCTAAAGGGATTTAATAGCTATGATATTAAATGGTTAGAAGTTTATGTTGTAATTATACCATGGTTATAACGAGTGGACAATCATGGACATTATATATGTTGTTTTTAAAGGTTAATAAAAAGGTTAAATGTGTAGTTTAATAAATAATGTTAATTAAACAAAAGAAAAGACAAATTATCATCTTTTATGTTCGTCTTCCACTGAAATAAGCTTGGAAAAACACCATTTTTGATGCTTTGAAGTTTTGGCTATCTTGGTCCATGCATGTGTTCATTTTTGAGGATAGTTTTTAATGATTTTTATGTTTTTGGGATCGTTGTAGCTTAATCTAACTAGCCCAAGGACTAATTTGCAAAATTGTTAAAAGATTAAAGTTTTTCCATGAATGAATTCATGTTGTTTGTGAAGTTTGATGGAGGAAAATGAATCTTTGTTGTTAGATAAACAACTTTTGTAAAGTGATTTTGGTTGAAAATGTTAATTAGGGATTTATTTGTAAATTTTGTATAATGTGTGGTGGAAATTGTGAAATAGTGAAATGTATGAGTTTGCATGAATTAGGTAGGGAGGAATTTGCATGAATTTCATTTAGCTTAAGGACTGAATTGTAAAGAAATCAAAATATTAGGGGCAAAAGGTAATTTTGCAAAAATATGAATTTAGATTTAATTGAATAGAATGACTATTAAATTGATTAAATTTATTCATTTAGATCAAGATAGACTGCGTATGGCTTTAGGTCGAGACAAAGATAAAGTTTCTGTCTAATCGATTCTGTATCTACGTTTTATCGTTGAGGTAAGTTTGAACGTTTAAATAGCATTTTAAGTTTATGTCTTAAATGCTATCATGTTATATTGTCAAATTATGTTTTGGCAGAAAAATCCAATGGCGTATTGACGATCATCGATCAATGAAAAGAGATGGATTTGACCATTGACTATGAAAATGGATAGTTTCGACTATCGATTATGAAAAGGGATGGCAACGACCATCAACTATGAAAACGGATGGTGATGACCATCAACAATGAAAAGGAATGGTGCCGACCATCGTATATGAAAAGGGATAGTTTCGACTATCGACTATGAAAAGGGATAGTTTCGACTATCAAATATGAAAAGGGATGGTGACGACCATCGAATATGAAAAGGGATGGTTACGACCATCGTTAGCACACTTCATGTGAGCTTCGGTAAGGGTTTTCGATACAATTTACTTTGTTATTATGGAGAGGTAGAAATATGTGTATTCATAATTATGCGTAGTTTGAGTTCATATGATTTGTACTTATGAAATTTATCTTATCATGTTGATATTGAAGTTATGTGATTAAGCACTAATTTGGGTTATTGGTGATGCTTAGGCTTGTGCCAAGCTTGTGTTGGATTGACCCATATTTATTTTAAGCTTATGCATTGTAATGGTAAGCATTGTTTATGAATTACGAACTTACTAAGCATTACATGCTTACTTTGTGTTCTTTTTCTATGTTTTATAGTTAATCAGAAGCTCGTTCAGGTTGGAAGATCGTCGGAGATCTACCACACTATCCAACGGCTATATCGGTAGATTTTGATGTTTTTAAGTTCTGGTTATAATGGCATGTATAGGTGTTTTGTACTTGACAAAATAGCCAATATGTTTATTTTGTAAATAAGGTATTTTGGTTGATGACATTATGGTATAGTTGTAACAGCCTGATTTTGGGTCTAGTTGAAACAATAGTTTCGGGACGTAGTAAAGTTCACTTTTATTATATTTGTATATTCTACAATTTCACAAAACTATTTTGTGAAAATTTCATTCAAAAATTTCGACGTTTGGGTACTCAATTTAGTCAAAAGGACTAAATTGTAAAAAGTGTAAAAGTTGAGTTCTACATGTTAGAGGTGTCCAATTGTTATGAAATTTTAAATTTGAAGTCTATAAATGGTAATTAGACCATTGGTTAAGTTGGTGGACAAAAATGGACATGGTTTGGTATATTTCCAAAGTTTTTCATTAAGGGTAATTTGGTCATTTGGTAATTAAAATGAATTAAAAACAAAATTAAAAGCCAATTTTTGTCCATCTTCAACCCTTTGGCCGACTTTCACATGAGGAAGACATAACTAGGGTTTTCAAGCTTCCAAGCTCGATTGTAAGTTTGTTTTAGCCCCGTTTTTAATGTTCTTTACATTTTTGAGATCCTCGTAGCTCGATTTAGCTATTTCCACCATTATTTGAGCTAGGGTTTGTGTTTAAAAATTTACCCATGGATTACATGCATGTTTTTTGATGTTTTATGGAAGAATATGAAAGTTTTTTGGTGTGATAAATAACTTTTACTAAGTGATTTTGATGAAATTACATAAAAGGACCTATTTGTAAAAGTTGTAAAATTATGTGTAGAAAATGTGATTTAGTGAAAAATGTGAGTTTCTATTAGAGGGAATATGAATCGGCTAGGCTTAAGATTTGAGAAAAATAAGTGCTTTTCTTCTTACGTGCCTAGGGGTAAAATTGTAAATATTCGAAACTTTAGGGGAAAAAATGTAATTTTCCATATTGTGATTTTTGGACTAAATTGAATAATGTGAGTATTAAATAAGTTAAATGTGTTATTATAGATAAAAAAATGAGGAATTGACCTTGATCGTGGTAAAGAAAAGGTTGTGGACTAAATTGAAAATTCGTCATATTTTGCATCGAGGTAAGTTTGTATGTAAATAATGCATTGTTTTTACTTATGTTATCACATTTTATTATTTTTTATGAAATGTGGCTGAATATTGAATGAAATTGACAAGTATCGAAAAGTGATAAATTTCCCGGTTGAACATTAGGAACAGAATCGGATACAAGTGACAGGTCACTAGTGACTCAAGTGTGGTACTATATGAAGGCCACTTTGAGAAGAGATAGCTTGGTCACAAGTGTGGTACTATGTGAAGGCCACTTTGAGAAGAGATAGCTTGGTCACAAGCGTGGTACTATGTGAAGGCCACTTGGTGAAGAAAGATAGCTTTGGTCACAAGTGTGGTATTATGTGAAGGCCACTTTGTGAAGAAGGTAGCTTTGACTAAAAGGGTGGTACTATGTGCAGGCCACCGAGTACCCGTTATTATTCCGATGCATTTAATGGGAAATGACTAGGTGTAATTGAATATGACTATGTGATGAATAAGTGCAGGTACGTGTGTGTAAACTTATAAGCAATGTGCTTGATATGTGATCAAAATTTGGTAAGATTGATATGGAGTAAGTGTTACTATGAAAGTTACTATAAAGAAAACATGAAAGAGTGAAATTTAGTAATAAAATAGTTTTGGATAGCATCAATTGTGTGAATTTGAAAAATTACCAAAAATGGTGGAAATCGATTAAAAGTTGAATATGATATGAAATTAAAGCTTATTGAGTCTATTTTTATATAAAAGAAACGATGTAGGAAAAGAATTTCATATTATGAGATATTTGAAATTTTGTGAGACAGAGTCAGAATGATTTTAGAATCCCTTGTTCTGATTTGGGAAAATCATTAAAAATTGTACAAAAATAATTATGGAATTATGTTTAAAATCCTTAATTAGTTTAGTTTCAAAATAAACAAACGGGAACATCATCTAAATCCCGTATGAGGAGATAATTAATTTTTAGTGAAGAGGGGCCGGAACTGTTGGACAACGAAATAGGGATGACTTTAAAGAATAAACTGTACTTATTGGCTAAACCAAAAATTTTGAAAATTTTATGGTATGAATATATGTGAGTCTAGTTTCTGTGATTTAGTGGTATGAAAATTTGGAGTTCCATAGCTCTAGATATAAATAATTTAGTGACTGTGATTCGAATAGACAACTTTTTTTGAACTTGAGTAAATAGTGGATCTATGTGTAGTTATAATTTTAGTACTTTGAAAACATATTTTGAGGATTTATAAAAGCATATTAATAATTTGTTTATTATTTACATACCTACTTACTAAGATATATGCTTACTCCCCTCTCTTTTCCCTTATTTTATAGTGTCACCAAGCTAGCTCGGGGTACGGAGATCTTCGGAGATCCATCCACACTATCAACACTCTTTTGGTATTTTGAAAGCAATATTTTGAATAATGGCATGTATAGAGGACTTGGTTATTTTGTTATGTGTCATAATTGATTTGGCCTAAAATGTTGCCCTATATTATTTGATAATTCATTTTGTATAAGGCCATTGATGTTGGCTATTATTGGTTAAGTTGTATGTTTATGATAATGCCATGTTGTGTGTTGATAAATTTGGTATAAGTGTGTAAATGTTTTGGATGGAAAAAGGCTTGGTAAATAGCCTAATTTTCATCCACACGGCCATGTGCTCAGGGCGTGTGCCCTTGTTTTTCAAGAAATTTTTCAATGTTTTCAAAAGTTCTCGGTTTGGTCTCGAACCACTTTCAAAGTATGTATTGGGCCTCATAAGCCCATATTAGGGACTTTATGATGAAACATGAAAATTTTTAATTTGGATGAAATTTTATGACTCGGTTTTGTATGATTGGTTATGGTTAAGTCCGGTAATGCCCTGTACCCTATCCCGGGGTCGGACATGGGTAAGGGGATGCTACACATTTAGTGCTTGTTGGCTAATGTTGAAGTGGTTAGTGATGATATGTATTGAATGGCTCTTTCAGTATGCTAGAATGTGATCTTAGTATGTGGCTATTATGGTTGGATTTGGTATAGAATTAGTTGCAAATGTTGTGTTGAAAAATTGGCTACTTTATGCTTATACTTAAGTATATTTAATGTATGTTAATTGAGATGTCTTTTGGCATATTGGTTGTATGAATAGGTACCATATTGATCAAGTTTGATTATGTATATTTTAGGTACATTTTGAATGCTTGAAATGGGTGCAAATGGCTTGTATGTGTGTGTATGATTTGGGTGAAGGAAATGGCTTGAAAATGACCTATTTCTTGTCCATACGGGCTAAGACACGGGCGTATGTCTCAGCTGTGTGTGCCACACGGCCATGCCACACGTCCGTGTGTCCCTTGTAGCTTTCAAAGGGTTTCAAGTCAGGTAGTTACACGGCCTAGCACACGGCCTGACACACGAGCGTGTGGCTTGGCCGTGTGACCCAAGTCAAAGAGTTGCACGAGCACGGACACGACCGGTTGGGGCATAGCTGTGTGTCCTTACTTCGAATGCCCACACGGCCATGTGACCCCTGCAGTGTGAAAATTTTCAACTTTTTCCCAAAAATTCTATATGTTTCTGATTTATTCCCGAATCGGTTCTAAAATGTTTTTAAGGCCTCGAGGGCTCTAATAAGGGACATTATGCATGAGTTTGATCGATATTACCATGATTTATGAAATGTTTTCAATTGAAAGTTTTGCGTTTTAAATTTTTTGGTAATGTTTTGTAACCCTATTCCAACGACAGATACGGGTTAGGGGTATTACACCCCATATCAGTTAAAGCATTGTCAAACAAGAAGTCTTGGAACAAATGATCAATGCCCGCTCAATTACTTGCTCCTCCTTTTCTTTCCTCGTTGGCTACAATAGAATTAAAATCACCCCCGATAAGCCATGAAACATTCTCCGTAGGAGTTAATTAAGCAAGCTGGTACCATAAGGATTTTTGTTTACCTGCATGAGGATCTGCATAGACAGCAATAAGCAAAATGCTTTGTCTCATACCTTGGCTAAAACATCAACAATGAATGAATTGATTAGAGACCACCATGACATCCACCATTAAAATTTCCTTCCAAAGAAGCCATATACCATCCGAAAAACCCCTCGCTTCAACCTTGTACAAATAATCAAAGTTGGTTTTCCGTATTACATCATCTACTCTTTTCCCACTAATTTTTGTCTCCATTAAGAGAAAAAAAAATTAGGTTTCTGTATTTGAAACAAATTCTTTAAAACCATGCCAAACTTGGAGCTACCCGCCCCTTGGAAATTCCAACAAATAATTTTGATATCCATAAAATAAAGAAAGAAATAAAGCACCCTTACTAATTGGATGATAAAGTACTACCTGGTTGAAACTCTTCAATCCTTTGCATGGCCTCACCTTCTTGTTGCCTACGATCTTCCACCTCCTGGCCCTTCGGTGAGTCAAACTCCAATTTCTCAAAACCCCAAGAGCTAATTCATTGGAAGCTATCTTTTCAAACTCTAATCCCCAAGTCTTAGGATTCTCGAGCTCTTTCAACATTGATTCAACCCATTCTACCAAGACTAGCTTCAAACGCCATTTTTGTTTCATTCGTTTGTGCACATTATGTCTTTTTTTGTCATTTCTTTTATCGATAAAGCTTTTTGTTTCATGGTTGTTAAGCCTTTATTTTTGCATGGTTCATGCATGCCACAACCATCTCCCTTTTTGTCATTATCTTTAGCAATTATCATTGCTCTATGGCATGCATTTTTTAGGCTTGTAGGCTACTCAAGAATAACTGAATTATGGCAATCCAAACTAGCTTCTTTTAACTCACTTGGGCCACCTGACGCATCCACCATTGGTCCAAGCATTTCAGTTGACCTAGTTATTATTCCAGGCCTATCCATTCCTTATCCCACTTCTATGGTTTCATTCCCAGTTTGCTTGGCTGCCACCTCTTTAGTTTTAGTCAACTCCATGATTTTAACAATGGCTCCCTCCTTGAACTGAAAACCTTTCCCTTTTTCAATCTTCCTCCCATTTGCATTTTTCGTGAATTTAGCCATTTTCTCAGTCTGAGATCTAGAAGATTCCCCAATGTCTGGCTCCTCCATATCAGCAAGGATGTTGAATCGAGTATTCTTCGATGTTGCCTTTTCTACGACAATACTCTTTACATATTTTTTAATGCCTATTTGTTTCACCGATCGACATTTTCGGCCTGTTGCTTGCATCCATGGGGCAAAACCACTGTGTCCTACAACCATATTCTTAGCCTTTGACGGTGAAGGTCTAGACTCATTCAGTATGGAATATGGTAAATTTATGTCTTTAACAAACTCCGGACATTTTTCTTAATAGTTTCCATAATAGCTGCATTTATAGCATATCGACGACAACCCCTCTTATTTGATACAATAATGGATGCCATTAATACCAACGAAGGTTTTTAGAGGAGCTTATGGTCCACAACAATGGAAAATCTCGCAAAATTCCCTCATCTGCCAATTGTTTTTTTATAATCCACTTTGACCACTCTCCCCACCGTCTTGGCTATAATTCTCAAAAGCTTTTCATTATAGAATCTATAAGGAAGACCCAATATACGCATCTATACAATGATCTTAGAGGGGTGTCGCTCTTTTTTGGAAAAATCCTGGCTCCATGGTTGGATCGTGAGGTAATTCCCATAAACCACCCAATGAGCCTCGGTTAATGCTTTGTTATAATCCTGGTTCATGGAGAACTTAACTAGAAAGTAATCATTCTCAGTGTCAATCACTTGGAAAGAACCGATAGGTTCCAAAACGACTGAATTCTGTTAAGAAGTGCTCTATACCTTATTGTTCTTCCCAGCAGTTTCACCACCACTGTCTGCTCCATGCTTTTGTCTAAAATCATTTGAATCCGGTTAGAAAAAAACTATTATATGGTCCGTCTATGGATACTCTAATGTCATTCTCAAATATTTCAAACTCGTTATTAACCAAATTTGCACTTGTCTCTTGTTGCTTACCATATTGGCCATACGCTTATCATTAAATGATACTTTTTCGAGAACCACATCTTCCATGGCTAGATCCCTCAGAATATCCTCTTCTAATTCTTTATTCCTGACTTTCTTGGTCGCCTGCTCAATCCCTAAAAGAATCACCGAGTTTGGTCGTTCCATGTCCGACAAAATTATTTTTGAAATTTTTTAACAAATATCAAATAATATTTTTTTGAATGATAACCTTTTACAACAATTTTTGAAATTTTTTGGGTTGTCAGCATGTTGACTTGTCTAAGGTGGGAAGTTTCAACTACAATTGTATCATCGTCTTTCGGCACTGCCTACTTCTATGGTTCCCCATCGATACTCATATAAGTATGCTCAGCAACACTTTTGTCTAACTCAGAAGCATATTTTGTGTGCCTATTTCCTACAACAAAATAAATCAAATTCTACCAAATAGTTGTACATTGAATTCAACACCTAAAGAGATTAATACCAATAAAAACAAATATATCCATGTCAGTGCGCATATAAAAAGTATTGTTTTTTTTTTAATTTTTTAATTTTTTTATCAATTTAAATATTAATTTTACGATCCTATAATGTTTTTTACACACATTTAGGTCCTTGTTACAATGCATGGAAATAAAGAGAAGCAAAATCATTGGCTTAGGGAGAAAGAATTCAACTATGTTAAAATAATTGGTTTAAAAAATAATGCTATTAAGTATAGTGTAAGTTAAAATTTTTTCTTTAAAATCAAGCTTTTGTGATATTAATTGAAATAGACTTATTCTTTGTATGAGATAGTCTAAATCAAGAATAATTTCGACTAAGCAAACATGAAAAGAAAATACAAAGAAAACTGAATAGGAAAAATTGTTCGTCTAAGTCTACACACCAATTTCGGTGACCCTAAGGTTACTTATATAGGCTACGGGCTACTTGGTGCCCACATAACTTAAGATACATTTAGATACCAATTAATACAAGATACTCTTAAATGCCTGAGGTCAATATGGAAATATCCCAAGAGTGCCGAAAAATGATTCAACTCATTTTAACTTGCCCTTGTCGTGTTGTCGTGATATGGGAAGACTCCTCGTCACGACATCACCATCATGCTTTCCTTCCCATGATTGTCATGTCAACGTGACGAGGGAAAAATCCTCGTTACAACTGGAATGCTTTTCCAAACTTGGTATCATTGTTGTTCTATATTGTAACATGGGCTTCCTTGTATTGCGGCCTGCAGATTATTCCTTGTATTTTTGGACCCGAATCGGCGCCCTACACACTTAATTAGCCCATTAGTCAGTAGGCTCAAGTCTGCCTTACGTATCACACCCAGATTCTGGAAAGATCGAAAATTATGAGCCAATTGAGGGATGCAATTGGAAAAAGCCAAGAGGTGGAAATCTTTATTGGAAAATCAGGAAAAAGATAGAAACAAAATTGGACATGGTTAGAATCCAATTTTGGCTTGGTTAGATTATGTTAGTGGGAGAGAAAATGATTATGGATGAATGATTGTTATGTGATGGAAGATCGCGCATGAAGGGCTATATATATAGTTGGGAAATGACTTTCCAAAGAGGACTCAACTCCATTATGTTCCATTTTCCTCTCTTCTTCATCTTTTTCCTTAGTTACACCGAAAGAGAGATAGCCATGAAAGCTCTGCATGGGGTGATGATCGTGAGCTTTAAGTTAGAAAGGGAAAAAAGTGAATAAGCTAATAAGGTTCTGAACCCTTCGATGTACGTAAGACTTAGAAAAAAAGTTAAGAGTTTCCAGAATCCCTTTTTAAGAGTTTTGTTTTTGAAAAACTAAGTTTTAAACTAGGATTGCTAAGTTTAACCCAAGGATCAGTTGTCTTACTTAGCTACTGACCGGCTGTGCGCGTGTGCATTAAAACAACTAATTTATGAAAAAAATTTTAAAGCCCAATTTTACTGCAAGCATTCATGTCAGTTGTAATATTTATAGTATTATAATGAAACAATGAAGTATTCCAAGGATCGAACCCAAAGGAAGAGGCGATTGAGAATAACTAGCATACACAATAGAGACTAAGTGGCTACTAATACGATTTTATGTTACGATAATTCATAAAAGATGAGTTTGCAAGAAAATTAAACATTCTACTCTAGGGACTAAATTGCAAGAAATGCAAATTATATGAAATATCTAGCAAATGACTGATGGAGGTTCATTGACTTCGATGTGGTTCACCAAATCTCGGACTAGGGATATAAATCGCGTAAGTTACCAAGTGGCTCCATTTTACCTTCTAATATCAATTTTATCGACTTAGATAGATTAGGTCCGATTTATCTTCCAATCTCGCCGGTTAATCTGAGACTAACAAATAGGTCTGCAACAAGATTACCTTCTGGTTTCACTTTATCTTAATATTCCCTTAGGGGAATTGTTTCTAAATTGTTTTTAGGGCCTCGAAGGCTCGACTAAAGGACTATAACACTCCTCACCCGTATTCAACATCGGAGTAGGGTTACAAAGCATTACCGGACTTACAAAACAATTAACATCCATTTAGCATACATTTTCTCAATTCAATTCATTCATCATTCAATCTCAATCAATTTGTCCCTTATACGAGCCTACGAGGCCCTAAACATGCTTTGAGAGTGATTCGAGACTGAACTGGTAACTCAAGAAACTTTCAAAAAACTTTAAATTTTTTTCTCAAAACAGGGGACACACGCCCGTGTGTCTCACACGGCCACCAGACACGTCCATGTCACAGGCTGTGTGGACATTCAAAATGGGAGAACATGGTCATGTCCTAGTCCGTGCCTGACCCTGTGTAACTCTCTGACTTAGGTCACATGGCCAATACACACGCCTGTATTGCTAGCCCGTGTGCCAGGCCGTGTACTAGGCCATGTCAAACTTATAGGGTATACTGACTTATGCCACACGGCCAAGTCATACGCTCATGTATGAGGCCGTGTGGAGCATACTGACTTGATTTTAATTTCAACACTAGGGGACACACGGCAGTGTAACATAACCGTGTGTCACACAGATTGAGACACACGCCCATGTCTCTGCCCGCGTGGACAAAAATAGGCTATTTACTCAGCCAATTTGCCACCCTATTTTTTTAAATACCTGCACAAGCATAATTTGCAACATTTTATAACTCAAGAGGCAGCTAATCCATAACATTTCATACACCTATTATACCAAGTTAAGCCAAATCACATAGCTTTATCTTATACCACAACATGTACCAAAACCACTAGCTCAAGTAACCATAACTATTATCTTTATAACTAGCCTATACATGCCATATTTACATATATGTGTTCAAAGGTACCAATCGGCAACTGGATAGTGTGATGCGTATCTCTGACTTTATCCGAATCAAGTGAGCTATCGAACCTCTATAAAACACGGAAAAGAAGTAGAGTAAGCTTTATAGCTTAGTAAGCCCATATAATTTAGAATTAAACTTACCATTTATACATAATTAAGACCATAAATAAATCAAGACCATAAATAAGGTATACTTAATTCAATTACCAAATGCCTAAGAACAAGCATTCATCAACAAGTTAGTCACATAAATGCATGTAATCATCCATTATTTCAATTTAATACTCAATACATTGTATCAATCAAATTCATATATCATGTACATCATTTATAACATTTCACTCTCAATCATATAAATAATAATTCATTCGACAATGGTAACTCATCCGTATAAACACATAGCTTTTTCACATAACCAATAATAAAATTTATGCCCGTTGAACCTATTAGAATATCGAGGGATACTCGGATGATATACATTACTTGTAAAAATCAGTAATCTGTCAATTCATTATTATTTCCGCTTTTTCAAGCTATGATCAGTAAGCTCCTCTTGAGCTGATGGACAGTAAGCTCTAATGAGCTGAAACGGTAAGCTCTGACGAGCTGAAAATAGTAAGCTCTTACGAGCTGATATATCAGTAAGCTCACACAAGTTGTGGTGAGTCCGCAACACATGCAGGATCTTGACCAAAATGGTAACCCTAGTGACATGTCACTCGTATCCTACGACTTTCTACAATTTAAACGGGACTCGGTATTCAATAATTCTCATCAATTAGGCATTCGAACTTAGTAATACCATTTACTCAATTATACTTTCATTTCAAATAATTTACAAGCATTTAAAAATTTGATTCTAATTATATGAACTTACCTCGAGTTGCTCGGATAGAAATTATCGACTATTCGTCCACTTTTCCTTTTCCCTGATCTAATCCCGATCTTGTCTTATCTTGATCTAAATATTATTAGATTTAGCAGATTCAGCATTTTGTCTATTCAATTTAGCATATAATTTACAATTTGGCAAATTTACACATTTTCCCTTAATGTTTCACATTTTCATAATTTAGTCATTATCACATAAAATTGAAAATTCATGCTATTTAGTACAAATCCATGCTTAGTCAAATTTAATACATGTTACTAGCAGCCCATATTTTCAATTTATTCCCACTTTTAACCGCCACATTTCACATTTTCTTAATTTAATTCCTTTTTGACATTTTTGTCAAAAATCATTTTACAAAAGCTATTAATCTAACATTAAACCTTCCAAATCTATCATAAATCGTCAAATTACTCAAGCATTCAACAATAGAAACATGATAAATCTTTAACAGTTTCAAAATCTAAGGTACGAGATAGCTAGAATACAAAGCAACAATCTCAAAAACGTAAAAATCATTAAAAATTGAGCTAAAACCATACCTTAGTCTAGCCTTCAAAGTGGCCGAATGTTCAAAATTGTTTATTGGATTTCTCAAGCTTTAGTTTCAGTGGAGAAGATGGACATTTTCATGTTTTGTTTTTATTTAGTTAACTATAATAACCATTTTACCATTTTAACCTTTTTAATTAAATATAAAAATCACATAATGCATGCCCATTGCCGTCCACTAATGCTAATAATGGGATAATTACCATGCAAGTACTCATTCATTTCATTTCTATAGTCATTTGGTTCATTTAACTTATAGAACTCATATTTTACGCTTTACGCGATTTAGTCCTTTTTACAGAATTAAACACTCAAACGGTAAAATTTCTTTACGAAAATTTCACTCAATAATTCTATCATGATGTACACCTTAATAAAATAATAAAATAAATATTTTGACTTCAGATTTGTGGTCCCAAAACCATTGTTTCGATTTGACAAAAAACGGGCTGTTATAAGGACGATATACATGTATGTGAATGGATTATGCTATGTTTATATTAATGTTTGGAAATTTATGTTTTTACAATAATGCTCCGTACCTATTCCGATGACGGATACGGGTTAGGGGTGTTACAGGAAAAGTAATAGTCATTGACGAGTGACGAGAGAATTTTGATTTGTACTTTTATGATTTGAGATCATTGAATATATACATGTCTATATATGTTGATTACATGATTTACTATCGAGGTAAGCTTATATTGTCATACAAATTGATTCTATTAAATGATATTGAATATTGAGAAATGGGACTAAAGTGAATATAGTAGAAAATAGTATGATATAATCAATATATGATATGTGATATGCATATGGTATGAACCATGCTATGTGATATTAGACATATATGAAGTGAAAATGAATTTGAAATGAAATTATGATATATGTATTGGTTATGAAATTGGATCATTGGTACCTTATTAACTGTTCAGCAGAGTTGGATATAGTTGGCATGCCATAGGGTTACATTGTGTACAGGTTATACTTTTACTATATGCCGATGAGCGCTGGGCGCATATTACTTTGACATTCTGATGAGTTCTGGGTATACCTTTTAATTCAATTATACTGATGGGCACTAGGTGTAATTTATATACGTCAGTCGTTCTAATGAGTGTTGGGCTTACCTTTTACTTCGATTACATCTATGAGTGTTGGGAGCAATATATATACTTTGAATGTTTTGATGAGGCACTGGATGCCAAATTGGTGTGTTGGTTGGATAATTCGTGTATCGGTCTCGAGTCCTAGTTAGGTTATTAGGGAATATAAAATGTGAATTGGTTATATGATATTGAATTGATTTGATAATACGAAATAGCACTACAAGTGCATATACGTGAAATGTGATTATTGATAGCATGTATAAGACCATATGAACTAGTTTATATGAGCTCAGAGTGTCGATATGGAAACTAAGCGAATTAGTAGATTCGATACAAAAATGTGATATTGGTATAATCAAATGGTATGATTTGAAATGGTAACACTTACGCTCTTAATAGTAGAAAATTGTCATGTTATGTTTATATTGAATTGCTAATTGAGATAATGAATGAAATTGGCATATGAATCATGAATTAATGAATTGAATTGGTTAAAATTGAATTATGCATTGGTTGTATTCTTATTATGTTAATGATTTTGTTGTACAGCTTGAATCATGAAAGTACTATTGAGCTTTATCGCTCAGCATATAGTTTGTTTATTCCGTGCGCAAGTATAGGTGGATCTCGAAGTTCTGAGAAGTAACTCAACATCAAATTCGTAGTCTTCAGCGCAGCAATGTTTATATAGTCCCTTTTTCATTTTGACATATGGCATATACCTAGGGTTCTGATTCGGTTTTATATCGAAATGGTCATTTTGAATTCCAAATTGGCAATGTGGTTTGAGTAAAGTTTATAACTTGTTAAATGTACATATATGAATATGTCATAAGTAGTTGAGATAACTTAAATGGTTGAACATGTGGAAATTGTTAATTGAATTGAAGTTGAAATGATAAATTGGTGTAATACATATGTATGTATGATGCTGAAGGATAGAAATAGTCATATGATAATGGTTTAATTGCTAAAATGGTTGAATTGAGATATTCGATTGTTTTGTTTAAGAGTTATAAATTCGTACCATTTGGACCTTTTGAAAACAAATGGTTACGTCACAACGTCGGGCTCTTAATGTCGCAACAAGGACAATTTAGTAAGTTTTACATCGCCACCCATAACTCTCGAAGTTGTGACGTCAACCTGATAGTTTGAAAATTTTACAATTTGGTCCTTATTCGACCTCGAGTTCTCCAAAGAGCTTTCGTAAGCTCGTATAAGGTTTGTATATGATTGTATAACATATATTAATGATGTTTTGAACTTAATAATATGTATTAACTATTAAATTGAATTGTAATCGATCATAGTTGCTCCGACAACAAATGTGACATTCGGTAGCTCGAACCTGAAGATTAGGTAGGGTATGGGTGTTACAATCATGGGAAAGTGACACCTATTTGTGTCAAATAGCAACTTGAGATCACAAGATAATCTCCCCTAAGACAATAGGTAATTCCTTTAGAAAATCCCTTGGGAAAATCTAATAAAAATCCCTTAAACAACTCTTTATTCAACTAAGGTGATATAGATAAGAACTCAAACCTTATCCAATAAACTCATGGCCGCATCAATAGGATCGGTTGAAGAATTAAAAAGTCCTAGCCAAACACCAATTATTTTTTTTTTGTCAAACATGCCACAACTGTGTAGGTCATAAACATCAAAACATCAAGGAGGCTGGAAAACTTCCTAGGGTGCAAGTATAAATTCATACTTGTTGTAACAGAACATGGAATGAGCTGTGTCAAAAACTCCAATAAATACTAATGATAATAATAGTAATAATAAAAATAACTATAATAATAAAGAAAAATCAAATCAAATAAAACAAAATAAATAAAGGAGGGATTTAAGTTTGAAATTGAAAAAATGTAAGAAACATGGGGACTTAATTGGTAATTAATTTGCCTCAAAATTTCAAAAAAAAAAAACAAAAGTAAGAGAGGCTAAAATTGTAAATATCACTTGCGGTGCCCCATGTTTGCAGTTGTTAAACATGTAAGAGGACTTAATTGCAGTTTTCCCCTTTATCGTGGCTATAAAAGCAAATCTTTTTGAAAAAAACCTCATTTCCATCCTTGTTTAAATAAACTGTTTCCCTTTTTTTTTTTTATTTCTCTACTTCTTAGTTTCCTTTCTTATCCAGTGAGCACTGCCTCTAGCCTACAGCCTTCAACAATAAAGCACGATGGACAGTAAAAACGTTTCATTTCCCTTTTTTTCGGAAATCTTATTTGGTTCCTTCCATTTTTTCAAAAAACAAAAACAAAAAACCTTTTGATTTCTCTTCCCCCTTTCAATGGTTTAGGTTTAAACTTTTTAAATCCAATAGCTATTTTTCTATGAAGCTTACCTCTAGCTTTTTTTATTAGCTCTTTTGTAAGAGATTATGCTAGAATTTTCCTGATGCTATATTAATAATTGTGTTACAATTTTTGAGAATTGGATCAAATCAAAATTTAATGTATAAAATTGCACATTAAGTCAAATTTTATGTATAATTTTAAAATTTATCCCTATAATATATTACAAACTTAAAAAACAGATTGAACCGGGCTTGGGCCTTGAATGCTTGAGTCCAAGCCTGGTTTATATTTTAAACGAATATAAATTTTAGCCAAACCTATTTTCAAGTCTAACATGATTGTCTAAACTCTCTCAAATTACAGATTAAGCTCTTTCTTAATTTTCTTGACACTTTTGTGCAATTCATTTCCTTCTTCCAAGGATAGAGTAGGTTTCGCTTGCCGAAGATGTAACACCCCGAACCCGAGACCATCGCCGGTGTCGGACACGAGGGGTTAGCAAGCCAAGTTCACTTGTTTTGCCCATCCATCGGACATTTCCAGTCAGGCTGGAAAAACTGCGTCACTGTCGGCTTAAAAATCATATCTCGAGTTTCAAAACTCGGAAACTGGTTTCGTAAATTTTCCCTGAATTTAGACTCATATATCCATCCATGGATTTATTTCTAGAATTTTTGGTCGGGCCAATTGGTACAGTTTATTAGTTAAAGTCACCCATGTTACAGGGATCGACTGCTCTGACCTTCGCGCGGTATAACTTGAATATCTCTCTGTACAGAGCTTTAATGCTGGTGCCGTTTGTTTCTAATGAAACTAGACTCAAAATTGAATCTGTACATATAAGGTATGTCTCCTAATTCTTTCTGGATAATTTATAGTAAATTTTTAAAGTTGCGACAGGGAACCCAGAAACCGTTCTGGCCCTGTCTTACAATAGCTTTAATATCTCTTAACATGTAACTCCTATGACCATTTCGTTTCTTCCATATGAAGATAGACTCATCAATGTTAATTTACATAGCTGATTCACTAATTAATACCATTCCTACAAATTTTGGTGATTTTTCACATTCACGTTACTGCAGCTGGCAGCATCTATTTTTAAGGTAGGTCTTACCTATTTTGTAGTCTCCATGAACCAACTAGTCTTGCCTTACATAGGTCCACATATGATCATTTTAACCATGCCAATGGCTGATCATGTGACCAACATTCCCATTTCAATTCATAGTCACATCATGACACCATATATATATATACAAACCGCAAATAGTTTAAGTTGATACTTCACTATTACGAGCCATTTTCGCATGGCCGTACACATATACATCATAACATATTTAAACCAACAAGGGTAGTCCTATACATGCCATTTCAAGTTCAACCAAGAATTTATACCAAAATGGGGGCTTGATAGTGTGGATGGCTTCGACTTCAACGATCCCGAATCCGATTGCTATCGAGCGAAATCTAGAAAAGCGAGAGCCAAAGCGGCGGAGTAAGCATTTTATGCTTAGTAAGTCTCAAGGAATATAATCAACTCTAATTACAGCAATACATTCACATAGTTAAATGCATCATTTCATTAATGCACATTCACATAATCATACTTACTTCACCATCCCAACTCTTATGTTCATACACAAATAACGGCTTCATTAAGGCCGATAACTCGTTCCATCATAGGAGCGGATATTCACACGCTCTTACTCCTAGCGCAAAGCACACACCGCACTTACCTTGTCATTGGGAAATTTCACAAGTGCATTAGCTGAAATTTTCCAGCAAGCTTATAATTTTCAAATCACATACCTTGAGTTTAATCGGATGTCGCTACTCGATCAATCGCCTTGGGACATAGCCGGTTATGGTAACCCGCACCAAGGCCTACGGGACTTAACCCGGATATCACGATTTGCACAAATGCCTTGGTCTTAGCCGGATAGAATGACTTCATACGAATGCCTTGGTCTTAGCCGGATGTAGCCACTAGCACAATTGCCTTGGTCTTAACCGGTTATAATTTCCAGCATAATTGTCTTGGGCTTAGCCGGATATCATTCAATTTCTCATGCACACATACATCAATAATCATTGGACATACATATTTATTTTCGTTACTAAGGCTCAAACACAATTATAATCACTAACATAATCGCCTTGGGACTTAGCCCGGGTATCATTCGAATACTCATACACACATAAATCAATAATCAATACATCCATATTTCATTCCACATAATTCAAGTAAGGTCACTTCTTGAGGACTTACCTCGGATGTTGTCGAGCGGCTTTTACGGCTATTCGATTACTTTTTCCTTCCCTTGTCCAATTGTGGCCCTCTTAGCTCTTGAGCTAATTCAAACAAATTCAATTTATCAAAACCTCATTGTGCTAGCTTATGGCGAATATGACAAGGAATTTAAATGGTCATATGGCCACCCTTTAGCTTGAATACACAATGGTCATGCACATTTTATACTACATCAAGCAATTCAATACAATTTATTCGAGCATCAAGGAAAAGCTAAGGCCTTCAATAGGCTACCCAAGGCGAATATACTTGTCCATGTTGAGGCCAATTATGCACTTAATACCACACAAAACAGCATGCATTTTACTAGTTAATGCTTTGCATATTGTAGCTCAAAACTTACAATATAGCATCAAGCACTCATATGTGTGCTAGGCAGAATGTGCTTACAATTTCACAATTATTCTTCAACATCTTCTTCTTTAAACAAACTTATTCATCACTTCCTTCATAACCAAAACATCATGTGCAAACATATATATACATATATGAGCATGGCGAATTTCAAGGTGTCCATAGCCATCCAAAACACAAATTTTAACTAACATGCAAGAAGCATGAACCATGCTCATGAATGCATCATGGCGAATATGACAATCATGCTCCTTTTCAACTTCAATCATGATAAAACAAAAGAAAGCTCAAAATCTTACTCAAGAGTAGACAATCCATCATTGCATGCATCATCATCAAGCTTCACACTTAGCATGCAATGGCTTTATCACCATAACAACTTTGGCCAAATACCATTTCCATGGCTTAACAAAGATTTGAGCCATGGCTAACATGCACATCAAGTTAGCAACCAAAACATGCATGAAACTCCTAACACAACCTCATACATACCTTAATCTTGATGCAAACTTAGCCAAATCTCCTTCTAGATCTCTTCCAAACCAAGCATGAAGCAAAAATCCTCCTTCTTCCTTAGTTTTGGCTCAAAGAAAGGATGAACAAAATTTTTCTTTCCTTCTCTACAACTCACGGCAATGGGGGATTACCACACTCACACACATTTTTTTTTCATTTTTATCACCCATACACCTTTGTTTATTATTTCACCCTAATGCACCAACAAAACATGTTTCATGACATGTTTAGCCCATCCTCCTTGTCATGGCCGGCCACCACCTATAAAGGGAATTTGACATGTAAGTCCATTATTTTGCATGCATGCTTTAATTAGTCATCACACATTTCCTATCATACTTTCAAAGTTCATTACTAAGTCCTTTCTTGTGGAATTCACCCTTATAACACTAAATCAATCATCATAAAATGTCATACATGAGCACACACATATTATAGGCATCAAAATAAATTTTTAATTATTTTATGCCTCGGTTTTGTGGTCCCGAGACCACCTTCCGACTAGGGTCAATTTTGGGTGTCACAACTCTCCCCACTTAAGAAATTTTCGTCCCGAAAATCTTACCGGTAAATAGGTTTGGATATCACTCTTTCATAGAGTTCTCGGTCTCCCAAGTAGCTTCTTCTATCCCGTGCTTGAGCCATAACACTTTTACTAGCGGAGCCCGCTTGTTTCACAACTCTTTCACTTCTCGTGATAGGATACGAATCGGTTCTTCCTCATAACTCATATTAGCTTGAATTTTAATTTCTGATGGACTAATCACGTGCGATGGATCGGATCTATAGCGTCGAAGCATCGAAACGTGAAAGACATCGTGAACCTTTTCGAGTTCGGGGCAAAATCAAACGATATGCCACTGGATCGACTCGCTTCGGATATCTCATATGGCCCAACGAACCTCGGGCTCAACTTGCCCTTACGGTACCGAATCGAGTATCTTTTCCAAGCGATACCTTGAGAAACACTTTATCACCCACGATACTCGATATCCTTACGCTTCAGTCTGCGTCGACCGACGATCGGAGGCTATCTTGAGACTTTCACGGATTACTTTCACTTTACATTCAAAGCATCCCTAATCAAATCCACCGAAAATCTTGCTTTCACCGAGCTCGGTCCAAAACAATGGTGTACGGCATTTACGACCGTACAAGGCCTCGTAGGTGCCATCTTAATACTTGATTGAAAGTCGTTGTTGTAAGCGAATTCAATCAACGGCAAATACCGTTCCCATAAACCACTAAACTCGAGGACGCAACATCTTAACATATCCTCAAGTATCTGAATTATCCGCTCGGGTTGACCATCGGTTTGGGGGTGAAAGGCGGTCTTGAAATGCAACTTGGTACCCAAAGCTTCTTGCAACTTTTTCCAAAATCGCGAGGTAAATCTCGGATCTCTATCCGACACGATGGAAATAGGCACCCGTGTAATCTCACAATCGAGAAGCGTACAATTCAGCTAATTTGTCAATTGAAAAATCCATACGTCTGGGGACAAAGTGGGCCGACTTAGTCAATCGATCTACCACGACCCAAACCGCATCCTTCTTACTTGCGACAATGGCGGTCCGGATACAAAGTCCATTGTGACTCGATCCCATTTCCACTCGGGTATCGTGATTGGTGAAGTAATCTCGAAGGCACCGATGTTCCGCTTTCACTTGTTGACATATTAAACATCTCAAACAAAGTCGGAGATGTCTCGCTTCATACCATGCCACCAAAACCGACGTTTCAAATCATTGTACATCTTCGTACTCCCGGGTGGATTGCCATTCGGCTACAATGGGCTTCATTGAATTATCGAAATGAGTTCAATTCTTTGGAACACACAGACGACTTTTGAACCTCAAACAATCGTCATCATCGATTTGAAACTCGAATCCTTGTTTGGAACACACTCGGCCCGTTTTGCGACCAACTCGTCGTCGACTTTCTGAGCTTCTCGAATTTGATGTATCAATAGTGGTTTGGCTTTCAATTCAGCTACTAACACACTATCGGATCGAACAGACAAGTGCACGTTCATCGCTCGTAAAGCGAATAATGATTTACGACTCAAGGCATCCGCAACCACATTCGCCTTTCCGGGTGATAGTCAATGACCAGCTCGTAATCCTTTAACAGCTCGAGCCAACGTCTTTGTCGCAGATTTAAGTCTCTTTGGATCATCAAATATTTGAGACTTTTGTGATCCGAGTATACATGGCACCTTTCACCAAATAAGTAATGTCGCCAAATCTTTAAAGCGAATACGATGGCGGCCAATTCGAGATCATGAGTCGGATAATTTTTCTCATGTGGCTTTAATTGCCTCGACGCATAGGCCACAACTCGACCTTCTTGCATTAATCATAACCTAACCCAAGTAGAGAGGCGTCGCTATAGATGACAAGCTCTTTCGGACTCGGGTTGCACTAGAATTGGGCCTTCATCAAATAAGTTTTCAGTTGATCGAAACTTTTTGGCATTTCTCCGTCCATTCGAACTTAACATCCTTTTGGAGTAACCGTCATCGGCGTGGCTATCGTTGAGAAGCCTTTTACAAATCGTCGGTAATAACCTAAGCAAGCCCCAAAAAACTCGAACCTCGTAATATTTCTGGAGGCTTCCAATTAAGTATGGCTGAAATTTTATTGAATTCGACTCGAATACCGATCGAGATACCACATGACCCAAGAAGCTAACCTCTCTTAACCGAACTCACACTTCTTGAACTTAGCATATAATTGCTTATCCCGTAAAATTTGCAGACTAACAAGAAGGTGTTCAAGCATGTTCGGTCTCATTTCTTGAATAGACCAAGATGTCATCAATGAACACGACTACGAATCGATCCAAATATGGTCTAAAGATCCGATTCATTAAATCCATAAATACCGCGAGGGCATTAGTGAGCCCAAACGGCATCACTAGGAACTCATAGTGACCATATCTCGTTCAAGGCGTCTTGGGTACGTCCGAATCTCGATTCGCAATTGATAATAGCCCGATCTCAAATCTATTTTCGAGAACACCGAGGCTCCCTTTAGTTGATCGAACAAGTCATCGATACGTGGCAGCGGATATTTGTTCTTTATTGTCGCTTTATTAAGTCGACGATAATCGATGCTGCAACCGCATGGTTCCATCCTTCTTTTCACGAACAACACCGGCGCACCCAAGGCGAAAAACTCGGCGAGCAAAACCTCTATCCACCAATTCTTGCAAGCGAGCTTCCAACTCCTTTAATTCCGTTGGTGCCATACGATACGGAGCTATCGAAATTGGAGTGGTACCGGTACCAATTCGATGCCAAATTCTATTTCCGAACGGTGATAAACCGGCAATTCTTGAGGAAAACATCCGGGTATTCACAAACCACGAGCGCAGATTCGGGTTTCTTTTCGATTCCTTGTCATCGAGCACGACGCAAGGTACGCTTCGCACTCTTTTCTTACATATTTTCGGGCCAACATTGCGATATTACGGTGGCAACCCCTTTAAGTCCGTAGACTTAACCCGAATTATCTCGTTATTCACGCACCTCAAATCGATAGTCTTGCTTTTGCAATTTACGACCGCATCGTGCATGGTCAACCCATCCAAACCAAGAATAACGTCGAATTCATCGAGCGGCAAAAGCATCAAGTCCGTAGGAAACAAGAACCTCGGAACACTAGGGGACTTTTCTTGCACACTTTGTTGACAAGCACGTAATGACCCAAGGGTTTGACACCGAATTACAAACTCGATGAGACTCAATAGGCAAAGTCTTCTTGGATGCTAAAGTTTCACATATATAAGATTGAGTAGAACCGGGGTCAATCAAAGCAATCACATTAGTATTGAAAAGAGTGAAAGCACCGTAATGACATCCGGAGAGGCAAGCATCCTCGCGTGCAGCGTATGGCATAAGTCCTCGCAGGAGCACGAGCCTCGGATCGATGGTAGCATCTCTAGATCCTCTCGACCGCCATCGACATTGCCCATATTTCTAGGTGGCCTACCTCGGCGATGGTAGCACCCGAGTTTCCACTCGACTCACATTCATTCAAGCATCCTCGGGCAATCCTTCCTAAAGTGGTCGGCCGATCCACACTTATAGCAGGAGCGATCACGAAACCAACAGCTCCCGAATGCCATTTGCCACAATGTTGACACTCCGCCCTCTCTCGCGATCATTTCCACCATGGCGATCGAAGTGACTCGTGTGGTCACGGGGTCGATCGCGTCCTCGTCTAGAAAAGCCCAAAGCGCCTCTAGGCGGTTCACATCATCTCGAAATCTCTTGATTGCTGTTGAAGAGACTTTCCGAGGACCTCTTCGAATTCTCCGGTTCCCACATCACTTTTGTTTCTCCTTTCTAAGCTCTTCGACTTTACAAGCTCGCTCAACAAGTACTACGATCTCGTATTTCGAGAATGCCAACGAACATCCTTATATCATCATTCAGCCCATCCTCAAGCGTTTACATAATAGCCGGACGAAATGCATTCTCGCGTGTATCGGCTAAGCCTCACAAATTTTCGTTCATAGTCGGTAACGACATAGAACCTTGCTTAAGATCAAGAAATTCCTTCGCTTTTGGTCGATGAATCTCGATGATATACTTTTTTTTTTTGAACTTCGTTTGAAAGAATTCCCAAGTCACTTGCTCTCTAGGTACCACGAAGTCGAGTACTCCACCAATAGTAGGTGGAATCACGTAGCAAGGAGATGGTACACTTTAAGCACTCATCGGTGTACAAGATAGCTCATCGAGCACCGGATAGTGTTGTCCAACCAAAATTCAGCTCGTTCGGCATCATCATCATCCGTAGCTTTAAATTCAGTGGCCCCATGTTTTCGAATCCTATCGACGGGGCTTACTTGACCTTATTTGGTCGATTCACGGAGGTATTGTAGGTGCGGGGTTGCATTTGTCGGGAATGGAGGTTGTGGGACGGTAGTGTTAGTTCGAATGTATTGATTAAACCATTCGTTCATCACACTATAAAAGGCTTGCCTAGCCTCATCATTCGGATTGCTGGCCATAGGTTGAGAGTCCACCGGCGCTGTCCCTTGTGCGGGAGCAGGCGCCACACTCTCCACATCATCAGCTATTGCTCGGTTGGGATCGGGATCCATTGTTATAAACAAACTCAAAGTCAAATTGTCAGAAATCACCACACTATCGATTCATCATTTAATGGCATGTATAGCTAGACCCCAAACACCTCACGGTAGTCCTAGAATCGACTAAACCGTGGCTCTGATACCAATAAAATCGTAACACCCCGAACCCGAGACCATCGCCGGTGTCGGACACGAGGGGTTAGCAAGCCAAGTTCACTTGTTTTGCCCATCCATCGGACATTTCCAGTCAGGCTGGAAAAACTGCGTCACTGTCGGCTTAAAAATCATATCTCGAGTTTCAAAACTCGGAAACTGGTTTCGTAAATTTTCCCTGAATTTAGACTCATATATCCATCCATGGATTTATTTCTAGAATTTTTGGTCGGGCCAATTGGTACAGTTTATTAGTTAAAGTCACCCATGTTACAGGGATCGACTGCTCTGACCTTCGCGCGGTATAACTTGAATATCTCTCTGTACAGAGCTTTAATGCTGGTGCCGTTTGTTTCTAATGAAACTAGACTCAAAATGGAATCTGTACATATAAGGTATGTCTCCTAATTCTTTCTGGATAATTTATAGTAAATTTTTAAAGTTGCGACAGGGAACCCAGAAACCGTTCTGGCCCTGTCTTACAATAGCTTTAATATCTCTTAACATGTAACTCCTATGACCATTTCGTTTCTTCCATATGAAGATAGACTCATCAATGTTAATTTACATAGCTGATTCACTAATTAATACCATTCCTACAAATTTTGGTGATTTTTCACATTCACGTTACTGCAGCTGGCAGCATCTGTTTTAAGGTAGGTCTTACCTATTTTGTAGTCTCCATGAACCAACTAGTCTTGCCTTACATAGGTCCACATATGATCATTTTAACCATGCCAATGGCTGATCATGTGACCAACATTCCCATTTCCAATTCATAGTCACATCATGACACCATATATATATATACAAACCGCAAATAGTTTAAGTTGATACTTCACTATTACGAGCCATTTTCGCATGGCCGTACACATATACATCATAACATATTTAAACCAACAAGGGTAGTCCTATACATGCCATTTCAAGTTCAACCAAGAATTTATACCAAAATGGGGGCTTGATAGTGTGGATGGCTTCGACTTCAACGATCCCGAATCCGATTGCTATCGGCGAAATCTAGAAAACCGAGAGCCAAAGCGTGAGTAAGCATTTTTATGCTTAGTAAGTCTCAAGGAATATAATCAACTCTAATTACAGCAATACATTCACATAGTTAAATGCATCATTTCATTAATGCACATTCACATAATCATACTTACTTCACCATCCCAACTCTTATGTTCATACACAAATAACGGCTTCATTAAGGCCGATAACTCTTCCATCATAGGAGCGGATATTCACACGCTCTTACTCCTAGCGCATAAAGCACACACCGCACTTACCTTGTCATTGGGAAATTTCACAAGTGCATTAGCTGAAATTTTCCAGCAAGCTTATAATTTTCAAATCACATACCTTCGAGTTTAACCGGATGTCGCTACTCGATCAATCGCCTTGGGACATAGCCGGTTATGGTAACCCGCACCAAGGCCTACGGGACTTAACCCGGATATCACGATTTGCACAAATGCCTTGGTCTTAGCCGGATAGAATGACTCGCACGAATGCCTTGGTCTTAGCCCGGATGTAGCCACTAGCACAATTGCCTTGGTCTTAACCGGTTATAATTTCCAGCATAATTGTCTTGGGCTTAGCCGGATATCATTCAATTTCTCATGCACACATACATCAATAATCATTGGACATACATATTTATTTTCGTTACTAAGGCTCAAACACAATTATAATCACTAACATAATCGCCTTCGGGACTTAGCCGGGTATCATTCGAATACTCATACACATAAATCAATAATCAATACATCCATATTTCATTCCACATAATTCAAGTAAGGTCACTTCTTGAGGACTTACCTCGGATGTTGTCGAACGGCTTTTACGGCTATTCGATTACTTTTCCTTCCCTTGTCCAATTGTGGCCCTCTTAGCTCTTGAGCTAATTCAAACAAATTCAATTTATCAAAACCTCATTGTGCTAGCTTATGGCGAATATGACAAGGAATTTAAATGGTCATATGGCCACCCTTTAGCTTGAATACACAATGGTCATGCACATTTTATACTACATCAAGCAATTCAATACAATTTATTCGAGCATCAAGGAAAAGCTAAGGCCTTCAATAGGCTACCCAAGGCGAATATACTTGTCCATGTTGAGGCCAATTATGCACTTAATACCACACAAAAACAGCATGCATTTTACTAGTTAATGCTTTGCATATTGTAGCTCAAAACTTACAATATAGCATCAAGCACTCATATGTGTGCTAGGCGAATGTGCTTACAATTTCACAATTATTCTTCAACATCTTCTTCTTTAAACAAACTTATTCATCACTTCCTTCATAACCAAAACATCATGTGCAAACATATATATACATATATGAGCATGGCGAATTTCAAGGTGTCCATAGCCATCCAAAACACAAATTTTAACTAACATGCAAGAAGCATGAACCATGCTCATGAATGCATCATGGCGAATATGACAATCATGCTCCTTTTCAACTTCAATCATGATAAAACAAAAGAAAGCTCAAAATCTTACTCAAGAGTAGACAATCCATCATTGCATGCATCATCATCAAGCTTCACACTTAGCATGCAATGGCTTTATCACCATAACAACTTTGGCCAAATACCATTTCCATGGCTTAACAAAGATTTGAGCCATGGCTAACATGCACATCAAGTTAGCAACCAAAACATGCATGAAACTCCTAACACAACCTCATACATACCTTAATCTTGATGCAAACTTAGCCAAATCTCCTTCTAGATCTCTTCCAAACCAAGCATGAAGCAAAAATCCTCCTTCTTCCTTAGTTTTGGCTCAAAGAAAGGATGAACAAAATTTTTCTTTCCTTCTCTACAACTCACGGCAATGGGGGATTACCACACTCACACACATTTTTTTTTCATTTTTATCACCCATACACCTTTGTTTATTATTTCACCCTAATGCACCAACAAAACATGTTTCATGACATGTTTAGCCCATCCTCCTTGTCATGGCCGGCCACCACCTATAAAGGGGAATTTGACATGCAAGTCCATTATTTTGCATGCATGCTTTAATTAGTCATCACACATTTCCTATCATACTTTCAAAGTTCATTACTAAGTCCTTTCTTGTGGAATTCACCCTTATAACACTAAATCAATCATCATAAAATGTCATACATGAGCACACACATATTATAGGCATCAAAATAAATTTTTTAATTATTTTTATGCCTCGGTTTTGTGGTCCCGAGACCACCTTCCGACTAGGGTCAATTTTGAGCTGTCACAGAAGAGATTCAATTAAAAATGGAACAAAGGAAAAAAACTTAGGAATTAATGTATAAATTTACACACCGACATCTCATTGTATATTGAATTAAAGTAGGAATACCATTTATGATATTATCCCAAAATAGAGTAAATGGAAGAAAACTGAAAACTAATCACTTTAAATCATACAAATGGAAGGAACATGCATAAGCATGAAGTTAAATTTGTAGCATTATTATTATTATTATTATTGCAGAAATAAAGAAAACTGAATTTAAGTGCGTTTTCCTCCCTATTTAAAGAACTATTATCATCAATTTTATGGATTTAATTAATAACTAAAGTCAAGTAGAGGTTCAGCAATACATTAACATTAGAGAAAAAAAAAACACAGTCCTCCCCATTTGGTCCTTAATTATCGCTTCAATTCCTTTTGGCAATTTCCTCTCTGTCGTCCACCATTATCTCACCTACTACTACTCCTGTCCGTACTGTCTATTTCGTCGGAGATTTTTTAATGGACATTCGACGGCGACCTTCTAAAGCACTTCGACCAGCTCCGAAGGAGCCGTCATCCGTACCGGAACCTACTGGCGCCAAGGCATCGGATGCTCTCCCGCTCCCTCTTTACTTCACTAACGCTCTTTTCTTCACGCTTTTCTTCTCGGTGGCGTACTACCTCCTCGGGACAAGATCCGTAACTCCGTTCCCCTTCACGTCGTCACTTTCTCCGAACTGGCAGCTATTCTTTCCCTCATCGCCTCCTTTATATACCTCCTTGGTTTCTTCGGTATCGACTTTGTCCAGTCGTTCATTGCACGCGCCTCCAACGAGGCCTGGGACCTCGTCGACGAAGAAGAAGGCGAGGATCATCGTCACCGGCTGATGGCTTGCGCTCCTTCTATCGCCGACCATATAATTCCGGCGGTTTCCTCCGCCGAAGACGAAGAAATAGTGGATTTGGTTGTCAAGGGAACAATCCCTTCATACGCGCTGGAAGAGCAAGTCGGAGATTGCAAGAGAGCGGTTCGAATTCGAAGAGAGGCGTTGCAGAGGATTACTAGGAGGTCGTTGCAAGGCTTACCTTTGGCTGGCTTCGGTTATGGCTCTATTTTGAAGCAGTGCTGCGAAATGCCAGTAGGATACGTTCAGATTCCTGTGGGGATTGCGGGGCCATTGCTCCTCGATGGTTTCGAGTACATTGTGCCAACGGCTACCACTGAGGGCTGCATTGTTGCAAGCACCAATAGAGGATTTAAGGGTATTTATGCATCCGGGGGCGCCACCAGCACTATTCTGAGGGACGGTATGACCAGAGCTCCAGTCGTTCGGTTCCCTTCAGCTTCTAGAGCTTGCCATCTCAAGTTTTTCCTCGACAATCCTTCAAATTTTCAGACATTGGCCGACGAATTCAACAAGTAACGTAAACAAAACTTAAATCTATTCACCCATTCTTGTTTTCTTTGCTTAGGTATTGATTTCGTATGCGTTCATAGAAGAAGTGATGTATGTTGCTCTGTTTGCCAGGTCAAGTAACTTTGCAAGACTTCAGGGTGTCCAATGTTCCATTGCTGGTAAAAATCTCTATATGAGATTTAGCTGCACCACAGGGGTGCCATGGGGATGAGCATGGTTTCAAAGGGAGTCGAGAACGTCCTTGCATACCTTCAAAATGAGTATTCGGACATGGATATTATCAGTATCTCTGGTAAAGTTCGATTCTCATATGCATACAGTTCTAAGTTTCATCAATGGTAATTCAATCCGGTATTATCATGGTGCCAAACTTTGTATGCTTAGAGTTTATTTTTCATTTATGTTTGTTTGCTAGGAAACTTTTGTTCCGACAAGAAACCTGCCGCTATTAACTGGATTGAAGGGCGAGGGAAATTGGCGGTGTGTGATTTGTGAAGCAGTTATCAAAGAAGAAGTACTGAAGAAGGTTTTCTGAACCAATGTGGCTACACTCGTAGAGCTCAACATGCTGAAGAACTTAGCCGGTTCGGCTGTCGCCGGTGCTCTCGGTGGATTTAATGCCCACGCAAGCAACATCGTCTCTGCTATATTCATAGCAACCGGACAAGACCCGGCCCAAAATGTCGAAAGCTCCCATTGCATTACCATGATGGAAGCTGTCAATGATGAGAAAGATCTTCACATATCTGTGACTATGCCTTCCATTGAGGTCGGAACCATAGGGGGCGGAACTCAACTTGCATCACAGTCTGCATGCCTGGATTTGCTTGGAGTAAAGGGGGCTAGTAAAGAACTACCAGGCGCAAACTCAAGGCTCTTGGCAAAGATCGTGGCCGGCTCCGTCCTGGCGGGGGAACTTTCCTTAATGGTTGCAATAGCCAGTGGTCAGCTTGTCCAGAGTCACATGAAATACAACCGGTCCACCAAGGATGTATCCAAAGTTGGATCATAACAAGGTATAAAGATTATGTTGGAGTTGTAAGTAGCATTAATCGGCATGGTTTGAGGGTACGAATCTTTTAGCCTTATGGCAGAATCACCCTCCAAGAAATTTGGTCCTTTTGATTGTGTCCACACTGTGAATTCTTAATTGCCCCTTTCTTTTAGTTTCTGGCATGCGTGTGTGTAGTTTTGCTTTATGAACTTGCTGATCAACTCAATTGAGTAGGCAATGGTTTATTCCTATGATGTGAGAAAATAACTAAACAACCTTTCAAACTTTATATGATACATGAATTGTTAGATTTATTTGGAATGGTTTCTTATGGATATTAAGAAGTTTAAAGATATTTTTAAAAAATTGATTTAAAAGGAAAAAAACGGGTCACAAATTATTAACGGATATGAGTTTTGAACATAAACAATAAAATAAATATGTAAGAAAAAATAATTTATAAAAATTGATATGGTATAATATATTACTTATATGTAATTTTATATTTTAATTAAGAGAATGGTCCAGAAAACTTTAATTAAAATTTCACATCATCCATTTTAAATATATAAATTTTCCGTGGAATACCTAAAATCTAAAACTTTGAGAATGGTCTTTTTTAATTTTTATTATTAGTACTAAAATTATAACGTACACAATAATATCGATAATGTTAATTCACAATTAATTCTGTACTCAATAACTTATTTTCCATCAATTTGCCACTATAAATATAAAAGGTAACATTTGTAATTAACTTTTATTTTATTCACTAAATTATAATCATCTAATTATTCGATTTGAGAGGAAGATGACATAGTAACTTTTAAAATTGATATAAAAATAATTTTAACCCTCAATATTTATCGTTGTATCAATTTAGTCTTGATTCGAAAAAATTAACCCCAACGGTTACACATTATGTAATTTGCTCTTAATCTTTTTTAATTTTGTGACTATTTTACTTAAGAAGCTAAAAAGTAAATCTATCAATTAATTCGATTGAAAATATATCAAAAATAAAACACCGAAAATCCAAGATAATAGTTTTCATCTTTTCTCATTCTGTTAAAATTAATTCTCAATGTTGCAAAAATAAAATAAAACTCAAATTACATAATGTATAAATGTTGATGGTTAATTTTTGGAATCAAAACTAAATTGACATAAATATAAATATTGAGTATTAAAATTTCTATTATACCAATTTCAAAACTGCCAAGTTATCTTCCCATTAATAATTTATTTACTGATAAATAAAAATAATTCAAACAGTTGAGTGACTAAAAATTTAAATAGTTTAATAATAATTTTATAATCTTTCATAGATAAAAAGAAGAATATTAATAGCAAAATTACTACCAATTTAGTTTACCTAAAAAAGTTAAAATCAAATTGTATGCTTTTGCAAGTAAATCCACATCTAGGGAGTCAAGTAGCTTAAATTATTCCTAATTTTTTATTTAAATTAAATATTATTTTTATATAAATATTTTTATAATTAAAATATATAAAAAAATTTAACATTTGGAAAGACCGGATAAAATTATGGGTTGTCTGTTTTGAGAGTGTAATGAGGTGCGCTTAATATCGGCAATATAGGTGCTGGAAATCCGCAAGTTAGCCTTCTATTTTATCCAAAACTATGGACTTAATAACGTTGAGATTTTTCTTTCAAATTTTTTATATAATTTCATTATAAATTTTGATTATATATATATATATATATATTTTTTTTTTCAGAATATTTAAAACTATTCATAATCTCTCCTCAACCCATAAATAAGAAGATAATGTGCTTTAACATACTTCAACCCATGTCCTTCTACAAAAACAACAATATCCATACCAGTAGAATCAATTATAAATTTTTGATTAAATGAATTAATGGAATCAAATTTTATAGATATGAAAAATGAGAACTCAAATCTTGCATAGCACAATTTGTGGAAACAGTTTTAAGACATGTTATTTATATATCAATTATCAATTGTCCTAAAATGGGGAACCATTTACCGCTAACTTATACCAGGAAACATTATTTGTTGCTCAAATTAAACTGTTAGAGATTTCTTTATAGAATATTTTTTAAAAATATTATTTAAGGGAAAGTATATGCAATTCAAATTCAGATTACATTTATAAATGACATTTGTTTGCTTAATTTTGATTTATTAACATTAATTTTTGTCTAAATTTATAAATGATTAATTTAGATTTGTTTTAAGCCTACACATACATTTTTATGTTATTTTTAATTTAATAGGTAAAAATTTAATATTTTTCTTTCCCTATTTTATTCAGTACTAGTAATAGTCATTTAACTTCTGCCAATTGGCGCGTTTCTGTCTGCCTGGTGGCACGATTTGGAGTCTTCTCTTCTTTTCTTTTTCAAGTTTTAGTTTTCTTTTATTTGGAATCTGGTTTTATGTTAGTTCGCGATCTGGGAAGCTGTGTTCTGGTGCTGATTGGGGGGGGGATGGAAAGTGGTATTGCAGATCTGAGTCTAGAAGATGGGGAAGAAGATGCTTTCGTTTTGCCAGGAGAGGTAGATGAATAGTCCACTATTTTCAAATTTTATTTGGTTGGGCGTTTTCTTACGGCTAGTGTGGTGCATTTCCCAGCCATGAGGAATACTTTGGCAAATATTTGGCATCCTTTGGAGGGGATGCAAATAACGGATTTGGGGGAGAGGCTTTATTTGTTCAAGTTTTTTAACGAGCTTGATATTTCTCAGGTTATTATAGGAGCTCCTTGGACTTTCAACAATCACCTGTTGATTTTCTATAGGATTCAGGAGAACGAAGATCCGATGGCTGTGCCATTAGTATTTTCAGACTGGTGGGTTCAGGTGCATGACTTGCCACCTAGTTTTTTCAAAGACTTAATGGCGTTGCAGTTTGGAAATTTCCTTGGCCGATTTTTAGAGTATGATACGAAACAAGTTCTTTATGGTTATAGGAACTATATGCGTATTCGTGTTCAGATTGATGTTAGAAGTCCTTTGAAAAGGAAGAAAAAAATTATGATTTCTGCCTCAAAATTCACTTATAAAAATATAAATATGAGAAATTAACTTTGTTTTGCTTTTTATGTGGCTACCTTGGGCATGGAGATAATTTTTGCCTGATGCGATTACAAACTGGTTTGCAGGAATTAGAGTTGGGATGGGATCTGAAGTTGAGGGCTCTAGTGAGGAGAGCTAGCACTGTCAATAGTATTTGGTTGAGGGAGGAAAGTGATAGTAATTTTGGAAAGTATCATGTTGAGATGCAATTTGGTCAGAATTCTAGCCAAAATCAGACGCGTGGATCATGGGCTAATGTGCACAATCTTTTGGGGATAAATTTGGAAGGTTGCAATATTCCAGCCATCTTGAATAATGGTCAGAAAAGGGGGATTTTCGGGAATAATGAGGGATAGACTGTGGGGAAGGGGAAAATTCAATTGGTGGGACATTTGTTCAAGGAAGTGTTTTGAGGAAATATTCTGACGACAAGGGGACCACTGCTGGAGTAGAGTTATCAAGTATGGAATGTGAATTAGTAGAGGATCCAATAATTAATGAGGAAGGAAAAAAAAGATAGAGGTTCGATTTTTTGATCTCTAATGTTTCTAATGGTCAGGATTCATTGGAGGTTATTGGTGGGATTTCAGCTCATAAACAACAGATATCGGTGGCTGCCATGGAGCATGCCGACCAAAAGAAATGAAAATTTATTGCTGGAATGTTCGTGGATTGGGGAGTCTACGAGCAGTTAGAAGATTTCAGCATATGGTGAAACTTCATCATCCCCAAATTGTTTTCTTTATGGAGACTAAATTAGATACTAGTAGTATGGAGGGTGTTAGGAGACGGTGTGGGTTTTGTTATAGAGTTGATGTCCCTGCAGATGGTTCTCAAGGGTTATTAAGTATTGGGTGGAATGGAGGACAATTAGTCGCCTTAAAAAGTTTCTCAAAAATCCACATTGATGTGGAGAACCAAGAGGAGCTGTCCTCGGTGGCGTTTTATGGGTTTTTATGGAGCCTCAGATGTAAGATATAAGGCGGAGACGTGGGAATTACTCAAAATTTTGGGGAGAAATAATTCGCTTCCTTGGATTGTAGGTGGTGATTTTAATGATATTCTTTTTGCTCATGGAAAAAGGTGGGGTTTACCTTGGGAGGAGGATCGAATGGAGGCTTTCCGTCGAACATTAGATGCTTGCCAATTGGTGGATATTGGTTTTTCTAGGCTTTGGTTTACTTGGGAAAGAGGTCGAATAATGGACCGGAATATTAGGGAAAGACTCGACAGTGGAGTTGCTACTGATGGCTGGCTCCAACTTTTCCCAACATATTCTTTAAGGCATCTTCCTCACTCTTTATCGAATCATTGTCCCTTGCTCATTGAGACGAATAAGGGAGAGTTGAATAAATGACAAGCTAGATTCTGGTTTGAAGCTTGGTGGGTTCTTGAAGAGTCGTATGAGGAAATGATTAAGAAGCTATGGAATGTAAGTTCTGGTTCTTTCCTTAATCGCATGTCAATTTTGGCTTTGGGGTTGAAGGATTGGGCGAGAAGGATAAAACATAAGAGAATGAGAGAAGTGCAACGATTGAGCAGAAGACTGGAGGAATTGAATTGCGAGGATAGGTCGGAAGGGAATTTGGAAGAACTCATAGAGGTGAAATTACATTTGATATGGAGATGGACAAGGAGGAAAGGTATTGTGAGAAACGGACAAGAGTTAACTGGTTAAAAATGGGAGATAAAAATACCGTTTTTTTCCACAGACATGCCTTTCAGAGATGATGTACCAATCGGATTCGTGGTTTACAAAGAATTGATGATTCTATTACTACGGAGGGGAAGGACATCGAGAATATTGCTCGGGATTATTTTTCACACTTATTCGGGTCTAGAGGTGTTGGAAATTTGGAGCATGTCCTTTCAGGGGTTCATTCATGTATTTCTGATAGTATGAGCCAGGGGTTGCTAGCTCCTTATTCAGAGGAAGAGATCGTGAAGGTGTTGAAAGGTATGAGGCCTACAAAGGCATCTGGGCCTGACGATTTTCCAGCAGTATTTTACCAGAAATTTTGGAGTATTATTGGTAAGGACACTAGTGAATTCTGCTTGAATATCTTGAATGAAAGTTGTTCGCTGGAAGATATTAATAGGACGTACATAGTGCTGATCCCAAAAACTGTTAATCCTTTGAACCTGAAAAATTTTCGTCCCATAAGTCTGTGTACGGTGATTTATAAAATCATCGCTAAGACAGTGGAAAATTGTTTACAAGAGGTGCTGGATGGTTGTATTGATGAGGCTTAGAGCGCGTTTGTACTTGGAAGACTCATCACGGACAATGTGTTGCTGGCATACGAGGTACTTAATTTTTTGAAAAATAAAAGAGCTGGTAGAAAAGGGTTTATGGCTTTGAAACTTGACAAGAGTAAGGCTTATGATAGAGTGAAATGGTCTTTTATCAAAGGGGTAATGACAAAAATGAGTTGTACAGAAGTATTTATGGATGTTATTTTCCGTTGTATTAATTCTGTTAAATACTCTATTTTAATTAATGGGGAAGAGGGCTCAATTTTTAAGGCAACAAGGGGATTGCGCCAAGGTGACCTGTTAAGCCCTTATTTGTTTCTATTCAGTGGAGAAGGTTTGTCAGCACTTATGAGATTGGCAAATTAGGAAGGGTAGATCTTTTCTAACAATTACTTATCTTTTCTGACAAGAGTAAGGCTTATGATAGAGTGAAATGGTCTTTTATCAAAGGGGTAATGACAAAAATGAGTTGTACAGAAGTATTTATGGATGTTATTTTCCGTTGTATTAATTCTGTTAAATACTCTATTTTAATTAATGGGGAAGAGGGCTCAATTTTCAGGGCAACAAGGGGATTCCGCCAAGGTGACCCGTTAAGCCCTTATTTGTTTCTATTCAGTGGAGAAGGTTTGTCAGCACTTATGAGATTGGCAAATTAGGAAAGGTAGATCTTTTCTAACAATTACTTATCTTATATTTGCAGATGATTGTATCCTTTTTGGTGAGGTGTCTAACAGGGAGATAAGTGCATTTAGAGAAATTTTCTAGGAATATGAGGCTTGTTCAGGGCATGCGTCAATTTTGAAAAATCCACTATTTTTTTAGCACAAATGTGATTGATCAGGGGAAAAACTTGGTCTTGCATGGTCTGAATGTGAGGTGTTCAAATGATATGGAGAAGTATTTGGGACTTCCAAATAGGATAGGAAGGAAAAAAAAAGTGGGCTTTTCAAAACCTGAAGGATAGGTTGAAATAGAAGATTAACAGCTGGAGCATAAGATTTATTTCTCAATACGGTAAAGAGGTTTTTATAAAAGCTGTTTTACAAGCAATTCCTACCTTTTCAATGGCATATTTTCTTTTGCCAAAATCATTTTGTTCTGAACTAGAAAAAACAATGAGCTTCTCTTGGTGGCAAAATGGTAGTGGGAAGAGAATGATACATTCTGCGAGTGGAAGGCTCTTAGCGAGCTCAAGGAGGATGATGGTATGGGTTTTTGTAGTCTTAGCCTTTTTAATATTGCGTTATTGGCCAAACAGGGTTGGCGTTTATTACGTAATCCTAATTCTTTACTAGCGCGCACTTTGAAGAAAAAATATTATAAGGACTCCGATTTTTTAAACTCTAGGTTGGGTAATTTACCTTCCTTTACCTGGTAGAGCATTTGGGCTGTAAAGGGTCTCCTTATGAAAGGTTTGGGATGACAGATTGGCGATGGTAGGCAAGTGTCCATTTGGGATGATGCTTGGGTCCCTAGAATTGAGGAAGTTAGATTTCAGAATTTAAATCCCAATCCGGGGTTGATAAAGGTAGCAGATTTGATTGATTCTTATACAAGGAAATGGAATGTGGACCTGATTTATAGTACCTTTACGAAGAGCGAGGCTGAGAGAATCTTATGTATTCCATTGGCCTTGAGCTCGCATGAGGATCTCACTATTTGGAGAGGAGAGTCGACTGGTGAATACTCGGTCTGTAATGGATACAAGTATCTTTTACACGAAGGCCAGAATCAAATATAGAATAGGTATAAAAATTTTTATAAGCAACTATGGAATTTAGAGCTGCAACGTAAAATCAAAATTACAATGTGGAGATGTTCTTGTAACTATCTTCGTAATAGTAGTAACATACATTTTAGAAGGTTGATGAATTATGCCAGTTGTCAAAGGTGTCAAGCAAGAGCAGAAACGATAGAGCATTTATTCAGAGACTGCCCTGTTGCAAAAGAAATGTGGGAGAAGTTAAACTTTTGTTGGCCTAGTTCAGGGGTTGACACCGATTTTCAAGAAGTTCTAATACATATTTTTTGTTCTCACTCTATTTTCAAGTGCTGATTGTTTACATGTGCATTGTAGGTGATTTGGAATTCCAGAAATAAGTTTGTTCATGAGGGGGAAATGAAATCGGGATCCCAAATTGCAGAATTTGTTCTTAACTACTTAAACGAATTAGAAGGGTTGAACATGTATGTACATGAGAGAAGGATCCCTACGGTAAGATGGGCAACTCCGATTGGATCAAGAGTTAAAATAAACTTCGATGCCACTTTCAACAGACATAAAGAGAATTGTGTTCTGGGCTAGTAGTCAGAAATGAAAAAGCAGAAGTGATTTTCTCAAGTACTATCTTAAATGTGAATATACCGTCAGTTTTTTCGCCTGAGACGGTGGCGTGCCTCTAGGCTCTTGATCTGGGTATACAACTTGGACTGAGTGAAGTGAAAGTGGAATGAGACTCTCGGACAGTGATCCACAAACTACAAGAAGAACAAGAGGACAGATCTGAAATCGCAGCATTCATCAAAGATTCAAAGCAACGGAGTTTAAACTTCAATTTCTGTGTTTTTCGTTTCATAAACAGGGATTCTAACAGAGTTGCTCATGCAATTGCGACTAAAGGAATTAAAATGGGAGTTTCTACTTATCTATCGAATAGGGTTCCTCCTGGGGCTGAGGCTATGGCGGTTGAGGAATAGAGATGGACAGAGCACTTAAGGGAGATAGGGGGACAGACTATTGAAGTTGAAAGGGGAGGTGTTTTTGAAGAAAGCTAATGGTTGGTTTCTTTTAGAAATGGGTCTTTTGGGAGTAGGTGTTTTCGGTTTGCTGATGATGGATGGAAGTGACGGATGATAATTATGAATTGCTGTTTTCCTAGGAGGTGGCATTATTTTCAAGTTGGGGTTAATTGTTGGTTTCTAGCTGGGACGCATGGTCTTAGAGATCCCCTGCCTATTCGTCTGCTGGGTCATTGTTATTGTGGGCTATTTTTTCTTGGGCCGATTTTATTTTTTTTTCCAGTTTTGGTTTGCTTTCTTGTTTCCTTGCTTTTTATTTGTTTCCTGGACGTATTCATTTTGTTTTGAATTTCGTTTGTTTTGTTTGGGCCTGAGGAGAATAAAGATCCAGTATTTATTCAAAAAAAAAAGTAATAGTCATTTATGTATTTACCTTGTCACATTTACATTTCAAAAGGAAAAAAAAACACCATTTACATATCAATGTATCATTTCCTTTCTCACCTATCAAGTATCGATGCACTTTCAGGGGATGCGCATCTCATTTTCAAATATCATCTAAAAACTTGATTATCATTGCTTTAGTTACGTATCATATTCATACTTTTAGCTCTTAATAATCAATTTTTGACCCGGATTAATACATCAAATTACACTCATGACCCAACAAGAAATTAGAGTTGGTAAAAAGTTTTTCATCCAACATGGAATTAGAGAACTATTCTTGACCTAATAAGAAATTAGAGATAATATTGTATTCTCGACCCAACAGGGAATTAGAAAACTCTCCTCGACTCAATAAGGAATAAGGGAGTCAAATAAAGTGCACCTAGTGCTAATTGCACCAAAGTGCTAGAATGGTTCTCAACCCCAAGGGCTCTAGAGAACTATCAAATAATATGCACTTAAAGTGAGTAAACTCGATTTGATTTGAAAAAATAAAAATAAAATTCGAATTTCGAGTTAAATGAATCGAGTTATCCGAGTCAACGCAAATTTTTTTTCGAATTTTGAGTTCAAATAAAGTTTAATTTGTAACGACCGATAGTCACAAGTATCAGAAAGTGTATTTTCCGGTCTCTATTTTCAAAAAATGAATTTGTAAATATTTAATAAAAATATTTACAATGATTAGTAGTGTAGTTAATTAGGTTTTGGTTAAGTGAATTTGTTTAAATTAAGGTTAATTAGGTATAATGATTAAATTGAATAAAGTGTGAAAGCTTAATGATAGAATAGAGAAAAGTAAAGGGACTAATTAAGAAATAAACCATAAAATTTACAATTGTATGGTAATAGTTAATTACATGTGTAACAATATTATACATATACTTGTAATAATTATATATACTTACTTATTATTTAAGAAAATATTATTATATTATATTATATTATAAAATAAATAAGTAATTAAACCAAATTATGATTAATGTATGGTAATCGTGAAATATATGTGTAAAAATAATAATCATATGTATATAATAATACATGTATTTCTTATTGTATAAGTAATATATATTATATTATAATATAATAATAAAAAAACAAAACATAAAAGAAAAAGAAAAAGAAAGAACAAAATTGGGGAACGAAACAGGGGAAAGAAAGAAGAAAAAGAAAGGAGAAAATTTAGGATTTTAAGGATCAAACTCAAAGTGCTAACATTGTGCCGGAGACTTCGGCTAAGAAAGGAAAAGACAAGATTAATGAGGAGTAGCTCAAGAATTACGGTTTGTATTTCTCTAATCTGAATTTAGAAATTTTTATTTGTTGTATTTTAAATTAATGTGTATGGTAAGTAATTAAGGTGAGTGTTGTTTATTATAATCTTGATATTGAATTGAGATTGTATGAATTTGTGATTGATGAAATTATTGATTGGTATTGAATTGTGAATTTTGTGACAATGGAATACTGAATATTGGTTGTGTCTAAACAGTGAATCAGAAACCTTATTAACTATATCGGACTGAGTCGGATATAGTTGACATGCCATAGGATTGGAAGAGTTCAAGGATACTTCGACCATGAGTCGATGAGACACTAGGGGTCAAATTATTTCTTCGAATAAATTCGATAAGGTATTGGGTACCAACTTACTTCGGCATGGCCGATGAGACACTTGGTGTCAATCCATTAATTCGAATTATCCGATGTGTTTTGGTTGGACCCGTATATCCGTCCAAGTTCGAGTCTTGTTAATAGGGGTAAATGAATAATAAAGTCTTATAATTGATTTGAAATGAAATGACATAGTGAATTGAAAATAGAATGTGAATATGCTGACAATACATGGAATATATGAGTTATATACTCATGAATTGAGTATGGTATGAAATGATGTATTCATGAATTGAGTATTGCATGACTCAGGCCTTTGTACGAATAAATATGGTTGATATGTGAATAATAATTTATATAGCAATTGTATGAATTAGGATATTGTTTAATAAATGAAAAATGATAGTTATGATATGATACTAGACATTAGTATGTCCTTATAAATTTAATTGTGCCTATTGTTATATTATATTGTTTTTTTTAATATTCGGATTATAGAAATACTACTGAGTTTTTACTCAGCGCACGGTTTGTTTCCATGCGCAGATTAGGTATAGTGATTTTGAAGAGTTGTAATCGAGGTTGTGAGCATTCACCTCATCACATCTGCAAGTGCCAAGGGATATGTTTCAATATTTTGAATAGAATGACATGTACTTAGGAAGATCAAATATGTTCCAAGTAGTATGACTAAAATATAAATTATAAAAAATTATTTTTTTAATGTTCAAATATATTAGTGATTAGCCAAAACACTTTGGCACCAAATGTAATATTCCTATATCAGGTTCCATGGGCCAAACCGGGTGTAGGGGTATTACATTTAGTGGTATCAGAGTTTAGATTTTATGATTTCTAGGTAAAAAACGAGTCTAGAAGTACATGCCATATAGGATATATCGATGTGATGAGATGTGTTATCAATATTAGTATTGATAAGTTTGAAAATATGAATTGTTACTGATAAGGAAATGATTTTGAATTAGTTAGTAATGACTCAAGAGGGAAATAGATAAATACTGAAATTTGATGAAAACTTATTTTCTGTCATAGATATTGAAAGAAATGGTAGTAAATCTAATATTGCTTGATGAGATAACAACTTCAGCACAAAAAGAGAAAGTTGATAGGATGATGAGAGAAGTGCAAGATTATAGAATGAAACCAGAAGAAGACATTGTTCAACACCTTATTACTGTAAATCGAAAGATGCAAGAAGTGTTATGAAGGGTTATGAACTGATTAGAAAGAATAAGGTGCAATACTTGACCCTTGGAGGGGCATTAATAGAACGAGAGCATCAAATGATTTTAGACCATCTTTGGAAGATATTGATACCATGAACTTATTGGAATATAGTTATATACTACGCGAGGTTTATAATCTCTCATGAAGCAAGGAAAATAGTGAGACAAAGTGTAGGTTCGTGAAAATTGACTGGGAAGCAAAATGTCTTTGACATGCCATGGATGGAAAAATTAGTTGTAGAAAATTACCAAGAGAATTTATAGATACAATACCCGTTATAAACATTGAAAAGGAAGAAGATCCTGAGGAGTTTCCAAATTAGATCGTAGAAGATGAATTTGAAGAGAACTTAGAATTTAATATAGAGAATTTTTCGGGGGAAGATACAGAATCAGAGATGGAAGAAGACGCAGAAATGGATTTAAGTGGTTAAAAGTAAAAGTTAGGGACTAGTGTGTGAAGGAAAATAAGTATATATGTATATATAGTTGTACATGTACAAAATGAGAACTTAAAAAGTTAGAGCTTTTAAATGAAAAGTTTGGTATATTAATGTGAGGTTGGTCTTTTGGAAATAGAAGAGATAATAGAAATATGAGAAGTAGAATAGAATAGTAATATTTTCCAATTATGAAGACCGAAAATGAATTTTTTGAGAAAGAAGTATAGAAAGAAATAATGACCTTAGTTAAGTAAATAATCAATATTAATAAGAGAATAAGAGAAAATAGAAGTTTTGAATGAAAAGAATATAATAAGTCTAAGAGATTGATGGTATAAAATATTATAATGTATTGATAGAGATAAGTTATAGTTAAGAAACATAGTATTTTTTTAAATGTGAAAATTATCAATGGTATTTTTTAAGGTATGAATTCTAGTGAGAAGATGAATTGGAGATTTTCTTGAAAAAGTATGAAAAGAAGAAAAGAGAAAAGAATTAGGTAAAAGAGAGATGATAAGTTCAATTCTATCACAATCAACTAAGAAAGGTAAAGAAGCTTGAGAATTTGTACTCGTATACGAATATGAAGAGCAAGATAAAATAGTGTCTCAAGTTATCTCCAAGGCAAGTATTAAAGGTTTAAGGAAAAAACTATTCGACCTTGTGATAAATGCGAAAAAAAAATTTCATTTAGGTGAATATTGGATATTTTTTGAAAGATGCTTTTAAAATATGGCTCTAAAAGACATGGAATAAATGATTGTTTAGAATTGTTGAGAAAACTAAGAAATAGTCTGTAATGGGCATTAATAATAGGATAAATTGAATATGAAAAAAAATTCAAAATGGATTATAAAAGATAAGAATAAAATTGACCATGAAAATAGTGTAAGTACTTTAGAGAATATAAAAAGGTAGCGAAATGATTTTAAGAATTAGTGAATAAAGAGTGATCTAAAGTGTGAAAAGAAGAAGAAAAAGAAAAAAGAAATAGCAAAGCTATAAATTGCGTAATAAAATAGGCAAACCTTGGAAAGAACAGTTACCTCGAGGAGACTGTTGGCAACGACCGAGCCAATAAATTTCTAAGAGGTTGGATCAAGAGTAATAACTCTGATCCATAACTGGAATAATCATTATTTGCCTTGAAAAAAGAAAGAAAAGAAAGGAAATGAAAATAAGAATATGAAAGTATAACAAAGTAAAGCTTAAAAAAATGTTAAAAAGAATAGTGTCATGATTTGTATAAGATAGTTGTGATAATAATAATAATAATAAATGAAAAGAAAGGATAGAGAATGAATATAAATGATAAGCTAGGTAAATATGTGCAAAAAGGAACTATAGAATTATAGAGATGATTTTAGGAAAACTAAATGAAGGAAAGACTTCTAGTTAAGTGGAAAGAAGAGAAATAAGAGACCAAATGAGTAAAAAGGAAATATAGGATTATAAGAATAAATCCAAAGGTAATCTACTAAAGGTTTTTGATTTTTATGGAAATAATTTTGTTGTTTATAGTGATGCTCCTTGAATGATCTTAGTTGTGTTTTGATGTAAGATGAGAAGTGATTGCTTATGCATCTCGTTAGCTAAAAATGCATGAACACAATTATCCAACACACGATTTAGAATTAGCTGTTATGGCTTTTGCTCTAAAGATTTGGATACACTATTTATATAGTGAAAAGTGTTATATTTATACCGATCATAAGAGTCTCAAATATCTTCTATCTCAAAAGGAGTTGAATTTAAGACAATGTCGTTGGATAGAGCTTTTGAAAATTTTTGATTGTGTCATTGATTTTGAATCAGGTTGGGTACGTTATTTACCATTGGCTGAATTTTTATATGATAATAGTTTCTAATCAAGTATTCAGATGGCTCCGTATGAAGCTTTATATGGTCGGATATGTCGATCACCTGTTTTTTGGATGGAATTGAATAAAAGAAAAAAGATTGGGCCAGAGTTGATTCAAGAAACAAAGGATGATGTTAAGAAGATTCGAGATAGATTAAAGGCAGCTTTCAACAGATAGAAATCGTATGGAGATTTGAAACGTCAGGATATTGAGTATTCTGTTGGTGATAAGGTATTTCTTATTTCACCTTAGAAGAAAATTTTGAGATTTGGTCGAAAAAGAAAATTGAGTCCTCGTTTTATTGGGTTGTATGAGATTGTGGAAGGAGTCAGACCAGTTGCTTATCGTTTAGCATTGCCTCCGAAATTATAGAAAATTCATGATGTATTTCATGTATCAATGCTCCGAATGTAACACCCCTCTCCCGTATTCAACGCTGGAATAGGGTTACGGAGCATTATCAGTCTTACAACTTAAACAACCATCCAATTCGAATCGAATATCATCAACCAAATGTAATTCCAATCAAATACAATCACATTGTCCCTATTACGAGCCTACGAGGCCCTAAACATGCTTTGAAAATGGTTCGAGACTAAACTGATAACTTAAGAAACTTTCACAAAACCTTGAAAATATTTTTCAAAATAGGGGACACACGCCCGTGTGGCCCGACCTTGTGTCTCACACGGCCAACATACACGCCCGTGTCACAGACAGTGTGAACATTCGAAATGGGAGCACACGGTTGTGTCTCAGTCTGTGTTTGACCCCGTGTCCAAACAAGTGAGCTTACTGACTTGGGTCACACGGCCAACCACTGCCCGTGTGTCTAGCCCATATGCCAAGCCGTGTGCTAGGCCGTGCCAAACCTGTAAGGTATACTGACTTATGCCGCACGGCCAAGTCACACACCCGTGTGAGGCCGTCTGGAGCATACTGACTTGATTTCAATTTCAACACCAGAGGACACACGACCGTGAAACATAACAGTGTGTCACACACGGCTAAGACACACGCCCGTGTCTCTGCCTGTGTGGACAAAAATAGACTATTTACCAAGCCAATTTGCCACCCAAATTTGAATGTACCTACAACACATCAATTTTCACCATCACATAGCATAAATAGGCATTTAAACAACCAATTCAACCCTAATTCATGCATATTCTATACCACATTTCTCAATACACACAAGTTGCAAAATAGACCAATCTATTTGTACCCAAAATCTCATAAACTTAGATCATCAATATGGCTACTTAAAACATAAATTCTTTACCTTGATTCACAAACAAATAACATCACCAATATCAACATTCAACTTCCATAATACCAACTAATAATAAGCATCACCAAAACCAACCTCAATTTACATATTATAAACTATATGCACATACACATATACACAAGCAAATTAACTCAAAATAAGCCAACTCTCATGGCTATTATATACAAACCAAGACATATACATTTACAAGCAATTTAAATGGCCAAAATCATTACCAAAACATAACCAACATGACCAAAGTCCCTATACATGTCATATACTTAAAATACCAAAGTTCATAGGTACCAAGTGATAGGTGGATAATGTGAAACGATCTCCAATGATCCCTGAATCCAAGCTACCTTGATAACACTATAAAACACGGGAAAAATAAACAAAGTAAGTTATAAAGCTTAGTAAGCATGTATACAAAAAACTTAATTCAATCTCAAGATTATAATACAAAAATTTGAATATGTCAACATTTAGCATATATTAGCTAACAAACCTTTCATATACCCAATTATGATATCAATCATATTCTTCACAAGTTTCTTGTAACCAAAACTTATATATGTTACGTACCTGTACCATCTCATATCATTCTCATACTCTATCACATTTTTCGTTTACCTGATGAACCGTTTGAAATAGAAGTTGGATACTTAAGAGTCTCACACAATAAGTACCTATACCATGGCCCGAAGCCAAATCAAGGTAGCTTATATCCAAAATACTAATATCATGGATCGAAGCCAAATTAGCAGATATTCATGGCCCAAAGCCAAATCGGTATAACTCATACCCGAAATGCTAATATCATGGCCCAAAGCCAACTGAATGTATCCTCTAATGACATGTCACTAGTATCCTAAACTATTCCTAAAGTTCAACCAGGATTTTGAATGTCGAATCATTGTCGAACCACTATTGAACATATCCATAGTCTCATGAAATGGATCACAAAGTATTTGAACTATGATTCATACTTAATATTCAAACCTCGCGGCTGGACTCAAAAAAAAAAATTCAAAGAAAGAGTTAGATTATTTATAAATCAAAAGATTTTTTATTCTTTCAAACTCTCATTTAGTTTATGCTTATTTTGATCAAAGGACAAACCTTTCTTATACACAATTTATGCAATATCAAAGCTTATGAAATACATTTTTATTAAAACTTATAATATACGAACTTACCTCGATTTTAAAAACGATGAAATAGACCGATTAATCCGAAACTTTGTTTTTCCCTCGATCTAATTCCAAATTCCGCTTTTCTTGATCTATATAAAATCAAATTCAACATATTTAATTATCCCTCTATTCAATTTAGTCCAAAACACACTTTAAAGCACATTTACACTTTTCCCCTAATATTTCACATTTTTCACAATTTAGTCCTTTATTTCATAAAATCACAAATTAATGAAATTAAAAATAAACCCATGCTACCCGAATTACTATGATGTCCCTAGTAGCCCATATTTTTCATTTATTTCACATTTTAACCACAAAGTTTCAACATTTCTAAATTTAATCCTTTTTTTTTTGAATTTTCACTAAAAATCACTTAACAAAACTTGTATATCTATCAGCAAGCATTCATAATCTATCAAGAAACTTCAAAAAACATGCTATTTCATCAATAGAAACATTCAAAATCTTTAACAGTTTTGCAAAATAGTCCCAGGGTTAGCTAGACCTAGTTGCAATGATCTCAAAAACATAAAAATCATTAAAAACGAGACACAAACGGACTTACAATTGAGTACCAAAGTGAGCGAAAGCTTCAAGCCCTAAAATGGTGTTCTTTGATCTTTAATTTCGGTTGAAACATGTAGAAACAAAGATGATATCTTTTTTTTTTAACTTATTTTACTTTATTTACTAAATTACAATAATAACCTTATATAAAATCATATTAATTGAAATGGTCTAATCACAACATAAGGACCTCTAATTTAAGATTCTATAGCTATTAGATACTTTTAGCTAATAGAATTCCACTTTTACACTTTACGCGATTTAGCCTTTTTTATCAAATTGACCATTCAAACGATAAAATTCTTTAACAAAAAATTCACACAATAATATTTTCATGTTGTAAACATTAAAATAATAATAAAATAAATATTTTGACTTTAGATTTGTGGTCCTGAAACCACTTTCTGATTTGACTAAAAATGGGCTATTACAACAAAGGTACTGATCAAACCCCTCTCATGTTATTTCAACAGAGGATATTGAAACCCAGCCCAATTTTTCATATGAAGAAGAACCAGTTGAGATATTAGCTCGAGAGGTAAAAGAGTTATGTAATAAATGAGTACCGTTAGTAAAAGTACTGTGGCAAAGTCAAAGCATAGAGGAAGCAACTTGGGAACAGGAAGAAACAATGAGATCGCAATACCCCCACCTCTTTTTAGGTAAATTTAGAGGATGAAATTTATTAAGGGGGAGTAATGTAACGACCCGACAGTCACGGGTATCGAAAAATGTATTTTTGGGTCTCCGTTTTTGAAAAACGAATTTTTAAATATTTATTAAAAATATTTACGATGATTAGTAGTGTAGTTAATTAGGTTTTGGTTAGGTGAATTTGTTTAAATTAAGGTTAATTAGGTATAAGGATTAAATTGAATAAAGTGTGAAAGCTTAATAACAGAATAAAGAAAAGTAAAGGGACTAATTAAGGAAATAAACCATAAAATTTACAATTGTATGGTAATAGTAAATTACATGTGAACAATATTATACATATGCTTGTAATAATTTATATACTTATTATTTATGAAAATATTATTATATTATATTATATTATATTATAATTAAAGTATAAAATAAATAAGTAATTAAACCAGATTATGAAAATGTATGGTAATCGTGAAATACATGTATAAAAATAATAATCATATGTATATAATCATACATGTATTTCTTATTGTATAAGTAAAATATATATATATATATATATTATAATATAATAAAAAAACAAAACATAAAAGAAAAAGAAAAAGAAGGAATAAAATTGGGGAACGAAACAAGGGGAAAGAAAGAAGAAAAAGAAAGAAAGAAAAAAAAAAGGAGAAAATTTAGGGTTTTAAGGTTCAAACTCAAAGTGTTAACATTGTGTCGGAGACCTCGGCTAAGAAAGGAAAAGACAAGATTAACAAGGAGTAGCTCGAGAATTACGGTTTGTATTTCTATAATCTGAATTTAGAAATTTTTATTTGTTGTATTTTAAATTAATGTGTATGGTAAGTAATTAAGGTGAGTGTTGTTTATTATTATCTTGATATTGAATTGAGATTGTATGAATTTGTGATTGATGAAATTATTGATTGGTATTGAAATGTGAATTTTGTGACAATGGAATACTGAATATTGGTTTTGTCTGAAAAGTGAATCGGAAACCCTATTAACTGTATCGGGCTGAGTCAGATATAGTTGGCATGCCATAGGAATGGAAGAGTTTAAGGATACTTTAACCACGAGTCGATGAGACACTAGGTGTCAAATTATTACTTCTGATAGATTCGACGAGGTACTGGGTACCAACTTACTTCGGCATGGCCGATGAGACACTTGGTGTCAATCCATTAATTCGAATTATTTGATGAGGCATTGGGTGTCAAATTGATGTGTTTTGGTTGGATCCGTGTATCCGTCCAAATCAAGTCTTGTTAATAGGGGTAAATGAATAATAAAGTCTTACAATTGATATTGAAATGAAATGATATAGTGAATTGAAAATAGAATGTGAATATGTTGACAATACATAGAATATATGAGTTATATACTCATGAATTGAGTATGGTATGAAATGATGTATTCATGAATTGAGTACTGCATGACTGATGCCATTGTACGAATAAATATGGTTGATATGTGAATAATAATTTATATAGCAATTGTGTGAATTAGGATATTGTTTAATAAATGAAAATGATAGTTAAGATATGATACTAGACATTAATATGTCCTTTTAAATTTAATTGTGCCTACTATTATATTATATTATTTTTTTTAATATTTAGATTATAGAAATACCACTGAGTTTTTACTTAGCGTACAGTTTGTTTTCGTGTGCAGATTAGGCACAGTGATTTTGAAGAGTTGTAATCAAGGTTGTGAGCATTCATCTCATCACATCTCCCAGTGCCAAGAGGGTATGTTTCAATATTTTGAATAGAATGACATGTACTTAGGAAGATCAAGCATGTTCCAAGTAGTAGCGACTAAAATATAAATTATAATTTTTTTTAGTGTTCAAATATATTAGTGATTAGCCAAAATCACTTTGGCACCAAATGTAATATTCCTATATTAGGTTCCTTGGGTCGAACCTAGTATAGGGGTGTTACATAATTTTCGAATTCAAATAAACCGAATACTAAACTATAATATTTTATATTTTTATCTAAAAACCCCAAATATTTTTACTTTCTCCCAAAACTTTTACAGTTTACTCCTCTCCCATCACACCCCCATCTACCCCAAACCCATTTTCCTCCCAATTGTTTTTGAATATTCCCCCATTTACTTTCCCCAAAATTTTACTCCCTTAACCCTCAAACTTTTTATTTTCCCTTAAACTTTTACTTTTCACCCTTTATCCCCAAATAAAAATCATTCAAAAAATCTCTAAACCTAAATAGTAATAATTTTATTTATATATACTATTTATATTATTTAATTGTTTAGTCATATTAAATCTTTATAAATTTCTGTTAAAATTGAATTATTGATGATGTCATAAAATATTCTTGTTAAAATTTTATGTTAGTATCAATTTCACATTTTATCTTTAAGATAACTTTTATTAAAAAATCACATTTTATATTTAATAATTTTTTAATTTCAAAATACATAGTGACAAAAATCAAAAGATGATTAAAGCAACTAAGCAAGCAAATAAGCTAACATATATATAAAATGTTAATAAATAAATTATGAGGAGATGAAAGTTAATAACATATTTGATTACGATAGGTGTCAATAGTTATAAGGATCTAAAGTCATTTTTTTTAATTTAACTCGAACAAATATATTCAATTCGATTTGAATTCCATCTCACTCGACTCAAGTCGAGAAAATTTCAAATCGAATTAAAATTATAAAATAGGATTCATTAACTCAACTAACTTAAAATTATTTTATTTGATTCGATTCGGTCAAATGCTGAACCCTAATATACAACCAACGCTAAAACTTCCTTTATCAATTTATCATTGTAACATAAGCAAAGTGGCTTACTCATATTCAACATCTTACAATTCATTTGTCAAATCATCAACATAATTATGCATCTCACACGTACTTATCATCGTGTCAACTCTTTTATCATAGATTCAAATTTCAAAAATTTACTAGAGCACAGTTTTCATCATAGTATCAAGATCACAAATATATATATATATATATATATATATCCAACAATATGTTATTCTTTGTCAAGTCATCAAACATAAATGCATATTCATATCTTCAATTATCATTATCCATTTCTTAACTTAGTTACTTAATAAGTTAGGTAATGAACATAAATCATGTAAGTACAAATTGAAGTGGTCGCTCGTTCGTCGCCTTATTCCTTTCCATTAGCTTTTGAAGTCCCAACTCGTATTTAGCTTCATTGAATAATTTAAATATGGAACAATGTTAGATTCACATAATCATGCATAGATAAAATTTAAATTAACCATGCCATATATATATATATATCAACTTGTTTACTTAGAACCCTATGTTGAACAAATTAGTTGAGAAAACAGTGTGTTTAGGCACAGCGAAAGTTTAAATTTTTTCTTAAAACTAAGCCTTCGTGATATTTATAGTAATAAAATTTTAATTAAAATTATACATATGCTTTCTACGAAGGCGGTCTACGTTGTTTCTAAGCTCTCAATCGATCGATCTTCTCCACTATCTTCAAACCCAAAATTACTTTTGTTGGGGATCGACCCAATTAAGCAACGAAAAAGTAAAAATAGCAGAAGAAATTGAGAAATTGAACGCAAAAATTTAACGTGGAAATACTCCTCCAAAGAGGATAAAAAACCACGAGCAAAGATAATTTTACTATAATGGCAAAAGAACGAAGAGTACAAAAGATGGAGATAAAAACTAAACCTCAAAAACCCAAAAACAAAGAACCCTCAAAACGTAAACACAAAATTCTCTAAATGTGTTATGAGTTCTAATATCTAATGGGTGTATTTTTTAAGGTTGTAAAAGAGCCTATTTATAAGCTAAATTCATAGGTAAAATAATAATAAAATAATCTAAACTAATCAGTGTTTGATTGAAACAAATAAACAGAGTTTAACTAAAAGATTATTTCTCAAATTTGACTAAAATAAGAGTCATACTTAACAAATCTCCACCTTGACTCATATTTCCACAATGCCATCTTTGCCAAAGCCCACCACAAGCCTATCTTAAAATACAGGAAATTAACTGAGTCGAATCTGTGCTTAGAAACTGGAAGACTTTTAGCCTTCGACTTGTACATTGCTAAATCAAAACTAACCCGAGTCTAATTTTTACAATCACAGTGCCTTAACTTTTTAAAACATGCATCCAAAAGAGAACCTCTCTTCAATGAAATGGTCACACCTTTTTCCCTCTTATGACCAAGTTGCCTCCGCTCCAAACGAGTTGACTTCGACTCTGTAACGGACGAGGGACGTCTGATTTCACTGGTCCATGTAGAACCTTCTAGAATATAAAGACTGTCGGTTCTTTTACCTTTTAACAAAATGAGAGCTCCACGAGATACTTTAATGTCGCTCGACTCGATGTTGATTCTATATCCTTTCAAGTCTAAAATACTCAAGGAGATGATATTCTTTCGTAAATCAGGTACATACCTAACATCTGAGAGTGTCCTAATCGTCCCATCGTGCATTTTAATTTTAACAGTACCAATACCAATTACCTTACTAGATGACTCGTTTCCCATACGCACAACTTCACCTTCAACCGAACTGTATGTGGAGAACCATTCTTTATTGGAACACATGTAGAAAGAACATCCTGAATCTAGGATCCACTCGGACATAAGCTTGGAGTTATCGCTCGTTGACACTAATAAGAAATCATCACCACTTTCATCGGCCAAATTAGCACCAGCTACATCTTCCTCGTTACTCTCAGCAGCTTTTTTATTTCGTAGTTTTTAACAATATGCTTTGACATGACCTAACTTTTTACAATAGCAACACCTTTTGTCTCGTTTCTTTGATGCTACCAAAATGGAAGTTTGCCTATCTACCTTTCTATCCAAACCAAACTCATTGTCGAGTTTGTCTCTACTTAACAAATTACCCTTCACATATTCGAATGAGAGTTTTTCTCTGCCATAAATCAGGGTCTCCCTGAAAGACTTGTATGAAGGGGGTAAAGAGCACAATAATAGCATAGCCTGATCTTCATCGTCAATATGAACCTCAACATTCTTTAAATCATTTAAAAGAGTAATATATTGACTGATGTGATATTTAAAAAGCTCACCTTCATTCATGCAAAAAGTAAATAAACGTTGTTTCAACACTAAACGGTTAGCCAAAGACTTAGTCGCATAAAGAGTTTCTAACCTTTTCCACAAGGCGGGTGAGGTTTTCTCCATCAATACCTCCTGCAATACCGTATTCGTGAGGCACAACTAGATTGTAGACAAAGCCTTTTCATCAAGCTCTTCCCATTCTGTTTTATTTAGATTCTTAAGTTTTTTCCCGGTAACAACCTTTTTCAAGCCGAATTGAACTAGAATTGCCATCATCCAAACTTGCCACAGATTGAAATTTGTCTCACCATCTAACTTCTCAATTTCAAACCTTGTTGTTGCAATATTTGAATGAGTTGATCTATAAAAATTGAACTAGCTTTGATACCATTGTTGGGGATCGACCCGATTAAGCAACGAACAAGTAAAAATAGTAGAAGAAATTAAGAAATTGAGCACACAAATTTAACGTGAAAAAACTCCTTCAAAGAGGATAAAAAACCACGGGCAAAGATAATTTTACTATAATGGCAAAAGAACGAAGAATACAAAAGATGAAGATAAAAACTAAACCCCAAAAACTCGAAAACAAAGAACCCTCAAAACGTAAACACAAAATTCTCTAAATGTGTTATGAGTTCTAATATCTAATGGGTGTATTTTCTAAGGCTGTACAAGAGCCTATTTATAGGCTAAATTCATAGGTAAAATAATAATAAAATAATCTAAACTAATCAGTGTTTGATTGAAACAAATAAACAGAGTTTAACTGGAAGATTATTTTTCAAATTTGATTGAAATAGGAGTCATACTTAACAGCTTTAAATGTGGACTTAATAAAATCGAATTAGTGCATAGAATGAAAAATTTTACTTAACTTTTCGAAATTTAATTTTCTCTATAACCTATAAACTACGAGTATTATTGCAAAAAAATAGAATTTATTCATAAAAATAAATTGCTCCTATTTTTCGATAAAATGTTGGTGCTTAAAAAGTGTATGTTAATAGGTTAACTCATAGTTCTTATTTATAGAGAAACAATACAAGAGTTGTAACCTCCCCAACCTAGACTAGACGTTAGACCCGAATTCGATAGCCTACATCAGCCACCGAAATTGCCTAGCAGGGTTATCGGAGTTTTCTAAAACCAACTATTTTAAAACATTTATTCAATTTGATAAAAACATAGTTTAAATGTCGATTTATTATTTTTCAGTGTTCTAGTTATCTTCTAGCAGTGAAAAATATGATATTTATTTAAGTTTCTATTAAAAATTAAGGTTTAATTATATTATGTAATAATCATAAGCTAACACCTGAAGATTTCCAATAAAATGTCATGCATAATAAAAACAAACCTAAGTCCTAATTCCCATGCCACAGTTTAAATAAAACATTACAATCTTTGAATAATAAAATAAAAAGATTAGTCCTAAAATAACTAAAAATCAAATGGATTGTGCCAAGACCCTTCAGATGTCATGCCTACATCTTAACCTGGGGGGTTATCTGTAAGGTTGAAAATTAAAAGGGGTGAGCTTTGACGTTCAGTGTGAGCCCATTTATAACAAAATCAATGTTAAGTTCATAGGAACTTAGTAAGATAATCCTTAAATACCTGTTTTGTTATATCAGAGTATGATAATTGCTTAGCATGTCCTTCATATGTCTTTTAGATTTTCCTTATTCCTTCCGATGGTTAATTTACTAAGGTTTCTGTTAACATATTGTAACTATTTCTTTCTATTTTTGACCTTTTTCTTCCTCTCTGTGCCTTTAATGACTTATCTTCCTTTCATATTCATTAAGCTTTCATTCTACTAAATTCCAGATTTGAGGTCCAAACTCAATGACTGTTTCTTTCTTTTAAGCATACCATATATTCTTCACTTTTTATGTCCCTTCATAAATCTTATCTTTACATAGTGCTTAACCACTTCATTTATCTTACTTACAGATTTAAAATCTTATTTCCTACTTACTGACTTTTCTACTACCTTCGGGTGAGGTAGACTACGCCTATTAGTTAATACAGAGTTTGCCCAAATCTTCCTTACTTCAGAATACTATCTATACATGTAACACTCCTAACCCGAATCCGTCGCTGGAACAGGGTTACAAAGCATTACCGGAGTTTATAAATCAAACAGACAGAAAATGCAAACATTTCATAGCATATAGCTTTCATGTCCAAAACCAATCAAAATCATACATATTTCCCCTTATACGAGCCCTCGAGGCTCAAAATACTCATTCGAAACAAATTGGATCTAAATCAGAAACTCAAAAATTTTTTCAGACACATTTAATATTTTCAACACTGTAGGGGTCACACGGTTGTGTGGCCAGGTCGTGTGACATACATGATCAGGAGACACGCTCGTGTCTCAGGACGTGTGGGCATTTAAAATAGCGACACACGGTCGTGTCTCAGCCCTTGTTCATGCCCGTGTGAGTATACTAACTTGGGTCATACGGCCAAGTCCCACACCCGTGCGCTAGGCCTTGTAAGCATACTAACTTACATTCTTAAAAGATACAGTGGACACATGGTCGTGTCACCTGGCCGAGTGTCACACACGGTTGAGACACACACCCTTGTCTCTGCCCATGTGGACGAAAATAGGCCATTTTACAGGTCATATTTCTCACCCAAATTTGTGTCAACCTACAATCAATATTGTACATATCAACAAGCCATAATTAAGCATCCAAAACAAGCCAAAATAAGTGGCTAATCTCAACAAATTACATATAGGCTAACATTAAACAAAATACCTACACATCTCATTATAACCAAAATCAAAACATTCGAAAATACTGATAGAACCGATGGGTAGTGTGATATAACTCCGACAAGCTTTCAACCCAATTGAGCTTTCAATAATCTGAAAAGTAAAGGAAAACAACTACGTAAGCAATGAATGCTTAGTAAGCTCGTATAAAATTTAATCATATCAATCCATTTCATTATGAAATTTTCACCTATCAAGAATAAGTTTTTTTCTGAAACCACATGATTCAAAAACCATATTCAACAACTCACAAAATGAGAAAATCCATAGTATCACTTATACATATTATCCCAAGTATAGTAGAGTTTTTAACAACTTTATACTCTTCCAAATTTCTTTATTCTCATTTGTATTTCTTCATTTTTCACACTCGTTCTATATGCATAACACACAAGTCAAAAGCATATCATATCACCATAGCCACAAGCTAGTGCATTTAAACATAGCCCTTTTCAAATTAATCACATGATAAGTCATTTTATAAGAAATTGCATAACTTAAAACTTACCACTCTTTCATGAGCACAAGTAAATTTTCATTTGAGCACTTACCATTTCAATGCATTTTATAATTAAACATATTACCATTCAACCAATAGCTTGGCACTTACCTAAGCATCAAACAACAACACTTTTTACTGTACTTGAACATATTTCATATAATTTCAACATCAATAACCTTATTATCTCAACATGTCACTCTTGAGTTTATTACTTGGCTCAACTTACATAATTTTCATGTATCAACATATCAAGATATTGATATATATAAATATAAGAATACATATCATTCTCTTACCATTTCTTCATATATATATCATCCAAGAAAACTCCCAATATTTTACCTTTCGAAGAACGACTTACGGATTTGAGTACATAGTTAACAGAAGCTCGAAATCTTAACAGAAGCTTATAAGAGCTAAATAGAAACCCATAAGGGTTGAATAGAAGCTCATAAGAGCTGAACAAAAACTCGTATGAGTTAAACAAAAAGCTCATAAGAGCTGAACAGAAACTCATAAGAGTTGAACAGAAGCTCATAAGAGCTGAACAGAAACTCATATCAGTTAAACAGAAGTTTGTAAGAGTTAAATGGAAAGAAAAACATGAGAGTTTGAAACAAATGCTGAAGCACGGTTTACTTGGATAATTTGCCTTCATTTTCCTCCAATGCCTTCAATTCGCCAAATCACGAATGTCCTCAAATCTCGCGTTCAATCTAAACTGAGTATTAATTTCGATAATATTTTTTTTCCAACAATAATTCAATTCCAACAACAAAACATATAGATATATATATTACCAATCAGCAATTAACATTCACTTTAATCAAAATTATACAGAATACAGTTCATACGAACTTACATGGTTAAACTGCAAAAATACCAATATTCAGGGGCATTTTGGAAATTTTCTATTTTTCTCGATTTTCCACTCAACCTTGATCAATTGGATTTTAAAGCTTGGGCAAACCCTAGCTGTAACACCCCAAACCCGGCCCAGACGTTATGGCCGAATTTGACGTGCCACATTAGAGTTGAAAACCCACGTTCCGTTTTTAGTGTTTTAAAACCATATATTTTGTTGAGTTAACAAAGTGTATGGAAGCTGGGCACCAGGTAGGTATCCGAGATAGAGGAGGTGAGCCATGAAGGCTGCTTAAGTACCAAGCTCTTTAATTGGATCCAATCCTAGACATGCCCACAACCATAGCCACACTTTGTCATATCGAGTTTAAATTTGTTTAAGTGGACGTCTTTGATAAATCGATTAATCGTGGTGTTGAGATATTTTGAAAACAAGTATCATTTTGAAAACACGTCCTAAGTCTAGCCCATTTGAATAATTATCAACCGGGTTTAAAGTTATTAAAATTAAAGTAATCCCGAAAAGAAATAAAAGGAAAGTTAAAATGGCCTTATTACAACCCAACAATAAATAATATTTAAAGGAAATTTAAAGAAAACCGACGCTTATTTAAAAGTCCAAAGACAATCACCGTAGTACTCTGAATCCCTCCTCCCAAGTCCCCACATCAAGGCTCACTGCAAGGTTAAGGAAAGGGGTGAGTTTGGAAACTCATGTGCAACAAGCCCCTTCGAGCCCAAAACAATAGCGACTGTTGGGTCTAAGCCCAAATCCAATCTCAAAACATGTCTTGGGCCATAGCCCTTTTCATATTCATATCTCATAACACTAGGCGAAGCCTTTTCAAAATTTCATATTCTTGGGCGAAGCCTTTATCAGAAAGCAGTATGGCCCGTAAGCCCATTTCGATATCACATGTAATGTCAAATGAAAGAATGCAACCCATTTGGGAGACTACTCAACCCACCATCCGCTACTCTCCACCGTACCAACCAACACACCATGTGGGGATTAACTCGACCCACCCCGCCATAACTCTCCTTTGGCAAACTTAGCTGCTTTATCATATAATGGAGGCCTAGCCTCTTTTAATAATCGGGCAAAAGCCCTTTTTATAACGGGGCATAAGCCCTTTGATAATCGGGCATAAGCCCTTTTGATAATCAGGGCATAAGCCCTTTAATAAGCGGGGCATAAGCCCTTTTCACTTCCTCCATTCATATAAAAAACCCAACCCAATGCATTTATGAACATCTCATGTGCATATCATACATGTCATGTGCATATCATACATATCATGTGCATATCATACATGTCATGTGCATATCATACATACCATGTTTATCAAAATCCCATGCATTAAATTCATGTATAAACCCTAGGGGTATAATGGTCATTTTTACCTAGGGGCAAAATGGTCATTTTAATATTATAAGGGTAATATCGTAATTTTACTAAAAATTAGGGATTTTTCCATGTTCATCATCAGTTACTAACTATTCATTTGTTTAAACCGCGTTTCTAGCCCACTTTTAACGAAACCGAGTTATTGGGCCTAAAACCCCTAATGGGCCCTACTTAGCCGATTTTGTCATCTAGGCCCATTTAGCCTATATCCATAATAGTATTAATAGTCTTAACAGGCAATTTAACAGATTTTCGTTTTCTACCAATTTTACCCAAATGGGCTCGAAAGCCTATTGGGCCCTATTTCAGCCCCTCGAGGCCCAACTTACCGTGAATGCCAAAAACACGTCCTTACCGTTTCCATTGTTCCCGATCATCATCTCATCGATTCTAACTAACTAGTGAGTGTTCGCTTGCTCACAAGTCCTCGAAATGCCAGAATTTCGGCATTTCGGCTTTTCGGCATTTATCACTTTAAGCTATGAAAAAGGGTTCGTTACACACCTGATTTGCGATATTCCTTGACGAGATCTCCTATGCGATTTCTCCTATAATCAACCACTTATAGATTAGACCATGTTAATATTAAACCAAATCGAAAACTACCTATTATCATCACTTACACATTCGCCACCATCCACAATGGCCCTTGGGTTCATACCTTTTAGAAGTTGATGACTAGATTTAGTCACTCCGATGATCCAAGCTTTTCACACACTCCTCGATCGGTAGCCTTTAATCCTCACTAGTACCAACAAACCAAATAACACCAAAAACCCTTTTAGCCTTAGTCGACGAGAGGGTTTTCACTTTTCTTAAACCACAAGATACAAATGGAAAGAAGGTTCGAATACTTACCAAGAGATCTACTCATTGAAGAACGTTTCAAATACCTTCCTACCCGTATCCTTTGTGAATCCAACTTAAACGTCGAGAAAATAGATCTAAATATTAATTCTGAATCACTAAAATATGAAGCTTTGGCTTTTCAAAGAAATATTAATCTAAGCTATTTAGAGGTTAGTACACACTGTTATGGGTTGAAGTTGAAACGTTTCCAAAATCAATCGCCTACGATAACCACCACCTGTCACTCAAACTTAACTAATCCAATATCAATATATGTAAATCCTAAGCACATCGGTCATACGGAACATAAGGGCATATTCGTCATTTTACCATACAGGTATTTTGGTAGTTTTACAAATTAAGGGTATTACGGTAATTTCACAAACCAAGGGTATTTTAGTAATTTTGTAAATCGAGGTAAAACAAGAATTTCAGTAAATCAAGGGTAAAACAAGAATTTCGTAAATCGAGGGTAAAACGATAATTATGTAAATCGGGGTAAAATGGTAATTATGTAAATTAGGGTAAAAGCGGTAATTCTATAAATCGAGGTAAAATAGTAATTACGTAAACCGAGGGTAAAAGCAGTAATTCAGTAAATCGAGGGTAAAAGCGGTAATTTTACAAATCGAGGTAAAAGCGGTAATTCTATAAATCGAGGTAAAACAAGAATTTCAGTAAATCGAGGGTAAAAAATAGTAATTCTATAAATCGAGGTAAAATAGTAATTACAGAACCGAGGGTAAAGCAGTAATTCAGTAAATCAAGGGTAAAACAGTAATTTTACAAATCGAGGGTAAAACAGTAATTCTATAAACTGAGGGTAAAACGGTAATTCTGTAAATCGGGAGTACTTTGGTAATTTTACAAGTCGAGGGCATTTCAGTAATTGGTAAACTAAAGTCTTCTAAACATGGATAACAATACGAATGGGTCTAAAGCCTATTCTCGGCCCAAATGGGCCTAGACGCTCGTGTGGCCCTTTTAGCCCAAACCTAGCCACAGATATGCGATTCACCTAGCCTAGTCCAATATTTACTACACAATCAAACAACTTACCAATTGGGCCCGTAGGCCCATTGGGCCCACATGGCCCTTTTCGGCCCATCGCGGCCCGAAGTAGCCATCCAACAACAAGAGTAGTGATAAATACACACGATAGGAGACCTGGAGTTAATCCACGCTTGAGCACTCTTAGCCGACGCCCAACCCAAACGAGCACGCCATACAATTGAAAGGGATCGACCAAGAAAGGTACATTTACTCTCTTCATGGTTCCTCTATTTAAAGTCACTTCACAACCACTCTTATATTAGCTTTCGATGTGGGATCCTCCAACATTAGAGTTTAAATTCAACACCAACTCTTGCCGCCTGTTAGCAAAATAAATGCTTTTTGCTTGCCATGGGATTCGAACCTATGCCTCCCCTTAAATGCTCCACATGCTACTTGCCACTAAGCCACGGGCTTTTGTGTCATATTTTATCCCCAATTAATTATAAGGTTTAAAGGCCAAAGTCCGGTTCCTTTAAAAAACAAAATAAATTGCAAGAACCAAGGCTTGAACCCAGGCTCCCATACAACCTTAATGACACCACAACCACTAGACTACAAGCTTCCTTGTGTCATTTATTTAACACAATAATTTAAAAACCCTCATCCAAGCATCCAGGTTTTTTTTTCACTTAATACCAAAATTTTTGCTAAAGCCCAAGTTTGAACCCAAGATTTCTCCAACACTTCTCAAAGCTATTAACCACTAATAGCAAACATTTAATCGTTTCATTTCATTGCACAATTAAATACCTATATAAAACCTCTTTATGGACCCACACTCAAGGCCCAATACTTCTAGGCCCAAATTCGGGGTGTTACACTAGCTCTATTTTCATGGAAGCTTTCAAGCATAATTTGGGGAAGAGGATGATAACCACACCTTTTTTTCTTATTTTTTATTTTAATTTAATTTAATCCATCAAATTACCATAGTACCCTTAGTTAATAATTTAATTTAAAACACCAAATCTATGCCCATTTGTTTCCATCACATAAGTATATGACACAATTACCATCAAAAGAAGGTTTAATTTCACAATTGGTCCTTCAATTTAATTAAATTCTAACTAAATAAACTTATTTACAGTTTAATCCCAAACTTATTAGGACTAAAAGAACAATTATTCCACAAGCTTGTGGAATCAATCATAACACCACCGCTTGGAAACTTTGACCATGGTTTGATTACCATTTAAGTCCCTTTTCCTTTATCAATTACCCATTTAGTCAAATAGTGATTAAATTTTATATCTTTTACAATTTAATCGTTTTCAATTAATTAACTATTGAAATGTTAAAATTTTTCAACAAAACTTTAATACCACCTTAATGCCACTCCGTAAATATTTATAAAAATATTTACAGCTTGATTTATAGAAATGAGGTCTCAATACCTCATTTTCTAAAACCACTTGACCTAAATTATTATTATAAAACACAAATTATCAATTCAAAAATATTTTTAAAATCTATATTTGACTCGTAAATATTAAATAATAACATTTAAGAGTTTACTTGCCAAATTCGGTGGCCTCAAACCACTGGTTTCAACACAACTAAAAATTGGGCTGTTACAGCTCTCCCCCTTAAAAAATTTCGTCCTCGAAATTTATTACCTGATACAAGCCATCAAGTCGAGTCTTTCTATCAACTTATTAATAATAAACCACAGATAAGTCCATTATAACTTATTTCGATTCAGAACTCATATCAAAAGTCACTTTTGTCGTTACCTATCCTTTTCATAAAAGCTTAACAATAATAGTGCACTCTGAATTGAAAGAGGAAAATCGAATAAAGTCTCAATAATAACCAGTATAGTAATACAACCTCTATACTCTGAGATCTGCATCACTGTGCTCCTATGATCAAACCAGAAATTATAATTATAATTGATATAATTACCTCTAGCCAGTGAATATCTTTTATAGATGAACCATGTTTGATAGATAAGATTAGTCCACAAGAATGATAAGAAAACCAAGATAATGAAATCCAATATGTGAAGCTATACTGAATTTTCGAGAATACAACCCATATTGAAGAATATCATTCATACAAACTGGAATCAATTGTGATAGATGTAACGCGTAGGCTTGTGCAAGTGTACACAGTCATTATCAAGTAATAAGTAAGTATTGAGTTATTGTCTCTACAGTAATTGTATTTGTGCTAATTCACCCAATTTGTAAAATTATATTAACAATTTGGTAAATAAAAACACAATATAGTTGAGAAGTGATGATTAAAATATATTAAACTAAATGCAATGATCCCTAATGTAAATTATCTTAAATATGCAAACCATATGAATGAAATAGATTTTAGCAAAATTAAACACAATTTGCAACAATTATAACATAAATAAACTAGGACAATTACTTTAATTAAACTCAATTTATTATCAACATGCTTAATAACATTCGGAAACACATTCCATGGCAACTCGATCTTTCATGAGTTTGGAAACCACATTAGGTCCTTTCGGAATCCTTTACTTAGTAAATACACATTTTACTGATCCTTATTTACTAAGGGTTTCTTAGCATTCATGTGAGGCAACAGGGACGTGTTAGGTTTGAAACAGTTTAATCAAACAAATCTAAAAACTATGCAGATAACAAAGCTTGGTTAGAGTTAGTATGCAACCTGCAATTTAATCGGGATAGGATTTAAATTGAGCATGCACATTTCAATTATGTGCCCACTAGCCGTCGTCTGGTTGGGACCGCTCAGCTAATTCAAGTGTATTTCAATCACGTATGAACGAAATACATACTTGATTTTTATTGAAAACATGATTGATTGAGGCACAAACATTATAAGCATGAATCAAATAAATATTATTTAATCAAAACAATCATCCTAACTTAAATAAAATTAAGCTAACATTGTTGTAAACAAGAACAAAGAACATAGCAAACATTTTGAGATTAAATTAAAGAAAAGAAAGATTAAACCCAAATCAAAGTGGCTGTCACCTAAGACTCTGACTGACTAGGGTCCTTCACTTCTTTGCTTTGCTCCTTTGTTGATGGCTCTCTAAGGTGGCCGACCAAGAGCTCTTTAAGAGGCTTAATTGCTAAAATATCTATGAAGATATGATGGTAGGTGTGGGGAATGGAAAAGATAAGAGAATTTGGAGAGAAAAGAGAATGATGAATGATGAGGGATGAGGGATGATGAATGAGGGAATGAAGGGGCCATATTTATAGGTGAAGAGAGGTGGGTAGTTTGCTAAAAATAACTAGGTTTAGTCTCTTCAAATCTCTTCCTTGGATGGCCAGCCACAATTAGTGGAATTTAAGCTGATTTTTACTTGATTTTTAAGCAAATTAAATGTCATAATAACTCAGGACTGAGACTCGGTCAATCGTAAATCTTAGGCAAATCTCTAATTTCTTCAACAATGCAAGGACCTTGTGTAATTAAACCAAAAAGTGGCTTAAAAGAATAGCCATGTGTAGCCGAATTTGGGTTGACTTGGTCTTCAATTTGGATGGTTTTGTAATCCAACAAAGCTATCAAACCTGTCCAAAATAAATTAATATGTTAAAGGACCAAAGAATAAAATTTAACTAATTTAAATAATTAATTAAAACCCAAGTTATTAATAAAATATTTTAAAATGAATTATTAAATATAATTTTATATTTTATTATTTAATTTAATCATGCATGGCCCATTTTATGTCTTAAAAATATAATATGCTCAAATCAATATGAAATAAGCCATTTTATGCATGAAAACTATATAATAAAGCATAAAATCACATTTTAATCATTTTTATGTCCTAATTTCATATTTTCACATATTTCATTAATTTATTAAATAATTACTTAGTTTTAACAACGAATTTAAGTAAAAGGTGATAAATTACATAGGAAAAATTCTATATATTTTTAGTTTACAATAGAAACAACATAATTTATGTATATGTAATTCAGAGCATCAACCAATAGAAGTAGAAAATAACATCATATGAGTCTTACCATCAAGTCTTCTATAAAACATAATGGATTAGAAAACCATAGAAAGATAGAGCAATGTCGATCATGAATCAACCAGACTAACAATAATTCTGTCTAATATTATGATTAGCCAACCTTTCTATATGATCAGTATCACATCTGAAAATGAACAATTACATATATATCTGAGAATAATGGAACATATAGAATACCCAGAAGAGATCACTTAAAATACTCGACTATAACAACTGCATTCAGATATCTTTGCAATTTCAACACTATCCCGCTGACTACTATGGTCATCAATGATCCCACATTATCCCAATCACTAAAGAAATCAATTCAGAAGAATTTATGGTTAATCTGTTCTTTAAATGCCATACCTGAATAAGTTGATTACTCATGAATAACTTCTTCCTTAATAGCAACATTGTATATCCCGAATAATCTTCAGAAAAATCTAATATATCTTTTAAAACTGTCTTCACTTGCTAACCCATTCTCAGTTTTGACCGCATTATTAATAATTCAGCCACTTAACTCTTCGGTTTCACACTTGTGAACTTAATCAATGTAAATCTTGTGAATTTCCATTGTATAAGACGCACAAGTAAGGTGGTAAAGGTAAATGTCGTAAAGCCTCAAAATTGACTCTCATATACACACATATAACATATACCTTTATGAGTTACAATTCATCATAATCAACATCTTATTCATATACTTGAGTATCGCTTTCATCATTATCGGAATTAGCTCGGTTGGAAAACATCTCTATCTATAAGAAAAACAAATCTCATCAAAGTCGGGAGATATCACACCATCACTAATTATATAATGGCATGTATTTCTAGACTTCACATATGCTACGTTTAGTCCGAGAACCGACTAAACTGTAACTCTGATGCCACTAAATGTAATACCCCTAACCCTAATCTATTGCTAAAATAGGGTTACGAAACATTATCGGAGTTTATAAATCAAACAGATAGAAAATGCAAACATTTCATAGCATATAGCATTCATGTCAAAAACCAATCAAAATCATACATATTGCCCCTTATACGAGCCCTCGAGGCTCAAAATACTCATTAGAAACAAATAGGGACTAAATAAAAAACTTGAAAAAAATTTCGTAAACATTTAATATTTTCAATAATGTAGGGGTCACACGACCGTATGACTTACACGATCAGGAGATACCTCAGCGTCTCAGGCCATGTGGGCATTCGAAATAGGGACACATGGCCATGTCTCAGCCCGTGTCTGTGCCCATTGGGTCATACGGCTAAGTCACACGCCCGTGTGCTAGGCCGTGTGAGCATACTGACTTACATTCTTAAAAGATACAAAGGGACATATGACCGTGTCAAGTGGCCGTATGTCACACACGGTTGAGACACGTGCTCGTGTCTTTGCCTATGTGGACGAAAATAAGCCATTTTACAGGCCATATTTCTCACCCAATATTGTGTCAACCTACAATCAATATTATACATATCAACAAGCCATAATTAAGCATCCAAAACAAGCCAAAATAAGTGGCTAATCTCAACAAATTACATATAGGCAACATTAAACAAAATACCTACACATCTCATTATAACCAAAATCAAAATATTCGAAAATACCGATAGAACCGATGGATAGTGTGATATAACTCCGACAAGCTTCTAACCCAATCGAGCTTTCGATAATCTGAAAAGTAAAGGAAAATAACTATGTAAGCAATGAATGCTTAGTAAGCTCGTATAAACTTTAATCATATCAATCCATTTCATTAAGAAATTTTCACCTATCAAGAATAAACTTTTACTAATACCACACGATTCAAGAAACCATATTCAACAACTCACAAAATGAATAAATCCATAGTATCACTTATACAAATTAATCCAAGTATAGTGGAGTTTTTAACAACTTTATACTCTTCCAAATTTCTTTATTCTCATTTGTATTTCTTTACCTTTCACACCCATTCTATATGCATAACACACAAGTCATAAGCATATAATACTTCCATAGCCACAAGCTAGTGCATTTAAACATAGCCCTTTTCAAATTAATCACATGATAAGCCATTTTATAAGAAATTGCATAACTTAAAACTTGTCGCTCTTTCATGAGCACAATTAAGTTTCCATTTGAGCACTTAACATTTCAATCCATTTTATAATTAAACATATTACCATTCAACCAATAGCTTGGCACTTGCCTAAGCATCAAACAAAAACACTTGTTAGCGTACTTGAACATATTTCATATAATTTCAACATTAATAACCTTATTGTCTCAACATGTCACTTTTGAGTTTATTACTTGACTCAACTTACATAATTTCCATGTATCAATATATCAAGATATTGATATATATACATATCATAATACATATCATTCTCTTACCATTTCTTCATATACATATATCATCCAAGACAACTCCCGATATTTTACCTTTCGAAGAACTACTTATGGATTTGAGTAAATCATTAACAGAAGCTTGAAAGTTGAACAGAATCTCGTGAGAGCTAAATAGAAACCTATAAGGGTTGAACAGAAGCTTGTAAGAGCTAAAAAAATCATATGAGTTAAATAGAAGCTCATAAGAGCTGAACAGAAACTCATAAGATTTGAACAGAAGCTTGAAAAAGCTGAACGGAAACTCATATGAGTTAAACAAAAGCTCGTAAGAGCTAAACGAAAAGTAAAACACGAGAGTTCGCAACAAATGCTGAACCACGATTTACTTGGGTAATTTGCCATCATTTTCCTCCAATTCTGTTAATTCACCAAATCACGAATGTACTCAAATCCCGCATTCAATCCAAACTGAATAGTAACTTCGATAATATTTTTTTTCCAACAATAATTCAATTCCAACAACAAAACATATAGATATATATACTACCAATCACCGATTAACATTCACTTTAATCAAAATTATACAGAATACAATTCATACAAACTTACCTAATTAAATTGCAAAAATACCAATATTCAGGGGCATTTTGGAAATATTCAATTTTCCTCGATTTTCCACTCAACCTTGATCAATTGGATTTTAAAGCTTGATAAATCCTAGCTCTATTTTCATGGAAGCTTTCGGGTGTAATTTGGGGACGAGGATGATAACCACACATTTTTTCTTATGTTTTTATTTTAATTTAATTTAATCCATCAAATTACCATAGTACCCTTAGTTAATAATTTAATTTAAAACACCAAATCTATGCCCATTTTTTTCCATCACATAAATATATGGCACAATTACCATCAAAGGAAAGTTTAATTCACAATTGGTCCTTCAATTTAATTAAATTGTAACTTAATAAACTTATTTACAATTTAATCCCAAACTTATTAGGACTACTAAAAGAACAATTATTCCACAAGCTAGTGGAATCAATCATAACACCACCGCTTGGAAACTTTGACCATGGTTTAATTACCATTTAAGTCCCTTTTCCTTTATCAATTACCCATTTAGTCAAATAGTGATTAAATTTTACATCTTTTACAATTTAGTCGTTTTTAATTAATTAACTATTGAAACATTAAAATTTTTCAATGCAACTTTAACCACCTTAATGCCACTCCGTAAATATTTATAAAAATATTTACAGCTTGGTTTAAAGAAACGAGGTCTCGATACCTCATTTTCTAAAATTACTTGACCTAAATTATTATTATAAAACACAAATTATCAATTCAAAAACCTTTTTAAAATCTACATTTAACTCGTAAATATTAAATAATAATATTTACGAGCTTACTTGTCAGATTTGGTGGCCTCGAACCATTATTTTCGACACCATTAAAAATCGGGCTGTCACAATACATGCCTATAACACTTAACTCGAATTCACCACCTATTTTGGTGCGCTCTAACTTCATTGTTCATTTCTTGTCACTATGCAAAGTTCGCCATTTCATTTACATACAGTACCTTTCTTTCCGAGTTCGATGGATACTTATTTTCTTCTATTTTTCCATATATTATCTCTTACACTTACCTTACCTTCAAAGTCCTATCTTTACCTTGCCTTTAGAGGACCATTCATGACATTCTTTCCTAATTCCTTACACGTCATTCATTCAGAATTTTCCATGAAGTGATTCTTTTATATTTTCCATAAGGGCTTTCTTTTACAGAATTGCCACCAAAGCATCATATTCTTAGGTTGTGCCACAAAGGCATTTCTTTTCAGATATAGTCACAAAGGCATTCCTTTACTAGTATTTCGGATGATAGAGATTCGCCTAAACTCACACTTAGTGAGGTTTACCCCTCATTTTTCTGGACACATGAAGAACCATGTTAGGTAATAATCTTCCTTAGATTTTCCCATATGATGCCATAACCCACCAATTATGATCTTACACGATATGGTCTTCTTCCTATATGATGCCATAATCCACAAGTTACGGTCTTACACGTTATGGTCTTCTTCCCATATAATGTCATAACCCACCAATTACGGTCTTACACAATATGGTCTTTTTTCCATATTATCCACAACCCACCAGTTACGATCTTACACGATATGGTCCTTTAATGTTATGACCATGTACTTGTCCTTTCAAAGATTCATATTTTTAGTCTTGATGGACCCTTTTAACAGCTCCGGAGACAACACAAACTCATCATGCAAATGACATGTTCATGACAGATATATTCATGCTTACCAGACACACATGCATTTCACATCAGACTTTTCATACTTGAAGTGTCTCACCTAGATGGTATCTGATAATTGTCACTACCTCTGAGATAGATCATAGGTTATGTCTATTAAATTTTGCTTTAATAGTGAGTGTTACATGAACAACTTTAGGACTTAATGATTGTTATGTGTTTTTTGGTGATGGTGTTGTGTACTTTGGATTGAGTTCAGTAGCAGTCTTTAAGGCCTTTCTACCATGTATGTCAAAATTATTGTTGGCTTTGAATTTTAGATTTTAGTTTTGGTAAGCACCAATAATGTTTTCAAGGAAAGGAATTTAAGTGAAGATGATAGAATGAGAATTATAGCATAGTTCTGTGTTTTGGACCCAACCAGAACGTGTTGCCATGTAATCAATTAATATGATTCTCCATTTCTTCAATTTTCATGTTTTCATGCACTTGGTAATATATGTACTTTTATTGATACGTATGTTTAACCATGTAAATGTTTTTTTTTTTTTTTAATGTTAATGTCAATGGAGAAAAGAGTCATGGGTGTATGAAGGATTAAAGCCCAAAAATTTTTTATAAAAGTATAATAGACATTAATAATTAATATAATTTTATAATATTAAATTAAAATTAAAAATAAATTATAATTATTTATTTTACGAAAATATGTTCATAAGCATTGGAAATTTATATTAAAATGTTATTAATAGAAAAAGTAATTAATAATATATTTATGTAAAATTATGCTAAACAAATTTTTAAAACATTAATTGAATTATAATATATTTTAACACTATAATTATATATTTATAATAAATATATAAAATTAATAATTATTAAAATATAAAAATTAAATTTAATGATAATATAAAATATAGAATGATATGATTATTAATTTAATAATATAATAACGAGTGTTATACTTATCACAAATAATTAAATATGATTTATTATACAATAATAATATTACTAATAAATTTAATAACAATGATTTAGAAATTTAAGTTTCTCTCTTTTTATGATTTGGGAATGTAGGTTTTACTTTTTTTTTATGATTTGGTAATTTATGTTTTACTTTTAAATTTTTATTGATTAATTTTAAATATTATATTTATATTAATTTTGAATTTCGAATGGGTTTATTATTATCCATATTCAGTTTTGAATAAAGTTTAAATTGGATTCAAGTTTGGGTTTGGATTTAATTGGTCTGGATTTGGATTTAGATATATATTATATGTTTATATATAAAAAAAACCCCTTAAAAAATGTGGAAAAGTCAGTTAAGTCCATGTATTAAATTCACATTTAATAAAGTCCCTATTGGTAATAAAAAAAATCAATTAAGCCCCTCCATTAATAGTTTCCTTCATTGACCATTTTGACCGTTAAAATAAATTGACGGACCAATCAGATGGTGAATGTGGCGGCTTTTGGTTTAATCTAATATTTTCCCATAAAATAATTAAATAATCAAAAATTTATAAAATTAATAAATATTTACCAATATTAAAATTGATGTAAACTTATAAATATTATAAAATATTATAAATTCTATAAAATCAATAAAATACATTTAAAATTTTATAAAAAAACATATACAATTTCTTAACAACTTTATAGAAAATCATAACAAATCATAAAAATTTGAACTGGATCGGATCAGTTGGTTGGACCGATTAGATCAAAATGGGAAAGGGTATCGGTCTGGAGAAAGCCATTAGATCGGTCGACCTGGGAACCAAGCAATTGAACCGGGTTTTTTTTAATGTTTTACTTAATTGAACTGGACATGTAACCTCCCCCAACTCGGCCTAGACGCTAGGCCCAAATTCGGAAGACTACATTGGCCACTGAAATGGTCTAGTAAGCTATTTGGAGTTTATAAAACAGTTATTTTAAAACATTTTTTTTTTATTTTAGAGAAAAACTTAGTCTATTTTCAAAAAAACTCCCGAGTTAACAAAACCTGATTAAGTTTAACATTTTCTTTATAACAATGACTACTTGTGAAAACATAGTTAATTCCCAATTTATTTATAATCTAATGGCGAAAAAATGATAGTTAGTTTTAACTAAGTAAAATTAAAATAATTTTATGCATAATTAACTTTGAATCCATGTTCCAATATCCTAAATTCAAATATAATATCATGCATGAATAAAACCAAAATCGAAGTCTTATGCCAAAATTCAAATAAAGCGATACAGTTTTAAAATAATAGAAATTTTAAATAGTAAATTTTAAAAACTTTTTAGTAAAAAGATCAATTCGACCCGAGCCCTTTGTATACGGTATCCGCGTCCTAACCTGGTGGGTTATCTATAAATATGGGAATAATGGTGGAATGAGCTTAAGAAGCTCAATGTGCATCCAATCAAAAAAAAAATCAGTGTGCAACAGTAAGCATAACATACAAGGTAACAAATCTTAGCATAAACACAGTCGTATAACAATTCACAATTTCCCAGTATCGATTTATCAGAATAACGTATCACTATAATATTTTAGAATTCATCGTTTTGTATGCACATGCTTATGAATGGCAATGCAATTTTAGTTTATCAAAAAAGGTCCTACCCACCACTACACACCATACTATAGGTTCCCCAGAACTCATCCAGCCTTTTAACTCCAAGTTATGGATTAACCACTGCTAATTTGCAGATAAACTATCACTTGTTGTGGATACACAACATAATTGTAGATAAAAGCTCCCATTGGGTTTGTAAAAATTATGGGTAAACCACCAATATGTTTAGATAAAAACATTTGCAAAGAAGTTGTCACTTGATTCGTGATCGAACCACATATTTGCAGTTACTGCCACTTGTTGTGGGTGCACAACATTTTTACAGATAAAAAAATTTGTCACTTGGTTCATGAACGAACCATACTATTTGCAGATTATTAAATTGTCACTCTTCCTCCGTACATATCATCTTACCCCATGCAATGCAGCATAACATACTTTGTAATATAATAAATTAACACTAGCAGTAATCATGCTTAACGTGTATTTAGTTCAACACAAGCAATAACCATGCTTTAACAAGTGTTCAATAGGGCAGTGACAATATTAACACTAACAGATTATCTATGTAACACCCCGATTTTTGGGGCCTAGAAGAGTTGGGCTTTGAGTCTGGGATTCGGATAGAAGGAAACCTGAATAATTAGGAAGTTTTAAATATTACCGTTTAAGAAAAAAAAATTGAATTACTAATATAAAATTTTTACTATATTTATTATTACGGATATTTTAAATTTTTACGAAATTTTAATTAGTATTATGAGATAAAATTATTATTATTAGAAAAATATTCTGCATGTATGTTTGAAAATTTTTATGAAAATTATTATTATTTCTTGTATTATTGATATTTGAAATTTTTATTATTAGATATATTTATAAAATTATTATTATAATAATTATTATTAGATAGGAAAAATATATATATATATATATATATATATATATAAAAGTATTGTTGTTTTGGTGTTTAAGACTCTAGAAAAATTTTAATTTTATGCTACCTTAGGGAATCTGGGCAGTAGGCCTTATTAATAATTTGGGCTGAGTTTTAGCATAAAGAAGCACCTGGCCTAGTGGCTAAGCACGCTAGGAAGGCTGGGAGGTGCTTGGGTTCAAGGCACGGGGCGCGCAATTTAGGAGTTTTTTTTAGTATGCAGATCGCGATTGGAATAAGGGTTAAGAGGGGTTAGAAGGTCATGAAAGGAACTTTGGTGCAGTGGCAAGCAACATGTGTGTGGGGTTAGAAGGTCGCAGGTTCAAGTCGCGTGGAAGGCGAAATTCTCTTTTATTTTTAAGTGGACTGGAGCTTCAGCAGGTAAGGTCTAAAATTAACTGTGACCTTATATTAGTAAGGAAGGAAGCCTGGTGCAGTGGCTAGCAGCACAGGCGTGGGCGCAAGGCGGACAGAGGTCTGGGGTTCGAGCTGCAGTTCGTGCATGCAAGGTTTGGATTTTTGTTGCATGCATGGGGAAGGAATTGGGGTCTGATCAGGACTCTTGGCAGTATGCTGAAGCGGTGGAAATGGTGGGCTCGATTGGCTAGGAGTTTGAATGAAATTCAAACATTGGATGAGGCCAACAATCAAGGAAATTCGGGAATTGGAATTGGGAAAGAATTCCTATGCCGAAAGGCACTCTTTCAGCCATAGCTATATTAATTGCCGTATATTTTGGCCTTTAGGATTCATTTTTTTCCTTCTTCTATGTTCTTTTCTTGTCTTTCCTTCTCTCATCTCTTCCCCTCTTCTCTTTTCTTTCTCCTCTTGCCGATTCTCATCCTATCTTTTTTCCGAACCTAAATCCTTCATATTCTTCTTCTTTTCTCTCATAAATCCTCAACAAAACTGGTTAGCCGAATTTCCATTGAAGCCAAACCTCTTATCTTTTCTTTCAAAACCAAAATCTTACTACTTTGAGGTATTGCAAAGGCCGAACCCTTGGTTGAATCTTTTCCCTTCTTGGGCGGAGGTTGGATCTACAATCGATAGGGAGTAGTGTCATAACAATATAGGTAAACGCTCGAATCTTTTTTTTGTTATTCATGAATTAAGGTAAAAGTCGAAAAACCCCTATATGCAAAGGGTGCCTGTTGATTGTACTAAAAGGGTTTAGTAGTGATATCTGATTTTTTTGCCTATAGTGTGGATTAAAGGCAACTGATCGAAGGCTTGGATAACTGGAACGATTGAATTTGGAGCTAGTTCATATTTCGGCAAAGGTAAGAACACTAGTGCCTAAAGTGTTAATGGTCGATTTTTGGTAAGGAGTTTTGCAGATAAGTTGCTATGGATTCATAGTTAACGTATTAGTAATTGATTGTAGGCAGTTCGTGTGTGGAACTCGTCAGTGTTTCGTCACAAACAGGTGTGTAAACGACACCCGCTCATAGACTAGATCGGCAAAAGCCGAAAAGCCGAAAAGCCGAAAAGTCGAAAAGCCGACATTTGTGAACTTGCGAGCGTACAAGCACTTGTGAGGTGGTTTGGTTGTTAATTTTGGTAATCGAAAGCAGTATGATTGCAGAGTGCGCAATTTCGTGCACTTTAGTATATTTGGGCTTAATGGGCCGAAAACGGGTTAGTGGGCCAATGGGCCCAATTCGATAAAAATGCTCGGTAAGTGCTTCTGTTAATGTGTTAATGGTTAGAATATGTATGTAAACCCTAAAATATTTAAATTACTAGAATACCCTTAAGTATGAAAATTACCGTTTTACCCCTAGGTGCAAAATGACCGTCATACCCCTAGGGTTAATTTTGACTGAAATGCATGATATTCTCATTATGTTTGTTGTATGCCATGACATGTATATCTGTTGCATGGGGTTGGGTTTTGTTATGGAGGAAGAACCCGTTCTGGTGGCTGTGCCACGTATTTTGATATAAGTAGCCTTGCTGCGGATTATAGTTAGTGCCGTAACCGGTGCTAACACTGTAAGTGTAGGGATGGCGTGGGTGATTTATTCCCCACAGGAAGTGTAGGGATAGACGGAGGCAAGTGCAGGGTTGGATGGGGTTATCATGCATTAATCATATGAGACTGTATTGAAATGGGCCCAACTGTGTTGATATAGGCAAGGCCCAATATATCTCGACTTGTAATAGGGTTATGGCCTAGATTGATACTGATATGGGCTAGGCCCAATATACTCTGATACTATAAGGGGCTATGGCCCAGATTAATATTGATTTGGGCTAAGGCCCAATTAACACTAAATTCTGAATAAGGCTTAGGCCCAGTAAAACTTGAACTGATTTGGGCTCTAGTTGGGATACTTTACACACTGAGTTTCCACACTCACCCCTTTCCTTAACCTTACAGGTGAGCCTTGATGTGGGGGCTTGGAGCCTAAGCGGATTCAGAGTGGCCACGGTGATCGCTTCTGGGCTTTTGAAATAAGTGATTGGTTTTCTTAAGTTTACCTTATCTATTATTTTTATTTTGGGTTTTTAAATTACTTAAATCGTTTTCAACTTGAGATTCACATCACTTAAATTGATTCCTTAAAATTGGTTAGCTCTAGGATGCGTTTTATAAAAGTTAATTATTTTTTAAAATATCACGATAATCGAGCAAAGCTTTCGCAACGTAAATGTTTTCAAAGGAAATAAATATTTTAAATGGAATTAAACTTAATTTGTTGTTCGTGGACAAGTAATATGCTTTAAATGTGACAATGGATGTGTGCATGTCTAGGATTGGATCCATGAAGAGTTTGGTACTTAAGCAGTCCAATAGACTCACCTCCTCTTTTCTGGGTTTCTACATGGTGCACAGCTTCCATTCACTTTAATCTATAACGAAAATATTCTTTTCAAAGATTTTTAATTAAAACATGAGTTTTACAATAACGCTCCAATGAGTTTTACATCAAGAAGGGTTTTCAATGAAAAAATGGTTTTCGAAAAACACTTCAATGTGACACGCCGAATTCGGCAGTAACGTCTGGGCCGGGTTTGGGGTGTTATAATCTGTTTCAAAATGACAATAGCATGTAATATACACATCACATATGATATAGCCATAACATTTCAGTCATTAAATCACAATGTAACAGCCCATTTTATAATGGTGTCGAAAACAGTGGTTTCGGGACCATAATTCTGACGAACGAGTCTGCAAATAATATTATTTAAGATCTACGAGTCAAATATAGTATTATTATAAATTTTGATTTGATAATTTATGTTATTTGAACGAATAATTAGGTTTAAGTGGTAAATCTTTAAAGTCAAGTGGTTTTAGAAAATGAGCTATCAGGACCTTGTTTCTATAAACCAAGCTCCGTAAATATTTTATTAAATATTAACAGAGTGTTATTAGGGTCATATTAAATTTTGGTTAAGAAATTTTAACGTTTAAATAATTAATAAAGTGAAAAGGACTAAATTGTAAAAGATGTAAAAGTTAAATTCTATATGTTAAAAGAGTCTAATTACTATGAAAAGGTGAATTGGTGGCTTTATATGGTAATTATACCAAATGAATTGTGAGGGGATGGATAGGTGTAGATTTTTATGAAATTTTATTAAATAATAAAGGATAAACTTGTAATTACATAAATAAAAAAATTAAAACATGAATAAAAAGATGAACAAAGTCATATTTATCATCATTTAAAGGGGAGAAGGCCGAAACTCCATAGAAGCTTCAACCAAGCTTTCGTTCAAGTTTATTTCACACACTTGGTATTCATTTTTTTTACTCGTTTTTCATGATTTTTATGTTTTTAAGTTTGTTTTAGTTTAATTAAGCTAGCCTGAGGATTAATTTGCGAGATCGTTAAAAGTTTAGAGACTCACCATGAATGAGATATGTGTGTTTGAGGATTAAAAGTATTTCATTAAGTGATTTTTGATATTTTGTGTTTAAGGACTTATTTATGATAATAATTTAAGAAGAATATTGTGAACTGATGGTAAATATGGGATATTATGACACTAGGTAAAAATCGGCTAACATAAATTTTAGCTAAAAAAAATGGTAAATTTGCAAGTTACGAGTTAGGGGTATTGCACACAAATTCCATAATAACATAATATCAAGGACTAAATTGAGCAAATAAAAACTCTAAAAATAATTCAAGGAATATATAGGGACTAAAGTGCACATATCATAAATTTCTGGGAAAAATTGTAAAATAGGGGTCACACGGCCGTGTGAGAGGCTTTAGGCCGTGTGGAAGGGTTACACGACCCTGTGGTTAGGCCATGTAACAGACTATATGTCAAATACTAAAATTACCCTACAAGAAGGACACGACCGTGTGGCAGGTCATTTGGGAGAGTTGTGGCTGTGTGGTTGATGAACTAGCTTGGGGTTTACAGGGGCACTTGGTCGTGTGGTCCACATGCCAAGGCGATTACTTTTAGATCCGAGGTTGTGGTTAAGGAACCTATCCAACCAATTAGTGGGGAGAAAAAAAGTGAGTGAGAAGGACGAGAGCACATGAAATCCTAGTGTTAGAGATGGGGTGGAAGAGAGGGAAAGACCCGAGAGTGAGTGTAACGCTCCGTACCCGAGACCGTCGCCGGATTCGAACACGAGGTGTTAACAGACTTAATTCATTACTTAAACAGCTCAAACAATTTATTTTTAAAATTTTCAGTCAAGCTAGCAATCTGCGTCACAGTCGCTTAAAAATTCATATCTCGAGTTCCAAAACTCGAAATTCAATTCCGTAAATTTTCCCTAAAACTAGACTCATATATCTATTTAATAATTTTTTCCAGAATTTTTGGTCTAGCAAATTAGTACAGTTTATTAGTTAAAGTCTCCCCTGTTTCAGGGTTCGACTGCTCTGACCTCTATGTATTACGAATCAGATATCTCCTTGTACAGAGTTTCAATGACTATGCCGTTTGTTTCTAATAAAACTAGACTTAATAAGGAATCTTTACATATAAATAATGACTTATAATTATCTTTTAACAATTTATGGTGAATTTCCAAAGTCAGAACAGGGGATCCAGAAATCGCTCTGAACCTGTTTCACAAAAATTTAAACATGTCATAAAATATAACTCATATACCTGTTTTGTTCCATCCATATGAAAATAGAATCATAATTCTTCAATTCCATATTTTATTCATCATCTAATTGTATCTCTACTATTTTTAATGATTTTTCAAACTCACATCACTGTTGCTGTCTGAATCTATTTTATGGTAAATTTTACCTATTTCATGGTTTCCATGGATTAGCTAGCAATTTAGCATACATAACACCAAATATGATCATGATTAGCCATTCCAATGGCTAATCATTACCAAGAATTTCCATACCACTCAATAACCATATCATAAGACCATATATACAAAATGATTATAATGCTATACATGCCGTACTCAAAATATACAAGCGATTATGCCAAGATGGTATACGGATAGTATGAGTGTGCCTCCGATCATTCTCGATTTCTAAGCTGGCTTGTCAACACTACAAGGAATGAAAAGGAGGGAGTAAGCATAAATGCTTAGTAAGCTCACATGCAAATAACAAGTAACACAACTATATACGCAAACATAAAACATCATTTGCATAATCATCACCGAGACATTCATATCACATTTTCATTTATCATCTTACCATATCGTTGTTATATCGAGTTTTCAACCCGAGGGTTAAGTACATACCTGTTCAAAGTATTCATTTCACAACACTTACCAATACATCCCTTTCATCTCGAGTATTCCTCCATTTGAGTAGAATTTTACCCGTTGAACACATCGGAATATAATTCGAATACATGGAAAGTTTGCACATAAGTGCCACATATGTAGCCAAGCTACCATGTAACCCGCCCATAAGTGAACTCGGACTCAACTCAACGAGCTCGGGCGTTCGCATCCATAAGTGAACTAGGACTCAACTCAACGAGTTCGGATGCCCAAATATCCTAGTGACATGTCACTTGTATCCTAATCCATTCCTAAGGTTCAACGGACCTTTTCCCAATCATGTGTCTCAACCATCTTCTACGGAATGCAATTCTGATACTCGGTAGTATTTCACATTTTCCAAGTATATCACATAATTTGACATATTAACAAACAATTATCACAGTATAATATTTCATAATAATTATCATATCATTTAAATAACATTAAAACATTTAAAATAATAACTATGTTACCAACATTTACATATGAACTTACCTCGTATGCGAAAATGGCTACTTTTACCATTTCGTCCACAACTTGGTATTTTCCCCATTTTAGCCCGAATTTTAGTTTTCCTTGTTCTATCATTTAAAATATAGTCTAATTAGGACTCACATTATTCAAATTGACCCAAAATCATATTTTGGCAAAATTACAGTTTTGCCCCTAAACTTTTGCATATTTACACTTTTGCCCCAAAGCTCTTAAATTAAACTTCAGCCTATTTTCTTATGTTTTATGACATGTTGATCATTTTTCCCTTCTATGGTAACATCAAATTCTCACTCTAACATGTACTTATGACTATTAGGTATTTTTACCGATTAAGCCCTTTTGCTCGTTTTCACTTAAAACCGAGTAGTACAAGTTGTCTAACATAATTTAAAACCTCATATTCTATCATAAAACACCAAAATACACAAATTTCACCTATGGGTATTTTTCCAAATATGAACCCTAGGTTGAATTATTGCTAGTATAAGCTTAATCGAGCTACCGGGACTCCAAAAACGTAAAAATCATTAAAAACGAGGCTAGAACGGACTTACAATCGAGCTTGGAAGCTTGAAAAACCCTAGCCATGGTTTCTCCTTTCTATATTCGGCCATGGGGTTGAAGATGAGCAAAATTGGCTTTTAATTTTGTATTTTAATTCATTTTACCCCTAAATGACCAAAATGCCCTTACTACTAAACTTTCCAAAAATTCCATCCATGTCCAATTTTTGTCCATAGACTTAGAAATTGTAAAATTTCTATTTAAGACCTCCTAATTAATATTTCAAAATAATTTCATACTAGAAACTTCTAGAATGCAAGTTTTACAAATTATTCGATTTAGTCCCTAATTTCAATTTAAGCACTTTATGCATAAAATTTCTTCACGAAATTTTCACAAAATCATGCAATCATATCATAGACCTCAAAATAATCATAAAATAATTATTTCTATCTCAAATTTTGTGGTCACGAAATCACTATTCCGACTAGGCCCAAAATCAGGATATTACAGTGAGCCCACAAGAACTAAACTAGATGGTAGAACCAATCCAATACCACAACCAAATTCGACACCTATACCCTTTTCAAGTAAACTAGAAGAGAAAAAGAAGCGGAACAATGAGGAGTTTCTAGACTTCCTCAAAATGTTTAAGGCTTTGAATGTTAACCTCTCATTGCTTGAGGTTCTAGAAAAAGTATTGAAATATGTCAAATTACTTAGGGAAGTTATGTCTAGGAGAAAGGAGATTGTGAGAGAAGAGCGATTCGCTCTTAATGCCAAGTGTAGTGTTGTTATATCTAGGAGAGTCCCACCAAAACTCAAGGACCCTGATAGTTTCACTATTCCCATAGTGATTAGAGGTGTAAATTTTGGCAAGGTGCTTTACAATCTTGGAGCAAGTATAAACTTAATGCTCTAGTCCATCTACCGTAGGTTAGGTCTAGGTGACCTTAGGGAAACTTTGGTAACCCTCCAACTAGCCGATAGGTCCCTAGTTCACCTAAAGGGAGTTTTAGACGACATTTTAGTGAGAGTTCGACAATTCATTTTGCCTATTGACTTCATAGTTCTTGACTTTGAGAAGGATTTAGAGATACCAATTTTATTAAGAGATCATTCCCAACTACCTCTTTGGCCACCATAGATATGGGTAAAGGAGAAATGACGATGGAAGTAGGTGAAGAACTAAAGACCTATAGGTGTGTGGAATTGGAACCTAAGATGAAGGAAGTGTCCCTTAATATTGAGCTAGAATGTCACGTCGTTCAGGTAGTGTCCGATCATGCGACTAAGAATGTGGAATATTTGAAGTGATGCATGTTTGCAAGTTCGAGACCGAGGGTGCGAGGCATTCAAGTGATGAAATGAGGCATCGCGAAGAGACGATTAGTGAATCAACTCGTACGGTTAAATAAAACAAGACGTGTGTTGGTGCCCAAAGCCTTATGCAAGCATCATTATGGGGTGTTACATATCACCCTTGAAGAAAATTTTAATTTTTCACATGTGGCAATTGAACCAAAAATTTGTAAATATTTGGATTATTGAGCATGGACTTGGTAGGTCAGATTTTAATTTAGGATTTTCTACATTTAAATTAGGATTTTAATTTATGCTGGTTTGAGTTTGAACTTGGTAGGTCAGATTTTTGAGAATTGAGAGAAAATTTGACAATTTTGTAAGTATTTTGGGGTTTGTTCAATAAAATCGCGATACCCAAGTAGGGGTATTGCGATTTCTTGAATAGTCTCTATTGGGGTCCAAAAAAATTTCTACGTATCGTGATACCACTGGAATTTCAAAAGTAAAAAAAATTGGTTTTACATAGTGGTATCATGATACCTTAAACAGAATGGAATTTGAAGGGTCCAAAAACAAAGGATATCACGATATCCACCCTTGGGTTACGCGATACTCGTGTCAGGTCAGGCGATACCTTAACAGTGATTCGTATGATTTGGAAAGCCTTCCAACACCCCAAACACCTCATTCTTTTGATTTTCTTTCAAAATTTCTTGATCTTAACCCCTAAATATTCTCCCCTTCTCTATTTTCTCTCAATCTCCCTTTCAATCTCTTCAAATTTCTTGTAAATTATCTTTTCTTGATCCTTTGTTTTGGTTATTTCCCTCCTTTTGCAGGTTTTTCTTTTTCCATTACTTGGGGAACATAGAGCTTTTTCAAATCAACCAACTCGGCTAAGGTGATCAAATCGGTTTAAGTTCTCTTTTCTTTTATTTTCTTATAATTGTTCTTGTTGTTTTTACTTTCTTTATTTTTACTTTTTATTTTTAGCATTTTTATTGTCATTTAAATTTCAGTTTCTAGTATCACTAGTTTAATTTGTTGGTTGATTGCTTGTGACTAGTTGGTCAATTTACTATTGTTTGTTTAAAATTAAGAAAATTACAAAAAAAAAATTGAGAAAAAGAAACCAGTATTGATCCAAAACTGTCTCGGTTATGTCATCAGAATTTGATGGCGTTAAATTTGTGCAAAAAGAGGGCGCGGACTTTTATCAAACAATTCATGGATAGACATTCATCCTTAAATAAGATTTTGATCCGGCCTCTTCATTTAACGATGAAGTTTAGGATGATGTCTACTTTCATAGGTGGGACAATTTTTGTATGCTTCCTAAGCAACCTACTATAGTTCTCATTGTATTGGAGTTTTACTCCAATTTGAAAATTTTTGAATGCGACCGGGTGTACGTCAGGCATGCTAGTGTCGATATTTTCCTAGAGGCCATTTACGTATATTATGATGTCTTGTGTTACAAGGAAGATGATCTGTCGTCCCTCAATTTAATCCACTTCACGAACGTAGGCAAGGACACAATTTTGAACTACCTTACGAAAGGTAGAGGCAAGTGGAAGTAGGAAGCTTCATCAGGGTGACCTCTCTCTTTTAAACAAACAATTATGTTGCTTGTTGCAAATATCTGGATGCAATTTATATGTACTAATCTTTTCCCGGCACTCAACACTAATAACATTAATGTTTTTAGAGCAACCCCATTATACTCTATTTTGTAATGCAAAAGAATCTGGATAAATCAACAATTGAAGCATTGCATTGCAGGCGGCAAAATGGGTATTTATTTCTTGCATTTGGTCCTTGATCTTTTCCATAGGGCTAGCGTAGACATCACGTGCACCGAGCAGACTCATCGTCCCACTCGCAGCATCATGGGTGATTCCTTTCTCCACCAATTCCAAGAGCTTCATAGGAAGAAGATTTAAGAGTGGAATCAACGATCCAAAAACAAGATGGACGTGCCTCAAGTAACAAAGAAGCCAAGCACCAAGAAAAAGACTAAGAATGAGCCTACATAGTGACAACGTAAGCTAGGCCAAGACATGGCTACAATACTCAAATGTTAGAGGCAATGAAACCATTTATGGATATGTTTGTGGCGAGTTAGTGAGTAAAAGGAATACAATGCCCCAACTAGCCGAGTGATTTATTTATGGATGAGAAAGACAAGGAGGAGGAAGTCGATAAGGAGGGGATGACGAAGGTAAAGCAGCTGATGATAAGGCAGTAAAGGATGATGATGTGACACTTATGTAATACCATCGAAGACATATTCACCCCTACACGTCTGACGATCAAGGGTGTTGTCATCCAAAAGCAGAGCACTCCCATCACCCAAATGCGCGCCAAGAGAACTGCTCTCAACAGAAGAAATAGGAAGATAATTGAGGAAACTCATTCAGAGGACAACACGCCCTACATGTTTTTACATTTTACCTTCAATTATTTGTGCGACATGTAAACTATTAAACTACACTATCTTTTAGACTTATTTTTCTGTTTTTAGATTTATAATTTTGGTTGTTTTTTGTTTTGTTTTTGTGTGTTTTTTCTATGTGCAATGAGTTACCATAAAAGACTACACAACATTCGTGGCTTCAACGAGGAGGTGGACCCCCGAGCTAGCTTGGCGCTCTATTCTAGGGAAGTCCAATAACCTCCTATCTTTTTTGGGAACACATTAGGGACAATGTATATTCTAAGTGTAGGGAGATGCACATAGTTTTATATGTTTTATTTTTCTTGCTTTTATTTTATTTTTTGCTTATTTTTAAATCTTCACCTTTTACAAAAAAAAAAATTAAAATACCAAAACGATTTTTCATTTTTCATCTTTTATTTTATGTAGTTGCATGGTGATTGGGCTAAAATTAGGTAATAAGTCATTATTTGTAACTATTGAACAAGTACATAGAATTGTCGAACTTGTAAATTTTGAATGATACCGGATAATTTTTATTCTTAATAGTAGACTAGTTAGTTCAATTAGTTAATGTGTATAATAGGGTGAAGGCAATAACCTAAATGAAAATGTATAAAGTGTACCATAGGATGAATAAAGTATATAAATCCTTGTATATAAATAATTTGAATTGTTAATTGTTCATTTAAATAGATTTATGCTTGGAAGAATTGGTGTATGTGATTGATTCAAGAAAGACCGTAGCCATTGTTTATAATATCCTAAAGCTTAAAAGCTTACCTGTTGCTATATACCCTTAGTTCTCATATCTTTGAGCCTCGAGTACCTTTTTCTTGTAAGTCTTATTATTAAAGCCTCAAACCTAAATGAGTCAAGTACTCAATCCTTTTCGATTCCATTCTTTAAAATACACTACGTAATGGACGTCAGATCATGGACATTGAGGGTTAGGTAGAAACATTATGGTGGCTTTGTGTGCGAAAAAGAAAATGAAGGAATTACGCGAGCTAGTACTTTAATAATAATAATAATAATAATAATAATAATAATAATAATAATAATAATAATAATAATAATAAGGTGAATGAAAGAGTGCAAAATAAAGAAAAAGAGAGCTAAATCAAAACTAAGCTCGAAAAACAAAATCTTTCATTTCACAATTACAAAATTTTGTTCGTACTAATCTCACGTATTACCTTTTATTATTTTGGAGAAATAAGGAAAGTGGGGGAAGGAAAAATAAGGAGATAAACTCGTAAATAAATTGGGGTCGAATAGGGAACAATGTCATGTTTATAATCATTTCTAATGCTTGAACCCGCTATGAGTGTCTATTGTTTCAATTTCAAACTATCCTAAGCCTCAGAACGCTACAAGCCTAGAAGACGTATTGGCCCCAAATAAGTCATCAACACAATAATTCATCAATAGCTTGCATTTTTTTGAACGTATATGACCAATTCTTTTTAACTATCTATGAGCGATCCACGTAATTTATCTTGATGGATAACACTTATACATATGTTTATTTCCATTGCCTCTACATCTATTGACATTTTAACTTAGTGAACTAATTATGTTTGCATTAGGAATAAACAAGTTAGATAGATATCACTCTTAATTTGTAAGATAGATATGACTCTTAATTTGCGTGTGAGGTAATTCTTGTACGAGTTCGATGTCTTATCGCTATGTGACTTAATTGCCTGATTTAGTCCAAGAGTCATCTTTTCTTTTGTGTGTTTGGTGTGTTTGCTTGAGGATAAGTAAAGAGTTAAGTGTGGGGGAGTTTGATCTGGCATAATTTGATATGGAAAATTAGGTTTTCCTAGTATATTTAAGGAGCTTATTCTCAACCAAAGCAGCGTCTTTTTCATAGTCTTTTGCAATTTTTAAATTTTAAGGTAATCAGTGTAAATGTCTTGTTTTTACTCATTTTGAGACCCAAATTGGTCAATAGTGTCATTGGGAGCCTTAATGTAAGGTTGAATGGTGAAGAAACATGTTGGAGGTTGAAAACAAGTGAGAAAGACACCAAAGCAGAGGGTATTGCAATATCCAAACCTTGGAATTGTGATACCTCCAACAAACTCGAGATTGGAGACCACTTTTCAGTGGTATCGCGATATCCACCCTCCAAAAAAACCTTTAAGTTTGAAATTTCCTGAAATATCACGATATCATCTTCTTTGGTGTCACAATACCGATATCTTGAGGGGACAAAATTGGAGAAAAAAGGTAGCTTTGTCCACCCAAAGTACCAATCATTGAAGGCTCATTTAAGGGTATTTTGGACATACAAATTGGATTAGAATAGTTGCTTTATCAGCTAAATTTTGGCTGAAAGAGAGAAAGGTGGCCACATTACCTTAGTTTAGGCTTAGTTTTCTCAAGGTTTTCTCTTAGCTTTTTTTCTTCTTCTTCTAGGGTTTTTTATTTTCATTTTCTTAGTTGTAGATTTTACATTTCCCCGCAACTTTCCTTCTTGTTTTAGTTGTTCTTAGTGTTAGTTAAGTTACTTATCAATCTAGCTTAGGTTTATTTGCACCTTTAGTCCATGTACCTTGGTTGTAAGACATTTTCATATTTACTTTAATGTATTTTAGTTTCTTTCACTTTTATTTGTTGAAGTTTGTTCCTTTTATGTTTATTGTTTTAGATTTTCTTATTGAATACTTTTATTTATATGCCTTTTAAGTTTTCTTGCATAAAAATCTCAACTTTCATATTTTTCTTAAGCTTTGCTTTAATGGGTTCTTTGCTTTTTATTTTCATGGTTGTTAGTTTTATTTTCAACATGAGTAGCTAAACTTTTACAAGGGTTGGTTGATGGAGATGTGGTGAGTTGATTTTTGGATGAAGGACCAAATCGTAATAAATTGAACTAATTTGAAAGTACTTAAAAACTTAGGATTTACAACCCTAATGGAACATTTAGGCAAGTGAGACAAAGAACAGATCTTGTTGGGCACCAATTCATTAGTCCCAGGTTAACCGATGAAATCAAGAGATAATCCAAATTAATTTGTCTAACTTGGTAAAGTGGAGACCGAGAGGTAAAACAGAGCCATTTTGGGAGTTTAAGCGATTTAGATCCCTAATTCAAGGATTAGTGAACCACATCAATGTCAACCAACCACCATTTCTCATGTAATTGTTAATTTTGTAACTTTATATATTTTACAATTTAGTCCATACTAGTTAGACAGTTAATTAGATTAATTTATCTTGATTTTATGATTTTTCATGATATAATTTTTTTTTTTTGTGATTAGTTGGTTAGACTCTTTATTTTACACACGCGTTATTTAAATAGTGTTCAATCCACGATTCTCTTAGGTTCAATCTTAGGAGTACTTTAGTGTTCCATTATAACACTACAAATGACCTGTCACACTTGCAATAAAGACGTGATCTTTATATTGTATTTTAATTCTCGAGTGTTGATTTCCTATCTCTCCCTCATCGACAGAAGGAGAAACGGTCACTTACTATGTCCTGGGTTCTTACAATAACTGCATAACCTTGGCTAGTCTATCATCTCCCGAATATTCATATTGTCACGTATCCGAGTAGAATTCAATTGACGTTTTAGCTTGTGATGCAACATAATATACGGTACCAACTCGAATGAAGCACTTGAGATAGGCAGCCACATACTTTCATTTAGGACCAATGGAATTTTAGATTTCCATACTTTATATATGCGTTTTAGTTTGTAAACTTCGTCAACATAGCTCATGCAATCCAGACATGTTAAGGCACATGCAGTAATTGCATGTACGAATGGGAAACGAAGTGCTTGAAATCTCCCACAATTATACGTTTCCATCCTAGGTATACACAGTACGATCTCCAGATAATAACTTCTTCGGGTCTATGGAACTCCATAACTCGAAATATTTGATTTGGGCACGAGTGACACACTATATACATAGAGTTCACTCTTTCTGTAGTTTCTCTAATATATTTCATTACCTCCCCACACCAAATATGACTACCCTTTATCTTTCCAACATACTTTTCCGCTCACTTTGGAAATAAGTCTACTAAACGAAAATATGTTTCTTTCACTACCTGTAACACCCCTTACCCGTATCCATTGCCGGAATAGGTATGAGGCATTACCGGAGTTTATTGAACATTTTTAGATAATTCTGAGTCATTTATTATTCATATTTTGAAAATAATCATAACGTCTCTCTATTGGGCCCTTGAAACCCCAAACATATAAAAACCAACCGAAATTAAATCGGGATTATAAAAAATTTCGCAAAATCTTAAATATTTTCATCTAAGTACTTACCATTTCAATGCTTCTTATAATTAAACATGTTACCATTCAATCAATAGCTTGACACTTGTCTAAGCGTCAAACAACATCATTGTTAGTATACTTGCACATATTTCATATGAATTCAGCATTGATATACTTATTTTCTCGACATGTCACGCTTGAGTTTAATAATTGTCTTTACTTACATAATTTCCTTGTATCAACATATCAAAGATAATCACATATGTACATGTCATGAAAATATCATTCTCTTACCGTTTCTTCATAAGTATATATCAATTATTTTATTATATCAATATTTCATGCTCCATCATTTCCATTTATTTTATATATATTTGTTCCTAAAGTTTATATCAAACTTAACATAAATTATATTCCATGTACTTATTCTTATTTCGTTTATCTATCTTCATAATTATTTCATACAACTATTTTGTACATACATTTCCATATGACCAGTTCTTGTAAACATTTCACACAACAATTTCATATAACCATTCGTCATCTGATACATATTACCTGAATATCAATTGTTCAATAGATGTCATCGATGTCTCCCATCCACGGTCTTATTTATCTTTGGCATGATGCCATAGTGTCTTTCAACTATGGTCTTACTCATTTTTTGTTAGGTTGCCATGGTATCTTTCAACCATGGTCTTGTTCATTTCATGTTACATTGCCATGGTATCTTTCAACCATGGTCTTTTTCATTCCCGTCATGTTGCCATGGTATCTTTCAACCATGGTCTTACACATTTTATATTCTGTTGCCATGGTATCTTTCAACCATGGTCTTACACATTTCATATCATGTTGCCATGGTGTCTTTCAACCATGGTCTTACACATTTCATATCATGTTTTCATCACATAACCACATATTTCAAGTATTTAAAAATACAATTCAAGTTACACAAACTTACCTCATTGCTTGTTTGTGTTTATAATTTCATTAATCCGATATCTTTTCTTTTCCACGATCAAGTCTCATATTTGAGTCGTCTGGATCTTTATAAATAAATTTGATCATCATTTTCATTCATTTCATATTCTAATGCATTTAATTAATGCTCTAGGCAAAATTACCATTTTGCCCCTAAACTTTTAATTAATGACGATTTTATCCTTAGGGTCAGGAAAATAAAATTCTTGCAATTTAATCCTTATTTCCAGCTATTATTCTCATACATATTGATAACAGTCCATGAATTCTATAAAATATTAGAATTTTCCATAATTTCAACTCTTTTCAATTTAATCCCTAAAACATGTTTTCCCCCGATCTTGAACTAAATTAATAATTTCATTCAATTTTATAATTTAAATAATAAAATAATCCATTTCATGCAATTTGGTAATTTCTGACATTTTTACAAAATTGCCCATAAAGTTTTACTTTTATTCAATTTAGTCCCTGAGCCTAAAATATGCAAATTAGCCATGCTAGATGAATATTCATACATATTTTTCCTCCTCCTCTCCATTCCACATCCTTAATGTATATACACACTTGTAAGTAACATTATCTATAATTTTTATTATTTACTTTTATGAATATTCAAGCTGTCTATCTGCATCATAATCACTAAATTATTTATATCTGGAGATATAGAACTCCAAATTAAGATCCGCTAATTTTACCTGAAACTAGACTCATATATATTATTTTCTTAAAATTTTCAGAATTTTTTGTTTAGCCAATAAGTACACTTTATTATTTAAAATCACCCTTATTCTGCTGTCTGACAGTTGTGACCCTTCTTCACTAAAAATTAATTATCTCCTCATAAAGAATTCGAATGATGTTCCCATTTATTTCTATTGAAAATATACTCATTCAGGATTCTAAATATATAAATTTAAGCCTATAATTATTTTTATCCATTTTTTTATGATTTTACAAAGTCAGAACAGGTGAACCCGAAATCATTCTGACCTTGTCTCACAAAATTCATCATATCTCATGATTTACAATTCCATTGCTTACATCATTTCTTCTATAATAATCTAGACTTAATAAGATTTAATTTCATATTTTATTCATCCTATGATTATATTTCTAAAATTTTTGATCATTTTTCAAAGTTAGACTACTGCTGCTGTCCAAAACTGTTTTAGTGCAAAATATTAATTACCATGTTATAACACCCTTATTTTCTTTTTCTACACCATTTCTCATCACTTTCTCTTATTTTCTCTTCACTAAAATATCAAGAATATAGGACCTTATGTAAAAAAACTCTACTATTACATTATTTCCATGCTTTGTCAATAATAACAAACTTAAAAACATATTGAAATCTTGATGTACTTACCTTGTTCTATTGATACTAATCTTTAACTTGATTTTCTCTCTCCTCCAGCTTCTATTTCTTGAATCCAACTTGATATTCTAACTCCTCATGGTCTCCATAACATTTTTTTCTCTTAGTAGCTATGGAAATTCTTTTGATTTCTAGGTGAAAATGGTGAATTTTTGGTGGAAGGACCAAATTGTAAAGAAAGAAAACTTATTTTCTTCTTCCTCTCTCTCACGTTGGTTTGCATGGGAAAGAAAAGATGATGATTCTTCATCTTTCTTTCCTTATATATACTAAATAAAATAATAATAAAATAATAAAATATCATTTAAAAATTAATTTAAAGTATTAATAAACTAATATTTATTTATTTAATTTATCTAAAATATCTCCAACATCATTATTGTCTCTAGATTTCTCTCTTTTCCAATTGACAATTTTGCCCTTAGTGATCTTTTAAAATTCCATTCTTGAATCATCACTTAATTTGGTAAAATTACAATTTAGTCCCTTATAATTCTTCACATATTCAATTTGGTCCTAATTCATCAATTTTCCTTGGTTTCTAGATCTTTCCACCCTTAAAATATTTGCACTATTAGTCCTTCAACTTTTCATATTTACATTTTAATCCCTCAAATTTTGAGTATTTACTCTTGGGCCACAAAACTTTTCTCACTTTTACAATTTAGTCCTTTCTTAAATCAGTATATCATAATATACTTCCCAGTGACATAACTCAATTTTTCCTCTTCTTGTCACTTTATTTCCTTATTATACTATATTAAGGATAATATCTTACTGTAGAAATTTCCAGGGTGTTACACTACCGACGTTATTGAGAAATGACACGTGTCCTTCAATATGAAACTTATGATTCCACTAGGTTTGTTGTTATGTGCTTGTGTTGTACACCTTTATCATATGATTCAGTCCACTGCTCATTGGGTATCCCATCGAGGTAATTAGCACAATGTTCATTTACAGCCTGCAAGTTCACCAATATTTCATGGAATTGATGTTAGATGAGCTAGTACATTGTCGAAGAAAATAAAGAGTATATCTATGAATGCAAACAACATATATGTTAAAGTTAATATTATAACGGGTCGTTTTCAATGGAATCGGAATAGTATTATAACGGGTCGTTTTCAATGGAATCGGAATAGTAGTTTTGGGACCACAAACCTGAAGTCATAAAATTTATTTTAATATTATTTAGTGGTCTACAGCATGTTAGAATTATATTATAAAAATTTCGTTAAGAAATTTTATCGTTTGTATGCTCAATTTGTGAAAAAGGACTAAATTGCATAAAGTGCAAAAGTTGTGTTCTATTAGCTAAAGGTGTTAAATAGCTATATAAATTTAAATTAGAGGTCCTTATTTGGTAATTGGACCACTAATTGAGTTAATGGATGTTCATGGCTTGGTAATTGAGTAATTTTTAAAGTTAGGTAAGGGTAATTTGGTAAAAAGGCCATTAAAGGTAAAATAAACAAAAATAAGCTATCATCTTTCTCCCATTCTCTTTGCGTTAGCTGAATATCACCATTGGAGAGAAAAAGAATTTTGTTCAAGCTTTTTCTTGTGCATGTAAGTGAAAACTCATCCCATTTTTGTTGATTTTTATATTTTCGAGATCGTTGTAGCTTAAGCTAGCTAACTAGGGGATTAAATTGCAAAACTATTGAATAGTTTGAGATTTTACATTGATGTGTATAATATGTTTTTGAAGTTTAATGGAAGAATATGAATCCTTGTTGTTAATTAAACAACTTTTGTTAAGGGACTTTTGATGAAATTGTTAAATAGGGGCTAAATTAAGAAATCTGAAAATGTTGTGTTAAATGTGTGAAATTGTGAATTTTATGCACTGTTATGGGCTTATATAGAATTAAGCTAGGCTTTTATAGGGAATAAATGACATGAATTTCATTTTACGAGCCAAGGGACTAAATTGTAAAAAGGTTAAAATCACAGAGGCAAAATGGTAATTTTGCCATAACATGAAATTTAGATTGGATTGAATAGAAAGTGAATTAAATTAGTTAGATTGGATTATATAGATCAAGACAAGCAACCTTTAGATTTAAATTGGGGAAAAGATAAAGTCGTGGACTAAACGAACTCAATTTACGTCTTAGGCAAAATTACTATTTTGCCCCTAACTTTTTCTAAAAATTCCATTTTCGTCCCTAGGTTCGGAAAATGAAACTTATGCAAATTACTCCCTATTCCAAGCCTAACCAAAGCCCCATTACAAATTTTACAGCACATGTGTACATAAAATTTTAGAATTTTTTCTTCCAATTTTACAACTTTTCATTTTAGTCCCTAATCAAGTTTTCATCAAAAATTACCTTGTAAAAGTTGTTTATCTATCAATACTCTTTCATTTTCTACCCTCAAACATCAAAATACAACGATATCAAAAATATAAAAATCGTTAAAAACGAGACAAGAACGGACTCACAATCGAGATTTAAAGCTTGGCCAAAACCCTATCTATGGAGATTCTTCAAATTCGGATAAGGGGGGGACTAAATTGAGAAGATGGACACTTTTATCTGATTTATTTTGTTTTTATTTGCCAAATCACCAAAATGCCTTTAATGCATAACCTTCAAATTTTACTTAGCCATGTCCATTTTTGTCCATTATGAAGTATAATGGTCTAATTACCATTTAAGGACCTCCAATTTAAATTTTCATAACAATTGGACACCTTTAACTTATAGAATTCAAGTTTTGCACTTATTGCAATTTAGTCCATCTAGACAAATTGAGCACTCAATCGATAAAATTTCTTAACGAAATTTTCACACAATTATTCTATTATACTATAGACCTTAAAGAAATAATGAAATAAATATTTTTACTTCAGATTTGTGGACCGGAAACCACTATTCTGATTTCACTGAAAAATAGGCTGTTACAAATGATATCATGGAATTATTCATTTTTATTGTTGAATTTTGAAATGGAACTAAATGTAAAACAAGTAAATCACAGGATTGAGTACAATCATCTTATGCAAGTAATGAATTAACGGATAAGACCATGGTTGGACCATGGCAGTATCTGTATGTAAGACCATAGCTGGGCTAAGGCATTCAAATGATAAGACCATAACTGGGTTATGACATTATGAGTGTAAGACCATGGCAAGACCATGGAAATTCACGTGTAAGATCATAGTCGGACTATGGCACAAAGAAAACAACGTACTCATATCCATAAGCCGTTATCAAATTTGGAAAGACAAGGCAAGTATATTTATTAATATTTAAAGAATTCAATGAGCTTCGTGGTAATATGAGGTGATCCAAGTTACTACAAATAAGTATAAGTATTCATGAGAAATACAGAAAATAATATATAGTGACTGAATTCATGCATAGCTAACCTACTCGTGTTTACGTGATAGGCAATTGGCCGAATTGGAATTTGTCTATGTTTATTTATGTTTATTTAGATTGTGGATGAATTGGTAAGTTGTCTTGATTAGTATTACGAACTTAATAAGCTTAATTGCTTACTCAGTTTATGTTTTCGTGTTTTATAGTATTTCGGAAGCTCGCTCGATTCGGAAGCCGTCGGAGATCGTATCGCACTATCAAACTCTCATTTTGGTACTTTAGACTTGGTATATTTTGGGTTAAATGGCATGTATAGGTGTTTCGATTAAGGTAGCCTATATGTTGGTTATGTCATCAGCCAAGTGAATTGGCTTGAAAATGATATATGTTTTGTAAATATGTATATATGGCCTTTTGATATGTTGTGTATAGTGGCTTTGTGAATGCCTTGTTGTGGATTGGCATCTCGTGTAACAAATGGTTGGAATTGAGATGAGTATGCATGATAAGTTCTAGGTAAAAATTCTCATATATGAATTTGACCTTTTAGGTAGACTTAGTAAGTATGTTTGATGTGTGTTAAAGTGGTTAAGTGAATGTGCTTATGGATATCATGTTGTATGTGTGATAATGTATGATACAAACTTAATATTGGTTGGCTTGAAGTGTTTATTTATGCCATGGTTGTATGTGCATTGTTGAGTTTAGGTTGGCACCACTTTGGGTGAGGAAAATGGCTTGGAAAATAGTCTATTTTTGCCCACACGGGCAGAGACAAGGGCATGTGTCTCAGCCATGTATGACACACGGCCAGGTGACACAACCGTGTGTCCCCTGATACTTATTTAGAAACCAAGTCAATAGCTTCACACGACCTAGCACACGGACGTCTAGCATTTCCGTGTGGCACAAGTCAGTATACCTTGCAGTTTTCACACGGCCTAGCACACGGGCATGTGAGGCCATTTTGAAAGGTACACAACTTGGAACACGGGTGTGTGGTCTGGCCATGTGACCCAAGTTAGAGAGTTACATGAGGTTGGACACGTGACACCTGAGACACAGGCTTGTGTCCCCTACAGTTTGAAAATTTTTCATGTTTTTCTAAAAATTTCTTGAGTGCTCATTTTAGTCCCGAACCCTTTTTAGTGTTTATTTTAGGGCCTCGAGGGCTTGCATTAGGGACTATATGAATGAATTTGAATGTTTTTTTATTTGAATGAGAATTGTTTATGAAATGTTTGAATGATTGAGTTATAAGTCCAACAATCCTCCGTAACCCTATTTTGGTGTCGGATACAAGTTAGGCCTGTTACATTTATTGGTATCAGAGCTATGATTTAGTCGATTCTCAGACTAACATAGCGTATGTGAGTCTAGCTATACATGTCATTTATTAACCTATGATAGTGTGACATCTCCTGACAATTTAAAATCATGTTTTTCATATTGTAATGGATCCTAATCGAGCAAACTCTAATGATGTTAAAAGTAACGCGCCAACCTCGGTTCGAGTGGTAACGTCATCTAAATATTTATATGTGTCTAAAAGTCATGGAGGAGAGGCTAAGAAAGCCATCTTCCAAATGATGAACAAATGGTTCATTGAGTATGTTCGAATGAATTCGGCTGTTCAACAACCTCCACCCCCACCTTTTCCCCAACCAATTCCTATAGCTCCTAAAGTCTTAAAACCAGTACGTTTGAGCAAACCGCCAGTTGATAAAATCTAAAAATATCGAGTTGAAGAGTTTAGGGCTACAGTTGATGATGATCCTGAGAGAGCTGAGTTCTGGCTTGAGAATACAATTTGGGTATTTGACGAATTGTCTTGTACACCATCCGAGTGTGTTAAATGCGTTGTGTCTCTTCTGAGAGATACTGCATACCAGTGGTGGAACACTTTAGTATCTGTAATGCCGAGAGAATGGATCACGTGGGAATTCTACCAGAACGAGTTCAGAAAGAAATATATAAGTCAGCAGTTTATTGAAATAGGGTCATACGAATGTAACCGAGTACGAAAGAGAATTTGTGAGACTAAGTAAGTATGCTCAAGAAAGCATCTCCACTTAATAAATTATGTGCAAACGGTTCGTAGATGGGTTAAATGAAGACATTAAACTTCTAATCAAAATTCTGGAATTGAAAGAATTTGTTGTTTTGGTTGATAAAGCTTGCAAAGCTAAGGAGCTTGGTAAAGAAAAGAGAATAGCTGATTCTGAGGCTAGAGATTCGAGAAAAAGGTCAATGGGAAAATCTTATAACTCATCGTTAAAGAAATCAAAAGATTTCCACAATCATTCGACCACTTCAGTGGGATTTTCTACCCGAGATCATGGTAAACAACATGTAGGTTCAAAAGCTGAAGCCACTTTAATAGCAAGCGTTGGTAGTGTTAAGGCCAATAGACCGAAATGTCAATGGTGTGGAAGATGACATTTTGGAGAATGTTGAGTGAATGACAGAGCCTGTTTTAGATGTGGCTTTCTAGAACATTTCATTCGTGACTGCCCTAAATTACCCAAGAAAGAAAAACTTCCAACTGCTCGACCAAGCAATACATCTGCTAGAAAGAGACCACCCCTAAAATACTAAAAATGTGAGTGGCAGTTGAGGTGCTACGAGATTCTGCTGTGAGATCTGAGGCACGAGTGCCAACTAAAGTTTATACCATTAGCGCTTCCGAGGATGCTTCGACACCAAATTTTATCACCGGTACATTTTCTCTTACACTGATGTAATTGCTTTGATTGACCCGGGATCAACTCATTCATATATATGTGCAAAATTAGTGTCTAGTAAGGGTTTACATGTCGAGCCCACTGAATTTGTAGTTAAAGTATCGAACCCTTTAGGTCAGTATGTCTTAATTAATAAAGTCTGCAAGAATTGTCCTTTGATTACTCGAGGTTATAGTTTTTCAGCCAATTTAATGCTTTTTTCGTTTCAAGAGTTTGATGTGATACTAGATATGGATTGGTTGACTTTGCATGATGCAGTTGTGAATTGTAGACAAAAGATTATTGTGTTAAAATGTCAGAACGGTGAGACCCTTCATATTGAAATGATGATTCAAGTTGTTCGCCTATTGTAATATCAGCTATGCTAGCACAGAAGCATGTGAAAAAGGGTTGCGAGGCTTATCTTACATATGTGCTTGATACAAAAGTATTTGAATCGAAGATTGAATCAGTACCAGTGGTTAGTGAGTATCCAGCTGTGTTTCTAGAAAAGTTACCTAGGTTGCCATCGATCAGAGAGGTTGAATTTGCAATTAAGCTAGTACCGAGAACATCACCGATATCGATAGTTCCGTATAGAATGGCTCCAACAGAGTTGAAAGAATTGAAAGCTCAGTTGCAAGAGTTAACAGGTAAAGGTTTTGCACGACTAATTTTCTCGCCTTGGGGTTGGGAACACAGAAATTTACGCATTTTTACATACCCTTTTTAACTTAAAATCATACAGTTTCGATAAAATTCTTGTCGAAAAATAATTAATTTTTATAAAATAATTAAAGTGCACTTAAAATATGAACATGTTGAATTTTATTTGATTTTATAATTAATTTTTAGGAATTTTGGTTATTTTCGACAGATTTGTACAAAGGGCGAGAAATGGCCCGGTAGACACTATTAGAAGCACAAAATCGAGAAGCAATTTGAAGTATCGAGGCAAACTAAATTTTAGCCTAAGACAGTCCAAAATTATATGTATTAATTCATAAAATAATTAATTTTAATTTATATCCAATTTAATTCGAGTTAATAAATTATTATTAATTAATTATGAAAAAATGGTCTAGTTGAACCAAACCGACTGAACCGAACCGCCTAGGAAATGAACAGCCCAAAACCGTCCCAAGAGCTTACCCAAATCAGCTTATTAGCTGATTATTTAAGCTTGTAAAGAGGCCCTCGAAGACTTGTTCAAGTTGCATTCAAACCCCTCCACAATTGGTGGCTTTGTAGATATGCCCCAAGCTAAATTTAGCAAAGTTGAAACCATCAACCTTGCCACATGTGTGGCCGGCCATGGGATGGCTCTTTGGATGCTATTTTTAGCTAATTTTAGCAGTCATCTTCAGCTATAACCCCCTTGGCTGATAATTCAACACAACTCTATTCATTCACATCTTTTCTCTCTTTTCCCCACTTTCTTTCTTCTTTGCCATTCTAAATTCTCTTACTCTCTTGCCGATTTCCTCCCTTGGAAAAGGGGTGTTCATCAGCCATTTTGGAGCAACATTGAAATGTTCGTAGCAGCTTTGATCAATGAGGAGAACAGAGAATGAAGAATGGAGCAAGCTAGTCAAGTCACGGAAAAACACCAGATTTGATTCTTATTCCCTATCTCTTTAACTTTTGTTGCTGCTATGATGAACATCTCTATGAATATTTATGTTCTTGGAATGGTTAATTTAATCAATTTAGCTTGAATTTAATTCATGTTAGGTTGATTGCATTTTTTCTTCTTAAATTCTTAAAATTGTGTTTATGTTGTTATAGGCCTCAGTAAGATGCTTGATTAAGTAAAATCATGAAAAATTTATTCTTGCATTACAAATGTTAGGTAACTAATGAATTAATTATTTAAATGGATTGAAATTGTAATTAATAGACACAGTACTTAATCAGTGCATGTTTAATCATCTAAGGTAGCTGAGGGTTAAGTTAGCAACGATATCTAACGATACAATTGCCTTGCATAACTTACAAGATTATTGTGATTAAACCGTTTCAAGGTAAAGATACTTTGTCACCTCACTTAGTCTTTTATGTGCTTATTAAATCGAGTTAATTGTTTGAATTGACATAGGGATATGTTTAAGAGATTATTTCAATTTAATAAGTATGCATGTGCTATAACATATTTGCCTATTAAGATTTGTTTAATCGATTGAATTGACATAGAGATATGTCCAAGAGATGAATGGATTTTGGTAGGTGAGTATGTTCATAAGTTAACAAATTACCGAGTTTCTGTGAATTTAATCATAAAAATGTAAAGATGAGTTTAATAATTCTAAGTTATGAAATGTAATTAATCTAACACAATTATGTCATCTTGATTAAAATCGTATTTTGAAATCGTGCATTTGAAATTTATTTATTTAGTTTACTTAGTTTAATGTCTTAGTTTTTAATCACCCTCTTCAAACAAAATATTTTTCTTCACCAAAGTGTTCTAAATAGCATTCATAAATAATTCTTTTCACATTCCCTGTGGGTAGATAACTCGACATTTACTTGTCACTTTATTACTTGTTGTGATTGTGTACATTTGCACATTTTCGTCGTTCCAAATTTTTGTCGTCGTTGCCGGGGACTGTTTTAAAAAGTCATTATTTGTGAATTTGTTAGTTTTGCATTTTGGTTTAATTTTCTATTTAAATTTAACTTAATTAATTTTTTCATGATAATTTTAGGTGTTTATGAGTATTGACCGAATCATCGATTGACTTCCTGTAGACCCTGAGATTGAACGAACTTTTCAACAATGAAGAAGACAACCAAGTCAGAGAATGACAGAAGAAATGAACTTCAAAAACCCGAATCAAGGAAACAGAGCAAACCCTGCTCAAAATTCTATCCTTATTACTGATGATAGGGATAGAGCTTTAAGATAGTATGCCGTGCCAGTATTTCATGACCTTATTCTGGGTATTAGGAGACCCAAAATCGAGGCACAACAGTTCGAGCTGAAGCCAGTCATGTTCCAAATTCTTCAGACAGTGGGCCAATTCAGTGGAATGCCTATCGAAAATCCTCACCTACACTTAAGACTGTTTATGCAGGTGAACGATTCTTTCAAGTTAGCCGGAGTTCCCGAAGATGCATTACAATTGAAGCTATTCCCATATTCACTAAGGGACAGAGCTCAAGCCTGGTTGAACTCATTGCCACCAAATTCAATTTCCACATGGCAAGAGTTAGCAGAAAGATTCCTTATGAAGTATTTCCCGCCTAGCAAGAATGCTAAATTGAGGAACGAGATCACTGCTTTCCAACAAATAGATGATGAGTTCTTGTATGAGGCATGGGAAAGGTACAAAGAATTATTATAGAAGTGCCCTCATCACGGAATCCCACATTGCATCTAACTTGAGACATTTTATAATGGTCTCAATGCTCACACGAGGATGGTAGTGGACACTTCTGCTAATGGTTCTCTTCTTTCTAAGTCTTATAATGAGGCTTATGAAATCATTAAGAGGATCGCCAGCAACAATTACCAATGGCCAACCAATCGAGCAGTGTCAGGAAGACAAGTTGCTGGAATACATGAAGTAGATGCTCTTACTTCACTCGTATCTCAGGTATCATAAATATCCTAAATGTTAAAAAATCTTACTATTCACGAGTCTAATAGTTTTGCAGCACAGCCACCAATTCAATTTGAAAATGTAGCCTGTGTCTTTGTAGGGAAGGACATTTGTTTGAAGAATGTCCATCAAATCCAGAATTCGTATGTTACATGGGTAACCAAAACCAAAATCGAGGAAGGCAAAGACTGCAATCCAATTTCTATAACCCATCAGGGTGAAACCACCCAAATTTTTCCTGGAATAACCAAGGGCTGGAACCAGTAACACTAACGCCTAACCTAGAACGACCCAGCCACCTAGATTTCCCTAATAAGTTTATAAACCAACCCAAGTTGAACCATCTAATGGCTTAGAAAGTTTTTTAAAAGCATACATGGCAAAGAATGATGCCTTAATTCAAAGCCAAGTAGCTACATTAAAAACCTGGAAAACCAAATGTGTCAACTTGCTACTGAACTCAGAAAATGACCACAAGGTGCTTTACCTGGTGATACGAAGAATCCGAGGAATCCAGGGAAGAAGCATTGTAAAGCATTGACACTAGGAGTGGAAAGACATAAGAGCCCAACACCGTCAAAGTTCAAAAGAAGCCAGCTGATGCTCAAGACTTAGAGGAAGTTCAATCGAGTGTTGAAATTCCAGTTTCAACAAAACCAGAGTCTACAAAATTTGACAAGGTGACTTCAGAACCAGTTAATTCTGATCAACTAATAACTCCGTTAGATGCAGAATTGCCACAGAAGATGAATCAACCAATTCCAGTAAAGAAACCTCTATCACCCTACCCTCAAAGACTTCAGAAGCAGAAGTAGGAAATTCAATTCAAGAAGTTCCTAGACGTACTCAAGCAGCTTCATATCAACATCCCGTTGGTTGAAACACTTGAAAAAATGCTGAACTACGTCAAATTAATGAAGGAAATAAAACGAAGGCTTGGAGAATTTGAAACGGTAGCCCTAGCAAAGGAATGCAGTGCATATATTCAAAATAAACTACCCCCAAAGTTAAAGGATCCTGGATGTTTTACCATACCTTGCAACATTTGAGCAACATATTATGGTAAGGCACTATGTGACTTAGGTGCGATTATCAACTTGATGCCCATGTCAATATTTAGAAAGTTGGGGATAGGTGAAGTTAGACCTAGTACGGTTACACTTCAATTCGCAGATTGATCCTTAGCACATCCAAAAGGAAAAATCTAGGACGTATCGGTACGTGTAGACAAATTTATCTTTCCTACTGACTTTGTGATTCTAGACTTTGAAGTAGACAAAGAGGTACCAATCATCTTAGGAAGACCATTCTTAGCAATCGGAAGGACCCTTATTAATGTGCAGAAGGGCAAGCTTACTATGCGATTTCATGATGATCAGGTAACATTTAACGTTTTTAAGTCTATGCGATTTTCTGACACAATTGATGATTGTTCTGCAGTGTCCAATTTAAAGGAGTTAGTCATAGAAAAGGAACTCAACTATGTTGAAGACTCATTGGAACGAATGTTGACACCAAATCCTCCAAATGATGAAGTGGAGGATGAATACTTAGCTTTGTTAGAAGCTAATCAAAGGGGATTTAATCCGCAATCTCATTTTGAATCTTGAGAATTAGAGAAAAGGGATTATACCCAACCAAAAGCATCAATCGAAGAGCCACCTAAATTAGAACTGAAGGTTCTTCCCTCACATTTGAAATATGTTAATTTAGGTAACTCTTCTACTCTACCTGTGATTGTTTCAGCAAAATTAACTACTGAGCAAGAAGAGAAACTCATCCTGGTGTTGAAATAATTCAAGAAGGCTATCGGATGGACCATAGCCAATATTTGTGATATTAGTCCATCTGTATGCATGCACAAGATTATCCTGGAAGATCGCAAAAAAGGGATGATTGATGGACAACGAAGACTGAACCCCATCATGAAGGACATAGTCAAGAAAAAAAAATCATCAAGTGGTTAGATGCGAGTATAATTTACCCCATCTCAAATAGTTCATGGCTAAGCTCGGTCCAGTATGTGCCAAAGAAAGGAGGTATCACTGTCATTGAAAAGGAGAATAACGAGTTGATACCGACTAGAACGATTACAGGATGGAGAATTTACATCGATTACTAAAAGCTGAACAAGGCGACTAGGAAAGATCACTTTCCTTTGCCTTTTTTGGACGAAATGCTGGATAGACTCACAGGGTAAGACTATTACTATTTTATCGATGGATACTCGAGGTATAACTAGATTACAGTAGCATCGAAAGATCAGCATAAGACAACATTCACCTACCCGTACGGTACATTTGCATTTAGGCATATGCCATTTGGTTTATGTAATGCACTTGCTACATTTCAAAGATGTATGATGTCTATTTTTACTGACATGGTTGAGAAATATTTGGAAGCCTTTATGGATGATTTTTCAATATTTGGAGATACATATGATGATTGCCTAGCCAATCTAGCCAAGGCACTAAGGCGATGCAAAGAAACAAACCTCGTACTCAACTGGGAAAAATGTCATTTCATGATACGCGAAGGTATTGTTCTAGGGCATTGGGAATAGAGGTTGATAAAGAAAAGGTAGATGTTATTAAGAAACTCCCACCTCCAACATCTGTAAAGGGTGTTAGGAGCTTTTTGGGCCACGCTGGTTTCTATAAAAGATTCATCAATGACTTCTCCAAAATTGCTAAACCCTTATGCAAATTATTGAAGAAGGACATGACGTTCAAATTTGATGAAGAGTGCTTAAGAGCTTTCAACGATTTGAAGATTCAATTAGTTACGGCACCCATAATCGTCACACTAGACTAGGATTTGCCATTTGAATTGATGTGTGACGCAAGTGACTTCGCGATAGGAGCTGTTATGGGCCAGCGAAGGAACAAAGTTTTTCATCCCATCTACTACACAAGTCGAACTCTGACAGGAGCTCAACTGAATTCGACGGTAACAGAGAAAGAGTTACTTGCTATTGTGTTTACTTTTGACAAGTTTCGATCTTATCTTGTAGGTACCAAGGTGATTGTCTATACGGACTGCTCAGCGATTAAGTATTTACTTGCCAAGAAAGACGCTAAGCCGAGGCTGATCCGATGGGTACTTCTAATTCAAGAGTTTGATTTAAAAATTCAAGATCGAAAAGGAGTAGAAAACCAAGTAGCAGATCACTTGTCCAGATTAGAGCCGCAAGAAGGGAACTCTCCACTTATACCCATTCAGGAAACATTTCCAGATGAACACATACTGAAGGTAAATCATGTCCATAATACCCCTTGGTTTGCTAATATTGCTAACTATTTAGCTTTTGGTTTGAACGATTGATAAGGTGTATCATCAAAGGAAAAAGTTTCGTCACGATGTGAAGTACTATTTCTGGGAAGAACCATACTTGTTTAAAAAGTGTGAAGATCAAATAATTAGGAAATGCGTGGCAGAACATAAAGTACATAAGATTTTATACCATTTTCACTCAGCTCCGAGTGGGGGACACTTCGGAGGTACACGTACTACAGCCAAGGTATTGCAAGTTAGATTCTTTTGGCCAACACTATTCAAAGACGCATATGCTTACGTAAAGAGTTGTGATCGATGTCAGAGGGTCAGAAATGCCACCAACAGTAATCAGATGCCTAGAACAAATATCATTGAGGTAGAATTATTTGATGTTTGGGGTATTGACTTTCTCGATCCTTTCCCTCCGTCTTTTAGTCACAAGTACATCTTGGTAGCTGTAGACTAGGTGCCTAAGTGGATTGAGGCTGAAGCATATCCGATAAACGATGCTAATCATTAAAGTGCATAATTGCTTTATTCTTTTAATGCAGGGTATTTATAATGCAATTATACCATTGAAATTGGCATAGGCACATTCGGTCACTAGTTAGTGGGTGGAAATAATATTATAATGATTAAAGTTATAATATAAGTAATAATATGTATATATTAAAACATAAAATAAAAAAAAACCATGCATGTTCTTTGTTATTGCCGAAACTAAAGAAAATAAGAAAGAAAAGAAAGCTTTAAGGGTTCGACAACTTGCTAAGCTCAATCAAGGTATGTAATTAGCTCGATTTTTTATCATTTTTACGTTTTTGAGATCATTGCTAAGTTATCTACAAGGCCCATGCTTGAATTTTTTATTTTGGTGAATATTTTGAGTTATGTCATTGTTGAAAGCTTGTGATTTTTGTTGTTTGATGGTAGAAAATAGAAGATATGTGATAGATTAACATGTTTTGTATTGAAATTTTTGATGATTTTGAGTAATTAGGACTAAATTGCAAAAATAATAAATTGAGGGACTAAAATGTGAAATAAATAAAATATATGGACTTATATGAACATGGGTGTATTCAAATTTTGAATATTTTGAGTTTTGTGAAATAAGGACTAAATTGTGAAAAATATGAAATGTCAGGGGCAAAAGTGTAATTTTCCTATTTATGTGTTTTTGGATGAATTTGATTGAATATTTGATTAAATAAGTTTAATTTATATTAATTTAGATCAAGAAAAGAGAAAATCGGATTTGGATCGAGGAAAAACTAAAGTTGTCGACTAATCGTCCCGTTCCGCTTTACATCATCCGAGGTAAGTTCATAAGCAAATAGATGTACTTAATTTTAATTAAATGCAAATTATATGTGTTTTAATTTTAATTAAATGCAAATTATATGTGTTGAAATGAAATGTAAACATATATATATATATATGCAAATGTCGAATGTCGAATGTATACAAGCTTGGTAACCATGTTCATGTATTCGTTTCGACCGAGTTACGACGTCCAAAGCCCCATTTGAACATTAGGAATAGCTGGGATACATATGTCATGACATAGGATTCCTATATGTGATGTGCGATTAAGACCATGGCATCGATATGTGACTCCGATATGTATGTGCGAGTAAGACCCTGTCTAGGACAATGGCATCGATATGTGATTACATGTGAGACCACATCTAGGACATTAGCATTGTACAATTTGTTTAAATATTTGAGTGTCCTATCCAATTCCGAATGGTTCATTGGGCAAAGATAAGTTGTGATTGAATGTGTAAAACGAGCTAAATAGCCAGGTATGAATTAGCTTGTTTTTTACTTAAAATAAGGTAAGTAAATAACTTAATACTTGTTACAAATTATGTGTAATGCAAATGAATAATATATGTGATCTAGGTAAGTGTATTCGGCCTTGTGAATATTATTGAAATGAATCTTAATTATGTGCATGTATGATCAGGTGTATTTGGCCACATAACTAGTATATGTATATGAAGTTATATTTTAATACATGAGCTTATACATTCAAGTATATTTGGACTAGGTTTTATAACGACTATTTGGCCTTGAGAGTTGAATGATAATATGTTAATTTGGCTATATGAGCATTCGGCCAAGGTGACATTTATGAATGAAAATATATATAATAATTATGAACTTTATATGTTTGGAATTAAATGTGATAATGATAATAAAATTTGGTTTAATTTAATTAAGTTGATAATATCATTGGGTTGTTTATTTGCTTATGGCTTACTAAGCTATAAAAGCTTACTCTGTGTGTATGTGTGCTTCTGTTTTATAGATTTTGGATCAAGTTATGAGCTCAGGGATCGTCAGCAAAATCTATCACACCATCGATTGTTTTTGGTACAATATAAGTTTAAACTTGGATCTATGGCATGTATAAGCTAGGTTATATTTGGATAGGTATAACGTGGTATATATATTAAGACATACGAAAATGGCTAATATGATAAGTGAATATATGAATGTAGTCATGATCATATATGTTATATGCATGGAATATTGTTGATGGTTTTGGATGTGATTTGGTTGAATTGGTTTTGATATATAAAATAATAATAATAATATTTATTAGATGATTTACTTTTTAAAATTCTGTTCTGAACTGTTTTTGTCGGTAATTCCTCGTAACCCCGTTCCAGTGACGGATACGGGTTAGGGTGTTACATTTGATTGTTATCTGAGCTACAATTTAGTCGATTTAGGACTAATGTAGCGCATGTGAGTATAGCTATGCATGCCATATTGATATACTATGATAGTGTGATGATTTCTGACAATTAAAATGTGTTTTCGTATACTAAATGGATCCCGATCGAGCCGTAGCAGATGACCTGGAAAGTAATGCACCCGCTCCCGCACAAGGGGCAGTGCAGTCTGATACTAGACCTATTACGAGTAGCCATGAGGGAGAGGCTAAACAAGCCTTCTTCTAGACGATGAACGACTGGTTCACTCAGTATATCCAGACTAATCCGGCTACACAACAACCTCCACCCTCAACTAATCCTTCTCCGATACCTGCTATACGTCAAGTAATTGATCCATTGTGATTGCATAAGTCCCTTGTTGATAAAATTAGAAAACACGAGGCTGAAGAATTCAGAGCTACTGATGATGATGATGCTGAGCGAGCTGAATTCTGGCTTGATAATACTATCCGCTTTGATGAGCTATCTTGTACCCCGGATGAGTGTTTAAAATGTGCCATATCATTGTTAGAGACACCGCATATCACTAGTGGAATACACTAGTATCAGTGGTTCCGAAAGAACGGGTGACCCGGGAGTTCTTTCAGATTGAGTTTCGTAAGAAATACATCAGCCAGATATTTATCGATCAGAAGCACAAAGAATTTCTGGAATTAAAACAGGGTCGCATGACTGCGACAGAATATGAACAGAAATTCGTGAGACTCAGTCGATATGCCTGAGAGTGTGTTTCGATCGAAGTTATAATGTGTAAAAGATTCGAAGACGGGTTGAACGAAGACATTAAACTACTTGTTGGCATACTTGAAATAAAAGAGTTCGTAGTACTGGTTGAGCAAGCATGCAAAGCCGAAGAGCTCGGGAAAGAAAAAAGAAAAGCTAACTTTGAAGCTAGAGATTCACGTAAGAGATCATCAAGTAAGTCTTTTCAGTTGGCATCATAGAGATTTCGGGATGATTCTAGTCGTTCAAAGGCTACTACAGGTTATACTAAACGTGATCAGGATAGACCACCTGTAAATTCGAAAGCTACCTCAGTAGCTAGTGTTTGTAACATTAAATCAAATCAACTGGAGTGTAAATATTGTGGTAAACAACATCCCAGCAGTTGTAGATTGTACGATCATGCCTGTTTTAAATTTAGATCGATGGATCACTTCATCCATGAATGTCCTGAGTTGGTCGAGCAAGATACAGTGAAAAATACAAGATCAGGTAACACTGCAGCTCGAGGTAGACCACCCAAAAATACGGGTAGTGTGAGTAGAAGTCAGAAAGGAACTAAAGACACAGCAATTTGATCTGAGGCTCGCGCACCTGTCAGAGCTTATGCTATACGCGTACGTGAGGAGGCTTCATCCCCAGATGTTATTACTGGTACATTCACTCTCTATGATACTAGTGTAATAGCATTGATTTATCTTAGTTCGAATCATTATTATGTGTGTGAGACTTTAGTATTCAGTAAGACTTTGCCTGTTGAGTCGACTGAGTTTGTTATTAGAGTATCGAACCCCTTGGGCTGGGTGTGTTATTGTTAACAAAGTGTGTAAGAATTGTCCTTTGATGATTCGAGATTCATGTTTTCCAGCTGATTTGATGTTGTTGCCATTCGACGAGTTCAATATAATTCTGGGTATGGACTGGTTGACTTTGCACGATGCTGTCGTAAATTGCAAAAGAAAGACTATTGATTTATGGTGCAAGAATGATGAGATTGTTCAGATTGAATCTAATGATCTGAATGGTTTACCGGCAGTGATATCTTTGATTTTAGCTCAAAAGTATGTGAGAAAGGGCTGTAAATTTTACTTTGCATATGTGCTTGATTGTAAAGTGACTAAAAGAAAGATTGAATTAGTACCAGTTGTGTGCGAGTATCCGGATGTATTTCTTGAAGAATTGTCGGGTTTTCCACCTATCCAAGAAGTAGAGTTTGGTATTGAGTTAGTACCGGGGATGACTCCGATTTCGATAGCTCCATACAGAATGTCACCTACTGAATTAAAAGAATTGAAAGCTCAGTTGCAAGAGTTGACAGATAGAGGTTTAACGCGACCGAGTTTCTCTCCCTGGGGTGCACCAGTTTTATTTGTGAAAAAGAAAGACAAAATTATGAGAATATGTATCGAATACAAACAACTCAATAAGGTGACTACAGAGAATAAATATTCGTTGCCTAGTATTGACAACCTGTTCGATTAGTTGAACGGAGCTACAGTGTTTTCAAAGATAGATTTGAGATTAGGCTACTATCAGTTGCGAGTTAAAGACTCCGATGTGCCAAAGACTGCTTTCCGAACGAGATATAGACATTATGAGTTTCTGGTTATGCCTTTTGGACTTACTAATGCACCTGTTGTTTTCATGGATTTGATGAATCGGGTCTTCAGACAGTATCTGGATCAATTTGTGGTTGTGTATAGATGACATATTGATCTATTCCCAGGATGAAACAGCGCATACCGAACATTTGAGACTTGTGTTACAGACTTTACGAGATAAATAGTTGTATGCTAAGTTTAGTAAATGCGAGTTCTGGTTACGTGAAGTTAGTTTTCTGGGCCATGTCGTATCAGCATCAGGTATTCAGGTTGATCCGAGTAAGATTTTGGCTATACTTGATTGGAAACCTCCGAGAAATGTTTCTGAAGTCTGAAGTTTTTTGGGATCGCTGGTTACTATAGACGGTTTGTGAAAGGTTTCTCTATGATTACAACCCCGATGACAAAGCTACTTTATAAAGATGTTAAGTTCGAGTGGTCAGAAAAGTGCCAGAAAAGTTTTGATCAATTGAAAGCCTCGTTGACAGAAGTTCCAGTACTAGTTCAGCCCGAATCGAGTAAAGAATTTGTTATCTATAGTGATGCATCTTTAAATGGTTTGGGTTGTGTGTTAATATAGGAAGGCAAAGTCATAGCTTACGCCTCGAGATAGTTAAAGCCGCATGAAAAGTACTATTTGACACACGACTTAGAGTTAGCAGCTATTGTGTTTGTATTGAAGATATGGCGTCACTACTTGTTCGGTGAGAAATGTCCTGTTTATTCTGATCACAAATGCCTGAAATATTTGATGACTCAAAAAGATCTGAATTTGAGATAGCGTCGATGGTTAGAGTTATTAAAAGATTACGAGCTTGTGATTGACTACCATCCAGGAAAAGCTAATGTTGTTGCTGATGCTCTAAGTCAAAAATCACTATTTGCTTTGCGTACAATGAATGCACATATGGCTATATCTGATGATGGTTTGATAATAGCTGAATTAAAAACAAGACCGTTATTTGTTCAACAAATTTGTGATGTTCAAAAAGTTGATAATGATTTGTTAGCAAAACGGGCTCAATGTGATTCAAATATTGATTCAGAGTTCAGAGTTGATACTGAGGGTTGTTTAAGGTTTAGAAACCAAATATGTGTTCCTAGAAATTCAGAGTTAATTCAGATGATTTTAAACGAAGCTCACAGCAGTCGGTTATCTATTCACGCGGGTGGTACGAAGATGTATAATGATCTGAAATAGCTTTACTAGTGGCATGGTATGAAACGAGACATTTCTGACCTTGTTTCGAAATGTTTAGTTTGTCAACAAGTAAAAGTTGAGCATCAGGTACCTTCTGGATTACTTCAGCCGATCATGATACCTGAGTGGAAATAGGACAGAATCACTATGGATATTGTATCTGGTTTGTCATTGACACCAAGCAAGAAAGATGCAATATGGGTTATTATGGATAGATTGACTAAATCGGCTCATTTTGTTTCGGTTTGTAAAGATTACTCGCTTGATAAGCTAGCTGAATTGTATATTTCGCAGATTGTGAGATTACACGGAGTACCTATTTCTATTGTTTCGGATAAAGATTCGAGGTTTACATCACGGTTTTGGAAGAAACTGCAAGATGCATTAGGTACAAAATTACATTTCAGCACAGCTTTCCATTCGCAAACAGATGGTCAGTCCGAAAGAATCATTTAGATACTTGAGGATATGTTGAGATATTGCATTCTCGAGTTTGAAGGTACATGGGAACGATACTTACCTCTGATTAAAATTGCGTACAATAATAGCTTTCAATCGAGTATCAAAATGGCACCTTATGAGGCTTTGTATAGTCGTAAATATCATACACCATTGTATTGGACTAAACTCAGTGAAAACAAGATACACGAGGTCGATTTGATCAGAGAGACTGAACAGAAATTAAAAGTGATCTGTGAAAGTCTGAAAACAGCGTCAGATCATCAAAAATCGTATACGGCTTGAAATGAAAAGGTATAGAGTTTCAGATCGGAGATAAAGTATTTTTGAAAGTTTTACCGTGGAAGAAAATACTCAGATTCGGGCATAAAAGAAAACTGAGTTCGAGATTTATTAGGCCGTATGAGATTATAGAGCATATTGGGTCGGTTGCTTATAGACTGTTGTTGACACCTGAGTTAGAAAAGATCCAGAATGTATTTCATGTTTTGATGTGTAACACCCCAAACCTGGCCCAGACGTTATGGCCAAATCTGATGTGCCACATTGGAGTTAAACATCCGTGTTTCGTTTTAGTGTTTTAAAAGCCATATATTTTGCTGAGTTAACAAAGTGTATGGAAGCTAGGCACCAGGTAGGTATCCGAGGTAGAGGAGGTGAGCCATGAAGGCTGCTTAAGTACCAAGCTCTTTGATTGGATCCAATCCTAGACATGCCCACAACCATAGCCACACTTTGTTATACTGAGTTTAAATTTGTTTAAGTGGACGTCTTTGATAAATCAATTAATCGTGGCGTTGAGATATTTTAAAAACAATTATCGTTTTGAAAACACGTCCTAAGTCTAGCCCATTTGAATAATTATCAACCAATTTTAAAGTTATTAAAATTAAAATAATCCCGAAAAGAAATAAAAGGAAAGTTAGAATGGCCTTATTACAACCCAAAAATAAATAATTTTTAAAGGAAATTTAAAAAAAAACCAACGCTTATTTAAAAGTCCAAAGACAATCACCGTGGCCACTCTGAATCCCCTCCGGCTCAAGTCCCCACATCAAGGCTCACCTGCAAGGTTAAGGAAAGGGGGTGAGTTTGGAAACTCAGTGTGCAACAAGCCCCTTTCAGAGCCCAAAACAATAACAGCCTGTTGGGCCTAAGCCCATATCCAATCTCAACATGTCTTGGGCCACACCCTTTTCATATTTCATATTTCATAACACCGGGTCAAGCCTTTCCATATTTCATATTCGGGTCAAGCCTTTATCAGAACGCTAGGCCCAAAGGCCCATTTTTATAACACATGTAATGTCAATGAAAGAATGCAACCCATTTGGGGAGACTACTCAACCCACCTTCCGCTACTCTCCACCCATACCAACCAGCACACCATGTGGGGATTAACTCGACCCACCCCGCCATAACTCTCCACTGGCAGCATAGCTGCTTTATCATATATCTGGAGGCCTAGCCTCTTTTAATAACTGGGGCATAAGCCCTTTAATAACTGGGGCATAAGCCCTTTTGATAACTGGGGCATAAGCCCTTTTTATAACTGGGGCATAAGCCCTTTTGATAACTGGGGCATAAGCCCTTTAATAACTGGGGCATAAGCCCTTTTTCACTTCCTCCATTCATATAAAACCCAACCCAATGCATTTATGATTACATCATGTGCATATCATACATATCATGTGCATATCATACATGTCATGTGCATATCATACATACCATGTTTATCAAAATCCCATGTATTAAAATCATACATAAACCCTAGGGGTATAATGGTCATTTTTACCTAGGGGCAAAACGGTCATTTTCATGTTATAGGGGTAATCTTGTAATTTTACCAAAAATTAGGGTTTCCATGTCCATTAATGGTTACAAACAATTCATAGGTGCAAACAGTGATCCTGGCCCATTTTTAGCGAAATCGAGTTATTGGGCCTAAAACCCCTAATGGGCCCTACTTAGCCGATTCTGTCATCTAGGCCCATTTAGCCTATATTCCATAACGGTTTTAACAGTCTTATCATGCAATTTAACAGATTTCCCATTTTCTACCAAATTTACCCAAATGGGCCCAAAAGCCTATTGGGCCCTAATTCAGCCCCTCGAGGCCCAACCTACCTGTGAACGCCAAAACCACGTCCTTACCGTTTCCATTGTTCCCAATCATCATCTCATTGATTCTAACTAACTAGTGAGCATTCGCTTGCTCACAAGTCCTCGAAATGCCAGAATTTCGGCATTTCGGCATTTTATCGCTTTAAGCTATGAAAAAGGGTTCGTTACACACCTGTTTGGCGATATTCCTCGACGAGATCTCCTACACGATTTCTCCTATAATCCATCGTTAATAATCAGCTTCCCATAATTGAACCAAACCAAAACTCATCTAATACTAATACTTACACATTCGGCCACCATCCATAATGGCTTTAGGAATCTTACCTTTGTCGCGATTGATGACTAGGTCTAGCCACTCCGGTGATCCAAGCTACTCCAAGTCGACACTACACTTTGCTGCTCCTCCACTAAATAAACCACAAAAATATTAAAAGAAGACCCCATAAGGCCTACACCCACATTCGGCCACCTCCCTAAACTAGAGGGGTTTCGACTTTTGGCCAAAAGTTACACTAGGAATTGTTTAGAGTTTGAGCACTTACCACAGTCTTTCTCCTCTTGAATCCAGATGCCTAAAAGGTAAAGGAATTGGATGCCAACAATTAAAAAGAAAAGAAAAGGTTGCTGGTCACAAAGAATCGACACCCCCTATCTTCACTGATTTCGGCTTTTTTTGCGGTATTTCGGTAGAAGTAGAGATTAAGGAAAGAACAATAAATGAGTAGAGGAAAGTAACGGGCTGGTTTTTGAATAAGAAAAGGGAGAAAATATGAGAGGAAAAATGGTAGATTCGGCTAGGGAAGAAGAAAGAAGAGAAAAACTAAAACAAAGGAGAAAACGGCACAGCTAAGACCCTAATGCCGAAATTACTAACCTAATACCCTTCTGCCAAATTCCCCTCTCTAACCCCTTCCAAACGGCTAAGCTCTATCCTTCTCTCAAATCCCTAAAATCTCTCCCCTTATCCCTCCTTAATCCATGCGTTTGACTTGATCCAACTCTCCTCTTACAGAATCCACTTAGGTTCCAACACTTACCCTTCCTGCACATAAAAATAAATAATCTTATTTGCCACCACAGGGAATCGATCCCAGGTCTTCCCTTATGCTCCACACGCCACCTTTTTAGGAGCTTAATGGCGCCACCCTTGCCACTCTACCAAAGCTCTTTTGTGATACACTTTACCCACAACTTAATATAAGGGCACCTAGCCGTAACCCCTAACTCCTAAGTCCAAAATTTAAAAATTCAACCGGGTTTTGGCTAACTCATAAGCCTTCCATAAGCCCATTTACACACCCAAATTATGAATTCCATAATCACATACCAAATTTTAGAAAATTACTTAAAATATCAGGAATCGCGAAAAACCCGAAAATTAGGATGTTACATGATGCTTCGTAGATATCAATCGAATCCCTCACACGTGATTAGTCCGTCTGAGATTGAGATTAAGTCCGATATGACATATGAGGAAGAACCGATTCGTATTTTAGCTCTCGAAATGAAAGAATTACAAAATAAGAAAATCCTGTTAGTTAAGATACTTGGCATAAACACGAAATTGAGGGAGCAACATGGGAACCAGAGAATACGATGAAAGAACGCTATCTAAACCTATTCACCGGTAAGATTTTCGGGAACGAAAATCCCTAAGGGGGGAGAGTTGTAACAGCCCGATTTAGACCCTAGTCAAAACGGTGGTTTTGGGACCATGAATCTGAGTCAGAAAAATATTTTAAAATTATTTTATGTTTTTATTATGTGTGAATTTATATCTGTGAAATTTTCATATTTTAATTTTCTCGTTTGAGTGCCCGATTTAATAAAAGGGCTTAATCGTAAAAAATGTAAAATTTGCATGGTAATTGTTAAAGTGCCTAATTGCTTTGTTCTTTTAATGTGGGGTATTTATAATGCAATTATACCATTGAAATTGGCATGGACACATTCAGTCACTAGTTAGTGGGTGGAAATAATATTATAATGATTAAAGTTATAATATAAGTAATAATATGTATATATTAAAACATAAAATAAAAACAACCATGCATGTTATTTGTTATAGCCAAAACTAAAGAGAAAAGAAAGCTTTAAGGGTTCGGCAACTTGCTAAACTCAATCAAGGTATGTAATTAGCTCGATTTTGATAATTTTTACGTTTTTGAGATCGTTACTGAGTTATCTACAAGGCCCATGCTTGAATTTTTTATTTTTTTGAAAATTTTGAGTTATGCAATTGTTGAAAGCTTGTGATTTTCGTTGTTTGATGGTAGAAAATAAAAGATATGTGATAGATTAACATGTTTTGTATTGAAATTTTTGATGATTTTGAGTAATTAGAACTAAATTGCAAAAATAATAAATTGAGGGACTAAAATATGAAATAAATAAAATATATGGACTTATATGAACATGGGTAAAATTCGGCCTAACATGGGTGTATTCAAATTTTGAATATTTTGAGTTTTGTGAAATAGGGACTAAATTGTGAAAAATATGAAATGTCAAGGGTAAAAGTGTAATTTGCCCGTGTATGTGTTTTTGGATAAATTTGATTGGATATTTGATTAAATAAGTTTAATTTATACTAATTTAGATCAAGAAAAGAGAAAATTGGATTTGGATCGGGGGAAAACTAAAGTTGTCGACTAACCGTCCCATTCCGCTTTACATCGTCCGAGGTAAGTTTATAAGCAAATAGACGTACTTAATTTTAATTAAATGCAAATTATGTGTTGAAATGAAATGTAAGAATATATATATGAAATGCTAAATGTGTACAGGCTTGGTAACCATGTTCATGTATTCGTTTCGACCGAGTTACGACGTCCAAAAGCCCCGTATGAACCTTAGGAATAGTTGGGATGCATATGTCATGACATAGGATTCCTATATGTGATGTGAGAGTAAGACCATGGCATCGATATGTGACTCCGATATATATATGCGAGTAAGACCCTGTCTGGGACAGTGGCATCGATATGTGATTACATGTAAGACCACGTCTAAGACGTTGACATTGTACGATATGTGTAAATATCCAAGTGTCCTATCCAATTTCGAATGGTTCATCAGACAAAGATAAGTTGTGATCGAATGTGTAAAACAAGCTAAATAGCCAGGTATGAATTAGCTTGTTGTCTACTTAAAATAAGGTAAGTAAGAAACTTAATACTTGTTGCAAATTATATGTAATGCAAATGGATAATATATGTGAACTAGGTAAGTGTATTCGGCCTTGTGAATATTATTGAAATGAATCTTAATTATGTGCATGTATGATCAGGTGTATTCAGCCACATAACTAGTATATGTATATGAAGTTATATTTTAATACATGAGCTTATACATTTGAGTATATGTAGACTAAGTTTTATAATGACTATTTGGCCTTGGAAGTTGAATGATAATATGTTAATTTGGCTATATGAGTATTCGGCCAAGGTGACATGTCTGAATGAAGATATATATATATATATAATAATTATGCACTTTATATGTTTGGAATTAAATGTGATAATGATAATATAATTTGGTTTAATTTAATTACATTGATAATATCATTGGGTTGTTTATTTGCTTATGGCTTACTAAGCTATAAAAGCTTACTCTGTGTGTATGTGTGCTTCTGTTTTATAGATTTTGGATCAAGTTACGAGCTCAGGGATCGTCAGCAAATTCTATCACACTATCAACTATTTTTGGTACATTATAAGTTTAAACTTGGATCTATGGCATGTATAAGCTAGGTTATATTTGGATAGGTATAACGTGGTGTATATATTGAGCCATGCGAAAATGGCTAATATGATAAGTGAATATATGAATTTAGTCATGATCATATATGTTATATGCATGGAATATGGTTGATGGTTTTGGATGTGATTTGGTTGAATCAGTTTTGGTATATACATAATTATAAAATATATTTGTTACGTTACTCATGATAAAAATGATATGCGTATGTTTTGCATTAGATATTAATAGTTATTTTGGATTGATGAGTGAATTCCGATAAATGTTGGATTTGGATAATGAATATGTTTCATTAATGATTCGGCACTTGCATATATATGTTTTTAGGCATATATATATAGGTATGTGTGAGGTGTTTGATATATTTGTTAAGTTATATGTGTAATGAATGACTTTAGTTGATCATGTCTAAAGGTAATGTGTAGTTTATTAACATAATAAATGTGTATGAAATGTATGACATCATGAACAGATGAATTCGGTATCTAAGATTGAAAATGGATTAATGTGTACATGTTTTGGTTAAGTTATGTGATAACTTTGCTATATAGTAAAAATAGTTATTTGGTGTATCGTAGTACTGACACAAACCTTGATATATAATTTGACTTGTAAAATTTGCTTGGAAATTTGGTAAATGGCATGTATGTATATTGAGCTAATGATATATACATTTATATATTTATACTTTTGCATATGATAAATTTCGATATGTTTTATTCTCAAAATTTGTATGTTAAGACGGTCTAGTATTGAAATGAGTTGATAATGAAATATCTATATGTATTTGAATGGGATTTATTATTTTAATTCATTTATTATGACAAAGTATGTGTTTATATAGATGCGCATAGGTCATGGTTGTTAACATATTGAAATAGACAAGTAGATTTGACTTGGTATATTAATTAGATTTATTAAAATGTTATATTTGTGATTCGGCAATTGTGTTTTAAATTATGCATGTGCAACAAATTAGTAAGTAGATAAATTATTTCACATGTAAATCATTCAACTGCTATAAATATTAAGTTGTTTATATGATTTGAATATGAAATGAACACAATGGATTATGAGTTGAGCATTTAATTTCCATGATTATTTGTATGTATTGAGTTAACGGTAATTCGAATAATTGCAAATATGGTATAATTGAAACATGCTAGTTTGGTTTACAAAAAACAATAATATAAAAATTTAATAGATGATTTACTTTGTAACGAAAGTCTGTTCTGAACTGTCTATGTCGGTAATGCCTTGTAACCCCGTTCCGACGACTGATACGGGTTAGGGGTGTTACAGAGGCGAACTAAATTTCATCCTAAGACGGTCCAAAATTAAATGTATTAATTCATAATATAAATAATTTTAATTTATATCCAATTTAATTTGGGTTAATAAATTATTATTAATTAATTATGAAAAAAATGGTCAAGTTGAATCAAACCGACTGAACCGAACCATCAAGAAATGGACAGCCCAAAACCGTCCCAAGAGCTGACCCAAATCAGCTTATTAATTGATTATTTAAGCTTGCAAAGAGGCCCTCGAAGACTTGTTCAAGTTGCATTCAAACCCCTCCACAATTGGTGGCTTTGTAGATATGCCCCAAGCCAAATTTAGCAAAGTTGAAACCATCAACCGTGCCACATGTGTGGCCGGCCAAGGGATGGCTTTTTGGCTGCTATTTTTAGCTAATTTTAGCAGCCATCTTCAGCTATAAAAACCCCCCTTGGCTGATCATTCAACACACCTCAATTCATTCACATCTTTTCTCTCTTCTCTCTATTTTCTCTCTTCTTTGCCATTCTAAATTCTCTTGCTCTCTTGCCGATTTCCTCCCTTGGAAAAGGGGCGTTCATTAGCCATTTGGGAGCAACATTGAAGTGTTCATAGCAGCTTTGATCAACGAGGACAACAGAGAACGAAGAAAGGAGCAAGCTAGTCAAGCCACGAAAAAACACCAGATTTGATTCTTGTTCCCTATCTCTTTAATTTTTATTGTTGTTATGATGAACATATCTATGAATATTTATATTGTTGGAATGGTTAATTTAATCAATTTAGCTTGAATTTAATTCGTGTTAGGTTGATTGCATTTCATCTTCTTAAATTGTTAAACTTGTGTTTATGTTGCTATAGGCCTCGGTAAGATGCTTGATTAAGTAAAATCATGACAAAGTTATTCTTGCATTACAAATGTTACGTAACTAATGAATTAATTATTTAAGCGAACTGAAATTGTAATTAATAGACACAGTACTTAATTAGTACATGTTTAATCATCTAAGGTAGGCAACGATATCTAACGATACAATTGCCTTGCATAACTTGCAAGATTATTGTGATTAAACCATTTCAAGGTATGGATACTTTGTTACCTCACATAGTCTTTTATATGCTTATTAAATCGAGTTAATTGTTTAAATTGACATAGGGATATGTTTAAGAGATTATTTCAATTTAATAAGTATGTATGTGCTATAACATATTTGCCTATTAAGATTTGTTTAATCGATTGAATTGACATAGAGATATGTCCAAGAGATGAATGGCTTTTGGTAGGTGATTATGTTCATACGTTAGCAACTTACCGAGTTTCTGTGAATTTATTCGTAACAATGTAAACATGAGTTTAATAATTCTAAGTTATGAAATGTAATTAATTGAACACAATTATGTCATCTTGATTGAAATCGTATTTTAAAATAGTGCATTTGACATTTATTTATTTAGTTTAATTAGTTTAAAGTCTTAGTTTTTAATCACCCTCTTCAAAAAAAATATTTTTCTTCACTAAAGTGCTCTAAATAGCATTCATAAATAATTCTTTTCATAGTCGCTGTGGGTACGATAACTCGACATTTACTTGTCACTTTATTACTGGTTGCGATTGTGTACACTTGCACATTTTCGTCGTTCAGGGGTGCACCAGTTTTCTTCATAAAGAAGAAAGATATATCAATGAGATTGTGTATTGAATATCGACAGCATAATAAAGTTATAATTAAGAACAAGTATCCGTTGCCTAGAATTGATGATTTGTTTGATTAGCTAAAAGGAGCAACAGTATTTTCAAAGATTGATTTGCGATCTGGCTATTATCAGTTGAGGGTTAAAGATTCGGATGTGTTAAAAACTACATTTAGAACCAAGTAAGGGAATTATGAATTTCTTATTATGCCGTTTGGGTTAACTAACGCTCCTGCAGTTTTTATGGATTTGATGGATAGAATTTTCAGACCGTATTTGGATAGATTTGTTGTTGTGTTCATTGATGATATATTGATATATTCTCGAGACGAATCTGAGCATGTGGAACATTTGAGAATTGTGTTACAGACTCTACGTGATAAACAATTATTTGCTAAATTTAGCAAATGCAAGTTTTGGCTTCGATAAGTTGGATTTTTGGGTCACATTGTTTCAGCGAAAGGCATCTGAGTTGATCCGAGCATGATTTCAGCAGTTGTTGATTGGAAACCACCAAGAAATATTTCCAAGGTCAGAAGTCTCTTGGGATTAGCGGGCTATTATCGAATATTTATTAAGGGTTTCTCCATGATAGCTATACCGATGACTCGGTTATTATAGAAAGATGTAAAGTTTGAGTGGTCTGAGAAATGTCAACAGAGTTTTAATCAGTTGAAAGCACTGTTAACCGAGGCACCAGTTTTAGTTTAGCCTCAGTCAGGTAAAGAGTTTGTGATTTTTAGTGATGCGTCATTGAATGGTTTGGGATGTGTTTTGATGCAAAAAGGCAAAGTGATAGCGTATGCTTCCAGACAGTTAAAGACGCATGAGAAAAATTATCCGACACACGATTTGGAGTTGGCCGCAATAGTGTCTCTGTTAAAAATTTAGTGACATCACTTGTTCGATGAAAAATGCCATATATTTACTAATCACAAGAGTTTGCAGTATTTGATTTCTTAGAAAGATTTGAATTTACGACAACGAAGATGGCTCGAATTGTTGAAAGACTATGAGTTAGTGATTGATTATCACCCGGGGAAAGCAAATGTGGTCACGGATGCTTTGAATAGAAAATCTTTGTTCACTCTGAGAGCGATGAATACGGGATTGAGTTTGTCTGAGGATGGCTTGATTTTAGCAGAATTAAAAGCTAGACTGATGTTTTTACAACAAATTTGTGAGGCTCAAAAATGTGATAATGAATTTCAAGCTAAAAGAGTACAGTGCGAGTCAACTACCAATTCAGAGTTTCAGATCGGATTCGATGATTGTTTATTGTTTTGAGATAGAGTGTATGTACCGAAAAATACCGATACTATACAGAAAATTCTTCACGAAGCACACAGTGGTAGTTTGTCTATTCATCCGGGGAGTACTAAGATGTACAGTGATTTGAAACGAATGTATTGGTGGCCAAGTATGAAACGTGATATTTCTGATTTTGTGTCGAGATGTTTGATTTGTCAACAGGTCAAAGCCAAACATCAAGTACCTTCAAGACTGTTGCAGCCAGTGATGATACCAGAGTAGAAATGGGATAGCATTAAGATGGACTTCGTATCGATTTTACCCCTATTTTCGAAAAAGAATGATGCTATCTTGGTTGTTGTAGATCATTTGACGAAGCTGCACATTTTATTTCAGTACGTACAGACTTTTCCCTTGACAGATTAGCTGAGTTGTATATTTCTGAGATTGTCAGATTGCACAGAGTGCCAATCTCTATTATTTCTAATAGAGATCCGCAATTTACATCACGATTTTGGAAGAAATTACAAGAGGCTTTGGGTATACGATTGCATTTTAGCATCGCATTTCATCCTCAAACCGATGGTTAGTCTAAAGAGTGATTCAGATTCTCGAGGATATGCTCTGATGTTGTGTATTAGAGTTTGAAGGAAATTGGGAAAAATATTTACCTTTGGTTGAATTTGAGTATAATAACAGTTTTTAGTCAAGCAATAAGATGGCACCGTACGAAGCTTTGTATGGTTGTAAATGCTGAACTCTATTGTGCTGGACTGGGCTAGTGAAAAAAAGATACACGGGGTTGATTTGATTCAAGAAACTGAATAGAAAGTGAAAGTGATTGGTGACAGTTTAGAAGCCACTTCAGATAGACAGAAATCGTACGCAGATTTAAAGCGTAAAGATATTGAGTTTCAAATCAGTGATAAAGTGTCTCTAAAAGTATCGCATTGGAAAATAATTCTCTGATTTGGTCGTAAAGGAAAGTTGAGTCAACGATTTATCGGACCGTACGAGATTATCGAGAGAATTGGGCAGGTGGCTTATCAACTTGATTTACCGTCAGAGTTGGAAATTCATAATGTATTCCACGTATCTCTGTTATGACGGTACCTATCGAATCCTTTGTATGTTATTTCTCCAACCAAGGTTGAGATTCAGCCTGACATGTCGTATAATTAAAAATCGATCAGAATTTTAGCACGAGAGATCAAAGAGTTAAGAAATAAAAGAATAGCCTTAGTAAAAGTTCTTTGGCATCGTCACGGGATTGAGGAGGCTACTTGGGAACCCGAGGAAACTATGAGAAAGCAATACCCTAACCCATTTTCTGGTAAGATTTTCTAGGACGAAAAGTCCTAAAGGGGGAGAGTTGTAACAGCCTATTTTTAGTGGAATCAAAATAGTAGTTTTGGGACCATAAATCTGATGTCATAAATTTTATTTTAATATTATTTGGTGGTCTACAGCATGTTAGAATTATTGTAGAAAAATTTTGTTAAGAAATTTTATCGTTTGTATGCTCAATTTGTGAAAAAGGACTAAATCGCATAAAGTGTGAAAGTTGTGTTCTATTAGCTAAAGCTGTTAAATAACTATAGAAATTTAAATTTGAAGTCTTTATGTGGTAATTATACCACTAATTAAGTTAGTGGATGTGCATGGCTTGGTAATTGTGTAATTCTTAAAGTTAGGTAAGGGTAATTTGGTAAAAAGGCAATTAAAGGTAAAATAAACAAAAATAAGCTATCATCTTTCTCCTATTCTCTTTGTTCTGGCTGAATATCACCATTAGAGAGGAGAAAATTTTTGTTCAAGCTTTTTCCTTTGCATGTAAGTGAAAACTCATCCTGTTTTTGTTGATTTTTATGTTTTCGGGATCGTTGTAGCTTAAGCTAGCTAACTAGGGGATTAAATTGCAAAACTATTGAATAGTTTGAGATTTTCCATTGATTTGTATAATAGGTTTTTGAGGTTTAATGGAAGAATATGAGTCCTTGTTAATTAAACAACTTTTGTTAAAGGATTTTGATGAAATTGCCAAATAGGGGCTAAATTAAGAAATGTGAAAATGTTGTGTTAAATGTGTGAAATTTTTAATTGTATCGGCCGCTATAGGCTTATATAGAATTTGACTAGGCTTGTATAGGGAAGAAATGGCATGAATTTCATTTTACGAGCCTAGGGACTAAATTGTAAAAAGGTCAAAAGCATAGGGGCAAAATGATAATTTTTCCATAACATGAAATTTAGATTGAATTGAATAGAAAGTGAATTAAATTAGTTAAATTTGATTATATAGAACAAGACAAGCAACCTTCGAAATTAAATCGAGGAAAAGATAAAGTCGTTGACTAAAAGATTGTATTCTCCGTTTGAGTTTAAGGTAAGTTCGTATAGTTAAACAATTAATGTTTATTTATTTGATTGATGAATGAAATCATGGAATTTTTCATATTTATTGTTGAATTTTGAAATGGAACTATACATCACAGAATTGAGTACTGTAACACCTCGTACCCAAGACCGTTTCCGTAGTCGAACACGAGGTATTTACGGACTTATTTCATTGACTTACACAGTTTATTTGTTAAAGTCTCCCCTGTTTCAGGGTTCGACTGCTCTGACCTTCATGCATTACGACTTATATATCTCCCTGTACAGGGCTTCAATACTTATACCATTTGTTTCTAAGGAAACTAGACTCAAAAAGGAATCTATACATATATGGCATGACTTCTAATTATCTCTGGTTAATTTATAGTGAATTTCCAAAGTCAGATCAGGGGATCCAGAAATCGCTCTGGCCCTATTCCACGAAAACTTAAATATCTCTTAAAATACGACTCATATGATTCTTTCGTTTCTTCCATATGAAAGTAGATTCATCAAGGTTCAATTACATAATTTATCCACTATTTAATTTTATTCCTACTATTTTTAGTGATTTTTCAAATTTACATCACTGCTGCTGTCAGCATCTGCCTTTAAGGTAGACTTTACCTATTTCATAGTTTCCATGATTCAACTAGCCCTTTAGCATATATAGCACAAAATATGATCATGATTAACCATTCCAATGGCCAATCATTGCCAAGCATATCCACACCTCTCAATAACCATATACATACAAAATGATTATAACACTACGCTCAAAATATATAAGCCATTTTCGCATGGCTATCCAAATATATACAACACCAAAGTACTTGACTAATAACACAAGGGCAGTCCTATACATGCCATTAGCAGAGTTCAACTAAAAGAGTACCACAAGGGCTTTGATAGTGTGGACGAATTCGACTTTGACAATCTCGAGTCCGATAGCTGACGAACCAAAATCTATAAAACAGAGAATCAAAGAAACGGAATAAGCATTTAATGCTTAGTAAGTTTTGAGCAATGAAATTAGGCACAATTGAAGTATAGCATTCATATGACTAAACGGATAATTTCATATACACACATTCTCAAAATCATACCTACTTCACATTACCAACCCTTATACTCATACATAAGAGATCAACTTAACCAAAAGCCGGAAGCTCATTAATCGACTGAGCGAATACTATTTAAAAGGAATCAACTAATCCAATGCATATACGAAACATACCTCATCGTGGGATTTTACGAGCATATTAATTGAAATTATTACAGCAAGATCGCTCATTCCCAAACCAAGTGCCTTCGGGGTTTAACCGGATATAGCTACTCGCTCAAATGCCTTCGGGACTTAGCCCGGATATAGTAGTTCGCACAAATGCCTTCAGGACTTAGCCCGGATATAGTAACTCGCACAAATGCCTTCGGGACTTAGCCCAGAATTAGTAACTCGCACAAATGCCTTAGGGACTTAGCCCGAAATTAGTCACTAGCACAAATGCCTTTGGGACTTAGCCCGAAATTAGTCACTAGCACAAATGCCTTCGGGACTTAGCCCGGAATTAGTCACTAGCACAAATGCCTTCGGGACTTAGCCCCGTTATCATCCGAATATTCATGCACATATCAGTAAATCATGACACATCTTTATTTCATTTTCATAACTAGAATTCAAACACAAGTCAATTCTTAAGCATTCCCATTTTCGGCTCAATAGCCACATACAAACAAAGATGATTTGGTTTGCTTTATGACATGATCTCTATGCACATACGGCTACCCATCATACGTATAGACTAATTAACTCAACATATAATTCAAGTAGAATCATTATATCATCAGATATTTGTTACGATTATACGTCATGACTTAATCAAATCGTAAACTAAGTTTCATTACTCAAAACTTACCTCGGATGTTGTCGAACGATTTCGACGGCTATTCGATCACTTTTTCCTTCCCTTTATCGGATTTAGTTCCCCTTTGCTCTTGAGCTTAATTTAACAATAAATTGATTTAATCATTTGAACATCAAAAAGAGAAACTCAAGGTACTTAACCCATATATACATTAGACATTAGAGTCACATATATATGAAATCATGAATCAACTCAACATATTAGCCCACACTCTCTTTTAGCCGATTATCTAAGCCAAGATAAAAGCATCAATATGCTTGCCTCTAACCGAATACATGCAACACCAATCTACCTCATGTGGCCGAATATGCATGTCTATGTTGAGGCCGATTATATGTTTAATACTTCCTACAAATATGGTTACTTGTATTGACTACATACCATTTTGTTTCAAGTTCAAAACTCGCTAATACACATATATACACTAGTAATCAAATACTAACATTTGCACTTCACCTTACTACCAATTCTCATCTACTTCCTACCATGGCCGAATGCATCAAGACACCATACCATTTCAATTTTGGTCATGGGTTAAACAAAGAACTTAATGTCTAACTCAAAAATGCTAAAAAGAAAATCCAAGAGTCATCAATCACCATCACATGTATCATTACAAAGCTTCACACTTAGCATGCAAATGACATCAACACAAGTCCACCTTAGCCGAAACTTAACTCATCTTCATGCCTCATCACCACAACATCAAACACCAACCAAGAAGACAACACCCATGGCCGAATATCATCTCCATCTCATAGCAAAGATTTAAACCATGGGCTAGGTAGAACTCAAGCTAACAACTAAAAATATGCATGAATCTCATGGAACAACATCAACATACCTTAGTCTAGTGAACCACCATAGCCGATTTTCTCCAAGCTCTTTCCCTTCTTTTTCTTTCTTCTATTCGGCCAAGTTGAATAACATGAGAACTTTTTCTTCATCATTTTCCTTTTCATTATTTTATTACCATGCTCCTTATTTTATCATTCCTCCCATGAAACACTAACATAGCATGTTTATAATACCTTTTTACCCATAGCATGGTCGGCCACCATCCCAAGTTTTGGGTATTTTGACATGCAAGGACAACATTTTCTAGCATGCATCAATAGGCCACTTTAACATTTGCCTAGCACATTTCTAAATTTTCTCACACAAGTCCTATTTAGCAAAATTCACTTACAATTAACAAAATTCAAACATGAAATTTTCACACATGCCTATATACATATAAAAAGCATCAAATATAATGGTTAATTATTTTTATGACTCGGTCTTGTGGTCCCGAAACCACTTTCCGACTAGGGTCAATTTAGGGCTGTCACAACTCTCCCCTACTTAAGAAATTTTCGTCCCCGAAAATCTTACCGGTAAATAGGTTTGGGTATCGTTCTTTCATAGAGTTCTCGGTCTCCCAAGTAGCTTCCTCCATCCCGTGTTTGAGCCATAACACTTTTACTAAAGGAACCTTTTGTTTCAGAACTCTTTCACTTCACGAGCCAGATACGAATCGGTTCTTCTTCATAACTCATATCGGGTTGAATTTCAACCTCTGATGGATTAATTATGTGCGATGGATCAGATCTATAACGTCGAAGCATCGAAACATGAAAGACATCGTGAATCTTTTCAAGTTTAGGGGGCAAAATCAATCTATACGCAACTGGACCGACTCGTTCGGATATTTTATATGGCCCGATGAACCTCGGACTCAATTTGCCCTTACGCCCAAATCTGAGTATCTTTTTCCAAGGTGAAACTTTAAGAAACACTTTATCTCCCACCTGATACTCAATGTCCTTTCGTTTCAAATTCGCGTACGACTTCTGACGATCTGATGCTGCCTTCAGACTTTCACGAATTATTTTTACTTTCTGCTCAGCATCTTTAATCAAATCAACTCCGAAAATTTTACTTTCACCGAGCTCGGTCCAAAACAATGGTGTACGGAATTTTCGACCATACAAAGCCTCGTAAGGCGCCATCTTAATGCTTGACTAAAAATTATTGTTGTAAGCGAACTCAATCAAAGGTAGATATCGTTCCCATGAACCACTAAACTCAAGGATGCAGCATCTCAACATATCCTCGAGTATCTGAATTATCCGCTCGGATTGACCATCGGTTTGGGGATGAAAAGCGGTGCTAAAATGCAACTTGGTACCCAAAGCTTCTTGCAATTTCTTCCAAAATCGCGAGGTGAATCTCGGATCTCTATCCGACACAATAGAAATGGGTACCCCGTGTAATCTCACAATCTGAGAAACATACAATTCAGCTAGTTTATCCAGTGAATAATCCGTACGTACGGGAATAAAATGAGCTGACTTAGTCAGTCTATCAACAACAACCCAAATCGCATCTTTCTTACTTGTCGACAATGGCAACCCAGACACAAAATCCATCGTGACTCGATCCCATTTCCATTCAGGTATCATGATCGGCTGGAGTAAACCCGTAGGCACTTGATGTTCCACTTTCACTTGTTGGCATATTAAACACTTCAAACAAAATCGAAATGTCTCATCTCATACCATGCCACCAAACCGACGTCTCGGATCGTTGTACATTTTGTGCTCCCGGTGAATTGACATTCGCTACTATGAGCTTCGTTTAGAATCATCGAAATAAGTTCTGAATTTCTTGGAACACACAAACGACTTCTGAACCTCAAACAATCGTCGTCATCAATTTGAAACTCTGATTCCCTATCCGAAACACATTCAGCCCGTTTTGCAACCAATTCATCATAGACTTTCTGAGCTTCACGAATTTGATGAATCAACAATGGTCTAGCATTTAATTCTGCTACTAACACATTGTCGATAGAATGGATAAGTGTACATTCATCGTCAGTAAAGCAAGCGGTGATTTGCGACTCAAAGCATCCGCAACCACATTAGCCTTTCCCGGGTGATAGTCAATGACAAGCTCATAATCTTTTAACAACTCAAGCCAACGTCTTTGTCACAGATTCAAGTCCCTTTGAGTCATCAAATATTTGAGACTTTTGTGATCCGAATATACATGGCACTTCTCACCAAATAAGTAATGTCGCCATATTTTCAAAGCGAATACGATGGCAGCCAGTTCGAGATCATGGGTTGGATAATTTTTCTCATGTGCCTTCAGTTGCCTCGACGCATAAGCTACAACTCGACCTTCTTGCATCAATACACAACCCAACCCAAGTAAGGATGCATCACTGTAAATGACGAACTCCTTGCCTGATTCGGGCTGCACTAGTACTGGAGCTTCCGTCAAATGAGTTTTCAATTGATCGAAATTTTTCTGACACTTTTCTGTCCATTCAAACTTAACATCTTTCTGAAGTAGTTTCGTCATTGGTGTGGCTATCATCGAGAAACCTTTTACAAACCGTCGGTAGTAACCAGCAAGTCCCAAAAAGCTCCGAACCTCAGTAATATTTCTCGGAGGCTTCCAGTTAAGTATGGCTGAAATTTTGCTCGGATCAACTTAAATACCCGATGCAGATACCACATGACCCAAGAAGCTCACCTCTCTTAACCAGAACTCACACTTACTGAACTTAGCATATAACTGCTTATCTCGTAAAATCTGCAACACTAATCTCAGGTGCTCAGCATGCTCGGTTTCATCTCTTGAGTAGACCAAGATGTCATCAATAAACACAACTACAAACCGGTCCAGATACTGTCTGAAGACCCGATTCATCAGATCCATAAATACCGCAGGGGTATTAGTGAGCCCAAACGGCATCACTAAGAACTCGTAGTGACCGTATCTCGTTCTAAAAGTTGTTTTGGGTATATCCGAATCTCGAATTCAAGAATCGATAATAACCCGATCTCAAATCTATCTTTGAAAACACTGAGGCTCCCTTTAGTTGATCAAACAAATCGTCAATGCGCGGTATCGAATATTTATTCTTTATTGTCACTTTATTCAGCTGACGATAGTCGATGCACAACCTCATGGTTCCGTCTTTCTTTTTCACAAACAATACTGGTGCACCCCAAGGTGAGAAACTTGGTCGAGCGAAACCTCTATCCGTCAAATCTTGCAACTGAGCTTTCAATTCCTTTAATTCTTTTGGTGCCATACGATACAGAGCTATCGAAATCGGTGTAGTCCCAGGTACAAGCTCAATACCAAACTCTACCTCCCGAACAGGTGGTAAACCCGGTAATTCTTGGGGAAAACATCCAGATATTCACAAACCACCAAGCATGATTCAGCTTCTTTTCTAACTCTTTGTCATCGAGTACATATGCAAGGTATGCTTCGCACCCCTTTCTTACATATTTCTGAGCCAACATCGATGATATTACAGCTGGCGACCCATTCAAGTCAGTAGACTCAACTCGAATCATCTCATTATTTGCACACCTCAAATCGATAGTTTTTCTTTTGCAATTTACAACTGCATCGTGAACGGTTAGCCAATCCATACCGAGGATAACATCAAATTCATCAAACGGTAAAAGCATCAAATTGGCCGGAAAGCAGGAACCTCTGATTTCTAAGGGACATTTCTTACACACTTTGTCGACAAGCACATAATGACCCAAGGGATTTGACACCCGAATTACGAACTCAGTAGACTCAACAGGTAAAGTCTTACTGGTTGCTAAGGTTTCACATATATAAGAATGAGTAGAACCAGGGTCAATCAAAGCAATCACATTAGTATCAAAGAGAGTGAAAGTACCGGTCATAACATCAGGCAAAGAAGCATCCTCGCGTGCACGTATAGCATAAGCTCTAGCAGGCGCACGAGCCTCAGATCTGGTTGTAGCATCTCTAGATCCTCTCTGACCACCACTAGCATTGCCCGTGTTTCTAGACGGTCTACCCCGAGCAGTAGTAGCACCTGGTTTCCCACTCTGATTTACATTTTGTTCAGACAGTCTCGGGCAATCCTTGATAAAATGGTCAGCTGATCCGCATTTATAACAGGAGCGGTCATGGAATCTACAACTCCCCGAATGCCATTTACCACAATACTGGCACTCCGTTCTGTCTCGACGATCGTTTCCAACACTGGCGACCAAAGTGACTCGTGTACTCACAGGGGTCACCACGATCTCGTCTAGAAAAACCAAGTGTCTCTAAACCGCCTAAGTCATCTCTAAATTTCTTCGATGATGTTGGAAGGTCTTTCGAAGATCTCTTACGAAACTCCTTTGCTCCCATATCGCTTTCCTTTTCTCCTCATCGAGCTCCTCGGCTTTGCAAGCTCGCTCGACAAGTACCACAAATTCTCGGATTTCTAAAATGCCAACATACAGACTTTATATCATCATTCATCCATCTTGAAATGTTTACACATCACACTTCAAGAAATGCATTCTCGTGCATCTGGCTAAGCCTCACAAATTTTCGTTCATAGTCGGTAACCGACATGGAACCTTGTTTAAGTTCAAGAAATTCCTTCCGTTTTGGTCAATGAATCTCGATCGATATACTTCTTTCAAACTCGGTTTGGAAAAACTCCCAAGTTACTTGCTCTCTGGCACAACAGAAATCAACGTATTCCACCAATAGTAGGCGTAATCACGTAGCAAGGAGATAGTACACTTTAAGCATTCATCGGTGTGCAAGATAGTTCATCAAGTACCGAATAGTGTTATCCAACCAAAATTCAGCTTGCTCGGCGTCGTCGCTGTCCGTAGCTTTAAATTCAGTAGCCCCGTGTTTTCGGATTCTGTCAACTAGGGGCTTATTTGACCTTATTTGGTCAGTGGCCGGAGGCATTACAGGTGCGGGGGTTGTATTAGTCGGGAATGGGGGTTGTGGAACAGCCGTATTAGTTCGAATGTATTGGTTGAACCAATCATTCATCACACTATAAAAAGCTTGTCTAGCTTCATCGTTTGGATTACTAGCAATAGGTTGAGAGTCCGCCGGCGCTGTCCCTTGCGCGGGAGCAGGCGCTACACTCTCAAGATCATCAGCTACCACTCAGTTGGGATCGGGATCCATTACTATAAATAAACACATTTTCAATTGTCAGAAATCACCACACTATCAAATAATCGCAAAATGGCATGTACAGCTAGACCCAAACGTATTACGGTAGTCCTAGAATCGACTAAACCGTAGCTCTGATACCAATAAAATTGTAACACCCCATACCCGAGACCGTTGCCGGAGTCGAACACGAGGTATTTACGGACTTATTTCGTTGACTTACACAGTTTATTTGTTAAAGTCTCCCCTGTTTCAGGGTTCGACTGCTCAACCTTCATGCATTACGACTTATATATCTCCCTGTACAGGGCTTCAATACTTATGCCGTTTGTTTCTAAGAAAACTAGACTCAAAAAGGAATCTATACATATATGGCATGACTTCTATTTATCTCTGGTTAATTTATAGTGAATTTCCAAAGTCAGATCAGGGGATCCAGAAATCGCTCTGGACCTGTTCCACGACAACTTAAATATCTCTTAAAATACGACTCATATGATCGTTTTGTTTCTTCCATATGAAAGTAGATTCATCAAGGTTCGATTACATAATTTATTCACTATTTGATTTTATTCCTACTATTTTTAGTGATTTTTCAAATTTACATCATCTTCTTTGTCAAGATTCGCCTTTAAGGTAGACTTTACCTATTTCATAGTTTCCATGATTCAACTAGCCCTTTAGCATATATAGCACAAAATATGATCATGATTAACCATTCCAATGGCCAATCATTGCCAAGCATATCCACACCTCTCAATAACCATATACATACAAAATGATTATAACACTATGCTCAAAATATATAAGCCATTTTCGCATGGCTATCCAAATATATACAACACCAAAGTACTTGACTAATAACACAAGGGCAGTCCTATACATGCCATTAGCAGAGTTCAACTAAAAGAGTACCACAAGGGCTTTGATAGTGTAGACGACTTCGACTTTGACAATCTCGAGTCCGATAGCTGACGAACCAAAATCTATAAAACAGAGAATCAAAGAAACGGAATAAGCATTTAATGTTTAGTAAGTTTTGAGCAATGAAATTAGGCACAATTGAAGTATAGCATTCATATGACTAAACGGATAATTTCATATACACACATTCTCAAAATCATACCTACTTCACATTACCAACCCTTATACTCATACATAAGAGATCAACTTAACCAAAAGCCGGAAGCTCATTAATCGACTGAGCGAATACTATTTAAAAGGAATCAACTAATCCAATGCATATACGAAACATACCTCATCGTGGGATTTTACGAGCATATTAATTGAAATTATTACAGTAAGATCGCTCATTCCCAAACCAAGTACCTTCGGGGTTTAACCAGATATAGCTACTCGCTCAAATGCCTTCGGGACTTAGCCCGGATATAGTAGTTCGCACAAATGCCTTCGGGACTTAGCCCGGAATTAGTCACTAGCACAAATGCCTTCGGGACTTAGCCCGGAATTAGTCACTAGTACAAATGCCTTCGGGACTTAGCCCCGTTATCATCCGAATATTCATGCACATATCAGTAAATCATGACACATCTTTATTTCATTTTCATAACTAGAATTCAAACACAAGTCAATTATTAAGCATTCCCATTTTTGGCTCAATAGCCACATACAAACAGCATGATTTGGTTTGCTTTATGACATGATCTCTATGCACATACGGTTACCCATCATACGTATAGACTAATTAACTCAACATATAATTCAAGTAGAATCATTATATCACCGCATATTTGTTATGATTATACGTCATGACTTAATCAAATCGTAAACTAAGTTTCATTACTCGAAAACTTACCTCGGATGTTGTCGAACGATTTCGACGGCTATTCGATCACTTTTTCCTTCCCTTTATCAGATTTAGTTCCCCTTTGCTCTTGAGCTTAATTTAACAATAAATTGATTTAATCATTTGAACATCAAAAAGAGAAACTCAAGGTACTTAACCCATATATACATTAGACATTAGAGTCACATATATATGAAATCATGAATCAACTCAACATATTAGCCCACACTCTCTTTTAGCCGATTATCTAAGCCAAGATAAAAGCATCAATATGCTTGCCTCTAACCGAATACATGCAACACCAATCTACCTCATGTGGCCGAATATGCATGTCTATGTTGAGGCCGATTATATGCTTAATACTTCCTACAAATATGGTTACTTGTATTGACTACATACCATTTTGTTTCAAGTTCAAAACTCGGCTAATACACATATATACACTAGTAATCAAATACTAACATTTGCACTTCACCTTACTACCAATTCTCATCTACTTCCTACCATGGCCGAATGCATCAAGACACCATACCATTTCAATTTTGGTCATGGGTTAAACAAAGAACTTAATGTCTAACTCAAAAATGCTAAAAAGAAAATCCAAGAGTCATCAATCACCATCACATGTATCATTACAAAGCTTCACACTTAGCATGCAAATGACATCAACACAAGTCCACCTTAGCCAAAACTTAACTCATCTTCATTCCTCATCACCACAACATCAAACACCAACCAAGAAGACAACACCCATGGCCGAATATCATCTCCATCTCATAGCAAAGATTTAAACCATGGGCTAGGTAGATCTCAAGCTAACAACTAAAAATATGCATGAATCTCATGGAACAACATCAACATACCTTAGTCTAGTGAACCACCATAGCCGATTTTCTCCAAGCTCTTTCCCTTCGTTTTCTTTCTTCTATTCGGCCAAGTTGAACAACATGAGAACTTTTTCTTCATCATTTTCCTTTTCATTATTTTATTACCATTCTCCTTATTTTATCATTCCTCCCATGAAACACTAACATAGCATGTTTATAATACCTTTTTACCCATAGCATGGCCGGCCACCATCCCAAGTTTTGGGTATTTTGACATGCAAGGATAACATTTTCTAGCATGCATCAATAGGCCACTTTAACATTTGCCTAGCACATTTCTAAATTTTCTCACACAAGTCCTATTTAGCAAAATTCACTTACAATTAACAAAATTCAAACATGAAATTTTCACACATGCCTATATACATATAATAAGCATCAAATATAATGGTTAATTATTTTTATGACTCGGTCTTGTGGTCCCGAAACCACTTTCCGACTAGGGTCAATTTAGCGCTGTCACAAGTACAATCGTCTTATGCAAGTAATGAATTAACGGATAAGACCATGGTTGGACCATGGCAATATTTGTATGTAAGACCATAGCTAGGCTAAGGCATTCAAATGATAAGACCATAACTGGGTTATGGCATTATAAGTGTAAGACAATGGCAAGGCCATGGCAATTCACGTGTAAGACCATAGTCAAACTATGGCATAAAGAAAACGACGTACTCATATCCGTAAGTCGTTATCAAATTTAGAAAGACAAGGCAAGTATATTTATCGATATTTAAAGAATTCAATGAGGTTCGCGGTAATATGAGGTGATCCGAGTTAATACAAATTACTATAAGTATTCGTGAGAAATACGAAAAATAATATATAGTGATTGAATTCATGCATGGCTAACCTACTCATGTTTACGTGATAGGCTATTGGCCGAATTGGAATTTGTCTATGTTTATTTATATTTATTTAAATTGTGGATGAATTGGTAAGTTATATTGATTAGTATTACGAACTTACTAAGCTTAATTGCTTACTCGGTTTATGTTTTCATGTTTTATAGTATTTCAAAAGCTCGCTCAATTTAGAAGTCGTCGGAGATCGTGTCGCACTATCAAACTCTCATTTTAGTACTTTGGACTTGGTATATTTTAGGTTAAATGGCATGTATAGGTGTTTTGTTTAATTAAGCGCTAAATAAACTTAAATTGAATTATTAATTATTAGAGGTTAAAAGTACAATTGTTCTATTTTACCAAGAGGGGGAGGCAAGGCCTTCTTTGACCTTAGAAAAGGGATTATCCAAGTTTAAACTTGGAATTCTTTAACCAACTTATCTCCCTTTAATATTGAAAAAATTTGCAACATGATAATACTTTTTCAAAATTATAAATATATCTCCATTCTACTTTTTTTACATCTAATGAAAACTCTAAATTTGCTGAACTTAATACTTAATGATCCATATTAACGTGTTATGGTGGAACATAAAATAGATACTGCATATCCAAATATTCTTAGATGAAATCTATTGGCTTATAAATGAAAGTCAATTCTCACGAGACAAATATTTCTTACATGTTGGCTTGATGCAAATAAAATTACATGCTTACTTTAAAGCTATTTTTATATTAATGGTTAAGCAATTAAATGGAAGCATAGTTTTGCTAACCATTAAGTATAGCATATATACATAGAAACTTAATATTATCCCAGCAAAAACTACAAAAATCAAGCTTCGGATATAATGTACCAGCCTTGTTAGCACAAATTGCATACTATAGAGATTATGCACAATCAAATTATTTTAAGCAATAATATCGCAAACTTCGGGTTGCATACATGTGATACAGGAACTTATATATTATTTGGTTATCATCTAAAAATGCAACCGGCCTCTAACTTTTGCTGATATTAGTATTGATGACAATTATTAAAATATAACTTCTAATTCTTCAATAAAATCATATAATTTTTCATCGAATTATTTTGCATCACCATTGACTCGAGATTGTCTAACCGGTCATACCAACACTATGAACTTCTTTTGTAACATCCCAAATTAGGGTCTAGTCGGAACAGTGGTTTCGAGACCACAATATAAAGTAGAAATAATTTTTTTATGATTATTATGAGGCCTATGATATGATTTCATGCTTGTGTGAAAATTTCATGAAGAAATTTTATTGATAAAGTGTCCAATTTGACATTTAGGGCTAAATTGAAAAAGTTGCAAAATGTGAGTTTTGGAAGCTTTAAGCATGAAATTGCCATGGATTATTAATTAGAGGTCCTTAAATAGCAATTTGCCCAATTTTTATTTTTATGGAAAAAAATGGGCATGAATAGGAAATTTTTGAAAGAAAGGTCTTAAGGGCATTTTTGTCATTTAGTTAATAAAAGAATAAAAAGGGAAAATAAGTTAAAAATTGTGTCCATCTTCTCCTACCTTGGCCGAAAACCTCAAGGAGCCATAGCTAGGGTTTTGTTCAACTTTCAAGCTCAATAGTAAGTGCATCCTAGCCCCGTTTTTAATGCTCTTTACATTTTTGAAACCCTCGTAACCTAATTTACCTATTTCTAGCCATATTTTGAAATAGGGTCCATGTTTGAAATTTGACCCATGTATGGCATGCATGTATTTTGATGTTTAATGGAAGAACATGAATGTTTAATGTGTGATAAACATATTTTACTAAGTGATTTCCAGTTAAAATGGCTAAAAAGGACTTGTTTGTAAAGTTTTTAAAATGAGTAGTAAGATGTATGATTAATGAGAAATGTGGGCTGCCATGAGCATGTTATAAGTTCAGTTAAGCTTGGGTAACAAAAAAAATGAACACATTTCATTTTACGAACCTAGGGGTTAATTTGTAATTATGTGAAAGTTTAGGGGTAAAATTATAATTTTTCCAAAGTATGATTTATGGATTGATTTGAACAATGTGATAATTAATAAGTGAAATTTGCTATTATAGATCAAGAAAAACGGAGTCCAGACCTAAACCGAGGAAAGAACAAGGTTGTGGACTAAATCGAATAGTTAGCCATATTTTGGTACCGAGGTAAGTTTGTGTGTAAATAATGTAATGTTACATTATTATGTAGTTAATGCTTTAATATTTCATGAATTGTGTAATTGTCTTTGTGGATTTAATTAATGATTACTTGATGACGATTCGACGAAGTTTGATAACTTAAAATCCTGGTTGAACCTTAGGAATAGTTAGGATACGAATGTCATGACATTAAAGTTATGTGTAATCCCATGTAAGATCATGTCTGGGACATGGCATTGGCATCGATATGTGATCCCATGTAAGACCATGTCTGGGACATGGCATTGGCATCAATATGTGATCCCATGTAAGACCATATCTGGATATGGCATTGGCATCTATATCAGACATCGTGTAAGACCATAGATGGGCTATCAGCTTCGATCTGTGACCCCATGTAAGACTATATCTGGGTTATGGCATTGGCATCTTACTATGTATATGAGAGTTCCCAAGTATCCTTTAGTATTCCAAGTGGTTCAATAGGTAATCCAACGATTATGTCAATGAGATGACAAGGTGTGATCATGTTGAAAGGGTACAGGTACATACACAAAGCTCATAAATATTGAGATTATGAATCGATGAGACCTTAGAAGAAGTGAATGAATGAATTATGATCATGAGTTTTATTGTAATTATGTAAATAGCATGACTTAAAATGTGCCTATGATACTTGATGACATTGTGATAAATATTATTATGTTATGGTATAATAATGCATGGTTAATGTTGTTAATTATTTACATGTAAACTTACTAAGTTTTATGCTTACTCCCCTTTCTTTTTCATTTTCTTATAGTATCGCCAAGCTAGCTCGGGGATCAAAGGACATTGGAGCTCAATTCACATTATCAAACTAATCTTTTGGGTATAGTAAATCCAAGTATTTTAAGTATGGCATGTATAGGGACTTGGTCTTTTTGTTGTATGTGATATTGGTTTAGCCAAATGTGTTGGCTTATAATGATTTGATGATTCATTTTGTATATGGCCATGAGATATGGCTCATATTAATTATGGAGATGTAATCCTATTCATATATGCATGCATGTGCTATGGTCACTAATGTTATGGTTAAATTCATTTGGCATGGATGAATTGTGGATATGATCATGGATGTTTGATGATGGAAATATGAGTAAATGGCATAATAATAATTAAGGCATGAATGTATGAAATGAAAGTAAATTGATGTTTCATATTTCATGTGAATTTGGTAAGCTTGGTCTAAATAAGATATGAAGTCTTAAGCATGTATAAATTGATAAGAAGTTGATATGCATGAGCCATGTTTATGAATGTGCAAGTGCTCATTTATGCTATGTAGGATGTCATGGATATGTGTAAGTGTGCATGTGTTATTGAGAGTGACAAAAGGCTTGAAAAATAGCCTCAAAGTTGTCCACATAGGTAAGCACAGGGGCGTATGTCTAAACCGTGTGTGACACACAGGCGTGTGTCTAGACCATGTGTCACACACGGTCTGTACCTGTAACGCCCTGATTTTTGGGCCTGGAAGTATTGGGCCTTGAGTCTGGGTTCGGGTAGAGGCCTGAATAATTTGGATGTTATTATTATTATTATTAATTCGTATGTTTAGTTTAGTAATTAAATAAATTACGAAGGGTTTATGGTGTGGGAAAAAGTCTGGGGCTCGGCCCATAGCTTTAGGTCTTAAGGGAATCTCGGCAGTAGGCCTTATTAATAATTTGGGCTGAGTTTTAGCACAAACAAGCACCTGGCCCAATGGCTAAGCACGCTAGGAGAGTGTGGGAGGTGCCTGGGTTCAAGGCACGGTGCGCGCAAAATGGTTGTTTTTTTTAATATTCAGGTTACGGTTGGAATAGGGGTTAAGAAGAGTTGCAAGCATAATCTAACACAAGGAGCGTGCTGGGCACACGGAGAGGGCGCAAGTTCGAGTCCTTTCGCGGGCAAATTCTGTTTTATTTTTAAAAGCGAGCCAGAACTGAAGTAGGTAAGGGTTATAAGTTAATTGTGATAAGATTATGTCATGAAAGGAACTTCGGTGCAGTGGTAAGCAGCGTATGTGTGTGTTTAGAAGGTCGTAGCCAAAATTTCCTTTTTATTTCGTAAGTAACCGAGGCTTCAACAGGAATAGATTAAGATTAATTGTGACCCTATTATGGTGTAAAGGAAAGCTTGGTGTAGTAGCCAGCAGCAGGATGTGGAGCGCAGGGACAGGATGAGGTCTGGAGTTCGAACTGCTGTGCGCGCGAAAGACCAATTTTGCTACTCACGTGGGGAAGAGTTAGAGTTTGACCGAAACTCTCCTAGCAGCGGCTTGAGTCGGTCAAGCAGTGGACTGCTGTTGATGGTGCAAGGAATTTGGATGGGATTTAAATTGGTGGTGGCTGAAATTTAGGAGCAAAACATGGAATTTAAACTTGGGAAGGATTTTATGCCGAAATAGGACTCATGGTAGTACCAATTCGGCTATAGGCAATTAAATTCCAAAAAAGCTCTTAAAATTTTGGCTTGTATGGGTTGTTTTTCTTCTTTGTTTAGTTTTGGGTATTTTTAAGTGTTAGTCGATTTAGATTGGGGCCATTCACATCTATTATTATTTTTTAGATCGACCTTTATTCTTTTTGTTCATCTTTTCTTCACCAAGCTTAATCTTCTACTCCTACTCATAAGTCCTTTCGCTTTGATTCTCTTCTCATTATTGCCAAATATAGAGACTTTTCTCTGTGCCAAAAGCCGAACCTCACAACTCTCTTATCCTTCTGCCGACATCTCCCCTCTACTTCACAAACTTCTATTCTCCATGTCGTTTCTTCAAAATCTGAATCACCTAGATCTATTCTCTATTCGTATTTTGGGTTAGATCAACAACAAATCTAGAATAGGAAGGTACTTCGGAATGTTTTTGGCAAGTAGATCCTCGGTAAGTGCTCAGATCTTTCTGTCCATTCGTTATTTCAGGTTTTTAAGAAAAGCCGAAAACCCCTATATGCATAGGGTGGCTATCGACTAAGACTAAAGGGTTATTGGTTTTGTTTATTATTCTGTTATGTATCTAGTGTGGATTTAAGGACAAGTAATCAAGGAGCATAGAGGGTTGACACTCTTGGAGCATCTAGATCTGGTAGTTGGAGATCGATAAAGGTAAAGGTTAAAGATATGGACTATGGCCGAATATGGTAAGGGTTTGATGTGTTAAGTTGTTATCGAGTTTTAATCTAATGTTATAGTAACTGATTGTAGGCAACTCGTGTGTGGAACTCGTCAACATTTCGTCAAAAAACAGGTGTGTAAACGACACCCACTAGTAGACTAGATAGGCAAAAGTCGAAATGTCGAAATACCGAAATACCGAAAAGCCGGCATTTCGAGAACTTGCGAGCATGCGAACGCTCGTGAGATTGTTTGTATTGATAATTTTGGTAACTTCAATGGTAAGATTGCAGAGTGTGCAATTTCGTGTACTTCAGTATATTTGGGCTTAATGGGCCGAAATTGGGTTAATGGGCCAACAGGCCCAATTCGGTAAAAACGCTCGGTAAGTGTTTCTGTTAATACGTTAATAACTGTAATGAGCATGAAACCCTAAAAAGACTGATAAAATTACTGAAATACCTCTGTAAGATAGAATTACCATAATACCCCTAAAGGGGTAAGTTTACGATTACGCCCCTCGGGGGTAAATAACTGTTCATACGCTATAATCTGACTGTCTTTCTGAAGCATGTCTTGTTAATGATATATATATTTTGCATACATGTCATACTGCATGGGGTTGGGTTTTGTTATGGAGGAAGAACCCGTTCTGGTGGCTGTGCCACATATTTTGATATAAGCAGCTTTGCTGCGGATTATAGTTAGTGCCGCAACCGGTGCTAACACTGTAAGTGTAGGGATGTCGTGGGTGATTTATTCCCCACAGGAAGTGTAGGGATGGACGGAGGCAAGTGCAGGGTTGGATGGGGTTATCATGCATTAATCATATGAGACTATTTTGTTATGGGCCAACTATATTAAAATGGGCCCAACTATGTTAATATGGGCAAGGCCTAATATATCTCAACTTGTAATAGGGCTACGGCCCAGATTGATACTAATATAGGCTAGGCCCAGTATACTCTGATATTGTAAGGGGCTATGGCCTAGATTAATATTGATGTGGGCTAAAGCCCAGTTAACTTTGATTTCTGAATTGGGCTTAGGCCCAGTAAAGCTTGAATTGATTTGGGCTCTGGTTGGGATACTTTACACACTAAGTTTTCCAAACTTACCCCCTTTTTCCCATCTTTGCAGGTGAGCCTTAAACTGGGGACTTGGGGCTGGTAGGATTCAGGGTGGCCACGTGGATAGCGCAGATGGTTTTTAATTAAATTAGTATTTCTTTAAATTATTTTTCAATTATATTTCAGGTTGTAACAAAGCCGCTTTAATTATTTTAATTGTTTTTAGTATGTTTTGTTAGCTTAGTTATGATATTGTTTTAATCGTATGAAATTGACTAGCTTTCGGGCGTATTTTAAAAAGGTTAATTGATTTCAAAATATCGTGATAACAAAGCAAAGCTTCCGCAACAAAAACGTTTTCAAAATTAATAACCTCTTCAAATGGTTTTAAACGAATAGGTTTTCCATGAACATTCACTCGGTTAAAGTGTGGCAATGGTGGTGTGCATGTCTAGGATTGGATCCGTGGAGAGCTAGGTACTTAAGCAGTCAATAGACTCACCTCTTCTTTTCTGGCATCCTACTTGGTGCACAGCTTTCATTCACTTTAATCTACAACGAAGATATCCTTTGAACACTAAGAAAAATTTTAGATAAAACATGCCTTCCTCTAGGAACGCTTCAATGTCACACGCCAGATTCGGTCGTAACGTCTGGGTCAGGTTTGGGGTGTTATAGCACCATGGGCGTGTGCTTCGGTCGTGTGTCCCCTACACCCTAATTAGGTAAAACAGAACACCCAGTAGTAAACACACGGGCAGAGACACGACCGTGTGTCTCAGCCGTGTGAAGGACACGACCTCAGGACATAGGCGTGTGCCTAGGCCATGTGAAATCTACACCTGATTTTTGGAATTTAATTCGCCACACGGCCTAGGCACACGAACATGTGACTTGGCCGTGTAACCCTATTTAGTTGATGACTTCATAAGCACAGAGTTACACGAGCCGAGGACACGTTCGTGTCTCAAGCTAAACGAGCGTGTGTGATCACACGGCCTACCCACGCGGGCATATGACCCTCCAAAACAAGAAAATTTTCTAAGTGTCACAAAAGTCCCAAAAGTTCTCGGTTTAGTCCCGAACCACCTCCAATGTATGTTTTGGGCCTCGTGGGCCCTTATAAGGGACAATAAGCTTATGTAAGAATGGTTTTTAACTTGGGCTAAATTTTATGGCCTGATTTTCTATAAATGTTTATGTTTGAGTCCGGTAACGCCTCGGACTCTGTCCTGATGCCGGATACGGGTAAGGGGTGTTACATCTTTTCACTATCTTCTATGTCAATTATATACATGTAATGTATTCCTTTGGGAAATGTTTATAATATAAAAACATGAATATCTCATATCATTTCTATATATGGTTTTAATGTATAACACATACAGATTTCCTTCTATTTGATACAATATTAGCTCTTCGGGAGCATATAATTATTTTATAATATAACTTTAATGAATGATTAATTTATTTTAAATAATATACACTTTTGCACTTCTTTTCAACATGAATGATAATGTAACACCCTAAACCCGACTAGGCGTGTAGACCTAGTCAAGAGAGTTACATCCACGATACTAGAACACCACATGTATAACACAATCAGAATGAACCATTTAACACATAATGTCCAACACAAAAATTAAGTGAGTATACAATCTTTCCGAACATCATAATATCTTAGAATATCGAAATCCCTAATAGTAGTAATTAAAAAAGTGATAAAAGCTTGACCGAGCTCCCGCGGCGTCAGCCCGTTCAAGTCTAAGAACTACCTGAAATTCAATTAATAACAAAGTGAGTTGTGAACTCAGTGCGTAAACGAATTTTGTTTAACTAAGACACATTTATCAAATAGTTTCCGTATTCAGAGATTTAATTAGGTAACAGAAGCATTTCTAATTTAGATTCAAGTCAGATTAATTACATATGCAGAAACAATTTTAGTTTCATATACAGAACATTTTAGATTCAGATGCAGATATTCTTAACCCCCATCCGCTACACACCATCTTCGGTTATCCCAACACACCATTAAGGGCGTTCAATGCCCAGCCAACCCTACACACCACAGAATGCCTATCTAACACGTTTACAGAAACACAACCTAGCTACTAGATTGTAATGTGATGAAGTGCTAGAATCAAAGTTATATACATGGTGGCTGAGCCACTAGTTTAGAGCAGATCACTTTCTTCTTCACAATATACCAACCCATGAAGATGTAGAGTACAGATATCCACTATATGTATTCAATTATTCTAAACTATTTCACAAGTAGATAACACAGTACAATATCAGATTAAGTATCACAGTACACATACAATTATGGTATTTATACATCTATCATAGAGTATCAGAGAGTGCTCGTTCGGTCAAATTCAAAACATTCATATAATGGGGAAACCAATATCAATCTTAGGCAATATTTACGGCCTCAAAAACGAGTTTCATGACCTTTTTACATGCCACACGACCTAGACACACGCCCATGTCCTTGCCCGTGTGGCTCACATGCCTATGTCCTCTACCCATGTGGTTCTAGAACGTAAAGTTACACGGCCTAGACACACACCTGTGTCCACTCCTGTAAAAACCAATATTAGTCTTAGGCAACATTTACGGCCTTAAAAATAGGTTTCAGGCCCTTTTTACATGCCACACGGCCTGGACACACGCCCATGTCCTTACCTGTGTGGCTCACACGCCCATGTCCTCTGCCCATGTGGTTCTAGAATGTAAACAGATAATTACGCAGCCTGGACACACACCCATGTCCTTGCCCGTATGACTCACACAGCTGGGCACACGCCCTTGTGCTTGCCCGTGTTGTTCTAAGTCACAAACAGTGAGTTACACGGCCTAGACACACACTCGTGTCCTTTGCATGTGTGAACCCTGCACTAACATAGCCACACATAGCCTAGACACACGCCCGTGTGCCTTACCCATGTGGCTCCAAATTGATGAACAGTGAGTTACACGGCCACTCACGTGGCTTGTCACACGGCTGTGTAGCGTCGACAACCATGTTTTTCGGCAATCGAAATTCACGAAAAATAAAGTTTTCCATATGCACCTAAAGTAGTTTTGATGCAGAAATGACATAAGAGGATTCCAGAACCTAAAACGACCATCCAATAATCAATTACTCTCAATATTTTACTAAAATCAACCTATCGTCAAAATTATGTTGAAAGTTTTGACGCAACCCTAACTCAATTCGCACACTTACCTCACACGAACAGAGGAAACTGGGCTAACGCAATGGAGGAGCGTCTCTCGAAATAACCTCACCTAAAAAGTATCCAATTGAGCTTTTAAACAGAGCGTTCAAATAAACAAGCAAAATCTCATTTCAACAAAATAACGTTAACAAGACCAAACTCGCAGAAACGAAAGGAAACAATGACAGAACTTACATAATAATTGCACAATCAGCCTCACAAGCAACGAAGAATTCCCAATTAACACAGAATCAAGTATAGAAACAAGCAAAAAAGAAAAGAAAAGAAAAGAAGAAAAGAAAAAAATAAATAACAACTTAGAGAAGTAAAAAGAGAAGAACGATAGAATTTCTTTTAAAATGTTTTAAGTTAACCTCCATCCCTCCTTTCGACATTTAGCAAAAATATGTCCTAACGCATACGATGAGACTCGAACTCGAGACCAAACAGAATACATATGCTTACAAGTGAACCAGCAAACACATTATTGATATATATTTACACAGAATTGCACCTAACTACATAATACATGGATAAGGGTTGTTTTAAAAATAACAAAACTTTTAACGATGCAACTCGAACTTTAGACCTCAAACACAATAGCAGAACACAGGACCATAGATACAGAATTTTAAATACTGTAGATTCTCACAGTTAAATTCTAAAATTTTGGGGCGCTACGACTCTCTCCCCCTAAAAGAAATTTTGACCTCAAAATTTACCTAACTCAAACAGATACGGATAAAAAATTAAAAGTTTATCTCTACATAAAAATCCCAATAACTAAATGTGTGAATAGTTTTAAAAATTCTTAGAGTTACAGATAGAGAATTATATAAATTAAACTTCTTAATAGAAATCAAATCAAATTTTAAAAGAAACTAATTAAACTGACTTAGGTTACCATGGATGAGAAGCAATTATTATAAGCATCCTTTGTGATGAAGAGAATGAGATCATCCCTAGGCAAATATCAAGTAGTCATTGATTCTAATTATTCTTAAACCATATAATTCAATTTTAATGCTTGGATACCAACAAAATTTTGACACAAACTAAAAACATATTAATCATCCTTATATGCATGGCCAGTTTTAGCATCATAGTAAAAAATTTCATTTTTTGTCGAAAAATTATCCTCCATTTCATCATTTTGGGATAACAAAATTTATCTCAATATTGTTTCCTTTTTTTAATGGATGTTTTGATAAAGTGTTGCTAGATGCTTAAACATGCAACAGGTACGTGATTAATGCATTTTCACACCACATTGATAGCATGAATTTTCAATAACCTTCAAATATTTTGACCACCATTTTCTTATTTTTCCTTATTATTTTTTCTAGTGGTTAGAAGTATCACTATTAAAACCACCATTATAACAATTATTAATACGTCTCCAACCACATCTTCAATTACAACGACAACCATGATCTCTATATTTTGGTTTTTCATAATTATTATGTATTGTTACATTCACTTCAGGAAATGAAACTAGGGGTGAGCAAAATCCGATTCAATTCGAAAAACTCGATAAAATTTTCAAATTTTGAATTAAATAGTTTGATTTATTTGATTTAATCAAGTTATTTGGATCAACATTAAGTTTTTCGATTTACCTCGAATATGAATTCACAATTCGAGTATCTGAAAATCTGAATAAGAAAAGGTAAAACTATGCCATTTTGATAAATGTTTACCTTTTTCTAAAGTTAAAAGTCAAAACCATTAAGTTAAAAGGCAAAACTACATTGTTTTGATAAATGTTTACTCATTAAGTTAAAAGGCAAAACCACTATATTGTTTATGTAGTTAAATAATTTTATACTTCGTTTACTAGTTAAATAACTAATTCATGTAAACGCAACATCGAGTATAAATAATAGGATTCATTAACTCGACTCAACTTGACTCGAAATCTTCTGACTCGATTTGATTTGATTGGAAAAAAATTCAAATTGAGTTCGGTTGCTAAAATAGGATTCGTCAACTCTACTAACTCGAAATTTTTTGACTCGATTCGACTTGACTCGATCGAATACTCACCCCTAAATGAAATTTTTTTTCATTAGAAGGCATGAGATAGTTTCAAAATAGTTTTTAAAAATATTGCTACTGCTAGAGCACATAAGGTATTTCAATAATAACAAGCTTTAGAGAGTATTATCGTTTTCTAATGGTCAATTCATTCTTTCAAATTATTACACAATTCAATAGTCAAAAGGATCTTTCGTAATTAGATATTCCATTTTTGATCCTTCATATAGATGATGTTGGACAAAAACAATGGTTTTGGCTTTGTCTATATAAAAAGTCAAATTTGTTTATACTCACAAATCATATGTGGCTCTATTTAGAAATAACCTAGTAGGCAATGTAGCTATGATATGAATGATATATGTTATGAAAGATATACATATTTAAGCAAAAATATTCAAGTTGTTGATACTTTAATATTATTCAAAGTCTAAAAAACATATCATGAAATATATAAAACATAAATGTGTACTTAAATACGGAAAAAATGAGCATCATTTTTAACTTTTTTTTTCATTAAGAATATTGAAATCTCAAAATCTTTCATTCATGCATAGAAAATCGCATACCTTAGGATTGTTGCTTCAACAAGGATGTTGTACGTCTAGATTACTTGTTCTCCAACGAAATATTGAATACTATCGAGTAAGATTGTACTGGTAACATGTTATGAAATAATAATAATGCAAAGAACACAAGAATAATAGATGAGAATAATTGGGATTTCTATTGAATTTCTCTTCTTTTCATTATCATTACAATTATTATACTCCTATATATATATATATATATATATATATATATATATATATATGGAGATTAGACTCCTCATTTTCTAATACATAAATAGGAAATGAAAGGCGAAGAGTTAAGGAAGTTGAAAGGTTGTTAAAATGTTGAGTATAATGAGCATCCACTTAACAATATTCATAATATCAATTTAATTTTATAAATGAAAAATTTGAATCTTATATTTATTATTTAAATCCATTTTAAATTGAAAAATAAAAGATGTGAATTAAAATATGGGAATCAATTATCCACCTTACTTCTTAAAACTTTGATTTTAAAATTTCTTTAATCTTACTAAATTTGAATATTTAGCATATCGATTACACAAAAAAAAGATAAAATTAATTTAGATTTTTGGGCTTCACCTGTCCATTCATAGCTATTGGTAGGAGCATGACACCTTCTTTTTGTCTAAGGACCCCACTATTGGCATTGGGCCTGACTCTATCTAAAGTCAAGTTGTGTTTATTGAAAAATTATAAAACTCATTTTCGACCCAACAAATTTTCTTTTAAATGGTTGCTTTTGACAATTTTGTGTTGTTTTTATCCTTTTTGTCTCTTATGTAATGTTTCAAAAGCAACGTTGGAACCAGCATATCCTCAAAGCTAGAGAAGATGAGATTATGAGTTTGGTCGATTTCGTCGCTAAAATTAATATAAAGATTGTACACGTGAAATTTGTTCTAAATTTGTATTCATGTCTTATATCCCCGCCTTTGCCATTACTTCTTGTCGCCGTCTCCGGTCAAGAAAAAAATACTAAATTGAGTTTTGAATAAATTTGAAAATCGCAATAAATTGAACTAGTAAAAAAATTGTAAATCCCTTTTAATATATTTTAAACTTTTGGCCTAAATAAAAAGCTGACATAAAAAATGCAACAAAAAACAAAACAAAGCCTAAATGAATTTATCGAAATTTAATTTAATATATTCCTATCATACATCAGTAGACTAAGTATTAGAGTGAAAAAATTTAAAGCTAGATGAGTCTTAATGTTATGGAGAATATTTAATTGATGTTTATGTCATTATTGTTATTTTATTTATGTTTATAGTTTTTTTTTTTAGACAATTCAGCCAACAGTTCTAATTGAATTAATTTCGTCCATCAATCACCATGAGATCACTTCCTAACATCCACCTAACATAAGTGAGAGTTCAAATTTTGCTCAGATCTTTGGTTGGAGATCCTAAACTATTGAAAGAGGCAGAAAGCTCTTGCGCCTTTGAGAGCTTTATGCCAACAATCCTCATGGTCGTAGGGCAGTCGGTCACCATACACCCTTATCGACCATCAATAATTTTTCGGCTTGAAGAGGCTTAGTTTTTTCGAATAATAAAATTATTGTTTCAGATTTAGAGATTTTTCCATTGCCACAACGATAAGAATTTAGATAGAAATTCTTCGTATTAATGATCATCTTGATGGTTGGTTGGCTGAAGTAACGTGCATGAGTCTCTTCTTGCTCCAACTTTATTGACGAGAAGACCTGAATCAAGCAATGGCTACTTGTTCTTTTCTTCATAGAGTATTAGGTTAGCTTTGTCTTGTACGAAACTGAGTTACTCGACTACTTCTCCTACTATGTGAATTTGGGTTTGAACTCTTTCTTGTATTGAACGTTATCCTTGTAACCCTTGCTTTATAAAATGAAATGTCTAATAAAAAAGTAGTAACAATAGTCTTGATGGAGTTTTTAGATTCTACATTTAAAATAAAAATATAAAGAAAAAATAATATTTGGTGTATTATCAATGCATAAGTTTCACACATTGTTAGTGAACAATGTCATCTCATCATTGAATAAAAAAAGAAATTAAAAGTCTAATTAAACATTTAAATATTAAATATAATTATTACATTTTCTCTTTTCGGATATTAAAATATTATTTTTATATCAACTTTTTGTTTTTAATAATTAAATTTAAGTAAAAATATTTGTTTTATTAACAAACCGTAATTGGAACGCAAAGCATGCCAAACATTTGGACATTTAAAATTTAGTTCTTATCCTTTTGTAGATATTTCCTTTCAATTAATTTTGAAGTTAAAATTAAATTATTTTCTTTTCCATTTTTTATATAATTTGAATTTCCTATTCATCTTTCTCCAACAGTATCGAATGTCATTTTCTTTAATGTAGACCGTATCAGTGTCTTATGCTATTCCAGCCACAATTCATGCATTGCATTTACAAATCCAAACTTGCACTTAATAAAGACACATACACATACATGCACACACATACACGTGCACGCACACACACACACAGAGAGACACATACACACATTGTATGACATACAGACACACCCACATACACATACATGCACACAAGACACACACACACACATACATACATTTTGCACGAGTCATAGAATCGGATACGAACGAGCATTCTCTTATTGTGTGATCCCTAAATCAAGAGTAAAGATCTGTGTTATCCAATACTCAAGTTGTGAGTATTGGATACCCAAATGGGTTGTCTTTAGAAGGTTATGTCTTTATACTTCAATTCAAATATGGGTTAGATACGGGTATCCAACATAGCTACTTCTAGGAAAATGAAGAGACTTTCATATTTTACCTTTGGGATTCATACAATGATGCAAATTCAGACATATATGCCAATGCAACAAGCATGAGAAGAAGAACAAAACATGTGGGAAACAACTAACCTGTACAAAAAGCAATTCATATATTCATTAGCAACTTAATCCATTTTCCAATCGTTTGACCAGATCTTCTTTCTTCATTGTCGAGTATTTCTTTAACTTCTGCGATTTCGCAATGGCCCTCAAATCACGCAACTTCATTTTCATCAAGCTACTTGCATCCAATGGCCAGGGTACCACACCCTTTGCACCGAGATCATCAACCAAAGCCCCCGATTCAGCAAATTCCGTCTTCACAATGTTGCTCTTATTTAGGTCCCCATGCAACTTTGAGATGTTCATTTGAACAGATGAAGCTCTGAACTCCACAACTATTGGCACACTAGAAAGCTTTTTACATTTCTTCTGTGGCAATGGCATTGTATTCTGGCTAGCATCCAGCATAAAGCTTGTCCCCTCAGCTTCGCATTGGCTATGTTGAACAGTTTTCTTAATGATTTTCCCAGTCAACGAATAGTTCAAACTACAGTTGTTAGTATTCTTCCATGTCCTCTTGCCTTTTGGAAAAGGAGATGAGTTAGAAAGATTTTCCATCGAATTTAAACCAGATTCTTCAGCATCAGCGGCAGTTGATTCCATATTTGGCTTTACAGTCTTTACCTTCCCTCTTTGCAGCCTCATATACAAGTTTGTAACAAGTTTGCCATCACTAGAAACAACTTCAGACAAAGGAACTTCCTCCATTTGTGATTTTTCCTCCATAAGTTGGATGGTTTTATCCTCTCCATTTTCGTCCTGCGGTTCTACAAGCGAGGTCAAGGCAGAATGCTCATTGTCACTTGGAGAAGCTTCTTTTGGCGTCACATCTTGTAAGGTGTCGTTTCTTTTCTCTTCTCCCTTCAATAATGAATTTGAATGCTGATTCTTGTCCATTGAAGCTACCTTACTCTCTTTGGTCCTTTGTTTGCGTGCAGATTTCACGGCGAAGTCGCATAGCTTTTGATCCATGTCAAATTTCAGACTTTCTACCTGTCCAAAATCACCTTAAACTAGAATCAAAATAATTTTCCTTCCTATTGAGACTAGATGTATTTCTCAAAGTATCACGACTAATATTTTTAACCACGGCATTAGTGGCAGACCAGTCCAACAGCCCAGTAGGCCTGCCCTGGCCCGGCCTAGTCCAGACCTGGACAAGGAATATGTGACCTCGAGCCAGCCCGACTTACTATTTATTAGTTTTAAATTTTTATTTATATAAATATTAATAAACAATATTTTTAAATCTTTTACTATTAATGAATAATGAATTTGAGCTTCCAGGCTGAGCCAAAAACAGTTCCAGGCAAAGAAAATAAAAAGAAAAATTCAGGCTACAGCCCGGGTCTATGGACAGACCTAATTTGCAGAGAAGCTGCTTGCAGAAATCAACATTATACTCTTATTGAGAAGCAATAGTTTAAGTTAGATTCAAACAAATGACTCAAAATGCTAACTCAAATACTCTAATGAAAACAACAGCTTGCCCAAGCCATAGATTTATTTCCCCCTAAGATTGACAATTATATAAATACAACAATTTCATTAGAGGAGAAGAGTTTATTGTACCTTATCTGCGTTCTGAATATTTCCCTCATGTTCAGGATTCAAACATGAATTTGAAAAATTACTAGTATCTTGTCCTTGCACTTCGCATCCATTAATTTTCACGTCATGCTTGCCAAGCGTTTTCATCTCACTGGAGTCGCCAATCATCTGTTTATGAGCAATCAAGCCCAAATCGTTGGCAATAATATCTGCAGTCTGCTCTTCCTGAAATGAGAACCAGTAAGGACAGACCACAAAAGCCCCCACAAGAGAGCTAAAAACAGAATCAACCACTCTCACACCTTGACACAACATGTGAAGCATCCAATCTAAAACATATTGACAATATGTGGAGAGGACCAACTTGAATGGAAGACCACAAGAAACCCACAACTTCGTAGATGTAGGATAATTTCACTTAACATTCCCTCTCACATGTAGCACAATAAGGGCTTTCACATGGATAACCTCACATGGGATAAGGTATGAACAACTAAACACATTCAGGAACTCACACCATCTTAAGTATTCAACCCAAAGCCAACCGGTAGCAGGTGTAGAGACCTAACTTGAATATGAGAACATGGTCAACAAGCTACTAGTTCAAGTGGCAAATGACTGGTTGAAATCCAGTCCAAAGTTGGCACCAAGTTCAAGGTCCAAATCTGGACAACCCTTTCCCCTCCTAGAAACTGGCCGATACACACACACACACACATACATATATATGGCCACAGAAAACCCAAAACTTAGTTAATGTGAGATAAAATCACTTAACAAAGACATCCAAAGATGGAGCACAATTTTGGTTCTAACGTGAATTTGATAGCTTGCCATACCTTCACTTTCTTTGTAAGATCCCCTGTCATCCCCGTTGAATTTGATGATGAATCTAGGATTAACATATCTGCAGCAGATATAGAAGTGTGCATTGTTGCTTCCTCACTCACAATTTTCAAACTAGAAGAACTTGTTTTTTTCTTCTTTTTGAGGCGGCCAGCTGAATGTTTTGAAGCATCCAGATCTGAGTCATTCACACACTGGGCAGCTGCATCCTGTTGAAGAGAAGCAAACGCAATTTAATTTACTTGCAACACCAGAGAAGGGCTATAATGCAACACAGTAATGATTATATACTTAATTTGCGTAGAAAGCAAGAGTATATTGATGTGACGACATGCATAAAGTTGAAGGGCAGAAAGCTGCAAAAGAGCGTTTGATTACAAATTCTCAGGGTTCTTTTTAGGCCAAATACAAATTCTCTAGCAAATGATTATATACTTAATAAAATAAAGGCAAGCCAAATTTTTATCAAAACCGTAAAAGGAGATTCGGTCTCTCTCTGATGAGTCCTAAGGTTGCAGGCTCCCTTTGATGAGCTTGAGTGATTTTCCCGTTGCCCATGGCTTGATCCCAAACTCAAGGTCATAACAATTTGGAATCAGAGCCAACAATCCTCAGCAATGGTTGGCAGAGTGGCGAGTAGAAACACTAAAGTAGCTCAAGCATATGCAAACAAAGATAAAACAAATGCTTGCTCATAAATTGCAGCATTTTATGAAATTATCGCTGAAACCAAAACCAAAGTGTTTGATCGCATGAAGGAATGGATAAAATGATTGCTGGTAGACAGGTCAGTAACTCTGATAGATACGAAAGTAGACCCTCAAACTAAACAAAAGCAAACCATGGCAATCTCTACCAATCTCTCTTCCCTATCCTATGCACTGAACCCCCCTAAACCCGTCTTGACAATAAACATGAAACAACCAACTTCACTTCCTTGTCTTTTTTATTAACCCCTTCTAAACCCTGACCTAACAACTCACCATCCTTTTCTTTAAACCCAATGCACCTTCACCTCTATATCTGAAAAGTTTATTGGGTCTACTAAACTTGATGGTTTACCTAGGAAAATGAATATTAGAGATGATAGAGACCAGGAGTATAAATGAGAAACTGGTGCTTGTAAGTTACTCGAGTTCAACTCGAAAAAAACTCGAACTCAATAATTATTGAGTTGAGCTCGAGCAACTCAAGCTATCAATCAAGCTGAATTCAAGCTTAATAATACTTAGCTTGAATAGCTCGCAAGCCTTATCAAGCTTTTTATTTTTTAATTTATACTTTGAATATTTTTATATTATTAAATTACATTATCACCCTTAATATATATTATTAACCCTAAGCTTAATAATCGAGCCAAGCTCAAGCTCGATCTCAAATACGTATAAGCTTAATCGGGCATGAGTTCGAGCTTGAGTACAAAAATTAATCAACCAGCTGAATCAAGCTTGAGCTCAATTAGCTTAGATTATATCTTGAGCCGAGCTCAAGCTTAAAACTAGATGTTCAATTGAACTCGAGCCAAGTATCGAGCTTCAAATTTCGATTTGAGCTTAAGCTTCACAATATTTGGACTTGGCTTGGCTCGATTTCACCCTTAATAGAGACTCAACAGTTAGCCATTTTATTGATACAAATGATCAGCTTTTATTACAAAAGGCATGCTTGGGTTTTGGGAATTGCTAAAAAAGATAGCTCAGTTATTTTTAAAATTGTTACTGCTGGTGAGAAATTTGAACAGGTTTATTTGATGGTGCTGACAAATTGTTAGTACAGGGTTTCAACTATTAGTAGCAGGAAGGAATAATGATGAGGCAATGGTTGTTTTATCTAATACGATGGCCTTTGATTTGACAGTAATATGACCAATGGATGTGTGAGCACAAGAAAAATGTCAATCACTCTTTTGGAAGGTGCCTTTCACCAAGTTTATCTTGATTCCGAGCTTGAGGATAAGCTCTTTCTCCAGGGGGGGAGTATTGTTGTAGATGCTTAGAAGTTGTTAGATAGGACTCTTAGGAGAAGTTGCTAGGTAGGACTCCTAGAGTAAAATAAGTTGTTTAGGACTCTGACAATATACGTTGTGTTCGGTATGACTTTATTTAGTTTGATATACTTCCTTTGATTATTTTAACTTCGACTTAAAGGGATGAGTCAACTAATAAAAGAAAGGCAAGTCGAATCTTTATAAAAATACTAAAGGAGATCTGGATCTCACTCTAACAAGTCCTAAAGTTTCATACTCCCTTTGATGAGCTTGAATAATTTTCCTATCCTTTGCCCGTGGTTAAAAAAATCCCAAACTCATGGCCCTAACATCTTATCTTTTAGTATAGACATACTCAAACAGCCCATTTATTATCTACATTTATAAGTCATGCAAAATTAAACATGGGCTGAAAGTATGTTAAATAATTTGTTGAACTGAACTAGTTAAAAGTGAATTAATATTAACTGAAAGTATTTTTTACATCAAGCAGAAGGCTTATAAAACCATGAAAAGTACTTTCGAAGGTTCAAGTGCATTAACATTTTTCATTTTAATTACTAGACAGTGTAAAAGATTACTTGCGGTTGAAACTTGCAAGAGAGTATGTGTACCAACACTGTCAATCAAATCATTTCAACAAAGATTTTCCCCTTCCAATCAGAACTTAATAAATGATATTGAACTTGATTGTTTAGCCAAAAAGAGAGTGAGAGAAATACCTTAACCTTAGTCCTGTATAGATTATTCTTTCTCTTCTGAGCAGACTTGAGAGAAAAATGCTGGACCACATTTTTATCCTTAAGAGCACGACCACTTTCTTTGAGCTTCTTGGTAGTTTCTAAATCAAGTAAAGTTATAATGCTCTTCTCATCAAATTGACCAGCTGCTGGCAGCAGGAAATGTGGCATCAGATCTTTAACATCGGCATTGGCTAGCTGCAAATGAATGATACATTAGGACAGCAAGAGAAGGAAGTAAAACAGGAAGAGTACACAAAGAAATCAAGATGCAGCTGCCAAACATAGTTTATATGGAAATTAAGCATCCATGTAAACCCACAAGGAACTTAAGGCTAAAATCTTTATTCTCATCTCCTTTTCCTGTTTCATATTCTATTCTTTACCATATAGGTATGCACTTCATATTTGAAGGGTCAAAGGTTATGGGTCATTAAATTGTACCAAAGACAGATAAGAATAGAGAAAGCATCAAGATATAACTCCATGCAAGAACATACACATGCTCAGCTATGATAAACTAATCGGCTGTTATATTGTACCAAAAATTAGATACGAAGAGAGCATAGTATGAGACACATTGCATGCATGGGCATAAACATGCTTGGAAGATTATATTTTTGAAACTTGGAAAGGAAAAAAAAAAAAAGAAAGGAAGAAAGAGAGGCCTTTACCGCCTAAAATGACTTTGACCATCTATATTGTTACAATTTATCTGCAACGTAAATCTGCATCCATAGGTGCCAAGACCGAAGTAGTTTTGTTTTCCCTTTAAACAAAGAAAAATAGGCACTATATCATTTCTTTTCAGATTTCTACACCCTGGAGTCCACTTCTTTTAGTATCTGAGAGTTGAGGGACACATCAAGCATAAACACTATGCATAACACCAAGTTGTTCCATGATTTTGATTTCCTAGATATATTAAGGCTGGATACATGTTTACCATTTCAGCCACAACTACAAGCATGAAAGCGTCTATGAATCTCCAAAAGTGTTGAAAACTAGAATCAGACATGCAGGCCCATACACAATATTCGACATGATAAAAGCTACAAGTATTTGAAGGTCAACAATATCACCCACAAAAATCATACTTAGAGCCAGAAAAATGTTAATACAAATCAATAATAGCTTATAATATCAAATAGTAAGCACCAACTCTCTTAAAAGCGTTTGTAGGAAGAATTCAAACAAATAAATCAACATTGAGGCCATGACAGATCCCACATCTACCACGCAGTTAGAAAAGACAGAGACAGAGACAAATGTGAAACATTCAAAGAGACACAAAGGAAGATGCAAAGTAGGAAGATATGGCAAGTTGTCATATTAATATAACAATTACCCTTAATACAGCCCTTAGTGACTGTACTGCAATAATATACCTGCAATGACAGCCCAAAATTTGGATTTCTCTACTTGTATTTATATGTAGAGTAGATGAATATTTGGTCATGGACATGTTAAAGCACAAAAGGATAAAGCTTCATCTAACTTAACTGTTTCTGAACTATTTGCCTTCTTCACTTCAAGCTCCATAGATGGATTTGATGAAGTAAAATTTTCTTTGGGAGTAACATTGGGTCCATTGTTTTCCTCCTTTGCAATGAAACATGAATCTGATGAGTTCAATTTTTGGTTCTTATGCAGGGCAGCGGACTGCTCTAGAGAACCAGACCTTGAATCTGGGACAACATCCTGAGATTGCTCATTCTTGAAAGGAAAATTGTCTTAGTTCATGAAATAATGCATAAAATAAGCAAATATAAGAAGGAAAACTTAATAAACAAATGCTAGGAAGGTACACGAATTACAAAAACAAAACCAATATGCCAACAGCTAGAGGAGTTGACCATGCTTATCAAGTTCTACATGCAAAAGCTCTCCAAATAAATAAAACACTAATCAATATTCCACCTCTATTTCAGTCAATTTATGGCTCTCCATTCTCTTTCCATCCAGAATGACAAAGCCTAGAAGAAAAATCTAACATCACTACAACTTTGTGACATCCAGACAGTACTAAACGTCTAAACCTAAACTCAGAACAACCACAACAAAATGCATGTACCAGAAATAAATTGAAGCATCCCATCAAGCTAATGTAAAACCGAGAGACAAAAACCATATATAGTACACAAATTTGGTTGAAATTGCAGAGTTAAGAGACACAATTTGTAAAACTCAACGTGAGGTCACATGCTTCTGGTATTATCCCTTTAAATTTCTGGGTTGAATAAAATTCATGTCAAGTTAGTAAAAGAGTATGAAAAATATTCAAAAGTCAAACCTGCTCATGTTTCTCATTGTAGAAACTTTTGAGCAGAGCCTTCATTATTTCATGCAACTTCTCAACAGGTTCGGTATGCATCAATAAATAAACCTCAATGTCATTCTCATCCTTGTTCCTCAACTTCCTTATTGAGATATCAAGGCAGTTGATCTTAGCTCTCAAAGCATTACAGCAAATGTCATGCCATTCTTCATGTTCAGCCCAGACCAATTCACTTTGGAGCAACACCAAATCTTTTTCAAGTTCATCGATTTCAGTATCTGCTTTTGCAATCAATATCCTCAACACTTGAATACAAGATTTCTCATTCAAGGCATTTTCTTCAATCATATCTGTAGAAAAAGAACACATTGCATAACTATGGTAATTAAAAAAGACAAGAAAATATCCACCAGAAGTACAAATAAAATAGGACCATTATTATACCGATGCCATAACCAAAGTAAAAGTCATACGGCCATTCTGGTTGTATGAAAGGGCTGTTTTCTTCTGCAGATTACAGACAGTTAGTCAAACCACACAAAAAAAATGATCAAAATAAGACTGCATGCATGTGCTAATTTGAGAAAAATAAAGCACCTTCAGTGAATGATGTCCCCCAGAGGTCGAAAGCCATAAATGATAGGTCCTGCAATACAAACAATGCGACATTATGATTCTTGCAAAACACAAGAAAGCACAATAATGATTCATTACACTATAAAAATTAAAGGGTCATTACAACTATTAAGTATCCTTATTAGAAATATCCTTTATCAATTACGGCGGTCAAGGAGCCTTTACCAGGTCCTTAAATTGTCACCAACAAATTCAAGATTCATTTTCTGGTAACAATCACGATAATCCAACATGAAAAAAAAAAGAAAAAGGTTAAAACCAACGCAAAGTAAACATGATTAAAAGGTATCATCAAGAACGTTAACATAACAAATTTATCCATATATACATTAACATACAACTTATAATAAACAACACGAAATCATTAGCTAATAGTAAAACTTGAAAAAAGGAACTCAGTTTTAACGGCCAAAACTAGCTCGTAATCAAGCACTTACACGTAAACTGTGTTCATTCAAATAGATAAATTAACGACTAAGAAACATCAACACTCAAATTAAAACCACTTCCTTTTTTTCCCATTTTCATCAAACAAAAAAAATTTGAAAAAGAAATTCAAGGCTGAAACAACACTAGAATACTAAATGCCATACAAAACAAAGAATCGACCAAAAGTAGAAAAAGAAAACAGAAACGTAGCATTTTTTTTTTCCTTCTATTTTCTCGAAGGCCAAACCGTACCTCGGCTCAAACAACGAATCAAATGAGGAGATCCCTACAATGGATAACCGGCCATTTTATATAATTTCGAGATCTCAAAAACAAAAACAAATTATATAGAGAGAAAGGGAAGCACTTGTAGTGAGAGAGTGAGCTTAGTGAGCAAAACGTTTTTTTTTTTCTGAGTGCGCGTGTTAGTGAAGGAGAAAAATACTGAGAGTGAAAGCGACGAACGTTTTTCATTTTTTTTTTCGGCTGATTCCCGGGGGGACTAACATGGAAATATGGCATTTTTTAAGGGTAAAATTGGAATATAAAATACAAGTGGCAATGAAACGCCATCTGTGTCAGGTCAGTCGTAGGACACGTAAGAAGTTTTGGGTCCACCCAAGAGATTCCCCCTCTCACCAATTTAGCCCTATTTGGCACAATTGGCTGCCTGTGGACCGTCGATCCGTTGACTTTCATGAAAGCTCATCGACGGTAAAGAAACGCATCGATTTCCGTGGGGTCCACACGCTTTTACATTTACGCTGCTCAGATACTGCCGTTCCTACGCTGTAACCGTCATTTTCCCTTTTTTTTTTTTAATCTTTGTCTTTTTAGCCGTCTTTCTGGGTATTGCAAAATAGACCGATGCGATTTTGCGTTGAAAAATTTTGACTCCGTAAATTTGTTTTAAAATTTAACCTATGCTAAAAGTTTATATGCTTTTTTGGAATTTAAAATTACATACATCATTGAAAAATATATAAACAAAAACAAAATTTTCATGTTGGATAATTTTAATTTAATCCAATATTTTAATAAAAATTATTAATTATTTATATTTACACCGCCTTTGGTGTTTCTTTATTATAGGAAAATTACTTTACAACATTTGATATGAATCCGTAAAAGTTGTATTAACTTATTTTGCTACACTCAACACTAATGTAATAATACATTACAAAAATTACCCTTATTAAATAAAAGATAGTATTTATGTATTTTAACATTTTCAATCATTTTTATTATTAACAAATATTTGAATTAATCCAAAAATATAATTTACTCAAATTTTGGTCGAATGTGTTACATGAATACATTTAAAAATTAACTTGTATATTAATTTAAGATTGTGAATATGTAAAATTTGTAATGTGTTCCTCCTCACATTATAAGTATAAATTCAAGTGTATTCATATATTATGTATATGGCTTCAAATTATTACTTGGTAGATTTAGAAAATGAAAAGAAAAAAACAAAACTTTTGAAAAATACATAATTTTAAACTAACATACGTATCTCATTCATTTTTTCTCTTCCCATTATTTCAAATTGGAATATTAGTTTTATACATTAAAATAGAAAATTATCATCTCTTTTATTTTTTTCCTCTCGCTTTTTTCCCTACCAAATACATTTAAAATTTATTTTCTTTTCACTTTTCTACTCACTCCTTTCATTTATTCACTTTTCCATCCAACCAAACATATCCTTAATGTTGAAAAGATTAATGATAATAGAATTATTTTAACGAAAAAGTGTGGAATTGAAAAAGTTTTAAGTACACTTAACAACCCATAATAAAAAATAATTGAATTATTTCAACGAAAAGTGTGGAAAATGATAAAGCAGATAATAAGCTATTTATCACTTAATGTAGAATTTCTTTTTTCATTCTATTTTATTTTATTTTATTTCTTTTAACATTACCCTTTAAATATTTTACCTTTAAATTTTTAAAATTTACATTCATCAAGCATACTAATTATATTCCATACTTAATTTTGAGTAATTTATCAAACAAATCTTATAACTTAATTTAATACTTAGTTTTTCATTAATTTTTAGTTTATCGACAACACCTAAATTCAATTTTTAAAAAATTATGTTTAAATAAATTATCTCTTAGTCTTTACACTTTAATTTTGAGACATTGAATCTTTATATTTTTCAATTTAAAATCTCAATCCTCCGTTCAATTTGGCGTTGTGTTGTTGACATGTCAATTATAAAACAGTAATATTACTTAGTTAACTCTTAACATTTATAGTTTTAATCAATTTAGTTATTACTCTTTAAAAACACAAAATTCTGATAAAAAAGTTTTAAAAGTTTCATGTTTAAAAAACCTAAAATTTATTTCTTTTAAAATTTTCCAAAAAAAAACTCTTTAAAAATCAAACATGAGAAATCATTTTAAAAATAAAATTTATTAAGATATAAGAAAGCCATTAAAAAAGTGTTATTTACTCATTGAATGGTAATAAAGTCTCTCCAAATTTTGAGATATTTATTCCATCCATGTTAAATCATATTTGAACAGGTAATTTTAATTCAATTCAAATAAATTATATATAAAAATATTTATATTTAAATTTAATTATAAAATATTAGTGTAAAAATAAACTTCAAATCCGTATATATTAAATTTAAGCAAACCAAGTTATTTTTTTCAAAATACACTATAAAATTTTTGAATAGTTAATGATTCAATTAACAATAATTAAGAGTTGTTGATTTGGCTTATTCAAAGCCTTTTTTCATTGTTTTTATCACAGTATATTTTATTCTGTTGCATACTTTGTTTTTTAAATAATTTTTCATTTAAAAAAAAGATGGGTGAGAGTTCCCTCTTGGCAGCTAGCCTTAACAGGCATAGGTCTCCCCCATTAATAGTGATCAATAGACGGATTGAGAAGGTCAAGAGTAAGGAAGGAAGCTCAATCTTACGAAGTTCTTGATAGGAGACAACAATATATTTCCTTCTGAGGCAAGTTGCTAGAGAATATGGTAGAGGATAATGAGATGGTTTTGGGGCTCAATGACATCTTTGAGATAAAGGAGACTGATGTAATGGTCTCTTGAGGTGGGCTAGTCTCGAAGATTTTCTTCTCAGAACGAGTCCATGAGATGATACACAAAAGCATGGCTAGCACGATCATTGTGCAGTTTCTTGGAAAATCTATTAGCTTCAAAGCACTCAGGGTCAACTTCAAAATCTATGACAGCCAATGGGCGAATTCAAGTTGACTGACTTGTATAATGAATACTTTCTAGTCAAGTTTACCTTAGCGAAGGACTATAATTAAGCGTTGACCACAGGACCATGGTTGATCTATGGACATTATTTAATGGTCTAGCCATAGAGCAAAGATATTTCTACGAAGAAAAAGTATTTATCAAAAGTTATTGTTTGGGTTCAATTGTCTGGACTCCCCTACAAATATTTCTTGAAGGGTCTTACAAGAAGGATCACCTTTTATGTGACATTATGCGAATTGACTATAATACAAATATTGCAAAAAGAGGTAAATTTACGCACCTAACAATGGTTGTTAATCTTACCAAACCATTTTTTGCCATGCATTAGGATTGATGGGTTTTCTTAAATTATCGAATATGAAAGGATGTCGACCATCTGTTATTCTTATGGTCACTATAGCCATAGTAGAGTGTTGGAAAAATCCTAGTTTGAAAATTGTTTCTTGCACAATGAAAAATTAAAATTTTGAAAACTGACTCGATTTGTGATATTTATAGCAATAAACCTTAACCGAATTCATACATGTGTTTTTTACTTAAAGAAAGTTCGTTGTTCCCAGCTTTCAACCAATTGATCTTTTCAACTATCCTCACACCACGAACTGCTTCAAGTATGGGCTCAAACCAATTGAATTGAAACACAAAACTAGAAAAAGTTTTCTCTCCTTTTGGGATAAAAACAAAAATTTTCTCTTTTTGATAGAAACCGATAGAATTATTATTCCGAAAAAATATATGTAATAGTTGAGAATAAATTCTCTCTATTTTTGATAGAATAACAATCTCGCAAAGTTGTGTTAATAGCTCTACCGATGTCATCTATTTATAAGAAGAGAAGGTAGAACCTTTGTTGAGTCGTAGTGGTTTATTTCAAATAGAAAAACAACATCCTACTTAGAATAGGAGTAGGGTGGACGACATGCCCTAGTATTTCTACTAGGATTGCCGCCCCCTTCATGTCCATGAGGGGTTTTTGGGTTTTCTCACATCATGTCCAATTACGACTACTTCCTAGGCCTTTTTGACCTAGTATTCTGTAAGGTGATCCAACCCGATTTAGTTTTTCTATTTCCTAAAATAAACTTTAATATTTATATATAAAACAAATTTCTTATCCCTAGTTTACCCCCAACAAAATTTTGACAATTTTCCCTAGTAAAATTTCGAGAAAATATGTGTAATATTTTACATCTCAACATGTTCACTATAATCGAATGATTTGTTTTCATTTCGGGTTTCAAAATAGTGTTTAAAACATTCATTTCCAAATGATTCAATTTCTCCATTTCGAAGAAAACCATAATCATTCATGAATGTTTCCCATTATTCTTTTCCTATTCATTTCGTTCATGGACATATATAGCCGAGGCTCAAATAATTTATAATTAAGTTCTAGCTTTTTGTCTATTAATTATAAACTCATTTAGTTATGAAGTTATTCCATTATAGTATTGTGACTAAGCTCTCTCCAACAACAACCATTTCGAAAGTAACTACTTAATGCTCGTCCAATGACATTGTCATAAGTGTGTTACCCTTATAGGATATTCTTGATCTTTTTGGGATAATATTTGATCTCCAAAAATGATTCTATTTTATCTTATGGTAACCATTAAATCTTCTTTCATGAAAAGTCAATCACTATCAAAGGGTGATCAAGTCATCCATCACAAAGACGGACGACCCGTGGCCATGTTTACTTTTCATCAACCATGTAATGCCAATGAGAAAATATCATTCACCCATGTTTTGGGCAATGAATTACACTATTGTGAATGATGTTACATACTATAGACGTCGTACACCCAACACGCCAACTTTCGGTTCCTTATCAATTTGATTTTAGGCTTTTACTTACATTAAAGTGTATAAGTCATACATACATAGTTCGCCATCCACTCAGGATTTAGGTATGCCACACTATGAATGTGTATGCCACACTATAAACATTAAAAGTCAATAAATCCATAAATAGATTCAGAATTTATTCTGCTTGGGTCATGTTCGATGTACTGTTAGTCTAATCAGTCATATCTATGTCTCTATCTTCTGGTAGTCATCCGCTCCGATGTCCAAGAAAATTTATCTCCCCAATTGGACTTAATAGACGACATATTAGTTTTTTAATCATTTTGCTAATTTTCGATTAGACTAAAGACATGTTTAGGTTTGTCTACTAATACAAGTTGTCTTTCTATACGACGATTTGACCGCGTAATACCACTTAGTATTAGTTAAACATTTAGACAACCGATGAGCAACATTTGCTTCCATTTTGCTTTGCATGTAAAAACTATAGGAGAACAATTATACAAAGTATATTAATGTAATTAATGAATAATTTTATTAACAAATATGTTCAAAAAAATTACAAGTGTACTTAGACGAAAATAATATACTTTGGGCACTAGATCCAACATAGAGAAGGGTGTTTAACAATGATGGATGGAAAAATGGTAACATGGACAACTGATAAAGGTAAAGCTATGGAATATGTAACAGATGGATGCAATTTTGAACCGAATGAGGAAATCGGTTAAAGATGGAAAAAGAATTGAAAAGGAAAGAAGTTATGATCAATAAGGTCACTACCCAAAAATCTTGCTTTGAGATTTTAGCGGATTATGGAAGATAATAGGGTTGAAGAAAGAAGTATTTCCATTAAAAATAAGCCTCAATATAAATGGGGATAGTTCAAAATTGATGCAAGCACCAATCAAAAGGTCAATAACAAGTTAGGCAGTGTGGTAGGCTAAAGTTTCATTCGAGTCAAAGAAAGGCAGGTTAGTGATGCTAGGAGTGCTACAGTGGACATGCATGTAATGAACTCTGATATGGGGCTTAGTAAGAATTTCTTGTTGTCAAATAAGACATACAATGAGATGACCACGTTGAATACTATACCCATAATAAAGGAAAAAGAGACTAGTTCAAATAAGAATAATCACAAGCTTGAAATATTTCAGAAGAATCTTGATGCTATCATACCGGGTGAGGGACCACTGGGAATGTCATTTCATTCCAAATAGATCAATACACATAGTAGGGATAAAGTTGTGTGAATGGAGGAAATTACTAAAAAGGGTTCAAGGTAAGGAAAAAAATATGGACTAAAGCTTCCCTTATAATTTATTTTAAAGGATTGGGTTAATACTTTGACACAAAAACTTGATTTGGTGATCAATGTAATCAATTCAGTAATGAAAAGGGGTATTATTGATGTTTCGATTATGGAAGTTGACGCTATAAAAATGGTGAACAAAGTGACGGAGGCTTCTTTCCTCTAGATAGGTTTTGTTTCTATATTTTTTCTATATTTTATAAATGGTTTACTCATATGGAATTACCAGGGGCACATCGTCCTTATTTGTAAAGAATCATAAAGACTCAGCTACAAACCTATAAATCCTAAATCCTTTACTTTTATGGAAACTAAGGTGCATAAAATGATTATGGATACAGATATAGGGTTTCATTACCTTTCTTGAGTAGAGGCTCTTGGATTCTTGGAATGAATTTGGCCCATGTGGTCTGGTGAAGTTATTGTGGATATTATAACAATAGATTTTCATTTTGTACATGCAACATGTAGAAACAAGGCTAATGGTGCAATTTCTCTGGTAACAGTAGTTTATACGAGACCTAATATAACATTAAAACAGCAACCTTGAGATTGTCTTGACCAATTACGGTCGAATGTGTCTATTCCTTAAATCTTGGACGGCGACTTCAACTATATTATTTCTACTAACAAGAGATATGGCGGTTCAAACAGATGGGGAGGTGAAATTAATTTGTTTCGATACATTATTTTTTAGGTTGGCTTAACCAATATGAATTTTATAGGTCCACGTTTCACCTGGCAGAGGGGAAATTCATCGCAATGCCCAGATTTTTTTTTTTTGTAATGAAAGTGGTTGATGTCATTTTCAAATGCTAGAGTCATGCATTTGCCAGAGGTTGGATTTGACCATTGACCCATTTTAATGATTGTAAAAGATTCCAGGGGACATATGAAGCCTAGGCCATTTTATTTTGCAGCAGCTTGGTAACAACATCCTTTTTTTTTTTTGGAATTTATTTCAAATACTTAAAACTTTGATTTGGATGTTTCTAGGAATTTAGCCTAGTTTATCGATAAGGTGCAAACTTGGAACAATGAGCTATTTCGGCACATTGGTAACAGTCCTCGTGTCATTTTCACGAACAACGAGAGGAAATCAACAATTAAAGGCAACAAACAAATAATCAGAATCTACTAACGTGGTGCCTGCAAGTGTGACAGGTTAGTTGTAATGTAATTGTACAACGAGGTACGAAGTACTTCGAGTATTAAACCCAAAAGAGTCGATGATTGAGTAAATTATAGCTACAAGCATGCAAAACAAAAAGTCTAACTAACTAATCACCAAACACTATAGCACGCAAAGCCATAAAATCAAGGATAATTACACCAATTTATCAACTAATTAATACAAAGACTAAATTATAAAATATGCAAAGTTACTAAATTAACCAATAAATAAAAAATGGTGGTTTATTGATTTTGATGTGGTTCACTAATATTCAAATTAAGGATCTAAATTGCTTAAACTCCTAAAGTAGTTCTGTTTTACCTCTTAGTCTCAACTTTACCAAATTAGACAAATTAGTCTAGTTTATCTCTCGATTTCACAGGCTAACTTGAGACTAATGAATTGATGCTCAACAAGATTACCTCATAGTCTCACTTGCCTAAATATTCCCTTAGGGACATCAATATTAAGTTTTTTTATGTTTATTCAATTTAGTCCAATTTATTTACAACTTAGTCCCTCATCCAAAAATCAACTTACCCACATCTCTATCAACCAACCCCTTTAGAGTTTAGTTATCCATGCTAAAAACTAAGCTAACAAACATGCAAGAAAAGGAAATGACAACCATTAACATAAAACTTAAGAAAAAGATGAAAGTTTGGATTTTTAATTTATAAAACTTAAAAGAAAAGTGTGGATGAACATTCAATAGTACAATGAAGTACAAGAAACATAAAAGTTGAAGTCTTTAATAGATTAAACTAAAAGAAACTGAAACATATTAAACTAAAGGCTGAAATGTCATTATAAGCAAAGAAATAGACTAAAAGTGTAAAAAACCCTAACTGCAGTGATAACTAACTTAACTAACTTAAAGAACAATAAGAACAAGAAGAAAAGTTGCAAAAAAATAACTCTACAGCTAAGGAAGATGAGAACTACAAAAGCTTAAAAATGAAGAAGAAAATCTAAGAGAGCTAAAAAGAAAACTAAGCTAAATTAAGTCTAATGTGTGTATCCTCTCTTCTCAGCCAAAATTGGATTTTTTTAGCAGCAAAATTTGACATCATTTTGTGACCAAAATGCCCTTGAACGGTATTTATCTGATTAGTGCTTCAATTAAACAAAGAATACCCCTAACATATTTTTTTGTCCCCTTCACGATGTGGATATTGTGATACCTAAGGTAAGATATCGTGATACCATAATCAATCTTGAAATGGGGTCCCTAGTGGAAGGTGGATATCGCGATACCCAAAGTAGATATTACGATGCCACTATATATGGTCTTCATCCCGGACCTGTTTAAGGTATCATGATTCTCATGCTTTGATGTCATGATACCCCTTTTTTCGATGATGTTTTTGTATAATTTCGGGCCACTGTTAGGTACCTACAAAAATCAATCAGACGTTAGGCCCCTCAATGGAATAATTGGCCAATATGGGTCTCAAAATGAGTAAAAAGAGATATTTACACTTATTAAATTGAGAATATAAAATCTACACTCGATTATGGAAAAGAAGCTAATTTGCTAGAAAACAAGCTTTTTAAGTATAACTGGAAAGCCTAATTTGACATATCAAATTACTATAGATCAATTGGTAAAAAGAAAAAATTGTTAAATCATCTATTGGGAATTGAGAAACATTTAGAGTATAGACATTTGGATTTTTTATATACCCTAGAGTTGAAGTTAAAAGTGAAACTGGAATGGATGTTAGCATAAGAGGAAAACTTTTGCATAAAAAATCTCGTTGTAAATGAATATTGGAAGCTGATAGAAATACTAGATACTTTCATTTTACTACTGTCAATAGACGGCAGAGGAATATCATTCACGCTTTGGAATTGGTTAATGGGGATTGATGTGATGACTAGAGATGCTCAGTCGAATGGTGACGGATTATTACAAAAGTTTATTTACCAATGATGATGGAGCAACTATTGGTACTTTAAGAAAGGGCTGTTTTATAAATTTAATGAGTGTGAAAGGGTGCAATTACTGGCCATAGTCACCAATGAAGATGTAAAAATGGTCATTTTTTAGATGTCGCTCAAAGTCCTAGTTATTGATGGAATTATTGGTTTGTTTTTTTCAATAAAATTGGAATATAGTAGGATGGAATGCTTGCGACTTTATTCGTCGAACTTTGAAGGGTGAAAAACTCCAAAACCAGTTTGGCCATACTTTACTAGTGCTTAACCCTAAAGTTGAGCATCAAAAAATAGTATAACAGTTCTACCCTATTAGCATTTTCTTGGTTATTTATAAAAATATTACAAGGACTATTCTAAATAGATTGAAGTCGTTCATGGCAAGTTGGGTGCATCCAAACTAGGTTAGCTTCATTCTAAGATGTAGTATCATTGATAATAGTATTATTACTTAATAATTCATTCACTTAACGCGAAGGAAAGTTGGGAGAAAAGGATGCATAGCAATGAAAATTGACCTAGAAATGGCCTATGAAATATTAGATTGGGGCTTCATAAATGATACCTTAGATAATGTGGGTATTCCTGATGACCTTATATTTGTTATTATGTAATGTATTTCTTCTGTGTCCATGTAGGTCCTATGGAATGGTAGCATGTTGGAAAGCTTTGAACCTTCGAGGGGCATCAAACAAGGTAACCCCTTATCACGCTATTGATTCATGTTATGCATAGAATGGTTAGTCTATTCTATTTTATGTATGGTCAATGTTGTCATAGGGTGGACCATCTATTTCTCACATTTTCTTTGCAAATGGGAATAATCAAATTGATACATGATGAATTCTATGGTGCCTCTAGTCATTGAGTCAATGGTAAAATAGCATAATTTTTCTTCTCTATGAATGTGAATATGCAATTTTGATGACATATTAGCTCTGGGTTGGGATTTAGTATTGTTTTCAACTTGGGAAAGTACTTAGGAGTGCCTCTATTTCACAAGAAGGTCACAAAACAATACTTTCCAATATTTAATCCAAAATATGCAAAAAAAATGGCAGGGTGGAAAGCTCAAAACATCGCATTTACAGGTCAAGTTACTCTTACAAATCGATTCTAGTAACTATTCCTATCTACGTGATGCAACCAATCCTTTTAGAGATGGAAAAAGTTATTCGTAGTTTTGGTTGGGGAACAACATTAGAGAAGGGGATTGTATTGGTTAAATGAGAGAATGTATGCCAACCAGTAGGAAACAGAGGACTTTTCATTAAGGAGATTAAGTGCTACAATAAATCCTTTCTGATGAGAATTGCCTATAATTTAGTCTCCAAAAAAGATCACCTTTCAGCAAGAATATTACGATCCAAATATAAATGAGAGGGTCTTTTCTAATGACCTTTGAAACTCAACTAGCTCTCGATTTTGGAAAGGATTGTGCAATATGTGGAAGGATGTCCGCAAATATATTACATGGAAAATTGGCTTTGGATCGAGTGTTGACTTTTGAAAATATAATAGGGTGTCGGGTTATGGGGCTTTGAGCAATGTATGGCAAGTTCCAACCATTGAAGTAAGCAACTTTACGCTGGTTAAGGAAATAGTTACACCATCAGGTACTTGAGATTGAGAGTGTTTCAAGACTTACTTGCCTGACGAGGTGGTAATACGAATTGTGACCATTATGCCTCCTTCAAACCACGAAAGCAAACACATTACTAGGTGAGTTGGGATAAGCAAGGCCTTTTCAGCACTAGAACAACTTATGAGTCATTGGACGATGGCAGATCCAGCTGCATAGATACATGTTGGAAAATTATATGGAAATTTTATGGTTCGCAACGCTTCAAATATTTCCTTTGGCTAGTGGGTAATCATAGATTATTGACCAATGCAAAACGTGTTAGGCATTATATTACGATGGATCCAAAATGCTCAATATGTGGTGCAGAGGAAGAATAAAAAGGTATTTGATGATGATTGGGTGGAAAGTAAGGGCATATGGGGAAAGGAGTCTACGATTTTACTAGGAAGTTATAAATTGTTTATCTTTATCACAAGTTATTGGTTCATCAATCTCTATATAGACATGGATAATGATCCAATAGAGTCCATCGCCTCGCAATTGATTTAAAGTGAACACTGATGGTGCGGTCAATAGAGAAACCAACTTATCAATGTAATGGGGTGCTATTCGTGACGATAGTAGAGCTCGGGTGGTGGGTTTTGCTCGGGTTATTGCTCGATGTACGACATTAGAAGCAAAAGCATAGAGAGTCTTTAACGAGATAACTCAAGCATGAAACCTTTTCATTTGTTAGATACTGTCGAAGATGGATAATCTTAAACTATCAAGGTTACTCAAGTCTGAATGTGTTAATGTGGTGCCAAGGGGGGTTGTCCGAGCCATTAAGGATTTGATGAAAAAAGATTGGGAGGTGAAGCTACTCCATACATATAGAGAAGGAAACGAACTTGCTAATGCCATAGCTACCATAATTTTTGATAAACCAATATATAAGATATTTCAATCTAATTTAAATCGATTCTAAGTTTGTATTATTACTTAAAATTTATTTTTACACTAATATTTTATATATTTTATAATTAAAATTGAATAAAATATTTTTATGTATAATTGATAAATTAAATAGTATTTCTTCAAAGCCAATTTATTTGTACAGGACAAAGAGTTTAGATTTGAGAGACTTTATTACCCTCCTTTTAAGTAAATAACATTTTTCTGAGTTTTTGTAACTTTTTTATATTTTTAATAAAATTTTATTTTTAAAAGATTTTTCATAATTTAAAATATAACTTTTTAATTTCTATTTTTCATAATTTTTATTTTTAATATAAATTTTTGAACTTTTAGGAGTTTTTTTAAATTCATTTTCAATATATTTAAAAGAGTAAGGATCGATTTGATAAAAATTATAAATATTGAGGGTAAAAACATTATGTTACTTTCTTTTTAATTGCCACGTCAACAATGTAATGTTGAAATTGAATGCAGATATATAGACTCAATGCTTGAAAATTAAAATATAAGGGTTAAATTTTAAAATTCAAAAGAATAAAAAGACTTTTAACATATTTAAACCCTTACATAATATTTGGTTGGGGGAATGGGATAGCACCCCTTTATTCATTGAATGGTAAACCATTCATTTATTTGGTTGAAAGAACGACTCATTTAATGGAATAGTCATTACTTCTCTATTCCTTATCCTCCTGTAATAGCTATTCTTTGGAATTATCAAAGAATGACTATTCCATGCAACATTGAATAACAAAATAAAATCTTTTAATATAATTTAATATAAAATATTATTTTAAATTTTATTAAATATAAAAAAATATTTTAAATATTTTAATATAAAAGTAAAAATAAAAATATTTTAATATATATTTAAATATTATTCTTTTGATATAAAATATTATTCTTTAATATTAAATTGATGTGAAAAATACATTAAAATATTAAAAGAAATATTCATGAGTTTTTTTTTTTTACTAATGCATATCTATTCCTCAACCAAACATATAAATACTATTACAATATTCATTTCATTTCATCTAACTAATCCACTTTTATGCTTATTCAATTCCATTAAGCTTTATTCCATTCCAGTCAACCAATCGTGTTGTTGTTATTGTTATATTATTTGAGTATTAATATAAAAAATTAAATTAATTAATCTACTTATTGAATATATAAATTTGTTTTAGTAGTCGATTGAACATTAACTTAGTTGTCACTGTTGTTATTGTAGCAACCAAGAGGACGTAGACTTGTGCGTGTTTTTCATCATATTTAAGGTTGGGGATGGGTTACGAGTTGAAGTTAGATATTGCATAAAAAAATCATTCTAATAAATTTAAAAATATTTTTACCAACAAGTTTGAGTGTAGTGGTAGGTTACATAGAATGTAAGTTCGAACCTTGGAGACGACATTATTCGGAGGGACAACCACGAACCTCAAACATAAATTGTAAAACGGATATGAAAAATACCTAAAAAAATTTAAAATATTTTAATAAAAATTAAGAAAGTTAGAATATAATTAAAAAGTTAATACGTATCAACTTCAAATCTACTGTGAATAATAAGAATATCTAAAAGAAAGACCTACTTGTATCGATGTAAAATTTTTGATATATTTTTGTATAATTTTTATTTTAACAATCTAACCATCATATTTTATAAAATTCAAAGTAAATTAAAAAATCAACTAATTGTTTTATGTGAAAAATTTCAACTATTCAATAAATACAAATATATACATTATTTTAGATCAATATGATAAAAATATCCGATTAATTTAAAATTTTATATGTATGAAAAATATAATTATATTTATAAATTTAATAATTAAATTATTAAAATAATAATGGTATAATTTTATAAAATTATTTCTTTATTTAAATTCATATTATTCAAAATATTAAAAAACAAATTATATATCTACAAATATTTAAATTCGCAATATCCATTATCAATTTTTTTATGGAGTATAGTAGAATGGGCAAGCGATGTGGCCGTTTACGTAAGAATATATCTCTCTTGAGAAAAGGTGTGGTAAACTGGTAAATAGGTTGAAAAAGACGTTTATTTTGCAATGTACGAAACTTTGCTACCTGCCTCCTTCGGAATTTTTTCAGTGAAGACTGCTTGCAATGACTGTTAAGACTTTACCATTAAAATGGGTACAACACTCTTTTTTTAATATTTAAATTTATAATTTTTGAAAGTCATTTTTTTTGTCTTTATATTATAAGAATGGGATCAAATTAATTTCTCTATTATTAAATGCATCAATTTAGTATCTATTTATAATATATATAAAAATACGAGTTTAAGTATTTTTTGAACTGACGAGAATATCTATTATTTTCATCATACTACTAAAATCACATTTAAAAATTAAAAAAAGTGAAATAAAGTAGAAATTGTGATAATTATGCATTTTAAATAAATTTTAATTTAATAGAAGTTGTGATAATTAAACATTTTAAATAATTATAATTTAATTTATAATTTTAATTAAAAAATTATGCTAATCTTAAAATAGAGTTATTACTTAAATTCAACTCTATGCATAAAGTATAG